>NC_083736.1:56907850-59401526 GCF_028564815.1 Eubalaena glacialis | reverse complement strand
TGATGAGAATGTTCAAAATTAAGATAATGGTGATGTTTGCAAAACTCTGTGATTACTAAAGCCCACTGAATTGTACACTTTAGAAGGTAAAGTTTATGATATATGAATTATATCTCAATAAAGCTATTGTTTAAAAAATTATAGATCATGTAGCAAAATAGCAAAGTAGAAAATTCCAAGCTCTCATTTCTCCACAGAGATATCAAAAAACAAGCAGAAACTGTTAGACCAACTTTGTTAGAACTCTGAAAAGCAGTCAAATGTTTCTAGCAATCAAGTGAACACTAAATCAAGAAAAAGACAACTGGAAATGGTAGAAGAGCTTTGTGGTGCATTTGCATGCCCTTGCTCCACCACTTCCTCGGTATGGTAGCAGTCTTAATGTGGTAAAAGCCCATGCTTCCAGTGTGGGACCCTGGTCCCTGGTTCCAGAGGGAGCAGAGAAGACCTTATTTGCAAAGTATTGTATATGTCTGTTCTACGTTTTCTGAGGTCTACTTGAAGTACTAATGCAAGGAACTTGTCTCTACTTTGCCTAACTTAGAATTCAGACCACACTAACTTTCACCCCAGCTCAGTGCAAGCCTAAGTGTTAGATTGCCCCAGCACAGAACCAGTCTCTAAAGACTGGGAGAGGTGTTTCAGGTTTTTCTGAGGGAGGATGCTTTTCTTTTATTGTTGTTATTTGATTTTGTTTTTAGCTCCTGGCATTCAGGGAAATCTCTATCAAAACACTAGCCAAACGTGAGCTAAAGGAATAGAGACTTCAGAGACCATTCACGACAAGGAATACAATCTTTTCAAAAATAGTTTGGAGTGCTCACTAAACATACAGACTACTCCAGCCTTTCAACAATCAACAAAACAGCAAACCCTGGGAAAGGAGGAGAATCTGATTTCCAGAGTTATAACATTATAATATTCAAATGTCCAGTTTTCAACAAAAAAATATCACAAGATATGCAAAGAAATTGGAAAGTATGGCCCATTCAAAAGGAATAAAATTAATGGACAGAAACTATCCCTAATGAAGTTCAGACATAAGACTTACTAGACAAAGACTTCAAAACAACTGTATTAAATATGTTCAAAGTGCTAAACGAAAACATGAAGAAAAAAACTAAAGAAAATCAGAAGGAAGATGTATCAAAAAGTTTTGAACATCAATAAAGAGATAGAAATTATAAAAAAGAACCAAATGGAAATTCTGGGGCTAAAAAGTATAGTAACTGAAAAAATTCAACAGAGGGATTTAACAGCATATTTAATCAGGGAGAAATAAGAATCAGTGAACTTGAAGGTAGGCCAACTGAAATTTATGAAGTGTGAAATTTATCAAGTAGAAAGAAAAAAGAATAATGAAAAGTGAATAGAACCTAAGGGACCTGAAGTAAATCAAGTGGAGCGACATACATATTATGGGAATCTCAGAGGGAGAAATGAGAGACAAAGGGGAAGAAAGAATCCTGGAAGAAATAATGTTCAAAAACTTCCCAAATCTAATGCAAGACATGCATTTACAAATCAAGAACCTTAACAAATTCCAACTAGAGTAAATTCAAAGATATCCACACAGAGACACATGATCAAACTGTCAAAAGACAGTATCTTGAAAGCAGTAAGAGAGAAAAGTGATTCATCATGTAAATAAATACAAGAGATTCTGAAGAAGATTAACAGCCAATTTGTCATCAAAAACCATTGAGGATAGAAGATATTGTGATGATATATTTAGAATGCTGAAAAGAAAAAAACCCTCTCAACCAAGAATTCTGTACCTGGCAAAACTCTTCTTCAAAAACAAGGGCAAAATTGAGGCATTTCTAGATAAACAATAGCTGAGGAAATTTGTTAACACTGTACCTGCCCTACAAGAAAAATGCTAAAGCAAGTCTCTTAGGTTGAAATGAAAGGACACTAGACAGTAACTAGAAGTCATATGAAGAAATAAAGATCTCTGATAAAAGTCCATAGATAGGTAAACATCAAGGCTAATACTTTTAACTCCAATTTTTATTTCCTACATTATTTAAAAGACATATAAAAAATAATTATAATATGTTATTGGGCACAAAACATATAAAGTTGTAATTTGTGAAACAGTAACACAAAATGACTGAGCTGTATAGTAGCAGAGTTTTTGTATGCTATTGAAGTTAAGCTGTTAATAATTCAATTTAGATTGTTATAAACACATAATATGTTATTAACATATAAATATGTTAAACATAATCCCTATGGTAACCATAAAAAGAAATCTAAAGTATATACATATAAGGAAAAGAGAAGGGACTCAAAATGGTTCCCCATGAAAAAAAAATAAACACAAAAGTAGGCAGTAATGGAGAAAATGAGGGACAAAAAAGAATAAAAAATACAAATAGCAAAAGGGTAAGTAAGTCCTTACTTATCAGTAATTTTCTTAAATGTAAATGGATTAAACTAACTAATCAAGAGGCAGAGATTGATGAAGTGGTTAAAAAACTTGACCCAACTATATACTGTCTACAAGAGACTCACTTTGTATCCAAAAAGTACAAATAGATTGAAAGTGAAAGGATGGAAAAATATTATCCATTGCAAATAGTAACCAAAAGTAGCTGGGTGGCTATATAAATATCAGATAAAATAAAATTTAAGTCACAATATTACAAGACACAAAAAAGGAAATTATATATTGGTAAAGTGTCAATGCAACCAGAATATATAATCATTAGAAACATATATGCACCAAACAATTGAGTCCCCAAAACATAAAGCAAATATTGACAAAATTGAAGGAGAAATAGATAATTGTACAAAAATAGTGGAAAACTCAATAACCCACTTTCAATAATAAATAGAACATCTAGACAGAAGAAAAACAAGAAAACAGAGGACTTAAGTAGCACTGTAAACCAACTAGACCTAACAGACATATGTAGAACACTATGCAACAATGGCTGAATGCATTCTTTTCAACTGCATGGTGATGCATTCTCCAGGATAAACCATATGTTAAGTCACAAAACAAGTCCCATTAAATTAAAAAAAAAATTTGAAATCATACAAAGTGTCTTCTCCAACCACAATGGAATGAAGCTAGAAGTCAATAACAAAAGGAAAATGGAAATGATATAAATATGTGGAAATTAAACATCATACTCTTAAATGACAAATGGATCAAAGAATAAATCACAGGGAAAATTAGAACCTACTTAAATATAAATTAAAATAAAAGCACAACATACAAAAATTATTGAGATGAAGTGAAGACAATTATCAGAAGGAAATTTATAGTTGTCAATACCTACATTAAAAAGAAGAGAAATCTATAATCAGTACCCTAACTTTACACCTTGAGGAACTATAAAAAAACCCAAAGGTAGCAGAAGGAAGGAACAAGAAAGATTAGAATCGAGACAAGAAAAATAGAGAAAAGAAAACCAATAGAGGGCTTCCCTGGCAGCACAGTGGTTAAGAATCCGCCTGCCAATGCAGGGGACAGGGGTT
Organism: Eubalaena glacialis; assembly: GCF_028564815.1. Lineage (NCBI taxonomy): Eukaryota > Metazoa > Chordata > Mammalia > Artiodactyla > Balaenidae > Eubalaena > Eubalaena glacialis. The sequence continues at coordinate 59,398,034 of NC_083736.1, read as the reverse complement.
CGAGCCCTGGTCCAGGAAGATCCCACATGCCATGGAGCAACTAAGCCCGTGTGCCACAACTACTGAGACTGCACGCCTAGAGCCCGTGCTCTGCAACAAAAGAAGCCACGACAATGAGAAGCCCCCACTCTCCACAATTAGAGAAAAGCCCGCGCATAGCAATGAAGACCCAACGCAGCCAAAAATAAATAAATAAAATAAATAAATTTATTAAAAAAATAAAAAGAAAACCAATAGAGAGAATTACTGAAACCAGAAGTTGGTTCTTTGAAAAGATCAACAAAACTGACAAACCTTAACTAGAATGACAAAGAAAAAGAGAGAGAATGCACATGAAACTAAAGACAGAAATGACAGTGGGGACATTGCTACTGACCTTACAGAAATAAAAAGGATTATAAGAGAATATTATGAAAAATTATATAACAACAAATTAGATAACTTAGATGAATTGGAAAAATTCCTAGAAACATACAAATTACCTGACTCAAGAAGAAATAGAAAACCTTAACAGACTTATACCAAGTAAAGAGATTAAATCAGTAGTCAAAAACCTCCCAAAGGAAAATCCAGGACCAGGTAGCTTCATTGATGAATTCTACCAAATAGTTAAAGAAGAATTACCACCATTGGCATTCTTAGATATGACACCAAAAACAAAAAGAGAAAAAAATAGATAATTTGGACTTAATGAAAATTAAAAACTTTTGTGTATCAAAAGACATTATCTATAAACTGAAAAGACAACCTACATAATGAGAGAAAACATTTGCAAATCATATATGTGTTAAGGGCTTAATATCCAGAATATATCAAAAACTCATACAAGTCAACAACAAAAATACAAAAAGTCCAATTTTAAAAATAAGCAAAAGATTTGAATAGAGACAAAGGACATTACATAAAGATCAAGGGATCAATCCAAGAAAATATAATAATTATATGTATATATACATATGTGTATATATATATACACACACACACACCCAACATAGGACCACCTAAATACATAAAGCATGTATTAAGAGACATGAAGGGGAAATTGACATTAACACAATAATAGTAGGGAACTTTAACACCCCACTTAAATCAATGGATGGATCATCCAGACAGAAAATCAATAAGGAAAAACTGGCCTTAAATGACACATTAGACCAGATGCACTTAATAGGTATATATAGAACATTCCATCCAAAAGCAGCAGAATACATATTCTTTTCAAGCATACATGGAACATTCTCCAGGATAGATCACATGCTAGGCAACAAAACAAGCCTCAGTATATTTAAGAAAATTGAATACATATGAAGCATCTTTTCTGACTGCAACACTATGAGACTAGAAATCAACTACAAGAAAAAAACACAAAAAACAAACACATGGATGCTAAACAAGATACTGCTTTAAACAACCAGTGGATCACTAAAGAAATTAAAAAAAAATACCTGGGGACAAATGAAAAAGAAAAACACAATGATCCAAAATCTATGGGATGCAGGAAAAGCAGTTCTAAGAAGGAAGATTACAGTGATACAAGCTTACCTCAGGAGACAAGAAAAATCTCAAATAAACAACATAACCTTATATCTAAAGGAACTAGAAGAACAAACAAATCCAAAAGTTTTAGAAGGAAAGAAATCATAAAGGTCAGAGTATAAATAAATGAATTAGAGACTATAAAAACAATAGAAAAAAATCAATGAAACTTAAAATGGATTGAAGACTTAAGTGTAAGACCAGAAGCCATAAAACTCCTAGAAGAAAACATAGACAGAACATTCTTTGACATAAATTGTAGCAATTTGGGGGGAGCTATCTCTTAAGGTAAAGGATGCAAATGCAAAAATAAACAAATGGAACCTAATTAAACTTAAAAGCTTTTGCACAGCAAAGGAAACCACCAACAAAACGAAAAGACAACCCACAGAATGGGAGAAAATATTTGCAAATGTTACGACCAATAAGGGGTTGATATCCAAAATAAATATACAGCTAATACAATACTCAATGTCAAAAAACCCTGATTAAAAAATGGGCAGAAGACCAGAATAGACAATTTTCTTTTTAAAAAATTTTTATTGAAATATAGTTGATTTACAATGTTGTGTTAGTGATTCACTTATACATGTATATATAATATATATATTCTTTTTTTACATTCTTTTCCATTATAGGTTATTATAAGATATTGAGTATAGTTCCTTGTGTTATATAGTAGGTCCTTGTTGATTATGTATTTTACATATAGTAGTATGAATATTTTAATCCCAAACTCCTAATTTATCCCTCCCCCACTCCCTTTTGGTAACCATGTTTGTTTTCTATGTCTGTGAGTCTATTTCTGTTTTTTATATAAGTTCATTTGTATCATTTTTTTAGATTCCACATATAAGCAAAATCATACGATATTTGTTTTTCTCTGTCTGGTTTACTTCACTTAGTATGATAATCTCTAGGTCCATCCATGTTGCTGTAAATGGCATTATTTCATTTTTTTTAATGGCTGAGTAATATTGCATTTTATATATATATATATATATATATATATATATATATATATATATATATATGCCACATTTTCTTTATCCATTCATCTGTCAATGGACACTTAGGTTGCTTCCATGTCTAGGCTATTGTAAATTGTGCTGCTATGAACACTGGGCTGCATGTAACTTTTGAATTATGTTTTTCTCCAGATATATGCCCAGGAGTGGGATTGCAGGATCATATGTTAGATCTATTTTTAGTTTTTTAAGGAACCTTCATACTGTCCTCCATAGTGGTTGTACCAATTTACATTCCCACCAACAGTGTAGGAGGGTTCCTTTTTCTCCACACCCTCTCCAACATTTATTATTTGTAGACTTTTTGATGTTGGCCATTCTGACTGCTGCGAGGTGACACCTCATTGTAGTTTTGACTTGTGTTTCTCTAATAATTAGCAATGTTGAACATCTTTTCATGTGCCTTTTGGCCATCTGTATGTCTTCTTTGGAGAAATGCCTATTTAGATCTTCTGCTCATTTTTTGATTGAGTTGTTTTCTTTTTGTGATATTGGGCTGTATGAGCTGTTTTGTATATTTTTCAGATTAATCCTTTGTGAGTCACATCATTTGCAAATATTTTCTCCCACAGAATAGACAACCCTTAGAATGGGAGAAAATATTTGCAAACGAAGCAATCAACAAGGGAATAATTTCCAAAATATACAAACAGATCAAGCAGCTCGATATCAAAACAAACAAATCAAAAAAATGGATGGAAGATCTAAATAGACAATTCTTCAAAGAAGACATACAGATCGCTAAAAAGCACATGAAAAGATGCTCAACATCGCTAATTATTAGAGAAATGCAAATCAAAACTACAGTGAGGTATCACCTCACACGGGTCAGAACGGTCATCATCAAAAATCTACAAACAATAAATGCTGGAGAGGGTTTGGAGAAAAGGGAACCTTCCTACACTGTTGGTGGGAATGTAAATTGGTACAGCCACTATGGAGAACAGTATGGAGGTTCCTTAAAAAGTAAAAGTAGAGCTACCGTATCATCCAGCAATCCCACTCCTGGGAAGATATCTGGAGAAAACCATAATTCAAAAAGATACATGCACCCCAGTGTTCATTGCAGCACTATTTATGATTGCCAGGACATGGAAGCGACCTAAATGTCCATCAACAGAGGAATGGATAAAGATGACATGGTATATATATACAATGGAATATTACTCAGCCATAAAAAGGAATGAAATAATGCCATTTGCAGCAACATGGATGGACCTAGAGATTGTCATACTGAGTGAGGTATGTCAGACAGAGAAAGACAGATATCATATAATATCACTTATATGTGGAATCTAAAAAAAATGATACAAATGAACTTATATACAAAACAGAAATAAACTCACAGACATAGAAAACAAACATGCTTACCAAAGGGGAGTGGGAGAGGGATAAATTAGGAGATTGGTATTGACATATACACACTACTATATATAAAATAGATAACTAATAAGGACTTACTGTATAGCACAGGGAACTCTACTCAATACTCTGTAATGACCTATATGGGAAAAGAATCTAAAAAAGAGTGGATATATGTATATGTATAACTGATTCACTTTGCTGCACACCTGAAACTAACACAACATTGTAAGTCAACTATACTCCAATAAAATTTTTTTAAATAAATAAAATAAAATACCTATAGTAAAAATAAATAAATAAAACTAGTCAATGTAACCAAAAAGAGACAGACTTACAGATATAGAGCATAAACTACTGGTTACCAGTGGGGATACGGTAGGGGGAAGGGGCAAGATAGGGGATATGGTAGGGGGAAGGGGCAAGATATGGTAGGGGGGAGGGGCAAGATATGGTAGGGGGAAGGGGCAAGATAGAGGTACAAATTACTATGCATAAAATAAGTAAGCTGCAAGGATATATTGTAAAGCACAGGGAATATAGCCAATATTTTATAATAACTATAAATGGAGTATAATTTATATAAACTTAGAGTCACTATGACTATGTTGTACACCTGAAACTAATATAATCTTACAACTCAACTATACCTCAATTTAGAAAATAAATGAACTACATACAATTTTTTTAAAAATGTGCACTATGCACACAATGGAATATTATTCAGCTTTACAAAAAGAAGGAAATTCTGACATATGCTACAGCATGGATGAAACTTGAGGACATTATGCTAAATGAAATAAGTTAGTCACAAAAAGAGATATAGTGTATGATTTCACATATATGAGGTATCTGGAGTAGTCAAATTCATTGAGACAGAAAGTAGAATGGTGCTTGCCAGGGACTGGAGGAAAGTGCAAATAAGAAATTATTGTTAAATGGGTATAGAGTTTCAGTTCTGCAAGATGAAGAGTTGTGTAGATTGTTTGCACAACAATGTGAATGTATTTAACACTACTGAACACTTAAAAATTGCTAAGACTGTAAACATTGTTTTATATATTTTACCAGAATTAAAAATAAATAAATAAATATCAAAAGCTTTAAAAAAAGAATGGAAAGTAAGGGTTGGCAAAGTTGTGGAGAAATTCGGACACTCCTACATTGCTGTGGGAATGTTAAATAGTGCAGTCACTGCAGAAAACAATTTGGCAGTTCCTCTAAAAGCTAAACATTGAATTACATATGATCCAGCAATTCCACTCTGATGTATATACTCCAAAGAATTGAAAACAGGGACTCAAAATATATATTTGTATGCTAATGTTCGTTGTAGTATTATCCACAATAGCGAAATGCAGAAACACTCCAAGTGTCCATGAACAAATGAATTGGTAAATAAAGTGGGTATATACATACAATGGAATCTTATTCAGCCACTAAAAGGAATGAAATCTGATATAGGCCACTGATACATGGATGAACCTTGAAAACATTATGCTAAGTGAAATAAGTCAGAAACTAAAGGACAAATATTGTATGCTTCCACTTACATGAAATATCCAGAATAGGAAAATTCATAGACAGAAAGTAAATTACGGGTTACTGGGGACTGGGGGGGTGGTGAGAGGAAAGAGTTATTGCTTAAAGGTTACAGAATTTCTGTTTGGGATAATGGAAAAGTTTCAGAAATAGGTAAGTGGCAATGGTTGCACAACACTGAATGTAATAATGCCACTGTGTACACTTAAAAATGGTTAAATTGGCAAGTGTTATACACATTTTATCACAATAAAAAATATCCAGAAAAGAGGGGAAAAGTGAAAATAACAGCTACAAGTACTACTCTTACTGCTGTGATCTAATGTAACCATTTGTAAAGTACCTCCTCCATGCCAGGTACTATTTTAGGTACTGGGGAAACAGTCATGAAGAACTGTGAGAAAAGACAGATGATATGCAAACAAGTAAGGAATCAGGAAACCTAATTTATAGCCCAGCACTGTTGTAACCCTGGCACTATGTGGCTTCTGTTCTCCATGACCACTTCATGAGCCCCTGCCTTGGGCCAGACCCTAGAGACCTAGGTTGTAGAACTATGCTTTACATATGGTCAAGTTCATGGCAATGAGTAGTTACTCTGCAAGCAGTTTTTGCCCCTCCCTTCCCTCTGCTCTCTAGGTGGCCAATTTTGCCTTGTCCTGGATAGGCTTGAGCCTCAAACTCAAGAGCTGCCTTGGAATAACAGAATCCAGGCCAGGCATGGAGAATTTAATTGTTTCTCACCCTTCACAATATTCCCTTGGGTCCTGGCGCCTCACTGCCTTCACCTCTCCTCGAATCAGTTCCTTGAGTGCCTGGACAGCTCCTGGCACTGTCCGTCCCCTGGTTTTTGTCCAGGCCTGGCTGACTGACTTCAGCCATCTCCTCCCTTCCCCATCTCACCCACCGCGGACTTTGAAAGTCCAGAGCTCCAGCTCCAGGGCTCTCAGCATAGACAAAATAATGGGCCAATTCAAGGCCTAATTTAGTTATCGACCATTTCGTGTCAAACAGGCAAAACCAAACCAAAGTCATTCATTCCTCAATTTGGCAAATATTTAAAGAGACCCTGCTCTGATCCAGATGTTAGCAACTTCACTTTGCAGCCAGAATAATGGTAATAACCATTTCTTGAGCACCTATTATGTGCTGGACACATAATAGGATGAGTGAGTCATGGATTAACTCACTGACTTTTCATACAACCCTGTGTAGGGGTGGGGATTATCCCCATTTTTCAACAGAGAAGCTGAGGTTCAAAAAGACATGGCTAAGACCACTGAGGGGCCTGATGCACCTAGACCATTCCACAGCTCATGTATACTCCACACAGCCAGTGCACCATGCACTCTGCCAAGACCTCACTTTTCAATGTACCCCTACAATCCACACCACACACTGCTCACTTCACCTATGTTTCTCTTGTATACCTCGCATGTAACATGTCTCTTAGACATATTGTCTGTATCCAGTGTTTCTTGAATACCACACAGAAACTGACATGCACATCCATACAGACAGACTTTACAAAGACACTGGTACAACTCCTCTTCCCCCGGCACTTTACACACATACACATATGTTTGCACAGGCCATGCAAATAATAGGCCCTGGGCTTCCCTTGTGGCGCAGTGGTTAAGAATCCACCTGCCAATGCAGGGAACACGGATTCAAGCCCTGGTCCAGGAAGATCCCACAGGCCGTGGAGCAACTAAGCCCGTGCACCGCAACTACTGAGCCTGCACACCTAGAGCCTGTGCTCCGCAACAAGAGAAGCCACCACACAACGCAATGAAGAGTAGCCCCTGCTCACCGCAACTAGAGAAAGTCTGCGTGCAGCAATGAAGACCCAACGCAGCCAAAAGTAAATAAACAAAAAACAAACGAATAAACAAATAAATAAATAATAAGCCCTGCCTCCTTCCCACCCACTGTGTTCTGGTAACAAAACCAGGCACAGAGATTCTTCACTTATTCTGCCACATTCCCCTTTGAATCTCCTCCCTTCCCAGACCTGCTCTATCTCCATGTAAAGCTGTCTTCATTTTACCCACAAACAGACCCTATGCACAGGCTCATACTCACTGATAGGCCCAGACCAGGCCACACCCAGGAACTGCCAACTCTTCCTTTGTTTGTTTTCCTGACGCTATGGATTGGGAGTCACTTAGCTGAAGGTGGCTATGCAACAGAGCTCTGCCCCGGACTTCAGGGAAGACTAGTCTGGTAGGGCTATGCCCCCTTCTACCTGTCCTTGCACTTTATCCCTCTTTCAGTGTTGGAGTCTTTTCCCTATATCTGCCTTTATAGTGGGAGATGAACCATTGAACCATTTCCTCTGGCTCCTATCTTCCAGATACTTGGCCAAAGGTAAGGAGGAATTGGAGATCAGTGCTCATATAAAGGCATGGAAGTGGGGTTTTCCCTAGGAGTTCAGGTTTTAGAGTGACAATCAAGTGCTTGTTCTATAGCTACCACTGCCTTCCCCCTTCCTGGAGTTAACCCTCAGTGCCCTGTTCTATGGGCCCTTAAATAAAAGGATACCAGGTTCTTTCTTCACAGTCAATATGTCTTTAGGTGACTCCTTCCCTGGCCCTGTCTCTATTTCCCCCATCTGTCAAATAGAAACCAATTATGAGGTCTACCCTATCACTATGAGAGGTGGAGAATGCAAAAGGAGCCATATCAGGCCTGGTCTAGACTGGAAGTTTTCTGCATGGCTGCATTTTCTCAAGGTCTCCCTCTGTGTCAGCGGCCTTGCAAGGGTTCTCGCATATCATTTTAGGCCCAGAACTGACGTGTCAAAAGTAGCATGCTAATTTTGAGAAAGAAAAATGGAGCTGGAGAAATCAGGCTCCCTGACTTCAGACTACACTACAAAGCTACAGTAATCAAGACAGTATGGTACTGGCACAAAAACAGAAATATAGATCAATGGAACAGGATAGAAAGCCCAGAGATAAACCCATGAACATATGGTCATCTTATCTTTGATAAAGGAGGCAAGCATATACAATGGAGAAAAGACAGCCTCTTTAATACATGGTGCTGGGAAAACCGGACAGCTACATGTAACAGAATGAAATTAGAACACTCCCTAACACTATACACAAAAATAAACTCAAAATGGATTAAAGACCTAAATGTAAGGCCAGACACTATCAAACTCTTAGAGGAAAACATAGGCAGAACACTCTATGACATAAATCACAGCAAGATCTTTTTTGACCCACCTCCTAGAGAAATGGAAATAAAAACAAAAATAAACAAAGGCACCTAATGAAACTTAAAAGCTTTTGCACAGCAAGGGAAAACATAAACAAGACGAAGAGACAACCCTCAGAATGGGAGAAAATATTTGCAAATGAAGCACCTGACAAAGGATTAATCTCCAAAATTTACAAGCAGCTCATGCAGCTCAATATGAAAAAAACAAAATACCCAATCCAAAAATGGGCAGAAGACCTAAATAGACATTTCTCCAAAGAAGATATACAGATTGCCAACAAACACATGAAAGGATGCTCAGCATCATTCATCATTAGAGAAATGCAAATCAAAACTACAATGAGGTATCACCTTACACCACTCAGAATGGCCATCATCAAAAAATCTACAAACAATAAATGCTGGAGAGGGTGTGGAGAAAAGGGAACCCTCTTGCACTCTTGGTGGGAAAGTAAATTGATACAGCCACTATGGAGAACAGTATGGAGGTTCCTTAAAAAACTAAAAATAGAACTCCCATAGGACCCAGCAATCCCACTACTGGGCATATACCCTGAGAAAACCATAATTCAAAAAGAGTCATGTACCACAATGTTCATTGCAGCTCTATTTACAATAATCAGGACATAGAAGCAACTTAAGTGTCCATCGACAGATGAATGGATAAAGAAGATGTGGCACATATATACAATGGAATATTACTCAGCCATAAAAAGAAACGAAAGTGAGTTACTTGCAGTGAGGTGGGTGGACTTAGAGTCTGTCATACAAAGTGAAGTAAGTCAGAAAGAGAAAAACAAATACTGTATGATAACACATATATATGGAATCTAAAAAAAAAAAAGGTTCTGAAGAACCTAGGGGCAGGACAGGAATAATAGACATAGAGAATGGGCCTGAGGACATGGGGACTGGAAAGGGTAAGCTGGGAGGAAGTGAGAGAGTGGCATGGACATATGTACACTACCAAATAAATAGATAACTAGTGGGAAGCAGCTGTATAGCACAGGGAGATCAGATCGGTGCTTTGTGACCACCTAGAGGAGTGGGATAGGGAGGGTGGGAGGGAGACGCAAGAAGGAGGAGATATGGGGATATATGTATATGTATAGCTGATTCACTTTGTTATAAAGCAGAAATTAACACACCATTGTAAAGCAGTTACGCTCCAATAAAGATGTTAAAAAAAAAAAGTAGCGTGCTATACTGTGATGTGTAAGCCAGCAGGCCTTGTGGCCAAACTGCCTGTACTTGACTCCTTACTAGTTATTTGACCTAAGGTGAGTTGCTAAATCATTCTGACCTCAGTTACTCTGTCCTAGAAATGGGGTTCACGATGGTATCTCTTTCATAGTGTTGTTTTGAGGATTAAATGAAAGGATGCAAAAGTTCCTGGTTCATTGAAAATAAACAGTAGATGTTTGTTGAATAAATGAATAAACTAAGTAATACAGTTTCTTCTCAAGCTCAGGATCACAGACCCAGTAAATACCAAATATAATACCTGCCACTCTCTGTGTGTCCCACTGGAATGCAAGATCCATGAGGGCAGAGGCTTTATGTCTGTTTTGTACCCCAAGCTTCTAGAACAGGGTCTGGAAAAAATAAGTGCTTGATAAATATTTCTTCAATGAATGAATAAGCAAATGAATGAATACTATATTCCAGGCACTGTGTTAGGCATGTGGGACAGATTTCTAAGACAGACAATACCTGTCCTCATAGAGTTTACAATCTAGTCATTAAATTGATAACCACACCAATAATTGAACCTGGGGTAAATACTGTGAAAGAAGAGGGGAGGATGCTGTGAGAGTGAAACACAAAAGGAATTTCCTAGTCTGGTAGGTGAGAGGGAATCTCCCAGAGCCGCTGACCATCTGAACCTGAAGAAGGAGTGAATCAGACGACAAGTAAGGAAGAGAAGATGGCAATGAGCTTGGACCATTCAAAGATCAGAAAATGGTCAGCATGGGCTGGATTGTGGTGAGAAAGGGAATGAGTAGCAGGAAGTAGGACTGGAGAGCCTGGAAGAGGCCAGATTATGTAGGACCTTGTGGACCATGGTAAAGAATTTGGCTTGTGGTCCTCATGTGATAGGAAGACACTGGAGGGTTTTGAGCAGGGGAAAGGCATAATCTATGTTTTACAAAGATTCTTCTGGGTTCCTTGTGGAGAATGAGTTGTAGTGGGCAAGGGTGAAAACAAGGAGACCTGTTAGGAGGCTACGGCAGTTGTCCAGGTGAGAGACGATGGGGACTAAGACCCAACGGTTGGAAGTAAATGAGGAGAGAGGTGGATATATTAGGGATATATTCTGAGTATAGCAAGACTTGCTGATAGACTGAATAATAAGGGGGTGATAGAGGAAGAGGAGACAAAAATAACTCAGATTTCTGACTTGCCACCTGGGTATAGTGATGCTATCTTTCTTTGATAGGGAAGACTGTGGAAGAACAGGCTTTGAGGTAGAGGGAAACAGAAGTTCTGTTGTAAACCGAAGTTGTCTTTGGTTTACCAGCAAGACATGCAAATGGAGATGTTAAACATGAGTCTGGAGCCCAAGATAGAGGCTGGGCATCTTTAATAGAATTATAAGTCTTGAGTGTGCTGGGGGAGTCATGGGGCAGTTGTGAGCAGAGGAGCAACATGAACTAACTTTTGTTTTAACATTATCATTCTGGACGCTGGGTTGAGAACTGACTATAAGGAGGCAAGGATGTAAGTAAGACCAAGAAAGAGACTATTTCAGTCATACGGGCAAAAATTGATGGTAGCCTGGACCAGGGAAATGGAGATTGGGGAAAGAGGTCAAGTTTGGAAAAAGAGCCAACAGTCCTTGATAATAGATTGGATATGATAGGTGAAGGAGATGGAAATGTCAAAGATGACCCCCAGGTTTGGGGTTTGCCCAATTGTGTTCATGATGGAGCCAAAGTCTGAGCTAGAGACCACTGGATAAGAATAGGTTTGGGGGAAAGACATTCCCACTGGGGGAAGCCAGAGAGGATTCCCCCACAGGGGAAAATGTTCAGTTTCTTTCCCTGACCTCCTTGTTCCTTTTACTTTTTCTTGCTTATCTGCAACAAGCTTCAAAAGGAGTCCATACATTCTACATAAAATTCCACTATCAGAGAATCTCTCCTTCATGTTGATGCATAGTGTTTTCTAGCCTCTGTTAACACTACAAATTATCCCTGGGAGATCACATCTACTCCTGTGACTTCAATTACCATTATTATTCTGATGACTGCCAATGTTCTATCTATAGATCTGCACACTTCTCTGAGCTCCAAACCCACATGGCCAACCATCTACCGGATATCTTCCCCTGGACATCCCACATGCAACACAACCCTACTATGAACCAAACCAAAGTCTTCATATTGCTCCCCGTACATCTGTTCCTTTCCCCCAGTGTCCCCTAGATGCATAAATGTCCTACTGGTTACCCAGAATTCCCTGACCAAAGAACATGTAAGTCATCTTTGACTGCTCTTAGTGCCCACATCTAACCCAACACTGAGTCCCACAGATACTATCTTCTTCTTCACAGTATAGAGTCATTGTTGACATTGGGTTCTACTGCCAGCTTTCCTCAGCTTATATGCTGGCTCTGCAACTTACTAGTCACTTAAACTTTCTGTGCCTCAGTGCCTTCACCTGCAAAATGGGAATGACGATAACAGTACTTATACCTACTTCATAAGGTTGTGAATTAATCCAGGTAGAGCACTTAGAACAGTTGCCTAGCACATAGTAAGTATTTAATACCTGTTAGCTATCTATGATAATAGTGATGATAACAATGATTTCTCAAATATCCCTCCTGACTGTGACTGCTGTAGTATAGACTCCCTTCTTGCCTGAATCACAAAATCCTCCTAACTTAGCTGAATAGATGAACATAATAGATTTGCCATGCACTGTGCAGGACACTGTCATGACACAAAAGTTTATTAGATATGATTTCTATCCTTCTGGAGTCTGGAGAAGCAGTATTGCCTACACCTGCTCTGTCCAACATGGTAGCCACTAGCTTCAAGTGGCTATTAAACTTTAGCTTTAGATTTATTGAAATAAAATTATATTAAAAATTAAGTTCCTTAGTAAGAGTAACCACATTTCAGGTGCTCATCAACTTGGAGTCAGACTACTTAGATTTACATCCTAGACCTGTCATTTCCAGCTGTGTGACCTTGGGCAAATCACATAAACTATCAGAGCCTATATTTTCATCTATTAAATGGGTCTAATAATAATAGTACCTACCTTAAAGGGTTGTTGTGAGGATGAAATGAGTTGATGCTTATAAAGTGTTCATAATAATACTCAATAAATTTTAGTATTGTAGTTTAGCAGTAGCGATACTACACACACACACACACACACACACACACACAAATACACACATCCTCTTGGAGAAAAGTAGTATTACCAGTTGATGAATCATAAGGGCTACTAAGGGTTTGCTCTAGCAGTCGGTGCTTTTTGAGTTCAGCATGGTGCACTGGAACCATAGCTGAGCTAGGGTTCTGGAGAATCCAAGTTTTAGTTCTAATAGTAGTTCTAGCCATGGCTATAGAATTCATTTTCTGTGTAACCTTGGGAAACCTTTTTTCCCCTTCACTGGCCTCAGTGGGGTGATTGCACTGCTCTAGATGGTGTCTCTGCCTTACCAGTTGAAGCACGCTTTAAGGGAAAGGATCCTATTTCAGATGGCATAAAGGAGTTAAGATAGATTTTAAAAAACTTGGCACGTCTGAGGAATAGTAATTAAAGCTGCCATTTATCAAGTGCTAACTCTGCACTGGACACCATACATACCATACATTATTTCATTTAATTCTCAGAACTGCCCTGTGAGGTAGTAGTTATCCTCATTTGGCCAATGAAGAAACTGAGGCTAGAGAAGTAAGGGTTTGGAAAAGCGAAGCCACTGTTCACTTTCAGACAGCCAGTGGTGAGTGGTAAGGTAGACAGTCAAACCCAGGTCTGCCTGGCACCAAGACCACATTCTGAACCACCCTGTCATACTGCCTAGGAGCTTGATGAAAGATAGTGGGGCTGGAGAGGTGGGTCAGAGTCACTTCAGTATAATTATGGAGGATACATTATGGTTGTAGAGCACTCAGAGCATGTCCTAACTACCTTGCTTCCCCTATCCTAAGGTCTGTCCTTGGCAGGGCCCCAGCTAGAGTAATGCTACCCTTCCCTCCTAATCATCTAGCCCTCTGGGCTGGGAAGGGGGTTGTTTCTCCTGAGGTCCTCCCTTCCGCTTTTCCTGGCCTGGGCAGTGAGTCTCTCTTCATAGTATTTGAATCAGAGGAAACAGATAGACTGAGGAAGTGAAGAAAAAACAGGCTGCCTGGGCTCTACAAGCCAATGTAAACACTCAGTGGTTTCCTGTTGTTGCAGCCCAAAGCGTCCCATGACATCATTCCTGGCCTTTCCAGAACACACTGGCTTGGCCCAGGGCTAAGTGGCAGTCGCCCCCCTTCCCCACCAGAGTTAGATCCTCCGGAACTGAAGAACTTCTCTGGGCCAGCCATTCCCCACCTGCCTGGTCAGCCACTTAGGCCTTTCTAGCCCTATAAGGTTTTGGAGGCTACAGGCCGGACATGCTGTCCCACTTCCCAGAGGCCCAGTGGCTTATGGGTCAGAGCAAGATTTCCTAAACTGGAAAAGTTTTTATTTCTTTTAATGGAGATTTGGAGTCAGGAGAAGGGGAGAAAGGTATGACACATAGACTCTGAGACAGGCCCTAACTGCTTCCTCCCCTCTCTACCTCACCCAGGGGCATACAAGTTTATTTCTCAGTGTTGGTCACAAATTCCTAGAAACAGAACTTTAAGGGCCCTTTCAAGACCTCACAGTCTAACCTTTCCATGGTGTAGATGACAGCACTGAGGCCCAGAGAGGGAAAAGGAACTGGTCCCAGTTGCACCGTTGGTCAGTGCAGCATAAGCCATCCACTCCAGTGGTCTGAACTTGAGCTATCTCAAACCTGAGCAGGATGATATAGTTACAAGAGCTCTTGACAGGAAATTCAGAAACCAGGGTTCAAGCTGTAATTCCTCTATGAGAGATTAGATAAATTTCTTTTTTTCTTTGAGCCTTGGCCTAGACAGCCATAATTCAATTCAAGGCAACACATACTTATTGACAGTCTACTGTGCCTGGTGCAACTGCTGGCTCCTAGGAAAGAGAAGAAAGCATGATGAGAAGACTCCCCATTTCACACGTTGAAATGGAAAGAAAATGAAGTGGATGGTCTAAACTCTGTAAGTGACCTAAAGCCTGTGTGGACTCCATGCTTCTGTCTCTAGGCAGAATCAAACCATAATCAGGGGTCTGGGGTCCTTCAGGGCTGCAGCCCCCTCCCCACTTCATTCACAAGGCAGCAGAGAGCTCTTATTGAGCCAGAGTTCCGTTTGCAAAAAACTTTCCCAGTTCTGGTCTCATTTAGCTGGGTACATTTGCATAGAGAGGTGGTGAGGTCCTAAATTATTGTCTGGAAATCAAGCCAAACACATTATTGTAGTTCTTACAGCCAGCAGTAATTGGATTTCAAGCTGTAGCTGTGCCATGGAGCACAGGCAATTTGAAATAGTTCTTTTAATCAATCAAGTTCATCACAGCCTAGATTAGCAAGTAGAATTCAGAAACACATTTAGGGAAAAGGATGACAATTCCTGCACCCCCAAATGCATAAGACAATGTGAAGTCATTCTGTTAGCCAACAATTTAACCACAGCATGGATTAGATGAAACACACAGAAAATACAGACTCATTTAGATGCTTGGAGACACACATCCATACACAGATGCAGGAAGCTGCACATGAGCATTGGGAGACACAAAGAAACATACACTCTCAGAACAGCAGACACACAGAAAAAAAAAAAGATGTGCGTGTGCGCGCGCACACACACACACACACACACGCTCCAATGGGAAGCTACAAAAAATGTTAGCTGTCTGGGAGTTCTGGGGGGCTACTTCCTGAACCCCTGTTCATCCTTCTCCTTCCTCCCCCAACAATCATCCTAATTCAAATCCTATAGAGTATTTTTTCCAAAGAAGTCTTAGAAAGCCATCCTTTCCTCACCACATCCATACCCACTCCCACTCCACTGCATCAGACCCGTCTATCACCAGACAACAGAAAAGATCTTCTATCAGGGTTCCCTGATGTCAGTATCTTTCCACTAATACACTTTCCCTGAGGCAGGCTGCCTGCCAGAGGGAATCTTTCTACAGCTCAGCCCTGTTCTTGCCTCATCTCTGCTCAAAAATCCCTCTTATTCTCTCCACTGTCAGCACAAGCCAACCTGGACACCTGACATTCATGGGGCGACCAAAACCTGGAGCTCCTTGCCTCTGTTCATGCCCTCTGCTCTCCAGAAAGCAAATGGCACCTTGCCCAGCCCCTTACCCATGCTCACCCCAAGCTCTCCTGACCCTTGTGCTATTCGTTTGTACTAGAACCACTCCGTCTGCACTTATCAAAATCTTGCCCATGTTAGATTTTCCTGGGTTGTTTGAATTTTTCAGAAGGATGACTCCATCTTTGACATTAAAATTTTTTTAATGTTTTCATCCTTTAAGGCCCAACCCTAAGGTAACCTCTTCCATGAAGTCTACCTCTAAAATCTCCCAAAAGCACTGTATAAGAGAACAGAACTTACCCCATTTAGCCTTCACAGCTTTGTGTGTCTTGGTCCTCAGAGGAGAGCTGATGGGGGAAAAGGACGAAATCCCCTCATGCTACTGCCTCCTCTGGGGCAGTCAATGTGCTGGCACTCTTCTTGTGTTACTGCATTGCTCACAGTCCAACAAAGACAGACTGACAAAGCCCAGGCCTCTGGAATCTCACTCCAGCTTCTTTTTGAGTTACCTTATTCTAGTCATGAGTTTGAGTCTTGACATTGCCACTAGCTTGCTGTGTGACTACGGGCAAGTCTCAACTCCTCTCCAGCCTCAGTTTTTTCAAGGATACTTCCAGTTCTGGATTCTATTATTGCAAGATGCAGGATTTTATGCAGCTACTCCCATGAGGACATCAGAGACTAGATATGTCCACTATCTCTATTATTCTCTCTCTCTCTTTCTCTGCCACCTCCCCCTGCCTGTCTCTCTCTTCACTGTTTTCTGTTTCCTTCTCTCCTCTTTCTCTGTCTCTTTTTGTCTCTTCCTGCCTCTCTCCCTCTCCCTCTCTCTTCTCTCTCTCTCTCTCTCTCTCTCACTGGCTTTCTCCCTCCCTCCCCTCTCCCTTCCTCTCCCTCTCTCTCCCCTTCTATCTTTCTGTCTCTTTTTCTTCTCTCTCTTCCTCTTCTCCCTCTCTGCCCTTCTCTCTCTGCTCCCTCTTTGTTTGTTTCTCTGCCTCTTCCTTTCTGCCTCTATCTCTTCTATGTCTCTCTGTTTCTGATTCTATCTCTCTGTCTCTGCCCCACCCCCAACCCCAGGGGGTGAATCTAGCTGAATAGCTTCTAACTCAAAACAGCTCTGATGCTTCCTGAGTGTTGCTGGTGAGTAGAGGTAGAAATGAGGTCTCTCTGAGGGCCTCAGGAAGCTCAAATCCCTCACGCCTCCCCTTGAAAAGGGCTCACAGAGCCAAGGAGGAAGGCAGCAGGATGAAGGGTCTCATAGCAGAGTCAGCTGGCTCCTACCCTCCAGCTTTTCACCCAAAGAGAGGGCATTGCCCACAGACCACAAAGGATCTCCATCTCCTAGATGATCTGAGCTGGAGGTTCTTAACACCCAAATGCTCCATCTTCCCACTCCCCAGCCCTATCATTTTACAGATGTGAAACAGACAACAGGAAAGGAATGGCCCACCACTCCACAGTGAAGTAATGGAAGAACTAGAACTAGAATGCTGGTCTCCTGACTCCTAATCAAGTGCTCTGAAAAGATTATAAAATTGATTTAACACTATCGGTTGAAAGGCACTTTTCAGAGCATTTTGCTAGGAGAAGAGAAGGCTGAGGATAGTGATGGGTGGGGTAGAGACTTGATAGATATCCAGATTGTGAATATTCAAAAACAGGGTCTAGATCTTCTTCGTCTCCAGTGAAAGTTCAATATAGTGTCTGACACTGATGAATAAATGAGGGAGGGAGCTGCCATCAGGGCAGTTGGGGGACACTGATGCTTCCTCTGGGGCTCTGGGTGTTTATGTGGAAAACTCTAGAAACTTGGAAATCAAAGGATCAAGGGATTCTTTGATCAAGGGACTTGGAAATCAAGGGATCAAGGGATCAGTCTGTTCTAAACTTGTTCAGTCAAGACTTCTCCCCTCACCAGCCCCCATAAATCAGTTTCTCTTTGTAAAAGGAGTAATGATATCTGCCTCATCTGGCTCCCTGGGGCTTGGAGCAGTTGCAATGAAAGAAAAATATAGGAAAGAACCTTGACAAAAACAAGACAGCACTCTGCAAATGTGATGGCTGGGTGCTATGGTGATGTCCTAGCTAGCAATTATGTTCTCAGCAGGGGCAACTGTGGGCGCTGAATGAGTCATCCTCTCACTCTCAAACCAGAGGCCTTGAAAGGGGAGAAATGAGGTGAGCCTTTCGTTAGGAGTTTTTCCATGAAGGGGGGCCGGAACAGGGGTGGACAGAACCTTCCCCCCACACACACATGCACACTGTGCCCCAGATTCCAGCCTCTTAGGGACTAAATGTCCAGCTTAAGCAAGGACTGCAAGTATCTGCTATTTAATTCAGAGATACCAAGTCCCCAAGCCACTGGAGCTTCTGAGGCACTAAAAGTCAGAATCCCCAATTTTTCTTCAGTTTCTATTCTACAGCCAGCCTTGGGTTCTAGTTCTGACTGTAATTAATTTATTCTGTGACTTCAGGAAGATTGCATTCCCTCTCTGAGCCCTTTCCATCTATAACGTACAGGATAATCTAGATGCCTAACATTATCTTTCAAGAGCCCTGGACTAGAATTTAGAATATCTGGGTTCCAGTCCTAGCTCTGTCACAACAACTATATGACTTTAGACAAATTCATTCCTGAGCCTCAGTTTCTGAAACTATAAAATGAGGCATTTGGATTAGAGGCTTAGTGCTGTGTTTCAAGAGTTCTGGACTGAGATTTGGGAAATCTGAGTTCTAGCTCTAACTGCCAGACTGAATCATTGTCTGAGTTTAGACTGGTCTCATCCCTTCTCTGGGCCTCAATTTCTCCTATCTGTATCATACAGGGATCCAAATATAAGATGTCTAAAACACACCCTGTAGTTCTTTTTTTTAAAGTTATTTTATTTTTGGCCATGCCACATGGCATGCGGGATCTTAGTTCCCTGTCCAGGGATTGAACCCGTGCCCCCTGCAGTGGAAGCATGGAGTCTTAACCACTGGACCACCAGAGAAGTCCCATACACTCTGATTCTGATAGCCTGTGGTTCTAGAATTTTACAAAGGCTAAAAATGAAGTGAAGGGAGGGGGAGACCACACCCTGAATAATTTCTCATAAACTAGCAGTGGTTGCCCTCTATAGGTCAGACCTGAAAGCACAGACCAATCTGGACTTGACCTGCTGGGGCCAACTCTGCCAAAAGAGCTGAGGCAGGAGTGGGGCACAGAAGACAACAAGATGCTTCACCAGAAAAAGCCAGACACATAAACTAGGGTTGGCCGGCAGACTTTCTGGCCCCTCCCTAATGAAAGGGATCCAGACAGAAGTGTGTGCTGGGAGATTGTACCTTCTTTCCCAGACAGCAGTAGCAAGAGGCTTTCCAGTGCTGTACAGAGGCCATGGCCAGTGGGGTCTCTGCCATGGGTAAAATATGTAGATTTGGGGTGATGTGGCTCAGTATTTGGGGGTGGAGTGTGACTGTGCTGTGAGGATGAGTATAAGTTAATTCTGTGACTGAGAAGTTTTCACATGTGAGACACACATATCTACCATATGCTCAAATTAAAGTGTTTAGCATCCCCATCTACTTCTTGCCCTCCTCAGAGTAGAAACAATTCATGCCTTTGCAGAAGACCCAGTATGACCTTAGTACAAAAATGAGAACCTAAATCATAAGGAGAATAAATACTGGAAAATGCTCAGTATTTGGGGAAGGCCCTAAGGTTCAAGGGATTTGTGGGCTTAGTCTTAGAGTTTCACTACATTTGGGACAATCTGTGGACTCATTCTTGCAGGGCATTATGTGCTGGAGGCTTAGGATGAATTCAGATATACGGTTCTGTTACAGAAATAGGCACAGACTAAGCCTTTTATTGCTGTCATTCTATGTTCCATTATAGAAGTACTAGGCAAGTCACAAAACCATATACTCCCCCACCCTCCTCCTTGGTTAAAAAGTCTGACCATCCAATGCAGATTCAAGGGGGAACACAAAGGAAGACAGTGTTCTCATGTGACAGAGGTGGTTGCAGCTCTAGTTCTGCTCCTGACTCACTATATAAACCAGGTCAAGTCCCAGCCTCTTTCTGGGTCTCAGTTTCCCCACCTGAAACAGGAGGGTGTTGGACTTGATGAGCTCTCAGTTTTCTCCCAGCCCTGACATTGTACCTCATTCTCTTTATAATGTTCTGTTACATTCTTTTCCTACCTAAATAGGGACCAGCCATTCCCTGAGGTCTTCCAAGGCTTTCCCTGACATCCTAACCCCACCTCCATCCCCTCATCCCACTGCTACTACTGCTGCTGCCTACAATGGGATACAGTCTTCTCTACTTTTGGTTGGAAATTCTAATCATCCACTTCTGATGCTGGCGAGTTAACAAAGATTGATACAGTATTCCTCTGAAGTGACAGAACTCCCAGCTCTGCCAGTACTTCTGCGTGCCCTTGGGAAAATCCTCTCCCTTCGCTACACCTCATTTTTCCCATTTTTAACTTAAGGGCAGTGGACTAGAATGGTCTCTGAAAGCAGCTAACTGTTCCAACATCTTTCACTACTAGGTAATGAGAAGATGGAGATTGTCTTTGATGTTTTGTCATACTCTTGATCTTCTTTCAGTGTTTCTTAAATGGAAACCTCTCCTTCCTCAACCTCCCACCTATGATAAGGGTTTCTGCCACCATGCCCTAAACAGGAAAGCCAGCCTTCCATTACACTTCCTCAACTCCTGGACCTGTCTCCTTCCTCTCCCCACCCTGTTCCCACCACAAACAAAAAGTTCTTCTTTCCTAGTCAAGGTGTCTGTGAGTAATACTAGTTTATTGTGAGGAACACATACAATAAAGATAGAAACTGCTTTTTACCTTATCAAATTATTTGTCCACACATCTTATTAGTTTATTACACCACCCCTATCCCTGATGATTCCCATAATCTACTGTCAGAGGAACCACAGATGGACCCTGGAATGGAGACTTCAAAGGATATTTTATTTAAAAGTTTTGTAAACAGAATTACGCTCACAGCTTCAGCAACAGTGAGAGCTCAATTCAACCTCCCAGCTCAGCCTAGTTGCCTGGGGCACTTCCTCAGACACCCCAGTGACTTGACTTGAAGTCAGACCTGAGTAGGTCCCTTCTCTCCTTCCTGGAAGCCAGTTCAAAGAGAGGTGCATGGTTGTGGGCACCACAGGAAAAGCCAGGAGGAAAGAGCATGCAGGTAGTAGAAAGAGGAGGGGGAAAGGAGAGGGAGGAGAAGAAAAGGTAGGAAGGTGGGAATATTCAGTAGCAGCAAGGATTGGAGGTAGACCCGTTGTGGGTACTGAAAAGTGTTTAGAAGAAATTAAAAAAAAAAAAAGAATTGTAAATGAGTAAAAATCCAAAAATATGTAAAAAATCTTGAAGAGAAAATCACTTGCTTATTCTTGCCAACAAATCCAATTTCCTCCTTCCCATCTATGTAATATGCAATGATAACATTTCGTGTCTATTAGTGACTATATATTGTTATTGTAGTTGAAATAGCGTGGCTAATAATGACTAATATATCATGGTTAATGATGGTTAATACTATATCTAAAATATTATTAAAAAATCAGAGATGGGAAGGAGAGGGGAGGAGTGGGGAAGGACAAAATGGGATGAAGAGGAGGTTATAGAGTTAGAGTGCTACTCTGGGTTCAGACCTGAGTGACTCTCATCTGTTTAATGTCTCTGAGAATCTTCAAAGACCGCTTTATGATTCTAAAGAGCACTTGTGCCAGGAGCAGTACAGGGAGCAATGTTACAATCTGGCTATGCCTGGGCACTGCTGGTACCATTCACCATCAATACCTATAACCAGTCAGATATCCACAGCCAATCACCAATGATAGGTGACTGATGTTAATATTCTATTGCTACCATCACTCAAAATTCCCCCATCTAGACTACAGTCTAGTTGGGGGACTGGGATTAAGTAATGGGAAGGGAGAACTTGTTGAGAGGGGGATATAGCACCAGTCCAGGAAGAACTATCCTCTATCTCTCCTGGTCACTCTAGGATTAAGAGAAAAGTCTAGGGTGGGGCAGGGGGAAGCTGAAGCCTAGCTGGCCTTACCCCTAAGCTGCCTCCTTCAGGGTGCCTCCCTAATGGTGGGAAGGAGTCTACCTTTCAGGCCATGGCTAGCTGATCCTGACTAGCAGGGATTGCCATGACCTGGGACTACTCTTGAAGGATTCTTTGCCAAATCCAAAGCCAGAAACCCTTATCTGTAACCAAAAACTGACAATAGGAAGGAAGGGAAGGTGGGATATACCCGTCTAGACCACTGGGCCCATCACAGGATCCCACTGGGCTTTGGTTTCTGGCGAGCCAGGGCTACAGCATAATAGCACTGAAAGCAGACTAGGAGCACAGGCACCAGCAAGACACTGGTGCACAAGCCCACAATGGCTGTGACAGCAGCAGTGAGCTGGCACAGAGCAGAGAGAGGGTAGACATCTCCATAGCCGACAGTGGTGAGAGTTATGACAGTCCACCAGAGACATGTAGAAATGTCTCCAAAGTGAGGCTCACCCTGACCTCGGGTGGACATACTCAAGAGCTCCCCATAGAGGAAGAGCAAGCCAAAGAATAAGATCTCAGGCACCCAAATCAGGAGAAAGGCACACAGAGGACATAGAGAGAATGAATGGCCCCGAGCATTAGGCTGAGACGGGGTTGCCATTCAGCCTTGTCACCCACTACCAGTTCCACCAGCACAGGGAACAGACAGAAGATATAGGCTAGATTGAGAGGGCTACACATGAAGCGCACCTTATCAGGGCAGGATATAGCACGGGCAAAGAGCTCAGCTCCAAACCAAAGGGCACAGAGTAGTTCCAGGTAGAGCAGGTCGGGGGCACAGTGGTAAACGAGACCGTTGTTCTGCTGCTGCTGCTGCTGCTGCTGTTTTTTCCCCTGCCCTCACCCCATGTCCCATAGGAGTGAAGTTGGCAGAGAAGTAATCCAGCTGGATCTCTGTCTCCTGGAAGAAGATGACCAGAGCACACATGGCAAAGAGTGTGGAGATCATAGAAAAGCACTGGGGGAAAAGAGGCATGTCAGAAGTACCCCCATTTACCAGCCATCCCACCTCTCTAACTAGACTCCCACCCTTCTTCCCTCCCCCCTTTTTGGAGATTCCCTCAAATTGTCCTGGGTATCTGTTCAGATTCAGGTCCCAAACACCATGCCAAGTGTGTAGCCATTGTGGCAACTTGGCAGGGTCCTTTGGGAGTACAAATGTCTAGCATGGCACCGCACAATGTTAGTGAGTTACCTTGGCCCCTAGGGAAGACTGGGGTTGGTCAAGAAGCACCCAGAGCCATGGCTTCCAAGTATTCCGCAGTCTCTGGTCTTCAATGGGGTTCCACTGAAGGCGCTCATCCATGTGGGCATTCTCACAGGCCTCCCAAGATAGGAAGTCCTGGGTTTGGGTGTCCTTGCCACTCAGCTTAAGCCAGCAGCAAGGTGCCAGCGGAGCTTCCACCAGGCCCCAATAAGCCTCCTCTAGGACATCCTGACAAACATTGACAGGGCAGTGCAGCTGCTGAGTACCATAGCCAGCACATAGCCAAAGAGCTCAGGATTTTGGTCAAAGAAAAACTCTTGAATTGGTGGACCTGAGCAGCTGGGGTGCCAGGTTGGGGTGGCTCGGTCAACTTGTAGAGGCAGATGCCTGGAAAGGCCCACAAGGTGCTGTTGTAGGTCTCATGGCACATGCCCCCCACGTTCAGGATCAGTTTATCGTCCGAGCCCTCTATGACCAACCGTGAGCCTGCTTCTCGGCTGGCTCGGATCCACTAGCAAGAGGAGGGATGACAGGGTTTATGACGGGGTCCTCCTGCCTTCCTCTCCCCTCCCAGGCTTGGCCAGAGCAGGGAAGGGGCTGAGGGCCACAAAAGTGATGTGGTAGCCCAGGCACCCAAGAGAAACTACCCCAGGCATGGAGCTGGATGTCTCTTCCTCCTGGGTCTTCGGGAATCAGGAGGACAGACAGCTCTCAGGTGTGGTCACAGTGGCTAGCCAGAATCTCTCTTGGGCCCAGCAATTCCAAGAGAAAAACCAGCCTAGCATGGAAACAGATGTCTTTCAGAGGCTCTTGGGAGACACCTGGCCTGGTGACTCTGAGAGAACAATTGTGCCACGGTATACAGCAGGGTAAGTCACAGACAGGCAAACACAGACTAAATGGCTAAGATGGGGACAGGGATGTCTCTCAATCCTCTGCCCCTCACTTTGAAAACTTGGAACAGTGATGGGGTGGGGTGAGGGAGGGAATAAAAAAGGGGTACTGAGGGAGGCTAAGGGCAGGGAATGGGGAGTGAAGATAGGGATGACAGGGGAAGTTGGAGGGCCTTAGAGATCCCTAGGCCTCCACAGGGAGTAGGAAGTGCCTGACTTGAGAAACTGGCTGGGGGGTCGGCAGACCGGACAGCGATGGTTTTTGACTCCGACTCCCCTGGCACCAGGTCCCGGGCACTCCTCAGCAGCACTACCAGCACCACCAGCACTAGCAGGAGAAGCAGCAGCCTCTGTGGATCTCTCTACTGGGAGCCCTAAAATTGCTTTGGGCTTAATGAGTTCCTTGCCTGTGAACAGAAAGGAGTAAGAACAGAGTTGGGGGGGGGGGGGGAGAAGAGAGACAGAAGGTGGGAGGAGCACAGAAAAGCAAACCAAAGGAGTCAAAACACCTACACAGATCAACATTTCAGTGTTCCCTACCCCCTGACAGGCAGTCTGCTGGGGCCTCCTGTGTTTGTCCCTGAGGGCTAAAAAGGAAGACGGCACAGGCAGCCACCTCTAGTTTGGGAACCTCAAACCCCTACCCCCAATTGCCCCCACTCCTTAGTCAGCCTTTGCTCACTCACTTGGTGGTTTTGCGTGGTCCACGAATACTGGCAGTGAAGGGACGGGCGGCTGGCTGGGCGTTGGGGCCAGTGACGCTGGGACGGGTGGTGTAGCCAGCATTGCTGCCACCTCTGGAGTTTGTGACTGCTCCTGCATGGAGAGGTCCCAGGACCAGGGTGTGCTCATGGAAGAGCTGGCGAGGACGTGGGGTTTTCCAGGAGCCTCTTGCTCCTGCTGTGGCCAGAGGAGCAAGTACTGAGAGGCAACGATCTGATTCAAGACTGTATGTGTTCCTGCCTGCTTGCTTAGGGAGGCTGTCCTGACCTCCAGCCTGCAGGGAATCAGACAAGAGACCCTGGCCAACTTTGCTGCTCCTCCTTCCTCCCCTGGGCTCAGTTCCAGCCCAGAGCAGAGGGAGGGGAGGAGGCAGCTGGAGGGAAAACAGGAAGCTAGGTGGTCAGGCTCCAGGCAAGAGGCCACCTCACAAGACCAGTTAATCCAGTTAATATTTCAACAACTCTCTCCCCCAATTACAACCAACCCAGCCCCGCTTTAATATTTTGAAAACTTTCTCTTCCCCTCCCCCTCCCCCATCTCCATTACAGTTCTCCTATCAGAAGCCTGCAAAGGAGAAAGGGGTGTGGGAGGAGGGAGAAGTGAGAACCAGAAGATAGCCTGGGAGGCCAGATGTGTTCCTGGTTATATCCAGCTGTTTCTGCCCACTCATTTTTCTTCCCTTTTCTCCAGACACCCTGGTGCCAAGGATGGGGGTAGGAATGGGTGAAGGGGAAGGGCAGGGGAGCAAGCCACCTCAGAGAGAAACTTGCTTGTCTATGGCCTATGCCAGGATTGGCAGAGGCTCCAGCCCCCTGGGACAAGCCACATCTCCCTCCCCTCTCCCACAACCTCTGCCTCCAGGAATCCTTCCTGGGAATTGCGCCAGTCTCCTATTTTGCTGCTGATGAGAGTTTGCCAATGGAGCACCCAGATGATCCTAAATTCCAAGATAGCCCTCACTCCCACCCTTTGGCCCAGCCTCCATGCCTCTTTCCCATCACTAGACCAGAAGTTCCCAGGAGGAATGAAGATTCTTACCACAATCCAACACCCTCCCCAACTCTTCCTTTTCAGCCCATCCCTCAGAGCCAGGGCCTTGTTGGATTGAGAGTTTCAAGACATGGCTCCCCTCCTCCCTCTTGGTCACTGCCTTACTGTGGGGCTGCTGTGAGGGAGGGTCACTGCAGTGGACTTCATGGTGAGAATGGAGGGAGGAAAGGTGGTGGTGACAAACACAGCCGTGTCAGGCCTTAGTTCTACAAAGCCGAATTCTTACCTCAGCCAAAGAGGGCAGAAAATAACTTGGGCACTTTACAAGTGGGAAGGGTAGCAGCAGCAGCTTCCTCTCTCACTCCATCCATTCCTGCCCCTTTCCCCTCAAATGTCCTGCCCCTTATCCACACTAGCCCATTTGCTTTTTGATTCCCTAAACCAGCCAGTCTTGGGACTTCCCTGGTGGTCTAGTGGTTAAGACTCATGTTTCCACTGTAGGGGGCACGGGTTCAATCCCTGTTCAGGGAAGTAAGATCCCACATGCCATGCGGTGTGGCCAAAAAAAAAAAAAAAAAGTCCTAAACCAGCCAGCCTCTTTTTCTTTTCTTTTCTTTTTTTAACTTTTTATGTTGGAGTATAGCTGATTAACAATGCTGTGATAGTTTCAGGTTCACAGCAAAGGGACTCAGCCATACATATACATGTATCCATTCTCTCCCAAACTCCCCTCCCATCCAGACTGCCACATAACATTGAACAGTGTTCCCCATGCTACACAGTAGGTCCTTGTTGGTTATCTATTTTAAATATAGCAGTGTATACATGTCGATCCCAAACTCCCTCTTTCCCCCTTCCTCCCCACCTGGTAACCATAAGTTCATTCTCTAAGTCTGTGAATCTGTTTCTGTTTTGTAAATAAGTTCATTTGTATCATTTCTTTTTAGATTCTGCATATAAGGGATATCATACGATATTTCTCTTTGACTTACTTCACTCATTATGACAATCTCGAGGTCCATCCATGGTGCTGCAAATGGCATTATTTCATTCTTTTTAATGGCTGAGTAATATTCCATTGTGTGTGTGTGTGTGTGTGTGTGTGTGTGTGTGTGTGTGTATATATATATATGTATATATATAAATATATATACATATATATATATACACACACACACAACATCTTCTTTATCCATTCCTCTGTCGATGGACATTTACATTGCTTCCATGTCTTGGCTACTGTAAACAGTGCTGCAATGAACACTGGGGTGCATGTATCCTTTCCGACCATGTTTTTCTCCAGATATACGCCAAGGAGAGGTATTGCAGGGTCATACAGTAGCTCTATTTTTAGTTTTTTAAGGAACTTCCGTACTGTTCTCCATAGTGGCTGTACCAGTTTACATTCCCACCAACAGTGTAGGAGTGTTGCCTTCTCTCCACATCCTCTCCAGCATTTATTGTTTGTGGATTTTTTAATGATAGCCATTTTGACTGGTGTGAGGTGATATCCCATTGCAGTTTTGATTTGCATTTCTCTAATAATTAGCAACGTTGAACATCTTTTCATGTGCCTATTGGTCATCTGTATGAGTTCTTTGGAGAAATGTATATTTAGGTCTTCTGTCCATTTTTTGATTGGGTTGTTTGTTTTGATGATATTAAGCCTCATGAGCTGTTCATAAATTTTGGAGACTAATCCCTTGTCGGTCACATCATTTGCAAATATTTTCTCCCAATCTGTGGGTTGTCTTTATGTTTTGTTTATGGTTTCCCTTGCTGTGCAAAAGCTTTTGAGTTTAATTAGGTCCTATTTGTTTATTATTGTTTTTATTTCCATTATTCTGGGAGATGGATCAAAAAAGATATTGCTGTGATTAATGTCAGAGAGTGTTCTGCCTATGATTTCCTCTAGTAGTTTTACAGTGTCCAGTCTGACATTCAGGTCCTTAATCCATTTTGAGCTTATTTTTGTGTATGGTGTTAAAGAATGATCTAATTTCATTATTTTACATGTACCTGGCGAGTTTTCCCAGCACCATTTGTTGAAGAGATTGTCTTTCCACCATTGGGGTAGTCTTGCCTCCTTCGTTGTAGATTAATTGACTGTAGGTGCGTGGGTTTATTTCTGGGTTTTCTTTTTTTAATTTTTATTCTTATTTTTATTTTTTAAAAATTCATTAATTAGTTTATTTATTTATTTTGGGTCTTCATTGCTGTGCGCAGGCATTCGCTAGTTGTGGCGAACGGGGGCTACTCTTTGTTGCAGTGCATGGGCTTCTTGTTGCAGTGTCTTCTTGTTGCGGAGCACAGGCTCTAGGCATACAGGCTTCAGTAGTTGTGGCACGTGGGCTCAGTAGTTGTGGCTCATGGGCTCTAGAGTGCAGGCTCAGTAGTTGTGGCGCACGGGCTTAATTGCTTAGTTGCTCTGCGGCATGTGGAATCTTCCCAGACCAGGGCTCGAACCCATGTCCCCTGCATTGGCAGGCGGATTCTTAACCACTGTGCCACCAGGGAAGTCCCTATTTTTATTTTTTTTAAACATCTTTATTGGAGTATAATTGCTTTACAATGGTGTGTTAGTTTCTGCTGTATAACAAAGTGAATCAGCTATACATATACATATATCCCCATATCTCCTCCCTCTTTCATCACCTTCCCATCCTCCCTATCCCACCCCTCTAGGTGGACACAAAACACTGAGCTGCTCTCCCTGTGCTATGCGGCTGCTTCCCACTAGCTATCTATTTTACATTTGGTAGTGTATATATGTCCACGCCACTCTCTCACTTCTTCTCAGCTTACCCTTCCCCCCCTCCGTGTCCTCAAGTCCATTCTCTATGTCTGAGTCTTTATTCCTGTCTTGCCCCTAAGTTCTTCAGAAGCACCTTTTTTTTTTTTTTAGATTCCATATATATATATATATATATATATATATATATATATATATATATATATGTGTGTGTGTGTGTGTGTGTGTGTGTGTGTGTGTGTGTGTGTTAGCATATGGTATTTGTTTTTCTCCTTCTGATTTACTTCACTCTGTATGACAGTCTCTAGGTCCATCCACCTCACTACAAATAACTGTTTCGTTTCTTTTTATGGCTGAGTAATATTCCATTGTATATATGTCTGTCGATGGACACATAGGTTGCTTCCATGTCCTGGCTATTGTAAATAGAGCTGCAATGAACATTGTGGTACATGATTCTTTTTGAATTATGGTTTTCTCAGGGTATATGCCCAGTAGTGGGATTGCTGGGTCATATGGCAGTTCTGTTTTTAGTTTTTTAAGGTATCTCCATACTGTTCTCTATAGTGGCTGTATCAATTTACATTCCCACCAACAGTGCAAGAGGGTATATTTCTGGGCTTTCTATCCTGTTCCATTGATCTATATTTCTATTTTTTGCCAGTACCATACGGTTTTGATGACTATAGCTTTGTAGTGTAGTTTGAAGTCAGGAATCTGATTCCTCCAGCTTCGTTTTTCTTTCTCAAGATTGCTTTGGGTATTTGGGGTCTTTTGTCTCTCCATACAAATTTTAAGATTTTTTTGTTCTAGTTCTGTGAAAAATGCCATTGGTAGTTTGATGGGGATTGCATTGAATCTGTAGATTGCCTTGGGTAGTATAGTTATTTTGACAATATTGATTCTTCCAATCCACGAATATGGTATATCTTTCCATCTGTTAGTGTCTTCTTCAATTTCTTTCATCAGCATCTTATAGTTTTTGGAGTACAGGACTTTTGTCTCCTAGGTAGGCTTATCCTTAGGTATTTTATTCTTTTTGATGCAATGGTAAATGGGATTGTTTCTTGAATTTCTCTTTCTGATCTTTTGTTGTTAGTGTATAGAAATTCAACAGATTTCTCTGTGTTAAATTTGAAACCCACAACTTTACCAAATTCATTGATGAGCTCTAGTATCTTTCTGGTAGTGTTTTTAGGAGCTTCTATATATAGTGTCATGTCATCTGCAAACAGTGACTGTTTAACTTCTTCTTTTCCAATTTGGATTCCTTTTATTTCTTTTTCTTCTCTGATTGCCGTACCTAGGACTTCCAAAACTATGTTGAATAAAAATGCCGAGAGTGAACATCCTTGTCTTGTTCCTGATCTTAGAGGAAATGTTTTCAGCTTTCCACCATTGAGTATGATGTCAGCTATGTTTGTTGTATATGGCCCTTATTATGTTGAGGTACGTTCCCTCTATGCCCACTCTCTGGAGAGTTTTTATCATAAATGGGTGCTGAATTTTGTCAAAAGCTTTTTCTGCATCTATTGAGATGAACCTATGGCTTCTATTCTTCAATTTGTTGATGTGGTGTATCACACTGATTGATTTGCGGATACTGAAAAATCCTTGCATCCCTGGGATAAATCCCACTTGATCATGGTATCTGATCCTTTTAATGTGTTGTTGGATTCTGTTTGCTAATATTTTGTTGAGGATTTTTGTGTCTATGTTCATCAGAGATATTGGCATGTAATTTTCTTTTTTTGTGGCATCTTTGTCTGGTTTTGGTATCAGGGTGATGGTGGCCTCATAGAATGAGTTTGGGAGTCTCCCTTCCTCTGCAATTTTTTGGAACAGTTTCAGAAGGATAGGTGTTAGCCCTTCTCTAAATGTTTGATAGAATTTGCCTGTGAAGCCATCAGGTCCTGGACTTTTGTTTGTTGGGAGTTTTTTAATCACAGTTTCAATTTCAGGGCTTCTGATTGGTCTGTTCATATTTTATATTTCTTCCTGGTTCAGTCTTGGGAGACTGTACCTTTCTAAGAATTTGTCCAGTTCTTCCAGGTTGTCCATTTTATTGGCATACAGTTGCTCATAGTAGTCTCTTATGATCCTTTGTATTTCTGTGGTGTCAGTTGTAACTTCTCCTTTTTCACTTCTAATTTTATAGATTTAAGTCCTCTCCCTGTTTTTCTTGATGAGTCTGGCTAAAGGTTTATCAATTTTGTTTACCTTTTCAAAGAACAAGCTTTTAGTTTCATTGATCTTTGCTATTGTTTTCTTAGTCTCTATTTTATTTATTTCTTCTCTGATCTTTATGATTTCTTTCTTTCTACTAACTTTGGGTTTTGTTTGTTCTTCTTTCTCTAGTTGCTTTAGTTGTAAGGCTAGGTCGTTTATTTGAGATTTTTCTTGTTTCCTGAGGTAAGATTGTATAGCTATAAACTTCCCTCTTAGAACTGCTTTTGCTGCATCCTATAGGTTTTGGATCATTGTGTTTTCATTTTCATTTGTCTCTAGGTATTTTTTGATTTCCTCTTTGATGTCTTCAGTGATCCATTGGTTGTTTAGTAGCATATTGTTTAGCCTCCACGTGTTTGTGTTCTTTTTAGTTTTTTTTTTTCTTGTAGTTTATTTCTAATCTCATAGTGTTGTGATCAGAAAAGTTACTTGATGTGATTGCAATTTTCTTAAATTTAATGAGGCTTGCCTTGTGGCCCAGCATGTGGTCAATCCTGGAGAATGTTCCATATGCACTTGAGAAAAATGTGTATTCTGCTGCTTTTGGATGGAATGCTCTATAAATATCAGTTAAGTCATGTGGTCTAATGTGTCATTTAAGGCCTGTGTTTCCTTTTTGATGTTCTGTCTGGATGATCTGTCCATTGATGAAACTGAGGTGTTAAAGTCCCCCACAGTTATCGTGTTACTGTCAATTTCTCCCTTTATGGTTGTTAGTACTTGTCTTATATATCAAGGTGCTCCTATGTTGGGTGCATATATATTTACAATTGTTATATCTTCTTCTTGGATTGATCCCTTGATCATTATGTAGTGTCCTTCTTTGTCTCTTACAACAGTCTTTATTTTAAAGTGTATTTTGTCGATATGAGTGTTGCTATTCCAGCTTTCTTTTGATTTCCATTTGCGTGGAATACCTTCTTCCAACCCCTCACTTTCAGTCTGTATGTGTCTCTAGGTCTGAGGTGGGTCTCTTGTAGACAGCATATATATGGGTCTTGTTTTTGTATCCACTCAGCCAGTCTATGTCTTTTGGTTGGCACATTTAATCCATTTACCTTTATGGTAATTATTGATATGTGTATTCCTATTGCCATTTTCTTAATTGCTTTTGGTTTGTTTTTGCCGGTCTTTTTTCTTCCCTTCCTCTTTTGTTTTTTTCTCTTGTGGTTTGATGACCGTCTTAGTGTTGTGTTTGGTTCACTTTTTTGTGTGTGTGTGTATATCTACTGTAGTTTTTGGGTTTGCTGTTCCCATGAGGTTTTGACATAACAGTCTATATATGTACAAGATTTTTTTTTAAGTTGCTTGTCTCTTTCCTGCCTAGAGGACTTCCTTTAGCATTTGTTGCAAAGCTGGTCTGGTGCACTGAATTATCTTAGCTTTTGGTTGTTTGTAAAGCTTTTGATTTCTCCATCATATCTTAACTGGGTCTTGCTCTGGTGGGCGGGGCTGTGCTCAGTAATACTTTAATCCACTTGTCTGCTGATGGGTGGGGCTGTGTTCCCTCCCTGTTAGTTGTTTGGCCTGAGGCAACCCAGCACTGGAGCCTACAGGCTATATAGTGGGGTTAGTGGCAGCCTCCAGGAGGGCTTACACTAACGGATACTTCCCAGAACTGCTGCTGCCAGTACCCTTGCCCTCACAGTGAGCCACAGCTGCCTCCTGCCTCTGCAAGAGACCCTCCAACACGAGCAGGTAGGTTTGGTTCTGTCTCCTATGGGGTCACTGCTCCTTTTCCCAGGTCCTGGTGCACACAAGACTTTGTGTGTGCCCTCCAAGAGTGGATTCTCTGTTTCTCCCAGTCCTGTGGAGTCCCTGCAATCAAATCCCACTGGCCTTCAAAGTCAGATTTCCTGGGGATCCCTAGTCCCATTGCCAGACTCCCAGGCTGAGAAGCCTGACATGGGGCTCAGAACCTTCAATCCAATGGGAGAACTTCTGTGGTATATTTGTTCTCCAGTTTGTGGGTTGCCCAACCAGCGGTTATGGGATTTGATTATTGTGATTGTACCCCTCCTACCGTCTCATTGCAGCTTCTCCTTTGTCTTTGGATGTGAGGTATCTTTTTTGGTGGGTTCCAGCGTCTTCCTGTCGATCGTTGTTCAGCAGTTAGTTGTCATTTCAGTGTTCTTGAAAAAGGAGGTGAGTGTACTTCCTTCTACTCCACCACCTTGAACCAATCTCCCTCAGCCAGTCTCTTAATAACTGTCCCATGCCCTCCAGCTATCTATCGAGTAGACTACTTATTCTCCCATACCCCATCTCCAATGCCACCTCTTTGGGGGAAATTTCTTGAATCCTCCCTAAGACAATGTCCTGTCCTCTGCACTCTCACAACTTGCTTTGGATTTTTTTTCTAGAGTAATTTTCATACTAGAACATAATTATGTATGTGTCCATTGCCCCATTGTATCCATTTTCTAATTGATGCTGTAACAAAGTGCCACACACAACATAAATGGACCAGTGAGACCTTCAAGGTGGCAGAGGAGTAAGACGCAGAGATCACCTTCCTCCCCACAAATACATCAGAAATACATCTACATGTGGAACAACTCCTATAGAACACCTACTGAACGCTGGCAGAAGACCTCAGACTTCCCAAAAGGCAAGAAACTCCACACGTACCTGGCTAGGGCAAAAGAAAAAAGAAAAAAAGAGACAAAAGATTAGGGACAGGACTTGCACCTCTGGGAGGGACCTGTGAAGGAGGAAAAGTTTCCACACACTATGAAGCCCCTTCACTGATGGAGACAGGGGGTGGCAGGGGGGAAACTTCAGAGCCACGGAGGAGAGCTCAGCAATAGGGGTGCAGAGGGCAAAGCAGATAGATTCCTGCACAGAGGATCAGTGCCAACCAGCACTCATCAGCCTGAGAAGCTTGTCTGTTTACCCACCAGGGCGAGTGGGGTCTGGGAGCTGAGGCTCAGGCTTCAGAGGTCAGATCCCAGGGAGAGGACTGGGGTAGGCTGCATGAACACAGCCTGAAGGAGGCTAGTGCACAACAGCTAGCTGGGAGGGATCCAGGAAAAAGTCTAGAACTGCCTAAGAGGCAAGAGACTGTTGTTTCAAGGTACACAAGGAGAGGGGATTCAGAGCACCACCTAAACGAGCTCCAGAGACGGGTGCAAGCTGTGGCTATCAGCGCAGACCCCAGAGACAGGCATGAAACGCTAAGGCTGCTGCTGCAGCCACCAAGAAGCCTGTGTGAAAGCACAAGTCGCTATCCACAGTGCAGCCCACCACTGGCAGGGTCCCAAGATACAGGGACAACTTCCCCAGAACACACTGCCCGCCTCAGGCTGTTGCAACGTCACGCTGGCCTCTGCTGCCGCAGGCTCGACCCGCATTCCATACCCATCCTTACCCCGGGCCTGAGTCAGCCAGAGCCCCTTAATCAGTTGCTACATTAACCCTGTCCTGTCTGGGCAAAGAACAGATGCCCTCAGGCGACCTACATGCAGAGGCAGGGCCATATCCAAAGGAGAAACCCAGGAGCTGTGCGAAAAAAGAAAAGAAAGGGAAATTTTCCCCAGCAGCCTCGGGAGCAGTGGATTAGATCTCCACAATCAATGTGATGTACCCAGCATCTCTGGAATACCTGAATAGACAATGAATCATCCCAAAGTTGAGGCGGTGGACTTTGGGAGCAACTATAGACTTGGGGTTTGCTTTCTGAATCTAATTTGTTTCTGGTCTTATGTTTATCTTAGTTTAGTATTTAGAGTTTATTATCGTTGGTAGATTTGTTTATTGATTTGATTGCTCTCTTCCTTTATATATATATATATATATAGATAGATAGATAGATAGATAGATAGATAGATAGATAGATAGATATTCTTTTCTTTTTCTTTTTTTGTGAGCGTGTATGAGTATGCTTCTTTGTGTGATTTTGTCTGTACAGCTTTGCTTTTACCATTTGTCCTAGAGTACTTTCTGTCCATTTTTTGTTTGTTTCTTTTGTTTTGTTTTGTTTGTATAGTTCTTAGCACTTGTTATCATTGGTGGATTTGTTTTTTGCTTTGGTTGCTCTCTTTTTTCCTTCTTTCTTATTACTTGTTAATTTTTTAATTTTTAATAAGTTTTTTATTTCTTATTTTAATAACTTTTAATTTCATTTTCTTTTCTTTCTTTCTCTCTTTATACTTTTTTTCTTTCTTTCTCTCTTTCCTTCTTTCTTTCCTTCCTTTCCTCACTTTTCTTGTGAGCCGTGTGGCTGACAGGGTCTTGGTGCTACAACAAGGTGTCAGGCCTGTGCCAATAAGGTGGGAGAGCCGAGTTCATAACATTGGTGCACCAGAGACCTCCCAGCTCCATGTAATATCAAACAGCAAAAGCTCTCCCAGAGATCTCCATCTCAACGCTAAGACCCAGCTCCACTCAACGACCAGCAAGCTACAGTGCGGGACACCCTATGCCAAACAACTAGCAAGACAGGAACACAACCACACCCATTAGCAGAGAGGCTGCCTAAAATCATGATAAGGTCACAGACACCCCAAAACACACTGCCAGACGTGGTCCTGCCCACCAGAAAGACAAGATCCAACCTCATCCACCAGAACACAGACACCAGCCACCTCCACCAGGAGACTTACACAACCCACTGAACCAACCTTAGCCACTGGGGGCAGACACCAAAAACAATGGGAACTACGAAGCTGCAGTCTGAGAAAAGGAGACCCCAAACACAGTAAGTTGAGCAAAATGAGAAGACAGAGAAACACACAGCAGATGAAGGAGCAAGGTAAAAACCCAACAGACCAATCAAATGAAGAGGAAATAGGCAGTCTACCTGAAAAATAATGCAGGGCAATGATAGTAACCATGATCTAAAATCTTGTAAATAGAATAGAGAAAATACAAGAAACTTTTAACAAGGACCTAGAAGAACTAAAGAGCAAACAAACAATGATGAACAACACAATAAATGAAATTAAAAATTCTCTAGACGGAGTCAAGAGCAGAATAACTAAGGCAGAGAAACGGATAAGTGACCTGGAACATAAAATAGTGGAAATAACTACCAAGAGCAAGAGAGCAGACAGCAGAAGCAAGAACAACTACAATCCTGCAGCCTGTGGAACAAAAACCACATTCACAGAAAGATAGACAAGATGAAAAGGCAGAGGGCTATGTACAAGATTAAGGAACAAGATAAAACCCCAGAAAAACAACTAAATGAAATGGAGAGAGGCAACTGTCCAGAAAAAGAATTCAGAATAATGATAGTGAAGATGATTCAGGACCTCAGAAAAAGAATGGAGGGAAAGATCGAGAAGATGCAAGAAATGTTTAACAAAGACCTAGAAGAATTAAAGAACAAACAAACAGAGATGAAAAATACAATAACTGAAATGAAAAATACACCAGAAGGAATCAATAGCAGAATAACTGAGACAGAAGAATGGATAAGTGACCTGGAAGACAGAATGGTGGAATTCACTGCTGCAGAACAGAATAAAGAAAAAAGAATGAAAAGAAATGAAGACAGCCTAAGAGACCTCTGGGACAACATTGAATGCAACAACATTCACATTATAGTGGTCCCAGAAGGAGAAGAGAGAGAGAAAGGACCCGAGAAAGTATTTGAAGAGATTATAGCTGAAAATTTCCCTAACGTGGGAAAGGAAATAGCCACCAACCAAAGTCCAGGAAGTGCAGAGAGTGACATACAGGATAAACCCAAGGAGAAACATGCTGAGACACATAGTAATCAAATTGGCAAAAATTAAAGACAAAGAAAAATTATTGAAAGCAGCAAGAGAAAAATGACAAATAACGTACAAGGGCACTCCCATAAGGTTAACAGCTGATTTCTCAGCAGAAACTCTACAAGCCAAAAGGGAGTGGCATGACATATTTAAAGTGATGAAAGGGAAGAAACTACAACCAAGATTACTCTACCAGGCAAGGATCTCATTCAGATTCAGCAGAGAAATCAAAAGCTTTACAGACAAGCGAAATCTAAGAGAATTCAGCACCACCAACCAGCTCTACAACAAGTGCTGAAGGAACTTCACTAAGTGGGAAACACAAAAGAAGAAAAGGACCTACAAAAACAAACCCAAAACAATTAAGAAAATGGTAAAAGGAACATACATATCCATAATTACCTTAAAGGTGAATGGAATAAATGCTCCAACCAAAACACACAGGCTTGCTGAATGGATACAAAAACAAGACCCATACATATGCTGTCTATAAGAGACCCAATTCAGACCTAGGGACACATACAGCCTGAAAGTGAGGGGATGGAAAAAGATATTCCATTCAAATGGAAATCAATAGAAAGCTGGAGTAGCAATACTCATATCAGATAAAATAGACTTTAAAATAAAGAATGTTACAAGAGACAAGGAAGTTCACTACATATTAATCAAGGGATCAATCCAAGAAGAAGATATAATAATTATATATGCACCCAATATAGGAGAACCTCAATACATAAGGCAAATAATAACAGGTATAAAAGATGAAATCGACAGTAACACAGTAATAGTGGGGGACTTTAAAATCTCACTTACACCAATAGACAGATAATTCAGACATAAAATTAATAAGGAAACACAAGCTTTAAATAACACAACAGACCTGATAGATTTAATTGATATTTATAGGACATTCCATCTAAAAACAGCAGATTATACTTTCTTCTCATGTGCACATGGAACATTCTCTAGGATAGATCACATCTTGTGTCACAGATCAAGCCTCGGTAAATTGAAGAAAATTGAAAAAATATCAAGCATCTTTTCCAACCATAACGCTATGAGATTAGAAGTAAACTACAGGGGAAATAAAGTAAAAAACACAAACACATGGAGTCTAAAAAATACGTTGCTAAATAACCAAGAGATCACTGAAAAAGTCAAACAGGAAATCACAAATTACCCAGAGACAAGTGACAACAAAAACATGACAATCCAAAACCTATGGGATACAGCAAAATCAGTTCTAAGAGGGAAATTTATAGCAATACAATCCTACCTCAAGAAACAAGAAAAATCTCAAATGAACAATCTAACCTTACACCTAAAGGAACTAAAGAAAGAAGAACAAACAAAAACCAAAGTCAGTAGAAGGAAAGAAATCTTAAAGATCAGAGCAGAAATAAATGAAATAGAAACAAAGAAAGCAATAGCAAAGATCATTAAATCAAAAAGCTGTTCTTTGAGAAGATAAACAAAATTAATAAACTTTTAGGCAGACTCATCAAGAAAAAGAGGGGGAGGACTCAAATCAATAAAATTAGAAGTGAAAAAGGAAAAGTTAGAATGGACACCACAGAAACACAAAGCATCATAAAAGACTAGTACAAGCAACTCTATTCCAATAAAATGGAAAACCTAGAAGAACAACCACAAATTTGTGTACAACCAGGAATTCTTAGAAAGGTATAAACTTCCAAGACTGAACCAGGAAGAAATAGAAAATATGAACAGACTCAGCCATAAAAAGAAATGAAATTGAGTTATTTGTAATGAGGTGGATGGACCTAGTGTCTGTCATACAGAGGGAAGTAAGTCAGAAAGAGAAAAACAAATACTGTATGCTGACACATATATATGGAATCTAAAAAAAAAAAAGGTTCTGAAGAACCTGGGGCAAGACAGGAATAAAGACGCAGACGTAGAGAATGGACTTGAGGACACAGGGAGGGGGAAGGGTAAGCTCGGACGAAGTGAGAGAGTGGCATGGACATATATACATGACCAAATGTAAAATAGATAGCTAGTGGGAAGCAGCCGCATAACACAGAGAGATCATCTCGGTGCTTTGTGACCTACTAGAGGGGAGGGATATGGAGGTTGGGAGGGAGATGCAAGAGGGGGGAGATATGGGGATATATGTATAAGTATAGCTGATTCACTTTGTTATAAAGCAGAAAGTAACACACCATTGTAAAGTAATTATACTCCAATAAAAATGTTAAATATATATATATTAAAAAACAAACAACCCAATCAAAAAATGGCCAGAAGACCTAAATAGACACTTCTCCAAAGAAGACATACAGGTGACCAAGAAGCACATGAAAAGCTGCTCAGCATCACTAATTAGAGAAATGCAAATCAAAAGTAAAATGAGGTATCACCTCCCACCAGTTAGAATGGGCATCATCAGAAAATCTACAAACAACAAATGCTGGAGAGGGTGTGGAGAAAAGGGAACCCTCTTGCACTGTTGGTGGGAATGTAAATTGATACAGCCACTATGGAGAACAGTATGGAGGTTCCTTAAAAAACTAAAAATAGAATTACCATATGACCCAGCAATCCCACTACTGGGCATATACCCAGAGAAAACCATAATTCAAAAAGACACAAGCAGGGCTTCCCTGGTGGCGCAGTGGTTGAGAATTTGCCTGCCAATGCAAGGGACACGGGTTCCAGCCCTGGTCTGGGAAGATCCCACATGCCGTGGAGCAACTGGGCCCGT
Organism: Eubalaena glacialis; assembly: GCF_028564815.1. Lineage (NCBI taxonomy): Eukaryota > Metazoa > Chordata > Mammalia > Artiodactyla > Balaenidae > Eubalaena > Eubalaena glacialis. Next base: position 59,358,618 of record NC_083736.1, on the reverse strand, counting down.
GAGCCACAATTACTGAGCCTGCACGTCTGGAGCCTGTGCTCCGCAACAAGAGAGGCCGCGATAGTGAGAGGCCCCCGCTTGCCACAACTAGAAGAAAGCCCTCGCACAGAAACAAAGACCCAACACAGCCATAAATTAATTAATTAATTAATTTAAAAAAATGCAATACCGTAGAAGCTCTTTAAAAAAAAAAAAAGACACAAGCACCCCAATATTCAGTGCAACCCTATTTACAATAGCCAGGTCATGGAAGCAACCTAAATGCCCAATGACAGAAGAATGGATAAAGAAGATGTGGTACATATATACAATGGAATATTACTCAGCCATAAAAGGAACAAAATTGGGTAATTTGTAGAGACGTGGATGGACCTAGAGACTGTCATGCAGAGTGAAGTAAGTCAGAAAGAGAAAAACAAATATCATATATTAACGTATATATGTGGAATCTAGAAAAATATTACAGAAGAACTGGTTTGCAAGGCAGAAAAAGAGATACAGATGGTAGACAACAAACGTATTGACACTAAGGGGGGAAAGTGGGGTAGGGGTGTGGTGGTGGTGGGATAAATTGGGAGATTGGGATTTACATATATATACTAATATGTATAAAATAGATAACTAATAAGAACCTGCTGTGTAAAAAAATAAAATAAAATTCAAAAAAACATAAAGAATGACACCAAAAAAAAAAAAAGGCTTCAGGGTAGTAATGTGTAGAGTGATAGTAAGATAGGTTATAATAAAAACAAATTTTCAATCTCAAAAAAAAAAGAGGATGGGAGAAGTTTTTCCATGAAAACGGAAATAAAAATTATCTCAGGTAGCAATATTTATATCATTCAAAATAGACAAAAACTAGGCTGTAACAAGAGAAAAAGAACATTACATAATGATAAAAGGATCAACCCAAGAGAAGCTAGAACAATTGTAAATATTTATGCAGCCAACATAGGAGCACCTAAATACATCAAGCAACTTTTAACAAACATAAAGGGAGAACTTGACAGTAACACAATAATACTGGAGATTTTAAAAATCACCTACATCAGTGGACAGATCATCCAGATGGAACTACAGTAAGAAAAATCTGGCCTTAAAGACACATTATAACAAATAGACTTAGTAGCTATATATAAAACATTTTATCCAAAAGCAGCAGAATATACATTTTTTTCAAGTGCACATGGAACCTTCTCAAGGATAGACCATATGTTGGGACACAAAACAAGTCTCCATAAATGTAAGAAGATTGAAATCATATCAGTCATCTTTTCCAACCACAGTGGTGTAATACTAGAAATGAACTTCAAAAAAAAAAATGAAAACCAGAACTGCATGGAGGCTAAACAACATGCTACTAAACAACCAATGGGTCACTGGAAAAAAAAAAGAACTCAAAAAATACCTGGAGACTAAGGAAAATACAAATATAACAATCCAAAATCTATTGGATTCAGCAAAAGCAGCAAAAAGAGAGAATTTTATAGCAATACAAGCCTACATCAGGAATCAAGAAAAATCTCAAATAAACAATGAAACCATATGCCTAAAGGAACTAGAAAAAAAACCCCACCAAAGTACAAAGAATGAAATGATAAAGATCAGAGCAGAAAGAAATGAAATAGAGACTAAAAAACATTAGAGAACATCAATGAAACTTATATCTGGTTCTATGAAAAGATTAACAAAATTGATAAACCTTTAGCAAGAGTTATGTAGACAAAATGAGAGCAAGCCTAAATATGTAAAGTAAGAAATAAAAGAGTAGAAGTTACAATTGACACTACTGATATAGAAAGATCATAAAAGATTACTACCATTATACACCAATAAAATGGACAACCTAGAAGAAGTGGGTAAATTCCTAGAAGCGTACAATCTCCCAAGAGTGTTTCAGGAAGAAATAGATAATATGAATGGACCAATTACCAGTAATGAAATTAATTCAGTAATTAAAAAAAATTAACTCCCAACAACAAAATGTTCAGGACCAGATGGCCTCACATGTGAATTTGACCAAACATTTAAAGAAGAGTTAACACCTATTTTCTTACAGCATTCCAAAAAAATGAAGAGAAAATAACACTTTTGAACTCATTATATGAGGCCAGCATCATTCTGATATGGAAATCAAAGATACCACAAAAAAGAAAATTACAGACCAATATCACTGATGAACATAGATGCAAAAATCCCCAACAAAATATTAGCAAACCAATTTCAACAATACAATAAAAAGATCATATACCATGATCAAATGGATTTATCCCAGGGATGCAAGGATGGTCCAATATTTGCAAATCAATGAATGTGATACACCACATTAACAAAATGAAGAATAAAAATCATATGATCATCTCAACAGATGCAAAAAAAGACTTTTGACAAAATTCAGCATCCATTTATGATTAAAAAAAACTCTCAACAAAGTGGGTATAGAACAAAGTGAGTATAGAATTGGGTATATGCCAAAACTACAGCCAACATCATACTCAAAATTCAAAAGCTGAAATTATTTTCTAAGATAAGAAACGAGACAAGGGTGCCCAGTCTCCCCACTTTTATTCAACATAGTGTTGGAATTCCTATCAACAGTAATCAGATGGTAAAAAGAAGGAAAGGGAATCCGAATTGGAAGGAAAGAAGTAAAATTGTCACTGTTTGCACATGACATGATAATATATGTACAAAATTCTAAAGATGCCACCAAAATACTACTAGAACTAATAAATGAATTTAGTAAAATTGTGAGATATGAAATTAATTACAGAAATCTGTTGTGTTTCTATACACAAACAATGAAATATCAGAAAGGGAAATTAATTTTTAAAATTCCATTTACAATTGCATCAGAAAGATAAAAATACCTAGAAATAATCTTTATAAAGGTTATTTAATCTCTCTAAGACAGGTAAAAATATGATATTGATGTGCTTGTAAAACTGTGATGTGCTTGGAAAGCTATAAGGTTTTAATTAAAGAATTGAAGACAACACAAACAAATGGAGAGTTATGCAGTGCTCATGGATTGAAAGAATTAATATTGTTAAAATGTCCATAATACTCAAGGCAATCTGCAGATTCATTGCAATCCTTATCAAAATGCCAATTGCATTTTTTCACAGAACTGGAACAAATTCTAAAATTTATATTGAGACACAAAAGACCTTAAATAGCCAAAACAATCATGAGAAAGACGTCCAAATGTGGGGTATCATATTCCCTGATTTCAAACTATACTACAAAGCTATGGTAATCAAAACATTATGGTAGTTGCACAAAAACAGACACATAGATTAATGGAACAGAATAGAAAGTCCATAAATAAACCCTCTTATATGGTCAATTAATCTTTGGCACCCTCATCAACAAATGGTATTGAGCAAAGTGGACAGCTACATGCAGAAGAGTCAAACTGGACTACTTTCTCACACAACATACAAAAATAAACTCAAAATGGATTAAAGGTTTGAATGTAAGACCTGAAACCATAAAACTCCCAGAAGAAAACATAGGCAGTAGACTTTTTGACATCAGTCTTAGCAATATTTTTCAGATATGTCTCCTCAGGCAAGGGGCTCAAAAACAAAAATAAACAAATGGGACTACATCAAACTAAAAAGATTTTTACAGCAGAGGAACCTATCAACAAATAAAAAAGGTAGCCTACTGAGTGGAAGAAGATATTTGAAAATGATATATCTGATAAGGAGTTAATATCCAAAATATATGTAGAACTCATACAACTCAACATCAAAAACAAACAACCCAATTATAAAATCGGCAGAAGACCTGAATAGACATATTTTTCAAGGAAGACATATAGATGACCAATAGACACATGAAAAAATGCCCAACATTAATAATCATCAGGAAAATGAAAATCAAACCACAATGAGGTACCATCTTACATCTTTCAGAATGGCTATCATCAAAAGACAACAAATAACAAGTGTTGACGAGGATGTGGATAAAGGAGAGCCCTCATGCACTGTTGGAGGCATTGTAAATTGGTGAAGCCACTATGAAAAACAGTATGAAGGTTTCTCAATAAATTAAAAATAGAACTACCATATGATCTAGCAATTTCACTTCTGGGTATTTACCCAAAATAAAACACTAATTGAAAAAGATATATGCATCTCAGTGTTCATTGCAGCATTATTTATAATAGCCAAGATGTGGAAGCAACCTAAGTGTCCATTGATAGCTGAATGGATAAAGAAGTCATGGTATAAGATACAATAAAAGTTACTTGGCCATAAAAAAATGAAATCTTGCCATCTGCAACAACATGGATGGACCTAAAGAGTTTTATGCTAAGTGAAATACATCAGTCAGAAAAAGCCAAATACAATGTGATTTCACTTATATATAGAACCTAAAAATAAATAAAATGAACAAACAAAACAAAAACAGACTCATATACAGAGAAATGGCGTTTGCCAGAGGGAGGGTTTCGGGGTGGGCAAAATAGGTGAAGTGGTTTAAGAGGTACAAACCTCCAGTTGTGTAATATTTAGGTCATAGGGATATAATATACAGCATAAGAAATTTGGTCACTAATATTGTAATAACTTAGTATGGGGACGGATATTTACTATACTTATTTGCATGATCACTTTATACTATATACAAATGTCAAATCATTATGTAGTACACATGAAACTAACATAATATTGTATGTTAACTGTAGTTCAATTAAAAAAAGAAAGAGCATCTGATGTGAAACAATGTATATAAAGGAAAACTTTTTATTTATTTATTATTTTTATAATTTTGATTTTATATTGGAGTATAGTTGATTAACAATATTGTGTTAGTCTCAGGTGTACAGCAAAGTGATTCAGTTATACATATACATGTATCTATTCTTTATAAAATTATTTTCCCATTTAGGTTATTACAGAGCATTGAGCCTGTGCTACAGAGTAGGTCCTTTTTGGTTATCTATTTTAAATATAGCAGTGCATACACATCAATCCCAAATTCCCAATCTATCCCTCTCTCCCACCCTTCTTCCCTGGTAACCATGAGTTCGTTCTCTAAGTCTGTGAGTCTGTTTTGAGTAAAGTGATCTCATTGGAGATAAAGTTTCTATACTTTTTTCAAAGTGAAAAAAAATGTGATTTCAATAGACTGTAATAAGTTTGTATGCATATTGTGATAAACAGAGGAATCACTAAGAAAATGATACATAGTGATATATTCAATAACACTATAAATAAATCAGAGTGAAATCCAAAAAATTCTCAAGAAAAGCACAGGAAGGTAAGAAAGAGGAAAGTGAGGAACAAAAAGCAGAGTGAACACACAGAAAAATGATAATAAAATGGAATACTTAAGTCCTAACATATAAACAATTTATTTAAATGTAAATGGTTTTAATACACCAATTAAAAGTCAGAGGTTGGCAGAGTGGATTAATAAGAGAAACATGACCCAATAAATACACTTCAAACGTGATGACAAAGATAGATTAAAGGTAAAAGGATAGAAAAAGATATACTTTGTAAACATTAATTTTATTTACTTTTCCACTGTTTTTTAAATATTTTTTATTAGCAATAAATACTTTTTATCAAATTAAATTCGTGGTCACATTCCTTAATATTTTATTGGTTTTAGTTATTATATTTCAAATATATACCATTTACTTATTGTGAAATTGATTAGTCAAACTTGAGACTATTTTTATAAACACAGTAACTTTACATGACAGATTTTACAGCTTGAAGCTTACGTTAGCCAATTGATTTCTGTGTTCTGTTTTGAAGACATGCATAGAGATAATTCTAATTACACAGAATAGAAATGACAAAACATAAGTTTTTTAAAAAGTAGTTTCCCTTATATTTAACAATGCTCTTTAAATAACTGTTCTAGAAAGCATGAAAAAGGTATAGAGTGTCTTGTGACTGTTTCAAAGTTGAATCATCAACAATATATAATAACTATTGTCATTCCTGTATTGGTTATTATTCTATGTGGAGGGCATGAATAAATGGCCTCCCCAGAAAATATGCCTCCACTACTTGGAAGAAAAGACATTTAAATTGTATGGTAACATTTGATATTAAGATATTTTAATCTGTGACCTTTCACATAGTTTCATATAACTTAGTTCTTCTCTCAGAGGTGCATTCAATTTCAAAACAGTTGATCTAATTTGTTTTTCATATTGATTCCACACTTGTCTCAGTTTCATCTCAGACACCTTGAAGTTAAAAGACAAGAGATTGTTTCTATATGCTGCCACAATGATTTTATTGAATGTGTTAAAAAAATATATCAGCAGGACATGTAAGGTTGAACAATGATGTTATGTTGATACTTAGCTAATGGCAGAGATATTTAGCTAATGGGATCTTTTTATCAGCTTTCCCAAAAGTGATTTCTTGTCTCATTTGAGTTATTCATAGGACATAATGTCTCAAACTTAATGATGAAAACTAAATTTGGTACTCACATTCCACAGCTCTACAAACTGTGCTGAAAAGCCCATAATTTAAAGAACATGCTTTATTCAGGTCAGACAATTTGTATGGAATTACCCAACATTGTTTAATGTTAATTTTTTTCTTATTCAAACAGAAAGTCACAAAAATTATAATCATCCTCATCAGTTCACTCAGTCCCATGTAATTAATGTTTTTTTCATCTTGATCTTTTGTTAGCACTTTTATGAATTCATCAGTTTTCCATTAGAGTTCTGAAAATGCTTATTCATTCAGTTGAGAAGTATAGTCAGTTACCAGAAACCTGTGCTTGTCAGAGTCTTTTCCATGAATTCCTTGAAGATGGAACCCTTTTATAGGAACATTTTTGCAAAAGCATCAGAGTACACCCAGATCTGTCTGTAAATGACAAAAGACTTAAAAATGACCACGGTTAAAGATTTGATGAAAGTTCATAATAATGCAATTGACAAGGAAATTTAGTTCTTTCTGAGATATGCATTTTTTAAAAATAACAAGAATTATGACTTATAAGATTATACCAGAACATATAAGATTTTTAGGAATTTCATGTAATGTCTGAAACATTTATATTAACATATTTCCATACAAATAACCCAAAGAAAGTTTAGTATTAGTTGTTTTTTTGTTTTTTGGGTTTTTTAAATTTTTTAATTTAATTTAATTAATTTTTTTATACAGCAGGTTCTTATTAGTCATTAATTTTATACACATCAGTGTATACATGTCAATCCCAATCTCCCAATTCATCACACCACCATCCCCACCCCCCCGCAGCTTTCCCCCCTTGGTGTCCATACGTTTGTTCTCTACATCCGTGTCTCAACTTCTGCCCTGCAAACCGGTTCATCTGTACCATTTTTCTAGGTTCCACATACATGCGATAATACACAATATTTGTTTTTCTCTTTCTGACTTACTTCACTCTGTATGACAGTCTCTAGGTCCATCCACATCTCAACAAATGACCCAATTTCGTTCCTTTTTATGGCTGAGTAATATTCCATTGTATATATGTACCACAACTTCTTTATCAATTCGTCTGTCGATGTGCATTAAACATTGTTTAATGTTAATTTTTAAAAGGAGAAATTGTTATTTTAACATCAGATTAAGTAAACATCAACGTAAAGGAAATGTATAGAGACAAAGATGGTAATTACATAATGATAAAAGGTTCAATCCACCAAGAAGACACAACAATTCTAAATGTGTATGTAGCAAACAACAGAGCATCAAAAACCATCAAGCAAAAACTTATAAAACTGAAAGGTGAAACAGACAAATCTGAAATTATAGTCAGGGACTTCAGCATTTCCCTTTCAGCAACTGATAGACTGGAAAATAGAAAATTAGCAAAAATATAGAAGAATTAAGGTTCCTTTGCCAGCTATGTTCCTATGCACAGCTGCATTGTCAGAGCCAGTATCTCCATTGGAGTCTTCTTTATCTAGGGCCTTTGGCAGAGGCCTTCTTCAGGTGTGTCTGCATATGGAAGTAAGTAGAATCTTAACTACGCTTTTCTCTACTCTGACTCAATATGAAACACTTTTCCATTCATAGCTCTTCTCCTTTTTTTCTCTCCCTGGCCCTGAGTATGTAAAGTGGCAGAGGTCTTTTATTTGGGGCTCCCTGGGCAATGAGACAATTCCCTATATCTGTGTTGATCTACCTAACTCTCAACTGATGCTGTTATGGGGAGAAAAAATGGAAAAATAGGGGAGTTGATGCTCTCTCCAGTTTAGCTTCTTGTGTATACTGTTACAGTAAGTAATTAAAGGCTTGTTGTATTAATCAGATTGTTGGTTTTAATTCTGGTTTGTTGTCTTTACAGGATACACCAACATATGGAAGTTCATTTCTCTTCAGCTTAGCTCAGCTCTTGACAAAACTTTAGGGGAGAGAGGTAACATCAGCAAATGGTGGAATAGGAGTTTCCAGCTTATGTCCCTTCACAGAAACATTGATACAACAGCTATCAACATGCAAAAATATTTTCATGAGAACTCTGGATTCCAATTAAGAGAATATAGTGCCCAGGATGAACACAGAAATTAGAAAAGACACATAAAAAAGAATAGTAAGGGAAGTTTCACTCTCCCTGAGTCACCCCTCCCCCAAGCCCATGCAGCACAGGGTGAAGAGAGATCTCCTCCATACACTCCCATGAGAACAGGGGGAAGTGAGTTTCTTACATCACTGTAGACATTGGCACCTTGCCTGCATCAGTGAACCCTGATGCCAGTTCAGCCACTGTGGACACAGACACTAGGCTTAGCAGGGCCATTCGCCCACAGGCACCAGGGGAAGGCCTGTCTGTGGTCCCCACCTGACAGCCCATCTAGAATATCTGGCTGGGTTGACTAATGAAGGGATTTCCCTGCCAAAGCCAGTCTATAATGACTTGAAGAGCTGACTACTTCTTCAAATACACAGACACCAACACAAGGCTGCAAGGATCATGAAGGATTAGAGAAACATGATACCACCAAAGGAATAAAATACCAACCCTAGATAAATGGAGATCTACTAATTACCTGACAAAATTTAAAATTTTATTAAAGAAGCTCAGTGAGCCACAGGAGAACATAGGCAGACAACTACACAAAATCATGGAAATAATACATGAAAAAATGAGAAGATTAACAAAGAGATAGAAAACATACAAAAGAACCAAAGATGAGTTATGGATTTGAACAATAAAGTGAACTGAAAAATGCAATGGAGAGCTTCAACAGCAGGTTCAATCAAACAGAAGAAAGAACCAGCAAGCTTGAAGACCAGTGATTTGAAATTACCCTGTCAAGAAGAAAAAAAAAGACTAAAAAGGAATGAAGAAAGCCTACAAGATTTATGGGACACCATCAGAGGGCTAATATGCATATTATAGGAGTCCCAGAAGGAGAACACAGCAAGTGGCAGAAAGCTTATCTAAGGAAATAATGCCAGAAAACTTCCCAAATCTGGAGAGACATATGGAATTCCAGGTACATGAAACTCAACAGTTTCCAAACAGATTGAACCAAACAAGGTTTTCACCAAGATACACTATAATCAAACTATCAAAGACAAAGAGGGAATTTTGAAATCAGCAAGAGATAAGGCTTGTCACATATAAAGGTACCCCCTTAAGGCTATCCAGGGATTTCTCAGAAGAAAACTTGCATGCCAGAATAGAGTAGGAGGATACATTTAAAATGCTGAAAGAAAAATGCTAATCAAGCATACTTTACCTGGCATAGCTCTCCCTCAAAGAAGGAGAGATAAAGACTATCCCAGACAAACAAACACTGAGGGAGTTCATAACCACTAGGCCTATCTTACAAGAAACGCTACAGGGAGTTATTCGAGCTGAGATGAAAAGATGCTAAATAGTAACATGAAAATATCTGAAAGTACAAAATCATGAGAAAGGTAAGTATATAGTCAAATTCAGAATACTCTAATACTGTAATGGTGATATATAAAACATTTTAAACTCTAGTATAAAGATTAAAAGATAAAATTATTTTTTAATCTTTATACTAAATATTTCCAAGATATCAAACTTATAAGCTTTTGAACAGCAAAGAAACCCATAAACAAAATGAAAAGACCACCTACAGACTGGGAGAAAATATTTGTAAATGATGTAACTGACAAGGGCTTAATTTCCAAAATATACTAATAGCTCATACAACTCAATAACAAAAAATAAATAAATAAAATAAAATAAACAACTCAAAAAAAATGAGCAGAAGACCTAAAAATAGACATTTCTCTAAAGACATACAGATGTTTAAAAAGACATGAGAAAATGCTCAACATCACTAATTATTAGAGAAATGCAAAGCAAAACTACAATGAGGTATCATCTCACACCAGTCAGAATGGCCATCATCAAAAAGTCTACAAACAATAAATGCAGGAGAGGGTGTGGAGGAAAAGGAACCCTCCTACACTGTTGGTGGGAACGCAAACTGGTACAGCCACTATGTAGAACAGTATGGAGGCTCCTTGGAAAACTGAAAATAGAGCTACTATATGATCTAGCAATCCCACTCCTGGGCATAAACCCAGAGAAAGCCATAATTCAAAAAGATACATGCACCCCAACCAATGTTCATTGCAGCACTATTTACAATAGCCAGGACATGGAAGCAACCTAAATGTCCATCAACAGAGGTATGGATAAAGAAGATGTGGAACATATGTACAAAGGAATATTAGCCATAAAAAGAAATGAAACTGGGTCATTTGTACAGACATAGACACTGTTATACAGAGTGAAGTAAGTCAGAAAGAGAAAAACAAATATCGTATATTAATGCATATATGTGGAGTCTAGAAAAATGGTATAGCTAATCTTATTTGCAAAGCAGAAATAGAGACACAGACATAGAAAACAAATGTATGGATACCAATGGGGAAAGAGGGGGATGGGATGAATTGGGAGATTGAGATTGACATATATACACTATTGATACTATGTATAAAATAGTTAACTAAGAGAACCTACTGTATAGCACAGGGAACTCTATTCGTTGCTCAGTGGTGACCTAAATGGGAAGGAAATACAAAAAAGAGGGGATATATGTATACGTATAGCTGATTCATTTTGCTGTACAGTAGAAACTAACACAGTATTGTAAAGCAAATATACCCCAATAAAAATTTTCTTAAAAGTCAATTGCCTTTATACACACTAACAACAAATTATTTGAATAAGACATGAAGTAAACAATCCCATTCACAAGAGGATTAAAAGGAATTAAATATTAATACTTAGGAATAAATTTATTCAAGCAGGTGAAATATGTACACACAAAAAAATATAAAACATTGACAAAAGAAATTGAAAGAGAGAGATTGGTTCAAGATGGCAGAGTAGAAGGACATGCGCTCACTCCCTCTAGTGAGAGCACCAGAATCACAATTAACTGCTGAACAATCATCGACAGGGAGACACTGGAACTCACCAAAAAAGATACCCCACATCCAAAGACAAAGGAGAAGCTGCAGTGAAACGGTAGGAGGGGGTCAATCACAATAAAATCAAATCCTGAACCACTGGGTGGGTGACTCACAAACTGGAGAACACCTATACCACAGAAGTCCACCCACTGGAGTGAAGGTTCTGAGCCTGACGTCAGGCTTCCCAACCTGGGGGTCTGGCAACAGGAGAAGGAATTCCTAGAGAAACAAAATTTGACAGCTAGTGGGATTTGATTACAGGACTGTGACAGGACTGGGGGAAACAGAGACTCCACTCTTGGAGGGCACACACAAAGTAGTGTGCACATCAGGACCCAGGGGAAGGAGCAGTGACCCCCTAGGAGACTGAACCAGACCTACCAGCTAGTGTTGGAGGGTCTCCTGCAGGGGCAGAGGATGGTTGTGGCTCACTGCGGGGACAAGGAAACTGACAGCAGAAGTTCTGGGAATTACTCCTTGGTGTGAGCCCTCCAAAAGTCCGCAATTAGTGCCACCACAAAGCACAGTAAGCTCCAGTGCTGGGTCACCTCAGACCAAACAACCAATAGGTAGGGAACCCAGCCCCACCCATTAGCAGACAAGCAAATTAAAGTTTTACTGAGCTCTGCCCACCAGAGCAACAACCAGCTCTACCCACCACCAGTTCCTCCCATCAGGAAGCTTGCACATGCCTCTTAGATAGCTTCAGCCACCAGAGGGCAGAGAGCAGAAGCAAGAACTACAATCCTGCAGCCTGTGGAAGAAAAACCACATTCACAGAAAAATAGGCAAAATGAAAAGACAGAGGACTATGTACCAGATGAAGGAACAAGATAAAACCCGAGAAACACACTTAAATGGAGTGGAGATAGGTAAACTTCCAGAAAAAGAGTTCAGAATAATAATAGTGAAGATGATCTAGGAGCTCGGAAAAAGAATGGAGACAAAGATGGAGAAGATGTAAGAAAAGTTTAACAAAGACCTAGAGGAATGAAACAACAAACACCTAGAAGAATTAAAAAACAAGCAAACAGAGATGAACAATACAATAAATGAAATGAAAAATACACTAGAAAGAATCAATAGCAGAATAACTAAGGCAGAAGAATGGATAAGTGATCTAGAAGACAGAATGGTGGAATTCACTGACATGGAACAGAATAAATAAAAAGGAACAAAAAGAAATGAAGACAACTTAAGAGACCTCTGGGATATTAAATGCAACAACATCCAGATTATAGGGGTCGAAGAAGGAGACGAGAGATAAGACCCGAAAAAACATTTGAAGAGATCATAGTCAAAAACTTCCCTAACAAGGGAGAGGAAATATCCACCCAAGTCCACGAAGTGCAGAGAGTCCCAGGCAGGATAAACCAAAGGAGAAACACGCCAAGACACATAATAATCAAACTGACAAAAATTAAAGACAAAGAAACATTATTAAAAGCAACAAGGGAAAAACGACAAATAACATAAAAGGGAACTCCCATAAGGTTAACAGCCGATTTCTCAGCAGAAACTCTACAAACCAGACGGGAGTGGCATGATATATTTAAAGTGATGAAAGGGAAGAACCTACAACAAAGATTACTCTACCCGGCAAGGCTCTCAATCAGATTTGGCAGAGAAATCAAAAGCTTTAAAGACAAGCAAAAGCTAAGAGAATTCAGCACCACCAAACCAGCTCTACAACAAATGCTAAAGGAACTTCTCTAAGTGGGAAACACAAGAGAAGAAAAGAACCTACAAAAACAAACCCATAACAATTAAGAAAATGATAATAGGAACATACATATAGATAATTACCTCAAATGTGAATGGATTAAATACTCCAACCAAAAGACACAGGCTCGTTAATGGATACAAAAACAAGACCCATATATATGCTCTCTACAAGAGACACACTTCAGACCTAGGGACACATACACACTGAAAGTGAGGGGATGGAAAATGATATTCCATGCAAATGGAAATCAAAAGAAAGCTGGAGTAGCAATACTCAAATAAAATAGACATTAAAATAAAGAATGTTACAAGAGACAAGGAAAAACACTACATAATGATCAAGGGATCAAACCAAGAAGATATAGCAATTATAAATATATATGCACCCAACATAGGAGCACCGCAATACATAAGGCAAATGCTAACAGGTATAAAAGAGGAAACAGACTGTAACACAGTAATACAGGGGGATTTTAAAACCTCACTTACACCAATGGACAGATCAGACAGAAAATTAATAAGTAAACACAAGCTTTAAATAACACAATAGACCAGATAGATTTAATTGATATTTATAGGACATACAATCCGAAAAATGCAGATTACACTTTCATCCCAAATGCACACGAAACATTCTCCAAGATACATCACATCTTGGGTCACAAATCAAGCCTCAGTAAATTTAAGAAAATTGAAAGCATATCAAGCATTTTTTCCTACTGCAACGCTATGAGATTAGAAATCAATTATATGGAAAAGAAACGTAAAAAACATAAAAACATGGAGGCTAAACCATGCGTTACTAAATAACCAAGAGACCACCGAAGAAATCAACGAGGAAATAAAAAATTACCTAAAGACAAAAGACAATGAAAACACAACGATCAAAAACCTGTGGGATGGGAGGAGCTTCAAGATGGCAGAAGAGTAAGACGTGGAGATCACCTTCCTCCACACAAATACATCAGTAATACATCTACATGTGGAACAACTCCTACAGAACACCTACTGAACACAGGCAGAAGACCTCAGACCTCCCAAAAGGCAAGAAACTCCCCACGTACTTGGGTAGGGCAACAGAAAAAAGAAAAAACAGAGACAAAAGAATAGGGACGGGACCTGCACCAGCGGGAGGGAGCTGTGAAGGAGGAAGAGTTTCCACACACTAGGAAGCCCTATATTGGGTGCATAAATATTTACAATTGTTATATCTTCTTCTTAGATTAATCCCTTGATCATTATGTAGTGTCCTTCTTTGTCTCTTGTAATAGTCTTCATTTTAAAGTCTATTTTGTCTGATATGAGAATTGCTACTTCACCTTTCTTTTGATTTCCATTTGCATGGAATATCTTTTTCCATCCCCTCACTTTCAGTTTGTATGTGTCCCTAGGTCTGAAGTGGGTCTCTTGTAGACACCATATATACGGGTCTTGTTTTTGTATCCATTCAGCCAGTCTATGTCTTTTGGTTGGAGCTTTTAATCCATTTACATTTAAGGTAATTATTGACATGTATGTTCCTATTACAATTTTCTTAACTGTTTTGGGTTTATTATTGTAGGTCTTTTCCTTCTCTTGTGTTTCCTGCCTAGAGAAGTTCCTTTAACGTTTGTTGTAAAGCTGGTTTGGTGGTGCTGAATTCTCTTAGCTTTTGCTTGTCTGTAAAGCTTTTAATTTCTCCATCAAATCTGAATGAGATCCTTGCTGGATAGAGTAATCGTAGTTGTAGGTTTTCCTCTTTAATCACTTTAAATATGTCCTGCCACTCTCTTCTGGCTTGCAGAGTTTCTGCAGAAAGATCAGCTGTTAAGCTTATGCAGATTCCCTTATGTGTTACTTATTTGTTTTTCCCTTGCTGCTTTTAATAATTGTTCTTTGTATTTAATTTTTGATAGTTTGATTAATATGTGTCTTGGCGTGTTTCTCCTTGGATTTATCCTGTATGGGACTCTCTGTGCTTCCTGGACTTGATTAACTATTTCCTTTCCCATTTTAGGGAAGTTTTCAACTATAATCTCTTCAAATATTTCCTCAGTCCCTTTCTTTTTCTCTTCTTCTTCCGGGACACCTATAATTCGAATGTTGGTGCGTTTAATGTTGTCCCAGAGGTCTCTGAGACTGTCCTCAATTCTTTTCATTCTTTTTTCTTTATTCTGTTCTGCAGTTGTTATTTCCACTATTTTATCTTCCAGGTCACTTATCCATTCTTCTGCCTCAGTTATTCTGCTATTGATCCCTTCTAGAATATTTTTAATTTCATTTATTGTGTTGTTCATCTCTGTTTGTTTGCTCTTTAGTTCTTCTAGGTCCTTGTTAAAAGTTTCTTGTATTTTCTCCATTCTATTTCCAAGATTTTGGATCATCTTTACTATCATTATTCTGAATTCTTTTTCAGGTAGGCTGCCTATTTCGTCTTCATTTGTTAGGAGTGGTGGTTTTTTGCCTAGCTCCTTCATCTGCTGTGTGTTTCTCTGTCTTTTCATTTTGCTTAACTTACCGTGTTTGGGGTCTCCTTTTTGCAGGCTGCAGGTTCGTAGTTCCCGTGTTTTTGGTGACTGTCCCCAGTGGCTAAGGTTGGTTCAGTGGGTTGTGTAGGCTTCCTGGTGGAGGGGACTAGTGCCTGTGTTCTGGTGGATGAGGCTGGATCTTATTTTTCTGGTGGGCAGGTCCACGTCTGGTAGTGTGTTTTGGCATGTCTGTGGCCTTATTATGATTTTTGGCAGCCTCTGTGCTAATGGATGGGGTTGTGTTCCTGTCTTTCTAGTTGCTTGGCTTAGGGTGCCCTGCACTGTAGCTTGCTGGTCGTTGAGTGGAGCTGGGTCTTGGCCTTCAGATGGAGATTGCTGGAAGATTTTTGCTGTTTGAAACTACGTGGAGCTGGGAAGTCTCTTGTGGAACAGTGTCCTGAACCTGGCTCTCCCACCTCAGTGGCACAGCCCTGACGCCTGGCTAGAGCACCAAGAGCCTGTCCTCCACATGGCTCAGAATAAAAGGGAGAAAAAAAAAGAAACAAAGAAAGAAAGAAGAAGATAAAATAAAATAAGATAAAATAAAGTAAAGTAAAATATAATAAAATAAAGTTATTAAAATTAAAAAAGTATTAAGAAAAAAAGTTTTTAAGTAATAAAAAAAAAACCAAAAAGAAAACGGACAGACAGAACCCAAGGACAAATGGTAAAAGGAAAGCTTTATAGACAAAATCACACACAGAATCATACACATACACACTCACAAAAAGAGGAAAAGGGAAAAAATATATATATCATTGCTCCCAAAGTCCACCTCCTCAATTTGGGATGATTCGTTGTCTATTCAGATGTTCCACAGATGCAGGGTACATCAAGTTGATTGTGCAGATTTAATCTGCTGCTCCTGAGGCTGCTGGGAGAAATTTCCCTTTCTCTTCTTTGTTCGCACAGCTCCCAGGGTTCAGCTTTGGATTTGGCCCCGCCTCTGCATGTAGGTCACCTGAGGGCGTCTGTTCTTCGCTCAGACAGGACAGGGTTAAAGGAGCAGCTGATTCGGGGGCTCTGGCTCACTCAGGCCGGGGGAGGGAGAGGTATGGATGTGGGACGCACCTGCGGCTGCAGAGGCCGGCGTGACGTTGCACCAGCCCGTGGGCGCCATGTGTTCTCCCAGGGAAGTTGTCCCTGGGTCACGGGACCCTGGCAGTGGCAGGCTGCACAGGCTCCCAGGAGGGGAGGTGTGTATAGTGACCTGTGCTTGCGCACAGGCTTCTTGGTGGCTGCAGCAGCAGCCTTAGCGTCTCATGCCCGTCTCTGTGGTCCGCACTGATAGCCGCGGCTCGTGCCCGTCTCTGGCGCTCCTTTAAGCGGCACTCTTAATCCCCTCTCCTCGTGCACCAGGAAGCAAAGAGGCAAGAAAATATCTCTTGTCTCTTAGGCTGCTCCAGACTCTTTCCCGGACTCCCTCTTGGCTAGCTGTGGCGCACTAGCTCCCTTCAGGCTGTGTTCACGCAGCCAACCCCAGTCCTCTCCCTGGGATCCGACCAAAGCCCGATCCTCAGCTCCCAGTCCTCACCCATCCCGGCGGGTGAGCAGACAAGTCTCTCAGGCTGGTAAGTGATGGTCCGCACCGAACCTCTGCGTGGGAATCTCTCCACCTTGCCCTCCACACCCCTGTTGCTGCACTCTCCTCAGTGGCTCCGAAGCTCCCCCACTCCGCCACCCGCAGTCTCCGCCCATGAAGGGGCTTCCTAGTGTGTGGAAACCTTTCCTCCTTCACAGCTCCCTCCCAGAGTAGCAGGTCCTTTCCTTATTCTTTTGTCTCTGTGTTTTCTTTTTTCTGTTGCCCTACCCAGGTACGTGGGGAGTTTCGTGCCTTTTGGGAGATCTGAGGTCTTCTGCCAGCGTTCAGTAGGTGTTCTGTAGGAGTTGTTCCACATGTAGATGTATTTCTGATGTATTTGTGGGGAGGAAGGTGATATCCGCGTCTTACTCTTCCGCCATCTTGAAGCTCCTCCCCTGCTTTTAACATTTGTCCTACGGTTCTGTCTATCCTTTTTTTTTTTTTTAGTATAGTTTTCGGCACTTGTTATCATAGGTGGATTTGGTTTTTGGTTTGCTTGCTCTCTTATCTCTTTCTTTCTTCCATTTTTATTACTTAAAAATTTTTTTTAATAATTATTTTTTATTTTAATAACTTCATTTTAAGTTATTTAACTTTTTTTAGTTTAGTTTAGTTTATGTTCTTCTTTCCTTCTTTCTTTCTTTTCTCCCTTTTATTGTGAGCCATGTGTATGACAGGCTCTTGGTTCTCCAGCCAGGTGTCAGGACTGTGCCTCTGAGGTGGGAGAGCCAAGTTCAGGACACTGGTCCACAAGAGACTTCCCAGCTCCACGTAATATCAAACTGTGAAAATCTCCCAGCGATCTCCATCTCAAGGCCAAGACCCAGCTCCACTCAACGACCAGCAAGCTACAGTGATGGACACCCTATGCCAAACAACTAGCAAGACAGGAACACAACTCCATCCATTAGCAGAGAGGCTGCCTAAAATCACAATAAGGCTACAGACAGCCCAAAACACACTACCAGACGTAGACCTGCCCACCAGAAAGACAAGATCCAGCCTCATCCACCAGAACACAGGCACTAGTCCCCTCCACCAGGAGGCCTACAAAACCCACTGAACCAACCCTAGCCACTGGGGACAGTCAACAAAAACACGGGAACTACGAACCTGCAGCCTGTGAAACAGAGACCCCAAACACAGTAAGTTAAGCAAAATGACAGGACAGAGAAACACACAACAGATGAAGGAGCAAGGCAAAAACCCACTAGATCTAACAAATGAAGAGGAAATAGACAGTCTACCTGAAAAAGAATTCAAAATAATGATAGTAAAGATGATCCAAAATCTTAGAAATACAATGGAGAAAATACAAGAAACGTTTAACAGGGACCTGGAAGAACTAAAGAGGAAACAAACAGTGATGAACAACACAATAAATGAAACTAAAAATTCTCCAGAGGGATCAATAGCAGAATAACTGGGGCAGAAGAACAGATAAGTGACATGGAAGATAAAATAGTGGAAATAACTACTGCAGAGTAGAATAAAGAAAAAAGAATGAAAAGAATTGAGGAAAGTCTCAGAGACCTCTGGGACAACAATAAACGAACCAACATTCGAATTATAGGGGTCCCAGAAGAAGAAGAGAAAAAGAAAGGGACTGAGAAAATATTTGAAGAGATTACAGTTGAAAATTTCCCTAATATAGGAAAGGAAATAGTTAATCAAGTCCAGGAAGCACAGAGAGGCCCATACAGGATAAATGCAAGGAGAAACACGCCAAGACACATATTAATCAAACTAACAAAAATTAAATACAAAGAAAAAATATTAAAAGCAGCAAGGGAAAAACAACAAATAACACACAAGGGAATCCCCATCAGGTTAACAGCTGAACTTTCAGCAGAAACTCTGCAACCCAGAAGGGAGGGGCAGGACATATTTAAAGTGATGAAGGAGAAATAACTACAACCAAGATTACTCTACCCAGCAAGGATCTCATTAAGATTTGACAGAGAAATTAAAAGCTTTACAGACTAGCAAAACCTAAGAGAATTCAGCACCACCAAACCAGCTTTACAACAAATGCTAAAGGAACTTCTCTAGGCAGGAAACACAAGAGAAGGAAAATACCTACAGTAACAAACCCAAAACAATTAAGAAAATGGTAATAGGAACATACATATCGATAATAATTTAAATGTAAAGGGATTAAATGCTCCAATTAGAAGACATAGACTGGATGAATGGATACAACAACCGTACCCATATATATGCTGCTTACAAGGGACCCACTTCAGACCTAGGGACACATACAGACTGAAAGTGAGGGGTTGGAATAAGATATTCCATGCAAATGGAAATCAAAAGAAAGCTGGAGTAGCAATTCTCATATCAGAGAAAATAGACTTTAAAATAAAGTCTATTACAAGAGACAAAGAAGGACACTACATAATGATCAAGGGATCAATCTAAGAAGAAGATACAACAATTATAAATATATATGCACCCAACATAGGAGGACCTCTATACATAAGGCAAATATTTACAGCCATAAAATAGGAAATGGACAGTAACACAATCATAGTAGGGGACTTTAACACTCCACTTTCACTAATAGACAGATCATCCAAAATGAAAATAAATAAGGAAACAAAAGCTTTAAATGATACATTAAACAAGATGAACTTAATTGATATTTATAGGACATTCCATCCAAAAAAAACATAATACACAGTCTTCCCAAGTGCTCATACAACATTGTCCAGTATACATCATATCTTGGATCACAAATCAAGCCTTGGAAAATTTAGGAAAATTGAAATAATATCAAGCATCTTTTCCGAAAACAATGTTAAGAGACTAGATATCAATTACAGAAAAAAATACAAACACATGGAGGCTAAACAATACACTACTCAATAACCAAGAGATCACTGAAGAAATCAAAGAAGAAATCAAAAAATATCTAGAAACAAATGACAATGAAAACACGACGAGCCAAAACCTATGGGATGCAGCAAAAGCAGTTCTAAGAGGGAAGTTTATAGCAATACATTCCTACCTTAAGAAACAAGAAAAATCTCAAATAAACTACCACACCTTACACCTAAAGCAATTAGGGAAAAAAGAAGAAAAAAACCCCCAAAGTTAGCAGAAGGAAATAAATCATAAAGGTCAGATCAGAAATAAATGAAAAAGAAATGAAGGAAACGATAGCAAAGATCAATAAAACTAAAAGCTGCTTCTTTGAGAAGATAAACAAAATTGATAAACCATTAGCCAGACTCATCAAGAAAAAAAGGGAGAAGGCTGAAATTAATAGAATTCGAAATGAAAAAGGAGAAGTAACCACTGACACTGAAGAAATACTAAGTATCATGAAAGATTACTAGAAGCAACTGTATGCCAATAAAATGGACAACCTGGAAGAAATGGGCAAATTCTGAGAAATGCACAACGTTCCGTGACTGAACCAGGAAGAAATAGAAAATATGAACAGACCAATCACAAGCACTGAAATTGAAACTGTGATTAAAAATCTTCCAACAAGCAAAAGCCCAGGACAGATGGCTTCACAGGTGAAATCTATCAAACATTTAGAGAAGAGCTAACACCTATCCTTCTCAGACTCTTCCAAAATATAGCAGAGAGAGGAACACTCCCAAACTCATTCTACGAGGCCACCATCACCCTGATACCAAAACCAGACAAAGATGTCACAAAGAAAGAAAACTACAGGCCAATATCTCTGGTGAACATAGATACAAAAATCCTCAACAAAATACTAGCAAGCAGAATCCAACAGCACATTAAAAGGATCATACACCATGACCAAGTGGGGTTTATCCCAGGAATGCAAGGATTCTTCAATATACGCAAATCAATCAATGTGATACACCATATTAACAAATTGAAGGAGAAAAACCATATGATCATCTCAATAGATGCAGAGAAAGCTTTTGACAAAATTCAACACCCATTTATGATAAAACCCTCCAGAAAGTAGGCATAGAGGGAACTTTCCTCAACATAGTAAGGGCCATATATGGCAAACCCACAGCAAATATCATTCTCAATGGTGAAAAACTGAAAGCATTTCCTCTAAGATCAGGAACAAGACAAGGATGTCCACTCTCACCACTATTATTCAACATAGTTTTGGAAGTCCTAGCCACAGCACTCAGAGAAGAAAAAGAATTAAAAGGAATACAAATTGGAAAAGAAGGAGTAAAACTGTCACTGTTTTCAGATGACATGATAATATACATAGAGAATCCGAAAGATGTAACCAGAAAATTACTAGAGCTAAACAATGAATTTGGTAAAGTAGCAGTATACAAAGTAAATGCACAGTAATCTCTTGCATTCTTATACACTGACAATGAAAGATCAGAAAGAGAAATTAAGGAAACCATCCTATTCACCATTGCAACAAAAAGAATAAAATACCTAGCAATAAACCTACCTAAGGAGGTAAAAGACCTGTACTCAAAAAACCATAAGACACTGATGAAACAAATCAGAGATTATACAAACCGATGGAGAGGTATACCATGTTCTTGGATGGGAAGAATCAATATTGTGAAAATGACTATACTACCCAAAGCAACCTACAGATTCAATGCAATCCCTATCAAATTACCAATGGCTATTCTTCTTACAGAACTAGAACAAAAAATCTTAAAATTTGTCTGGAGACACAAAAGGCCCCGAATAGCCAAAGCAATCTTGAGGGAAAAAAACAGAGGTGGAGGAATCACACTCCCTGACTTCAGACTATACTACAAAGCTACAGTAATCAAGACAATATGGTACTGGCACAAAAACACAAATACAGATCAATGTAACAGGATAGAAAAGCCAGAGGTAAACCCATGCACGTATGGTCAACTAATCTATGACAAAGTATGCAAGGATCTACAATAGGGAAATGACAGTCTCTTCAATGTGTTGCTGGCAAACCTGGCCAGCTACATATAAAAGAATTAAATTAAAACACTCCCTAACACCATACACAAAAATAAACTCAAAATGGATTAAAGACCTAAAGGTAGTACCAGACACTGTAAAACTCTTAGAGGAAAACATAGGAAGAACACTCTTTGACATAAATACAGCAAGATCTCTTTCGACCCACCTCCTAGAGTAATGGAAATAAAAAGAAAAATAAACAAATAGGAACTAATGAAATTTAAAAGCTTTTACACAGCAAAGGAAACTATAAACAAGATGAAAAGACAACCCTCAGAATGGGAGAATATATTTACAAATGAATCAATGGACAAAGGATTAATCTCCAAAATGTATAAACAGCTCATGAAGCTCAATATTAAAAAAACAAACAACCGAATCAATAAAAGGGCAGAAGACCTAAATAGACATTTCTCCAAAGGAAACATACTGATCCCCAAGAGGCACATGAAAAGCTGCTCAACATCACTAATTATTAGAGAAATGCAAATCAAAACTACAATGAGGTATCACCTCACACTGGTTAGAATGGGCATCATCAGAAAATCTATAAACAACAATGCTGGAAATAGTGTGGAGAAAAGGGAACCCTCTTGCACTGTTGGTGGGAATGTAAATTGATACAGCCACTATGGAGAACAGTATGGAGGTTCCTTAAAAAACTAAAAATATAACTACCATATGACCCAGGAATGTCACTACTGGGCATATACCCAGAGAAAACCATAATTCAAAAAGACACATGCACCCCAATGTTCACTGCAGCACTATTTACAATAGCCAGGTCATGGAAGCAATGTAAATGCCCATCGACATATGAATGGATAAACAAGATGTCATACATATATACAATGGAATATTACTCAGCCATAAAAAGGAACGAAATTGGGTCATTTGTAGATACGTGGATAGATCTAGAGACTGTCATGCGAAGTAAAGTAACTCAGAAAGAGAAAAACAAATATTGTATGCTAATGCATATATGTGGAATCTAGAAAAATCGTACAGACGAACGGGTTTGCAAGGTAAAAGTAGAGACTCAGATGTAGAGAACAAACCTATGGACACCAAGGGGGAAAAGCGGGGGTGGTGGAGGTGGTGGGATGAACTGGGAGATTGGGATTGACATATATATACTAATATCTATAAAATAGATAATAAGAATCTGCTGTATAAAAAATAAGTAAATAAAATTCAAAAAAAGAAACTGAAGGAGACCCAAATTAATGGAAATATAAGGATGACTATTATTTATAAAAAAAAGATAACAAGTGTTGTCAAAGATGTGGATAAAAGGGAACTATTGTAATCTCTTAGTGAAAATGTAAATTAGTACAGACGTTATGGAGAAGAGTATGAAGGTTCCAAAAAATTAAAAATAGAATTACCATATGTTCCAGCACCACCATTTCTGGGTATTTATCCAAAGTAAACAAAAACACTATTTTAAAAAATACATGCACCCCCATGTTCATTGCAGCATTATTTACAACAGCCAAGACATGGATGTAGATGAATCTAGAGACTGTCATACAGAATGAAGTAAGTCAGAAAGAGAAAAACAAATATCGTATATAAACGAATATATGTGGAACCTAGAAAAATGGTACAGATGAACCGCTTTGCAGGGCAAAAATTGAGACACAGATGTAGAGAACAAACATATGGACACCAAGAGGGGAAAGCGGTGGGGGCGTGCGGTGGTAGTGTGATGAATTGGGAGATAGGGATTGACTTATATACACTAATATGTATAAAATGGATAACTAATAAGAACTTGCTGTAAAAAAATATATTAAAAATTAAAATTCAAATAACTACCGAGAGCAGAAAAGAGAAAAAGGAAAGAAAAGAATTGAGGACAGTCTCAGAGACTTCTGGGAAAACATTAAAAGCACCAACATTCGAATTATAGGGTTACCAGAAGAAGAAGAGCAAAAGAAAGGGATTGAGAAAATACTTGAAGAGATTGCAATTGAAAATTTCTCTAACATGGGAAAGGAAATAGTCAATCAAGTCCAGGAAGCACAGAGAGCGCCATATAGGATAAATCCAAGGAGAAACACACGAAGACACATATTAATGAAAGTATCAAAAGTTAAATACAGGACTTCCCTGGTAGCACAGTGGTTAAGAATCCGCCTGCCAATGCAGGGGACATGGGTCCGAGCCCTGGTCTGGAAAGACCCCACATGCCGTGGAGCAACTAAGACTGAGCCTGCACTCTAGAGCCTGCGAGCCACGACTACTGAGCCTGTGCACCACAACTATGGAAGCCCACACACTTAGAGCCCATGTGCTGCAAAAAGAGAAGCCACCATGCTGAGAAGCCTGTGCACTGCAACGAAGAGTAGCCACCTCTCGCCGCAACTAGAGAAAGCCCGCACACAGCAACAAAGACCCAACACAGCCAAAAATAAAAAGGAATTAAATTAAATTTTTTAAAAAACGTTAAATACAAATAAAAATATTAAAAGCAGCAAGGGAAAAGCAACAAATAACATACAAGGGAATCCCCATAAGGTTAACAGCTGATCTTTCAGCAGAAACTCTGCAAGCCAGAAGGGAGTGGCAGGACATATTTAAAGTGATGAAAGGGAAGAACCTACAACCAAGATTACTCTACCCAGCAAGGATCTGATTCAGATTTGATGGAGAAATTAAAACCATTACAGACAAGCAAAAGCTAAGAAAATTCAGCACCACCAAACCAGCTTTCCAAAAAATGCTAAAAGAACTACTCTAGGCAGGAAACACAAGAGAAGGAAAAGACCTACAATAAAAAACAAAAAGAAGTAAGAAAATGGTAATAGGAACATACATATCGATAACTACCTTAAATGTAAATGGATTAAATGCTCCAGCCAAAAGACATAGACTGGCTGAATGGATAAAAAAACAAGATCCATATACATGCTGTCTACAAGAGACCAACTTCAGACCTACGGACACATACAGACTGAAAGTGAGGGTACGGAAAAAGATACTCAATGCAAACAGAAATCAAACGAAACCTCAAGTAGCAATTCTCATATTAGACAAAATAGACTTTAAAATAAAGATGATTACAAGACACAAAAAGCACACTACATAATGATCAAGGGATCAATCCAAAAAGAAGATATAACGATTGTAAATATTTATGCACCCAACATAAGAACACCTCAATATGTAAGGCAAATGTTAACAGCCATAAAAGACGATATCGACAGTAACACAATCATAGGAGGGGACTTTAACACCACACTTTCACTAATGGACAGATCATCCAAAATTAAAATAAAAAAAGAAACATAAGCTTTAAATAATACCTTAAACAAGATGGACTTAATTGATATTTATAGGACATTCCATCCAAAAACAATAGAATACACTTTCTTCTCAAGTGCTCATGGAACATTCTCCAGGATAGATCATATCTTGGGTCACAGCTCCAGCCTTGGTAAATTTAAGAATATTGAAATCATATCAAGTATCTTTTCCTATCACAACACTATGAGACTAGATATCAATTATAGGAAAAAAATCACTAAAAAAACCCAAAACAAATGAAGACTAAACAATACACTACTAAATAACCAAGAGGTCATTGAAGAAATCAAAGAGAGAATCAAAAATACTTAGAAACAAATGACAATGAAAACACGATGACCCAAAATCTACGGGATGCAGCAAAAGCAGTTCTAAGAGGGAACTTTACAGCAATACAATCCTACCTCAAGAAACAAGAAACATCTCAAATAAACAATGTACCATTACACCTAAAGCAATCAGAGAAAGAAGAACAAAAAAAAAAAAAAAACCCAAAGTTAGCAGAAGGAAACAAATCATAAAGATCAGATCAGAAATAAATGAAAAAGAAATTAAGGAAACAGTAGTATAGACCAATAAGACTAAAAGCTGGTTCTTTGAGAAGATAAACAATATTGATAAACCATAAGGCAGACTCATCAAGAAAAAAAGAGAGAAGACTCAAATCAATAGAATTAGAAATTAAAAAGGAGAAATGAAATGAAAAAGGAGAAGTAAAAACTGACACTGCAGAAATGCAAAGGATCGTGAGAGATTACTATATGCCAATAAAATGGGCAACCTGGAAGAAGTGGACAAATTCTTAGAAAAGCACAAACTTCCGAGACTGAACCAGGAAGAAATAGAAAATATAAACAGATCAATCACAAGCATTGAAATTGAGACTGTGAAAAAAATCTTCAAACAAACAAAAGCCTAGACCAGATGACTTCACAGGCGAATTCTATCAAACATTTAGAGAAGAGCTAACACCTATCTTTCTCAAACTCTTCCAAAATATAGCAGAGGGAGAAACACTCCCCAACTCATTCTACAAGACAACTATCACCCTGATACCAAAAACAGACAAAGATGCATAAAAAAGAAAACTACAGGCCAATATCACTGATGAACATAGATGCAAAAATCCTCAACAAAATACCAGCAAACAGAATCCAACAGCACATTAAAAGGATCATACACCATGATCAAGGGGGGGTTTATCCCAGGAATGCAAGGATTCTTCAATATACTCAAATGAAACAATGTGATAAACCATATTAACAAATTGAATGAGAGAAACCATATGATCATCTCAATAGATGCAGAAGAAAGCTTTCAACAAAATAAAACACCCATTTATGAAAAAAACCCTCCAGAAAGCAGGCATAGAGGGAACGTACCTCAAAATAAAAAAGGCCAAATATGACAAACCCACAGCCAACATCATTCTCAATGGTGAAAAAGTGGAACCATTTCCACTAAGATCAGGAACAAGACAAGGTTGTTCACTCTCACCATTATTATTCAACATAGTTCTGGAAGCTTTAGCCACAACAATTAGAGAAGAAAAAGAAATAAAAGGAATCCAAATCGAAAAAGAAGAAGTAAAGCTGTCACTGTTTGTAGATGACATGATACTACACATAAAGAATCCTATAGTAGCTACCAGAAAACTAGTAGAGCTCATCAATGAATTTGGTAAAGTAGCAGGATGCAAAATTAATGCACAGAAATCTCTTGCATTCCTATATGCTAATGATGAAAAATCTGAAAGAAAAATTAAGGAAACATCCGATTTACCATTGCAACAAAAAGAAAAAGTACCTAGGAATAAACCTACCTAAGGAGAAAAAAGACCTGTATGCAGGATGTGATAAGACACTGGAAAGATGGAGAGATATACCATGTTTTTTGATTGGAAGAATCAACATTGTAAAAATGACTATACTGCCCAAATCAATCTACAGATTCACTGCAATCCCTATCAAACTAAAAATGGCATTTTTCACAGTAACTAGAACAAAAAATTTCACAGTTTGTATGGAAAGACAAAAATCACAGAAGAGCCAAAACAATCTTGAGAAAGAAAAACGGAGCTGCAGGAATCAGGCTCCTGGACTTCAGACTACATTAAAAGCTACAGTAATCAACACAGTATGGTACTGGCACAAAAACAGAAATATAGATCAATGGAACTGGATAGAAAGCCCATAGATAAAGCCACCCACATATGGTCACCTTATTTTTTATAAAGGAGGCAAGAATATACAATGGAGAAAAGACAGCCTCTTCAATAAGTGGTGCTGTGAAAACTGGACAGGTACATATAAAAGAATGAAATTAGAACACTCCCTACAACCATACACAAAAATAAACTCAAAATGGATTAAAGCCCTAAATGTAAGACCAGACACTATAAAACTCTTAGAGGAAAACATAGGCAGAAAACTCTATGTCATATATCACAGCAAGAGACTTTTTGACCCACTTCCTAGAGAAAAGGAAATAAAAACAAAAATGAACAAATGGGACCTAGTGAAACTTAAAAGCTTTGCACAGCAAAGGAAACCATAAACAAGATGAAAAGCAACCCTCAGAATGGGAGACAATATTTTCAGATGAAGCAACTGAAAAAGGGTTAATCTCCAAAATATATAAACAGCTTATGCAGCTCAATATTAAAAAAAAAAAACTCATTCCAAAAATGAGCAGAAGACTTAAATAGACATTTCTCCAAAAGAGATATACATATTGGCAACAAACACATGAAAGAATGCTCAACATCACTAATCATTAGAGAAATGCAAATCAAAACTACAATGAGGTATCAACTCACACCAGTCATACTGGCCATCATCAAAAAATCTACAAACCATAAATGTTGGAGAGGGTGTGGAGAAAAGGGAAACCTCTTGCACTGTTGGCGGGAATGTAAATTGATACAGCCACTATGGAGAACAGTATGGAGTTTCCTTAAAAAATTAATAATAGAACTCCCATACGACCCAGTAATCCAACTACTGGGCATATACCTGGAGAAAACCATAATTCAAAAAGAGTCATGTACCACAATATTCATTGCATCTCTATTTAAAATAGCCAGGACATGGAAGCAACCTAAGTGTCCATCCACAGATGAATGGATAAAGAAAATGTGGCACATATATACAGTGGAATAATACTCAGCCATAAAAAGAAATAAGTTGAGTTAATTGTAGTGAGGTGGATGTACCTAGAGACTCTCATACAGAGTGAGGTAAGTCAGAAAGAGAAAAATAAATACCGTATGCTAACACATACATATAGAATCTAAAAAAAAAAAAAGGTTCTGAAGAACCTAGGGGCAGGAGAGGAATAAAGACAGACATAGAGAATGGACTTGAGGACACAGGGAGGGGGAAGTGTAAGCTGGGACGAAGTGAGAGAGTGGCATGGACTTATATACACTACCAAATGTAAAATAGATAGCTAGTGGGAAGCAGCTACATAGCACAGGGAGATCAGCTCAGTGCTTTGTGATCACCTAGAGGGGTGGAATAAGGAGTGTGGGAGGGAGATGTAAGCAGGAGGAGATATGGCAATATATGTGTATGTATAGCTGATTCACTTTGTTATAAAACAGAAACTAACACACCATTGTAAGGCAATTATACTCCAATAAAGATGTTAAAAAATAATAAATAAAGACTATTATGAGAGACAAAGAAGGACACTACATAATCATCATGGGATCTTTCCAAGAAGAAGATATAACAATTGTAAATATTTATGCACCCAACATATGAGAACCTCAATACATAAGGGAAATGCTAATAGCCATAAATGAGGCAATTGACACTAACACAATCATAGCAGGGGACTTTATCACCCACTTTCACCAATGGACAGATCATCCAAAATGAAAATAAATAAGGAAACACAAGCTTTAAATGATACACTAAACAGCATGGACTTAATTGATATTTATAGGACATTCAATCCAAAAGCAACAGAATACACTTTCTCCTCAAGTGCTCATGGAACATTCTACAGGATAGATCATATCTTCGGTCACAAATCAAGCCTTGGTAAATTTAAGAAAATTGAAATCACATGAAGTATCTCTTTCAACCACAACGCTATGAGACTAGATATAAATTACAGGAAATAATCTGTAAAAAATACAAACACATAGAGGCTAAACTATGAAATAACTACAAAATAACCAAGAGGTCACTGAAGAAATCAAAGGGAAAATAAAAAAATACCTAGAAACAAATGACAATGAAAACACGACGACCCAAAACCTATGGGATGCAGCAAAAGCAGTTCTAAGAAAGAACTTTATAGCAATACAATCCTACCTCAAGAAACAAGAAACATCTCAAATAAACAGCCTAAACTTACACCTAAAGCAATTAGAGAAAGAAGAACAAAAAAACCCAAAATTAGCAGAAGGAAAGAAATCATAAACATCAGATCAGAAATAAATGAAAAATAAATGAAGGAAACAATGGTAAAGATCAATAAAACTAAAAGCTGGTTCTTTGAGAAACAAAATTGACAAACCGTTAGCCAGACTCATCAAGAAAAAAAGGGAGAAGACTCAGATCAATAGAATTTGAAATGAAAAAGGAGAAGTAACAACTGACACTACAGAAATACAAAGGATGATGAGAGATTACTACAAGCAACTATATGCCAATAAAATGGACAACCTGGAAGAAATGGACAAATTCTTAGAAATGCACAACCTTCAGAGACTGAACCAGGAAGAAATAGAAAATATAAACAGACCAATCACAAGCATTGAAATTGAGACTGTGATTAAAAATCTTCCAACCAACAGAAGTCCAGTACCAGATGGCTTCACAGGTGAATTCTATGATGCATTTAGAGAAGAGCTAACACCCATCCTTCTCAAAGTCTTCCAAAAAATTGCAGAGGAAGGAACACTCCCAAACTCATTATATGAGGCCACCATCACCTGGATACCAAAACCAGACAAAGATACTACAAAAAAAGAAAATTACAGACCAATATCACTGATGAATATAGATGCAAAAATCCTCAACAAAATACTAGCAAACAGAATCCAACAACACATTAAAAGGATCATACACCATGATCAAGTGGGATTTATCCCAGGGATGCAAGGATTCTTCAATACAAGCAAATCAAACAATGTGATACACCATATTAACAAATTGAAGAATAAAAACCATATGATCATCTCAATAGATGCAGAAAAAGCTTTTGACAAAATTCAACACCGATTTATGATCAAAACTCTCCAGAAAGTGGGTATACAGGGAACCTACCTCAACATAATAAAGGCCATATACGACAAACCCACAGCAAACATCATTCTCAATGGTGAACAACTGAAAGCATTTCCTCTAAGATCAGGAACAGGACAAGGATGTCCACTCTCACCACTATTATTCAACATAGTTTTGGAAGTCCTAGCCACGGCAATCAGAGAAGAAAAAGAAATAAAAGGAATACAAATTGGAAAAGAAGTAAAACTGTCGCTGCTTGCAGATGGCATGATACTATACATAGAGAAACCTAAAAATGCCACCAGAAATCTACTAGAGCTAATCAATGAACTTGGTAAAGTTGCAGGATACAAAATTAATGCACAGAAATCTCTTGCATTCCTATACACTAATGATGAAAAATCTGAAAGAGAAATTATTGAAACACTCCCATTTACCATTGCAACAAAAAGAATAAAATACCTAGGAATAAACCTACCTAAAGAGACAAAAGACCTGTATGCAGAAAACTATAAGACACTGATGAAAGAAATTAAAGATGATACCAACAGATGGAGAGATATACCATGTTCTTCGATTGGAAGAATCAATATTGTGAAAATGACTATACTACCCAAAGCAATCTACAGATTCAATGCAATCTCTATCAAATTACCAATGGCATTTTTTACGGAACTAGAACAAATCATCTTAAAATTTGTATGGAGACACAAAAGACCCCGAATAGCCAAAGCAATCTTGAGAAAGAAAAACGGAGCTGGAAGAATCAGACTCCCTGACTTCAGACTATACTACAAAGCTACAGTAATCAAGACAATATGGTACTGGCACAAAAACAGAAACATAGATCAATGGAACAAGATAGAAATCCCAGAGATAAACCCACGCACCTATGGTCAACTAATCTATGACAAAGGAGGCAAAGATATACAATGGAGAAAAGACAGTCTCTTCAATAAGTGGTGCTGGGAAAACTGGACAACTACATGTAAAAGAATGAAATTAGAACACTCACTAACACCATACACAAAAATAAACTCTAAATGGATTCGAGACCTAAATGTAAGACTGGACACTATAAAACTCTTAGAGGAAAACATAGGAAGAACACTCTTTGACATAAATCACAGCAAGATCTTTTTTGATCCACCTCCTAGAGTAATGGAAATAAAAACAAAAATGAACAAATGGGACCTAATGAAACTTCAAGGCTTTTGCACAGCAAAGGAAACCATAAACAAGACGAAAAGACAACCCTCAGAATGGGAGAAAATATTTGCAAATGAATCAACTGACAAAGGATTAATCTCCACAATATATAAACAGCTCATGCAGCTCAATATTAAAGAAACAAACAACCCATTCCAAAAATGGGCAGAAGACCTACATAAACATTTCTCCAAAGAAGACATACAGATGGCCAAGAAGCACATGAAAAGCTGCTCAACATCACTAATTATTAGAGAAATGCAAATCAAAACTACAATGAGGTATCACCTCACACCTGTTAGAATGGGCATCATCAGAAAAATCTACAAACAACGAATGCTGGAGAGGGTGTGGAGAAAAGGGAACCCTGTTGCACTGTTGGTGGGAATGTAAATTGATACAGCCACTATGGAGAACAGTATGGAGGTTCCTTAAAAAACTAAAAATAGAATTACCATATGATCCAGCAATCCCACTACTGGGCATATACCTAGAGAAAACCATAATTCAAAAAGACACATGCACCCCCAATGTTCATTGCAGCACTATTTACAATAGCCAGGTCATGGAAGCAACCTAAATGCCCATCGCCAGATGAATGGATAAAGAAGTTGTGGTACATATATACAATGGAATATTACTCAGTCATAAAAAGGAATGAAATTGTGTCATTTGATGAGACGTGGATGGACCTAGAGACTGTCATACAGAGTGAAGTAAGTCAGAAAGAGAAAAACAAATATCGTATATTAATGCATGTATGTGGAACCTAGAAAAATGGTACAGATGAACCAGTTTGCAGGGCAGAAGTTGAGACACAGGTGTAGAGAACAAACGTATGGACACCAAGGGGGGAAAACCGCGGTGGGGTGGGGATGGTGGTGTGATGAATTGGGACATTGGGATTGACATGTATACACTGATGTGTATAAAATTGATGACTAATAAGAACCTGCAGTATAAAAAAACAAACAAACCAACAAAAAGAAACAACTAATACTAAACTTTCTTTGGGTTATTTGTATGGAAATATGTTAATATAAATGTTTCAGACATTACATGAAATTTCTAAAAATCTTATATGTTCTGGTATAATGTTATAAGTGATAATTCTAGTTATTACTTTAAAATGTATATTCGAAATAACTAAATTTCCTTGTCAATTGCATTATTATGAACTTTCATCAAATCTTTAACCATGGTCATTTTTAAGTCTTTTGTCATTTACAGACAGTTCTGGGTGTACTCTGATACTTTTGCAAAAATGTTCCTATAAACGGGTTTCTTC
Source organism: Eubalaena glacialis (assembly GCF_028564815.1). NCBI lineage: Eukaryota > Metazoa > Chordata > Mammalia > Artiodactyla > Balaenidae > Eubalaena > Eubalaena glacialis. The sequence continues at coordinate 59,325,397 of NC_083736.1, read as the reverse complement.
TTCAAGGAATTCATGGAAAAGACTCTGACAAGTATAGGTTTCTGGTAACTGACTATAATGCTGAACTGAATGAATAAGCATTTTCAGAACTCTAATGGAAAACTGATGAATTCATAAAAGTGCTAACAGAAGATCAAGATGAAAAAAAATTAATTACATGGGACTGAGTGAACAGATGAGGATGATTATAATTTTTGTGACTTTCTGTTTGAATAAAAAAATATCCCACAAGGACTCAGAGGCAAAAAATATACAAATCAATTTTCACTGCAAAGTAAAGGAGCTGTTACAGTGGAGGACTACTGGACTGAATGTCAATATTATGACATAGTATGAGTGTGTTTCGTGCTTGGTAATTGCAATCATTGTTGCTTTTGTTGTGGTCATCCATTTGCAATGCTTGGTGTCAGTTTATTTATCTCTTGTAAAAATAAAATACAGTGTGTGTGTGTGTGTGAGTGTGTGTGTGTGTGTGTGTGTGTGTGAAAAAATAAATAAATTAATTAATTAAAAAAAATTCTTCCAACAAACAAAACCCAGGACCAGATGGCTTCACAGGCGAATTCTATCAAATATTTAGAGAAGAGCTAACACCTATCCTTCTCAAACTCTTCCAAAATATAGCAGAGGGAGAAACACTCCCCAACTCATTTTATGAGGCCACCATCACCCTGATACCAAAATCAGACAAAGATGTCACAAAGAATGAAAACTACAGGCCAATATCACTGATGAACATAGATGCAAAAATCCTCAACAGAATACTAGCAAACAGAATCCAACAGCTCATTAAAAAGATCATACACCATGATCAAGTGGGGTTTATGCCAGGAATGCAAGAATTCTTCAATATACGCAAATCAATCTATGTGATAAACCATATTCAGAAATTGAAGGATAAAACCATATGATCATATCAGTAGATGCAGAAAAAGCTTTCGACAAAATTCAACACCTATTTATGATAAAAACCCGCCAGAAAGTAGGCATAGAGGGAAGTTACCTCCAGAAGTAGGCATAGAGGAAACTTACCTCAACATAATAAAGGCCATATATGACAAACCCACAGCCAACATCGTTCTCAATGGTGAAAAATGGAAATCCTTTCTACTAAGATGAGGAACAAGATAAGGTTGCCCACTCTCACCACTATTATTCAACATAGTTTTGGAAGTTTTAGCCACAGCAATCACAGAAGGAAAAGAAATGAAAGGAATCCAAATCGGAAAAGAAGAAGTAAAGCTGTCACTGTTTGCAGATGACATGATGCTATACATAGAGAATCCTAAAGATGCTACCAGAGAACCACTAGAGCTCATCAATGAATTTGGTAAAGTAGCAGGATACAAAATTAATGCACAGAAATCTCTTGCATTCCTATACACTAACGACAAAATATCTGAAAGAGAAATTAAGGAAACACTCCCATTTACCACTGCAACAAAAGGAATAAAATATCTAGGAATAAACCTACCCAAGGAGACAAGAGATCTGTATGCAGAAAACTATAAGACACTGATGAAAGAAATTAAAGAGGATACAAACAGATGGAGAGATATTCCATGTTCTTGGATTGGAAGAATCAACATTGTGAAAATGACTATACTACCCAAAGCAATGTACAGATTCAATGCAATCCCTATTAAACTATCAATGACATTTTTCACAGAACTAGAACAAAAAATTTCACAATTTGTATGGAAACACAAAAGACCCTGTATAGCGAAACCAATCTTGAGAACGAAAAATGGAGCTGGAGGAATCAGGCTCCCAGACTTCAGACTATACTACAAATCTACAGTAATAAAGACAGCATGGTACTGGCACAAAAACATAAATATAGATGAATGGAACTGAATAGAAAGCCCAGAGATAAACCCATTCACATATGCTCACCTTATCTTTCATAAAGGAGGCAAGAATATACAATAGAGAAAAGACAGCCTCTTTACTATGTGGTGCTGGGAAAACTGCACAGCTACATGTAAAAGAATGAATTTAGAACACCCCCTAACACCATACACAAAAATGAACTCAAAATGGATTAACGATCTAAATGTAAGGCCAGACACTATCAAACACTTTGAGGAAAACAGGCAGAACACTCTATGACATAAATCATAGCAAGATCCTTTTTGACCCACCTCCTAGAGAAATGGAAGTATAAACAAAAATAAACAAATGGGACCTAATGAAACTTAAAAGCTTTTGCACAACAAAGGAAACCATAAACAAGACAAAAAGACAACCCTCAGAATGGGAGAAAATATTTGCAAATGAAGCAACTGACAAAGGATTAATTTCCAAAATTTACAAGAAGTTCATGCAGATCAATATGAATAAAACAAATAACCCAATCAAAAAATGGGCAGAAGACCTAAATAGGCATTTCTCCAAAGAAGATATACAGATTTCCAACAAACACATGAAAGGATGCTCAACATCACTACTCATTAGAAAAATGCAAATCAAAACTACAATGAGGTATCACCTCACACCAGTCAGAATGGCCAATATCAAAAATCTACAAACAATAAATGCTGGAGAGGGTGTGGAGAAAAGGGAACCCTCTTGCACTGTTGGTGGGAATGTAAATTGATATAGCCACTATGGAGAACAGTATAGAGCTTCCTTAAAAAACTAAAAGTAGAACTACCATACGACCCAGCAATCCCACTACTGGGCATATACTCTGAGAAAACCTTAATTCTAAAAGAGTCATGTACCACACTGTTCATTGCATCTCTTTTTACAATAGCCAGGACATGGAAGCAACCTAAGTGTCCATCAACAGATGAATGGATAAAGAAGAGGCAGCACATATATACAATGGAATATTACTCAGCCATACAAAGAAATGAAATTGAATTATTTGTAGTGAGGTGGATGGACCTAGAGACTGTCATACAGTGTGAAGTAAGTCAGACAGTGTAAAACAAATACCGTATGTTAACACATGTATATGGAATCTAAAAAATAAAATGGTTCTGAACAACCTAGGGCCAAGACAGGAATAAAGACGCAGACGTACAGTATGGACTTGAGGACACTGGGCGGGAGAAGGGTAAGCTATGCCGAAGCGAGAGAGTAGCATGTACCAAATGTAAAATAGATAGCTAGTGGGAAGCAGCCGCATCGCACAGGGAGATCAGCTCGGTGCTCTGTGACCATCTACAGGGGTGGGTTAGGGAGGATGGGAAGAAGATGCAAGAGGGAGGAGATATGGGATATATGTATATGTATAGCTGATTCACTTTGTTATAAAGCAGAAACGAACACACCATTGTAATGCAATTATAGTTCAATAAAGATGTTAATAAAAGAAAACAACATAAATGTATTATCTTTCAGTTCTGTAGATCAGCAGTGTGACACTAGTCTCACTGGACTAAAGTCAACATGTTGGCAGGACTCCTTTGTTTTCTGGAGGTTCTAATGGAGAATCTGTTTCCTTGACTTTTCCAGTTTGTAGAGACCACTTACATTCTTTGGCTCTAGCCCCCTCCCTCTATCTTCAAAGCCAGCAACAGCAAGTGGATTCCTTCTCAAATGTCATCATTCTGACCTCCTTTTCTTCCTCCTTCCTCCACTTATAAAGGCCCTGTGATGACATTGGGCCCATGTGGATATTCCAGGAAATATCTTCCTATTGTAGGATCATCTGATTAGCAGCCTTAATTCCATCTGCAACTTTAATTTCCCTTTGCCCTGTAATATTCTCAGGTTCCAGGGGTTAGGACATGAAAATTTTGGGGGGCCCATTATTCTACCTACCATATCCATTTCAGCTATGAATTGCCCAAGGGCTAAGCCATGTCTGATTTATCTTTGCAACCCCCCACCCTGCACTCCTCCCTCCAGCCATGTGTCTGGCCCAGATTGGGTGCTCATCAGTAATTAAGCAAACACGTTATAACCTGTCATGTTTACCAGATCTCTCACTTCTCAGAGAACAGAAACTTCCATAAGTCTAACCTAAATTTTACGTGCTTTGCTACCCTAATTGGACTGATGCCAGGTCCTGTGGTGCTTCAACCCTTTTTCTATTTTTCCCTGGCTAGTCAGATCTAAGTTGAAACAAACTGATAACTAGCCATGCCAATGCAGCCATAGCAGGGACAGGTAGCCACGTCTCCTAGAATGGTTGTCCCATTCTTGAGACAGGGCTTCTTCCTGTTCCTTGTAGGTTAGATCTTTAAAGCCTCTGCCATCTGTGCTGCAGGGGAAAGTAGGAGAGTGAATACTCCCCACAGGAAGACCATCCTCCTTCAGGGTGCCCTCCCAGGCACCCCTCCTTTGATGTAGTCAGGCCTCCCTGCCCCATTCTCCTAACTGTTCTTCAGTAACCTTCTGTATGTGTGAGGGAGTGGGTCTTGGCTTCCCCAAGCTAGAGAACTAGTACCATATCCGTATCTTGGGAGTTTGTCCACTACATTCTGTTCAGAGCTGTGCATGTGAAAAGGGCTCTGTAAACCCAGAATCTGGCCCCAAACCATTTTTTCAAACTCTATTCCTCCTGTTACCTGAGACTACTCTCTATTTCCCCAAAATGGCATAAATGAACCCATCACCTTGTCTTTCCCTATGCCATTCCTTCTGCCAAGAATGCCTGCCTTTCCCTCTCCATACTGCCCTCTCTTTCTTAAACTACAGACATACCACCACTACCACCACCACATCTATTCATCTTTCAAAGCCCAGTTAAAACGGTTCCTTCTCTGTGAAATCTTCCTTACCATCTTGTTGAAATTTATTCCTCCTTCCTCTCCATCCTCCCAGCAGTTTGTAATTCTATTTAGCATGGACTCCATTCTCCCTTGTGTGCTGGTTGTTTGCTTACTCATCTACTTCCCCACTGGCTGGTAAATATCTTTGGGGTTTATTCACCTTGGTGTCTCACCCATCACCCACTCCACTTCCACCCACCACCCCAGCCTTACCTCCATCACATAATGCCTAGCACCAAATTTGTGGTCAGTCATTGTTTACTCAGCAAATGAATGGCTCTCTCATCTTTTCCCTGGTACCATGGAAGGCTCAGGACAAGTCTTGGTCCATGTGTTGCAAAGTCCTCCTGCTTCCACGACCCCTGTCCTCCTCACTCCCAATTCCACACACATACTTTGGCCCTTGTGCTCTTTTCTATACTCATCCTCCCTGTAGCCCAAAGGCCCAAAATTGCATCACTCACATGACTATTGGACTATACTCATATACTTGCCAAATAATGAAGCTGGAAGAGATTTTAGGGAACCCCCCCCATCTGCTACCAAGTTCACAAAAGGAACTGAGGAACTGAGACTCACAGAGGGCAAAGGATTTGCCCAAGCACCTTCATCGTATTAACCAAGTTAGAACTAAATCCCTGAAAGGTTTTCAGATTTCTAAGTTCAGTTTGCTTTGCACACAGCTACTATCACTTAGCCGTGCATGGAAAAGTGGGTAAATGGTGCCACACAGTGGCTGAGAGGCTTAGCTTCATCTACCAGCCTTGTTCCTCGAAAGTGGAATTCCCAGCCACATCCCGCTCTTCCTTTCTCCCCTGAAGGATGAGGGAACAGGGAGGTCACCTTCTAAGGATAATCCACAGGATATCCACATAGCCCCACCCTCTGCAGGCAAGAAACAGGACACAAACATTATTCCACATCTTTACCAGGAAAGGTGGGGAAGTGGAGCCACAGGCATCTTGGGAGCTAGAGAGTCGGCCTTCCTGGAGGGACTTGGAAGAGGGAATTCAGGCCTTCCTTCCCTGATCCCAGGGCTTGTGCTGCTGGGTTGGCTATTAACCAAATGTTTCTTTGCCACATCTGACCTGCTAAGGATTGGCTTAACATCCTGGCACAGGCCTCCTTATCCAGAATTCCAGAATTTGCAGATTTGAAGACCTAGGTCTCAGGGCTGGAGAGGTGGACATTCCCAGATTCTTTCTTTCTTTCTCTTTCTTTCTTTCTTTCTTTCTTTCTTTCTTTCTTTCTTTCTTTCTTTCTTTCTTTCTTTCTTTCTTTCTTTCTTTCTTTCTTTCTTTCTTTCTTTCTTTCTTTCTTTCTTTCTTTCTTTCTTTCTTTCTTTCTTTCTTTCTTTCTTTCTTTTTCTTTCTTTCTCTTTCTTTCTCTTTCTTTCTTTCTTTCTTTCTTTCTTTCTTTCTTTCTTTCTTTCTTTCTTTCTTTCTTTCTTTCTTTCTTTCTTTCTTTCTTTCCTTCTTCCTTCCTTCCTTCCTTCCTTCCTTCCTTTCTTTCTTCTCTTTCTTTCTTTTCTTTCTTTCTTTCTTTCTTTCTTTCTTTCTTTCTTTCTTTCTTTCTTTCTTTCTTTCTTTCTTTCTTTCCTTCTTTCTTTCTTTCTTTCTTTCATTGAAATATAATTGACTTACAATATTATATTATTTTCAGGTGTACAACATAGTGACTCAATACTTTTATTAACTTGATCAATACTTTTAATTATTGATCACCACAATAATTCTAGTTACCATCTGTCAGCATACAAAGCTTTTACAATATTATTGACTATATTCCCAATCTTGATTTATGTATTTTATAACTGGAAGTTTGTACCTCTTAATCTCCCCCACCTATTTCACTCATCTCTCCACTCCCCTCCCCTCTGGCAACCACCAGATTGTTCTTTGTATCTATGAGTCTGCTTCTGGTTTGTTATGTTTGTTCATTTGTTTTGTATTTGAGATTCCACCTATAAGTGAAATCATGTGTTGTCTTTCTCTGCTTGACTTATTTCACTTAGCATCATACCCTCAAGGAACATTTATGTTGTCACAAATGGCAAGATTTCATTCTTTTTTAATGGCCAAGTAATATTCCATGACACACACACACACAACATCTTCTTTATCCATCTATCTATCATTGGACATTTAGGTTGCTTTCATATCTTGGCTATTATAAATAATGCTATGAACATAAGAGTGCATATATCTTTTGGAATTAGTGAATACCCAGAAGTTAAATTGGTGGATTAATTCTATTTTTATTTCATAGGGGAACCTCCATACCATTTTCCACAGTGGCTGTACCAATTTAAGATCCCTCCAACAGTGCACAAGGGCTCCCTTTTCTCCACATCCTTGCCAGTACTTGTTATTTGTTGTCTTTTTGATCATAGCCATTCTGACAGGTGAGATTTTCACTTGCATTTACCTGATGATTAGTGATGCTGAGCATCTTTTCATGTGTCTGTTGGCCATCTGTATGTCTTTTTTGGAAAAATGTCTATTCAAGTCCTCTGCCTATTTTTAAATTAGGTTGTTTGTTTTTTTGATGTTGAGTTATATGAGTTATTTGTATATTTTGGATATTAACTTGTTTTCAGATATATTGTTTGCAAATATCTTCTCCTATTCATTGGGCTGCCTTTTTGCTTTGTTGATAGTTTCCTTCACTGTGCAAAAGCTTTCTAGCTTGATGTAGTCCCACTAGTTTATTTTTGCTTTTGTTTCCCTTGCCTGAGGACACATATGCAAAAAATATTGCTAAGACCAATGTCAAAGAGCATACTGCCTATATTTTCTTCTAGGAGTTTTATGGTTTCGGGTCTTACATTTAAGTCTTTAATTCATTTTGAGTTTATTTTTGTATATGGTGTGAGAAAGTAGTCCCAGATTCTTTCAATAGGGGTTTAAACAAGCTAGTTTGGAGGTTAAGACACTAGTCCTTTCCCCCTTTGGACACAGAACTATACCCTAGTTAACCTCCCAAAGCCTTCTTGGTCCAGTTCCTAGCAGGAATCTTCTACATTATAGGTCAGAGGAAAGGGGGGTTTAGTTTCAGGCAAAAGAGGGAAAAGGGGACAGGTTTTGTGTCATCTGCCAAGAACTGACAGCATGCCTCATCTGGGAATGGAGATTCTTGGAAGTTTAGGAAACAAGAAGCTCCCTAGGGCTGAACCTAGACCAGGACCACCTGCTTGGCCCCTCCAATGAGCCATCATCTTTGACCCTCAGCTGGTCTATGGCTGGATGCCAGGGTAGAAGGAAAGGTGGGGTGGAGTTGGGCTGCCAGGAAAATGAGGCCTGGCCCTAGCCTAGTTCCAGAATGAAATTAGGGGCAGATGACTATAAATCAGGCAGGAGTTCTGGGATAAGTGAATCTTTCTTCATTCCTCTCTCATCTGAGTTTCAGGTTCCAGGAATCTGTCCAAAGTATGGGGTCCTGAGTGAGCTGATTGCTGGCAGTCTGGGGAAGGGAAGGGATCCCTAGAAAGCTGGGTCAGGGGCAGAAACAATAATAATTGATGGAAAATAGAGAACACTTGGTGGTGACAGGGACTTAGGCATGGGGTGAAGCATATTTTATGGGCGGGGGTGGAAGTTATGCAGCCAAATGATATTTAAATGAAATGATCTTGAAAATTGATATCTTGGTTGGCTTGAAACTCCTAGTAACAGAGCAAGACACCCTTCCCCAAGCCAAGGAATCAGACCACAATTTCCTCTTCCATCTACTTCCCTTCCTCAGGCCTGGAGCACAAGATGCCATTGTCCCCTGGAGTTGTCCCTCCACCCCAGAGGGGTGCTGATTCTGGAGCTGGGATTCTAACACATTGTCTAAGCCTTTTATATCCATGGAGTATTCCATACACTTTAACTACCTTTCAACATCTAACACTCAATTAGAACACAGGGGTAATTTGACCATGACAAGTTACTACCTAGATGGCCATCCAATTAGCACCCCATAGCTCTGTGATGTTGCCAGGGCAAGGAGAGTTACCTCCATTTTACAGATGAGGAATTGAGATTCAAAGAGATGAAGCTAATTGCCTCAGGATCTCAGTGCTGGAGGGATCTAACATCACTCTAGTCAAAATCACCTTTTGATGCTTAAATCCCAACTCCACCCTCCACCCCCCACACCCAGCCAAAGCCCATGTCCAATAACTGGGTAGCAGTACTTGAACACCTCTAGCAACTTGCAAATAACTCTGATCTGAGTTGAGGCAGGCTTTGTCAAAAGCCCACAGACTATTAGCATGGGGCCAAGGTTTAGGCTGAGTTTAGAGAAGAGCTTGCACCTGAGGTTGACATACTGGCTATTTCCCAAGTTGGGGGGCTTTTATGCAGATTTAGCTGGTTTCCATCAGTCATCTTCTTATGTTGTAGCAAAATCAAGACTCAAGAGGGGAGAGGGGCAAACCCACCTGAGCAAAGAGAAGAAATAACAAACCATGAAGTGCTGAAAATAATCCTTTATTCTGAGGCAGGATGAAGATGGGAGGGGTGGGGTGAGGGAAAAGGGAAGCCTAGCCAACACCATGGAACCTAGAAGACTCGAAGGATATCCAGATAGCCTGAGATTAGGAGTTTGGGTACTGGTCAGAAGTGGCAGCATGGGGGTTTGATTCCAATTTTGGGTGCTAAACTAGTTGGGCCACTTTGTAAAGACCACCTGGGTTAGTAGCTGCCGTGTTGCAGATAAACATCTCCTTACCCTTTGCCAGAATGTCAAAGATTGAAATAAAAAAGAAGACCCGGCTCCCTTCTACCTCTGAACTAGTTTTGGAGTTGGGCATAGGGATAGGGTCATCCAGAACCAGAGAAGCTAGCCCTAGAAATGATTTTGTTAGTGCTGTTTTTATAAAAGTAATAGTCACCATTCACAGAGCTACTATTAATAGGAAAACTGGGGTCCAGAGGGAAGTTATTGTCTACATTAACATTAAAACTAAGCAGACTATTTGGTCAGTTTTGGTCAGCTTGATTTACCTGATTAATTCAGTGGAAAAAAATCAGCTAGTAGAGCTTCTTGGCATGAAGCTAACCAAATAAACAGCTTCTCTGACTTAACTTTTTGCTTTCCCACCCCTTATTTTTTATTTATGAAGACACTATGTCTGGGCTTGACTTGGTTTTCAGGTGTTCTCACTTCACCAGGTTGCTCAGAGCACAGAGGAAAGAGAAACTCTTATGCCCATCCCATGCCCATAGCTGTTCTCTCTGCCCATCCTATCTTTGCCAGGCCTGGACTCACCACCAAGCAAGAACAGGAGCCTATGGAAAATAGCTTGGAGCTTCTCTCTCTCTCTCTCAACCCCCCTTCCTCCTTCCTCCTCTCCCTCCCTCTCTTCCTCCTTCCCTCCTTCCCTCTCTACTGTGGGCCTATGAAAGGCTCTGGACTCCTAACCCTGGGACCAGCCCTCTATATATTGCTTCCCCTCTGCTAGCAGGGGCTCTATCTTTTCCAGCCATCTTATCCACTCATCACCCACTCACTGGTTTTGGCAGTAATCATCTGTCCCTGAGGAGACCCAAGGAAGCAGTGGGAATGGAAATGATTTTCCTTTCCTTCTTTTGACTTAGGGAAACGCTGGGGGAAGGGAGAGCCATTTCCATGCTGTGGAAAGCAGCTTTCTAGTTCCTTAACACTGCTTGCCTCTTGGAAGGCACCCTCTGGTGAGGGAGATTTTGTTGAATTTAAAGGAAAGCAAGGGATTTTCTAAGGAGCAAGAACAGAGGAATGAAAGGGAAAGGAAAAGAAAGGGGGTGAGGTAGGTCAGTTTGATCCTTAGATTCTCACTGGGACCTTGGTTGAGTTCTGGAGGCCCTGGGAACAGTGAACTATTCTACATCTGTATCCTCTCCTTTCTTGGTTTTCCCCCAGGAGTTAGAGAGCCATCTTTTGTACAGCTGATGTAATTGAATACATTTATGAGTACTCATTTTGGATGCTTAGGGCCAGGGAGTGATAGGCAGGAAGTTAATAATGAAAGAATGGTGGGAAGAGCCTTTGGGGAAGGAAAGGGGTAACAGTAAAGGGACAAAAGAAGTTAAGTGGGGGAAAGGAGAGAAGCTTGTGCAGAAGAAGCTAAAAGCAGGGGTTTGAACTCACAGCAGGTCACCCCCCTACCCCTTGTGGGGCTGGATCTAGTCTAACTAGAGGATGGCACCTCTACAACTAGATTGATAGGTCCTGCCTCCTCAGTGAGTAGGGGGCCAAAATGTGAAGACTCCTTTCAAATTTCCACGAAAATGCTATACCAAGAGGACACCTAATAAATACGGCCCTGCTAAAATAGGAATTAATGTGATAGACTCTTATAGCTGGAAAAGGGATCTCAGTACCCATCTAGCCCATCACTCCTCTCCTCTCCACCACCACCACCTTGGAACTAAAGAAACCTAAAGAGAAGATACACCAATAATTTAGCCACAGCTTTATTCCCCTAACTTGGGGGAAAGGGGGAGCCAAAGGCTACCAGTGGCTTTCTGTGACCATGAATCCTTAACACAAAGGAACACTTCCTGACAGTAGATTTTCAGGCCCTCCTCTGGTAAGCTAGTGGGGGATAAACTGGGGATGAAGGGCTCGTTCAATATCCCTCTAGCCCCTTCAGATGATGCTGGAGTAGACTGCTTTAGGGAACAGAAGCCCAATTTTTAAAGGGGGCCCTGAAAAAGCAAGCCCCCTTGTCCCCAACCCAGTAATCCAGATTACCCACTGCTCAGGATTTAACTCCAAACAGGAGGGCCATACCCTTTTTATCTAGAACCCTGGAAACAGCACAGGACAGCAAGTTGACAGTGTGTTCTGAAAAGAAAAAAATAAAAACAAGGAAGGAAAGTGTTTAGTCATTTTCCTCCAAGCCAGTGGTTTCCAGATGTTGCTTGAGCAACCAGATCCAGCCTCAAAAGCCCAAAAGAATGTAGTAAAAATTTGAGAAGGGGATTAGGGTTCAAACTAGGGATTTCCTTAAAAAGGCAATGTGCTGTGAGCAGAGCTGTGTGGAATATTTCAAAAATCAGCTCTGTTGCCAGCTCAAGACCAAAGCAGTCATTTGCATACTGCTCTGCAAGTACATCCACCATCCAAATACATTGTTCAGGGCTTTGATTTTCACACTCTAATTTCTCCAGAAAATCAGGCCTATAGGTCATCTAGCTTATTTTGCATGCAGACATGCTGGTATTTAACCCTGAAAGATCCTCTCCTTCCAACTGCCTTGGGAAGAGGGCAGGACAAGTTACGAAAAATCAGTTTTACAGCTGGAGGAAACTGGGGCCAGAGTGGCAAAGAGATTTGTGTAAGGTGGCAGAATTGGGAAGAACCTAAAATTTTCAAACTCCCAAGCCAGTGCTCTATCCCCTATATTTTCACTCCTATCATAGAAGCTGGGGAATATGAGACCATCCAGAACTTGGATCCAACCCAAAGAATAGGAGAAGGAGGGTTGTGGGTCTCAGGGCCTGAAAGGTGGAAGTGGTGTCAAGGAGGAAGTCCTTCGGCCTATTTACCTATGTATGTATAAGGTTGCAGCTCTGTATAAATTCAGCTGCTTGCAATAGATATAGTTGATGGCCTGGGAGAGGAAAATATCCACTTTTCAGAACATGTTCTCTAACTATAGGAAGGAAACAAGATAAGCTTGGACTCAGGGTTAAAGCTCAGCTACCTTTGAGTCAATCTAGGGTGTCAGCTGCCATGCCATGGGTCCCTGGCATGGGCCCCAGGGAGCTAGAGAGGTGTAAGAGAATCCAAAGCTCAGGTTCTTACCCAAAGCCTTGTCTCAACCATTAAATTCACCCTTACAAAGTACTTGCAGACATTTTACAGAGACCACAGACCCATATCCCAGGCCATCTGGTGAAGGAGCTTCTGGAGTTCTGACAACTAGAGGAAGTTGGCACAGTAGAAGAAGGTGAGTTTGGCATTTGTACAGCAAGTAAATGGGGCCAAAGTGAGGGAGCTGGACAACTGTTGTGGCCTCAGGCTACGAGATCCCTCAAACAATCTCTCCCTAGACACACATGGACCTCCTCCCTCATTTTGTGGGAGGAAGGGGTAAGGTGTGCCTCTAGCCCAGGCTTAACCAGAGGAAGTGAGATGGGGAGAGAGGGAAAGGAGTAGGATGGGACAGGAGCCCTTTGGGTCTTGGAGGAGAAGAGTGGGTCTCAATCAGGTGGGCCTCAAACAACTCAGGTTTTCACCGAGGAATTTATCTAACTGACTGAGCCCCACTAGGAGGTGTGAGCTCTTCCTGAGCCTCCTCTCCACCCTCCACCAGCCTTCCCTGCTTGAAGAGACAGACTGCAGGCCACCACAGGAAACAAAGCATCCAGTGACTCTAGAGGCCAACTTGGGGCTTGCTGCTAATAGACACTGGAGGTATTGTAGGAGGAGAAAGGGTCAGAGAGAAGGGAGCATAGGGGAAACTAGTTGAGGGCTGTGAGCTCACCTTTACCATCTCCTATTCTTGTCCATGACGTGGAAGCGCAAGGGAATGAGGCTGTAGCAAACCTGATTGTGGAGGAAGGTAATGTTCTTCTTGTCCTCCCTGACTACCAACCAAGTTTCCAAACATAGTGATGGTTCTTGCACAGACATAGTCTCACTCCCATGAGAAGTAAGGGCTGTGTGTCCAGGAGCTTTGAGCGTCTCAGCCCCAGCACAGCCATTCTAGCCATTTCCATAGCACTCGACCTCTGCCCACCAGTCCAGAGAAACAGGACACAGTATCCTTAGGCTCATGGCCCTGAGTGACACCATTCTCCCGGCATGCACACACATTGAGTCATCCAAATTTACCACTACATACTCACATGTAACCTGCTCCTTGATCACACACATGCACCCCTCAGATGTGTGTGTAATATGAGAGTACATACACAGAATCATAAAATATCCACAATTGTACACCCCTGGACATACAAACTCTCACACAACTGCATATGCATGTACTTACCTAAACCTGTACATGCACATCAACCACACTCACAGCGTTTACACTCATCCCCTTTAGGCATAAATATGACCACAGTCTGTCACACCTATAACCTCCTTTGCATATGCACACAACCATATCACTCTATACACCCACGGGATGATCTACTTATGCAAAGACACACAACCCCTCCCGTTCACACATGCTCTCACCCTCTGTGCTTACCTACATACATCCAGCAGTACCTTTACACATACCCAGCATACTGGTTTATGGATACTAGTCCTTTTTACATTGCTTCGTAAGCACTCCTAGGTCTTTTGCATAATATCCTTGTTTCCTGCTTCCTGCTGCTTGTCTTGTACATTTTTCTTGTTCTTTTTTTAAACTTTTCTATGTAGAAAATTTCAAAAGTACAAAAGTAATGAGAACAGTAAAATGAACCTTGTGAATTCATCACCCAGCTTCAACAATTACTTATATGTGTTTAAGTTCAACAATTCAACATTTACCATGTGACAGTACTCTGCATGTGTATGCTATTGGGACGTAGTAGGGGGCTAAAGACATAGTATGTGTTTAATAAACATTTGTTGAATTGACAATTTTCAGGCACTGGGCTGACCTTTGGGATTAAAAAATCATGAAGTCACTGTACCTGCCCATGGTCTGGTAGAAACAACAAATATGAGCACGAAATGCCTGCAATTTGTATGGCTTAATGTTACACTAGAACAGGAGTTGGCAAACTACAAACCAGGGGCCAAGTTCAGCTGGTCACCAGTTTTTGGAATTAAAGTTTTATTGGCACACAGCCATGCCCGTTCATTTACGTATTGTCTGTGGCTGCTTTTGCTTTATAACAGCAGAGTTGAGCAGCTGCGGTAGAGATCATATAACCCACAAAGACTAAACTATTTACTATCTGGCCTTTTTCAGAAAATGTTTGACTACCCCTGCACTAGAGGACTGAGAAAAAGACTCTGGGAGCTAATTTAATTCTTCCCAGGACGGGGCAGAGGGTGGTAGTGGAGGGGGACAGATAAAGCCATATAGAGTGGCACAGGGACCTGTACCTCAGAGGCAGAGTGTGAGTCTCCATCTCTCCACTGTGGCCATGCTCTGCACATTTGGGCCTTTGGGCAAGTGCTGGCTCACTCACCTACAACTTCCATGGAACACTCACAGAGCTCCCTGTACCCCCATGTACACACACAGTCATAATTTTCCCACATTTTTTCCACATCAGAGAAGGACCTTGGGGCTTCCCTGGTGGTACAGTGGTTAAGAATCCGCCTGCCTATGCAGGGGACACGGGTTCGAGTCCTGGTCAGGGAAGATCCCACGTGCCGCGGAGCAACTAAGCCTGGGTGCCACAACTACAGAGCCTGCGCTCTAGAGCCCGTGAGCCACAACTACTGAAGCCCGCGCACCTAGAGCCCGTGCTCCGCAACAAGAGAAACCACTGCAATGAGAAGCCTGAGCACCTCAATGAAGAGTAGTCCGCGCTCGCCACAACTAGAGAAAGCCCGTGCATAGCATCGAAAACCCAATGCAGCCATAAATAAATAAATTTATAAAAAAAAAAAAAACAAAGAAGGACCTTACTCAGAGAGGGATGTCAAGGACCAGGTGCCCATGCCATACTCGCCCCACTGGTAGAGCATGTCTGACAGGGCACTCATGCTGACCCAAATCACCTTCTCATTGGTCTCAAAGAGTGCATTCAGGAGGGCTGGCAGCTAGACCTGAAGATTACACTGGGTCGCCACACACAGACACATTACATCAGGAAGTCCCCTCAGAGATCCGTGGGTCTAAATGCATCCATCTCCATTTACATATGGGAAAACTGAGGGCAAAAGAGAGGTAGAAATTTTCTCAAGTTCGCACAAATTGATGGCTGAACTGGGACCAGATCCTAAGTGTCCTGACTCTTGAAACAAAGTGCTAGGCATCTAGTGCAAACCCTTTACAGATGGGGAAAGTAAGTTCCAGGGAGGTGAAGAGACTTGCTCAGGCTCACACTGCATGTTAGGGACAGATCTGGGACAAAAATTCAGGGTGGCTAAATCCCAGACCAGTGTTCTTTCAAAACAAGGTTAGGCATCTAACCCAAGTGCTCAGAGAGAGGCCTATCTAAGATCCCCCAGGCCTTAATGAAAAAGTCAGGGGTCTTTCCATTAAGCCATACTGCCTATCATGGAGCACTCTAGTGCTCCCCCTCCAACAAGGAGAGGGGAGTGATAAGGAGCCTGGCTGTCCCAGCCTCCCCAGTCCCAGAGGATGGCCTATGCCAAGAGGGGACTGGGGTTGTGGTGCTAGAGCAGTCTTCCCTTCCTCCTTCTGCTATGCTCCCCACTCTACATTTGGGCCCTCTGCACTCATCTTCTCCAGGGTGGGAAAGATGTTGCTGAAGGCATGCAGGCTCACCACCCTTACCATCAGGCTCCTGTCAGACAAGCCTTTACGCATGTAGCTCAACTCCAAGTCTCAAGGCAAGAGCTTGGACATCAGGAAGCTTTAAAGATAAGCTGGAAGAGTCAGTCCCTGAGGTCTCTGGCCCCACTGTCACCTTTGCCAGGTTCCTTCACTCAGACCTCTGTCCTTGCCTTGATTTTTAAATTTTTGCCCAGGAGACATGGACCTCAACTTAGACTGTAAAAATCAGGTAGTGCAGTGTGGGAGTGTGCAAGTGTGCAGTGCAGGTCTCCTCTGAATAGAGAACCTTAGGAAAAGGAAAGAGAACTGTTTCGAGAGTCAGGGGACTTGAGTTCTAGTCCAGACTCTGCCACTGAGTCCCTCAGCGATCTGAGCAAGCCACTTTCTCTCTCTGGGGCTTAACCCTCACCTGCAGAAGACATCTCCCTCCCTTTATCCCTCATCCTTATTGTGCCCATTGACCAGCCAGTTGGCCACTAAGTATCTCATCCTACCTGTCAGGCCAGGCACATAATTCTGGGACTTTATTAAGTCCCTCAGAGGGAGGAAGCTATCCAGAACATTGAGCTCAAAGATGCAATGAATCTGGGTGGTCAGAGTAAGGATGTTGTGGGAGTACATAGCCTTCATGACTTCTTGGTACCCTGGGACAGAGAGCATCTCAAGCATGGTGTTCATGACATGCAAGAGACAGATAATCAGAAGAGTAAGGCAGTCTCCCTGACCCAGTGGAGTGAGGGCTTCTTGGGCTGGGAAGCAGAAGGGTAGGTGGTATCTTTGTGGGCTGCATGCCTTTGAGAAAAACACCTAATTTCTCCGGTCTTCTCCGTATCCAGGAAGAGTAGCTGCTGCCTACCCTGCCCTAGCTTTCCAAATTCTTATGCAGAGTGGGGAAATGACATCTATGAAGAGCTTGGAGTTCAGATAAGGGAAAGTCTGGCTAGAATAAGAGGAGTTGGCCCAGATGCAAGATCTTCCCTCCTCCAGAGACTTGCTTGGCTTCAGAACTCAAGTATCTTTCTTCTCCATTGTATGGGAGGAAAAATTTTCCTCTACCCTTCTAGCTTCTTTTGGCTGGTCTAATAACCAAAGTTACATAAGACAGATTAACAGGGAAAAAAACAACAAATTCAATTTCATACATACTGAGGGCCCATAGGTATAGGACCTAAGAAGTGACTGAAACAGACTGTTTATACACCTTTTTAGACAAAGAATCGATTATTTGTGAAGTTTTGACAAAAAGAGAAGCGTTTTTGCTTGGGGTGGCAAATTAATGGAAAAGTAACAGAGTTTGTTTATACAGTTTTCTTGGCCTCGAATTCCCTATCTCTGGCGATAAGGATGCCTATCCTCCCAGCATAGCGAAGATACCTTCCCATGGGAAATTTGTTTCTTGCTTTCAGAGGAACAAAGGAGGGTCAGAGTATTTTTCTTTTACTGGCTGTTTCTCAAATAATTTTAATTCAAAATAATCAATAGGCCACCTTGGCACATTTGGGGGCAAGCCTGCCCCAAGCCCCATCACCATCAAATTTTATTCCCCCAGGAGTTAGCCCCTTTTGCCCAAGCAAAAGAGAGCATTGGCAGCAACCCAAAGCCAGAGACTTTGAGTAGGTTCTCTTGACCTCCTAGATATCCTCCAGGGATAGCCTCTTCTCCAGTTTCTCCAGCAGAAGCTGGAAGATCTTGGGGCAGACTCAGGAGTTGGTATCCACTGCCTTTCTCAGCTCTGTCTACAGCACCGTCCAGTGAGTTTAGGCCAGGTCCAGTGAGCACCCAGGAACACACACAGGCTGTAGGACACTAGTTTATTTTCTCACTAATCCATTCCACAAACATTCCCAGAGCTCCTACTCTGAGCCAGACACTGTCCAGCATCAGGAACACAACGGAGACTAGGACCTAGTCTCTACCATGAGGAGTGCTGTAACACATGAAAAAATAATCATAATACCCTCCATATCATTGTCGCATGTCCTTTTGGGAATGTGGCAGTGTTTGAATTAATACATACTATATGGAATATGCATATGTAAATATGTGTTCTGTTAGAGGGATGCACAGAGTGCTAGTGAAGTTCAAAAGAGGGGAAACAGACCAGGACTCAGAGACAAGAGGACATTTGAACTGAGTCTTAAAGATGAGTAGTTTTCCAGGAAAGGGGGATGATGGAAAGTCCAACTGGAGGAAATGCCATGTGCAAAAGCAGGCACAGAGGCATGAAAGGGGATGGTGGTTTCCAGAATAACAAGGGATTCCATGGAGCTAAAATATGAAAGAGTGGAGAGGTAGGAGGTAGGGGCCAAGGTTGAAAAGACTGGTGGAGGCTTGATTATGAAGGCCTTGAACGCCGTGTTAAATTTGGATTTTTTTTTTTCTGATAATAGCAAGGAATCAATAGAAAAAATTTTTATTTAGTTTGGTTTTTAGAGCAAAGCATCCTTAAGCAAAGGGATTCCAGTGTCTTTAATCAAGACTGAATTCTTAGGATTTCCCTGGTGGCCCAGTGGGTAAGACTACACCCTCCCAATGCAGGGGGCTTGGAATCAATCCCTGGTCAGGGAACTAGATCCCGCATGCATGCCACAACTAAGAGTTTTCATGCCGCAACTAAGAGCCCGCGTGCTGCAACTAGAAGATCCTGCGTGCCACAACTAAGACCCAGCGCAGCCTAAATAAATACATAAACAAACAAATAAATAAATAAATAAAAGACTGTATTCTTATGCCCTCCTGAGAGCAATGTTTCTCAAATTATGGTGAGTTCTGAAATAGATTTTTAAAAGGTCAGCCTTTTTAAAAAAATGAAATAGAAAAGAATAGATAACTTCAGAGTACATCACACATGGTGAGGGTAGCTACTGTTTCGTGAAACTTTCGTTTAAGGTATGTATGTGTGCACGCGTGCACATGTGTGCGTGTCCCCACATCCATGAAGGGGGGTGGTATGTAAAATGTATTTCTTAGTGTGGGTCTCTGTCAAAAAGCTTGAAAACCATAGCCCTAGAAGCCTAGGCTCTGAGATATGAGGAATTCCAACCCCATTCCCAGACATCTCTGATCTAACTCTTTCCAGGAAAGAGTCAGACCCCAAGCCTAGTCAGACCTAGTCAGTCAGACCCCAAGCCTAGTACCTGGTCATGGTGGCAGGAAACTCCAGAAAAGTAGGGGAAAATTCCTGCAGTGATACCAAGCTAGATGGGAGATGGCCTGGAGCTCAATCTCCTTCACTTTGGTGATGTGCATGAAGGAGAATTGTTGGTAAATCCGCTTGTCAGTGCCAGTCACTTGGAAGGGGGAACATCAACTGGACATGAGCTGGGTTTGAGGGAGACGCTCATCACCATCCACCCTCAGTCTTGCAGTTCTCTGAGAAAAACCACATGAATTGGATTTTCAAATGTACTTTGTGAGGGGGAGGGGGATGAATAAGCAGAACACAGAGGGTTTTTGGGGCAGTGAAAATACTGTGTATGACACTATAATATAATAATTGGTACATGTCATTATACATTTGTCCAAACCTATGGAATGTGCAACACCAAGAGTGAACCCTAAGGTAAACTATGGACTTTGGGTGGTTGTGATGTGTCAATGTTATATCATTCCTGGTAAAAAAGAAAGTATCATTCTGGTGAGTGATGTTGATATGGGGGAGGCTATTCATGTGTGAGGACTGGGGAAATCTCTGTACCTTCCTCGCAATTTGCTGTGAACCAAAAATTGCTGTAAAAAAATAAATGAAGTCCTTTTAAAACAGTTCTTCCCGTGAAAAAAGTGAGGTATTTTTTTTCTCCTAAAGAGAATTTTTTTTTTTTATAAAAGCTTCTAGCATAAATTGAGAGTAGCAAAATTCTATGCTTATTGTCAGAAGCAACTTTTTGAGAGTGGCTAGTTCTGAAGAGAATTAATAAGGAAGACTTCATTTCTTACAAGACCTAACAAGGAAGTAAAAAAGTTAATTAAGGGAACAGTCTGACTCAAAGATAAGGTTTCAGGGAGAGGTTGGAAGAATCCTTAAGCTTAAGTGCTAATAGTTAAGGATTTGTGAGGAAGGTACTAGGGCTTGGTAATTTCCATGCACATTCCTTGTATATTCCTCACAAATTACTGATGTTAGTAAAAACATCAATTCATTATACTGTCTTTTTAAATTTATTTATTTATTTATCTATTTTTTGGTTGCATCAGGTCTTAGTTGCGGCACATGGGATCTTTTGTTGCAGGGCGCAGGCCTCTCTCTAGTTGTGGTGCGTGGGCTCCAGAATGTGCGGGCTCAGTAGTTGCTGTGTACAGGCTCTCTAGTTGTGGTACATGGGCTCCAGAGCACATGGGCTCCAGAGTGCATGGGCTCTGTAGTTGTGGCACGTGGGCTCTCCAGTTGTGGCACGTGGGCTTAGCTGCCCTGCAGCATGTGGGATCTTAGTTCCCTAACCAGGGATCGAACCAGGGTCTCCTGCATTGCAAGAAGCATTCTGAACCACCAGACCACCAGGGAAGTCTCCCATTACACTGTCTTAAATTGACGTTTTATATTGGGGAAATGTGAACACTGATATGCTATTTGATTATTGTTTAACGTGTGACAGTGTCATTGTGGATATATATGTGTGTGTGTGATATATATATATATATATATAAAATGTGTCCTTTTCTTTTAGAAATACATACTGAAGTGTTTGTGGATGAAGAACTATGATGTCTAGGACAATCGAGCTGGGGCGGGGGGTGTTACAGATTAAATCGTTAGTTGAGTTAGGACCTGTGCAGAAGGGGAGTGGCAGAACGTGGAAAGGAGGGCCTCTGGAGTGTGGAGTCCTGGAGTTTGGAGTTTAATTGGGTTTCAAAAAGACCTTGACAACATCTCCATGATATCCTTGTGAAGAAGCAGAAATATAAGCTGAGGAGACCTTCAAGATGGCAGAGCAGTAAGACATGGAGACCACCTTCCTCCTGCAAAATACATCAGAAATACATCTACATGTGGAACAATTACTACAGAACACCTACTGAATGCTGGGAGAAGACCTAAGACTTTCCAAAAGGCAAGAAACTCCCCACGTACCTGGCCGTGTGCCTGACAAGGTCTTGGTGCTCCGGAGGGGTGTCAGGCCTGTGCCTTTGAGGTGGGAGAGCCGAGTTCAGGACATTGGTCCACCAGAGATCTCCCAGCTCCACGTAATATCAAATGATGAAAGATCTGCCAGAGAGCTCCATCTCAATGTTAAGACCCAGCTCCACTCAACGACTAGCAAGCTACAGTGTTGGACACCCTATGCCAAACAACTAGCAAGACAGGAACACAACACAACCCATTAGCAGAGAGGCTGCCTAAAATCATAATAAGGTAACAGACACCCCAAAACACACCACCGGACATGGTACTGCCCACCAGAAAGACAAGATCCAGCCACATCCACCAGAACACAGGCAATAGTCCCCTCCACCAGGAAGCCTACACAACCCACTGAAACAACCTTAGCCACTGGGGGCAGACAAAACAAACAACAGGAACTATGAACCAGAAGCCTGTGAAAAGGAGACCCCAAACACAGTAAGTTAAGCAAAATGAGAAGATAGATAGAGAAACACACAGCAGATGAAGGAGCAAGGTAAAAACCCACCAAACCAAACAAATGAAGAGGAAATAGGCAGTCTACTGAAAAAGAATTCAGAGTAATAATAGTAAAGATGATCCAAAATCTTGGAAATAGAATGGAGAAAATACAAGAAAGGTTTAACAAGGACCTAGAAGAAGTAAACAGCAAACAAACAATGATGAACAACACAATAAATGAAATTAAAAATACTCTAGAAGGAATCAATAGCAGAATAACTGCAGCAGAAGAAAGGATAAGTGACCTGGAAAATAAAATAGTGGAAATAACTAGTGCAGAGCAGAATAAAGAAAAAAGAATGAAAAGAATTGAGGACAGTCTCAGAGACCTCTGGGACAACATACAATATTAAACACACCAACATTCAAATTATAGAGGTCCCAGAAGAAGAAGAGAACAAGAAGGGGATTGAGAAAGTATTTGAAGAGATTATGGTTGAAAATTTCCCTAATATGGGAAAGGAAATAGTTAGTCAAGTCGAGGAAGCACAGAGAGTCCCATACAGGATAAATCCAAGGAGAAACATGCCAAGACACATATTAATCAAACTATCAAAAATTAATTACAAAGGAAAAATATTAAAAGCAGCAGAGGAAAAACAATAAAAAACATACAAGGGAATCCCAATAAGGTTAACAGCTGATCTTTCTGCAGAAACTCTGCAAGCCAGAAGGGCATAGCAAGACATATTTTAAGTGATGAAGGAGAAAAACCTACAACCAAGATTACTCTACCCAGCAAGGACCTCATTCAGATTCAACGGAGAAATTAAAAGCTTTACAGAAAAGCAAAAGCTAAGAGAATTCAGCACCACCAAACCAGCTTTCCAAGAAATGCTAAAGGAACTTCCCTACGCAGGAAACACAAGAGAAGGAAAAGACCAACAATAATAAACCCAAAACAATTAAGAAAATGGTCATAGGAACATACATATCGATAATTACCTTAAATGTAAATGGATTAAATGCTCCAACCAGAAGACATAGATTGCCTGAATGGATACAAAAACAAGAGCCAAATATATGCTATCTACAAGAGACCCACTTCAGACCTAGGGACACATACAGACTGAAAGTGAGGGGATGGAAAAAGATATTCCATGCAAATGGAAATCAAAAGAAAGCTGCAGTGGCAATTCTCATATCAGACAAAATAGACTTTAAAATAAAGACTATTACAAGAGACAAAGAAGGACTCTACATAATGATCAAGGGATCAATCCAAGAAGAAGATATAACAATTGTAAATATTTATGCACCCAACATAGGAGCACCTCAATACATAAGGCAAATACTAACAGCCATAAAAGGGGAAATCGACAGTACCACAATCACAGTAGGGGACCTTAACACCCCACTTTCACCAATGGACAGATCATCTAATATGAAAATAAGTAAGGAAACACAAGCTTTAAATGATACATTAAACAAGATGGACTTAATTGATATTTATAGGACATTCGACCCAAAAACAACAGAATACACATTTTTCTCAAGTGCTGATGGAACATTCTCCAGGATAGATCATATCTTGGGTCACAAATCAAGCCTTGGTAAATTTAAGAAAATTGAAATCTTATCAAGTATCTTTTCCGGCCACAACGCTATGAGACTAGATATCAATTACAGGAAAAGATCTGTAAAAAATACAAACACATGGAGGCTAAACAATGCACTACTTAATAACGAAGTGATCACTGAAGAAATCAAAGGGGAAATCAAAAAATATCTGGAAACAAATGACAATGGAGACACGATGACCCAAAACCTATGGGATGCAGCAAAAGCAGTTCTAAGAGGGAAGTTTATAGCAATACAATCCTACCTTACGAAACAGGAAACATCTCAAATAAACAACCTAACCTTGCACCTAAAGCAATTAGAGAAAGAAGAACAAAAAAACCCGAAAGTTAGCAGAAGGAAAGAAATCATACAAATCAGATCAGAAATAAAAGAAAAAGAAATGAAGAAAACGAGAGCAAAGATCAATAAAACTAAAAACTGGTTCTTTGAGAAGATAAACAAAATTGACAACCCAGTAGCCAGACTCATCAAGGAAAAAAAGGGAGAAGACTCAAATCAATAGAATTAGAAGTGAAAAAGGAGAAGTAACAACTGACACTGCAGAAATACAAAGGATCGTGGGAGATTACTACAAGCAACTACAGGTCAATAAAATGGACAACCTGGAAGAAATGGGCAAATCTTAGAAAAGCACAACCTTCTGAGACTGAACCAGGAAGAAATAAAAACAGATGAATCACAAGCACTGAAATTGAGACTGTGATTAAAAATCATCCAACAAACAAAACCCCAGGACCAGATGGCTTCACAGGCGAATTCTATCAAACATTTAGAGAAGAGCTAACACCTATCCTTCTCAAACTCTTGAAAATATAGCAGAGGGAGAAACACTCCCCAACTCATTCTATGAGGCCACCATCACCCTGATATCAAAACCAGACAAAGATGTCACAAAGAAAGAAAACTAGAAGCCAATATCACTGATGAATATAGATGCAAAAATCCTCAATAAAATACTAGCAAACAGAATCCAACAGCACATTAAAAGGATCATACACCATGATCAAGTGGGGTTTATCCCAGGAATGCAAGGATTCTTCAATATACGCAAATCAATCAATGTGATACACCATATTAACAAATTGAAGGAGAAAAACCATGTGATCATCTCAATAGATGCAGAGAAAGCTTTTGACAAAATTCAACACCCATTTATGATAAAAACCCTCCAGAAAGTAGGCATAGAGGGAACTTTCCTCAACATAGTAAAGGCCATATATGACAAACCCACAGCCAACATCGTCCTCAATGGTGAAAAAGTGGAACCATTTCCACTAAGATCAGGAACAAGACAAGGTTGCCCACTCTCACCACTATTATTCAACATAGTTTTGGAAGTTTTAGCCACAGCAATCACAGAAGAAAAAGAAATAAAAGGAATCCAAAGCGGAAAAGAAGAAGTAAAGCTGTCACTGTTTGCAGATGACATGATACTATACATAGAGAATCCTAAAGATGCCAGCAGAAAACTATTAGAGCTCATCAATGAATTTGGTAAAGTAGCAAGATACAAAATTAATGCACAGAAATCTCTTGCATTCTTATACACTAATGATGAAAAATCTGAAAGAGAAATTAAGAAAACACTCCCATTTACCATTGCAACAAAAAGAATAAAATATCTAGGAATAAAACTACCTAAGGAGACAAAAGACCTGTATGCAGAAAACTATAAGACACTGATGAAAGAAATTAAAGAGGATACAAACAGATGGAGAGATATACCATGATCTTGGATTGGAAGAATCAACACTGTGTAAATGACTATACTACCCAAAGCAATCTACAGATTCAATGCAATCCCTATCAAACTAAAAATGGCATTTATCACAGAACTACAACAAAAATTTTCACAATCTGTATGGAAACACAAAAGACCCCAAATAGCCAAAGCAATCTTGAGAAAGAAAAACGGAGCTGGAGGAATCAGGCTCCTGGACTTCAGACTATATTTCAAAGCTACAGCTATCAAGACAGTATGGTACTGGCACAAAAACAGAAACATAGATCAATGGAACAGGATAGAAAGCCCAGAGATAAACCCATGCACATATGGTCACCTTATTTTTGATAAAGGATGCAAGAATATGCAATGGAGAAAAGACAGCCTCTTTAATGAGTGGTCCTTGGAAAACTGCACAGCTACATGTAAAAGAATGAAATTAGAACACTCCCTAACACCGTACACACAAAAAAACTCAAAATGGATTAAAGATCTAAATGTAAGGCCAGACACTATAAAACTCTTAGAGGAAAACAAGCACTCCATGACATAAATCACAGCAAGATCCTTTTTGACCCACCTCCTAGAGAAATGGAAATAAAAACAAAAATAAGCAAATGGGACCTAATGAAACTTAAAAGCTTTTGCACAGCAAAGGAAACCATAAACAAGACAATAAGACAACCCTCAGAATGGGAGAAAATATTTTCAAATGAAGGAATTGACAAAGGATTAATGTCCAAAACATACAAGCAACTCATGCAGCTCAATATAAAAAAAACAAACAACCCAATCCAAAAATGGGTAGAAGACCTAAATAGACATTTCTCCAAAGAAGATTTACAGATTGCCAACAAACACATGAAAAGATGCTCAACATCTAGAGAAATGCAAATCAAAACTACAATAAGGTATCACCTCACACCACTCAGAATGGCCATCATCAAAAAATCTACAAACTATAAATGCTGGAGTGGGTGTGGAGAAAAGGGAACCCTCTTGCACTGTTGGCGGGAATGTAAATTGATACAGTCACTATGGAGAACAGTATGGAGGTTCCTTAAAAAACTAAAAATAGAACTCCCATAGGACCCTGCAATCCCACTACTGGGCATATACCCTGAGAAAACCATAATTCAAAAAGAGTCATGTACCACATTGTTCATTGGAGCTCTGTTTACAGTAGCCAGGACATGGAAGCAACCTAAGTGTCCATCAACAGATGAATGTATAAAGAAGATGTGACACATGAATACAATGGAATATTAGTCAGCCATAAAGAGAAAGGAAATTGAGTTATTTGTAGTGAGGTGGATGGACCTAGAGACTGTCATACAGAGTGAAGTAAGTCAGAAAGAGAAAAATAAATACTGTATGCTAACACATATACATGGAGTCTAAAAAAAAAAGTTTCTGAAGAACCTAGGGGCAGGACAAGAATAAAGACGCAGACGTAGAGAAAGGACTTGAGGACATGGGGAGGGGGAAGGGTAAGCTGGGATGAAGTGAGAGTGTGGCATGGACTTATATATACTACAAATGTAAAATAGATAGCTAGTAGGAAGCAGCTGCATAGCACAGGGAGATCAGCTCGGTGCTTTGTGACTACCTAGAGGGGTGGGATAGGGATGGTGGGAGGGAGACGCAAGAGGGAGGAGATATGGGGATATATGTATATGTATAGCTGATTCATTTTGTTATAAAGCAGAAACTGACACACCATTGTAAAGCAATTTTACTCCAATAAAGATATTACAAAAACAAAAGTCGTTAGTTGATCATTTTGAGCCTGGGTAATGGATATATGAAGTTCATTACATTATTCTCTTTATTTTTGTATACATTAAAATTTTTCTACAATAAAAATTTTAAATAAAAATTTTAAAAGAGGGGACATGCCTGGTGATCCAGTGGATAAGACTTCGTGTTCCCATTGCAGGGGCCCTGGGTTCGATCCCTGGTCAGGGAAGTAGATCCTGCATGCATGCCGCAACTAAGAAGCCCACATGCTGCAACGAAGAACCCGCGTGCCACAACTAAGACCCAGTGCAGCCACAATAAATAAATAAATAAATAAATATTAAAAATTTTTTAAAGAGATTTTTGTTTAAAAATATAATAAATGGGTAGAGAGATATGGCAGGCATAATCAAGGGTCACCCTCTTCTTTGAACCAGTCCCTTCTAACTCAGTCCTTGTGCTGGATTTGATAGTGTCCCCTCAAATTCATATACATCCCAGAATCTCTGAATGTCACCTTGTTTGGAAATAACGTCATTGCAGATGTAATTATTTAAGATAAGGTCATACTGGAGTAAGGGAGGCCCTTAATCCAATATGACTGGTGTCCTTAAGCAACGATGAAAAGAGTCACAGAGACACATAGGGAGAATGCCATATGTATATGAAGACAGAGACATCAAATGGATTTATGCCACCACAAACCAAGGAACGCCAAGGACTACCAGCAACCACCAGAAGCTAGGAGAGAGGCATGGAACAGATTCTCCCTCTAAGCCCCCAAGAAGGAACCCCCACCTTGATTTCAGATTTCTAGCCTCCAGAACTGTGAGAGAATAAATTTCTGTTGTTTTAAGCCACTCAGTTTGTGGTACTTGATTATGGCAGCCCTAGCAAAATAACACAGACATCACTGGCTGCATATGCTCCCCTGATGGCGGTATACCCTGACTGCAGACCAACAGCCTGAGGCTTTGCTTCTCCAAAGTGTAGCCAACAAACCTCCCGGAGAACACAGCAGCACTGTGTGTGCATAGCAGGCTAGAGCAGGGCAATGAAATCACAGACTAAACATGGCACAGTCCATCTTCTTGAGGCACTGATTTCACTCAGTGGATAAATAATTTAGATCTCTATTTTTATACTAAAGGAAACATGGATATAGCATGACATATAACGCAAAACTGGCATGGTTATTTACGATAAAACATGAGGCTTCAAAAAAATGTTGACCCTCAGTTGGCACCAAATTTCCTCCCCAGATCCCCAGGGGCTCAAGGACATTTCCCTCTCCTCTGAGATGTTTTGTGGAAGTGTTTGAAAAGTACTAGCTTGAGGGAAATAAACAGATTTAGAGGTGCTAAGTTTGGAAAGTTAAATACAAAGTTAGGACATTTCCAGATTCTAAGATTTAAATGCTAAGAAAGAAAAAGAAAGAGACTTTAAAGTACAATAAGAAAACCAGGCAAAATTTCTATAACCTCTAAGTGAAGAAACCTTTTCTAAACAAACACCATACAAAATTCAAAAGCCGTAAAAGAAAAGATTGATACATTTTACTACATAACATTTACAACTTCTGCACCACACAAATACATAGGACATAAAATGAAAACACAAGCAGCAAACTAGGAATGTATATTTACATAAAACAGGGAAGGAAGGGACAACTTTCCTCAATAACAAAGAGATCTTATAAATCAATAAAAATAAGGTGAATAATAGTACAAAATGGGAAAAGAGCATGAAGAGGGAGTGTACAGAAAGAGAAATATCAATGAATAATAAAAATGCTCATCTTCAATCATAATGAAAAATATTCAATTTAAAGTGAGATATTTTTCACCTATCAGACTGACAAAGATTAAGAAGTTTGATAATATTCAGTGTGAGTGACAGTATGAAGAAACAATCACTCTTGTACATAGCTAGTAGAAGTGTAAATTGGGCGATCTCTCTCGGGGGCAGTTCATCAATATCTATCAAAAATTCTGGTGTGTATACCCTTTGACCCAACAATTATATGCCTAAGGATTAGCCTGCAGATGTATCGCACCTGTGCATGGACAAGTGTACAGAGATAATCAGTACAGTGTTGTTTCTAGTTTTCCCCTATAAATGGGGAAAATCCCTGAATATTCATCATTTGGGAGCTGGTCAATTAAATTAAGGTATAAACGCTACCTCCAACTATACTTTCATTAAAAACAATGAAGTAAATATGTTTGTACAGATATGGAAAGCTGTCCAAATACAGTTAAGTAAACAAAGCAAGGTATGGTATGAGTTCATTTGTGTAAAAAAACTGTTGTTCTGTATAAACCATTAACATTTTCTGGAAGAAACAGAGGATAAACTGTTACCAGTGGGTTCCCCTGGGGAGTGAACTTTGGCAGTCTGGCTGTTTGCACTGATTAAATGCTTTACTTTGTGAACATACTGCTTTTAAATTAAAAAAAAAGTTAATTTAAAAATAACTTTTACCTACTGCAAAAAATTTTTTAAGGTGAGTACAGTCATGCCAAAGTGATTCAGTGATAGTTTTTGACACTTCCACTGGGAGATGGGTCAGGCTAAAGTCTAAGTGTGAACGTACCTTGGTCAAACCCAAACAGGAGATTTTCTTGCCAGGGTCAACCAGTGTAATTTAGCAGGGGCTGGAGGTAGAGCACTGCACCTAGTATCCTTTATGAATACATTCTAAAAGGCAAGAAAGTCCTGTTTTTCTGGACTCTCACCATTGGTGGCACAAATGCACAGAGCTAAAACCACCTCTGACTGGCTACCACTATGATGAGGCTTTTTCCTCTGTCTCTGTCTTTGTCTCTGTCTCTCTCTCTCTCCGTTTGGCCTCAGCTTTCCAGAAAAGCCCTGCTAAATAGCCCCAGGAGTGCTGAGATTCTGAAGCTGACTTCACCCTTCACTCAGGTCCTGCTAAACCCTGAGGCTTGGGATCAACAGCTTGCCCTGAAATCTCCCATTACCCTCTCTTGGCCTGAGTTCCCATTAAGAAGCCCCCACCCCAAGGAAAGGTTCTGCCTCCATCTCCCCTTGACCATACCACCCAGTCAGAGATTAGGTGAGACATGGGTCTGGAGATAAGGAGCTGTGGCCCTCAGTCAAGTAACAAGAGGCAGCCTGCTCTGGCTTCCTTGCCCAAAGATGAGTCATGTCTGGACCCGGAGAAAGAAAAGGAGGTGGGAAAGAACAGATCCCAGGGTCAAGATAGTCTGCTATGAGGGAGATGTATGTGTCCTCTAACTCAACAACTACTGTTCAAGTTCCTTTCTGCTTCCCAGCAAAGATTTTCACAGAACACTGAACTATCCAACTCCTTGTATGACAGAGGGAAGAGTGAAGCCCACCAAGGGTGAGAAGGTAGCTAAGCCCAGACTGGAATCTGACCCTTCTGCTGCACCATAATGGTGTAAACATAAAACACTCCTTCCAAGGCATATAGATAGGTGTCTTCCTCAGGATCCCCAGAGAGCATGCCCCAAGCAGCCACCAGGTACCTTACCTTGGTGAACACCATAGTATACTAAAGAGGGGAGAGGATCTCTTCAGTCTTAGGGTGGCAGGGTTTTTGAGACCCTACAATTGAGCCTTGTGGAATTTCCTTAGAGAAACCAAGTTGAGTGTTTAGGGAGGAGGTCAGGATTCCAGTGTGTGTGGAATTAGACTATGCATGTAGGCATTATATATTTGGGACTGATATTTGGGTGGTATGCACAGATAGAGCTGTACAGGTTGTTAAAATATTGAAAAACCTCTGTATTGATTGGTATCACCCTTCTCTCCCACCACTGCCACCCTGAACCCTCCCTTGGGACACCTCCTCCCTCAGACCTCCTGATACAATCCAGCAACCAAAGGGTTAATGCCTGGTCTAGCAAAGGGCCTCTAGGACTCTGCTGTAGTACTAAGGTCACTAAAGTTTGAGCATGGTCAGAGTCCCTGCCAGGTGTTAAATATTTTAAATATCATCTCTGATTATCTCCATTTGTTCTGGGGAAAAACTGAGGTTCAGAGGGTGAAATGACGTGGCCAAGGTCACACAGCTAGTGTTATGGGCTGAATTGCGTTCCCCCAAAATTCATATGTGAAGCTTTAACCTCCAGTACCTCAGAATGTGATAGTATTTGGAGAGGTGATTAAGTTAAAATGAGGCCTTTAGGGTGGGCCCTAGTCTGATCTGGATGGTGTCCTTATAAGAGGAAATTTGGACACAGAGACACCTGGGATGCACATGCACAGAGAAAAGACCATGTGAGGACAGAAAGAGAATGTGGCCATCTGCAAGCCAAAGAGAGAGGTCTCAGAAGAAACTAAACCTGACCACACCTTGATCTTGGACTTGTAGCCTCCAGAACTGTGAGAAAACAAATGTCTGTTCTTTAAGCCACCCAGCCTGTGGTGTTTTGTTATGGCAACCCTAGCAAACTAATACAGCTAGGAAATAGCAGAGCCAGGAATTTACCACTCACCCCCACCCCCAGGCCCAAGTTCTGAGCAGCTCTTGCTTCCTCTGCTCATACAATGAAGAGAATAAGCTCTTAAGAGAATCCAATGAGAGAAAGGGATTTGGGACAGTGTCAAGAGATATGACTCCTCAGAATTTATTCTTATCTGCCAGGAGCAATATAAGAGCAGTGCCTTGTGCCACAGTAAGTATTCATGGAATGTGTATGAAGCTAAATGAGGGTACCCTTTGGCACAGGGCCTGAGGGAAGAAATAACAGTTTTCTTAAACCTAGAGTGCCCACATCCCAGAGACTGGTGCTGAAAGGAATTCAGTGGAAGGCTTTCACTGAGCAGTATGAACTAAGGGGTATAACTAGGGCTGCCCAAGTAACCTCCCACTAATTCACTCTCCATACCCACACACTCACACTTACCAACACATGTCCTCCCTTCACCCCATCTCTGCACATGCTCACCTTAAACTCTCACATGCACTCTCACTCACATACAGATATACTCAAAGCATGCGTGAGTATAGGCACATCTGGCTCACTCTTCAACACATATTCCACCATAGTCTTGCTCCCCACACTCCAATGCAAATTCTTTCTCCAAGACACCACACTCTCCATCCATTCATGTATATTCCACATACAAACATATCCACTACCAACTCTCATATTGTCACATGCCTTCCCTTTGTTCACATACACACACACACTCTCTCTCACATACCCACATATGGATATTTGTACATACATAGAAAATGGTCTGGAAGGCTGAATGTCAAACCATTTGCCATGGACACCCATGGGAAGTGGGTGTAGGGAGTGGGTGGATGTTCTATATTTACTTTAATCTTTTCCTTATCATTTGATTTTTTTCCAATGAGCATGTATTTCTTTTACAATTAAAAATATATGAAATGTTCATCATGTCAATGGAATCATGAAGCAAACAGTGTTTTGTGTTGGATTTCTTTCACTTAGCATAACGTTTTTGAGATTTGTTATGTTATTTTTGTTGTTGCTGAGTAGTACCC
Source organism: Eubalaena glacialis (assembly GCF_028564815.1). Classification (NCBI taxonomy): domain Eukaryota; kingdom Metazoa; phylum Chordata; class Mammalia; order Artiodactyla; family Balaenidae; genus Eubalaena; species Eubalaena glacialis. Next base: position 59,293,111 of record NC_083736.1, on the reverse strand, counting down.
CAAAGTAAGGGTGTAATACAATTTGTTTATCCATTTACCAGTTAATGAACATTTAATGACATGTTTCCAGATTGGAGCCATTATGAAAAACTGTTACTATGAAAATTTGCATACAAATCTTTGTGTAGACCTATATGTTCATTTCTTGTGGTAAATACTTATAAGTAGAATTGCTGGGTCCTAATACAGATCCTGGCATGTATATGTTTATTGTCATAAGAAAGCACTAAACTACTTTCCAAAGTAGATGCACCATTTTGCATACCACCAACAACATATGAAAGTTTCAGCTACTATTTAGTGTTTAAATATTTTTTGTCCCCTTATTGTTCTTCTCCTTCTGGGACTGCATTATATTATCTGTTTATTTTCTTTCTATTTTCTCTGTTCTTTACATTGGATAATAGATTCCTGACTCTACTAGACAAGAATTTTCTGTCTCTTTCTTCAGTCATTGCCATCAATTCATTTTTATGCTCATCCAGTGAATTTTTAATTTCAAATATAGTATTTATCTGTTCTAAAAATATATATATGAAATGTTCAAAGTAACTCAAAATAATCTAAACTCCTAGTGTAGCATTTCAGGACCTCTAAGATCTGGCGCCCCCCTAGATTTAAAAATCTGTATACAAAAAAACCCAAGTCTATATCCCTCATATTTCTTATCTCACTTGATCCTAACAACACCCCCTGGAGACAGGCAGGGCAGGAATCATTGTCCCCAAGATCAATTTCAAACTCCCTGATCCTACGACCCCAATTCTCTATCTACTTCTCCTGCTTCACCATGTTTTCCCACTACCTATTCTTCAATGGGTGGAATTTAAATCTCAATTCTACCCATTCTTTAAGGTCCACCTTAAATACCACTTCTTTCATGAAACCTTCTCTGACTTTCAGAGATGGAACTGATCTTTCCATTTTTTGTGTTCCTTTGGCCTCTCTTACAGCACTTATATTCTGTCTTGAATTCTAGTTATGTATGAAGCAAGGCCCAGAAATGTTAAATGACTTTCCAAGAACACATTGCTAGTAAGAGGCAAAGACCTAGGTGGGAGAGGTACTTATCTCATTGAGGGCAGGGACTCCATCTGATCCATTTGTTTTCTTAATGCCCAGCACAAAATTTGGTGCATAGAAGGGGCTCAGCATATGCTTGTTGACTGAATGAAAAGGAAAGAGGGAGAGAAGAGGAGAAAAAGAGGAAAAGCATACTTGTTTCTGGGCTTAGCTTGACATTAGGTGCTAGTTGTCTGACCTGTCTGCTTCTCTAACATTATGTGAGGCTCCAGGGAGAAAACTGGCAGACCGAAGGACACTTTGCAAAGGATCATGAACCAGACCACATCAAGGCATCCCCATCATAATAAAATTTAGCAAGTTAAGGAGAAGGAGGCAGTAAAGCAAAATGGAGGAGATTTTGAAAGAAGTAGGAGGGCCCAGAAGGGCCTGAGAATGATGAAAAAGCAGAAAGAAGCCTGAAATGCAAAGACAGACCTGTCCAGGGAGCCCAGAAACAGGCTAGGATAGGGAAAGGGAGATCAAAAGTAGGGAAGGGCAAAGGCTCAGCCAGATTCACATTATAGCTGAAGTGCTCCATGACAGGCTTGAAAAGGAGGGCACCAGCCCAGGCACCTGCTGGCACTCAGGGGAGTGCAGAACTCACCCAACATATCAGTTGCTCAAAGTGAGGGGAAAGAGAATCAGGGAGAGAACAAAGGCCTGAACTTCCCAGCATCTTAGACCCTGGTCAGTCCAATGCAAGCAACTCAGGCCTGTCTGGTACCCTGCAGTAGCTGGAGCCAAGGGGTAGCTAGCAAGGGCTCAGAGGACGTTTAACCCAAATAATAAAAGGCTTGAGACAGGCTCAGAGGACATGGTCAATTCTCAATTATCCTTGTAATAATAACCAGTGGATTATTCCAGAAGGCTTTTTGCTGTTTGTTTTTAATTCAAACCTAGTTTTAACCCTTCTACACACCACCTCTTTCCTCCTCCTGTCATCTCTGCTGGGCAGCCAACATCCCCTGGGAGTCTAACTGTGACTCCTCCTGGGTCAGGGAGTCCTTGCCAGGTCTGAACCTGCAGCAGGGTTCTCAGAGAAGAAGCCTTGGAGCGCCTGACCCAAGGCCTGCATCATCTAGTCATTGAGAATCTGACAGGGAAATAAGATGAATGAGCCAGGGAATGGCTGGGACCCCAGGATCCCAGTGGAATGACCCTAGGTGTGGGATGGGATGAGAGCACAGAAAGAAAAGGGAAGGGAATATTAGGTTATTGAGTCCCTGTCAGATTCCATACACACATTTTCCATTTTCAAGTTTTCCCCATAAACCACCCTAAGAGTCAGCGTGTATTAACCCCATTTTACAGAAAAAGAAACTGAGAACTTAGAAGGGAAAGTAATTTCAGCCAAGGTAATAGAGCACTTAAATGGGAAGTGAATTCTAAACCCAAGTTTCTCTGAGTTCCAAGTTCATTTTCTTGCCAGTATATTTGCTGTCTCTGAAAGGACTTTCAAATCACAGATAATCTCTCTTTAATCAGTTCACAAGCCAATGTATACTATTTCTTTCTTTTTCTTTTTTCTCTTTATTTTTTCCAAACTTTCAATATTTCCATCTACTTTTTTTCTTCTTGCCTGCCTTCCATTCTTCCATCTGTCTTCCTTCCTCTCTTACTTTACATTTACATTCATTTCTTTTTAAATTTTATTTATTTATTTTATTGGAGTATAGTTGTTTTACAATGTTGTGTTAGTTTACATACATTCATTTCTTACTATGGCTGAGCCTGCTATAAGAATTCTGGAGATCAAGCAGCTCATAACCCCTGTTCTCCAGGAGTTCCCAGTGTAGTGCCCACAGATACATTTCCATATGTTCAAAGAATCACATGAGATACAAATATATATACCCTGCTGCTTCTGGCATAGCATAGTGAAAAGAGAAATGTGAGATGGAAATCTGGAGATTTGGGTCTCTGTCCCTGCTTTGTTACTTACAGTATGAACTTGGGAAAAATCACATACTTTCTTGAGGTTATCTAGAAAATGGAGACAATAAAACTTAGTCGGCTTGCTTCACAAGAGGGCTGTAGAATAACAGATGTCAAAGTCCTTTGTAATCTGTGAAGTTCTATCAAGTTGTAAGGCCTGGTTATTTATATATATATATGAAAATATTTCTTTCTTGCTCTTCCTTTCTTCTTAACCTCCCTCAATCCAGAAAGGACTTGGGACAGCATTCATACAACATGTTATGTGGCTTCACTCAGGCTACATATATAATACATATACAGAAATATACACATTCAGACACTGTACACACAGTATTTACACACGTGTTAATACTCATAAATATACACACCTACTTATATACTCACCACTCCTACTTACATGCTCCACCCCTCACAGTGTCAATAGATATTTGCATTTATTCTGCACATTTATTATTATTATCCTGCACTCCTACCTGACAAGTCACCTCCTGCCAAGCAGAGAATCTGATAATTGGATCATTCTACCTCAGTCCTGAATGAAGTGTCTCCACCAAGTGTTAAACTAAGGCTACATGTTTCCCTGAATCTCTTGCTAGAGTTCTAGCACCAGGTACTCCCCCTTATCCTCTTGCCCCTCCCTGATCCAGGCACAAAGGAGAAAAGTACCACACAGGGCTCATCAAACCTATACTTGAGCACAGAACTGAAGTGTGAAAGGATTTCAATCTAAAATGGAACCAGAGGATATGAAATGGAGAATCTCATGCATGTGCCCTGAGAAGAACAGAATTTAAGAATGGAGAGATTGATTTCCCATAAATGCATGATTTACAGAAAACTGAATCTAATCTACTGACCAATGAACATCTATCAAGAATCTCTCCCTATCTTCAAGCCAATGAACTTAACTGCTTTGATTCTGGCTGGACTTCTCTCTCTTTGCAATCCTTGCCCGTAAATGCAGCCCAGCCCAAACCCTCAATGGACTCATCTGTAGTTTGCTACAGCATGCGTTTCTCAGATTGCAGTTCCTCTGCTATTCCTGAATAAATTCAATTTCAGGTAATTTGAGCTTGCCTCTGTTTACCTCCTTATTTAGGTTGACAGAAGCATCCCTTAGAATCCTCTTCATTTCCTCTTCTACCTCACTCACCATCAGAAAAGACCTCAGGAACTTCCAAAGTTACATTTCCATGAAACTGGGCCTTGCAGAGCCTCAGTCATGGAGAATGGAAGAATCTGTCTCTATCTCTGTGAATGTATTACACAGGCAGCCAGGGCAAGGCCCAAACTCCAGAGGGGTCTGAGTCTTAGAAAGAGCTGGGCAGCCATTCACCCAATCAATCTTTCTGAACTCTGTCTCACTTCTTTAATTATACAGCAAGTTTTAATCAGTCATTCCTACCTGAGGTCAGGTCAGTCAGCTAATTAGAAAGTTGTTTTGTTTGGAGAGGTTGTTAAGTGGTTAGTCAACTAGCCAATGTTGATTTCTTGGTTTATGGGTGAATCAGGCCTAATGAGTCAGGCTATAATAGGTCAGCACCAGTCAGTTAATTGAACAGTACATTCCAATTCATTGAAGGGTAGCACTTTCAATACACCACCCCAAAATATGCCTCTTTGGCATAAGAATTATTTTGAGAAAGTGCAGATACAGGGGAAGCTCTAAAAACAGAGTAGAAGTTACCCTTTTGTAAGGGAACATTAGAAAGGGGACCTGCACCAGGAAGAAAGCTTTTACCAGTGATAACTTTTTCATCTGAGAGACTTACGTGGCAGGGCAACCTTTGTTTACCGTACATTTCCTCCTCTCATTTTCCTGTGAACTGCCTTCCTCCCCTTTGAAACCCCAGGTCCCTATCCCTTTCTTTATTTTTTTATTTTTTTTTTAAACATCTTTATTGGAGTATAATTGCTTTACAATGGTGTGTTAGTTTCTGCTTTATAACAAAGTGAATCAGGTATACATATACATATGTTCCCATATCTCTTCCCTCTTGCATCTCCCTCCCTCCTACCCTCCCTACCCCACCCCTCTAGGTGGTCACAAAGCACCGAGCTGATCTCCCTTTGCTATGCGGCTGCTTCACACTAGCTAGCTATTTTACGTTTGGTAGTGTATATATGTCCATGCCACTCCCTCACTTTGTCACAGCTTACCCTTCCCCCTCCCCATATCCTCAAGTCCATTCTCTGGTAGGTCTGTGTCTTTATTCCCGTCTTGCCCCTAGGTTCCTCATGACCTTTTTTTTTTTTTTCTTAGATTCCATATATATGTGTTAGCATACGGTATTTGTTTTTCTCTTTCTGACTTACTTCACTCTGTATGACAGACTCTAGGTCCATCCACCTCACTACAAATAACTCAATTTCATTTCTTCTTATGGCTGAGTAATATTCCATTGTATATATGTCCCACCTCTTCTTTATCCATTCATCTGTTGATGGACACTTAGGTTGCTTCCATGTCCTGGCTATTGCAAATTGAGCTGCAATGAACATTTTGGTACATGACTCTTTTTGAATTATGGTTTTCTCAGAGTATATGCCCAGTAGTGGGATTGCTGGGTCGTATGGTAGTTCTATTTTTAGTTTTTTAAGGAACCTCCATACTGTTCTCCATAGTGGCTGTATCAATTTACATTCCCACCAACAGTGCAAGAGGGTTCCCTTTTCTCCACACCCTCTCCAGCATTTACTGTTTGCAGATTTTTTGATGATGGCCATTCTGGCCAGTGTGAGATGATATCTCATTGTAGTTTTGATTTGCATTTCTCTAATGATTAATGATGTTGAGCATTCTTTCATGTGTCTGTTGGCAATCTGTATATCTTCTTTGGAGAAATGTCTATTTAGGTCTTCTGCCCATTTTTTGATTGGGTTGTTTGTTTTTTTGATATTGAGCTGCATGAGCTGCTTGTAAATTTTGGAGATTAATCCTTTGTCAGTTACTTTATTTGCAAATATTTTCTCCCATTTTGAAGGTTGTCTTTTGGTCTTGTTTATGGTTTCCTTTGCTGTGCAAAAGATTTTAAGTTTCATTAAGTCCCATTTGTTTATTTTTGTTTTTATTTCCATTTCTCTAGGAGGTGGGTCAAAAAGGATCTTGCTGTGATTTATGTCATAGAGTGTTCTGCCTACGTTTTCCTCTAAGAGTTTGATACTGTCTGGCCTTACATTTAGGTCTTTAATCCATTTTGAGTTTATTTTTGTGTATGGTGTCAGGGAGTGTTCTAATTTCAATCTTTTACATGTACCTATCCAGTTTTCCCAGCACCACTTATTGAAGAGGCTGTCTTTTCTCCACTGCATATTCTTGCCTCCTTTATCAAAGCTTTTGACAAAATTCAACACCCATTTATGATAAAAACCCTGCAGAAAGTAGGCATAGAGGGAAATTTCCTCAACATGATAAAGGCCATATATGACAAACCCACAGCCAACATCGTCCTCAATGGTGAAAAACTGAAACCATTTCCACTAAGATCAGGAACAAGACAAGGTTGCCCACTCTCACCACTATTATTCAACATAGTTTTGGAAGTTTTAGCCACAGCAATCACAGAAGAAAAAGAAATAAAAGGAATCCAAATTGGAAAAGAAGTAAAGCTGTCACTGTTTGCAGATGACATGATACTATACATAGAGAATCCTAAAGATGCTACCAGAAAACTACTAGAGCTAATCAATGAATTTGGTAAAGTAGCAAGATACAAAATTAATGCACAGAAATCTCTTGCATTCCTATACACTAATGATGAAAAATCTGAAAGTGAAATTAAGAAAACAATCCCATTTACCATTGCAACCAAAAGAATAAAATATCTAGGAATAAACCTACCTAAGGAGACAAAAGACCTGTATGCAGAAAACTATAAGACACTGATGAAAGAAATTTAAGAGGATACAAATAGATGGAGAGATATACCATGTTCTTGGATTGGAAGAATCAACATTGTGAAAATGACTCTACTACCCAAAGCAATCTACAGATTCAATGCAATCCCTATCAAACTACCACTGGCATTTTTCACAGAACTAGAACAAAAAATTTCACAATTTGTATGGAAACACAAAAGACCCCGAATAGCCAAAGCAATCTTGAGAAAGAAAAACGGAGCTGGAGGAAACAGGCTCCCTGACTTCAGACTATACTACAAAGCTACAGTAATCAAGACAGTATGGTACTGGCACAAAAACAGAAATATAGATCAATGGAACAGGATAGAAAGCCCAGAGATAAACCCACGCACTTATGGTCACCCTATCCTTTTCTTTAGCTCAGGATGGTAAATAAGCCTTAATTGCCTGACTACCTATGAATCTCATATTTTTGTGGGGCTTCCATGCATAAGTAGGAAATTAAATTTATTTTTCTTCTGTTAATGTGTCTTTTTATCACAGGGGGATTCTCAGCGGGAACCTAGAAGGATAGAAGGAAAATTATATTTCCTACCATACAGAACAACTAAGTTTGTAGTATTTGCAAGCAGCAATAAGAAACTAATACATTGGTAGTTTCGTATATTTTGCTTTCTGAATACCTTTCTGATCTTTCCAACCTCTCCCCTCCACTCTGTCCCTGCTGACAATGCACTGGGCCAGGCAGTTTTCACCTCCTAATCCATTTTTCTTCCTCCTCTCTCTTTCTAGTGCACCTTCCTTTACTGCTACCAGACTTCCTTTGGGGGAACCTTTTATTTGATCATGTAACAACCTTTACTTAAAAACTATCAATGGCTCCTCACTCAGAGGATATCAAATTCACCCCAGCCTAGCCTAGAATTTCCTGACTAACCTCAACTCCTACCACTCCTGTCCTCCAGCTACCAGGCATGAGGCTTCAGGTGCAACAAGCCACTCTATATTCCCCAGGAACACATGCCACCCAGGCCTCGGAACCTTGGCACCAGCTTTTCTCTCAGACTTGATTGCCCCTCCTCACACTCTTATCCACTGGGCCAACTTGTGCTCATCTGTCTAGATCCAGCTCAAATGTTATTTCTTCTGAGAAACCATTGTAATCAGCCTTTGTTCCACCCCCAATGAGTTATTGGTCCTTCCTGGTGCTTCCACAGGCCCCTGTATTTCCCATGATCACACCATTTAATCACATTGCAGTGAAGTTCCCTATTTGTCTACCTCACTATGACCGTGTGAACTCCCTGAAGTCAAGGATTGTGTGTGATTCATTCCTGTGTCCCCAGGGTCTGGCATAGCACTTAGCATTTGATAAGACTCAATAAATGTTTGTCGAACAATTTTTTAAATAAATAAATATTATTGCTTCAGTTTTGCAGTCCTGGTCTGGGACTATAAAACCTACTAAGAGGTACAGGGGACCTCTTCTATGTAAACAACGCCAGTAGAAGGAATAGAGCCGCTGGTTCAGAGTGAGTCTAGGTTGGGGTGAATGCACATTAGACAGAAAATTGAGTCCTAGAGCAAGGAAACAGGTCAAAACCCAGGATTTCTGGCTCTTCAATCTCCTTCAAGCCAGAGGAATGGGAAGAGGTACAGTGGGGAAGGGAAAGGGGAAAAATAACAAGGTACTCAGTGGCTGTTCTGAAAGTAAGACACAATGCAGGAGATGAGGTGGTCAGCCAGTGCTGAGAGGATGTCCTGGGAGTGTGAAGCCATGTGGCCATAGCAGAGCAGCAGGGTGCAGCCCTTCTGGGGCTCTGTGGGGACAGGCCCTAGTCAAGGGAACAATGCCCACTCTTAGGCTCATGGCCGTAGGAGCTGGTATGCTGGATGGCAAGAGAGCCAATACTCCCTCTCCTACTGCCCCCTCTCTCAAATTTTTGCCATAAACCTGTCCAGGAGTGCTGCAGAGCTCACACCAAAAGGAAACTTGGGTCACAAGTAAGAGTTAGTAAGTGAGAGTTCAGTTTCTATGAGTTTTTAGAAGACATTTCCTCAGTCATGAAGAAGGTCAAGGGCCTCAGACCTACATGCCTGTCCCTAAGAGCAGGCAATTCACAGAGGCACAGAAACTGTGCAGCTCCTAAGCATGTCCCAGAACCCACTACCTGCTCAGCCACCTTCACCTTCTAAGTGAGAGCTATGGCTGCACAGCAAACTCTCTTTCCCTCATGAGCAGCAAGGAGACCATGGCAAAGGCCCTCTTATTAGGATAGAACTAGATGGTAGGTAGGGAGAACTCAAGCCCTCCCCACCTCCAACTAACCTAATGGCAGCCCTCTTTGGGAATAGCTCCAGGACAGGCCTGAGTGAAGATGGGAGGTGGGGACTGGAAGAAGAACAGGGTCTTGTCCCCAGAGGTCAGTCGTCCACAAACTCTCCTCTCCCTGGGAATAATGCACACTGTGAATCCACTTAGGTCACCTAGTTTAGAATGCCACTGCCAAATTCTTCTAGCAGAACATAGGTCAGATCCAGATATCAAGAAGCTGCCAATCCTACAGTGAGGACAATGCCCTGGATGGCAGAGAGGGAAGGGAACCAAATGGGGGCATGGGCAAGAATTAACTTCTGGTTCCCTCTCCCTCCATGCCTCTCATGGTAGAACAAGAGGCAAGAGACAACCAGCTTGTGCTTGGGACCCACGTACACTCAATGGTTTGACTTTGGGCAAATCATTTTGACTAGGAGTCTCTGTTTCCTCAGCGATAAAATAGGAGAGAAGTTCCTCTGCCTAGGGTAGTTGTGAAGATAAAGAGGTATGTGAGAAAATACTTTGTAAACAGCTGAAGTAGTGTACACATATGAAAATTATGATTTGCTTATAAACCCATAGGTTTATTGTTATTGTACAAAGAGGGCAAGTGGAGCTGTCTGAAGACCTGGCTGTATCAAGCCTAGCACGGGGCTTTTCCATGGGAGTGAGGGACCCAGATACGGGAGGCTCTCCTTGCTCTAGGGCCAGGCTGGGTCAAGTGGGGAGGAGAGGAAGGAAGCTTTGGTCAAACTGTGTTTCTGGGACTGAAGAGAGCTGGCTTGGGGACCCTCCACACTGCAATAGACAGGGACTAGGCCCCCTGACACTCCTAGGCCCCTGTATCCTGTGGGGCTCCTTAGCCTTGTCCCTTCCCCTCCCAGGTCCCAAGAGGGGGTCAGGACTGACTCTGCAGGAGACCTTTGCTCAGGAAGCAGTTCTTCTTCATTCCCTGGCTTCCTGGACTTAGCTACCTTCCCAAGGGCTCTTTCTTGGGCCTGCCACTGACCCACTGCCTTTCTAGGTGACTGTGAACTGCATAGCACAGGAGTTAAGAGAGTAGGCTCTGGAGTCAGACTGCTTGGTTTGAAGCTCATCACTGACACTTGCTAACTCTGTCATCTTGGGAAAGTGGTCTATCTGCTTTGAGCCTCATTTCTTCCATTTGTAAGATGGTTGTAAGTATAGTCCTTATCTCATAGGGTTGTTATGAGAAATAAATGGTGGTTTATATAATAATATCTAACTTCTTAAGTGCCAGGCACTGTGCTCAGCACTTCTTATTTTTCTCGAGTTACAAATGAAAGAAATTGAAGCACAGAGAGATTGAGTCACTTGCCCAGGGTCACACAACTAGCAAGTGGCAGAGCTGGATTCCAATCCAGACCATCTGGTTCCAGAGCCCAAGCTCTCATCTGCTCTGCTTGTTTGGTGAATGTCCAGTGTTCAATAAATGATATTATTATTGCTCTTAACAATCATAATCATTTCTGAAAGCACAGAATCCCAGAGGAACTAAAATCAGAGACTAGAACTGTGACAAAATTTTCATGCCCCTCAGGGATCTTGTGGGACTGTCCTTGCATTGTACAGAGGAGGAAATTGAGCCCCAGGAAGGCAGAGTGGCTTGCCCAAAGACATGCAGCAATTGAGGGCAGAGCTAGGGTCCATCCCTGTTCTGTTGACTCCCAAACCCATGTTCTTTGTACCCTCCCAGGCCTCTTTCCCCAAACCTCAAACCCAGAAACCATTGATAGAGTATAAAGTGGGGGTGCAGAGGTGTTCCAGAAGGTGCAGCAGGCTGGGGTCCCCCAGTACTCACTTCCCACTGGCACGCCTACTGGGGACACATCTTCAGCAGGCTGCTGATGTGCTCCTATACTAGGTGGACGTTATCTGACACAGTCAGGACAATCCCATAGTATATGCAAAGTCTATCTTAAAAAGATACCAGAACATGAGCCTGGGGGGTGGGGGAGAAGGAGGGGGTGTGGGGGAGAAGGAGGAGGGAGGAGCAGGCTACCAGCAGACAGAAAGGGATCTCAAGGCTCCCAGAAACTTGTAGAATGAGTCACTCTACAAACAAGTTCCCAGAACCAGCAAGATGCCAGCCCTCTTCAATTGCTCAGCCCACTACCACACACAAAGACACCGTGTGGACAGGCAGTACTCTGACTGAGGATGCACTGGATGCACAACCCTGGCCTAAGTCCTTAGAGGAGAAGCCCCAAAGATTTATGAGTCCAGTCACAGGTCCAATTTTGAGGGGCAAGGGGGAGTACCATGGGAAACACATTGAACCTAGTTTCATAAGCCCTGGCTTTGCTTGTCCATCCCTGACCCCTGCACCATGGACACACATGTACTTAAGGCAAGCTATCTAACCTACCTGAGTCATGGATACCTTATCTGTAAAATAGGCTCATGATTATCTTCCTCCTAGGGCTAGAGGGAGGATTAAATAGGGCTAGAGGGAGGATTAAACCAGATAATGCCTACAAAAGCCTTTAAAAATTGTAAAATGATCTATAAATCCAAAGACACAATGCTGCTGAAACATGCCAGGCTCAGGTTTAAAAAAAAATGCAACGTCTGTTTCCTCAAGAAGTAATATCAACTCTGCCTGCAAGCTTGAACTTCCCAATGGGAAGCAGGGTGGTGAGAGGAAAGCAATAAGAGAACTAGGCTGACCAACTGTTCTGGTCTGCCCAGAACCAGGATTTTCAATGCTAAAACTGGGAAAATCCTGGGAATGCTAAAACTGGGAAAATCCTAGGGAAACCAGGACAAGTTCATCACCCTAAAAAGAACCGTGGCCAGAAGGTCAGGAAGAAGAAAGGAGATGAACATTCGAGTCCCTACTGTGTGCTGGGTACTGTCTAGGCATTTTTCCTTGTATTTGAGTCCCAGCCACTTACCTTGGACAAGTCTCAGGGTCTCAGGTGGGATAAGACCTCTGAAGTCCATCCCAGTTTTAACATTCTGGGAATCCTTTCCTCAAACTCGGGTGGCATTTGAGGCCCAGGGAGGTAAAGCTTACCCAGCAGACTGGAGGCAGATGAGTATGGCCGTGTCTCCCCAACCCCTAACCCGAATCCATCCCATTCTCCCTGCTCCCCTATATTACCCTTCTCCACTGTATTCAATTTGTTGAACCCCTGCTGGAGTTCTGTCATTTGGATTTTCTCCATGAGTATCTGCAAGGACATTTCATCAATCTGAGAAAACATGCTTAGATCTCAGGAATCAAGGCAGTCTAGAAAGGGCCTCACAGGTGTGTAGGCCAGCTTCCTGCTGTAGAGTGTAGGGATGGAACCTGGGGCCGATGTATGATGGGGAGGAGGCTTACTTGGAGTCCTAGCTTAGCTCACCTGGGAGCAGTTTCAAAAGCCCTCATTTTACAGTGGGGATTGAAATACCAGGAGTGGGTAGCTAAGGGCAGAGGCAGAGTAGAGTTTTGGTTGTCTCAGGAACATAGGCCTGCCCCAGGCACAGGAGACGGAGATAAACTGAAGTGGCCCAGAATCCCTTCCCAATTTCCTGGACAGAGACTTCAGGGAGAGCAATCTTTCTCCCAAAGTTTACTGGTCCAGGACAAGCTGAACCTTCTCTAAAGTGAATTCCTCTCCCCAGACTCTCAATGGAAATGGCCCCAGGCACCTCTGGGCATGCTTTTTCTCCCTCCACTCTCTCTGGGCTGGCAGATCCAATGCCCTCCCTGTCTCAGCTCCCTGTTCACCACCATCCCCACTCTCCAACCTAAGTCCCAAGGGCCAAGAGTAAAGAGGGGGCATAGCTGGGCAGTTTGCCTGGGAACATTACACGTTTAGGAGGAAAGATGGCAATTTAGGCTTTTTTTAAACTGTTTTTTTCTTTTTCTTTTCTATTTCTTTCTTTCTTTCTTTCTTTTTTTTTTTGGCCATGCTGCGCAGCTTGCTGGATCTTAGTTCCCCGAGCAGGGATTTAACCTGGGGCCATGGCAGTGAAAGAACTGAGTCCTAACCACTGGACTGCCAGGGAACTCCCTCAATTTAGGCTTTCTAGGGGAGGACTGGGCTCAGGGAGTGTGGGGTAGACAGTGGAGTTAGAAACCCTGGACCAGAGGCCAGGTCCTGCCATTTACTTATTGGCTATGTAGACTTGGGCAAATCACTTGTACCTCTCTGAGTCTCAATTTCTTCCTCAGTAAAATAGGAGGAATGACAATCTATTAGCTTAAAAGTGTTGGCGTGAGGGCTTCCCTGGTGGCACAGTGGTTGAGAATCTGCCTGCCAATGCAGGGGACACGGGTTCGAGCCCTGGTCTCGGAAGATCCCACGTGCCGCAGAGCAACTAGGCCTGCGAGCCACAACTACTGAGCCTGCACGTCTGGAGCCTGTGCTCCGCAACAAGAGAGGCCGCGCACCACTATGAAGAGTGGCCCCTGCTCGCCGCAACTAGAGAAAGCCCTCGCGCAGAAACGAAGACCCAACACACCCCAAAATAAATAAATAAATAAATAAATTAATTAATTTTTTTAAAAAGTGTTGGTGTGAGAAACAAAGGTGTAATAGACATGGATTTTGTAAACTGTCAAGATCTCTACATATGTTTGGCATTTATTTACTTCTCCCTTCTAAGTCAGTTGAATAGAACACATTGATTGAGTGTGCACTAAGTGCCAGGCACTGTAGGAACTACAAAGATGAATAAGGCAAGATCCCTGAAGATACCCAAAGGCCAAACATTACATTAAGGTACTGGAACTATGGATATTTTTCTCTTTCTTTTCTCTATTTTCTACATTTTTTCTATGATATGGTTATTTTAATAAACAAATGATAAGCTAATATTGGTTGAATATCCACTATGTGCCAAGACTATGCTGGGCACATCCCACACATTATCTTAGTTGACCCTTGTGACAACTCAAATCCCTGATAGGATTGTCACAAAGATTAAATAAGATTTTTACAAACCTTTTACCTCATTTTACAAATACAGATACTGGACTCAAGAGGTTAAGCCACTTGTTCAAGGTCATACAGCCAATAAATGAGTGGTAGAGCCAGAGTTGCAATCCAGCCAGACCTGTCAGATTCCAAAGATGGTGCTCCAAAGCCAAACCCACCCTCCAGGAGTAACCACTCTTACGGGGTAAGTGAAATATACAACACACTGTACTCTAAGACTGACTATGTTAAGTTCCAGAAAAAAATGCAAATTTCTGTGTACACAAAGAGGAACAAGAAGTAAACTCAAATGGGATGACTGTGGCTAAAAAAAAAAAGGAAAGGAAAAAAATCTCAAAACAGCTTGGAACCAACCCTTTTACTGGAAACAACTAAAACTCTTTGAGAATACTGATGGTAATCTAAGGAGAGAGGTAGGTCCTTAACAATCAGAAAGAGTTTGAGGGCTTAGTCCTTAGCATCTGGTGGCTCATTCAATTGTTAACATTTAAATACACCCTAAGCACGTGGTCTGCTGTGGGTTTAATGCTGTGGGGGAGATCAAAAAGGATTAAGACAGTTTCTGATCTTATTTAAAGTCTAGCTTGAGGAGGAGTGGCAAAGATGGCAGAGTAGGGAGACCCTGAGCTCACCTCCTCCCATGGGCACACCAAAATTACAACCATTTAGAGAGCAACTATTGATGAGAAAAACTGGAAGACTAGCAGAAAAGACCTCCTACAAGTAAAGATATAAAGACAACTCTCAAAGACATAATGTAGTCAAGAGCCATACCCAAGGGTGGGCAACTCACAAATGGGAGGATAATTACAATTGCAGAGTTTCTCCCCAAGGAGCAAAGGGTCAGAGCCCCACATCAGGCTCCCCAGCCTGGGGGTCCTGCACCAGGAAGACAAGCCCCCAGAACATTTGGCTTTGAACCCCAGAGAGACTTACTTTGGGGAGAGCCAGATGGCCATTGGAAATAGAGACTCCACTTCTTAAAGGGCACACAAAAAAATTTTACATGTTTCAGGTCTCAGGGCAGAAGCAGTAATTTGGAAGGAGCCTGGGTCAGACCTACTTGCTGATCTTGGAGAGCCTCTGAGTGAGGCAGGTGGCAACTGCAGCTCACCCTGGGGACATAGACAGTGGTGGTAGCCATTTGGGGGAGCACATTCCACCATGTGGGCACTGGTGCTGGCAAGTGCCATTTTGGAAACTTCCTTCTAGCTTATTAGCACAGGGACCCAACCCCGCTCACCAACCTTTCTGCACCAATACTGGGACACCTCAGGCCAAACAACTAGCCAGGCAGAGACACAGCCTCACCCACCACCAGGCTTTCTACGTTAAAAGACCCCCTGAGCCCAAAGCCACCCTAGGAGCTGGCCCTGTTCACCAGAGGACCCAGGACTTGGCCCTACACACCAGTGCACTGGTACTAGCACCAGGACCACCAGGAACCTGCAGACAGAGACCCCAGGATCCAGCTATGGCCAACAGTGGGCTGACAATAGCCCCAGGAGCCAGCTTTACCCACTGGTGGTAGGGCACCAGCCCCAGGGTCCCCAGGACCACCACAGCCCTGCAACCTGCCATACTAGGACCTAGCCCACCCACTAGCAGGCCAGCACCAGCCCCAGGACACTTGGGTCCCAGCACTGCTCACCAGCAGACCAACCCCAGCTCTGGGACACATTGGGCCCTCAGCAAGCAGCACCAGGATCCAGTCCCACCCAACAGTGAGCCAACAGCAACTTTGAGACACCATAGACCCTGCAGCCAGCCATGTCTGGAACTGATCCTGCCCACCAGTAAGCCAACACTAGATCTGGGAACCCCTGCCCTGAAAGCACCGACTTCAGAACCTGGCTCTGCCCACTAAAGAGCCAGCACTACCCCAGAGATACCCCCAGAGCCCCACAGCCAGCAGCCTCATGACCAGACCCTGCCCACCAGTGGCTGACAACCTCCACACAAGGCAGAGCCTGGCAACCAACCAGACTGGGGGCCAGCCATGCCTGTCAGACCACCCACAGTAGTCAGCCCACCACAACAGAAGGACTCACTCAGCCCAAGTTGAGAGCACCCCTAGAGCATATATCTCTGGTGACCAGGGGGCAGTGTGCTGCTGGGTTGCATAGGATGTCTCCTACAGAAGGCCACTTCTCCAAGGTCAGGAAACATAACCAACTTACCAGATACATAGAAATAAAAAGAGCAAATTAAGCAAAATGAATTGACTGAGGAATATGTTCAAGATGAAGGAACAAGATAAAACCCCAGAAGAAGAATTAAGTGAAGTGGAGATAGGCAATCTACCCAAAAAGAGTTCAAGGTAATGATAGTAAAGATGTTCAAAGAACTCAGGAGAAGATTGGATGAACAGAGAGAGAAGTCAGAAAATTTTAACAAAGAGTTAGGAAATATGAAGAATACAATAATGGAAATGAAAAATACACTAGAAGGAATCAACAGTAAATTAAATAATACAGAGGAATGGATTAGCAAGCTGGAAGACAGAGTAGTGGAAATCACTGAAGCTGAACAGAAAAAAAGAAAAAGAATGAAATGAGGACAGTTTAGGAGACCTCTGGGACAATATCAATCATACTAATATTCCCATTATAGGGGTGCCAGAAGGAGAAGAGAAAGAGAAATGGGCAGAGAACATATTTGAAGATATAATAGCTGAAAACTTACGCAATCTGGGAAAGGAAACACATCCAGGTCCAGGAAGAACAGAGAGTCCCAAACAGGATCAACCCAAAGAGGGCCACACCAAGACACATTGTAATTAAAATGGCAAAAATTAAAGACAGAATAGTAAAAGCAGCAAGGGAAAAGCAACAAGTTATATACAAAGGAAATCCCATAAGGCTATCAGCTGACTTTTCAGCAGAAACTCTGCAGACCAGAAGGGAGTGGCATGATATATATATATAAAGTGATCAAAGGGAAAAACCTACAGCCAAGAATACCCTACATGGCAAAGCTTTCATTCAGATTTGATGGAGAGGTCAA
Source organism: Eubalaena glacialis (assembly GCF_028564815.1). Classification (NCBI taxonomy): domain Eukaryota; kingdom Metazoa; phylum Chordata; class Mammalia; order Artiodactyla; family Balaenidae; genus Eubalaena; species Eubalaena glacialis. The sequence continues at coordinate 59,275,972 of NC_083736.1, read as the reverse complement.
AGATCAAAGCAAAAGCTAAAAGAGTTAACCAAACCAGCTTTACAAGAAATGTTAAAGAGACTTCTCTAAGCAGAAAAGAAAAGGCCACAGCTAAAAACAGGAAAATTAGGGAATTCCCTAGTGGTGCAGTAGTTAGGACTCCATGCCTTCGCTGCCAAGGACACAGGTTCAATCCCAGGTCAGGGAACTAAGATCTCATAAGCTGTGAGGTATGGCCAAAAAGAAAAAAAAAAAAAGAAAAGAAAAGAAACAGAAAAATCACAAAAGGAAAAATCTCATTGGTAAAGGGAAATATACAGTAAAGGTAGTAAATCAGCCATGTATAAAGCTAGTAGGAAGTTTAAAAGACAAAAGTAGTAAAACCGTCTATATTGACAATAAGTAGTTAAGGGCTACACAAAACAAAAAGATGTAAAATATGATGTCAAAAACAGTAACCATGAGGTGGGGGGAGTAAAAATGCAGTCTTGTTAAATGTGTCTGAACTTGAAAGATCAGCAACTTAAAATATTCACATATATATTGTTATGAACAGTGTGGGGAATATAGTCAATAGCTATGCAATATTCTTGTATGGTGGCAGATGACAACTAGACTTATCTTGGTTGTCATTTTGAAGTATATAGAAATACCAAATCACTTTGTTGTGTAACAGGAAATAACAAAGTGGTGTAGGTCAATTATACTTCAAAAACAAACAAACAAACTCATAGAAAAAGAGATCAGATTTGTGGTGACCGGAGGTGGGTAATGGGGGGAGGGGAATTGGATAAAGGAAGTCAAAAGGTATAAACTACCAGTTATAAGATAAAAAAGTACTAGGGCTGTAATATACAACATGATAAATATAATTAACACTACTTATGTTATATATGGAAGTTGTTAAGAGAGTAAATCCTAAGAGTTCTCATCACAAGAAAACATTTTTTTCTATTTCTTTAATTTTGTCTCTATATGAGGTGATGGATGTTCACTAAACTTATTGTGATCATTTTTTCATGAAGTATGTAAGTCAAATCATCATGCTGTACATATTAAATTTACACAGTGCTATATGTCAATTATATCTCAATAAAACTGAAAGAAAAAAAAATGTAGCTGGACAGACACAGTGACATAAACAGATAATTATAAAACAATGCAAAAAGGCAGAGGTAAAGATATATACCCATGATATTAGCAAAGTACCCGGGCTAGTAGAGAGCAGGGGGAAATTCCCTTTAGCTTAGCCACACTCCAAAATTGATTTTGGAGTACAGAAGAGGACAGGAGTGGGGTAGCTGGGTCGTGGCTTATGGGGATGGTTTACTGCTTCCCAGATGAGTGGCTACAACATACCTAGAGGTCCCAAAACTCTTAGAACATCATGGAACATAACAACAATGTTAATAGATCCTGTTGGCTGAGCACAAATTCAGTGTATGTGCCAGGAACTAAGCTAAGCACTTTACTCACATTATCTCATATCATCCTACCAACAATCCACTGAAGTGAGTATGATAGCCTCAATTTTCAGCTAGAGTAATCAAAGCTCAGAAAGATTAAGCAACTCACCCCAGTTTATAGAGTTAATTCAAACTGGGGCTAGAACAGCAAAGGAAAACATAAACAAGACGAAAAGACAACCCTCGGAATGGGAGAAAATATTTGCAAATGAAGCAACTGACAAATGATTAATCTCCAAAACTTACAAGCAGCTCATGCAGCTCAATATCAAAAAAACAAACAACCCAATCAAAAAATGGGCAGAAGACCTAAATAGACATTTCTCCAAAGAAGAGATACAGATTGCCAACAAACACATGAAAGAATGCTCAACATCACTAATCATTAGAGAAATGCAAATCAAAACTACAATGAGGTATCACCTCACACCACTCAGAATGGCCATCATCAAAAAATCTACAAACAATAAATGCTGGAGAGGGTGTGGAGAAAAGGGAACCCTCTTGCACTGTTGGTGGGAATGTAAATTGATACAGCCACTATGGAGAACAGTATGGAGGTTCCTTAAAAAACTAAAAATAGAACTACCATACGACCCAGCAATCCCACTACTGGGCATATACTCTGAGAAAACCATAATTCAAAAAGAGTCATGTACCAAAATGTTCATTGCAGCTCTATTTACAATAGCCAGGACATGGAAGCAACCTACGTGTCCATCGACAGATGAATGGATAAAGAAGATGTGGCACATATATACAATGGAATATTACTCAGCCGTAAAAAGAAACGAAATTGAGTTATTTGTAGTAAGGTGGATGGACCTAGAGTCTGTCATACAGAGTGAAGTAAGTCAGAAAGAGAAAAACAAATACCGTATGCTAACACATATATATGGAATCTAAAAAAAAAAGGTCATGAAGAACCTAGGGGCAAGATGGGAATAAAGACACAGACCTACTAGAGAATGGACTTGAGGATATGGGGAGGGGGAAGAGTAAGCTGTGACAAAGTGAGAGAGTGGCATTGAGAGAGTGGCATGGACATATGTACACTACCAAACGTAAAATAGATAGCTAGTGGGAAGCAGCCGCATAGCACAGGGAGATCAGCTCGGTGCTTTGTGACCACCTAGAGGGATGGGATAGGGAGGGTGGGATGGAGACGCAAGAGGGAGGAGATATGGGGATATATGTATATGTATAGTTGATTCACTTTGTTATAAAGCAGAAACTAACACACCATTGTAAAGCAATTATACTCCAATAAAGATGTTAAAAAAAAAAAAACTGGGGCTAGAATTCTCATATGTTGGTCTCCAAAGTTCCTGCTCTTTACTTCATTCTTTCATGAAAACCACAAAAAAATTTCCCAGCAGACAACATATAATACATATGTGTCTAAAATCACAACCCACAGCACACATGTCCAGGAAAAAGAAAACAAAACAAAATGAGAAAAGCTGCTCAGGTCTTTCATCTTAAACACATGTTGCTGACCTGTGGCAGTAGTTTAATAGAGATTCATGGAATTTAAAAAAACATAAAGAAAAGTCAATTATTTAACTTAATTATGCCAACCTAGGCAAATGAATTACATTCAAGATCACACCTGGCAGTGAAAGCCACTGAGACATCGGTCACCTCACCAATCCCTCTGATGATCTGGCCTCCTCTGTTCCCACTCCAAAGCTGTCCTGCTGGGGCTGAGCACTTCAGTGAAGACACTGACCTTTCCAAGGAGCAAGGAATCAGCAGACTGGTCTTCAGCTCAAGGTATCACATAGCCAGACTCCTAGCTAGAACTTTCAATCCCTTTGTCTGCACCAGGGCTAGGGTAGTGTTCAGAAAGTAAAAAGTCTTCTGAATGATAATTTAGATTCCAGCAGCTGTGGATTCTAGTGCCAGGCTCAGTCCCCAACTTGCTGAGTGATTTTGTGCTAGGCCATTGGCCTTTCTGGTCATCACTGCCTCCCCTTCTCTAAGCTTAGGGAGTTAAACTGGCTGATCTTCTGAAGGTCCTTCCAGCTCCAACAGTTCACGCTTCTAGGAGAGTTTGCCACAGAAGTTTTTAAGTATGAGAGTGAATCTATGTGAGCATGCTTCCTCATCCTTTTTGAAGTCTCTCTGGCTAGCCAGAGACCAGAAAGTAGAGGTAGGAGGGGAAACATAATTCTATGGCAGCCTTGGACTTCAGAGAGGAATAAGTAAAACTGCGATAGAGGGGGCAGTTCCTATTAGGCAAACAGCAGCACTAATAAATCCTGGCCTTTGATCAAAAGATACTCAAGGAAAGAAGTGAGCAGCTCAGATTCTACTGTGGGTACTAGGAGAAAATGCAAGTCTGTTTTCAAGTTGCTAAGGCTAGAGTGAGGATAGCTGTTTAGGACAACAAAATGCAGGCAGAAGAGACAGATAGACAGCATATTTTCCAGCAATTAGCAGAGAAAGCCCCAGACTTCCCTAAAGAAAATTCCTCATCCCAGAAAAGAAAGCTTCCTTCCAAAAAGCCTGGCAAGAGCTTGTGATGCCAGACAACTAAGCAGACCTTTCCAGGGGCAAAAGTTGTTTTTTTTTTTTTTTTTCGGTAGGGGTTTGGGTAGAGTGTTGAGGATTCCTGGGAAATGATGGTGCACTGAGGAAATGTAAGCTCCAGAATGGCACGTTGGATTTACTATCTCTTTTCTGCCCCAAGTTACTCCACTCACCTCTCCTACCCCACCTCCTCCTATTCAAGGGTAATGCCCCCAAAGGAGCCCAGATAATCTTATAGATGCCTCTTCCTGGGGCTCCCCTATTCCTTATTACCATCTCTTTACGCTTGGAGATGATTTTGCTGATGTAGAGTATATTTTGAGGAGGCTCATTCCAGTCCACTTCATGCCGAAGGCTTTGGGCATGGTATGTTCAGAATCATATGTCCATACTCTCATTATCAAGTTACTGGCTGCATCTTGGGCCAAGGACTTAGAGGGAAGAAGACCCCAGAGTGGGGTGGAATGGAATCTGGATCATCCCACTGGGTTTTTGGAAGGCCTGAAACCATTTCACTTCCCTTGAGTGAATTGTGTCTAGACCATCCTCCTGCACTGAGTCTTGGTTACCTATCCAAGGAAATAGATATTACTTTTGTAAAAAATATTGGGTTGGCCAAAAAGTTCGTTCGTGTTTTTCTATAACATCTTACAGAAAAATCTGAATGAATGTTTTGGCCAACCCAATATAATAAACAGAAACCTCAATTAAATGGAGTCAGGAGACCAGAACGGGGAGTTTTCACACCCTATGACATAGCAGAGCCCAACAGGAAGAAGAAAGACTCCCTTTTCTTGCCTGGGAAGAGCTCAGCCAATGAGAGCCAGTCACAACTCAACCAATGAAAAGTCTTGGACTGTTCGTTTACTACAGCCCTCCCAATTTCCTTTCTCCCTCTGTAAAAGAGTTTTCCTCGCCATTTTTGCTGGAGACTTGCATGTGGCTCACCATGTCTGCAGACCCCAAATAGCAATTCTTTGCTGATCTGGAATAAGTTCCTTTTTTTTTTTGCTGGAGAAATAACTAGCAGTCTATTTGTTTTGGATCAATACTTTTGTCACAGGCCTACTTGCCAGGACTGAGCAATATGTGTAAAATGTCCAACACTATGCCTGGCAATGTAGTACAATACATACTGGCAGTGTCTTTTTTAACTAGAGTGACATCCTGGTTTGCCCAAGACTTTCCCGGTTTTAGCACTGAAAGTCTCACATTGTGGGAAACTCCCTGAGTTCTGGCAGACCAGGATCGTTGGTCACTCTATTTTCTTTTCTTTTTATTTTAAAAACATCTTTATTGGAGTATAATTGCTTTACAATGGTGTGTTAATTTCTGCCTTATAACTAAGTGAATCAGCTATACATATACATATATCCCCATATCTCCTTCCTCTGGCGTCTCCCTCCTACCCTCCCTATCCTACCCCTCTAGGTGGTCACAAAGCGCCGAGCTGATCTCCCTGTGCTATGCGGCTGCTTCCCACTAGCTATCTATTTTACATTTGGTAGTGTATATATGTCCATGCCACTCCCTCACTTCGTCCCAGCTTACCCTTCCCCCTCCCCATGTCCTCAAGTCCATTCTCTGGGGATCAGGGTGGTGGTGCAGAGGGAAGAGTGAAAATCCACCCCTGCCACGATAGTTGTCAGTTATTGGGAAGCAGCAAGCCCATCCCTCCAGCCTCTTAGCATCCTCAAGAATGTCTCCAGCCCCTGATTCCAAAACCAGTTCCCAAGAAGGGCCACATCTTGCACTATAGAACTTATAGAGGTGGCCTATCTAGCCTAAAGCTCTCATTTTACAGATAGAAAAAAATGAAGTCCAGAGAAAGGTCTGGCTCACTGTTTTGAAGGGGAAGAGGGACAGGAATACTAAGGTGTCCTGCCACCTAGTGCAGAGCTCATGTCACTGCATTCTCTGGAATCTGAGGCTTGCAGGCCAAGGAGGCCCTTCTACATTAGTGCTGAATGCAGGCCAATACACCTCCTCACACCTCTGTATCCTTAATTCTCACCCAGCAGGCTCTCTTAATAAACTGGAATTTGAGGATCCTGAGGCAGATGTTAGGGTGTGGAGATGGAGAAATATTAGAAAGGAAGGGGGCTATAAACCCTTCCCCTGCCTCTTTTGACATTTCTTTTACACTGTGGTCCTGGACTGCTGACTCTCTCTCATTTCAATCCCATCTCCTGTCCTCACTGCCTAGCTCCCATTCCCCCAATGCCCTCAACCTTGGTCAATTTGTCCTTTCTAAAGCTCCTAAACCTCAAAGCAAAGAATTAACCTTAAATATAACATTTTCTACACCCCAGCTAGCCACTACACATACTTCTATTACCTGCAAGGCCCCAACAGACATCTGAATTTGGGACTCCACTCTACCCTGAGCCTTTATTCCCTAAGGCAGGCAGTCAAATTGAGTATTCCAGCCATGTATTTCTTGCTCACAGAGAAAACACCTAGTTTACTCTAACCAGTAGTGCTTGAAAGTTGGTCTCTAAATCAACAATGGCACCACTATCTGGGAACTAGTTAGAAATGAAAAGTATTGTCCCCACCCCAGATCTACAGAGTCAGAGACTCTGAGGGTGAAGCCCAATAATCTTGGGTTTTTTTGGGTTTTTTTTTAAATTAATAGCTACTCTATTTATTTATTTATTTTTAGCTGTGTTGGGTTTTCGTTTCATGCGAGGGCTTTCTCTAGTTGCGGCAAGCGGGGGCCACTCTTCATCGCGGTGCGGGGGCCACTCTTCATCGCGGTGCGCGGGCCACTCTTCATTGCGGTGCGCGGGCCTCTCACTATCGCGGCCCCTCCCGTTGCGGGGCACAGGCTCCAGACGCGCAGGCTCAGCAGTTGTGGCTCACGGGCCTAGTTGCTCCGCGGCATGTGGGATCTTCCCAGACCAGGGCTCAAACCCGTGTCCCCTGCATTAGCAGGCAGATTCTCAACCACTGCGCCACCAGGGAAGCCCAATAATCTTGGTTTTAACCAGCAGCCCAGATGATTCTGCTACATGCTGAACTTCGAGAAGTTCTGCCCTGTGCCCTTAGGTTAGCCTTACAAAGAAGTAGAGTGGTATCGTTTTAGGGGTACTAGGAAGTAGGGCCACTGAACTCAATTATGCTTTGCACAACTCCAGAGGCTACCCTTCATGTAGATGTGAATGGTGCCATACAGAGATGTGCAGTGCAGACCTGTTAGTAAGGATGCTATTCCTCTTCCTGCCACTAAAAGAAGTTAACAAATAAAAAAACCAAGAACAGAACACCACATCTCCTATTAGTCGTCACGGTGATGTCCTAAAGCTGGTTCATACAGGTTAGAGCCAATTGTGTGCATCTCTTTCCAAGTCTGCGCTCAGTGATTTCACACTGGTAGCTTGAAATCGGCTATGATGACAGTATTTAAACCACAGAAATCAGCAAACAGTACAATTCAGGGTTTAAAAAAAATTTTTAAGATCCTGTTTACTTTTCCTAGCAGGACTTCCGGGTATAGCTGTGTGAGTTATGTACTACAACACTGCCTCTCTAGCAAATCTATACAAGAATATTACTGTATCATATTTCTTAGCTGCAAATCTATACAAAAATGTTATTGTATTCTTAGCTGAAAAATATTGGTAACAAAGTGAATGCCCAGCAATAGGTAATGGTTGAAGAAATTACAGTACATTCCTGACAGGGAATATTATGCAACCATTAAAAGACATAATTGTAGGTGTACCAGATGACTTGAAGGGGCTTTAATGAGGTATTGTTGAAGGCAATATGTAGAAAAGTCTTTACGATATAGTCCTATTTTGGAAAACAAATGATATGTGTATATATGCATAGGAATATTTGGTTATGTGAAGGGAAATACATATAATAGCATATCAACATGGATTATGGGAATGATAGGAAGGAGGATTCCCACAAAAAAGACTGTTCCAAATATCCCCAATATTTATATGGTCAGATTTACATAGCTAATGACTATTTACATATTCTGTAAATGTAAACCTGTTTGGAAGAATATAATTAAAACAATATAAAATTGGAAGGTGGTGAGGTGATAGTAGGCATGGCATAGTATAAAGGAGCGATCTGGTGTCACATTCCCCCAAGTGGAGCAGTCACTTAACCCTGGTCAGTAGAGGATCAGGATTTAACAATTCTTAGCTGCTTGATGCCCAGCCCCCAACCTCTGGCTTTCCAACCTAATATATAGTTCAACTGCTGAGCAAAATAGGGCACCAGTGGGTCATTTAATAGATGGAAAATAAGACACAGAAAGGTGATCAACCAGAAACCAGCAATTCAATTTTGACTCTAACAGCGCCAGCCCAGACAGGGAAAGCTGGGTGCTTCTTAATGGTACCTGAGCTTGTGCCAGGACTAGACTCCTGAGCTCCAGTCCTTTAGAATTTAGCCCCCAACAAACGCTGTATTTATTCCCTTCTATTAGTAAGAGTAAAGGCAGGGGTTTTGACACACTTCACTTGAGCAATATCTCCCTTACCTTTAGCACTTTTCCTCCAATATCTGGTAAATAATATTCATTTCTAGTATTTAATCCCCTCCTCCTGTTCCTTCTCTTGTCTCCATTACCAATGTTTCATTCTAAATTCTAGATCAAACCTATTCTTCAGAGGCCTTATCTGAACTCCTTATTACTCGCTTATTCCTGTACCTATTTCTTTTTTTTCATAGCTCTTATTATTACCTGAAATTATATCACACAATATTTGTTTTCTCCTAGGTTGTCTCTCTCCTTTCACTAGAATGTAGGCTCCATGAGGGCCAGGACTGTATTCTGTTCACTGCTTCATCCCCAGTGCCCAGAACAGTACCTGGTATGTATGAGCACTCAAGTAATATTTCTTCAATGAATTATTGAATGCATGAATACCACTCTCCTCATATTTCTTCTATGCCCTTAGGATATTAGAAATTCTTCTACCAGGGTAACAAAAGGCTCTAAAGAAACTTGTGTCTGGAGCTTTGGAGCAACTTTCACTTGCTACTCTCCTTATAATAACTGTGAAGCCATGGTTCAGACCCTTAGAATAGGTTCTTTGTGTCGTTTTTTTTTTTCATATCTGTGTGGTAAAATTCATTTAAAAATTATTTAAGAAATTTGCAACGGCAGACAAAAGTAGCTTTAACAATTATCAACGAAAAACCAATCTTGTTGCATTTATACCCTCTACTCTTACCCACCTGTTTTATAATTCTTTCACAGCTTTAATGGGGTATAATTTTCATACAATAAACTGCATATATTTAAATTGTAAAATTTGATGAGTTTTGGTAAATGTATACACTCATGAAACCATCAATATAATGAACATGTTAATCACCCCAAAAGTTAGAACAGTGTTTTTTTAACTGCAGGTTGCAACCCAATAGACATTTGTGGAATCACTTCTGGGATGATTAATGAGAGACAATTCTGGATAGCCCTGGAGCCTCATTTCCTTCCCCTTATCAGTAGCTTAGCTGAGAGCTGGCTGTGCTGTACTGAGCCAGTTGCAGAAAGACAAGACCTTTGGCTGATGTCAGCATTCCTGGCAGACTAGGCTCTTCCAAGGAGGCCCTCAGTATGCTGACCTTGGCCCTGGGCATGCACACTCCCTAGCATTGTTCCCAATCTAGGAGATTGTTGATACATTTCTTGTTACTTAGAGAAACTAGGTGTCACCTTAGCCCTTTTTCCCAGTGTGGAGGCGGAGCTTGTGTTCATTTGGACTGCTCACAGTGGCACATTCAGCATGCAGTCCAAGCAGACCCCTCTTTGCTGGGACTTTGGCCTTGGTGCACACAGAACATCCGTGACTGGCCTACGCCATGGAACAAGGAGAGTTCGGGAGATTGTGTGTCCTACTACTTCTTGGCTTGCTTGTAAGTTTTCCCCCGATAAACCCCATGCTGATCTGTACCCTGCAGCATATCAAAAGCTGGTTCCGCAAATATTACCTACACAGCCTATTGATAAGACCAAACTGAGTTTATTGCTTACAGGAGTGAAGGATGACTCCAGTTCTGCAAAGCTTCAGTGGAGGTGTCTCAGAGGGAGGGAAGGCAAGGTTAGAACTAAAGAATTGGAAGTTTAGTTTGACGTAGGTCTTTCAATGCAGGGATTTGATTAGAATTAGGTAAGGATTATAATATAATAATCTAGGATTCGTGGAAACAGCAAGACAAGGATTTTTGAAATGAGGGATTTAAAAATCTTATGGAAGTTCAAAACCTGCTGTTGTTTTCCACTGGGGAGTTAGTTGTTGGGATTTTCGGGATGTTCCTGTAATGAACCATTTGCTGAGGCAGAGGGGAGTCCTGGAAAAGTAAAGTCATGCTAATGAAGACAGTAGAATAAAAATAGTGTTAGTGTAGACAGTAAGGTGTGGTTTCAGTTCTCAATGTACAGGCTAAGTTTGGGAATAGAAGGTTTTGGTTCTCAGGTGTTAGTGGTGTATGCCCATGACCCCCTTACATGGCAGTGATGACCAGCATTTTTCAAAAAATGAAACTAAATAAATTACAGTTGAATTGTATCTAGTAAGGATGAGAATCGCTTTGTGGAAATTTTGTTTCAGTTATACATGTGTATGTGTGAAATGAGTCATGAAGTGAAACGTGTGTCTTACAATAGGTCTGGATCCAGAAATATTAGAAAGCTAATGCCTAAAAAAATGCTGACAGACTCCTAAAAGGGATGATCCCCTCTCTCAGCCAGTTTGCATTGCTCCAATCTAAACTTTCATGCTAATAGTAGAGGAGCATCTAGCTTTATTAAGGAGAAACACATAATCTAAGAATTGGAACAGAGGCCCCATCCAGGTAGATTAAGGGTTGAGTGGGAACTTTGAATCTATAAGGCTGTCCGCCATTTTGGCAGAGAGCTGAAAGAAGCCGTCGTTACTGTTACTGCAGAACAAAAGATGGAGGCTAGACACAAATAACAACTCCCTACTGTGAGCATTGTTAGTGTCTAAAAACCAATCCTTAAGCAGGTATAGGTTCCCATTTGACTGAGATACAATCTATTTAGTCAGGGCACTGGATAAGATGAACTATGGGGTCCCCTTCATTGGGAAGTTCTTATGATTCTAGAGAGAATCTTACAATAGAAGCAGGCAGTTAACCTGAGATGTGTTCTCTGGCTATTACCTCCCAGAGCTGATTCTGAGTATTGTTGGATAGAACAATAAATGTGACACAGTAGCTTCCATTCTCAAGTGGATTATCTACTTCTCTGAGGAAATTCTGCCACTTTATGGCTTTAGAAGGCTGGTGATTTTGGAAGGGACATTAGCCCCCCCCACAACCTGCCCTGAAATTCCTCAGAAGGTTCCATTCCTATGGATAAGGCACTATCTTCTCCATTTAAAATGTAAATTCTCCTTTGTCTCAGAAGTTTAGCCTTTCAATTTGTTTTTCCTACTTATCAAAAAGAGGCCTGGATTAAAAACAAAGTTTGAGAAAAACTGCAATACTACCTTAGTAGGAGTTGATGTGGTTTATTCAGGAATTCATTCAGCAAGCAAGGATAAGGCTGATTGAAGCCTTGAATTTCCCCACTTTTGAAGCTTTCATGGTCTGAAGCAGATCTGTAAACAGGTAAATCATAGCCTATGTCTGAGGTTATAGAAAGCCTGGGCTTCAGAGCCATATATACCTGGGAGGGAATTGCATTTCCCTCCTTTCTTAATGGCACCATTTAAAGCCATGCAGCTGAGCTTTGGTTTTCTCATCTGTAAACGGATGAGAATAAAACCACCTTCATAGAATTGTGAGCACCACTGAAAGATAAAATGCACAGGGCAATTAAGGAGATGATTTTATTCAGGTTATAGCCATAGGGAGAAGGCTCAAAGAAAAGAAAGTAAATTTAGAGTTTTATAGAGGTAGGTAAACAAAAGAGTCATCACAAGTCTATGGGAGTCATGAGGAAGTATGGAGAGGGTCTGATCTCGGAATATGCCAGGGCAATGTGTTACTTTACAATTAGCATCTTTTTTAGAACAAGAAAGGGTGAGGGAGTTTTTCAACTGTGGCTGCTTTCTTGGAGCCCAGGGCTCAGATAAAGTTTAATGTTATCAAGCACTTAGCATGGGGCCTGGCCCATGGTAGGCATTCAGCAAATGTTTCTTTCCTTCTCTTCCTCCAATAGAAGGATGTGGATAGTGGTGTGGTGGTTCAGAGAAGGGCCTGACATTTACTCTGCTTGAGAGAACTAGATTTGACAAAGGATGTTGAATCTTAAAGGATGAATAATTGTTTGCCAAAAAGAGGGAGGAAAGAACATTATTGATAGTGCTAATGTAAGAGACAAAGGCATAGAGGCTTACAGGAGATTTGCATGTTCAGAGACCAGCTGTAACTTCAATGTGGTACAAGGAGTAACTAGACATAAGGTAGGTTAGAACCAAATTGTAAAAACGCTTCAAAAGCCATTTAATGCCTGCTGTTTCAGGAAAATAGTCCAGGAATTTATGATTCTGACAAGATTAGGTTCCAGTTTATGAGAACCCCTTCCCTGCTGTGTAAGGGATGGAGGCAGGGAGACCAGTTAGGAAAGTAGTACATGATCCAGAGAGGATCAAGGCCTGAACTAGAGCAATGGCCATGAGGATGTCAAGGAGAGGACTGAATTTAAAAAATAGTAAGTAGAATTTACTAGACAGATTATGTAGCTGTGGGGAAGGTCAGCATGGAGGTGAGGGAGGAAGTGGAATAGTGGACGATGATACTGTTAAAAGCAGTATAGGCTAATATTTCAAGTGCTTACAATGTGCTGAGCACAGTTCTAAGGGCTCTACACTTAGCTCTTTTAATCCACATAAGAGTCCTATGAAGTAAGTGCTCTTTTTTCTCCATTTTTAAATGAAGAAAATGAGGCATATAGAAGTTAAATAACTTGCTCAAGTTTTTACAGATAGTAGGTGGTGAAGCTAGAATTCAAGCCCAAGCTGTCTGAGTGCAGAGATTGAACTTTGGATGACTGTGTGAATAGTGTTGCCATTTACTAGGATTGAAGGCTATTGGATGGGGGCAGACTTACGGGGAAAATATTTTAGTTTTGGACAGGTTGATATTGAGTGCAATGATTAAATGGGTCTGGAGCTCCAGAGAAAGATTAGGATCAGAGCTGGAGATTTGAAGGGCATCTGCTTATAGGTAGGTGCTCAGAAGGGGCCTTAGGACTGCCTTAGGTGAATGGGATGCACAAATTGGGGGTGGGTAGAGGGAAGGAAATGGTGAAACATATAAGGGGAAGCAGTAGCTTGAAGACAAATTTGATCCACTTTAAGATTTTACAAGCAATGCCTTAGACTTGGAGAGTGCTCATTTAATTCAAGCCCACTGGTACAGCTAGAGGTGTCCTGCAGCATCAAATGTCTAGGGATTCCTAGGATTCTTGAGCATGTGCTAGGATAGATTCCATAGTGCCTGTGGTAGGCTGAATCACACCCACCCCCCCACCACCGGCAGAACATCCACATCCTAATCCCTGGTACCTGTGAACATTACTTTATATGGTAAAATAAATAAATAAAAGAATGCTATTTTATACAGTAAAATTAATTTAAAAAATAAATTTAATTGCAGATATAATTAAATTAAAGTTCTTAAAATGGGGAGATTACCCTGGATTATCCAGATGGGCCCTAAATACAATCACATGTAGTAGAGGGACGCAGAGGGAGATCTTACACACACCAAGAAAAGGTGAAGTGAAGACAAAGCAGAGAGACATTTGAAGATGCTGGTTTTGAAGATTGAAGTGATGCGGCTATAAGCCAAGGAATGCCAGTAGCCTCCAGAAGCTGGAAAAGACAAGGAATGGATTTCCCCCTAGAGCAGCCAGAGGGACTCTGGCCCTGCCAGCACCTTGATTTCAGCCAAACAGTACTGATTTTAGACTTCTGACTTCCAGGACTGTGAGATAATTTCTGTTGTTTTAAGCCACCAAGTTTGTGGAAATTTGTTATAGCAGCCACAGGAAACTAATACAGTGCCTCCTCAAAGCTATCACTACTTAACAGACTTGATCCAGTAATTCCTAATTCTCAATAGGTGTCAGGACTCATTTGCCACATATTAGACATGGTACTCTTGTTATGTGCTTTGTCAAGTTTTCTTGGAACACACGGAATAGGGAGACCCTCAAATTCATAGGGAAGGAATGGGGAAGGATAGGGTCCTTTACCTGAAAAGTACTATCCAAAAATAACCTCTAAACCAAAATGTTCATGAATGATTCCTGCAGACCTGGCAACTCCTCTGACTGGACTGAATCTTAAGGGGTCATATAAGCCATCTCCCTGTCTTTGCCTGCACACAGCTAAGAGCCTGAACATGGAGAGGGTATCTGGTTTCTGGAAGACACCTGGCCTACTGTTTGGCATGGCTACTCAGGACAGAGTAACTATCATTCAAGAACCATGGGCAGACTAGATCTTAGGAGAAGATGGCTGGAGAAAGAAGCACATATAGAGAATGGATTGGAATTTATTGCTGTAAAGTGGAAAAGAGTTACTCCCAGCAATGCTGTTAGAGCGTTAGCAACAGTTCTCTCTCATGTGTTAGATTGGAAAATAACTTCTGTGAGAAAGATTGGGACAGAGTCTTGAACATATTTTAGCCAACCCATAAAATCAGAAGGGTTTCATAATATTGCTTTCCCCTCCAGAACTCCAGAATCCCAAGGCATTGTGCAGAAAAACTAAGTATACCTTTGTGGATGTTGAAAGCAACATAGCAGTGGAATTGCTACAAAGCAGTGGAATCCTACAATTTTCAGCTATGGAAAAGAACCTAGAGATCACCCAGTCTAAGCTCCTCACTGTACAGATGTGAAACCCAGCAGATTTTTTTTAACCCAACTTTAGATATTTAGATACTAGATATTTGCTCTGCAGTCTTGTTTTAGAGTCCATAGTGTTTTACTGGATCAGGTATTGATTCATGGCAATGAAAACATAAGCGCATTTCCAGTACACTGGACGACCACAATCCCTCCCCCGCCCGCCAGGGAGCGCAAACTAAAATTCCTCCTGCAGTCCAGAAGTGTCCCTCCGGGTCTGGGACAGAATCCCGTTAGCAACCAGGAAATTAGCGGAACCTTGAGGCTGAACGCTTGCAGCTGGTACGGTTGCTTTGAGGAAAGAACACGTCCGGTAGGAGAGGCCGTTCCCGCAACTTGTGGTTTGGTCGGCCTCTAGCTCTCGCGTTTCGATTTGCCGCGCTAACGGGGGTAGGCGGGCTTGCGTCGGGGTCACACTCTCCCATTGGTTGCTGCTGCGGCGGCGGTTTGGAGTGAGGGTAGCACGTTGAGCTGGAGGCTGTGCGGAGTGCGGCGGCCCAAAGCCTGGCAAAGAGCCTGGTGTCTGGTGGGAATCCGGGGTTGAGCCAGGCCTGAGTCCCCGGGGGATGGATCGCGTGTGGAGTGCGTGGTGCGGGAAGTGCGTCAAAGAGAAAGGGTCGCCGCCACTCTGGGCCCAGCGCATCGTGGTCGCCTGGCTCAGTAGGGCCGAGTGGGATCAGGTGACGGTGTATCTGTTCTCTGACGACCATAAATTGCAGCGGTACGCGCTGAACCGCATCACCGTGTGGAGGAGCAGGTAAGGCGGCAGGCTTAGCCCTCCTGCCTGCGTGCTGGTGGCACTTCACCTCTTCCTTTGTAGAATTTCCGTAAGGCCTTATTTTCCAGTTTTCTCCTAAATGCCTAATGGCCCCCCTACGCGTGGTTTGGGCATTGCTTGTCTCCCAAGTGCCCGGGGGAAGGTCGCAGCCAAGCTCGTGCACTAATCCCTTTTGCGGAAAGAAACGGGGTGTGCCTCAACAGCCCTTTTGTCAAGTCTGAGCTTTGACCCTTACCTTCTCTCATCTTGGGGAGGGTGCCGATGAGAGGGCACCGCTGTGGCTGAGCCAGCCTGGGCTTAAGGAGTAGCACTCTAGGGTGGATTTCTGATTCGAAATAGGAAGGGGGTGGGGGGAGCTTGCCTGCAAAAGCATGTTTGAATGGGGCGCTTCAGTCCAGTTGGTAAGATTTAGTTGGGAGCAGACAAGGGGCTAATGTCTCCAAGAATAAGGTCTTTTCTAGGTGAATGAGTTGAGGGTTTCAGGGTGAAAGAAAGAGGTGTGTCCACACTTAATTGTTGATTGGCTGTGTAGCAGTTAGATATCCTTTGTATGCCCTAAACCAGCCTCTCATATCCTGTGTACTATTGGATCCCAGGGACATTACCCTCCCTCTTCCCAGCTTCTTGATTTGTGTCTATCCACACACTCTTGAGCCAGTATATAATTGCAATAACCTACAACCTAGGTTCTGAGATGGAGGGTGGGCCCGTGTAAAGGACCTTTATGATGGTGCTGGACTGTGGCCCTTTAGGTTAGGCAACGAACTCCCCCTGGCAGTGGCTTCTACTGCTGACCTGGTACGCTGTAAGCTCATGGATGTAACTGGTGGCTTGGGCACTGATGAACTTAGACTGCTCTATGGCATGGCATTGGTCAGGTAAGACCTACATGGGTAGGGGTGGGGGGGGGTGGTTTTTTGAGGGTGGGGGGGGCGTGGGCTTAGCACATGATAAGCAAAGTTTGGCTTTTGGGTTCTACCTGAAGCAAAAAGCCTTGTGTGTCCCTGTGTATGGGTCACCTTGTGATTGCTTAATGTGACAGCTTTTGGTACCCCCTGTTAACACACATTCCTCTTTCTTCCTGAGAGCCTTCTCTCTTCCGTTTTTCTTCCCCTCTCTTTGGAATGTTGGGTGGGGGTGGTTCAGACCAAGTGGTCTCTATGGGTCTCTTCCAGCCTTGACAGTTTCCCCCTTTTACTCTTTCACCCAGAGGAACTTTTCTGCATGGTTCAATGTCCTTGGCCATGATTTAATGTGGATTTTCTAATCCTACCCCTATCTACACCTTTTTTCCATTCTCTCCATGAACACTGAAAGGTTACTGAGTTGTGGAAATGGAGACATGGGCCGGGAGTTCCTGATTTACAAAGTGACTCAGAGTGGTTCTAGCTGTATCATGTACATCAGGAAAAAGGTTGCCTCTGAGTTTTCTCATCTGTCAGAGTCTTTGCTTAGCTCATACTGTTTGCTTTGTCTGCCTTGAGGTCCTCCCTAGCTCTTCTTACCTTCTCCATTGTTTAGCTGTGCTCCCCGTATCATTTGATGTAGTCCTTTGTTGTAGCATTTATAACATATTATGTTCTAGCATAATATGTTATATTATGTCATGATTATTTATCCTAGACTGAACTCTTTAAGGCCAGAGCAGTGTCTTATTCATTTGTATGGCTTCAGTACAGGGCAGAGTCTCAGTAAATGTTAGACTGGATGGAACCATTCCTGCTCTGGCTGACACCAACCATAAGAACAGGACAGAACAGTCATTGGAAAGGTTGTGGAAATGCAAGGTGTCAGTAACTCAGCAAGGTGTTTTAAAGCCCCACTGGTTTGAATAAAACAGTTACTTGGGCTATGCCACTTATTTCTCCCCCAAACTCAGGTTTGTGAACCTTATCTCGGAGAGGAAGACAAAGTTTGCCAAGCTCCCTCTCAAGTTCCTGGCTCAGGAGGTGTGTATGATAAAGTGGCCTTGCTAAATTCTCTCTTCTCAGGAGGGCTCACTAAATGGGGCGTGGGGTGATGTGGGTACAGTCAGACTAGCTCATCCCACCACTGTCAGCCAAGCCCAGCAAGAGCCCCAGAGCCTCAGCTTCCAGCTTGAAAGAAGCAGACTTGCTCCCTTGCTCATGGCTGCTATCTTCAGTGGGCTTGGCCTGCCCAGCTTGCTGGGAGTGGCCCAGGTGAAGCTGAAGCACCCCAGTGCACCCCTGAGTGGGGACAGGAAAGAGGTGGCAGTTAAAGTGCCTGCTCTCTGGTTGTTGACAGTCTGAAGGAGGAGACAAACTCAACCAAGCAGGGTGAAAATGCGAGAAATTCCTGCCTTGAGTGGGTATGGGAGGTGTGTAGAGACCCAGATGGCAGACAGGTTCTCAGCCATCAAGAGAAGCTTCCTGGAGGAGGTCTGGGAGAGAAGGAGGAAGGGAGGAAGAGAGGGGAGAGTAAAGGGTACCCTGGGAGAGCAACTGGTACAGACAAGGGCAGAGGGAGGCTGAAGAAGGTGATTGTTAATGCTCATTCACAGGAATCTCTTCATTGGAGGAGGGTAGTTGGTGGTTGGGGGAGGCGAGTGTCTTCTGATTTTCAACATCACTTCCACAGAGCGTAAAGAGAATCAGGAGACCTGGTTTCTAATCTTGGCTCTGCCACTAAGAACGAAACCTCCTCTCAGGAGCTCAGTTTCTCTATCTGTAAAATGGGGAGAAGCCAGATTAATTCATCTCTGTGGCCCTTTCTGCTTTAATATTTTCTAATTTCTGCACTCACACCCTCCCCCACAATCAGGTGAACATTCCGGATTGGATTGTTGAACTTCGCCATGAGTTGACCCACAAGAAAATGCCCCATATAAATGACTGCCGCAGGGGTGAGTCCCCAGGGAGTATACCTATCACAGTTAAGCCCAGAGGCCTGGGCTAGGTGGCACTGTGGGGGGAGAGAGAGGGAGGAGGGTCTTCACTTGGGGTCAGAGCTGAGACTAGGGTGAGGCGAGTGAGGCATTTGCCTTGGACACAAACTTTAAGGGGTCTCTGTTCTCCCACTTTCTAGCCCCGTGCCATTTTTGGCATCCCATCTTCAAGTCTGGTATAAGTTTTTTCTAGGAAATGTGCTGGTGAGTGGGAGGAAGCAAAGAACTGGGGGATAACCCAGAGCAAGAGGGGCTGCTTCTAGATATTTGAGATTTGTGCCTCCTTGGAGCCAAGCCTCTTACCTGGGGCCTCCCCATAATGTTTGCAAGATGAGGCTGGAGGCCTGCTAGGAGCTGCTTGCCTGTGGCTGTTACTATGGCACTGCCTTCCTTCCTCCCCTCCTTTAGGCTGTTACTTTGTCCTGGATTGGCTCCAGAAGACCTACTGGTGCCGCCAACTGGAGAACAGCCTAAGAGAGACCTGGGAGTTGGAGGAGGACAAGGAAGAGACAGATGAAGAAGACCAAGAGGAAGATAAGAACATTGTCGTTGATGACATCACAGAACAGAAACTAGAGCCTAAGGATGAGGAGAAAGGTGCAGAGCCTAAGGATGAGGAGCAAGGTGCAGAGCCTAAGGATGAGGAGAAAGGTGCAGAGCTGGATGTCAAGGCTGATGGAGACAGCGAAGGCAACAAAGAGGTTGATCCACATTGGCAAAAGGCTGTGAGACATAAAGAGTTGTATGGTAGGTGTCCTTGATACAGAAAGGGGCCCATGAGCTTGGAAGACTCGGGCTTATGGTTGACTCTGGTTATTTCCCTGGCTCAGTATTTCCTCTGGGGTTGTGGTGAGGCTTAGCTTAAAAAAATTACTGTCACAAATTATCTTCCTTGAGCCCCGTGAGGCAGGAGAGCCAAGAATTCTAGTTCACAATTTACAACTCAAGAAATGAGGTGAGAGGGCTCAAAATTCCATCAGGAGCAAGGCACAGGGCTGGCTGCTCTATCTGTTTCCCTATTCTGTTTTCAGAAAGAGCCCGAGAACTGCTGGTATCCTATGAAGAGGAGCAGTTTAAGGTAAGAAAGTGCCCTTGACTTGGCCTGTTCTCATCTGCCCCAGCCATTTCTTCCTTCTTGCCAGCTACCTGAGAGAAGTCTTAAGAATGAAATTGAAAGAAAAGTGGCAAAGCTTGGAAAGCTCTTCCAAAGCTCTTCTTGGAAAGAGAGAGGGGGGAAGTAGGAAGGAGACAAGAGGAGCGGAGTCCAGTTGGCTGATCCTCCACATCACTGGAAGTTTGTGGATAATCGGTCCCACTGGGTGGTAGGGAACAACAGGGCTTAGGTGGTTGCATAGACCTGCGGTACTGCAGCTGATCAGCAGATGGCGTCCAGGAACCTTCCTAGATCAGGTGAGCTTGAGGGGTGCTGTTTTAGCAGGAAGGGAGGTAAGCTTAGAAACCATTCACCTCAACCCTTCCTTTTCACAGATGAAGAAATTGAAGCCATGGATGAGTGAAACAACTGGCCCAAGGTCACATATGCAGTTAGTGATAGAACCAGGACAAGAACCTGAGTCTCCTGATTCACTTTCTTCCATAACCCATTGCTTCCTTTCACCCCTTGGTCCAAGGGTCTCTGCGCAACTCCAACCAAATGCCCCCATTGGATATCTATGTATTGGATTATCCGATTATTGAGAGCCACAATAACAAGGGAATTTGGGGGGTGGGGAGGGAGGAAAAAGAAAAAGTCTGGAGTTTGAGAGTCAGGATATTTTTAGTTGCAGGGCCAATAGGGACATTGTGGGCTCACCTCTGCATACCCTGCCGTATCCCCTGAAGGGACGTGCTGAGAGGTCCTATGAGAAGGAATCCTGGAGGGATGGGGGGGGGTGTTACCTGGCTGAACCAGCCTTCTGATGGGACCCTCTTTGCTGGCAGGTGCTGGAGAAATTTAGGTATTTACCTCAGGCCATTAAGGCGTGGAATAACCTGTCCCCACCTGTAGAATGCATCCTGGCAGAGCTCAAGGGCATTACATGGGAGAACAGGTGTGTAACTAGGTAATCAGGGGCTGCCTACTCTCTAGGGTAGAGTGTAGCAGCCTCACTGAAATTGGTTTTCATATCCCAGCTTGCCAGCCTCTGCTGTAGGAAATCCCAGGGATAATCTTGACCCCCCACGGGTGACCCTGCATTTCACATGATCCTCTTCCCCAAACCCTGCCAGCTACCAGGTGGGGTTGCCTACTCTGAGTAACTGAAATGGCCAGAGGCAGGAATGTCTACTGTCATCCATCCCCTGGCCAGCTTTGTTCCTCTTTGTCCAGTGGTATGTGGAGCTCTTGGCAACTAGGAAAAGCCCTTTATCTTTTGCTTTTTCACTGCCAATCTCTTGTCCGAGTTTGAGGTAAAAGATATATGGTATGCACTGCTGGTCTCTTTTGAACTGCTATTAGAGAAGATCAGCGTCCCCTGGATAATTGTGGTTGAGGGGACAGAGGAGGGGCCTTCCCAGGGCCTGGATCCTCCAAAGACTAAGTCCCCACTGACCCACCCAGTATGGCCATGAGCCTTATTTTCCCCTCAAAGTAGTACTCAGTTCAGTCAGAGCAGACAGTGTCTATCCATTCCTTTCCTCCCTGGCTCTTTGGGGCTTGCTACCTACATTCAGCTGGAAAGGGCTTTGGGAAGAGGTTGGAAAGAATCTGGGATGGAGCGGAGAGTATAGGAAGGTGGTATATGTGGCAGAGTGGGCCTGGGTGGGAGCCTGCAGTGCAGGTTAGGATTGTCCCTGGCGTCTTCTTTATTCCCGGGATACCAGTAGTTCCAAAGGTGTTTTATCAGTGTCTGCCCAGCCTAGGCTTCTTAGCTGTACCCTTCAGTAAAGGGGTGAGTGGTGGCCCCCTCAGTAGCTTGGAAAACTATCCTTGTGCTATACAGTAGTGTCTGCCTGGTCATGCTGAGCAGGCAACTGGCTGACTGTTTTAAGTGCTCTTCCTGCATACTGACCTGAGGAGATGGGAGATGGACGGAAGGACAACTCTTTCCTCCTTGAGCCTGGTAGAGGGAGGGATCTGAGCATGACAACCCTCCAGACATTGAGACACCTTGGGAGCTCTTGTTCCCCCTCAGCCCAGTCAGCTAGGAGAGCCTCTCTTAGGGAACTGCTAGCTCTGGAGGAGACAGCTGGATGTTGCTGGTTTTGGTTTGAGCTAGATGGGGATGAGAGATTACCCCTATAGCTTATACTTTTAACCTCTGTATCTTAGTTCTGGGTTCTTGGGGTCCTTAGGAATGAGGATAATATAATATTTGGCCCAGCAATTGAGTCCCCAAAGTTTCTGCTTGTAAGATCTGAAAGAGGGTAACCAGGGAGAAGGGGAGGGGTAGGAGACTGGAAGACTGTCAAGGGAAACAAAGACTGAGCAGGAACTAAAGTCTAAAAGCCCTTGACCCTATAACCTCAAGCATTTAACTCCTTTGTGGGCCTGGGACTTTTCTTCATCTGTGCTTTCGGGCTTGTTCAGCCACTGCTGCCCTTGTTATGGGCCTTAGATTTGCCTGTGCTTGGTAAATGCTTGTTCAAAACCCACAGATCCCAGTCTTTGGCTCAGCCCCTGACTCAGGGAGGCTGAGGCCTGAGAACCAACTGTCAGCTGCCTTCCTTTTCCCCCATGCTGGTTTGGCCATTTGAGTCAGAGGCATTAGCTGCCTTGGGAGTGGGTAGGGGAGTAGAAGAGGGTCTTCTGCCTGTTTCAGTTTACTTAATTTAGTGTCCTCTTGCTCCAGGGAGGCTCTGCTAGATGCTTTTCTGGATGACGGCTTTCTCATCCCCACATTTGAACAGTTGGCAGCTTTGCAGTTAGACTATGAAGGTAGGGTCCTGGAGGCTCGCTGCAGCCTTAGGGTACTGTGTATCCTGGGCAAGAACACCAGGGGTGGGCTGGGTGGCCCTGGACTGGGAGGTAAGGGCTGTTTACTGCTGTTCCATAGCTACTGGAAGCCCTCTTGGCTGAGCAGAACATGTAGCCCCACTGATAAGTAGTTGTTGGGCTATCCTTAGGTGGCCTGGAATTGGGTGGGGTGAGGTGGGCTGGGGTGGGCTGGGGTGGGGGTGGGGGTCTTAATGCCATTATTGTGCTATGTTAATTGTGATCTAGCCACTTGCTAGAGAGCTAGAACAGCAGAACTGGAAGGGCCTTGTGAGGTCATCTAGTCCAACATCCTCATGTTACAGATGGGCAGACTGAGGTCCAGAGAGGGGAAGGTACTGACCCAAAGTCACACAGTGAGTTATTGACAAAGCCGAAGCTAGAACCAGAGCTCTTTTTCTTTTATATTCTATTTTGAGTCAGTTGTTGTTTACCAGATACTAACTGGTTTCTCTCCCCGCTGTTCTACTTTCCTCTTTCCTCCTGTCCTCTGGTGGCAACTCTGTTATTGTTGGTGGGGCCCCCTCTTCTTCTCCCTCTCTCTCCTCCTCTTCCTCCCTTCCTTCTCTCTCTCCCTCTTTCCCTTTCTCGACCTCTTCTCTCCTCTCCTTCTTCCCTCCCTCCCTCCTTCTCTCTCCCTCCCTGCCTCCCCTTTTCCTGTCAATGGGTGTTTCTCACAAACCAGAAAACGTGGACTTGAATGACGTCCTGGTGCCAAAGCCGTTCTCTCAATTCTGGCAGCCCCTGCTCAGGGGCCTGCACTCCCAGACCTTCACGCAGGCCCTGCTGGAAAGGATGCTCTCTGAGCTGCCAGCCTTGGGGGACACCGGGATCCGGCCCACCTACATCCTCAGATGGACCATTGAACTGATCGTGGCTAACACCAAAACAGGTGAGGGAGACTAGCCCTAGCCCCAGGGCCTAATGCAGCCCAGGCAAGAGCATCTGCCACTGTGCTCAGCTCTCGACTGAATAGCACCAGGAGGGCACATCCCTTGTTAAAGGTTTAGGTCTGCCCAAGAGGGCCCCGCAGCAGCAGTGGACAAATCTCCCTTCACATTTTTCTTCTCAGAGCCAAGTAAACTGGACTGGGGCAAAGGGTCCTGAATACTTTGAGCAATTGGGAGGTATAGAATGGGGAGTCGGAGTCTGGGAGCACAGGGATGGGCAGAGCCAAGCTTTTCGAGGTGCAAGATTGGGTGGGGGGCTTTCTAGTGCCTTCTCCTCAGGCCCTCTCTTCTCTCTCAGGACGGAACGCCCGCCGGTTTTCTGCAAGCCAGTGGGAAGCGAGGAAGAACTGGAGGCTATTCAACTGCTCTGCCTCCCTTGACTGGCCCCAGGTGGTTGAGTCCTGCTTGGGCTCACCTTGCTGGGCCAGCCCCCAACTCCTTCAGCTGTAAGTCTCTTGAATTCCATCCAGTAAGAGGGCGAGACCCTGCAGGCCTCAGGGCCACACAGCCCTAGAATGGCACAGTTGGACGAGCCCTTGCAAGGACACCTAGTCCTGTCCCCGTCCTACTAACAGATGAGAGAATTGAGTCCCAGAGAGGGGAGGGGTAAGGTATTCTTGCGTAAGATCACAGAGCTTAAGACGTGGCTGAACTGAGTCCAGTATGAAAATGGACAAGATAACCCCCCTAGAGTGTTTAGCACAGTGGCCTGTACAGAGTAAGTGCACAATAAATGGTAGCTGCTGTTTATTATTGAACCCATTCTTCTGACTTTACGCCCAGTGCTGTCTCTATTATCTTCCCAAAATATACCTCTCATAGGTGCTTAACAACCTTCAATGGCTCCTTATTGCCTTCCTAATGAGGTCTAGGCTTCTTAGCCTGACATTCAAAGATCTTTCCGATTCTGCCCCAACCTATCATGATAACCATACCTCCTGTGATTCCCCTTTACCCAGTCTACTCTGGGTGCTGTGGTCAAACTGAATATTGCGCTGGTTCCTGTAAATACCTGTGGTTGTCTCCCTTTCTTTTTTTCTGTCATTTCCTGACCCTGAGCCACTTCCCTCATACTCATGGAAGGCTTTAGCACCCAGTTCTCTTCCTGCTTTCTAGAATGATATCTGTTTCATTTGAGTGACCCATCTGACACTGCAGCTCCTCACCTCCAGTGACCTTCATTCTCCACTACACTCAGCAACCCATTTCCATCACTCAGAGCTATTCCACCTCTGAAAGCTTACATCCCAGCATCCCACTCGGTGACCACCACCTCTTGTCCTACCAGTTCTCACCCTCGCATCCCACAACATCTGCTCTTTGCCTGCCTCTAGACCTCCATCCCTCCATTTCTACCTGCCTCAATTTTGCTTCCCCTCAGTCCTATCTGTGGTTGATCACTTCAGCCACCCATCATCAGCACCCTCAGCTCTGCCCATCCTTTGGCGTGTCTGACTTGCAAACCCCCGAGCTGGGAGTGATCCTCCCCACTCTGCTTCTCCCACTCCTCAGCCCGGGTAGCTGAGCTCTGCTGGAGAAAACCACATAGCCCTGCGGATTGCTGCCACTGCAGAGGTATGATTTTTAATCTCAAGCCAGGCCTCAGTTCTGCTTGTCTGAACTTTTACTTGTTTTCTGCCCACTTTCTCTCCTGTTTCCTGACTGTTCTGAAAACCCTTACCACTCATCTCAAGCCCCACCCCCCCCTCCCGTTTCACCCTAGCTTCCTCAAGCACATGGAGGCCTCCAGCAGGGCCCCCTCGACCTGAGGTCCAGCCCTCGTGAACTGATCTGCGGCTACACTCAACGTTGTCGCCAGTCTCAGGATGAGGTGGCCTTGCCCAGCCTCAAAGCCTCCTCCTCCACCTGTGCTCTGGAGCTACCTCTGCTAGCATCACTGGGGCCTCACCCCAGCCTCTCCCTTGCTCTGCTGGCTCTTACTCTTCAACCTGTGAACAGTGCCTGAGTTTTTCTTATCTTTAAACCAAACAACAATAACAGCAACACAAGCAAAATCTCCTTTGACCCTGCATCCTTCTGTTGGGTTATCACTAGCTTATCACTCCTTCCTCTCCTATCAAAACATCTCAAAAGAGTAGTCTACACTCAGCAGTCTCAATTTCCTCACTACCTTCTTACTCCTCAAGCTGCTGCAATTTGGCATTCATCCCCAGAGCTGCTTTGACCTAATTACCAAATCCAGTGGGCCCTTGTCCATTGACTGTCTGCCGCATTGATGCTGTTTACCACTCCCTCCTTCAAATGCCTGTGCTTTTTTACTAGTTCCAGTAAAGTACCAAAGCTCAAATCTCTTTATCTAGCTCAGGCCTTTCCCCTAAGATTCAACCTCCTGTATTTGACTGCATGCCAGATATCTCCCCTTAGATGGCCTCCAGGCACGTTACTGTGACCGAAAGAGCATGGGTCATCTTACTCCCCACCCCAGCCCCAAAGTGAACTTCCTCCTCTGCTCCCTATCTCACTTGGTGGCAGCACTATCTACTGTGTCATGTTGATTCTCTCAAGTACTTCTCAAATCTGAGATTCTGTCTTTCCCCTAGTGTCTCCTTCCCTCTATCAGACTAAGCTTTTCAAGGACAAGGGTTCTGCATTAGCCATCTGTGCCCCAGCACGCCATGCAAGTCCAGGCCCCAAACAAACCTCAGTAAATGTTGTTGAACTGAACTGTACTCTGCTGTCTCATTGCCAGCAGTGCTGTCTCTGGTGGGAACTGACTCCATGCTTGAGGAATAAATGAAGTGGGAGTCTGGATGCTAAGACCGTCTTAGTCCCCTGATCTTTCCCATGGAGTCAGAAAGTCTTTCTTGAACCCTAATGACATTTAGGGCACAGTTGTATCTTATAAGTAACTTATAAGAGAAAAATGTAGCCTTGTTGACAGAAGTCAGCCAGTGCAAGACCTCCAGGAGATGGGACTGAACCAAACAGCCAAATCTCCAGATGTGTGCGCTCTAGACTGGAAGTGATATGGATGGGTGGGAAACTGGGAGGAGAACCAAAAAGTCCTAGAGGCATTTGAGCAATTCCAGCAAGAGAAAGAATAAAGGAAATTTCAAAATTCTGAAGGAACATGGCATGTGTATGTAAGGGGGGGAGGGAATGAAAAGAGCAGCACGGAGAGGTTGGATAGGTGGCCTTCTAGGTACTTTCCAATCCTAAGTGCCTACAGAGTGGAAGCTGCTGGTCTTGGAGAAGTCTGGACCACAGAGATCTTCTCCCAACCCAGGCATACCAGAGGGATGCGACACATGCCAGCAGTAACAGCGGCTCACTTGGGTACGATTTCTTGTGCACAGATCCTGCCTTTCGCAGATAATCAGTGAATCTAGTCCTAATCATCCTGTTACACAGATTGGGAAATGGGATTTCCCCAGGTATTAGGCTGCAAGTCAGTAACAAGTCTGCAAGTCAGAGCTGGGGCCAGAAACCAGAATCCAGATATACTGTCCTTACTCCTGTGCTCTTTCTACAGTGTTCCATTAGATTGCACATACAGAACGTAACTTTTCTTTTCCCCACAGGAAAAATAAAAGATACCACTGGCAATTAAGTGTCGGACATGGTGCTGTGTTTGTAGAAGCATTTTCATTTCACTTGACACAGCAGTCTTTGGAGGTGGAGATATTATATACTCTTATTTGACAGATAAGAAAGACACCAAGGTTCTGAATAGTGTGAAGTGACTTATCCAAAAGTCATGCAATTTGTTGATGGTGGGACAGGGATTTGGGCCCAGGGCTTATGAGTCCAAAGTCCACCTTCTTTCCACCAGCCTGACCTGTGACCTTCTCAGTCCCTAGCTGTGACCAGGCAAACCCGAGGAAGGAGATGGATTTTAAGATTCATATCACCCCTGCACCTCAGTGGTCAGACTAGATAGCTTGAGAGAGCGGGTGGGTAATAATAAACAGTGGTAATATGGCATCTTGCCAATATAAAGTACCTGGGAATATTTATTATTAATCATACAAATGGACCACAGTGAGAGGGAAGAGAGTTTCTCTCTGGCTTTTCCCTCTGGCTTTTCCTCTTAGTAGTAAGGCTGGAAGCTTTTTGAGAGCTTCCCCCAGCCAGCCAATATCAATTCAGTTTGAGCCAGTGCCATCTTGGAATATGAAATTAGCCCTGCAGAGAGGGTCTCCCAGTGGAGTCACTAGCTCCCAGCCCTACCCCCAGCAGCCAGTGACCAGCAACCACACCTATGTGTCCGGTCTGCCTATGGGGCCCAGAGAGAAAACAGCCCGCTGAGCACATGGCCCTTCCTTCTGTGAACAACCCACAATTCAAACTCGATACACTTAGAAGGAAACTATCCATCTGTCCATCCTACCCATGCCTCCAGCAGTGACCAGGTGCCTGCTGGGTGCCCGGTTCTATGTGAGGCTCTGCAAGGGGTACTCACCCTCTTCCTCCCCAGGAGCTCTCCTTCCCAACCGCTCTGTGTTTGTTGGTGGTTTTGCTGTTAGCGCCGTCCTTTGTGTGCACCATGTCATCATCTTTAACTCTCCTCTGCCTTCCCCCTACCATCTGATCACCAAGCCCTGCTCTCTGTCTGTCTGGCCTTCACAGCTTCTCTCCTTCCCATCTCTGCTGCCAGTGCCCTAGGTCAGCCCTCACCGACTCTCCCTGGTCTCCCTGACTCTAGGCTGCCCCACCCAGGCCATCCTCCACATGGTCACCATGGTGATCTTCAGAAATGCAGCCTTCACCTGTGCTCAAACACATCAGATGACCCCCAACACACACACACTTAACCTTTGCAGGCTTCTCTTGCTCCCACAGCTCCTCAGCACAGCCCTTCCCCTCGAGCCAGGCTACTCTCACCGCATGCACACAGCCCGGTGTGCTCGCTCTTGTCTCTGCACAAAGCCTTCCCTTGATCTCTCCTGCCCTCCTTGTGCTCTCTGCCTCCCCCCAGCTCCTGTAGTGCCCAGGTCTGCAGTGCTCATCTGGCCTCCCTCCCACATTCTGCTTTGTCTTGTCAGCTGCTGCTTTTTTTTTCTTTTCCTCCATTCCAGGCTGGGCTGTAGTTGCCCCCCAAAAGGGATCACACTTTGTGTTCCATGCAGAAGGAGCACAGCACACTTCCAGGCATATCTTTGGAGCTCAGGATAGATTGCTCAGCTAAAGAGAGGGATCTGCTATTCTCATGTCCAGCCCTGCAGGCCTGTTGGCTAGTTTGTGTATTTACATAGCATTTCAGTACAGATTAATAGCTATCATTTATTGCTTGCTCACTATGTGCCAGGCACTGTGCCAGGCATTCTGTGTGAGCTATCTTATTTACTCCTTTCAACAACCCTCTAAATTAGGTGCCATTATTGTCCTCATTTTACTGAGAGTGGAAGTGAGCCACAGAGATGAATTATGGAGCTTGTTCAGGGTCCATGGTCCTCTTGTATCTGTGTTGTGTCTGCTCTACTGCACTGCCTTTCAGAGGCAGGTCTGGAAGCTCAGAGACCAAATTCAAACTGGAGTTTTGGGATATAAAATGACTTGAGATTTTGAATCTTTCTTACTCCATCCCTCTTCTCAGCATCTTCAAAGCCATGGGGCAGGTCCTGCCAGACGAGGAGCAGGAGAAGCTGCTGCGCATCTGTTCCATTTATACCCAGAGTGGAGAAAACAACCTGGCGCAGGAGGGCTCAGAGGCTTCCCCCATTGGGAAGTCTCCATACACACTGGACAGCCTATACTGGAGCCTCAAACCAGCTGGCTCGAGCTCTGGACCTGAAGGAGAAGCCCAGCAACAGGAGGAACAGGGCAGCCTTAATGATGCCAAGGAAGATGAGAAGGAGAATCAAGAGGCCTTGGAAGACCAGGTGGAAGAGGATGATGAAGAGGAGGAGGAAGAGGAAAATGATGACCAGAAGTGGGAGGAGGAGGAGGAAGGTGATGATGATGACGACGACGATGACGATGACGACGATGATGACGACTACGAAGATTATGAGGAGGAAGACAGGATGGAAGTGGGGCCTTTCTCTATGGAGGAAGAGTCCCCCACTGCTGAGAATGCCAGGCTCCTGGCCCAGAAAAGAGGAGCTTTGGAGGGCTCTGCATGGCAAGTTAGCTCAGGTAAGAAGCCTGATATCCACTTTCTCCCCACATCTATCTTCCCTCTCTGGCTGGCTCTTGAGGCTTCCCTTCACCCTAGAGAAAGGATGGAAAGTAGCAGGAGGTAGCCAGCATGAGCCAAGCCTGGGAGACAGCCTGGCGTGTGGATGACAGCTGGTTTCCCTCCCCCTTAAGATGGAGCATGTGAGCGCCAGGGACCTTAGCACTGTCATGCTGCCAACTGCCTCATGCAGAGAGCACATTCAGAGAGGTTGGTGTGGGTGTGGGCACTGGGCAGCAAAACACAGAAAGCTAGAGGTAGGTGGTTGATATATGTATGATTCTGCGTGTGTTTTTCATGTGCAGTGATCGGGGCAAGGAGCCAAAGAATAGTGCTTTCTGTGTATATGTGAATGTGTATGGACACCTGGAGGCTGGTTGGTGATAGGACAGGATTTTGCTGTGTGTATGAGAAAGAAGGAACCCAGGGGTATTCAGTCAGTGGAAGTGGAAATGAGATCAGAAGGGGGAGAATAAGGAGCAGTGCAGTTTTTTGGTGAGCGTACAAGTTAGTGAGACAAAGCCGGGAGGGAGCAGGAGGTTGAATGGTAGGTGGGGGAACATGAGTCAGCTCCTGAGGGTGGTATTTTGAATGCCCTCATTTGGGTTGGGGAGCAGGAACCTTAAGGCAGGGGGACTCCACAGGAATGAACAGTCTGATGTGTGCACATGGGCATGTGTGTATGTGTACACGCTGGAGGCAGGGGTAGACGTGGGGCACAGCCCATGTGATGGAGCCTGGGGCTGGGACTGGGTATGGTGTGGGGTAGGCATGGTGGGGAACAACAGGGAGAGAGAGGGGAAGCAGTGAAGGAGCTTAGGGGGAAAGTGAAGTCTTTGCCCTTATATGGACGTGTGTGTGGAACGGCTGGGACATAAAGGCCCTGAGTGCTACGGATGGGGGAACATATTTATGTGTGTGTGTGTGTGAATGGGTATGTGCTTGCATGTGCTGGACAAACCAAGGCACAGCAACAGAGAAATCTCTTAGAGCAAGGAGGGCTGTGTTTGTAAATATTCAAAGGGAGGGGCAGTGACTCAGGCAGAATTGTGTGTGTGTGTGTGTGTGTGTGTGAGAGAGAGAGAGAGAGTAAGGGTTGTGAAAAGAGAAAGTGTGAAGTGGGCTGTATGTGCATCTGTGCATACATGCACACATGGTCATATATGTTTTTGGAAGAGGAGGCAGGGTTGCTAAGACCTATGGGGACCAGGAGGCATCTGTATGAGGGAGAGAAGTGGAAACAATAAGAGGTGGGGGGATATGGAAAGGCCTGAGAACAGGCAGTGAAACAGCCATCTTGAGATGGCCTGTGTGGTCTGTGCTATCACTGAGGGGACATGTACAAAGGTATCAGGCTAGAGAGCCAAGGGCAGTGATATAGACAGGGTTGGGAGTAGGGAGGATGGTCAGGTCAGTGACAGACATGGGGGAATGGTCCCTTGTACAAAGGTGTCTTTGTATGCATAGGGCAATGCAGGGTGTTAAGAGAGTCACAGCTTCCTTCATGTAAGAGAGCCAGGGATGGGGAGATGGGCAGGCAGAGGTACAGCCCTTCCTGTGGGGGTTCTTTGAGTAACATAAATCTCTAGTCCAGGGTTGATACTTTCCAGAATGCCAGGGGCATAATGACAGGGAGAATTCTTTGGGTACCAGGGAGATGCAGGAGGCCAGAAACTGGATCTACTTGGAGGAGCTCACCAGTGAAGGCTTCACTTGAAAACACTGGATACACTAGTGTAAGGATGGGGAAGGGATTTAATATAATACTGTGTGGAGGGTACTTAAGTGATAGGACAGAGTGGGTGGGGAGTGCCTGACATGGTCCATTCCGAAGTGGAGTATGACAGGGGTGGGGAGGGGTTGTGAACGTGGAAAGGCTAGGGCATTGAAATCTTTCCCTCTCCCCCTTGTTGTTACTTCCTCTGTATGTGTATACACATATGTGGAGATGCAGGAATGTTAAGATTTCTGGTTTGTGTGCCTGTGCATGAGAAGTATGAGAGGCAGGGAGTAAAACTGGAAACATTTGTTGAGTGGAGGGTTTGGTCTGTGTGCTTATGTATGTATATTGAGGCATCTATAGGGGGTGGGATATGCAATGAGACAGCCCTTCCCTAGAGAAGGGATGTTCTTTGTGTGCATATCTGGGGCAACAAGACCTTGCAGGGGGCAGGGAGAGCATGATAACCGCTGAGAGAGTGTTCACCCTGAGGTGGTATGTGGGCCTGTATGTATATCTCTCAAGGCAAGGCTGCTAAGAAATGATGTGGCACTCAAACACGTTGGGAGGGTGGTTGTGCATAGATGTGTAGGATATCTAGGTCATTCAGATATGCAGAGGTATCTTTCAGTTTGGGGAGGAGGTGCGGTGGGAATTCTGGGGCATCCGGACTCTCCAGGATATATATATATGCGTGTGTGAAAATAGGGGCGAGGGTGAGCGATTGAGGCAGTGATACAGCCAGGTCTGAAGAAGGTGTCATCTGTGTCTGTGTAGGGACATGTTTGGGGAAGTGGGAGAAGAAGAGTAGAGAGGAACAAAAATGTCTATAGTTGTGATAGTTGTGTGCATGGTATGTGGGGGTTGGGGGTGGCTGTGGTGGGGGTGCTGCATGTGAACACATAGAAGGACCATGAAGAGTGTATGGGGGAGTATGGAAGGGACGGGGAGTGCTAAGGTGGAGAGGAGAAATGATGAGAAATGATGCAGAGAGGAGTGAGGATGAAGATAAACAGCCTGTGCTGAGCAGGCTAAGTAAGGTGGGTGGATGGACAGAGTAGGTGGGCTTGTGCACCCATCTGAGAACTAGCTCCTCAGCCCTCTCTTGCCTCCTCCCTTTGCTCCACAGAAGATGTACGATGGGACACTTTCCCCTTAGGCCGAATGCCAGGTCAGACCGAGGACCCATCAGAGCTTATGCTGGAGAATTATGACACCATGTATCTTTTGGACCAGCCTGTGCTAGACCAGCGGCTGGAACCCCCAGCATGCAAGACTGGGTGAGTGCCCATGGCAGCAGGATTTCTCACCCCTTTCTCTGCCTCCCGCAGGAGGGAGGGAGGAAGGGAAGAACATAGAGTGGGGTGGATGGGGGAGGTAACTGTCCCCAGTCAGGGCCTAAATGAGTGAAATATAAGCTCCAGTCCCTGGCTGGGCCCTTGCCAGGAGTCCTAGCCCCTAGTGTGGGGGACCAGTGAGGCAGCCACACAGAACTGGCTTGGCATCCCTCTCAGATTGCATCTGGTTTGTGCATGCGTGCATGTGTGTGTGTGTTTGTGTGTATGTGTGTGTGTGTGTATTGGGAAGGGAGAGGTCCATAGCTTTCAACAGATTCTCTAAAGGATCCACCACTCCTAAAAAGTCAAGAATGGGTGCTCTAATTAACTTCTTCATGTTCCTGAGGAGAAAACTGAGGCCCAGAAAGGGGAAGGGATTTGTCCAAAGGTGCACAGAGTAATCAGTAGGCCTCCCTGCACTGTCCAGGCATCTTGGTAGCAAGGCCTACGCAGGGCTCCATGCTGTCCCTCGAAACTCACCTCTGGATCACAGGCGTAGGAGCCCTTGGGTCATCAGGGAGCCAGGAACCAAGCAGCCCTTGCTGAGGGGCTCTGCTGGTAACACAAAGGAGCCTGTCCAGAGGGCCTGTACATTCCAGAATGCGGGGCCATTGTGACCAGGACAATCCTGTGAGTACCAGAGAGAGACCTCTGTGGGCCCCTGAAACAGTCTGTCCCTGTGCTGCCTGCCCACTGCATGGGAGATGAGCCCCTCTCTTCTTCTAGACATTCAGAGAGAGGGCTATGGAACCCAGGGACCTCAGCAGCAGGCCAGGCCCAAGGCAGTGTCATGGACTCTCTGTTGTAAGCCGGGGCAGCAGGCCTCTTGGAGAGGAGAGGAGGCAGTGGGGGAAGCCAGGTGGTCTGTAGTTGGGAGTGGGGCCCACATGTCTGAGAGAGAGACCTCCTCTCCCTTGGGTAGGGCTGTCTTGATGAACATCAAGGTATCAAGGGTGAAGTTTGGGCAGGTAGAGCTGTTATATCCAGAAGGAGGCCCAGTCCCACACCCCCTGTAGTAGGGAGACTTCCTCAGCTGGAGCCAGCATGCCCACCCCTGCTCCTTGTCTCAGCTCCACCCCGACTTGGCTGTGTGGCCTTGAGCAAGTCCCTTTTCATCTCTGAGCCTCAGTTCCCTTGTCTGTGAGATGGTGAGTGATGGGAGGGGATGGGGCTAGATCATCTGTAAGGGTTTTTTCAGCTGCATTAGTGTAACCATGGATCTCCCTGAGAGGAAAGATGATGACTTTGCTTTCAGCTGTCACCCTCATCTACCTGGAAGGACTTTTGACCTGCAGGAAGCAGGGGAAGCAAGAGTGTTCTGAGCAGGGCCAGGGAAGAGGAGGGCAGTCTTCTCCCTAGGGCAGTTTTGCAATCCTGAGATGGGAGCTGGGCCTAGCCCTGCAGCCTAAGCCTGGCCTTGGGCCCCTTAACCTGCTGTTGGGGTGGGAGGCATCCAGCCCAGGGTCCTCTGGGCCCCCAAGATCTAGGGCCTTAGAAGAAAGCCTATTAAGGCAGCCACTTTCAATACCTTCCTGGGGGTAGGGTGGTGCAGGTCTTCCTTTCCTACCTCAACCCAAATAGCTCTGCTTTAATCTGGTTTAGGTACTGGGGTTCTATATAAAGTTTCATTTGAAAAGTTCCACTCCTTTTCTCCCTCCTCCCTCAACTGAGGGCAGGGCAGAGCCACCCTTGGGGCCCATCTTGAAGTGGTTTCTCAGATGTATTCCAGTCTCTTTGTAAAGCCAGGCAAGAGCGTGGGCCCTTCCCATAGACACACACATCAAGCACCCTTAGCCCCTCCAGAGCCTAAAGCTGCCTCCTTCCCTGACTGACCTCCCCTCTCCCCTCTCTTTGCAGCACCCTGGGCCTGAGCTGCAGCATTGGCAGTGGCAACTGCAGCAGCGGCAGCAATGACAGTGGCAACTTGGACGGCCTTCTCTGGAGCCAGGGCCAACTGCATGGGCTCAAAAGTGGCCTACAGCTCTTCTGATGCCAGCCCTGGTGCAGGTGTTCATCCAGTGCTACTGGGGCAACAGCCCACTCCCCCCCACTCCCCCAGTGCACCTAGTGCTCCATAAAACAAGCTGGGAGACAGCCTGCATCAGCCATATCAGCTCAGCTTTCCATCACATAGGATTTTGAATATGTTTTGTTTTGTTTTGCTTTGTTTCATTTAGTTTTTTGTTTTGAAAAACAATAAACAGGCAACTGTTTTGGTGTTTGTGAGATGAGGGGTTGTGTGCTTCTTCCTTTATTCTGGGGGCTCCGGAAAAAGTGGGATCATAACAGAGCAGGATCTGGGTCCACTGCCCCTTTTATGCCTTTTTTCTGACTCAAACCATTTTCACTCCCCTCATTGGAATGTAGTGTGGGGCCAGCTCACTAGGAAGCATCAGGCCCCAGAAGAGGCATTGTTGGCCATAAAGCCCAGCCAGCATCAGGGGAATCTGCTCAGAACCTCCCTGACAGCTGGAAGACCCAGGTCTTCCTGTTGCTATTCAGCAGGCTTCTGACTCATTTACCTGCCTGCCCTCACTGGGCACCAAACAGCAGTTGAAAGTCAAAGAGAAACCTTTCTTTGTCACCTTTTTGCCTAGAAAAGATGAAGTGGACTTCCCTGTGGTATGCACTGGAGCAGAGAAATGTCTAAGGGACTGAACCAGAGTTCTTCTATGGTCACCCAACTCCTTCAGACACTCAGAGTGCCTTACCCTGTCAGCCCTGAGCTGCCAAGAGACAGGGATGAATAAAATATGTCTCACCCGTCAGAGCCCTCTGCTGGGTGAAAAAGGACAAAGTTCACCAATTATGATAACCTGATGCCTTTGCTAAGTGTCTTAAGAAAGCCCCAGTGTACACAAGTTCTTTGTTTTTCTCAGGGTGATATTTCCAGGGTGGTGGTTGACTGAGGTTAAGATTGGCTACAGTATCTCCCACCCCAACTTGGGAGAGTGATAGCTGGGTGAGAGAGTGGGCATCTGTGGGGCCCGTTTGGGCCCAGATAAGGTGAAACAAGGGACAGAACCAGGCCACATTCCAGCCAAGAAGCTGGCTCTAGAAGTGGCTGAGCCAAGGAATGATGAAAGGAAGGAGAGGGCATATGCTATAAAATGCCAAGGAGGAATTGAGTGGAAGTGTCCTGCCAGAGCCCAGTCAAGGGTTTAAACTAGTTAAGACTCTAGGGAGTCCCCAACACCTCTTAAAAGATATCCTGAATATCTTTGTGGGTATGTGTATGTAATCATTTTTCTAGAGCTAGTTCACAGGTTTAATCAGATTATCAAAGGGGTCCATGAGCCCAACAGCTGAAAAGGTTACAATTTCCTATCCTGTGTGGACCCAAGCGCCAGGCATGGGCCGAGCAGTCTCCTGCACAGGTTAATGCAAAGTCAGTTTCCCTCCAACTCTTCCCTCTCCTGCCAAATGCTAAGTCAGCATCCAGGAATGTCAGATCTAACGGAGCCCTCAAGGAGTATCTAGGCCATATCTAAAGGGATTTGCAAATGTGTATTCTGGGACATAGCCTCAGCATCTGCCCTGTGGGGAGATGGGTGCTGCAAGCTCTTGGTTCCTGTCCAGCACTTCTCTAAAGCAGCCTGGATTTTTATCTATTGTGTATGTATTGGTATTGTATATAAGATTTTTTTTTTCAAAGTGGGCTTTGCTGCTAAAAAAAAGTTTAGAAATCATAGTTCTAGTCTAGCCCCCTCATTTTATACATTGAGACACTAAGGCAGAGAAAAAGGGAAGGGATTTGCCTAAGGACACAGAACAAGTTAACAGCTTGGTGCAGAACGAGTTTCTTGTAGTATCAGCATCACCTGGGTACTTGTTAGACATGCAAATTATTGAACCCCACTCCTGGCCTGGATCAGAAAGGTTGAGGGTGGCCAGCAATCTGGTTTAACAAGCCCTTCAGATGATTCTGATGCACACTAAAGTTTGAGATGCTCTGGTATAGAGGAAAAAGCTACCCAAAGACCTAGATTCCAGGCAAGCTCCACCACTTAATGAGAACAGCCTTGGGCAAATCATGTCAGTTTCTTCATCTGTAGAAGGATATTTGCCTCATGGGCTTGTAAGGATCAAATAAGATAATAGATGTGCAATTGCTTTCTAAAGCTTTTCATGCTTTGTATGTGTGAGTGGTGTGGATTCATGCCAGGGTTCACAGGCCTTGAACTCAGGACTCAGGTCTCCATATAACCTAGGACAAAGAGCTCTCCCCTGGCCCTCAAAGACTGACCTAAAGATGAGAAGTAGGCTATCAGAGCCATTTTTAGTCCAGGTCCAGGGAGAGTAAGAACCAAGCGTTATTGTTGGCTGGAGTCCTCCTGAAACCTGGGATTTGTGAAGCCAGGTCCCTGGGAAGGGCTGCTTTAGATGGCGGGGGCTGGGGGTAGGAAGTGAGGGAGGGGGGCGTAGGGGAGGACAGGCCAGGAAGCAACCTTAGCCCAGTGCCCTTGCACCTTTTCCTTCTGACTAGAGGCCGGAGACTGATTAGAAAAAGTCTTTGAACTGCACACATTTAACCGAGGAGCAGAGTTCGGGGTCAAGGGAAGGGAGCGCTGATTATATTGCTATTCAACGACAATAATGAGAGTCACTTGATAAATGGAATATAAGTGGAATGGAATATTTATAAATGGAATATTTCCTGCCTTATCAATAAACAAAGGATGTCACAGTCATCAACGATTGCAACCCTCCAACGTGAGCTGGTGAGCCCTGAGGAAACTCAGGATGTGAAAATACAGGATACTGGCCACAGATGGTTGAGGTGCATATCAAAGGAATGATTTCAGTGAGCCCAGACTCTTGCATCTTCCCATACACAGAAAAGCGCTAAATTCCTTAACTTGAGGTATCTGGTTTTCTTTAATTAACAGTAATCTTTTGATATTCCCGACTACCTGCCCTTTGTTGCAAAACTCCTCTCTATCCTGGCTCCTCCCCTCGCCTCCTCGGAGCAGTTTCTCAGAGCTATCGAAACGCTGTCTTCCCCGGGCTGCAGTCCTCATTTTGCCCCAGATAAGAGAGTGGCATGGACATATATACACTACCAAATGTAAAATAGATAGATAGCCAGTGGGAAGCAGCCGCATAGCACAGGGAGATCAGCTCGGTGCTTTGTGACCACCTAGAGGGGTGGGATAGGGAGGGTGGGAGGGAGGGAGATGCAAGAGGGAAGAGATATGGGAACATATGTATATGTATAACTGATTCACTTTGTTATAAAGCAGAAACTAACACACCATTGTAAAGCAATTATACTCCAATAAAGATGTGAAAAAAAAAAAAAAGAAAACTTAACTCACAACTCTCAGGTTGTGTATTTTTTTTAAGTCAACACACCCCTTCTGATAGGAGTTAATTTCATCAGTAATGAAGAACATGGTTTCTGCCCCTAAGGAACTTCATGTTTTGTATGGGATCTGCATGCCAACATGATTGTAACAGAGTGGCAAGTGCTAAAATAGACGTATTGTTCAAGATGCCTGCAAGGCCCCCAGGGGGAAAGGACTAACAATGTCTGGACAAGGAGGTGGGACAGCTTAATAAGGAGGTGACTTTACTAGTCAAAACAAAGAGTAGAAGGAAGGTAAAAGTCTGGAGGGTTATAAGAAAGACCATGGCATGTTGGGGCACCAATGAAGCGTACAGAATAATTGGAATATGGGTTAAGCGAAGAACATGGGAGGTCCTGAGGCCAGAGAGGTTAAGCTAGAGAGGGATATGGTCAGACTAATTGATTTTCTGCCTGTGATTAGGGAGAAGTATTGGACATTGAATTGTCCCTTCTTAGAATTCTAATTATTCTTATCACTTCCCCTATATTCACACTGTCACTGCCCTCTAAGAAAGGGAATTCATTTATTTTCTAAGCATGTTTCATTCCCTCATTGCAGTGCAAGTTCCAGAAGACAGGAACTGTTTCTTCCTCTTCAGTCTCTCCCTAGCCCAGTATAGGCCAAGCTCCTATTTGGTACTCAGTAAGAATTTGATGTATGTATGTCTGAGAAATGTGAGAGGAGGCAGCAGGAGTAAACAGACAGAAGAGGAAAAGGATGGGGAGAGATGAGCACACTTAGTCCCAAGAAGGATGATAAAAGAAAAAAAGATTCACGAATACTAGCCCCTTCTGAAGTCTCCTAGCCTGGGGTCCCCTGCAGCCACTGTGTCCACCTCTGCCTTTAGAATGAGACTGGCCTGTTGTGTCGGGGAGGGGAGGAGGAGTGCAGGGGTGAGGATGAGGCTTCAAAGAAGCCTAAGGGAAGAGCAGACACCACTGTGATAAAGGGCTCACTGGCCTGAGAGCAATGAGGCCTGGGGTTCCAGTCCTGGCTTTGCCATTAACTCCCTGTTAAGCCTTGGTCGAATCTCTTCAGTTCTTGGCGCCTCAGTTCTCATACCTATAACTTGATTGAGTCCCTGCAACTGAGCACTCCCCATGTGACTTCTCTGTGAACTGTAGGGTGCCAGGCTGCTTCTAGCTCTGATATTCTGGCTAAGGCTCGGCAGATGATGTCTCTGTGGCCCTGAGGCGATTCAGGGGGGAAACAGTAGGTTTTTTACAGAAATAAGCCTGAGCCCTGAGCCCTCTACCAGTTTCTGACCCACCAGTGGAGGCCTGGTCCAGCCCAGCCCTGGGGGAAACACCGATTGATTAGCACTTATAGATGTGTTAGTATACAAAAATTAGAGGGCATATGTTTACTGTGACGAAATTCAGATGAACTCATTTGTGGAGATCCCTCCCATTATAGCTTATCTCAAGATGCAAATCCCAAGGACAGAAATCTAATTTTTTAGGAGCTGAGTGTGTGTATTTATAGGTGTGGTATGGCTTTTGCTGGTGATATTCTTAAAGAAACAGAGCCCTTAGTGGTTAGTAAACAAAACATTTATGCAGTAATTAAGTGTGGTTACAGTTCATTGTTGTCAATGACACAGCATTTTCCATCATGATGATAGGTGAAACAAATTAAAACCTCATGAAGTAGTCGTAGCACATTCATGCTAGTGAGAACATATTGCAAAGCATTGCACATGCATTGGAGGGGCAGACAAAACTGGGGACACGATATATTTTCACTCACCTCAGGTTAGCTTTGTGTATTTTGTCGTTGAGACTTACATAATGTTTGGGTCAAACAAAAAACCCAAAGAGATTTTATAAAACTTTACAGCCATTATACAGTATCATTTAACGCCACAAATGGATAAAGCAAACTACTATAGCTCAGTGATACACAAACCAGGACTAAAATCAGTCAATCTGCCTATGTATATAGCTAGCTACACTATGATAGATATGGAATATGCTGAGTCTTTTGGCATCAGCTATTTAGATAAGCAGGTTCCCAAAATATACTGGTTTGGTTTCCAATGAGAACTAAGTGTAGTGCCTTTTCAGTTGAAGATTATGCACACCTCAGTGTCAGACCTGAGGAGAAGCAAACTAGGGGAAGGCAGAGAAGGTTTGGGAGGACACCTGAGCAGGGCTCTTTGGACAGCTTGACATTACTTTCCCTATGCAGTTCCAGACCTGGTTCACAGAGTTAAACAAAGTGTATTGAAATTGTTGACCCTCAAAAAGGGTGTTTATACAAAGTCCCATACTTAAAGCATAGATAGAACAGTAACTGAGCGCCTCTCAAAATGAACTCTTCTATATTAGAAGAAAACCCAGTGCCAAAGGTTAATGGATATCAGTGTCTGAATTACTGTATAAAGATAATTTATTCTAAAATAGAAAAAATGGATTTAGAAGTATTCTCCTGGAAACTAGCAGAAAGAGAGAGAGAGAGAGAGGATATATAGATATAGATATATAGATGTATATTTCATTACATAGAAGAAAAGTTTTATATACCATTTCCATAAAGCATCTGTCATCCTCCCATTTCTTGCACCTCAAGAGAGAGTGCAATGGCTGTATGTTACCTTTGAAAAGGCTCACTTTCCTTTGAGCTGTTTTACAGAAATTGTGCCCTGGATTGACCATGCCACTCCAGAGTCACACTTCTTCAGGTCAAAATAAAAATAACAACGACAACAAAATCACAAAAAGAAAAAAAATTCACAAAATCTACAAAATCTAAGGCCTGAACAAGCACAGACTTGCTATGAGTTCAGAAACTCAGTGAAAGAATTAAAATTACAAAGCACCTCTTGCAAAATATACTTCTTGAAAACAACACAAAACACTGTGCAGTAACCCCTGCTTAGTGCTTGGAGGTATATCCTGAGGGACACACACTTAGCCCTAGGAAGGAAGCTTGATTTTATTATCAAGGGAGCCAAAGGGGTTCCAGGGTTTCTTTGTACTTGCTGTTTTATAATTGCAGACAAACTGGAAGTCAAGAAGTGTGCAGACCTCAATGCATTCATAATTGTACAGCTCCATTTATATATATATATTTTTAAATATTTATTTATTTCTTTCTTTATTTTGGCTACACCAGGTCTTAGTTGCAGCACGCAGGATCTTCATTGTGGCATGCGGGATCTTTAGTTGCGGCACATGGACTTCTTAGTTGTGGCATGCAGAATCATTTGTGGCATGCGGACTTCTTACTTGTGGCATGTGAACTCTTAGTTGTGGCATGCATGTGGGATCTAGTTCCCTGACCAGGGATTGAACCCAGGCTCCCTGCATTGGGAGCATGGAGTCTTACCCCCTGGACCACCAGGGGAGTCCCCAGCTTGATTTATAGATTCTTGCAGATGACCCACTAACACTGACACTTTTTTACACAAAGTCTCTTTTGCAAGGATATATTAAACTTAATAGGCTAAAGAGAAACTTATGCAATATAATGCTTGAAACTGTATGCACAATAGCTGTTGGACATAGTAATAAAGAGGCCTTGAAAAATTGTCTTTGTCTATAAACTGCTGCCCTTTGGAAATAAAAGCTCTCTCATGACCCCTGGGCTACTCCCTTGTGACACACAGTGCCACAAACATCATAGTGAAAAGTCAACACCAAACCTAGTTTAAGATGAGTTTTGTACATTTGCTTCTATACAATCAGGAAAAAAAGAGATACAATTTGTATCAACAGAAGGTCATTTCTGGTTATTTGAGGCATTGCTCCTAGCCGCTTTGATTCATACACATTTTATGAGAAGAATGACAATTGTTTTTGGAAATAAGAAATACATACGCTGCCCTAAAAATATTTCCTGTATTGGGAGGAGCTTACAATTTTTTTGAGTACTAAACATGAACATGTTCCAGATGAATTTCAGCTGACAAGATTAATCTTGTGCTTCCCTGTACGTTGTGTAGCTAGTGGATACAGTGGTGCCATTGATGGTTTTGGTAGGAAGATGAACTAACTGGCACAAAGGCAGTAGAGTCATCTAAGATTGTCAAATACCCTGATTTAGACATGGGACAGATTTAGAAGGTCCAAGAAGCTGAAGGTATAAAATGGTGTTTGTGTGAAATAGCAAGCACTTCACTCTCTACGGACCT
Source organism: Eubalaena glacialis (assembly GCF_028564815.1). Taxonomy (NCBI): domain Eukaryota; kingdom Metazoa; phylum Chordata; class Mammalia; order Artiodactyla; family Balaenidae; genus Eubalaena; species Eubalaena glacialis. Next base: position 59,233,888 of record NC_083736.1, on the reverse strand, counting down.
ACCTGACAGAAAATAATTTTACATCTCAGTATGCTGGGGGATAGAAAGATCAGAGGGTAGGAGATGAATGTGAACTGTGGTTAACTGAAGAGAAACACTGAGATGAAGTTTTGATCAACTAGGACAGAGACACAAAGCCAGAAAGCAGCATGCAAGCCATTATCAAACCACCAGAAACAACCCTGACTACAGTCTCACATTCGGAGTGTTTCACAGTAAGAAACATTTATAGGCAGTGTCACACCTTCTCATGAAGAAACAAAAGGCCAAGACCAGGCCTTCTCAACTTTCATGAAAAAACGACCATAGAAATTAGCAAGTTCCAGCTCAAGAAATACTGAGCTGGTCATGGTTCAAAATGTTGCAATATACAATGGATTCAAAAAGGGGTTCATTTAGTGTAGCTGTTAAAAACCCAAAAACAATAAACGCCTCTTCTAGAGGCATTTAGCTACAAAGGTTCCCACCCTGAGCAAGATACAGGTTGCGCAAATAGTGCCGTCAACACAAAGTCCTGCCTTCTTTAGTAATGCATTTAAGAATTACCTAAGGTCAAGTGCACACTCTTTGTGTGCATTTGAAGTGTGTAACTGAGCCAGCTATTAGCAAAGATGTAGCATCCCCTTTTGGAAGCTGCCTTTTTTCCACCCAGAAAATCCCCTAATTTTGTTTCCTAAAGAAATTCTGCTCCACCAATGATCAACCTTATTGCCCAAAGGGTGGATGGCAGGACAAAGTGGATTACATGGCTGTGCATTACATTTCATCCTGTAGTGTTGAATACTGCATAGGTCAGAAGTCCAAAGAGCATCCATTAGACCCTCCTTGAATGCAGCTTTTGTGTTCATCATTTAACACCAAATGAGTTTGGCCATCTCTCCTGGGATTAAGGGAAGTGGATTCTGGTAGGAAATCCCTTGGTCCTGGTCAAACTCTTCTGTGCTTGTCTAGCACACGCATCTACTATGCTTGGAACTTGAGCTTATCCATCAGCTCCTCTGCAGAAGAAGGCTGCAATCTGATCCCTAATTTACTGAGGTGAAGAGACTTAAAAGCTAAGAACTGTCAATAAATGTTGACAAGTAAAAAGTGCAAAGGAAATAGAGCCAGTTTGCTCTGGTGCCTAAGAAAGCAATGTTCAAATATTAGGATGTAGTTTCACTTTCAAAACTAGTTGAAACTATGAAATGTGACATAAAATCAAGTCTGATTTGTGATCTACACAGCTGTAGACTAAGGGCTGTGCAGAGCCTATCTTTTTATCATCACTATATAAAAGGTTATATAGAGATATACACATACACCTCTCAAACAAATACATACAGTCATACATGCAATATAATTGCTAACAATAAGTTTGAAATATAGCTCTAGAAGCTTCGATGTGACCCTATAGCTCGGTTAATAAAGGTATTGAATGGTCAGATATCCATGCAATAAAGTATGCATTTACTTTTAAATAGCTTTAAATATTCCTATTAAAAATCCTAAAAGGTTAATTCAACATATGGATTGATCCTGATGCTCTTGCTCTCTAAATTAGATATTATCATCGATACTTTGTAATATAGAATGTGTGACTAAGAAAACAGTTGGTAATGGAATCCCTTGGGGTTTCTTGCATTTGGGCCTTTCCCCTGGGTTTTGTCCTCCATTACCTGCATGGTGCAGTGCAAAAGGGCATAGGACTTGGAGTCAGAGGACTTGGGTGTGAGTCTTGACTTGGTCACTTGCTAGCAGTGTGACCTCGGCAAGTCACCTAATCTCACTGAGCTTCAGTTTCCTTGTCTAGAAAGCAAGACATTAGTAAGACTTACCTCACAGGGTTGTTATGCACGTCAATGACATACACTCTGTAACTTGTAAAGTGTAACGCAAAATAATTAGTTACTATTATCATAGTATTAGTGCATTATTGGTATTCATATTTATATTTGTATAATGAAATAAGTCCTATGTCATGTCAACGTGCAGCCCTAAGCTTAGAAACAATCAAGGCTGCTAGTTGCTGGGCATCTGCTGTGTGGGGATTCTTCTCCATCACTGCAAGGACGATGTTTGAAGGGAAAATATTGCAGAGGTTCTTGTAGGTCTGATACTGGTGCTCTGGGATCATATGCTCCCTGGAATCATTGCACATTCCAACCCAAGGATTCATCCAAAGCTGCTCCATCTTTTCAGGCACGCTCCGTACCATGACTGGCTCATAGCATGGTTGCATGAGGCTGTTACTCAAGGGATAGGAGTGGTAGCCATAGGAGTCAGTTGCACAGGGCAGTGGGTCCCAGCTGGCATGTTGTTCCCGGCACAGAGGAGGGCGTCTTTGCCTCATGGGGTTGCTCTCATACAGGCGGGAATCAGAAATGCTGTCCATCCGAGTCATCACCAGGGCACGTCCTGGCTGGGGAGTTGCCCCAGGATGGATATTGGGAGGCATGGGATAGTCTCCAGGACAGCTGGAGTGTGCTCCAGTTGTCGGGTGCTGGGCATGCAGAACTAAGTGGGGGACTGATTGCTTGTTGGGGGCTTGCTTAGAGTCCTCTGGGCCATAGCTCTGCACTCGCGTTAAGGCTTCATGGTAACCATGAGGAAAAGGCTGAAGATGGTTCTGAGATGCTGAGCGATGCAGCTTCAAACTACCTTCAGGATGAGTATCAGCTACAGCCAAATACAGGTTGTTGTAAGAGGAATAGCTGTCGTTCCTGCTATGGCTCATACGATTGTCAGGACAGAGGTTGGGATTCCGGGCATACAACCCCCGGTCTGTTTCAGCCATGTAGTACTCTCTATTATGCATGCTGTTGATGTTCAGTTTGGAGAAGTCGCCTAACATTGAATAGTAGCCGTGGTCCCCCAAGGACTCAAACTTTGGGTATTGCTCAGCGTAGCTAATAGGGGTCCCATGGCTATTGGTAACCAGGATTGGGGGGTACTGCATGCTGGTCATGTGCTCCAGTGAGGACTTCTGGTGGGAGAAATGAGAGGATCCTGGCACCGGGCTGCTGGCTGAACGGGTGTTGAGTGCACCCACTGCATGGCTTTTGGGGGGTGGGATTGTGGGGACACTTAGAGCAGTCACAAGTGAGGGGACAGAGCTGGCCTCAGGCTTACGGGCAATGGACAGCCATTCCTCAGGCTCCACAGCCACGGAACGGATGCTGGGATCCGATTGGCGCTTGGGGGCCACACGTTTGACTTCTGAGGTTATGTCACCTTTGGTACTAGACAGCCCTGTACCACACTTGGCCAGGGTGCCTTCACTCATGGTTTTCACTGTGGACAGTTTGGCACTGATGCGGAGCTCATCAGCCACCGAACGCTGCGGTTGGTTGGCCCGCTCCGGATGGTAGTATTTGCACTTGTGGCCGTAGGTGCATTTTTTGCCTGAAAAATAATGCCTTGTGGTAAGACTCTCTCTCAGAGTGGTGCAACTCTCTGTGCCAGAAGCTGTCGTAACAATTTGGTCACTCAGGTTAGAGTTTTACTGTTTGGGGTTAAGGCAGAAAATTAACTGTTCATAAAGATGGGAGACAGACAACACCATGGTGGCATCACACACTGTGAGGGGAGAGGGAAGAAGTGGAAACCTGGGGAGGAAACTGCAATGCGAAAGCTAAGATTTGAGCCATTGAACAGCCTTCATTTTCCTGTAATTCACAACTTTGCCTAGGCATAACCCACATGCTAAGGCAGTGTAGGGCAGCAGCAGGCAGGGTGGTTCAGTGCAAAGAGCACCGGCTTGGAGGCCGGTCAGACCTGAGTTTGAATTCCAGCTATGTCACTTACTAGCCCCATGACCTTGGTAAGCGATTTTACTTTCTGTGCCTCATTTTCCTATTCTGTAAACAAGGTTCATAATAATGCCTTTATTATAGGGTCGTTGTGAGGATTAAATGAAAATAATGAACATGAAATACTCTATGATATGAATAAATGATAGTTGAGAACAAACACCTAGTCATCCTATAAATAAATGACTATCCAAAAATAATGAACATTCAAAGTAGCCTCAGACCAGGCAGCCCACGTCATACTATTAGGCTCACAAACTTTGTATCCCAGGGACTTGGGTAAGATCATGAAAGCACTCTAGAAAACTATATTTAAAAAAGGAAATGAAAATAAAATTTGGAAGTAAACTGGAAAGTACAGATTGGAAGAAAAGGGTATTATTAGTTGACAGAGTGTGCAGTCACCTGCCTGAAAGACACATCCTTCTTCAGGCCAAACGCAATTTGGCATTACCCTTTCTGATTCCATAGGCCAAGTGGGTTTCTGCACATCCCTACACCCAGCAACCCTGCTCAGGACAGAGGCAGCTAGAACACATGCATCATTTTAACTAGTGACAATTATTCTTTCCTTCGATTCTAGTTACCTTTTCCTCATGCAATTTCTAAGATGTTTCTTTAAATGCCTAACTGATAATACATGAAGACACAGACTTTAACTAAGAAAGTGGACAAGCCAGGATTTTCCCTTTGAAAGGGAAACCTTGAAGAGAAAAGTATTCACAGAGTTCTTATGTTTCTCTCAGTACAGAACTTGGTTCTGCACATAGGTACTCACCATAAGGGCATGGTTGCTTCTTGTGTTCGGGAACAACGGGTCTCTTTCTTAAGAAGTTTTCAAGGCTTGGGCCATGGCGTCCTAAAGGATCATCTGGAGGCATAAATCTGGAAGCAAGCAAGCAAGAGGTAAACGTCTTCCATTCTGTCCCCACTATCCCTTATCAGGAGTTCAGACCATCACTACCTCTTGCCTATACTGTTGTCACAGCCTTCTAACGGCCCTTCCTGCTTCAAGTCTATCTTCTGCTAAGCCAGCAGTTCTTCCCTCTGTTTCCACTTGAACACAAAAAAGGAATGATTTTTCCCGTGCATCATTCTTCTGTGGATTATAAGTTCCAGACATACTGGCATGCCTGCTGGTTCCCGCAACATGCAACCCACTTTCACATCTTTGTAGCTTTATTCATGATGTCTTCTTTACCTGAAATGCCCAGCAGCCCTCTTTCCTCTGCAGTAAACTTCATCTCAAATGTTATCTCCTCTGTGAGGCTTTTTCCTATCATTTCACATAGGCAAAGCAATTTTAAAAAATTCTAACCATAGCACATATCATGACACATTGTAGGAATCTCTCTCTCTTCTCCAGTACACTTTGAGCCTCTTAAGGGTGAGTCCTGTTACTCATTCAGCCTTTTATCCCCATGGTGACCAGCATAATGCACTGTACACAGTAAGTGTCCAGCAAATGTTTATTGAAATGAAATGAAATCTATCCCTAGTAATAACTCGGATTTAGGCTATTCAGAGCCTACAGGAAAGAAACATACTTGTCATTCACAAAAGAATACATCAGCAACCGCTCCTCTATAAACTTCTTCCATTCTGGCTTTTCAATTTGAAGGTCTCGGTAGTTATCATTGGATACAATGATGCCATCAGAATCAAAAGCCAGTTTGACTATGAACCGGTCATCATAGCAAACAACTCTCCTGCCCTGGACCCTTCTGGATGGTGTGAAGACAAGAATCTTTTCCTTCTCCAGTTTACGTAGGATATCTTGATCTGTTGAAATACGGATTATATGCCAGAGGGTAGAAATAACCTTTGGAAATCAACAGCATTATCCCCATATTACAAATACAAAAGTTGGTACTAGATTAATATATTATTTGCCCTTAGAGAGAAAGTGGCCTCTATTCCTGGCTATGGCACCAATTTGGATTTTGACCTTAGGCAAGTTACCTTCCCCTTTGCATTCCAGTTTTCTTTCTGATAAAATGAAGGAAATAGATTCAATGGCATCTAAGTTTTTAAAACCTATCATGAACAGTGAGAAATAACACTGATACCCTAGCATTCTTGAGGCTTGTTTTGCCCTTTGGCTGAAGCACCAGCTTTTGGTTGCTGAAGAAACCAGGGCAGTATGCTGAGGATGTGTCAGCCAGAAGGAGAATAAAGCATCCCTCCTAGGGACAACATTTTTGCCTTCTGCCTGAGGGAAAGCCATGACTAAGGAAAAACATTAAGCGGTAGCATGTGAGTACTGACCCCCTTTCCTTTTAGCTTCTTAATTACTGAGGAAAGAAGCCAGGATCCACTCTCAGGCTGAGGCTGAGAGCCTGTTCAGCAGCTGGCAGATAGCTCCATGACACAGTTCTGACAGCCATTCACTGAACCTTCTCATTTTGCACAACAGGCAAGAGCTGATACTCAGAGGACTGGGGTATTTATGCTCTCAAATGCTGTAAAGAGCTAGCTTCATATACTACTACAAGTGAATGTAGTGATCCTCCTGCCAATAGGGCTACATCATGACTTTTGTGGACTTTAGGCACTTTTGCCTTCATGGGTCCCTTCTTCCATTAAAGAAATATTAAAAATTATACTTTACAACTGGGTTGGTATAAAAACAAATAATCCAGTTAGGTACATTATTATACATTCATTGTTATATTCAATTTTCCCCTCTGATGTTAAAAAAATAATAAAATTAAAACTTTTACATGGGACCCTAAAAGTATCTATCATGGGCCCTAGGCACTGGGCCTACTGTGCCTCATAGATAAGTTCGCTCTGAATGCCATGGGACTTTTCTCTTTTTCTATTCTACCCCCTAATTTGCAAATCCCACAGTCACTTATCTGGTACAGAATAAGATCCATTGTCTACCACGGTTTCTTTAGTATTTTGGAAAACTCAGATTCATCCCCCTTTAGTCTGAAGTCTGTGGTCAAATAGAAAAAGCACTCCTTTTTTTCAACTGTGTGCTTTATTCTTTGCCTGAAATTGAAGTCTCTATTTAATTGCTGTATGCCACAGCACAATGGTTTATTTGGATCAGGAAAAATATGCTTTAAAATATACTTAATAAAAAACATTTTAAGTATACTTAATAAATTTAGAAAAGTAATTATCTAATTTGGGAGCATCAAGGTCTCCCCAAACTATCTTGCCAGCTTTGCCTCTGGATGAGAAGAAATGTCTTATTTGAAATGGTACCTGTGATTGGTGCATCAGGGCGGGATTGCTCCTTTCTCCACGCAGGCACAAATACAGTAATGTCTTTATGGCCTTTATCTAGAAACCATTCCACAGCAAGTTGTATTCCTCTGCAGGAGAACTCTTCTTTATTCCCATGGCTTCAGGAAGATAGAGAATGAGAGTAGAGAAGATTGACAACAGATAGCAAAGAAATACTCCAAACAGGCTTTTTCTTAGCACCAAGGCATTAATGACAGACATATTATTTCTTGAGGATGCCAAAAATGTATTTTTTAAAAAAACAAATTCTTTTTTATTCCATCATTACAAATATTGCCGTTATTATTACAGATTCATTCAAGGCCACAGGTAACACCTCCCAACTTATAGCAGCTTTAGTGACAATTTCCTATCATTATTTCCATTTTCTCTCATCTCTTTCTGTTTCTATTACCACTTTCTTTTCAAAGATTCAGATATTTATCAGATGAAAAAAGAAGAGGTGTCACCAGAGGTTTAGATAAAGTTTATATTGAGGATTAATTGGAGATGAATTTTAAGCACATATAGTAAGCTTAAAAAATAACTGATAGCAAAAAAGACACACATAAACGCTGACTGAAAATAGTTATCACATTTAATTAAATATGATGTGCCAACAAAAGTCACAGTCTTGAAAATTTTAAGATGTGGGAAATGCTCACAGTGTAATGCTAGAAGAGAAAAGAAAGGATTTGGACTACATGTAATGTAATCCAAATTTTATAGAAGAAAGTCTATGTACAGTATCCTTTCCTTATCGCGGTTTCACTATGTGCAGTTCCACTTACCCACGGTCAACTGCAGTCCAAAAATATTAAATGGAAAACTCCAGAAATAAATAATTCATAAGTTTTAAATTGTGCAATTCTGAGTGACGAAATCTGGTGCCATCCCATTCCATCCCGCCCCAGGAGGTGAATCATCCCTTTGTCCAGCATATCCCATCTGTGAGTCACTTAGTAGCATCTCTGTTATCAGGTTGACTGTTGCAGTATCATAGTGCTTGTGTTCAAGTAACTCTTATTTTAGTTAATAATGGCTCCAAAGTGCAAGAGTAGTGGTGCTCGCAATTTGGATATACTGAAGAGAGGCCATAAAATGCTTCCTTTAAGTGAAAAAGTGAAAGTTCTTGACTTAAGGAATGAAAAAAAATCATATGCTGAGGTTGCTAAGGTCTACTGTAAGAACGAATCTTCTATCCATGAAATTTTGAAGAAAGAAAAAGAAATTCATGCTAGTTTTGTTGTCACACCTCAAACTGCAAAAGTTAAGATGGAAAAGACACTGAATTTGTACAATAAGATATTTAAGAGGGAGACACACTCATACAACTTTATTACAATATACTTATAATTGTTCTATTTTATTATTAGTTATTGTTGTTAATATCTTACTGTGCCTAATTCATAAATTAAACTTTATCATAGGTATGTATGTATAGGAAAAAGCAGGGTATATACCAAACAGGGTTTGGTATTATCCCTAGTGTCAGACAACCACTGGGGTTCTTGGAACGTAACCCCCGTGGATAACAGGGGACTACTGTAAAAAGTTAGAAAAAATATTGTAGCAGGGAAGAGCCAATTTTGACTCCATGTTGGATCTGTTTCTTTGACTTTAGCTTTTGCTTTTCGTTGCTTTTGTTATTATAATCATACATAACGGCCTGCCTCAGGGAACCCTACCCACCTGTGAATGGCTGCAAGAAAAAAGAAATTAACACATCCCCTCCCCAAGGCTGGCCATTCCAGATGTTTTTCAAGACTGATGGCCCTTTTTACTTTACTTCCTCCCCACTTCTCCCTCTCTATTCTGACTTTTTACTTTACTTCCCTCTCTGATTCTATAAAAGAAACTGGCATCCAGACCCCAATAAGATGGGTTTTTGGGGGGACCCTAGTCTGCCATCTTCTCAGTCTGCCGGCTTTCCGAATACAGTCGCTATTCCTTGTCTCAACACCTCGTCTCCCAATTTATTGGCCTGTTGTGCGGCAAGCAGAGCGATCTTGGACTCGGTAACAAATTTAGCTTAGCCAGCCAGGAGCCTTGCTGCTCATGGCTAGGCGGCGCCAGTCAGGGAATATTGGGGCAAGGCCCTAGCAGCTGCGGGGACCATTTGTCCTGAAGATCTTCCCTTCAAAATTCCCTGAAGCGGCACCGGCTACCCCAGCTCTTGGCAGTTGAAGCAAGGAACCGACAAACTTCTATGAGTCGACAGACTCGATTTTGGAGAGTAAGTCACTCTGGCGTGCACATTAGAACATATTCCCCCCTCAATTTGGGCTTTTCCTTTACGGGACAAACCAAGTTTTTTTGGTTGGGGTACCCTGTTGGAAAGGGGAATTGTTGTTGGACTCTACCTGATTTTGAGAACCGGTTTGTTGGGTTTGGTTTTAGTTTTGTGTGTGTTGATGTTGGAATTTGTGCTTTTTGTGTTGGAATATGTGTCTTTTGTGTTCTGGTGTTATCAAACTTACAAAAATGGGAAATACTCCATCTATCCCAAAGGAGAGCCCTTTGGGGCATATATTAGATAAATGGGCAAAACATAGCTGTGAGCCTATGACTAAGAAAGATATGATATACTATTGTAATAGGGTGCGGATCCAATATATGCTAGGATCAGAAGAACAATGGCCCCTGAATGGCTCACTCAATTATTATATGATATCGCCGTTAGAAATGTTTTGCAAAAGAGCAAGGAAAAGAGATGAGATTCCATATGTAGAAGCATTTATGCTATTGCATCAGGAGGAAAAGGAGTCAGAGGGCTGCCACCTTATGGTGCAGTGGTCTGAAAGAAAACCTAAGGGGGAACCTATTCTACAAGGGGAAGAGGGAGAAAATGAGAGTGAGGGTATGTTATTTCAAAACTTAAACCTCCCTCTAGCCTATCCAGCTCCCCCAACGGTTGTTCCAACTGCCCTCCGACCCATGCCGCCAACATATTCACCACCTCCTATTTCCCTTACCCATGGGGATCAAATAGTAGTTTCTATGTTAACCCCTGGAGCACAGGAACCTGGTTTAGTATCACCATCTAAGACCCGACAGAGCACCCAATTTGGACCGGGAGCCGTTTCCGCAGCAGGGCAATTTCCCTTGCTCCGATATCCTCTAAGAGGCCCGGGGACTCCCTTGGACTTGAGGCGCCCAATTCTAATTTTCCCACAAGAGCTCCCAGGTAACATTGACAGTGAGGAATAAGTTGATTGACCTTCTAATAGATACGGTGTCACATATTCTGTGGTAAACACCAAAGTGGCACAGAAAACATCTCAGTCTATCCCGGTCACGGGAGTTTCTGGAGAAGTACAAAACCATTTGTTCTTACAACCTCTAGAATGCCAACTAGGGGACCTCACCATACAGGGCCATGGATCCCGAATGAACGTGGATCCTTCCTCCCCCAAGGTACAGGCCCTTTTGGCTATGCATTTCATGGCCCAGTCTGCCCCAGCCATCAGGCGCAAAATTCAGAAAGCAACTGCTAGTCTTCAGACTCCAAAGAACGATTTGCTCCAATTGGCTTATTTGGTTTTCAATAATAGGTATATGGCCAAAAATGCTGAACGCACGGAGAGAAATATGCAAAAGGTGCAAATGATTGCAGTGGTTTTGTCTGCTCAGAGACCACCAGCTGCGAGGCCGGCTTTTCCTGGACCACTAGGCCCATGGATACACAGACAGGACCAATGTGCCCTGTGTGGACAAAAGGCACTGGAAGGAGAGTTGCGATCGATGTGCTCTTTGCAAACAGCCAAGGCATTGGAAGAAGGAATGCCCCAGACACCAGAGAGTGATGGGGGCCCCTCGGCCATTGACGGTTTCACAATCAGAAGACTGAGGGGGCCCGAGGCCAAAAGTGGCTCTGCCTAGAGATACCATCTACATAATAAATGTTGAGCCTTGGGTGGTCATTGATGTGGCAGGCCTCCTGATAGAATTTTGCTTATAGATACTGGTGCAACCTTTTCAGTCTTAACCCAAAGGATTGGAAAACTTAGTAACCATAAAGAGTATGTAATGGGGGTGTCAGGGAAAAGGCAGGGCCACACTTTCCTGGAACCCCTTTTGTGCAACATCAATGGCCAGCTGTTTTTACATTCCTTTCTGTTTGTGCCTGATTGTCCCATCCCTTTAATGGGAAGAGGTTTATTAACTAAGTTAGGGGCCACTATGTTTCTTGAGGGGCAAGAGAACCACCCTCACAAATTTCTTAAACCTAGGGAAGATCCTCAAAAATGTTTGTACATAGATTACCAAAATAGGAGGCCACTGGTCTGACTAAATTAACCATAGCTGATATTCAGAGCCTGATTGGAATTTTGGAAGAGGCCTTCTCCCCTAAGCTAAATGAGGAAAAGTAAAACTTTCCAACATAGGTAAATGGGTATGTTAGTCCTTCAATATCATTGAGGTAGCCACACAATTCTTTGAAAAAAGAAAAACAAAACTGTCCTTGTTTTACAAATGTAGTCTTTACAAGACCAGGAGTGTGGCTCCAAAAATAATCCAAAACCCACCAATCCTTTTACCACTCCCAAACCTTCCCTATTTATCTTAAGAGGCTTGTAAGTATTAAACAAAGAGGAAACAAAGTCATCCTAAGAGAAACTTGCCTGTATCTTTGAGATGCCAATGTGCTATCTGGTCTTCTCAGGAACCCTTATCTATGCCATCGTTTTAAAATGCAAAATTTGAAAAAGAGGGTAAAGTAATTTAAAACTTGACTTGTTTTCCATAAATATTAGTAAAAAGGGTTTAGCCATCTAGACAAGCGAGCTTGATTTGTTCCATCTGCCAGAAACCCAACTTTAATCCAACCTCTTAAAAGATGGATTCCTTACCCAGAGAGGGAAAAGAGGAAAGAAAATAGGCAGGCCCAATTATTGGCAGCCCTACAGGGGCAACCCCCATCCAGAGAAACCCTGACCCGTCCCAGCAGAAGCCAAGACCGATGCTGGGTCTGCAGAAAACCTGGCTACTGGGCGAGGGAATGCTTCCACAAGGGCAAGTCTCCTAAGATGCCTTGTCCAAAATGCCAAAAAAGTGGCCATTGGGGAGCCAACTGCCCCTTGGGCCAAAGGGCTCAGGGGCCAGGGGCAGCCCCTCAGATGACCCTGGATTGATGGGACCCTCTGCTCCAAATGGCCCCCCTGTTTAACATCAGTATTACTGGATTGGAACCAAGGGCAAACCTGGATGTGGCAGGTAGGACCATATCTTTCTTATTGGATACAGGGGTGGCCTACTCTGTCCTAGTTTTCCTTCTCTGGACCCTTCTCCTCCGACTCCTGTCAGGTTAAGGAGTCTCAGGTAAACTTACTACTAGGCCCTTTACTGTCCCTTTGTGTTGTTACTGGGAAGGATATACTTTCTCTCATTCCTTCCTGGTCATACCTGAATGCCCCCACCCACTGTTAGGTAGGGACAACATGAACAAGCTGGGAACCAGACTGGTACTTGGGGGAACCACCCCAGTAACACCCCTCCAGTTCTTAGTCTTAGAGACACAGCCCCCTCTGAGAACTGGCACACCAACCTTAGCTAAGTTGCCAGTAGACCCCCAGGTCTGGGCTGATAGAATCCCGGGGAGAGCTATAACCGCCTCCCCAGTGCTTATCACCTTAAAGGACCCAACCTCTTTCCCCAATCAGAAACAATATCCAATTTGCCCAGAAGCCCAAAGGGGACTGCAGCCTCTCATATCCAGATTTTTACTACAGGGGCTACTTATTCCTTACAGTTCTCCTTGCAACACCCCTATCTTACCTGTTAAGAAGCCAAACGGAGAATACAGACTAGTCCAAGACTTAAGAGCTATCAATGAGGCAGTTGTCCCACTCCATCCGGTAGTCCCCAACCCATACAACTTGTTGGGGACCATCCCAGGCACAGCCTCCTGGTTTACTGTGTTAGACTTAAAGGATGCTTTCTTTTCCATACCTCTGTACCCCCAGTCCTACTACCTCTTTGCTTTTGAGTGGCATGAGGAAGGGAATAGAGGACAACAACTCACCTGGACAGTCCTACTTCAAGGGTTCTGAGACAGCCCTCACCTTTTTATCCAGGCCCTGGCCAAGGACCTCCAAGATCTACATCTGGCGGAAGGGACTATCATCCAGTATGTGGATGACCTTCTTATTTGCTCCCCAGACCATGAGAGAGCCTTAACTCATGCTACCCAGACCTTCAATTTTTTGGCCAAGAAAAGCTATAAAGTTTCTAAGTCTAAGGTACAATTGGCATAGCAGGAAGTCAAATATCTGGGAGTAATCCTCTCCCCAGGGGAACAAAGTATCTCCCCAGATAGAATACAAGGGATTTAGATCTGCTGGAACCAACTATCCGAAAGCAGCTCTGAGCCTTTTTAGGCTTCATGGGGTATTACAGACTATGGATTCCTAACTACGGACTAAAAGCACAACCTCTTTATGAGACCTCGAAAGGAAAATCTGACTCTAAACCTCTGCTCTCGGGCCCTAACCAAACCCAAGATTTCTAACAGCTAAAGACATTACTATCTCAGGCCCCAGTCTTGGGAATCCCAAGAACTGATAGACCTTTCCAACTATTTGTGGCAGAAAAACAAGGGATGGCTTTAGGAGTCTTAACTCAGGAACTTGGCCCTGTCTGGAGACCTGTAGCATATCTGTCAATGAGACTGTACCTGGTGGCCACTGGATGGCCCAACTGTCTTAGGGTAGTTGTTGCCTTGGCCTTATTAGTGGAAGAAGCCTCCCCTGACAGTATATACCTCCCATCAGGTTACCTCTCAGAAGAGAAAGGCCATTCTGGCTCACAGATAGCAGGATCCTCAAATATCAGGCATTACTGTTGGAGAATCCAGACTTACGTGTCATGGTCTGCTCCTCTTTAAATCCAGCTACCATGCTCCCCCTGTCTGAAGAAGGTCTACCAGTTCACCAATGTGAAGACAATATATCATTCCTTGTTGCCCCGACCAGATCTAACTGATATTCCACTACAAAACCTGAGGAGGTTTGGTTTACTGATGGAAGTAATTTTGTTTCTGAAGGATGTAGAAGGGCATTGTATGTGGTGGTCTCCTTGACACAGGTTATTGAGGCCCGGACTCTTACCCCAGAGACCTCAGCCCAATTGGCAGAAATAATTGTTTTAACCTAAGCCTTAACCCTGGCTGAAAATAAGGCCCTTAATATATATACTGACTCTAAATATGCTTTTTTGGTTCTGCATGCTCATGCTGTTATCTGGAAGTAATGTGGCTACTTGATGGTCCAAAACAATCCAGTTAAGTATGGACCTCAAATTCTCTCCCTCTTGGAGGTAGTCCTCAAGCCTTCCCAGGTAGCAGTGATTCATTGCAGAAGTCACCAGAAGGGTGACGATGAAATAACAAAAGGAAATTGGCTAGCTGATCAGGCTGCCCGACAAGCAGCCCTTCAGCCCTTTGTGATAGATGGTGCCTTAGTTCCTTCCCTTAGTTCTTTCCCTTCCCTGTCTTACCTGCCTAAGGAAATCAAATGGGCCATAAATCATGGGTACCACCTTGACCCAGATGGATGGTACTGGAGAGAGGACTTAACTCACCTGTCCCAATCGCTCCAATGGAAAATTATTAGATTTTTGCATGAGGCCTGTCACCTAGGGAGAGATGCCTCATACCAGATTGTTTCTTCTATCTTCTCTGGGAAGGGACTTTACAATGTAGTTAATAAGGTAACCTCATCATGCCCTATTTGTATGACTAACAATCCTCAGGGAAATAAGCCACCCCCGTTGGCCCTTCTATCTCAGAGACACAGAACATATCCAGGGGAAGACTGGCAAATGGACTTTACAATGGTTCCTCCCTACTGAGGATATAAGTACATTTTGGTGTTTGTGGACACCTTTACTGGTTGGGTGGAAGCTTTCTCCACCAGGACAGAAAAAGCTTCAGAGGTAGCCCAGAAGCTTTTAACTGAAATCTTCCCTAGATTTGGCCTCCTGCTGTCTCTTCAGAGTGATAATGGTCCTGCCTTTGTTTACCAAATTATTCAGCAGATATCCAAGGCTCTAGATATTGAGTACCACTTTCATTCTTCCTGGAGACCCCAATCCTCAGGAAATGTAGAAAGAGCCAACCAACATTTAAAGAATACCTTAAGAAAAATAACCCAAGAGACCTCTCTCAGTTGGAAGGAAGCCTTCCCTATTGCTCTTTTAAGGATCAGAACATCCCCAAAGGCCTTACTTAACCTTAGCTCTTATGAAATGCTGTATGGTAGGCCTTTCTTATGAGGGGACCTACTGATGTACTCTGTCACCTCCTTTGGACAATTCCAAAAAGCCCTCCAGAAATATGTGGTAAAAAGGCTTCCTTCCCCAGAGTCTTCTCCTTGCCTCTACTCTGCAGGAACACAAGTATTCATCAAAACTTGGAAGGATGGCTCTCCTTGTTCTCAACTTCAGCTGACCTGGAAGGGACCCTATCCAGTCTTGCTCTCTTCTCCTACAGCTGTTAAAGTACCAGGGATCGCCAGTTGGATCAGCCTGAAGTGATCCACAGTGTCTTTAGAGGAATTTTTTTGGTTTGTGGGTATACGCCTCTTAGAGAGAAGCATTCTCAATCTTACCATGATGGTCCAGGAATCCTGGAAGGCTACGGTAGCAGCCACTGAGGAGCAACAGTCAGCCCTAGATTCTCTGGCTGAGGTGGTTTTACAAAATAAGAGGGCCCTCAATGTTATAACACAGCGGTCCCCAACATTTTTGGCATCAAGGACTAGATTCATGGAAGACAATTTTTCCACAGACTGGGTGGGGGGCAGGGATGGTTCAGGCAGTAATGTGAGTGATGGGGAGCAGCAGATGAAGCTCCAGTCGCTTGTCCACCACTCACCTCCTGCTGTGTGGTGTGGTTCCTAACAGGTCACAGACCGGTACCAATCCACAACTAGGGAGTTGGGGACCCCTGTTATAACAGCTGAGGCCAGGGGTGTCTATGCCCTGCTAAATGAAACATGCTGCTTCTATGTTAATACCTCCAGCCAGGTTGAAGAAAACCTTCTGGTTTTAAAGAAAAACATCAAAATAATAGAAGATCTGAAAGAGAGAGCAGGACAGGGCCCTAGCTGGCTTTCTACCCTCCTCTCCTCTGTGGAGACCCAGATATGGACATGGCTGTTGCCCTTGTTGGGACCATTAGTCCTGACAGCCTTTGTTTTGTTATTAGGCCCTTGTATCATAAACCTACTTGTTCGACTCATTTCAGAACGCATACAGGCTGTTCGATTCCAAATGGTTCTGCGAGGTAGCTACCAGCCCATTCAGCCTGACCCTGAGATCAAGATCTACATGGGACCCCTTGATGGTCATCACTCCAGCCTACCTCTTAGCTGAAGGAGAGCAAGAGGAGGGACCCAATCAAGACTCTGCCCCTTAACAGCAGGAAGCAGCCAGAGCAGTCATCGCCCATGTCCCAAAGAATTGGGTCCCATACTCTTGAGGGGGGAATGTTAGGTAGTTAGTCAGACATTAACAGCAAGGAGGTGACAGTGGTGAAAAGACAAGAAGGAAACAAGTCCCACCCCAACCCTCTGGGCACCCTCCCCTGACATTAGGAGCAAGGAGGCAACAGTAGCAAAAAGACAAGAAGGGAGTAGTCGAGTCACACCTCAACCATCTGAGGACCCTGCCCTGACATTAGCAGCAAGGAGGTGACAGTGGTAAAAAGACAAGGGAGGAATAGTCAAGTTACACCCCACCCAAAATGGGTGAAACCATGGTCAGGTGGTGGGCAACATATCCTGATACAGATAAAGAGGGAACCCAATAACACGAGGGAACTTCTCTGGGCTGCACATGCCCAGACCAGACAGGCATATAACCTATAGTAAACCCAAACTCATTATACCATCATTATAATAAAATCTGTATGTGGTTTTGCTCCCCCCCCCCACTCCGGGTAGGCTTTTCTTAGTGAATTAAGGGTAAGGGCATGCAGAATAATGAACTTGTTACATAGTTCGGGACTGTCAATCAAATAATGATCCCCTGTCACTCACCCATGATCATGACCCACCTCCTCACAGAACGCTCCTTACAAACACTCTTAAGCCTGTACAGGAGTGCTGGTTTCACTTCACAGAAATAGCTCACTCTCTCTCTGAGAGTGTAACTATGCTTTAATAAACTTTGCTTTGTACTTAAGCCCAAAGTGGTAGCCTGCAATTCTTTGCTTGCTATCACAAGGACAGAGATTGCTGGTCTGGGTCTTCCTTTGACCTCCTTGGTTGAAGCTATTTGACACAATGCACTCCAACCCAGTAACACTACATAAGGGCCCATTATGCAAAGTTTAGAGATCAATAAATATTTAAGGAATAAATGAATGAAAAAAATGGAAAATAAACAAATCCTGCAAGATGACCTGTTTTAGCCTGAACCTGCAAAATGTCCTTTTGCAATTTTAAAAAGCTAGGACCTAAAATACTATCTTAAAAGCAATATAAAACCTAGGACTTGAAAGTTACAGAATGTTTTAGTGACACTACAACTCACTTTGTTCTGTCAAGTGGCTTAGATATGTCTCACGATCTAGGTTCCAAGCCAAATTCTGTCTAGCAGATGGGTCACTGGCCTCTCTCTCTGACTTTTTTTTTTGTAGGGTTCAAATATTTCGGCTTCTCCTAGACTTAAAAAAGAACATGGTGGGGCGGCTTCCCTGGTGGCCCAGTGGTTAAGAATCCACCTGCCAATGCAGGGGGCACAGGTTCAAGCCCTGATCTGGGAAGATCCCGCATGCCGCAGAGCAACTAAGCCCGTGCACCACAACTACTGAGCCTGAGTGCTACAACTACTGAAGGCTGCATGCTTAGAGCCCATGCTCTACAACAAGAGAAGCCACCACAATGAAGAGTAGCCCCCACTCACCGCAATTAGAGAAAGCCCATGCACAGCAATGACGACCCAACGCAGCTAAGAAAAAAAAAAATATGGTGGCGTTTACATTTGAAAGCCTTAACTCCACTGAAATGGATCCCCCCCCCAACACCCAAGGAAACAGCTCTCTGAATTAACAAACCCTTTAGGATTTTACCATACATCAGTATGTGAATTACAGGTACACCACTATTGTAAATGTTAAACAAATGCTATTAATGACAAAGCATCATGATTTCAATGCAGTCTCATCCAACACACTGAGGAACAAGAGACATCAATATGTAGTTTGTCTAAGTACCAATCTCATGATAAAGTTATATGAGAATGGGGAAAACAAAATGAATTCAGATTAATGGCACTTAAAAAATCATGAGCAGACTATGGCACTGAACTTTTGACCATGTGAAATGTGATTGCAGAATAAATGGGACTCATCAGTAACTTTCCTAGTCAAACAAGGAATAGATGCTAACAAGGACACAGTTGGCAATTAAAAAAAAATCATGTTGTCCATTATGCACTATTTTTACATGCTCCTAAAAATAAGGTTGAGTGCTGATTTTTTTTTTTTGCTTTCTTTAAATTGTGTGAGGTATCTTTAATATAGTAAATCAACTACTATAAAAGACAAAAGTTTATCTTCCTATCAGCATGAGAGTTTACTATTGGCAAAGACTAGATATGTTGAAACTAATTACCTTGGTAATTAATCTCTTCATTATTCCTTACAAAGCAAAAGAACCAAAAAGTGTCCTTCATAATCAGCAATCCTTGAACAGAACTCCAAAGACAAGGAAGATCTTATATCACCATGAATTCAAAGTTCTCAAAGAAGTCCTGGGTTCTTCTCATCCCCACCTCCAAAACACAAAACACTTAAAGGAGAGTGGGTCTTGGGAAATGGGTCCAATCTAAAGTGTTTTGGGTGGCCTGATCTGGTAAAAAATTGATTTTAGCAGATCCATACCTCTTCCCCTCAAGAATCACTCTAGTTTATGCCTATTAGGGAGGGGGGCAAAGTTACCTTTGGTCCTTTGGACACAGAAATCACTCTCTGCTTTTCACCACCCACTGCATCATTCTGATTACTGGAATATTGTGTACAGGTCACTTAACTTTCTTGTTACTATGCTTCTAGTTTCCCCTCATTAAAACAGGGGAGATGTCTAGCCTCCTTTACACAGCCTATTATGATGCTGTGATTTTTAAACACATTTTAAAAAGAGGGAGTCAAGATGGCAGAGTAGGAGGACGTTTGTGGGAGCTCACCTTCCCCCACAAACACATCAAAAATACATCTAGACAGATACATGAGAAATACATCTACACGTGGAACTGCTCCTACAGAACACCCACTGAACGCTGGCAGAAGACGTCGGACCTCCCAAAAGGCAAGAAAATCCCCACGTACTTGGGTAGGGCAAAAGAAAAAAGAAATAACAGAGACAAAAGAATAGGGACGGGACCTGCACCAGTGGGAGGGAGCTGTGAAGGAGGAAAGGTTTCCACACACTAGGAAGCCCCTTCGTGGGCAGAGACTGCGGGTGGCAGAGGGGGGAAGCTTCGGAGCCACGGAGGAGAGCGCAGCCACATTGGTGCGGAGGGCAAAGCGGAGATTCCCGCACAGAGGAGCGGTGCCGACCAGCACTCACCAGCCCGAGAGGCTTGTCTGCTCAGCCGCTGGGGCGGGCGGGGGCTGGGAGCTGGGGCTCGGGCTTCGGTGCTAGCCGGGAGGGAGTCCGGGAGAAAGACTGCAGCTGCCAAAGAGGCAGGAGAATTTTTCTTGCCTCTTTGTTTCGCGGCGCGCAAGGAGAGGGGATTCAGAGCGCCGCCTAAACGAGCTCCAGAGACGGGCGCGAGCCGCGGCTATCAGCGCGGATCCCACAGCAACAGGGACGCAGAGGGAAAAACGGAGAGATTCCCGCGCAGAGGCTCGGCGCCGAGCAGCACTCACCAGCCCGAGAGGCTTGTCTGCTCACCCGCCGGGGCGGGCGGGGGCTGGGAGCTGAGGCGCGGGCTTCGGTCAGATCCCAGGGAGAGGACTGGGGTTGGCTGCGTGAACACAGCCTGGAGGGTCTAGCGCACCACAACTAGCCGGGAGGGTGCACGAGAGGAGGTCTGCAGCTGCCGAAGAGGCAGGAGACTTTTTCTTGCCTCTTTGTTTCGCGGCGTGCAAAGAGAGGGGATTCAGAGCGCCACTTAAACGAACTCCAGAGACCGGCGCGAGCCGCGGCTATCAGCGCGGACCCCAGAGACGGGCATGAGACGCTAGGGCTGCTGCTGCCGCCACCAAACAGCCTGTGGGCGAGCACAGGTCGTTCTCCACACCGCCCCTCCTGGGAGCCTGTGCAGCCCGCCACGGCCAGGCTCCCGTAATCCGGGGACAACTTCCCCGGGAGAGCGCACGGCGCGCCTCAGGCTGCTGCAACGTCACGCCGGCTTCTGCCGCCGCAGGCTCGCCCCGCCTCCTCCGTACCGCTCCCTCCCCCCGGCCTGACTGAGCCGGAGCCCCCGAATCAGCTGCTCCTTTAACCCCGTTCTGTCTGGGCAGGGAACAGACGCCCTCAGGGGACCTACATGCAGAGGCGGGTCCAAATCCAAAGCTGAACCCCGGGAGCTGTACGAACAAAGAAGAGAAAGGGAAATCTCTCCCAGCAGCCTCAGAAGCAGCGGATTAAAGCTCCACAAACAACTTGATGTGCCTGCATCTGTTGAATACCTGAATAGACAACGAATCATCCCAAATTTAGGAGATGGACTTTGGGAGCAGGATATATTAACTTTTGCCCTTTTCCTTTTTTTTGTGAGTGTAGATGTGTATGCTTCTGGGTGAGATTTTGTCTGTATAGCTTTGCTCTCACCGTTAGTCCTAGGGTTAGGTCCGTCCGTTTTTTTTTTTTTTTTTTTTTTTTTTTTTTTTTTTGGCTTAAAAAATTTTTTTTCCCTAATAAATGTTTTCTTAATAATTTTTTCCTTATTTTCTATTTTTAAAAAAATTTTTAATAAGTTTTTTCATATTTTTTATTTTAAAAAATTAAAAAATTTTTTTTCTTAATAAATTTTTTCTAAATAATTTTTTTATTTTTAGTATAAAAAATTAATAAATCTATTTTTAAAAAAAATTAAAAATTTTTTTTTCTTAATAAATTTACTCTTAATAATTTTTTTTCTTATTTTTTATTATAATTGCTTTATTTTATTTTATTTTATCCTCTTTTTTTCTTTCTTTCCATTTTTTCTCCCTTTTATTCTGAGCCGTGTGGATGAAAGGCTCTTGGTGCTCCAGCCAGGCATCAGGGCTGTGCCTCTGAGGTGGGAGAGCCAACTTCAGGACACTGGTCCACAAGAGACCTCCCAGCTCCACGTAATACCAAACGGCGAAAATCTCTCACAGATCTCCATCTCAACATCAAGACCCAGCTTCACTCAACGACCAGCAAGCTACAGTGCGGGACACCCTATGCCAACCAACTAGCAAGAGAGGAACACAGCTCCATCCATTAACAGAGAGGCTGCCTAAAATCATAATAAGGCCACAGACACCCCAAAACACACCACCAGACGTGGACGAACCCACCAGAAAGACAACATCCAGCCTCATCCACCAGAACACAGGCACTAGTTCCCTCCACCAGGAAACCTACACAACCCACTGAACCAACCTTAGCCACTGGAGACAGATACCAAAAACAACGGGAACTACGAACCTGCAGCCTGTGAAAAGGAGACCCCAAACACAGTAAGATAAGCAAAATGAGAAGACAGAAAAACACACAGCAGATGAAGGAGCAGGGTCAAAACACACCAGACCTAACAAATGAAGAGGAAATAGGTAGTCTACCTGAAAAAGAATTCAGAATAATGATAGTAAGGATGATCCAAAGTCTTGGAAATAGAATAGACAAAATGCAAGAAACATTTAACAAGGACGTAGAAGAACTAAAGAGGAACCAAGAAACGATGACAAGCACAATAAATGAAATTAAAAATACTCTAGATGGGATCAATAGCAGAATAACTGAGGCAGAAGAACGGATAAGTGACCTGGAAGATAAAATGGTGGAAATAACTACTGCAGACCAGAATAAAGAAAAAAGAATGAAAAGAACTGAGGACAGTCTCAGAGACCTCTGGGACAACATTAAACGCACCAACATTCGAATTATAGGGGTCCCAGAAGAAGAAGAGAAAAAGAAAGGGACTGAGAAAATATTTGAAGAGATTATAGTTGAAAACTTCCCTAATATGGGAAAGGAAATAGTTAATCAAGTCCTGGAAGCACAGAGAGTCCCATACAGGATAAATCCAAGGAGAAACACACCAAGACACATATTAATCAAACTATCAAAAATTAAATATAAAGAAAACATATTAAAAGCAGCAAGGGAAAAACAACAGATAACACACAAGGGCATCCCCATAAGGTTAACAGCTGATCTTTCAGCAGAAACTCTGCAAGCCAGAAGGGAGTGGCAGGATATACTTAAAGTGATGAAGGAGAAAAACCTACAACCAAGATTACTCTACCCAGCAAGGATCTCATTCAGATTTGATGGAGAAATTAAAACCTTTACAGACAAGCAAAAGCTGAGAGAGTTCAGCACTACCAAACCAGCTTTACAACAAATGCTAAAGGAACTTCTCTAGGCAAGAAACACAAGAGAAGGAAAACACCTACAATAACAAACCCAAAACATTTAAGAAAATGGGAATAGGAACATACATATCGATAATTACCTTAAATGTAAATGGATTAAATGCTCCCACCAAAAGACACAGACTGGCTGAATGGATACAAAAACAAGACCCATATATATGCTGTCTACAAGAGACCCACTTCAGACCTAGAGACACATACAGACTGAAAATGAGGGGATGGAAAAAGATATTCCATGCAAATGGAAATCAAAAGAAAGCTGGAGTAGCAATTCTCATATCAGACAAAATAGACTTTAAAATAAAGACAATTACAAGAGACAAAGACGGACACTATATAATGATCAAGGGATCGATCCAAGAGGAAGGTATAACAATTGTAAATATTTATGCACCCAACATAGGAGCACCTCAATACATAAGGCAAATACTAACAGCCATAAAAGGGGAAATCGACAGTAACACAATCATAGTAGGGGACTTTAACACCCCACTTTCACCAATGGACAGATCATCCAAAATGAAAATAAATAAGGAAACACAAGACAAGCAGCTCATGCAGCTCAATAACAAAAAAACAAACAACCCAATCCAAAAATGGGCAGAAGACCTAAATAGACATTTCTCCAAAGAAGAGATACAGATTGCCAACAGACACATGAAAGAATGCTCAACATCATTAATCATTAGAGAAATGCAAATCAAAACTACAATGAGGTATCATCTCACACCGGTCAGAATGGCCATCATCAAAAAATCTAGAAACAATAAATGCTGGAGAGGGTGTGGAGAAAAGGGAACACTCTTGCACTGTTGGTGGGAATGTAAATTGATACAGCCACTATGGAGAACAGTATGGAGGTTCCTTAAAAAACTAAAAATAGAACTACCATATGACCCAGCAATCCCACTACTGGGCATATACCCTGAGAAAACCATAATTCAGAAAGAGTCATGTACCAAAATATTCATTGCAGCTCTGTTTACAATAGCCAGGACATGGAAGCAACCTAGGTGTCCATCATCAGATGAATGGATAAAGAAGATGTGGCACATATATACAATGGAATATTACTCAGCCATAAAAAGAAATGAAATGGAGGTGTTTGTAATGAGGTGGATGGAGTTAGAGTCTGTCATACAGAGTGAAGTAAGTCAGAAAGAGAAAAACAAATACAGTATGCTAACACATATATATGGAATCTAAGGGAAAAAAAAAAAAAGAGGTCATGAAGAACCTAGTGGCAAGATGGGAATAAAGACACAGACCTACTAGAGAATGGACTTGAGGATATGGGGAGGGGGAGGGGTGAGATGTGACAGGGTGAGAGAGTGTCATGGACATATATACACTACCAAATGTAAAATAGATAACTAGTGGGAAGCAGCCGCATAGCACAGGGAGATCAGCTCGGTGCTTTGTGACCACCTAGAGGGGTGGGATAGGGAGGGTGGGAGGGAGGGAGATGCAAGAGGGAAGAGATATGGCAACATATGTATATGTGTAACTGATTCACTTTGTTGTAAAGCAGAAGCTAGCACACCATTGTAAAGCAATTATACTTCAATAAAGATGTTTAAAAAAAAAATACATCTACATGTGTAGCAACTCTCACTGAAAACTAACTGGAGGCTGGCAGAAAGGCTCTTCTACAACCAAGGCTATAAAGAAAGATCCACAAGGAGTCAGGCAGAGAGGAGAAATGATCAGGTTGGGACCTGCGCTACTAGCGGGGGACACAGAAGAAGAGGGGTATATCATAGGCTTGGAGATACTCCCTAGGAAGCGAGTGGATGCCAAATATATGGTTCTAGCCACATATTTGGCATTCCAGCACTGGGGTCTCACACTGGGAAGATGAGTCCCCTTAGCTTGTTTGAAAACTGGTGGGACTTACTAGAGGTGCTGTGAGAAACTGAGACTCCATCATGAACAGTATGCATGCACACTTCCTTACTCCCAGGAACAAGGCAAAGAAAGCATATTGAAAACAGCCTGGGGCTCTGGCTGGTTTCTCACAACCGCCCCAGCGTCCACTCCAGCCCTCACTGGGCTACTGTTCCAACTCCACTTTCTCTGGCTCTGCTCTCCACTAGGGTGGAGGTGCTGTTGCTGGGGGAGAGTGCACATTTAGAGGGAATGGGACCAGCTTGGACCCAACCCTTAGGGCTTCTACTCCAGCATCTTGGACCCCAGCCTCATGCCCAATAGGGTGGTGACAACCATTGATCGTAGGAGAAGCCCCAGCTCACATCTGTTTCTGGCTCTAGCTCCTCCATATCCAGCCCTACCATCAACTAGGGTGGTAGCTGTCAGCACACCCCAGGGGAAGATGTGACCTGTGCTCATTTCAGATCCAGCTCTCCCACCAAAGTCACTGGGCACACACAGACTGCATAAGGACACTCTCACAGAAAGACACCCCTTCAAGATCAGGATAAGTAACAGTTTCACTTAACTCTATAGAGACAGAGAAAGTTAAACAAAATGAGAAGGCAAAGGAATGTGTTTCAAATGAATGAAAAAGAACTGCCTCTGAAAAAAAAAAAACCCTAATGAAACAGAGGTAAATAATTTACTAGATAAAGAGTACAAACCATTAGTAATAAGAAGGCTAACTGAACTTGGGAAAAGAATAGACAAGCAAAATGAGAATTTTAACAAGGAACTAGAAAATATAAAAAAGAACTGGTCAGAGCTGAAGGATACAATAACTGAAATGAAAAACACACTGGAGGGAATTAACAGCAGACTAAGTGATACAGAAGATGGCATAAGTGATCTGGAAGATAGTCTAATGGAAACCACCCAATCAGAACAGTAAATAGAAAAACAAAATTTAAAAAAATGAGGATAGTTTAAGGGATCTATGGGACAACATCAAGCATAGTAACATTAACATAAGGGTCCCAGAAGGAGAGGAGAGAAAGTAAGAGGTAAAGAATGTAGTTGATGAATATATGGTTGAAAAATTCCAGAAGAAGAAGAGATTTCCATTCACAGGGAGCACAGAGAGTCCCAAACAACATGAACCCAAAGAGACACATACCAAGGCATATCATAATTAAAATGGCAAAAGTTAAAGACAAAGAAAGAATTTTAAAGGCAGCAATAGAAAATCAAGAGTCACATACAAGGGAACTCCCCCAAAGCTATCAGCTGATGTTTCTGCAGAAACTTTGCAGGCCAGAATGGAGTGGCATGATATATTTAAAGTGCTGAAAGCGAAAAACCTACAACCTAGGATACTATACCCAGAAAAGATATTCAGAATTGAAGGAGAGAAAAAGCACTTCTGAGACAAACAAAAACTAAAAGAGTTCATCAATATTAAACTGACCCTACAAGAAGTTTTAAAAGGTATTTTCTAAGTAGAAAATAAAAGGTTACAACAAGAAGTAAAATTTATAGGAAAGAAATAGTCCTGCTAGTAAAAGCAAATATATAGTAGATGTGGTGGATCAACAATTTACATAAGCAAGTATGAGATTAAAAGACAACAGTTGTAAAATAAACTATAATTACAATAGAGAGTTAAGAGGTAGACATGAAGATATAAAATATGACATAAAAAACACAAACTGTGGGGGAGGGGAGTATAAAATGTAGATTTTTTAGAATGTGTTAGAACTTAAATGACTATCAGTTTAAAACATGACCTATACATTTAGTTATAGGTCAACATATACAAACCCCATGGTAACCTCAAGTCAAAAACCTATGATAGGGACTACCCTGGTGGTACAGTGGTTAAGAATCCACCTGCTAATGCAGGGGACATGGGTTTGAGCCCTGGTCCAGGAAGATCCCACATGCCGTGGAGCAGCTAAGCCTGGGTGCCACAACTACTGAGCCTGTGCTCTAAAGCCCATGAGCCACAACTACTGAGCCCGTGTGCCACAACTACTGAAGCCCACGTGCTTAGAGCCCATGCTCCACAACAAGAGAAACCACCACAATGAGAAGCCCGCACACCGCAACGAAGAGTAGCCCCCACTCGCCACAACTAGAGAAAGCCCGCGTGCAGCAATGAAGACCAAACACAGCCAAAAATAAATAAATAAATTTATAAACAACAACAACAAAAACCTATGATAGATACACAAAAACTAGAGAGAAAGAAACACAAGCATACCACTAAAAAATCATCAAACCACAAGAGGAAGAAAAGAATAGAGAAGAACTACAGAAACCACCAGAAAACAAGTAACAAAATGTCAATAAGTACATACTTATCAATAATCACTTTAAAACTCAATGGATTAATGCTCCAAATCAAAAGATACTATATATACAAAACCCTAAAATCTCCACAAAAAACTACTAGAATTAATAAATGAATTCAGTAAGGTTGCAGATACAAAATTAATGTAAAGAAATCTGTTGCATTTCTATACACTAAAAATGAACTGTTGGAAAGAGAAATTCAGGAAACAATCCCGTCCACCATCACATCAAAAAGAATAAAATAGCTAGAAATAAAGCTACTTATGGAGGTAAAAGGCATGTACTCAGAAAACTGTAAGACACTGATGAGAGAAATTGAGGACACAAACAGATTGAAAGATATACCTTGTTTTTAAATTGGAAGAATTAATACTGTTAAAATGACTATATTACCCAATGCCACCTACAGATTCAATGCAATCCCTAACAAAGTATCAAGGGCATTTTTCACAGAACTACAACAAATAACTTAAAAATTTGTATGGAAACACAAAAGACCCCTAATAGCCAAAACAACTTAGAAAGAAGAACAGAGCTGGAGAAATAACACTCCCTGAATTCAGACTATACTACAAAGCTACAGTAATCAGAACAGTATGGTACTGGCTCAAAAACAGACACATAACTCAATAGAAAAGAATAGAGAGCCTAGGAAAAAACACACACTTATGGTCAATTAATGTACAACAAAGGAGGCAAGAATATACAATGGAGAAAAGACAGTCTCTTCAATAAGTGGTGCTGGGAAAACTGGACAGCTACATATAAGAGAATGAAATTAGAACATTCTCTAACATCACATAAAAAATAAATTCAAAATGAATTAAAGACCTAAATGTAAGACCGTAAACCATAAAACTCCTAAAGAAAAACATAGGCAGAACACTCTTTGACATAAATCAGAGCGATATGTTTTTGGATCTGTTTCCCAAAGCAAAGGAAATAAAAGTAAAAATAAACAAATGGCACCTAATTAGACTTAAAAGCTACTGCACAGCAAAGGAAACCTTTGACAAAATGAAAAGGCAACCTACTGAATGGGAGAAAATATTTGTTAGTGATACGACTGATATGGGGTTAATGTCCAAAATATATAAACAACACATACAACTCAACATAAAAAAGCCAAACAACTCAATTAAAAAATGGGCAGAAGACCTGAATAGACATTTTTCCAAAGAAGACATACAGATGGCCAACAGGCACATGAAAAGATGCTCAACATTGCTAATCATCTCTGAAATCCAAATAAAAACTAAAGTGAGACATCACCTCACACCTGTCAGAATGGCTATTGTTAAAAGGACCACAAAAAATAACAAGTGTTGGTGAGGATGTGGAGAAAAGGGAGCCCTACGGTACTGTTGGTGGGAATGTACACTGGTGTAGCCATTATAAAAATACTAAGGAGATTCTTCAAAAAACTAAAAATAGCACTACCATATGATCCAGCCATTCCATCCCTGTGTATATATCTGAAGAGAACAAAATCACTGATTTGGAAAAAATATATGCACCCCAATGTTCATAGCAGCATTATTTACAATAGTCAAGATATGCAAGCAACCTTAGTGTTCATAAACAGATGATTGGATACAGAAGCTGTGGTATATATACAATGAAATATTACTCAGCCTTAAAAAAGAATGAAATTTCGTCATTTGCAACAACTTGGATGGACCTAGAGGGTATTATGCTTAGTGAAAAAGTCAGATAGAGAAAGGCAATTACTGTATGCTACCACTTATATATGGAATCTAAAAAATAAAACGAATGAATATAGCAAAACAGAAACAAACTCACAGATATAGAGAACACACTAGTGGTTATCACTGGGAAGAAGGATGGGGGAGGGGTAATATAGGGGTAGGAGATTAAGAGGTACCAAGTACTATGTATAAAATAAATAAGATACAAGGATTTATTGTACAGCACAGAGAAGAGTCATCATAGAGAAACAGTCAATATTTTATAATAACTATAAATGTAGTAAAATATTGAATTTTACTATCTGATTCAATACTATACAATACTGAATCACTATGTTGTACACCTAAAACTAATATAGTATTGTAAATAACAGTACTTTACTAAAAAATAAAAATATAATATTTGAAAAAAGAATTCTGCAAATGTATTCCCTGCTACTAGAAACTATGTCAGATGGATTTGAGAAGATGGCTGAAGAGTAAGACGCGGAGATCAACTTCCTCCCCACAGATACATCAGAAATACATCTACATGTGGAACTGCTCCTATAGAACACCCATTGAACACTGGCAAAAGACCTCAGACCTCCCCAAAGGCAAGAAACTCCCCACATACCTGGGTAGGGCAAAAGAAAAAAGAAAAAACAGAGACAAAAGAATAGGGACGGGACCTGCACCAGTGGGAGGGAGCTGTGAAGGAGGAAAGGTTTCCACACACTAGAAGCCCCTTTGTGGGTGGAGACTGTGGGTGGTGGAGGGGGGAAGCTTTGGAGCCATGGAGGAGAGCGCAGCCACAGGGGAGCGGAGGGCAAAGCGGAGAGACTCCCACATGGAGGATCAGTGCCGACCAGCACTCACCAGCCCGAGAGTCTTGCCTGCTCACCTGTTGGGGCAGGCGGGGGGTGGAAGCTGAGACTCTGGCTTCGGTCGGATCGCAGGGAGAGGACTGGGGTTGGCAGCGTGAACACAGCCTGAAGGGGGCTAGTGTACCACGGCTAGCCGGGAGGGAGTCCGGGAAAAAGTCTGGACCTGCCGAAGAGGCAAGAGACTTTTCTTCCCTCTTTGTTTCCTGGTGCGCGAGGAGAAGGGATTAAGAGCACTTCTTAAAGGAGCTCCAGAGACGGGCGCGAGTCGCGGCTATCAGCACGGACCCCAGAGACGGGCATGGGACGCTAAGGCTGCTGCTGCAGCCACCAAGAAGCCTGTGTGCGAGCACAGGTCACTACCCACACATCCCTCCCAGGAGCCTGTGCAGCCTGATACTGCCAGGGTCCCGTGATCCAGGGACAACTTCCCCGGGAGAACACACGGCACGCATCATGCTGGTGCAACGTCACACCGGCCTCTGCCGCTGCAGGCTCGCCCCGCATCCGTACCCCTCCCTCCCCCCGGCCTGAGTGAGCCAGAGCCCCCAAATCAGCTGCTCCTTTAACCCCGTCCTGTCTGAGCGAAGAACAGACGCACTCAGGCGACCTACATGCAGAGGTGGGTCCAAATCCAAAGCTGAACCGCAGGAGCTGTGCGAACAAAGAAGAGAAAGGGAAATTTCTCCCAGCAGCCTCAGAAGCAGTGGATTAAAGCTCCACAATCAACTTGATGTACCCTGCATCTGTGGAATACCTGAATAGACAACGAATCATCCCAAATTCAGGAGGTGGACTTTGGGAGCAAGATATATTATTTTTTCCCCTTTTCCTGTTTTTGTGAGTGTGTATGTGTATGCTTCTATGTGAGATTTTGTCTGTATAGCTTTGCTTTCACCATTTGTCCTAGGGTTCTGTCTGTCTGTTGTTTTTTTCCTTTTTTTCTCCTTTAAAAAT
This sequence comes from Eubalaena glacialis, assembly GCF_028564815.1. Classification (NCBI taxonomy): domain Eukaryota; kingdom Metazoa; phylum Chordata; class Mammalia; order Artiodactyla; family Balaenidae; genus Eubalaena; species Eubalaena glacialis. The sequence continues at coordinate 59,203,524 of NC_083736.1, read as the reverse complement.
TTTTTTTCTTAATAATTATTTTTATTTTAATAACTTTATTTTATTTTATCTTTATTTTATTTTATTTTAGCCTCTTTCTTTCTTTCTTTCTATTTTTTCTCCCTTTTATTTTGAGCTGTGTGGATGAAAGGCTCTTGGTCCTCCAGCCAGGAGTCAGTGCTGTGCCTCTGAGGTGGGAGAGCCAACTTCAGGATACTGGTCCACAAGAGACCTCCCAGCTCCAAGTAATATCAAATGGCGAAAATCTCCCAGAGATCTCCATCTCAACACCAAGACCCAGCTTCACTCAACGACCAGCAAGCTACAGTGCTGGACACTCTATGCCAAACAGCAAGACGGGAACACAGCCCCATCCATTAGCAGAGAGACTGCCTAAAATCATAATAAGGCCACAGACACCCCAAAACACACCACCAGACGTGGACCTGCCCACCAGAAAGACAAGATCTAGCCTCATCCACCAGAACACAGGCACTAATCCCCTCCACCAGGAAGCCTACACAACCCAATGAACCAAACTTAGCCACTGGGGACAGACACCAAAAACAACGGGAACTACGAAACTGCAGCCTGTGAAAAGAAGACCCCAAACACAGTAAAATAAGCAAAATGAGAAGACAGAAAAACACACAGCAGATGAAAGAGCAAGGTAAAAACACACCAGACCTAACAAATGAAGAGAAAATAGGCAGTCTACCTGAAAAAGAATTCAGAATAATGATAGTAAAGATGATCCAATATCTTGGAAATAGAATAGACAAAATGCAAGAAATATTTAACAAGGACTTAGGAGAACTGAAGAGGAAACAAGCAATGATGAAAAACACAATAAATGAAATTAAAAATACTCTAGAAGGGATCAATAGCAGAATAACTGAGGCAGAAGAACGGATAAGTGACCTGGAAGATAAAATGGTGGAAATAACTACTGCAGAGCAGAATAAAGAAAAAAGAATGAAAAGAACTGAGGACAGTCTCAGAGACCTCTGGGACAACATTAAATGCACCAACATTCGAATTATAGGGGTCTCAGAAGAAGAAGAGAAACAGAAAGGAATGAGAAAATATTTGAAGAGATTATAGTTGAAAACTTCCCTAATATGGGAAAGGAAATAGTTAACCAAGTCCTGGAAGCACAGAGAGTCCCATACAGGAGAAATCCAAGGAGAAACACGCCAAGACATATATTATGCAAACTATCAAAAATTAAATACAAAGAAAACATATTAAAAGCAGGAAGGGAAAAACAACAAATAACACACAAGGAAATCCCCATAAGGTTAACAGCTGATCTTTCAGCAGAAACTCTGCAAGCCAGAAGGGAGTGGCAAGACATATTTAAAGTGATGAAGGAGAAAAACCTACAACCAAGATTACTCTACCCAGCAAGGATCTCATTCAGATTTGATGGAGAAATTAAAACCTTTACAGGCAAGCAAAAGCTGAGAGAGTTCAGCACCACCAAACCAGCTTTACAACAAATGCTAAAGGAACTTCTCCAGGCAAGAAACACAAGAGAAGGAAAACACCTACAATAACAAACCCAAAACATTAATGTAAATGAGAATAGGAACATACATATCGATAATTACTTTAAATATAAATGGATTAAATGCTCCCAACAAAAGACACAGACTGACTGAATGGATAGAAAAAGAAGACCCGTATATATGCGGTTACAGAGACCCACTTCAGACCTAGGGACACATAGAGACTGAAAGTGAGGGGATGGAAAAAGATACTCCATGCAAATGGAAAGCAAAAGAAAGCTGGAGTAGCAATTCTCATATCAGACAAAATAGACTTTAAAATAAAGACTATTACAAGAGACAAAGAAGGACTCTACATAATGATCAAGGGATCAAACCAAGAAGAAGATATAACAATTGTAAATATTTATGCACCCAACATAGGAGCACCTCAATACATAAGGCAAATACTAACAGCCATAAAAGGGGAAATCGACAGTAACAAAATCATAGTAGGGGACGTTAACACCCCACTTTCACCAATGGACAGATCATCTAAAATGAAAATAAATAAGGAAACACACGCTTTAAATGATACATTAAACAAAATGGACTTAATTGATATTTATAGGACATTCCATCCAAAAACAACAGAATACAGATTTTTCTCAAGTGTTCATGGAACATTCTCCAGGATAGATCATATCTTGGGTCACAAATCAAGCCTTGGTAAATTTAAGAAAATTGAAATCGTATCAAGTATCTTTTCTGACCACAACGCTAAGAGACTAGATATCAATTACAGGAAAAGATCTGTAAAAAATACAAACACATGGAGGTTAAACAATACACTACTTAATAACGAAGTGATCACTGAAGAAATCAAAGAGGAAATCAAAAAATACCTAAAACAAATGACAATGGAGAAACGACGACCCAAAACCTATGGGATGCAGCAAAAGAGTTCTAAGAGGGAAGTTTATAGCAATACAATCCTACCTTTAGAAACAGGAAACATCTCAAATAAACAACCTAACCTTGCACCTAAAGCAATTAGAGAAAGAAGAACAAAAAAAACACCAAAGTTAGCAGAAGGAAAGAAATCATAAAGATCAGATCAGAAATAAATGAAAAAGTAATGAAGGAAACGATAGCAAAGATCAATAAAACTAAAAGCTGGTTCTTTGAGAAGATAAACAAAATTGATAAACCATTAGCCAGACTCATCAAGAAAAAAGGGGAGAAGACTCAAATCAATAGAATTAGAAAAGAAAAAGGAGAAGTAACAACTGACACTGCAGAAATACAAACGATCATGAGAGTTTACTACAAGCAACTCTATGCCAATAAAATGGACAACCTGCAGAAATGGACAAATTCTTAGAAATGCATAACCTGCCGAGATGGAACCAGGAAGAAATAGAAAATATGAACAGACCAATCACAAGCACTGAAATTGAAACCATGATTAAAAATCTTCCAACAAACAAAAACCATGGAGCAGATGGCTTCACAGGCGAATTCTATCAAACATTTAGAGAAAAGCTAACACCTGTCCTTCTCAAACACTTCAAAAATATAGCAGAGGAAGGAACACTCCCAAACTCATTCTACAAGGCCACCATCACCCTGATACCAAAACCAGACAAAGATGTCACAATGAAAGAAAACTACAGGCCAATATGACTGATGAACATAGATGCAAAAATCCTCAACAAACTACTAGCAAACAGAATCCAACAGCACATTAAAAGGATCATACACCATGATCAAGTGGGGTTTATTCCAGGAATGCAAGGATTCTTCAATATATGCAAATCAATCAACGATATGCACCATATTAACAAATTGAAGAGGAAAAGCCATATGATCATCTCAATAGATGCAGAGAAAGCTTTTGACAAAATTCAACACCCATTTATGATAAAAACCCTGCAGAAAGTAGGCATAGAGGGAACTTTCCTCAACATAATAAAGGCCATATATGACAAACCCACAGCCAACATTGTCCTCAATGGTGAAAACTTGAAACCATTTCCACTAAGATCAGGAACAAGACAAGATTGCCCACTCTCACCACTATTATTCAACATAGTTTTGGAAGTTTTAGCCACAGCAATCAGAGAAGAAAAAGAAATAAAAGGAATCCAAATTGGAAAAGAAGAAGTAAAGCTGTCACTGTTTGCAGATGACATGATACTATACATAGAGAATCCTAAAGATGCTACCAGAAAACTACTAGAACTAATCAATGAATTTGGTAAAGTAGCAGGATACAAAATTATTGCACAGAAATCTTTGGCATTCCTATACACTAATGATGAAAAATCTGAAAGAGAAATTAAGAAAACACTCCCATTTACCATTGCAACAAAAAGAATAAAATATCTAGGAATAAACCTACCTAAGGAGACAAAAGACCTGTATGCAGAAAATTATAAGACACTGATGAAAGAAATTAAAGATGATACAAATAGATGGAGAGATATACCATGTTCTTGAACTGGAAGAATCAACATTGTGAAAATGACTCTACTACCCAAAGCAATCTACAGATTCAATGCAATCCCTATCAAACTACCACTGGCATTTTTCACAGAACTAGAACAAAAAATTTCACAATTTGTATGGACACACAAAAGACCCCGAATAGCCAAAGCAATCTTGAGAACGAAAAATGGAGCTGGCACAAAAACAGAAATATAGTTCAATGGAACAGGATAGAAATCCCAGAGATAAACCCATGCACATATGGTCACCTTATCTTTGAAAAAGGAGGCAAGAATATACAGTGGAGAAAAGACAGCCTCTTCAATAAGTGGTGCTGGGAAAATTGGACAGGTACATGTAAAAGTATGAAATTAGAACATTCCCTAACCCCACACATAAAAATAAAGTCAAAATGGATTAAAGACCTAAATGTAAGGCCAGACACTATCAAACTCTTAGAGGAAAACATAGGCAGAACACTCTATGACATAAATCACAGCAAGATCTTTTTTGACCCAGCTCCTAGAGAAATGGAAATAAAAACAAAAATAAACAAATGGGACCTAATGAAACTTAAAATCTTTTGCACAGCAAAGGAAACCATAAACAAGACCAAAAGACAACCCTCAGAATGGGAGAAAATATTTGCAAATGAAGCAACTGACAAAGGATTAATCTCCAGAATTTACAAGCAGCTCATGCAGCTCTATAAAAAAAAAAAAATCTAATCCAAAAATGGGCAGAAGACCTAAAAAGACATTTCTCCAAAGAAGATATACAGATTGCCAACAAACACATGAAAGAATGCTCAACATCATTAATCATTAGAGAAATTCAAATCAAAACTACAATGAGATATCACCTCACACCGGTCAGAATGGCCATCATCAAAAAATATAGAAACAATAAATGCTGGAGAGGGTGTGGAGAAAAGGGAACACTCTTACACTGTTGGTGGGAATGTAATTGATACAGTCACTATGGAGAATAGTATGGAGGTTCCTTGAAAAACTAAAAATAGAACTACCATACGACCCAGCAATCCCACTACTAGGCATATACCCTGAGAAAACCGTAATTCAAAAAGAGTCAGGTACCAAAATATTCATTGCAGCTCTATTTACAATAGCCAGGGCATGGAAGCAACCTAAGTGTCCATCAACAGATGAATGGATAAAGAAGAGGTGGGACATATATACAATGGAATATTACTCGGCCATAAAAAGAAACGAAATTGAGTTATTTGTAGTGACGTGGATGGAGTTAGAGTCTGTCATACAGAGTGAAGTAAGTCAGAAAGAGAAAAACAAATACCATATGCTAACACGTATACATGGAATCTAAAAAAAAAAAAGGTTATGAAGAACCTAGGGGCAAGACGGGAATAAAGACACAGACTTACTAGAGAATGGACTTGAGGATATGGGGAGTGGGAAGGGTAAGCTGTGACAAAGTGAGAGAGTGGCATGGACATATATACACTACTAAATGTAAAATAGATAGCTAGTGGGAAGCAGCCACATAGCACAGGGAGATCAGCTCAGTGCTTTGTGACCACCTAGAGGGGTGGGATAGGGAGGGTGGGAGGGAGGGAGACGCAAGAGGGAAGAGATATGGGAACATATGTATATGTATACCTGATTCACTTTGTTATAAAGCAGAAACTAACACACCATTGTAAAGCAATTATACTCCAATAAAGATGTTAAAAACAAATAGAAACTATGTCAAATATTCTTAATAACACTAATAGCTACATACTGTTGCATGATATTGCAGAAGGAGCATTGGAGTCAGATTCAGGTTTTAATACAAACTGCCATTTATTACTTGTGTAACCTTGGCCGTTACTCAACCTCTGTACTTGAGTTCGCTGACCTGCAGGTTAAATCATATATGCAAAGTACTTGGCACAAAATAGATTATAAATGTTAGTTTCATTTCATTCATCTGAAGCCAGAAAGCTTAAATTTAAATCCTCACTTTGCTACATATTACCTATATCAATTGTTCTCAAGGAAGTCATTTAACCTTGCTGAGCTCTAGTTTTCTCATCTGTAAAATAAAGTTGCTATGAAGATTATATAGAACTATATATTAAAATGAGCCTCCAGATAGCCTGCTAAGCAATTCCTGCATACAGGGCAGTTTTAAAGAAAGAGAAGGAAAATATACCAGTCTTACCTCATTGCCACATTACTTCCATCTATGACAACTGGCCTCAAATTGTCACTGTTGCCTATTCCATCTTCAAGAGACAGTTCAGGGCTTGCAACTTCTCTGGAGCTGGGACCCCGAGGCACGAACAAACTCAAGTTGACTTGCCCTTCCAAATCACCTTTGTTTCCAAGTCTGACAAGCTCTGCCAGTACATCATTAATAAGCGATTCTGGACCCAGCTTGTTCAGCACTAATTGAATCTGTTCCTCTGCATAGCCCAGCTTTAAAGCAAAATCCATCTTGGTTTGGTATTCTTTTTCCAAGTCAAGCTTCCCATCCTGTAGAATGCTACTCTGGGAGAAGCTTGGATGATCTAGGCAGGGTGATCTACAAAGCTGGCGGTGTGGCTTAGAGGGAATCTCCTTTTTCTTCAACTGAACATCTCCAGGTTGGCAGCTGTTGTCATTACTGCTGCTTTTAAGGCTCATCTGTTCAGGGTCACTTTCAGAGCTCAACAGCTCTTCAGAATCAGCATTACCCTGCTCTGTGTTCTCTTGCTTAGGCTGCTGCTTCTCTTCCTTGGAGGCATTCTTCTTCATTTTTGGTGTTTCCACTGCAGCGGTGGCCGTCATCCCGTTCAGTGGGCAATCTGAGGTCTAATCAGCTCTTTTTCTTTTTAGCCTTCTTGGAATCCATGTACATTGGCTTCCCTTTGTGTAAAATGGGGTGGTAGTGGTGGCACAATGGTTTGCCTGTTTGGTTTGTTATGTTTAGATGTTACCAGTTCCTACAAATAAACACACATACCATAATCATGTTTAGTAAACTTATGAAAATGTATTTTAGAATACAGTGTTTTCTTCCTAAGAAACTACAGATTGTCTGACATTATATTTTTCTGCTTAAAATGGTTGGACTCTTGAAATAATACCAAGCATCTTTTCAGACCACAATGATATGAGACTATAAAATCAACTACAACATAAACAACTAAAAGAAAACAATCAAACACATGGAGTCTAAACAGCATGTTACTAAATGACCTGTATTCTGAACAGGATAAGATACTGATGAAAGAAATTGAAAACAACACAAACAAATGAAAGATATACCTTTCTCATGGATTGGAAGAATTAATATTGTTAAAATGTCCATACTACACAAAGCAATCTACAGATTTAATGCAATCCCTATCAAAACATCAATGGCAGTTTTCACAGAACTACAACAAATAATTCTAAAATTTATATGGAACCAAAAAAGGCACTGAATAGCCAAAGCAATTTTGAGAAAAAAGAACAAAGCTGGATGTATTATGCTCCTTGACTTAAAACTTTACTACAAAGCTATAGTAATTAAAATAGTATGGTATTGGTACAAAAACAGACACATAGATCAATGGGAGAGAATAGAGAGGCCAAGAATAAACCGAAGTCTATTGGGTCAATTAATTTATGACAAAGGAGACAAGAATATACAATAGGGAAAAGACAGCCTCTTCAATAAATGGTGTTGGGAAAACTGAACAGCTGCATGTAAAAGAATCAAACTGGACTAATTTCTTACACCATATACAAAAATAAATTCAAAATGGATTAAAGATTTAAGTGTAAGACTTGAAACCATAGAACACCTAGAAGAAAACACAAGCAGTATGCTTTTTGACATCAGTCTTAGCAACTTTTTTTTGGATCTGTGTCCTCAGACAAGGGCAACAAAAGAAAAAATAAACAAATGAGACTACATCAAACTAAAAAGTGCTTGCACACTATCAACAAAAGAAAAACAACCTACTGAATAGAAGAAGATATTTGCAAATGACATGTTAGATAAGGGCTTAATATTCAAAATATATAAAGAACTCATACAACTCAATAACAAAAAGCCCCAAACTTTCTGATTAAAAACTTGTCAGAGATATGAAAAGATTCCTAACTTCATTAATCATCAACAAAATGCATCAAAACCACAATATCACCTCACACCTATCACCTCACACCTATCAGGATGGCTATCATCAAAAAGACAACAAATAACTAGTGCTGGTGAGGATGTGAAGAAAAGGGAATACTCCTGCACTGTTGGTGAGAATGTAAATTGGCGCAGCCAATATGGAAAATAGCATGGAGGTTCCCAAAAAAAATTAAAAATAGAACTACCAGCATTTCCACTTCTGGATATTTACACAAAGTAAGCAAAAACACCAATTCAAAAAGATATATGCACCCCTATGTTCATTGCAACATTATTTACAGTAACCAAGCTATGGAAGCAACTTAAGTGTCTATCAATAGATGAATGGATAAAAAAGCTGTGAGATATATTTGTGTACACACACACACACAGAATATTATTCAACTATAAAAAAGAATGAAATCTTGCCTTTTGAGACAACATGAATGGACCTAGAAGGTATTATTTTTGTTGTTGTTGTTGTTTATTTGTTTGTTTTTAGTTCCCTGACCAGGGATCAAACCTGGGTCCTTGGCAGTGAAAGCATGGAGTCCTAACCACTGGACCTCCAGGGAATTCCCTAGAAGGTATTATGTTAAGTGAAATAAGTCAGACGGAGAAAGACAAATACTGTAAATTTCACTTACATGTGGGATCTAAAAAACAAATCAAATGAATAAACATAACAAAACAGAAACAGGCTTATAGATACAGAGAACCAGCTCGTGGTTGCCGGTTGGGGCTGGGTGGTGAGGGTGAGGCGTTGGGTGAAATAGGTGAAGAGGATTAAGAAGTACAAACTTCCAATAATAAAATAAATGTCACAGGGATCCAATACACAGCATAAGAAATATATAGTCAATAATATCGTAATAATTTTGTATGGTGACAGATGGTTATTAGACTTTTGGGGTGATAATTTTGTAATGTATTTAAATGTCAAATCATTACGTTGTAAACCTGAAACTAACATAATATTGCACATCAACTCTAATTCAATAAAAAATGATTGGACTCACATTACGTTAAAAAAAATAGAGTCTCGAGAAGTCCAATGTGCTATCCATTGCACTACAGAGCCACCTAAGGGTCCCTAATTCTCTACTAAATCCAGACACAAAATTTTCAGTGGTGGCCATAGTGCTTTAATCCCCCCCACACACACACAAACGTCATATCTAAAGTTAACTGCTTATCACAAAAACGAAGGAAGAGAAACATGGCATTTCAACAGGGTGCAGAAACATATACATCTTTTAAGAACTCTTTTTTACTTTCTGCCAGGTAAATTCTCCGAATACCACACCATATTCTTCTAGCTAAAGCTGAACTCCACTCCTGAAGAGGACAACTTCTCCAGCATTACTTTTTGCAAAATATCAGGGTCCCCATCTACTGGGGAGACTGGTAAACCATTAAAATTGCTTTAAAGCAATTGAAGCTGGCTATAAGGGTCACAAATAGAGACGTGTGCTCCAGATAAGAAAAAAAGGTGTATGCACACTCATGAATTGTATCTGCAGCCTCTTTTATCTATTGTAATTGTACTTATTATATTGTAAAAAGGAGAAAATCAACTCAATTTGCATGAGAAACTAGAATATTTTAAAAGAACATTAATTACAGAAGAGAAATAGGAGCGATTTTATTTCTAAACTCCTTTCACCTACATCATCTGTCCCCTCAGGTTTGAGTTCTAACCTGTCCAAGGTGTTTCCTTTACTTTGAGCCTCGGTTTCCTCATATATGAAATGAGGATATGGATAGTTACCTCACAGAACAAGGATTACATAAAATGAGTAAGGAAAGTGCTCAGAAAAGTGAACAGAACACAGTAGGTTCTCAATATATGTAAAGGGTACAACAGACACCACCAGGAGTTTGGTTTAAAAAAAGAGAAGACTGACAGTGAGGCAAGACTATAGACCTGTGAGCATTGATAAGCTCTTCAGATAGCAGCTGTGCTCACTAATCTAAAACCAGACTATCTATGTAACTAGTGTACTAGGGTTTTCCAGTTACACTTTAATTCTATTCATTTAGACAAGAAGAAAATTCATCAATAGTTTTATCTAAGAATAATATAGATAACTGCATACTTATCTTAGGAGAGTCACGTTTGGAAACAACATATGCACACAGAATTGACATCTCAGATCTGACATTCAGGCAGCATATAGTGACTTCTCTAATGATTATATCACCACTTGTTACTTCAAATTTTTCCCTTAATGAATAGACACATAGACACCCATTTCACTGTCACTTCTCTATTAATCTTTGTTATATAAATTTTAAATCCTATTTCCTTTATAAGTTCCATATTTACTACTGACTTACATTTTATTCTCTTGAAAATAATTTCTAGTGCACACAGGAAATTGAAAATTTTCCTCTTGCATTTATTCAAAGCTCCAAAGTCACTTAACAACAACTGTTTATAAGACTAAATGTATATTTTCCTGGCAAATGACAGGTACCTGTAAAAGACAAGTTTGACTGCTCTTAGCTAGCAGACCAAATGTCTAGTTATTACTGTGAACGTTTCTTACTCAATAACCTAAGGTAGAAGAGAAATAAATGACTTGGCAGACATAAACTTTGATTTACTTTTTAAAGACTTAAGCAAGTTTTTAAGAGAAATGCTGGTTGTCTGTCCTAAAACCTACGTAGGTGTGTAAGTATCATGTGGTTTTTTTTGTTTGTTTTGTGCTGTTTTACAATGCAAACTTCTTGAGGCAAAGATAGCAGGAAAGTCTTTTCATTCAAAAGAACAATCACTGAGTGCCAGAGACTGTGATAAGCCCTGGGTCTAGAAGGAGAGATCAGAACTGATCCTGTCCTCAAAGAACTCTCAAACTAATTTTAAAAATGGCTAGAAATGGCCCTAGGGAATGCTGAAACACAATTCTATAGAAGGTGATCATATCATTTTTAGTTCAAGTTGGGACAATTTTGAGAATGAAGGATCATTACTAATAATTACGTCAGAACAATAGGCATGAAGTGGGGAAGTCCCAGGCAAATATGGATGTATGGTTGGTCCTTCAAGTTACTTGAAAATTTACGTTGACATACAGAAGAGGGAATGTTCGATTCTATCCACAGGGTGGGAGATGAGGGTGGTGGTTGAAGGGATTATGAAGAATTCAAGAAAGATATAATATTTGGAGTAATTTTCTGACTAATTAATTAACATCTATTTAGTGCTATGTACCAAGAGACATGTTAGCTGGTAGGGTGTAAAAACAGACAAGGATTCTGATCTCATAGTGCTTATAGTGGTGGTGGTGGGAGTGGAGATAGACAATAATCAAATACTTATATAATTCATAATTATAATCTGTGACAAGTGATTAACTGTTAAAAAGTATAGGGACATATGAGTTGAGTCTTAAAGGAAAGAGTAACAATTTACTGGGTAGGGAAGAATTTTTAAAGTTAAAGATATATGAAGATTAATATGATATTGTGCCTTAATTAATGCCTCATGCTTAATATTACTGGTGAAGATGGTTAAAGGAAAATAGTTACTTTTACTGAAAAAGGAAGGTGACTGGGGGGAAAATTTCAAAGATGATGTTCTAGCTGTTACTTATGACAGGTGTTGTAAAGAGTTTTTATCTTTCATTGTTATTGATTTAAAAAATCACCAATACTGACATATTTTGGAAAATCACAATCGTCAGAAGAAATTATAGGATTGGATGTAATTTGTTTTAAGAAGTTGAGAGCTTTTTCATCAGATGGCCATGTGTTATAGGCACAGAGCTTGCTTATAATTTTCTTAAGAATATAATAAACAAATGATTGAAAACTTGCCTTTGAATCTAAAAAAAACAGAGAAACAAATGCAGGCAAAAGCTGTCAAGAGTGACAAGGAATTTCCACCAAGGGAAAAAGAGTCTTCACCTTACCATTTAGTCTGCTCAGTCCACTTTCTTCCTCCACCCCTCCCCCATCCTTTTATTACAAAATATGATTCATTCATTTTGCATTTGCACAGAGTAATTTTCCAATATCAATCAGGTTCTACTACAAACCCCACTTCATCTTCTCCAAAATCTGCTAAACAACACCCTGTATGGAGACAGAAACATCTGACCATGTCTACTGAGCCAAAATCATAGGAAATGTTCAAAAAAGTCCAATAACCATGTAGAACAGAGCCATCAAGTAGTAGCCAAATCAAGAACAGAATAGTTAATTCTCAATTATCTACATGTGACTAAGCCACTTTCTTATTTGTGGAGCAGTTAAATCTCAAGCTGTGATCTGGGAAGGCATGTTTCGAGAGAGACTTAGGGATACCTAATTAGACAGCTGCCCATTCCTTTCCCTTCTAGCAGGTTTTTCATAATAGGTATCCTCAAAGAAAATACCTATATCAAATACAGAAATACCCACAGGAACACAAAGGATCATAAGAGATTACTATGAATAACTATATGCCAATAAAATGGACAACCTGGAAGAAATGGACAAATTCTTAGAAAGGTACAATCTCCCAAGACTGAACCAGGAAGAAATAGAAAATATGAACAGACCAATTGCCAGTAATGAAATTGAATCAATAATTTAAAAAACTCCCAACCAATAAAAGTCCATGACCAGATGGCTTCACAGGTGAATTCTACCAAACATTTAGAGAAGAGTTAACTCCTATCTTTCTCAAAGTATTCCAAAATTTACAGAAGAAAGAACACGTCTGACCTCATTCTAAGAGGTCAGCATCACTCTGATACCAAAACCAGACAAAGATATCAAAAAAAAATAAAATTACAGATCAATATCACTGATGAACATAGATGCAAAAATCCTCAACAAAATATTAGCAAACCAAATCCAACAATACATTAAAAGTATCATACACCATGATCAAGTGGGATTTATACCAGGGATGCAAAGATTTTTCAATATCCAAAAATCAATCAATGTGATACACCTCATTAACAAACTGAAGAATAAAAATCATATGATCATCTCAATAAATGCAGAAAATACTTTTGTTAAAATTTGATATCCATTTATGATAAAAACTCTTCAGAAAGTGGGAATAGATGGAACCTACCTCAACATAATAAAAGCCATATATGAAAAACCCACAGCTAATATCATACTCAACAGTGAAAAGCTGAAAGCATTTCCTTTAAGATCAGGAACAAGAAAAGTGTGCCTGCCTGCTCTCACCACTTTTATTCAACATATTATTGGAAGTCCTAGCCACAGCAATCAGACAAGAAAAATAAATAAGAGGAATCCAAATTGGAAAAGAAGAAGTAAAACTGTCACTATTTGGAGATGACCTGACACTATACAGAGAAAATCCTAAAACTGCCACCAGAAAACTACCAGAGCTCATAAACGAATTTAGTAAGGTTGCAGGATACAAAATTAATATAAAGAAATCTGTTGCATTTCTACACTAACAACAAACTATCAGAAAGAGAAATTAAGGAAACAATCCCATTTACCATCACATTAAAAAGAATAAAATACCTAGGAATAAATCTACCTAAAGAGGTTAATGTCTTGTACTCTGAAAACTATAAGACACTAATGAAAGAAACTGAAGAGGACACAGATGGAAAGATATACCTTGTTTTTGAATTGGAAGAATTAATATTGTTAAAATGACTATACTACCCAAGGCAATCTATAGATTCAATACAATCCCCAATGCAATCCCTATCAAAATACTAAGGGCATTTTTCACAGAACTAGAACAAATAATTTAAAAATTTGTATGGAAACACAAAAGATCCTGAATGGCCCAAACAACTAGATAACAGAGCTGGAAGAATCATGCTCCCTGACTTCAGACTATACTACAAAGCTACAATAATCAAAACAGTATAGTACTGGCTCAGAAACAGACACATAGCTCAATGGAACAAAATGGCCCAGAAAAAAAAAAAAGCCCACACACTTATGATCAATTAATCTACAACAAAGCAAGAGTGTACAATAGAGAAAAGACAGTCCCTTCAATAAGTGGTGCTGAGAAAACTGGACAGCTACATGTAAATGAATGAAATTACAACATTTTCTAGCACCGCATACAAAAATAAGCTCAAAATGAATTAAAGACCTAAATGTGGGACCAGAAACCATAAAACTTCTAGAGGAAAACATAGGCAGAACACTCTTTGACATAAATCATGGCAATATGTTTTTGGATTTGTCTCCTAAAGCAAAGGAAATAAAAAGCAAAAATAAATAAATGAGACCTAATTAAAGTTAAAAGCTTTTGCACAGCAAAGGAAACCTTGACCAAACAAAAAGACAACTTACTGAATGGGAGAAAATATTTGCAAATGATATGACTGATAAGGGTTGATATCCAACATATATAAACAGCTCATGTAACTCAAGATTAAAAAAACAAAAAAACAGAAACCTGGTTTAAATATATGTATATATGATGGAATACTGCTCAGCCATAAAAAAGAATGTAATTTTGCCATTTGCAGCAACATGGATGGACTTGGAGATTATTATGCTAAGTGAAATAAGTCTGATAGAGAAAGACAAGCACTGTATGATATCACTTATATGTGCAATCTAAAAAATACAACAAACTAATGAATATAACAAAAAAGAAGCAGACACACAGATATATTTAGAAAACAAACTAGTGGTTACCACTAGGAGAGGAAAGGGGATGGGGGCAATATAAGTGTAGGGGATAAAGAGGTAAAAACTATTATGTATAAAATGAACTACAAGGATATATTGTACAATATGGGGAATATAGCAAATATTTTATAATAACTATAAATGGAATATAACCTTTAAAAATTGTGAATCACTATATTGTACACCTGTAACTTATGTAATACTGTACATCAACTATACTTCAATAAAAAAATTATCTACTGTGTGATAGTTTTGGTGAGGCCCAGATAACTGAGAAGTGATTACAGTTCAGTCATAATAAGAATACTAAGCTCTTTTCTTGGTTTCTACTGTTTGAACTGTACCACCGCTTTTAGAATTAACTTTAAAGAGAACAAATCCAAATCTGTATTGTATCAACCCATCATATTTTACTCTAAAAGTGGCAAAGAAAATAAAAGCTATTATGAAACTTTAGTAATAGTAATAAAATATGAACAATCATTTACGTTTGCGTTTCATATTAGAGCTTGCCTAAGTGCTTTCACATACACACTCTCAATCAACAAGGCCATGCCATTACCTATACAGCCCAGATTTGGGTTGTTATAACTTACATAGTCCATCTTTAATTCCCTGTGTCCAGCACATCAGCTAAAGAAGTTACAAAAATCCCAGGGAAAAACATGAAGTGTAAGCTTTCTCAATGTTTGGGAGGCAAAGGAGTTTGAAATACTTATTGATTCTCAAAATGAAAAAGTTCACATGAGAGTGATCTGAAAAAACCCAAAATCTGAATCTTATCATTTTCGTTTATATTAAATCAATTACATACAGCAATTATATCATAAAGGAGATAAACTTGCTTTATTGCTTCCTCAACCTCCAACTGTATCCATTTGTCCATGTGCTCTTGAATGATGGTAACACTTAGCAAAGAAATAAGTATAAGAAATAGCCTATTTTCTGTGGTTTGTAAAAATGGGATTTCCCTCAGGCAAAGAGAGTGTGTTTGTCAGCCTGTCCTTACACTACCCTCTAAAACAAAATAGGCTTTTTCTTTCTTTCCTTTTTTACTTTTAATCTTCAATGCATTCTCAATAAGATGCATGTCACAGCAAAAATTGTCATGGCTGGAGCTAAACACAGCTAAGTTATTCAAAATTAAGGATTTCATTTCAAATCTTCACATGATTAAATGGCCTCAATTCTTGTCCCCTGTACCCATATCAAATGTTGAAATTTTAGACAAAGTGTTTATAGGAAAGTAACACTCCGTTAACTTTTATTATCCATTCATTCTTCTAGGATTTCAAACATAATAGACATACAATGATTTAATTTCAAGACCCATTATCCCTAGGTTTTAAACTGGGGCTCATTTTCCTGCTCCCTTTCACTGCACTCATCCCATTAGGAAAGTTTTATGTCAACAGAACAACTAAAACAAAGTACTACACACACTCTGCTGTCCAAACTAATTAAAACCACATTGGTAAATGTAACCTTAATTTATACTGGATTCAATCTCCCATACAAAAAGCATTTCTAGTGCTCAACCTTCCAGAAAAACAAGGAAGCTGTAGGTTACATACCTACTATTTTCTTCTTTCTGTATAAAGAAGGTCTAGATAAAGATTGGTTGAAATTCATGTGGGGATGCTGCATCACACACTACAAGAGATGGTCTCTGTTAGAGTAACTGTGCAGTGCATATATGTTCTCTGGCCACTAGTGAGAGCTGTCACTAGTGTGTTCCACATGTTCCAGAGAACATGCTCACTTCCAAGACTCATTGGTGAAGTTTCTTATTTCTCTCTCTTTTTTTTTTTTTGCTTTCTTCTCCCCTCTCCCCTTTTCTGTCCTTCACCATTCTCTTTTTTCTCTCTGTGCCATACACTCCCACCCCAAAAATTATTTTGGTCAAAGCTGTAGGGAAATGTGCCTGTGCCATCCTATGCTCACAGTAAATTGAAAAAAAAAATAGTGCCTGTTTTATGACTTTAATAACAATAAACATATCTTGAGCATCCCATTCAGTTAATAATACCAAGCTTGATCTTTCTTGATTCTCTCCAATTCAATTGCTTTGAAAAATAAGTAGAATAGAGTATATCCTATTTTCTTTCTTCATAATCAAATCATTAGACTAACATAAGAAATCACTCAATGATCAGGACAATTCTGAGGGGTAGCTTGCAGTGTTGCAGCCATGAGGTCATCAGCTTATGTCTGGTTAGCCCCAGTGATCTCCAAGAGGAAATTCAAAATGTATTTGGAGGAAAATGGGAGTAGGAGGGAAAGGGGGAGTGGAATGCTTGTAGAGGTTATTAGACTCTCATAAGTCTTAATTATCCTTATTTTAACCAACACACTATTTGTTTTCACTTCCTTTCTCAGACAGTTATGTATTGTTTTCTTTTCAACAGCTGCTCTGTTCTATCTCAGCCTAAGATGCACTTCTGTGGCCATTCAGGTTCGTAAGAAAAAGTTTTAAAAATATTTTAGAGGCTTTCAGAATAGGGGATACTTAATAATGCAATATATGTTATAGTGAATAATATGTCAACCATGTTATGACATAGGCACTTTCCTGGCTGCTCCATGAGCATAGGGTGCTGTCGGTACTTGAACGTCTGAAGCAGGAACAGCCTTCTACCATTTACTAGAGCTGTGTGACTTTAGGCAGTCATCTCACTTATTAGTATGTTTTCTCACCTGGAAAATGGGGATATTTTTATCTTTCTGCTGAGAGGACCAGTGTGAGGATCAAAGAAGAAAATGGGGAAAGTATATTATAAAATAATATAAATGTAAGCTATTGTTACTGTTGGTTATAAGAGAGAGGTGTGAACCACTTAATAATAAGCAGCAACAACTGTAGTAGAATGAGAATCAGGAGACTTACACGCTAGTCCTAACTCTACCATGACTAATTGTGTGATCTTGGACAAATTATATTACCTCTCTGAGCCATAGTTTTCTCACCTGTGAAGTGAGAATGGTGATAGCACCTATTTCATAGGATTTTGTAAAGATTAAATGAAAAACAGATATGAAAGCTGTTTATAAACTGTAAATTTCTATACCAGTTGTCCATATAACATATTTTCATATCTCCAGACTTGGTAGGTTGCTTCACCATCAACTATACTGTTGAAACATAATGTCAAAGTAGTATTTCTCTTGGGCTTACATTCCTCTCTTATCCATACATTGCCAGTAGGAGGATGTCCAAAAGCTGCCCTTCCACATCATAAAATCACTGTTCCAATTTGGATCTTTGAAGATAGGAAGTTCTAATTTATCTCTTTCTCTCCCTTTCTCTCTCTCTTTCTGCATACTATGTGCCCAGCACTACTCTAGGTACTGAGGATTCTAAAACAAATATGACACAGTCCCTATAAGATGTTCACATCCTAGTAGGTAAGACAAACATATAAACTGTCACAGAATAATATACTCTCATAAGGTCGTTTATAAGTGCTAAGAGAATACGAAGGAGAGAATAAGTAATTCTGCTACCTGAGGCAAGGGAAGTGAAATTTGAGCTGGCTTTGAGAGTTCATCAGGGAAAAGGTAAGGGAATTGTGGAAGACATGCTGGGCAGATGGAGTAACATTGAAAGGGCATGGAGGTATGAAAGACCACAGTGGATTTAAGACTAATGAGTAATGCTCTTCACAGTCAGGATTCTCTCCTCTCTACTTCTTCCACTTCACTCCCTCCTTCTTTTGTTAGGAGTCTGTCTCTCTCCCCCACTAGACTATGAGTTCCACTAAAGGCAAGAACGATTCACATTCATGTTTGTAGTTCCTCTTTTCCCAGTCCCAACACTGCACATTGCTATGTACATGGTAATTTTTCAATAAATACTTTATTAAATGCTTCATTTTTGTACTGTTGCAGCCTCTGACATACTCATAGCATCCTGCAGCCAAGTTCAGTTGATCAAAATTATAAAAAATATTTGACTTTATATCAGTTATATACAGCCCTGACTTTTACCTTAATAATGGTGAGTTGGGTTAAAATGATTTCTTGTGAGTCACTTATTATCTAGTGGCAATTTGCTTAAAAAGCTGCCTGTAATTGACTTTGTATTGCAGTAAACATTAATACTAATTGTTTGGAAAGCACATTTTTTCACAGTAGAGATTAAAATAGTGAAAACAATGTACAGCGTAACTCTCCAAATGTCTAAAAGTCCATGTAATTACCTTTATGTCATGAGATTTTTTTTTTATTGGAGTATAGTTGCTTTAAAATATTGTGTTACAAAAACAGAAATATAGATCAATGGAACAGGATAGAAAGCCCAGAGATAAGCCCACGCGCATATGGTCACCTTATCTTTGATAAAGGAGGCAAGAATATACAGTGGAGAAAAGACATCCTCTTCAATAAGTGGTGCTGGGAAAATTGGACAGATACATGTAAAAGTATGAAATTAGAACACTCCCTGACACCATACACAAAAATAAACTCAAAATGGATTAAAGACCTAAGTGTAAGGCCAGACACTATCAAACTCTTAGAGGAAAACATAGGCAGAACATTCTATGACATAAATCACAGCAAGATCCTTTTTGACCCAGCTCCTAGAGAAATGGAAATAAAAACACAAATAAACAAATGGGACCTAATGAAACTTAAAAGCTTTTGCACAGCAAAGGAAACCATAAACAAGACCAAAAGACAACCCTCAGAATGGGAGAAAATATTTGCAAATGAAGCAACGGACAAAGGATTAATCTCCAAGATTTACAAGCAGTTCATGCAGCTCAATAACAAACAAACAAACAACCCAATCCAAAAATGGGTGGAAGACCTAAATAGACATTTCTCCAAAGAAGATATACAGATTGCCAACAGACACATGAAAGAATGCTCAACATCATTAATCATTAGAGAAATGCAAATCAAAACTACAATGAGGTATCATCTCACACTGGTCAGAATGGCCATCATCAAAAAATCTAGAAACAATAAATGCTGGAGAGGGTGTGGAGAAAAGGGAACACTCTTGCACTGTTGGTGGGAATGTAAATTGATACAGCCACTATAGAACAGTATGGAGGTTCCTTAAAAAACTAAAAATAGAACTACCATACGACCCAGCAATCCCACTACTGGGCATATACCCTGAGAAGACCATAATTCAGAAAGAGTCATGTACCAAAATATTCATTGCAGCTCTGTTTACAATAGCCAGGGCATGGAAGCAACCTAGGTGTCCATCATCGGATGAATGGATAAAGAAGATGTGGCACATATATACAATGGAATATTACTCAGCCATAAAAAGAAATGAAATGGAGGTATTTGTAATGAGGTGGATGGAGTTAGAGTCTGTCATACAGAGTGAAGTAAGTCAGAAAGAGAAAAAGAAATACAGTATGCTAACACATATATATGGAATCTAAGGGAAAAAAAAAAGGGTCATGAAGAACCTAGTGGCAAGACGGGAATAAAGACACAGACCTACTAGAGAATGGACTTGAGGATATGGGGAGGGGGAGGGGTGAGATGTGACAGGGTGAGAGAGTGTCATGGACATATATACACTACCAAATGTAAAATAGATAGCTAGTGGGAAGCAGCCGCATAGCACAGGGAGATCAGCTCGGTGCTTTGTGACCACCTAGAGGGGTGGGATAGGGAGGGTGGGAGGGAGGGAGATGCAAGAGGGAAGAGATATGGGAACATATGTATATGTATACCTGATTCACTTTGTTATAAAGCAGAAACTAACACACCATTGTAAAGCAATTATACTTCAATAAAGATGTTTAAAAAAAAATATTGTGTTAGCTTAGTTATGGGTGATGTCAACAGGAATGGTAGAGACAGGAACTCCAAAAACTGCTTGTCTATAAAAGCAATGAGAACGCAAACAAAAATTGTTAAAGTCAACATTTCCAGAATTCTGGAAATTAAACCAAGGCTTGCAGTAATCTAGGGAGTGTTTGTTCTAAACCAAATCACAACAACAACAAACAACTGGCTGAACCATGGTAAGAACAGAAATTGTGGCATTTTAATTTACCCTATTCTCATCTCCTCTCCCCAGATCCATAGTGGCCTTGAAAGCCAACAGCCTCAGAATCACACTAGTCATTAAAGACAACAACTTAGAAGCCAATATAGGGATCAGAATGCATTTAGAGCTCCTCCAAAGTACCATCCCCTTAGAATCATCATTATCTGATATGTCTAGCAGTTCCTTAGAATGCTTGACTCATAGAGCTTGTCTTTATTTGGCCTGACTTAGTGCTTGGGCATGGTGAAAAGATTTTTCCCCAGGGAGGTTTATCAAAAATAATTAGAGGCTATTGTTTAGCATTGCAGCTGTCTTCAGTTGTAATAACATTTGGGGCAAACAAGAAGCTGACTAAAACTCTTAAACATAAAAACTGGAAACTAGATGTCCATAGGGGACAATGAAAAGCTCCCACATATTCCTGGGGATCTGGAAGGACACATGTGTGTGCAGCGCTGTGCATGTCCACAGGAAAGACTTGAAAAATCCCTTAGCTCTCACCTCTGGCTGACATTAAGGCTCTGTGCAGTAGGAAGTGTAGGCTAAGGCAAAGTTATCAAATGCCTCCTAGAGTGCTGAAAGTGTGTGCCAACATGCACACAAAGTCCCTCTGCAAAGGGAGGGACATTTATTGGTTCAAGGTATTTAAGAAGAGCTCTGTTGAACCATTAGCTGACAACTAAGCTATTTCAGGCAGAGACCGCAATGATCACACACAACAAAGAATTCTGTTGAAGAATTTAAAGAATTAGTTCAGAAGTCACTAAATAACAACTACAATAACAAACCCTGGGAAGAGGAGGAAATCTGATTTCCAAAGTTACCACATTATATTATTTAAAATGTCCAGTTTTCAACAACAAAAAAATATGAGACATGCAAAGAAATAAGAAAGTGTGGCCCAAGTGATATCAGCAAGATGATGGAATAGGAAGTCCCCTGCTTGTATCCCCCCTCAGTGACAATAATTTGACAGCCATCCCTGAACAAAAGTGCCTTTGTGGGAGCTTTCGGGTCCAGACACAAGACAGTGAAAATTCAGTGGATGGAGGACCTTCAAGATGGTGGAGGAGTAAGACGTGGAGATCATCTTCCTCCCCACAAATACACAAAAAATACATCTAAATGTGGAACAACTCCTATAGAACACCTACTGAATGTTGGCAGAAGACCTCAGACTTCCCAAAAGGCAAGAAACTCTCCATGTACCTGGAGAGGTGTGGCTGACAGGGTATTGGTGCTCTGGCCGGGTGTCAGGCCTGAGCATCTTTGGTGGGAGAGCTGAGTTCAGGACATTGGACAGAGACTTCCTGGCCCCCCCCCCCCATAATATCAATCAGCGAGAGCTCTCCCAGAGATCTTCGTCTCAATGCTAAGACCCAGCTCCACCCAACGACCAGCAAGCTTCAGTGCTGGACACCCCATGCCAAACAACCAGCAAGACAGGAACACAACCTCACCCATTAGCAGAGAGGCTGCCTAAAATCATGGTAAGTTCACAGACACACCAAAACACACCACTGGATGGAGCACTGCCCACCAGAAAGACAAGATCCAGCTTCATCCACCAGAACACAGGACCAGTTCGTTCCACCAGGAAGCCTACACAACCGAATGAACAAACCTTACCCTCTGGGGGCAAACACCAAAAACAACAGGAACTACGAACCTGCAGCCTGCGAAAAGGAGTCCCCAAACACAGTAGTTAAGAAAAATGAGAAGACAGAGAAATACACAGCAGATGACGGAGCAAGGTAAAAAAAACCACCAGATGAAACAAATGAAGAGGAAATAGGCAGTTTACCAGAAAAAGAATTCAGAGTAATGATAGTAAAGATGATCCAAACCTTGGAAATAGAATGAAGAAAATACAAGAAACTTTTAACAAGGACCTAGAAGAACTAAAGAGTGAACAAACAATAATGAACAACACAATAAGTGAAATTAAAAATTCTCTAGAAGGAATCAATAGCAGAATAACTGAGAGAGAAGAACAGATAAGTGACCTGGAAGACAAAATAGTGGAAATAACTACCACAGAGCACAATAAAGAAAAAAGAATGAAAAGGATTGAAGACAGTCTCAGAGACATCTGGGACAACATTAAACGCACCAAAATTCGAATTGTAGGGGTACCAAAGAAGAAGAGAAAAAAAAAGGGACTGAGAAAATATTTGAAGAGATTATAGTTGAAAACTTCCCTAATATGGGAAAGGAAAGAGCCAATCAAGTCCAAGAAGCGCAGAGAGTCCCATACAGGATAAATCCCAGGAGAAACATGCCAAGACACATATTAATCAAATGATCAAAAATTAAATACAAAGAAAAAATATTAAAAGCAGCAAGGGAAAAGCAACAAATAACATACAAGGGAATCCCCATAAGGTTAACAGTTGATCTTTCAGCAGAAACTCTGCAAGCCAGAAGGGAGGGGCAGGACATATTTAAGTGACAAAAGGGAAAATCCTACAACCAAGATTACTCTACCCAGTAAGGAACTCATTGAGATTCGACAGAGAAAATAAAACCTTTACAGACAAGCAAAAGTAAAGAGATTTCAGCACCACCAAACCAGCTTTACAACAAATGCTAAAGGAACTTATCTAAGCAGGAAACACAAGAGAAGGAAAAGACTTACAATAACAAAACCAAAACAATTAAGAAAATGGTAATAGGAACATACATATCGATAATTACATTAAATGTAAATGGATTAAATGCTCCAACCAGAAGACATTGACTGGCTGAATGGATACAAAAACAAGACCCATATATATACTGTCTACAAGAGACCCACTACAGACCCAGGGACACATACAAACTGAAAGTGAGGGGATGAAAAATATATTCCATGCAAATGGAAATCAAAAGAAAGCTGGAGTAGAAATTCTCATATCAGACAAAATAGACTTTAAAATAAAGACTATTACAAGAGACAAAGAAGGACACTACATAATGATCAGGAGATCAATCCAAGAAGAAGATATAGCAATTGTAAATATTTATGCACCTAACATAGGAGCACCTCAATACATAAGGCAAATGCTAACAGCCATAAAAGGGGATATCGACAGTAACACAAACATATTAGGAGACTTTAACACCCCACTTTCATCAATGGGCAGATCATCCAAAATGAAAATAAATAAGGAAACACAAGCATTAAATGACACATTAAACAAGATGGATTTAACTGATATTTATAGGACATTCGGTCCAAAAACAAAATACACTTTCTTCTCAAGTGCTCATGGAATGTTCTCCAGGATAGATCATATCTTGGGTCACAAATCAAGCCTTGGTAAATTTAAGAAAATTGAAATCACATCAAGAATCTTTTCCGTCCACAACACTAAGAGACTAGATATCAATTACAGGAAAAAATAAAAACACATGGAGGCTGAAAAATACACTACTAAATAACATAGCGATCACTGAAGAAATCAAAGAGGAAATTTAAAAAATACCTAGAAGCAAATGACAATGAAAACAAGACAACCGAAAACGTATGGGATGCAGCAAAAGCAGTTCTAAGAGGGAAGTTTATATCAATACAATCCTACATCAAGAAACAAGAAAAATCTAAAGTAAACAACCTAAACTTACACCTAAAGAAATTAGAGAAAGAACAAACCCCACCCCCAAAGTTAGCAGAAGGAAAGAAATCATAAAGATCAGATCAAAAATAAATGAAAAAGAAATGAAGGAAACGATAACACAGATCAATAAAACTAACAGCTGGTTCTTTGAGAAGATTAAAAAAATTGATAAATCATTAGCCAGATTCATCAAGAAGAAAAGGGAGATGACTCAAATCAATAAAATTAGAAATAAAAAAGGAGAAGTTACAACAGACACCACAGAAATACAAAGCATCCTAAGAGATTACCACAAGCAACTATATGCCAATAAAATGGACAACATGGAAGAAATGGACAAATTCTTAGAAAGGTATAACCTTCCAAGACTGAAACAGGAAGAAATAGAAAATATGAAGAGACCAATCACAAGTACTGAAATCGAAACTTTGATTAAAAATCTTCCAGTAAACAAAAGTCCAGAACCAGATGGCTTCACAGGAGAATTCTAATAAATATTTAGAGAAGAGCTAACACCCATCCTTCTCAAACTCCTCCAAAAAACTGCAGAGGAAGGAACATTCGCAAACTCATTCTATGAGGCCACTATCACCCGATACCAAAACCAGACAAACATACTACAAAAAAAGAAAATTACAGACCAGTATCACTGATGAATATAGATGCAAATATCCTCAACAAAATACTAGCAAACAGAATCCAACAATGCATTAAAAGGATCATACACCATGATCAATTGGGATTTATCCCAGGGATGCAAGGATTCTTCAATACATGCAAATCAATCAATGTGATACACTATATTAACAAATTGAAAAATAAAAACCATATGATCATCTCAATAGATGTAGAAAGAGCTTTTGACAGAATACAACACCCATTTATGATAAAAACTCTCCAAAGAATAGGCATAGAGGGAACTTACCTCAACATAATAAAGGCCATATATGACAAACCCAC
The DNA here is from genome assembly GCF_028564815.1 of Eubalaena glacialis. Taxonomy (NCBI): domain Eukaryota; kingdom Metazoa; phylum Chordata; class Mammalia; order Artiodactyla; family Balaenidae; genus Eubalaena; species Eubalaena glacialis. The sequence goes on along the minus strand of NC_083736.1, from coordinate 59,178,232 downwards.
AGCAAACATCATTCTCAATGGTGAAAAACTGAAAGCATTATCTCTAAGATCAGGAACAAGACAAGGATGTGCACTCTCGCCACTATTATTCAACATAGTTTTGGAAGTCCTAGCCACCACAATGAGAGAAGAAAAAGAAATAAAAGGAATACAAATTGGAAAAGAAGAAGTAAAACTGTCACTGTTTGCAGATGACATGACACTATACTTTTAGAGAATCCTAAGGATGCATCCAGAAAACTATTAGAGCTAATCAATGAAATTGGTAAAGTTGAAGGATACAAAATTAACACAGAGAAATCTCTTTCATTCTCATACAGTAATGATGAAAAATCTGAGAGAAATTAAGGAAACACTCCCATTTACCCTTTCAAGGAAAAGAATAAAATACATAGGAATAAACCGACCTAGGGAGACAAAAGACCTGTATGCAGAAAACTATAACACACTGATGGAAGAAATTACAGATGGAGAGATATACCATGTTCTTGGACTGGAAGAATCAATATTGTGTAAATGACTATACTACCCAAAGCAATCTACAGATTCAATGCAATCCCTATGAAATTACCAATGGCATATTTTACAGAACTAGAACAAACAATGTTAAAATTTGTATGGATACACAAAAGATGCCAAATAGCCAAAGCAGTCTTGAGGGAAAAAACGAAGCTAGAGGAATCAGACTCCCTGACTTCAGACTATACTACGAAGATACAGTAATCAAAACAATATGGTATCGGCACAAAAACAGAAATATAGATCAATGCAACAGGATAGAAAGCCCAGAGATAAACTTACGCACCTATGGTAAACCAATCTATGACAATGGAGGAAAAGATATACAATGGAGAAAAGACAGCCACTTCAATAAGTGGTGCTGGGAGAACTGGACAGGTACATGTAAAAGAATGAAATTAGAACACTCCCTAACACCATACACAAAAATAAACTCAAAATGGATTAGAGACCTAAATGTAAGGCCGGACACTATAGAACTCTTAGAGGAAAACATAGGAAGAACAACCTTTGAAATAAATAACAGGAAGATCTTTTTTGATCCACCTCCTAGAGTAATGGAAATAAAAACAAAAATAAACAAATGGGACCTAATGAAACTTAAAAGCTTTTGTAAAGCAAACTACAAACAAGACGATACAACAACTCTCAAAATGGGAGAAAATATTTGCATATGAATCAACGGACAAAGGATTAATCTCCAAAATATATAAAAGCTCATGCAACTCAATATTAAAAAAACAATAAACCCAATCAAAAAAATGAGCAGAAGATCTAAATAGACATTTCTCCAAAGAAGACATACAGATGACCAAGAAGCACATGAAAAGCTGCTCAACATCACTAATTATTAGAGAAATGTAAATCAAAATTACAATGAGGTATCACCTCACACCAGTTAGAATGGGCATTATCAGAAAATCTACAAACAACAAATGCTGGAGAGAGTGTAGAGAAAGGGGAACCCTCTTGCACTGTTGGTGGGAATGCAAATTGATACAGCCACTATGGAGAACAATATGCAGGTTCCTTAAAAATCTAAAAATAGAACTACCATATGACCCAGCAATCCCACTACTGGGCATATCTGCAGAGGAAACCATAATTCAAAAAGACACATGGAGAGAGAGGAGAAGATGGCGGAAGAGTAAGATGCGGAGATCACCTTCTTCCCCACAGATACATCAGAAATACATCTACATGTGGAAATGCTCCAATAGAACACCCACTGAATGCTGGCAGAAGACCTCAGACTTCCCAAAAGGCAAGAAACTCCCCACGTACCTGGGTAGGGCAAAAGAAAAAAGAAATAACAGAGACAAAAGAATAGGGAAGGGACCTGCACCAGTGGGAGGGAGCTGAGAAGGAGGAAAGGTTTCCACACACTAGGAAGCCCCTTCACGGGCGGAGACTGTGGGTGGCAGAGGGGGGAAGCTTCGGAGTCACGGAGGAGAACGCAGCAACAGGGATGCAGAGGGCAAAGTGGAGAGGTTCCCGCACAGAAGATTGGTGCTGACCAGCACTTACCAGCCCGAGAGGCTTGTCTGCTGACCAGCCGGGGAGGGTGGGGGCTGGGAGCTGAGGCTCGGGCTTCGGTCGGATCGCAGGGAGAGGACTGGGGTTGGTGGCGTGAACACAGCCTGAAGGGGTTAGTGCACCACGGCTAGCCGGGAGGGAGTCCGGGAAGAAGTCTGGACCTGCCGAAGAGGAAAGAGACTTTTTCTTCCCTCTTTGTTTCCTGGTGCGCGAGGAGAGGGGATTAAGAGCGCTACTTAAAGGAGCTCAAGAGACGGGCGGGAGCCGCGGCTATCAGCGGGGACACCAGAGACGGGCATGAGACGCTAAGGCTGCTGCTGCAGCCACCAAAAAGCCTGTGTGCGAGCACAGGTCACTATCCACACCCCCCCTCCTGGGAGCCTGTGCAGCCCGCCACTGTCAGGGTCCCGTGATCCAGGGACAATTTCCCCAGGAGAACGCAAGGCACGCCTCAGGCTGGTGCAACGTCACGCCAGCCTCTGCTGCCCCAAGCTTGCCCCGCACTCCATACCCCTCCCTACTCCCGGCCTGAGTGAGTCAGAGCCCCCAAATCAGCTGCTCCTTTAACCCCGTCCTGTCTGAGCGAAGAACAGACGCCCTCAGGCGACCTACACACAGAGGCGGGTCCAAATCCAAAGCTGAACCCCGGGAGCTGTGCGAACAAAGAAGAGAAAGGGAAATTTCTCCCAGCAGCCTCAGAAGCAGCGGATTAAAGCTCCACAATAAACTTGATGTAACCTGCATCTGTGGAATACCTGAATAGACAACGAATCATCCCAAATTGAGGAGGTGGACGTGGGGAGCAAGATATATTATTTTTTCCCCTTTTCCTCTTTTTGTGAGTGTGCATGTGTATGCTTCTGTGTGTGATTTTGTCTGTATAGCTTTGCTTTCACCATGTACCCTAGGGTTCTCCCCGTCCGTTTTTTTTTTGTTTTGTTTTGTGTTTTTATTACTTTTTAAAAAAATATTTTTCCTTAATAATTATTTTTTATTTTTTATTTTAATAACATTATTTTATTTTATCTTCCCATATTTTATTTTATTTTATCATCTTTCTTTCTTTCTTTCTTTCTTTCTTTCTTTCTTTCTTTCTTTCTTTCTTTCTTTCTTTCTTTCTTTCTTTCTTTCTTCCTTCCTTCCTTCCTTTCTTTCTCTTTCTCTCTCTTTCTTTCTTTCTTTCTTTCTTTCTTTCTTTCTTCCTTTCTTTCTTTCTATTTTTTCTCCCCTTTATTCTGAGCCATGTGGATGAAAGGCTCTTGGTGCTCTAGCCAGGCATCAGGGCTGTGTCTCTGAGGTGGAAGAGCCAACTTCAGGACACTGGTCCACAAGAGACCTCCCAGCTCCATGTAATGTCAAACGGCGAAAATCTCCCAGAGATCTCCATCTCAACACCAAGACCCAGCTTCACTCAACGACCAGCAAGCTATAGTGCTGGAAACCCTATGCCAAACAACTAGCAAGACAGGAACACAGCCCCATCCATTAGCAGAGAGGCTGCCTAAAATCAAAATAAGGCCACAGACACCCCAAAACACAGCACCAGATGTGGACCTGCCCACCAGAAAAACAAGATCTAGCCTCATCCACCAGAACACAGGCACTAGTCCCCTCCACCAGGAAGACTACACAACCCACTGAACCAAAATTAGCCACTGGGGACAGAAAAAAAAACAACGGGAACTACAAACCTGCAGCCTGCGAAAAGCAGACCACAAACACAGTAAGATAAGTAAAATGAGAAGGCAGAAAATCACACAGCAGATGAAGGAGCAAGGTAAAAACCCACTAGACCTAACAAATGAAGAGGAAATAGGGAGTCTACCTGAAAAAGAGTTCAGAATAATGATAGTAAAGATGATCCAAAATCTTGGAAATAGAATAGACAAAATGCAAGAAACATTTAACAAGGACCCAGAAGAACTAAAGAGAAAACAAGCAATGAAGAACAACACAATAAATGAAATTAAAAATATTCTAGAAGGGATCAATAGCAGAATAACTGAGGCAGAAGAACGGATAAGTGATCTGGAAGATAAAATAGTGGAAATAACTACTGCAGAGCAGGGTAAAGAAAAAAGAATGAAAAGAACTGAGGACAGTCTCAGAGACCTCTGGGACAACATTAAACGCACCAACATTCAAATTATAGGGGTCCCAGAAGAAGAAGAGAAAAAGAAAGGGACTAAGAAAATATGTGAAGAGATTATAGTTGAAAACTTCCCTAATATGGGAAAGGAAATAGTTGATCAAGTCCTGGAAGCACAGAGAGTCCCATACAGGATAAATCCAAGGAGATACATGCCAAGACACATATTAATCAAACTATCAAAAATTAAATATAAAGAAAACATATTAAAAGCAGCAAGGGAAAAACAACAAATAAAACACAAGGGAATCCCCATAAGGTTAACAGCTGATTGTTCATCAGAAACTCTGCAAGCCAGAAGGGAGTGGAAGGACATATTTAAAGTGATGAAGCAGAAAAACCTACAACCAAGATTACTCTACCCATCAAGGATCTCATTCAGATTTGATGAAGAAATTAAAACCTTCACAGACAAGCAAAAGCTGAGAGAGTTCAGCACCACTAAACTAGCTTTACAACAAATGCTAAAGGAACTTCTCTAGGCAAGAAACACAAGAGTAGGAAAACACCTACAATAACAAACCCAAAATATTTAAGAAAATGGTAATAGGAACATACATATCGATAATTACATTAAATGAAAATGAATTAAAGCTCCAACCAAAAGACATTGACTGGCTGAATGGATACAAAAACAAGACCCATATATATACTGTCTACAAGAGACCCACTACAGACCCAGGGACACATACAAACTGAAAGTGAGGGGATGGAAAAAGATATTCCATGCAAATGGAAATCAAAAGAAAGCTGGAGTAGAAATTCTCATATCAGACAAAATAGACTTTTAAATAAAGACTATTACAAGAGACAAGAAGGACACTACATAATGATCAAGGGATCGATCCAAGAAGAAGATATAACAATTGTAAATATTTATGCACCTAACATCAATACATAAGGTAAATACTAACGGCCATAAAAGGGGAAATCGACAGTAACACAATCATAGTAGGGGACTTTAACACCCCACTTTCACCAATGGACAGATCATCCAAAATGAAAATAAATAAGGAAACACAAGCTTTAAATGATACATTAAACAAGATGGACTTAATTGATATTTATAGGACATTCCACCCAAAAACAACAGAATACACATTTTTCTCAAGTGCTCATGGACCATTCTCCAGGATAGATCATATCTTGGGTCACAAATCAAGCCTTGGTAAATTTAAGAAAATTGAAATCGTATCAAGTATCTTTTCTGACCACAACGCTAAGAGACTAGATATCAATTACAGGAAAAGATCTGTAAAAAATACAAACACACGGAGGCTAAACAATACACTACTTAATAACGAAGTGATCACTGAAGAAATCAAAGGGGAAATCAAAACATATCTAGAAACAATTGACAGTGGAGGCACGATGACCCAAAACCTATGGGATGCAGCAAAAGCAGTTCTAAGAGGGAAGTTTATAGCAATACAATCCAACCTTAAGAAACAGAAAGCATCTCAAATAAACAACCTAACCTTGCACCTAAATCAATTAGAGAAAGAAGAACAAAAACCCCCCAAATTTAGCATAAGGAAAGAAATAATACAGATCAGATCAGAAATAAATGAAAAAGAAATGAAGGAAACAATAGCAAAGATCAATAATACTAAAAGCTGGTTCTTTGAGAAGATAAACAGAATTGATAAACCATAAGCCAGACTCATCAAGAAAAAAAGGGAGAAGACTCAAATCAATAGAATTGGAAATGAAAAAGGAGAAGTAACAACTGACACTGCAGAAATAAAAAGGGTGATGAGAGATTACTACAAGCAACTCTATGCCAATAAAATGGACAACCTGGAAGAAATGGAACAAATTCTTAGAAATGCACAACCTGCCGAGACTGAACCAGGAAGAAAGAGAAAAAATGAACAGACCAATCACAAGCACTGAAACTGAAACTGTGATTAAAAATCTTCCAACAAACAAAAGCCCAGGACCAGATGGCTTCACAGGCGAATTCTATCAAACATTGAGAGAAGAGCTAACACCTATCATTCTCAAACTCTTCCAAAATATTTCAGAGGGAGGAACACTCCCAAACTCATTCTACGAGGCCACCATCACCCTGATACCAAAACCAGACAAAGATGTCACAAAGAAAGAGAACTACAGGCCAATATCACTGATGAACAAAGATGCAAAAATCCTCAACAAAATACTAGCAAACAGAATCCAACAGCACATTAAAAGGATCATACACCATGACCAAGTGGGGTTTATCCCAGGAATGCAAGGATTCTTCAATATACGCAAATCAATCAACGATATGCACCATATTAACAAATTGCAGGAGAAAACCATATGATCATCTCAATAGATGCAGAGAAAGCTTTCGACAAAATTCAACACCCATTTATGATAAAAGCCCTGCAGAAAGTAGGCAGAGAGGGAACTTTCCTCAACATAATAAAGGCCATATATGACAAACCCACAGCCAACTTCATCTTCAATGGTGAAAAACTGAAACCATTTCCACTAAGATCAGGAACAAGACAAGGTTGCCCACTCTCACCACTATTATTCAACATAGTTTTGGAAGTTTTAGCCACAGCAATAAGAGAAGAAAAAGAAATAAATGGAATCCAAATCAGAAAAGAAGATGTAAAGCTGTCACAGTTTGCAGATGACATGATACTCTACATAGAGAATCCTAAAGATGCTACCAGAAAACTACTAGAGCTAATCAATGAATTCGGTAAAGCAGCAGGATACAAAATTAATGCACAGAAATCTCTTGCATTCCTATACACTAATGAAGAAAAATCTGAAAGTGAAATTAAGAAAACACTCCTATTTACCATTGCAACAAAAAGAATAAAATATCTACGAAAAAACCTACCTAAGGCGACAAAAGACCTGTATGCAGAAAATTATAAGACACTGATGAAAGAAATTAAAGATGATACAAATAGATGGAGAGATATACCATGTTCTTGAACTGAAAGAATCAAAATTGTGAAAATGACTCTACTACCCAAAGCAATCTACAGATTCAATGCAATCCCTATCAAACTACCACTGGCATTTTTCACAGAACTAGAACAAAAAATTTCACAATTTGTATGGACACACAAAAGACCCCGAATAGCCAAAGCAATCTTGAGAACGAAAAATGGAGCTGGAGGAATCAGGCTCCCTGACTTCAGACTATACTACAAAGCTACAGTAATCAAGACAGTATGGGACTGGCACAAAAACAGAAATATAGTTCAATGGAACAGGATAGAAATCCCAGAGATAAACCCATGCACATATGGTCACCTTATCTTTGAAAAAGGAGGCAAGAATATACAGTGGAGAAAAGACAGCCTCTTCAATAAGTGGTGCTGGGAAAATTGGACAGGTACATGTAAAAGTATGAAATTAGAACATTCCCTAACCCCACACATAAAAATAAAGTCAAAATGGATTAAAGACCTAAATGTAAGGCCAGACACTATCAAACTCTTAGAGGAAAACATAGGCAGAACACTCTATGACATAAATCACAGCAAGAGCTTTTTTGACCCAGCTCCTAGAGAAATGGAAATAAAAACAAAAATAAACAAATGGGACCTAATGAAACTTAAAATCTTTTGCACAGCAAAGGAAACCATAAACAAGACCAAAAGACAACCCTCAGAATAGGAGAAAATATTTTCCAATGAAGCAACTGACAAAGGATTAATCTCCAAAATTTAAAAGCGGCTCATGCAGCTCTATAAAAAAAAAAAATCTAATCCAAAAATGGGCAGAAGACCTAAAAAGACATTTCTCCAAAGAAGATATACAGATTGCCAACAGACACATGAAAGAATGCTCAACATCATTAATCATTAGAGAAATTCAAATCAAAACTACAATGAGATATCACCTCACACTGGTCAGAATGGCCATCATCAAAAAATATAGAAACAATAAATGCTGGAGAGGGTGTGGAGAAAAGGGAACACTGTTGCACTGTTGGTGGGAATGTAATTGATACAGTCACTATGGAGAACAGTATGGAGGTTCCTTGAAAAACTAAAAATAGAACTACCATAAGACCCAGCAATCCCACTACTAGGCATATACCCTGAGAAAACCGTAATTCAAAAAGAGTCAGGTACTAAAATATTCATTGCAGCTCTATTTACAATAGCCAGGGCATGGAAGCAATCTAAGTGTCCATCAACAGATGAATGGATAAAGAAGATGTGGCACATATATACAATGGAATATTACTCGGCCATAAAAAGAAACGAAATTGAGGTATTTGTAGTGAGGTGGATGGAGTTAGAGTCTGTCATACAGAGTGAAGTAAGTCAGAAAGGGAAAAATAAATACAGTATGCTAACACATATATATGGAATTTAAGGGGGGAAAAAAAAGGTCATGAAGAACCTAGTGGTAAAATGGGAATCAAGACACAGTCCTATTAGAGAATGGACTTGAGGATATGGGGAGGGGGAAGGGTAAGCTGTGACAAAGTGAGAGAGTGGCATGGACATATATACCCTACCAAACGTAAAATAGATAGCTAGTGGGAAGCAGCCGCATAGCACAGGGAGATCAGCTTGGTACTTTGTGACCACCTAGAGGGGTGTGATAGGGAGTGTGGGAGGGAAGGAGATGCAAGAGGGAAGAGATATGGGAACATATGTATATGTATAACTGATTCACTTTGTTATAAGGCGGAAACTAACACACCATTGTAAAGCAATTATACCCCAATAAAGATGTTAAAAAAAATAAAAAAATAAAGGTAAATACATGGATTATATAAACATCAGCATTATTGAAAAAAAAAGGACTTCTTTCATCTATTGTGCCCAATATTTTTATTAAGTTGTTGGTCTTTTTTATTGATATTTAATAATTCTTTGTATAATATCAATTTTAGTCCTTTGTCAGATATTTGCATTCATACTACCTTCTCCCAGTCTTTGGCTTGATTTTTCATGTACTAACTGGTGCCATATGGTAAACAGATGTTCTTACTTTTAATAAAAGCCGCTTTATAAATCTTAAAAAAAAAAAAGACACATGCACCCCAATGTTCATTGCAGCACTATTTACAATAGCCAGGTCATGGAAGCAACCTAAATTCCCATCAACAGATGAATGGATAAAGAAGATGTAGTCCATATATACAATGGAATATTACTCAGCCATGAAAAGGAACGAAATGGGGTCATTTGTAGAGACGTGGATGGATCTAGAGACTGTCATACAGAGTGAAGTAAGTCAGAAAGAGAAAAAGAAATATTGCATATTAACACATACACGTGGAACTTCGAAAAATGGTACAGATGAACCAGTTTGCAGGGCAGAAATAGAGACACAGATATAGAGAAGAAACATATGGACACCAAGGGGAGAAAGTGGCGAGGGGTGTAGTGTGATGAATTGGGAGTTTGGGATTGGCATGTATACATTAATATGTATAAAGTGGATAAATAATAAGAACCTGCTGTATAAAAAAATTAATAAAATAAAATTCAAAAAAGAAAAAAATGGAGAAGACTGAAATCAGAATTAGAAATGAAAAAGGAGAAGTTACAACTGACACTCCAGTAATACAAAGGATCATGAGAGATAACTACAAGCAAGTATGTGCCAATAAAATGGACAACCTGGAAGAAATGGACAAATTCTTAGAAAAGCACAACCTTCCAAGACTGAACCAGGAAGAAATAGAAAATATAAACAGACCAATCACAAGCAGTGGAATTGAAACTGAGATTAAATGTCTTCCACAAAAGTCGAGGACGAGATGGCTTCAAAGGCGAATTCTGTCAAACATTTAGAGTAGAGCTAACACGCATCCTTCTGTAAGTCTTCCAAAATATAGCAGAGGGAGGAACACTCCCAAACACATTCTGCGAGGCCACCATCACCCTTATACCAAAACCAGACAAAGATATTACAAAAAAAGAAAATTACAAACCAATATCACAGATGAACATACACGCAAAAATCCTCAGCAAAGTACTAGCAAACAAGATCCAGCAGCACAGTAAGAGGATGCTTGAGAGGGTGTGTAGAAAAGGGAACACTCTTGCACTGTTGGTGGGAATGTAAACTGATACAGCCACTATGGAGAACAGTATGGAGGTTCCTTTAAAAAGAAGAAAAAGAAATAAAAGGAATACAAATTGGAAAAGAAGAAGTAAAACTGTCACTGTTTGCAGATGACATGATACTATACACAGAGAATCCTAAAACTGCCACCAGAAAACTGCTAGAGCTAATTAATGAATTTGGTAAAGTTGCAGGATACAAAATTAATGCACAGAAATCTCTTGCATTCCTATACACGAATGATGAAAAATCTGAAAGAGAAATTATGGAAACACTCCCATTTACCATTGCAACAAAAAGAATAAAATACCTAGGAATAAACCTACCTAGGGAGACAAAAGACCTGTATGCAGAAAACTATAAGACACTGATGAAAGAAATTAAAGATGATACCAACAGATGGAGAGATATACCATGTTCTTGGATTGGAAGAATCAACATTGTGAAAATGACTATACTACCCAAAGCAATCTACAGATTCAATGCAATCCCTATCAAATTACCAATGGCATTTTTTATGGAACTAGAACAAATCATCTTAAAATTTGTATGGAGACACAAAAGACCCCGAATAGCCAAAGCAGTCTTGAGGGAAACAAACGGCGCTGGAGGAATCAGACTCCCTGACTTCAGACTATACTACAAAGCTACAGTAATCAAGACAATATGGTACTGGCACAAAAACAGAAACATAGATCAATGGAACAAGGTAGAAAGCCCAGAGATAAACCCACGCACCTATGGTCAACTAATCTATGACAAAGGAGGCAAAGATATACAATGGAGAAAAGACAGTCTCTTCAATAAGTGGTGCTGGGAAAACTGGACAGCTACATGTAAAAGAATGAAATTAGAATACTCCCTAACACCATACACAAAAATAAACTCAAAATGGATTTGAGACCTAAATGTAAGACTGGACACTATAAAACTCTTAGAGGAAAACATAGGAAGAACACTCTTTGACATAAATCACAGCAAGATCTTTTTTGATCCACCTCCTAGAGTAATGGAAATAAAAACAAAAATAAACAAATGGGACCTAATGAAACTTCAAAGCTTTTGCACAGCAAAGGAAACCATAAACAAGACGAAAAGACAACCCTCAGAATGGGAGAAAATATTTGCAAACGAATCAACGGACAAAGGATTAATCTCCAAAATATATAAACAGCTCATTCAGCTCAATATTAAAGAAACAAACACCCCAATCCAAAAATGGGCAGAAGACCTAAATAGACATTTCTCCAAAGAAGACATACAGACGGCCACGAAGCACATGAAAAGATGCTCAACATCACTAATTATTAGAGAAATGCAAATCAAAACTACAATGAAGTATCACCTCACACCAGTTAGAATGGGCATCATCAGAAAATCTACAAACAAGAAATGCTGGAGAGGGCGTGGAGAAAAGGGAAGCCTCCTGCACTGTTGGTGGGAATGTAAATTGATACAACCACTATGGAGAACAATATGGAGGTTCCTTAAAAAACTAAAAATAAAATTACCATATGACCCAGCAATCCCACTACTGGGCATATACCCAGAGAAAACTGTAATTCAAAAAGACACATGCACCCCAATGTTCATTGCAGCACTCTTTACAATAGCCAGGTCATGGAAGCAACCTAAATGCCCATCGCCAGATGAATGGATAAAGAAGTTGTGGTACATATATACAATGGAATATTACTCAGCCATAAAAAGGAACGAAATTGAGTCATTTGTTGAGACGTGGACGGATCTAGAGACTGTCATACAGAGTGAAGTAAGTCAGAAAGAGAAAAACAAATATTGTATTTTAACACATGTATGTGGGACCTAGAAAAATGGTACAGATGAACCGGGTTGCAGGGCAGAAGTTGAGACACAGATGTAGAGAACAAACGTATGGACACCAAGGGGGGAAAACTGCGGTGGGGTGGGGATGGTGGTGTGCTGAATTGGGCGATTGGGATTGACATGTATAAAGTGATGTGTATAAAACTGATGACTGATTAAAAAAATAAATAAATAAAAGTTATATTCTAAAAAAAAAAAAAACCTAAAAATAGAATGACCATATGACCCATCTATCCCACTACTAGGCATATAACCTAAGAAAACCATTATTCAAAAATAGCCATGCACCACAATGTTCATTGCAGCACTATTTACAATAGCCAGGATATGGAAGCAACCTAGGTGTCCATCAATAGATGAATGGATAAAGAAGATGTAGCACATATATATAATGGAATATTACTGAGCCAGAAAAAGAAACGAAATTGAGTTATTTGTAGTGAGGTGGATGTACCTAGAGTCTGTCATACAGAGAAGTAAGTCAGAAAGAGAAAAACAAATACCATATGCTAACACATGTATATGGAATCTAAAAAAAAAAAAGATTCTGAAGAACCTAGGGGCAGGATAGGAATAAAGACGCAGACATAGAGAATGGAGTTGAGGACACTGGGTGGGGGAAGGTTAAGCTGGGGCAAAGTGAGAGAGTGGCATGGACATATATACAGTACCAAACGTAAAATAGATAGCTAGTGGGAAGTAGCTGCATAGCACAAGGAGTTCACCTTGGTGCTTTGTGACCTAGAGGGGTGGGATTGGGAGGGTGGGAGGGAGACATAAGAAGGAGGGGATATGGGGATGTATGTGTACGTATAGCTGATTAATTTTGTTATACAGCACAAATAACACAACAATATAAAGCAATTATACTGCAATAAAAATGTTTAAAAAATTAAAAAAATATAACATGAAAAGAAATAAAAAATAATGTTACCCTGTACCATAAAATTCACAGAAGAAAACATAGGGCGTCAGCTGCTTGACATCAGTCTTGGCAATGAATATTTGGATTTGACTCCAAAAGCAAAGCTAACAAAAGCAAAAATAATTGGGACTACTTTAAATTAAACAGCTTCTGCAGAGTAAAGTAAACCATCAACAAAATGAAAAGACAACCTATCATTTAAGTGAAAATATTTGGAAATTATATATCTGGTAAGTGGTTAACAACTGAAATATACAAAGAACTCATAAAAGTCAATAGCGAAAATCCCAAATCATTTGATTAAAGATGGTAGAGAGAGACTTCCCTGGTGGCACAGTGCTTAAGAATCTGCTTGTCAATGCAGGGGACATGGGTTCGAGCCCTGGTCTGGGAAAAGCCCACCTGCTGCAGAGCAACTAAGCCCATGCACCACAACTACTGAGCCTGCCCTCTGGAGCCCATGAGCCAGAACTACTGAGCCCATGTGCCACAACTACTGAATCCCCCGCAACCAAAGCCCATGCTCCACAACAAGAGAAGCCACTGCAGTTAGAAGCCTGTGCACCGCAATGAAGAGTAACCCCTGTTTGCCGCAACTAGAGAAAGCCCACACACAGCAATAAAGACTGAACGCAGCCAAAAATAAAATTAATTAATTAATTAAAAAAAAATTTTTTAATTAAAAAATAAAGATGGGTAGAAGATCTGTATATACATTTTTTTTCTCATGGAAGCCATCTGACACTGAAATTTTTTTTATATTTTAAATTATAGATTTATTTTAATAGATATTGGACTGTATAAACATTTTTTAAAGAAGGCATACAGATGGTCAAGAGACACAGGGAAAGATGCTCAACATCATTAATCATCAGTGAAATGCAATTCAAAGCCACACTCAGATATCATCTCACAACTGTTAGAATGGCTATTGTCAGAAAGACAAGTGTTGGCCATGATGTGAAGAAAAGTAGACCGTTGTTGACTGTAGATGGGAGTGAAAATTGGTGTAACCACTATGGAAAACAGGATGGAGGTTCCTTAAAATATTGCAAATAAAACTCTCAAAATGATCTCACAAAAAGCAAACAAAAAAACTCAGTGGAGCCCAAGGCTGATGAGGGCCATTTTGAGAAGGCAGGTCTGTTCCCAAGTTGCTGACTCACCAACCGTGGCTATAGTTACAGACCTGGAAACAGCTCTGTTACCCCTATGTTTGGCCTTGGTCCTGCAACCAGTACCATTTGCCAAGGGACCCAGGAAGAGTCATATTTGCCCATGCCTCCAGCAATAGGCTTGCAGAACTTGGTCCTGGATGTGGATCCCAAAGTGGCCCATGAACCAGTTCCAGCCCCCTCAGCCATGGTCTGGGAGTCCTAGGAGGCAAGCCCACTGAGGTGGGTCAAAGTGTAGATTCTGAATCAGCCCTGTAACTGGGTTCCAGATCCTCCTGGCATCAGTCTGAGATTCTGAAAACGTCCTATAACTCGGCTCCAGTCCCTACCAATAACAGTCAGGGAGCACTCCTGCCTGCCAAGGGATGTTGTGGGAGCCACACCCATTTGTGACTCTGGTAGTAGTCTTCCCAAGAACCCATGGGGAGACATGCCCATTTGTGCCCCCTGAGATTCAGAAAGGGCCCTAAAACTTGGCTCCAGCCCCTACTAGCTGTAGTCTGGAGCAGTCCTGCCAACCCAGAGGCCTGGCAGGAGAATCACCTGTCTGTACCTCCAGAGATCCTGAAATAGCCTTGTAACTCAGCTCCAGCACCTCCCAGCCATGGTCAGGGAGCACTCCTGTCTGCCCAGAGTCCGGCTGGGAGATATATCCATTGGTGTCCTTGGAGGCAAGCCAACCAACCTTGGTCTGACAGCAGGTGCTAAAATGATCTTATGACTCAGCTCTAGCCACTCCCAGCCACAGTCTGAGCAGTCCAGCTAGCCCAGGGAAACACTGGGAGACATACCAGTTAGTTCCCCTGGAGGTGAGTGAACCAAACTTGATCCAACAGCAGATCCTGAAACAGTCCTGTACTTTAGCTCAAGCCCTATCCCAGCTGCAGTTCATGAGCAGCCCTGCCTTCCCAGAGACACAACACCTGTACATGCAACCAGAGGGAAGACTGTAGACTACAGTCCAGTTGTAGATTCTGAAAAAGTCCTGTAACTTAGCTCCAGTCCCTTCCAATAGCAGTCAGGGAGCACTTCTGACTGCCAAGGGACTTTATGGGAGCCACACCCATCTGTGCCAGGTCTGCAGACCTAAGTCTTAGGTGGGGATTCTGAAGTAACACTGGGACTCAATTTCAGGCCCTATCAGCCACAGTATAGGGCCTGTCCTGCCTGCCAAGTGATCCATCCAGTGACCTGGCAAGAATCCTGTCAAGCATCTGGCAGGAGACAAACCTGTCCATGCACCTGGTAACAGACACACTGTCAGTGGACCCAACATGAATTCTAAAGTGGGCCTTTATCCCAGTGTCAACCTTATTAAACAAGTTCCGGGAGGTAGCTCCATCCACTCAAGTGCCAGACAGGATTCATGCTCAGCTGAGCCCCTGGTAATAGACCCACCAACTGGGGACCCCACTGCAGACTCATCAAGAGCCACATGACTCAGCTCCAGAGTAGCTTCATTGCAATCTTGGAAGTAATTCCATCAATCCAAAGAATCAACAGGAAAAGGCCCTTACCTGCCAAAAGAAGTTTGTAAAACCAGGAGAGATGTTTGCTTCTTTAAATGCACACATAAATGCCAGTCTACATGGATACAAATAATCAGGCAAATATGACACCACCAAAATAAGCAAAATAAATCTCTAGGAATTGACCTCAAATAAATGGAATCTATTAATTGCCTGACAAAGACATCAAAATAATCTTCCTAAAGAAACTCAATATGAGAGGGCCGACAGCAGAAGCAAGAAGAACTACAATCCTGCAGCCTCAGGGGAAAAAAACCCACATTCACAGAAAGGCAGACAAGATGAAAAGGCAGAGGACTATGTACCAGATGAAGGAACAAGATAAAATCCCAGAAAAACAACTAAATGAAGTGGAGATAGGCAACATTCCAGAAAAAGAATTCAGAATAATGATAGTGAAGATGATCCAGGACCTTGGAAAAAGAATGGAGGCAAAGATCAAGAAGATGCAAGAAATGTTTAACAAAGACCTAGAAGAATTAAAGAATAAACAAACAGAGATGAACAAAACAATAACTGAAATGAAAATTACACAAGAAGGAATCAATAGCAGAATAACTGAGGCAGAAGAACGGATAAGTGACCTGGAAGACAGAATGGTGGAATTCACTGCTACTGAACAAGAATAAAGAAAAAAGAATGAAAAGAAATGAAGACAGCCTAAGAGACCTCTGGGACAACATTAAAAGCAACAACATTCACATTATAGGGGTCTCAGAAGGAGAAGACAGAGAGAAAAGACCCGAGAAAATATTTGAAGAGATTATAGTTGAAAACTTCCCTAACATGGGAAAGGAAATAGCCACCCAAGTCCAGGAAGCACAGAGTCCTATACAGGATAAATCCAAGGAGAAACACACCAAGACACATAATAAACAAATTGGTAAAAATTAAAGACAGACAAAAATTATTGAAAGCAGCAAGGGAAAAATGGCAAATAACATACAAGGGAACTCCCATAAGGTTAACAGCTGATTTCACAGCAGAAACTCTACAAGCCAGAAGAGAGTGGCATGATATACTTAAAGTGATGAAAGGGAAGAACCTACAACAAAGATTACTCTACCCAGCAAGGATCTCATTCAGATTCGATGGAGAAATCAAAAGCTTTACAGACAAGCAAAAGCTAAGAGAATTCAGCACCACCAAACCAGCTCTACAACAAATGCTAAAGGAACTTCTCTAAGTAGGAAACACAAGAGAAAAAAAGGACCTACAAAAACAAACCCAAAACAATTAAGAAAATGGTCATAGGAACATATATATCCATAATTACCTTAAACGTGAATGGATTAAAGGCTCCAACCAAAAGACACCAGCTTGCTGAATGGATACAAAAACAAGACCCATATATATGCTGTCTACAAGAGACCCACTTCAGACCTAGGGACACACACAGATGGAAAGTGAGGGGATGGAAAAAGATATTCCATGCAAATGGAAATCAAAAGAAAGCTGGAGTAGCAACACTCATATCAGATAAAATAAATTTTAAAATAAAGACTGTTACGAGATACAAGGAAGGACACTACATAATGATCAATGGATCAATCCAAGAAGAAGAGATAATAATTATAAATATATATGCACCCAAACTAGGAGCACCTCAATACATAAGGCAACTGCTAACAGCTATAAAAGATGAAATCGACAGTAACACAATAATAGTGGGGGACTTTAACACCTCACTTACACCAATAGAGAGATCATCCAAACAGAAAATTAATAAGGAAACAGATGTTTTAAATGACTCAATACACCAGATAGATTTAATTGATATTTACAGGATATTACATCCAAAAAGAGCAGATTACACTTTCTTCTCAAGTGCGCATGGAACATTCTCCAGGATAGATCACATCTTGGGTCACAAATCAAGCCTCAGTGAAATTAAGAAAACTGAAATCATATCTGACCACAACGCTATGAGATTAGAAATGAATTACAGGGAAAAAAACGTAAAAAACACAAACACATGGAGGTTAAACAATACGTTACTAAATAACCAAGAGATCATTGAAGAAATCAAAGAGGATATCAAAAAATACCTAGAGACAAATGACAATGAAAACGCGATGATCCAAAACCTATGGGATGCAGCAAAAGCAGTTCTAAGAGGGAAGTTTAGAGCTATACAAGCCTACCTAAAGAAACAAGAAAAATCTCAAATAAACAATCTAACCTTACACCTAAAGGAACTAGAGAATGCAGAACAAACAAAACGCAAAGGTAGCAGAAGGAAACAAATCATAAAGATCAGAGCGGAAATAAATGAAATAGAAACAGAAAACAATAGCAAAGATCAATAAAACTAAAAGCTGGTTCTTTGAGAAGACAAACAAAAATTATGAACCACTAGGCAGACTCATCAAGAAAGAGAGGGAGAGGACTCAAATCAATAAAATTAAAAATGAAAAAGGAGAAGTTACCACAGACACTGCAGAAAACATAGCATCCTAAGAGACTACTACAAGCAACTCTATTCCAATAAAATGGACAACCTGTAAGAAATGGACAAATTCTTAGAAAGGTATAACCTTCCAAGACTGAACCAGGAAGAAATAGAAAATATGAACAGACCAATCACAAGTAATGAAATTGAAACTGTGATGAAAAATCTTCCAACACAAAAGTCCAGGACCAGATGGCTTCACAGGTGAATTCTATCAAACAGTTAGAGAAGAGCTAACACCCATCCTTCTCAAACTCTTCCGAAAAATTGCAGAGAAAGGAAAACACCCAAACTCATTCTATGAGGCCACCTGCACCCTGATTCTAAAACCAGACAAAGATACTACAAAAAAAAAAAAAGAAAATTACAGACCAATATCACTGATGAATATAGATGCAAAAATCCTCAACAAAATACTAGCAAACAGAATCCAACAGCACATTAAAAGGATCATCCACCATGATCAAGTGGGATTTATCCCACGGATGCAAGGATTCTTCAATACATGCAAATCAATCAGTGTGATACACCATATTAACAAATTGAAGAATAAAAACCATATGATCATGTAAAATAAATAGTTAGTGGGAAGCAGCTGCATAGCACAGGGAGATCACCTCGGTGCTTTGTGACCACCTAGAGGGGTGGGATAGGGAGGGTGGCAGGGAGGGAGATGCAAGAGGGAAGAGATATGGGGATATATGTATATGTATAACTGATTCACTTTGATATAAAGTAGAAACTAACACACCATTGTAAAGCAATTATACTCCAATAAAGATGTTAAAAAAGACAACAAAACCATATGATCATCTCAATAGATGCAGGAAAAGCTTTTGAGAAAATTCAGCACTCACTTATGATAAAAACTCTCCAGAAAGTGGGCATAGAGGGAACCTACCTCAACATAATAAAAGCCATGTACGACAAACCCACAGCAAACATCATTCTCAATGGTGAAAACCTGAAAGCGTTTCCTCTAAGATCAGGAAGAAGACAAGGATGTCCACTCTCACCACTATTATCCAACATAGTTTGGAAGTCCTATCCATGGCAGTCAGTGAAGAAAAGAAATAAAAGAAATACAAATTGGAAAAGAAGAAGTAAAACTGTTACTGTTTGCAGATGACATGATACTCTACATAGAGAATCCTAAAGATGCCACCAGAAAACTACTAGAGCTAATCAATGAATTTGGTAAAGTTGCAGGATACAAAATTAATGCACAGAAATCTCTTGCATTCCTATATACTAATGATGAAAAATCTGAAAGAGAAATTAAGGAAACAGTCCCATTTACCATTGCAAGAAAAAGAGTAAAGTACCCAGGAATAAACCTACTTAGGGAGACAAAAGACCTGTATGCAGAAAACTATAAGACACTGATGAAAGAAATTAAAGATGATACAAAAAGATGGAGAGATCTACAATGTTCTTGGATTGGAAGAATCAGTATTGTGAAAATGACTCTACTACCCAAAGCAATCTGCAGATTCAATGCAATCCCTATCAAATTACCAATGGCATGTTTTACAGAACTAGAACAAAAAATCTTAAAATTTGTATTGAGACACAAAAGGTCCCGAGTAGCCAAAGCAGTCTTGAGGGAAAAGAGCGGAGTTGGAGGAATCAGACTCCCTGACTTCAGACTATACCACAAAGCTACAGTAATCAAGACAATATGGTGCTGGCACAAAAACAGAAACATAGATCAATGGAACAAGATAGAAAGCCCAGAGGTAAACTCACGCACCTATGGCTAACCTATGACAAAGGAGCAAAGATATACAATGGAGAAAAGACACTCTCTTCAATAAGTGGTGCTGGGAAAACTGGACAGCTACATGTAAAAGAATGAAATTAGAACTCTCCCTAACACCGTACACAAAAATAAACTCAAAATGGATTCGAGACCTAAATGTAAGACTGGATACTATAAAACTCTTAGAGGAAAACATAGGAAGAACACTCTTTGACATAAATCCCAGCAAGATATGTTTTGATCCACCTTCTAAAGTAACGGAAATAAAAACAAAAATAAACAAATGGGACTTAATGAAACTTAAAAGCTTTTGCACAGCAAAGGAAACCATAAACAAGACAAAAAGACAACCCTCAGAATGGGAGAAAATATTTGCATACGAATCAATGGGCAAAGCATTAATCTCCAAAATATATAAACAGCTCATGCAGCTCTATATTAAAGAAACAAACACCTCAATCCAAAAATGGGCAGACCTAAATAGACATTTCTCCAAACAAGACATACAGATAGCCAAGAAGCGCATGAAAAGCTGCTCGACATCACTAATTATTAGAGAAATGCAAATCAAAACTACAATGAGGTATCACCTCACACCAGTTAGAATGGGCATCATCAGAATATCTACAGACAAGAAATGCTGGAGAGGGTGTGGAGAAAGGGGAACCCTCTTGCACTGTTGGTGAGAATGTAAATTGATACAGCTACTATGGAGTACAGTATGGAGGTTCCTTAAAAAACTAAAAATAGAATTACCATATGATCCAGCAATCCCACTGCTGTGCATATACCCAGAGTAAACCATAACTCAAAAAGACACATGCACTCCAATGTTCATTTCAGCACTATTTACAATAGCTAGGTTATGGAAGCAACCTAAATGCCCATTGACAGATGAAAGGATAAAGAAGATGTGGTACACATATACTACGGAATATTACTCAGCCATAAAAAGGAACGAAATTGTGCCATTTGTTGAGGCGTTGATGCATCTAGAGACTGTCATCCAGTGTGAAGTAGTCAGAAAGAGAAAAACAAATATCGTATATTAACGCATATTTGGAACCTAGAAAAATGTTATAGATGAACCAGTTTGCAGGGCAGAAATAGAGACACACATGTAGAGAACAAACGTATGGACACCAAGGTGGTAAAGCGTCAGGGGGTTGGGGGTGTGGTTTAATGAATTGGGCGATTGGGATTGACATGTATACACTGATGTGTATAAAATTGATGACTAAGAAGAACCTGCTGTATAAAAAAATTTAAAAAAAGAAACTCAATGAAATGTAAGACAACATAGGGAGGGTAGGAGGGAGGGAGATGCAAGAGGGAAGAGATATGGGAACATATGTATATGTATAACTGATTCACTTCGTTATAAAGCAGAAACTAACACACCATTGTAAAGCAATTATACTCCAATAAAGATGTTTAAAAAATATATAGAGACAACTAAATGAATAAGGAAAACAATTCATGAACAAAAAGAGAAGTTAATAAAGAAATAGAAACCAAAACAAGCAAGTAAACAGAAATCCTGGAGCTGCAGGATACAATGACAGAGCTGGAGAATTCAATAGAAAGCCTCAACCAAAGATTCATTCATGCAGAAGAAAGGTTCAGCAAACTCAAAGATTGGTCATTTGAAATTACCCAGTTAGAGAAACAAAAAGAATAAAAGAGAGCGAAGAAAGCCTACTTGAATTATGGGTTACCATAAAACGAATTAACATTTACATTATGGGATTCCCAGGAGAAGCAAGAAAAGGGCAGAAAGCTTATTTAAAGAAATAATAGCGGGGGATTAACCAAGATGGTGGAGTAGAAGGAAGTGCTCTCACTCCCTCTTGCGAAAGCACCAGAATCAAAACTGGCTGCTGGACAATCATCGACAGGAAGACACTGGACTTCACCAAGGAGGATACCCCACGTCCAAGGACAGAGGAGAAGACACAGTGAGACGGTAGGAGGGGTGCAATCAGAGTAAAATCAAATCCCATAACTGCTGGGTGGGTGACTCACAGACTGGCGAACACTTATACCACAGAAGTCCACCCACTGGCGTGAAGGTTCTGAGCCCCACGTCAGGCTTCCCAACTTGGGGGTCCGGCAACGGGAGGAGGAATTCATAGAGAATCAGACTTTGAAGCCCAGTGGGAACTGATTGCAGGACTTCGACAGGACTGGGGGAAACAGAGACCCCACTCTTGGAGGGCGCACACAGAATAGTGTGCGCATCGGGACCCGGGGGAAGGAGCAGTGACCCTGGGGGAGACTGAACCAGACCTACCTGCTAGTGTTGGAGGGTCTCCTGCAGAGGCAGGAGCTGGCTCTGTTTCACCGTGGGGACAAGGACACTGGCAGTGGAGGTTCTGGGAAGTACTCCTTGGCGTGAGCCCTCCCAGAGTCTGCCATTAGCCCCACCAAAGAGCCCGGGT
Organism: Eubalaena glacialis; assembly: GCF_028564815.1. Classification (NCBI taxonomy): domain Eukaryota; kingdom Metazoa; phylum Chordata; class Mammalia; order Artiodactyla; family Balaenidae; genus Eubalaena; species Eubalaena glacialis. Next base: position 59,155,851 of record NC_083736.1, on the reverse strand, counting down.
AGGCTCCAGTGTTGGGTTGCCTCAGGCAAAGCAACCAACAGGGAGGGAACCCAGCCCCACTCATCAACAGTCAAGTAGATTAAAGTTTTACGGAGCTCTGACCGCCACAGCAACAGTCAGGTCTACCCACCACCAGAGCCTCCTATCAAGCCTCTTAGATAGCCTCAACCACCAGAGGGCAGACAGCAGAAGCAAGAAAAACTACAATCCTGCAGCCTGTGGGAAAAAAACCACATTTACAGAAAGATAGACAAGATGAAAAGGCAGAGGGCTATGTACCAGATGAAGGAACAAGAAAAAATCCCAGAAAAACAACTAAATGAAGTGGAGATAAGCAACCTTCCAGAAAAAGAATTCAGAATAATGATAGTGAAGATGATCCAGGACCTCGGAATAAGAATGGAAGCAAAGATTGAGAAGATGCAAGAAATGATTAACAAAGACCTAGAGGAATTAAAGAACAAACAAACAGAGATGACCAATACAATCACTGAAATGAAAACTACACTAGAAGGAATCAATAGCAGAATAACTGAGGCAGAAGAACGGATAAGTGACCTGGAAGACAGAATGGTGGAATTCACTGCTGCTGAACAAGAATAAAGAAAAAAGAATGAAAAGAAATGAAGACAGCCGAAGAGACCTCTGGGACAACATTAAACGCACCAACATTCGCATTATAGGGGTCCCAGAAGGAGAAGAGAGAGACAAAGGACCAGAGAAAATATTTGAAGAGATTATAGTCGAAAACTTCCCTAACATGGGAAAGGAAATAGCCACCCAAGTCCAGGAAGCACAGGGAGTCCCATACAGGATAAACCCAAGGAGAAACACGCTGAGACACATAGTTATCAAAGTGGCAAAAATTAAAGACAAAGTAAAATTATTGAAAACAGCAAGGGAAAAACGACAAATAGCATACAAGGGAACTCCCATAAGGTTAACAGCTGATTTCTCAGCAGAAACTCTACAAGCCAGAAGGGAGTGGCATGATATACTTAAAGTGATGAAAGGGAAGAACCTACAACCAAGATTACTCTACCCAGCAAGGATCTCATTCAGATTCGATGGAGAAATCAAAAACTTTACAGACAAGCAAAAGCTAAGATAATTCAGCACCACCAAACCAGCCTTACAACAAATGCTAAAGAAACTTCTCTAAGTGGGAAACACAAGAGAAGAAAAACACCTACAAAAACAAACCCAAAACAATTAAGAAAATGGTCATAGGAACATACTATCGATAATTACCTTAAACGTGAATGGATTAAATGCTCCAACCAAAAGACACAGGCTTGCTGAATGGATACAAAAACAAGACCCATATATATGCTGTCTACAAGAGACCCACGTTAGACCTAGGGACACATACAGACTGAAAGTGAGGGGATGGAAAAAGATATTCCATGCAAATGGAAATCAAAAGCAAGCTGGAGTAGCTATACTCATATCAGATAAAATAGACTTTAAAATAAAGACTGTTACAAGAGACAAGGAAGGACACTACATAATGATAAAGGGATCAATCCAAGAAGAAGAGATAATAATTATAAATATATATGCACCCAAACTAGGAGCACCTCAATACATAAGGCAACTGCTAACAGCTATAAAAGAGGAAATTGACAGTAACACAATAATAGTGGGGGACTTTAACACCTCACTTACACCAATGGACAGATCATCCAAAATGAAAATAAATAAGGAAACAGAAGCTTTAAATGACACAATAGACCAGATAGATTTAATTGATATTTATAGGACATTCCATCCAAAAACAGTAGATTACACGTTCTTCTCAAGTCCGCACGGAACATTCTCCAGGATAGATCACATCTTGGGTCACAAATCAAGCCTCAGTAAATTTAAGAAAATTGAAAACATATCAAGCATCTTTTCCAACCATAACGCTATGAGATTAGAAATGAATTACAGGGGAAAAAACGTAAAAAACACAAACACATGGAGGCTAAACAATACGTTACTAAATAACCAAGAGATCACTGAAGAAATCAAAGAGGAAATCAAAAAATACCTAGAGACAAATGACAATGAAAACACAACAACCCAAAACCTATGGGATGCAGCAAAAGCAGTTCTAAGAGGGAAGTTTATAGCTATATAAGCATACTTAAAGAAACAAGAAAAATCTCAAGCAAACAATCTAACCTTAAACCTAAAGAAACTAGAGAAAGAAGAACAAACAAAACACAAAGTTAGCAGAAGGAAAGAAATCATAAAGATCAGAGCAGAAATAAATGAAATAGAAACAAAGAAAACAATAGCAAAGATCAATAAAACTAAAAGCTGGTTCTTTGAGAAGATAAACAAAATTGATAAGCCATTAGCCAGACTCATCAAGAAAAAGAGGGAGAGGACTCAAATCAATAAAATCAGAAATGAAAAAGGAAAAGTTACAACAGACACCGTGGAAATACAAAGCATCCTAAGAGACTACTACAAGCAACTCTATGCCAATAAAATGGACAACCTGGAAGAAATGGACAAATTCTTAGAAAGGTATAACCTTCCAAGACTGAACCAGGAAGAAACAGAAAATATGAACAGACCAATCACAAGTAATGAAATTGAAACTGTGATTAAAAATCTTCCAACAAACAAAAGTCCAGGACCAGATGGCTTCACAGGTGAATTCTATCAAACAGTTAGAGAAGAGCTAACACCTATCCTTCTCAAACTCTTCCAAAAAATTGCAGAGGAAGGAACACTCCCAATCTCATTCTATGAGGCCACCATCACCCTGATACCAAAACCAGACAAAGACACTACAAAAAAAGAAAATTACAGACCAATTTCACTGATGAATATAGATGCAAAAATCCTCAACAAAATACTAGCAAACAGAATCCAACAACACATTAAAAGGAACATACACCACGATCAAGTGGGATTTATCCCAAGGATGCAAGGATTCTTCAATATACGCAAATCAATCAATGTGATACACCATATTAACAAATTTTAGAATAAAAACCATATGATCATCTTAATAGATGCAGAAAAAGCTTTTGACAAAATTCAACACCCATTTGTGATAAAAACTCTCCAGAAAGTGGGCATAGAGGGAACCTACCTCAACATAATAAAGACCATATATGACAAACCCACAGCAAACATCATTCTCAACAGTGAAAAACTGAAAGCATTTCCTCTAAGATCAGGAACGAGACAAGGATGTCCACTCTCACCACTATTATTCAACATAGTTCTCGAAGTCCTAGCCATGACAATCAGAGAAGAAAAAGAAATAAAAGGAATACAAATTGGAAAAGAAGAAGTAAAACTGTCACTGTTTGCAGATGACAAGATACTATACATAGAGAATCCTAAAACTGCCACCAGAAAACTGCTAGAGCTAATTAATGAATATGGTAAAGTTGCAGGATACAAAATTAATGCACAGAAATCTCTTGCATTCCTATACACTAATGATGAAAAATTTGAAAGAGAAATTATGGAAACACTCTCATTTACCATTGCAACAAAAAGAATAAAATACCTAGGAATAAACCTACCTAGGGAGACAAAAGACCTGTATGCAGAAAACTATAAGACACTGATGAAAGAAATTAAAGATGATACCAACAGATGGAGAGATATACCATGTTCTTGGATTGGAAGAATCAACATTGTGAAAATGACTATACTACCCAAAGCAATCTACAGATTCAATGCAATCCCTATCAAATTACCAATGGCATTTTTTATGGAACTAGAACAAATCATCTTAAAATTTGTATGGAGACACAAAAGACCCCGAATAGCCAAAGCAGTCTTGAGGGAAACAAATGGCGCTGGAGGAATCAGACTCCCTGACTTCAGACTATACTACAAAGCTACAGTAATCAAGACAATATGGTACTGGCACAAAAACAGAAACATAGATCAATGGAACAAGATAGAAAGCCCAGAGATAAACCCACGCACCTATGGCCAACTAATCTATGACAAAGGAGGCAAAGATATACAATGGAGAAAAGACAGTCTCTTCAATAAGTGGTGCTGGGAAAACTGGACAACTACATGTAAAAGAATGAAATTAGAATACTCCCTAACACCATACACAAAAATAAACTCAAAATGGATTCGAGACCTAAATGTAAGACTGGACACTATAAAACTCTTAGAGGAAAACATAGGAAGAACACTCTTTGACATAAATCACAGCAAGATCTTTTTTGATCCACCTCCTAGAGTAATGGAAATAAAAACAAAAATAAACAAATGGGACCTAATGAAACTTCAAAGCTTTTGCACAGCAAAGGAAACCATAAACAAGACGAAAAGACAACCCTCAGAATGGGAGAAAATATTTGCAAACGAATCAACGGACAAAGGATTAATCTCCAAAATATATAAACAGCTCATTCAGCTCAATATTAAAGAAACAAACACCCCAATCCAAAAATGGGCAGAAGACCTAAATAGACATTTCTCCAAGAAGACATACAGACGGCCACGAAGCACTTGAAAAGATGCTCAACATCACTAATTATTAGAGAAATGCAAATCAAAACTACAATGAGGTATCACCTCACACCAGTTAGATTGGGCATCATCAGAAAATCTACAAACAAGAAATGCTGGAGAGGGTGTGGAGAAAAGGGAAGCCTCCTGCACTGTTGGTGGGAATGTAAATTGATACAACCACTGTGGAGAACAATATGGAGGTTCCTTAAAAAACTAAAAATAGAATTACCATATGAGCCAGCAATCCCACTACTGGGCATATACCCAGAGAAAACCGTAATTCAAAGAGACACATGCACCCCAATGTTCATTGCAGCACTATTTACAATAGCCAGGCCATGGAAGCAACCTAATTGCCCATCAACAGACGAATGGATAAAGAAGTTGTGGTACATATATACAATGGAATATTACTCAGCCATAAAAAGGAACGAAATTGAGTCATTTGTTGAGACGTGGACGGATCTAGAGACTGTCATACAGAGTGAAGTAAGTCAGAAAGAGAAAAACAAATATTGTATGTTAACGCATGTATGTGGAACCTAGAAAAATGGTACAGATGAACCGGGTTGCAGGGCAGAAGTTGAGACACAGATGTAGAGAACAAACGTATGGACACCAAGGGGGGAAAACTGCGGTGGGGTGGGGATGGTGGTGTGCTGAATTGGGCGATTGGGATTGACATGTATACACTGATGTGTATAAAATTGATGACTAATAAGAACCTGCAGTATAAAAAAACAAACAAACAAAACAACTAATACTAAACTTTCATTGGGTTATTTGTATGGAAATATGTTAATATAAATGTTTCAGACATTACCTGAAATTTCTAAAAATCTTATATGTTCTGGTATAATGTTATAATTCATAATCCTAGTTATTACTTTAAAATGTATTTCTCAGAAATAACTAATTTTCTTGTCAACTGCTTTATTATGAATTTTCATCAAATCTTTAACCATGGTCATTTTTAAGTCTTTTGTCATTTACAGACAGTTCTGGGTGTACTCTGATGCTTTTGCAAATATGTTCCTATAAAAGGGTTTCATCTTCAAGAAATTCATGGAAAAGACTTTGACAAGTATAGGTTTCTGGTAACTGACTGTACTGCTGAACTGAATGAATAAGCATTTTCAGAACTCTAAGGAAAAACTGATGAACTCATAAAAGTGCTAACAAAAGATCAAGATGAAAAAAAAATTAATTACATGGGACTGAGTGAACTGATGAGGATGAGTATAATTTTTGTGACTTTCTGTTTGAATTTAAAAAAAATCCCACAAGGACTCAGAGGCAAAGAATATACAAATCAATTTTCACTGCAAAGTAAAGGAGCTGTTACAGTAGAGGATTATTGGACTGAATGTCAATATTATGACATAGTATGAGTGTGTTTCATATTTGGTAATTGCAATCATTGTTGCTTTTGTTGTGGTCATCCATGTACAATGTTTGGTGTCAGTCTATTTATCTCTTATAAAAATAAAATACACTGTGTGTGTGTGAAAAAAAAATAAAATAAAATAGAGCTGGAGATGGCCATTGAGACCATCTAGCAAAAAAAAGAAAAGGAAAGAAATAATAGCTAAGAAGTTCCCAAAGCTTGAGATAGAGATATGGACTTTCAGGTACTTGAAGTTCAAAGACCCCAAGTAAGATCAACACAAAGAAGATTACCCTGAGACACATTATAATCAAATTTTTAAACGTCAGAGACAATGAGAATTTTGAAAGTAGCAAGAGAAAAAATGACTCATCATATAGAAGGGAACTCCCATAAAGTTATGAAGAAATTTCTAGCAGAAAACTTGCAAGCCAGCGAGGGAATAGGATGATGTATTCAAAGTGCTGAAAAAAAAAAACCTTTGCCAACCAAGAATACTATAGCTGGCAAAACAGTACTTCAGAGATGAAAAGATAAAGATATTCCCAGATAAACAAAACCTGAGGGAATTTGTCACAAGGAGACCTGGCTTACAAGAAATACAATGGGAGTTAGTTCTTCAAGTTGAAATGAAATGACACTAAGTAACAACATGAAAATTCACCAGTAAAGGTAAATATATTATCAAATTCAGAATATTCTAGTACTGTAATGGTGGTGCATAAATCACTTTTTATCTCTAATATAAAAGTTAAAATAGTATTAAAAATAACTATTGCTGCAATAATTTGCTAATGGATGCACAATATAAAAAGATGTAAAGGGGCTTCCCTGGTGGCACAGTGGTTGAGAATCTGCCTGCCAATGCAGGGGACATGGGTTCGAGCCCTGGTCTGGGAGGATCCCACATGCCGTGGAGCGACTAGGCCCGTGAGCCACAATTGCTGAGCCTGTGCGTCTGGAGCCTGTGCTCTGTAACAAGAGAGGCCACGATAGTGAGAGACCCGCGCACCACGATGAAGAGTGGCCCTCACTTGCTGCAACTAGAGAAAGCCCTTGCACAGAAAGGAAGACCCAACACAGCCATAAATAAATAAATTAAATAAATAAATAATTAATTTTAAAAAAAAGATGACCTTAAAAAAAAAAGATGTAAAGTTGTCATTAGCATAAAATGTGGAGAGAAGATATGTATAAGGGTACAGTTTCTGTAAGTGGTTGAAGTTAAATAGTTATCAGCTTATAATAGATTGTAACAACTGTAAGATGATTTACGTAAGACTCACGGTAACCACAAAGAAAAAGTAGCTAGTAAATTCAAAAAAAGATAAAGAGAAAAGAACGCATACTGCTACAAAAGATAAATCACAATAGAAGACAGCAAGAGTGGAAGAAAGGAAAAATGTAATGACTGAACAGTCAAGAAATAATGAACCAAATAGCAACAGCAAGTTCTTATCTATCAATAATTACTTTAAATGTAAATAGATTAAATTATCCAATCAAAGACATAGAGTAGTTGAATGGATGCAAAAACGAGATCCACCAATATGCTGCTTACTTAAGGACACACATAAACTGAAAAAGAAGGGATAAAAAAAGATATTTCATGCAAATGGTAACCAAAAGAGGGTAGGAGTGGCTATAGTGAGATAAAATAGTTTTTCAGCCAAAATTATTTACAAGAAAAAGAAGGTCACAATATAATGAAAAAGTGGTGAGTACATCAAGAGGATATAACTATTTTAAATATATATGTACTTAACATTGGGGCATTTAAATATTTAAAGCAAATATAAACAAAATGAAAGGGAGAAATAGGCAGCAATACAATAATAGTAGGGATTTCAATACTGCACTTTCAACATTGGATAGATCATACAGACAAAAAATCATTAAGAAAACAGTGGATTTGAATATCGTTGTAGACCAAATGCACCTAACAGATATATAAATGGCATTCCATCTAACAGAAACAGAATACACATTCTTCTCAAGCATACACAAAACATTCTTAAGGATAGACCATATGTTGGGTCACAGGCAAATCTTAACAAATTTAAGAAGTTTGAAATCAAATCAGTATGTTTTTTAACCATAATGGTATGAAATAAGAAATGAATAACAGGAGGCCAATTGGAAAATTCACAGATATTTGGAAATTAAACAACACAGTCTTGAAAAACCAATGGGTCAAAGAAGAAATCAAAAGAGAAATGGAGGACTTCCCTGGCGGTCCAGCAGTTAAGACTCTGTGCTTCCATTGCAAGGGGTATGGGTTCAATCCCTGGTTGGAGCACTAAGATCCCTCATGCTGTGTGGTGCGCCCCCCCCCACCAAAAAAGGGAAATGAAAAAATACCTGAGACAAACAAAAATGGAAACAGGACACACCAAAACTTATAGGATACAGCAAAAACAATTCTATGAGGGAAGTTTATAGAGCTATATAAATTAAGAAAAAAGAACAATCTCAAATAAACAAGGTAACTTCACATCTCAACAAACTAGGAAAAAAGAACACACTGAGCCCATTATTAGTAGAAGGAGGGAAATAATAAAGATAAGACCAGAAATAAATGAAAGAGAGACTAGAAAGACAACGGTCAAAAATCAGTGAAATTAATAGTTGTTTTCTTAAAAAGATAATTTGAAAAACCTTCAGATAGACTAGCCAGGAAAAAAAGAGAGTGCTCAAATAAAGAAAATTATAAATGAGAGAGGAGACATTACCACTGATACACAGAAGTATTGATACAAATGGTTGTAAGAGACTGCTATGGGCAATTATATGCCAAAAATTGGATCATATATAAGAAATGGATACATTCTTAGAAACATACAACCTATCAAGATTAATAATGAAGAAACAGAAAATCTGAACAGACCAATAAGGAGTATGGAGATTAAAGCAGTAATAAAATATCTGCTGACAAAGAAAAGTCCAGGACCAGATGGCTCCATTGGTGAATTCTATCAAACATTTAAAAAATATTGTTACCAATCCTTCTGAAACTCTTCCCAAACTTGAATAGAAGGGAGCATTCTAAACTTATTTTATGAGGCCAGCATTACCTTAATACCAAAACCAGACAAAGATATTACAAGAAAAGAAAATTACAGGCCAAAATTATTGAAGAACATAGATGCAAAAATTCTAAAAAAATACTAGCAAACTGAATTCAAAATCACATTAAAAGAATCATACACCATGATCAAGTGGGATTTATTCCTGGGATGCAAGGATGGCTCAACATATGCAAATCAATAAATATGATATACCACATTAACAGAATAAAGGATAAAAATCATATGATCATCTCAATAGATGTAGAAAAAGCATTTGATAAAATCTACCTTTTTATGATAAAAAATAAATTAGGTATAGAAGAAATGTACCTCAACATAGTAAATGTTATTTATGATAAGTCTACAGCTAATAGCCTACTCAATGGTGAAAAATTGAATGATTTTCCTCCAGGATTAGGAACATGACAAGGGTGTGCACTCTTACCACTTCTATTTAGCAAAGAAGTCCTAGCTAGAGAAATTAGGCAAGAAAAAGAATTGAAAGGCATCCAAGTCAGAAAGGAAGAAGTAAAATGATCTCTCTTTGTTGATGACATGATCCTATAGTAGAAAAGCTGAAAGATTTCACAAAAACCTTGTTAGAACTGATGAAAAAATTGAGTAAAGTTGCAGGATAAAAAATCATCATAGAGAAATAAGTTGCATTTATATATAGTAACAATGAACTATTTGAAAAATAAAGAAATCAATCCCATTTACAAAAGCATCAAAAACAATAAAATACTTAGGTACAAATTTAACCAAGGAGGTGAAAGATCTGTACACTGAAAACTATAAAACATTGATGAAAGACATTGAAGAAGATACAAATAAACTGAATGATGTCCCATGTTATTAGATTGGAAGAATTAATATTATGAAAATATCCATACCACTTAAAGTGATCTACAGAGTCAATGGAATCCCTATCAAAATTCCAATGACATTTTTCACAGAATTAGGAAAAACAATTCTAATATTTGTATGGAACCACAAAAAATCCCTGAACAACCAAAGCAATCTTGAGAAAGAACAAAAGCAGGAAGCATCACACTTCCTGTTTCCAAACTATACTACAATGATACAGTAATCAAAACAGTATGATACTGGCATAAAAATAGACACATTGACCAATGGGTCAGAATAGAGAGCCCAGAAATAAACCCATGCATATACAGTCAACTGATTTCTGACAAGGGTACCAAGAATACACAGTGGGCAAAAGGTTGTCTCTTCAATAAATAGTATTGGGAAAACTGTATATCCACTTGCAAAAGAATGAAATTGATCCCTTATTTTACATCATATACAAAAGTCAACTTAAAAGAGATTAAAGACATAAACATAACACCTAAACCCACCAATTCCTAGAAGAAAACATAAGAAAAAGCTTCTTGACATTAGTCTTGGCAATGATTTTTTGGATATGACACCAAAAGCACGTGCAATAAAAGCAAAAATAAGTAGGATTACATCCCTTGTACAGCAAAGGATAGACTCAATGGAATGAAAAGACAAATTATAGAATAGGAGAAAATATTTTGCAAACCAGAAATCTGATAAGGGATTAATTTCCAAAATATATGAGGAACTCATACAATTCAATAGCCAAAAAAGAAATAATCTGATTAGAAAACAAGCAAATAAACTGAATAGTCATTTTTCCAAAGAAGACATATGAAACACCAACAAGTAGATGGTTAGGTGCTCAACATCACTAATGATAAGAGAAATGAAAATACAAACCACAATTAGACCTCACCTCACATCTGTTAGGATGCCATCTGTCAAAAAGACAAGAGATAACAAGTGTTGGTGAGGGTGGAGAAAAGAGGAAACCCTTGTACAGCATTGGAGGGAATGTAAATTGATACAGCCATTATAGAAAAGAGTATGGATGATCATCAAAATATGAAATATGGGACAACCATACAATCCAGCAATCCTACTACTATGTATATATCCAAAGGAAATAAAATTATTGTCTTGAAGAGACATCTGCATGTCCATGTTCATTGCAACACTATTCACAATAGCCAAGATATGTAAACAGCCTATGTGTGCATCAACAGATGAATGGATAAAGAAAATGTGGTATGTGTCCAATGGAATATTATTCAGCTATAAAAAGAAGGAAATCCTGCCATTTGTGATAACACAGGTGAACATGGGAGACATTATGCTAAGTGAAATAAACCAGACAGAGAAACAGAAATACCATATGATATCATGTATATGTGAAATCTAAAAAGTTAAATGCATAGAACCAGAGAGTAGATTGGTGGTTTCCAGGCACAGAGGGGAGGGGAAAATAGGGAGATGTTGGTTGAAGAGTACAGACTTTCATTTAAAAGATGAATATGTGTTGGGGACCTAATGTACAGTATAGTGACTATAGTTAATAATACCGTATTGCATACTTGAAATTTGCTAAGACAGTACATCTTAAGTGTTCTCACCACACCAAAAAAGGGGGAGGAATAACTATGTGAGGTGATGGATATCTGAATTAACTTGATTGTGGTAATAATTTCACAATGTAAACATATATCAAACCATCATTTTGTACACCTTTAATATATACAATTTTAATTGTTTCATTATACCTCAATAGGGCTTGAGGGAAAAAGAAAGTATGGCCCATGCATAGGAAAAAAGCAGGCAATAGAAACAATCCCTGAGCAAGCCCAGATGTCAGGCTTACTAAACAAAGATTTGAAATCAGCTATTTTAAATATGTTCAAAAAACCAAAAAGAAGACATTTCTAAAGAACAAAAAGAAAGTGAGTATGATGTCTTACCAAATATAGAATATTGATAAAAATATAGTTTATAAAAATAATCAAACAGAAATTCTGAAGTTAAAAAGGACAATAACTGGGAGGCAGAGTCAAGATGGTGGTGTGGGAGGATGCAGAGTTCGTGTCTCCCCACAACTAGGGCAGGGCAGCTGCCAGACCCTGGTGGGGGACCTCGATGCCCAAAAAGATGGGAGGAACCCTCAGGAACCAGGTAGGATGTAGGGGGGATGAGGGGGAAGGAGAAGTGGAGGCCAGATAGGACTGGCTCCCCCGAGGGGTGGCTGGGAGAGGGGAGGGGTTCCCACGCCTCTGCCGGAGTTCACAGGATCAGGGGGGAGCATGCCTAGCGTTTCCCCTGCCCAACTGGGCCCCAGGAAGCCTACTGGGCTCCCAGACTGGGTCCCTGACACTCTGAGGCCCACTACAGGCCATGTGGGTCCTAGGGGTGTGGGAGGGAGGAGGGGGAAAGAGGAGGAGAGGCAGATAGGGGGAACCATGCAGGACTGGGGGATCAGGAGAAGTGCTGTGGGCATTTCCCCAATCCACTTGGCCCTGAGAAGCCTGTTGGGCTTCCGGGTCTGGTCCCCTGCCCTCCAGGGCCCCCTACAGCCACATGGGTCATAGGGGCATAGGAAGGAGGGAGGGGGCAAAGAAGAAGAGAGGCCAATGGGGAGAGACCCTCCTGGAATGGAGGATCAGGGGGAACCTGCCTAGCATTTTCCCCACCCACTCAGGTCCAGGGAGCCTGCTGGGGTCCCAGACATGTTCCTCTGCCCTCCAAGGTCAGAAACACTCCTGGGTCCCTCCTGCTGTGTTGAACCTAAGGTCCACTCCCCAAATTCCCAGGGCCTTTTCTGGCCCTGTGGGTCCTAAGGATAGGGCTCACCCACCACCTAAACCCCATCCCTGCCTTTCACACCCCAAACAGCCAAGGTCTTTCTGGCATTTTTCTTTTCTTTTCTTTTTTCTCCTCTTTTTTGCTATTGTAATTCTGTTCTACATTCTGGTTGTTGTTTCATCTATATTTTTACATTGTTCATTTTTTCTAACATATCTGTTAGTTTTCTTAAATTATTTTATTTTTTATTCTTTGTTATTGTTCTGCTCCTTTATTTATTTATTTATTTATTTTTGCCACCCCGTGCAGCTTGCGGGATTTTGGTTCATGAGTCAGGGGTTGGGCCTGAGCTCCTGTTGTGGGATCACCAAGTCCGAATCACTGGACTATCAGAGAAACTCAGACCCTAGGGAATATTCATCAGACTGAGGTCTCCCAGAGGTCCTCATCTCAGCACCAAGACCCAGCTCTACCCAACAGCCTAAAAACTCCAGGGCTGGAAGCCTCAGGCCAAACAACCAGTAAGACAAAAACACCATGTGACACATCAAACAAAACTAAAGTGAGATGACAAATAAAATATGTCACAGATGAAGGAGCAAGGAAAAAAACCTACAAGACCAAATAAATGAAGAGGAAATAGGCAACCTACCTGAAAAAGAATTCAGAATAATCATGGTAAAGATGAACCAGAATCTTGGAAATAGAATGGAGGCACAGATCCAGAAAATACAAGAAATGTTTAGCAAAGATCTAGAAGAACTAAAGAACAAACAAACAGAGATGAACAACACAATAACTGTAATGAAAAATACATGAGAAGGAATCAATAACAGAATAATTGAGGCAGAAGAACGAATAAGTGAGCTGGAAGACAGAATGGTGGAAATAACTGCCAAGGAGCAGAATAAAGATAAAAGAATGAAAAGAATTGAAGACAATCTCAGAGACTTCTGGGACAACACTAAATGCACCAACATTCAAATTATAAGTGTCTCAGAAGAAGAAGAGAAAAAGAAAGGGTCTGAGAAAGTATTTGAAGAGATTATAGAGGAAAACTTCCCTAACATGGGAAAGGAAATAGTCACCCAAGTCCAGGAAGAACAGAGAGTCCTATACAGGATAAACCCTAGGAGAAACACACAAAAACATATACTAATCAAACTAACAAAAATTAAATTAAAAGAAAAAATATTAAAAGCAGCAAGGGAAAATCAAAAAGTAACATACAAAGGAATCCCCATAAGGTTATCAGCTGATTTTTCAGCAGGAACTCTGCAGACCAGAAGGGAGTGGCAGCATATACTTAAGTGATGAAAAAGAAAAACCTACAATCAAGAACACTCTACCCAGCAAGGATCTCTTTCAGATTCAACAGAGAAATCAGAAGCTTTACAGACAAGCAAAAGCTAAGAGAATGCAGCGCCACCAAACCAGCTTTCCAACAAATGCTAAAGGAACTTCTCTAAGTGGGAAAAACAATAGAAGAAGAAGACTCACAAAAACAAACCCAAAACAATTAAGAAAGTGGTAATAGGAAAATATGTATCGATAATTACCTTAAAGGTAAATGGATTACATGCTCCAAACAAAAGACATGGACTGGCTGAATGGATACAAAAACAAGACCCATATATGTGCCATTTACAAGAGACCCACTTCAGACCTAGGGACACATAAAAACTGGAAATGAAGAGATGGAGAAAGATAGTCCATGAAAATGGAAATCAAAATAAAGCTGGCATAGCAGTACTCGTATCAGATAAAATAGACAATAAAATAAAGACTGTTACAAGAGATAAGGAAGGACATGACATAATTATCAAGGGATTAATTCAATAAGAAGATATAAGAATTATAAATATTTATGCACCCCAACATAGGAGCACCTCAATACATAAGGCAAATTCTAACAGCCATAAAAGGTGAAATTGACAGTAACACAATAATAGTAGGGGATTTTACCACCCCACTTACACCAATGGACAGATCATCCAAACAGAAAATAAATAAGGAAACACAAGCTTTAAATGACACAATAGACCAGATAGGTTTAATTGATATTTATAGGACATTCCACCTGAAAGTGGCAAAATACATATTCTTCTCAAGTGCACATGGAACATTCTTCAGGAAAGTTGACATCCTGGGGCACAAAGTAAGCCTCAGAAAATTTAAGAAAACTGAAATCGTATGAAGCATCTTTTCTGACCACAACACTATGAGATTAGAAAAAAATTACAGGAAAAAAACTGTAAAAAACACAAATACATGGAGGCTAAACAGTGTGCTACTAAACAACCAAGAGATCACTGAAGAAATCAAAGAAGAAATAAAAATGCATAGAAACAAATGACAAGGAAAACACGATGACCCAAAACCTATGGGACACAGCAAAAGCAGTTCTAAGAGGGAAGTTTATAGCAATTCAATTTCACCTGAAGAAACAAGAAAAATCTCAAATAAACAATCTAACCTTACACCTAAAGCATCTAGAGGAAGAAGAACAAGGAAAACCCAAAGTCAGTAGAAGGAAAGAAATCATAAAGATTGGAGCAGAAATAAATGAAATAGAAACGAAGAAAACTATAGCAAAGATCAGTAAAACTAAAAGTTGGTTCTTTGAGAACCTAAACAAAATTGATAAAACTTTAAACAGACTCATCAAGAAAAAAAGGGAGAAGACACAAATCAATAAAATTAGAAATGAAAAGGGGAAATCACAACTGACAATGCAGACATACAAAGGATTATAAGAGAATACTACAAACAACTATATGCCAGTCAAATGTACAACAATGAAAAAATGGACAAATTCTTGGAAAAGTACAATTTTCCAAGACTGAAACAGGAATAATTAGAAAACAAAAGTAGACCTATTACAAGTAATGAAATTGAAACTGTAATTAAAAATCTTCCAACAAACAAAAGTCCAGGACCAGACGGCTTCACAGGTGCATTATATCAAACATTTAGAAAAGAGCTAACCTATCCTTCTCAAATTCTTCCAAAAAATTGCAGAGGGAGGAACAGTCCCAAATTCGTTCTACAAGGCCACCATTACACTGATACAAAAACCAGACAAAGATATCACAAAAAAAGAAAATTAGAGACCAATATCACTGATGAACATAGATGCAAAAATCCTCAACAAAATACTAGCAAACAGAATCCAACAATATATTAAAAGGATGATATACCATGATCAAGTGGGACTTATCTGGAATTTATCCCAGTGATGCAAGGGCTCTTCAATATAAACAAATCAATCAATGCGATACACCATATCAACAAACTGAAGAATAAAAACCATATGATCATCTCAATAGAAGCAGAAAAAGCTTTTGAAAAATTCAACACCCATTTATGATAAAAACTCTCCAGAAAGTGGACATAGAGGGAAACTACCTCAACATAATTAAGGCCATACATGACAAACCCATAAGAAACATCATTCTCAATGGTGAAAAACTGAAAGCATTTCCTCTAAGTACAGGAACAAGACAAGGATGCCCACTCTTGTCACTATTATTCAACATAGTTTAGGAAGTCCTAGCCACAGCAATCAGAAAAGAAAAAAATAAATAAAAGGAATACAAATTGTAAAAGAAGAGGTAAAACTTTCACTGTTTGCAGATGACATGATACTATACACAGAAAATCCTAAAAAGGCCACCAGAAAACTACTAGAGCTAATACATGAATTCGGTAAGGTGACAGGTACAAAATTAACGCGCAGTAATCTCTTTCATTCCTATACACTAACAACAAAACTCGAAAGAGAAATTAGTAAAACAATCCCATTTACCATCACATCAAAAAATAATACACCTAGGAATAAACTTACCTAAAGAAGCAAAATACCTGTGATCCGAAAAGTTTAAGATGCTGGTGAAAGAAATCAAAGATGACACAAAGAGATGGCGAGATATACCATGCTCCTGGATTGGAAGAATCAACATTGTGAAAATGACTATACTACCCAAAGCAATCTACAGATTCAATGCAATCCCTTTCAAACTACCACTGGCCTTTTTAATAGAACTAGAACAAAATATTTCACAATTTGTATGGAAACACAAAAGACCTCGAATAGCCAAAGCAATCTTGAGAGAGAAAAACGGAGCTGGAGGAATCAGGCTCCCCAACCTCAAAATATACTACAAAGTTACAGTAATCAAGACAGTATGGTGATGGCAAAAATCAGAAATATAGGTCAATGGTACAGGATAGAAAGCCCAGAAATAAACCCATGCACATATGGTCACCTAGTTTATGACAAAGGAGGCAAGAATATACAATGGAGAAAAGACAGCCTCCTCAATAAGTGGTGCTGGAAAAACTGGACAGCTACATGTAAGAGAATGAAATTAGAACACTCCCTAACACCATACACAGAAGCAAACTCAAAATAGATTAAACACCTAAATGTAAGACCGGGCACTGTAAAACTCTTAGAGGAAAACATAGGAAAAACACTCTTTGATATAAACCACAGCAAGATCTTTTTTGGCCCATTTCCTAGAGTAATGAAAATAAAAACAAAAATATACAGATGGGACCTAATTAAATTTAAAAGCTTTTGCACAGCAAAAGAACCATAAACAAGACAAAAAGAAAACCGTAAGAATGGGAGAAAATATTTGCAAATGAAACAACTGACAAAGGATTAACCTCCAAAATATACAAGCAGCTCATGCAGTTCAATATCAAAAAAAACAAAAAACAAAAAAAAACCCAACCCAATCAAAAAATGGGCAGAAGGCCTAAATAGACATTTCACCAAAGAAGACATACAGAGGACCAAGAGGCACATGAAAAGATTCTCAACATCACTAATTATTAGACAAATGCAAATCAAAACTACAGTGAGGTATCATCTCACACAGGTTAGAATGACAATCATCAAAATATCTACAAACAATAAATGCTGGAGAGGGTCAGAGAAAGGAGAACCCTCTTGCACTGTTGGTGGGAATGTAAATTGATGCAGTCACTATGCAGAACAGTATGGAGGTTCCTTAAAAAACTAAAAATAGAACTACCATACGACCCAGCAATCCCACTACTGGGCATATACCCTGAGAAAACCATAATTCAAGAAGAGTCATGTACCACAATATTCATTTCAGCTCTATTTACAATAACCAGGACATGGAAGCAACCTAAGGGCCCATAGAAAGGTGAATGGATAAAGAAGAGGTGGCACATATATACAATGGAATATTACTCAGCCATAAAAAGAAACGAAATTGAGTTATTTGTAGTGAGGTGGATGGACCTAGAATCTGACATACAGAGTGAAGTAAGTAAGAAAGAGAAAAACAAATACCGTATGCTAACACATCTATATGGAATATATATATTAAAAAAATAGTTCTGAAGAACCTAGAGGCAGGACAGGAGTAAAGAGGCAGATGTAGAGAATGGACCTGAGGACATGGGGAAGGGGAAAGGTAAGCTGGGATGAAGTAAGAGAGTGGCATGGACTTATATATACTACCAAATGTAAAATAGATAGCTAGTGGGAAGCAGCTGCATAGCACAGGGAGATCAGCTGGGTGCTTTGTGACCACCTAGAGGGATGGGATAGGGAGGGTGGGAGGGAGTTGCAAGAGGGAGGAGATATGGGGATATTTGTATATGTATAGCAGATTCACTTTGTTATAAAGCAGAAACTAACACACCATTGTAAAGCAATCATACTCCAATGAAGATGTTAAAATAAATAAATAAACAAACAAACAAATGGGATCTAATGAAACTGAAAATTTTTTGCAAAGCAAAGGAAACTACAAACAAGATGAAATGGCAACCCTCAAAATGGGAGAAAATATTTGCAAATGAATCAACGGACAAAGGATTAATCTCCAAAATATATAAACAGCTCATGTAGTTCTATATTAAAAAAACAAACAACCCAATCCAAAAATGTGCAGAAGACCTAAATAGATATTTCTCCAAACAAGACCTACAGATGGCCAAGGAGCACATGAAAAGCTGCTCAACATCACTAATTACTAGAGATATGCAAATCAGAACTACAATGAGGTTTCGCCTCACACCAGTTAGAATGGGTATCATCAGAAAATCTACAAACAAGAAATGCTGGAGAGGGTGTGGAGAAAAGGGAACCCTCTTGCACTGTTGGTGGGAATGTAAGTTGATACAACCACTATGGAGAACAGTATGGTGGTTCCTTAAAAATCTAAAAATAGAGCTATTATATGACCCAGGAATCCCACTACTGGGCATATACCCTGAGAAAACCATAATTCAAAAAGAGTCATGTACCACAGTGTTCACTGAAGCACTATTTACAATAGCCAGGACATGGAAGCAACCTAAATGTCCAATGACAGATGAATGGATAAAGAAGATGTGGTACATTTATGCAATGGAATATTACTCAGCCATAAAAAGGAACAAAACTGGGTCATTTGTAGAGTTGTGGATGGACATAAAGTCTGTCATACAGAGTGAAGTAAGTCAGAAAGAGGAAAACAAATATCATTTATTAACACGTATATGTGGAATCTAGAAAAATGGTACAGATGAACCTATTTGCAGGGCAGGAATAGAAATGCAGATGTAGAGAACTGACATGTGGACACAGGAGGGAAGGGGAGGGTGGAATGAACTGGGAGAAAATAAGTTTGACATAAATACACTACCATATGTAAAATAGATAGCTAGTGTGAAACTGCTACATAGCAAAGAGAGCTCAGCTCCATGTTCTGTGATGATCTAGATGGGTGGGATGGGGGTGATGGAGGTCCAAGAGGGAGGGGATATAAGTATACATACAGCTGATTCACTTCACTGTACAGCAGAAACTAACACAACATTGTAAAGCAATTATACTCCAATAAAGAAAAAGATAATTGCATATGTGCAATAATTATTAAGTTGGATTGATGGACTCATGATGTATAAAGATGCAATTTGTATGTGAAAACAGCACAAAGAAAGGGGGAGGGACCAGATCTATATTAGAGCCAAATTTTTGTGCACTATTGTAATTAATTTGGTATTAATATGAAGTAGATTGTTATAAGTTGTTTATACCCAGAGCAATCTCTTAGGAAAATAAAAATAGTAAAAGAGAGACCAAAGGATTAAAATGATACACTAGAAAGTGATATTTAATACAAAACAGTTCAGTAATAGAGTAACAGAGTATCAAAGAATATATATAGAACATATAGAAAATAAACAGCAAAATGTCAGAAGTAAGTACTTTATTGTCAGTAATTAGGTTAAATGTAAACAAATTAAACTCTCCATTTAAAAGACACAGACTGGCAAAATGAATAAAAAATCACATTCCCACTATGTGTTATTTACAGGAGACACACTTTAGGTTAAAATACACAAATAGATTGGAAGTCAAAAATGGAAAAAAATATGCAATGCAAATAGTAGCCAAAAAAGAGCTGGAACAGCTATACTAATATTAGACAAAATAGACTTTATGAAAAAAAATTGTTACTGGAGACAAAAATTTGTTTCTAGAGACATATATTATAATAATAAATGGATCAATCATCAAGAAGACAGAACAATTAGAAACATATATATACTTAATAACAGAGCCCCAAAATACATGAAGCAAAAACAGGGTTTAAGAGAGAAACAGAGAATTAAAAAATAATTGGAGTTGTCAATACCCCACTTTCAATAACAGAAAGTCCAACTCAACTGAAAATCAACAAGGAAATAGATGGTTTCAACACCATTATAAATTAACTAAACATAACGGAAATCTATAGGACTTTACACCGAACAGCCTCCATGTATGTATTCTTCTCAAGTGTATATGAAACAGTTTGCAGGATAGACCATATGTGAGGCCATAAATAAGTCTCAGTAAATTTAGAAGAATTGAAATCATACAAGGTATGCTCTCTGTACAATGGAATGGAATAAAAAGTCAGTAATAAAAAGAAATTTGGGAAATTCAAATGTCTGTGGAAATTGATCAAATGCTCCTAAATAATCAATGATTTAAATTAGAAATCACAAGAGAAATTAGAAAATACTTTGATATAAATCTAAACAAAATGACAACACACCAAAACTAATGAGATGCAACAAAAGCAGTGCTTAGAGGGAAAATTTGACCATAAACACCTATATTAAAAAATAATAAAAATCTCAAATTAATAACCAAACTTTCCACCTAAAGAAATAGAAAAAAAAAACTAAACCCAAAGTAAGACGAAGGAAATAATGAAGAAGGAAATAAATCAGTAGAATACAAGAGAGACAAGCAGTAAAACTAAAAGTAGATTCTTTGAAAATATCAACAAAATTGACAAACTGTGGCTAGACCGAACAAGAAAAAAAAAGAAAAGACTCAAATTACTAAGGTCAAGAATGAAAGAGGGGATATTACTGCCAAGCATACAGAAATAAAAAAATTTTAAGGAATGCTGTGAACAAATGTATGCCAACAAGTTAAATAATTTAGGTGAAATTAACAAATTCCTAGAAAGACTTAACTCCTGAAACTCATTCAAGAAGAATTAGAATTTCTGAATAGATCTATAACAAGTAGAAGGATTGAATTAATAATTATTTTAAAAACTGCTCATAAAAAAAACCAGGTGCAGGCAGGTTCCTGTTGTCAACTTAGAGACATTTCCAGGAGTTTGACCATTGTATATCTCTGGAAGTACAGCTTCAAAGCATCTCTGCCAAATACCAGTCTACAGGTGAGGAAACTGAGACACTGAGGCACAGAGAAGTTAAGTCACTTGCTCAAGGTCACATAGATAGACCTATAGTGATGGCCGCTCTTCCATATCCAGTATATTAACAAACACCCTTGGGTGTTGTCCAAGATCCCTGGACAAGATGGCAGAGTAGAAGGACCTGGGCTCACCTCCTCTCACAAAAACATCAAAATCACAACTAACTGCTAAACAACCATTGCCAGAAAAGGACTGGAACCTACCAAAAAAGATATTCTACTTCCAAAGACAAAGAAGAAGCCACAACAAGATGGTAGGAGAGTGTGCATTCATGATACAATCAAAACCCATACCCAGTGAGTGGGAGACCCACAAACTGGAAAATAGTTATATCACAGAGGTTCTCCCACAGGACTGAGTGTTCTGAGCCCCATGTCAGGCTCCCAAGTCTAGAGGTCTGGCATTGTGAAGAGGAGCCCCCAGAGCATTTGGCTTTGAAGGCCAGTGGGGCTTGATAGCAGGAACTAAACAAGACTGGGGGAAACAGAAGCACCACTCAAGACCTTGTGTGCACTGGGACCTAGGGGTTAAAGCAGTGCCTTCATAGGCTCCTAGGCCAGACCTACCTGCGGGTCATGGAGGGTCTCCTAGGGAGGAAGGGGGCAGTGTGGCTCACTGTGGGGACAAGGACAATGGTGGCAGAGGTACTGGGGAGTACTCATTGGCATGAGCTGTCCTGGAGGCTGCCATTTTGATGCCAAGACATGGCCCCACCCAACAGCCTGAGGCTCCAGTGTTGGGAAGCCTCAGGCCAAACAACAAACAGGACAGGAACACAGCCCCAACCATCACCAAACAGGCTGCTTAAAGTCTTCCTGAGCCCACAGCCACCTCTAAACACACCCCTTGACACAGCCATGCCCACCAGATAGACAAGACCAAGCTTCATATACAAATGGGCAGGCACCAGTCCCTCCTACCTGCACAAGCCTCTTAGACCAGTGTCATCCACCAGGGGGAGGACACCAGAAGCAAGAGGAACTATAATCCTGCAGCCTCTGGGACCACAAACACAGAAAGTTAGACAAATGAGATGGCAGAGGAATGTGTTCCAGAAGAAGGAACAAGATTAAACCACAGAAGAACAACTAAGTGAAGTGGAGACAGGCAATCTACCTGAAAAGGAATCCAGAGTAATGATACTAAAGATGATCCAAGAACTGGAAAAAGAATGGAGCCACAGATCAAGAAGATACAAGAAATGTTTAACAAAGAGCTAGAACATTTAAAGAACAAACAAACAGAAATGAACAATACAAGAACTGAAATGAAAAAACACTAGAAGATTTATTCCTAGGTATATTATTTTTTTGATATGACAGTAAATGGGATTGTTTCCTTAATTTCTTTTTTGGAACTTTTGTTGTTCGTGTATAGGAATGCAAGAGATTTCTGTGTATTAATTTGTACCCTGACTTTACCAAATTCATTGAAAAGCTCTAGTAGTTTTCTGCTGGCATCTTCAGGATTTTTTATTTATAGAAGCACGTCATCTGAAAACAGTGAAAGTTTAACTTCTTTTCCAATTTGGAATACTTTTATTTCTTTTTCTTCTCTGATTGCTGTGGCTAAAACTTCCAAACCTATGTAGAATAAAAGTGGCAAGAGTGGACATCTTTCTGATCTTAGAGGGACTGCTTTCAGCTTTTCACCATTGAGAAAGATGTTAGCTGTATGTTTTTCATATATGGCCTCTATTATGTTGAGATAAGTTCCCTCTCTGCCCACTTTCTGGAGAGTTTTATCATAAACTGGTGTTGGATTTTATCAAAAGGTTTTTCTGCATCTATGATTTTTATTCTTCAGTTAGTTAAGGTGGTGTATCACACTGATTGATTTGCGAATATTGAAAAATCCTTGTATCCCTGGGATAAATCCCACTTGTTCGTGGTGTATGATCCTTTATTTTTTTAATTGGGATATAGATTTTTTACAATGTTGTGGTAGTTTTTACCATACAGTGAAGTGGAGTTCTCTGTGCTATACAGAAGGTTCTTATTGGTTATCTATTTTATACATATTAGTGTATATATGTCAAACCCAATCTCCTAATGCATCCCACCCCCCACACCCCAACTCCCACTTCCCACCATTGTGTCCATATATTTTTTCTCTACATCTGGGTCTCTTTCTGCCTTGCAAACTGGTGCATCTGTACCATTTTCCTAGATTTCACAGATATGCATTAATATATATTTGTTTTTCTCTTTCTGACTTACTTCACTCTGTATGACAGTTTCTAGGTCCATCCACATCTCAACAAATAACCCAATTTTGTTCCTTTTTATGGCTAAATAATATTCCATTGTATATATGGATCACATCTTCTTTATCCATTCATCTGTCAGTGGACATTTAGGTTGCTTCTGTGACCTAGTTATTGTATATAGTGCTGCAATGAACACTGGGGTGCATGTGTCTTATTGAACTATTGTTTTCTCTGGGTACATGCCCAGTAGTGGGATTGCTGGGTCATATGGTAATCCTATTTTTAGTTTTTTAAGGAACCTCCATACTGTTCTCCATAGTGGCTGTACCATTTCACATTCCCACCAACAGTGCAAGAGGGTTCCCTTTTCTCCACACCCTCTCCAGAATTCATTGTAGATTTTTGGATGATGCCCATTCTAACTGGTGTGAGGTGATACCTCATTGTAGTTTTGATTTGCATTTCTCTAATAATTAGTGATGTTGAGCAGCTTTCATGTGCCTCCTGGCCACCTGTATGTCTTCTTGGAGAAATGTCTATTTAGGTTTTCTGTCAATTTTTGGATTGGGTGGTTGTTTTTTTTTTGATATTGAACTGCATGAGTTATTTATATATTTTGGAGATAACCCTTTGTCCACTGATTTGCAAATATTTTCTAACATTCTGAGGGTTGTCTTTTCATCTTTATAGTTTATAGTTTCCTTTGCTGTGCAAAAGATTTTAAGTTTCATTAGTTCCCATTTGTCTATTTTTGCTTTTATTTGCATTACTTTGGGAGGGGGATCAAGAAAGATCTTGCTGTGGTTTATGTCAAAGACTGTTCTTCCTATGTTTTCCTCTAAGAGTTTCATAGTGTCTGACATTATATCTAGGTGTTTAATCCATTTTGAGTTTATTTTTTTGTATGGTGTTAGGGAGTGTTCTATTTTCATTCTTTTACATGTAGCTGTCCAGTTTTCCCAGCACCACTTATTGAAGAGGTTGTCTTTTCTCCATTGTATATCCTTGCTCCTTTATCATAGATTAGTTGACCATAGGTGTGTGGGTTTATCTCTGGGCTTTCTATCCTGTTCCATTGATCTATATTTCTGTTTTTGTGGCAGTACCATATTGTCTTGATTACTGTAGCTTTGTAGTAGGGTCTGAAGGGGGGGAGCATGATTCCTCCACCTCCGTTTTTTTCTCAAGATTGCTTTGGCAACCAAAAGCACATTAAAAGGATCATACACCATGATCAAGTGGGGTGTATCCCAGGAATGCAAGGATTCTTCAATACACACAAATCAATCAATGTGATACACCACATTAACAAAGTGAAGGATAAAAATCGATGATAATCTCAATAGATGCAGAAAAAGCTTTCAACAAATTCAACACCCATTTATGATAAAAACTCTCCAGAAAGTAGGCATAGAGGAAACTTAGCTCAACAGAGTAAAGGCCATATATGACAAACCCACAGCCAACATCATTCTCAATGGTGAAAAAATGAAACCCTTTCCACTAAGATCAAGAACAAGATAAGGTTGCCCACTCTCACCATTATTATTCAACATAGTTTTGGAATTTTTAGCCACAGCAATCAGAGAAGTAAAAGAAATAAAACGAATCCAAATCAGAAAAGAAGCAGTAAAACTCTCACAGTATGCAGATGACATGATACTATACATAGAGAATCCTAAAGATGCTACCAGAAAACTACTAGAGGTAATCAATGAATTTGGTAAAGTGGCAGGATACAAAATTAATACACAGAAATGTCTTGCATTCCTATACACTAATGATGAAAAATCTGAAAGAGAAATTACTAAAACACTCCCATTTACCATTGCAACGAAAAGAATAAAATACCTAGGAATAAACCTACCTAAGGAGACAAAAGACCTGTATGCAGAAAACTATAAGACACTGTTGAAAGAACTTAAAGATGATACAGATGGAGAGATATATCATGTTCTTGGACTGGAAAAATCAACACTGTGAAAATGAATATATTACCCAAAGCAATCTACAGATTCAATGCAATCCCTATCAAACTACCAATGTAATTTTCACAACACTAGAAAAAATTTCACAATTTGTATGGAAACACAAAAGACCCCGAATAGCCAAAGCAATCTTGTGAAAGAAAAACGGAGCTGCAGGAATCAGGCTCCCTGACTTCAGACTATACTACAAAGCTACAGTAATGAAGACAATAGGGTACTGGCACAAAAACAGAAATATAGATCAATGGAACAGGATAGAAAGCCCAGAGATTAACCCATACACATATGGTAGCCTTATCTTTGTTAAAGGAGGCAAGAATATATAATGGAGAAAAGACAGCCTCTTCAATAAGTGGTGCTGGGAAAACTGGACAGCTACATGTAAAAGAATGAAATTAGAACACTGCTTAACACCATACAAAAAAATAAACTCAAAATGGATTAAAGACATAAATATAAGGTCAGACACTATGAAACTCTTAGAGGAAAACATAGGAAGAACAGTCTTTGACATAAACCACAGCAAGATCTTTCTTGACCCACCTCCTAGAGAAATGGAAATAAAAACAAAATAAACAAATGGGACCTAATGAAACTTAAAAGCTTTTGCACAGCAAAGGAAACAAGAAACAAGACGAAAAGACAACCCTCAGAATGGTAGACAATATCTACAAATGAAGCAACTGTCAAAGAATTAATCTCCCAAACACACAAGCAGCCCATGCAGCTCAATATCAAAAAAACAAACGACCCAATCCAAAAATGGGCAGAAGTCCTAAATAGACATTTCTCCAAAGAAGACATAAAGATGACCAGCAAACACATGAAAAGATGCTCAACATCACTAATCATTTGAGAAACGCAAATCAAAAATGCAAGGAGGTATCACCTCACACCAGTCAGAATGGCCATCATCAAAAATCTACAGACAATAAATGCTGGAGAGGGTGTGGAGAAAAGGGAACCCGCTTGCACTGTTGGTGGGAATGTAAACTGATACAGCCACTATGGAGAACAGTATGGAGGTTCCTTAAAAAACTAAAAATAGAGCTACCATATGACCCAGCAATCCCGCTACTGGGCATATATCCTGAGAAAACCATAATTCAAAAAGAGTAATGTACCCCAATGTTCACTGCAGCACTATTTACATTAGCCAGGAAATGGAAGCATCCTAAGTGTCCACTGACAGATGAATGGATAAAGAAAATGTGGCACACATATACAATGGAATATTACCCAGCCATAAAAAGAAACAAAATTGAGTTTCTTGTGGTGAGGTGGATGTACCTAGAGTCTGTCATACACAGTGAAATAAGTCAGGAAGAGAAAAACAAATACCGTGTGCTAACACATATATATAGAATCTAAAAAAAAAAAAAGGGCTCTACTGAACCTAGGGGTAGGACAGAAATAAAGACACAGACGTAGAGAATGGAGTTGAGGACACAGCGAGGGTGAAGGGTAAACTGGGACGAAGTGAGAGAGTGGCATTGACATATATTCACTACCAAATGTAAAATAGTTAGTGGGAAGCAGCTGCATAGCACAGGGAGATCAGTTCGGTGCTTTGTGACCACCTAGAGGGGTGGGATAGGGCGGGTGGGGGGGAGACGCAAGAGGGAGGAGATATGGGGATATATGTATATGTATAGCTGATTCACTTTGTTAAAGGAGCAGAAACTAACACACCATTGTAAAGCAATTATACTCCAATAAAGATGTTAAAAAAAAAAGATTGCTTTGGCTATTTGGGTTTTTTGTGTCTCCAAACAAATATTAAGATTTTTTGCTCTAGTTGTGTAAAAAATGCCATTGGTAATTTGATAGGGATTTCATTGGCTCTGTAGATTGCTTTGGGTAATATAGTCATTTTCAGAATATTGATTCTGCCAATCCAAGAACATGGTATATCTCTCCATCTGTTTGCATCATCTTTGATTTCTTTCATCAGTGTCTTATAGCTTTCTGAGTACAGGTCTTTTACCTCCTTAGGTTGGTTTATTCCTAGGTATTTTATTTTTTTGCCGCAATGGTAAATGGAATTGTTTCCTTAATTTCTTTTTCTGATCTTTCACTGTTATTGTATAGGAATGCAAGATATTTCTGTGCATTAATTTTGTATCCTGCAACTTTACCAAGTACTTTGATTAGCTCTAGTAGTTTTCTGGTGGCATCTTTAGGATTTTCCATGTATAGTATCCTGTCATCTGCAAACAGTGACAGCTTTACTTCTTCTTTTCTGATTTGGATTCCTTTTATTTCTTTTGCTTCTCTGATTGCCATGGCTAGGACTTCCAAAACTATGTTGAATAATATTGGTAAGAGTGGGCATCCTTGTCTTGTTCCTCATGTTAGAGAAATTGCTTTCAGTTTTTCACCATTGAGAATGATGTTTGCTGTGGGTTTGTTGTATATGGCCTTTATTATGTTGAGGTAGGTTCCATCTATGCCCACATTCTGAAGAGTATTTTTTATCATAAATGGGTGTTAAATTTTGTCCAAAGCTTTTTCTGCACCTATTGAGAGGATCATATGGTTTTTATTCTTCAATTTGTTAATATGGTGTATCACATTGATTGATTTGCATACATTGAAGAAGGCTTGCAGCCCTTGGATAAATCCCCTTTGATCATGGTGTAAGATCTTGTTCATGTATTGTTGGATTCTGTTTGCTAGTATTTTGTTGAGGATTTTTGCATCTATATTCATCAGTGATAATGGTCTGTAATTTTCTTTTTTTGTAGTATCTTTGTTGGCTTTTGCTATCAGGGTGATGGTAGCCTTGTACAATGAGTTTGAGGGTGTTCTTTCCTCTGCAATTTCTTGGAAGAGTTTGAGAAGGATAGGTGTTAGCTCTTCTCTAAATGTTTGATAGAATTCACCTGTGAAGTCATCTGGCCTGGACTTTTGTTTGTTGGATGGTTTTTAATCACAGTTTCAATTTCATTACTTGTGATTGGTCTGTTCATATTTTCTATTTAATCCTGGTTCAGCCTTGGAAGGTTATACCTTTTTAAGAATTTGTCCATTTCTTCCAGGTTGTCCATTTTATTGGCATACAGTTGCTTATAGTATTCTTTTATGATACTTTTATTTCTGCAGTGTCTGTTGTAACTTCTCCCTTTTCATTTCTAATTTTATTGATTTGATTCCTCTCTCTCTCCTTTCTTGATGAGTCTTGCTTAATGTTTGTCAATTTTGTTTATCTTCTCAATGAACCAGCTTTTAGTTTTATTGATCTTTGCTATTATTTTCTTTGTTTCTATTTCATTTATTTCTGTTCTGATCTTTATGATTTCTTTCCTTCTACTAAGTTTGGGTTTTGTTTGTTCTTCTTTCTCTAGTTCCTTGAGGTGTAAGGTTAGATTGTTTATTTGAAATTTTTCTTGTTTCTTGATGTAGGATTTTATTGCTATAAACTTCCCTCTTCAAACTGCTTTTGCTTCATCCCATAGGTTTTGGGTCATTTTGTTTTCATTGTTATTTGTCTCTAGGTATTTTTTGTTTTCCTCTTGGATTTCTTCAGGGACCCCTTGGATATTTAGTAGCGTATTGTTTAGCCTCCATGTATTTCTGTTTTTTACAGTAATTTATTTCTAATCTGATAGTGTTGTGGTCAGAAAATATGTTTGATATGCTTTCAATTTTCTTAAATTTACTGAGGTTTGATTTGTGACCCTAGATGTGATCTATCCTGGAGAATGTTCGGTGTGCACTTGAGAAGAAAGTTTAATCTATTGTTTTCGGATGGAATGTCCTATAAATATCAATTAAATCTATCTGGTCTATTGTGTCATTTAAAGTTTGTATTTCCTGATTAATTTTCTGTCTGTGTGATCTGTCCATTGGTCTAAGTGGGGTGTTAAAGTCCCCCACTATTATTATGTTACTGTCAATTTCCACTTTTGTAGTTTTTAGCATTTGCCTTATGTATTGAAGTGCTCCTTTGTTGGGTGCATATATATTTACAATTGTTATATTGTTTTCCTGGACTGACCCTTTGGTCATTATGTTGTGTCCTTCCTTGTCTCTTTGAACATTCTTTATATTAACGTCTACTTTGTCTAATATGAGTATTGTTACTCTAGCTTTATTTTGATATCTATTTGCATGGAATATCTTTTTCCTTCCCCTCACTTTCAGTCTGTATGTGTCCCTAGGTCTGAAGTGGGTCTCTTGTAGACAGTATATATATGAGTCTTGTTTTTGTATCCATTCAGTGAGCCTCTGTCTTTTGGTTGGAGCATTTAATCCATTCACATTTAAGGTTATTATGTTTATGTATGTTCCTATTACCAACTTCTCAATTGTTTTGCATTTGTTTTTGTAAGTCCTTTTCTTCTCTTGTGTTTTCCGCCTAGAGAAGTTCCTTTAGCATTTGTTGTAGAACTGGTTTTGTGGTGCTGAATTCTCCTAGCATTTGCTTGTCTGTAAAGCTTTTGATTTCTCCATTGAATCTGAATGAGATCCTTGCTTGGTAGAGTATTCCTGGTTCTAGGTTCTCCCCTTTTATCACTTTAAATATATCATACCACTTCCTTCTGGCTTGCAGAATTTTTGCTGAGAAATCAGCTGTTAACCATATGGGAGCTCCTTTATATGTTATTTGTCATTTTTCCCTTGTTGCTTTTAATAATTTTTCTTTGTGTTTAATTTTTGTCAATTTGATCACTATGTGTTTAGGTGTGTTTCTCCTTGGGTTTTTCCTGCCTGGGACTCTCTGCACTTCCTGGACTTGGGTGGCTATGTCTTTTCCCATGTTAGGGAAGTTTTTGTCTATAACCTCTTCAAATATTTTCTCACATATTCTCTCTCTCTCTTCTCCTTGTGGGACCCCTATAATGAGAATGTTGGCACATTTAATGTTGTCCCAGAGGTCTCTTAGGCTGTTTTCATTTCTTTTCATTCTTTTTTCTCTATTCTGTTCCACAGCAGTGATTTCCACCATTCTGTCTTCCAGGTCACTTATTTGTTCTCCCTCAGTTATTTGGCTATTGATTCATTCTAGTGGATATTTCATTTCAGTTATTGTACTGTTCATCTCTGTTTGTTTGCTTTTTAATTATTGTATGTCTTTGTTAAACATTTCTTGCATCTTCTCGATCCTTGCCTCCATTCTTTTTCTGATGTCTTGGATCATCCTCACTTTCATTATTCTGAATTCTTTTTCTGGAAGGTTACCTACCTACACTTTAGTTTTTTTTTCTGGGGTTTTATCTTTTTCCTTCATCTGAGACATAGTTCTCTGCCTTTTCATTTCGTCTATCTTTCTGTGATTGTGGTTTTCATTCGGTGGGCTGCAAGATTGTAGTTCTCCTTGCTTCTGCTGTCTGCCCTCTGGTGGATTGATCTGTTATTATATTGTTGGATTCTGTTTGCTAGTATTTTCTTGTGGATTATTGCATCTATGTGCATCAGTGATATTGATTTTTTATTTTTTGTGGTATCTTTTTCTGGTATCAGAGAGATGTTGGCCTCAGAGAACAAGCTTGGGATTGTTTCTGCCTCTGCAACTGTTTGGAAGAGTTTCAGAAGGATAGGTGTTACCTCTACTCTAAATATTTGATAGAATTCGCCTGTGAAGCCATCTGGTCCTGGACTTTGTTAGTTGAAAGTTTTTGTACCTATGGAGACAAAAGACCTGTAGTCTGAAAACTAAGATGCCGATGAAAGTAATCAAAGATTACACAAACAGTTGGAAAGATATACCATGTTCTTGGATTGGAAGAATAATACTGCTAAAATGAATATACTATCCAAGGCAATCTACAGATTTAATGCAACTCTATCAAATTACCAATGGCATTTTTCACAGATTAGAACAATAAATGTTAAATTTTGTGTGGAAACACAAAAGACCATGAGTAGCCAAAGTAACCCTAAAAAATAAAAATGGACCTGGAGAAATCAGGCTTCCTGATTTCAGACTATACTACAAAGCTACAGTAGTCAAAACAGTATGTTACTGGTGCAAGGACAGAAATAATAGATCAATGGAACAGGATAAAGATCCCTGAAATAATGTTACACACCTATGGTCAGTTAATCTATGACAAAGGAGACAAGAATATGCAATGGAGAAATGGCAGTCTCGTCCATAAATGGTGCTGGGAAAACTGGACAGTTACATGTATAATAATAAAATGAGAACATTCTGTAACACCACACAGAAATACAAACTCAAAATGGATTAAAAACCTAAATATAAGACTGGATACTCTAAAGCTCTTAGAGTGAAACGTAGGCAGAACACTCTGACATAAATCCAGCAATGTCTTTTTGGATCCACCTCCTAGAGTAGTGGAAATAAAAACAAAAATAAACAAATGGGACCTAATTGAACTTAAAAGTTTTTGCACACGAAAGGTAACCATAAACAAAACAAAAAGACAACCCACAGAATGGGAGAAATAATTTGCAAAAGAAGTGACCAACAAGGAATTAATCTCCAGAATACACAAACAGCTCATGTCACTCAATAGCAAAAAAACCACAAACAACCCAATCAAAAAATCAGCAGAAGATCTAAATAGACATTTCTCCAAAGAAGACTTCACAGACGGCCAAAAAAGCACATGAAAAGCTGCTCAACATCGCTTATCATTAAAGAAATGCAAATCAAACCTCACACTGGTCAGAATGACCATCATCAAAAAGTCTACAAACAATAAATGCTGGAGAGGGTGTGGAGAAAAGGGTACCCTCCTACATTGCTGGTGGGAAGGTAAATTGTACAACCACTATGGAGAACAGTATGGAGGTTCCTTAAAAAACTAAAAACAGAGGTATCATATGATCCTTCAATCCCATTCCTGGGCATATATCTGGAGAAAACCATACTTCAAAAACATACATGTCCCCCAAGGTTCATGGCAGCGCTATTTCCAATAGCCAAGCCATGGAAGCAACCTAAATGTCCATCAACAGATGAATGGATAAAGAAGATGTGGTACATATATACAATGGACTATTACCCAGCCATAAAAAAGAATGAAATAATACCATTTGCAACAACATGGATGGATCTAGAGATTATCATGCTAAGTGAAGTTAAGTCAGAGAAAGGCAAATAGCATATGCTATCACTTATATGTGGAATTTTAAAAAATGATGCAAATGAACTTATTTACAAAACAGAAACAGACTCACAGACTTAGAAGACAAACATGATTACCAAAGGGGAAATTTGGGGGAGAGAGGGATAAATTAGGAGGTTGGATTAATATATATACACTACTATATATCAATATAAAATAATCAACAAGGACCTACTGTACACCACAGGGAACTCTACTCAATACTCTGCAATACCCTATATGGGAAAAGAATATGAAAAAGAATATGTATATGTATAACTAAATCACTTTGCTGTACACCTGAAACTCATACAACATTGTAACTCAAATATGCTCCAATATAAAAAAAAAAGAAAAAGAAAAAAGAAAACTAACTTAGATATCTTCTCTGGTAAATACCACCAAATGTCTTAAGACCTCTTCCAAAAAATAGAATGGGAGGAAATACTTCCCAAATACGGGACCAGTATTACTCTGACACCAAAACCAGAAAATGATATATCAAGGAAAGGAAACTACAGACCAATGTCTTTTATGAATACAGGTGCAAAAATCCTCAACAAAAATGTATCTAAGAACATTAAAAAAAAATTGCACACCATGATAAATTGGGAATCATCTCAGGAATGTCAGGTTGGTTCAACATGTGAAAATCAATCAGTGTAATATACCATATTGATTAAATTAAGGACAAAACCACAGGATAGTCTCATAGACATATAAAAAGCATTTGATAAAATCTAATATTCTTTCATGATAAAATTAAACGACACCCTAGGAATACATGGAAATTTCCTCAAGCTGATAAAGGGACTCTAAGAAAAACCCACAGTTAACATACTTAATGGTGATAGGCCAAAAGCTTTCCCCTAATACCAGGAAGAAAACAAGTATTAATATTCTTGATAATTTTATTCAACATTGTTATTGAAGTTATAACCAAGACAATTACACATGCAAAAGAAAGAAAAGACATCCAAGCTAGAAAGGAAGAAGTAACACTATTTCCATTTACAGATGATATATTTTATGTAGAAAAATCTAAGGAATCCATGAATGAATGATTAGAATTAATAAATAAATTCAGCAATGCTGCAGAATATGAGATCAGTATACAAAAACTAATTATATTTCCATACACTAACAATGAAAAATCTCAAAATGAAATTAAGAAAATTCCATTTATAATATCTTCAAAAAGAATAAAATACTTAGGAATAAACTTAACAGGTAAGTGCAAGACATAGACACTGAAAATTCCAAAACCTCATAGAAATTAATGACCTAAGTAAATGAAAAGTCATCCTCTGTTCATGGATTGGAAGACTTATTATTGTTAATATGGTGATATTACCAAAAACATCTACAGTCATGATGCAATTCCTATCAAAATCCAGGAGTATCTTTTGCAGAAATTAATCAGCTGATCCTAAAATTTATATGGAAATGCAAGCCTGAATAGCCAAAACAATGTGTAAAAGAACATAATTAGAAAATTGTTATTACAAAAGTATAGTTTTAATTATACTTACTAGCTATGAAACTGAGAAATTTACCTAGCCTCTCTGAGCTTCAATTTTAACATCTGTAAAGTGGAGATAATACTATCTCATGGTAAAGAGTAAATAAGACAAAAAATGTAATGAAATTTATAAATCATGAATCAGTTTAAAAGTTCAATAAATATTTATGAAGTACTTGATATAGGCCAGGCATTATTTGTCATACAAAGATGTATAAACAGTCCCTGACCTCAAAGAATACACAAAATTAATGAATCTTTACAAGTGGTGTGTCAGAGTGCAAATAGCACAGACACTGTAGTCAGAGACCTATGTTTAAGTCTTTTTAGCTCTGCTATTCCTCAGCCAAAGGATCTTATATAATTCCCCTAAATTCATTGCACTTTCGTTTCCTGATGTTAGGTAGAGATAATGATAAATTCCCTACATAGTGGAACTGATTTTTTTGAAGGTAAGTTGATATAAACTATAATAATAAAACCACTTTTATTATGAAAGTTAGGTAACATATTCTGAGCTCATCTACAGCACACTAAACTGTCACCATGTCTTCACATACATAAAAGCAATAGGTGTAGTAGATGTTGGTGTGGGAACTATATTCAACCTCCTTTATTAAAAGAGCTTTATTGAGATACAACCAACATACCATGCAATTCATTCATTCAAATTATTTAATTTAATGATTTTTGGTATATTCACTGATATGTGCAACCATCATCAGTAAATTTTAGAACATTTTATCACCTCATAAAAAAACCCCAAGTGTTCATAGATTAGAATATTTAATATTGTTAAGACATCATTACTTCTCAAAGTGTTCTACAGATTTAAGTCAATCCTTATTAAAATTCCAATGGCATTTTTTTCAGAAATAGAAAAATCCACCCTAAAGTTCTTAACGAATCTCAAAGTACCCAGAATAGCCAAAACAATCTTGACAAGGAAGAACAAAGTTGGAGGTCTCACACTTCCTGATTTCAAAACTTATTACAAAGTTATACAATAAAAACAGTGTGGCACTGGGATAAAGGCAGACATATAGGCCAATGGAATACAACATACAGCCCAGAAATAAACCCTCACAGATACAGTCAAACTATTTTCTACAAGGGTGCCAAGTCCATTGAATGGGATAAAAGACAGTCTTTTCATCAAATGGTATTGGAGAAACTGGATAGCTACATAAAAAATAATGAACTTGAACCCTTACCAAATTACATATAAAAAAATTAGCTCAAAATGGACCTAAATGTAAAGCTAAAACTATAAAATTCTTAGAATAAATTATATGGGAAAAATTTCATGATATTGGATTTGGCAATAATTTCTTCAATATGACGCCAAAGAATAGGCATCAAAAGTAAAAATAAATATATTGGATTCTGTCAAACTTAAAAACTTCTGAGCATCGAAGTACACAATCAACAGAGTGAAAAAAGCAACCTATGGAGTGGAAGAAAATATTTCCAAAATACATATCTGAAAAGGGATTAATAGCCAGAATGTATAAAGAATTCCTAAAACTCCACAAAAAAAAACTAAAAATGGACAAAAGATGTGAATAGACATTTTCCCATAGATAGAGACATGGCCAATAAGCACAAAAAAGATGCTCAACATCACTAATCATTAGGGAAATGAAAATCAAAACCACAATGAGATACCACCTCACACTCATTAGGGTGGCTACTATCAAAACACACACACACACACACACACACACACACACACACACACAGAAAATAACAAGTGTTGACAAGGATGTGGAGAAATTCTAAGTCTGTGCACTGTTTCAGGAAATGTAAAATGGTGCAGCCACCATGGAAAACAGTATGCAGCCTTCTCAAAAAATAAAAAAATAGAATTATCATACGATCCAGCAATTCCACTTCTGGGTATATACCCCAAAGAATTGAAAGCAGGCTCTCAAAGACATATTTGTGCACCCATGTTCATTGCAGCATACTCACAATAGCCAAAAGGTGGAAGCAACCAAAGTGTCCATCAGTGGATGAATGGATAAGCAAATTGTGGTATACACATATAATGGAATATTCAGCCTTAAAAGGGAAGGAAATTCTGACACCTGCTACAACATGGATGAACCTTGAGGACATTATGCTAAATGAAACAAGCCAGTCACAAAAAGACAAATACTTCATAATTCCACCTATATAAGGTATCTAAAATAGACAAACTCTTAGAAACAGGAAGTAGAATGGTGGTTTCCAGGGACTGTGGGAAGGGAGAGAAGGGGATTTGTTGTTCAATGGACATAGAGTTTCAGTTTTGCAGGATGAACAACTTCTAGAGATCTATTGCACAACAATATGTTTATAGGTAATAGTAGTGTACTGTACATATAAAAATGGGTAAGATGGTAAATTTTATGTTATGTGGTTTTTACCACAAACAAACAAATATTTAAATAAAATTTTAAAATTCCAATGCACATGGCTTGTTATGACAGGATGAGAAAGAGATAGTCTATTTAAACTTTAAAAAATGGTTAAGATAGTAAAATGTATGTAATGTGCTTTTAACCACAAGTAAAAATAAAAAAATATACACTGAAACCTTTAGCTTTCACACACCTATCCCCACATCCTCACTCCAAACCCTAAATATTCACTAATCAACTTTCTATAGATTTTCCTGTTCTGACTTTCATATGAATAAAATCATGTAATATCTGTTCTTTTGTAACTGGCTTCTTTCACTTAGTGTAATGTTTTCAAGATTCATCCATGCCATAGCATGCATCAGTACATAATCTTTTTTATGGTTGAATATGTGTGGATATTCATATTTTATTGTCTGGATGTAACACATTTTGCTTATCCATTTATCTACTGATGGACATGGGTTTTTATCACTTTTTGGCTACTGAAAATGATGCTGCTATAAATATTCACATACAAGTGACTGTGTGAACATATGTTTTCATTTCTCTTGGGTATAAATGTATGAATGGAGTTTCAGAGTCTCATGGTAATTCTATGTTTAATAGAATGCATAACTGCCATATTGTCTTCCAAAGGGGCGGCACCATTTAACATTCCCACCAGAAATGTAGGAGGGTTCTGATTCCTCCACATCTTTGTCAACATTTGTTGTTACCTGATTTAAAAAAAATTCTAGCCATCCTTGTGGGTGCAAAGTAGTATCTCATTTCGGTTTTGAATTGCATTTCAATGATGATGCCAAGCATCTTTTCATGTGCTTATTGGCCATTTGTGTATCTTGAGAAATGTCTATTCAGATCCATTGCCCGTTTAAAAATTGGGTTGTCTTTTTATTAAGTTGTAAGTGTTCTTTAAATGCTTGAAATAAATCCCTATTAATCATGATATATAATTCTTTTAAAAATGTTTCTGGATTTTGTTTTTTAGTATTTTGTTGAGGATTTTTGTGCCCATGTTCATAAGAGATATTGGCCTGTAGTTTTCTTGTGATGTCTTTGTCTGCTTTTCATACGGGGAATGATATTGGCCTCATAAAATGATTGTAAAGTGTTCCCTTCTCTTCTATTTTTTGGAAGCATGTGAAGAATTGGTATTAATTCTTCTTTGAGTGTTTGATAAATTTAGCCAAGAAGCCATCTGGGTCTGGGTTTTTCTTCATGCATAGTTATTATTATGATGATATTTGGTATTATTATTATTATTGCTGATGAAATCTCTTCACTTGTTAAATGTCTATTTAGATGGTCTTTTTTTTTGAGCCAGTTTTGGTAGTTTGTGCCTTTCTAGGAATTTGCCCATTTAATCTAAGTCCTCTAATTTCTTTAAATACAATTGTCATAGGATTCCTTTATAATCCATTTTTATTTCTGTAAAGTTGACAACAACATTCCTTCTTTCATCTTTGATTCTAGTAATCTGAGTATTTCTTGGTCAGACTAGACAAAGGGTTGTTAATTTTGTTGATCTTTACAAAGAACCAGCTTTTGGTCTCATTGATTTTCTCTATTGTTATTCTATTCTTTATTTCATTAATTTCCACTACAATCTTTATTATTTCATTTCTTCCTTCTGCATTTCATTTAGTTTGCTGTTTTTTCTCCAGTGTCTTAGATTTTTCCTCTTTTTCACTATGGACATTTATGGCTATAATTTCCCCTCTAAACACTGTTTTAGCTGCATCCCATAGGCTTTGGCATTTTGTGTCTTCCTTTTCATTCACCTCAAAGCACTTTCTTATTTCCCTTTTTATTTCTTCTTTGACTCATTGGTTGTTTTAAGAGTGTGCTGTTTAATTTCCACGTATTTGTGAGTTTCCTAATTTTTTCTTGTTGTTGGTTTTTAATTTTATTCCTTTGTGTTCAGAGAACATATTTTGTATTATTATTTATGGCCACAAATATAGTCTATCCTGAAGAATGTTCCATACACAGTTAAGAGAATGTACATTATGTTGTTGTTGGGTGAAGTGGTCTATAAATGTCTGTTAGGTCTAGTTCATTTTTTATGTTGATCAAGTCTTCGATTTCCTTACTGATCTTCACCTTCTGACTAGTTATTCTAACCTTACTGAAAGTAAGGTAGACTTTTCTATTTCTTCTTTCATTTCTGTTTATACTTTATGTATATTCATGTTCGCTTGTTAGATGCATATATGTTTATAATTGTTATATCTTCCTGATGGATTGATCCTTTCATCATTATAAAATGTCCCTCTTTACCTCTAGTAACCTTCTTTTTAAAGTCTATATTTTATGATATTATTACAGCCACTCAAGTTTCCCTGTGATGCTCTTTACATGAAATATGTTTTTCAACTCTTTACTTTCAAACTATTTGTGTCTTTGAATTTAAAGTGTATTTCCTAAAAAAAGAAAGAAAGAAACCCACAGCAAACCTTTCCTGACTGTCAAAACTCTCCTAATCCTACAGTAACTTGTAAGTCGTGTTAGGTGAGGTAAGTCTTGGAAGCAGTACAGCAGCCTGTGCCCTTTGTTCTATAACAGGATAATCGGCTCTAGAGCTTCTGGACAGCAGAACTTATTGCTGTTTTTTTTTTTTTTTTAAATAATCGTTAAGCCATCTCATCTAAGGTTTTTGGTTTGTTTGAGAAGTGAACTTGTTTTATAGATTATATATATACATATACAGTGTTTGTATAAAGCAGAATGCCCGTCCTTCCTGATTATTTTTGTACCATATTGTAAATTATATTATTTATTCTTTACCAATTTTAGGAATAAAGGGAGTTTAGTAATTTAATATAATAAACAAAAGCTGTTAAACTTCTTATGTTTAAATTTCCAGTTCAACTTGTAAATCTGTTTTTATTATTGTGCATAAATACATAGTAATACTTGATCTAAAAAAAATAAAGTATATTTCCTGTTGTCAATAAATAGTTGGAGCATGTATTTTTATCTAGTCTGACCATCTCTGCCTTTTGATAGAATTGCTTAATTCATACACCTGTAATGCTTACTGATATAGTTGTATTTACCTTTGCCATTTTACTTTTTGTTTTCTATATGTTTCGCATCTGTTTTCCTTCTCTATTCCTCCCTTACTGCTTTCTTTTGCATTTATTGAATATTTTTATATGTAGCATTTAAATATCATTAAAGATTTTTCACAATTTTAAAATTTACATTTTTAGTGACTGTTCTAGGACATATACATCTTAAATTATCAGAATAAGCTTCAGATTTAAACTAGCTTATACTCAGTGATATATAGAAACTCTACTCCTATATGGCTCTATTCACTTTTCCTCTTTTTTTTTGGTATCATTGTTATATATATTACATCTATAAGTGTTACAAACTCAACAATACATTGTTGTACTTATAACTTTACAATCCATACTTATTTCCTTTTCCACCAGCCACCTCTCTTGTACTGTTATTGGCAAATATACTACACATATATTATATTTGCAATTGTTATAGGTCCAACAAAACATTCTATACATATTATTTCTACTTTCACATTTTAAATCAGCTATGAGAAGAAAGGAGAAAAGTATATAGTGTCTTTTATTTTATTTATTTTTTAATAGAACTTTCTATTTTAAAATTGCTGTAGAGTATTCCATAGGGTTGATTTATCAGTTTTACTTAAGCAGTTTATTTATTTATTTATTTACTTATTTATTTTTTATTGGAATATAGTTACTTTACACTGCTGTGTCATTTTCTGCTGTACAGCAAAGTGAATCAGCCATATGTATACATATATCCTCTTTTTGGGATTTCCTTCCAATTTAGGTCACCAGAGAGCACCAGGTAGAGTTCCCTGTGCTATACAATAGGTTCCCATTAGTTACTTTATACACAGTAGTGTATATATGTAAATCCCAGTCTCCCAACTCATGCTCATCCCCCCCTTTCCCCTTTGGTATCAATACATTTGTTCTCTATGTCTGTGTCTCTATTTCTGCTTTGCAGATAAGATCATCTACAGCATTTATCTAGATTCCACACATGTGTGTTATTATATGATATTTGCTTTTCTCTTTCTGACATACTTCACTCTCTATGACAGTCTCCAGGTCCATCCATGTATCTTCAAATGATAGAATTTTGTTCCTTTTCATGGCTGAGTAATATTCCATTGTATACATGTAAAACATCTTCTTTATCCCTTCCTCTGTTGATGGATGTTTAGGTTGCTTCCATGTCCTGGTTATTGTAAATAGTCCTGCAATGAACATTGGGGTGCAGGTATCTTTTTTTATTATGATTTTCTCTGGGTATATGCCAGTAGTGGGAATGCTGGGTCATATGGTAGTTCTATTTTTAGTTTTTTAAGGGACCTTCATATTGTTCTCCATAGTAGCTATATCAATTTACATTGCCACCAACAATGTAAGAGGGTTCCATTTTCCCCACACCCTCTCCAGCATTTATTGTTTGAAGATTTTTTGATGATGGTCCTTCAGACTGCCATGAGGTGATACCTCATTGTAGTTTTGATTTACATTTGTCTAATAATTAGTGATGTTAAGAATCTTTTCATGTGTTTTTTGGCTATCTATATGTCTTCTTTGGAGAAATGTCTATTTAGGTCTTACACCCATTTTTTGATTGGGTTGTTTGTTTTTTTGATATTGAGCTCCATGTGCTATTGTATATTTTGGAGATTAATCCTTTGTCAGTTGCTTTGTTTGCAAGTATTCTCTCCCATTCTGTGGGTTGTCTGTCTCGTTTACAGTTTCCTTTGCTGTTCAAAAGCTTTTAAGTTTAATTAGGTCCCATTTGTTTATTTTTCTTTTTATTTCCATTTCTCCAGGAGGTGGGTCAAAAAGGATCTTGCTGTGATTTATGTCATAGAGTGTTCTGCCTATGTTTTCCTCTAAGAGTTTGATAGTGTCTGGCCTTATATTTAGGTCTTTAATCACTTTTTTTTAATTAATAGTAATCTTTTATTTATTTATTTATTTTTATATTTATTTTTGGCTGTGTTGGGTCTTCCTTTCTGTGCAAGGGCTTTCTCTAGTTGCGGCGAGCAGGGGCCACTCTTCATCGCGGTGCACGGGCCTCTTCACTATCGTGGCCTCTCTTGTTGCAGAGCACAGGCTCCAGATGCGCAGGCTCAGCAGTTGTGGCTCACAGGCCTAGTTGCTCCGCGGCATGTTGGATCCTCCCAGATCAGGGCTCGAACCCGTGTCCCCTGCACTAGCAGGCAGATTCTCAACCACTGCGCCACCAGGGAAGCCCTTTAATCACTTTTGAGTTTATTTTTGTGTATAGTGTTAGGGAGTGTTGTAATTTCATTCTTTTACATGTAGTTGTCCAGTTTTCTCATCACCACTTATTGAAGAGACTGTCTTTTCCCCGTTGTATATTCTTGCCACCTTTGTCATACATTAAGTGATCATTTGTGCATGGGTTTATCTCTGGACTTTCTATCCTCTTCCATTGAACTGTATTTCTGTTTTTGTGCCAGTGCCATACTGTTTTGATTACTGTAGCTTTGTAGTATAGTCTGAAGTCAGGGAGTCTGATTCCTCCAGCTACATTTTTCTTTCTCAAGCTTGTTTGTCTATTTGCGGGTCTTTCGTTTCCATACAAATTGTAAAATTTTTTGTTCTAATTCTGTGGAAAATGCCACTGGTAATTTGATAAGGATTGTATTGAATCTGTAGATTAATTTGGGTAGTTTAGTGATTTTCACAATATTGATTCTTCCAATCCAGGAGCATGTTTTATCTCTCCATCTGTTTGTGTTCTTTGATTTCTTTCATCAGTGTCTTATTGTTTTCTGCATACAGGTTTTTGCCTCCTTAGATAAGTTTATTCCTAGGTATTTTATTCTTTTTGTTGCAATGGTAAATGGGATTGTTTCCATAATTTCTCTTTCTGATCTTTCATTGTTAGTGTATAGGAATGTGAGATTTCTGTGTATTAATTTTGTATCCTGCAACTTTACTAAATTCATTGATTAGTTCTAGTAGTTTTCTGGTGGCATCTTTAGGATTTTCTATGTACAATATCATATCATCTGCAAGCAGTGACAGTTTTACTTCTTTCCCAATTTGGATTCCTTTTATTTCTTTTTCTTCTCTAATTGTGTTGGCTAGGAGTTCCAAAACTATGTTGAATAATAGTAGCGAGTGAGCACCCTTGTCTAGTTCCTGATCTTAGAGGAAATGCTTTCAATTTTTCACCATTGAGAATGATGTTTCCTGTGGGCTTGTCATACATGGTCTTTAATTTTTGAGGTAGGTTCCCTCTATGCCCACATTCTGGAGAGTTTCTTTCATAAATGGGTGTTGAATTTTTTCAAAAGCTTTTTATGCATCTATTGAGATGATCATATGGTTTTTATTTTTCAGTTTGTTAATATGGTGTATCACATTGATTGATTTGTGTATATTGAAGAATCCTTGCATTGCTGGGATAAATCTCACCTGATAATGGTGTATTATCCTTTTAATGTGTTGTTGGATTATGTTTGCTAGTGTTTTGTTGAGATTTTTGTGTCTATGTTCATCAGTGATATTGGTTGGCAATTTTATTTTTTTCTCTTATCTTTGTCTGGTTTTTGTATCAGGGAGACTGTGGCCTTGTAGAACGAATTTGGGAGTGTTCCTTGCTCTTCAATGTTTTGGAAGAGATTGAGAAGGAAAGGTGTTAGGTCTTCTCTAAATGTTTGATAGAATACACCTGTGAAGCCATCAGGTCCTGGACTTTTGTTTTTTGGAATTTTTTAAATCACAGTTTCAGCTTCATTACTTGTGATTGGTCTGTTCATATTTTTTGCTTCTTCCTGGATCAGTCTTGGAAGGTTGTACTTTTCTAAGAATTTGTCCATTTCTTCCAGGTTGTCCTTTTTATTGGCATATAATTGCTTGTAGTAGTCTCTTATGATCCTTTGTATTTCTGTGGTGTCAGCTGTAACTTCTCCTTTTTCATTTTTAATTTTATTGATTTGTGTCCTCTCCCTTTTTTTCTTAGTGAGTCTGGTTAAAGGTTTATCAATTTTTTTATCTCCTCAAAGAACCAGCTTTTAGTTTCATTGATCTTTGCTATTGTTTTCTTCATTTCTATTTCATTTATTACTGCTCTGATCTTTATGATTTCTTTCCTTCTGCTAACTTTGGTTTTTTGTTTTCATTCTTTCTCTATTTGCTTTAGGTGTAGTTTAGGTTGTTTATTTGAGATTTTTCTTGTTTCTCTAGGTAGGATTGTATTGCTATAAACTTCCCTCTGAGAACTGCTTTGCTGCATCCCATAGGTTTGGGGTCATTGTGTTTTCGTTGTCATTTGATTCTAAGTTTTTGTTGTTGGATTTTCTTTTTGATTTCTGCAGTGATCTCTTGGTTATTTAGTAGCATATTGTTTAGCCTCCATCTGTTTGTGTTTTTTACAGTTTTTTTTTCCCTGTAATTGATTTCTAATCTCACAGCATTGTGGTTGGAGAAGGTGCTTGATACTATTTCAATTTTCCTAAATTTACTTAGGCTTGATTTGTGGCCCAAGATGTGATCTATCCTGGAGAATGTTCCATGTGCACTTGAGAAGAATGTGTATTCTGTTGCTTTTGGATGGAATGTCCTATAAATATCAATTATGTCTATCTGGTCAACTTTGCCATTTAAGGTTCTTGTTTCTTTATTAATTTTCTGTCTGGATGATCTATCCATTGGTATAAGTGTGGTGTTAAAGTCCCCCACTCTTACTGTGTTACTGTTGATTTCCC
The DNA here is from genome assembly GCF_028564815.1 of Eubalaena glacialis. Lineage (NCBI taxonomy): Eukaryota > Metazoa > Chordata > Mammalia > Artiodactyla > Balaenidae > Eubalaena > Eubalaena glacialis. The sequence continues at coordinate 59,111,542 of NC_083736.1, read as the reverse complement.
CTTTTATGGCTATTAGCAGTTACCTTATGTATTGAGGTGCTCCTATGTTGGGTGCATAAATATTTACAAATGTTATATCATCTTCTTGGATTGATCCCTTACTCATTATGCAGTGTCCTTCCTTGTCTCTTGTAATAGTCTTTATTTTAAAGTCTATTTTATCTGATATGAGTATTGTTACTCCAGCTTTCTTTTGATTTCCATTTGCATGGAATATCTTTTTCCATCCCCTCGTTTTCAGTCTGTATGTGTCCCTAGGTCTGAAGTGGGTCTCTTGTAGACAGCGTATATACAGGTGTTGTTTTTATATCCATTCAGCCAGTCTATGTCTTTTAGTTGGAGCATATAATCCTTTTACATTTAAGGTTATTATCGATATGTATGTTCTTATTACTATCTTCTTAATTATTTTGGGTTTGGTTTTGTAGGTCTGTTTCTTCTCTTGTGTTTCCCACCTAGAGAAGTTCCTTTAGCATTTGTTGTAAAGCTGATTTGGTGGTGCTGAATTCTCTTAGCTTTTGCTTGTTTGTAAACCTTTTGATTTCTCTGTTGAATCTGATTGAGGTCTTTGCTGGGTAGAGTAATCTTTGTTGTAGGTTTTTTCCCTTTCATCACTTTAAAAATATCCTGCTACTCCCTTCTGGCCTGAAGAGTTTCTGCTGAAAAATCAGCTTATATCCTCACGGGAATTCCCTTGTATGTTATTGGTTGCTTTTCCCTTGTTGCTTTTAATATTTTTTCTTTGTATTTAATTTTTGTTAGTTTGATTTATATGTGTCTCAGCATGTTTCTCCTTTGGTTTATTCTGTATGGGACTCTCAGCGCTTCCTCGACTTGTGTGACTATTTCCTTTCCCATGTTAGGGAAGTTTTTGACTATAATCTCTTCAAATATTTTCTCAGACCCTTTCTCTTTCTCTTCTTCTCTGCAACCCCTACAATTCAAATGTTGTTTCACTTAATGTTGTCCCAGAGGTCTCTGAGAATGTCTTCTTTTCTTTTGATTCTTTTTTCTTTTTTCTGCTCCACAGCAGTTATTTCCACCATTCTATCTTCCAGCTCAGTTATTCATTCTTCTATCTCAGTTACTCTGCTATTGATTCCTTCTAGTGTATTTTTCATTTCAGTTATTGTGTTGTTCATCACTGATTGTTCCTTAGTTCTTCTAGGTCCTTGTTAACCATTTCTTGTATCTTCTCAATCTGTGCCACCATTCTATTTCTGAGATCTTGGATCATCTTAGCTATCATTACTTTGAGTTCTTTTACAGGTATATTGCCTATTTCATCTTCATTTATTTGTCTTGTGGGTTTTTACCTTGCTCTTTCATCTGCAACATATTTCTCTGTCATCTCATTTTGTCTAACTTACTGGGTTTATGGTCTCCTTTCTGCAGGCTGCAGCATTGTAGTTCCTCTTGCTTCTGTTTTCTGCCCCCTGGTGGGTGAGGTTGGTCCAGGGGCTTGTGTAGACTTCCTTGTGGGAAGGACTGGTGTCTGCACTCTGATGGGTGGAGTTGAATCTTTTCCCTCTGATGAGCAGGGCTGCATCAGGGGGTGTCTTTTGGGGTATCTGTGAGATTAGTATGACTTTTGGCAGCCTGTCTTCTGATGGGTGGGGCTATTTTCCTGTGTTGCTGGTTGTTTGGCATGACGTGTTCAGCACTGGAGCCTGCAAGCAGTTGGGTGGAGCCAGATCTTGGTGTTGAGATTTATACCTTTTGGGAGAGCACATGGTGGCTAATATTCCCTGGGCCTGGGAATTCTCTGGTGGTCCAGCCTCCTAGACTTGGCGCTCCCACCCTGGATGTCCAGGCCCGACCCCTGGCCAAGGAACTGACAGCCTGCAAGCTGTGCAGCGCAGCCAGAGGAAAAGAAAAGGAAAAGAAAGAAAACATACAAAAAAACACAAGACAAATATGAAAAACAAAAACAAACAGCAACAGCAACACAAAAAAAGAAAAAAGATAACAGACAAACCAAACGCAGGACAAATAATAAAAACAAAACGAACAAACAGAAACTGATAAAAAAGAAAGAAAACCAAAAACAAGAGAACAAACAAAAAAACAAGAGAACTCAGAAATGAAAACAGTCAATAAAAAGTGAACTATGAAAAACAAAAAATAAAAAAGTAAACAAAAATAGAAAGCAAACTAAAAAGAGCAAACATAAAACAAACCACAAAAATGATTTTTAAAAAACCCCAAAGAACAAAAACAAGAAAAAAACAAAACAACAACAAAGTAAAAATAAAAAATACATATTAAAATTTTTTTAAATAAAAAAATAATAAAGGCGACAACAACAACCACTGAACAAAACAAAACAAACAAAAAATAATAATATTAATAAGAATATTTTCCTGGTGCCTCTGCTTTCAGTGTTCTTGCTGCCACAGTGAGCCATAGCCAACCCTCGCCTCTCCAGGAAGCCCTCCTATACCTCTAAGTATGTCTCTGGACCTGCTGTGGGCACTGTGGGGGCAGCTCAGACTCTGACCTGGCCCAACTCCTGCGTGTACCTGCCCCCAAAGTCCATTGCTGCTATAGCTAGACCAGTCTCAGTTGTGGGAACACTCATTGTCTATTCAGATATTGCACAGTTGCAGGGTTTACCAAGCCAATTGTGAGGAGTTAATCCACTGCTTGTGCAGCTGCACAGAGAGATTTCCATTCCTCTTCCTTATTCGCACCACCTTTGGGGCTCAGCTTTGGTTTTAGTCCCACCTCTGCATGTGCACCACCCTCAGGTGTCTTTTCCCCACCCAGGCTAGAGGGAGCAAAAGGAAGCGGCTGATTGGGGCACACTTATGCACTCAGGCTGGGGTGGGTTACGGCAGCCACTACAGGGGTGTGTGCACAGTTCCTGTGGCAGTGGAGACCAGTAGGCAGTTACAACAGACTGGGGCGTGCTCACTATGGTGGGAGTCCCTCCCAGTGCCCACAGAAGCAGGAGCTGGCATGTGGTGGTGGTGGCGGTCCTGCCCCTTGCACGCCACTCAACAATCTCACCTCATTTTCTAAGCAGACCACGCTTCCTCTAGGGGCATTCCTTGCCATGGAGCCCCTCACTCCTGTTCCCTAAGGTTGTCTCTGCACAGCCAACAGCTCTTCTCTCCTTGGATCCACTATCTTAACCCCATGCTTTAGCACTCAGCCTACACCAGCTTTGGCAGAGTCCCATCTCAGGCAGGGATGCCCAGGGCTGATTCCCAAGAAGGCTTTGGCATGGATGGTGCTCAAGACCCCAGAGCCTACAGGGGCATAGGAGGCCTTGACTTGAGCAGGGGGCAAGCCTGCTCAGATGAGTGCCCCTCTCAGTGCCCATGGAGGCTGAAGGGGGTTGTAATGGTGGCCCTGCCCCTTGTGTGCCACTCAGCAATGACACCTTGCTTCTATGTTTCCCTGGGATTCTTCTGCAAACTTTCCCAGTTGTGGAGCTCCTTACTCCTGTCCCTTCAGGCTGTCTTTTCACAGCCAACAGCTGTCCCCTCCCTGGGTCTGCACTCTGAACCCCGCTTTCCAGCACCCAACCCCCTTCTACAACAGGAGACACAAGACTCAGGCTGGGGTGTGCAGGTCTGTGGCACAGACCATGTGTGCAGTTCTTACTTTGTCCTGCCTTCCACAGACTGTCCACTGTGTTCCCCTTCAATCCCCCAAAGTTCCCTTTATGCCCTAGCTGATTTCCCCACCATGAGGTGGTTTTTCTGAGTGTGGTAACCTCTCTTCAACTTCAGCTTCCCACCAGGGTTGCTGGTCCCTTTTTTGATTACTCTTTTCTTTTTTTTGTTTCTTTCATCTTACCCTGTTGTGATGGGATTTTTCTTGTCTGTTTAAGTGTCCAAAGTCTTCCTCTAATGTTCGTCAGGTTCTCTGTGAGAATTGTCCCATTTGTAGATGTATTCTTGATGTACTTGTGAGGAGAGACAAATTCTTTGTCCTCCTATTCCACCAGCTTGACTCCTCCCCCTATCGTGTCTTTTATAATAACACAGTTACCTTTACTGGTGCTGTTTGTTCATGTAGATTCCAGTTACCTCCTGGGATCACTTGCTTTCATCCAAAGAACTGCCTTTAGTATTTCTTGTAAAGTTGGCTTGCTAACAAGAAATTCTCTCAGTTTTTGTTTATCTGAGAAAGTTTGTTATTTCTCCTTCATTTTGGAATGATAGCTTTGTTAGATATAATATTCTTGGTTGATTGCTTTTTATTTGATCAATTTAAATATGTGATAACACTGCCTCCCAACCTCTCCTGCTGAGAAGTCAGCCATAAATCATATTGGGTTTCTTATGTTCTGATGTGTCATTTTTCTGTTGATGCTCTCAGCATTTTCTGCTTTGACATTTAGCAATTTTCATATGATATGTTAATTTATAGGTCTTTTTGTGTTTATCCTTCTAGGAACTTATTAAGCTTCTTGAATTTATAGGTTATCATCTTTCAATAAATTTGGAAAATTTTCAGCCAGTATTTCTTTGAATATTTTTTCTTCTCCTTTCTATTCTGCCTCCACTCTTTCAGTACTCCCATTGTGTTTATATGGTGTGCTTAATGGTATTCCACATTTCTTTCAAGGTCTGTCCATTTTTCTTCATTATTATTTCTTCATTATTTTTGTTCTTTGTTTTTGGCTTGCATAATCTCTACTGATCAATTTTCAAGTTTGCTAATTTTTTCTTCTTCTAGTTCAAATCTGTTGTACTCCTTTAATGATTGTTCTCATTACATTTATTTTTTTAACTCCATAGTTTCTATTTATCCTTTTTAAAAAATAATTTCTATCTTTATTGATATTCTCTATTTGAGGCATTATACCTTATTTTATTTCTTTAATCATGATTTCCTTTATTTCTGTGAACATATTTATAAAGATGTCTTAGTTTCCTGTGGCTGCTGTAACAAAGTACAATAAACAGAGTCACTTAAGAAAAGGAAATTTAGGGCTTCCCTGGTGGCGCAGTGGTTGAGAGTCTGCCTGCCAATGCAGGGGATACGGGTTCGAGCCCTGGTCTGGGAAGATCCCACATGCCGCGGAGCGACTGGTCCCGTGAGCCACAGCTACTGAGCCTGCGCATCTGGAGCCTGTGCTCTGCAACAAGAGAGGCCGCATTGGTGAGAGGCCTGCACACCGTGATGAGGAGTGGCCCCCACTTGCCACAACTAGAGAAAGCCCTCACACAGAAGCGAAGACCCAACACAGCCAAAAATAAATATAAATTAATTAATTAATTTAAAAAAAAAGAAAAGGAAATTTATAGTCTACAATTATAGAGTCTAGAAGTCTGAGATTAACGTGTCGGCAGGACCATGCTTTCTCTGAAGGTGCTATGGATGTTTCTGTTCCAGACCTCTCTCCTAGCTTCTGGTAGTTCCTTGGTTTGTGGCAGCGTAACTCCAGTCTTCACATGGAATTCTCCTATAATGTCTTGTCTCTGTCCAAGTTTCCCATTTTTATAAGGACATGAGTCATATTGGATTTGGGACCCACCCTACTTTAGTATGATCTCGTCTTAACTAATTTCATCTTTAATGGCCCTATTTCCAAATAGTCACATTATGAGGTACTGAGGATTGGACTTCAACATATGAATTTTGGGGAATACAATTCAACTCATAACAAAAGTTACTTTGAAATGTTTTTCTTTTGACTCCAACATCTGATTGCTCTCACTGGCAGCTTCTGTTTCTTTTTTTTTAATTTTTATTTTATTTATTTTTATTTTATGGCTGTGTTAGGTCTTCGTTTCTGTGTGAGGGCTTTCTCTAGTTGTGACAAGCAGGGGCCACTCTTCATCACGGTGCGCGGGTTTCTTACTATCGCGGCCTCTCTTGTTGCAGAGCACAGGCTCCAGACGCGCGGGCTCAGTAATTGTGGCTCACAGGCCCAGTCACTCCGTGGCATGTGGGATCTTCCCAGACCAGGGCTCGAACCTGTGTCCCCTGCATTGGCAGGCAGATTCTCAACCACTGCGCCACCAGGGAAGCCCAGCTTCTGTTTCTTGATTTTTTTTTGGTATATGGGTCATACTTTTCTGTTTCTTTGTATGCTTCATAATTTTTGTTGGCAACTGGACATTTTAGATAATATGTTGTAGCAACTCTGGATAATGGTCCCCTCTCCAGGGGCTTTTATTGTTATTTCCTTGTTTATTTGTTTATTGAGTGACTGGATTATTTTAGTGAAGTCTATACCCCCACTCCCAATGTCAAGCCTCTGATATTATTCCTCAGGTAGACACAGCTTTTGGTACATCCATAGTCACCTTGGGATGCCAGTGGTACTGGCAGGGTTCTCTTCTCTTTCCCTGACCACATACCCAGTGGTTAGACTCCACTAATTGCTGGCTGATTGTCTTATTGTTTTTAATAGTGCCCTGGGGCATAATTACTAATTACTTTACAAATAAATCCAATCAAATTATAGCTCCTTTAATGGAATAGTGTCTGAGGTCAGTGTTTGACACTTGTTCTCACACTGGCAGGCCTCTTTTTAGCTGTCTTACTCCCTGTTTTCCTCTTGTGAGCTTGTTGGCCTACAGTCTAGCCTCTATTTTCATTAGATCTACATTTCTTTCCAATTGTCCTTCACCAACATCCACTGTTGTTGAGATTACCCTCAGGATTAAACTTCTCCTCACTTTGCTGCAAATGAAGTTAGCTCCTTTAGGAAAAGATTGCAATCTCTGTTCCAGGGCTGTGGAGCTGGAGGTGGGGGAAAATGGCAAACTTCTTTCTGAATGACATTCTCACTGTAGTAGGCTAGTAGTGCTGGGGCAGGAGACTGAGGTCCTTTTCGCTTGTTTCTCCTCCTGTGGAAACACTGCCTCATGAGCTGTGGAATGGCTATCAGAGCCCCAATATAATTACTGCACTATATCCAAGGTAAAGCTTCTGTTCCATGAGTGGGGTGGGACAGAAGAAAGGAGCCCACCTCTTTTTTATTGTACTTTCTTAGGACTTAGCCACAACAATGGGTAGCTGAGGGCAGGATGGGAAACACTGAGGTCCTGCTTCTCCCAGAAGGAAAGCCCTCTGGCTGGAAACTGGGGAGAGGTAGCCCTGTGTTCTTGGTTGCAGCAGTCTGGAGTAGTCTCTGCTTCATTGAGCTGGGAGGGGAAAGGGAGAGAGCAGGCTTGGATCAAATACCACAGAATCTCTCACCTTTCTTAATATATTTTTATAGATTTTCTTGAATAGATGTTTCTTGATTTGCTGCTTGCTCTTAGGACAATTTCCAGAGGCTTTAAAAGGTTGTTTTCAAAAAGTTTTCACCAGTTTTACTGAGAAGGTCAGCAGAGTTCCTCATGCTATTATGCTGGAAGTTTATTTCCTTAATATTCAATCTTGGTTCACATTTATTAAAGTAGTTATTTTCTTACATTTCTTGAGACTATAATAAAGTGTCTAGAACTCCTGCACCGTCTATTCTTTTATACCTTAACAAGAAAGTATATCCAGTGAACTTGTCTTATAATGAAAAATTATATTTTTCCCTGGTGGTCTAGTGGTTAGGATTCAGCACTTTCACTGCCATGGCCTGGGTTCAATTTGAGATCCCACAAGCCACGTGGTGCAGCCAAAATAAAAATTTTTAAAAATATATATATTTCAAGCAGTAGAAGATAACTCTTGAAGCTAATAATTTGGATTTATGATTGATTTCATTTTATTTTTTTGGTGAGTGTTAGGAGCTGTCCTCCTTTTAATAACAAAAGGTGTCAAAAGAATTGTAAAAAACTTTAAAGCAGGCTCAGCCCTCAAGGATTATCTAGTTAGGAGCAGAAGTAGAAGATTAGAATCCAAGTGTCTAGATACTCAGCCTTGTGTCCTTCGTAGGTGAACATAATGCATGTCAAACAATGAACAAATTGTGCACACTTCAGAATTTATTAAACATTTGTATCTATCTATGTTATGTGATCTTCACAACAACCCAGGAAGGGGGTCTGGGCAGTATACTATTATTTTCATTTCACAGATGAGAAAACTGTAATTCAAATCTCCAATACAGAGGTGAAATGAGTTACATGGTTATCTGACTCAAATATCCTGTTCTTTCCATTATACCAGGCTTCAAATGAGGTGACCAAGTTGGAGCACAAGCCCTCAACCTTGAGACTAAGAGTCTCACATTTCTACTAATAATATTAATGTTAATTCAGAGGCATAAACTGAACTAGGAAACTTCACACTTGGGCAAGATTTTTTGACCATGTTCTCACCAGGACCCTGCCACTTATCACCTGGTGTTTGCCTCTTCTTTCCTCCCATCCCTCCTCCAATTGATATTCCATATTTTTCTATGTCTCCTTTGTTATATAAAAGTAGAGTCATTGAGGCAGTTGTGGCAGTAGGAAATCAGTATCAAGTCAGAAAGCATGTTCTGAGCTTCTTGATGATCCCTACCGGAGCTACCTCACTGGTGCCCAAGCCCTTTGTCTACCTGGAGAACCAAAATATTAAAATATACTGTAGTCAGCAAAAAAGTCTTGGGACTCAGCATATTTTCTTTGAAATGTCAGACAAAAACAGCTGTGCAAATATACTATGAAGGAAGAAAGCAACTTGAACCTAATCTGTTAAGTATATTTCTTACTCTTATCACACCTTGCCATAGAAGCAAATGCTAATATACAGTTTATGAAATGCTTTAAAAAACAGCTACAAATGGCTGGATAAAAAATAATTTAGCTTGTCACATACACATGAATTCCTTTCTTTCCCTAACTCAATATTTGAATTATTTTGAATCATATAGACCCTGCTTCAGATTTTGAATCTGCAACTTGCTACTTGTGTGACCTGTAGCTTTAGGCTCCTCATCTGCAAATGGGAATAATAAAACTTACATCAAAGTATTCTTATGAGAAGAAAATGAGATAATGTATATGAAGGAACTAGCACATTGACTAGAACACTGTAGATATTCAGTAGATGTTCTTTTTTCTTCCTTTTCTTTTATAATCACAGTGAAGAAATTAGTAACCATGAAACTCTCAGAGAACAATTCAGTCTATTTCATTGTATTAAATATACATAGGGAAACATTCAGAAAAGAGAGATCAGGGCTTCCCTGGTGGCGCAGTGGTTAAGAATCCGCCTGCCAATGCAGGGGACACAGGTTCAAGCCCTTGTCTGGGAAGATACCACATGCCGCAGAGCAATTAAGCCCATGTGCCACAACTACTGAGCCTGTGCTCTAGAGCCTGAGAACCACAACTACTGAGCCTGCATGCCTAGAGCCCGTGCTCCACAACCACAACAAGAGAAGCCACCGCAATGAGAAGCCCGTGCACCGCAATGAAGAGTAGCCCCCGCTCGTCGCAACTAGAGAAAGCCTGTGTGCAGCAATGAAGACCCAATGCAGCCAAAAATAAATAAATAAAATAAATAAATTGATTAAAAAAAGGAAAGACAGATCAGTGAGAGGATTGCAACGATCCGGGAAGTTTTCTTGAAGAAAGTGGGATTTGAGTTTCACGTTAATGGATAGTCCAGTGTATCTCAAAATCCTCTATTAGAGCACTGGGATTCTGAACAATGGGCCAGTGTGCTCCACTATTTAGCTAAAGAACTAGTAATCACTTCTCAATATTCAAAACAATTATGATAACATTCTCTTAATTTGAAATTTCCCTTCCACAGATTTCTTTAATTCTTTGACGCTTGCTACAGCTTTTCTAAATTAAAACACAGAATAGGATAATAATGAATTTAGCACAATCACATGGTTAGCTCTTTTATGTTTAATAAAGTTATTTTGTGATATTCTACAGAGCGAATTATGACTTTGGGTGCTCTGCTGTCCGAACACATTTGAGACTCACTGGGATGGGTGAAAAAGATGAAGCAGATGGGGAATAGCATAAAGATAGCATAAGAAAAAGTGTTCGATCGTACAGTGAGCAGATCCACCTAGAGTGGACAGTATATGTTATGGATTAATAGAAAATAATGGCTAAGTAATAATAAGATATAGTACTATCCTGAGTATAGTAATTTATAATTTGCAAAGAGTTCACACATATCTGAGCTCATCCTCATAAAAATTTTGTGAAATAAAGAGAGCAGGTAATAAAGTTACCATCAATAATGACAGATTCTAATGACTAAGCACTTACTATGTACCAGACATCATTGCTAGATGCTTCACTTATATTATCTCTAATACTCACAACAACCCTGCGATATAGGTGTTATTATCTTATTTTCACAGTTGAGTAAACTAAGGCTCAGAAAGTTTAAGTAATCTGTCCAAGTCCTTATACTTAGAAAAGAGCAGATGCTTAAATTTGAATCTCAGGTCTGTCTGATCCCAGATCCACTACACTATCATAACAGCATGTAAATAAGAGAGGGAAGGAGTAAAAAGGGAGAGTGTAGTAACAAGTGCATGACATTATAGCTTATGTACAACAACCTTAAGGTTGGATTGTCCAGAAAATAAACTAAAATAAATTTTGAAGTCCATTTCATAAAAATAGCTTCAGCTCCATCAATCCTGAAAATCAACAGACTCTATTTTGGAAGGCCCAGTTGCCATACTGAAATATTTTGGGGGCACTAGTTTCACTTTAAAGCTCATGATTTGGAGTCATTTATCCAACTCCAAATGGGAGAAATAAAAAGCTTTCTAGATTAACATCCTTTACCTTGCTTTTCCTCCTTGTGGGGATGCCAGCAACCTACACAAGCTTCCTAGGACATGGTGGGTGGTGGGGAAGGGGAAGCTAGGATGAAGTGAAAGAGTAGCATTGACATATATACACTACCAAATGTAAAATAGATAGCTAGTGGGAAGCAGCTGCATAGCACAGGGAGATCACCTAGGTGCTTTGTGACCACTTAGAGAGGTGGGATATGGAGGGTGGGAGGGAGGCTCAAGAGGGAAGGGGTATGGGGATATATGTATACATATAGCTGATTCACTTTGTTATACAGCAGAAACTAACACAACATTGTAAAGCAATTATACTCCAATAAAGATGTAAAAAAAATAAAAAATAAAGTAATCCACAAGGTGACACATAAGGAGTTTCCATGACTGGCTCCCTATCAAGGCATTTTCTTTACATAAGGAGAAGTCCAGAGATTGCCAAAACCAGGGATCAGCATGAAGGCCTTCCTCAGAGTCTCATTCCCTCTTGAAAGGAAGAAACATTCAGGATGCTCATTCAGAGGGAACAAGTGGTTTCACCAGTGGGAAAAGTCTTGGTTTGTCAATCAATACCCTTCAGGGAGGAGACAAACGCTGACACTAGAGCTTAGACTAGAGAAAGGGCAGCATCTATTTTAGCTCCAAAGAGAAAGATGTGATCTGTCACAGAATTTTGACCTTCATGATAGGGAAGCTTTGCCACCCCTTTCGTACTGGAGGTATACTTAAAACATAGAAGGACAGAGTAAAAGTCCTCTGAGAAACCTGAAAAGATGACACTGAGTCTAGAAACTAAAGCTCATAGAACTTTATTCAATGGAGAGTTCCTCCATTCTGTATTTAAAGCCAACTAACTCATACTGTATGATTAAAACAAATCAGTTTTTAAATTTATGAATATGCACCCTTGAAAAATATTTTATTTTAAAGAAAACGATATTTTTTGCAAAAACAAGGAAGACATACTATTTTTATTTATAGAAAAATTCGAGGTAAAAAGCATTCAAAAACAAAGTAAAATAAAAAACTCTTATAAAGCACTTACTACGTAAGGTTCTAGGGCCTTACTACTCAAACGTGGTCCACCGGCCAACAGTATAGGTTTCACCTGGGAAACCATTAAAATGCTGAACCCCAGACCTATTAAATCAGAATATGCATTTTAACAAAATCCTTAAGTAAGCTTAAGAAGTACTGGTTTAGGCTTGGGAAATGTTTGTCTAAGTATGTTTTTATTTTCATCAGAATAATCCAGGTTATTGGTTAAAAAATTAAGGCTCTTGGGCCCTACCACAGACCTACTAAATCACATTTCTCAGAGTGGGACCTGGGAGTGTGCATTATTAACAAGTGTAGTAGGGCAGTAAATCTCAAACTTGAGCATGCATCAGAATTACTTGGAGGGCCTGTTAAAACACAGATCGCTGGGATCTACCACAGAGTTTTGTGATTCAATAAGTCTGGAGTGGGTCTGGAGAGTTTGCATTTCTAACATGTTTCTTGGTGATGTTGATGCTAGTGGTCCAAAGACCACAATAGAAGAACCACTGCTTGGACATAATTTTAACAAGTTTAGTTATCTGGTTGTCCAGTCTAGACTAGCAGGAACAATTAGAAGGGGAGTAGTCAGAGGCATTATACTGATAGAAGCAAGAAGCAGCATCTGATAGGCTGAGAATGAGGGGAAAAACAGTAACTATAAAAACAGACATAGAAATAAACATATTTTTCTGAGTGTAAGTGCCAAAAACCTTATGTGTCTCACTCTCATCCCGCTCCCATGACTACCAGTCTCCTAGTTCTTGAGGGTTATCATTGTATCTTATATGATAGCAATGTGAGAGGTTCATTAATAATGACCCCCCAGCCATCAAGAAGATGCTTAATTCTGTTTAGTTTACTATTTAAGCAGGTATAGAATTGTATAATATATTTTAGAAAGATTTCCATCGAGGGTCAACTTTTAAACACTAATGCTTAAGTTGTCTGATAAATTCACTTTTGAAAACCACTCTAAAATGATGCAGGATAAATGAGGATTGTCTAACACTGGAGTTCAGGCAATCCAAAGGTGATAATGACAATATCTAACATTTAAAAAGCAAATTCATTTTTTCATGTAATACAATAATACTTTGAGACACATTATCACCATTTCTTAGAGGATGGCTATCTAAACTAAGATTCAGTAAAGTGAATCAGATTGTTGAGATCACATAGGTAGTTAAATGGTAGTGAGACTAAATTTCAATTTAGGCCTATATGACTCTATTTCTCTATATTATTCTGCTTGCTTTCTTTGTAGGGGAAAAAAGGCTCAGGCTGAGAAGCTGGATATGTAGACAGTTCTCTTGGGTTTCTGCAGGCCATACTTCTTGTAGAGCTTCCTGTAAGACAGACATCCAAACTTTATTAGCCTTCGCAGTTTCTTTCACTTACAGAAACCACAAGAACTCCCTTAATGCTTCTGTGTGCCATAACTTACAACATTCCCTTTCTTTCTCATTTACCGCTTTGGATTTCACTGTTACCTGGAGTCACTCCTACCTCTTCCTACACCTAATCTTTCTTGCCCCAGGTTCCAATTTTTCAATGAAATCACAGAGGGGCTAGTGGGGATAGGAGAGGCAATTAGAGACAAGGAGAGAGAAAGCCTTTAAGGCCTGTGTAGCTGTTTCTCCTCTCCCATTCCCCTATGTATCCAGTGCTTTGGCTGATCTTCAAATTCCTCACAGCCTCATCACACTCCTGTGATAAGGGCCTCAAACACTGAGGCTGGTGGTCCTCTGGAATACAAATGCTCATTTATTTTTCCAAGAACTCAGGCCCCACCATTCACACATATGCACACATTCAGTTGTTCTGAGAGGGCTAAGTAAAAGGAATGCTTTAGAGTAGGAACTCTTTTATTTGCTGTTTCTTGTAGTTGTTGGTGGTTGGTATTTTTCAAAACCTCCAAAAGAGAAGTGTGCTTGCTTCATTCAGGATGGGCAACTTAGAAAAAGATTTATTTTCTTCCGTAGTGATTATCAAAAGAAAGAAACTGGAAAAAATAAAGGGAGCAGAGATTTTATATGCAGCAGACCTAGACAATATTCCTACCACTACCACTTACAGATGGTGGCATAGAACGTCATTTCTTCTATCTGATTTATAAAATGGAGTAATAATCCCTATCATTCTTACCTCACAGAATGTTTTGACAGTCTGATGGGGTAATAAATATGAAATTTCTCTGGAAAATATAAAGCAGTGTATGGGTATAAATTTTGCTTGCTAATACAATATTCTGCATCCCTGGCATTTCACATGTTACTATGTAATTGCTGTTATCACTAAGAGTTAGATTTTATAGTACTATTCATTTATTCAAAATGCTTTTCTTGAGCACTTGCTTTATTACAGGCATTATACTAGGAATTGGAAGTACAGAAATATACCAGACACAATTATTTTCCTGGGGGTGTGAATCTATTGAGGTATATTTATAGGTTTATTAGGTTTTGGTGGTGGAAGAGTGGTGACTGGACTGGGAATTCAACCACCATTTTTTGCCAGTAATTTGGAAATTACTATGCTATTTATGTATGGAGTCATATCAGTAAAATTGGTGAAGTAGGCAGCTCCAAACTCCTATCCCCCTATAAAAACATTGAAAAATAAGTAGAAACAGTCAGAACTAACTTTGTCAGAACTCTGGAAAATAGTCAAATGTTTATAGTAACCAAGCAAATGTGGAATCAAGAAAAAGCCAACTTAAAAATTGTAGAAAAGCTTTATAGTGTTTTTATTCACCTTGCCTCACTTACCCCCAGATCAGCTGTAGTCTTGAAGATGGAAGCCCCAATTCCCAGTGTGAGACCCTGGTCTCTGGTTGCAGAGGGAGCAGACAAAATCTCATTTGCAAATTATTGTGTTAGTCTGTTCTAACCTGCCTGAAGACTACCTGAAAGAGTGATGCAAAGTGTTCTTATCTGTTTCTCCTAACTTGCAACTCAGAGTGGAAAAGCGGCAGGCATAATTTGAAAACATTGTAAGTGTGGATGAAAAATATGCAGTCGTCAAGGTCAAAAGATTACAGGCCAGCTCGCCCAGCGTCCGCAGCCGCCTCCGCTATGGGAGTGCAGGTGGAGACCATCTACCCCGGAGATGAGCGCACCTTCCCGAAGTGCGGCCAGGCCTGCGTGGTGCACTACAAGGGGATGCTTGAAGATGGAAAGAAATTCTATTCGTCCCGGGACAGAAACAAGCCCTTTAAGTGTGTGCTGGGCAAGCAGGAGGTGATCCGAGGCTGGGAAGAAGGGGTTGACCAGATGAGCGTGGGTCAGAGAGCCAAACTATTTCCCCAGACTATGCCTATGGTGCCACTGGGCACCCAAGCATCTTCCCACCAAATGCCACTCTCCTCTTTGGCGTGGAGCTTCTAAAACTGGAATGACAGGAATGGCCTCCTCCCTGAGCTCCCCATTCTTGGATGTGCCATGGAAGGATCTGGCACCTCCAGATGCGTGCAGCGAGTCCATACGGAGCTTTTCCTGATGTTCCAGTACGTTGCTTGTATAAACATCTTCCCTGACAATGTGTTCTGTCACCGGCTTTGCTCTTCCCCTTTATCTTCGTATGTGTGTTGACCTGAACTATATGCCATAAACCTCAAGTTACTCATTTTAGTTTGTTTTTGTTTTGAGGTGAAGATTGAGTTTCAGTCCTTTGGATCTAGATTTCCAATTAAGTATTAGTCAAGTATTAACAGCACAAGTCATGGGTTAACTTTAGAATAGGAATTGGTATTGGGGGGGGTGCAAGAATCTTTATTTTATTTTATTTTTGGATGAAAGTTTTATCTATTATATATTAAACATTCTTGCTGCTGCGCTGCAAAGCCATAGCAGATATGAGGCGTTTTTGAGGGCCGAATTATTCTCCAAGTTGAGAAATGTCCTTGGGTTGAATCAAAAGCCCTACCCAAAACTAAAGTGGGAAGGGGGAGAACCTTTGCCTCCACTGCCCCACCTCCACCCTCCCCTTAAACTCTCTGCCTTTTGAAAGCAGATCGTTTTCACTGAGATGTTGGACTCTACAGGTGTCTATCCCCAGGCCAGCAGGGACCTCTGAAGCATTCTTCATGGCCTGGTTTTTTCCATCCTGTGGTTTTTCTAATGGATATTCAGGATTTTTGTAATCTCATAGCTATCCAAGCTCCACTTTCTAAATTTTAAGAACTTTAATCGAAAGTTAAATTGACGGTGCTGTTCTTAGACACTTAAAACCCATGAAAGCCCAGCCATCATGACAAATCCTTGAGTGTTTTCTTAAGAAAATGATGTTGGTCAGCACAGCTTCAGCATCTCCTGTTTTTTGTTGCTTAGCTCCCCCTGCTGATCTCACAGTTTCCTGGCTTCTCCTTCCCCCTTCTCACCCCTTTGCTGTCCTTTGTAGTGATTTGGTGAAAGAAATTGCTGCCTACTCCCCTCCCCCGCACTACATATGAATTTCAAGTTTCATTATTGCAATAAAAGTGCTTTATGCTGGCTTTTCTCAAAAAAAAAAGGTCAAAAGATTACAGTTGAAGGTTCCAATTCAAGATGGAGATGTAGGAAAATCCTTAACTCACCATCTCACAGAGACACACTGAATTACAGCTATATATAGAACAGTTTCCCCAGGAAAAAAATTAAAGGCTAGCAACGTGACCTCTTCACGTTGGGAAAATGAGAAAACAAACAAACAAACACACACACACACACACAGTGAAACAGATAGGAAAGGCTGAGAAACAATCTTGCTGTAAACCCCACCCCTGGTGGGGCAACGTTCAATCAGGAGGGAACTCAAAACCCAGAGCTTCACCCTGAGGAGCATAGGGTTCATATTCCACATTGGGCACCACAACTTTTAAGACCCAGCTCCTGAGAGATGAGTCCCCAAAACATCTAACTTTGAAAACTCATGCCCATGAGATATGTTGCTGTGGCGAACTGAGAAATGGCTCTTAAAGGGCTTGTGCACAGATTCACCTGCCTTAGGGTCCAGCGCAGAAGCAGCCTTTTGAAAAGTGCCCAGATGTATGTTAAGGAGACTCATTTGCTAATTTTAAAGTATTGGTCTGAGAAGCAGGAGCATGCTGGGGTACTCTCCGGGGATGGAGGCTGATGAACATCATCTTTCTGTTCTCTCTTTGCCTTACTAAATCCAGCAGGCATCATCTTTTTATTTTCCTTTCCAAAGAGTGCCATCTTTATGCTTCAGCTGGTGGACACCATCTTCCATGTTCTCCCTCTGCCTTGCTAAAGCTGGCAGATGCCATATAATTCTTTTTCTTTACTTTTTCTTTCTTTTTCTTTTTCCCCTTTCTTTTCTTTTTTCTTTTATTGGTAGGTGCCACCTTGGCACTCCCTTTCTTCCTTATTCCAGCCAGTGGGCACCATCTTCACACTCTCCCTCTACTCTGCTCCAGAGCACCAGTATCTCTCAGAGGAGAGCTTCTACAGGCATCTGGTGCCCTTGTTTTTACATCTGGTGACCTGGTTTTTGCAGCTGCCACCCAGGGGACACCCCTTGATTGCCTGGCTATGAAGGCCAGGGGAACATGTGTTCCTGGGTTCCATGGGACTGTAAAAATTGGAAAGACAGTTCTAGGCAGGCCACCACCCACAGGGTACTATACAGACAGCAGACTGAAACTTATACTCTAAGCCTTTCTGTGAAAGAGGTCTATTTACATGTTCAGGAGCTATGGCCTCAGGGGCAGGCTTCTGGTTTGGTACACTTATAAGGGCCTGTGGAGGTGCTCTTAGAGAATGGAGGCTGGTGGATATAATCTTTGTGCTTCCCTCTGCTTCACTTGCTGGTATCTTCCAGAAAGGAGCTTATACCCTAGTTTGGTGTCCTGATTTTTGTGGCTGCTGCCAGGGGACACCTCTACATCGCCTGGCTCTGGTGTTTATGGGGCATATAATTGTGGGTCTCACAGGACTGTAACCAATTGCAAAAGTATTCTTAAACAGCTCTGACCCCAGGGCACAGCAAGAGGTAACAGCTCCAGGAGCTCAGTCTTATTGTGAAAGAGGCCTATTAGTTTACTGTCATAGCTGCAGCCCAAGGGTCATTTTTCTAATTAAGCACACATGCAAGGGTTGAATGTAAACCTTTCCTGAAACTTTGAAGGGAGGAATTATCTTCATGCTCTCCCTCTGCCTTACTCCAGATGACCAGCATGTCTCAGAGGGGAGCACTTATATATGTCTGGTGCCCCAGTTTTTATGTCTGGTGCCCTGGTTTTTGTGACTTCTGCCCAAGGGATAACCGTTGATCACCTGGCTTTGGTGGCCATGGGGACTTGGTTTCCTGGGTCCCACAGGAGTGTAACAAAGAGACAGTTATTGGCAGGCTACCACACCCCAGCAACTGCACAGACAGCAGATTGAAACCCCCAAAGCCTTTCTGTGAAAGATGCTTGTCCTGGAGCTTCAGCCTTAGGAGCAGGCATCAGGTTTGGTACCTACCTCGACTATGAGGGTGTTCTCAGGGAATGTAGGCCAGGGGACACCATCTTTGCACTCACCTTTAGCCTCACTATAGCTCATTGGTATCTTTCAGAAAGGAACATATACACATGCCTGGAGCCCCAATTTTTGTGACTGACACTCAGGGGACATCTCTTGATTGCCTGGCTCTGGTGGCTAGTGAAGCTTAAGCTTGCAGTCCTAAAGAACTCTATGTATATGAATTGTTTAAAAGCTGCTGCTTGAGGATCTGGTTTCCAGTCAGCCTGAACCTAGGTACGGACTGAGATCCTCCCCTTTGGGACATTGAGAGGTCTTGGCATACCCTCAACTACTGAAAGTCACTAAAAATAAAATAGGCTGCTTGGAAAATCACAAAGGCTTGAGAGACTAACAAGAGCTAGGGCAAGGATGAGTGATATTTCATCTCCAATACAAGGCCAATCCTTCAAGTCTGGGAGAGGTGGCTGTTTCATCAAAAGCATAAACCAACACAGAGAATCAAGCAAAATGAAGAAACAGAGGCATATACTCCAAATGAAATAACAAGATAAAACCTCAGAAAACCTTAAAGAAAGGAGAAAAGTAATTTACCTGATAAAGAGTTCAAAATAATGGTCATAAAAGTGCTCACCAACCCAGGAGAAGAATGGATAAACACAGTGAGAACTTCAACAAAGAGATAAAATATGTAAGAAAGTACCAAACAGAAGTCACAGAGCTGAAGAATACAATAACTGAACTGAAAAATACACTAGAGTGGTTCAATAGCAGACAGATGAAACAGAAAAAAGATTCAGTGAACTGGAAGACTGGGCAGTGGAAGTCATCCAATTAGCAGAAAAAAAAAGGAATGAAAAAGAGTAAAGATAGCTTAAGGGACTAATGGGACAACATCAAGTGGACCAACATTCACATGATAGGAGTTCCAGAAGGAGGAGAGAAAGAGAAAGGGGCAGAAAACATATTTGAAGAAATAATGGCTGTAAACTTGCCTAACCTGGGGAATGAAACAGACATACAGATCCAGGAATCCCAGAAAGTTCCAAATAAGATGAACCCCCAGAACACACACCAAGACATACTATAATTAAAATGTCAAAAGTTAAAGACAAGGAGAGAATTTTAAAAGCACCAAGAGAGGGAAAAATCTTATTACATAACAGAACCCCCACAAGAATATCATCAGATTTTTCAGCAGAAACTGCAGGTCAGAAGGAAGTGGCATGATATATTCAAAGTGCTGAAAGATAAAAACTTCAAATCAAGAATACTCTCCCCAACAAAGTTATCATTCAGAAATGAAAAAAAGATAACATTTTCCAGATAAGCAAAAGCTAAAGAAATTCATTACCACTAAAATGACCTTCCAAGACAAAAGGTATTTCTTTAAGCTAAAAAGAAAAGGTGCAAATTAGTAACAAGAAAATATATGAAAGTATAAATCTCACTGGTAAAAGTTAATATATAGAAAAGGTAGTAAATTAATCACTTATAAAGCTAGTATGAAAGTTAAAAGACAAAAATGGCAAAATAACTGTAGTTACAATAATTAGTTAAGGAATACACAAGATAAAAAGCTGTAAAATGTGACATCAAAATATAAAACTTGACTCACTCCCCACTGGGGCTGGAGGGGCTAGAGCATCAGTGTGAGTAGCTGTGAGCAGCCGAGGCTGCAGCAGTGCAATATTGCAGCTGCACCATCTGTCAGAAGCAGAGCCAGCAGGGAGGGGGCTGCTGTGAGCAAAGAGGAGGGGTTGCTGTGAACTAAAGGCAGCTGAGACCTACCCACTGGCCAGCCATGGAAGCAGAGGTGATGCTGCCCTCAGAGCTGTGTGTCCACTGTGCGTGTGGGGGGTAAAATGTAGAAATTTAGAATGTGTTTAAACTTAGTTGTGATCAATTTAAATAGTCTGTTACAAATAGTTGATATATGTAAATCTCATAGTAACCACAAAACAAAACCTATAGTAGATACATGAAAGATATAAAGAATCTGAGCATATCACTAAAGAAAGTCATCAAACCAAAAAGGAAGAGGGCAAGAGAAAAGAAAGGAACACAGGAACTACAAAACAGCCAGAAAAAAAAAATGGTAATAAGCATATACCTATCAATAATTGCATTAAATGTAAATGGACTAAATTCTCCAATTCAAAGACATAGAGTAGCTAAATGGAGACCCATCCATATGCTGCCTGCAAGAGAGTCACCTCAGAGGTACAGATACTTACAGACTGAAATTGAAGGGATGGAAAAGATATTCAGTGCAAATGGAAATTAAAAGTATGCTGGGACAGCTATATTTATATCAGACAAAATAGACTTAAAACAAAGTGTATAATAAGACAAAGAAGGGCACTGCATAATGATAAAGAGGTCAATCCAACAAGAGGATATAACATCTGAAAATATTTATGCACCAAACATAAGAGCACCTAAATACATAAAGCAAATAATAACAGAGTGAAAGAGAGTAATAGACAGCAATACAATAACATTAGGGGACTTTAATGCCCAACTTACATCAATGAATAGATCATTCACACAGAAAGCCATTAAGAAAACATTAACCTTAAACGACGCATTAGATGAGATGAATTTAACAGATATACACAAAGCATTCCATCCAACAGCAGCAGAATATACATTCTTCTCAATTCCACATGAAGCATTCTCCAGCATAGATCATATGTTAGGCCACAAAACAGACCTTAAAGTATTTAAGAATGCTGAAATATATAAAGTGTCTTTTCAAACAACAGTGGTTTGAAACTAGAAATCAATTACAAGAATAAAACTGGAAAATTCACATATATATGGAGATTAATCAACATGCTACTGAACAACCAATGGGTCAACAAGAAATCAAATGAGAAATCACAAGATACCTTGAGACAAATAAGAATGTAAATACAACTTATGGGATGCATCAAAACAGTTCCAAGAGTCAGGTCCATAAAAATAAATGCCTGTCTTAAGAAATTTTAAAAATCTCAAATAAACAACCTAAATTAGTACCTTAAAGAACTGGAAAAGAGAACAAATTGAACCCAAAGTTAGTAGAAAGAAGGAAATAACAAAGATCAGAGCAGAAATAAATGAAATAAAACTAAAAAGACAATAGGAAAAAAATCAATGAAACCATGGTTTCTTCTTTGAAAAGATAAAAGATATTCAAATCTTTAACTAGATCACCAAGAAAAGGGGGGAAAAGTACTCAAAAAATAAAATCAGAAATGAAAGAGGAGACATTACAATTGATTCCACAGAAATAAAAAGGATCATAATGGACTACCATGAAAAATTATAAGCAACAAAATTGGACAACCTGAGGAAAATAGATAAACTCCTAGAGACTTACAAATCACCAAGATTGAATTATGAAGAAATAGAAGATCTGAATAGACTGATTACTAGTAAGGAGATGAAATCAGTAATAAAAAACCTCCCCCAAAATGAAAGTCTACAACCAGATTGCCTCACTGATTAGTTCTACCAAACAATCAAAGAAGGATTAAACAAAACCTGCTCAAAATCTCCCAAAAAGTATAGAGGAGGGAACACTTCCAAACTCATTTTATGATGCCAATATCACCCTGAAACAAAACCAGACAATGATACCACAGAAAATAAAATTACAGGCCAATATCTCTGATGAACATAGATTTTAAAAATCCTCAACAAAATATTAGCAAACTGATTTCACCAATACATTAAAAGTATGATACACCACGATCAGGTGGGGTTTATCTCAGGAATGCTAGGATGGTTCAACATCTGCACATCAATCAGTGTGATACACCGCATTAACAAACTGAAGAAGAAAAAGCATATGACCATCTCAACGGATGCAGAGAAAACTTCTGACAAAATTTAACATCCATTTATGATAAAGAAAAAACTTTCAACAAAGTAGGTATAGACGGATGTACTTCAACATAATAAAGGCCATATATGACAAGCCCACAGCTCACATCATATGCAATGGTGAAAAGCTGAAAGCTTTTCCTCTAAGATTAGAAACATGACAAAGGTGTTACTTTTGCCACTTTTATTCAACATAGTATTTGAAGTCCTAGTGAGGACAATTAGGCAAGAAAAGATATAAAAGGTATACAAATTGGAAATCAAGGAGTAAAATTATCAGTACTTGTAGATGACATGACAATATTTGTATATAGAAAACACTAAAGATGCCACAAAAAACCCACTAGAATTGATACAGGAATTCAGTAAAGTTGCAGGATACACAATCAATATTCAAAAATCTGTTATGTTTCTATACATTTATAAAAAACTATCAGAAAAAAGTTACATAACTCCATTTATAATTACACCAAAAAGAATAAAGTACCTAGGAATAAATTTAACCAAGGAGTTGAGAAACCTGCACACTGAAAACTTCAAGATATTGATAAAAGAAATTGAACAAGACATAAATAAATGGAACAATATAATATGCTGTGGATTGGAAGAATTAATGTTGCTAAAATGTCCATATTACCCAAAACAATCCACAGATTCAACACAATGCATACCAAAATTCCAAAATTCTACTTCATAGAAGTAGATCAAGCAATCTTAAAATTTCTGTGGAACCACAGAAGACCCTAAATAGCCAAAGTAATTTTGAGAAAGAAGAACAAAGCTGGAGGCATCACATTTCTTGATTTCAAATTATTTTACAAAGTTATAGTAATCAAAATAGTATGGTATTAGCATTAAAACAAACACATAGATAAGTGGAACATAATAGAGAGCCCAGAAACAAACCCACACACATATGGTCAATTAATCTATGACAAAGGAGTCAAGAATATACAATGGGGAATGACAGTTTCTTCAATAAACGTTGCTGGGGAAAGTGGACAGCCATATGCAAAAGAATGAAATTGGACCATTATCTTACACCATTCATGAAAATTAACTGAAAATGGGTTAAACACGTGAATGTAAGACCTGAAGCCATAAAAATTCTAGAAGAAAACATTGGCTGCAAACTCCTTGAAATCAGTCTTGGGAATCATCTTTTGGGTTTGACATCAAAAACAAAGGCAATAAAAACAAAAATAAACAAGTGGGACTAAACCAAACTAAAATTTTTCAGCACAGCAAAGGAAATCATCAACAAAATTAAAAAGCAACCTACTAAATAGGAGAAAGTATTTGCAAATCATATATCTGATAAGGGGCTAATAAAAATAAATAGCAAAACACAAAACAACAATAAAAACCCAAACAATCTGATTAAAAAATGGGCAGAGGACCTGAATGGACATTTTTTTCCAAAGAAGACATACAAAAGGCCAACAGGTACATGAGAAGATGCTCAACATTACTTATCATCAGAGGAATGCAAATCAAAACCACAATGAGACATCACTTCACACCTGTTGGAATGGCTATCATTAAAATGACAACACATAAAAAGTGTTGGTGGAAAAAACAGAAATATAGATCAAAGGAACAGGATAGAAAGCCCAGAGATAAACCCACACACATAGGGACACCTTATTTTTGATAAAGTAGGCAAGAATATACAATGGAGCAAAGACAGCCCCTTCAATAAGTGGTGCTGGGGAAACTGGACAGACACATGTAAAAGAATGAAATTAGAACACTCCCTAACACCATACACAAAAATAAACTCAAAATGGATTAAAGACCTAAAAGTAAGGCCAGACACTATAAAACTCTTAGAGAAAAACATGGGCAGAACACTTTATGACATAAATCACAGCAATATCCTTTTTGACCCACCTCCTAGAGAAATGGGAATAAAAACAAAAATAAACAAATGGGACCTAATGAAACTTAAAAGCTTTGGAACAGCAAAGGAAACCATAAACAGGATGAAAAGACAACCCTCAGAATGGGAGAAAATATTTGCAAATGAAGCAACTGACAAAGGATTAATCTCCAAAATTTACAAGCAGCTCATGCAGCTCTATATCAAAAAAAAAACAACCCAACCCAAAAATGGGCAGAAGACCTAAACAGACATTTCTCCGAAGAAGATATACAGATTGCCAATAATCACATGAAAGAATGCTCAACATCACTAATCATTAGAGAAATGCAAATCAAAACTACAATGTGGTATCACCTCACACCAGTCAGAATGCCATCCTCAAAAAATCTACAAACAATAAATGCTGGAGAGAGTGTGGAGAAAAGGGAACCCTCTTGCACTGTTGGTGGGAATGTAAATTGATACAGCCACTATGGAGAACAGTATGAAAGTTCCATAAAAAACTAAAAATAAAACTACCATATGACCCAGCAATCCCACTACTGGGTATATACCCTGAGAACACCATAATTCAAAGAGTCATGTACCCCAATGTTCATTGTAGCACTATTTCCAATAGCCAGGGCATGGAAGAGACCTAAGTAAGTGTCCATTGACAGACGAATGGAGAAGGAAGATGTGGTACATATATACAATGGAATATTACTCAGCCGTAAAAAGGAACGAAATTGGGTCATTTGTAGAGATGTGGATGAATCTAGAGACTGTCATACAGAGTGAAGTAATCAATAAGGGAAAAACAAATATTGCATATTAACGCATATATGTGGAACCTAGAAAAATGGTACAGAAGAACTGGTTTGCAGGGCAGAAATTGAGAGACAGATGTAGAGAACAAAAGTATGGACACCAAGGCGGGACAGTGGCAGGGGGAGCTGTGGTTGTGTGATGAATTGGGAGATTGGGATTGACATATATACACTAATATGTATTAAATGGATAACTAATAAGAGCCAGCTGTATAAAAAATAAATAAAATTCAAAAATAAAAATAAATAAAATAAAAAAAAATTTTATTTTATAAAAAATAAATAAAATTCAAAAATAAAAATAAATAAAATAAAAAAAAATTTTCTATTTTAAAAAACAGAAAAATAAAATAGAAATGCAAATCAAAACTACAATGAGGTATCACCTCACACCAGTCAGAATGGCCATGATTAAAAAATCTACAAACAATAAATCCTGGAGACAGTGTGGAGTAAAGGGAACCCTCTTGCACTGTTGGTGGGAAGTAAATTGATACAGCCACTATGGAGAACAGTAAGTAGGTTCCTTAAAAAGCTAAAAAAGAACTACCATACAGCACAGCAATCCCACTACTGGGCATATACACTGTGAAAACCATAATTCAAAAAGAGTCATATGCCACAATGTTTATTGCAGCTCTATTTAAAATAGCCAGGACATGGAAGCAACCTAAGTGTCCATCAACAGACGAATGGATAAAAAAGAATGTGCCACATATATACAATGGAATATTACTCAGCCATAAAAAGAAATGAAATTGAGTTATTTGTAGTGAAGTGGATGGACCTAGAGTCTGTCATACAGAGTGAAGTAAGTCAGAAAGAGAAAAACAAATATGGTATGCTAACACATATATATGGAATTAAAAAAAAAAAGGTTCTGGAGAACCCAGGGGCAGGACAGGAATAAAGATGCAGGCATAGAGAATGGACTTGAGGACATGGGGAGGGGGAAGGGTAAGCTGAGATGAAGTGAGAGAATGGCATGGACTTATATATACTACAAAATGTAAAATAGATAGCTAGTGGGAAGCAGCTGCATAGCACACAGAGATCAGCTTGGTGCTTTGAGACCACCTAGAAAGGTGGGATGGGGAGGGTGGGAGGGAGACTCAAGAGGGAGGAGATATGGGGATATATATATATATATATATATATATATATATATATATATATATATACACACACACACACATATATAGCTGATATATATTTATATAGCTATACATATATATATACATATATATATATATATATATGTGTGTAGCTGATTCACTTTGTTATAAAGCAGAAACTAACACACCATTGTAAAGCAATTATACTCCAATAAAGATGTTTAAAAAAAAAGTGTTGGTGAAGAAGGAATAAAAAGGAACTCTTGTTCATTGTTGGCGGAAATGTAAATTGGTGCAGCCACTATGAAAAGCATCATGGAGGGTTCCCAGAATTAAAAATAGAACTACCATGTGAACAAGCAATTCTTCGTCTGGGTATTTATTAAAAGGAAACAAAACCCTAACTTGAAAACATATATGCACCCTCGTGTTCATTGCAGCACCATTTACAATAGTCAAGATATGGAAATAACCTAAGTGTCCATTGATAGATGAATGGATAAAGAAGATGTGATAGACACAGGTATAGCTATAGATATAGATTATGAAATATTCAGCCATAAAAAGAATGAAATCTTGCCAGTTGCAACAACATGGATGGACCTTTTGGGCATCACACTAAGTAAAATAAGTCACATAGAGAAGGAGAAATACCATATGATCTCACTTATATGTGGAACCTAAAATTAAAAAAAAAAAACAAAAAAACAAGCTTATGGATAAAGAGAAAATATTGGTTGTTGCCAGAGGTGTGTGCTGGCTGAAATGGGTGGATGAAAGCGGTCTAGAGGTACAAACTTCCAGTTATAATGTAAGTAAATCATGAGATGTAACGTGCAGCATGGTAACTATAATTAATAACACTGTTTTGCTGTTCAAAAGTTGCTAAGAGAGTAAATATTAAAAGTTCTAAACACAGTAAAAAATCTGTAACTGTATGGTGATGGATATTATCAAGACACATTGTGATCATTTTGCAACATATACAGATATGAAATCATTATGTTGTATACCTGAAACTAATATACTATTGTTTGTCAATTATACCTCAAATTTAAAAAATACTATTGCTGAGACATATTATAGACTGCCTAAAGCCTTGGAGGAGAAGCTGGGGAAAGCATTTCTTTGGGAAATTTAGGCCACTGAAACTGTCTCTGTACTAGAGGGAATTTTCAAATACTCATGAATGCCCAGGGCAGAATACATGCTCAGAACAGACCTGAGAAGACCCAAAGCCTTCACCTCCGGTTGATCTCTGGTCTCAGTGCAAGGAGAAAGGAAAGGTCAGGCAGAGTTACATACAGCCTGGGAACTGCTAAAGGAGTGCCCAGTACAGAGTCAATTTGCAAAGACTGAGAGAAGTGTTTTACTTTTTATTTTTAGTTCTTGGAGTTCAAGGAAATCTCTGTGAAAACTTGAGCAAAACATAAGGTAAAGTAACAGAGACCTGAATGACCTTGCATAACATGGAATATAGTCTTTGCAAAAAAAAATAGCTTGGAAAATTTACTAAACAGACAATAGCAGCATTCAACAATCGAAAACAGCAAACACTGGGTAAAAGGGAAAATTCTTATTTCCAGCTAGCAGATTATAATATGAAATTAAAAAGGAAATTATAGTATATTCACTGGGGAAAATGGCCAGAAACCATCCTTAATGAAGTCCAGAGATAGAATTTACTAGACAAAAGTTTTAAATCAACTGTCTTAAATATGCTCAATGAGCTAAACAGCAACTATGCACAAAGAACTAAAAGGACCAGAGAGTTATGTATGAAAAGGAGAAAATTTTAAAAAATGACATAGAAACTGTTTAAAAAAAGAACAAATTTCCAGAGATGAAGAATATAACTAAAAGGAAAAAATTCACTGGAGATGTTCATCAGCACATTTCAGGAGGCAGAAGAAAGAATCAGAGAACTTGAAGATAAATTTATTGATTCTGAGAACCAGAAAGAAAAAAGAATGAAGAAAACTAAACAGAGTTTAAGGGACCTGTGTGACTCTATCAAGCATACCAACGTACACATTATGGGAATCCGAGATGAAGAAGAGAAAGAGAGTGGCAGAAAGAATATGTGTACAAGTGATGGCCGAAATTTACCTGCACTTGATGAAAGACATGAATCTACACATCCAAGAATTTCGACAAACTTTAAGAATGATGAACTCAAAGAGATCCACACTGAGACAAACTATAATCAAACTGTTCAAAGACAAAGATAAAAAGAATCTTGGAAGCAACAAGAGATATGCAACATGCCAAATACAGTGTTCTTAGCAAGATTAGCAACTAATATCTCATCAGAAACCAAAGAGGTAGGGACTTCCCTGGTGGTGCAGTGGATAAGAATCAGCCTGCCAATGCAGGGGACATGGGTTCAATCCCTGGTCTGGGAAGATCCCACATGCCGTGGAGCAACAAAGCCCGTGCACTGCAACTACTGAGCCTGCACTCTAGAGCCTGTGTGCCACAACTACTGAAGCCCGCACGCCTAGAGCCCATGCTCCACAACAAGAGAAGCCACTTCAAGGAGAAGCCCGTGCACCACAACAAAGAGTAGACTCCACCCGCTGCAACTAGAGAAAGCCCAAACACAGCAATGAAGACCCAACACAGCCCCCCCCCCAAAAAAAACAGAGGTAGACGATAGTAAGATGACACATTTAAAGTGAGGAAAGAAAAAAAAGCAAAAGCTGTCAACAAAGAATTCTACATCAAGCAAAACTATCTTTCAAAAATGAAGGAGAAATTACAACATTCCAGGTAAAGAAAATCTAAAGGAGTTTGTTTCCAGGAGACTGTCCTACAGGAAATAATAGAGTTTTCAAGGTTGAAATATAAGGACAGATTATAGTAAGTTGAAACCATATGAAGAAATAATGATATTCAGTAAAGGTACTACAATAGGTAAATGTAAAATCCAGTATTATTTCAATTTTGGCTTGTAACTGCACTTTTTATTTCCTACATATTTAAAAGACAAATGCATAAAAATAATTATAAACCTAAGTCATTGGGCACACAATGTATAAAGACATAACTTGTGTCAACAACAATATGAAGAGGGGCATAGCTGTATAGAAGTAGAATTTTTGTATGCTATTAGAGCTAACCAGACATCAACTGTTATAGATTTAAAATATTAATTGTAATGTCTGTGGCAACCACTAACAACATACATAAAAAAAGAGGAAGTGAGAAGTGAATCATAGTGATACAATATAAAAACTCAATTAAACAAAAAGAAGGCAGTAATGGAGGAAATGCAGGACAAGAAAGTATAAGATACACAGAAAGAATAAAAGCTAAATGACAAAAGTAAGTACTTCCTTAGTAATTATTTTTAAATGCAAATGGACTAAACTATCCAATCAAAGGGCACAGACTAACATAATGCATAGAAAGTCATGATCTAGCTATATGTTTACTAGAAGAGATTCACTTTTGATCCTAAGACAAGAATAGGTTGAAAGTGAATTAATGGAAGAAGTTTTATGTAAATAATAACTAAAATATAGCTGGAAAGGCTATAGTAGTATTAAACAAAATAGACTTTAAGTGAAAATATATTGCAAAAGACAAAGGACATTATATACAGATAAAGGAGTCAATTCTCCAAGAAAATATAACAATTATAAACATATATGTACCAATAAAGAGCTCCATAATATATGAAGCAACCATAAACAAAATGAAAAGACAACCTATAGAATGGGAGAAAAAATTTGCAAATGATGCAACTGATAAGTGATTAATCTCCAAAACACACAAAAAGCTCATACAGCTCAATATCAAAAAAACAAACAACCCAATCAAAAAATGGGCAAAAGATCTAAATAGACACTTCTCCAAAGAAAATATACAAACGGCCAAAAAGCACATGAAAAGATGCTCAACAGTGCTAATTATTAGAGAAATGCAAATCAAAACTACTATGAGGTATCATCTCAAACCAGTCAGAATGGCCATCATCAAAATGTCTACAAACACTAAATTCTGGGGAAGGTGTGGAGAAAAGGGAACCCTTCTACACTGTTGGTGGGAATGTAAATTGGTACAATCACTATGGAGAACAGTGTGAGGTTCCTCAAAATACTAAAAATAGAGCTACCATATGATCCAGTAATCCCACTCCTGGGCATATATCCAGAGAAAAACATGGTTCAGAAGTATATATGCTCCCCAATGTTCATCACAGTGCTGTTTACAATAGCCAAGACATGGAAGCAACCTAAATGTCCATAAACAGATAAATACATAGAGAAGATGTGGTATATATATACAATGGAATATTACTCGGCCATATAAAAGAATGAAATAATGCCATTTGCAGCAACATGGATAGACATACTAAGTGAGGTAATCCAGACAGAGAAAGGCAAACATCATATGAAATCGCGTATATGTGGAATCTAAAAAAAAATGATACAAAGGAACTAATTTACAAACAGAAAGAGACTCACAGACCTAGAAAACAAACTTATGGCTACCAAAGGGGAAATGATGGTGGGGGGAGGGACAAATTAGGATGTTGGGATTAACATATACACACTACTATATATAAACTAGATAACCAACAGGTGCCTACTATATAGCACAGGGAACTATACTCAATATTTTGTAGTAACCTATAATAGGAAAGAATTTGAAAAGGAATGTGTATGTGAATATATATATATATATATATATATCACTGAAACACTGTGTTGTACACCTGAAACTAACATGATATTGTAAATCAACTATACTTCAGTAAAAAACATATTTAAATACTACAGATATCAACTCACACCAGTCAGAATTGCCATCATCAAAAGTCTACAAACAATAAATTCTGGAGAGGGTGTGGAGAAAAGGGAACCCTCGTACACTGTTGGTGGGAATGTAAATTGGTACAGCCACTATGGAGAACAGTATGGAAGTTCCTTAAAAAACTAAAAATAGAGCTACCATATGATCCAGCAGTCCCACTCCTGGGCATATATCCAGAGAAAAACACAGTTCAGAAGTATACATGCTCCACAATGTTCATCACAGTGCTGTTTACAATAGCCAAGACATGGAAACAACCTAAATGTCGATCAACAGATGAATGGATAAAGAAGATGTGGTACATGTATACAATGGATTATTATTCAGCCATAAAAAAGAATGAAATAATGCCATTTGCAGCAACATGGATGGACCTCGAGATGATCATACTAAGTGAAGTGAGACAGAGAAAGACAAATATCATATGATATCACTTATATGAGGAATCTAAAAAATGATACAAATGAACTTATTTACAAAACAGAAACAGACTCACAGACTTAGAGAAGGAACTTATGGTTGCCAGGGGGGAAGTGTGGGGGAAGGGATAGATTAGGAGTTTTTTATTGACAAGTACACACTGCTATATTTAAAATAGATAACCAAGTAAGACCTACTGTATAGCACAGGGAACTCTGCTCAATATTCTGTAATAACCTAAATGGGAAAAGAATTTGAAAAAGAATAGATATATGTATATGTGTAACTGAATCACTTTGCTGTACACCTGAAACTAACACAGCATTGTTAATCAATGATATTCCAATATAAAATAAAAATTAAAAATAAATAAAAAATTAAAAATAGGAAAAAAACAAAAAAAAAAGACACAAACAAACAAAATATATGAAGTAAACCTTTACAGAATTGAAGGGAGAAATAGACACTTCTACAGTAATAGTTGGAGACTTCAGTACTCCACTTTCAATAGTGGATATAACAAGCAGACAGAAGATCATTAAGGAAATAGAGCACTTGAACAACACTTTAAACTAACTAGATCTAACAGACATATATAATAGAACATGCTCAACAAAGAAAAGTTCAGGACCAGATAACTTCAACTGGTGACATGTACACAAACATTCAAAAAATAATTAATACCAGTATTTCTCAAGCTCTTCAGAAAAATAGAAGAAGAGGGAACACTTCTTAATATACTCTATGAGGCCAATATTATCCTGACACCACACCAAAGCCTGATGAAACATTACAAGAAAAGATTACACACCAATATTACTTATCCATATAGATGCAAAAATCCTTAACAAAATACTAGCAAATCAATCCAACAGCATAATAAAATAATTATATTCCAGCAATGAACAGTCTAAAAAAATAAATTAATAAAACAATTACATTTGCAATCCAAATGAATAAAATACCTAGGAGTAAATTTAACAAAGAGGTGAAATACTTGTATGCTGAAAACTACAAAACATTGCTGAAAGCAATTGAAGAAGCCCTAAATAAGTGGAACAACTTCCTGCATTCACAGGATGGAAAACAATATTGTTAAGATGGCAATACTGCTCAAAGTGATCAACAGATTCAATGGAATGTCTATCAAAATTCCAAACATTATTTTTGCAGATATGAAAAAGCTGATCCTCAAATTCATATGGAAATGCAAGCGTCCCTCAATAATCACAATATTCTGAAAACTGAACATAAGTCCACCAACAGATGAATGGATAAAGACAATGTGGCATATACAAACCTTGGAATATTAGTCATCCTTCAAAAAAAGGGAAATTCTGCCATTTCCAAATGAATGAACCTGGAAGTCATTATGTTAAGTGAAATAAGCCAGTCACAGAAGGACAAATACTGAATGATTCCACTTATATGAGGTATCTAAAATAGTCAATCTCATAGAAACAGAGAATACAATAGTAGCTGGTGGGAGAGGGGAAATTGGTTTTCAATGGGTATAAAGTGTCTGTTATGCAAGATGAGTAATTCTAGAGATGTACTGTACAACATAGTACCTATAGTTAACAATAAAGTATTGTGCACTTTAAAATACATTAAGAGGATAGATCTCATGCAAGGTGTTCTCACCAACAAACAAACAAATCCCCATCAACCCACAAAAAACAAAAGGAAATTTTTTGGAGGTGACTGATAATGTTTGGTACCTTAAGGTATAGTGATGATATGCTTATGTCCAAACTCATCAGGATACATAGACTAAATGTGTTAACATTTTTGTGTATCAATTATACCTAAATAAGCTAAGGAAAAATAAAGACACACAAAAACCTCACACTTCCTGATTTCAAACCTTAATACAAAGACATGGTTATCACAATAGTGTGGCAGGGGCATATGGCTAAACGTATTGCTCAATGGAATAGAAACGAGAATCCAGAAACAAATCCATACCTCAATAGCCAATTGATTTTTGACAAGGGTGCCAACACTATTCAATGCAGAAAAATAGTCTCTTTAACAAATGCTGCAGTGACAACTGTATAGCAACATGCAAAAGAATGAAGGTTGACCCATACTTTGTACCATATACAAAAATTAACCAAAAAATGATTCCTTGACCTAAATATAAAAGCCATAAAACCTTTGGATGAAAACATAGCGTAAATCTTCATAACTTGGATTTGGCAACAAAGTCTTAGATATGACACCAAAAGCACAAGCAACAACAAAAAAATTGATTCATTGGACTTCATGAAAATTAAAACATTTTGTGCATCAATGGACATGATAAAGAAAGTGAAAATACAACCTACAGAATGAGACAAAATATTTGCAAATCATATATCTGATAATAATGTAGCATCCAGAAAATATAAAGCAGGTTTACAACTTAACAACAAAAAGACAAACAACCCAATTTTTTTAAATGGGCAAAAGATTTGAATAGATATTTCTCCAAAAAAGGTATACAGAGGCCAAACAAGCACTTGAAAATATGCTCAACATCATTAGTCATCAGGGAAATGCAAATCAAAACCACAATAAGGTCTTTTTTAACTGAAAACTCTCATTTAATTTTATTTTAAAGAGTAATGCATTTGCATAAAAATTTACTAATTCTAACTTGAACACTAAATTTTGTACCAATCCTAGTAGACATGGCTCCCAATTCCAGGAATAACCACTTAGCATCTTTTTTATGCTGGAGAAAATAGATGATATCAGCAGAAAATGAAGTAGAAACAACAGAAGCTTCATAATACAGGTTATGATTTCCTTGGTTAAATAGTTGTTCCCATTTCTCCAGGTTCTTAAATGGCTTTAGAAACCTCAGACTTCACTCAGGATGGTACAGTGACTTCCCTCTGTGTCCATGCATCCTGTGTTTATTTCAGCTATGACATTTATACCTACCTAAAATTCCATGTTTATCTGTCCATCTCTTCCACTAGCAGGTGAATTCCTTGAAAGTTAAGACTTTCTTTTTCTTTTTTTAAAAGTTGAAGTATAGTTAATTTACTATATTACATTATTTTCAGGTTTACAACATAGTGATTCAATATCTTTATAGATTATACTATAGATTATACTTCGTTTAATGTTACTGCAAAATAATGGTTATTATTTTGTGCTGTACAGTATATACTTGTAGTGTATTTATTTTATACATAGTAGTTTGTCCTTAATCCCATACCCCTATCTTGCCCCTCCTCCCTTCCCTCTCCCGACTAGTAACCACTAGTTTGCTTTCTATATCTGTGAATCTGTTTCTGTTTTGTTATATACATTTGTTTTATTTTTATATTCCACATATAAGTGATAACAGGGTATTTGGCTTTCTCTGTCCGACTTACTTTACTAAGCATAATACTCTCTAGGTCCATCCATGTTGTTGCAAATGGCAGAATTTCATTCTTTCTATGGCTGTGTGATATTCCATTGTGTGTGTGTGTGTGTGTGTGTGACATCTTCTTTATCCATTCATATGTTAATGGACATTTAGGTTGCTACCATATACTGGCTATTGTAAATAATTCTGCTATGAACATGACGGTGCATGTATCTTTTCAAATTACTATTTTCAATTCCTTTGGATATACAGCCAGCAGTGGAATTGCTGGATCATATGGTAGTTCTATTTTTAGTTTTTTGGAGAACCTCCATACTTTTTCTCACAGTGACTGCACCAATTGACAATCCCATCAACAGTGTACTAGTGTTCCCTTTTCTCCACATTCTCACCAACATTTGTAACTTGTGGACTTTGATGATAGCCATTCTGAAAGGTGTGAGGTGATATCTCTTTTTGTTTTTGATTTGCATTTCTCTGATGATTAGTGATGTTGAACATTTTTTCATGTGCCTGTTGGCCATCTGTATATCATCTTTGGAAAAGTGTCTACTCAGTTCTTCTGCCCATTTTTTATTGGGTAGTTGTTTTTTTGATATTGAGTTGTAAGAGCTTTTCACATATTTTTATATTAACCCCTTATCAGTCATATCATTTGCAAATATATTCTCCAATTCAGTAGTTTGTCTTTTCATTTTGTTGATAGTTTCCTATGCTGTACAAAAGCTTTTAAGTTTAATTAGGTCCCATTTGATTATTTTTACTTTTATTTCTTTTGCTTTAGTAAACAGAGCAAAAACTATATTGCTATGGTTTATGACAAACAGTGTTCTGCCTAAGTCTTCTTCTAGGAGTCTGATGGTTTCAGGTCTTACATTTAGTTCTTTTATCCATTTTGAGTTTATTTTTATATATGATATGAAGAAGTGGTCTAATATCATTCTTTTACATGTAGCTGTCCTGTTTATCCAGCACCCCTTACTGAAGAGATTGTCTTTTCTCCATTGTATATTCTTGCCTCCTTTTTCTTAGGTTAATTGGCCATAGGTGTGTGGGTTTATCTTGAGGTTATCTATTTTGTTCCATTGATCTATATGTCTGTTTTTGTGCTATTATCACACTTTTTTGATTACTGTAGCTTTGTACTATAGTCTGAACTCAGGGAGCATGATACCCCACTTTTTTTCTTAAGATCACTTTGGATATTAATCTCCTGTAAGCAGCATACAGATGGGTCATTTTTTTAATCCAATCAACCGTCCTATGTCTTTTTATATTTTTTTTGGTTGAAAATTATTTTATTTTATTTTTTCACTTTTACTGAAATATAATTAACAAACAGCACTGTATATGTTCAAGGGGTACAGCATAATGACTTGACACACATATACTGAAAATGATTACCACATGAAGTTTGTCTAACACTCATCACCTCATATAGTTATATAAAAAATGTTTTTTCCTTGTGACAACTTTTACTATTTGCTCTCTTAGCAACTGTCAAATGTACCACACAGCAATATTAACTATAGTCATCATGTTTTATATTACATCCCCAATACTTACTTATTTTATAACTGTACATGTATACCTTTTTACCATCTTCATCCAATTCCCCCAATCCAATCCCCTGCCTCAAGTAACCACAAATCTGATCTCTTTTTCCATGAATTTGGTTTTTTTTTTAGCTTCCACATATAAGTGAGATTATTTCTCCATCTGACTTATTTCACTTAGCACGAAGCCCTCAAGATCCATCCATGTTGTCACAAATAACAGGGTTTCCTTCTTTTTTATGGCTAAATAATATTTCATTGTAGATATGTACCACATTTTCTTTATCCATTCATCTATCTGTGAACACTTAGGTTGCTTTCATTTCTTAGCAAATGTAAATAAGGCTGCTAGGGGTGTAGCTATTTTTTCAAGTTAGTGTTTTTGTATTCTTTTTTTAAACATCTTAATGGAGTAAGGTTGCTCTACAATGTTGTCTTAGTTTCTGTTGTATAACAAACTGAATCAGATATATGTACACATATATTCCTATATGCCCTCTATCTTGCGTCTCCCTCCCAATCTCCCTATCCCACACCTCTAAGTGGTCACAAAGCACCGAGCTGATCTCCCTGTGCTATGCTTACTTCACTCTGTATGACAGACTCTGAGTCCATCCACCTTACTACAAATAACACAATTTCGTTTCCTTTTATGGCTGAGCAATGTTCCATTGAATATATATGCCACATATTTATCCATTCATCTGTCAATGGACACTTAGGTTGCTTCCGTGTCCTGGCTATTGTAAATAGAGCTGCAATGAACATTATGGTACATGACTATTTTTGAATTACGGTTTTCTTAGGGTAGATGCCCAGTAGTGGGATTGCTGGGTCATATGTTAGTTCTATTTTTAGATTTTTAAGGAACCTCCATACTGTTCTAAATAGTGGCTGTATCAATTTAAATTCCCACCAACAGTACAAGAGGGTACCCTTATCTCCACACGTTCTCCAGCATTTATTGTTTGTAGATTTTTTGATGATGGCCATTCTGACCGGTGTGAGTTGATACTTAATCATAGTTTTGCTTTGCATTACTCTAATGATTAGTGATGTTGAGCATCATTTCATATGTTTGTTGGCCATCTGTATTTCTTCTTTGGAGAAATGTCTATTTAGGTCTTCTGCCCAATTTTGTATTGGGTTCTTTGCCAAGGCAAAAAAAAGAATAAAATACGTCAGAATAAACCTAACTAAGGAGAAAAAAGACCTGTATGCAAAAAACTATAAGACACTGATGAAAGAAATTAAAGATGATACAAACAGATGGAGAGATATACCATGTTCTGGATTGGAAGAATCAACATTGTGAAAATGAATATACTACCCAAAGCAATCTACAGATTCAGTGCAATCCCTATCAAACTACCAATGACATTTTTCACAACACTAGAACAAAAAATTTCACAATTTGTTTGGAAACACAAAAGGCACTGAAGAGGCAAAGCAATCTTGAGAAAGAAAAACGGAGCTGGAGGAATCAAGCTCCCTGACTTCAGACTATACTACAAAGTTACAGTAATCAAGACAGTATGGTACTGGCACAAAAACAGATATATAGATCAATGGAAGAGAGAAAAACCAATGCACATGTTGTCACCTTATCTTTGATAAAGGAGGCAAGAATATAAAATGGAGAAAAGACAGTCTCTTCAATAAGTGGTACTGGGAAAACTGCACAGCTACGTGTAAAAGAATGAAATTAAAACACTTCCTAACACCATACAGAAAAATAAATTCAAAATGGATTAAAGACCAACATGTCAGGCCAAACACTATAAAACTCTTAGAGGAAAACATAGGAAGAACACTCTTTGCATAAATCACAGCAAGATCCTTTTTGACCCACCTCCTAGAGAAATGGAAATAAAAACAAAAATAAACAAGTGGGACCTAATGAAACTTAAATCTTTTGCACAGGAAAGGAAACCATAAACAAGATGAAAAAAATACCCCTCAGAATGGGAGAAAATATTTGCAAATGAAGTAACTAACAAAGGATTAATCTCCAAGATATACAAGCAGCCTATGCAGCTCAATATCACACTATGTGTTTTACTTATTTTTAACTTGTTTTTCTATTTTTTAAAATTCTGACTGTACTGCTGAACTGAATGAATAAGCATTTTCAGAACTCTAATGAAAAACTGATGAGCTCATAAAAGTGCTAACAAAAGATCAAGATGAAAAAAAAATTAATTACATGGGACTGAGTGAACTGATGAGGATGAGTATAATTTTTGTGACTTTCTGGTTGAATTTAAAAAAAGAAAAAATCCCACAAGAACTCAGAGGCAAAGAATATACAAATCAATTTTCACTGCAAAGTAAAGGAGCTGTTGCAGTGGAGGATTACTGGACTGAATGTCAATATTATGACATAGTATGAGTGTGTTTCATGTTTGATAATTGCAATCATTGTTGCTTTTGTTGTGGTCATCCATGTACAATGCTTGGTGTCAGTCTATTTATCTCTTGTAAAAATAAAATACAGTGTGTGTGGAAAAAAATAAAATAAAATAAAATAAAAAAATAAATAAATAAAAAATAAAATTCTGCTGTTTTTTTAAAATTTTTTAAACATCTTTATTGGACTATAATTGTTTTACAATAGTGTGTTAGTTTCTGCTTTATAACAAAGTGAATCAGCTATACATATACAATATCCACATATCTCCTCCTTCTGGCCTTTCCATCCCACAAGCCCTATCCCACCCCTCTAGGTGGTCACAAAGCACCGAGCTGATCTTCATGTGCTATGCGGCTGCTTCCCACTAGCTAACTATTTTACATTTGGTAGCATATATAAGTCCATGCCACTCTCACTTCATCCCAACTTACCCTTCCCCCTCCCCCTGTCCTCAAGTCCATTCTCTAGGTCTGCATCTTTATTCCTGTCCTACCCCTATGTTCTTCAGAATGATTTTCTTTTCTTTTTTTTAGATTCCATATATATGTGTTAGCATACGGTATTTGTTTTTCTCTTTCTGACTTACTTCACTCTGTATGACAGACTCTGAGTCCATCCACCTCACTACAAATAACACAATTTCGTTTCCTTTTATGGCTGAGCAATGTTCCATTGAATATATATGCCACATCTTCTTTATGCATTCATCTGTCGATGGACACTTAGGTTGCTTCCATGTCCTGGCTATTGTAAATAGAGCTGCAATGAACACTGTGGTACATGACTCTTTTTGAATTATGGTTTTCTCAGGGTATATGCCCAGTAGTGGGATTGCTGGCTCCTATGGGAGTTCTATTTTTAGTTTTTTAAGGAACCTCCATACTGTTCTCCATAGTGACTGTATCAGTTTACATTCCCAACAAGAGTGCAAGAGGGTTCCCTGTTCTCCACACCCTCTCCAGCATTTATTTTTTGTAGATTTTTTGATGATGGCCATTTTGACTGGTGTGAGGCAATACCTCGTTGTAGTGTTGATTTGCATTTCTCTAATGATTAGTGATGTTGAGCATCCTTTCATGTGTTTGTTGGCAATCTCTATGTCTTCCTTGGAGAAATGTGTTATAGGTTTTCTGCCCATTTTTGGATTGGGTTGTTTGTTTTTTTTTGATAT
This sequence comes from Eubalaena glacialis, assembly GCF_028564815.1. NCBI lineage: Eukaryota > Metazoa > Chordata > Mammalia > Artiodactyla > Balaenidae > Eubalaena > Eubalaena glacialis. The sequence continues at coordinate 59,071,944 of NC_083736.1, read as the reverse complement.
TGAGCTGCATGAGCTGCTTGTAAATTTTGGAGATTAATCCTTTGTCAGTTGCTTCATTTGCAAATATTTTCTTCCATTCTGAGGGGTTTTTTTTGTCTTGCTTATGGTTTTCTTTGCTGTGCAAAAGCTTTTAAGTTTCATTATGTCCCATTTGTGTATTTTTGTTTTTATTTCCATTTCTCTAGGAGGTGGGTCAAAAAAGATCTTGCTGTGATTTATGTCATGGAGTGTTCTGCCTATGTTTTCCTCTAAGAATTTTATAGTGTCTGGGCTTACATTTAGATCTTTAATCCATTTTGAGTTTGTTTTTGTGTATGGTGTTAGGGAGTGTTCTAATTTCATTCTTTTACATGTAGCTGTCCAGTTTTCCAAACACCACTTATTGAAGAGGATGTCTTTTCTCCATTGTATATTCTTGCCTACTTTATCAAAAATAAGGTGACCATATGTGCATGGATTTATATATGGATTTTCTATCCTGTTCCATTGATCTATATTTCTGTTTTTGTGCAAGTACTGTACTGTCTTGATTACTGTACTTTGTAGTACAGTCTGAAGTCCGGGAGCCTGATTCCTCCAGCTCCTTTTTTCATTCTCAAGATTGCTTTGGCTATTCGGGTTCTTTTGTGTTTCCATACAAATTGTGAAATTTTTTGTTCTACTTCTGTGAAAAATGCCATTGGTAGTTTGATAGGGATTGCATTGAATCTGTAGATTGCTTTGGGTAGTAGAGTCATTTTCAAAATTTTGATTTTTCCAATCCAAGAACATGGTATATCTCTCCATTTGTTTGTAAAATCTTTAATTACTTTCATCAGTGTCTTATAGTTTTCTGCATACAGATCTTTTGTCTCCTTAGGTAGGTTTATTCCTAGGTATTTTATTCTTTTAGTTGCAATGGTTAACAGGAGTGTTTCCTTAATTTCTATTTCAGAATTTTCATCACTATTGTATAAGAGTGCAAGAGATTTCTCTGTATGAACTTTGTATCCTGCTACCTTACCAAATTCATTGATTAGCTCTAGTAGTCTTCTGGTAGCATCTTTAGGATTCTCTATGTCATCTGCAAACAGTGACAGCTTTACTTCTTCTTTTCCAATTTGGATTTCTTTTATTTCTTCTTCTTTTCTGATTGCTGTGGCTAAAACTTCCAAAACTATGTTGAATAATAGTGGTGAGAGTGAATAACCTTGTCTTGTTCCTAATCTAAGAGGAAATGCTTTTAGTGTTTCACCATTGAGAACGAGGTTGGCTGTGGGTTTTTCATATATGATCTTTATTGTGTTAGGGTAAGTTCCCTCTATGCCTACTTTCTGGAGGTTTTTTTTGTTTATCATAAATGGGTGTTGAATTTTGCCCAAATATTTTTCTGCATCTATTGAGACGATCATATGTTTTTTCTCCTTCAATTTGTTAATATGGTTTATCACATTGATTGATTTGCGTGTATTGAAAAATCCTTGCAATCCTGAGATAAACCCCACTTGATCATGGTGTATGATTCTTTTAATGTGCTGTTGGATTCTTTTTGCTAGCATTTTGTTGAGGATTTTTGCATATGTGTTCATCAGTGATATTGGCCTGTAGTTTTCTTTCTTTGTGACGTTTTTGGTTTTGGTATCAGGGTGATGGTGGCCTCGTAGAATGAGATTGGGAATGTTCCTCCCTCTGTTTTATTTTGGAATAGGTTGAGAAGGATAGGTGTTAGCTCTTCTCTAAATGTTTGGTAGAATTCCCCTGTGAAGCCCTCAGGTCCTTGGCTTTTTTTGTTGTTGGACGATTTTTAATCACAGTCTCAAATTCAGTGCTTGTGATTGGTCTGTTTATATTTTCTATTTCTTCCTGGTTCAATCTTGGAAGGTTGTGCTTTTCTAAGAATCTGTCCATTTTTTCCAGGTTGTCCATTTTATTGGCATATTGTTGCTTGTAGTAATCTATCATGATCCTTTGTATTTCTGCAGTGTCAGTTGTTACTTCTTCCTTTTCATTTCTAATTCTATTGATTTGAGTCTTCTCCCTTTTTTTCTTATGAGTCTGGCTAATAGTTTATCCATTTTGTTTATCTTCTCAAAGAACTAGCTTTTAGTTTTATTGATCTTTGCTATCATTTCCTTCATTTCTTTTTCTTTTATTTTTGATCTGATCTTTTCGATTTCTTTTCTTCTGCTAACTTTGGTGTTTTTTTGTTCTTCTTTCTCTAATTGCTTTAGGTTCAAGGTTACATTGTTTATTTGAGATGTTTCTTGTTTCTTGAGGTAGGATTGTATTGCTATAAACTTCCCTCTTAGAACTGCTTTTGCTGCATCCCAGAGGTTTTGGGTCATTGTGTTTTCATTGTCATTTGTTTCTAGGTATTTTTTGATTTCTTCTTTGATTTCTTCAGTGATCTCTTGGTTATCAAGTAGTGCATTGTTTAGCCTCCATGAGTTTCTATTTTTTACAGATTTTTTCCTGTAATTGATATCTAGTCTCATAGCATTGTTGTTGGAAAAGACACTTTATATGATTTCAATTTCCTGAAATTTAACAGGCTTGATTTGTGACCCAAGATATGATCTATCCTGGACAATGTTCCATGAGCACTTGAGGAGACAGTGTATTCTGTTGTTTTTGGATGGAATGTCCTATAGATATCAATTAAGCCCATCTAGTTTAATATATCATTGAAAGTCTGTTTTTCCTTATTTATTTTCATTTTGGATGATCTGTCCATTGGTGACAGTGAGGTATTAAAGTCCCCTACTATGATTGTGTTACTGTTGATTTCCCCTTTTATGTTTGTTAGCATTTGCCTTATGTATTGAGGTGCTCCTATGTTGGGTGCTTAAATATTTACAATTGTTATATCTTCTTCTTGGATTGATCCTTTGATCATTTTGTAGTGTCCCTCTTTGTCTCATGTTATAGCCTTTATTTTAAAGTCTATTTTGTTTGATATGAGAATTGCTACTCCAGCTCCTTTTGATTTCCATTTGCATGGAATAGCTTTTTCCATCCCCTCACTTTCAGTCTGTATGTGTCCCTATGTCGGAAGGGGGTCTCTTGTAGACAGCATATATATGGGTATTGCTTTTGTATCCATTCAGCCAGTCTATGTCTTTTGGTGGAGCATTTAATCCATTTACATTTAAGGTAATTATCAATATGTATGTTCGTATTACCATTTTCTTAATTGTTTTGGGTTTGTTTTTGTAGGTCTTTTCCTTCTCTTGTGTTTACTGCCTAGAGAAGTTCCTTTAGCATTTGTTGTAAAGCTGGTTTGGTGTTGTTGTATTCTCTTGGCTTTTGCTTGTCTGTAATGGTTTTAATTTCTCTGTTAGATCTGAATGAGATCCTTGCTGGGTAGAGTAATCTTGTTTGTAGTTTTTTTTCCCTTTCATCACTTTAAATTTGTCTTGCCACTCCCTTCTGACTTACAGAGTTTCTGCTGAAAGATCAGCTGTTAACCTTATGGGGATTCCCTTGTATGTTATTTGTTGCTTTTCCCTTTCTGCTTTTAATATTTTTTCTTCGTATTTAATTTTTGATGGTTTGATTAATATGTGTCTTGGCGTTTTTCTCCTTGGATTTATCCTGTATGGGCCTCTCTGTGTTTCCTGGACTTTGTTGACTATTTCTTTCTCATATTAGGGAAGTTTTCAACTATTATCTCTTCAAATGTTTTCTTAGTCCCTTTCTTTTTCTCTTCTTCTTCTGGGACCTCTATAATTCGAACATTGGTACATTTAATGTTGTCCCAGTGTTCTCTAAGACTGTCCTCAATTCTTTTCATTCTTTTTTCTTTATTCTGCTCTGCAGTAGTTATTTTCACTATTTTATCTTCCAGGTCACTTATCCATTCTTCTGCCTCAGTTATTCTGCTATTGATTCCTTCTAGAGAATTTTTAGTTTCATTTATTGTGTTGTTCATCATTGTTTCTTTGCTCTTTAGTTCTTCTAGGTCCTTGTTAAACGTTTCTTATATTTTCTCCATTCTATTTCCAAGATTTTGGATCATCTTTACTATCATTACTCTGAATTCTTTTTCAGGTAGACTGCCTATTTCCTCTTCATTTGTTTTGTCTGGTGGGTTTTTACCTTGCTCCTTCATCTGCTGTGTGTTTCTCTGTCTTTTCATTTTGCTTAACTTACTGTGTTTGGGGTCTCCTTTTGCAGGCTGCAGGTTCGTAGTTCCCGTTTTTTTTTTTTTTTTTTTTGGTGTCTACCCCCAGTGGCTAAGGTTAATTCAGTGGGCTGTGTATGCTTCCTGGTGGCGGGACTAGTGCCTGTGTTCTGGTGGATGAGGCTGGATCTTGTCTTTCTGGTGGGCAGGACCACATCCGCTCGTGTCTTTTGGGGTGTCTGTGTCCTTATTATGATTTTAGGCAGACTCTCTGCTAATGGGTGGGGTTGTGTTCCTCTCTTTCTAGTTGTTTGGCATAGGGTGTCTAGCACTGTACCTTCCTGGTTGTTCAGTGGAGCTAAGTCTTAGCATTGAGATGCAGTTCTCTTGTAGAGCTTTCGCCATTTGATAGTACATGGAGCTGGGAGGTTTCTGGTGCACCAATGTCCTGAACTCGGCTCTCCCACTTCAGAAGCATAGTCCTGACACCCGGCCGGAACACCAAGTCCCTGTCAGCCACACAGCCAAGTACGTGGGGAGTTTCTTGCCTTTTGGGAAGTCTGAGGTCTTCTGCCAACATTCAATAAGTGTTCTGTAGGAGTTGTTCCACATGTAGATGTATTTCTGATGTATTTGTGGGGAGGAAGGTGATCTCCACGCCTTACTCCTCTGCCACCTTGAAGGTCTCCACCCTATGTCTTTTAATTGGAGCATTTAGTTCATTGACACTTCTTTTTTTTCGCTGTGTTGTGTCTTCATCGTTGCACACGGGTTTTCTCTAATTGTGGCAAGCGTGGGCTTCTCATTGCGATGGCTTCTTTTCTTGCAGAGCATGGGCTCTAGCCGTGTGGGCTTCAGAAGTTGCCATGTGTGGGCTCAGTAGTTGTGGTGCATGGTCTCTAGGGCATGCGGGTTTCAGTAGTTGCAGCTCATTGGCTCTAGAGGGCAGGCTCAGTAGTTGGGGCTCACGGACTTAGTTGCTGTGTGGCATGTGGGGTCTTTCTGGACCAGGGATCAAACACATGTCCCCTGCATTAGCAGGCGGATTCTTAACCACTGCACCAGCAGGGAAGTCCCAGTTCTTTGACATTTAAAAGTAATTATTGATAGATGTGTACTTATTGCAACTTTATTACCTTTTTTTTGTTTGTTTTTGTAGTTCTTCTCTGTTCTTTTCTTCTTCTTTTAGTTTCTTCCCTGTGGTTTGATGATTTTCTTTAGTGGTATGCTTGTGTTCCTTTCTCTCTACTTTTTGAGTATTTATTGTACGTTTTTGATTTGTGGTTACCATGGGGTTAATATATGTTGACCTATAACTATATCTGCTTGTTTTAAAAATGTAGTCCTTTAAGTTCAAACACATTCTAAAATATCTACCTTTTGTTTTACTCCCTTCCACCACATTCTGTGTTTTTGATGTCATATTTTACATCTTCATGTTTATCCCTTAACTGATTACTGTTGTTATAGTGGATTTTAAATTTTTTGGTCATTTAACCTTTGTACTAGCTTATTTAAGTGGATGATCCTCAGCTTTTACTATATATTTGTCTTTGATAGTGGGAGTTTTCCTTTAACATTTCTTTTAGGGTAGGTTTATTATTGATGTACTCTGGCCTGTCTGGGAAGTTCTTTATTTCTCTTTCAATTCTCAATGATAATTTTGCTTGGTACATAGCCGAGGTTGCAGGATTCTCCTTCAGCACTTTGAGGATATCATGCCACTCCCTTCTGGCCTGCAAATTTTCTGAAGAAAAATCAGCTGATATTCTTTTGGGGGTTCCCTTTTATATGAGTCTGTTTTTCTCTTGCTACCTTTAGAATTCTCATTTATCTTTAACTTTTGCCATTTTAATTATGGTATGTCTTGGTGAGGGTTTCTTTTCATTCATCTTGATTGAGACCCTCTGTGATCCTGTATTTGGATATCTGTTTCCTTCTTCAGGTTTGGGAAGTTTTCAGCCATAATTCCATCAAATACATTTTAGACCCCTTTTCTCTCTTCTCCTTCTCAGACCCCATGTAAAGTGAATACTGATATACTTGATGTTGTTACAGAAGTCCCTTAAACTGTTCTCATTTTTTAACATTTGGTTTTCGTTTTGCTGTTCTGATTGGGCGATTTCCATTATTCTACCTTCCTGGTCATTTATGTGTTCTTTTTAAAAAATATTTTATTTATTTATTTATTTTTATAGTAGGCCCTTGTTGGTTATCAATTTTGAATATAGCAGTGTGTACATGTCAATCCCAAACTCCCAATCTACTCTTCCCGCCAGCCATACCCCCTGGTAACCATAAGTTTGTTCTTTAAGTCTGTGAGTCTGTTCCTGTTTTGTAAATAAGTTCATACGTATCTTATTTTTTTATTCTGAAAAAAAAAGCAATATCATACGATATTTCCCTTTGTCTGTCTGAATTACTTCACTCAGTGTGACAATCTCTAGGTCCATCCATGTTGCTGCAAATGACATTATTTCATTCTTTTTAATGGCTGAATAATATTCCATTGTATATATGTACCACATGTTCTTCATCCATTCATCTGTCAATGTACATTCAGGTTGCTTTCATGTCTTGGTTATTGTAAACAGTGCTGCAATGAATATTGGGGTGCATATATCTTTTCAAACCATGTTTTTCTCCAGATATATGTCCAGGACTGGGAGTGCTGGATCATATGATAGCTCTATTTTTAGCTTTTTATTTTATATTGGAGTATAGTTGATTAACAATGTTGTGTTAGTTTCAGGTGTACAGCAAAGAGATTCTGTTATATATAAATGCATCTATTATTTTTGAAATTGTTTTTCCATTTATGTTGTTACCTAATATTGAGCAGAGTTCCCTGTGCTATACAGTAGGTCCTTGTTGATTATACATTGCAAATATAGCAGTGTGTACATATAAGTCCAAACTCCCTAACTATCCCTTCCCACCACCCTTCCTCCCTTGTAACCATAAGTTTTTTCTCTAAGCCTGTGAGTCTGTTTCTGTTTTGTAAATAAAGTTCATTTGTATCATTTCTTTTTAGATTCCTCAAAAAGCAATATCATATGTTACTTCTCGTTCTCTTTCTCACTTACTTCACTCAGTATGACAATCTCTAGGTCCATCCATGTTGCTGCAAATGGCATTACTTCATTCTTTTTAATGGCGGTTCCCTCATATGTTATTTGTCATTTTTCCCTTGTTGCTTTCAATATTTTTTCTTTGCCTTTAGTTTTTGTCAATTTGATTACTATGTGTCTTGGGATGTTCCTCCTTGGGTTTATCCTGCCTGGACTCTCTGCGCTTCCTTGACTTGGGTGACTGTTGCCTTTCCATGTTAAGGAATTTTTCAGCTATTATCTCTTCAAATATTTTCTCAGGTCCTTTCTATTTCTCTTCTCCTTCTGGTACCCCTAAAATGCGAATATTGGTGCATTTAATGTTGTCCCAGAGGTCTCTTAGACTCTCTGCATTTCTTTTCATTCTTTTTTTTTTTTTTTATTCTGTTCTGTGGCAGTGATTTCCACCATTCTGTCTTCCAGGTCACTTATCCTTCTTCTGCCTCAGTTATTCTGCTATTGATTCCTTCTAGTGTATTTTTTATTTCAGTTAGGGTATTATTCAACTCTGTTAGTTCTTTACTTTTTCTAGGTCTTTCTTAAATATTTCTTGCATCTTCTTTATCTTTGCCTCCATTCTTTTTCTGAGATCCTGGATCATCTTCACTATCATTATTCTGAATTCTTTTTCCAGAAGGTTACCTGTCACCACTTCACTCAGTTGTTTTTCTGGGGTTTTATCTTGTTCCTTCATCTGGGACATTTTTCTCTGCTGTTTCATTTTGTCTGACTTTCTGTGATTGTGGTTTCCGTTCTGCAGGCTGCAGGATTGTAGTTTTTCTGCTTCTGCTGTCTGCCTTCTGGTGGATGAGGCTATCTAAGAGGCTTGTGCAAGCTTCCTGATTAGAGGGACTGGTGGTGGGTAGAGCTGGGTTTTGTCTGTCTGGTGGGCAGGGCTGTGCTCAGTAAAACTTTAATTGGCTTCTCTGCTGATAGGTGGGGCTTGTTCCCTCCCTGTTGGTTGTTTGGCCCGAAACAACCCAGCACTGTAGCCTACAAGCTGTTTGGTGGGGCTGATGGTGCTCTCCAGGAGGATTCACACCAATGAGTACTTCCCAGAACTGCTGCCAGTGTATTTGTCCCTGCAGTGAGCCACAGCTGCCCCCTGCTTCTGCAGGAAAACCTCCTCCAATACTAGCAGGTAGGTCTCGCTCAGTCTCTTCTGGGGTCACTGCTTTTTTCCTTTGGGTCCTGGTGTGCACAAGACTTTGTGTGTGCCCTCCAAGAGTGGAGTTTCTTTTTCCCCCAGTCCTGTGGAAGTCCTGCTATCAAATCCTACTGGTCTTCAAAGCCTGATTCTCTGGGGACTCCTCCACCCATTGCCAGACCCCCAAGCTGAGAAGCCTGACAAGGGGCTCAGAACTTTCACTCCAGTGGGACAGCTTTTGTGGTATAATTGCTTTCCAGTTTGTAGGTCACCCACCCGTTGGGTGTGTGATTTGATTTGATTGCAATTGTGCCCCTCCTACCATCTTGTTGTGGCTTCTTCTTTGTCTTTGGATGTTGGATATCTTTTCTGGTAAGTTCCAGTGTTTTTTGTTGATGGTTGTTCAGCAGTTAGTTTTGATTCATGTGTTCTCGTAAGAAGGGGTGTGTGCACGCCCACCATCTTGAGCTCGGCTTATTTTTAGTTTTTTTTTTTAAAGGAACCTCCATACTGTTCTGCATAGTGTCTGTACCAATTTACACTCCCAACAACAGCATAGGAGGGCTCGCTTTTCTCCACACCCTCTCCAGCATTTATTGTTTATAGACTTTGCTGATGGCCATTCTGACTAGTGTGAGGTGATATCTCATTGTAGTTTTGATTTGCATTTCTCTAATAAACAGCAATGTTGAGCATCTTTTCATGTACCCCTTGGCCATCTGTATGTCTTCTTTAGAGAAATGTCTATTTAGGTCTTCTGCCAATTTTTGATTGGGTTTTTTTGTTTTTTGGATGTTGAGCCACATGAGCTGTCTGTAAATTTTGGAGACTAATCCCTTGTCGGATGCATCATTTCCAAAACTTTTCTTCCATTCTGTGGGTTGTCTTTTCGTTTTATTTGTGGTTTCCTTTGCTGTGCAAAAGCTTTTGAGTTTAATTAGGTCCCATTTGTTTACTTTTGTTTTTATTTCCATTATTCTGAGAGATAGATCAAAAAAGATATTTCTGTGATTTATATCAAAGAGTGTTCTGCCTGTATTTTCCTGTAAGAATTTTATAGTATCCAGTCTTAAATTTAGGTCTTTAATCCATTTTGAGTTTATTTTTGTGTATGGTGTTAAAGAATGTTCTAATTTCATTTTTTTACATGTACCTGTCTAGTTTTCTCAGCACCATTTAATGAAGAGACTGTCTTTTTTTCCATTGTATAGTCTTGCCTCCATTGTTGTAGATTAATTGACCATAGGTCTTGGGTCTATTTCTTGGCTTTGTATACTGTTCCTTTGATCTATATTTCTGTTTTTGTACCAGTACCATACTGTTTTGATGGCTGTAGCTTTGTCTGAAATCAGGGAGCCTGATCCCTCCAGTTCGCTTTTCTTTTTCAAGATTGCTTTTTCTATTTGAGACCTTTTTTGTTTTGATACAAATTTTCAGATTTTTTCTCCAGTTCTGTGAAAAATGCCATTGGTAGTTTGATAGGAATTGCATTGAATCTGTAGATTGCCTTGGGCAGTATAGTCATTTTAACAGTATTGATTCTTCCACTCCAAGAACGTGGTATATCTTTCTATCTGTTTGTGTTGTCTTTGATTTCTTTCATCAGTGTCTTATAGTTTTCAGAGCACAGGTCTTTTGTCTCCTTAGGTATTTTTATTCCTAGGTATTTTCCTCTTTTTGATGTGATGGTAAATGGGATTGTTTTTTGAATTTCTCTTTCTGATCTTTTGTCATTAGTGTATAGGAATGCAACAGATTTCTGTTTATTAATTTTGTATCCTGTGACTTCACCAAATTCATTGATGAGCTCTAGTACTTTTCTGGGAGCATCTTTAGGATTTTCTATGTATTGTATCATGTCATCTGCAAACAGTGACAGTTTTACTTCTTCTTTTCCCATTTGGATAACTTTTATTTCTTTTTCTTGTCTGACTGCCATGGTTAGGAATATGTTGTGTAAGAGTGGCAAAAGTGAACATCCTTGTCTTGTTCCTGATCTTAGGGGTAATGCTTTCACCATTTCACCATTGAGTATGATGTTAGCTGTAGGTTTGTCATAGATGACCTTTATTATGTTGAGGTATGTCTCCTCTATGCCCACTTTCTGGAGAGATGTTATCATAAACTGGTGTTGGATTTTGTCAAAAGCTTTTTCTGCATCTATTGAGATGATCACATGTTTTTATTCTTCAGTTTGTTGATGTGGTGTATTATGCTGACTGATTTGCAGATATTGAAAAATCCTTGCATCACTGGGAAAAGACCCACTTGATCATGGAGTATGATCCTTTTAATGTATTGCTGGATTCGGATTGCTAGAATTTTGTTGAGGATTTTTGCATCTACGTTCATCAGTGATATTGGCCTGTAATTTTCTTCTTCTTCTTTTTTTTTCTTTGAGGTGTCTTTGTCTGGTTTTGGTATCAGGGTGATTGTTTCCTCATAGAATGAGCTTGGGAGTATTCCTTCCTCTGCAATTTTTTGGGAACAGTTTCAGAGGAATAAGTCTTAATTCTTCTCTAAATGTTTGGTAGATTTCACCTGTGAAGCCGTCTCGTTCTGGCCTTTTGTTTGTTGGGAGTTTAAATCACAGTTTCAATTTCAGTACTTGCAATTGGTCTACTTATATTTTCTATTTCTTTCTTGTTCAGTCTTGGGGGATTGTACTTTTCCAAGAATTTGCCCATTTCTTCCAGGTTCTCCATTTTACTGGCATATAGTTGCTTGTAGTAGTCTCTTATGATCCTTTGTATTCTTGTGCTGTCCATTGTAACTACTGCCTTTTCATTTCTAATTTTATTGATTTGAGCCCTCTCCCTTTTTCTTGATGAGTCTTGCTAACGGTTTATCAATTTTGTTTATCTTTTCAAAGTAGCAGCTTTTAGTTTCATTGATCTTTTCTATTGTTTTCTTGGTCTCTATGCCATTTATCTGCTCTAATCTTCATTTCTTTCCTTCTGCTAATTTTGTGTTTTGTTTGTTTTCTTTCTCTAGTTGCTTTAGGTGTAAGGATAGGTTGTTTATTTGAGATTTTTCTTGTTCCCTGAAGTAAGATTGTACTGATATGAACTTCCCTCTTAGAACTGGTTTTGCTTAATCCCTTAGGTTTTGAATCAATGTGCTTTCATTTTCATTTGTCTCTAGGAATTTTTTTGATTTCCATTTTGATTTCTTCTATGATCCATTGGTTGTTTAGTACCATATTGTTTAACCTCCACATGTTTGCGCTTTTACAGGTATTTGTGTGTGTGTGTGTGTGTGTGTGTAGTTGATTTCTAATCTCATAGCATTGTGGTCAGAAAAGATGCTTGATATGATTTCAATTTCTTTATATTTGCCGAGTCTTGCTTTGTGGGCCAACATGTGATCAATCCTGGAGAATGTTTCATGTGTACTTGAGAAGAATGTGTATTCTGCTGCTTTTGGATATAATAAATATCAGTTTAGTCCATCTGGTCTAATGTGTAATTTCAGGCCTGTGTTTCCTCATTGATTTTCTGTCTGGATGATTTGTCCCTTGATGAAAGTGGGGTGTTAAAATCCTCCACTATTATTGTGTTAACTGTCGACTTCTCCCTTTATGGATGTTAGTATTTGACTTATATATTGAGGTGCTCCTATGTTGGGTGCATATATATTTACAACCATTATATTTCCTTCTTGGATTGTTCCCTTGATCATTGTGCAGTGTCCTTCTTTGTCTGTTGTAGCATTCTTTATTTTAAAGTCTATTTTGTCTGATATGAGTATTTCTACTCCAGCTTTCTTTTGATTTCCTTTTGCATGGAATAACTTCTTCCATCCCCTCACTTTCAGTCTGTATGTGTCACTAGATCTGAAGTGGGTCTCTTGTAGACAGTGTATATATGGGTCTTGTTTTTGTATTCATTCAGTCAGTCTATGTCTTTTGGTTGAAGTATTTAATCCGTTTACGTTTAAGGTAATTATTGATATGTATGGTCTTATTGCCATTTTGTTAATTGTTTTCGATTTGTTATTGTAGGTGTTTTTCTTCCCTTCTGCTTTTGTTCTCTTCTCTTTTGATTTGATGACTAATTTTAGTGTTATGTTTGGATTCTTTTTTCTTTTTTTGTGTGTATTTATTGTAGATTTTTGTTTTGTGGTTATCATGAGGTTTTGATATAGCAGTCTATAGATAAAGAAAATTGTTTTAAGTTGCTGGTTTCTTAATTTCAAATGAATTTCCAATATCCTGCATTTCTGTTCTTATGATCGGTGGTTTTGATATCATATTTGTGTGCAGACGATTTCCTACCTTTACTGTATGTTTGCCTTTGCTGGTGAGCTTTCCATTTATAATTTTCCTCTTTCTAATTGTGGGTTTTTCTTTTTTGCTTAGAGAAGTTCCTTTAGTATTTGTTGCAAAGCTGGTCTGGTGTTGTTGAATTCTCTTAGCTTTTGCTTGTCTGTAAAGCTTTTGATTTCTCCATCGAATCTGAATGAGAGCCTTGCAGGATGCAGTGTTCTTGGTGTAGGCTCTTCCCTTTCATCACTTTAAATATATCATGCCATTACCTTCTGGCCTGCAGATTTTCCACTGAGAAATCAGCTTATAACCTTATGGGAGTTCCCTTATATGTTATTTGTTGCTTTTTCCTTGTTGGTTTTAGAAATTTTTCTTTGTCTTTAACTTTTGTCAGTTTGATTACTATGTGTTTCAGTGTGTTCCTCCTTGGGTTTATCCTGCCTGGGACTCTGCACTTCTTGGACTTGGATGACTGTGCCCTTTCCCATGTTAGGGACGTTTTCAGCTATTATCTCTTCAAATATTTTTGCAGGTCCTTTGTCTCTCTCTTCTCCTTCTGGGACCCTTCTAATGCGAATGTTGGTGTGTTTAATGTTGTCCCAGAAGTCTCTTAGAGTGTCTTCATTTCTTTTCATTCTTTTCTTTATTCTGTTCCATGGCAGTGATTTCCACCATTCTGTCTTCCAGGTTACTTATCCATTCTTCTGCCTCAGTTACTCGCTATTGATTCCTTCTAGTGCATTTTTTATTTCAGTTATTGTATTGTTCAACTCTGTTTTTTCTTCTGGGTCTTTGTTAAGCATTTCTTGCATCTTGTCGATCCTTGCCTCCATTCTTTTTCTGAGATCCTGGATCATCTTCACTATCAGTATTCTGAATTCTTTTTCCAGAAGGTTGTCTATTTCCACTTCATTTAGTTGTTCTTCTGGGGTTTTATCTTGTTCCTTCATCTGAGACATATTCCTCTGCCATCTCATTCTGTCTACCTTTCTGTGATTACGGTTTCCATTCTGCAGGTTGCAGGACTGTAGTTCTTCTTGCTTCAGCTGTCTGCCCGCTCGTGGATGAGGCTGTCTATGAGGCTTTTGCAGGCTTCCGGATGGGTGGGACTCCACTGGTGTGTGGATCTGTGTCTTGTCCCTCTGGTGAGCAGGGCTGTGCTCAGGAAAATTTTAAGCAGCCTGTCTGCTGATAGGTAGGGCTGTGTTCCCACCCTGTTGGTTGTTTGGCCTGAGGCATCCCAGCACTGAGCCTGTTGGGTGGTGGCTTTTGGTTGCCTCATGTCAATGAGCACTTCCAGAACTGCTGCTGCAAGTGTCTTTGTCCTCACCGTGAGGCACAGTCGCCCCCCACCTCCACAGGAGACCCTCCCAAACTAGCACGTAGGTCTGGCTCTGTCTCTTATGAGATCACTGCTTTTTTCCCCTGGGTTCTTGTGTGCACAGGACCTTGTGTGTGCCCTCCAAGAGTGGAGTTTCTGTTTCCCCTGGTCCTGTGGATTTCCTGTCATCAAACCCCACTGGCTTTCAAAACCATATTCTCTAGGGGCTCCTCCTCCTGTTGCTAGTTCCCCAGGTTGGGAAAACTGACGTGGGCCTCAGGACTTTCACTCCTGTGGGTCAGTTGCTCTCCAGTCCATGGGTCGTCCACCCAGCAGTTATCAGATTTGATCTTATCTCTATTACGCCCCTCCTACCATCTCATGGTTTATTCTTTGGCTGTAGGGTATCTTTTTTTGGTAGGTTCCAGCATTTTTCTATCAATGGTAGTTCAGCAGTTAGTTGTGATTTTGGTGTTTCCATAAGAAGGGGTGAGCCCACATCCTTCTACTCTGTCATCTTGATCTCGAGTCCTATGTGTTCTTCTGTATCACCTAGTCTGCTGTTATTCTTTCTAGTGCATTTTTCATTTCAGTTATTGTATTCTTCCATTCTGACTGGTTCTTTTTATATTTTCTCATTCTTTGTTAATTTTCTCACTGTGTTCATCTATTCTTTTCCCAAATTCAGTTGGCATTCTTATTACTAATACTTTGAATTCTTTGTATGGTAAATTGTTTATTTCTGTTTCAATAGTTGTATGTTCAGGGGTTTTCTCTTGCTCTTTCAATTGAGACAAATTCCTCTGTCTTCTCATTTTGCTTATCTCCCTCAGTCTCTATGAAATTGCGTGAAACAGTTACCTACTGTGGTCTTGAAGGAGTGTCCTTATGTGGGAACATCCTTACATAGTCTGTGTTTGCCCAATGGCTTTGATGGGAGAGCTGAGCTTGAAATGGACACAGTTCATGTCTTTCCTCAGGGTGTGCTGTTAGCTATCACCTTGGTAGGAGGTGGGGCTGGAGATGAAGTTGCTAAGGCCAGAGCCAGGTGTGAGCTGGGGTTTTCCCTCTGCTCACTGGCTGTCTCTGCTCTATTGTGGGTGGGATCAGGTCCCAAGTTGCTGGAGCAGAAGCCCTATGGGTCAGGTCCAAGCTGGGTCTCTTCTCTTTAAGTTTGTGTTTCCCCCCCCCCACAGGACTGGTACCCTCACACCAGAGGGGAGCAGTACTGGAACAAGAGGGGCTGGTGTGAACACTCTGTGTGGGTCAGGGTGCTAGCTCTGGTGGTTCTTTCACAAACAGAGATTGAGGCTGCTTCTGATTTACTGCTTGTGTAAGCACCAGCCATGGCTGCCACTGTCCTGCTAGATCCCATTTTAGCTCTGAATCTCCTTTGTCCCTTGCAACTGATCTCTCCCCTTGACCTCTTCTGCCCTCACTTTGGTATGGAGTTGGACCATAGGGCAGGTGGGCCTTCTGTGTGCTCTCCACATGGGGGGGGCAGGGACTGTGGTGGTCCAGCCATAGACAGAGATAGGGGCTGCATCTGATGCAGCGCCTTGGTAAGCACCAGTAATGCCTGCACCCATCCTACTCAAAGGCCACTTTGAGTCTGAGCCACCTGTCTGACACAGTGAAGCTCTCTCCTCAGCCATGTCAACCCTTGCCCCAGTGTAGAGCTGTGTTAGAAAGCAAGTGGGGCTGGAGTGTTCTCTTGGCTCAAACTGGGGTGTGGGCCAGGGTGCTTGCAGCCAGCCACTCGTGCAGTCTCAATCCACCCCCTCTGCCCTCCTTCATGATCAAGCAAGCATGTGTGCACTCCTCAAGAGTGGAGTCTAGGCTTCCCACAGCTCTCCTGTTAGTCCCACTGGCCCTCCAACAAGCCAAGGGGGGTGGCTTATCTTCTCTGTGTGGTACCCCATGGCTGGGGTGCTCAATATTTGGCTCAAACCACTCACTCTCCAGGGCGGATCTCCACTTATGTAATCCCTTTTCCTCTGGGAATCTTCCTAAGGGGACAGGTCAGAATCTGATGGCATCTCATCCCTTCTTACCTGATTCCATGTGGATCTTTCTTACAGCTTTGATTGTACAGGAGTCTTTGTATCAGACTCCAATTAGTTTTCTGTGAGAATTGTTCTCACATGTAGATGTATTTTTGATGTGTTTGTGTGTAGGGGGTGAGTTCCATGTACTCTTACTCTGCCATCTTCATCTCCTCCTTGCCACAATGAAGTATTACTTCATATTCACCAGGATGACAATAATAATAATAATAATAATAATAATTTAAAAATAACTGTTGGTGAGGATGTGGAGAAATTGGGACCCTCAATACTTTGCTGTTGAGACATAAAACAGTCCAGACACTACGGAAAACAATTTGGCAGTTTCTAAAACAATTAAACATAGACCTATTAATTAATTAAAACTGTAGCCTTGTAGTTCCCATCATAGGTATATAATCAAAAGAACTGAACACAGGTACTCAAACAAATGCATTTAACACATATTGTTGCAACATTATTCACAATAACCAAAAGGTGAAAACAACCAAAATGTTCATCAAAGGATGAATGAATAAACCAATGAATATTATTCAGCTCTAAAAAGAATGAAGTATTAATACATGCTACAACATGGATGAAACTCAAAACATTATGCTAAGTGATAGAAGCCAGATACATTGTGTTACCCTATGTAAATGAAACATTCAGAATATACAGGCAATATTCAGTATAGATAAATCCATAGAAACAGAACACAGATTGGTATTTACCAGGGGCTAAGGGCAGAGGGGAACTGGAGAAACCACTTAATGGGTAAGGGGTTTTACCTTGGAGGGATGGAAATGTTTTTCAACTAGATAGAAGTGGTTGTGCAATGTTGTGAGGGCCCTAAATGTCACTGAATTGTTCAACTTTAAAATGGTTTCAGAGAGTGATCAAGATGTCTGAGGAGTAGGATCTGGGGCTCACCTCCCACAAATACATCAATAACACATCTAAATGTGAAATGATTCTCACAGAACATTTTCTGAAGGCTGGCAGAAGACCTCAGATTTCTGAAAGGGCAAGAAAATCTGCATGTAATCTGGTAGGACAAAAGAAAAAAGAAAAAAAAAGAGAAAGGAAACAGGATGGGACATGCACCCCTGGGAGGGAGCTGTGAAAGAAGAAAGGTTTCTAAACATTAGGAAATCCCCTCACTGGTGGGGAGATAAGTCAGAACAGCGGGGGAGCTTCAGAGCCTCAGAGGAGAGTGCAACAACTGGTTTGCGAAAGGCAAAAGGAAGAGAGACCTACATAGATGGTCAGTACCACCACCCTATGCTCCTCAGCCTGAGATGCCTCCTCTGCTGGTGTGGGCGGGGTCTGGGTGCTGAAGCTCAGGCTTCAGAGGTCAGACCCAGGGAAAGGACTGAGCTTGGCTGCACAGAGACAGCCTGAAGGGGTTGGAGTGTGGTGCAACTGCAACCGAATGTGTATGTGGAAGAAGCCTAGGCCCAACAGAGGGACAAGGTACAATTGTCGGAGGGAGTGCAAGGGGAGGGGTGGGACCTACATAGGAGCTTCATTCTGAACATGCACATACTCTGAGGTAACAGGACACCACTTACATGAGCTCTGGGGATGGGCAAGAGGTGCTGTCATCACAGGCTCCAAAGATGTGCACGGACCACTTCAGAGGTGTGTTGAGAGACCTGCAAGCAGGTGACAATCACTGCCCACATTGGCACAGGCCCTGGGCGTGTGTGCAGGCCTCTGCATCTACACACCCCCTATCAAAGGGATAATAGTCAGTACACACTGAGGAATGAGGCAGCAGGCATCCAAACTAAAAGCAGCCCTTGTGCCAAAAATATTAAACCCACACAAGTTATGCAGGGATTCTCCTGCATGTAAATAGTCTTCCAAGACTCCAGTAGATAAATCTTTCTCTTAACCTCACATAGTAAGAGAAATACAAGTAAAATGAAGAAGCAGAGGAGCCACTCCCAGTTAAAAGACCAAGAGAATTCCCCTGAAGGAAAAACAATGAAACAGACCTCTTTAGTCTGATAGACACCAAGTTCAAAAAGAAGGTAATGAAAATACCAAAGAAACTAAGAAAGATTATTGACAGAAGTGCAGATTACTACAAAAAGTAACTAGAAACTATATGGAGGAGCCAGGAAGAATTAGAAAATTCATTTGCTGAGATGAAAGCTGAGCTAAATACAATGATTAGCAGAATGAATAATGAAGAAGACTGAATAAGTAATCTGGAAGACAGAATAAGGGAAATCACCCAATCAGAAGAGCAGAAAGAAAGCCAAATGAAAAAAAAAATGAAAGCAGTATAAGAGAACTGTGGGGTAATATTAAGCTTGCCAATCTACACATAATAGGGATTCCAGAAGGGGAAGAAAGAAAAGGAGATAAAAAATGTATTTGAAGAAATTATGGCCGAAAACTTCCCAAACCTAAAGAAGAAAACAGATATGCAGGTACAGGAACCACAGAAGCTCCCAAACAAGATGAACCCAAACAGACCTACACCAAGGCATATTATAATAAAAATGGCAAAAGTTAAAGATAAAAAGAGGATTGTAAAGGAAGCAAGAGAAAAAAAAAAAAACAAAGAGTTAATTACAAGGGAATCCCCATAAGGCAATCAGCTGATTTCTCTACAGAAACGTTGCAGACCAGAAGGGAGTGGCAAAATACATTCAAAGTCCTGAAAGGGAATAATCTGCAACTTAGAATACTCTACCCAGCATGATTATCATTTAGAATACAAGGAGAGGTAAAGAATTTTTTAATTTTTTTTTATTAAGGTATAGATGTTTTACAATGTTGTGTTAGTTTCTACTGTACAGCAAAGTGGAGTTCCCTGTGCTATACAGCAGGTTCTCATTAGTTTTCTATTTTATACATATCAGTATATATATGTCAATCCCAATCTCCCAATTCATCCCACCCTTTCTCTCCCCCTTTGGTGTCCATATGTTTGTTCTCTAAGTCTGTGTTCCAGAATTTTTCAGACAAGCAAAAACTAAAAGAATACAGCAATACTAAACCTATCCTTAAGGAAATATTGAAAGGTCTTCCCTAAATAGAAAAGAAGCAAGAATCTATAGGAAAGAGAAAATCACAATTGGATAGTAAATCACTTAAATAAGCCAGTACACAGATTAAAAAATATTCTTTAAATACTATGAAAGTGATGGCAACCACAATGAACAGCAAAAGGATGAACATGAAGATGTAAAAGAGGACATCAGAATCATAAAATGTGGGGGAGGAGAGAAAGAAAATGTAGATTTCTTTCCCTAGAATGTGTTTGAGCCTATATGACTACCAGTCTAAGGCAAGTAGATATAGGAAGGGGTTAACATACTTGAAAAACAGGGTAACCACAAATCAAAAACATACAATAGATGCACAAATACCAAAAAGAAGAGAACATAAGCATAATTCAAAAGAAAATCATCAAACCACAAAAAGAAAAACAAAAAGAAAAAGAAAGGGACAAAGAAGAAATATAAAATCAATGGGAAAACAAGGTTTAAAATGACAATAAATACATATGTATCAGTAATTACCTTAAATGTCAATGGACTAAATGCTCCAATCAAAAGACACAGAGTGCCAGATTGGATAAACAAACAAGAGCCTACAGTAAGCTGCCTACAACAGATCCACTTTAGGGCAAAGGACAGACATAGATCGAAAGTGAGGGAATGAAAAAAGATATTTCATGCTAACGGAAATCATAAGAAAGAGAGGGTCACAATACTCATATCAGACAAAATAGACTTTAAAACAAAGACAATAAAGAATGAAAAAGAAGGACATATACAGTGATAAAAGGATCACTACAGGAAGAGGATTTTCAACTCATCAACATATATGTACCAAATATAGGAGCACCCAAATACATAAGACAAATACTAGCAAACATAAAGGGAGAAACTGACAGGAACAAAGTAATAGTAGGAGACTGTAACAGCCCACTTACCTCAATGGACAGATCTTCTAGATAGAAAATCAGTAATAAAGCAACAGAGATCCTAAATGATACTATAGGACAGTTAGACTTAATTGAAATTTCAGGACATTACATTCAAAAAAAAAAAAAAGAATACACATTCTTTTCAACTGCACATGGAACATTCTCTAGGATCGACCACATATTAAGGCACAGAACAAGTCTCAACAAATATAAGAGTATAAGAATTATTTCAAGCATACTCTCTGACCACAACAGCATGAAACTAGAAATCAACCACAGAAAAAGAAATGAGAAAAAAAAAAGCAAGCGATTACATGAAAACTAAAAAACATGCTACTAAAAAAAACCAATGGGTCAATGAGGAAATCAAAAAGGAAATTAAAAAATACCTTGAGACAACTGACAATGAAAACGTAACCATACAAAATCTATGGGATGTAGCAAAAGCAGTTATTAGAGGGAAGGTCATAGTGATATAGTCCTTCCACAAAGAAAAAAGAAAAGAAAAGAAAAATCTCAAATAAACAACCTATCCTACCACCTAAAAGAACTAGAAAAAAAAGAACAAACAAAACCTAAAGTCAGCAGATTGAAGGAAATAATAAAGATCAGAGAGGAAATAAAATAGAGACTAAAAAGAAAAAAGAAAAAATTTAATAAAACCAAGAGCTGGTTCTTTGAAAGTATAAACAATATAGATAAACCTTTGGCTAGGCTCCCCAAGAAGAAAAGAGAGAGAACCCAAATAAACAAAATAAAGAATGAAAGAGTAGAAATCTCAACTGATACTGCAGAAATACAAAAAACCATAAGAGAATGCTATGAACAATAATATGGCAACAAGTTCAACAACCTAGAAGAAATGGACAAGTTTCTAGAAACATATGGTGCATCAAAACTGAATCAAGAAGAAATAGATAATTTAAACAGACTGATCACTAGAAATGAAATAGAATATGAAGTTAAAAAAAAAATTCCTACAAACAGAAGTCCATTTGTACTGCTTCACAGGCAAATTCTAACAAACATACAAAGAAGAAATTTTACTGATCCTTCTCAAAATCTTCCAAAAGACTGAAGAGAAGGGAACACTCCCAGAGACATTCTATGAAGCCACCATCACTCTGATACCAAAACCAAAGATACCACCAAAAAAGAAAATTACAGGTCAATATCTTTGATACATATAGATGCATAAATACTCAACAGAATATTAGCAAACCAAATCCAAGAACACATAAGAAAGATCATACACCATGACCAGGTGGGATTCATCCCAAGTTCACAAGGATAGTTCAACATATGCAAATTGATGTGATATACCACATCAGTAAAAAAAAAAAAGAGACAAAAAACATATGATCATCTCAATAGATGCAGAAAAAGCATTTGACAAAATTCAACCTCCATTCATGATAAAAACTCTCACCAAGTGGGTATAGAGGGAACATATCTCAACATAATAAAAGCTATATATGACAAGCCCACAGCCAATATAGTATTCAATGGAGAAAAGTTGAAAGCCTTCCCGCTAAAATCTGGAAAAAGACAAGGATGCCCACTCTCACCACTTCTATTCAACATAGTATTGGAAGTCCTAGCCACAGCAATCAGACAATAAAAAGGAATAAAAAGTATCCAAATTAGAAGGACAGAGGTAAAATTGTCCTCATATGGAGATGACATGATACTATATATAGAAAACCCTAAAGACACCACACATAAACTACTAGAACTGGTAAATGAATTCAGCAAGGTATCAGGATATAAGATTAACATACAGAAATTGGTTGCATTTCTTTACACTAACAATGAAATAGTAGAAAGGGATTGTAAAAAAAACAATACCTTTTAAAATTACACCAAAGAAAAATAAATAAATAAAATATTTAGGAATAAACCTGACCAAAGAGGTGAAAGACTTATATGCTGACAACTATAAAACATTAATAAAAGCAATTAAAATGATTCAAAGAAATGGAAAAACATCCCACACTCTTGGACTGGAAGAATTAATATTGTCAAAATGGCCATACTACCCAAAGCAATACACAGATTTAACACAATCCCTATCAAATTACCCATGATTTTTTTCACAGAACTAGAACAACTAATCCTAAAATTTATGTGGAACCATAGAAGACCCAGAATTGCCAAAGCAATCCTGAGGAAAAAAGAACAAAGCAGGACCATAACCGTCTCAGACTTCAGACAATACTACAAAGTAGTAGTACAATACTACAGTATTGTAGTACAATACTACAGTAATCAAAACAATGTGGTATTTGCACAAAAACAGACATATGGATCAATGGAAAAGAATAGAGGGCCCAGAAATAAACTCACACACCTATGGTCAATTAATCTTCAACAAAGGAGGCAAGAATATAAAATGAGACAAAGACAGTCTCTTCAGAAAGTGGTGCTGGGAAAGTCAGACAGCTGCATGTAAATCAGTGAAGTTAGAACACACACTCACACTATGCACAAAAATAAGCTCAAAATGGCTTAGAGACATAAATATAAGACAAGACCCCATAAAACTCCCAGAAGAGAACATAGGCTAAACATTCTCTGACATAAATCTTACCAATATTTTCTTAGGTCAGTCTCCCAAGGCAATAGAAATAAAAGCAAAAATAAACTAATGGGACCTAATCAAACATACAAGCTAGAAACGCAAATCAAAACTACAATGAGGTACCACCTCACACCATTCAGAATGCCCATCATTAAAAGGTCTACAATTAACAAATACTGGAGTGGGTGTGGAGAAAAGGGAATCCTCCTACACTGTTGGTGGGACTGTAAGTTGGTGTAACCACTATGGGGAATAGTATGGAGCTTCCTCAGAAAACTAAAAATAGAATTACCATATGATCCAGCAATCCCACTCCTAGGCATATATCTGGACAAAACTACAATTCAAAAAGATAGATGCACCCCTATGTTCATAGCAGCACTATTCACAATAGCCAAGTCATGGAAACAAACCAAATAACCATCAACAGATGAATGGAAAAAGAAGCTGTGGTATATATATACAATGGAATAGTACTCAGCCATAAAAAACAATGAAATAATGCCATTTGTAGCAACATGGATGCAACTAGAGATTATCATACTAAGTGAAGTAAGTCAGAAAGAGAAAGACAAATACCATATGATATCACTTATATGTGGAATCTAAAATACGACACAGATGAACCTATCTATGAAGCAGAAACAGACTCATAGACATAGAGAACAGACTTGTGGTTGCCATGGGGGAGGAAGATAGGAGGAGATGGACTAGGAGTTTGGGGTTAGTAGATGCAAACTATTACAGAATGGATGGACACCAAGGTCCTACTGTATAGCACAGGGAACTACATTCAATGCCCTGGGATAAAATATAATGGAAAATAATATAAAAAAGAATGTATATATATGTATAACTGCATCACTTTGCTGTACAGTAGAAATTAACACAACCTTGTAAATCAACTATACTTCAATTTTAAAAAAGTAATCTTAATAATTTAGGGAAGCACTCAGACAACAGAAATTATCAAGATTAATTATATTTACTGTCCATATTCACTCAATGAAAGTTAATCTTCATATACTATTAACTTTAAAATGGAAAATGAAAAGAAAATATATAGTATGTCACCTCCTGTGATAAAAAATGTCAAATGAGAAAAAATGGTTTCTATTATATTATGTGAATTTCACCTCAATAAATCATTAAAAAATATACATATAATGTATGCTTGCTATAGAAAAATTGGGAAACAGAAAAGCATATAAAGAAAAAAGTAAATGTCACTTGTGTTTTCCCCATCTAAAGATAATTACTTTTAATGTTTTGTTTAACTACCATTATAATGTTTCCTTGGAAACGAGGTTTAGAGTTACAAAAAAAAATGACTAACATTACCTTAGTAATTAACACATGTATACTGAAGACTGCCTTGAAAGAATTACCTACTATAAAACCCAACCTGATTTAAATTAGTGGTAGGGTCTTTCCTGAGATGAATTAGCATTCAGGTAGAGATTCACATCCAGATTAAGTGAGCTGAAAGATGAAGCTGTGGGTTCTTCTTTCCCTTTTCTGTCCTTTGGGCTAGAACATCTCCCCCAAGAAATCACGGTTTTTTAATTTATGAAAGCAAAGACCCTGGACTCTGCTTTTAGGAGGACAATTCAGAAACAGTGAATAAAACTAAATAGACTGCCTTCCTATCTTCCAGTTTCCATATTTTTGGAAGATGGCAATTAGAAAAACAAGGAAGAGTCTGCATTGAAATAAATACAACACTTTTACTGCAATCAACATTATTAAAATCTTTGGGACTTTCCTAGTGATCCTGTGGTTAAGACTCCACGTTCGCAATGCAGGGGGCCTGGGTTCAATCCCTGGTCAGGGAACTAGAACCCGCATGCTGCAACTAAGAGCCTGCATGACACAACTAAAAGAGCCCACATGCCGCAACTAAAAATCCCCCACACCACAACGAAAATCCTGTGTGCCGCAACTAAGACCCGGTGCAGCCAAAATAAATAAATAAACAAACAAACAAACAAATAAATGAAATTATTAAAATCTTTAAAATAAAAGAAAAAGGTGAATTCAAGTAAACACAATATTGATGAAAAAATCTGCAACACTATTGTTTAAAATTAAGAATTTGGGAGGAAAATGACTATACCAAGATACAGATAAGTTCCCTTAAGAGATACCAGACATTTTTCTTTTCCACGTTGCTTTTTAACAAACACAGGAGTTGGATCTGATGACCTTTGAGGTCCCTCCCTACCCCAAGATTTTATAATTCTCTGAGTTGGTAGTGGGAGAGCTGTCCATCCTTAAAACAGTGTCCTCACTGTCAGCTCTATATACATACATCACATACATTTACACTTTCACACTTTAGCAAGTAATAGTAACAGTTTACATTGCTTAATGCTTTGTAATTTGCTAAATGCTCTTCATGTGCTATCTTATTCAACCCTAGCAATGGTACTATGGGGTGGATGGCATCATCCCTGTTTTACAAATGAAGAAATAGACCCAGAGAGAGGGTTATTCATTCTGTTTTCTCTAATTAGACAATCTACAAGACCCATCTTTGGTATATATCTTCTGCGCAGAAAACATGGACTGATTAAGATCCAACTTGAATTCAGATCATAATTCTCTAAATTCCTATTGTACTTAAAGTATGTTCTATACATTTTGCTACTATAGTGTTCTTTGTCCTTTATCTTGTCCTGTGTGTTGTACAAAGAAATGTATAAATTTTGCAACCAATGGGCTTGAATACTTACCTTGCCACATACTAGCTGTGTGACTTGAGCAAGTTGCCTAAGTACTCTGAATCTGAGTCCCTCTATCTGTAAAATAAGTAAAACAATCCTTACCTCACAAGCTAGTTTTGCTTAGCAAATAAGATAATGGATGTAAGTTATCTTTCCATGTTCCCTATCAGGCTATAAGCCCCAGAACAGCAGTGCTTATATCTTAAACCTCTGTTACTTCCCCAACAGAATTAGGTTAATAGTAAATATTTAAAAGCTACCTTCCCATGGACTAGAAAGTTTTGGAATGCACGTTTGAAGAACAGTAGGCTACTTCATAACACATATAGCCTCATTTTTTAGTGTCTTTGACTCTAATATACCTAAATCTCTTTTGCTGGATCTGATTAAAACTTTAATATGCTAATTAGCAGGTCAATGGCTTCCACATTTACAAACCATTTACTCATCAGATAAACGGAGTCTCTTTAATTTTAATGCATAGGATCTAGAGAAACTACACATTTTCTGAAATCATTGTTAATAATGATTTTAGACACTGAACGGGAGCAGAATACATGACCCAAAATTATGCCAAGTTGGCATGTGGATTATTTTGAGCTGAAGGCAATCAAGACCCATCTGACTTAAGAAAAACTTTTACCTCATCCTTAACTGCCTAAAATAATTTAGATAGGGGGCCGGGCTCAGAGAAACAGCTGTTACCAGAGGTAACTTTTATCTGAATGACCTATCTGTACATCAGGGCAAGTATCTAATAACAAAACATCTGCTCTTCTTACTGTCCTGTGACTTACCCTCCTCCTCTTTGAAGCACCAGGCCCCTATCCCATTCCTTAGCTCTGGATGGTGTATAAGCTTCAACTGCCAGACTTGCCCTTCAGTCCTATATTTTTATGGGACTACCATACATATTTAATTAAATTTATTTTTCTCCTGTTAATCTGTCATATCAATTTAATTACTAGACAAGTAAAGAGAACCTAGAAATTTACAGGAAATATTTTTCCTCCCTACAACATA
This sequence comes from Eubalaena glacialis, assembly GCF_028564815.1. Taxonomy (NCBI): domain Eukaryota; kingdom Metazoa; phylum Chordata; class Mammalia; order Artiodactyla; family Balaenidae; genus Eubalaena; species Eubalaena glacialis. Next base: position 59,045,670 of record NC_083736.1, on the reverse strand, counting down.
AACTGTCTATTGGTGGCTTTTGCTGTTGCTGTGACACCTATAATAAGCAGCCACTCTATTCATTGACAAAGATAACTCACTTTAAACTCCTTAAAGCCTGCAATTATATTTATTGGGGAGGGGCTAATGGAAGAAGCATGGGAAAGTAAAAGTAGGGAGTACAGTATTTGCCAGAAAGGTTTATACCAACACAGTGAATGTGATAGATGATCCTTAAATAAATGGATATCTTCTTATATACCATTCTTTATTCTTTCTCTCTCTGTTGCACACGTGAGGGTGAGAGCTCCAAATATTATATTTAAATAGACATTTTCTTCCAATGATCATAAAGTGCTTGAATGTGGTTAGCAGCTTCAGTCTCAAATGTGAATATTTTAAAAAATATTTTAAATTTTTATTCTTTATTTTTACTGTATATAAAACTGTAACTATTTCTTTAAATTCATTTTCTAGCTAAGTTCCACTTATTCAAAGCCTAGATAAAATCACCCATGCAGCTTGGTGTAGTAGAAAAAAACATTAGGCTTAGAGACAGACCAGAGTTGGATTTCTGGCTCTATCATATAATGGCTATGTGACTTTATGTAAACCTTTGAGTCTCAGTTTCTAAATTTATTATGTGAGGATAGTTGATGAAATGACATTATTCTGAGGCTCAAATAAGATGCTAGATCTTAAAATACTTTAAAAATGTAAAGGTTTACATTAATTATACCCCAATAAAGCTACTAATGTAATTGAATGTTTATTATAACATAATGCAGAAATAATTTGTGTAATTGTACTTTTCCTTTTGAGGTGTAAAATGGCATCCTAAAATGTATACAGTTTGACTATTTTTATTATAATTAAAAATAGGATCACAGAATGTCAATGTTGAAATACACCTTGGAGCTAATCTGGTCCATCTCACTTCACTGTATAGAGGGGAGCTTTGAGGCCAAGAGGGAAAAGGGACTTGCCTTAGGTTATGCAATTAGTCAGTAGTGAAACCAAGATTGGAAATCTGGTCTCCTTCCAGCCCAGTGCCTTTCCTACTCTACTGCAATGCCTCACTGGATTGGTCTTTTTAGGTTTTGTTATGAAACTACTGTCCATCCCCAAATTTCCCTTTATTGCCCTGAATCAAGATATTGATATGCATTGTTAAGCAGGATTCTCCTTGAGGAAAGATCACTTTACATGAAGAAAATAACTTAGCAGTCAATTCTTCCATACATTTTTTAATCTTCCTGCCAGTATCTTGGCAACTACTGCATAGATCCTGGATCAATAGGTAGGAAAGTCAAGAAATGTGATCCAACTGGGAGGCATGCTACTATTTCTCAGGGATATGCAGGTCTTGGCCTTTCTGGGAGCAACAAAGAGAAAAAAGTTACCAACTAGCACAGTGGTAAGTGTTCCATTAGTGTTCATTTGATTCCCTTTCCCCTGACATTGTGATAGAATTTTATTATCTACAAAGTATGTTCACATTTATTACCTCAAATTATTCTCACACCAACTGCATGAGGTAGGGATTATTATCCCCATATTACAGATGAGAAAATTGAAGTTCACATAGATTAAATGAATTATCCAAATTTACATGGTAAATAAGAGGCAGAACTGAGATTTCAATTCAGATTGTTTGTCTTCAAATCAAAGGATCTTGCCCATAAACCACAGTTGCTGTAATTTTGGCATACTTAATGAATTCTGAAAAATATTATTAAGGATGTAATTAAAAGTTAATGAATACCATGCAGAAGAAGTTCTAAAGGCTGTAACTTAAAATAGACAAATATTTCCACCTTCCTTTGAAACTACATGAACATTTCTAAATTATAAAAATAAAAGAGGCTTAAATTCGTTAGACTAATCAAGTGTCCAAAAGTATGTGACATGAGTCTAGAACCAGTCAGAACAAACTGCAGGAGATTGGGTCAAGATGGCAGAGTAGAAGGACATGCTCTCTCTCCCTCTTGGGAGAGCACTGGAATCACAACTAACTGTTGAACAATCATCAACAGGAAGACACTGGAACTCACCAAAAAATATACCCCACATCCAAAGACAAAGGAGGAGCCACAGTGAGGTGGTAGGAGGGGTGCAATCACCATAAAATCAAATCTCATAACCACTGGGTGGGTGACTCACAAACTGGAGAACAATTATACCACAGAAGTCCACCCACTGGAGTGAAGGTTCTGATCCCCACATCAGGCTTCCCAAGCTGGGGGTCTGGCAATGGAGGAGGAATTCCCAGAGAATCAGAATGTGAAGGCCAATGGGATTTGACTGCAGGAAATTGACAGGACTGGGGAAAACAGAGACTCCATTCTTGAAGGGCACACACAAAGTAGTGTGCACATCAGGACCCAGGGGAAAGGAACAGTGACCCAATAGAAGACTGAACCAGACCTACCTGCTAGTGTTGGAGGGTCTTCTGCAGAGATGGGGGGTGGCTGTGGTTTACCATGGGGACAAGGACAATGGTAGCAGAAGTTCTGGGAAGTACTCCTTGGTGTGAGCCCTCCCAGAGTCTGCCACTAGCCCCAGCAAAGAGCCTAGAGGCTCCAGTGCTGGGACGGCTCAGGCCAAACAATCAACAGGGAGGGAACTCAGCCCCTCCCATCAGCAGACAAGGGGATTAAAGTTTTACTGAGCTCGGCCCACCAGAGCAACACCAAGCACTACCCACCACCAGTCCCTCCCATCAGGAAGCTTGCACAGGCCTCTTAGATAGCCTCACCCACCAGAGAGCAGACAGCAGAAACAAGAAGAACAACAATCCTGCAGCCTGTGGAATGAAAACCACATTCACAGAAAGATAGACAAAATGAAAAGGCAGAGGACTATGTATGAGATGAAGGAAAAATATAAAACTCCAGAAAAACAACTAAACAAAGTGAAGATAGGTAACCTTCCAGAAAAAGAATTCAGAATAATGATAGTGAAGATGGTCCAGGACCTCGGAAAAAGAATGGAGGCAAAGATCGAGAAGATGCAAGAAATGTTTAACAAAGACCTAGAAGAATTAAAGAAAAAACACATAGAAGAATTAAAGAACAAAAAACCAGAGATGAATAATACCATAACGGAAATGAAAAATACACTAGAAGAAATCAACAGCAGAATAACTGAGGCAGAAGAATGGATAAGTGACCTGCAAGACAGAATGGTGGAATTAATTCCATGGAAAAGAATAAAGAAAAAAGAATGAAAAGAAATGAAGACACCTAAGAGACCTCTGTGACAACATTAAATGCACCAACATTCACATTATAGGGCTCCCAGAACAAGAGAGAGAGAAAGGACCCAAGAAAATATTTGAAGAGATTAGAGTTGAAAACTTCCCTAACATAGGAAAGGAAATAGCCACCCAAGTCCAGGAAGGGCAGAGAGTCCCAGGCAGGATAAACCTAAGGAGAAACAAGCTGAGTCACATAGTAATCAAATTGACAAATATTAAAGACAAAGAAAAATTATTAAAAGCAACAAGGGAAAAATGACAAATAACATACAAGGGAACTCCCATAAGGTTAACAGCTGATTTGCCAACAGAAACTCTACAAGCCAGAAGGGAGTGGCACGATATATTTAAAGTGATGAAAGGGAAGAACCTACAACCAATATTACTCTATCCAGTATGGATCTCATTCAGATTCGACAGAGAAATCAAAACCTTTACAGACAAGCAAAAGCTAAGAGAATTCAGCACCACCAAACCAGCTCTACAACAAATGCTAAAAGGACTTCTCTAAGTGGGAAACACAAGAGAAGAAAAGGACCTACATAAAACAACCCAAAACAATTAAGAAAATGTTAATAGGAAGATACATATCAATAATAACCTTTAATGTGAAAGGATTAAATGCTCCAACCAAAAGACAGGCACACTGAATGGATAGAAAAACAAGACCAATACACATGCTGTCTACAAGAGACCCACATCAGGCCCAGGGACACATACAGACTGAACGTGAGGGGATGGAAAAAGATATTCCATGCAAGTGGAAATCAAAAGAAAGCTGGAGTAGCAATACTCATATCAGATAAAATAGACTTTAAAATAAAGAATGTTACAAGAGACAAGGAAGGACACTGCATAATGATCACAGGATCAGTCCAAGAAGAAGATATAACTATTATAAATATACATGCACCCAATGTAGGAGCACCTCAATACATAAGTCAGATGTTAACAGCTATAAAATAGGAAATTGACAGTAACACAATAATTGTGGGGGATTTTAACACCTCACTTATACCAATGGATACATCATCCAGACAGACAATTAATAAGGAAACACAAGCTTTAAATGACACAATAGACCAGAGAGATTTAATTGATAATTATAGGGCATTCCATCCGAAAACAACATATTACACTTTCTTCTCAAGTGCACATGAAACATTCTCCAGGATAGATCATATCGTGCATCACAATTCAAGCTTTGGTAAATATAAGAAAATTAAAATAATATCAAGCATCTTTTCTAAACACAGTGTTCTCAGACTGGAAATAAATTACAGGAAAAAAAATACTTAAAACACAGAAACACACAGAGGCTAAACAATACATTACTAAATATCCAAGAGATCACTGAAGAAATCAAGAGGAAATCAAAAAATACCTAGAGACAAATGACAATGAAAACACGATGATCCAAAACCTATGGGATACAGCAAAAGCACTTCTAAGAGGGAAGTTTATAGCTTTACAAGCCTAGCTCAAGAAACAAGAAAAATCTCACACAATCTAAACATACATCTAAAGGAACTAGAGAAAGAAGAACAAACAAAACCCAAAGTTAGTAGAAGGGAAGAAATCATAAAGATCAGAGCAGAAATAAATGTAATAAAAACAAAGAAAATAATAGCAAAGATCCATAAAACTAAAAACTGGTTCTTTGAGAAGATAAACAAAATTGATAAACCTTTAGCTAGACTCATCCAGGAAAAGGGGGAGAGGACTCAAGTCAATAGAATTAGAAATGAAAAAGGAGAAGTTACATTGGACATCATGGAAATACAAAGCATCTTAAGAGACTAATATAAGCAACTCTATCCCAATAAAATGGACAACCTGGAAAAAATGGACAAATTCATAGAAAGGTATAACCTTCCGAGACTGTACCAGGAAGAAACAGAAAATATGAACAGAACAGTCACAAGTAATGAAGTTGAAACTGTGATTAAAACTCTTCCAACAAGCAAAAGTCCAGGATCAGGTGGCTTCACAGGTGAATTATATCAAACATTTAGAGGCGAGCTAACACCCATCCTTCTCAAAATCTTTTGAAAAACTGCAGAGGAAGGAACACTCCCAAACTCATTCTAGGAGGCCACCATCACCCTGATACCAAAACCAGACAAAGATACTACAAAAAGACAAAATTAGAGACCAGTATCACTGATAAATATAGATGCAAAAATCCTCAACAAAATACTAGCAAACAGAATCCAACAACACATTAAAAGGATCATATATTATGATCAAGTGGGATTTATCCCAGGGATGCAAGGATTCGTCAATATACGCAAATCAAACAATGTGACACCCTATATTAAAAACTGAAGATAAAAAAATGATCACGTCAATAGATGCATAAAAAGATTTTGAAAAAATTCAACCCCGATTTATGATAAAAACTCTCCAGAAAGTGGGCATAGAGGGAACCTACCTCAACATAATAAAGGACATATTTGACAAACACATGGCAAACATCATTCTCAATGGTGAAAAACAGAAAGCATTTCCTCTAAGATGAGGAGCAAGACAAGGATGTCCTTTCTCACCACTATTATTCAACATAGCTTTGGAAGTCCTAGCCTCGGCAATCAGAGAAGAAAAAGGGATAAAAGGAATCCAAATCAGAAAAGAAGAAGTAGAGAGGGCAGACAGCAGAAGCAAGAAGAACTACAATCCTGCAGCCTGTGGAACAAAAGCCACATTCACAGAAAGATAGACAAGATGAAAAGGCTGAGGGCTATGTACCAGATGAAGGAACAAGATAAAACCCCAGAAAAACAACTAAATGAAGTAGAGATAGGCAACCTTCCAGAAAAAGAATTCAGAATAATGATAGTGAAGATGATCCAGGACCTTGGAAAAAGAATGGAGGCAAAGATCGAGACGATGGAAGAAATGTTTAACAAAGACCTAGAAGAATTAAAGAACAAACAAACAGAGATGAACAATACAATAACTGAAATGAAAGGTACACTAGAAGGAATCAATAGCAGAATAACTGAGGCAGAAGAACGGATAAGTGACCTGGAAGACAGAACGGTGGAATTCACTACTGTGGAACAGAATAAAGAAAAAAGAATGAAAAGAAATGAAGACAGCCTAAGAGACCTCTGGGACAACATTAAACCTAAAAACATTCACATTATAGGGGTCCCAGAAGGAGAAGAGAGAGAGAAAGGACCAGAGAAAATATTTGAAGAGATTACAGTCGAAAACTTCCCTCACATGGGAAAGGAAATAGCCACCCATGTGCAGGAAGCACAGAGAGTCCCATACAGGATAAACCCAAGGAGAAACAGGCTGAGAAACATAGTAATCAAAATGGCAAAAATTAAAGACACAGAAACTTTATTGAAAGCAGCAAGGGGAAAACGAAAAATAACATACAAGAGCACTCCCATAAGGTTAACAGCTGAATTCTCTGCAGAAACTCTACAAGCCAGAAGGGAGTGGCATGATATACTTAAAGTGATGAAAAGCAAGAACCTACAACCAAGATTACTCTACCCAGCAAGGATATCATTCAGATTCGATGGAGAAATCAAAAGCTTTAAAGACAAGCAAAAACTAAGAGAATTCAGCACCACAAAACCAGCTCTACAACAAATGCTAAAGGAACTTCTCTAAGTGAGAAACACAAGGGAAGAAAGGATCTACAAAAACAAACACAAAACAAAAAAGAAAATGGTCATAGGAACATACATATCGATAATGACCTTAAACGTGAATGGATTAAATGCTCCAACCAAAAGACACAGGCTTGCTGAATGGACACAAAAAACAAGACCCATATACATGCTGTCTACAAGAGACCCACGTTAGACCTAGGGACACATACAGATTGAAAGCGAGGGGATGGAAAAAGATTTTCCTTGCAAATGGAAATCAAAAGAAAGCTGGAGTGGCAATACTCACATCAGATAAATAGACTTTAAAATAAAGACTATTACAAGAGACAAGGAAGGACTCTACATAATGATCAAGGGATCAATCCAAAAAGAAGATATAACAATTATAAATATATATGCACCCAACATAGGAGCACCTCAATACATAAGGCAACTGCTAACAGCTATAAAAGAGGAAATTGACAGTAACACAATAATAGTGGGGGACTTTAACACCTCACTTACACCAATGGACAGATCATCCAAAATGAAAATAAATAAGGAAACAGAAGCTTTAAATGACACAATAGACTAGATAGATTTAATTGATATTTATAGGACATTCCATCCAAAAACAGCAGATTACACTTTCTTCTCAAGTGCGCACAGAACATTCTCCAGGATAGATCACATCTTGGGTCACAAATCAAGACTCAGTAAATTTAAGAAAATTGAAATCATATCAAGCATCTTTTCTGACCACAGTGCTATGAGATTAGAAATGAATTACATGGAAAAAAACGTAAAAAACACAAACACATGGAGGCTAAACAATACGTTACTAAACAACCAAGAGATCACTGAAGAAATCAAAGAGGAAATCAAAAAATACCTAGAGACAAATGACAATGAAAACACGGCAATCCAAAACCTAGGGGATGCAGGAAAAGCAGCTGTAAGAGGGAAGTTTATAGCAATACAAGCCTACCTCAAGAAACAGGAAACATCTCAAATAAACAACCTAACCTTACACCTAAAGGAACTAGAGAAAGAAGAACAAACAAAACCCAAAGTTAGCAGAAGGAAAGAAATCATAAAGACCAGAGCAGAAATAACTGAAATAGAAACAAATAAAATAATAGCAAAGTTCAATAAAATTAAAAGCTGGTTCTTTGAGAAGATAAACAAAGTTGATAAACCATTAGCCAGACTCATCAGGAAAAAGAGGGAGAGGACTCAAATCAATAAAATTAGAAATGAAAACGGAGAAGTTACAAGAGACAAAGCAGAAATACAAAGCATCCTAAGAGACTACTATAAGCAACACTACACCAATAAAAAGGACAACGTGGAAGAAATGGACAAATTCATAGAAAGGTATAACCTTCCAAGACTGAACCAGGAAGAAATAGAAAATATGAACAGACAAATCACAAGTAAAGAAATTGAAACTGTGATTAAAATTCTTCCAACAAACAGAAGTCCAGGACCAGACGGCTTCACAGGTGAATTCTATCAAACATTTAGAGAGGAGCTAATATCCATCATTCTCAAACTCTTCCAAAAAATTTCAGAGGAAGGAACACTCCAAAACTCATTCTATGTGGCCACCATCACCCTGATACCAAAACCAGACAAAGGTACTACAAAAAAAGAAAATTACAGACCAATATCACCGATTAATATAGATGCAAAAATCCTCAGCAAAATACTAGAAACAGAATCCAACAACACATTAAAAGGATCATACACCATGATCAAGTGGGATTTATCCCAGGGATGCAAGGATTCTTCAATATACACACATCAAACAATGTGATACAGCATACTAACAAATTGAAGAATAAAAACCATATGATCCTCTCAATAGATGCAGAAAAAGCTTTTGACAAAATTCAACACCCATTTATGATAAAAACTTTCCAGAAAGTGGGCATAGAGGAAACCTTCCTCAACATAATAAAGGCCATATATGACAAACCCACAGCAAACATCATTATGAATGGTGAAAAACTGAAAGCATTTCCTCTAAGATCAGGAACAAGACAAGGATGTCCACTCTCACCACTATTATTCAACATAGTTTTGGAAGTCCTAGCCAGAGAAGGCACTCAGAGAAGAAAAAGAAATAAAAGGAATACAAATTGGGAAAGAAGAAGTAAAATGGTCACTGTTTGCAGATGACATGATACAATGCATAGAGAATCCCAAAAATGCCACCAGAAAACTACTAGAGCTAATCAGTGAATTTGGTAAAGTTGCAGGATACAAAATTAATGCACAGAAATCTCTTGCATTCCTATACACTAATGATGAAAAATCTGAAAGAGAAATTATGGAAACACTCCCATTTACCATTGCAACAAAAGGAATAAAATACCTAGGAATAAACCTACCTAGGGAGACAAAAGACCTGTATGCAGAAAACTATAAGACACTGATGAAAGAAATTGAAGATGATACCAACAGATGGAGAGATATACCATGTTCCTCGATTGGAAGAACCAATACTGTGAAAATGACTATACTACCCAAAGCAATCTACAGATTCAATGGAATCCCTATCAAATTACCAATGCATTTTTTACAGAACTAGAACAAAAAATCTTAAAATTTGTATGGAGACACAAAAGACCCTGAATAGCCAAAACAGTCATGAGGGAACAAAAACGGAGGTGGAGGAATCAGACTCCCTGACTTCAGACTATACTACAAAGCTACAGTAATCAAGACAATATGGTACTGGCACAAAAACAGAAACATAGATCAATGGAACAAGATAGAAAGCCCAGAGATAAACCCACGCACCTATGGTCAACTAATCTATGACAAAGGAGGCAAAGATATACAATGGAGAAAAGACAGTCTTTTCAATAAGTTGTGCTGGGAAAACTGGACAGCTACATGTAAAAGAATGAAATTAGAACACTCCCTAAAACCATACACAAAAATAAACTCAAAATGGATTCGAGACCTAAATGTAAGACTGGACACTATAAAACTCTTAGAGGAAAACATAGGAAGAACACTCTTTGACATAAATCACAGCAAGATCTTTTTTGATCCACCTCCTAGAGTAATGGAAATAAAAACAAAAATAAACAAATGGGACCTAATGAAACTTCAAAGCTTTTGCACAGCAAAGGAAACCATAAACAAGATGAAAAGACAACCCTCACAATGGGAGAAAATATTTGCAAACGAATCAATGGACAAAGGATTAATCTCCAAAATATATAAACGGCTCATGCAGCTCAATAGTAAAGAAACAAACAACGCAATCCAAAAATGGGCAGAAGACCTAAATAGACATTTCTCCAAAGAAGACATACAGATGGCCAAGAAGCACATAAAAAGCTGCTCAACATCACTGATTATCAGAGAAATGCAAATGAAAAATACAATGAGGTATCACCTCACACCAGTTAGAATGGGCATCATCAGAAAATCTAGAAACAACAAATGCTGAAGAGGGTGTGGAGAGAAGGGAACCCTCTTGCACTGTTGGTGGGAATGTAAATTGATATAGACACTATGGATAACAATATGGAGGTTCCTTAAAAAACTAAAAATAGAATTGCCATATGACCCAGCAATCCCACTACTGGGCATATACCCAGAGAAAACCGTAATTCAAAAAGACACATGCACCCCAATGTTCATTGCAGCACTCTTTACAATAGCCAGATCATGGAAGCAAACTAAATGCACATTGACAGACGAAAAGGTAAAGAATTTGTGGTACATATATACAATGGAATATTACTCAGCCATAAAAAGGAACGAAATTGGGTCATTTGTTGAGATGTGGATGGACCTAGAGACTGTCATACAGAGTGAAGTAAGTCAGAAGGAGAAAAACAAATATCGTAAATTATCGCATGTATGTGGAACCTAGAAAAATGGTACAGATGAACCGGTTTGCAGGGCAGAAGTTGAGACACAGATGTAGAGAACAAACGTATGGACACCAAGGGGGGAAAGCTGCGGAGGTGTGGGGATGGTGGTGTGATGAATTGGGCAATTGGGATTGACATGTATACACTGATGTGTGTAAAATTAATGACTAATAAGAACCTGCTGTATAAAAAAATAAAGTAAACTTCAAAAATTAAAAAAAACCTAATACTAAATTTTCTTTGGGTTATTTGTATGGAAATATGTTAATATAAATGTTTCAGACATTACATGAAATTCCTATAAATCTTATATGTTCTGGTATAATGTTATAAGTCATAATTCTAGTTATTATTTTAAAATGTATATCTCAGAAATAACTAAATTTCCTTGTCAATTGCATTATTATGAACTTTCATCAAATCTTTACCCGTGGTCATTTGTAAGTCTTTTGTCATTTACAGACAGATCTGGGTGTACTCTGATGCTTTTGCAAAAGTGTTCCCATAAAAAGTTTTCATCTTCAAGGAATTCATGGAAAAGACTCTGACAGGCACAGGTTTCTGGTAACTGACTATACTGCTGAACTAAATGAATAAGCATTTTCAGAACTCTAATGGAAAACTGATGAATTCATAAAAGTGCTAAAAAAGATCAAGATGAAAAAATAATTAATTACAGGGGACCGAGTGAACTGATGAGGATTATTATAATTTTTGTGACTTTCTCTTTGAATAGTAATTTAAAAAGTAATGCCACAATGAATATACATGTACATTAAAAAATGTGCATTCAGAAAAAAAAAGAAAAGAAAAGAAGAAGTAAATCTGTCACTGTTTGCAGATGGCATGATACCATACATAGATAATCCTAAAGACACCCCCAGAAAACTACTGGAGCTAATCAAAGAATTTGGTAATGTTTCAGGATACAAAATTAAAGCACAGAAATCACTTGCATTTGTATACACTAACAGTGATATATCAGAAAGAGAAATTAAGGAAACAATCCCTTTTACCATTGCAACAAAAAGAATAAAATACCTAGAAATAAACCTACCTAAGGAGGTAAAATGCCTGTACTCAGAAAATTAAAAGCACTGATGAAAGAAATCAAATATGACACAAACAGAGAGATATACCATGTTCCTGGATTGGAAGAATCAATATTGTGAAAATGACTATACTACCCAAAGCAATCTACAGATTCAATGCGATCACTGTCAAATTACCAATGGCATTTCTTACAGAACTAGAACAAAAAAATCTTAAAATTTGTATGGAGACACAGAAGACCCAAATATCCAAAGCAATCTTGAGAGTAAAAATTGGAGCTGGAGGAATCAGACTCCCTGACTTTACACTATACTACAAAGCTACAGTAAACAGGACAGTATCATACTGGCACAAAAACAGAAATACAGATTAACAGAACAGGATAGAAAGCCCAGAGATAAACCCATGCACCTATGGTCAACTATTCTTTGAAAAAGGAGGCAAGTATATACAATGGAGAAAAGACAGTCTCTTCAGTAAGTGGTGCTGGGAAAACTGGACAGCTACATGTAAAAGAATGAAATTAGAACACTTCCAAACACCATACACAAAAATAAACTCAAAATGGATTAAAGACCTAAATGTAAGGCCAGACACTATAAAACTCTTAGAGGAAAACATAGGAAGAACAGTCTTTGACATAAATCACAGCAAGATCTTTTTTTTTTTAAACATCTTTATTGGAGTATAACTGCTTTACAATGGTGTGTTACTTTCTGCTTTATAACAAAGTGAATCAGCTATACACATACATATATCCCCATATCTCCTCCCTCTTGCGTCTCACTCCCACCCGCCCTATCCCACCCCTCTAGGTGGTCACAAAGCACGGAGCTGATCTCCCTGTGCTATGTGGCTGCTTCCCACTATCTACCTATTTTATATTTGGTAGTATATTTAAGTCCATGCCACTCTCTCACTTCATCCCAACTTACCCTTCCCCCTCCCCATGTCCTCAAGTCCATTCTCTATGTCTGCATCTTTATTCCTGTCCTGCCCCTAGGTTCTTCAGAACTTTTTTTTTTAAGATTGCATATATATGTGTTAGCATACGGTATTTGTTTTTCTCTTTCTGACTTACTTCACTCTGTGTGATAATCTCTAGGTCCATCCACCTCACTACAAATAACTCAAGTTAGTTTCTCTTTATGGCTGAGTAATATTCCATTGTATATATGTGCCACATCTTCTTTATCCATTCATCTGTTGATGGACACTTAGCTTGCTCCCATTTCCTGGCTATTGTAAATAGTGCTGCAATGAACATTGTCTTACATGACTCTTTTTGAATTATGGTTTTCTCTGGGTATATGCCCAGCAGTGGGATTGCTGGGTCGTATTGGAGTTCTATTTTTAGTTTTTTAAGGAACCTCCATACTGTTCTCCATAGTCACTGTATCAATTTATATTCCCAACAGTGCAAGAGGGTTCCTTTTTCTCCACACCCTCTCCAGCACTTATTGTTTGTAGATTTTTTGATGCTGGCCATTCTGAGTGGTGTGAGGTGATACCTCATTGTAGTTTTGATTTGCATTTCTCTAATTATTAGTAATGTTGAGCACCCTTTCATCTGTTTGTTGGCAATCTGTATATTTTCCTTGGAGAAATGTCTATTTCGGTCTTCTGCCCATTTTTGGATTGGGTTGTTTGTTCTTTTGATATTGAGCTGCATGAACTGCTTGTAAATTTTGGAGATTAAGCCCTTGTCAGTTGCTTCATTTGCAAATATTTTCTCCCAATCTGAGGGTTGTCTTTTCGTCCTGTTTATGGTTTCCTTTGCTGTGCAAAAGCTTTTAAGTTTCATTAAGTCCCATTTGTTTATTTTTGTTTTTATTTCCATTTCTCTAGGAGGTGGTCAAAAAGGATCTTGCTGTGATGTATGTCATAGTGTTCTGCCTATGTTTTCCTCTAAGAGTTTTATTGTGTCTGGCCTTACATTTAGGTCTTTAATCCATTTTGAGTTTATTTTTGTGTATGCTGTTAGGGAGTGTTCTAATTTCATTCTTTTACATGTAGCTGTCCAGTTTTCCCAGCACCACTTATTGAAGTGGCTGTCTTTTCTCCATTGTATAATCTTGCCTCATTTATCAAAAATGAGGTGACCATATGTGCGTGGTTTATCTCTGAGCAGGAAGATCTTTTTACCCACCTCCTAAAGTAATGGATATAAAAACAAAAATAAACAAATAGGACCTAATGAAACTTAAAATCTTTTGCACAGCAAAGGAAACTATAAACAAGATGAAAAGACAACCTTTAGAATGGGAGAAAATATTTGCAAAAGAATCAACGGACAAAGTATTAATCTCCAAAATAAACAGCTCATGCAGCTCAATATTAAAAAAACAAACAACCCAAACAAAAATGGGCAGTAGGCCTAAGTAGACATTTATCCAAAGAAGACATACAGATGGCCAAGAGGCACATGAAAAGCTGCTCAACATCACTAGTTATTATAGAAATGCAAATCAAAACTACAGTGAGGTTTCACCTCACACTAGTTAGAATTGGCATCATCAGAAAATCTACAATCTGCAAATGCTGGGGAAGGTCTGGAGAAAGGGGAAACCTATTGCAATGGTAAGAATGTATATTGATACAGCCACTATGGAGAACAATATGGAGGTTCCTTAAAAAACTAAGAATAGAATTACCATATGACCCAGCAATCCCCCTACTGGGCATGTACCCAGAGAAAACCATAATTCAAAAAGACACATGCACCCCATATTCATTGCAGCACTCTTTACGATAGCCAGGCGATGGAACCAACCTAAATACCCATCGACAGATGAATGGATAAAGAAGATGTGGTACATATATACAATGGAATATTACTCAGCCATAAAAAGGAATGAAATTGGGTCATTTGTTGAGATGTGGATGGACCTAGAGACTGTCATACAGAGTGAAGTAAGTCAGAAAGAGAAAAGTATCGTATATTAATGCATATATGTGGAATCTAGAAAAATGTTACAGATGAACTGGTTTGCAAGGCAGAAATAGAGACACAGATGTAGAGAACAAGCATATGGACACCAAGGGGGGAAAGCGGAGGTGGTGGTGGTGGGGTGGTGGGATGAATTGGGAGATTGGGTTTGATATATATACACTAATATGTGTATAATAGGTAACTAATAAGAACCTGTTGTATAAAAAGTAAATAAATAAAATAAAAAGTTCCGAACAAACTGCATTGTTGCTTTAGCTAAATAAATTAAACAGATCTCAAAATGGAAGGCTTGATTTCTCCAGATACAAAGGATATACCTGCTCTGGAAAATTTGGTTTTTATTTACATAATATATGGAAATAATGCAGAAGAAAATAGGAAAAAATCACAACCAAATCTGTTCCATTAATGAGAATGGTTGCTTCTTTCGGTAGTGCTGGTTTTTCTTCAGTTGCATATATTGGGGTTGCTGAAGCATTTTCTGAATATACTATGTGAAAAACTTTCCTTGGAAAACTAAATTTAAGTAGAGGTACAATTCTTCATGAGAAAACCATGAAATGATATAGGGATAGTTTTCTCTTAGACATTTATTCCTCTCTAAATACAGTGTCAGAAGTCAGAGAGACCTGGTCTAAACACAACCCTGAGCTTAATAGGTATACGACCTTAGGAAAGTCAAATAATCTGTTCAAGACTGTTTTTTATGTGTAAAATAGAGATGGTAATAGTATGTACATCATAGGATTGTTATGAAGATTAAATGGGATAACACATGTAAAGCTTTTGGTACTTGATTAATAAAGCTCAATAAATGATAGTTTCTTTACTCTCACTCCCTCATATGGTGATTTCCCATTACAAAAGCTTACGTTTTTTTCAACCTGAGAAGATAATCTTATTAGCTGTGTTCTTCAGATTTTCACTACTGCTTTGATAGCTCAACACTTCTGAAAGAAAGCTTAACTTTCTTTAAAAAGTAGCCTCAGATTTTTATACTATACAGATCATGATAATGTTCTCACTATAGTTTTTCCAACACACACACTCGCCTCAACAACAATAACCACCAAAGTACTCACCTCTTAACATCTTATACATTTCCAGTATCTGACAGAGATCTTCAGCAAGCTCAATTCTTCTTTGGAAGCATGTAGTCCACATCTGTATTTCCTACTTGTGTGGCTTATCCATTACAACATGGCTTTTGTTCTCTGTTGCTGAAGCAGGAATGTCGAGTCCAAAGCCTTAGGAAAGGGAGATTCCGATAGAATTGCATGAGCAGAAGGCAAACCTATGGTGAGAACTCAATAAGTTATCCTCTGAAACACATTTTACCCATTTAAATTTCAGTACTATAGTCAGGGCAGCAAGAGATTTGGATCTTAAAGGTTGATAGTTCTTTTCAATAATTGTGCTAATCTGAGGTATAGCAGATTTTTTACTCTCTTATATATATTGACACTCAGAATCTTCCACAGGTCTAAGAGAACTTATGTCATGACTGTGGATAAGACTCAGTCTTAAAAAAACAGTAGCTGAATTATGTGCACACACACACACATATATTTAAAAAAAGAAAAACACAGATGAACAGTGATTTTTAAAAAGCTACTTTATCTAGACTTTTCATTGAGTAGCAGAATGTTTCCTGATAGAGCCTATGTACAATATGCAGATACGGTATGACTATTTCCTCTTGTTAATATTCCCTGCAAAACAAAATAAGATCATAAATCTTAAAGGACTACAATTTAGAATAAACATTAATTTCCTAATGACTTGAAGTGTATCAAATTTCTACCTTGAGGAGATTTTCTATCTTTCAGTTGGCTCACGGTCCAATTAACTAAAAAGTCACACATGCAGCTAATCAAGTTGACAGAAACAAGAAAAACACTTGGATAAGACTAGCTTTGAACCTTCTACCCATTTCCTTCTACCTCACTCCAAAAGAAATGAATGAATGATCTTTTTGGAAAATTTAAAATGCTAAATCATTACACTAATAACCAACTACCAACTTCTAATTTTAAGAAGTTCAAAACAGTCTTCCCATCTAGAAGTTAGAGCATTAAACCATGGTCCAGGAACAAAGTATGGTCTAACAAAGGTTTGTGGAGATTCTTATCATTATCCTCACTTCCTAGCTTTGGGTATTTGCCCATTTCCTGAATATTAATAGTGTGGTGACTATATTTTTCAAACTCCAAATCAGGCTATAAGATCTGATAAATGAGGATTTTGTATTCCTTCTTGGTTCCAGATGCAATCCAGGTGATGTAACTTTAATGTTGAAAAATTGGGACTTCTGGGACACTGTCATGGTTTGGAAGGATACTACGAAATAATGTTTGAATTTAGAATGCCTTGGAAATTTTGTTTACTGCATGAATAATCATGCAGTCATTAGCATTGACTCAGTCACCTGAGTCAGTGACACTGGATAGGTGAAAAAAAATCAGTTTAAATTCAAGACAGGAGAAACTGGTAATATTTAAACTGAAATCATTAGAGAATATATCCCACAGTTCATTTAGACATATATGAATTTCAAGAAAATGGCATGTAGATTTATGCAAATAAGTCCAGGACCTTCTATAAGATGTGAAATATGTTCAAGAGTGAGGTGCTGTTCTAGAGTTGATACCCCACGTATATATTATCAGGATCACAGGGTTACTGCTCAACCTGACACCACCAATTTGTGGGAAAATATATTCCCATGAGGCACTGGCATCTGAGCTGGCCATACCAGCAAATATGTTGTTAGGTGTAGCTCCTTGTTGCCACAGCCACCATGATGAAAGGATCAACCTTGTTTACCCACATCTGCTCCTGAGAGAACCCCTTCTAATTTTACAGTTTTAGTGATTTAGAGATTCAATAATACTACATTTGTGCGCAGCCAAGAAAAGGCTCACAATCTGCCTCTGGAGTCCAGAAGGACACTAAGAAGGATGTTCTCAGTAGCTTTCATTCTGCTATGCTAATCTTCTTGAGGACAGGGTGATTCTTATTCATTCCTAAATCCCCTGTTCTGAGCCTCACATATAATAGATGCTCCAGAAATATATGCTAAATAGCTTATAAAATCCTCAAGGAAGGAAGCATTTTCCCCACCTTCCAAGCTTTTCTGTTTCTCTTCATCACTGAATAGCAGCTATTTCCTTGAGTTGACTGTCATCTTATAGGAAAGCAGGATAGGAAGCAATGTTTTGAGGCAGCAAATAATTATTATTTACACAATAATGCAAATGTGGATATGTGTCTTAGAGGAACTGTTACTCATCTACCTTCCTGTGTGCCCAGGATGAAGGAGATATGTGGCACATTTCTAAGTGCCACCTGTGAAACTCACGGTCCTTAAAAGGAGCAGTAGTATATTACAACTTGGCTGTTTAAGCTGCTTCCTTATAGTGGGGTAAGAAGAAGCACTGTTGGTGAGTATTAACTATATATCCCCCTCAGAGTGAAATCTTGCTAGAGTACAGAAAGTGGTGAAGAGAGTTAAGAAAGTGTGTCAGTCTTTGCTAGCTTCCCAGAAATCTAATCTTCACAATGGTCTGACTGAAGGTGGGGGGAGGCATTGGGAGGGAGACAGGGAGACAGAAAGAAAAAGCAAATCAAAATAAATATGATCTAAAAATAGCAAAGAACAAATACACAACAGAATCACAAGAATTTTCTAAATTTCATGAGCAAGTAAAAGGGCCACATATTAGGACAGATGACCGCCGTAAGAAAGATACAAGTCTCTATTAGAAAAAGCAGTCAAATCAGTAATCTTTTTTCTTATTTCTGCCATTTGGAGAGAAGAATCATTCACATTTGTACAGCTGATAAATCAGCAACCATTTTTTCCCTTGATGAGAAAAAATGCCCTTTCCCTTGTTTGAATATATATTCTTACATATGTATATACATACATATCTAATGTATATATATATTTCAGTATATACCAAGGAATATATCACTGCAATAGACAGTCCATATGTAGTAAATCATTAATTTAGGTTAAGCCAATAACAGCCAATCAGATCCAAATTGAGACTATAAAGTAGTCCAATGATTGACTTACTTTTGCATATTTTCTTTAATGGAATTAGATTTGTACAGTTTGTTTTGTTTTTACACAAATATTGCTAAACAAAACAGAGACAAGAAATCTGCAAAATTTTGGAGCCCAACCTGCATGTATAAGTGGTAATCACGTTTTCTCATTAAAAAGATATGCTCCAATCGGAAGAACTTATTTGAGTTTGGCTGTGCAAGAGTAACAGATGGACTGGATATTTTAGCGCCCCAAATCTCTTATTTGAGTCCAGAATCCAAGCAATAGAATTCAAAGACTGAGCATAAATATTTTTGATGTGCTAAAAAGTAAACCATTGTGATGATATAATTGCCACCTCTTATCAAACACAAATCAACTTTCTTAGAATGTCAAATTACAATTATTACTTAGCACTTAAAGGAGCACTCAGGCTATAGCATTCTTTAATATGTAAAACATTAGAAGAAAAAAATTAAAATTTCTGAAAATATATTTTCATAGATTCAATCACAAAAATAAGTTAAAGGTGAATAAAAATGTCATACAAAAATTCCATATATTTATCTCATTTGAGTTTTAGAACCAATATATTAAGTAAAAAAGGTAAATATTATTTCTCCCATTACCTAATGAGGAAACTGAGGCCCTGAAATGTTATATGACTTATTCCATCTCATAAAACTCCACACTGGTAGAGCTAGACCTGGAATACAGGTCTTCTGACACCTACTACATTTTTTCTTCTGCCTTCTAGACCACTGCTGAGTACTATTCTACTGTATAGATATACTAGATTTTATTTATTCATTTACCTGTTGATGAACCTTTGGGCTTTTTCCAGTTTTGCAAATAAAGCTGCTATGAATATTTGTATATAAATCTTTGTGTGGACATATTTTCCATTTCTCTTGGTTAAATAACTAAGAGTGGAATGACTGGTTTATATGGTACTTCTATGTTTAAGAAGCCGCCAAACTGTTTCCCAAAGTAGTTGTATCAATTTACATTCTCACCAGCAGTGTCTGAATGACTTCTAGTTTCACTGCGTCCTTGCTAACATTTGGCAAGGTTAGGTTTTCTTTTCTTTATTTCTTTGTTTTTTTAATTTTTAGTCATTCTAATAGGTATGTAGTAGTATTTCATTGTGGTTTTAATTTGAATTTATCTCAGGGTTAATGATATTGAACATCTATTCCTGTGCTTATTTGCAACTACTGTTTCTTTTATGGTGAAGTGTCTTTTCATATATTTTGCCCTTTTTTTAAAGTAGGCAATTTTTTTTATTAGTGAGCTTTTATTTCTATTTATTTTTTAAGGGCAAGAGTAAATCATATTTTAGTTCAAAGATTTTACAAACCAGTAAAAAAAACTATGAATGTAAAACTATTACTATAGATAATGGGAACTATGCATTAACATCTTAATTTATACATGATGAAATCAAATGATAATAATAACAGTAAAAGCAAACCAAAAATCGTCCAAAAATATGTGAGCAAAACAGCATTTGGTTTGTTTACAAAAATAGATATGTTCAAAAAGGTATTCACAGGTATTAGTCAGGATAAAGGACCAAGTTTGAAATAATTGGAGTTTGCTTATAAATATATCCTTGCTATTACACAATCAGTATAGAATCTAAAGGAGCTTATTTTTGCTACTGGAGAAAATAAACACAGAAATACATTCTTGACTCAACAATGAAAAAACTAACATGTTTTTTCTTAAGATAGCACATACTAAAAAAATTAAATATTACTTTGCTTTCATTTATGATTAACTTGTCTCTATTTTACACAGTATTTAGCTTATATTTGAATAGTAATATATTTTACTTTTTAATATTTTTAGAAAATCTGGCATTTACTGAGTAGAAAGTACTCTATTAGACACCCCTACACATTATTTCATTTAAAATTCCCAACAATCCTGTGAGCTATTCAGTCATTTTTAATTTAATTACATTTTAAAAATCTTTTTGGTTTGTCTTGTTTGGTTTCATTTTAATTTTTAATTTTTTATATAATTTTAAGGGTTATTTACCATTTACAGTTATTATAAAACATTGGCTATATTCCCCATTTTGAATAGTACCATGTTTTCATTGGAAGTATATGCTAATGATTTATATCAGGCTGATAAATGTATTTAACATTTATATCATATAAATTTATATTTATTTACATTCAATATGATGAAACATTCTTATATTTGAACTATATCCAATATTTAGTTTCATAGAGTTTTTAAAAATGATTTATTAACAATAAGAAAATGCTGTTATATATAATAAATGAATGTGAAATATTGAAATACAGAGCTTTTAAAGAACAGTTTTGCTGAGAAATAATTCACATAGCATACAATTCCCCCATTTAAAGTATAAAATTCAGTGAATTTTAGTATATATATCCATACTGTTACAACCATTGCCACTATCTAAGTTCAAAAAAATTTCATTTCAAAATGAAATCCAGTACTCATTAACTGTCATTCCCCTTATAATTGAGTTTTGATAATTCTTTATATATTTCATACCCAAGTTCCCTACCAGATAAGTTATTTGTGAGTGTTTTCAGTCAATCTGTAGCTTGTCTTCTCATCACAGTGTCTTTTGAAGAGAAGTTCTTAATTTTAACAAAGTTCAATTTATCAATTTTTTTTTATAGATTGAGCTTTTGCTGGTATTTCTAAGAAATCTTTCCTTAGCCCAAATATTTTATCAAAGATTTTCTCCTCATTTTTCTTGTTAAAGTCTTATAGTTTTATATTTTACATTTTTGTTTATGGTGTGAGGTAAGAGTCAAGTGTCAAAGTTCTTTTATTTAGTTTGTTTTTGTTGTTGTTGTTTTACATATAGATGTTCAATTATTCCAACAACTTGTGTTGAGAGATTATTCTTTCTTCCCTTAAATAGACTTTGCATTTTTATAAAAAAATCAATTGACTATATATATATATATATATATATATATATATATATATATATATATATATGTCTATTTCTGTACTCTCTAATCTGTCCCATTGACTCACTTTCACCATTGATTTACTTTCACTGTACTGCTTACTGAAACTTTATAGTAAGCCTTGAAATCAAGTAGTGAGTCCTCCAGGCTTTTTTAAAAAGTATTCTTTATGTTTTTATTTATTTATTTGTAATTTAATTTTTTTCTTTATTGCTGGTGAGATTTTTTCACATTATATTGAAGTATAACTGAGTTACAATGTTATGTAAATTTCAGGTGTACAACATAGTGATTCTATAGTTTTTACATTATAAAATAATCACCATCTGTCTAGTTACCATCTGTCACCATACAAATTATTACAATATTATTGACTATATTCTCTATGCTGTACATTACATCCCTGTGACATTTATTTTATAACTGGAAATTGGCACCTCTTAATCTCCCTAACTTTTCCCCTCATCCTCCCACTTCTATTCCCTCTGGCAATCACCAGTTTGTTCTCTGTATCTATGAGTCTGTTTCTGTTTTGTTATGCTTTTTCATTTGCTTTGTTTCTTAGATTTCACCTATAAGTGCAATCATATGGTATATATCTTTCTCTGACATTTCACTAGGCATAATAACTTTCAGGTCCATCAATGTAGTCAAAAAAAGCAAGATTTTATTTTTTTTTAGAAATATCTGTATGGCTTTTATTATTTATTTATTTATTTATTTATTTATGGCTGCATTGGGCCTTCATTGCTGTGCGTGGGTTGTCTCTAGTTTCGGCAAGCAGGAGTTACTCATCGTTGTGGTGCACAGGCTTCTCATTTCAGTGGCTTCTCTTGTTGCTGAGCATAGGTTCTAGGCATGTGGCCTTCAGTACTTGCAGCACGCAGGCTCAGTAGTTGTAGCTTGTGGGCTCTAGAGTGCAGGCTCAGTAGTTGTGGCACCCAGGGTTAGTTGCTCTGCGGCATGTGGGATCTTCCCAGACCAGGGATCGAACCCATGTCCCCTGCATTGGCAGGTGGATTCTTAACCACTGGGCCACGAGGGAAGTCTTAGATTTTATTCTTTTTTATGGCTGAGTACTATTCCACTGTATATGTGGATATGTTTATATATGTATGTATATATATGTGTATATATGTATGCATGTATACATACACACACACAAAGGTATACACTTGTATATTTATACATATATGTATGTATATACAAATATGTATATTTGTATGTATATATGTATATATGTGTACATATACACACATATATACCCACATACCACATCTCTATCTATTCATCTACTGACGGACACTTAGGTTGCTTCCATATCATGGCTATTGTAAATAGTGCTGCAATGAACATAAGAATGCATGTATTTTGTTGAATACGAGTTTCTTTGAGTAAATACTCAGAAGTGAAATTGCTGGATGGTATGGTAGTTCTATTTTTCATATTCTGAGAAACCCCCATAATGTTTTCCTGCACAAATTTTCATTCCCACCAATAGTACCCTAGCTTTCGTTTCTACTTGCATGGAATACCTTTTTGCATTCCCTCACTTTGTCTGTGTATGTCTTTAGATCTGAAGTGAGTCTTTTGTAGGTAACATATATATTGGTCTGTTTTTAATTTATTCAGCCTTTCTATGTCTTTTGAATGCAGCATTTAGTCCATTTATATTTAAATTAATTATTGATAGGTATTACTTATTGCAATTTTCTTAATTCTTCACTGGTTGTTTTTGTTGTTCTTCTCTGTCCTTTTCTTTTTCTTTTAGTTTTCCCTTGTGTTTTGATAATTTTCTTTTTTTTATTGAAGTATAGTTAATTTACAATGTTCTGTTAGTTTCAAGTGTACAGCAAAGTTATTCAGTTATATACTTTTCAGATTCCATTATAGGTTATTACAAGATATTGAGCACAGTTTCCTATGCTATACAGTAGGTCCTATTTTATAATATATTGTAGTGTGTATATATTAATCCCAAACTCCCAATTTATCTCCCCCCTCCCACTTTCCCCTTTGATAACCTTAAGCTTGTTTTCTATGTCTTTGAGTCTGTTTCTGTCTAGTAAATAAGTTCATTTGTATCATTTATTTAGATTCCATGTATAAGTGATATCATAATATTTGTCTTTCTCTGTCTGACTTACCTCATTCTGTATGATGATCTCTAGGTCCATCCATGTTGCTGCAAATGACATTATTTCATTCTTTTTATGGCTGAGTAATATTCCATTGTATATATATACCACCTCTTCTTTATCCATTCATCTGCTTATGGATATTTAGGTTGTTTCCATGTAATGGCTATCATAAATAGTGCTGCTATGAATATTGGGGTGCATGTATCTTTTCTAATTATGTTTTTCTCTGGATATATTCTCAGGAGTGGGATTTCAGGATCATATGGTAGCTCTATTTTTAGTTTTTTAAGGAGATTCCATACTGTTCTCCATAGTGGATTCACAGATTTACAGTCCCACCAACAGTGTGGGAGCGTTCTTTTTCTTCACACCCTATCCAGCATTTATTATTTGTAGACATTTTAATGATGGCCATTCTGACTGGTGTGAGGTGATACCTCATTGTAGTTTTGATTTGCATTTCTCTAATAATTAGTGATGTTGAGCATATTTTCACAGGCCTGTTAGCCATCTGTATATCTTCTTGTAGAAATATCTATTTAGGTCTTCTGCCCATTTTGTGATTGGGTTGTGCTTGTTTGTTTGTTTTTTATATTGAGCTGTATACATTGTTTGTATATTTTGGAAATTAACCCTTTGTTGGTCGCATCATTTGCAAATATTTTCTTCCATGCTATAGGTTTTCTTTTCATTTTTTTTATGGTTTCCTTTGCTGTGCAAAATCTTGTAAGTTTGATTAGGCCACATTTATTTATTTTTGTTTTTATTTCTTTTGAATTGGGAGACTGATCTAAGAAAATAGTGCTACGATTTATGTCAGAGAATGTTTTGCCTGTGTCCTCTTCTAGAAGTTTTATGGTGTCATGTCTTATATTTAGGTCAGTAGTTTTTAGGTTTTTAGATTTTTTAGCAGCATGTTGTTTAGTCTCCTTGTAACCTTTTTTTCTCATTTTTCTTTCTGTGGTTGATTTCTAATTTCATACTGTTGTAATCAGAAAAGATGCTTGAAATAATTTCTATCACCTTAAATTTGTTAAGGCTTTTTTTGTGTCCTAGTATGTGGTCTATCCTAAAGAATGTTCCATGTAAGCTTGAAAAAAAATGCATATTCTGGGTTTTTTGGATGTAGTGTCTTGTAGATATCAATTAAGTACAACCTGTTCTATTGTGTCATTCAAGATCTCTGTTTCCTTAGTGATTTTCTGTCTGCAAGATCTGTTCATTGGTCAGTTGGGTGTTAAATCTCCTAGTACTATTGTATTCCTGTCAATTTCTCCATTTATGTTTGTTAGTATTTGTTTTATGTATTTAGGTGCTCTTATATTGGGTGCATATATGTTAAGGAGCATAATATCTTCTTCTTTTATTGACCCCTTTATCTTTATATAGTGTCCTTCATTGTATTTCTTTATGGACTTTGTTTTAAAGTCTATTTTGTCTGATATGAGTATTGCCACACCAACTTTCTTGTTGTTTCTCTTTGCATGAAATGTCTTTTTCCATCCTCTCACTTTTAATCTATGTGGGTCTTTCACCCTAAAGTGCATCTCTTGTAGGCAGAATACTGTAGGTTCTTTTTTTTATATCCAATCTGCCACTATACATCTTCTGATGGAGCATTTATTCCATTGATATTTAAAATAATTATTGATTAATATTTATTGCAATGTTAAACTTTGTTTTCCAGTTGATTTTGTAGTTCTTCTTTGATCTTTTCTTCTTCTTTTTATTTTTCCTTTTGTGGTTTGATGGTTTTCTTTTGTATTATGCTTGAGTTCCTTTCTTTCTGTTTTTTGTGAATCTATTGTATGTTTTTAATCTGTGGTTATCCTGGTCTTCAAATATGTTAACCCATAACTATATCTACTTTTTTTAGACTGATAGTCATATGAGTTCAGACACATTCTAAAAGATCTATATTTTTTTACTCACCTCCTCCACATTTTGTGATTTTAATATTATATTTTACATCTTCATATTTATCCTTTTGCTATTAATTGTAGGTATGATCACTCTTACAAATTAAAAAAAAAATTTAAATCTATGTACTGGCTTGAGTGATCTTCAATCCTTTTATATATTTGTCTTTCCTATTGTGTTTTACCCTTTCCTATAGATTCTTGCTTCTTTTTATTTAGAGAAAACCTTTCAATATTTCTTAGATTAGGTTTAGTATTGGCGTATTCTTTTAGTTTTTGCATGTCTGAGGAATTCTTTATCTCTCCTTCTATTCTAACTGATAATCTTACTGGGTAGATTTTCCTAGGTTGTTGGTTTTTCCCTTTCAGGACTTCGAATATATCGTTCCATTCGTTTCTGGCCTGCAAAGTCTGCAGAGAAATCAGCTGATACCCTTATGGGGGGTCCCTTGTAACTGACTCTGTATTTCTCTTACTGCCTTTAGAATTTTCTCTTTAACTTTACCATTTTAATTATATGTCTTGGTGTGGGTCTGTTTGGATTTATCTTGTTTGGCACCCTCTGTGCTTCCTGTACCTGATATATCTGTTTCCTTCTTCAGGTTTGGGAAGTTTTCAGCCATAATCTCTATCTGGAATTCCTATTATATGTAGGCTGGCACACTTTATATTATTCAATAGATCTTGTATATTGCTTTCATTTTGTTTTCATTTGTGTTTCTGTCTTCTGTTTTAATTGAGTGATTTCCATTATTCTATCTTCCAGATCACTTATTCATTCTTCTGCATTATTTTCTGCTCTTCATTGCCTTTAGTTGCTTTTTATCTCAACAATTGAGTTGTCTAATTTTGACTGCTTCCTCTTTATTGTTTCTACTTTCTTGTTACAGTGATCTGCATTTCTATTGATAATCTTTCTTAATTCCTTTAGCATTTTTATTATCTCCTTTTTGAACTTGGGGTCTGGTAGACTGGAGAGGTCTGAGTCATTGTTTTTTTCAGGGAATTTCTCTTGTTCTTTTATTTGGGAGCTGCTCCTGTGTTTTTTAAATTTTACTTAACTTTCTCTTTCTCTATGAATTTAGGAGAAATAGTTATTTACTACTGTTTTGAAAGGATGCTGTTATGTGGGAGCATTTACTGTATGTTTGCATTTACCAATGAGATATTTCCTTTTATAATTTTAATATTTTCAGTTGTGGTCTTTTCTTTTTTGCTTAGGGATGTCCCTTTAACCTTTCTTGTAAACCTGGTTTAGTGGTGCTGAACTTTTTTAGTTTTACTTGTCTGTAAAACTCTTTTTATTTCTCCTTCAAATCTGAATGATAGTCTTGCTGGGTAGGGAATTCTCTAGAGGTTTTATCCTTTCATCACTTTTAATATATCATGGCACTCCCTCTGGCCTGCAATGTTTCTGCTGAACAGTCAGCTGCTGGTCTTACAGGAATTCCCTTTTATGTATCTTGTTGCTTTTCTCTTGCTGTTTTTAAGATTCTCTCTTTATCTTCATTTTGCCATTTAATTATAATGTGTTGGTTTGGACCTCTTTGCAATCATCTTGTTTGGGACTCTGTGCTTCCTGGACCTGGATGTCTGTTTTCTTTCCCAAGTTAGGGAATTTTTCAGCTATTGTTTCTTCAAATAATTTCTCTGCATTTTTCTCTGTCTCTTCTCATTCCTGGATCCCTATCATTCAAATGTTAGTACATTTGATGCTTTCCCGGAGGTATCTTAAATTATTCCTATTTTAAAAGATTATTTTTCCTTTTTTCTGTTCAGCTTGAGTGATTTTCACTATTCTATTGATCCATTCCTCTGTATTCTCTAGTGTTGCTTTTCTTATAGTGTGTTTTTTATTTTAGTTATTTTATTCTTCACTTGTTTGCTTTTTTATATATTTTCTAACTCTTTGTTAAAATTCTCACTGTGTTCCTCTATTCTTCTCCTGAGTTCATTGAGCATGTTTATGATCATGACTTTGATTTCTTTTTTGAGTAGATTTGCTTATCTTCACTTTGCTTAATTCTTCTTCTAGTGTTTTATCTTATTCAATAGTTTGGAATATATTTCTCTGCCTCCTCATTTTACCTAATTCTCTGTGTTTATTTCTATGTATTAGGTAGGTTGGCTATGTTTCCTGATCTTGGAGAAGTGACCTCATGAAGTATGAGTCCAATGGGGTCAAGCAGTATATTCCCCTCTGGTCACCAGAGCTATATGCTCTAAGATTGCCCTCCACGTCAGCTGCATGAGCCCTCTGTTGTGGCTGGGCTGACTACTTTGGGAACACTGGTGGCAGTGCTGACCCCCAGCCTGATCGATGGTTTGTGCAGTGGCTGCCAGCCTCTTGGTGGATGGGGTCATGTCCTGATGTGTCTGGCTTCATGGCCTAAGAGGGGATCAGGGTCAGTCCTGGCTTGCTGGTGGGCAGGGCCTCCAGCTTTTTAATATATATTTTTAAATCTATCCATTTTGATATATGTAGATCTATTTTGTTCTTCCATCTTTGCATGTAGTATATTTTGTTTAACCATTATTTCCTACAGATTGATCTATAGTTATCCTCGCTGTGTTTTTAAATATGAGCTCAAGAGCACATCTAAATTAAACTATCCCAATGAGTGAATGAACCTCATAAGGGTTTTTGTTTTGTATTTTTTCAGTTTTGCAGTTCCAAATTACTCACTAAAGTGTTAAACATAAAATAGGCATTTACTTAACAATTCTTGAATGAATGGATAAATAAAATAAAAATTAAAGAGACATATATGGTGGAACTTAGCTTAGTGCCACGGGAGTAAATACACAGAAGCATATCTGGGGCATCTTTTACCTTATACTGAAGAACAACTCTGGTGTACTGGAGAAAGTCCAGGACTTATTTTCCAAAGACAATTAATTCAGTTTTTTTTTATTGGAGTATAATTGCTTTACAATGTTGTGTTAGTTTCTGTTGTACAGCAAAGTGAATCAGTTATATGTATATATATATATATCCCCTCCTTTTGGATTTCCTTCCCATTTAGGTCACTACAGAGCATTGAGTAGATTTCCCTGTGCTATACAATTGGTTCTTATTAGTTATCTATTTTATACATATTAGTGTATATATGTCAATCCCAATCTCCCAACTCATCCCACCCTCCCTTCTCCCTTAGTGTCCATACATTTGTTCTCTACATCTGTGTCTCTATTTCTGCTTTGAAAATAGGTTCTTTTGTACCATTTTTCTAGATTCCACATATATGAATTAATATACGATATTTGTTTTTCTCTGACTTACTTCATTCTGTATGACAGTCTCTAGGTCCATCCATGTCTCTGCAAATGGCATAATTTCATTCCTTCTTATGGCTGAGTAATATTCCATTGTATATATGTACCACATCTTCTTTATCCATTCCTCTGTTGACAGACATTTAGGTTGCTTCCATGTCCTGGCTATTGTAAATAGTGCTGTAATGAACACTGGGGTACATGTATCTTTTTGAATTATGGTTTTCTCAGGGTATATGCCCAGTAGTGGGATTGCTGGGTCATATGGTAGTTCTATTTTTAGTTTTTTAAGGAATCTCCATAGCGATCCCCATAGTGGCTGTATCAATTTACATTCCCATCAACAGTGCAAGAGGGCTCCCTTTTCTCCACCTTCACTCCAGTATTTATTGTTTGTAGCTTTTTTGATGATGGCTATTCTGACTGGTGTGAAGTGATACCTCATTGTAGTTTTGATTTGCATTTCTATAATAATTAGTGATGTTGCACATCTTTTCATCTGCTTCTTGGCCATCTGTATGTCTTCTTTGGAGAAATGTCTATTTAGGTCTTCTGCCCATTTTTTGTTTTTCTGGTATTGAGCTGCATGAGCTGTTTGTATATTTTGGAGATTAATCCCTTGTCCGTTGCTTCATTTGCAAATATTTTCTCCCATTTTGAGTGTTGTCTTTTTGTCTTGTTATGGTTTCCTTTGCTGTGCAAAAGCTTTTAAGTTTAATTAGGTCCTATTTGCTTAGCTTTGTTTTTATTTTCATTACTCTAGGAGGTGGGTCAAAAAAGATCTTGCTGTGATTTATGTCAAAGTGTGTTCTGCCTATGTTTTCCTCTAAGAGTTTTATAGTGTCCAGCCTTACATTTATGTCTTTAATCTACTTTGAGTTTATTTTTGTGTATGGTGTTAGGGAGTGTTCTATTTTCATTCTTTTACATGTAACTGTCCAGTTTTCCCAGCACTACTTATTGAAGAGGCTGTCTTTTATCCATTGTATATTCTTGCATCCTTTGTCATAGATTAGGTGACCATAGATGCATGTGTTTAGCCACAGCAATCAGAGAAGCAAAAGAAATAAAAGGAATCCAAATTGGAAAAGAAGAAATAAAGCTGTCACTGTTTGCAGATAACATGACACTATACATAGAAAATCCTACAGATGCCACCAGAAAACTATTAGAGCTAATCAATGAATTTGGTAAAGTTGCAGGATACAAAATTAATACACAGAAATCTGTTGCATTCCTATACACTGAAAATGAAATATCAGAAAGAGAAATTAAGGAAACAATCCCATTTACCATTGCAACAAAAAGAATAAAATAGGAATAAACTTGCCTAAGGAGGAAAAAGCCTGTACTCAGAAAACTATAAGATACTGATGAAAGAAATCAAAGATGATGCAAAGAGATGAAGAGATATACCATTTTCTTGGATTGGAAGAATCAATATTGTGAAGATGACTATACTACCCAAAGCAATCTACAGATTCAATGCAATCCCTATCAAATTACTAATGGCATATTTCACAGAATTAGAACAAAAAATTTTACAATTTGTACTGAAACACAAAAGACCCCAAAGAGCAAAAGCAATATTGAGAAAGAAAAACGGAGCTGGAGGAATCAGGCTCCCTGTCTTCAGACTATGCTACAAAGCTACAGTAATCAAGACAGTATGGTACTTGCACAAAAACAGAAATATATATCAATGGAACAGGTTAATTTAGTTAATTTAGTTATGTAGCAAGGACAAGTTATTTAACCTTCTGAGACTCAGCCTTTTTATCTGTGAAATCAAGAGAATTAATGACGATTAATTGGTTGGACTAGTTAGTTGGTTATATGGGGTACAAGCATAAGTGATTCAAAATCGCTAGAAATATAATGAGGCAGAAGCAATTACATTGTCGGACTTCCCTTCTCAGAGAGAGTATTACCTGAGAGGTTGGAAAGACTACTTTAATAAGTTACTTGATGGTGGTGGTGTGTCACAAATGACATGTTTGCATGGTTAATAAACTGTCTTCTGAGGAGAGGGGAGTTCTGATGGTTTTAGGACCAGATCTGAAGTGCCTGTAACATTAAAAGTACAATCATTTCTTGTAATATATGGGGGACAAGGTCGCTGAACCCCAATACATTAAAAAAAATCAGTATCTAACATTAGCTGACCCACCATTTCCTTGGTTCCACGTCTGTAGATTCAACCAACCATGGATCATTTAATTGTGTATTACGCATTTTTGAAAAAAATGAGTATAATTATACCCACATAGTTCAAATCCATGTTGTTCAAGCATCAACTGTAATTGAGTTCTAGAACTTATTCTATGTATTTTCCAGAAAGACAGGAACTGTACTTAAAACAGTACTTGGTCCACAGTAGGTACTCAATATCTATTTAAATAAATAAATAAGTACATGCTGCCAGCAGTTCTTCTCTTTCCCCATACAGCTTTCAGTCTCACCTATAAGTAAGCATTGAACAAGTATTTAAAAGTCAATTTGAAGACATGTCTTATTATTAGCCTACTTAAAATACTCATATATCTTCATCTGAAACTGAAGCTAAAAATACTTATCTCAAAGGACTCTTGAGAAGATAAAAGATATAATATGTAAGAAAATAGCTGGCTCAGTGCCCAATACATTGTAGGCACTCAATAAATATTAGTTGCCTTCCATCATGTACTAGAAAAAAAAATCTGTTCAGTTCTGCAGTGAGGGCTCACATTTCCCCACTTTGGTTCTTGGTTGATAATATACATGCACCTTCATCCCAATCCCTAGAAAATCTTGCAAGAATAAGAAGAGAATAACACTTTTGTCACATCTTTCCCTCTTTAAAGCAGGGAGAATAATTTTTGGGGTCTTTCTGAACTATTCCCCACTCCAGCTCTCAATCTCCTGGAGCCAGGGAAATTGCACAGATTCGTACGAATTTTAAAACAGGCTTTGGTTAGTTCCATAGATTATTTGTTCCACGTTATCATTAATGTATGTATAAGGATTAGCAAGAGTATGAGTCCCATTTTTTTCATTTGTTATTACTATTTACTTGTCCCAGTCTTAATAACAAGACTCTTTTCCAGAACCATAACTCCTGATAGTCAGCAACAAATTACAAATAACCTTGAACTTAATTTACTCAGAAGGAACACAGGCCAGGAAAAACTGCATAATCTCCTAACTCTTTATGGAAAGTGCCACTAGAATTAATTTTCACTTGCAAAACCCATTGGAAAAGAGCAGGAAACATCATGAACTCAAACCATGTTCAAATGACTGTATCCTTAGCTCATTAAACGTAAAGTATAAACTCAATTCCCAGCTGCCTGGAAAGTACTTACAAAGCCTTTCATGTTAACCACACAGAATCTGGGCTTTTGTTTTGAAAATAAGCAGCTTGCAGAACTATAAACAACAGCTGATATGAATGATTAAGAAGACTACATTTTAGGGTTAGACTACTTATTTTACAAAATGGAAACTTTAAAACCAGAATGTTTTATGAAATAATAAAGGAACTTGCCTTATATTTAAATATAGAAGTGTCTGTGATTTTTAAAAATTGCTTTTGAGAAGCTTAAATAACTTTTAGTTGGCTAGTAAGTGAATTCTGGACAATATGGAGACTTATTTGAAAAAACAGACTCTAAATCTGATTGGTTATTCCACCTGTAATAACCATGTCTACATTTTCTCTTTAGTGGGAAAGGACTTATTAACTTACTAAGAGATATACTTTATTGTATATTTATCATAAGATCTTCCACAAGTTTTATATACTTGTACTCAATTGCTGTGCTGAGCTAAGAAAGCATTTTAGACTAAGATTAGTGACATACAACTAGATTTGTTGTGGTACATGGTGCTTATTTCCATGTATTCCTTGTTGCAGTGAAAAGCTGCAGGTGAAACAGAAAATATCAAAAGTGTTATAAATACACTAAAAATTTCATTAGATTAGGCGTTACACACAACCACTATTGACAAAAAGCAATAGGGTTTTGCTGTAATTATTAATTGGGGGACAGAAAGAAGCTCTTTTAATAGAAAAAAAAAAGAAACACTGTATTCACCAAGGGAGAACAATTCATTTGTTGGTTAACTGTTGATTAGAAAAGTTGTTTCCAAAGTGGGGTATAAAAGGCAATCCAGGACTTCCCTGGCGGTGCAGTGGTTAAGAATCTGCCTGCCAATGAAGGGGACACAGGTTTGATCCTTGTTCCGGGAAGATCCCACATGCAGCGGAGCAACTAAGGCCATGCACCACAACTACAGAGCCTGCGCTCTAGAGCCTGCAAGCCACAACTACTGAGCCTGCATGTCACAACTACTGAAGTCCGTGGGCCTAAAGCCTATGCGTC
This sequence comes from Eubalaena glacialis, assembly GCF_028564815.1. Classification (NCBI taxonomy): domain Eukaryota; kingdom Metazoa; phylum Chordata; class Mammalia; order Artiodactyla; family Balaenidae; genus Eubalaena; species Eubalaena glacialis. The sequence goes on along the minus strand of NC_083736.1, from coordinate 59,012,190 downwards.
ACAACAAGAGAAGTCACTGCAATGAGAAGCCCGCACACCGCAATGAAGAATGACCCCTGCTCACGGCAACTAGAGGAAGCCCCCACACAGCAATGAAGACCCAACACAGCCATTAATTAATTAATTAATTAATTATAAAGGCAATCCACAGGATATGGAAAAATTTATAATAGAACTTTTTATATTTTTATTTTATCTCATTCTTTGAACATCTCTATTTTGCATATGTTTTATAATAACGATGATATACTAGTATGGTAGTGCATGTCTTTAACTTACACATAAATAAACACACATATGTTTGTAAATACATAAATATGTATATTTATAAATGTGCATTATCATTTATAAATATATAGGTAAAATTACAGCAAATGTTAAACATTTTTTCTAGAATTTTAATTTTATTTTAACAACTTTCTTTCTTAACAAATTTCTTTGATACATAAAATTGTTTATATTTGTCCCACTCTTTGTGACAACATGGATGTACCTGGACAACATTATTCTAAGTGAAATAATCCAGACACAGAAAGACAAGTACTGCATGATCTCAGTTATATGTGTCCATCTGTCAAACATTCTCCATTTAGAAAACTGCACATTCTTCAGTCCCAGTTTAAATTTTCTTTCTCTGTCACTCTTTTCTCAATTCTATCCAGAGTTAGTAACTCCTTCCTCTGTTTTCTCACAGTATTTTTTACCTGCCTCTCCTAGACCGCATACTATGTTGGGCTGAATGGTCTAGTTGGGCTAAGTGAATTCAGATATAAAAAGTGGAAGAGAACACTGACCCCACAGAGCCTGGACCTTTCCTTCATGGCCCTGGTATTAGGAGTGTTTCCTTGCAAGACAATGAGGGAGGACTCAGTAGCAGTTGTGCTCAGGAACAGGGACCTTGGTTTTTCCCACTCTGTAATGGCCCTACATTCTGGTTAATAATAATCCTGATTATTTGAGGACTCTGTATTGGTGAATTTGCCTACTCACTAACATTTATTTGTAACCCCAACAGCAATACTTGCAGTTATTTTCAGACATGTGCTTAGCAGCAAAAATTTTGAGAAACCTGATGTGCATGTTCCCAGCTGAAGCTGAACAAGGCAACACTCTGCCTTCTTGATTCAGTTCCCATACTCTAAGTAAACATGGTCTAGTTAGTGCCACGTTTTGCACATTTTTGTGCTTTTTGGGGTGATTTTCCTATCAAAGTTGTCCATCAAATATAGTGTTGAAGTGTTGTTTATTGTTCCTCATTGCAAGAAGGTTTTAATATACCTTATGGAGAAAATATGTATATTAGATGAGCTTCCTTCAGGCATGCATTATAGTGCTGTTGGCTGTGAATTTAATGTTGATGAACAAACTATATATACTAAATAAGGTGTCTTAAAAAACATAAAAGAAGATTAGGTATTAATCAGTGGATGAAAAGGTTGTGACCAGAGGCTTGCAGAAACCCAACCAATTATTTCTTCTAGGAGCAATGCTTTAGTATTCACTAATTTGGTGTTCACACTGACTTCATAGAACATAACTACTGCAAGTAATGAATATTGGCCATCCTTCTCTATTCTTGAAAGGAAACAATCAGGTAGAGTAAATCCAGCCAGCTTGGCTAGACAATGATTTCTAAAATTAAAAGTCCAGGTTGTGAATGCATTTTGTTGCAATTTCTTTTTAAAGCATAATTTTTCAATGAACAATCATGCATTTTATTTTTTATTTGTTTTACAATGTTTTTCATTGAGGTATAGATGATTTACAATATTATATTATTTTCAGGTGTACAACATAGTGTTTCAAAAATTTTGTACATTATATTCTATTTAAAGTTGCTATAAAATATTGGCTATAATCACTGTGCTGTACAATATATCCTTGTAACTTATTTATTTTATACATAGGAGTTTGTAACTCTTAATTCCATAGTTCTACCATGCTCCTCCCCACTTTCCTCTTTCCACTGGTAACCACTAGTTTGTTTTCTATATCTGTGAGTCTATTTTTGTTTGTTATATTCATTCCTTATTTTTATTTTTTAGATTCCACATATAAGTGATACCATACAGTATATGTCTTTCCCTGTCTGACTTACTTTACTAAGCATAGTATCATCTAGATCCATCCAAGTTCTTGGAAATGGCAGAATTTCATTGTTTTATGGCTGAGTAATATTTCATTGTGTGTGAGTATATACATATATATATCATATTCTCTATCCATTAACATGTTGATGGAAACTTAAGTTGCCTCCATAATTTGGCTATTGTAAATAATGCTGTTATGAACATTGGTGTGCATTTCTCTTTTCAAATTAGTGTTTTCATTTTCTTCATCTATATACCCAGCAGTGTAATTGCTGGTAGTTCTATTTTTAGTTTTTTGAAGAACCTCCATACATACTGTTTTCTATAGTGGCTGCACCAATTTACATTCCCACCTGAAGGGTACTAGAGTTCCATTTTCTGCATAGCCTTGCCAACATTTGCTATTTGTAGACTTTTTTTTTTTTTTTGGCTGCCCCGCCTGGCCTGTGGGATCCCAGTTCCTCACCAGGGATTAAACCCAGGCCACGGCAGTGAAAGCACCAACTCCCAACAGCTGGACTGCCAGGGAATTCCCTGTAGATTTTTTGATGATGGCCATTCTAATAGGTGTGAGGTGATATCTCATTGTGGTTTTGATTTGTTTTTATCTGATGATTAGTGATGTTAAGATCTTTTAATGTGTCTTCTTTGGAAAAACATCTGTTCAAGTCTTCTGCCCATTTTTTATTTGGGCATTTTTTTATATCAAGTTGTACAACCTGTTTATGTGTTTTGGATAACAACTTCTATCTGCCATATCATTGGCAAATATTTTCTGCCATTACGTAGGTTGTCATTTCATTTTGTCAATGGTTTCCTTTGCTGTGCAAAGCTCTTAAGTTTCAGTAGGAATGATTTGTTTATTTTTGCTTTTGTTTCCTTTGTCTAAAGAGACTGATCCAAAAAAATAGTGCTACAATTTATATTAAATAGTGATCGGTCTAGGTTCTCTTCAAGGAGAACCAGTCTTACATTTAGGTCATTAAAGCATTTTGAGTTTGTTTGTCTATGTGATATGAGGAAATGTTCTAATCTCATTCTTTTATATGTAGCTGTCCTGTTTTCTAAGCACCACTTATTGAAGAGACTGTCTTTTCTCCATTGTATATTCTTGCCTACTTTGTTGTAGATTAATTGACCATAATAAGTGTGTGGGTTTATTTCTGGGCTCTCTATTCTGTTCCATTGACCTATGTGTCTGTTTTTGTGCCAGTACCATACTATTTTGATTACTGTAGCTTTGTGACATAGTCTGAAGTAAGAGAGCATGATACCTCTAGCTTTATTCTTTTTTCTCAAGATTGCTTTGGCTATTTGGGGTCTTTTGTGGTTCCATAAATTTTAAAAACTGTTCTAGTTCTGTGAAATATATCATCGGTATTTTGATAGGGATTTCATTAAATTTGTAGACTGTTATGGGTAGTATGGCAATTTTAACAATATTAATTCTTCCAATCCATGAACATGGAATATCTTTCCATTTATTTGTATCATCTTCAATTTCCTTCATCAATGTCATAATTTACAGGGTATAGGTCTTTCACCTCCTTGGTTAAGTTTATTCCTAGGTATTTTAATCTCTTTGATGCAATTGTAAATGACATGGTTTTCTTGAATTCTCTTTATGATAGTTCATTATTAGTTTATAGAAATGCAACAGATTTCTGTATATTAATCTTGTATCCTGCAAATTTACTGAATACATTTGTTACTTTTTTTTTAACATCTTTATTGGAGTATAATTGCTTTACAATGGTGTGTTAGTTTCTGCTTTATAACAAAGTGAATCAGTTATACATATACATATGTCCCCATATCTCTTCCCTCTTGCCTCTCCCTCCCTCCCACCCTCCCTATCCCACCTCTCTAGGTGGTCACAAACCACCGAGCTGATCTCCCTGTGCTATGTGGCTGCTTCCCACTAGCTATCTATTTTACGTTTGGTAGTGTATATATGTCCATGCCACTCTCTCACTTTGTCACAGCTTACCCTTCCCCCTCCCCATAGAGTCTGTCATACAGAGTGAAGTAAGTCAGAAAGAGAAAAACAAATACCGTATGCTAACACATATATATGGAATCTAAGGAAAAAAAAAAAAGGTCATGAAGAACCTAGGGGTAGGACGGGAATAAAGACACAGACCTACTAGAGAATGGACTTGAGCATTTGTTACTTTTAATAGTTTTTTTTGGTGGAGACTTTAAGGTTTTCTATATATAGTATCATGTCATCTGCAGAGAGAGACAGTTTCACTTCTTCCCTTGCAATTTGGATGCATTTTATTTCTTTTTCTTTTCTGATTGCTGTGACTGGGACTTCCTATATTACGTTACATAGAAGTGCTGAGAGTGGGCATCCTTGACTTTTTATGATTTTGGAGGAAAAGTTTTCAGCTTTTCACTGTTGAGTATGAAGTTAGCTGTGGGTTTGTCATAAATAACCTTAATTAGGTTGAGATATGTTCCCTCTATACCAACTTTGATCATACTTTTTATCATGAATGGATGTTGAATTTTGTCAAATACTTTTTCTGGGTCTATTGAGATAATCATGTGATTTTTATCTTTCCTTTTTAATGAGGTGCATGATATTGCCTGGTTTACGGATATTAAACCATCCTTGCATCCCTGGAATAAATCAGCACAACTAATTTGTCATTCTACCAATGCCTGCATGCTTTTGTGCAGCTCTCTATCATTATCTATCTCAAAGCATTTTCCCAAACATTTATTTTATTTTTATCCTTTGTTGTAGAGCTGCAGACTGGAGAGGCTAACATTAGTTCAGAAACAAAAAAATTGTCAAATGTTGCTTAGTGTGTTCCATAATTAAATATGTTTACAAGGACATAGGACTCCATTTTCATTCTGTTGCTACCAAAAATCTATTTTTTGTTTTGTTTTTGTTTTTAACTTTTTATTTTATATTGGAGTATAGTTGATTAACAATGTTGTGGTAGTTTCAGGTGTACAGTAAAGTGATTCAGTTATACATGTACATGTATCTATTCTTTTGCAAATTCTTTTCCCATTTAGGTTGTTACATAATATTGAGCAGAGTTTCCTGTGTTATACAGTAGGTCCCTGTTGGTTACCCATTTTAAATACAGCAGTGTGTACATGTTAGTTCCAAACTCCCAATCTATCACTCCCCCCCCTCACTTTTCTCCTTGTAACCATAAGTTCGTTATCTAAGTCTGTGAGCCTGTTTCTGTTTTGTAAATAAGTTCATTTGTATCATTACTTTTAGATTCCGCATTTAAATGATATCATACAATATTTCTCTTTCTCTGTCTGACTTACTTCACTCACTGTGACAATCTCTAGGTCCATCCATGTTGCTGCAAATGACATTATTTCATTCATTTTTATGGCTGAATAATATTCCATTGTCTATATGTACCACATCTTCTTTATCCATTCTTCTGTTGATGGACATTTAGGTTGCTTCCGTGTCTTGGCTATTGTAAACAGCACTGCAATGAGCACTGGGTTGCAAGTATCTTTTCAAATTATGGTTTTCTCCAGATATATGCCCAGGAGTGGGATTGCAGGGTCATATGTAGCTCTATTTTTAGTTTTTTAAGGAACCACCATACAGTTTTCCACAGTGGCTGTACCAATTTACATTCCCATCAACAGTGTAGGAGGGTTACCTTTTCTCCACACCCTCTCCAGGATTTATTGTTTGTAGACATTTTGATGATGGCCTTTCTGACTGGTGAGAGGTGATATCTCATTTTAGCTTTGATTTATGTTTATCTAATTAGCGATTTTGAATATCTTTTCATGTGCCTCTTGGCCATCTGTAGGTCTTCTTTGGAAAAATGTCTATTTAGGTCTTCTGCCCATTTTTTTATTGGGTTGTTTGTTTTGATGATATTAAGCTGCATGAGCTGTTTGTAAATTTTGGAGACTAATCCCTTGTTGGTCATATCATTTGCAAATATTTTCTCCCATTCTGTGGGTTGTCTTTTCATTTTGTTTATGGTTTCCTTTGCTGTGCAAAAGCTTTTGAGTTTAATTAGGTCCCATTTGTTTATTTTTGTTTTTATTTCCATTACTCTGGGAGACAGATTGAAAAAGATATTGCTGTGATTTATGTCAGTGAGTGTTCTGTGTCTGCTTTCCTCTAAGAGATTTGTAGTGTCTGGTCTCACGTTGAGGTCTTTAATCCAATTTGAGTTTATTTTTGTGTATGGTGTTAGGGAGTGCTCTAATTTCATTCTTTTACATGTAGCTGTCCAGTTTTCCCAGCACCACTTACTGAAGAGGCTGTCTTTTCTCCATTGTATATTCTTGCCTCATTTGTCATAGATTAATTAACCACAGGTGTGTGGGTTTATTTCTGGGCTTTATATCTTGTTCCATTGATCTATATTTTTGTTTTTGTGCCAGTACTATACTGTTTGGATGACTATAGCCTTGTAGTATAGTCTGAAGTCAGGGAGCCTGATTTCTTCAGCTCCGTTTTTCTTTCTCAAGATTGCTTTACTATTCAAGGTCTTTTGTGTTTCCATACAAATTGTAAAACTTTTTGTTCTAGTTCTGTGAAAAATGCCATTGGCAACTTGATAGGGATTGCATTGAATCTGTAGATTGCCTTGGGTAGTATAGTCATTTTCACATTATTGATTCTTCCAATCCAAGAACATGGTATATCTTTCCATCTCTTTGTGTTGTCTTCAATTTCTTTCATCAGTGTCTTATAGTTTTCAGGGCACAGGTCTTTTGTCTCCTTAGGTAGGTTTATTCCTAGGTATTTTATTCTTTATGATGTGAAGGTAAAAGGGATTGTTTTTCGAATTTCTCTTTCTGATCTTTTGTTGTTAGTGCATAGAAATGCAACAGAGTTCTGTGTATTAATTTTGTGACCTGCAACTTTACCAAATGCATTGATGAGCTCTAGTGCTTTTCTGGTAGTGTTGTTAGGATTTTCTATGTATAGTATCATGTCATTTGCAGGCAGTGACATTTTTACTTCTTCTTTTCCAATTTGGATTCCCTTTATTTCTTTTCCTTCTCTGATTGCTGTGGCTAGGACTCCCAACTATGTTGAATAAAACTGGCAAGAGTAGGCATCCTTGTCTTGCTCCTGATCTTAGAGGAAATGCTTTCAGGTTTTCACCATTGAGTATGATGCTAGCTGTAGGTGTGTCATATATGGCCTTTATTATGTTGAGGTAGGTTTCCTCTATGCCCACTTTCTGGAGAGTTTTTATCATAAATCGGTGTTGAGTTTTGTCAAAAGCTTTTTATGCATCTATTGAGATGATCATATGATTTTTAGTCTTCAATTTGTTGATGTGGTGTATCACACTGATTAATTTGCCAATATTGAAAAATTCTTGCATCCCTGGGATAAACCCCACTCAGTCATGGTGTATGATCCTTTTAATGTGTTTTTGGATTTGGTTTGCTAGTATTTTGTTGAGGATTTTTGTTTCTATGTTCATCATTGATATTGGCCTGTAATTTTTTTTTTTTTTTTTGGTGTGATTTCTCTGTCTCGTTTTGCTATCAGGGTGAATGTGGCCTCATAGTATGAGCTTGGGAGTGTTCCTTCCTCTCCAAATTTTTGGAAGAGTTTCAGAATGGTAGATGTTAACTCTTCTCTAATTGTTTGATAGAATTTGCCTGTGAAGCCATCTGGCGCTGGACTTTTGCTTGTTCGAAGTTTTAAAATCACAGTTTCAATTTAAGTACCTATGATTGGTCTGTTCATATTTTCTATTTTTTTTCTGGTTCAGTCTTGGGAGATTGTACCTTCCTAAGAATTTGTTCATTTCTTCCAAGTGGTCCATTTTCTTGGAATACAGTTGCTTGTAGTAGTCTCTTATGATCCTTTGTATTTCTGTGGTGTCAGTTCTAACTTCTCCTTTTTCATTTCTAATTTTATTCATTTGAATCCTGTCTCTTTTTTTTTGATGAGTCTAGCTACTGGTTTATCAATTTTTTTCTTTTCAAAGAGCCAGCTTTTAGTTTCATTGATCTTTGCTATTGTTTTCATCTCTATTTCATTTATTTCTGCTCTGATCTTCATGAGTTCTTTCCTTCTACTAACTTTGGGCTTTGTTTGTTCTTATTTCTCTAGTCCCTTTAGGTGTAAGGATAGGTTGTTTATTTGAGATTTTTCTTGTTTTTTTTAAATTTTTATTTATTTATTTATTTATTTTTGGCTGTGTTGGGTCTTCTTTTCTGTGCGAGGGCTTTCTCTAGTTGCGGCAAGTGGGGGCCACTCTTCATCGCGGTGCGTGGACCTTTCACTGTCACGGCCTCTCTTGTTGTGGAGCACAGGCTCCAGACACGCAGACTCAGTAGTTGTGGCTCACGGGCCTAGTTGCTCCACGGCATGTGGGATCTTCCCAGACCAGGGCTCGAACCCGTGTCCCCTGCATTGGCAGGCAGATTCTCAACCACTGTGCCACCAGGGAAGCCCTCTTGTTTCTTGAGGTAGGCTTGTATTGCTATAAACTTCCCACTTAGAACTGTTTTTGCTGCATCCTGTAGGTTTTGGAGAGCTGGGGTTTTGTTTTCATTTTTCTCTAGGTATTTTTAAATTTCCTCTTTGATTTCTTCAGTAATCCATTGGTTGTTTAGTAGCATATTGTTTAGTCTCCACATTTTTGTGTTTTTTTTCTTAGAGCTGATTTCTAATCTCATAGCGTTGTGGTTGGAAAAGACACTTGATATTTTTATTTATTTATTTATTTTCTTTCTTTCTTTTTTCTTTTTTGGCTGCATCACGTCTTAGTTGCAGCGTGCAGGATCTTCACTGAGGCATGCAGGATCTTTCATTGTGGTGCACGGGCTTCTCTCTAGTTGTGGTATGTGGGTTTTCTCTCTCTAGCTGTGGCGTGTGGGCTCCAGGGCATGTGGGTTTTGTAGGTGTAGTGTGCAGGCTCCAGAGTGCATGGGACCTGTAGTTTGCAGCATGCGGGCTCTCTCGTTGGGGCATAGGAGCTCAGTAGTTGTGGCTTGCAGGCCTAGTTGCCCTGCAGCATGTGGGATCTTAGTTCCCCAACCAGGGATCGAACTCATGTCCCCTGCATTGGAAGGTGGATTCTTTACCACTGGACCACTGGGGAAGTCCCGTATTATTTCAATTTTCTTAAATTTACCAAAGCTCACTTTGTGGCCCAGCATGTGCTCAATCTTGGATGATGTTCCATGTGCACATGAGAAGAATGTGTATTCTGCTGCTTTTGGATGGAATGTTCTATAAATATCAATTAAGTCCAACTGGTCTAATGTCATTTAAGGCCTGTGTTTCCTTGTTAATTTTCTGTCTGGATGATCTGTTCATTGATGAAAGTAGGGTGTTAAAGTCTTCCAGCACTATTGTGTTACTGTTGATTTCTCCCTTTATGTCTGTTAGTACGTGCCTTATATATTGAGGTGCTCCTATGTTGGGTGTGTATATATATACAATTGTTATATCTTCTTGGATTGATCCATTCATCATTATGTAGTGCTCTTCTTTGTCTCATGATAGTCTTTATTTTAGAGTCTATTTTGTCTGATATGAGTATTTCTACTCCACCTTTCTTTTCATTTCCATTTGCATGAAATACTTTCTTCCATCCTTTCATTTTCAGTATGTATATGTCTCTAGGGCTGAGGTGGGTCTCTTGTAGACAACATATATATGGGTCTTGTTTTTGTATCCATTCAATCAGTCTATATCTTTTGGGTGGTGCATTTAATCCATTTACATTTAAGGTAATTATCAATATGTGTGTTCCTATTGTAATTTTCTTAATTGTCTTGGGTTTGTTTTTGTAGGTTTTTTTTCTTCCCTTCCTCTCTTGTTCTCTTCTCTTGTGGTTTTATGACCATCTTCACTGTTTTGCTTGGCTTGCTCTTTTTTGAGTGTGTGTTATCTATTGTAGTCTTTGGGTTTGCTGTTCCCATGAGGTTTTGGTATAGCCATCTACATATATATGTACAAAGTTGTTTTAAGTTGCTGGTCTCTTTCCTACCTAGAGAAGTTCCTTTAACATTTGTTGCAAAACTGTCTGGTAGTGCTGAATTCTCTTAGCTTTTGCTTGTCTGTAAAGCTTTTGATTTATCCATCAAATCTGAATGAGAGCATTGTTGGTTAGAGTGTTCTTGGTTGCAGTTTCCTCCCTTTCATCACTTTAAGTATATCGTGCCACTCCTTACTGGTCTGCAGAGTTTCTGCTGAGAAATCAGCTGATAACCTTGTGGAGATTCCCTTGTATATTATTTGTCATTTTTCCCTTGTTGCTTTTATTTTTTTTTCTTTGTCTTTAATTTTTGACAGTTTGATTAGTTTTTGTCTTGACATGTTTCTTACTTGTGTTTATTCTGCCTGGGACTCTCTGTGCTTCCTGGACTTGGGTGACTGTTTCCTTTCCCATGTTAGGAAAATGTTTGACTATACTCTCTTCAAATATTTTCTGAGGTCCTTTCTCTCTCTCTTCTCCTTCTGGGACCCCTATGCTTCGAATGTTGGTGTGTTTAATGTTTTCCCAGAAGAGATCTCTTAGATTGCCTTCATTTCTTTTCATTCTTTTTCTTTATTCTGTTCTGTGGCAGTGATTTCCACCATTCTGTCTTCCAGGTCACTTATCCATTCTTCTGCCTCAGTTATTTTGCTACTGATTCCTTCCTGTGTATTTTTTATTTCAGTTAGTGTATCTCTGTTTGTTTGTTCTTTAGTTCTTCTAGGTCTTTGTTAAACATTTCTTGCATCTTCTCAATCCTTGCTTCCATTCTTTTTCCGAGATCCTGGATCATCTTCACTATCATTTTCTGAATTCTTTTTCCAGAAGGTTGCTTATCTGCACTTCACTTAGTTGTTTTTCTGGGGTTTTATCTTCTTTCTTCACCTGTGACATATTCCTCTGCCATTTCATTTTTTCTATCTTTCTGTGATTGTGGTTTCCATTCTGCAGGCTGTGATATTGTAGTTCTTCTTGCTTCTGCTGTATGCCCTCTGGCAGATGAGGCTGTGTAAGAGGCTGGTGCAAGCTTCCTTATGGGAGGGACTGGTGGTGGTTGGATCCATGTCTTGTTCCTCTGGTGGGCAAAGCTGTGTTCAGTAAAACTTTAATCTGCTTGTCTGTTGAAGTGTGGGCTGTGTTTCCACCCTTTTAGTTGTTTACCCTGAGGCAACCGAGCACTGGAGCCTACAGGCTGTTTGCTGAGGCTAATGGTGGCCTCCAGGAGGGCTCACACATATGAGTACTTCCCAGAACCCCTGCTGCCAGTGTCTTTGTCCCCACAGTGAGCCACAGCCACACCCCACTTCTGCAGGAGACCCTCCAATGCTAGCAGGTAGGTTTGGCCCAGTCTCTCATGGGGCCACTGCTTCTTTCCCCTGGGTACTGGTGCACATAAGACTCTGTGTGCACCCTCCCAGAGTGGAGTTTCTGCTTCCCCCCAGTACTGTGGCAGTCCTGTGATCACACACTGCTGGTCTTCAAAGCCAGATTCTCTGGGGACTCCTCATCCAACTGCTGGACCCCCAGGCTGGGAAGCCTTATGTGGGCTGAGAACTCTGACTCTTGTGGGATAACATCTGTGGTATAATTGTTTTCCAGTTTGTGGGTCTCCCACCTGGTGAGTATGGGATTTGATTTTGTCATGATTGTGCCCCTCCTACCATTTTGTTGTGGTCTCTTCTTTTTCTTTGGATATATGGTATCATTTTTTTGGTAGGTTCCAGCATTTTTTTGTCGATGGTTTTTTGGCAGTTAGTTGTGACTGGTGCTCTCACAATAAGGGGATGAGCTCACGTCCTTCTACTCCACCATGCTGAGCTAATCCTAGTGTGTTCTTGTAAAGAATGTTTATTCTGCTGCTTTTGCAAAGAATGTTTATAAATATCTATTATGTCCAACTGGTCTATTTTTGCATTAAGACTACTGTTGTATTATAAAATTTCTGTCTGGAAAGCATGTCCATTGATTCAGTGGGGTGTAAGTGTCCTCTACTATTATTGTATTGTCAGTTTCTAACTTTATGTTGTTAATATTTGCTTTATATATTTAGGAGTTTCTATCATATGTGCATATATGTTAATGAATATAATAAATATCACCTTCTTGTATTGATTCCTTTATCATTATGTAATGTCCTTCTTTGTCTCTTGCTATAGACTTTTTTTAAAGTGTATTTTCTATGATATGAGTATTGCTATCCACACTTTCTTGTTCTTTCCATTTGCATGACCTATGTTTTCCCATCCCCTCACTTTCAGTCTGTGTGTCTTTGCCCTGAAGTGAGTCTCTTGTAGATAGTATATTAAAGGGTCTTGTTTTATTTTTTTATCCAATTAGCCACCCTATGTCTTTTCATGGAGCACTTAGTCCATTGACACTTAAAGTGATTACTGATAGGTATGTAATTCTTGCCATTTTGTCACTTGCTTTCTGATTGTTTTGTAGTTCTTCTCTGTTCTTTTATTCTGCTTTAATTTATTCTTTTGTGGTTTGTTGATTTTCTTGAGTGGTATGCTTGTGTTCCTTTCTCTCTTGTTTTTGTGTATCTATTATAGGCTCTTGGCTTGTGGTCACTATGTGGTTTATATATTTTGACCTATGTCTATATCTATTTATTTTAAAATGGCATTCAACACATTCTAAAATATCTACAACTTTTTACTAGCCCCCTCAGGTTTTGTGTTTTTAATGTCATACTTTACATCTTCATGTTTATCCCTTCACTGTTTATTTTAGTTATAATTGATTTTATAATTTTTTTGTCTTTTAATCTTCACACTAGAATATTTAAGTGGTTGTTTCACAGCCTTTACTATATATTTTCCTTTACTAGTAGGATATTTCCTTTCCTATAGATTCTTACTTCTCATTAGAGTGTTTTCTTTTCCACTTAATGAAGACCCTTTAGCATTTTCTTTAGGGTAGTTTTGGTATTGATGAACTCTTTAAGGTTTTGCTCATCTGAGAAGATTTTTAAAATCTCTCCTTCACTTCTAAATGATAATCTTGCTGGATAGAGTATCCTGGGTATCAGGTTTTTCACTATCAGCACTTAATTGCATCACCTCACTCCCTCTTGTCTTGCAAAGTTTTTGCAGAAAAATCAGGTGATAGCCTTATGTGTATGCCTTGTATGTGACTCTTTTTCTTGTGCTCCTTTAGAATTCTCTCTTTATCTTTAACTTTTGCCATTTTAATTATGATATATCTTGGTGTGCATCTGTTTGTGTTCATCTTGTTTGGGAATCTCTGTGATAAAAGTTTCCTTTCTGGGGGTTCAGTAAATTTCCTGCCATAATTTCACCAAATACATTTTTTGACACTTTTCTCTCTCTCACTTCTCCCTCTGGGACCCTATAATGCAATTTTTGTATGCTTTATTTTGCTCCAGATGTCCTTTAATCTGTTCTCATTTTAAAGGTTGTTTACCTTTTTAATGGTCTGAATGGGTGAATTCCATCATGCTATGCTCCACATCACTTCAGCAGTCTTCTATTTCACCTTATATGCTGTTAATTCCTTCCAATTTGTTTTTTACTTCTGTTATTGTATTTTTTGTTCTTTTATATATTTTCTAGTTTCTTGTTAAAATCCTATGTTCTTCTATTATTTTCTCTAATTCAGTTAGCAGTGTTACTATAAATGCTTTGAATTCTTTATTTGGTAAATTATTCATTTCTGTTTCATTAGTTGCTTTTCAAGGGTTTTCTCTTGCTCTTTCAATTGAGATAAATTTCTCCATCTTCTCATTTTGCTTTACTTTCTCTGTCTCTATGGAGTTAGGTGAAATGATTACCTTTTGCAGTCTTGAAGGGGTGTCCTTTGGAGAGAACAACCGTATACAGTCTGTGTGTGCCCAGTGGCTTGGTGGTAGAGCTGGATCTGAGGTGAGCATGAGAAACATCTCCCAGGGATCCTGGCATGTATCACCTTGGTAGGAGATGGGTCTGGAGGTGGAGAAGCTAGGGCTACAGCCAAGCGTGAGCTGGGGCTTCTACTCTGCTTAGAGGCCAGAACTACCCTATCAGGGGCAGGGTTCGGTTCCAAGTTGCTGAAGGAGAAGACCTGAGGTTTGGGTCTCAGATAGCTGTTACTCCAGTTGTATTTTCTCCCCCTTCCCAGAATGACAATTTTGGTGCCTCAGCCCTGGGGTCAAACTCAGGGAATACAAATCCCCTTGGCTTGAAGAAAGGCTAGAGGGACTAACAGGAGTGCTGTGGAAAGTGTGGATTCCATTTCTGTGGAGCACTCACATACTTGCTTACTATCAAAACAAGGTGGAGAGAGTGGATTGAATCTGCACAAGATGCTGCCTCGTTTTCTGCAACTGCCCCAGCATGTGCTTCAGCCTGAGCCAAGCACCTGCTTACTTCACAACACAGTTCCACACTGGGACCACTGGGCACATGTACACTGTATACGGACACTCCCAAGCAAGTACACCCTTTCAAGACCACAATAGGTTACTGTTTCACTTAATTTATAGAGACAGAGAAAGTTAAGCAAAATGAGAAGATGGAGGGATTCATTTCAAATAAAAGAATAAGAGAAAACTCTTAAAAAACAACTATTGAAACAGAAATGAATAGTTTACCAGATAAAGAGTTCAAAGCATTTGTAATAAGATTGCTAACTGAATTAGGGAAAGAATAGATGAACACAGTGAAAATTTTAACAAGGAACTAGAAAATATATTTTAAAAAACCCATAAAATACAATAACTGAAGTGAGAAACAAATGGGGAGGAATTAACAGCAGACAAAGTGACACAGGACTGAAGAATGCAATAACTGAACTGAAAAATCATTGTAAGAGTTTAATAACAGACTAGATGAAGCAGAAGACAGTATCAGTAAATTCAAAGACTAAGCAATGGAACTCACCCAGTCAGAGAAGAACAACAACAACAACAAAAGAATAAAAAGACTGATGATAGCATAAGGGACTCATGGACCAATATCAAATGGACCAACATTCACAAGAGTCTCAGGAGATGAGAGAGAGAAAAGAGCAGAAAATGTATTTGAAGAAACAATGGCTGAAAACCTCCCTAACCCGGGGAATGAAACAGACATACAGATCCAGGAATCCCATGAAGTTCCAAATAAGATGAACTGAAAGAGACACACACCAACACACATTATAATTAAAGAGCCTAAATTTAAAGAAATGGAGAGAATCTTGAAAGCAGCAAGTAAAAACAACTTGTTACATAAATAGGAACCTCATAAGACAATTAGCAGATTTTTCAGTAGAAACTTTGCAGGCCAGAAGGGAGGTGCAGTACATATGCAAAGTGCTTAAAGAAAATCCTTTCCAACCAAGAATATTCTACCCAGCAAAATGTGTCCTTCAAATTGAAGAAAATGTAAAGAGTTTTCCAGACAACCAAAAACTAAAGGATTTATCAACACTAGACCAGCCTTGCAAGAAATGATAGAGTTCTTTAAGCAGAAACAAAAGAACATTAATTAGTAACAGGATAACATATGAAAATATAAACCTTAGTAGTAAGGGTAAATATAGAGTAAAATTCAGAGTAATCTAACGTTTTAAAGGTGGTGGGTACTTCATTTATAAAGTTAGGGTGAAGGTTAAAACAAAAATATTAAAAGCAGCAATAAATACAATAATTTCTTAATGCATATACAAGATAAAATGTAAATTATAACATAAAGTGTAAAAATATGGGCTGGAGTGAAAATGTACAGCATTAGAATACATTCAAACTTAAAAGTTTTTATCAACTTAATATTTAATGTTATCAATATAAGGTTTTTCATATAAGTCTCATGTAAACAACAAATCAAAAACCTATAGTAGATATACAAAATGTAAAGAGGGATCTTATCATACCACTACAAAAAAATAATCAAATCACAGATGAAGAGAGCAAGATAAGAAGAAAGGAATAAAGAGATTACAAGACGACCAGAAAACAACAAAATGGTCATAATTACAATACATACCTGTCAATAATTACTTTAAATGTACATGGATTAAATTCTCCAATTAAAAGTCACATAGTGGCTGGTGGATAAAATAACAAGACTCATCTATATGTTATCTATAAGGGATAAACTTCAGATGTAAGAACACACACATAATGAAAGTTAAGGAAAGAAACAAGACATTCCATACAAATAGAAATAAAAAGTAAGCTTGGGTAGATATACAGCAGAAAAATAGACTTTAAGACAAAGTCCATAATATGAGTCAAAGAAGTTCATTATATAATGATAAAGGGCTCAATCCAACAAGAGGATATAACATTTGTAAATATTTATGCACCCAACTTAGGAGCACCTAAATGCATAAAGCAAATATTAATACATGCATTTTAAATATTAAAATATTAAGTATTTTAATTCAAATATTAAAGGAAGAAATACACAGAAAAGCAATAACAGTATGGTTCTTAAATACCTTGCTTTCATCAATGGATAGATCAAACAGGGAGAAAAATCAATGAGGACATTGGCCATAAATGACATGTTAGATCAGATGGACTTAACAGATAAATACAGAACATTCTACTCAAAGCAACAGAATATACATTCTTCTCAAGAGCCCATGGAACACTTTTCAGGATTGATTACAGGTTAGTTCACAAAACAAGTCTTAATAAATTTAAAAAGACTGAGAGCGTATCAAGCATCTTTTCCAACCAAAATGGTAGAAAATAGAAACCAATTACAAGAATAAAATTGGAAAATTCACAAGTATGTGCAAATTAAATAACATGCTACTGAACAACCACTGGGTCAACAAAGAAATTAAAATAGAAAGCAAAAATAAAAATTAAAAAAAAAACCCTCTAGACAAGTAAGAATGAAAATACAACATACCAAAATCTATGGGATATAGCAAAAGCAGTTTTAAGAGGCAAGTTGTTAGTGAAAAAGTCCTAAATGAAGGAACAATAAAGATCTCAAATAAAAAATGTAACTTTACAACTTAAAGAGCTAGAAAGAGAAAAACAAATAAACCCATAGTTAGTAGAAGGAAGCAAAAAACAAATGTCAGAGCAGAAATTATAAAAAAAAAAGACTAAACAGAAAACAGAAAAGATCAATGAAAGTAAGAGATGTTTCTTTTAAAAAGTGAACAAAATTGACACATCATTAGCTAGACTCATCATGAAAACAAGAGAGCTTGGGGTTGGAAAATGCAGCCAAGTTGGAGTAAGAACTCAAACTCACGGTCCTGAACTCGGAAAAACAATGGGCCAGTGCACACCCAGCATGGCCCAGTGCCACTTCTTCCCCCAGGAGAGGATGTGGAAGATACTGCCCATGTTAGCCATCAGTATTTCTGACGTGTGGGACTATTTGAATAAAGCTATACTGAAGAAAAGTGGAAAGAGTAATAAAGACAAGATGGCAGAGTAGAAGGACCTTGAGCTCACCTCTTCTCATGGGTACACCAAAATCAACTGCTGGACAACCATCAATAAAAAAAGACTGGAATCTACCAAAAAAGGATATTCTACATGCAAAGGCATACAGAAGAAATCACAAGGCAGTAGGAGGGGTGCACTCACGACACAATCATATCCCATACCACCCAGGTAGGTGACCCACAAACTGGAGAATAATTATATCACAGAAGTTCTCCCACAGGAGTGAGAGTTCTGAGTCTCACACCAGGCTCCTTAGCCTAGGAGTCCTGCATTGGGAGGAAGAGCCCCCAGAACATTTGGCTTTGAAGGCCAGTGGGGCCTGATTGCAGGAGCACCACAGGACTGGGGGAAACAGAGACTTCACTCTTGGAGTGTGCACACAAGTTCTCACACACACTGGGATCCAGAGCAAAAACAACGACTCCATAGCAGACTGGGTCAGACCTACCTGCTAGCCTTAAAAAGTCTCCTCGGAAGGTGGGGGGCGGCTGTGGCTCTCTCTGGGGTCATAAGAGCTGGTGGCAGATATAGCAGGGATCTACATGGACTCTGGATGTAGACAGACATTTTGGGTCCTTGGAACTGAGATCTGGACCCACTCAACAGCCTGTAAGCTCCAGTGCTGGGATGCCTCATGCCAAACAACCAACAGGGCAGGAACACAGCCTGAGAGGCTGCCTAAAGACTTCCTGAGCCCACAGCCACCTCTAGACATGTCCCTTGAAACAGGTCTGGCCATGAGAGGGCCAAGACAGAGCTCCACCCACAAGTGGGCAGGCACTGGCCCCTCCCACCAGGAAGCCTGCACAAGTCTCTAGACGAGTCTCACCCACCAGAAGGCAGACACCAGAAACAAGAAAATTACAATCCTACAGCCTGCAGAACTGAGTCCACAAACAGGTCAGAACCTACCCTGGGACTAGCTGGATCCTGACCCTTGGGTGACGAGAGGGGGAGTGTACTGCTTGGAAACATAGGACATCCCTACAGAAGGACACTTCTCCAAGGTCAAGAAACGTAACTAAGCTACGACATACATAAAAATAAAAATAGAAATTTAGACAAAAGGAGACCACAAAAGAATATGTTCTAGACCAAGGAACAAGATAAAACTCAGGAGAACAACTAAGTGACATGGAGATAAGCAATCTACTTGAGAAAGAGTTCAGAGAAATGATTATAAATATGATCCAAGAACTTGGGAAAAGAATGGATGTACAGAGTGAGATTTATGAGAAGTTTTTAGCAAAGGGATAGAAAATATAAAGAACAACCAGAGGTGAAGAATACAATAACTAAAATGAAAAATACAATAGAAGGAATCAATAGCAGAAAAAAATGAAGCAGAAGAAGTAACAAATGAGGGGAAGACATAGTGGTGGGAATCACTGCCACGGAAAAAAATAAGGAAAAAAGAATGAAAAGAACTTCAAGCAAAACCAACATTTGCATTATAGGGCTCCCAGAAGAAAAAGAGGAGAGAATGTGCCTGAGAAAATATTTGAAGAGATAATAGCTGAAAACTTCCCTAACATGGGAAAGAAAATTTCCCTCAAGTCCAGGAAGTGCAGAGAATCCCATACAGGATTAAACCATGAAGGAACATGCCAAGACACCTAGTAGTCACATTGATAAAAATTAAAGACAAAGAAAAAATATTAAAAACCCCAAGGGAAAAGCAACAAATAACATACAAGGGAACCCACAGAAGACTACTGGCTGATTTTTCAGCAGAAACTCTTTAAGCCAGAAGGGAATGGAATGGTATATTTAAAGTCATGAAAGGGAAAAACCTACAACCAAGAATACTCTACCCAACAAGGCTCTTGTTCATACCTGATGGAGAAATTAAAAGCTTTACAGGCAAGCAAACGCTAAGAGAATTCTGGACCATCAGACTAGCTCCAAAACAAATGCTAAAGGAATTTCTCTAAGTGGAAAAGAAAGACTACAACTAGAAACAAGCAAATTATGAAAGGGAAAAGTCACTGGTAAAGGCAAATATACACTAAAAGTAGGAAATAAACCACACAAAAATATGATATCAAAACTAGTAATCTTAAGAGGAGGAGAGTACAAATGTAGGATATTTTAAATGGATTTGAAATTAAGAGATCAGCAACTGAAAAAAAATTATGAACACATATAGACTGATATATCAAAACCTCATGGCAAATACCAGTGAAAAATATATAATAGATATACACACAAAAACGTAAAAGGTTTCCAAACACAATACGAAAGATAGACATCAAATCAAAAAAGAAGAGAACAAAAGAGGATAGGAAGAAAAAAGACCTACAAATACAAACTCAAAACAATTAGCAAAATGGCAATTGGAACATACATATCAATACTTACCTTAAACATAAGCAGTTTAAATGCTTCAGCCAAAAGACAGACTGGCTGAATGGATACAAAAAGAAGACTCATATATGTGCTGTCTGCAAGAGACTCACTTCAGATCTAAAGACACATACAGAATGAAAGTGAAGGGATGGAAAAAGGTGTTCCATGCATATGGAATCAAAAGAAAGGTGGAATAGCAATACTCATATCAGACAAAATAGACTTTAAGATAAAGACTGTTACAAGAGACAAGGAAGGACACTACATAATGATCAAGGGATCAATCGAAGAAGAAGAAAAAACAATTTAAAATATATATGCACCCAACACAGGAGCACCTCAATATAGAAGGCAAATGTTAACAGCCATAAAAGGAGAAATCGAGAGTAACACAATAATAGTGGGAGACTTTAACTCCCCAATTTCATCAATGGACAGATCATCGAGACAGAAAATCAACAAGGAAACACAGGCCTTAAATAACACATTAGAGCAGTTGGACTTAATTGATATTGATAAAGCATTCCATCCAAAAGCAGCAGAATACACATTCTTCTCAAGTGCACATGGAACATTCTCCAGGATTGATCAAATATTGGGCCACAAAGGACTCTTGGTAAATTTAAGATAAGTGAAATCATATCAAGCATCTTTCCTGATCACAAAGCTATGATATTAGGAATAAACTACAAGGAAAAAATACTGTAAAAAATACAAACACGTGGAGGCTAAACAATATCCTACTAAACAACCAATGGAACACTGAAGAAATTAAAGAGGAAATGAAAAAATACCTAGAGGCAAATGAAAACAAAAACATGACATTCCAAAACTTATGGTTTGCAGCAAAACTAGTTCTAAGAGGGAAGTTTATACTGATATAAGCTTAACTCAGGAAACAAGAAAAATCCCAAATAAACAACCTAACATCACACCAAAAGCAACTAGAGAAAGAAGAACAAACAAAACTCAAAGTTAGTAGAAGGAAAGAAATCGTAAATACCAGAGCAGAAATAAAAAAAAAATAGAGACTAAGAAAACAATAGAAAAGATCAATGAAACTAAAAGCTGCTTCTTTGAAAACATAAACAAATTTGATAAAACTTTAGCCAGACTCATGAAGAAAAAGAAGGGAGAGGGCCCAAATCAATAAAATTAGAAATAAAAAAAAGTTACGGCTGACACCACAGAAATACAAAGGACCAAAAGAGATTACTATAAGCAACTATGTGTCAATAAAATGGACAACCTATAAGAAATGGACGAATTCTTAGAAAGGTACAATCTCCCAAGACTGAAACAAGAAGAAACAGAAAATATGAACAAACCAATTACAAGTACTGAAATCAAATGTGTAATTTAAAAATTACCAGCAAACAAAAGTCCAGAACCCAATGGTTTCACAGGTGAATTCTATCAAATATTTAGTGAAAAAATAACACGTATCCTTGTGAAAGTATTCCAAAATATTGCAGAGGAAGAAACACTTCCGAACCCATTCTATGAGGCCACCATCATCCTGATACCAAAACCAAAGACACCACAAAAAGAAAATTACAGGCAAATATCACTGATGAACATAGAGGCAAAAATCCTCAACAAAACACTAGCAAGCTGACTCCAACAATTCATTAAAAGGATCATACAGCATGATCAAGTGGGATTTATCCCAGGGATGCAAGGATTTTTTAGTATCTGCAAATCAATCAGTGTGATACACTACATTAGCAAATTGCAGAATAAAAACCGTAAGATCATCTCAATAGATGCAGGAAAAGCTTTTGATAAAATCCAACATCTACTTACGATAAAAGTTCTCCAGAAAATGAGCATAGAGGAAATCTACCTCAACATAATAAAAGCATTATATGACAACCCCACAGCTAACATCATACTCAATGCTGAAAACTGGAAAGCATTTCCTCTAATATCAGGAACAAGACAAGGATGTCCATTCCCAACACTTTTATTCAACATAGTTTTGGAAGTCCTAGCCACAGCAGTCAGAGAAGAAAAAGAAATGAAATGGATCCAAATTGGAAAAGAAGTAAAACTGTCACTGCCTGCAGATGACATGATACTATATATAGAAAATCCTCAAGATGCTACTAGAAAACTACTAGAGCTCATCAACAAAGCTGGTAAAGTTGCAGGATGTAAAATTAATACACAAAAATCTGTTGCATTTCTATACACTAACAACAAAAGATCAGAAAGAGAAATTAAGGAAATAATCCCATTAACCATCATATCAAAAAAGAATAAAATACCTAGGAATAAATCTACCTAAGGAGGCAAAATACCTGTACTCTGAAAACTATAAGACACTGATGAAAGATGACACAAACAGGTGAAAAAATATACCGTATTTTTAAATCGGAAGAATCAATATTGTCAAAATGACTATTCTACCTAAGGCAATCTACACACTCAATGCAATTCCTATCAAATTGCCAATGGCATTTTTCACTGAACTAGAACAAAAATTTTACAATTTGTATGGAAACACAAAAGATCCTGAATAGCCAAAGCAACCTTTTATTTTAAATTTTTATTGAAGTATAGTTGATTTACAATGTTGTGTTACTTTCAGGGGTATAGCAAAGTGACTCAGTTATACATATACATATATCCACTCTTTTTTAGATTCTTTTCCCATATAGGCCATTACAGAGTATTGAGCAGAGTTCCCGGTGCTATACAGTAGGTCTTTATTAGTTATCTATTTTATATGTAGTAGTGTGTATATGTCAATCCAGATCTCCCAATTTATCCCTCCCCCCCTTTTCCCCCTGGTAACCATAAGTTTCTTTTCTACCAAAGGAATCTTGAGAAAGAAAAACAGAGCAGGAGGAACCAGGCCCCCTGATTTCAGACTATGCTATAAACCTACAGTAATAACACAATATGGTACTGGCACAAAAACAGAAATACACATCAGTGGAACAGGATATAAAGCCCAGAGATAAACTCACAAACCTGTGGTCAATTAATCTATGACAAAGGAGGTAAGAATATACAATGGAGAAAAGACAGTCTCTTCAATAAGTGGTGCTGGGAAAACTGGGCAGCTACATGGAAAAGAATGAAATTAGAACATTCTCTAACACCATACACAAAAATAAACTCAAAAGTATTTAAGACCTAAAAGTAAGACAGGATACTGTAAAATTCCTAGAGGAAAACATAGGCAGGACACTCTTTGACATAAATTGCAGCAATATCTTTTTGGATCCACCTTCTAGAGTAATGGAAATAAAACCAAAAATAAGCAAATGGAACCTAATGAAACTTAGAAGCTTTTGCACAGCAAAGGAAACCATGAAGTAAAGACAGCCTAAAGAATGGTAGTAAATATTTGCAAACCATACGACTGACAAGGTATTATCTTCAAAATATACAAACAACTCAACAGCTCAATATCAAAAGAAACAATCAACCCAATCAGAAAATGGACAGAAGATCTAAATAGACATTTCTCCAAAGAAGACATACAGGTGGCCAAAATGCACATGAAAAGATGCTCAATATCACTAATTATTAGAAAAATGCAAATCAAAACTACAGTGACATACCACTTCACACCAGTTAGAATGGCCATCACCAAAAAGTCTACAAATAATAAATGCTAGAGAGGGTGTGGAGAAAAAGGAACCCTCCTACACTCTTGGTGGGAATGTTAATTGGTACAGCCTGTATGGAGAACATTATGGAGGCTCCTTAAAAAACTAAAAATAGAGCTACCATATAATCCTGCAATCCCACTCCTAGGCATATATCAGGAATAAACCATACTCTGAAAAGATACATTCACCCCAATGTTCACTGCAGCATTATTTATGATATCCAATACAGGGAAGTAACCTTAATGTTCATCAACAGATGAATGGATAAAGAAGATGTGGTATATATATATATATATATATATATATATATATACACACACACACACACACACACACACACACACACACAATGAAATATTACTCACCCTTAAAAAGAAAGAATGAAATAATGCCATTTACAGCAACATGGATGGGCCTAGAGATCATCATACTAACTGAAGTAAGCCAGACAGAGAAAGAAAAATATCATATGATATTGCTTATATGTGGAATCCAAAAAAAAAAAAAGATACAAATGAACTTATTTACAAGAGAGAGACTCATGGACTTAGAAAACAAACTCATGGTTACCAAAGGGGAAAGGGGAGTGGGGGGAGGGATAAATTAGGAGGTTGGGATTAACATATACAGACCACTATATGTAAAATAGATAACCAACAAGGACCCGTATAGCACAGGGAACTATACTCAATATTTTGTAAAAACCTGTAAGGGAAGAGAATCTGAAGAAGTGTGTATATATATATATATATATATATATATATATATATATATATATATATATATATATATATATATATACACATATACGTGTGTGTATACATGTATATAAATATATATGTATACATATACCTGAATCATTGTGCTGTATACCTGAAACTAACATGATATTGTAAATCAACTATACTTCAATAAAAAGTAATTAATACAAATTTTTAAGAAAGAAAAAAAGAGATAAGACTTGAATAAATAAATTCAGAAATGAAAAAGAAGATGTTACCACTGATATCACTGATAAAGATAGAACCTAAGGGACAATTATATGCTAACAAACTGAACAAATAAAAAAATGGATAAATTCCTAGAAATGTACAACCTACAAAAACTGAATCATAAATAAAATTTGAACAAACTAAGAACTAGTAAGAAAATTGGATTAGTTATTGAAACACCTGCCGCCCCCCACCAAATCCGGGAACAGATGGCTTCAATGATGAATTCTACCAAACATTTATAGGTGAATTAACACCAATACTTCTAAAACTATCTAAAAAATTGGAGAGGCAGGAACATTTCTACACTCTTTGTAGAAGACCAGCATTACCTTGGTACCAAAACACAGAAAAAGACATTAAAAAGTAGGAAATTACAGGCCAAATCTCTGATGAAAAATGATTCAAAAATCCTCAACAAAATATTAGGAAAACGAATTTAACAATACATAAAAGGATCATACATCATAATCAAGTGGAATTTATTCCATGGATGCAGGCATGGTTCAATATCAACAAATCAAGCAACTTGATACAACATATTAACAAAACGAAGGATAAAAATCACTTGATCATCTCTATACATGCAGAAAAAGCATTTGACAAAATTCAATATACATTCTTGATAAAAGCTCTCAACAAAGTTGATAGAGTGTGAAACATACCTCAACATAATAAAGGCCATTTATGACAAACCCACAGCTAACATGCTCAGTGGTCAAAAACTGAAAGCTTTTCCTCTAAGATCAAGAAAAAGACAAAAAGGCCCATTTTTGCCACTTCTACTTAACATAGTATTGGAAGCTATAGCAATCAGACAAGAAAAATAAATAAAAGGCATCTAAATTGGAAGGGAAGAAGTAAGACTGTCACTATTTGAAAGTGACATGACACTATATATAGAAACCCTAAGGATTCCACTAAAAAAAATTACAACTAAGAAATGAATTTATTAAAGTTGCAGGATACAAGATTAATATACAGAAAGTTGTTGCATTACTATACACTAATAATAAGCTATCAGAAAGAAAAATTAGGAAAGGAATCCCATTTACAATTGATTCAAAAATAATAAAATACCTAGGAATAAATTTAACCAAGGAGATGAAAGACCAATATCTGTTAACTATAAGACATTGATGAAGGAAATTGAGGATGACATAAACAAATGAAAATACATTCCATAATCCTGGACTGGAAGAATTAATATTGTTAAAATGTCCTTGCTACTCAAAGCAATCTACAGAATTATTGCAATCCTTATCAAAATATCCATGACATTTTTCACAGAAGTACAAAAAAATTTTATGGAACAAGAAAAGACCCTGAACAATAAAAGCAGTCTTGAGAAAAAACAAAAACAAAACCAAAAAACAAAAAACAAAGCTGGAGGTATCATGCCCCCAGACTTCAGAATACATTACAAAGCTACATTAATATAAACAGTATGGTATTGGTGCAAAAACAGACACATAGATTAATGCAACAGAATAGAGAGCCCAGAAATAAACCAACACACATATGGTCAATTAATCTATGACAAAGGAGGCAAAAATATACAATGTAGAAAAAACAGTCTCTTCAATAAGTGATGCTGCAAAAACTGAACAACTACATGTAAAAGAATGAAATTAGAACATTTTCTTACACCAAATACAAAAATAAACTCAAAATGGATCAGAGACCTAAATAAGACTGGAAACCATACAACTCATAGATGAAAGCATAGGCAGTACTCTCTTTGACATAGATCTTAGCAATTTGTTGGACCTGTCTCCTCAGACAAGAGAATCAAAAGAAAAAATAGACAAATAGGACCCAATTAAACTCAACAGCTTTTGCACAGTGAAGGAAAACACCAACAAAACAAAAAGACAACCTATTGAATGGGAGAAGATATTTGCAAGCGATATTTCCAATAAGGAGTTAATATCCAAAATATATAAAGAACTCATATAGCTCAATATTTAAAAAAAAACAAACAACCAAATTAAAAAATGTGCTGAGGACCTGGATAAGTATTTTTTTTCCAAAGAAGACATACAGATGACCAACAGACACATGAAAAGATGCTCAAATAACTAATTATCAGAGAAATGCAAATCAATACCACAATAAGAGATCACCTCACACATTACGGTTGCTATCATTAAAATGTCCACAATTTACAAGTGTTGGTGAGGATATGGAGAAAAGGGACCCCTTGTGCCCTGCTAATGGGAATGTAAATTGGTAAAACCACTATGGAAAACTGTATGGAGGTTTCTACAATATGAATGGACATGGAGGGTATTATGCTTAGTGAAACAAGTCTGACAGAGATACACAAATACTTTATGTTTTCAATTATATGTGGAATGTAAAAAATGCAACGAATGAAAGAATATAATAAACCACAAACAGACTCACAGATTCAGAGACCAAACTAGTCATTACCAGAGAGGAGATGTGTTGGGGGAGGGGCAAATTGGGTGAAGGGGATTAAGAGGTACAAATTACTAGGTATACAATAAATGGCTTATAAGGATGTAATGCACAGTATAGGGAATATAGTCAACATTTTATAATAACTTTAAATGGAGTATATTCTATACATATAACAAATACTATGTTGTACACTTGAAACTAATATAATATTGTAAGTCAACTATACTACAATAAAAATAGAAATGCAAGTTCAAAGTTACCAAAATAAATTTTTAACTTGAAAATTGATTGTGAATGGAAATTGTGTCCTTGTGTTAATTTCCATTACATTTCAAATACCCACATTTTGGTGTTTATACCAGAATTTGCTGTTACTCAGTTTGGCTACATATTAAAAATCCTAATATCCTGATATTAATATCTATTTATTCTTCTTTTAGACCATAACATCCTATCTCTCACTACGAATATCCTCTGACTTTACAGAGACCTCCAGTTTCTTGGTGCATTTCTCCAAGCAGACCTGGTTTAGCCATGCATTTTAAAAACTTAAGACCTTTTCTCATGATGTATGTTCTACCTAGAATGCCTTTTGGTGCCTATTCATCCTTTAAGTTCCAGCTAACATGTACTTTCTCAATGAGACTTTCACTATCCTTATGTGGTACAGTTAACCATTCTTCTGTGATCCCAAAGCAGTTTTAAAATATTTCCCGATCACAACTTTAATCACAATGTCTTATATAGGTGTCTGTTGCCTCTGTTAATCTACGAATTGTTTAGCAATAATTGCTAATAATACCTCCATTTATAAAGTGATTATTATCTGCCAAACACTGTACAAAACAGCCTCATACATATTTCATTTATTTTTAGGTTCACAAAATTATTATGAGAAAGAGTATTATACCCATTCTAAATATGAGAGAATAAAAGCTTAGCAAAGTTAACAAACTTGCCCAAAGTCACACAGCTTACCATTCAAAAATGGTACTCTTAACCACTATGCAATACTTCATCAAATATGTGGACCATGTTTAATTGTATTCCTTATTTCTTATTTTATTATGTATGTTAACTGAATAAAAATAATGTATGTAATTAATAAGTATAATAGACTCCCTAATGAGGGAAATGATCCTACTTAACTAGCATTGTGACCTTGCACAAGTTATTTCAACTTGTGCATCTTCAACTCTAAAAAGACAACCAATATTTATCTTACAGTGTTGTTGTGAGGATTAGAAAATATAATGTAAAAAATACCACCCAAACTAGCAAGTTTCCCCCTTTGTCCATTCTCTGCCTGTCACGGTAGTGGTATGGAGATATATATATAAAAACATCTTTATTGGAGTATAATTGCTTTACAATGTTGTGTTAGTTTCTGCTGTATCACAAAATGAATAATCTATACATATAGATATATCCCCATATCTCCTCCCTCTTGCATCTCCCTCCCACCCTCCATATCCTACCCTTCTAGGTGGTCATAAAGCACCGAGCTGATCTCCCTGTGCTATGCAGCTGCTTCCCACTATTTTTATAGCAGGGAGATAATAATAATTTTTTATCCCTGTTATTAATAAACCATCAAGTAGTTACCGCAACATCACTCAAATTGACTAAAATAATCAAATTTCAAACACTATAGGGTCAACAACTAGAGAATCACTGAGTCAGAACTAAGTCTTCCAGGGGTTGCTGCTGCCAGAGGTTGCCTATTTATACTGAAACATGTCCTCAGAAGACAATATTACAATATTACATTCCTTTCAGATGGTTGCTGTTAAAAGGAATTTCCCCCTCAGCTTAGTCCATTAATATAGGTGCTAACTCTGTGTAAATGTGGACAAATGAATGACTCAGAAACTGAGATGGCCTCTCAGTTATCAGAAAACCCTGGGTTTCAGAACAATTAAGTAACTTGTTGATTATATTATTAGGTTATATTTGGCAAAGAGATAATGGGATGGCCCTTCTTTTCAAATAAGTGCACTTCCAACCACAGAATTAATATGATTCTAAAAGGCCTTTAAAAAAAAGCCTATAATAAAAGAGAATGGCAGCAGAAACAAATCCCACAAAATTTACTAAGGCTACATGAACTCTTCAAAGACTTGACCAAGAAAGCAAAAAGTTGGGGTATAATAAATTATATTTAGGGTATCAAACCTAAGACATATGCTAACTATCTGTACCTTTGGGCACTTTTTCCTTTAGATGAATGATTTCTACATGTTATTTCAAACCATCTTCACAAGTTTTGATATATCTGGTAACTAACTGTATTATAATTTACTTTTCTTTAAAATGACTCACCTTTTTACTTAGCTTTTTCTTAAAGCTATACTTTAATGAAATTATGGGTTTGATAGTAGAAATTATGGTAGGTAATTTTTTTCTAATAAATATTAAACACATAACTATTAAAATTAAAAATATCCATCTAACCACCTCAAATCATCTTGGGTGGAATGGATGTATATCACACTCTGGGAAACATTGTCTTAGATTAAGTGAGACCACTAAAAATCTACATACTTGGCCAATTAACTCAACCTCTTACAGAATCATCTTTTGAAAATGTTCACTAATGTTATGAATTTTATTTTATATGCTCTATTTTAAGTATCTGAAATCAGTTTTATAAAGGAAAATGATGAAACGTAGAGGGAGAAAATAATATTTATTGAATGTTTATTATATAGCAAGTATTGTTATGGGGCTTTACATTACTAATCTCATTTACTGCCTACAAATAATTGTAAAGTACATAGTATTTTATTAATTTTATAGATGATAAATTCGAGATTCAGGTAATTTTCTAACTTGTTCAAGGTAAAATAGTTAATAAGTGGCACAGTTATAAATTGAGCCCAGTCTCTGAATTTCAACCTTATATTCTTTCTAGTATAACATACTAACCTCTATCAAAAGGGATGACATCAATTATATAACTAACAAAAGAAGAAGAAAATAATTTTATATTCATGTTGGAGACAAATTGGTTACAATAAATACTTTAGTTTCTTCCCTTAAAAACTCTAATTTCTTAATCAATTTACTAATTTATTGCTGCTCTATGTATATACCTGGTTTCTTATATGATCAAAAAAGAACAAGTTAAGGGCAAAGCAAATATCTTTCAGATGCTACTTAAATGTGTTTTCTCATGTAGTTTCAAGGTCTAATGAAATAATATTATTTCCCACTACATTTTTTTTTATTATTATTCTTGAGGAAACTTACCATGTAAAGTTATATAACTAACATATCCACAATACTTTTCTCAGCTCTCCTCCAAAACACATGTAACTAATTCTACAGGGCACTTTGTTACATATAAAAATAACTGTATAATAATGAGAAAAAAAAACAATAAAGCTTAGTACTATCTCTAATTAGAGCTATGTCAATGGCTAATTTAAAAAAATTGACTAGTATTAAATTGGGAGGCTATATGATGATATGACAAACTATAATCAATACAAGTGCTGATTCAAGAAGCGGCCTGGCAGAATTCCCTATTCAGGTCTACTGGTTTCTTGCTGTTTGACCTTGAAGCAGTCCCTTAAGTTTTCTCTGCTTTGGTTTCTTCATCTGCAAAAAGGGGATAATAATAGAACTTGCATCATAGGGTTGTTGTGAGAATTAAATTAGCTTATACATATGAAGTGCTTAGAACAGTGTCTGGCTCACAGTAAGAGCTACAGAAATGTTGGCTATTTTCATTATAGTAAATTAAATACAACCTCATTGCATGCAGACTAAATCAAGACTCTCAAAAATATCTCAATTCCAAACCTTCATGAAATCTGACATTTTTCTATATTTGGCTAAAATGAAGTAAAGCAGAAGAAACACTCTTCAGTACTGGTAGCATGATGTTTTGTTTATTTTGTTTTAAAAATATTAACATCTAATTACTTGGATTAAAACCTGGCAAGGTAAGAAAGTTTAGCCTTTTATATAATTTAAGAAATTAAATCTAAATAAAAGAAAATAGTATAATTCCTCTGCTTCTTCCAGCTTATAACTGATTGTATGAGTAGCTAAGCTGCCTGATTTTCCTAAGATACACATGATATGTGAAATTCAACGTTATTATTTTCCAGCTTCAGTAATTCTATCATTGTTCTCCACAGAGGCAAATGTGTTTATTCTAGACACTAATGATCACAAAGCGAGTTCTGCAGTGTATTTATTGGCATTATGCAGATACGTATAATGAGAGTAAAGAGAGATTCATTCACTCATTCATTTAGGATTGGAATTAATTGAAAGTAAAATTTAAACTACAATGAGATATTATTACCTCATAACTGTTAGAATGGCTATCATCAAGAACATGAGATAACAAGCGTTCATGAGAATGTGGAGAAAAGGGAACCCTGTGCACTGTTGATGGGAGTGTAAATTGGTTCAGCCACTATGGAAACAATATGGAGATTTCTCAAAAGTTAAAAATAGATCTATGATATAATCCAGCAATTCCTCTTCTAGGTATATGCCTGCAGGTAATAAAAATAGGATATCAAAAAGATATATGGACTCCCATGTTTATTGTAGTATTATTCACAATATCAAAGATATGGAAACAACTTAAGTGCCCATCAATGAATGAATGGATAAAGAAGATGTGGCATATATACACAGTTGAACATTATTCAGCCATGAGAAAAGATACCTTGCCATTTGCGACAATGTGGATGGATTTTGAGCATATTAGGCTAAATGAGATAAGTCAGATAGAGAAGACAAGCATTGTGTGATATCACTTATATGTGGAATCTAAAAGCCAAACTTGTAAAAATAGAAAGTAAAATGGTGGTTACTACAGGATGGTGTGGGGTATAGACAGATGATGTTTAAGGGTACAAATTACAATGAATAGTAAATAAGTCCTAGAGATCTAATGTACAGGAGAGAGAATATAGACAGCAATACCATATTATAATCATCAAATTTGCTAAGAGACTAGAACTTGATTCCAACTACTAAAAAGAAAAGATAATTATGTAATGTGGTAGACTTACTAATTATCACTACAATCACAATCATGTTACAATATATAAATGTATCAAATTAACATGTACACCTTAAGTTGGCACAATGTTACATATCAAATATATTTTAATAAAAATAACTAAACATTACCATCTACCAACAGTAAAGACTCTGTTGAAAAGAAATTTAGTAGCATCCAAGTTGTACACTAAATGAGAAAAACATCTAAAAGGAAACACCTAAAAAAGTAAAAAATGAAAGCATAAATGATTGGTATTTTTGATTATTCCACATTTTTAATAGGGACTTTAAAAGTAAAGGCAGGGGCTCCCCTGGTGGCGCAGTGGTTGAGAATCTGCCTGCTAATGCAGGGGACACGGGTTTGAGCCCTGGTCTGGGAGGATCCCACATGCCACGGTGCAACTAGGCCCGTGAGCCACAACTACTGAGCCTGCGCGTCTGGAGCCTGTGCTCCGCAGCAAGAGAGGCCGCGATAGTGGGGGGCCCGCGCACCGCAATGAAGAGTGGCCCCCGCTTGCCACAACTGGAGGAAGCCCTCGCACAGAAACGAAGACCCGACACAGCCAAATAAATAAATAAATAAATAAATAATAATTAAAGGTGCTAATAATTTAAAAAAAAAAGTAAAGGCAATAATTAAGAACCATATAAAGTGGAAAAGACTGATTATTAATCTAAAAATCCAGGCAAAGAATAGAGAGTCCACTATACAGCCTTCTTTAAACAAAGAGAGTAAAAGAAACTTAAGTTTAACTAAACAATCGAGGAAAAAAATGAAAATAAAAGCCTCTGCAGGGATGTAGGAACAAGATCCTCAATAATGTTTTCTGCAAAGTTGAGGATTACTCTTGCTGGGAAAAACTTTTCTAGGACTGTGAGTCAACCAACAACAGGGTGCAATGTATCCAAGTGTTGTATTGGACTGTGTGGAAATGATAGGAACAAATAAATTTATTCATATTTGATAGTAAATGAACAACCTAAAACCACACACATGCAATGAGACAAAACTTAGTAAAATAAGCAGACACTTGGATAAATGATCACACCCAGATGGTCTGACCCTCTATCAAAGAATACTGTTGGCCCGTATGATTCCTATAGAATGCCAGGTGTGGAAAGAGATTTAGCCAATTACTTTCCTTCAGATTACTAAATGGCACAAATCACTAAATCAATTTGTATAGTTAAGTTACATCTAAGTGTCTTGGATTTACATTAACCTTGTTTTCATAGCAAGGATTTAAAATTGAAGTGGTGCAAGTAGAACAGGATGCTAACCATAGAATACTTTTGTGGAATTTTGACTGTTCTGATTAAGATAAAAAAAAAATATATTTTTATACTGAAAATAGTATACACTAATACTAATATTCTAATAATGTAGAAAAGGGATGTTAACCTTTTCTAGAAAAAGGAGCCAATTTTCATTTTTTTGAAAGATTATCAGAAAATTCGGAAGAGGTATGTTATAGAAGGGACATCTCTGGGTCCACAGTGAAATCAAGGCATCAGGAAGAGAAGTCCCCACTCCCAAATCCAAGTACACCAAGAGAAGATGTCATGGCATTGGCTCAAGGATTAATTAAAGAAAGATTTTAGATGTACTAAAAAGGAACCTTGATTAACATAACGGCAATGATTTTTTTTCTTTCTTTATCCTTAATTTCTTTCAGGGTTGGAAAATAAGAGTCACTAGATCAATTTTGGTAACTGATATTATTTTAATCTGGCAATGAGGTGTTGGAACAAAGTAATTAATTCTTTCTTGCATATGATATGCCAAGTCTACTACCACCTAGGCAAAATATTATCTAGAGTGTGATAAAAGTTGTATACTGTTTACAGAGTGATGGAAGAATGCCAGATAAACATGAAGAAAGTTAAAAACTTATCTTCAGCCATAAAGAAATTATTGGCATCACATTCCATACCATTCTAATTTTAATTACTCATGACTTACACTTTATTCACTCAGACATCCAACTAGGCATTCATTAATTATATAGTTACAAATGACTTATTAATCTCAAGCAATCTTAACTTGGCTACAGAGTGTCAATAATAATCCTCACTACAGCTATGTCTTGTTTTACAAAACACAAGCTTAAAATAAGATGAATTAAGGAGAAATAACAAAATAAGTCTGTCACAACAGGATTCATCAAAGATTTCTAGTAAGTGGGATTTCTTACACTATACACCAGTGTTTTAAAACAATTTCTACTTTAAAAGGGAGGGTAGAGAAACAGAGCTAAAGTATCAGGAGGATACTTCCAACTAAAAATAAAACAAAATTGAAAGAAAGAGTTCTCTAAAATAATAAAGTAAGGAAAGACATAAATCAATTTATGTTTAATTTATAAGGCATACACCTACTTTACAAAAGCCACGTTACAACCAAATACTGGAGTCTAGATGCTTCAAAAGGATTACATAAAATTAAATGAGTGGGAAAGGGGTTAAGTAAAAATTTTGGGGTGCCTACTATGTGCCAGATACTAAGGTAGAGGATTTACTTATATTATCTCATATAATCCCCACAGGCTCCTTTTTTTTTTAACATCTTTATTGGAGTATAATTGCTTTACAATGGTGTGTTAGTTCCTGCTTTATAACAAAGTGAATCAGTTATACATATATCTATGTTCCCATATCTCTTCCCTCTTGCATCTCTCTCCCACCCACCCTCCCTATCCCACCCTTCTAGGTGGTCACAAAGCACAGAGCTGATCTCCCTGTTCTATGCGGTTGCTTCCCACTGGCTATCTATTTTACGTTTGGTAGTGTATACATGTCCACACCACTCTCTCACTTTGTCACATCTTACCCTTCCCCACACCACATCCTCAAGTCCATTCTCTAGTAGGTCTGTGTCTTTATTCCCATCTTGCCACTAGGTCCTTCATGACCTTTTTTTTTTCCCCCTGGATTCCATACATATGTGTTAGCATACAGTATTTGTTTTTCTCTTTCTGACTTACTTGACTCTGTATGACAGACTCGAACTCCATCCACCTCACTACAAATAACTCCATTTCGTTTCTTTTTATGGCTGAGTAATATTTCATTGTATATATGTGCCACATCTTCTTTATCCATTCATCCGATGATGGACACTTAGGTTGCTTCCAAGTCCTGGCTATTGTAAATAGAGCTGCAATGAACATTTTGGTACATGACTCTTTTTGAATTATGGTTTTCTCAGGGTATATGCCCAGTACTGGGATTGCTGGGTCATATGGTAGTTCTATTTTTAGTATTTTAAGGAACCTCCATACTGTTCTCCATAGTGGCTGTATCAATTTACATTCCCACCAACAGTGCAAGAGTGTTCCCTTTTCTCCACACCCTCTCCAGCATTTATTGTTTCTAGATTTTTTGATGATGGCCATTCTGACCGGTGTGAGATGATATCTCATTGTAGTTTTGATTTGCATTTCTCTAATGATTAATGATGTTGAGCATTCTTTCATGTGTTTGTTGGCAATCTGTATATCTTCTATGGAGAAATGTCTATTTAGGTCTTCTGCCCGGTTTTGGACTGGGTTGTTTGTTTTTTTGTTATTGAGCTGCATGAGCTGCTTGTAAATTTTGGAGATGAATCCTTTGTCAGTTGCTTCATTTGCAAATAGATTCTCCCATTCTGAGGGTTGTCTTTTCGTCTTGTTTATGGTCTCCTTTGCTGTGCAAAAGCTTTTAAGTTTCATTAGGTCCCATTTGTTTATTTGTGTTTTTATTTCCATTTCTCTAGGAGATGGGTCAAAAAGGATCTTGCTGTGATTTATGTTATAGAGTGTTCTGCCTAAGTTTTCCTCTAAGAGTTTGATAGTGTCTGGCCTTACATTTAGGTCTTTAATGCATTTTGAGTTTATTTTTGTGTATGGTGTTAGGGAGTGTTTTAATTTACTACTTTTACATGTACCTGTCCAGTTTTCCCAGCACCACTTATTGAAGAGGCTGTCTTTTCTCCACTGTATATGCTTGCCTCCTTTATCAAAGATAAGGTGACCATATGTGCATGGGTTTATCTCTGGGCTTTCTATCCTGTTCCATAGATCTATGTTTCTGTTTTTGTGCCAGTACCATACTGTCTTGATTACTGTAGCTTTGTAGTATAGTCTGAGGTCAGGGAGCCTGATTCCTCTAGCTCCATTTTTCGTTCTCAAGATTGCTTTGGCTATTCGGGGACTTTTGTGTTTCCATACAAATTGTGAAATTTTTTGTTCTAGTTCTGTGAAAAATGCCAGTGGTAGCTTGATAGGGATTGCATTGAATCTGTAGATTGCTTTGGGTAGTAGAGTCATTTTCACAATGTTGATTCTTCCAATCTAAGAACATGGTATACCTCTCCGTCTATGTGTATCATTTTTAATTTCTTTCATCAGTGTCTTATAATTTTCTGCATACACGTCTTTTGTCTCCTTAGGTAGGTTTATTCCTAGATATTTTATTCTTTTTGTTACAGTGGTAAATGGGAGTGTTTTCTTAATTTCACTTTCAGATTTTTCATCATTAGTGTATAGGAATGCAAGAGATTTCTGTGCATTAATTTTGTATCCTGCTACTTTACCAAATTCATTGATTAGCTCTAGTAGTTTTGTGGTAGCATCTTTAGGATTCTCTATGTATAGTATCATGTCATCTGCAAACAGTGACAGCTTTATTCTTCTTTTCCGATTTGGATCCCTTTTATTTCTTTTTCTTCTCTGATTGCTGTGGCTGAAACATCCAAAACTATGCTGAATAATAGTGGTGAGAGTGGGCAACCTTTTTTTTTTTGCTGATCTTAGTGGAAATGGTTTCAGTTTTTCACCATTGAGGACGATGTTGTCTGTGGGTTTGTCATATATGGCCTTTATTATGTTGAGCAAAGTTCCTTCTATGCCTACTTTCTGCAGGTCTTTTATCATAAATGGGTGTTGAATTTTGTCAAAAGCTTTCTCTGCATCTATTGATATGATCATATGGTTTTTTTCCTTCAATTTTTAAATATGGTGTATCACGTTGATTGATTTGTGTTTATTGAAGAATCCTTGCATTCCTGGAATAAACCCCACTTGCTCATGGTGTATGATCCTTTTAATGTGCTGTTGGATTCTGTTTGCTAGTATTTTGTTGAGGATTTTTGCATCTATGTTCATCAGTGATATTGGCCTGTAGTTTTCTTTCTTTGTGACATCTTTGTCTGGTTTTGGTATCAGAGTGATGGTGGCCTCGTAGAATGAGTTTGGGAGTGTTCCTCCCTCTGCAATATTTTGGAAGAGTTTGAGAAGGATAGGTGTTAGCTCTTCTCTAAATGTTTGATAGAATTTGCCTGTGAGCCATCTGGTCCTGGGCTTTTGTTTGTTGGAAGATTTTTAATCACAGTTTCGATTTCAGTGCTTGTGATTGGTCTGTTCATATTTTCTATTTCTTCCTGGTTCAGTCTCGGCAGGTTGTGCATTTCTAAGAATTTGTCCATTTCTTCCAGGTTGTCCATTTTATTGGCATAGAGTTGCTTGTAGTAATCTCTCATGATCGTTTGTATTTCTGCAGTGTCAGTTGTTACTTCTCCTTTTTCATTTCTAATTCTATTGATTTGAGTCTTCTCCCTTTTTCTCTTGATGAGTCTGGCTAATGGTTTATCAATTTTGTTTATCTTCTCAAAGAACCAGCTTTTAGTTTTATTGATCATTGCTATTGTTTCCTTCATTTCTTTTTCATTTATTTCTGATCTGATCTTTATGATTTCTTTCCTTCTGCTAACTTTGGGGATTTTTGTTCTTCTTTCTCTAATTGCTTTAGGTGCAAGGTTAGGTTGTTTATTTGAGATGTTTCCTGTTTCTTAAGGTAGGCTTGTATTGCTATAAACTTCCCTCTTAGAACTGCTTTTGCTGCATTTCATAGGTTTTGGGTCGTCGTGTCTCCATTGTCATTTGTTTCTAGGTATTTTTTGATTTCCCCTTTGATTTCTTCAGTGATCACTTCGTTATTAAGTAGTGTATTGTTTAGCCTCCATGTGTTTGCATTTTTTACAGATCTTTTCCTGTAATTGATATCTAGTCTCATAGCGTTGTGGTCGGAAAAGATACTTGATACAATTTCAATTTTCTTAAATTTACCAAGGCTTGATTTGTGACCCAAGATATGATCTATCCTGGAGAATGTTCCATGAGCATTTGAGAAAAATGTGTGTTCTGTTGTTTTTGGTGGAATGTCCTATAAATATCAATTAAGTCCGTCTTGTTTAATGTATCATTTAAAGCTTGTGTTTCCTTATTATTTTCATTTTGGATGATCGGTCCATTGGTGAAAGTGGGGTGTTAAAGTCCCATACTATGATTGTGTTACTGTCAACTTCCCCTTTTATGGCTGTTAGTATTTGCCTTATGTATTGAGGTGTTCCTATGTTCGGTGCATAAATATTTACAATTGTTATATCTTCTTCTTGGATCGATCCCTTGATCATTATATAGTGTCCTTCTTTGTCTCTTGTAATAGTGTTTATTTTAAAGTCTATTTTGTCTGATATGAGAATTGCTACTCCAGCTTTCTTTTGATTTCCATTTGCATGGAATATCTTTTTCCATCCCCTCACTTTCAGTCTGTATGTGTCCCTAGGTCTGAAGTGGGTCTCTTGTAGGCAGAATATATACGGGTCTTGTTTTTGTATCCATTCAGCCAGTCGGTGTCTTTTGTTGGGAGCATTTAATCCATTTACATTTAAGGTAATTATCGATATGTATGTTCCTATTCCCATTTCCTTAAATGTTTTCAGTTTGTTATTGTGGGTGTTTTCCTTCTCTTGTGTTTCTTGCCTAGAGAAGTTCCTTTAGCATTTGTTGTAAAGCTGGTTTAGTGGTGCTGAACTTTCTCAGCTTTTGCTTGTCTGTAAAGGTTTTAATTTCTCCATTAAATCTGAATGAGATCCTTGCTGGGTAGAAAAATCTTCGTTGTAGGTTTTTCTCCTTCATCACTTAAAAAATGTCCTGCCACTCCCTTCTGGTTTGCAGACTTTCTGCTGAAAGATCAGCTGTTTACCTTATGGGGATTCCCTTGTGTGTTATTTGCTGTTTTTCCCTTGTTGCTTTTAATATGTTTTCTTTATTTTTAATTTTTGATAGTTTAATTAATATGTGTCTTGGCGTGTTTCTCTTTGGGTTTATCCTGTATGGGACTCTCTGTGCTTCCACGACTTGATTAACTATTTCCTTTCCCATATTAGGGACGTTTTCTACTATAATCTCTTCAAATATTTTCTCAGTCCCTTTCTTTTTCTCTTCTTCTTCTGGGACCCCTATGATTCGCATGTTGGTGTGTTTAATGTTGTCTCAGAGGTCTCTGAGACTGTCCTCAGTTCTTTTCCTTCTTTTTGCTTTATTCTGCTATGCAGTAGTTATTTCCACTATTTTATCTTCCAGGTCACTTATCCGTTCTTCTGCCTCAGTTATTCTGCTATTCATCTCTTCTTGAGTATTTTTAATTTCATTTATTGTTTTGTTCATCGTTGCTTGGCTCCTCTTTAGTTCTTCTACATCCTTGTTAAATGTTTCTTGCATTTTGTCTATTGTATTTCCAAGATTTTGGATCATCTTTACTATCATTATTCTGAATTCTTTTCCAGGTAGACTGCCTATTTCCTCTTCATTTGTTAGGTCTGGTGTGTTTTTACCTTGCTCCTTCATCTGCTGTGTGTTTTCCTCTCTTCCCATTTTGCTTATCTTACTGTGTTTGGGGTCTCCTTTTCGCAGGCTGCAGGTTCGTAGTTCCCGTTGTTTTTGGTATCTGTCCCCAGTGGCTAAGCTTGGTTCAGTTGGTTGTGTAGGCTTCCTGGTGGAGGGGACTAGTGCCTGTGTTCTGGTGGATGAGGCTTGATATTGTCTTTCCGGTGGGCAGGTCCACGTCTGGTGGTGTGTTTTGGGTTGTCTGTGGCCTTATTATGATTTTAGGCAGCCTCTCCGCTAATGGATGGGGCTATGTTCCTGTCTTGCTAGTTGTTTGGCATAGGTTGTCCAGCACTGTAGCTGGCTGGTCGTTGAGTGAAGCTGGGTCTTGGTGTTGAGATGGAGCTCTCCTGGAGATTTTCGCCGTTAGATATTACATGGAGCTGGGAGGTCCCTTGTGGACCAGTGTCCTGAAGTTGGCTCTCCCACCTCAGAGGCACAGCACTGATGCCTGGCTGGTGCACCAAGAGCCTTTCATCCACACGGTTCAGAATAAAAGGGAGAAAAAATAGAAAGCAAGAAAGAAAGAGGATAAAATAAAATAAAGATAAAATAAAATAGTTATTAAAATAAAACATAAAAAATAATTATTAAGGAAAAAAAAATTTTAACCAAAAAAAAAAAAAAAAACAGACGGACAGAACCCTAGGACAAATGGCAAAAGTAAAGCTATACAGACAAGATCTCACACAGAAGCATACACATTCACACTGACAAAAAGAGGAAAAGGGGAAAAAATAATATATCTTGCTCCCAAATTCCACCTCCTCAATTTGGGATGATTCATTTTCTATTCAGGTATTCCACAGATGCAGGTACATCAAGTTGTTTGTGGAGCTTTAATCCGCTGCTTCTGAGGCTGCTGGGAGAAATTTCCCTTTCTCTTCTTTGTTCGCACAGCTCCCGGGGTTCAGCTTTGGATTTGGACCCGCCTCTGACTGTAGGTCGCCTGAGGGCGTCTGTTCCGGCCCAGACAGGAGAGGGTTAAAGGAGCAGCTGCTTCGGGGGCTCTGGCTCACTCAGGCCAGGTGGAGTGAGGGGTATGGATGCGGGGCGAGCCTGCAGTTGCAGAGGCCGGCGTGACGTTGCAGTAGCGTGAGGCGCGCCGTGCTTTCTCCTGGGGAAGTTGTCCCTGGATCACGGGACCCTGGCAGTGGCGGGCTGCACAGGCTCCTGGGAGGGGAGGTGTGGATAGTGTCCTGTGCTTGCACACAGGCTTCTTGGTGGCGGCAGCAGCAGTTTTAGCATCTCATGCCCATCTCTGGGGTCCGAGCTGATAGCCACGGCTCGCGCCTGTCTCTGGAGCTCATTTAGGCGGCGCTCTGAATCCCCTCTCCTCGCGCACCAGGAAACAAAGAGGCAAGAAAAAGTCTCCTGCCTGTTCCGCAGCTCCAGACCTTTTCCTGGACTCCCTCCCGGCTAGCTGTGGTGCACTAACCCCTTCAGGCTGTGTTCACATCGCCAACCCCAGTCCTCTCCCTGCAATCCGACCGAAGCCCGAGCCTCCACTCCCAGCCCCCGCCCGCCCCGGCGGGTGAGCAGACAAGCCTCTCGGGCTGGTGAGTGCTGGTCGGCACTGATCCTCCGTGCGGGAATCTCTCCGCTTTGCCCTCCGCACTCCTGTTGCTGCGCTCTCCTCTGTGGCTCCGAAGCTTCCCCCCTCTGCCACCCGCAGTCTCCGCCTGCGAAGGGGCTTCCTAGTGTGTGGAAACCTTTCCTCCTTCACAGCTCCCTCCCACTGGTGCAGGTCCCGTCCCTATTCTTTTGTCTCTGTTACCTCTTTTTTTCTTTTGCCCTACTCAGGTATGTGGGGAGTTTCTTGCCTTTTGGGAGGTCTGACGTCTTCTGTCAGCGTTCAGTGGGTTTTCTATAGGAGCAGTTCCACGTGTAGATGTATTTCTGATGTATCTGTGGGGAGGAAGGTGATCTTCGCATCTTACTCTTCCGCTTTCTTCTCCTCTCTCCCCCCACAGACTCCTTATTAAGTTAATCTTAAGAAGTACACTTTGTAGAAGAGGCTTAGAGACTCAGAAAGATTAAGGAACTTGTTCAAACTTTGGGGGCTGAAAGATATGTTTATGCCATAGATTGTTGTGATGGTTTCACGGATGTATTATTATCTCCAAACTTATCAAGTTGTATGTACTAAATATGTACAGCTTTTTGTATGTCAAACATACTTCAATAAAGTGGCTTTAAAAAAAAAGAAAAAATACAACTTATAGTAAAGTAAGAAGCAGAGCCAAGATTAGAATCTTGGTAAGTTTAAACTTGCCTCTTCTATCAATTGTTCTAATTAATCCTAACCTCTTCTTTGTATTTAATTCCTCAATATAGCATTATTCAACTACCTTTTCTTCAAAAGCTTAATGTGTCTTTCAGGTGTTCAAATGTATGTCTTCCATTTTGCTATAAGCTTTCTTAATGTAGACACTCTTTATCCAATCTATCCATTCATAAGTACACTGAAAAAAAAGAAGAAAACTTCTCAGTGGATCAGAATCTATGAGGTCCCTGAAAGAAAACAAACAAGATCAAATTGAAGAAGGAAACCACAGTCCAATTCCTATAAACTAGCAAGAAAAATCCTGGCTTCTCAGGATTGGACAAATAATACGAATAGACAATTTACATGAAAGGAAGCCCCTAAAGTCAAATAAACATGAGGAGATATTAGATATCATTGTTAATCAGAGAAACACAACTTAAAAATAATTTGATAAAATTTTATGTCCCCTGGACTGTCAAAAATATAAATCAAGTAATATAAGCACTGATGAAGATGGGGGAAATGGGAACCCTCAT
This sequence comes from Eubalaena glacialis, assembly GCF_028564815.1. Classification (NCBI taxonomy): domain Eukaryota; kingdom Metazoa; phylum Chordata; class Mammalia; order Artiodactyla; family Balaenidae; genus Eubalaena; species Eubalaena glacialis. Next base: position 58,969,792 of record NC_083736.1, on the reverse strand, counting down.
GCAGCACTTGTGCAGTGTAATTAATACATCCATCTTGGAAAATAATTTGGCAGTCCTTAGTGAAAACAAGTATGGATATCTCATCTAACAACTCCACTCCTGGATATATGCTCCAGGAAATATCTTGCATGTGTTCAAATATAGTCATTTTTGCTGCAGTATTGTGTATAATGGCAAAGACTTGGAAAAAACTAAAAAGTCAATTCGTAGGAGAGTGAGTAAATAAAATATGGTACATGTAAAGGACAGAAGAGCAAACTAGATTTACATAAATCAACATAGAGAGATTTTAAAATACAATGTTAACAGAGAAAAGAAATTTTGTCTGTAAACAACAGGGTAATCAATATTTACAGCCATCAGGGGAAATTTCCCCCCAAATTACTGAGGAATAATTGACAAATGTAATTGGATATATTTGAAGTATATCATGTGATAATTTGATATACATATACATTGTGGCATGATAACCAAAATCAAGATAATTAACAAATTCATCATCTCACATTCTCTTTTTTTTTGTGTGGTGAGAATGCATAAGATCTACTATCAGCAACTTTCATGTTTACAGTATCATATTATTAACTATAGTCACCATGCTGTATTCTAGGCCCTTAGAACTTCTTATAACTGAAAGTTTGTACTCTTTGACCGACATCACTCTATTTCTCCCTCCCCCACAGCCACTGGCAACCACCACTTTATTCTCTATTTCTATAAAATTAGTTTTTCTGTTAAGAGTCACATATAAGTGATAGCACACAGTATTTGTCTTTCTCTTATTAAATTATCTCACTTAGCATAATTCCCTCAAGGTGCATCCATTTTGTCAAAAATGGCAAGGTTTTCTTCCTTCTCATGGCTGAATACTATTTCACTGTGTATATATATATACACACCACGTTTTCTTTATCCATTTTTCTTTCAGAGGAAATTTAGGTTGTTTTCATATCTTGGTTATTGGGAATAATACTGCAATGAACATGGGTGTGTAGATATATTTTTGAGATACAGATTTCATTTCCTTTGGATATACACCCAAAAGTGGGATAGCTGGGTCATATGGAAGTTTTTTGAGTTACCACCATACTGTTTTCCATAAATCTAGTACCAATTTACAGGTCCAATAAGAGTGCATAAGTGTTCCCTTTTCTCCACATCCTCATCAACATCTGTTATCTCTTGTCTTTTTTATAATAGCCATCCTAATAGGTGTGAGGTGATACCATTGTGGTTTTGATTTAATTTCCCTGATCACTAGTGATGCTGAGCACGTTTTTATATGCCTTTTGGCCATCTGAACATCTTCTTTGGAAAAATGTCTATTCAGGTCCTTTGCCCACCTTTAAACTAGATCATTTGCTTTTTGGTTATTGAGTTGTATGAGTTATTTATATATTTTGTATATTGATCCCTTATCAGATATGGCTTTCAAAATTTTCTCCAATTTTGTGGGTTGCCCTTTCAATTTATTAATTTCTTCCTTTGCTGTGCTTTTGGTGTCTTATCCAAGAAATCATTACCAAGACCAATGTCAAGGATCTCTTTACTGATGTTTTCTTCTAGGAGTTTTATGGTTTCAGGTCTTACATTAAATCTTTGATTCATTTCAAGTTAATTTTTATGAGTGGTGTAGATGGGGGTCCAGTTTTATTCTTCTGCATGAGGATATCCAGTTTTCCCAGTGTCATTTATCAAAGAGACTATCCATTCCCATTTTGTGTTCTTGGCACCCTTATAAAATTAGTTGACTGTATATATGTGGGTTTATGTCTGATCTTTTTATTCTGACCCACTGGTCTAAGTGCCTGGTTTTATGCCAGTACCATTCTGTTTTGATTACTAGCGTCATAATATAGCTTGAAATCAGAAAGTGTTATGTCTACAGCTTTGCTCTTCTTTCTCAAGATTGTATTGGCTATTCAGTGTCTTTTCTGGTTCCATAAAATTTTAGGATAGTTTTTATATTTCTGAGAGAAATGTCATTGGAATTTTGAGAGGAATTGCACTGAATCTGTAGATAACTTTAGGCAGTATGAACATATTTACTATGTTAATTCATCTAATCAAAGAACAGAAATATCTTTCCACTTATGCATGTCTTCTTTAATTTCTTTCATCAATGTCTTATAGTTTTTAGTGTACAGGTTTTTCATCTCCTTGGTTAAATTTATTTCTAAGTATTTTATTGTTTTTGATGCTATTATAAATGGGATTGAATTCTTAATTTCTCTTTCAGATAGTTCATTGTTAGTGTATATAAACACAACTGATTTTTGTATACTGATTTTGTATCCTACAATTTTACTAAATTAATTTATTCATTCTAACAGTTTTTTTGGTGGAGCCTTGGGATTTTCTATGTATAGTATCATATCATCTACAAACAGAGATAATTTTACTTCTTCCTTTCTAATTTGGATGCCTTTTATTTCATTCTCTTGGCTAATTGCTATGGCTTAGAACTTCCAGCACTATGTTGAATAGATATAGCAATCTTAGAGCAAAGGCTTTTAACTTTTCACCACTGTGTATGATGCTAGCTGTAGTCTTGTCATATATGACCTTTATTATGTTGCAGTACATTTCTTCTATACATAATTTGTTGAGGTTTTTTATTATGAAAAGATGTTGAATTTTTAAAAATATCTTTATTGGAGTATAATTGCTTTACAATGGTGTGTTAGTTTCTGCTTTATAACAAAGTGAATCAGCTAAAGATGTTGAAATTTGTCGAATGATTTTTCTACCTCTATTGAAATGATTATGATATTTTTTATTGTTCATTCTGTTACTATAGTATATTACATTTATTAACTTGCATGTTGAACCATCCTTGCATCCCAGAGATGAACTCTCACTTGATCATGGTGCATGATCCATTTACTGCACTCCTGAGTTTGGCTTGCAAGTATTTTTGATGATGTGCATCTATTTTCATCAAGGGTATTGTTCTGTAATTTTTTTCTTATAGTGTCCTTGTCTGACTTCAGTATCAGGTTAATGCTGGCCTCATAAAATGAATTTTGAAATGTTCCTTCCTCTTAAATATTTTGGAAGTTTGAGAAGGATTGGTATTGATTCTTCTTTAACTATTCGGTAGAATTCACCTGTGCAGCCAGGGACCTGAACCATAGGAGCTTTGCCCTCGGGGCTTGTCTTATCCACCATTTGATTAACTATTATCAGGTTCAACTTAACAAAAATATAAAATACAGCCTTACTTGGACAGACTGTAAGTTGAAAGTTAAGATTTTCCTAGATGATAGAAAGGGGATTTTGTTTTATTTTTACACAATCACACACACCACCACTCTTAGTGGCTGGTGACTATTTTCAGATACATATCACCCTTTTAGAGAAAGGGAATTGGGACCTAAATAGATCCTGGAACTATGATGATGCCCGTTCCAGGGGAATGCACACAAGGATTAATCATTGGCCATAGAATCAATAGAGAAGCCCTGAAGCCTTCAAGAAGGTCGCTCATCCTGGGTACCACAGAGAAAAGATGGGGATGCCTGTAGTCAGTCCTGATGGGAAATGCTCCTCCTTTTGGCAGGAGCTTGGCTCCCCTTGAAGGATCATGGATAAATTTCTTTACTCCCAGGGACATACCCTTTGGGTACATTCAGTCACCAAGGCCACTTTCTCTTATGATATACTCTGGGCCCAGTTTAGGCTTTTGCCCACCCCATGCTCCCTGGGGACCTTGACCATCAAGGGCTACATTTCAGAAATAGTTAAACTTTAAAGGCACCAAAACCCAGTGAGCTCATTAAGAACAGTACTTAGTTAATTTGGAACAAGATCAGACAGATGAATTCCTTCTCTGACCAGATAAGCTTCATCTAGGATTAACTTGTAAAACTATTTAGAAAATGCATTAACATAGACTCTTCCACCCCAAGAACTGGTCCCTACTGGGACAACATTTTTATCAGCTAGTCTGCCCCTGATATTACGTGAAAGCTCCAAAAGTTACAGTTGGGCCCTCAGATTCAAATCCTCAGTTTTCAGATGTGGCCTATGGGATACTCAATTACCATGACAGGCGGAGGAAACACTAAGGGACTGGCATGAAGGGGAACAAATAAAGAAACAGACCCAACTGATAGTTTTTTCCATCAGCAGTGCCTTGCAACCTCAGTGACCACCTTGGAGATGAAGAGGAGACGCGACACCAGGTCAGTGAAACCCCAAAAGGGGGTCTATTTCAAATGTGGTAAGCCAGGTCACTGGGCCCATTCCTGCCAAGGGCAAAAGGCAAACCCACCTGGCCCATGTCCAAACTGCAGAAAATCAGGCCACTGATGAGATCAGACAAAGGGGTCTCAAAACTCCAAATGGTGGCTGCAGATGACTGACAGGGTCCAGGGTCCTTGGGTCCCACAGAAAAACCCACCATCTCAGCAGAAGAGCCCTGGGTGATCCTTGATGTGTCAAGTAAGAAGGTCGATTTTAAAAATCAATATAAGAGCCACTTACTCTGTTCTAAACAATTACACTGGACTCTAAAGTGCTAAAAAATGCCTGGTGATGCACATGGATGGAAAACCCCACAATCAGTATTTCACCAAGCCACTTAATTGCCAATTTGAGCAATATTTGGTCTCACATGCTTTCTCGGTAGTCCCTGAATGTCCCACTCCTTTAATGGGACAAGACCTTATAAAAGCCTTGGGGGACATTTCAGTGGCTAGGAACAGACCTTAATTTTTGACTGCTCTGGTTGAAACTGAGGACATACCCAATATTCACCTAATGTCCTAACATCCATAAATTTTCAAGTCTGAGATGGAGACATCCCAGGAAGGGTCCCCCCAGGCTAAGCTGATTATTACTAGGTGTGGGTTACTAGTCTTTTGTCAGTCGCCCACAATACTCCCACCCTGCCTGTTATCAAACCCAACGGGGCCAAACAAGTATTTTGGGGACACCAAGAATAAATGTCAACTATTAGCCAAGTGGGGAAACTGTTTAGAATTAAATTTATCCTTCCCCCTGAGTTTTACAGGACACTGAGGACCTTTGATGACTAGAAGAGTCCAGGCAGGTGAGTGAAACCCCTCCAAACCTGAAGTTCTTATTCAAGAAGGACAAAGAAACTTCACAAATCCAAGGCTAAGTACCCATAGCCTCTATTTTCCTTCTGCTTCCTGTTACCCCAGTCCACCCATAAACTAACTAATATGCTTTGGTGGATTTGGATTCTTATTATCCTCCTTGTGTTCCTTCTTGTCCTTGTAATCTTTTGTGAGTGTTGTTGCCTTGGTTCAGCACCTTTACCTGAGAGGGCTCTACTCTGTCCATGCTGGGTTTCAAAGGGCCAATTTACTTTTAGCTCACTGCTGCCATTATGAAATAATTATTTACACTAACCTTTCTCTCCCTCCTTTGGGTGTTTGCATTAGGGGAATGGGAATGTAATGCAATAGTAAATCTCTCGAGAATTACTCATGGTTTAACTCCTTGGGTCTCACTTTTAGGAAAGGTCTGCTTACTCTGACAATACCCAAACCTTCAAAGGCAGGCTTCTCTCTCTCTCTGGAATGCTCTTCCATTAATGGCTTTAAGTATAGACGTCTTATTTAAAATCTTAGATTCCCGAGCTACATGGCAATTCCACTGCTATGAAGAATTCTTAGATGCACAAGAAAGGGGGATACCTCCAAGCACCAAAGGCAGACTCATTATTGGTCATGCACTATATTGAAAAAATGGATAAAAAAAGAAAAGTGTATTCCTCCACCTGGCAAATGGGGATGAATGTGTAGGGTCCAGGACCCTGTCTCCTTGGAGATGTCTAAGGTCTAGGAAGGTCACTGGGGGGGACACCTCCAGGGCCTAGGAAGTTGGTAAATGGTAGAAAGAGATGGGTCAACTCCATATATGTTGCAATCAAAGGGGTATTACCAAACACAACCTGGTTTCTACCCCTGCTTGGACCTCTGGTTGGAATAATACTTTTGCTGATTTTTGGTCCCTTTATTTTCAACTTGCTTGTTAAGTTTATTTCCTCCAGGTTGCAAAAATTCCAGACAAAAATGATGGCCATGCAGGGACTCCAGCCATTGCCTACTGCTGAGGTCTCTATGGGACCCCTTGACTAGATAGGGAGAGATTTTCGTTCCCAGGGTCAGGTAAGGACGACTGCCCCTGGCCAACTTTAAGAAGTTACAGAAGAATGGGACCTTCGGCCCTCAACATCCCCAAGAGATTTTGGGATCAAACTTTTTCAGGGGGGAATTGAGGCAGGAAAGACAGGGCTGGACCCAAGGGCAGCCTCCTCATACATAGACATTAGGCAAAAGACAAAGCCACCTCCTTGTTTTGTACATAATGAGACCATGAACCATGGAAGAATGGTGTCGACAACAATAACATAAATCAGACTTTGATTAAACTTTGTGAAACCTGAATAGGGAACCCTGACCATAAAACCCACAGAGCATGGCCGATCATGCGCAATAAAAATGCACAGGCTGCCAGTGACCACTATGCGACCTTCTACACCTGGCGCTTGACTAGTAAGACAAAATCTAAGGAAAAATGGCTCTCAGAGCACATGTGCTGTGGCTTCAGAAACCCGATGTGCAAGAGTGGAAGCTGATGTAACCAGGTTCAATCAAGATCCCACCCTGATCTTCCCAACAATGAATATCCTGTCCCTAAACAAAGAAACCTCCATCCATTCAAGGAATTAAAATGAAATTAAAAGGAGGGTCAGAAAATCCCTTGGTGGGCTCCTCACTCACAAGGACGCCCACATTCTTCTCTAAGTGTGTACTTTCACGTCTCAATAAACTGCTCCTTTGTTTCTCTCTACACTTTATCCTCTGTGTTTTTTTCTTTTCTTTGTGTTCCATGGCCAAATTCTTTTGAACAAGTAGAACAAGAACCTGGACCCTTAATTTAGCCTGTCTGGCATCAATGTCATCTGCTCTTGGGCTTTTATTTGTTGGGGAGATTTTTTTTTAATAATTGTTAAAAAATATATTTATTTATTTTTGGTTGCATTAGGTCTTCATTGCTGTTCTCGGGCTTTCTCTAGTTGTGGTGAGCGGGGGCTACTCTTCGTTGTGGTGTGCGGGCTTCTCATTGTTGTGGCTTCTCATTGTGGAGCATGGGCTCTAGGTGTGCAGGCTTCAGTAGTTGTGGCACATGGGCTCAGTAGTTGTGGTTCACAGTCTCTAGAGCGTAGGCTAAGTAGTTGTGGCACACAGGCTTAGTTGCTCTGCGGCATGTGGGATCTTCCCAGACCAGGGCTCAAACCCGTGTCCCATGCATTGAAAGGTGGATTCTTAATTTCTGCACCACCAGGGAAGCCCTGTTGGGGAGATTTTGATTACTGATTTAATCTCCTTGCTTGTTATTGGTCTGTTCAGATTTCCTATTATTCACGATTCAGTCTTGGTTAGTTTTATGTTTCTAGAAATTTTTAAATTTCTTCTAAATTTTCTAATTTGTTGGCATATAGTTGTTCATAATTGTCTCTTATGATCCTTTGTATTTCTATGGTACCAGTTGTAATCTTTCTTTTTTGTTATAATTTTATTAATTTGCGTTATCTCTTTTTTTCTTAGTCTAGGTAAATATACATCTATTTTGTTTCTTTTAAAAAGACCAACTTTTAGTTTTGTTGATTTTTTTCTACTGTTTTTCAGTTATAACAGTCTATTTTAAGCTTATAACAACTTAACTTCAATTGCATATAAAAGTTCTACATATTTACTTGACCCTCCCATTTAATTTTGTTAGTATTCCAATTTACATCCTTTTATATTGTGTATACGTTAAAAAATATTGTAGCTATAGTTATTTAAAAAACACTTTTTTTCTATTACCCTATATGCTAGAGTTCAAAGTGGTTTACACATCATTTCTGTATTAAAAGTACTTTGCCTTTGACTATATATTTATCTTTACCAGTGAATTATACACTTTCATATGTTTTCGTATTACTATTAGTGTCTTTTCATTTCAGCTTGAAGAACTCCTTTCAGGAATTATTGTAAGGTAAGTCTACTAATGATAAATTACCTCAGGTCTTGTTTGTTTGGGAAAGGTTTTATCTCTCCAGTTCTGAAAGATAACTATTCTGGGTAAAATATTCTTGGTTGGAAGATTTTTCTTTGAGCACTTTGTGTATATTATCCTAATTTCTCCCGACCTGTAAGGTTTTTCTTGTGAAATCAGCTGACAGCCTTACCAGGGTTCATTTTTATGTGATGAATCTTTTCTCTTCTATTTCAAAATTCTCTCTTTGTATTTGATATCTGAAAGCTTGATTATAACGTATCTACTTGAAGATCTCATTAGGTCTAATGTTTTTGGGGATATATGACCCTCGTGTACCTGTATAGCCATATCGCTCCCCACTTTTGGGATGTTTTAAATTATTATTTCTTTAAATAAGTTTTTTCTCTCTTTCTCACTCTTCTCTCCTGCTAGGACTCCCATAACGTGAATACTATTTCATTTTATGAGGCCCAATATTTCAAGAAAGCTTTCTTCATTATGAATGACATTTTTCAAGAACTAGAACAAAAAATCTTAAAATTTCTATAAAGACACAAAGGACCGCTGATAGCCAAAGCAATCTTGAGAAACAAAAATAGAGCAGGAGGAGACAGCAGAAGCAAGAAGAACTACAATCCTGCAGCCTGTGGAACAAAAACCACATTCACAGACACATAGACAAGATGAAAAGGCAGAGGGCTATGTACAAGTTGAAGGAACAAGATAAAACCCCAGAAAAACAACTAAATGCTGGAGATAGGCAACCTTCCAGAAAAAGAATTCAGAATAACGATAGTGAAGATGATCCAGGACCTCGGAAAAAGAATGGAGGCAAAGATCAAGAAGATGCAAAAAATGTTTAACAAAGACCTAGAAGAATTAAAGAACAAATAAACAGAGATGAACAATACCATACTGAAATGAAAACTACACAAGAAGGAATCAATAGCAGAATAACTGAGGCAAAAGAACGAATAAGTGACCTGGAAGACAGAATGGTGGAATTCACTGTTGCGGAACAGAATAAAGAAAAAAGAATGAAAAAAATGAAGACAGCCTAAGAGACTTCTGGGACAACATTAAACCCAACAACATTCACATTATAGGGGTCCCAGAAGGAGAAGAGAGAGAGAAAGGACCAGAGAAAATATTCAAAGAGATTATAGATGAAAACTTCCCTAACATGGGAAAGGAAATAGCCACCCAAGTCCAGGAAACACAGCAAGTGCCATACAGGATAAACCCAAGGAAAAACATGCAGAGACACATAGTAATCAAATTGGCAAAAATTAAAGACAAAGAAAAATTATTGAAAGCAGCAAGGGAAAAATGACAAATAATATACAAGGAAACTCCCATAAGGTTAACAGCTGATTTCTCAGGAGAAACTCTACAAGCCAGAAGGGAGTGGCATGATATACTTAAAGTGATGAAAGGGAAAAACCTACAACAAAGATTACTCTACCCGGCAAGGATGTCATTCAGATTAGATGGAGAAATCAAAAGCTTTATAGACAAGCAAAAACTAACAGAATTCAGCACCACCAAACCAGCTCTACAACAAATGCTAAAGGAACTTCTCTAAGTGGGAAACACAAGAGAAGAAAAGGACTTAAAAAAACAAACAAAAAACAATTAAGAAAATGGTCATAGGAACATACATATCGATAATTACCTTAAACCTGAATGGATTAAATGCTCCAACCAAAAGACACAGGCTTGCTAAATGGACACAAAAACAAGATCCATATATATGCTGTCTACAAGAGACCCACTTCAGACCTAGGGACACATACAGACTGAAAGTGAGGGGATGGAAAAATATATTCCATGGAAATGGAAATCAAAAGAAAGCTGGAGTAGCAATACTCATATCAGATAAAATAGACTTTAAAATAAAGAATGTTACAAGAGACAAGGAAGGACACTACATAATGATGAAGGGATCAATCCAACAAGAAGATATAACAGTTTTATATATATATATATATATATATATATATATGCACCCAACATAGGAGCACCTCAATATATGAGGCAACTGCTAACAGCTATAAAAGAGGAAATCGACAGTAACACAATAATAGTGGGGGACTTTACCACTTCACTTACACCAATGGACAGATCATCCAAAATGAAAATAAATAAGGAAGCAGAAGCTTTAAATGAAAAAATAGACCAGATAGATTTAATTGATATTTATAGGACATTCCATTCAAAAACAGCAGATTACACTTTCTTCTCAATTGTGCACGGAACATTCTCCAGGATAGATCACATCTTGGGTCACAAAGCAAGCCTCAGTAAATTTAAGAAAATAGAAATCATATCAAGCATGTTTTCTGACCACAACACTATGAGATTAGAAATGAATTACAGGGAATAAACTGTAAAAATCACAAACACATGGAGGCTAAACAATACGTTACTAAATAACCAAGAGATCACTGAAGAAATCAAAGAGGAAATCAAAAAATACCTAGAGACAAATGACAATGAAAACACAACAATCCAAAACCTTTGGGATGCAGCAAAAGCAGTTCTAAGAAAGAAGTTTATAGCTATACAAACCTACCTCAAGAAACAAGAAAAATCTCAAATAAACAATCTAACCTTACACCTAAAGGAACTAGAGAAAGAAGAACAAACAAAACGCAGAGTTAGCAGAAGGAAAGAAATCATAAACATCAGAGCAGAAATAAATGAAATAGAAACAAAGAAAACAATAGCAAAGATCAATAAAACTAAAAGTTGGTTCTTTGAGAAGATAAACAAAATTGATAAACAATTAGCCAGACCCATCAAGAAAAAGAGTGAGAGTACTCAAATCAATAAAATTAGAAATAAAAACGGAGAAGTTACAACAGAAACCGCAGAAATACAAAGCATCCTAACAGACTACTACAAGCAACTCTATGCTAAAAAAATGGGCAACCTGGGAGAAATGGACAAATTCCTAGAAAGGTATAACATTCCAAGACTGAACCAGGAAGAAATAGAAAATATGAACAGACCAATCACAAGTAATGAAATTGAAACTGTGATTAAAAATCTTCCAACAAACAAAAGTCCAGGACCAGATGGCTTCACAGGTGAATTCTATCAAACATGAAAACATGAGAAGAGCTAACACCCATCCTTCTCAAACTCTTCCAAAAAATTGCAGAGGAAGGAACACTCCAAAACTCATTCTATGAGGCCACCATCACCCAGAGACCAAAACCAGACAAAGATACTACAAAAAAAAAATTACAGACCAATATCAGTCATGAATATAGATGCAAAAATCCTCAACAAAATACTAGCAAACAGAATCCAACAACACATTAAAAGGATCATACACCATGGTCAAGTGGGATTTATCCCGGGGATGCAAGAATTCTTCAATATACACAAATCAATCAATGTGATACACCATATTAACAAATTGAAGAATAAAAACCATATGATCACCTCAACAGATGCAGAAAAAGCTTTTGACTAAATTCAACACCCATTTATGATAAAAACTCTCCAGAAAGTGGGCATAGAGGGAAACTACCTCAACATAATAAAGGCCATGTACGACAAACCCACAGCAAACATCATTCTCAATGGTGAAAAACTGAAAGCATTTCCTCTAAGATCAGGAACAAGACAAGGATGTCCACTGTCACCACTATTACTCAAAATAGTTTTGGAAGTCCTATCCACGGCAATCAGAGAAGAAAAAGAAATAAAAGTAATACAAATTGGAAAAGAAGAAGTAAAACTGTCACTGTTTGCAGATGACACGACACTATACATAGAGAATCCTAAAGATGCCACCAGAAAACTACTAGAGCTAATCAATGAATTTGGTAAACTTGCAGGATACAAAATTAATGCACAGAAATCTCTTCATTCTTAAACACTAATGATGAAAAATCTGAAAGAGAAATTAATCAAACACTCCCATTTATCATTGCAACAAAAAGAATAAAATACCTAGGAATAAACCGACCTAGGGAGACAAAAGACCTGTATGCAGAAAACTATAAGACACTGATGAAAGAAATTAAAGATGATACCAACAGATGGAGAGATATACCATGTTCTTGGATTGGAAGAATCAATATTGTGAAAATGACTGTACTACCCAAAGCAATCTACAGATTGAATGCAATCCCTATCAAATTACCAATGGCATTTTTTATGGAATTAGAACAAAAAATTTTAAAATTTGTATGGAGACACAAAGGACCCTGAATAGCCAAAGCAGTCTTGACGGAAAAAAACGGAGCTGGGTTATCAGACTCCCTGATTTCAAACTATACTACAAAGCTACAATAATCAAGACAATATTGTACTGGCACAAAGACAGAAACATAGATCAATGGAACAAGATAGAAATCCCAGAGATAAACCCACGAATCTATGGTCAACTAATCAATGACAAAGGAGGCAAGGATTTACAATGGAGAAAAGACAGTCTCTTCAATAAGTGGTGCTGGGAAAACTGGACAGCTACATGTAAAAGAATGAAATTAGAACACTCCCTCACGCCATACAAAAAAATAAACTCAAAATGGATTAGAGAGCTAAATGTAAGACCGGACACTATAAAACTCTTAGAGAAAAACATAGAAGAACACTCTTTGACATAAATCACAGCAAGATCTTTTTTGATCCACCTCCTATAGTAATGGAAATAAAAACAAAAATAAACAAATGGGACCTAATGAAACTTCAAAGCTTTTGCCCAGCAAAGGAAATCATAAACAAGACGAAAAGACAGCCCTCAGAATTGGAGAAAATATTTGCAAACGAATCAATGGACAAAGGATTCATCTCCAAAATATATACACAGCTCATGCAGCTCAATATTAACAAAACAAACAACACAATCCAAAAACGTGCAGAAGACCTAAATAGACATTTCTCCAAAGAAGACATACTGATGGCCAAGAAGCACATGAAAAGCTGCTCAACATCACTAATTATTAGAGAAATGCAAATCAAAACTACAATGAGGTATCACCTCACACCAGTTAGAATGGGCATCATCAGAAAATCTACAAACAACAAATGCTGGAGAAGGTGTGGAGTAAAGGGAACCCTGTTGCACTGTTGGTGGAATGTAAATTGATACAGCCACTTTGGAGAACAGCATGGAGGTTCCTTTAAAAAGTAAAAATAGAATTACCATATGATCCAGCAATCCCACTACTGGGCATATACCCAGAGAAAACCATAGTTCACAAAACACATGCACCCCAGTGTTCATTGCAGCACTATTTACAATAGCCAGGTCATGGAAGCAACCTAAATGCCCATCGACAGACAAATGGGTAAAGAAGATGTGGTACATATATACAATGGAATATTACTCAGCCATAAAAAGGAACGATAGTGGGTCATTTGTTAAGATGTGGATGGATCTAGAGACTGTCTTACAGAGTTAAGTCAGAAAGAGAAAAGCAAATATCGTATATTAATACATATATGTGGAACCTAGAAAAATGGTAGAGATGAACCGGTTTGCAGGGCAGAAATTGAGACACAGATGTAGAGAACAAACGTATGGACACAGAGGAGGGAAAGCCATGGGGGTGTGGGGGTGAGGGTTTGATGAATTGGGCGATTGGGATTGACATGTATACACTGATGTGTATAAAATTGATGATTAATAACAACCTGCTGTTTAAAAAAATAAATAAAATTAAATTAAAAAAAATAGAGCAGGAGGAATCAGACTCCCTGACTTCAGACTATACTACAAAGGTACAGTAATCAAGACAGTAGTGTATTGGCATAAAACCAGAAATATAGATAAATGGTACAGGATAGAATGCCCAGAGATAAACCCACCCACATATGGTCACCTAATTTATGACAAAGGAGGCAAGAACATAAAATGGAGAAAAGATAGCCTCTTCAATAAGTGGTGCTGGGAAAACTAGATAGCTAAGTGTAAAAGAATGAAATTAGAACACTACCTAACACCATACACAAAAATAAACTCAAAATGGATTACAGATCTAAAAGTAAGACCAGACACTAAAAAACTCTTAGAGGAAAACTGGGAAAGCACTCTTTGACATAAGCCACAGCAAGATCTTTTTGACCCACCTCCTAGAGTAACCGAAATAAAACAAAAATAAACAAATGGGACTTAATTAATCTTAAAAGCTTTTGCACAGGAAAGGAAACCAAAAACAAGACAAAAAGACAACCTTCAGAATGGGAGAAAATATTTGCAAATGAAACAACAGGCAAAGGATTAATCTCCAAAATATAAAACTGCTCATGGAGCTCAATATCAAAAAAGCAAACAATCCAATTAAAAAGTGGGCAGAAGACCTAAGTAGACATTTCACCAAGGAAGACATACAGATGGCCAAGAGGCACATGAAAAGCTGCTCAACATCACTAATTATTAGAGAAATGCAAATCAAAACTACAATGAGGTATCACCACACACCAGTCAGAATGGCCATCATCAAAAAATCTAGAAACAATAAACGCTGGAAAGGGTGTGGTGAAATGGGAACCCTCTTGCACTGTTGGTGGGAATGTAAATTGATACAGCCACTATGGAAAACAGTATGGAGGTTCCTTATAAAACTAAAAATAAAACTACCATATGACCCAGCAATCCCACTTCTGGGCATATACCCTGATAAAACCATAATTCTAAAAGATACATGTACCACAATGTTCATTGCAGCACTATTTACAATAGCCAGGACATGGAACCAACCTAAATGTCCATCAACAGATGAATGGATAATGAAAATGTGGCATGTATATAGAATGGAATATTACTGAGCCATAAAAAGAAACGAAAGTGAGTTATTTGTAATGAGGTGGATGGACCTAGAGTCTGTCATACAGAGTGAAGTAAGTCAGAAAGAGAAAAACAAATACCATATGCTAACACATATATATGGAATGTAAAAAAAAATGGTACTGATGAACCTGGTTGCAGGGCAGGAATAAACCTGTAGATATAGAGAATGGACTGAGGGCATGGAGTGGGAGGGGGAAGCTGGGGTGAAGTGAGAGTAGCACCGACATATATACACAACCGAATGTAAAATAACTAGTGTGAAACAGCAGCATAGCACAGGGAGATCAACTTGGTGTTTTGCGATGACCTAGAGGGGTGGGATAGGGATGATGGGAGGGAGGCTCAAGAGGGAGGGGATATGGGGACATATGTATACATATGGCTGATTCACTTTGGTGTACAACAGAAACTAACACAGTATTGTGAAGCAATTATATTCCAATAAAGATGTATTTAAAAAAATAAAAAAATAAGTTTTTTGTCCCTTTCTCACTCTGTTCTCCTGCTAGGACTCCCATAATGTGAATACTGTTTCATTTTATGAGGCCCAATACTTCAAGTAAGCTTTCTTCATTCTTTGTTATTCTTATTTCTTTTTTATCCTCTGACTGTATAATACCAAGGGATCTGCCTTCAAATTTGCAGATCTTTTATTCTGATTGATTGATATTGATGTTGAACCACTCTCTTGCATTTTTTATTTTATTCATTGTATTCTTCAGCTACAAAATTCCTTTTATATGATTTATATCTGTCTGTTGAAATTCCTGTTCTGTCCATATGTTGCTTTCCTCACTTCACTGAGGTGTCTATTTGTCTTCTGTTGAATCTTGCTGAGGTACCTTGAAATAATTATTTTATGTTTTTTTTAAATTGAAGGATAATTAAATTACAATATTTCAGGTGTACAGAAAAGTGACTCAGTTATATATATATATATATATATATATATATATACACATACTAGTAACAGACTACTACTAGTCCTTTGTCAGTATCAAAGTCTGAATGCCCAGTCCAATGGCACACATTATCCTTAAGGTTTTTAATCCCACCTGCTTGACAAACTATGTGTTTATATATATACACATAGTTTATACACACACACACACACACACACACACACACACACACACACACACACACACACATATATATATATATATATATATATATATATATATATATATATATATATATATCCTGTGTGGGACTTGTGTTTATCTTGTATGGGCCTGTCTACGCTTCCTGGACTTGAGTGTTAACTTTCCCATGTTAGGGAAATTTTGGCTATTATCTCTTCATATATTTTCTCAGGCCCTTTCTCTCTCATCTTTTACTGGTACCCCTATAATATGAATGTTGGTGCATTTAATGTTGTCCCAGAGGTCTCTGAGACTGTCTTCATTTCTTTTCATTCTTTTTTTCTTTATTGTGATCCATGGCAGTGATTTCCACCAATCTGTGTTCCGGCTCACTTACTTGTTCTTCTGCCTCATTTATTCTGCTATTGATTCCTTCTAGTGTATATCTCATTTCAGTTATTGTGTTGTTCATCTCTGTTCTTTAAATCTTCTAGCTCTTTCTTAAACATTTCTTGTACCTTCTCGGTCTGTGCCTCCATTCTTTTTCCAAGATCTTGGATCATCTTTACTATCTTTAACCTGAATTCTTTTTCAGGTAGATTGCCTATCTCCACATTACTTAGTTGTTCTTCTGGGGTTTATTTTGTTCCTTCATCCAGAACATATTTCTCTGCTGTCTCATTTTGTCTAAATTTCTGGGTTTGTTGTCTCTATTCTGCAGGTTGCAGGATCATAGTTCTACTTGCTTCTGGTGTCTGCTCCTGGTGGGTGGGTGTCTAGGGGCTTGTCCAGGCTTCCTGGTGGAAGTGACTGGTGTCTACCCACTGGTGGGTGGAGCTTGGTCTTGTCCCTCTGGTGGGCAGGGCTAGGTCAAGGGCTGTGTTTAGAGCGGGCTTTAGGCAGTCTGTCTGCTGGTGAGTGGGGTTGTGGGCCCACCCTGTTGGTTGTTTGGCCTGAGGCGTCCCAGCACTGAAGCCTGCAGGCTGTCAGGTAGGTCCAGGTCTCAGTGACAAAATGGTGACCTCTGGAAGAATTCACACTAAAACTATTTCATGGGGCCTCTGCCACCAGTGTCCTTGCCCCCACAGTGAGCCACAGGCAACCTCCACCTCCCCAGGAGATGATCCAAGGCCTGCAGGTACGTCTGGCCCAGGCTCCTATGGAGTCACTGCTTTGTCCTGGGTCCCAGTGCATGTGAAACCATGTGTGTACTCTCCAAGAGTGGAGTCTCTGTTTCCCCCAGTCCTGTGGAGCTCCTGCACTCAAGCCACAGTGGCCTTCAAAGCCAAATGCTCTTGGGGCTCCTCCTCCTGATGCCAGACCCTCAGGCTGGGGAGCCTGACATAGGGCTTAGAACTCTCACTCCTGTGAGAGAAACTCTGAGATATAATTATTTTCCAGTTTGTGGGTTGCACACCTGGCAGGTATTGGATTTTATTATATCAGGAAAGTGCCCCTCCTACTGTCTCATTGTGACTTCTTCTTTGTCTTTGTAGAATATCTTTTTGGTAGGTTCCAGCCCTTTTTTGTCGCTGGTTGTTCAGCAGTTAGTTGTAATTTTGGTGTTTTCATGTGAGAAGGTGAGCTTGAGTCCTTCTACTCCACCATCTTGCCCCCCCCAACTAAAGTTTTATCAATTTTGTTTATCTTTTCAAAGAACTTGCTTTTAGTTTCACTGGTTTTGTCTATTGTTTTATTAGTCTCTATTTCACTTATTTCTGCTCTGATCTTTATGATATCTTTCCTCCTACTAACTTTGGCTTTTATTTGTTGTTTTTTCTCTAGTTGCTTTGGGAGTAAGGTTAGGTGTTTATTTATGATTTTTCTTGTTTCCTGAGGTAAGCTTGTATCTGTATAAACTGCCCTCTTAGAACTGCTTTTGCTGTGTCCCATCGGTTTTTGATTGTCATGTTTTCATTTTCATTTTTCTCTAGGTATTTTTTGATTACCTTTTTGATTTCTTCAGTGATCCATTGGTTGTTTAGTAGCACATTGTTTAGCCTCCACGTGTTTGTGTTTTTTGCAGTTTTTTTTTCTTGTAGTTGATTTCTATTCTCATAGCATTGTGGTCAGAAAAGATGTTTGATATGATTTCAATATTCTTAAATTTACTGAAGCTTGCTTTGTGGCCCAGCATGTGTTCTATCCTGGAGAATGTTCCATGTGTGCTTGAAAAGAATGTGTATTCTGCTGCTTTCAGATGGATGTTCTATTAATAGGAATTAAATCCATCTGGTCTAGTGTGTCACATAAGGCCTGTGTTTCCTTATTGATTTTCTGTCTGAATGATCTGTCCATTGATATATTTGGGGTGTTAAAGTCGCCCACTATTATTGTGTTACTGTAGATTTCTCCTTTTATATCTACCATTTGCCTTATATATTGAGGTTCTCCTGTGTTGGGTCCATATATATTTACAATTGTTTTCTGTTCTTCTTGGATTGATCTCTTGATCATTATGTAGTGTTCTTCTTTGTCTCTTGTAACAGTCTTTATGTTAAAGTCTATTTTGTCTGATGAGCATTGGTACTCCAGCTTTCTTTTAATTTCCATATGCATGGAATATCATTTTCCATCCTCTTACTTTCAATCTGTGTGTGTCTCTAGATCTGAAGAGGGTCCCTTGTAGACAGCATATATATGGGTCTTGTTTTTGTATTCATTCAGCCAGTCTACATCTTTTGGTGGGAGCATTTAATCCATTTACATTTAAGGTAATTATCGATATGTACGTTCTTATTGCCATTTTTTAAATTGTTTTGGATTTGTTTTTGTAGGTCTGTTTTCTTCCTTTTCTGATTTGTTCTCTTCTTTTGTGATTTGATATCTTTCTTTAGTGTTGTGTTTGGATTACGTTTTCTTTTTTGTGTGTATATCTGTTATAGATTTTCAGTTTGCAGTTCCATGAGGTTTTGTATATACATACATATATATATATATATGACGTTTTAAGTTGCTGATCTCTTAATTTCACATGCGTTCCTAATATTTTGCATTTGTACTCTCCTTCTCTCATGATTACTGGTTTCGGTATCATATTTGTGTGTGGATGATTTCCTACCTTTACTGTATGTTTGCCTTTACCAATGAGCATTCCCATTTCATAATTTTCTTGTTTTCTTGTTTCTAGTTGTGGCCTTTTCTTTTCTGCCTAGAGAAGTTCCTTTAGCCTTTAGAAGTTCCTTTATTTGTTGTAAACCTGGTTTAGTGCTGCTGAATTCTTTTACAAGTCTCTAAAATTTTTGGGTTCTCTGTTGAATGTGAATGAGAGCCTTGCTGAGTAGAGTATTCTTGGTTGTAGTTTTTTTCCCTTTTATCATGTAAACATATCATGCCACTCCCTTCTGACCTGCAGACTTTCTGCTGAAAAATCAGCTTATATTCTTATGGAGGTTCCTTTGTGTGGTATTTTTTGCTTTTCCCTGGTTGCTTTTAATATTTTCTCTTTGTCTTTCAGTATTGTCAATTTGATTACTATGTGTCTCAGCATGTTTCTCCTTGGGTTAATCCTGTATGGGACTCTCTGCACTTCCTGGACTTGGTTGAATATTTCCTTTCCCATGTTAGGGAAGTTTTCAGCTATTATCTCTTCAAATATTTTCTCAGGCCCCTTCTCTCTCTCTTTTCCTTCTGGGACCTCTATAATGCTATTGTTTGGGTGTTTGTCATTGTCCCAGATGTCACTTAAACTGTCCTTATTTATTTTCATTCTTTTTTTCTGTATTCTTTTCCATAGCTCTGACTTCCACCACTCTGTCTTCCAGCTCATTTATCCTTTCTTCTGCTTCATTTATTCTCCTATTGCCTATCTCCATGTCACTTAGTTGTTTTTTGAGGTTTTATCTTAATCCTTCATCTGGAACCTATTCCTCTGACGTCTCATTTTGTCTAAGTTTCTATTTGTATTTTCATGTATGTGGAGGTTTAGTTATGTTTCTTGGCTTTGGAGAAGTGGCCTTCTGTAGGGGATAACCTATGTGTTCCAGCAGTACACTCTTCTCTCATCACCCATGGGCCAGGGACCTGCTTGCCCTAGTGTAGGTTCTGACCTGTGTTTGCAGACTCAGTTCCTCAGGCTCTGGGATAGTAGTTTTCTTGCTTCTGGTGTCTGCCCCTTGCTGTGTGAGGCTAGTCTAGAGACTTGTGCAGGCTTCCTTGTGGGAGGGGCTTGTGCTTGCCCACTGGTGGGTGGAGCTGGGTGTTGGCCTTCTGGTGGGCAGGACTGTGTATATGGGCATGTAGAGGTGGATGTGGGCTCAGGAAGCCTTTAGGTAACATGTCTGTTGATAGGTGGCACTGTGTTCCCATTCTGTTGGTTGTTTGGCCTGAGGCATCCTAGCACTGGAGCCTACAGGCTGTTGGTTGGGGCCACTTCTTGGTGTTAATGACCCAATGAAAATGTTAGCCTTCAGAAGAGTACTTCCAGATATGTTCATCACCAGCTTTTATGTCCACAAAGAAAGCCACAACTACCCCTCCCACTGCCTTCTCAAGAGACTCTCCAAGACCTGCAGGTAGGTCTGGCCCAGGTTCTTATGAAGTCACTGCTTTTGCCCTGGTTCCTGGAACACACAAGACCCTGTGTGCACCATCCAAGAGTGGAGTCATTTTTTCCCCCCCAGTTCTGTGAAGCTCCTGTGCTCAAGTCCCTCTGGCCTTCAAAGCCAAATTCTCTTGGGCTTCCTCTCCTGATGCCAGATCCCAGACTGGGAAAACTGACGTGAGGCTCAGAACTCTCACTCCCGTGGGTGAACTTCTGCTGTATAATTATTCTCCAGTTTGTGGGTCTCCCACTGTGGGGCATGGGGTTTTTTTATATCATGAGTGTGCCCTTTCTACAATCTCCTTGTGATTTCTTCTTTGTCTTTGAATGTAGAATATCTTTTTTGTAGGTTCCAATCCTTTTTTTTAATAGGGAACTTTAAAAAAAATATTTATTTATTTTTATTTTTGGCTGCATTGGGTCTTTGTTGCAGCATGCGGGATTTCTCAGTGAGGCGTGTGGGCTCTTCATTGCAGCACATGGGCTTCTCTCTACTTGTGGTGCACAGGTATCTCTCTAGTTGTGGTGTGCAGGCTCCAGAGCACACGGGCTCAGTAGTTGCAACACGTGGGCTCTCTAGTTGTGGTGTGTGGGCTTAGTTGCCCTGCGGTAGGTGGGATCTTATTTCCCCAACCAGGGATTGAACCCACGTCCCCTACATTGGAAGGAGGATTCTTAACCACTGGACTACCAGGGAAGTCCCAGTTCCAGTCGTTCTTATTGATGGCTGTTCAGCAGGTAGTTGTGATTTTGGTGTTCTTATGGGAGAAGGTGTGTTCAAGGTCATTCTACTCCACCATCTTGCCCCACTCCATCTTTTTCCCGATTGTGGAAAAACCTGTGTGGCTCGGTGGGTGGGGGTGAACGATGGTCCTACAGATGGCTCTCCCTTTTATTACTTTAAATATATCATGCCACTCTCTTCTGGGTTGCAGAGTGTCTGCTGAAAAATCAGCTGATAGCCTTATGGGAGTTCCTTGTATTGATATTTTATTTGTTGCTTTTGCTTTGCTCCTCTTAGTATATTCTCCTTATCTTTATTTTTTGTCATTTTGATTACAATGTGTCTTGGTGTGTTCCTCTTTCAGTTAATCCTGTATGGGACTCTGTACTTCCTGGGCTTGGGTGCCTTTTTCCTTTCCCAGGTTAGGGAAGTTTTCACCTGTTATCTCTTCAAATGTTTTCTTGAGCCCCTTCTCTCGCTATTCTCCTTTTCGGACCCATAAAATGTGAATATTATTGTGCTTCATGTTGTCCAAGATGCCTCTTAAATGGTCCTAATTTCTTTTTATTCTTTCTTTTTTCTGTTCAACGTCAGTGATTCCACTACTTTGTCTTCCAGGTCACTGATCTGTTCTTCTGAATCATTTAGTCTACTATTGATTCCTTCTAGTGTAGTTTTCATTTCATTTACTGTGTTCTTCATCTCTGTGTGGTTGTTCTTTATATTTTTTAACTTTTTGTTAAAAACTTCTAGCTTCTCACTCTGTGCATCCATTCTTTCCCTGAATTCTTTGATCATCTTTACAATCACTACCCTGAACTCTTTCTTGGGTAGATTTCCTATCTCCACTTCACTTAGTTCTTCTTCTGGGGATTGATCTTGTTCCTTCATCTGGAACAAATTCTGCTGCCACCTCATTTTTTCTAAGTTTCTAAATGTATTTTTATGTATGTGGTAGGTTAGTTACATTTTTCAACCTTGGATATGTGGCCTTCTCTATGAGGCATCCTATTCATCCCAGCAGTGCACTCCCCTGCTGTCATCCAAGCTATGAGGGCTGCATGAGTCCTTCTGTTGTGGAAGGCTGACTATGTGGGTGTTCTGGTAGGCTTGGTTAGCCCTGAGTCTGGTTGGTTGCCAGGCCCTGCCTTGTGTTGATGCTATTGGCTGTTGTTTAGCAGAGCCTGGTCATGAGGTGGTGGTTGCCAAATACTAGTGTTCCTGGGGTTAGTGCTGGTTTACTGGTGGGCAGAGTCAGGGTCCTGAAGACTCTGTGTCTGTTGCCCACTCACTGGCAGGTGTAGCTAGATCCTGGTGTTAGTGTCAGCAAGCAGAGCTAATTCCTGGAGTCTGGGTGCAGGGACCAGGGATCCCAGAGCTTGTTTCAGATCATTGGATGGAGAGGGCTGGCTCTTGACACAGTTGGCTATGGGATCTGTGGTGTCCCGAAGGTTGCATTGGCCTCCTAGTGGGCAGGGCTAGGGCCCAGCTTGTCCCAGGGTAGGATTTGGCCTAGATTGTGTGATTATAGTTTTCTTGCTTCTGGTGTCTGCTCCCTGGTGGGTGAGGGTGGTCTAGGGGCTTGTGCAGGCTTCCTGTTGGGAGGGGCCAGTGCCTGTTCACTGGTAGTGGAGCTGGGTCTTGGCCCTCTGGTAGGGTGGGCTGTGGGTAGGATTGTGTCTAGAAGCAGCTGTGGGTTCTTTAGTCTTTAGGCAGCCTGTTTGCTTATGGGTGGGGCTGTGTCCCCGCCCAGTAAGTTGTTTTGCCTGAGGTATCCCAACACTAAAGCCTACCAGCTGTTGAGTGGTGCCTGGTATTGACACTAATGAGCCAATATTGCAGCAACCAGGAGTGTTCATGCAGTTTAGTGTTCCACAATATGTCTGCCATCAGTGTCTATGTCCCCAGGGTGAGCTGCATATCCCCCCCCAGGAGACTCTCAAAGACCAGCAGGTAGGTCTGGCCCAGGTTCCTACCAAATTACTGCTCTTGTCCTGGGTCCCAGTGCATGTGAGATTTTTGTGTGTGCCCTTTAAGAGTGAAGTTTCTATTTCTGCTAGTCCTGTGGGGTTTCTGCAATTAAGCCATGCTGGCCTTCAAAGCCAAATGCTCTGAGAGTTTGTCTTCCCATTGCCAGACTCCCAGGCTGGGGACCTTGATGTGGGTCTCAGAACTTACTCCTTTGGGAGAACCTCTGAGATATTATTTTCCAGTTTGTGGGTTGTCCACCTGGCGGGTATGGGATTTTATTATATTGCAAGTCTGCTCCTCCTACCCATCTTGTTGTGGTTCCTTCTTTATGTCTTTAGTGGTAGAAGTTATTTTCTGGTAAGTTCCAGGTTTTTTCATCAGTTGTTCTACAGATAGTTGTGATTTTGGTGTGTTCTTGAGAGGAAGTGAGCTCAGGGTCTTTCTACTCTGCCATCTTCCAAATTTGTTGAAATAATGATTTTGAATTCATTTATAGGTAACTTGCATATCCCTATTTCTTTTGTGCCAGTCATTGGAAAATTATTGTGTTCCAGTGGTGGCATAACGTTTCCTTGCATTTTTGAATTTCTGATAGCTTTGCCTTGATAACTGCTCATTTGAAGGAGCAGTCATCTCTTCCAGCCTTTTTGGACTGTCTTTTGTGGAGAAAGACTTTCACTTGAGGGCAGCTGTGAGGGCGCTGGCTGGATGGGGTGCAGTGTCTGGGTCGCAGCAGCATAGTCTCTGTGCAGCTCCATCTTCTGAGGTGAACATTGGCAAAGACTGTGGGGGTCTTCCATGGCCCAGACTGTAGAGGTCCTGCAGCAATAGTGGCAAGTGAGCTATTGGGGTCCTCAGAGACAAAGGCTGCTGGGATTCTCAGTTTGCCCATAGGAGTAAGGTCAAGCTAATTGGGAATTCTCTTGGTGCCAGGTCTGATGAGTTAGCACACAGAACAGGAGTGCAATGAGAGTCCTGAGATCAGGGTCACATAGAACTCCCACAATGCCTGTGTCCTGGGGCACAGGTACATTTGCTGTGGCAGTGGTGCCTGAGGTGAGCCTGTATGAAGATCTCCCGTGGAACCATGGTCTGCATCTTAAGTCTTGCTACAGTGACTTGCACCAAGTGTGGAACAGAGCAGTGGCGTGGACTCTGGGATGAAAGGGGGCAGTGGTGCCCTGGGCCCAGGGGGCAGGATGCAGTGGCAGCATGGCCTGGGGACAGTGGGTTAAAGTTCCACCTCTGCTCTGAGGGGACATTTGCAGAACAACAACAGAATGTCCTTATTCTTGGTCCACTAAAGCTGCATGTTGGGACCCAGGGACATGATGCAGAGTAGCAGTAGCTCTTTCCAAGCAACAGCAGGTCAAAGTCACAACCTGGAACTGAAGGTTGGGCCTCAGAGCAGCGGCTGTGCAGCCTCAGCAATGACAGATCAAATCTGCAACCTGGGACTCAAGGGTGGGACTCAGAGCAGTGGCAGCTCCAGTAACATAGATGGCAAGGTGCTGTGGTGTCTCAATCCTTGAGAGCAGGGCACAGCAAAGATTAGAGTCTCTGAGAGTAGGTCTCACCACAGTAAGAACACCAGCCTCAGGAAGGAGATGTAGCAGTGGGGACTCTGGGGAGCTACATCAGCTGGGATCAACGTTGGTAAAGACTGTGGCAGTCCTCAGTAGCAAAGGCTGCAAACATCAACAGTGGTGAGGTTTGCTGGGGTTCTCTTGCTCTCCTTTCCCCCGTGAAGTATCTCCAAAGGGATCTCTCCTGGCACTAAACTGCTCTTGACTGGGGTGATGCAGATAAAATGCTTCCTATCATTTTCTATATGGTTGTCCTCAGTTTTTGAGCTCAGCAGAGTATTTGTTGGTTCTTCATTATACTCCAGAGTTTTCCCAGAGCTATTTTCATCGGTTTATAGTTTTTATTTATTGTTTTGTTGTTTTTGAGGAGATGAACATTGGGAACTCCTAGCCTTTTATCTTACTGATGTCACTCTAGGAGAATCAAGAAAAATTATCTGAGTCTCAGTAAGAGAACTCTGGCATTTGGACTTACCCTAGCCTTATCCTCTGTGACCTAGCTTGGTGTCAACCTTGAAGACAACAACTCATATTCCTGGTATATGTTCTTAGAACTGGAGGTGCCAGAACAGACTTTATTCTCAAAGAATTGTGGTTGTTACATTTAACCTATCTTACACATTCTTGAAGGCCCAGATCAGAGACTTGCCTTCATTTTGTGTAACTTGGAGCTCTACCAGGGCTTAGGCAGTTACCCAGGGGACATTCATCTAAAACATTTAAAGACAAATGTATTAGCTACTGCATCCTGGAAAAATTACAAGAGCTGAGGCAAACAATATAAAAAACAAAATTCTTTAGAGAAAAGGGTGGGGAATGAAACATTTTATGGAAAAAAAGGCTTTAAAAGGCTCCAATATATTAATGGAAATATAGAAGACAACAAGAATGTCCAGAGCCAGGTGTCTGCTCAGAAAAGACCTGCAAAGGCCCTAAGCTCTTCCCTATAGCTGACATTCAGTCTCCTAACAAGCATGAAGTGAAAATTATGAAAGAGTTGTAAAATGCCTAGCTGAATATTGAAGGTATATTTCAACACATACAAAGAGCCCACCTGCAAACACTGGGAGATTTATTTTTTGGTTTCATGCACTTAAGAAAATTGGTGCTGAATCATTGACTGATTTTTAAGCTAATGGAACATAAACTTCAGGGACCACAATGATAAACAGAATTTGCAAAAATAGTTCAGAAAATTTACCAAAGAACAACTACTACAGCATACATTAACAACAAACTCTGGGGAGGAGGTAAATTATAATTGAAAGAGTTGCCATACTATAATATCAAAATATTTACTTTTCAACAAAAAATTACAAGACATACAAAGAAAAAAAAATGTGTGGCCCATACATGAGAAAAAAGAAAGTAATAGAAACTGTTCTTGAGGAAGTTCAGACATTGGGCTTGCTAAATAAAAACTTTAAATCAACTATTTAAATATACAAAAGGAACTAAAGAAAACCATAAACAAACAACTAAGAGTAACCACAAAATGTTATCCCATTAAATAGAAAATATCAATAAAAATAGTAACTGTAAAAAGAAACAAAAAAGAAATTATGGAGCTGAAAAAAACCGTAACTCTAATTAAAAAATCAGTAGAGGGGTTCCATAGCAGATTTGAAGAGGCATAAAAAAAAATCAGCCAACATGAAGATAGGCCAATTGAGATAATCCTGTCTGAGGAGCTGAAAAAAAAAGAATGAATAAAAATGGACGGAGCCTAAGAGATTTCTGGGACACCATCAAGCATACCAACATACACATATTTGGAGTTGCAGAGGGAAAGAGAGAAAAAGGGGCAGAGAAAATATTTGAATAAATAATAGCCTAAATTTGTCAAATTTGATAAAACACATGAATCTACATATTCAAATAGTTCAATGGCCTCCAAGGAAGATAAACTCAAAGAGACTCAAATGAAACATACTTTGATCAAATTGTTGAAGGCCAAATACAAAGAGAGAATTTTAAAAGCAGCAAAAGAGATTTGACTCATCAAATATAATTAGTCCTCAATAAGATTAGGAGCCAACTTCTCTTCAGACATGGTGGAGGCCAGAAGGAAGTGGGATGACATATTAAAGTGCTGAAAGAAAAAAAATTGTCAAACAAAAATTCTATAGCTGTTTAAAAAAGTCATTCAAGAGGGGGATCAAGATGGTGGAGTAAGAGTAAGAGCTCAACTCCCACCAAAAACAAATAAAAAATACCTCTACATGAGGAACAATTATCATGGAAAATGGACTGGAACATGAAAGAAGAACTCCTATACAACCAAGGCTGCAAGAAAGATTTCCATATAACTGGGTAGGGCAGGGGAAAAAAAGCATCATGTCAGGACCTGTGTCCCTGGGAGGGATCTCAAATGAAAAGAAATATCACACAGGCAAAAACTCACCATGGTGTGTTGGGGGGAGCCACAGACTGGGCATCCCAGTCCTTGGGGTTAATGCAGAGGAGAAAAACCCCTGTAGTTGCTGGGAGAAGCACTGGGACAGATAGAAGGGCTGAGAAGACTAGATTCCACTGATGAGGAGTGAGCTGGTGCTGGCTTAGCAACAAACAGGGCAGAGAGAGCTCTGCACTGGTGGCTGTCACCTTGTAGCACTCCTCAATCAGAGATGGGGGAAAATACAGCCTGGATCAATCCATGTTACAGACTGGCAAGGGGTCTAAGGAAGCTGTGTTCTGAAAATACTTCATCTAGTGATGCAGAGAGAGTCAAGGGTCCTGGGGAGTGGTCCTGGTAAGGCAGTGGGGACCATTGTCAGCAATTCCTCAGGCAGTGCCACATAAGCAGCACAGATCTTTGACTTCAGCAACCCTGCTCAAGCCCTGGCAACCAACATTCCATGATCCCCACTTCCAGCTGAGTAAATGCTCTACTGCCACCCACATGACACCATACCTTGGTACTTGATCTGGGACATACAGGTCCGGAGAGAAGACTTGATTTAAGGAAGCAGAGGAGGCTGGGAGGCCTGGAGTGTAGTCCATAGCAGTCAATGTTGGCAGTAGCTCAATAAGCACCACAGAAGCAGCTCAGATCTCAGACAGCAGTGCAGCCACTACAATTCCTGCCACTACAATGCCCTGAATCCCAGCCCCAGCCTAGCAAAACCTCCAGCCCCCACCCATTCCATGCCACAGCATTGCACCATATCTGGGAGGCCCAGAACAGGGGGAGGGACACAACATTGGGCTGCATCTGAGTGGAGACATGGAGACCTACACAGGCAATGCATCAGACCTCTGTGAGCACACGAGCCTCACTTAACATCAGCACTCCCCTCTTTGGAGCAGCACATGCACTCAGAGGAAACAGAACCTGCTCAATCCCGACCCTCAGGGCTTCTGCTATAGCAACTGTGGAGCGGACCCCACCCCCACTGAGAGGGTGGAAACAGCCATGGAGCAAAGAGGAAGTCCTGCCTCATACCCTGCACAGACTTTAGATCGTCCAACACCAGCCACACTCCCTATCAAGGTGATAGTGTTCAGCACATCCTGAGGAAAGACATGGCTGGCGTCCACATCAAAACCAGCCTTCACACAAAGATATTGGACACATGCAGTCTACACAGGGACACTCGCACATGAAAACACGCCTGCAAGACCACAATAGATAACTGTTTCACCTAAATTCATTGAGGCAGAGAAAGTTTAGTAAAATAAAAAGACAGAGGAACGACCCCCAATTAAAAGAGCAAGAGGAAAACCCTGAGAGACTAAATAAAGAAACAGAGATCATCAGTCTACCAGACATTGAGTTCCAAAAAGAGGTGATAAAAATGTTAACTGAATTAAGAAAGATTACCAATATAAACACAGATCATTGTAACAAGACACTATTAACTATAAACATGACCCAATCAAAAATAGATAATTCAATTTCCGAGATAAAAAGTAATCTACAAGCAATGAATAGCTGATCAAAAGACACAGAAGAATGAATAAGTGATCAGGAAGGCAGAAAAAATGGAAATCACACAATCAAAAGAGCAGACAGAAAAACAAATGAAAAAAGCGTGAAAGCAAGATACAAGATCTACGGGATAATATAAAATGTTCCAGAAGGAGAAGAGAGAGAGAAGGGGATTAAAAATGTATTTGAAGAAATTATGGCTGAAAACTTCCCAAACCTAAAAGTCCTGAGGAAACAGATATTGAGGTACAGGAAGCACAGAGGGTCCCAAACAAAATGAAACCAAACAGACCCGCACCAAGACATATTATAATTAAAATGGCAAAAAGTTGAAGATAAAGAGAATATTCTAAATGCAGCAAGAGAAGTGCAAAGAGTCATATACAGGGGAACCTCTATAAGGCTATCAGCTTATTTCTCTGCAGAAAAGTTGCAGGACAGAAGGGTGTGGCATGATATATTCAAAGTCCTGAAAGGGAAAACCCTGCAACCTAGGATATTCTACCCAGGAAGATTTTCATTTAGAATAGAAGGAGAGATAAACAATTTCTCAGACAAGCAAAAACTAAAAGAAGTCATCAATAATAAACCTTCCCTAAAAGAAATGTTGAAGGGTCTTCTCTAAATGGAAAACAAGCTGGAATCTATAGAAAAGGGAAAATCCCAATAGGAAAGGCGAATATATAGTAAGGCTTGAAGATCACTTGAACAAGTCAGTACATAGATTAAAAAACAACAAAAAATTTGTAGGAGATATTATAACTACAAGAAACAGTAAAAGGATAAGCATGAAGATGTAAAATAGAACGTGAAAAACACAAAATGTAGGGGAGGGGTGTCAAAAGTGTGGATCATTTAGAATGTGTTTGAGATTAAGTGATTATTAGTTTAAAGCAAGTAGATATAGTTACAGGTCAACATACATAAACGCCATGGTAACCACAAACCAAAAACCTACAATAGATACACACAAACAAGAGAGAAAGGAACACAAGCATTCTACTCAAGAAAATCATCAAACCACATGGGAAGAAACTAAAAGAAGAAGAAAAGAACAGAGAAGAACTACAAAAACAAAACAAAACAGAAAACAAGTAACAAAACGGAAATACATTCATACCTGTCAGTAATCACCTTAAGTGTCAATGAACTAATGCTACATCAAAAGATATAGAGTGGCTGATTGGATAATAAAGCAAGACCTGCTAATTATGAGGCCTATAAGAGTTTTACTTCAGAGTGAAAAACACACACAGACTGAAAGTGAGGGGATGGAAAACGATATTTGATGCAAATGGAAATGAGAAGAAAGTGGGGGTAGCAATATTCATATCAGACAAAATAGACTTTAAAACAAATGATATAATGAAAGACAAAGAAGGACATTGTATAATGATGAAGGGATCAATAAAAAAGAGGATGTTACACTCGTTAACATACACACACCCAATACAGGAGCACCTAAATACATAAATCAAATGCTGACAGACATAAAGGGAGAAACTGACAATAAGACAATAATAGTAGGAGATTTTCATAGCCCATTGATGATATAGCAATGGACATATCATCCAGGCAGAAAATCAGTAGGGCAACAGAGGTCCTAAATGACACAACAGACCAGTTGGACTTAATTGCTATCTACAGGACACAACATCCAAAAAAAGCAGAATACACACTTTTCTCAAGTGCACATGGAACATTCTCCAGGGTAGAGAACATACTAGGTCACAAAACAAGCCTCAGCAAATTTAAGAGGAAAGAAATTATATCAAGCGTAATTTCCGAACACAACTGAATGAAACTAGAAATCAACTACAGAAAGAAAAATGGAAAAAGAACAAACACGTAGGGACTAAAAAAATGTTCTGCTACAAAACCAATGTAAACAATGAAATCAAACAAGAAATCAGAAAATACCTCAAGACAAACAAAAATGAAAACACATTATAAAACCTATGGGATGCAGAAAAGCAGTTCCAAGAGGGAACTTCTTAGGGACACAGGCTTTGCTCAAGAAACAAGTAACATCTCAACTAAACAACCTAACCTACCACCTTTAAAAGAATTAGGAAGAGAAGAACAAACAAAGCCCAAGGTCAGCAGAAGGAAAGGCATAATAAAGATCAGAGAAGAAATAAAATAGAAACCAAAAAACAATAGAAAAATCAATGAACCTAAGAGCTTTTTTAAGAAACATAAGCAAAATTGACAAAACTTTAGCCAGGCTCACCAAGAAGAAAAGAGAGGTCCCAAAAAACAAAATAAGAAATGAAAGCAGAGAAATAACAACCGATACCACAGAGAAACAAAAGAATCATAAGAAAATATTATGAACAGTATGTGACAAGAAAATTGGACAACCTAGAGAAATGGACACATTTCTAGAAACATTCAGCCTGCCAAGACTGAGTCAGAAAGATACAGACCATTTGAACAGACTGATCACTAGAAGTGAAATAGAATCTGTAATAAAAATAAATTCCCTGGAAACAAAAGTCCATGACCAGACAGCTTCACTGTGGAATTCTACCAAACTTATAATGGAAGAACTCACACTTATCCTTCTCAATCTATTCCAAAAAAAATGAAGAGGAGGGAACACTCCTAAATGCATTCTACAAGGCCACCATTACCCTGAAAATGAAACCAGAGAAAGACACTGCAAAAAAAAAAAAAAGAAAAAAGAAAAAAAGAAAGAAATTTACAAGCCAATATCTCTGAAGAATATAGATACAAAAATCCTCAACAAAATATTGGCAAACCCAAATCAACAATGGCTAAAAAGGATCATACACCATGGTCAAGTGGGATGTATCCCAGGGATGCAAGCATGGTTCAATATCCACAAATCGATCAATGTGATACATCACAGTAACAAAAGGAAGGATAAAAATCACATGATCATCTTAATAGATGCAGAAAAAGGATTGGAGAAAATTAAACATCATTCACATTAAAAACTCTCTTCCC
This sequence comes from Eubalaena glacialis, assembly GCF_028564815.1. Classification (NCBI taxonomy): domain Eukaryota; kingdom Metazoa; phylum Chordata; class Mammalia; order Artiodactyla; family Balaenidae; genus Eubalaena; species Eubalaena glacialis. The sequence continues at coordinate 58,938,146 of NC_083736.1, read as the reverse complement.
ACTGGTTATAGAGGGAACATATCTCAACATAATAAAGGCCACATACAACAAGCCCACAGCCAACTCAATACTCAATGGTGAAAAGCTGAAAGCCTTCCCGCTGGATTCAGGGACACAGCATGGATGCCCACTCTCACTGCTTCTCTTTAACACAGTATTGGAAGTCCGAGCCACAGCAGTCAAACAAGAATCAGAAATAAAAATGGTACAAACTGGAAGGCAAGAGAAAAAATTGTCATTATTTGCAGATGACATGATACTCTGTATATAGAAACCCTAAAGTTTCTACCCAAATATTTTAGAACTTATAAATTATTGAGCAAGGGTGCAGGATATAAGATTAGTATATAGAAATTGTTGCATTTATATACACTAATAATGAACTACCAGAAAGTGAAATTCAAAAATCACTTTTAAAATTGCATCGAAAAACATACTAGGAAGAACCTATGTTAAGTCCTATAAGTTGAAAACTATAAAACATTGATAAAAGAAATTGCAGATGAGTCATAGAAATGAAAAGATATCCTGTAATCTTGAGTTGGAAGAATCAGTATTATTTAAATGGCCATATTACCCAAATAAAGGTACAGATTTAATTCAATCCCTGTCAAAATACCCAGGACAGTTTTTACAGAACCAGAACAAATAATCCAAAAATTTATGTGGAACAGCAACAGCTCTCTAATTGCCAAAGCAATCCTGAGGAAAAGAGAACATTTTTTCTATAACACTCCCAGACTTCATGTGTTACTACAAAGCAACAGTAATCAAGTGTATGGTAGTGGCACAAAAACAAACACATAAATCAGTGGAACAGAATAGAGAGACCAGAAATAAACCCATGCACTTATAGGCAATTAATCTACACACAGAAGTCAAGAATATAGAATGGATAGAAGACAGTGTCTTCAATAAGTGGTGCTGGGAAACTAGATAGCCACATATAAAACAATGAATTTAGAATATTTCCTCACACCATAGTCAAAAATATACTCAAAATGGTTTAAAGTCCTAAATTTAAGACATAACAACATAAAATTCCTAGAAGAGAACAGAGGCAAAACTCTTTGACACAAATCGTAGTAATGTTTTCTTTGATCTGTCTCCAAAGGCAAAAGTCATAAAAGTAAAATTAAACAAATGGGGCCTAATTAAACTTAAAAGCTTTTGCACAGCAAGAAACCATCACCAAAATGAAACACAACCTACGGAACAGAAGAAAATACTTGCAAATGACAACACTGACAAGTGGTTAGTATCCAAAATATACAAACAGCTCATCCAACTCAATATCAAAGAAAACAAGTAGTCCAATATAAAAATGGCCCAAAACTTGAATAGACATTTTTCCAAAGACATACAGCTGGGCAACAGGCAAATGAAAAGTTGTTAAATATCACTAATTATTAGAAAAATGCAAATTACAACCACAGAGAGCTATCACTTCATGCTGGTTAGAATCGCTATGATCAGAAACACAAGAAATTACAAGTGTTGAAGAGGATGTGGAGGAAAGGGAGCCCTCACACACTGTGATGGGAATGTAAATAGTTGCAGGTGCTGTGGAAGACAGCATGGAAATTCCTCAAAAAATTAAAAATGCTACTACCATATGATCCAGCTTTCCACTCCTGGGTATTTAATGGAAGAATATAAGAACACTAATTCAAAAAGATATATGGACTTGTATGTTCATCACAGCATTATTTACAGTAGCCAAAATATGGAAATAACCTAAGTGTCCATTGACAGATGAATGGATAAAGATGATGTCATACACACACACACACACACACACACACACACACACACACACAATGGAATATTACTCAGCCATAAAAAAGATAAAATCTTGCCATTTGTGACAACATGGATGGACCTTAAGGATATTATGGTGAAAGAAATGTCAGATGGAGAAAGTAAAATACTGCATAATTTTACTCATATGTGGATCACTGAAAAAAATAATAAATGAACAAAATAAATCAAACAAAAACAGATACATAGATACAGAGAACAGTGTAGTGGTTGCTAGAGGGGAAGGAGCTTGGTGGAGGGCAAAATGGTTATAGGGGTCAACTCTATGGCCATGGATGGAAACCAATTTTTTTCATAGCTAGCACACTGTAATGTATACTTAAGTCAAAACATGATGTTGTACACGTGAAACATATAATATTATAAACCAATGTTACCTCAATAAAAAAATATAAGAATACAAAAATATCAGTAACCAACAATGTAAAATTTGCAGTGTCTGCACCCAATAAAATATTACATTTTAAGGGAGGGCTAAATTGGAAGATTGGGAATGACATATACACACTACTATCTTATTAGTTATAACTAATAAGAACTGATAATTTATAAGAACCTACAGAATAGCACAGGGAACTCTATTCAATACTCTGTAATGACCTATATGGGAATAGAATCTAAAAAAGAGTGGACATATGTGTATGTATAACTGACTCATTTTGCTGTATAGCAGAAAATAACACAACTTTGTAAATAAGCTATACTCTAATAAAAAAAAATAGGACTTCCCTGGTGGCACAGTGGTTGGGAATCCGCCTGCCAGTGCAGGGGACGTAGCTTCAATCCCTGGTCCAGGAAGATCCCACATGCTGTGGAGCAGCTAAGCCTGTGGGCCACAACTACTGAGCCTGCGCTCTAGAGCCTGTGAGCCACAACTACTGAGCCCACATGCCACAACTACTGAAGACTGCATGCCTAGAACCAGTGCTCTGCAGCAAGAGAAGCCACCACAATGAGAAGCTCCTGCACCACAATGAAGAGTAACCCCCACTCGCCGCAACTAGAGAAAGCCTGTGCACAGCAATGAAGACCCAATGCAGCCAAAAATAAAATTAATTAATTAATTATTTAAATTTAAAAAATAATTAAAATATTTTAGAAATTAAAAAAAATTATGTTTTTTAAAGAAGTGGAAAATGTGACTCATAATGAGAAAATTTAATTAGAAACAAACTTACACAGAAATTAGAGATTATAGTATTATTATATGAGGACATTAAAACACGTATAACTATATAATATATATTCAAGGTGCTAGGGAATATATTGAGCATGGTGAGTATTGAGTTTGAGGATGCCAAACGACTGAAGTCAATCTTCTAGAGATGAAAATAAAAACATCTGTGTTGAAAAATACACTGGAGGAAGTTACCAGCAGATCAGACTTAGCAGGAAAACATATTAGTGAACTTTAAGATACAGCAATACAAGCTATACAAAATGAAAAACAGAGTAAAAATACTTTAAAAAAAAGAGCAGTGTGTCACTTAGATGTGAGGTAACTTCAGACAGCCTAATATACATGTAACGGAGTCACAGGAGAGATTTGAAGGGAGTGAGTGTGGAACAGAAAAAAAAAAAACTATTTGAAGAAACAATGGCCAAAAGTTTTCCAAGTTTGATAAAACAATACAGCCATGGATCCAAGAAAAGCAATGAACCTCAAACACAAGAAACGTGAAGAAAACTACACTAAGTTCATCATCATCAAATTACTTAAAGCTAGAAATAAAAAGAAACTTAAAAATAGGCAAATAAAAAGACATGAAATACAAAAGAACAAACGATGATAGCAGGCTATTCATCAAAAATAATGTGATCCATAAAAATGTAGACAAACATTTTAAAAATACTATGTAAGCTAAAATAATTAATAAATGGGAGACCCATGCTATAAGAAATGTTGAAGGCATTCCTTCAAGTATAAGTAAAATACTTGATAGAAACCTGGATCTACCGAAATAAAGAACACCAGAAAGTGTAACTAAATGCATAAATATTTTATTTTTATTTAAACCTCTTTAAAAGATAATTATCTCTTTAAAGCAAAAATATTAAGTATTCTATAGTTTACAATATATATAAAACTAAATATAACAACAGTAGCACAAAGGCCTGGAGGGGAGAAATGGATGTATAATTTTGTAAGTGTTTTATACTATATGTGTATTGGTATGATATCACTTGAAGGTAGACTGTAACAGTTAAAGATGTATTATGTAAGCCCTAAATCAACCCATAAACAAACACATACACATACACAAAATAATTTTTTAGCTAATAGGCCCACAAATGAGGTAAAATGGAATCATAAAGAAAATATTCAGAGAACAAACTTTGAAACTGGGCCTCTACTGCTCACCATACACAAAAATTAACTCAAAATGTGTCATAAATCTAAATGTAAGAGCCAAATTTTAAAACTGTTAGATGGAAACATAGGAGTCAATTATTGTGATCCTGGCTCAGGGAATGGTTTCTTAGATAGGACATCAAAAGCATATACAAAAAAGAAAAGTTAGATAAATTGGGCTATATCAAAATTTAAAACTTTTGTCCTACAAATGATACCATCAAGAAAGTGAAAGAACAACTTAGAATGGGAGACTATGTTTGCAAGTTATATATCTTAAAAGGGTCTTATATCCAGACTATACAAAGAACACTTAGAACTCCACAACAAACAGACAAACAACCCAAATTAGTAATGGGCCAAAATTTTGAATAGATATTTCTCTAAGGAAGGCATACAATTGACTAACAAGCATATGAAAAGATGCTTAACATCATTATCCAGTAGGGAAATGAAAATCAAAACCACAATGAACTACCACCTCATGCCCACTAGGATAGCTATAATAATAAAAAAATAACAAGTGTTGACAAGAATTTTGAGAAATTAGAAACCTTGTCCATTGCTGGTGAGAATGTAAAATGGAGCAGCCACTGTGGAAGACAAATTGGAAGCTCCACAAAAAACTAAACATAAAATTACTCTATGATCCAGTACTTCCTTTAATAGGTATATATGCACACAAGAAAATTAAAATGAGGTGTTCAAAAAATGTATGCACATGTTCATAGCAGCATAATTCATAATAGCCATAAAATAGAAATAACCCAAATGTCCATTAACTAATGAATTGATAAATACAACGTGGTATACCCAAACAATGAAAAAATATTTGCAATAAAAAAGAAGCCAGTATTGATACAATCTATAACATAGATAAACCTTGAAAACATTATGCTGAGTGAAAGAATCTAGTCACAGAAGAAGACATTACATCATTCAATTTATAAAACATGTCCAGAATAGGCAAATCTATAGAAATAGAAAATAATTCATATCTGTCTAGGGTGGGGTAAGTGTGATAGTGGAAGAATGGGTAGTGACTGCTAATGAGTATGGGGTTTCTTTCTTTATAAAAACATAGAACTGTATATTTTATGTGGGTGAATTGTTATGGTATGTACATTGTATGTCAATAAAGCTCTTAAACTTTTTTTAGAAATAGAATGAACTACCAATGCATGCAGCTACATGTATGAATCTACAAGTAACAATGCTGAAAGAAATTAGATCAAAATGCACAGAGTGTTTGAATTCATTATTTATAAGATCTAGAAAATTAAATCTATTTTACAGTGACCAAAACCAGACCAGGTGTTGCCTGAGGACAGTAGAGGTAGGGATGAATTACAAAGTGATATAATAAAAATATTTGGGAATAATTACTATAGTCATTATCTTAATTTTGGTCTTTGTTTCTGGATATGTACATTATGCCAAAACTGGCCTATTTTTTAACCTAGTCACATCTTTCTTTGAGTATAAAGACAGTAGGCATACCACCTCAGCATGTACAAAAATCAAGAAGAATAATATCTTTGAGAAATTCCAAAAAGAAAAAAAAACTGCTTGGAGGTGAAATCAAGCTAAATATGATATACATAGGAATAAACTAAAGATTTGGGAAGTAATATATAAATGAATGGTGGTGAGCATTGAGTATATTTAAACTAAGACAAAAAAATGAAAATTAATATTTATAGCAATAAATTAAAATATTATAGAATGTGACAATGTAAAAATAATAATATAAATAACCCAAATTAGGAGATGGGTGAAAGGTGGTAATAGTAAATGTAAAAATGTTAATATTCTTGAGGGGTCTGGGCAAGATGGCGGAAGAGTAAGACGCAGAGATCACCTTCCTCCCCACAGATACATCAGAAATACATCTACACGTCGAACTGCTCCTATAGAGAACCCACAGAGTGCTGGCAGAAGACGTCAGACCTCCCAAAAGGCAAGAAACTCCCCATGTACCTGGGTAGGGCAAAAGCAAAAAGAAATAACAGGGACAAAAGAACAGGGATGGGACCTGCACCAGTGGGAGGGAGCTGTGAAGGAGGAAAGGTTTCCACACACTAGGAAGCCCCTTCGCGGGTGGAGACTGCCGGTGGCAGAGGGGGAAGCTTCGGAGCCAAGGAGGAGAGCGCAGCAACAGGGGTGCGGAGGGCAAAGCGGAGAGATTCCCGCACAGAGGATCGGTGCTGAGCAGCACTCACCAGCCCGAGAGGCTTGTCTGCTCACCCGCCGGGGCGGGCGGGGGCTGGGAGTGGAGGCTCGGGCTTCGGTCGGATCACAGGGAGAGGACTGGGGTTGGCGATGTGAACACAGCCTGAAGGGGTTAGCGCACCACAGCTAGCCGGGAGGGAGTCCGGGAAAAGGTCTGGAGCTGCCGAACAGGCAAGAGACTTTTTTTGCCTCTTTGTTTTGTGGTGCACGAGGAGAGGGGATTCAGAGTGCCACCTAAACGAGCTCCAGAGATGGGCGCGAGCTGCGACTATCAGCATGGACACCAGAGACGGGCATGAGACACTAAGGCTGCTGCTGCTGCAACAAGAAACCTGTGTGCGAGCACAGGTCACTATCCACACCACCCCTCCCGGGAGCCTGTGCAGCCCGCCACTGCCAGGGTCCCGTGATCCAGAGACAACTTCCCCGGGAGAATGCACGGCGCGACTAAGGCTGCTGCAACGTCACGCCGGCCTCTGCCGACGCAGGCTCGCCCCGCATCCGTACCCCTCCCTCGCCCCCGGCCTGAGTGAGCCAGAGCCCCCGAAGCAGCTGCTCCTTTAACCCTTTCCAGTCTGGGCGGAAACAGACGCCCTCAGGCGACCTACACGCAGAGGTGGGTCCAAATACAAAGCTGAACCCCAGGAGCTGTACAGACAAAGAAGAGAAAGGGAAATTTCTCCCAGCAGCCTCAGGAGCAGCGGATTAAAGCTCCACAATCAACTTGATGTACCTGCATCTGTTGAATACCTGAATAGACAACGAAACATTCCAAATTGAGGAGGTGGACTTCAGCAGCAAGATATACTATTTATTCCCCTTTTCCTCTTTTTGTGAGTGTATATGTGTATGCTTCTGTGAGAGATTTTGTGTGTATAGATTTGCTTTCACCATTTGTCCAAGGGTTCGGTCTGTCCGTTTTTTTTTTTTTACTTAAAAAAATTTTTTTTTCTTAATAAATTTTTTGTTAATAATTTTTTTCTTATTTTTTATTTTAAAAAATTAAAAAATTTTTTCTTAATAAATTTTTTCTTAATAATTATTTTATTATTTTTTATTTTAAAAAATTAAAAAAAAATTTTCTTCATAAATTTTTTCTGAATAATTTTTTTCTTATTTTTTATTTTAAAAATTAAAAAAAATTTTTTCTTAATAAATTTTTTCTTAATAATTATTTTCTTATTTTTTATTTTAAAAAATTAAAATTTTTTTCTTAAATTTTTTCTTAGTTTTTATTTTAAAAAATTAAAAAAAATTTTTTCTTAATAAATTATTTCTTAACTTTTTTCTTTTTATTTTAAAAAATTAAAAAATTTATTTTAAAAAATTAAAAAATATTTTTTCTTAATAAATTTTTCTTAATAATTTTTTTCTTATTTTTTATTGTAATAACTTTATTTTATTTTATATTACTTTATTTTATTTTATCCTCTTTCTTTCTTTCTACTCTTTCTCCCTTTTATTCTGAGCCGTGTGGATGAAAGGCTCTTGGTGCTCCAGCCAGGCATCAGGGCTGTGCCTCTGAGATGGAGAGCCAACTTCAGGACACTGGTCCACAAGAGACCTCCCAGCTCCACATAATACCAAATGGCAAAAATCTCACAGAGATCTCCATTTCGACACCAAGACCCAGCCTCAATCAATGACCAGCCAGCTACAGTGCTGGACAACCTATGCCAAACAACTAGCAAGACAGGAACACAGCCCCATCCATTAGTGGAGAGGCTGCCTAAAATCATAATAAGGCCACAGACACCCCAAAACACACCACCAGACGTGGACCTGCCCACCAGAAAGACAATATCAAGCCTCATCCACCAGAACACAGGCACTAGTCCCCTCGACCAGGAGGCCTACACAACCCACTGAACCAACCTTAGCCACTGGGGACAGATACCAAAAACAACGGGAACTACGAACCTGCAGCCTGAGAAAAGGAGACCCCAAACACAGTAAGATAAGCAAAATGAGAAGACAGAAAAACACACAGCAGATGAAGGAGCAAGGTAAAAACACACCAGACCTAACAAATGAAGAGGAAATAGGCAGTCTACCTGAAAAAGAATTCAGAATAATGATAGTAAAGATGATCCTAAATCTTGGAAATAGAATAGACAAAATGCAAGAAACATTTAACAAGGACGTAGAAGAACTAAAGAGGAACCAAGCAACAATGAAAAACACAATAAATGAAATTAAAAATACTCTAGACGGGATCAATGGCAGAATAACTGAGACAGAAGAACGGGTAAGTGACCTGGAAGATAAAATAGTGGAAATAACTACTGCAGAGCAGAATAAAGAAAAAAGAATGAAAAGAACTGAGGACAGTCTCAGAGACCTCTGGGACAACATTAAATGCACCAACATTCGAATTATAGGGGTCCCAGAAGAAGAAGAGAAAAAGAAAGGGACTGAGAAAATATTTGAAGAGATTATAGTTGAAAACTTCCCTAATATGGGAAAGGAAATAGTTAATCAAGTCCTGGAAGCACAGAGAGTCCCATACAGGATAAATCCAAGGAGAAACACGCCAAGACACAGATTAAGCAAACTATAAAAAATTAAATATACAGAAAACATATTAAAAGCAGCAAGGGAAAAACAACAAATAACACACAAGGGAATCCCCATAAGGTTAACAGCTGATCTTTCAGCAGAAACTCTGCAAGCCAGAAGGGAGTGGCAGGATATACTTAAAGTGATGAAGGAGAAAAACCTACAACCAAGATTACTTTACCCAGCAAGGATCTCTTTCAGATTTGATGGAGAAATTAAAACCTTTATAGACAAGCAAAAGCTGAGAGAGTTCAGCACCACCAAACCAGCTTTACAACAAATGCTAAAGGAACTTCTCCAGGCAAGAAACACAAGAGAAGGAAAACACCTACAATAACAAACCCAAACCATTAAAGTAAACGGCAATAGGAACATACATATCGATAATTACCTTAAATGTAAATGGATTAAATGCTCCCACCAAAAGACACAGACTGGCTGAATGGATACAAAAAGAAGACCTGTATATATGCTGTCTATAAGAGACCCACTTCAGACCTAGGGACACATACAGACTGAAAGTGAGGGGGTGGAAAAAGCTATTCCATGAAAATGGAAATCAAAAGAAAGCTGGAGTAGCAATTCTCATATCAGACAAAATAGACTTTAAAATAAAGACTATTACAAGAGACAAAGAAGGACACTATATAATGATCAAGGGATCGATCCAAGAAGAAGGTATAACAATTGTAAATATTTATGCACCCAACATAGGAGCACCTCAATACATAAGGCAAATACTAACAGCCATAAAAGGGGAAATCGACAGTAACACATCATAGTAGGGGACTTTAACACCCCACTTTCACCAATGGACAGATCATCCAAAGTGAAAATAAATAAGGAAACACAAGCTTTAAATGATACATTAAACAAGATGGACTTAATTGATATTTATAGGACATTCCACCCCAAAACAACAGAATACACATTTTTCTCAACTGCTCATGGAACATTCTCCAGGATAGATCATGTCTTGGGTCACAAATCAAGCCTTGGTAAATTTAAGAAAATCGAAATTTTATCAAGTATCTTTTCCAACCACAACGCTATGAGACTAGATATCAATTACAGGAAAAGATCTGTAAAAAATGCAAACACATGGAGGCTAAACAATACACTACTTAATAACGAAGTGATCACTGAAGATATCAAAGGGGAAATCAAAAACTACCTAGAAACAAATGACAATGGAGACACGACGACCCAAAACCTATGGGATGCAATAAAATCAGTTCTAAGAGGGAAGTTGATAGCAATACAATCCTACCTTAAGAAACAAGAATCATCTCAAATAAACAACCTAACCTTGCACCTAAAGCAATTAGAGAAAGAAGAACAAAAATCCCCAAAGTTAGCAGAAGGAAAGAAATCATAAAGATCAGATCAGAAATAAATGAAAAAGAAATGAAGGAAACAATAGCAAAGATCAATAAAACTAAAAGCTGGTTCTTTGAGAAGATAAACAAAATTGATAAACCATTAGCCAGACTCATCAAGAGAAAAAGGGAGAAGACACAAATCAATAGAATTAGAAATGAAAAACGAGAAGTAACGACTGACATGGCAGAAATACAAACAATCATGAGAGATTACTAAAAGCAACTCTATGCAAATAAAATGGACAACCTGGAAGAAATGGACAAATTCTTAGAAATGCACAGCCTGCCGTGACTGAACCAGGAAGAAATAGAAAATATGAACAGACCAATCACAAGCACTGAAATTGAAACTGTGATTTAAAATCTTCCAACAAACAAAAGCCCAGGACCAGATGGCTTCACAGGCGAATTCTATGAAACAATTAGGGAAGAGCTAACACCTATTCTTCTCAAACTCTTCCAAAATATTGCAGAGGGAGGAACACTCTCAAACTCATTCTACGACGCCACCATCACCCTGATACCAAAACCAGACAAAGATGTCACAAAGAAAGAAAACTACAGGCCAATATCACCGATGAACATAGATGCAAAAATCCTCAACAAAATACTAGCAAACAGAATCCAACAGCACATTAAAAGGATCATACACCATGATCAAGTGGGGTTTACTCCAGGAATGCAAGGATACTTCAAAATATGCAAATCAATCAACGTGATACACCATATTAACAAATTGAAGGAGAAAAACCATATGATCATCTCAATAGATGCAGAGAAAGCTTTTGACAAAATTCAACACCCATTTATGATAAAAGCCCTGCAGAAAGTAGGCATAGAGGGAACTTTCCTCAACATAATAAAGGCCATATATGACAAACCCACATCCAACATTGTCCTCAATGGTGAAAAACTGAAACCATTTCTACTAAGATCAGGAAGAAGACAAGGTTGCCCACTCTCACCACTATTATTCAACATAGTTTTGGAAGTGTTAGCCACAGCAAGCAGAGAAGAAAAAGAAATAAAAGGAATCCAAATCAGAAAAGAAGAAGTAACGCTGTCACTGTTTGCAGATGACATGATACTATACATAGAGAATCCTAAAGATGCTACCAGAAGACTACTAGAGCTAATCAATGAATTCGGTAAAGTAGCAGGATACAAAATTAATGCACAGAAATCTCTTGCATTCTTATATACTAATGATGAAAAATCTGAAAGTGAAATTAAGAAAACACTCCCGTTTACCATTGCAACAAAAAGAATAAAATATCTAGGAATAAACCTACCTAAGGAGACAAAAGACCTGTATGCAGAAAATTATAAGACACTGATGAAAGAAATTAAAGATGATAAATAGATGGAGAGATATACCATGTTCTTGGATTGGAAGAATCAACATTGTGAAAATGACTCTACTACCCAAAGCAATCCACAGATTCAATGCAATCCCTGTCAAACTACCACTGGCCTTTTTCACAGAACTAGAACAAAAATTTTCACAATTTGTATGGAAACACAAAAGATCCCGAATAGTCAAAGCAATCTTGAGAAAGAAAAACGGAGCTGGAGGAATCAGGCTCCCTGACTTCAGAGTATATTACAAAGGTACAGTAATCAAGATAGTATGGTACTGGCACAAAAACAGAAATATAGATCAATGGAACAGGATAGAAAATCCAGAGCTAAAGCTACACACATATGGTCACCTTATCTTTGATAAAGGAGGCAAAAATATACAGTGGAGAAAAGACAGCGTCTTCAGTAAGTGGTGCTGTGGAAACTGGACAGCTACATGTTAAAGAATGAAATTAGAACAGTCCCTAACCTCATACACAAAAATAAACTCAACATGGATTAAAGACCTAAATGTAAGGTCAGACACTTTTAAACTCTTAGAAGAAAACATAGGCAAAACACTCTATGACATACATCACAGCAAGATCCTTTTTGACCCACCTCCTGGAGAAATGGAAATAAAAACAAAAATAAACAAATGGGACCTAATGAAACTTAAAAGCTTTTGCACAGCAAAGGAAACCATAAACAAGACCAAAAAACAACCCTCAGAATGGGAGAAAATATTTGCAAATGTAGCAACTGACAAAGGATTAATGTCCAAAACATACAAGCAACTCATGCAGCTCAATATCAAAAAAACAAAAAACCCAATCCAAACATGGGCAGAAGACCTAAATAGACATTTCTCCAAAGAATATATACAGTATGGCAACAAACACATGAAAGATTGCTCAACATCATTAATCATTAGAGAAATGCAAATCAAAACTTCAATGTGATATCATCTCACACCAGTCAGAATGGCCATCATCAAGAAATCTACAAACAATAAATGTTGGAGATGGTGTGGAGAATAGGAAACCCTCTTCCACTGTTGGTGGGAATATAAATTGATACAGACACTATGGAGAACACTATGGAGGTTCCTTAAAAAACTAAAAATAGAACTACCATACGACCCAGCAATCCCTCTATGGGGCATATACCCTGATAAAACCATAATTCAAAAAGAGTCATGTACCAAATTGTTCATTGCAGCTCTATTTACAATAGCCAGGACATGGAAGCAACCTAAGTGTCCATTGACAGATGAATCGATAAGGAAGATGTGGCACATATATACAATGGAATATTATGCAGCCATAAAAAGGAATGAAACTGAGTTATTTGTAGTGAGGTGGATGGACCTATAGACCGGCATACAGAGTGAAGTAAGACAGAAAGAGAAAAACAAATATCATATGCTGACACATATATATGGAATCTAAGAAAAAAAATGTCATGAAGAACCTAGTGGCAAGATGGGAATAAAGATGAAAACCTACTAAAGAATGGACTTAAGATACGGGAAGGGGGAAGGGTAAGCTGGGACAAAGTGAGAGAGTGGCATGGACATATATACACTACCAAATGTAAAATAGATAGCTAGTGGGAAGCAGCCATATAGCACAGGGAGATCAGCTCGGTGTTTTGTGACCACCTAGAGGGGTGGGATAGGGAGGGTGGTAGGGAGGGAGATGCAAGAGGGAAGAGATATGGGAACATATGTATATGTATAACTGATTCACACTGTTATAAACCAGAAACTGACACACCATTGTAAAGCAATTATACTCTAATAAAGATGTTAAAAAATAATAAATAAATAAATAAATAAAATAAAATAAAAATGGGCAAAAGACTTGAGTAGACATTTCTCCAAAGATGATATACTAATGACCTAATTAGTATATGAAAAGATGTTCAATGTCACTAATTATTAGGGCAATGCAAATCAAAACCACAGTATGATACCATTTCACACCCATTAGGATGGCTATTATCAAACAGAAAACAGATAAAAAAGAAAGTAACAAATGGTGGGGCTGTGGATAAATTGCAACCTCTGTGAATTGCTGATGGGAATGGAAAATGGTAAGTTATGGAAAATGGTATGGCAATTTCCTCCAACAAATTAAATGTAGAATTACTATATTATTCAACAATTCTACTCCTAGATATATACTCAAAAAAATTGAAAGGAGGAACTCAAAAGATACTTGTACATCAGTGTTTTAAGCAGCACTATTCACAATAGCCAAAATGTGGATGCAATCCATGTCTCCATCAACAGAGGTATTGATAAACCGAATGTGATATATACATACAATGGAATATTATTCAGCATTAAAAAGGAATGAAATCATGGAATGATGCCAGCACGACCGTGATGTAAGAGTTTCAGTGCTCATCTTCTGGCAGAAACATAAATTTGAACAACTAACCACACATGGAAATACTTTCACAAGAACTAAGATTCCAGATGAGAAATTACAGCACCTGGGTGGAGCACAGAAATAAGAAAATACACATTAAACAGGGTAGGAATGACAGTTTCACATTACTGCCATGCACCTCACCTGAGATACAAACAACTGAAGTGTCCATCGACAGATGAATGGATAAAGATTTGGTATATATAAATATACATATATATATGTATATATATATATATATACACACACACATATATATATAATAGAATATTATTCAGCAATGAGAAAGAAGGAAATATTGCCATTTGCATTTGTGATAACATGAATGAACCTGGAGTATATTATGTGAAGGATATTATGCTAAGTGAAATAAGACAGACAGTCAAGTATTGTATAATCTCATTTATATGTAGAATCTACTTAAAAAAATTTAACTTTTAACTCATAGAAGCAAAGTTTAGAATGGTGGTTACAAGGGACTGGGAGTGTGGGAGAAATGGAGACCTTTGGCCAAAGGGTACAAAGTTGTAGTTATGTAGGATCAATAAATATAGTGAACTAATGTACAGGAATGATGACTATAGTTAATAATACTATAATGAATGCTAGAAATGCGCTAAGAGAGTACATTCCAGGTTATCTCACCACAAAAAAAGTAACTATGGTAACTATGTGAGTAGATGATATGTTTATTAGCTTGAGTGTAGTGATCATTTCAATATAGATTATCAAATAATCATGTTGTATACTTTAAATACATACACATTTATTTTAAAGAAATATTTTTAAAAAGGAAATGAAATCCTGATACATTACAACATGAATAAACTTGGAAGAAAATAAGCTAAGTGAAATCAGTCAGACCCTAAAGGACAAATATAGGTATTTTCAACACTTGCTCTCTTCTGAATTGTGTTTCCCCTCCTATCGTTCAGTTGCGACTCTTCTGAAAAGAGGTGTTTAGGCAAGAAGGCCTGGTTGCTAAGCAGTGAGGATCAACAACTTCAACTCTTAAAGTTATAAGGTACATCTTTCATTATTTAAATTATAATAATAATGCAACACAACCAAAATCATAATTTGACAGGATGAACCTGTGTTTGAAAGCTTGAATTTAAATTTGAATCAGTGGAAATATTTTTTCAATGACATTTGATTATGAAGTACAAAAATTTTATGGATACAAATTGTGCTAGTTTCAGGAATTATTTAGTGGAGTTTTGTGAATATACTCGCCTCATGTATGTACGTTGGTACACGTATGTTTAAAAATGCTGTCTTCACCTTTCTGTCACTTCAGGAATAAGTTTTCTGGAATTGTAAGATTGTCATAACAATGCTTTCCCTTTTTATAACATGTTCATATTCATTATCTAATTTGATTTCAATCTCACAACCACCTAAGGAAGATCGGACAATTTTTCTGACCTCTTTTTGTTACCTGAGAGATCTGAACCTTAGAGGGGTTAAACTACTTAGAATCATAGATTGTTAGGGACTTTAAGATCTCCTAGTGTGGCCTTTTTCTATTATACATGAGGAAGCTGGAGAAGTCATTTCCTTGATGACATAGCTATTTATTGCAGATCTGGGACTAGAATATAGGTCTCCTAAAGTCTAGTCTAACATGCTTGACACAACACAGATGCTATCTCTAAATAGTAGTTGTGAATTAAGAAGTGTGAACATTTTATTAATTTTCTAAAAATTTCTGTATTTGAGAGGTTATATAGCTGAGAAAACATACAAACTCAGTTTTAAACTACTTAATTTATTACATAAAAATATTCATTCAGCAAACATGTATCAGAATGATACTAAATGCCAGGAATAAAAGATGAATAAGACACTGCTTCATTCTAAATACAAACCCCACATTTGCAATTTAGAGGGGAGATAGACACATAAATAACTGTAGAGTTATGATTAATTTTATATTGTTGTATAAGAAATTAGCACAAATTTAGCAACTTAAAACAATGCACGTTTAGTATCTCATAGTTTCCATGGGTCAGGAGTTTGGGCAGATGTTAGCTGGATGCTCTGCTCAGGGTCTCACAATGCTGCAATCAAGTTGTCTGCTAGGTCTGGGGTCTCCTCTGAGGCTTGGCATCCTCTTCTAAGCTCATGTAATTGTTAAGCAGAATTAATTTCTTGCAGCTGTAGAACTCATTGTGGCTTGTATCTTCAAAGTCAGCAGGAAAGAGTCTCTGACCTCAGTTCCTATTTTAAAGGACACCTGATTATATCAGGTACACCCAGGATGTCTCTCTTTTAATTAACCCGAGATCAACTGATTAGGGACTTTGATTATCTTTGAAAAGAAATCCCTTAACTTTTGCCTTATAATATAATCTCATCATGGGAGGGACATAAATCATATTTACAGGACCTGTCCACACTCAAAAAGAGGGGATTATACTGGGCATGTACAGCAGAGGGTGCAGAAATCTGAGGCCAACTAAGAACTCTGTCTACCACAATTGCAAATCAAGTCATGGTTAAAAATTGACATTAAAATGAATAAAGTTTATCTAACACAGTTTTACTTTTGAGTCTTAAATGTATCAGTAAAACTTAGAATTTATTTATGTTTAAGTTTCATGAAGTTTTAATTCCAAAGGAATGCAAAAATGCACTCTTGTAAAAATTCAGGCATTAACGGTAAAGCTAAAGTCCCCAGACCATCACCCACAATTCTAGTTACTTCCCCAGAAGAAACCACAGTTAATAATTTGGTGCAGATCTTTCAGACCTTTACCCATGAATTTTTAAATGCATCTATACCTGTAAAAATGTATATTATACTTTTATGCATTATAAATATATGAGTAAGGTGATACTGAGCATGTTGTTTTGCATTTTGTCTTTTACTTAGCAAAATGTCTTAATTTTTTAAGACACCACAGATAATTTTACTTAATTATTTTTAAACTGTTACTTAAATTTTCATAACATGGATACACCATAGTTGATTTTGCCATTTCCCATTGTGGACACTTAGTTTGTAATTTTTCCCAATTTCAAATAATGCTACAGCCAGAATCCTTGTACAGGATTGCTTTTGCATATGTTTAAGTGTTTCCCTAAGGTAGATATCATAAAGTGAAATTGTTGGGTCATAGGAATGTACCTTTACACTTCCTACACGGCATAAAGTTAATCAGTATTCACATCCACTCCTTTTTGTGTTTTTCGACTATAGCCTCTTTTTTTCCTTTTATATCTCAGATGAATATAGTTCAACTGATATGATTAATCGTCCTTGTAGATTCAAACACTGTTTCTCGTTTTGTGCATATCTGTGCATATCCCTTTTATTTTTCACCTCCTGTCCTATTCACCTTTCCCACCTCCCTTTTGAGCACACATACCCATGTGTATTCTCCTTTGTATATTTATTTACATATTATGAAAAATATATAGCATTTTATTTTGCTGTTTAAAATTCTATTAACAGTATTTGCTGCACTTTTTTTGCAATCAAAAATTTTTGTTTTATTGAGGTATAATTTACACAAACTGAAATTCACCCTTTCTAGGTATACAGTTCTACAAAATATGAAAATTCATAAAGTTGTGCAATGACCATCATAATCAAGATGTAAATTTGTTATGTCACATCCAACAGTTTCCTCATAGAACCTTGTATTCATCTCACCTTTTCACTCCCATCCCTTAGCAACTACTGATCTGTTTTCCAATACTACAGTTTTCCCTTTTCCAGAATGTCATATAAATGGAAGCATACGGAGGTAGACTCTTGAGTCTGGCTTCTTCTTTTTTAATTAATGAAATGTTTATTGAGTTTTACTATATATCATTTAGAGCAAGATAAAAAATGAATAAGGTTGACGCCATATTCCCAAGAGAGTGAATGGGAGAGCGGTGAGGGGAATAAACACTGAAATATAGGTAGCAAAGGCTTTATTTTTGTTGTTGTTGTTGTTTTAATGAAGTATAGCCGATTTACAATATTATATTAGTTTCATATGTACAACATAGTGATTTAAAATTTTTATAGATTTTACTCTATTTAAAGTTATAAATATTGGCTATATTCCCTGTGCTATATACTATATATTATACTTATAGCTTATCTATTTTATACATAATAGTTTGTGTGTCTTAATCTCCTTCCCCTATCTTGCCCCACACCTTCACTGTCTCCACTGGTGACCACTAGTTTGATAAAGCTGTTGTAAACATCCACATACAGGTTTTGGCAGGGGCTTAAGTCTTCATTTCTCTTAGGTAAATATCTAGGAGTAGGATTTCTGGGTTTTATGGTAAGGGTATGTTGAACTTAATAAAAAAATACCCACTGTTTTCCAAAGTGGCTGAACTATAACATGCTTATTTGCCATCTGTGTATCCTCTTGGTGAGGTGTCTGTTCAGATATTTTGACCATTTCATATTTCCAAGAGCAATATATTAGAGTTACAGTTATAGTGCATCCTTGCCAAACTCTGATTATGTCAGTGCTTTTAATGTTAGCCATTCGGGTAGGGATGTAGTAGGATCTCATTGTGTGTTTAACTTGCATTTCCTTAAATACCAATAATGTTGAATATCTTTTCATGTGCTTAATTTCCATTTGTATATCTTTGGTAAGTTGTTCAACCCTTCCAATGATTTTTCAATGCTGTTCTGTTTTCTTATTACTGCATCTTGAGGGTTCTTTATATATTCTAGGTACAAGTCATTTGTGAGCTATGTGTTCCGAAAATATTTTCCCCCAGTTTGTGGATTTTTACTTCATTTTCAGAGCAATGTATTGCAAAAAACAGGATTTTTTTTTTAGTTTTATCCCACTTTATTTTTTGTATATCTTTATTGGAGTATAATTGCTTCACAATGTTGTGTTAGTTTCTGCTGCACAACAAAGTGAATCAGCTATATGTATACATATATCACCATACCCCCTCCCTCTTGAGCCTTCCTCCCACCCTCTCTATCCCACCCCTCGAGGTGGTCACAAAGCACCGAGCTGATCTCCCTGTGCTATGCAGCAGCTTCCCACTAGCCATCGATTTTACATTTGGTAATGTATATATGTCAGTGCTACTCTCGCACTTCATCCCAGCTTCCCCTTCCCCCTCTGTGCCCTCAAATCCTTTCTCTACATCTGCGTCTTTATTCCTGCCCTGCCACTAGGTTCATCAGTACTGTTTTTTTAGAATCCATATATGTGCGTTAGCATACGGTGTATGTTTTTCTCTTTCTAACTTACTGCACTCTGTAGGACAGGCTCTAGGTCCATCCAGCTCATTAAGAATAACTCAATTTTGTTCCTTTTTATGGCTGAGTAATATTCCATTGTATATATGTGCCACATGTTCTTTATCCATTCATCTCTCAATGGACACTTAGGTTGCTTCCATGTCCTGGTTATTGTAAATAGTGCTGCAATGAACAGAGTGGTACATGTATCTTTTTGAATCATGGTTTTCTCAGGGCATATGCCCAGGAGTGGGATTGCTGGGTCATATGGTAGTTCTATTTTTAGTGTTTTAAGGAACCTTCATACTGTTCTCCATAGTGGCTGTATCAATTTACATTCCCACCAACAGTTCAGGAGGGTTCCCCTTTCTCCACACCCTCTCCAGCATTTACTGCTTGTAGATTTTTTGATGATGGCCATTCTGACCAGTGTGAGGTGATACCTCATTGGGCTTTTGATTTGTATTTCTCTAATGATTAGTGACATTGAGCATCTTTTCATGTGTTTGTTGGCAATCTGTATATCTTATTTGGAGAAATGTCTATTTAGGTCTTCCATCCATTTGTGGATTGGGTTTTTTGTTTTTTTAATATTGAGCTGCATGAGCTCCTTGTATATTTTGGAGATTAATCCTTTGTCAATTGCTTCATTTGCAAATATTTTCTCCCATTCTGAGGGTTGTCTTTTCATCTTGTTTATGGTTTCCTTTGCTGTGCAAAAGCTTTTAAGTTTCATTAGGCTCCATTTATTTATTTTTTATTTTATTTCCATTACTCTAGGGAGGTGGGTGAAAAAGGATCTTGTTGTGATTTATGCCAAAGAGTGTTCTGCTTATGTTTTCCTCTAAGAGTTTGATAGTGTCTGGCCTTACATTTAGGTCTTTACTCCATTTTGAGTGTATTTTTGTGTATGGTGCTAGGAAGTGTTCTAATTTCATTCATTTACATGTAGCTGTACAGTTTTCCCACCACCACTTATTGTCTTTTCTCCATTGTATATTCTTGCCTCCTTTATCAAAAATAAGGTGACCATATGTGCATGGGTTTATCTCTGGGCTTTCTATCCTGTTCCATTGATCTATATTTCTGTTTTTGTGCCAGTACCATACTGTCTTGATTACTGTAGCTTTGTATAATAGTCTGAAGTCAGGGAGCCTGATTCTTCCAGCTCCAATTTTCTTTCTCAAGATTGCTTTGGCTATTTGGGGTCTTTTGTGTTTTACAGGAGTGTTTTTTAATTGACTATTTAACAAGCAGTTTTAGGATTTCAGAAAAATTGTGTAAAATAAGTATAGAGTTCTCATATGCCTACTATCCTTGCCCCTGTAGATAATTATTCCTATTTTTAACATCTTGCATTATGTGGTACATTATGTGTTACATTAATGTGATAATTAACAGATATTGATACATAATTACCAACTCTAAAGTCCCTATTTTACATGAGGATTCTCTCTTTGTGTTATGCAATTCCATGTGTTTTGAGAAATGTCATGTATCTACCAATACAGTATCATGCAGACGAGTTTGATTGTCCAAAAAAATTCTGTGCCCAGCTATTTATCACCCTTCTTCTCCTGAATCCCTGGCAGTCTCTGATCTTTTTCCCATCTACACTTTGTTTCTTCCATCTCTTTTTGTACCTTACTCCTTTATATCAGTGAATAATACTCCATTTTATGGATGTACTACAGTTTTTTTATATATTCACCAGTTGAAATACATCTTAGTTGCTTCCAAATTTTGGCAATTATAAAAAAAGTTAATATTTGTATACAAATTTTTGTGTAGACATAAGTTTTCAACTCATTTGAGTGAATACCTAGGAGTGGAATTGCTGGATCATATGTATGGCATTGTTAGAAACTACCAGACAGTCCTCTAAAATTGGATATACCATCTTGCATTCCCATCTGCAATGAATGAGACTTACTTTTGGTCCACATACTTGCTAGCATTTGTTTTTGGTGGTGTTTTGGGGTTTAGATATTCTAATAAGTGTATAGTAGTGTCTTATTTTTGTTTCAATTTGCAGTTTCCTAATGATACATAATGGTGACCATCTTCATAAGCTTATTTGCCATCTGTGAGTATAC
This sequence comes from Eubalaena glacialis, assembly GCF_028564815.1. Lineage (NCBI taxonomy): Eukaryota > Metazoa > Chordata > Mammalia > Artiodactyla > Balaenidae > Eubalaena > Eubalaena glacialis. Next base: position 58,916,700 of record NC_083736.1, on the reverse strand, counting down.
CTTCTTGGTGCAGTGTCTGTTGAGAACTTTTGACCATTTTGTAATTAGGTTGTTTTTTAATTGATTAGTTTTGAGTTATTTTTATATTTTGAATATATGTGTCCTTTATCAGATGTGTGGGTTGCAAAATCTTTTTACAGTGTTTGGCTTCTCTTTCCTTTCTTTCAACAGTATCTATCACAGAGCAGAATTTTGTAATTTGTAATTTTATTGAAATCTAACTATTAATTTTCTCTTTCATAGATCATACTTTTGTTGCTATGTCTAAGAAGTCATTGCAAAGTTCACCTAGGTTTTCTCCTGTGTTACCTTCTAGAAGTTGTGTACTTTTGTTTTTTACATTTAGGTCTATGATGCAGTTTGAGTTGAATTTTGTGAAAGGTATAACGTCTTTGTCTCAATTCGTTTCTTTGCTTGTAGATGTTTAGTTGTTCCAGTACAACTTGTTAAACAGACTTTTCCATTGACATTTCCTTCCTTCATTGAATTACCTTTGCTCTTTTGTCAATGACCAGTGAACTATATTTGTGTGGGTCAACTTTTAGGCCTTCTACTTTGTTCCCTTGATCTATTTGTCTGTTCTTTGCTGATACTACATTGTCCTGATCACTGTAGTTTTATAGTAAGTGTTGAGGTTAAGTAGTATCAGTTCTCCATCTTTTGTTCTTTTTTAGACTGAGTTTTCCCATCAGTGGATCCATCAATGAATGAACTGATAAACAAAATATAGTCTATTCATACAGTGGAATACTAGTCAGCCATTGAAAAAGGAATAAAGTACTGATACATGCTGCACTAGGTATAAACCTTAAAAACCTTATGTTAAATGAAAGAAGCCAGACACAAAACGTTTGGTATGATACCATTTTTTATAATAATTCTAGAATAGGCCAATACATAGAGACAGAAAGTGATTACTAAGGGCTGGCAGGACATGGCAATCAGGAGTGACTGCTTAATGGATATGGGATTGCATTTTTAGTAGGTAAACTGTTGTCAAATTAGATGGTGGTATAGTCACACAACATTATATATGTATTAAAAGCAACTAAAAAAAAAAAATATATATATATATATATATATATATATATATATATAACGAAATCACTTTGCTGTACATCTGAAATTAATACAACATTGTAAATCAACTATACTTCAATAAAAATTTGTTTTGAAAAAAAGCAACTGGAGGATTGGAAACAACAATGGCAGAGTAGAAGGACCTTGAGCCCACCTCCTCTCACAAGAAAACGCAAATCACAACTAACTGATGAACAACCATTGATAAAAAAGCCTGGAACCTACTAAAAAAGATATTCTACATCCAAAAACATAAAGAAGAAATCCAATGGGATGGTAGGAGGGGAACACTTGCAATAGAACCAAATCACATACCCCCAAAGGGTGTGATCCAAAAACTGCAGAATAATTATATCACAGAAATTCTCCCATAAGAGTGAGAGATCTGAGCCCTATTTCAGCCTCCTCAGCCTGGGGGTCTGGCATTGGGAGGAGAAGAGCCCAGAGTGTTTGGCTTTGAAGGCCAGAAAGGCTCTATTGCAGGAGCTCCACAGGACTGGGGGAAGCAGAGACTCCACTCTTGGAGGGTGCACACAAGGTCTCCTGTGCACTGGAACCTAGGGCAGAAGCAGTGGCTTCATAGGAGTCTGGGCCAGACCTACCTGCTGGTCATAGATGGTCTCCTGAGGAGGCAGGGGGTGGCTATTACTCTCTCTGTGGACACAAAAGCTGGTGGTGGAAATATCAGGGAGTGTTCATCTACTTGACCTCTTGCTGGAGGCAGACATCTTGCTTGGGTAATTAGCACCAAGATCTGGCCCAAGCCAATAGCTGTAGGCTCTAGTGCTAGGATGTCTCAGGCCAAACAACCAACAAGGTGGGAACACAAGCCCACTCATCAACAGACAAGCTTCCTTAAGACTTCGTGAGCCTGAAGCCGCCTCCACACATGCCCCTTTACATGGCCTTACCCACCAGAGGGCCAAGACACAGCTCCACCAAAAAGTGGGAAGGCACTGGTCCCTCCCAGCAGGAAGCCTGCACAAGTCTCTAGACCTGCCTCACCAACCAGGGGGTAGAAACCAGAAGCAAGAAAACTATAACCCTGCAGCCTGCAAAGCCAGGTCCACAAATGCAGGTCAGACCTTACCTTGGGAGCAGCTGCTCCCTTGCCCTTGAATGATGAGAGGGAAGTGTACGGCTGGGACACATAGAACATCCCTTACAGAGGGTCATATCTCCAAGTTTGAGAAGCATAAATAACCTTCCACATACATAAAAATACAAATAGAAATTTAGACAAAATGAGACAGCAGAGGAATATGTTCCAGACGAATGAAGGAGATAAAACCCCAGAAGAACAACTAAGTTGACGTGGAGATAGGCAACTACCCAAGAAATCATCAGAATAATGATCATAAAGATGATCCAAGAGCTTGAGAGAAGAATGGATGCAAAGAGCAAGAAGTTGCAAGAAGTTTTTAACAGAGTTAGAAAATAAAAAGAACAATCAAATAGAGCTCAAGAATGCAATAACCGAAATGAAAAATACACTAGAAGGAAGCAATAGCAGAATAAATGAAGCCAAAGAAAAATCAGTGAGCTGGAAGACAGAGTGGTGGAAATCACTGCCATGGAACAGAATAAAGAAAAAAATGAAAAGAAATGAGGACAGTTTAAAATACCTCTGGGACATCAAATGCACCAACATTCACATTACAGAGGTCGCAAAAGAAGAAGAGAGAAATAAAGGGCCTAAGAAAATATTTCAAGAGATAATAGCTGAAAACTATCCTAACATAGGAAAGGAAGCAGTCACCCAAGTCCAGGAAGTACAGAGAGTCCCATACAGGATTAACCCAAGGAGGAACACACCAAGACACATTGTAATCAAATTGATAAAAATTAAAGATAAAAAGAAAATATTAAAAGCAACAAGGGAAAAGCAACAAGTAACATTCAAGAGAATCTCCATAAGGTTATCAGCTGATCTTTCAGCAGAAACTCTGAAGTCCAGAAGGGAATGGCATGATATACGTTAAGTGATGAAAGGGAAAAACATACAACAAAGAATACACTACCCAGCAAGGCTCTTGTTCAGATCGACAGAGAAATCAAAAGCTTTACAGACAAGCAAAAGCTAAAAGAATTCAGCTTTACAACAAATGCTAAAGGAACTTCTCTAGGCAGAAAAGAAATGGCCACAACTAGAAACAAAAAAAATTAGAAAATGGGAAAGATCACCAGTAAAAGCAAACATATAGTAAAGGTAAGAAATCATCCACACACAAATATGATATCTTAACCAGTAATCATGAGAAGAGGGGTGTACAAATGCAAGATATTGGAAATCCATTTGAAATTAAGAGCTCAGCAACTTTAAAAAATTATGTATAGACTTGCTATATCAAAACTTCATGTAAACCACAAACCAAAAATCTATTATATGATAGATATACACACACACACATACGAAAAACAAACCAAACACAACACTAAAGAGAGTCATCAAATCATAAAAAAAGAAAACGAAACAGGAAAGGAAGAAAAAGATCTACAAACACAAACCAAAAAAAAAAATTAACAAAAGAAAGATGGAGTAGCAATACTCATATCAGACAAAATCAAACTTTTTCCAAAATAGATCACATGCAGGACCACAAAGAAAGCCTCAGTAAATTTAAGAAATCATATCAAGCATCTTTTCTTTTTACAACTTTTTTTTTTTTTGGCTGTCTTGGGTCTTTGTTGCTGTGTGCGGGCTTTCTCTAGTTGCAGTGAGTGGGGGCTTCTCTTCATTGCGGTGTGCGGGCTTCTCACTGTGCTGGCTTCTCTTATTGCGGAGCACAGGCTCTAGGTGTGTGGGCTTCAGTAGTTGTGGCACGTGGGCTTCAGTAGTTGTGGCTCGTGGGCTCTAGAGCACAGGCTCAGTAGTTGTGGCACATGGGCTTAGTTGCTCCGTGGTATGTGGGATCTTCCCAGACCAGGGGTTGAACCCATGTCCCCTGCATTGGCAGGCAGATTCTTAGCCACTGCACCACCAGGGAAGCCCCTCAAGCATCTTTCCTTAACACAATGCTATGAGATTACAAATCAACCAGAAGAAAAATAAAAGAAACAAAAACATGTGGAGGCTAAACAATATTCCACTAAACAACCGATAGATCACTGAAGGAATCAAAGAGGAAATAAACATACTTAGAGACAAAAGAAAACTAAAACATGACAATCCAAAACCTATGGAACACAGCAAAAGCAGTTCAAAGAGGGAAGTTTATAGCAATACAATCCTACCTCAGGAGAAAAGAAAAATCTCAAGTAAACCACTTAACCTTACATTAAAAGCAACTAGAGAAAGAAGAACAAACAAAACCCAAATTTAGTAGAAAGAAAGAAATCATAAAAATCAGAGCAGAGATAAATGAAATAGAGATTAAGAAATCAGAAGAGAAGATGATGAAATTAAAAGTTGGTTATTTGAAAAGATAAAGAAAATTAATAAAACGTTAGCCAGACTCAACAAGAAAAAAAGGGAGAGGACTTTGCAAATCAATAAAATTAGAAGTGAAAAAGAAGTTACAACTGACACCACAGAAATACAAAGGACCATAAGAGACTACTACAATCAACTATATGCCAATAAAATGAACAACCTAGAAGAAGTGGCCAAAATCTTAGAAAAGTACAATCTCCCAAGACTGAACCAGGAAGAAATAAAAAATATGAACACACCAATTACAAGTACCGATCGAACCTGTGATGAAAAAAACTCCCAACAAACAAAAGTCCAACACCAGATGGATTCACAGGAAAAATCTACCATACATTTAGAAAGGAGCCAACCTTATCCTTCTGAAACTATTCCAAAAAACTTCAGAGAAAGGAACACTTCCAAACTCATTCTATCAGGAGGCAATCACCCTGATACCAAAACCAGACACAACAAAAAAGAAAATTACAGGCAAATATGACTGGTAAACGTAGAAGCAAAAATCCTCAACAAAATATTAGCAAACCGACTCCAACAATTCATTAAAAGGATGACACAACATGATTAAGTGGGACTTATCCAAGGGATGCAAAGATATTTCAATATCTGCAAATCAATCAATGTGATAATCCATATTAACAAACTGAAGAATAAAAATGATATGATCATCTCAATAGACAAAAAAAAAACCTTCTCATAAAATTCAACATCCATTTATGGTAAAAACTCTCCAGAATGTGGGCATAGAGGGAATCTACATCAATATAATGAAGGCCATATATGAAAAACCAACAGCAAACATCATTCTCAATGGTGACAAACTGAAAGCATTTCCTGAAAGATGAGGCACAAGATAAGGATGTCCACTCTTGCCACCTTTATTCAACATAGTTTTGAAAGTCCTGGCCACAGCAATCAGAGAAGAAATAAAAAAGGGGATCCAAATTGGAAAAGAAGAAGTAAAACTGTCACTGTTTGCAGGTGACATGATAAAATACATAGAAAATCCTAAAAGTGCTACCGGAAAACTACTAGAGCTACTCAATGAATCAGGTAAAGTTGCAGGATATATAATTAATACACAGAAATATCTCGCATATCTATACACTAACAACAAAAAATCAGAAAGAGAAATTAAAAAACAATCCCATTTATCATGACATCAAAAAAGAATAAAATGCTTAGGAATAAACCTACCTAAGGAGGCAAAGACTTGTACTCTGAACAATATAAGACACTGATTAATGAAATTAAAGATGACACAAACAGATAGAAAGAAATACTGTGCTATTGGATTGAAAGAATTACTATTGTCAAAATGACTGTATTACTGAAGGCAATATATAGATCAGTGCAATTCCTATCAAATTACCAATGGCATTTTTCACAGAACTAGAACAAAATTTTTTTTAAAATGTGTATGGAAACACGAAAGACCCTGAATAGCCAAAGCAATCTTGAGAAAGAAAAACGGACATAGAGGAATCAGGCTCCCTGATTTCAGACTATTGTACAAAGCTACAGTCATCAAAACAGTATAGTACTGGTACAAAAACAGGAATATAGATCAATGGAACATGATAGAAAGCCCAGAAATAAACCCACGCACCTATGGTCAATTAATTTAGGACCAAGATGGTAAGAATATACAATGGAAAAAAGACAGTCTTTTTCAGTAAGTGGTGCTGGTAAAACTGGACAGCTACATGTAAAAGAATGAAATTAGAGCACTCTATAACACCATACACAAAAATCAACTCGAAATGGATAAAAGGCCTAAATGTAAAACCAGATACTATAAAACTCCTAGAGGAAAACAGGCAGGACACTCATTGACATAAATCACACCAATATCTTTTTGGATCCATCTTCTAAAGTAATGGCAATAAAGACAAATAAATAAATGCGACCTAATTAAGCTCAAAAGCTTTTTCACAGTAAAGGAAACCTTAATAAAAATGAAAAGACAGTAAGAACCTAGGAAGAAGGCAGTTGTCTGCAAGCTAGGAAGGGTGCTCTCACTAGAGACCAATAAGCCAGCATCTTGATCTTGGACTTCCCAGGCTTCAGAACATACCAACTGACCCAGAAAGCTGTTTTCTGCCAGCTCAACAGCCACAGAATCCAATCCATTGCCAGCACAGGCTGTTACAACTCCAACCAGCGTCCAGAGATGGGATGTGGACTGTGCAGGCATAAAGGATAATAGTTTAAAAGAAAACAAATACACCAGAAGGCAGACAGCAGAAGCAAAAAGAACTACAATCCTGCAGCCTGTGGCACAAAAACCCACATTCACAGAAAGATAGACAAGATGAAAAGGCAGAGGGCTATGTACCAGATGAAGGAACAAGATGAAACCCCAGAAAAACAACTAAATGAAGTGGAGATAGGCAACCTTCCAGAAAAAGAATTCAGAATAATGATAATGAAGATGATCCAGGACCTCGGAAAAAGAATGGAGGCAAAGATTGAGAAGATGCAAGATATGTTTAACAAAGACCTAGAAGAATTAAAGAACAAACAAACAGAGATGAACAATACAATAACTGAAATGAAAATTACACAAGAAGGAATCAATAGCAGAATAACTGAGGCAGAAGAACAGATAAGTGACCTGGAAGACAGAATGGTGGAATTCACTGCTACTGAACAAGAATAAAGAAAAAAGAATGAAAAGAAATGAAGACAGCCTAAGAGACCTCTGGGACAACATTAAACGCAACAACATTCACATTATAGGGGTCCCAGAAAGAGAAGACACAGAGAAAAGACCCGAGAAAATATTTGAAGAGATTATAGTTGAAAACTTCCCTAACATGGGAAAGGAAATAGCCACCCAAGTCCAGGAAGCACAGAGAGTCCCATACAGGATAAACCGAAGGAGAAACACGCCGAGACACATAGTAATCAACTTGGCAAAAATTAAAGACAAAGAAAAATTACTGAAAGCAGCAAGGGAAAAATGACAAATAACATACAAGGGAACTCCCATAAGGTTAACAGCTGATTTTTCAACAGAAACTCTACAAGCCAGAAGGGAGTGGCATGATATACTTAAAGTGATGAAAGGGAAGAGCCTACAACCAAGATTACTCTACCCGGAAAGGATCTCATTCAGATTTGATGGAGAAATAAAATCATTACAGGCAAGCAAAAGCTTAGAGAATTCAGCACCACCAAACCAGCTCTACAACAAATGCTAAAGGAACTTCTCTAAGTGGGAAACACAGGAGAAGAAAGAGACCTACAAAAACAAACCCAAAACAATTAAGAAAATGGTCATAGGAACATACATATCGGCAATTACCTTAAACGTGAATGGATTAAATGCTCCAATCAAAAGACACAGGCTTGCTGAATGCATACAAAAACAACACCCATATATATGCTGTCTACAAGAGACCCACTTCAGACCTAGAGACACATAGTGTTCAGTGTCCCCTGAAAGTGAGGGGATGGAAAAAGATATTCCATGCAGATGGAAATCAAAAGAAAGCTGGAGTAGCAATACTCATATCAGATAAAAAAAACTTTAAAATAAAGAATGTTACAAGAGACAAGGAAGGACACTACATAATGATCAAGGGATCAATCCAAGAAGAAGAGATAACAATTATAAATATATATGCACCCAACACAGGAGCACCTCAATACATAAGGCAACTGCTAACAGCTATAAAAGAGGAACTCGACAGTACACAATAACAGTGGGGGACTTTAACACCTCACTTACACCAATGGACAGATCATCCAAAATGAAAAAAATAAGCAAATAGAAGCTTTAAATGACACAATAGACCAGATAGGTTTAATTGATAGTTATAGGACATTCCAGCGAAAAACAGCAGATTACGCTTTCTTCTCAAGTGAGCACTGTACATTCTCCAGGATAGATCACATCTTGGGTCACAAATCAAGCCACAGTAAATTTAAGAAAATTGATATCATATCAAGCATGTTTTCTGACCACAACGCTATGAGATTAGAAATGAATTACAGGGAAAAAAAACGTAAAAAACACAAACACATGGAGGCTAAACAATACGTTACTAAATAACCAAGAGATCACTGAGGAAATGAAAGAGGAAATCAAAAATACCTAGAGACAAATGACAATGAAAACACGATGATCCAAAACCTATGGGATGCAGCAAAAGCAGTTTTAAGAGGGAAGTTTATAGCTATACAAGCCTACCTCAAGAAACAAGAAAAATCTCAAATAAACAATCTAACCTCACACCTAAATGAACTAGAGAAAGAAGAACAAACAAAATCTAACGTTAGCAAAAGGAAAGAAATCATAAAGATCAGAGCAGAAATAAATGAAATAGAAACAAAGAAAACAATAGCAAAGATCAATAAAACTAAAAGCTGGTTCTTTGAGAAGATAAACAAAATTGATAAACCATTAGCCAGATTCATCAAGAAAAAGAGGGAGAGGACTCAAATCAATAAAATTAGAAATGAAAAAGGAGAAGGTACAACAGACACCACAGAAATATAAAAAATCCTAAGAGACTACTACAAGCAACTCTATGCCAATAAAATGGACAACCTGGGAGAAATGGACAAATTCTTAGAAATGTATAAACTTCCAAGACTGAAACAGGAAGAAATAGAAAATATGAACAGACCAATCACAAGTAATGAAATTGAAACTGTGATTAAAAATCTTCCAATAAACAAAAGTCCAGGACCAGGTGGCTTCACAGATGAATTCTATCAAACATTTAGAGAAGAGCTAACACCCATCCTTCTCAAAATCTTCCAAAAAACTGCAGAGGAAGGAACACTCCCAAACTCATTCTATGAGGCCACCATCACCCTGATACCAAAACGAGATAAACATACTCCAAAAAAAGAAAATGACAGGCCAATATCACTGATGAACATAGATGCAAAATTCCTCAACAAAATACTAGCAAACAGAATCCAACAACACATTAAAAGGATCATACACCGTGGTCAATTGGGATTTATCCCAGGGACACAAGGATTCTTCAATATACGTAAATCAATCAATGTGATAAACCATATTCACAAATTGAAGAATAAAAACCATATGATCATCTCAATAGATGCAGAAAAAGCTTTTGACAAAATTCAACACCGATTGATGATAAAAACTCTCCAGAATGTGGGCATAGAGGGAACCTACCTCAACATAATAAAGGCCATATATGACAAACCCACAGCAAACATCATTCTCAATGGTGAAAAACTGAAAGGATTTCCTCTAAGATCAGGAACAAGACAAGGATGTCCACTTTCACCACTATTATTCAACATAGTTTTGGAAGTCCTAGCCACTGCAATCAGAGAAGAAAAAGAAATAAAAGGAATACAAATTGGAAAAGAAGAAGTAAAACTGTCACTGTTTGCAGATGATATGATACTATACATAAAGAATCCTAAAGATGACACCAGAAAACTACTAGAGATAATCAATGAACTTGGTAAATTTGCAGGATACAAAATTAATGCACAGAAATCTCTTGCATTCCTATACACTAATGATGAAAAACCTGAAAGAGAAATTAAGGAAACACTCCCATTTACCACTGAAAGCAAAAGAATAAAATACCTACGAATAAACCTACCTAGGGAGACAAAAGACCTGTATGCAGAAAAGTAGAAGACACTGATGAAAGAAATTAAAGATGATAACAACAGATGGAGAGATATACCATGTTCTTGGATTGGAAGAATCAATATTGTGCAAATGACTATACTACCCAAAGCGATCTACAGATTAAATGTAATCCTTATCAAATTCCCAATGGCATTTTTTCTGGAACTAGATCAAAAAACCTTAAAATTTGTATGGAGACACAAAAGACCCCGAATAGCCAAAGCAGTCTTGAGGGAAAAAAACAGAGCTGGAGGAATCAGAATCCCTGGCTTCAGACTATACTACAAAGCTACAGTAATCAAGACAATATGGTACTGGCACAAAAACAGAAACAGAGAGCAATGGAACAAGATAGAAAGCCCAGAGATAAACCCACACACCTATGGTCAAGTAATCTATGACAAAGGAGGCAAGGATATACAATGGAGAAAAGACAGTCTCTTCAATAAGTGGTACTGGGAAAACTGCACAGTTACATGTAAAAGAATGAAATTAGAACACTCCCTAACACCATACACAAAAATAAACTCAAAATGGATTAGAGATCTAGATGTAAGACCAGACACTATAAAACTCTTAGAGGGAAACAAAGGAAGAACACTCTTTGACATAAATCACAGCAAGATCTTTTTTGATCCACCTCCTAGAGTAATGGAAATAAAAACAAAAATAAACAAATGGGACCTAATGAAACTTCAAAGCTTTTGCACAGCAAAGGAAACCATAAACAAGACCAAAAGACAACCCTCAGAATGGGAGAAAATATTTGCAAACGAATCAACAGACAAAGGATTAATCTCCAACATATATAAACAGCTCACACAGCTCAGTATTAACAAAACAAACAACCCAATCCAAAAATGGGCAGAAGACCTAAATAGACATTTCTCCAAAGAAGACATACACATGGCCAAGAAACACATGAAAAGCTGCTCAACATCACTGATTATCAGAGAAATGCAAATCAAAACTACAATGAGGTATCACCTCACACCAGTTAGAATGGGCATCATCAGAAAATCTGCAAACAACAAATGCTGGAGAGGCTGTGGAGAAAAGGGAACCCTCTTGCACTGTTGATGGGAATGTAAATTGATACAGCCACTACGGAGAACAGTATGGAGGGTCCTTAAAATCTAAAAATTGAACTACCATATGACACAGCAATCCCACTACTGTGCATATACCCTGAGAAAACCATAATTCAAAAAGACGCATGCACCCCAATGTTCGTTGCAGCATTATTTACAATAGTCAGGTCATGGAAGCAACCTAAATGCCCATCGACAGATGAATGGATAAAGAAGTTGTGGTACATATATACAATGGAATATTACTCAGCCATAAAAATGAACGAAATGGGTCATTTGTTGAGACGTGGATGGATCTAGAGACTGTCATACAGAGTGAAGTAAGTCAGAAAGAGAAAAACAAATATCGTGTGTTAACGCATATATGTGGAACATAGAAAAATGGTACAGATGAAGTGGTTTTCAGGGCAGAAATTGAGACACAGATGTAGAGAACAAACATATGGACAGCAAGACGGAAAGCAGCTGGGGGTGGGGGTGGTGGTGTGATGAATTGGGCAATTGGGATTGACATGTATACACTGATGTGTATAAAATTGATGACTAATAAGGACCTTCTGTATAAAAAAATAAATAAAATAAAATTCAAAAAAAAAGAAAAGACAACCTACAGAATGGGAGAAAATATTTGCAAATGATTCTGACGAGAGATTAGTCTCCAAAATATACAAGCAGCTCATGAAGTTCAATATCAAAAAACAAAACAAAACAAACAAACAACCCAATCATAAAATGGGCAGAAGATCTAAATAGCGTTTTCTTCAAAGAGATACAGATGGCCAAAAGGCACATGAAAAGATGCTCAACGTCAGTAATCATTAGAGAAATGTAAAGAAATACTACAATGTGGTATCATCTCACATCAGTCAGAATGGCCATTATCAAAATGTCTACAAATAATAAATGCTGTAGAGGGTGTGGGGAAAAAGGATCCCTTTTACTCTGTTGTTTGGAATGTAAATTGTTACAGCCAGTATGGAGAATGGTATGGAGGTTTTTTTTAAAACTAAAAGTAGAGCTACCATAAGATCCTGCAATCCCACTACTGGGCATATGTCTGGAGAAAATGGTAATTTGAAAATATCCATGCACCTCAATGTTCATTGCAGTGCTCTTTACAATATCCAAGACATGGAAACAACCTAAATGTCCATCAGCAGGGGAATGGGTAAGGAAGATGTGGTACAGATGTAGGGAAGATGGCAGAGGAATATGATGTGGAGATCACCTTCTTCCCCACAGATACACCAAAATACTTCTACATGTGGAACAACTACCACAGAACACCTACTGAATGATGGCAGAAGACCTCAGACTTCCAAAAAGGCAAGAAAATCTCTACATAACTGGGTAGGGCAAAAGAAAAAGGGGAAAAAAAGAGACAAAGGAATTGGTATGGCACCTTCACCTCTGGGAGGGAGCTGTGAAGGAGGAAAAGTTTCCACACACTATGAAGCCCCCTCACTGGCAGGGAGAGAGGGGAGCTTCAGAGCCTCAGAGGAGAGTGCAGCAACAGGGGTGTAGAGGGCAAAATGGAGAGAATCCCACCCAGAGGATCAGTGCCAACCAGCACTCTCCAGCCTGAGATGCTTGCCTGCCCACCGGCGTGGTGGGGGCTGTGTGTTGAGGTTCAGACTTCGGAAGTCAGACACCAGGGAGAGGACTGAGTTTGGCTGCAGGAAGACAGCCTGAGGAGCTAGTGTGCCACAGATGCGGGAGACCAGGAAGAAACCTGGGCCTACCAGAGAGGCAAGGGACCATTGTTGCGGGGTGCACAAAAAGAGGGGCAGGCCTGTCATAGGATCTTCTTTCTCTGTGCTCTCACAGACAGCAGGGCACCACCTACACAAGTTCCAGGGGCTGGCGTGAGCCTCGGCTCTTATCTTGGACCCCAGAGGCGGGTGCAATGGCTACTGCTGCCACCGCTGCCACCAAGATTCCTGTGAGCAAGCACAGGTCACTGCCCACACCTTCCTGGGAGCCTGTGCAGCCGGCCACTGCCAAGGGTCCAGCAATCCAGGGCCACATTCCCAGGAGAGGGATCGGCATGGCTCAGGCTGTTGCAACTTCCTGCTGGCCTCTGCCATTGCAGGCACTGCACACACAGCACACACATCCCAATTGTGACTGCTGTATCCCTCACTGTCCCTGGCCTGAGTGAGCAAGTGAGCCCTAATCAGCCGCTACTTTCACCCACTCTTGCCTGGGCAGGGAACAGATGCCTCAGGGTGGCACACATGCAGAGGTGGGGCCAAAATCAAAGCTGAACTCCAGGAGCTGTGAAACCAAAGAAGAGAAAGTGAAATTGTTCCATGCAGCTGCAGGAGCAATGGATTAAATCCCTACAGTTGGCTTGGAAAACCCTGCATCTGTGGAATATCTGAATAGACAAAGAGTGTTCCCACAATTGAGGCTGCAGACTTTGGAGGCAACTGCGGACTTTGGGGGCAAGTATACACAGGAGTTGGGCCAGGTCAGACTCTGAGCTGGCCCTACAGTGCACACAGCAGGTCCAGAGACCTACATAGAATTTGCTTTCTGCTTTTGATTTGTTTTTGCTTTTTTTGTTATTTTAGTTTTTATTTGTTTGGTTGCTCCCTTTTTTGTTTTCTCCTTCTTAAAATTTATTTTTATTTATTATTTTTGGCGTGTGTGTGTGTGTGTGTGTGTGTTTCTTTGCATTTCTTTGCTTTTGCTTTTACCATTTGTCTTGGAGTTTTGTTTGTCTGTTTGTGTTCTTTCTTTCCTGTTCTTCCATGCTGTGCAGATTGCAAGTTCTTGATGCTCTGGACATGAGTTGGGCCTGAGCCTCTGAGGTGGGAGAGCTGACTCCAAGAGGTTGGACTGTCAGAGAACTCCCAGACCCAGGGAATATTAATTGGCAAGAGCTCTCCCAGAGGTCTCCATCTCAACACAATGGCTCAGCTCCACACAAGAGCCACCAAGCTCCAGTACTGTATGCCTCACACCAAACAACTAGCAAGAGAGGAACACACACACACCTGTTAGGAAACACACTGCCTAAAGTCACACTAAGCTCACAGACACCACAAAACACATCACCGGCTATGGCCCACCCCATCAGAGGGACAAGATTCAGCTCCACCCACCAGAAGTCAGGCACTAGTCCCCCCACCAGGAAGCGTAGACAAGCCACTGGACCAAACTCACCCACTGTGGGCAGACACCAGAAGTAAGAGGAACTACAACCCTGCAGCCTGAGGAAAGGAGGCCCCAAACACAGTAAATTATACAAAATGAGAAGACAGAGAAAAATGCTGCAGATGAAGGAGCAAGGTAAAAACGCACAAGACCAAACAAATGAAGAGGAAATAGGCAGCCTACCTGAAAAAGAATTCAGAGTAATGATGGTAAAGATGATCCAAAGTCTCGGAAATAGAATGGAGAAAATACAAGAAACATTTAACAAGGACCTAGAAGAACTAAAGAAAAAAGAAACAGTGAGGAACAACACAATAACTGAAATGGAAAATACACTAGAATGAATCTATAGCAGAATAATTGAGGCACTAGAACGGATAATTGAGCTGGAAGATAGAATGGTGGAAATCACTACTGCAGAGCAGAATAAAGAAAAAAGAATGAAAAGAATTGAGGACAGGCTCGGAGATGACTGGAACAACATTAAACATACCAACATTTGAATTATAGGGGACCCAGAAGAAGAAGAGAAAGAGAAAGGGCCTGAGAAAATATTTGAAGAGATTAGAGTCGAAAACTTCCCTAACATGGGAAAGGAAATAGTCAATCAAGTCAAGGAAGCACAGAGAGTCCCATAGAGGATAAACCCAAGGACAAACATGCCAAGACACATTTTAATCAAACTGTCAAAAACAAATTACAAAGAAAAATATTAAAAGAAGCAAGGGGAAAGCAACAAATAATATATAAGGGAATCCCCATCAGGTCATCAGCTGATCTTTTAGCAGAAACACTGCAGGCCAGAAGGGAGTGGCAGGATATATTTAAAGTGATGAAAGGGGAAAACCTAGAACCAAGATTACTCTACCCAGGAAGGATCTCATTCAGATTCGATGGAGAAATCAAAAGCTTTACAGACAAGCAAAAGCTAAGAGAAATCAGCATCACCAAACCAGCTCTACAACAAAGCGGGAAACACAAGAGAAGAAAAAGATTTACAAAAACAAACCCAAACCAATTAAGAAAATGGTAATAGGAACATATATATAGATAGTTACCCTAAATGCAAATGGATTAAATGCTCCAACCAAAACAAACAGACTGGCTAAATGGATACCAAAACAAGACCCACATATATGTTGCCTACAAGAGACCCACTTCAGACCTAGGGACACACACAGACTGAAAGTGAGGGGATGGAAAAAGATATTCCATGCAAATGGAAAACACAAGAAAGATGGAGTAGCAATATTCATACCAGAAAAAACAGATTAAAAAAAAAAGACTGTTATAAGACATAGCAAGGACAATACATAATGATCAAGGGATCAATCTAAGAAGATATAACGATTATAAATATCTATGCACCCAACATAGGAGCACCTCAATACATAAGGCAAATGCTAACAGCCATAAAAGGGGAAATTGACAGTAACACAATAATAGTGGCAGATTTTAACACCCCATTTACACCAATGGACAGATCATCCAGAAATAAAATGAATAATGAAACACAAGCTTTACATGACACAATAGACCAGATAGATTTAACTAATATTTATAGGACATTCCACCTGAAAGCAGAAGAACACACTTTCTTCTCAAGTGACATGGAACATTCTCCAGGATAGATCACATCTTTGGTCACAAATCAAGCCTCGGTAAATGTTAGAAAATTGAAATCATATCAAACATCTTTTCTGACCACAGTGCTATGAGATTAGAAATCAGTTACAGGAAAAAAACTGTAAAAAACAAAAACACATGGAGGCTAAACAATACACTACTAAATAACCAAGAGATCACTGAAGAAAACAAAGAGCTAATCAAAAAATACCTAGAGACAAATGACAATGAAAACATGATGACCCAAAACCTATGAGATGCAGCAAAAGCAGTTCTAAGAGGGAAGTTTATAGCAATACAATCCTACCTCAAGAAACAAGAAAAATCTCAAATAAACAATCGAACCTTACACCTAAAGGGGCTAGAGAAAGAAGGAATAAACTCCCAAAATTAGTAGAAGGAAATAAATCATAAAGATCAGAGCAGAAATAAATAAAATAGAAACAAAGAAAAAATAGCAAAGATCAATAAAACTAAAAGTTGGTTCTTTGAGAAGATAAACAAAATTTATAAAACTTTAGCCAGACTCATCAAGAGAAAGAGGGAGAGGACTCAAATCAATAAAATTAGAAATGAAACAGGAGAAGTTACAATAAACACAGCAGAAATACAAAGGATCATAAGAGACTACTACAAGCAACTATATGCCAAAAAAATGGACAACCTGGAAGAAATGGACAAATTCGTAGAAAGGTATAACCTTACAAGACTGAACCACGAAGAAATAGAAAATACGAACAGATCATTCACAAGTAATGAAATTGAAACTGTGATTAAAAATATTCCAACAAACAAAAGTCCAGGACCAGATGGCTTCACAGATGAATTCTATCAAACATTTAGAGAAGAGCTAACACACATCATTCTCAAACTCTTCCAAAATATTGCAGAGGGAGGAACACTCCCAAACTCATTCTATGAGGCCACCATCACCCTGATACAAAAACCAGACAAAGATATCAGAAAAAAAGAAAATTACAGACCATTATCACTGATGAATATAGATGCAAAAATCCTCAACAAAATACTAGCAAACAGAATCCAACAACACATTAAAAGGATCATACACCATGATCAGTGGGATTTATCCCAGGTATGCAAGGATTCTTCAAAATATGCAAATCAATCAATGTGATACACCATATTAACAAATTGAAGACTAAAAATCATATGATCATCTCAAAAGATGCAGAAAAAGCTTTTGACAAAATTCAACACCGATTTATGATAAAAAGTCTCCAGAAAGTGGGCATAGATGGAACCTAGCTCAACATAATAAAGACCGTATATGACAAACCCACAGCAAATATCATTCTCAATGGTGAAAACCTGAAAACATTTCCTCTAAGACCAGGAACAAGACAAGGATGTCCACTCTTGCCACTGTTATTCAACATAGTTTTGGAAGTCCTAGCCACGGCAATCAGAGAAGAAAAAGAAATAAAAGGAATACAAATTGGAAAAGAAGTTAAACTGTCATTGTTTGCAGATGACATGATACTATACATAGAAAATTCTAAAGATGCCACCAGAAAACTACTAGAGCTAATCAATGAATTTGGTAAAGTTGCAGGATACAAAATTATGCACAGAAATTACTTGCACTCCTATACACTAAGAAGGAAAGATCAGAAAGAGAAATTAAGGAAACAATCCCATTCCCCATTGCAACCAAAAGCATAAGATACCTAGGAATATACCTACCTAGGGAGACAAAAGACCTGTATGCAGAAAACTATAAAACACTGATGAAAGAAGTTAAAGATGACACAAACTGATGAAGAGATATACCATGTTCTTGGATTGGAAGAATCAAAATTGTGAAAATAACTATACTATCCAAAGCAATCTACAGATTCAGTGCAATTCCTATCAAATTAGCAATGACATTCTTCACCAAACTAGAATAAAAAATCTTAAAATTTGTATGGAGACACAAAAGAACTCAAATAGCCAAAGCAATCTTGAGGAAAAAAAAAAGAAAGAAAGAAAACGGAGCTGCAGGAATCAGGCTCCCTGACTTCAGACTATACTACAAAGCTACAGTAATCAAGACAATATGGCACTGCCACAAAAACAGAAATATAGATCAATGGAGCAGGATAGAAAGCGCCAAGATAAACCCACACACCTATGGCCAACTCATCTATGACAAAGGAGGCAAGACTATACAATGGAGAAAAGACAGTCTCTTCAATAAGTGGTGCTCGGAAAACTGGACTGCTACATGTGAAAGAATGAAATTAAAACACTCCCTAAAACCATACACAAAAATAAACTCAAAATGGATTAAAGACCTAAATGTAAGACTGAACACTATAAATGTCTTAGAGGACAACAAAGGAAGAACATTCTATGACATAAATCACAGCAAGATCTTTTTATGTCCCACCTAGAATAATGGAAATAAAAACAAAAATAAACATATGGGACCTAATGAAACCTCAAAGCTTTTGCACAGCAAACGAAATCATAAACAAGATTAAAAGGCAAAACTCGAATGGGAGAAAACATTTGCAAATGAATCAATGGACAAAGGATTAATTTCCAAACTATATAAACAGCTTATACAGCTCAATAACAAAAAACAAACAACCCAATCAAAAAATGGGCAGAAGACCTAAATAGGCATTTCTCCAAAGAATACATACAGTTGGCCAAGAGTCACATGAAAAGATGCTCAACGTCAGTAATTATTATAGAGATGCAAATCAAAACTACAATGAGGTATCACTTCATACCGGTCAGAATGGCCATCACTGAAAAATCTACAACAAAATGGTGCAGATGAACCAGTTTGCAGGGCAGAAGTTGAGACACAGATGTAGAGAACAAACGTATGGACACCAAGGGGGGAAAACCACGGTGGGGTGGGGATGGTGGTGTGCTGAATTGGGCGATTGGGATTGACATGTATACACTGATGTGTATAAAATTGATGACTGATTAAAAAAAAATCTACAACCAATAAATGCTGGAGTGGGTGTGGAGAAACCAGATCCCTCTTGCACTGTTTGTGGGAATGTAAATTGATACAGCCACTATGGAGAACAGTATGGAAGTTCCTTAAAAAATGAAAATAGAAATACCAAATGACCCAGCAATCCCAATACTGAGTATATATCCAGATAAAACCATAACTCAATAAGACACATGCACCCCAATGTTCATTGTGGCACTGTTTACAATAGCCAGGGCGTGGAAGCAACATAAATGCCCATTGACAGATGAATGGATAAAGAAGATGTGTAGATATATACAATGGAATATTACTCAGCCATAAAAAGAATGAAATGGGGGCATTTGTAGAGACGTGGATGGACCTAGAGACTGTCATGCAGAGTGAAGTAAGTCAGAAAGAGCAAAAACAAATATTGTTTATTAACGCATATATGTGGAATCTAGAAAATGGTACAGATCAATCTGTTTGCAAGGCAGAAATAGAGACAGAGGTGTAGAGAACAAACATATGGACACCAAGGTGGGAAAGGGGGGTGGGATGAATTGGGAGATTGGGATTCACATATACACACTAATATGTATAATATAGGTAACTAATGAAAACTTGCTGTATAGCACAGGGAACTCCACTTTGCTCTACAGTAGAAACTAACACAACATTGTAAAAAACTATACCCCAATAAAAAAAATTAAAAAATATAAAAAGAAGATGCGGTATATATATACAATGGAATATTACTCAGCCATAAAAAAATGAATGAAATAATGCCATTTGCAGCAACATGGATGGACCTAGATATTATCATATGAAATGAAGTAACTCAAAGACTAATATGATATTATATCACATGTATGTGGAATCTAAAAAACAATGATAAAAATGAACTTATATAAAAAAAATAGAAATAGACCCACAGACATAGAAACAACTTATGGTTACCAAAGGGAATGGGGGAGGGATAAATTAGGAGTTTGGTATAACATATACACACTACTATATATAAAATAGATAACCAACCAGAAGCTACTGTATAGCACAGGGAATTATACTCAATATTTTTTTTAAATAACCCATAAGGGAATGAATCTGGAAAAGAAATATATATATATATATATTTATTATAAATATATATAATAAATCATTATATATAAATATATATATTATAAATCACATATATATATAAATCACTTTGTTGTATACCTGAAAGCAACACATTTTAAATCAACTATACTTAAGTTTAAAAAAAGAAAAAACAGAGCAAGTGAATTGTATACTTTAAAATAATTTAAATGGTGAATTTTAAGTTACATGATTTTTACCTCACTTAAAAACATGATGTTATAATAAGATTAATATTATTGCATTGAGTAGGAGAACTTCGGAAAAGACTGAGTGTAAGTGAAGCAACTCATCTTATTTTAAGTAAAAATAAGTTTGGTTTTTAATATGCTGGAACTACATATATGAATTTATTTCCCATTGTGAAATATAACTTTGTCTCATTATTGTTTAATAAAACCCTAAGTATTTACCTAAGCTTTATCACAAATAGATAAAAATATAGGCAAGTTTAAGGAGATATTTTTACTAGTCTTGTTCTATGTCTAATACATTTGCTCAATCCACATTGAGAACACTGAATTTGAAATAATTTTTTTTTAATTTAAAGATATTTTAAATAATAATGTTTTCCTTTGGAGATTTCCTTGTATAGTGGAACTACATTTACCTTTTAAAAATGTATAAATGACTTCTAAGGTGGATGGGGTTTAAGGGATGAGATGAGTGATCACTATAGTAAGTAAAACATAATAAAAATAAATAGATTATATTGGTAGCCTAGGAATATAATCAATTTTTACCCCCAAATCAGGTTATATCTTATGATATTGCATGAATTTTCTCATTTAAATAACATCCACTTGTATGGACGTTCCTAAAAAACGTAAAAATACAACTACCATTTAATCCAGCAATTCCACTTCTGGGTAATTTCCCAAAGAAAACAAGAAACCAACAAAAGTCTTTCAAAAAGATGTGTTCACCTCTATGTTCATTGCAGTGTTATTCTCAATAGCCAAGGTATGGAAGCAACCTAAATGTTCATCAATAGATGAATGGATAAACAAGATGTCGTGTATATATACAATGGAATATTACTCAGCCATAAAAGAATGGAATCTTGCCATTTGCAACAACATAAATAGACCTAGAAGGTGTTATGTTAAATAAAATGTCAGACAGTGAAAGACAAATATAAAATATTGTATGATTTCACTTATATGTGGAATCTAAAAAAGCAAGATAAATGAACATGAACAAATATAACAAAACAAAAACAGAGTCATAGATACAGAGAACAAACAGCTGGTTGCCAGGGGGTTGGGGGGGGAGGATGAATGAAATAGGTTAGGGAAATTAAGAGGTACATACTTCCAGTTACAAAATAAATGAGTCACAGGGATGAAATGTAGTGTGGGTAATGTAGTAAATAATAATATATCTTTGAATGGAGGCAAAGGTGGTCAAAAGGTACAAACTTCTAGTTATAAGATAAATAAATACTGGGGATGTAATGTACAGTATGATGAATATAATTAACATTGCTGTATGTTTTATATGAAAGTTAAGAGAGTAAATCCTAAGCATTCTCATCAAAAGGAAAATAGTTTTTCTTTTATTTTGTACTTATATGAGATGATGGATGTTGACGAAACTTATTGTGGTAATCATTTCATTATGTATGTATGTCAAATCATTAACTGCACACCTTAAACTTATACAGTGCTGTAAGTTAATTGTATCTGCCCCCCAAAAGAACTGGAAGAAAAAATAACATCCACTTGTATTTCAGTAGTAACACAATGAAACTCCAATACAAGAAGCTGATACAATAGCAAAGCATTTTTTGTTTAGAAACTGCTGCTTTAAGAAAAACTCTTCTAAAGTTATGGATGACTTCATTGACAAAAATAGGTGAGATTTAAAAGCACACTGCAGGGACTTCCCTGGTGGTGCAGTGGATAAGATTCCACGCTCCTAATGCAGGGGGCCCGGGTTTGATCCCTGGTCAGGGAACTAAATCCCACATGCATGCCGCAACTAAGAGTTCACATGCCACAACTAGGGAGCCCACGTGCTGCAACTAAGGAGCCCGCCTGCCACAACTAAGACCCAGTGCAACCAAATAAATATATAAATAGTTTTTAAAAAAGCACACTGCAGTGCCAATTACATTTTGTTCTAAAGAATTTGTGTTTCATGTATAAACATAAAAGGCAACACAATAATGAGGCAGCTTGTTCTCATAGGCACATAAGGTCTCAGAT
The DNA here is from genome assembly GCF_028564815.1 of Eubalaena glacialis. Classification (NCBI taxonomy): domain Eukaryota; kingdom Metazoa; phylum Chordata; class Mammalia; order Artiodactyla; family Balaenidae; genus Eubalaena; species Eubalaena glacialis. Next base: position 58,894,385 of record NC_083736.1, on the reverse strand, counting down.
AATGACTGCATGTATATATCATGGCATTTGTTCTGTAAGTAGCAGACGGAAAATAGAGATCATTAGAAAAATAGTACTTTTGTCCCCTGGAATTTTCATTAATTGAAAAAAAACTATATAAACATTTTCAAAGCAGCTCATAAGTCAAAATTTGAGGAAATTATCTAGAATTTAACATCAAGGAAACTAATGGATATGGAAATTAATGCCACATTCTCCTTCATCTCTGATCATACTTTCTCTTTTTCTCTTTCTATATACTGAATAAAGCTTTGTGTTTTCATCCATTTATTCAGGATCCATCTACTAAGCACCTATGCCATGTGTTATGGTAACTACTGGGGATACAGAAATGAGTAATAACCAGGGCAATTTTCCAATTTTTTTTCTTTCTCCTTTCTTCTTTAGCAATATTTTTTATTCCATGACTTTAACAACCATATATATGTGCAGACATTCATTAGCTCTGATCTTTCTCACAAGTCCCAGAACAGTTTCAATCCTGTATTTCCAATTTCCTGATGGGTAACTTTCTGGATGTCTCATGGACACCACAGATTGTACATACTCAAAATGGAATTCCTCATCTATTCCATTATATTTTTTAATTTTAATTTTTAAAATTGTAGTAAAACATACATAACATAAAATCTACCATTTTCACCATTTTTAAGCATATAGTTCAGCAGTATTAAGCACATTCATATTGTTGTGCAACTATCAACACTATCCATTTTCAGAATTTTTTATCATTCACTACTGAAACTCTACACATTAAATAATAACTCTCCATTCCTCTCTCCCCCCAACCCTTAGGTAACCACTGTTCTACTCTCTGTCCCTATGAATTTGACTACTTTAGGTATATCATATAAGTGGAATTATACAGTATTTGGCTTTTTTTGTCTGGCTTATTCCACTTAGTTTACTGTCTTCAAAGTGGATGCATGTTGTAGCATGTATCAGAATTTCACTCCTTTTTAAGGTTGAATAATATTTCTATAACATTTTGTTTATCCATTCATCGATTGACACAGAATGCATCCATCTTTTGGCTACTGGGAATAGCACTGCTATGAACATTGGTGTACAAGTATCTGGGTCTTTGCTTTCTGAATAATATAGTTATTATATATTTAATTTTTGGGGGGAATTACCTTACCATTTTCCACAATGCATCATTTTACATTTCCACCAGTAGTGTTCAAGGGTTCTAATTTTTCCACATCCTCACCAACACCAGTTATTTTCTTTTTTGTTTTTGTTTTTCAGCATAGCCATCCTAATGGGTGTGAAGTGGTATCTCAATGTTGGTTTGATTTTCATTTTCTTAATGATTAGTGAGGTTGAGCATCTTTTCATGTGCTTATTGGCCATTTGTACATCTTCTTTGGAAATTTTTCATCTGGGTTGTTTGATTTTTATGTTGTTGTTGTATTGTAGGAGTTCTCTATATTTTCTGGATACTAATCCCTTATCAGATATGTGATTTGCAAATATTTTCTCCCACTTTGAGGGTTGCCTTTTCACTCTGTTGATAGTGCTGCTTGATACACAATTTGGATGAAATTCAATTTATCTTTTTTTTCTTTTGTTGCCGGGGTTTTAGTGTCATATTCAAGAAATTATTGCCAAATCCAATGTCATGACATTTTCCCACTATGGTTCTTTCCAAGAGTTTTATAGTTTTAGATCTTTGATCTGTTTTGAGTTAAAGTTTGTATACCATGTGAGGCAAGGGTCAATCTTTGTTATTTTCATATAGATATTCAAATTTTTTAGCACCATTTCTTGAGAAGAGTCTCTTTTCCTCATTGAATGGCCTTTGCTTCCTTGTCAAAAATCATTTGAACATTTGTGCAAGGGTTTATTTCTGGGCTTTCTATTCTATTACACTGGCCTATATGTCTGTCTTTTTGCCAGTAACACAGAATTTGGAGGACTGTAGATTTGTAATAAGTTTTGAAATCAAGAAATGTGAGACCTACAACTTTATTCATCATTTTCAAAGTTGTTTTGGCTACTCATGGTCCCTTGAGTTTCTACATAAATTTTAGAATGCATTTTTCTAAACCCATGGAAATTTGCTAGGGATTGCATGGAATCTGTAGATTGCCAGGGTAGTATTGACATCTTTACAATATTAAGTCTTCTAACACAAGAATACAAGATATATTTCTATTTATTTGAATCTTCTCTAAATTCTGTCAAGAATATTTTAGAGTTTTCAGGTACAAGTTTTGTGATGCCTTGGTCAAGTATATTCCTAGGTACATATACTTTTTGGTGTATTGTAAATGGAATTATTTCCTTAATATACTTTTGGATTGTTCATTGCTGGTGTATGGAAACACAATTGACTTTTGTGTTTTAATTTTGTGTCCTACAACATTGCTGAATTCTTTAATTAGCTCTATTGGGTTAGTGTGTGTGTGTGGATTCTTTAGGGTTTCTTACATGTAAGGTCATGTCATATGAAAACGTTTATAATTTTACTTCTTTTCCAATTTGAATGCTATTTATTTCTTTTTCTTGACTAATTGCTCTGGTTTGGACTCCCAATACAATGTGGAATAGAAATGGCATCCTAGGCTTGCTCCTGATCTTAAAAGCTTTCAGTCTTTCACCTTTGAGCGTCATGTTACCTATGAGTTTTTTCATAAATGCTGTTTATCATATTAAGGAAGTTCCCTTCTATTCTTAGTTTTCTGAGAGTTTTTAATATGAAATGGTGTTGGTTTTTGTCAAATGGCTCTTCTGCGTCAAGATGATTTTGTGTTTTTTCCCCTTCATTCTATTAATGTGGTTTATTATTTTGATTGATTTTTTATGTTGAAGAACTCTTGCACTCCTAGGAGAAATCTCAGTCATGGTGTATAATCCCTTTAGTATACTGCTGACTTCAGTTTGCTAGTATTTTTTTGAGCATTTTTGCACCTATATTTGCAAGGGATATCATTCTATAGTCTCCTTTCTTGTGATATCTAAGTCTATCTTTTATATCAGGGTAATCCTTGTCTCATAGAATGAGTTAGGAAGTGTTCCCTCCTTTTCTTTTTTCTTTTTTCTTTTGGAAGAGTTTGGGAAAGATTGGTATTAATCCTTCTTTAAAGATTTGGCAGAATTCAACAGTGAACCCATCTGGTCCTAGGGTTTTCATCGTTGGGAAGTTTTTGATTACTGATTCAATCTCTTTGCTGTAGATCTGTTTATATTTTCTATTTCTTCTTGAGTCAATTTAGGTAGTTCATATGTTTCTAGCAATTTGTTGATTTCATTAAAATTATCAAATTAGTTGGTGTACAATTGTTCATATAATTCTCTTGTTCTTTTGTATTGTATCTGCTCAGTACTAATGTCCCCACTTTAATTTCTGATTTTAGTAATTCAAATATTCTCTCTTCTTTTCTTTCTCAATGTAGCTAAAGGTTTGTCACACTTTTTTTTTACTTTTTCAAAGAACCAACTCTTGGTTGCATTGATTCTATATTTTTCTATTATTTATCTTATTTATCACTGTTCTAATATTTATTATTTACTTTCTTCTGCTAGGTAACGTTTAGTTTGCTATAATTTTTCTAGTTCCTTAGGAATAAATTAAGGTTATTAATTTGACATCTTTTCTCTTTTTAAAATATAGGGGATTGCACCTATAAGTTTCCTCTGAGAACTGCTTTCACTGTGCTCCATAGTTTTGTTATGCTAAATTTTAGTCTTCACTCCTCTCAAAGTATTTTCTAATTTCTTTTTTCATTTCTTCTTTGACACATTGGTTATTTAATAGTGTACTGTTTAATTTCCATATATTTGTGAATTTTTCATTTGTGGTCTGAAAAGGTACGTTTTATGATTTCAAACTTTTAAATTTGGTTTATTGAGGCTTGTTTTGTGGCCTAATATATTATCTATCCAGGAGAATGTTCCATGTGCACATGAGAAGAATATCTATTCTGCTGTTGTTTGGTGGAAGGTTTAATATATGTTTGTTAGGTCTAGTTAATTTATAGTGTTGTTCAAGTCCCCTATTTTCTTGTTGGTCATCTGTCTAGTTCTATCTATTAGTGAGAGTGAGCTATTGAAGTCTCCAAATATTACGTTATAGCTTCTAGTTCTCTCTGTAATTCTCTTTGGGTTTGACTGATATATTTTGGAGACTCTCTTCCTAGGTGCATGTATGTTTATAATTGTTATATCTTATTGAGTGATTGACCCTTTTATCAATATATGATGTCATTTTTGTCTCATAACAATTTTTGTCTTACAGCCTATTTTTTCTTATAATATGATAGCTACTCTAGCACTATTTTGGTTATGATTTGCACAGAATATCTTTGTCCACTCTTTAAATTTCAATGTATTTATGTCTTAGAATCTAAAGTGATGTTCTTATAGACAGAATATAGTTGGATCATAACTTTTTTCTACATTCTGTCAATCTGAGCCATTTAATTGGTGAGTTTCATTCATTGATATTTAAAGTAACTACTGACATGCAAGAATTCTGTCATTTTACTTTGTTTTCTAACTTTCTAATAACTTTTTCTCCTCAATTTTTCTATTACTGCCTTGCTTTCTGCTTATTTTTTTCAATTGTATTGTTTGTTATATCCTTTTATTTCCAATTTTGTATGTATTTTAGTTTTTTCTTAGTGTTTACCGCCAAATTAAAAATAACATCTTAACGTTATAAAAATGTACCTTAAATTAATACCAACTTTTCTTCAACTGAATACAAAATACATATTTCTATACATCTCCATCTTTCTCCACTTTATGTTGTTATTGTCCCAAATTACATGGTTATGTGTGGTGTGCACATTAATATAGTTTTATAATTATTGTTTTATGTATTTGTTTTTTACATTATATAGGAACAAAAAGAGAAGTTACAAACTAAAAATAAAATACTACTGGCTTTTATATGTACCATTGTATCTACCTTTACTGTTTTTCTTTATTTCATCATTTGATTTTAGTTACTCTATATTATCCTTTCATTCTAACCTCATTGCCTCCATATAGAATTGTGTATGTTAGGTCTACGAGTAATGAACAATGCCCCAAACCCAAGTTTTGACTTATCTGGGAATTTCTAATTTTTTTAATTTTTGGATTTTTTAATTGAATTAGAGTTGACTTACAATATTCTGTTAGTTTCAAGTGTACAGCATAGTGATTCAGTATTTTTGCAGATTATATTCCATTATAGGTTATTAAAACATAATGGGTATAGTTCTGTGTGCTATACATTAAATCCCTGGTGCTTATCTATTTAAAAAAATTTTATTTTATGTTAGAGTATAGTTGATTAACAATGTTGTGTTAGTTTCAGGTATAAAACAAAGTGATTCAGTTATACACACACACGTATCTATTCTTTTCCAAATTCTTTTCCAATACAGGTTGGTGCTTATCTATTTTATTTATAGTAGTTTGTATCTGTTAATACCATACCCCTAATTTGTCCCTCCACTATTCCCTACCCCTTTGGTAACCACAAAATTGTTTTCTATGTCTGTGAGTCTGTTTCTGTTTTGTATATATATTCATTTGTATTATTTTTTAGATTCCACATATAAGTTATATAGTATTTGTCATTACCTGACTTATTTCACTAAGCATAATATTCTCTAGGTCCATTCACATTCTTGCAAATGGCAGTATTTCAGTGTTCAGTGTTTTTCATAGATGAGTGATATTTCCTTGTATATATATATATATATATATATATATATACACACTAATATATACATTAGTGTATATATAATATATAATACATAATATATAATAATATTACATTATTAGTGTGTATATATATATATATATATATATATATATATATATATATATATAAAACCCACATATTTTTAGTCCTATCATCTGTTGGTGGGCACTTGGGTTGCTTCCATATCTTGGCCATTGTAAATAGTGTTACTATGAACATTGGTGTACAAGTGTATTTTCGAATTAGTGTTTTTATTTTTTCTGGATGTATATGCAGGAGTGGAGTTGCTGGATCATATGGTAGTCCTATTTTTAGTTTTTTAAGGAGTCTCCATACTTTTTCCCATGGAGGCTGCATCAATTTACATTCCCACGAACAGCATACAAGGGTTCCCCTTTCTCCACATCCTCTCCAGCATTTATTATTTGTAGACGTTTTGATGAGCACCATTCTGACTGATGTTAGGTTATACCTCACTGAGCTTTGATTTGTATTTCTCTAATAATAAGTGATGTTGAGTATCTTTTCATGTGCCTGCTGGCTATCTGTATGTCTTCTTTGGAGAAATGTCTATTCAGGTCTTCTGTCCAATTTTTGATTGGGTTGTTTCATTTTTTTGATATTGATCTATATGAGCTGTTTGTATATTTTGTATATTAACTCCTTGTCAATTACATCATTTGCAAATACTTGCTTCCATTCCATAGGTTGGCTTTCCATTTTGTTTATGGTTTCCTCTGCTGTGCAAATGCTTTTAAGTTAAATTAGGTCCCATTTGTTAACTTTTGCTTTTATTTCCACAACTCTAGAAGACAGATCCAAAAAATGTATTGCTGCAATTTATGTCAGAGTGTGTTCTGCCTGTTTTCCTCTAGGAGTTTTATAGTATCCAGTCTTACATTTAGATTTCTAATGCATTTTGAGTTTATTTTTGTGTGTGGTGTTAGAGAATGTTCTAATTTGATTCTTCTACCTGTGGCTATGTAGTTTTTCCAATACCACTTGCTGAAAAGACTGTCTTTTCCCCATTGAATATTCTTGCTTCCTTTGTCATAGATTAATTGATGTAACTGTATGTGCTGTTTTCTGGGTTCTCTTTTCTGTTCCATTCATTTAGGTGTCTGTATTTGTGCAGGTACCACACACTTTTGATAATTGTAGCTTTGTAGTAAATTATGAAGTCTGGGAGACATAGATCCAACTTTGTTCTATTTTTCTCAGGATTTCTTTGGCAATTTGGGGTCTCTTGTGGTCCCATATAAATTTTAGGAATATTTTTTCTAGTGCTGTGAAAAATGTCCTGGGTATTTTGATAGGAATTGAATTAGATCTGTAGATTTCTTTGGATAGTATGTCCACTTAAGTAATACTGATTCTTCCAGTCCAAGAATACAGGATATTTTTTCATTTTGATGACTCATCTGCAGTTTTTTTGTCAATGTTTTATAGATTTCAGGGTATAGGATGTTCACCTCCTTGGGTAAGTTTATTCCTAGGTATATTTTTGATGTAATTTAAAAACTATTTTTTTTTAAATTCCCTTTCAAAAAGTTCATTGTTAGTGTATATAAATGCAAAATTTTCTTTATACTAATCTTATATCCTGCACCCTTGCTCAATTCATTTATTAGTTCTAAAATATTTGGGTAGAAACTTTAGGGTTCTTTATACAGAGTATCATGTCATCTGCAAATAATGACAATTTTATCTATTGCCTTCCAATTTGGACCGTTTTTATTTCTTATTCTTTTTAGATTGCTGTGGCTCAGACTTCCAATACTGTGTTAAAGAGAAGTAGTGAGAGTGGGCATATGTACCGTGTTCCTGAATCCAGCAGGAAGGCTTTCAGCTTTTCACCATTGAGTATTGAGTTGGCTGTGGGCTTGTTGTATGTGGCCTTTATTATGTTGAGATATGTTCCCTCTATAACCAGTGGGAAGAGAGTTTTTAATGTGAATGATGTTTAATTTTCTCCAATCCTTTTTCTGCATCTATTAAGATGATCATGTGATTTTTATCCTTCCTTTTGTTACTGTGATGTATCACATTGATCGATTTGTGGATATTGAACCATGCTTGCATCCCTGGGATACATCCCACTTGACCATGGTGTATGATCCTTTTTAGCCATTGTTGATTTGGGTTTGCCAATATTTTGTTGAGGATTTTTGTATCTATATTCTTCAGAGATATTGGCTTGTAAATTTCTTTCTTTTTTTCTTTTTTCTTTTTTTTTTTTTTGCAGTGTCTTTCTCTGGTTTCATTTTCAGGGTAATGGTGGCCTTGTAGAATGCATTTAGGAGTGTTCCCTCCTCTTCATTTTTTTTGGAATAGATTGAGAAGGATAAGTGTGAGTTCTTCCATTATAAGTTTGGTAGAATTCCACAGTGAAGCTGTCTGGTCATGGACTTTTGTTTCCAGGGAATTTATTTTTATTACAGATTCTATTTCACTTCTAGTGATCAGTCTGTTCAAATGGTCTGTATCTTTCTGACTCAGTCTTGGCAGGCTGAATGTTTCTAGAAATGTGTCCATTTCTCTAGGTTGTCCAATTTTCTTGTCACATACTGTTCATAATATTTTCTTATGATTCTTTTGTTTCTCTGTGGTATCGGTTGTTATTTCTCTGCTTTCATTTCTTATTTTGTTTTTTGGGACCTCTCTTTTCTTCTTGGTGAGCCTGGCTAAAGTTTTGTCAATTTTGCTTATGTTTCTTAAAAAAGCTCTTAGGTTCATTGATTTTTCTATTGTTTTTTGGTTTCTATTTTATTTCTTCTCTGATCTTTATTATGCCTTTCCTTCTGCTGACCTTGGGCTTTGTTTGTTCTTCTCTTCCTAATTCTTTTAAAGGTGGTAGGTTAGGTTGTTTAGTTGAGATGTTACTTGTTTCTTGAGCAAAGCCTGTGTCCCTAAGAAGTTCCCTCTTGGAACTGCTTTTCTGCATCCCATAGGTTTTATAATGTGTTTTCATTTTTGTTTGTCTTGAGGTATTTTCTGATTTCTTGTTTGATTTCATTGTTTACATTGGTTTTGTAGCAGAACATTTTTTTAGTCCCTACGTGTTTGTTCTTTTTCCATTTTTCTTTCTGTAGTTGATTTCTAGTTTCATTCAGTTGTGTTCGGAAATTACGCTTGATATAATTTCTTTCCTCTTAAATTTGCTGAGGCTTGTTTTGTGACCTAGTATGTTCTCTACCCTGGAGAATGTTCCATGTGCACTTGAGAAAAGTGTGTATTCTGCTTTTTTTGGATGTTGTGTCCTGTAGATAGCAATTAAGTCCAACTGGTCTGTTGTGTCATTTAGGACCTCTGTTGCCCTACTGATTTTCTGCCTGGATGATATGTCCATTGCTATATCATCAATGGGCTATGAAAATCTCCTACTATTATTGTCTTATTGTCAGTTTCTCCCTTTATGTCTGTCAGCATTTGATTTATGTATTTAGGTGCTCCTGTATTGGGTGTGTGTATGTTAACGAGTGTAACATCCTCTTTTTTATTGATCCCTTCATCATTATACAATGTCCTTCTTTGTCTTTCATTATATCATTTGTTTTAAAGTCTATTTTGTCTGATATGAATATTGCTACCCCCACTTTCTTCTCATTTCCATTTGCATCAAATATCGTTTTCCATCCCCTCACTTTCAGTCTGTGTGTGTTTTTCACTCTGAAGTAAAACTCTTATAGGCCTCATAATTAGCAGGTCTTGCTTTATTATCCAATCAGCCACTCTATATCTTTTGATGTAGCATTAGTTCATTGACACTTAAGGTGATTACTGACAGGTATGAATGTATTTCCGTTTTGTTACTTGTTTTCTGTTTTGTTTTGTTTTTGTAGTTCTTCTCTGTTCTTTTCTTCTTCTTTTAGTTTCTTCCCATGTGGTTTGATGATTTTCTTGAGTAGAATGCTTGTGTTCCTTTCTCTCTTGTTTGTGTGTATCTATTGTAGGTTTTTGGTTTGTGGTTACCATGGCGTTTATGTATGTTGACCTGTAACTATATCTACTTGCTTTAAACTAATAATCACTTAATCTCAAACACATTCTAAATGATCCACACTTTTGACACCCCTCCCCTACATTTTGTGTTTTTCACGTTCTATTTTACATCTTCATGCTTATCCTTTTACTGTTTCTTGTAGTTATAATATCTCCTACAAATTTTTTGTTGTTTTTTAATCTATGTACTGACTTGTTCAAGTGATCTTCAAGCCTTACTATATATTCGCCTTTCCTATTGGGATTTTCCCTTTTCTATAGATTCCAGCTTGTTTTCCATTTAGAGAAGACCCTTCAACATTTCTTTTAGGGAAGGTTTATTATTGATGACTTCTTTTAGTTTTTGCTTGTCTGAGAAATTGTTTATCTCTCCTTCTATTCTAAATGAAAATCTTCCTGGGTAGAATATCCTAGGTTGCAGGGTTTTCCCTTTCAGGACTTTGAATATATCATGCCACACCCTTCTGTCCTGCAACTTTTCTGCAGAGAAATAAGCTGATAGTCTTATAGAGGTTCCCCTGTATATGACTCTTTGCACTTCTCTTGCTGCATTTAGAATATTCTCTTTATCTTCAACTTTTTGCCATTTTAATTATAATATGTCTTGGTGTGGGTCTGTTTGGTTTCATTTTGTTTGGGACCCTCTGTGCTTCCTGTACCTCAATATCTGTTTCCTCAGGACTTTTAGGTTTGGGAAGTTTTCAGCCATAATTTCTTCAAATACATTTTTAATCCCCTTCTCTCTCTCTTCTCCTTCTGGAACATTTTATATTATCCCGTAGATCTTGTATCTTGCTTTCACGCTTTTTTCATTTGTTTTTCTGTCTGCTCTTTTGATTGTGTGATTTCCATTTTTTCTGCCTTCCTGATCACTTATTCATTCTTCTGTGTCTTTTGATCAGCTATTCATTGCTTGTAGATTACTTTTTATCTCAGAAATTGAATTATCTATTTTTGATTGGGTCATGTTTATAGTTAATAGTGTCTTGTTACAATGATCTGTGTTTATATTGGTAATCTTTCTTAATTCAGTTAACATTTTTATCACCTCTTTTTGGAACTCAATGTCTGGTAGACTGATGATCTCTGTTTCTTTATTTAGTCTCTCAGGGTTTTCCTCTTGCTCTTTTAATTGGGGGTCGTTCCTCTGTCTTTTTATTTTACTAAACTTTCTCTGCCTCAATGAATTTAGGTGAAACAGTTATCTATTGTGGTCTTGCAGGCGTGTTTTCATGTGCGAGTGTCCCTGTGTAGACTGCATGTGTCCAATATCTTTGTGTGAAGGCTGGTTTTGATGTGGACGCCAGCCATGTCTTTCCTCAGGATGTGCTGAACACTATCACCTTGATAGGGAGTGTGGCTGGTGTTGGACGATCTAAAGTCTGTGCAGGGTATGAGGCAGGACTTCCTCTTTGCTCCATGGCTGTTTCCACCCTCTCAGTGGGGGTGGGGTCCGCTCCACAGTTGCTATAGCAGAAGCCCTGAGGGTCGGGATTGAGCAGGTTCTGTTTCCTCTGAGTGCATGTGCTGCTCCAAAGAGGGGAGTGCTGATGTTAAGTGAGGCTCGTGTGCTCACAGAGGTCTGATGCATTGCCTGTGTAGGTCTCCATGTCTCCACTCAGATGCAGCCCAATGTTGTGTCCCTCCCCCTGTTCTGGGCCTCCCAGATATGGTGCAATGCTGTGGCATGGAGTGGGTGGAGCTGGAGCATTTGCTAGGCTGGGGCTTGGGTTCAGGGCATTGTGGTAGCAGGAACTGAATTGGCTGCACTGCTGTCTGAGATCTGAGCTTCTTCTGTGGTGTTGATTGAGTCAGTGACAACATTGGTTGGTGTCACCCCACCTGCACAACACCTCAGGACCCCATCCTCCTCTCTGTCCCTAGATCCCACCTTTTCCCAGGACCTGTCTTCCCCAGATCCAGTACCAATCTGTGGCTTAGAGTGGGTGGGATCAGAGCTCTTTCTCAAATGGGAGCAGTGAGCAAGGTGTGGAAATCACAGAGTTTCCTGAGGCACCACTTGAGTAAGTGCCAACAATGGTCAGCACTGATCCACTTGTCCACACACCAGGTCTCTGGCCTATGTGTAGCTAGACCAAGTCTCTTTTCCAGGGCCTGGGTAGCCCAGGTCCCATGCCAAGCTTCAGTGTGGAAACAGCAGCCCCAGGGTGTTCACCCCTCTCAGACTGGGGAGTGAGGTGAGGTGTCAACCACTAGTACAAAGTTTTCTACACCCTATTTATTGTCAGGCCAGTGCTCACATTCTATTTGCAAGTGGAGTCTATCCTTCTCCCCCACTTATATCTGTCTAAGCACTTCTTCTAGCAGCCAAGGTTCTTGTCTCCTGTGCATAGCACCCCAGGACGGGGGCATGCAGTCTTTGGCTCAACCTACTCAATCCCTAATGGTCTGCCCATGTGTACTTTCTCTTCCTTTCAGATCCTTCCCAAGGGCAGAAGAACCAACCCTATGTCTTTTTTCCATCCTACCCAGTTACATGGAAATCTTTCTTGCAGCTTTGGGTGTATAGGAGTTCTGTCATTTTCATCTTTTTTTCTTTTCCCATGATAATTGTTCCACATGTAGATGTATTTTTGATGTGTTTATGGGGGGCAAGGTGACCTCCATGTCCTCCCATTTCACTATCTTTATCTGACTCCCTTTTCTTATTTCTTTTATATGTAATAGTTTGTACCTCTTAATCCCCTACCTCTATCTTGTCCCTCTCCTATACCTTTTCCCATTGTGAACCACAAGTTTGTTCTCAATGTCTGGGAGTTTCTGTTCTTATGTAGTAGCTTGTTTTATTTTTAAGATTTCACATATAAGTGATAACATACAGTAATTGCCTTTGTCTGATTTATTTCACTAAGCATAATACACTCCAGGTCCATCCATGTTGTTTCAAATGGCAGAATTTCATTCTTTTTTTATGGCTGGGTCATATATGTGTATATATGATATAAGCCACAGCTTCCTTATTCAGTCATCTGTTGATGGACACCTAGGTTGCTTTCATATCTCTGCTATTAGGAACATTGCTGCTATGAACATTGGGGTGCATGTATCTTTTCAAATTACTGTTCTTGTTTTCTTCAGGTAAATACCTAGGAGTGGAATTGCTGGACCATATGGTAATTCTATTTTTAGTTTTTTTGAGGAAACTCCATACTGTCTTATCTAATGGGTACTCCAGTTTATATTCCCACCATCATGGTACTAGGGTTCGTTTTTCTCCACATCCTTGCCAACATCTGTTATTTGTGGTCCTTTATTTGGTCTTTATTTTCTCTCTGATCTTTATTATTTCCTTACTTCTGCTGACTTTGGCTTTCGTTTTTGTTGTTGTTCTTCTTTTCCTAATTCCTTTTATTAGGGCTGTATTAATTTAACTAACCTTGAAATTCATGCATACTGTAACTACACAAAGCATGAACTCTCTGTGGCTCTTTATGGGTTTATCTTGTTTGGAAATCTCTGTAATTCCTGTACCTGAAAATCTGTTTCCTCCTTCAGCTTCAGGGAGTTTTCAGCCATAACTTCATCAAATACATTTTCTACCTCTTTCTCTCTCTCTCTTTCTGGGACCCCTATGTGAATGTTGGTATGCTTGGTGTAGTCTTAGAGGTCCTTTAAACTATCCTCATTTTTAGAAATTTGTTTTTCTTTTTCTGTTCTGGTTGGGTTATTTCCATTATTGTACCTTCCAGATTGTTAATATATTTTTGTGTGTCACCTAGTCCGCTAATTCCTTGTAGTGTGTTTTTCATTTCAGTTATTGTATTCTTCATTTCTGACTGGTTCCTTTTATATTTTCTAGATTCTTCTTAAAATTCTCATTTAGTTCATCTATTTTTTCCCCCAAGTTCAGTTAGCATATGTATTACTAATGCTTTTAACTCTTTATCAGGTAAATTATTATTTTTAAAAAAATAAATTTATTTATTTATTTATTTTTGGCTGCGTTGGGTCTTCATTGCTGTGCACAGGCTTTAGTTGCAGTGAGTGGGGGCTACTCTTTTGTTGCAGTGCGCAGGCTTCTCATTGTGGTGGCTTCTCTTGTTGTGGAGCACAGGTTCTAGGCATGTGGGCTTCAGTTGTTGTGGCACATGGGCTCAGTTGTTGTGGCTCATGGGCTCTAAAGCGCAGGTTCAGTAGTTGTGGCACATGGACTTAGTTGCTCCGTGGCATGTGGGATCTTCCTGGACCAGGGCTTGAACCTGTGTCCCCTGCACTGGCAGGCAGATTCTTAACCACTCCGCCACCAGGGAAGCCCTCAGGTAAATTATTTACCTCTGTTTTGTTAGTGGTTTTTTTCCTTGATTTTTTTTTTTCCTTCCCACATTGCATGGCTTGTGGCATCTCATTTTCCTGATCAGGGATTGAACCTGGGCCACAACAGTGAAAGTGCCAAATCCTAACCACTAGACCACCAGGGAACTCCCCCTTGTTCTTTCATTTGAAACAAAATCCCATCTTCTCATTGTGTTTAACTTTCTCTATCTTTATGAAATTAAACAGTTACTTATCTCAGTCTTGAAAGGCTGTCTTTGAATGGGAGTGTCCCTATGAAGTCTGCATGTGTCCAGTGCCTGTGCTGGGAGAGCTGGATCTAAAGTGAGCATGGGTCACATCGTTCCTTGAGGTGTGCTGGCAGCTACCACCTTGGTAGGAGGTAGCGCTGGCGATGGAAGGGTTAAAACCAGAGCCATGTGTGAGCTAGGACTTCTCCTCTGCGAAATGGTTGTCACTGCCCTATCAGGGGTGGAGTCTGGCCCCAAAGTGTTGGATCAGAAGTCATGAGGTTTAGTTCTGAGCTGGTTCTATTCCTTCTAAGTGTGCGCTCTCCCCCTGGCAAGGGCACTTCTTCCTTAGTGGACAGTAGTGCTGGAGCAAGAGGGGCTCAAGTACACACCTGTTGTGGGCTGGGGTGCAGGCTGGGATAGTCCCAGCAAGCCATTCAGTGCCCTAGGTAGTTTACAATCTTCTGCCTCTGTGTATTCACTGTCAACAGCTGCCCTCACCCCATTTAGAGGCAGGGCCAGGTCTGAGCTTGCTCTGTTTCCTCCAAGTGTATGTACCCCCCTCCCCAAGCAATGGCACATTCACCCCAGCAGAGAGAAGAGCCAGAGGAAGAGGAACTGGAGGACGTGCTCAGTGCCGGCCAGGGTGCTGGGATGGTCCCAGCAGGCCAATCAGAGTCTCAGGTAGCTCCCAATCTGCTGACTCTGAATGTTCACTGGAAATGTCCACCATTGCCCTGTTCAGAGGCAGGGCCAGGTCTGAGCTAGCTCTGTTCTCCCCAGTGTAAAATCTTGACAATGGCAGCCTTTGCTCTAGTAGAGAGTTGAACTGGAGCAAGAGGGACTAGAGCAGACACTCAATGTGGGTTAGGGTGCGTGCTGGGCTGGTCCTGTGAAACCAGCCAGAGTCCCAGGCCATTTTCAGTCTGCTTCTTCTTACTCATTCCTGGGAATAAGCAAGCCTGTGCATGTTCTGTTCATGAGCAGACTCTCAGCCCTTACAGCCCTCTAGTAAGCCCCACTGGTTTGCAAACCAGCTAAGGGGACTGGTCTTCCCAGTGTCGGACCCCAGGGCTGGGGTGCCCATTATGTGTCTCAAACCTTTCACTCCCCAGTGAGGACTCCCAAGCCTGGGATATCCCCCTCCTCTTCTGTGTTCCCTGCTATGGGCACAGGTCCTGACCTGATCACTTCTCCTTTCCTACTTGACTCTTTGTGTATCTTTCTTTACAGTCCTGGTTATAGAATAGCCTTTCTGCCAGCCTCCAGCTTGTTTTCAGCAAGAGTTGCTCCACATGTAGATGTATTTCTGATGTGTTTTTGGAGAGAGTGAGTTCAGCGTCATCCTACTCTATCACCTTGATCTCCCCCTAGAAAGTGGATCCTCTAGCACCTCTTTCAGAGGTGTTGTCTGGTGGTCTCTTTACTGCTTGTGCCTCTAAGGTTGCTGGTGACTTTTTGCCAGTGTCACTGCTGTTGTTGCTAGCTTTGCTGCCTTGGGCACAAGGATGGCCAGTGTCCTGCATCTAGGATCTCCTGTGTCACAACTCCACAGCTGCAGGGGGAGAGGGATGATTGAGGGGGAGCCGGGATCATGGGTATCTTTGCCATATCTTGTATTGTCAGGTTCATGGGTGCCACTGCTACGATGGGGATAGGAGAGCAGAGTCATGGGCACCTCTTTAGTTAGATAGACAGATTGCAGGCCCAACTGCTGCTGCTGCCCAGTTCCTTGTGGCCACAGGTGATGCTGAAGCTGGGAGGCTGGAGTTGTGTGTGTCACTCTATCTCCTGCTGCTACTGTGTTCTCTAGGGCTGTGGGCTCAGCTATTACAGCCAGGGGTCCACCATCACAGGTGTCATCTCTGCTATCTCCCTTGGTTCCACCTCCTCTATGTGTTCCAGTACACCCACTTTTAGATGTACAGATATGGGGAATTCCCCAGAATACTTGTGTGTTGGGCAGAGACACTTTTGTTGGTTGTAGATAGATGGGGAGAGAAAAAAGAGTGTCTCATGCTTCCATGATGCTAACATCACTCTCTTTGTAAATAATCTTCATCTTTATTCAATAATGCTTTTATGTTACTTGGAAAGAGTTATATTTTCAGGTCTTAATTTTAATTTGTTAGGAAGGACTAGAGCAGCATTTAGTCTGTCATTAATTTTCACCATGACTGATTTTTCTAAAGATTGTCTTGTATATCACAAGGAATCTCACTCTAGCTGGTGACAGAATGAACACTTCCATGAACCATGTAAACTACAATCACTATTCTATCTTTTTAGGTAGTTCTTTCCATAATCTTGCATAGTTTTCTCTCTCTCTTCTGCTGACCAGTACTCAGCTAAACACTAAAGTTGAAACTTCTTCAGATCCTTGTAGTTCTCTACAGATTCAACTTAAGTTACCTACTCCCCGTTTCCAACAGGACCTACAAAATCAATAATGCTACAATTGCAAGAGCCTTTAAAGGTCATTTAATTCAACATTAATATTTTTCAGATAGGAAAAGTGAGTCAGATATTAAATGACTTAAGTTATATATATATATATATTCTCTGGCAGACCTAGAACTAAGAATGGATTTCTTAAGTCTTAGTACAGTGTTGTATTAACTAATTTCCACCATGCTTCATTCAAGGTATCTCTAAAATTTGTCTTTTTTCAACTTCAAATTCAAAATATTCTTTAAAGTCAAGTCAAATGTGTACTTGAAAGTAGAGACTCACTGAAGGCAGTCAAGATTTCACAAAGGAAGTTATGCCAAATAGATTTTGAAGGATGGGTACAAAATCATGCAGGCAGATAGGCATATAGAAGAGTATGAATGAATACTCACAGAGGCAACTATTCACAAATCATTGTGGCTTGAAACTGTATGGTGAATTCTGGGGAACTATAAATACCGTGGTATGGATGGAGCAATGACTATGATAAAAAAAATTCAATTTTTATTCTGTAGGAAATGATTCACTGAAGCATGAGAATAAATCAGATTTTTATTTTAGATACATCACTCTGGAATCAGTATGAAGGAAAGATTAAAGAGTATGGGAAAGTTGTGGAGAGTTTAGATCCAGAATAATTAGATGACTACTGCAATCATCCAGGCAAGAAATACAGAGAACCTAACTTAAAGGAGTAAAAAAGTGTCAATGGGGAGGTTTTAAAAAAAGAGATAGATATCTAGATCTATATATCTATATATCTCTCTTTCTCTCTCTATATATATATCTTGAGTAGTAGATTCTTAGCTCTTATGACCAATTAAATGTGAAGTTTGAGAAGAAAAACTACAGATGCGATGGTTATGACTCCCAGATTTCTGATTCCTTTTGGTAATTTGGTAGGTGATAATCCCATTACCTAAGAAAAGGCGTTTAAGAGGATGAGTAGTTTTGAAAGAGATTATGAGTTCAGCATTAGATACACTAAATTTAAAAAGCCTAATGAATTTTTAGATTAAAAAGTTAGGTTTGCAGTTGACTGAATTAACTTCACGCAGGAGACCTGATCAAGATACAGGCATACCTCATTTTATTATGCTTTGCTTTATTGCACTTCACAGATATTGCATTTTTTACAATGCAGCATGGCATTTGTGGCAAACCTGCTTTGAGCAAGTCTATCGATACCATTCTCCCAACAGCATTTACTCACTTCATGTCTTTGTGTCACATTTTAGTAATTCTCACAATATTTCAAACTTCTTCATTATTATTATATTTGTTATGGTGATCTGTGATAAGTGACCTTTGATATTATTACTTTGACTCACTGAAGGCTCAGGTGGTTGTTGGCATTTTTTTAGCAATAAAGTATATTTAATTGCACAGTTAGACTACATTATTGTATAAACAACTTTTATATGCATTGGGAAACCAAAAAAATTCATGTGACTCATTTTATTGCAATATTTGCTTTATTGTGGTGGTCTGGAATTGAACCCAAAATATTTCTGAGGTATGCCTGTATATAAATTTGGGATCTATTAGTATGTAACTTATAGTGGAAACTGTGAGTGTGAATTAAAACACTCATATTGTGAAGATAAAAGAATAAGGTCAAGAACAGTACCCTGGAGAAAAACAACTTTTACATGTGGATGGAGAAGAAAGACCTACAAAAATACTGAGAGTAGGTGAGTCATAAGAGTGATTACTCAAAAGCTAAGTAAATATTTTAAAGAAGAGGTCAACAGTATAAAATATATAGAAAAGCCAATCAGAGAGTTAATCTTATCTGAATCTTACACTGAGGTAGGCCCAAGGCAGAAGATTCAGCTATCTTCTAAAACAGCAAAGTAAAATACGGGGTCTGATTTCTAATACACATTATTGCTCTGAATTTGGCATAATATGAAGAAAAATGCTGTTGATGCTGCTGTGGCAAGCCATTTAATAGCAAAATATACTGTAGAGATAAGAGGCCTATGTCAGTTTGCTAAGCATTGTAGCTTAATGTTTCCTTCAAGTCCACTTTTAATTACACCACTCTACAACTAAAGACAAAGGTAGACAGAGATGGGAAAAAGTGAAAACTTAAAAAGCCCAGAAAACAATCAGTGGGCAGAAGTAAGTCCTGACATATCAAAAATCACTCTAAATGTAAGTGGATTGAATTAATAATCAAAAGACACAGAATGGCTAGATGGATAAGAAAAACAGGACCCAATTAAATTCTGCCCACAAGAGACACCTTTCAGTTCTAAAGACATACATAGACTCAAAGTGAAGTATAGTAAGTCCCCTCCATACAAATGAGTTCCGTTCTGAGGGTGCGTTCATAAGTCCAATTTGTTCATAAGTCCAACAAAGTTAGCCTAGGTACCCAACTAACACAATCAGCTATATAGTACTGTATTGTAATAGGTTTATAATACTTTTCACACAAATAATACATAAAAAACAAAGACAAAAATAAAGAAAACATTTTTAATCTTACAGTACAGTACCTTGAAAAGTACAGTAGTACAGTATAACAGCTGGTATACAGGGGCTGGCATTGAGTGAACAGGCAAGAATAGTTACTTACTGGAGGAGGGAGAGGAGTTGGGAGATGGTAGAGCTGAAGGACTGTCAGCAACAGGAGATGGAGGGCAAGCTGCAATTTCACTCAGGCCTGACATTGATGGCACAGGTTCTGGTTCCTTGCTGGATTCAACTCTATCTACCCTCTTGAAAAAATGATTCAGTGATGTCTGGGTAGTAACTCTTTTTTTCTTATCATAGATGACACAGTAGCACTGGATTGTATTCTGAACAGCTGCTGCAACCTTCGTGTACCATTCTACATTCGGGTCTTGTGCCTCAGAAACTAACAGTGCCTCCTCAAATAAAGAAAATCCCCTTGCCATTTCCTGCGTCGTGAATCTCTTTGGATCTTCAGTTACTTCTTCTTCTTGTCCCTATTCATCCTATCTCTGGGCCTCCAATTCCATCAGGTCTTCAGTAGTAAGCTCCTCATGTTGCAGAACAAGGAGTTCAATGAAGTTGTCCTCTTGCAGATCTAGCTCCAGCTTCTCACTGAGGGTCACTAAGTTGATGAAAATCTCTTTGGACTCCTCATCCACCATCTCAAATCCACGAAAATCATGAACAAACTGCGGGCAAAGATTCTTCCAAACCCCATTCATGGTGACAGCCGTAACCTTACGCCAAGCGAAGTCAATGTTTTTATGGCCTTGTAGATGTTATACTCCTTCCAAAATTGTGACAAAGTTGTTCCTGATTCGTCACTCGCCTTTACTGCCTGAGGAAAAGTGTGATGTAAATGATATTTCTTGAAAGTCGCTATAACTCCCTGGTCCATAGGTTGGATAAGCGATGTAGTATTCGGTGGCTGATGCACTACTTTGATGTTGGGATGAAAGTCGTCCATGAATGGGGGGTGGCCCAGAGCATTGTTGAGCAGTGAAAGAATTTTGAATGGGACATTCTTCTCCAAGCAATATTTCTCTACCTCCAGAATAAAGTGGTGGAAAAACCAGTCCTGGAAAATGACCTGTGTAACCCAGACCTTGGGGTTACTCTTCCAAACGACAGGAAGAGAGCCCTTGGCTATGTTTTCAAGGGCTCTTGGGCTTTCTGAATGATTAACTAAGAGAGGCTTTACCTTTATATCACCGGAAGAATTGCCACAAAACAACAGAGTTAGCCTATCCTTTGCTGCTTTATAGCCTGACAAAAACTTTTCCTCCTTACTGATGTAACTTTGGTCTGGCATCCTCTTCCAGTACAGTCCTGTCTCATCCACATTAAAAACCTTCTTGGGTAAATATGTGCCTTCATCAATAATTTCTCAAAGGATTTTAGGAAATTCCTGGGCAGCTACCATATCTGCACTCACTGCCTCGCCACTTACTTTTACGTTGTGAAGGTTGGCTCTAGCCTTGAACCAATGAAACCAGCCATGGCTGGCATTAAAAGATGCGCCTTCTGATTCTTCACTGTGTTTATTCTTCAAGTCTTCATAAAGGCTTTTAGCTTTCTCTTGAATCAGCATTAAGCTGAGCAGGACTCGATGCTGATGCTGATCCTGCATCCACACACTGAGAAGTTTCTCCATTTCCTCCATCACTTTTGTACACTTCATCAGTATTATTGTCAACATCATTGGCACAGCAGACTTCACATGTTCCATGATCTTGTCCTTGTCCTTTAGAATCGTGCCAATGGTTGAATGAGTCATGTTATAAAAACAAGCGACATCTACTATCTTTTTGCCTCGCTCCACTCTCTCAACTATTTTGACTTTTGTTTCCATCATTATCGTTTGGTGCTCCTTAGTATCAGCTACATCACCACTGCTTTTACACTTGCTTCCAGACATCCTGGGCTTGAAATAAAGATACTATACTACTATACTCTATACAGTACTGAACAGTAAAGTACACAAAAGCACAACCACTTGTAGAGAATGCACACATGTGACAGTGTATGCCAGACACATTAACTAACTTACGTGATTTGACATGTAAAGGCATGTATGCATCTTTGAAAGTTCACAACTTGAAGGTTCATACATAGGGGACTTACTGTAATAAAAGGATATATTCCATGGAAGTGTAAACAAAAAGAAAATGCAGATACTCATATCAAACAAAATGGACTTTAAGCCAAAAATGGTAACAATAGACAAGGTAATTATATAATGATAAAGGGACAATATATCAAGATGACATAACAATCATAAATATATATGCACCCAACATCAGAACACCTAATTATGTTAAACAAACACTAACAGGTCTAAAGGGAGAAATAGACAGCAATACAATAATACTAGGGGACTTCATAACCCAGTATCAACAACTGATAGATCCTCCACTCAGAAAATCTACAAAGAAATGTTGGAATTGAACCATAAATTTAGACAAAATGGACTTAGACCTATGTAGACTATTCCATAAAACAGCATCAAAATACACACTCTTCTCAAGTGCACATGGAACACTTTCCAGGATAGGTCATGTGATAGGACACAAAACAAGTCTTAGCAAATTTAAGAAGAAGGAACTCATACCAACAATCCTTTCTGACCACAATGATATAAAACTAGAAATCAACAGGAGGAAATGTGGAAAATCTACACATATGTGAAAACTAAATGACACTTCTGAAGAACCAATGGGTCAGAGAAGAAATCAAAAGGGAAATATAAAAGTATCCTAATTCTGCCCATGGGCCACTGCCAGATGCATGGGAGGGGCGGGGCACAGCCTGCAGGCTCAGGGACCTTCCTTACCCCAGTCCTGGATAAAGCAACCTCCTGCTTGCCAGGAAGCTGGCATGGCAGGGACCTGGCCTGCGAGTTACCTCCGGCAGCCCAGCACCACAGCAGGAGCCCGCGGGGTGGGCTTGCCTTGCTGGGCCAAGAATGGGCCCTGCAGCCAGGGCTGTGTGCATGTGTACTGAGTGGTGCCCTTGCCTGCTCTGAAGTGGAGAGTGAATGGTAGGCTGTGGCTTCCAGGGAGGATGGGACCCAGGTTTCTTAGGGTGACTGTGCTTCTAGGAAATGTTGGGAAACCTGGAAAGTTGCATGAGTCACTGTTGCTTTTGAACTAGAAATGCCTTACTTGGCGTTAGATGGAACAGGGAGAAGAATGAGTACCTCACAGGTCCAGAGAGGTTGCTCCAGTAATAGAGAACCCCTTTTGAGGTGTTGTGATGCACAGAGGGACTTGGAGCTTGCTATTGGTGGAGTTCTTTGGGCTGAACAGCAAATTAAAGATAACTTGTGAGAGGTCAAAGTCCAGATTCACAGCTGCATAAGTCGTCACCTGGAATGCCTTCAAAGCTGTGAGGTGTGGGTATATGAACAGATAGATCTCATCTATCAGCTTAAAGAGAAGGTACTTCAGCAGCAGACCCAGCAGCTCAACTGGTTACTGGGCCAGTTCAGTTGTCTTATTCATCAACTGGATTGCACCCAAAACAAAGATTGCTAGATCACAATCAAGTCTCCGTGTGCCTGGACAGACTGGGCAGTTTGACCCTCAAACCTAAAGATTCCACTGTCCTACTCTTTGAAGCCAACATAACTGCCCTGCGCCAGGCCATCACCATATTTGGGTCTCTCAAGACCATTGAAATTCCCGAGCACTTTATGGCTCATGCTAGTTCATCAAATATTGGGTCTTTCCTGGAGAAAAGAGGCTATATACCATTGTCAGAGCAGAAGTCAGTATCCAGCACCACAGCTGTCATTCTCAGCGAATGGCTCCTTGGTAGCAAACCTGACAATGGTCACCAGGCTCCTTACATACCCAGCACCAATCTCCAGGACTGGATCACCCAAAAAGCAGACCTTGGAGAATAGTCAGACTTCTGCCAGAGCCTGCAATTTCTTCAATAATGTCTGAGGCAACGTAAAGGGCTTGGAAAACTGGCTCCACAAGAGTCAGCAACAAGAAGTTTCTGAAAAACCAAGTTACTAAAAGTGTAACAGCTATTCTACTACCAGTTCTTACTCCATTGAAATTGAAAAGGTTGGAGATCTAGGGCTTCTTGATCAAGATGAGATGGACCTTTCTGATTGGCTGGTGACTCCCCAGGAATCCCATAAGCTTGAGAAGTCTGGGAATGGCAGATGTGAAACCAGTGAGAAGTTTAAGCTCTTGTTCCAGGTGTTCCCAGGAGTCCTACAGTGTGTATGATTGGCTTGTCAAGCCTGATTCCTGTACCAATTGCCCAAAGGTGTGGAGACTGAAAATCCGGTCAGTCTGAAGTGCCTGAATAACCACTTGAAGTCCAAGAAACCCATGTCCGCTCCCAGTGTGATTACTGAGGATTGGCTTGTTCAGAACCATCAAGACCCATATAAAGTAGAGGAGGTCTGCAAAGCCAATGAGCCCTGTATAAGCTTTGCAGAGTGCATGTGTGATGAAACCTGTGAGAAGGAAGCTCTGTGTAAATGGCTTCTGAAGAAAGAAGGAAATGATGAAAATGGTATGCCTGTGGAACCAAAACCTGAACCTAAGAAACATAAAGATTCCCTGAATATGTGGCCCTGTCCATTCAGAAAAGAGGCAACAGAACAAGCTAAGGCACCAAAGGCAATGGCTTCTTCTAGAATTGCTGATTCCTTCTAAATCATAAACAACAGTCCCTTGTCAGAGTGGCTCATTACTCCCTCATGCAAAGAGGGATGTTCCAAGGAAGTGCCTCTTACCAAGGACAGAGCTTGCAAACAAAAGCTTACAAGCCTCTCGGCCACTTCCTGGTTTCGCTTTAACACAGCCGCCTGGGTCTTGCCAGGAAAGAAGAGAGGAAATTTTAGCCAGTTATCTTCAGGAGAAAACAAGTGGCTACTTCGAAAGAAGGCCAAGGAAGTATTACTTAATTGGCCCCTACAGGAGGAACACAACTTTCCCCCAGACCTTTACAGCCCCACCAGCAGTTCGTGATCTCTTTGCCTGTTTGCAGTTTAAAGTTGATTTTTAAAAAAAGGTTGTATCGAACTCCTTTACAGATGTGAAAAAATGGAGTACTAGAGTCAAGCAAATTTTCTGCAGATTATCACAAATCCATGAGCTGAGTGACTGTGGCTTGCCAAATCATTGTGTTTCTGGGTCTGATGTAGTTCCTTTCCTGTCTAATTTCGAACTAATGAAGAAAAATAATGTCATCAAATTATGTGTTACTGTGTAAAAGAAAAAGTCTGTTTGTTGATGCTGAGGTGATTCAGTTTCTTCTTATAGCAGCATTAATTCACCCCTACACTAGAAACACAGCATCTTAATGGCTAGGTCTTCTTCATAAGCCTCCATGGCTCCTTAGATGGGGTTGTTATTAGAAGTACATTAAAAAACTGTAGTTTTAAAAATGAAATAGTTCTATAATTAAGGTGTATTGTGTATTCTAAAGCTAGTAAACTTACCTAACTTTTTGATTGCCCTTCTTTGGATGCTTCCCTTGCTGTGGGTTTTCTTCCATTACTGGTGAATTCTTCTGTTTCATTAATATACAATATATTACACACAAATAATTAACCTTGCCAATATAGTGTTTTTTTCTTACCAAAATATGTATTAACAATCCTGGCAAATTTTGACATTAATTACAAAACATTTTAGCTTACATGCCAGGTTCAACATTATTTTTCTTCTTTTGAAAGAAACTCAGTTACTGCAAGTTTTGTCTTTATTCCCTTCTCTAAACATCATTATTAAAGTATCTAGACAGCTCTTTCAGAAGGGCTCAATATTGCTTGAAGTCTATATTCAGGGTAGTCCTAGTCTCTTTCAAAATATTCTGAAAAACTACAGGCAGAAGAGTCCCAGTGCTGAGTAATCAAAAAGCAAAAGACAAGACATGTTGGAAATGTAATACTTGAACTATTCACTATCCTAAGTGTTATTGGTGCATCCTGTGTAAATGGAAGATGAACTTGCCACTTAGGCATAAATTAAATGTCCTCTCACTGCAAGCATAGCATACTTATACCTCTAAAAGTATAATGCAGTGACATATTAGTGAATAGGCTGTTTTGAACACTTATGCCTTGGGGTGTTTATTGAAGCTTTATGAAAACTATTGATGTTTCCTCGGTATCCTTAAAGTTATGTCCATGCTTTAAAAAGTTTCTCTGTAGGACAGAAATGGTACTTATACCATGTTTTAAAATTCTCTAAGACGAGACATCTTAGCTGCTTTCCAGGCATTTAAATTATTAAGCCACTCAACTTGCCTTTGTGTTATTGGAAATACTTTTAAAGTTTGTACTTGTGGTCATCTAGAAAGCCCTTTTGGGGAAACTTCACAGTCCCAGTGTCATTGCCATACAGCTTCATTAGAATTCTTGAACCACAGCTGAAACTAGCCTATTATTTTTTAGTTCCCAAGATACAATTTAGAACTTTAAAAGTAAAGGCGGTGGGTAAAAACTTAAGAAGGAGCCTTTCCATTATCTTAGGTTGCAGGAAACTTTGTAGTTTTTGAGGTTTAACACATTGTGTATCCCTCAATTAACATTAATCACTATGCTAATGTGTATGTAAAGCATTCTTTGGCACTAATGCATTTGTATCTCCCTCCATTCGAAGGATAACAGCCAAAAAAAAAAGTAACTCAGAGAGGGGGATCAAGATAGTGGAGGAGTATTACATGGAGCTCACCTTCTCCCACAAAAATATTAACAATACATCTACAAGTGGAACAATTCATACAGAACAGCTATTGAACGCCAACAGAAGACCTCAGACTTCCAAAAAAAAAAAAGAAACAAAGTAAACCACCACGTAACTGGGCAGGACAAAAGGAAAAAGAAAAAGAAGGAATTGGAATGGTGCCTGCACCACAGGGAGGAAGCTGTGAAGGAGGAAAGGCTCCCACACCCATGGAAGTCTCCTCACTGGTGGGGAGACGAGACTGGATGGAGGAGGAGCTTCAGAGCCTAGGAGGAGAGCACAGCAACTGGTTAGTGGAAGGCAAAATGGAAAGTACCCTGCACAGAAGTTCAGCACCGCCTCCCTGTGATCCCCAGACTGAGACACTCATCTGTTGGTGCAGGTGGGTGCTGGGTGCTGAAGCTCAGGCTTCAGAGACCAGATCCAGGGAGAAGATCAGGGTTGGCTGCATGGAAACAGCCTGAGGAGACTGGGCTGTGGTAACTGATGGTGTACTCGTTAGAAGCCTGGGCCTGCCAGAGAGGTGAGGTGCCATTATTGGGGAGAGAATGAGGAGAGGGGTGGGACCACCATAAGAGCTTCTTTCCCTGTGAGCACTCCCAGGCAACAGGACACCACCTACATGAGCTCTGGGGGTGGGCACAAGTCACTGAGTCATCATGGGCTCCAGAGGTGGCCACCAGCACTGTTATGAGACCTGTGAGTAGGCGCTAGGCCCTGCCTCTGCTTTCCTGGGAAGGCACAGATAGCATCTGCCTAAAGGAAATCTTCAAGCAGGGGCCATGCCTTGCCCCCACTGTCCTGGGAGGGCAGATAGCGCCCACCCTTAGGAAATCAGTGAGCAGGCAGCCAGGCCCTGCCCCTGCTGTCACAGGAGGGTGCAGATAGTGCTCTCCTCTAGGAAATCTGTGAGCAGGTGCCAGGCCTTGCCCCTGCTATCCTGAGAAAGTGTGGAGAAGAGCCGCCTATAGGAGATGCTTGAGCAGGTGTCAGGCCCTACTCCCGGTACCCTGGAGCATGCAAGGGCCATTTTACCTGCACACCCCATATCAAGGAGATAATGGCCAGCACGTGTTGAAGAAGGAGGCAGCAAGCATCCAAACTAAAAGCAGCCCCTCAATTCCAGGAAAGAAGGCTGAATAGAAGGACTTGAGCTCAGTTCCTCTCGGGAAAACACCAAAATCACAACTAACTGAACAACCTTCAATAAAAAAAACCTGGAACCTACAAAAAATATATTTTACATTCAAAGAAAAAGAGCAAGCCACAACGAGATAGAAGGAGGGGAGCTTTTGTGACATAATCAAATCCCATACATTCTGGGTGGGCAACCCACAAACTGGAAAATAATTATATCACAGAGGTTCTCCCATAAGAGTGAGAGTCCTGAGCCCCATATCACCCTCGCCAGCCTGAGGGTCTGGCATTGGGAGGAGAAATCCCCAAAGCATTTGGCTTTGAAAGCCAGCAGGTCTTAAGTGCAAGAGCTCCATAGGACTGGGAGAAGCAGACTCGATTCTTGGAGGGTATGCACAAGGTTTCACGTACACTGAGATGCAGCACAAAGCAGTAACTCCATAGGAGCCAGGGGTGGGCCTACCTATGATCTTAGAGGGTCTCCTGGGGAGGTAGGAGTCAGCTGTGGTTCACTGTGGGGGCAAGGACACTAGTGGCAGAAGCCCCAGAGAATATTGATCAGTGTGAGCTCTATCAGAGATTGCCATTTTGGCATCAAGACCTGGCCCTACCAAACAGCCTACAGGCTCCAGTGCTGGAACACCTCAGGCCAAACCACCAGCAAGATAAGAACACAGACCCAGCCATCAGCATACAGGGTGCCTAAAGCCATACTGAGCTCACAGCCACTTATAGACACACCTCTTGACACAGCCCTGCCCACCAGAGGGACAAGACCCAGCTCCATGAACCAGTGGACAGGCACAATTTCCTCCCATCAGGAAGCCACCACAAGCTTCAGGACTAACCTAACCCACCAGAGGGAAGACACCAGAAGCAAGAGGAGCAACAGTCCTCCAGCCAGCAGAAAGGAATCCACAAACACAGAAAGTCAGATAAAAAGAGACTGCAGAGAAATATGTTTCAGATGAAGGAACAACACAAAAACCCACAAGAAAAACTAAATAAAGAGTAGATAGGCAACCTAACTGAAAAAGAATTCAGAGTAATGATAGTAAAGATGATTCAAGATCTCAGAAAAAGAATGGAAGCACAGACTGAGAAGTTACAAGAGATGTTTAATAAAGAGCTTGAAGTTTTAAAGAATAAAAAGAGATGAACAATACAATAAATGGAATGAAAAATACACCAGAAGAAATCAATAGCAGAATAACTGAGGCAGAAGAATGAATAAGTGAGCTGGAAGACAGAATGTTGGAAATCACTTCCACAGAACAGAACAAAGAAAAAAGAATGAAAAGAAATGAGGGAAGTCTCAGAGACATCAAGGACAATATTAAACCATTCGCATTATAGGGATCCCAGAAGGAGAATAGAGAGAGAAAGGGCCTGAGAAATATTTGAAGAGATTATAGCCCTAAGTTTCCCTAACATGGGAAATAAGAGTCACTCAAGTCCAGGAAGGGCAGAGTACCATACAACATAAATGCAAGGAGGAACACACTGAGACACATATTAATCAAACTGACAAAAATTAAAGACAAAAAGTACTAAAAGCAACAAGGGAAAAGTAACAAATAATATACAATGGAACCCTAAGGTTATCAGTGGATTTTTCAGCAGAAAATCTACAGGTCAGAAGGGAGTAGCATGATATATTTAAAGTGATGACAGGGAAAAACCTACAACCAAGAAAACTCTACCCAGAAAGGATCTCATTCAGATTCAATGGAATAATCAAAAGTATTACAGACAAGCAAAATCTAAGAGAATTCAGCACCACCAAACCACAGTTACGATAAATCCTAAAAGGATCTTCTCTAGGTAGAAAAGAAGAGGCCACAACTAAAACCAAGAAAATTATGAATTAGGAAGCTCAATAGTAAAGGCAAACACAAAGTAAAGGTAAAAAACCATCCACACACAACATAATATCAAAACCAGCAGTCGTGAGAAGAGGAGAGTACCAATGCAAGATATTGGAAATGCATTTGAAATTAAGACATCAGCAACTTAAAACAATCTTGTTCATATACAGAATGTTATAGCAAAACCACATGAGAACTGCAAACCAAAAATCTACAATAGATACACACATAAAAAAGAAAAAGCAACCAAACATATCACTAAAGATAGACATTAAATCATGAGAGAAGAGAACAAAAGAGGAAGGGAAGAAAAAAGACCTTCAAAAACAAATCCAAAACAATTAACAAAATGGTAATAAGAACATTCATATCGATAACTACCTTAAATGTAAATGGATTAAATGTTCCTACCAAAAGACATAGACTGGCTGAATGGATACAAAAAAAGACCCATATACATGCTGTCTAGAGGAGACCAACTTCAGGTCTAGGGACACATACAGACTGAAATTGAGAATAAGGAAAAATATTCCATGAAAATGGAAATTTAAAAAAGCAGGAGTAGCAATACTCATATTACACAAAATAGACTTTAAAATAAAGACTGTTACAAGAAACAAAGAAGGGCACTACATTATGATGAAAGGATCAATCCAAGAAGATATAACAATTGTAAATATATATACACTCAACATAGGAGCACCTCAATATATAAGGCAAATGCTAACAGCCCTAAAAGGAGAAATTGACAGTAACACGGTATTAGTGGGGAACTTTAATACCCCACTTTCATCAATGGACACATCATCCAGACAGAAAATCAATTAGGAAACACAGGCCTTAAATGAAACATTAGACCAGATGGACACAATTGATATTTATAGAACATTCCATTGAAAAGCAGCTGAATGTACTTTCTTCTCAAGTGCACACGAAACATTCTCCAGGATAGATCACATCTTGGGTAACAAATCAAGCCTCGATAAACTTAGAAAAATTGAAATCATACGAAGCATCTTTTCGGCCCACAGTGATATGTGATTATAAATAAATTAGAGGAAAATGAAGTGTAAAAAACACAAATATGTGGAGGCAAAACAGTATGTTACTAAACAACCAACGGATCACTGAAGAAATTGAAGAGGAAATAAAAAAATACAGAGAGACAAATGACAACAAAAACACGATGATCCAAAACCTTTGGGACACAGCAAAAGCAGTTCTAAGAAAGAAGTTTATAGGGATACAATATTACCTCAGGAAACAAGAAAAATCTCAGGTAAACAAACAAATCTTACACCTAAAGCAACAAGAGAAAGAGGAACAAACAAAACCCAAAGTTAGTAGAAGGAAAGAAATCATAAAGATCAGAGCAGAAATAAATGAAAAATAGACGAAGAAAACTATATAAAATATCAATGAAACTAAAAGCTGGTTCTTTGAGAAGATAAAAAAAATTGATAAATTTTTAGCCAGACTCACCAACAAAAGAAGGGAGAGAACTCAAATCAATAACAGTAGAGGGGGGACCTACAAGATGGCAGAGGAGTAAGACATGGAGATCAACTTCTTCACCACAAATACATCAGAAATACATCTACATGTGGAACAACTCATACAGAACACCTACTGAACGCTGGCAGAAGACCTCAGACTTCCCAAAAGGCAAGAAATTCTCCACGTACCTGGGTAGGGCAAAAGAAAAAACAGAGACAAAAGAATAGGGACAGGAGCTGCACCTCTGGGAGGGAGCTGTGAAGGAGGAAACGTTTCCACACACTAGGAGGCCCCTTCACTGGCAGACACGGGGGGTGGGGGGGGAGGCTTCAGAGCCACAGAGGAGAGCGCAGCAATAGGGGTGCAGAGGACAAAGTGGAGAGATTCCTGCATAGAAGATCGGTGCTGACCAGCACTCACCAGCTTGAGAGTCTTGATTGTTCACCTGCTGGGGCAAGTGGGAGCTGGGAGCAGAGGTTCAGGGTTCGGAGGTCATATCCCAGGGAGAGGACTGGGGTTCGCTGCATGAACACAGCCTGAAGAGGGCTAGTGAGCCACAGCTAGCCGGGAGGGAGGCTGGGAAAAAGCATGGAACTGCCTAAGAGGCGAGAGACCATTGTTTCAGGGTGTGCAAGGAGAGGGGATTCAGAGCACCACCTAAACAAGTGCCAGAGACAGGCGCGAGCCACGGCTATCAGCGTGGACACCAGAGACAGGCATGAAACGCTAAGGCTGCTGCTGCAGCCACCAAGAAGCCTGTGTGAAATCATTGGTAACTATCCACACCTCCCCTCCTGGGAGCCTGCGTAGCCCACCAGTGCCAGGGTGCTGCGATCCAGGGACAACTTCCCCAGGAGAACACATGGCGCACCTCAGGCTGTTGCAACGTCACGCTGGCCTTTGCTGCTGCAGGCTTGCCCTGCATTCCATAACCCTCCCTCCCCCCAGCCTGAGTGAGCCAGAGCCCCCTAATCAGGTAGTACTTTAACCCCGTCATGTCTGAGTGGGGAACAGAGGCCATCAGGCAACCTACATGCAGAGGCAGGGCCAAATCCAAAGCTGAACTCCAGGAGCTGTGCGAACAAAGAAGAGAAAGGGAAATTTCTCCCAGCAGCCTCAGGAGCAGCGGATTAAATCTCCACAATTAACTTGATGTACCCTGCATCTGTCGAATACCTAAATAGACAACAAATCATCCCAAAATTGAGGCAGTGGACTTTGAGAGCAACTGTAGACTTGGCGTTTGCTTTCTGCATCTAATTTGTTTCTGGTTTTATGTTTATCTTAGTTTAGTATTTACAGCTTATTATCATTGGTAGATTTTATTGATTTGGTTGCTCTTTTCCTTTATATATATATATATGTGTGTATATATATATATATATTTTTTCCCTTTTTCTCTTTTTGTGAGTGTGTATGTGTATGCTTCTCTTTGTGATTTTGCCTGTATAGCTTTGCTTTTACCATTTGTCCTAAGGTTCTGTCTGCCCTTTTTTTTTTTCTTTGTATAGCTTTTAGCCCTTGTTATCATTGGTGGCTTTGTTTATTGGTTTGGTTGCTCTCCTTTCTTTTTTTTTTAATTACTTTTTAATTTTTTTATTGTTAATAATATTTCTTTATTTTAATAACTTTCTTTTATTTCACTTCTTTCTTCCTTTCTTTCTCTTTCTTTCTTCCTTCCTCTTTCTTTCTTTCTTTCTTTCTTTCTTTCTTTCTTTCTTTCTTTCTTTCTTTCTTTCTTTCTTTCTTTTCTTTCTTTCTTTCTTTCCTTCCTTCTTTCTCCCTTTTCTTCTGAGCCATGTGGCTGACAGGGTCTTGGTGCTCTGGCCAGGTATCAGGTCTGAGCCTATGAGGTGGGAGAGCTGAGTTCAGGACATTGGTCCACCAGAGAGTTCCCAGCTCCACATAACATCAAATGGCGAAAGCGTTCCGAGAGATCCCCATCTCAGTGCTAAGACCCAGCTCCACTCAATGATCAGCAAGCTACAGTGCTGGACACCCCATGCCAAACAACAAGACAGGAACACAACCCCACCCATTAGCAGATAGGCTGCCTCAAATCATAATAAGGTCAAAAACACCCAAAAAAACATCACTGAATGTGGTTCTGCCCACCAGAAAGACAAGATCCAGGCTCATCCCCCAGAACACAGGCACCAGTTCCCTCCACCAGGAAGCCTACACAACCCACTGAACCAAACTTACCCACTGGGGGCAGACACCAAAAACAACGGGAACTATGATCCTGCAGCCTGTGAAAAGGAGACCCCAAACACAGTAAGTTAAGCAAAATGAAAAGACAGAGAAACACACAGCAAATAAAGGAGCAAGGTAAAAACCCACCAGACCAAACAAATGAGGAGGGAATAGGCAGTTTACCTGAAAAAGAATTCAGAGTAATGATAGTAAAGATGATCTAAAATCTTGGGAATAGAATGGAGAAAATACAAGAAACGTTTAACAAGGACCTAGAAGAACTAAATGACAAACAAACAATGATGAACAACAAAATAAATGAAATTTAAAATTCTCTAGAAGGAATCAATAGCAGAATAACGGAGGCAGAAGAATGGATAAGTGACCTGGAAGATAAAATAGTGGAAATCACTACCGCAGAGCAGAATAAAGAAAAAAGAATGAAAAGAATTGAGGATGGTCTCAGACCTCTGGGACAACATTAAATGCACCAACATTCGAATTATAGGGGTCCCAGAAGAAGAAGACAAAAAGAAAGGGACTGAGAAAATATTTGAGGAGATTATAGTTGAAAACTTCCCTAATATGGGAAAGGAAATAGTCAATCAAGTCTAGGAAGCACAGAGAGTTGCATACAGGATAAATCGAAGGTGAAACATGCCAAGACACATATTAATCAAACTATCAAAAATTAAATACAAACAAAAATATTAAAAGCAGCAAGGGTAAAACAACAAATAACATACAAGGGAATCCCCATAAGGTTAACAGCTGATCTTACAGCAGAAACTCTGCAAGCTAGAAGGGAGTGGCAGGACATATTTAAAGTGATGAAAGGGGAAAACCTACAACCAAGATTACTCTACCCAGTAAGGATCTATTCAGATTCGATGGAGAAATTAAAACATTTATACACAAGCAAAATGTAAAAGAAATCAGCACGACCAAACCAGATTTACAACAAATGCTAAAGGAACTTCTCTAGGCAGGAAACACAAGAGAAGGAAAAACCAGTGCCTTTCAGTGACATGATAAACGCAAAAGCCTGATTTCTCTTAGTTGAGGTGAAGCTAGGAGACTGGAACTTAGAGGACATAGTTGAGAACACTAATTCTTGAAGTTTGGATTCAAAAAAGAAAAGAGATGAGACAGCCATTGAAGAGGAGAATACATATCACATGAAAATTCCATAGCATGTCAAACATCGGTTGTGACTAATTTTGGAATGGGAAAACAATATCCCTCAATTCTCAAGAATGAAAGGATCTTAAAGTCATCAAATAAAATCTCCATCCAAAAAAAAAGTAGAAATGAAAAAGAATAAATTAAAACTTGCACCACAGTAATCCAAAAGATAAGAGACTACTACAAAAAAATATATGCCAATAAAACAGACAACCTAGAAGAAATGGACAAATTATTACAAAGATGCAACCTACCAAGACTGAACCAGGAAGAAATGGAAAATATGAACAAACCAATCACAGGTACTGAAATTGAAACCGTGATTAAAAAGCTTCTAACAAACAAAATCCCAGGGCCAGATGGCTTCACAGGCAAAGTCTATCAAACATTTAGAGAAGAGTTAACACCTATCTTTCTGAAAGTCTTCCAAATAATTGCAGAGGAAGAAACACTCCCAAGCTCATTTTATGAGGCCACAATCTCCCTGATACCAAAACCAGAAAAAGATACCACAAAAAAGAAAACTATAGGCCAATATCACTGAAGAACATAGATGTGAAAATCCTCAGCAAAATACTAGCAAACAGAATCCAACAGCACATTAAAAGAATCATACACCATGATCAAGTGGGGTTTATCCCAGGAAAGCAAGGATTCTTTAATATCCACAAATCAATCAGTGTGACACACCATATTATCAAACAGAAAAATAAAAACCATACGATAATCTCAATAGATACAAAAAAAGGTTTTGACAAAATTCAACACCCTTTTAAGGTAAAATCTCTCCAGAAAGTGGGCATAGAGGGAACTTACCTCATCATAATATCGGCCATATATAAAAAACCCACAGGTAACATCATTCTCAATGGTGAAAATTTGAAAGCATTCCCTCTAGGATGAGGAATAAGGCAAGGACGTCCAC
The DNA here is from genome assembly GCF_028564815.1 of Eubalaena glacialis. Lineage (NCBI taxonomy): Eukaryota > Metazoa > Chordata > Mammalia > Artiodactyla > Balaenidae > Eubalaena > Eubalaena glacialis. The sequence goes on along the minus strand of NC_083736.1, from coordinate 58,859,694 downwards.
TGTCACCACTTTTGAGAGCCACAACTACTGAGCCCACGTGCCACAACTACTGAAGCCCACACGCTTAGAGCCTGTGCTCTGCAACAAGAGAAGCCACCACAAGGAGAAGCCTGTGCACCACAACAAAGAGTAGGCCCCACTCGCCACAACTAGAGAAAGTCCATGCACAGCAACGAAGACTCAATGCAGCAAAAAAAAAAAAACAAAAAAAACTGAAATTAGACACTGTCTAACACCGTAGACAAAAATAAACGTGAAATGGGTCAAAGACCTAAATGCAAGGTCAGACGCTATAAAGCTCTTAGAGGAAAACATAAGCAGAACACTCTCTGACATAAATTTCAGCAATATCTTTTTTGATCCACCTCCTAGATTAATGAAAATAAAAACAAAATAAACAAATGGGACCTAATTAAACTCAAAAGCTTCTGCACAGCAAAGGAAGCCATAAACAAAACAAAAGACAACCCACAGGATGGGAGAAAATATTTGCAAACAAAGTGGCCAACAAAGGATTAATCTCCAAAAGATAAAAATAGCACATGCAGTTCAAAAAAAAAAAAAGCCACCTAATTAAAAAATGGGCAGAATATCTAAATAGATGTTTCTCTAAAAAAGACATACAGATGGTCAAAAAGCACATGAAAAGATGCTTGACATTACTAATTATCAGAGAAATGCAAATCAAAAGTACGATGCAAGTAAAGTAAAATCAAAGTACACCAGTCAGAATGGCCATCTGCAAAATGTCTACAACAATAAATGCTGGGGAGGGTGTGCAGAAAAGGAAACCCTCTTACACTGTTGGAGGGAATGTAAATTGGTACAACCACGATGGAGAACAGTATGGTGGTTCGTTAAAAAACTATAATCGAGGACTTCCCTGGTGGCACAGAGGTTAAGAATCCACCTGCCAATGCAGGGGACATGGATTCCAGCCCTGGTCCGGAAAGATCCCACATGCCATGGAGCAACTAAGCCCGTGTGCCACAACTACTGAGCCTGCACTCTAGAGCCTGTGAGACACAACTACTGAGCCTGTGTGCCACAGCTACTGAAGACCACATGCCTAGAGCCAGTGATCCACAACAAGAGAAGCCACCGCAATGCGAAGCTCACACACCACAATGAAGAGTAGCCCCCACTCACTGCAAATACAGAAAGCCTGCATGCAGCAACAAAGACCCAACGCAGACAAAAATAAATTAATTAATAAAAAAAAAAAACTAAAATAGAACTACCATATATTCCAGCAATCCCACTCCTCGGCATGTATCCTGAGAAAACCATAATTCAAACAGGTACATGCACCACAATGTTCATTGCAGCACAATTTACAATAATCAAGACATGGAAGAAACCTAAATGTCCATTGACAGAGGAATAGATAAAAAAGTTGCGGTACATATATACAATGGAATACCACTCAGCCATGAAAAAGAATGAAATAATGCCATTTGCAGCAACATGGATGAACCTAGAGATTATCATACTAAGTGAAGTAAGTCAGACAAAGACAAATATCATATGGTATCACTCATACGTGGAATCTAATTTTTTTTAAAAAGGAAAAGAAGCAAATGAACATATTTACAAATGGAAACAGACTTACAGATATCGAAAACAAACTTATGGTTACCAAATGGGAAACATAGGGGGAGGAATAAATCATAAGCTTAGGATAAACACACAGAAACTACTATATATAAGATAGATTACCAACAAGGACCTACTGTATAGCACAGAGAACTCTACTCAATATTCTGTGATAACCTACATGAGAAAAGAATCTAAAAAAGAATAAATATATGTACCTGTATAACTGAGTCACTTTGATGTACACCTGAAAGTAACACAACATCGTAAATCAACTATACTCCAATAAAATAAAAATAAATAAATAACTTAAAATATGAAAAAATAAATGTATCTCAAAAAAGTGAAAATGGAAATAAAATATATCAAATCCTATGGGATGCTGGAAAAGTACTTCTGAGAGAAATGTTTATGTGATAAGTGTGTATATTAAGAAATAAGAATTATCTCAAAAAGCAACTGAGCTTTACACCTTAGTAAACTAGGAAAAGAACAAATTAAGCTCAAAGTTAGCATAAGGAAGAACATAATAAAGCTCAGAGTGAAAATAAATGATATAGCAAACAGAAAATCTATAAAAAGAATCAACAAAACTAAGAGCTGATTTTTTGAAATGATAGAACGGACAAATCTTTAGTGAGACTATGAAAAAGAGAGGACTCAAATGATATAACTAGAAATGAAAGAGAAGACATTACAAATGATACCACAGAAATGCATAGAATCATAAAAGACTACTATGAACAATTATATGACAACAAATTAGATAACCTAGAAGAAATAGTTAAATTCCTAGAAACACACAACCTACTAAAACAGAATCAGGAAGATACAAAAAATCTGAAGAGACAATTATGAGTAAAATTATTGAATGAGGAATCAAAACCCTCAGACACAGAAAACCCCAGGATCAGAAGGTCTTACTGGGAAATTCTATCTAATATTTAAAGAAGAATTAACATCAATATTTCTCAAAATCTTCCAAAATATTGAAGGGGAAGGAATACTTCCATAATTATTTTACAAGTCCAGCATTACCCTGATACCAAAGCCAGATAAGGAGACTACAAGAAAAGAACACTATATACCCTTATTCCTGATGATTACAGGGAGATCAGCTCAGTGCTTTGTGACCACCTAGAAGGGTGGGATAGGGAGGGTGGGAGCAAGACGCAAGAGGGAGAAGATATGGGGATATATGTATATGTATAGCTGATTCAATTTGTTTTAAAGCAGAAACTAACACACGATTGTAAAGCAATTATACTCCAATAAAGTTGTTTAAAAATTTACCAAATCAAATTCAATAGCACACTAAAAGGATTATACAACATTACCAAGAAAGATTTATCTCTGGGATGCTAGAATGGTTCAATAAAGACAAATCAATAAATGTAATATAATAACACACTAACAGAATGAAAGATAAAAATCATGTGATCTACTCAATAGGTGCAGAAAAATCATTTGATAACATACAACATCGTTTCGTGATAAAAACACTCAAAATATTGGTTATAGAAGGGACATACCACAACATGATAAAGGCCATATACTACAAACCCACAGCTAACACTGTACTCAAAGGGGACAAATTGAAAGCTTTTCTTATAAAATTAGAAAAAAGCCAAGGTTGCCCATTCTCACCATTCTTATTCAATATAGCACTGAAAGTCCTCCCAAATCGGGCAAGGCAAAGAAATGCATCCAAATCAGCAAGGAAGAAGTAAAATTGTCATTATTTGCAAATGATATGATTTTATGTGTACAAAATCCCACAGACTCAACCAAAAAACTGTTGGAACTAATCAAGGAATTCAGTAAAGTTGCAGGATGTAAAATCAACATACAGAAGTTAGTTGAATTTATACACACTAAAAATAAAATATCTGAAAAAATAGAGAAAATTATTTCATTCACAGTAAGAGAAAGAAAATTCTAGGAATAAGTTTAAACAAGGAAGTGAAATATCTGTACCATAAAAACTGTAAGACTTCATTGGAAGGAATTGAAGAAAACACAAACAAATGGAAAGACATCCCATGTTCATGGATCTGGAGTTAATATTATTAAAATATCCATACTATCCGAAGCCATAGATTCAATGCAATCCTTATCAAAATTCCAATGAAAGTTTTCATAGAAATAGAAAAAAATCCTAAAACTTACATAAAGCCACAAAAAAACATGAATAGACAAAACAGTCCTCAGAAAAAAGTGAACAAAGGCAGAGGTATCACTCCCCCTGTTTTCAAACTACACTACAAAATCTATAGTTATTAAAATGCTATGACTCCCAATAGACTTCCTCCAAATGTCTACCTAAGTAATACCACGCAGGAGCCCTTTGCGTTGTCTCTCATCCACATCCATTCATGCCTTCTGACTTGTATTATCACGTATTGATCCTTGTTTTCTAGTAGCTTTGTGATTTGTCTCTTCAACATGAGGAGGCTATCTGAAGAGGGATACTGATATCTTCCTTTCCTTTGCCTTCTATGAAGTATCAGTGGGGTTGGATACATGGGTAAGTCTTAAGTAAATGCTTATTGAATAAATGAAAGTATAATTAGAGGCAGAGACAGCCATCTTTAAATACTGTTTACACATAGGGCCTGGTTCCTTGGACACCTTGTTGAAACTAAAATGTACACTTTTTAAAAAATACTTCAGATATACATCAACTTTTCCAGATTATTTAGAAAATCTGTGCAAGCATCCCTTATTTTTTATTCCAGATAGACTACAGAAGTCTATTGGGAGTCATTCAAAGGAAGAAATAACTGAGTTTGACAAAGAGAAGAGAATAAAAGGAATTCTACATTCTTAGTGGAGACCTGTGAGAATCTACAAAGACCAACCAGATTTGCAGGGCCTTGAGGTCACATGCTCACTGCTGCGGTGCTTAGAAGCACAAGCTCTAAACAAAACAGAAATAATATTTAAAAGAAAAAAAAATAAAGAAAAAGTCACCATATACAAGATTGACCAGCATAGGGAAACCCCGTCAAAAGCAAGAACAGGAAATAAATCAAGTATCATGGGAGCTGTAAACTAAAAATGAAAGTTCACATCCAAGAACCAGGAAACCAAAAAAAGAAATGATGCTACAGATTGTGAATTGGACACATAAAATTGCCAAGGAGAGAAATAGACTGAGACAAACAGAGAAAACAACAGTTGGAGAGGAAAATTAGTAAGTGTGGTCTGTAGCAGCAGCAATCCGTTGGATCATCAAGGAAAAATGTCCTGTGGATAGCTAGACAAGCGAGCGGCTTTGTTTTCACTGTTGTCTACCTTTCACTTTGTATAGTGATGAAATTAATGAACCTGACTCTTCCCTTTCATGACTGGAAAGACTCGAATGTCCTGCCCTTCTTTGCTCATGCATGGCAACCACACAGTTCTCCTGTCAGTACAATCAAATCTCTCCAAGTTACAGGGAATTCTAAAAACGCATCGTTTGCTCCTAGAATAATAAACAGGAAATACAGGGGAGAAAAATCTTTCCAAAAAGCAGGTAATGAAACCAAATGGCCTTTTTGTTTGTCTGTTTCTTCTAACTGTTATAAAAGAGCATAGGGAAGCAGGGAATATATCTGCCCATTTACCTGACATTCTTTTATCATAATTGGATTTCATCCTAATAACATTAAATTGCTTAGTAAAGAAACAAGTAGACTCTCAACTATTGAATTATTCCAAAGTTAACAACGGGTGCCATATTCAATTCTTGGAAAAGTCTCTTTTTTCTTGGCCATCTTTGCCAAAGACAGACCACAGATTAAAGACCTAGTTGACCAAATTCAAAGCATCAAAATAAAACCAAATACTAATTGGATCAGAATCCAAGAGATGCTTAATTTGAAGGCTTAGCAAACAAAAGCCAAGAAGAAAGTTAGCTTCCGCTATTGGAAGAAAAACCTGAGACATAATTTTTCTTAGTTTTGAACTTAGAAATCAAAACTCAAGAGAGACATGCTACAAATGTTACAGGATAAATGGATTTCCCTTTAACCACAAAATTGTGTTGTCCACAGCATGATTGAAAACTGTTACAAATTTCCAAGAGCTTCAGCACTGATTAGCAAGTGAATTGCCTTCATCTCTGCCAACTTACCTGGCATCCCTCTATGTTTACCAACACACTTCTCCCTGGAGGCTGCAGAGAGCAAGCTCCTGAGCCAACTCTGGAGCCTTATCTAAATCCTCTGAAAGTTGTGAGGGGGGCTTATCTCTGCCTGAAGACCCAATGTCATTTTACATGTCAAATTTCAGACATTCCAATATTGTGAAGATATGGATGACTTGGCCTTATCGTTGAAAGCAGACGATTATTATAGGCATTTTATAAAATTAATTATTTGGTTAATACCTGTGCAGATAAAATGGCCTTCAGTCAACTAATTTTTGTTACCAAGACTGATCCTTGCATTCAGCCAGAAACATCAATAACCTTAATAAGTTATTCAGCAGGGACCGTGAATTTGTTCAATAGAGCAGCACATACTGAAATCAGATCAGCGGATAGAGGTTCTGGTAAAAATTTATCAATGTATAGGTTGTGATTTTGTGCATATCAAAGCAATGTATCTTACTGAAGTCTTTTTATGTGTTAACTTTATTAAATTTTAAAGTTTTTAAAAATAATTCTAAACTAGTGCTCATCGGACAAGTAGAATAAGATTGTTGTGACTATATAGAATTAGAATCTAACAAAAGGCCCCATTTAATTTGGCATTTAACATGCTATCTGGTATTGTTCACAATTGCTTCATGTCTGTTAATCAAATCTGCCCAACTGGACTAGAAGCTGATTAAGTAAATTATTTCAAACTTCAAAAAAAAAAAAAAAAAACAAAACGCTATGGTATTGGCATAAAGAGACACATAGAAAAATGAAACAAAATTAAGAGCCCAGAATTGAACCCTTGCATATATGATTAACTAATATTTGACAAGGGAGCAAAGTTACCCAATTGGGAAGGGATAGTTTGTTCAACAAATGGTGTTGAGAAAACTAGATAAATACATGCAGAACAATGAAATTGGACCACTATTTTCACCACTCACAAGAATTAACTTGAAATGGATCAAATGCTTAAACTAAGACCTGATACCATAAAACTCCTAGAAGTAAATGTAGGGAAGGTCTTTGACATTAGTCTTGGCATGATACCAAAGCACAAACGACAAAAACAAAAATCAACAAGGGACTACATCAAACTTAAAAGCTTCTGTACAGCAAAAGAAACAATCAACAAAATGAAAAGGTAACCTACAGAATGGGAAAAAATTTTGCAAATCATATATCAGATAAGGGGTTAATATCTAAAATATATAAAGAACTCATACAACTCAATAGCAAAATAAAGAAGCAAAGAAAAAGAAAGCATACCATTCAATTTAAAAAGTGGGCAGAGGAACTAAAGAGATGTTTTTCCAATGAAGATAAACAAATGGATGACAGGTATATTAAACGATGCTCAATATTACTAGTCACCAGGTAAAATCAAATAAAACCACAATGAGATATCACCTCAAACGTGATAGAATGGCTATCATCAAGAAGACAAGAGATAAGTGTTGGCAAGCATGTGGAGAAAAGGGAACCCTAGTTCATTGTTGGTGGGAATTTAAATTGGTTCACTATGGAAAACCATATGGTAATTCTTCAACAAATTAAAAAAAGACCCACTATATGATCCACCAATTCCACTTCTTCTGGGTATATAACCAAAGGAAATAAAAACAAAATACTAAAGAGATTATTCACCCCCGTGTTTATTGCAGCAGTATTCACAAGAGATATAGGCTATTTGAAATAAGTAAGGCAGAGAAAGACAAATGTACATCACTTACAGGTGGAACCTAAGAAAGTAAAACTTGAAAAAGCAGAGAATAAAATTATGGTTACCAGGGGATGGAAGTGAGGGGATAAAACAGATACTGTTTAAGAATGCAAACTTGCAGATTGGTTCAAGATGGCAGAGTAGAAGGATGTGTGCTCATTTCCTCTTGCAAGAGCACTGGATCACAACTAACTGCTGAACAGTCATTGACAGGAAGACACTGGAACTCACCAGAAAAGATACCCCACATCCAAAGACAAATAAGAAGCCACAATGAGACGGTAGGAGGGGCACAATCACAATAAAATCAAATCCCATAACCGCTGGGTGGGTGACAAACTGGAGAACAATTATACCACAGAAGTCCACCCACTGGAGTGAAATTTCTGAGCCCCAGGTAAGGCTTCCCAACCTGGGGGTCTGTCAATGGGAGAAGGAATTCCCAGAGAATCAGACTTCGAAGGCTAGTGGGATTTGATTGCAGGACTTCGACAGGACTGGGGGAAACAGACACTCAACTCTTGGAGGGCACACTCAAAGTAGTGTGTGCATTAGGACTCAGGGGGAAGGAGCAGTGATACCATAGGAGACTGAACCAGACCTACATGCTAGTGTTGGAGGGTCTCCTGCAGAGGCGGGGAGTGGCTGTGGCTCACTGTGGGGACAAAGGACACTGGCAACAGAAGTTCTGGGAAGTATTCTTTGGCATGAGCCCTCCCAGAGTCCACCATTAACCCCAACAAAGACCCTGTAGCCTCCAGAGCTGGGTCACCACAGGCCAAACAACCAACAAGGAGGAAACTCAGCCCCACCCAACAACAGACAAGCAGATTAAAGTTTTACTGAGCTCTGCCCACCAGAGGAACACCAAGTTCTACCCACTACCAGTCCCTCCCATCAGGAAGCTTGCACAAGCCTCTTAGCTAGCCTTATCAACCAGAGGGCAGACAGCAGAAACAAGAACTACAATCCTGTATCCCGTGGAATGAAAACCACATTCACAGAAAAATAGACAAAATGAAAAGGCAGAGGACTATGTACTACATGAAGGAACAAGATAAAACCCCATATAAACAACTAAGTGAAGTGGAGATAGGCAACCTTCCAGAAAAAGAATTCAGAATAATGATAGTGAAGATGATCCAGGACCTCAGAAAAAGAATAGAGGCAAAGATCGAGAAGATGCAAGAAATGTTTAACAAAGACCTAGAAATATTAAAGAACAAACAAACACCTAGAAGAATTAAAGAACAAGCAAACAGAGAAGAACAATACAATAACTGAAATGAAAACTACACTAGAAGGAATCAATAGCAGAATAACTGAGGCAGAAGAACGGATAAGTGACCTGGAAGACAGAATGGTGGAATTCACTTCCATGGAACAGAATAAAGAAAAAAGAATGAAAAGAAATGAAAACAGCCTAAAACACTTCTGGGACAACATTAGACACAACAACATTCGCATTATAGAGGTCCCAGAAGGAGAAGAGAGAGAGAAAGGACCTGAGAAAATATTTGAAGTGATTATAGTCGAAAACTTCCCTAACATGGGAAAGTAAATAGCCATTCAAGGCTAGGAAGGGCAGAGAGTCCCAGGCAGGATACACCTAAGGAGAAACAAGCTGAGACACATAGTAATCAAATTGACAAATATTAAATACAAAGATAAATTATTAAAAGCAACAAGCGAAAAATGACAAATAACATAAAAGGGAACTACCATCAGGTTAACAGCTGATTTGCCAGCAGAAACTCTACAAGCCAGAAGGGAGTGGCACAATATATTTAAAGTGATGAAAGGGAAGAACCTACAACCAAGATTACTCTACCCAGTAGGGATATCATTCAGATTCGACAGAGAAATCAAAAGTTTTACAGACAAGCAAAAGCTAAGAGAATTCAGCACCACCAAACCAGCTCTACAACAAACGCTAAAATAACTTCTCTAAGTGGAAACACAAGAGAAGAAAACGAACTACAAAAAACCCCCCAAACAAATAAGAAAATGGTAATAGGAACATACATATCAATAGTAACCTTTAACGTGAATGGATTAAATGCTCCAACCAAAAGACAGAGGCTCACTGAATGGATAGAAAAACAAGACCCATATACGTGCTGTCTACAAGAGACCCACATCAGGCCCAGGGACACAAACAGACTGAAAGTGAGGGGGTGGAAAAAGATATTCCATGGAAGTGGAAATCAAAGAATGCTGGAGTAGCAATACTCATATCAGATAAAATAGACTTTAAAATAAAGAATGTTACAAGGCACGAGGAAGGACACTACATAATGATCAAGGGATCAATCCAAGAAGAAGATATAACCATTATAAATATATATGCACCCAATTTAGAAGCATCTCAATACATAAGTCAGATGCTAACAGCTATAAAACAGGAAATCGACAGTAGCACAATAATAGTGGGGGATTTCAACACCACACTTACTCCAATGGACAGATCATCCAGACAGAAAATTAATAAGGAAACAGAAGCTTTAAATGACACAATAGAACAGATAGATTTAGCTAAGGTTTATAGGATTTTCCATCTGAAAACAAAAGATTATACTTTCTGCTCAAGTGCACACGGAACATTCTCCAGGATAGATCACATCAGGGGTCACAAATCAATCCTCATTAAATTTAAGAAAATTGAAATCATAAGAAGCATTTTTTCTAACCACAACGCTATGAGATTAGACATAAATTACAGGGAAGAACATGCAAAAAATACAAACACATGGAGGCTAAACAATACATTACTAAATAACCAAGAGATCACTGAAGAAATCAAAGAGGAAATCAAAAAATACCTAGAGACAAATGACAATGAAAACACGACGATCCAAAACCTGTGGGATGCAGCAAAAGCAGCTCTAAGAGGAAAGTTTATAGCTATACAAGCCTACCTCAAGAAACAACAAACATCTCAAATAAACAATCTAACCTTACACCAAAAGGAACTAGAGAAAGAAGAACAAAAAAACCCCAAAGTTAGTAGAAGGAAAGAAATCATAAACATCAGAGCAGAAATAAATGAAATAGAAACAAAGAAAACAAGAGCAAATATCAATAAAACTAAAAGTTGGTTCTTTGAGAAGATAAACAAAATTGATAAACAATTAGCCAGACTCATCAAGAAAAAGAGTGAGAGTACTCAAATCAATAAAATTAGAAATAAAAATGGAGAAGTTACAACAGAAACTGCAGAAATACAAAGCATCCTAACAGACTACTACAAGCAACTCTATGCTAAAAAAATGGGCAACCTGGGAGAAATGGACAAATTCTTAGAAAGGTATAACCTTCCAAGACTGAACCAGGAAGAAATAGAAAATATGAACAGACCAATCACAAGTAATGAAATTGAAAATGTGATTAAAAATCTTCCAACAAACAAAAGTCCAGGACCAGATGGCTTCACAGGTGAATTCTATCAAACATGATAACATAAGAAGAGCTAACACCCATCCTCCCAAACTCATTCTATGAGGCAACCATCACCCTGATTCCAAACCGGACAAAGATACTACAAAAACGAAAATGACAGACCAATATCACTGATGAATATAGATGCAAAAATCCTCAACAAAATACTAGCAAACAGAATCCAACAACACATTAAAAGGATCATATACCATGATCAAGTGGGATTTATCCCAGGGATGCAAGGATTCTTCAATATAAGCAAATCAATCAATGTGATACACCATATTAACAAATGGAAGAATAAAAACCATATGATCATCTCAATAGATGCAGAAAAAGCTTTCAACAAAATTCAACACCAATTTATGATAAAAACTCTCCAGAAAGTGGGCATAGAGGGAACCTACCTCAACATAATAAAGGCCATATATGACAAACCCACAGCAAATATCATTCTCAATGGTGAAAAACTGAAAGCAATTCCTCTAAGATCAGGAAAAAGACAAAGATGTCCACTCTCACCACTATTATTCAACATGGTTTTGGAAGTCCTAGCCATGGCAATCAGAGAAGAAGAAGAAATAAAAGGAATACAAATTGGAAAAGAAGAAGTAAAACTGTCACTGTTTGCAGATGACATGATATTATACATAGAGAATCCTAAAGATGCTACCAGAAAACTACTAGAGCTAATCAATGAATTTGGTAAAGTAGCAGGATACAAAATTAATGCACAGAAATCTCTTGCATTCCTATACACTAATGATGAAAAATCTGAAAGGGAAATTAAGGAAACACTCCCATTTACCATTGCAAGAAAAAGAATAAAACACTTAGGAATAAAGCTACCTAGGGAGAAAAAAGACCTGTTTGCAGAAAAGTATAAGACACTGATAAAAGGATTTACAGATGATAGAAACAGATGGAGAGATATACCTTGTTTTTGGATTGGAAGAATCAATATTCTGAAAATGACTATATTACCCAAACCAATCTATAGATTCAATGCAATCCCTACCAAATTGCTAATGTCATTTTTTTACAGAACTAGAACAAAAAATCTTAAAATTTGTATGGAGACACAAAGGACCCCGAATAGCCAAAACAGTTTTGAGGGAAAAAAACGGAGCTGGAGGAATCAGACTCCCTGACTTCAGACTATACTACAAAGCTACAGTAATCAAGACAGTATGGTACTGGGACAAAAACAGAAATATAGATCAATGGAACAGGATAGAAAGTCCAGAGATAAACCCATGCACCTATGGTCAACTAATCTATGACAAAGGAGGCAAGGATATACAATGGAGAAAAGCACAGTCTCTTCAATAAGTGCTGCTGGAAAAACTGCACAGCTACATGTAAAAGAATGAAATTAGAACACTCCCTAACACCATACACAAAAATAAACTCAAAAGGGAGTAGAGACCTAAATGTATGACTGGACACTATAGAACTCTTAGAGGAAAACATAGGAAGAACAACCTTTGACATAAATAACAGGAAGATCTTTTTTGACCCACGTCCTAGAGTAATGGAAATAAAAACAAAAATAAGCAAATGGAACCTAATGAAACTTAAAAGTTTTTGCAAGTGAAACTACAAACAAGACGAAAAGACAACCCTCAGAATGGGAGAAAATATTTGCAAACAAATCAACGGACAAAGGATTAATCTCCAAAATATATACACAGCTCATGCAGCTCAATATTAAGAAAACAAACAACCCAATCCAAAAATGGGCAGAAGACCTAAATAGACATTTCTCCAAAGAAGACATACAGATGGCCAAGAGGCACATGCAAAGGCACATCATCCCTAATTATTGGAGAAATGCAAATCTAAACTACAATCATCCGTAATCATTGGAGAAATGCAAATCTAAACTACAATGAGGTATCTTCTCACACTGGTCAGAATGGCCATCATCAAAAATTCTACAAACAATAATGCTGGAGAGGGTGTGGAGAAAAGGGAACCCTCTTACGCTATTGGTGGGAATGTAAATTGATACAATCACTATGGAGAACAGTATGGAGGTTCCTTAAAAAACTAAAAATAGAACTACCATATGACCCACAATCCCACTACTGGGCATATACCCAGAGAAAACCATAATTCAAAAAGAGTCATGTACCAAAATGTTCATTGCAGCTCTATTTACAATAGCCAGGACACGGAAGCAACCTAAGTGTCCATCATCGGATGAATGGATAAAGAAGATGTGGCACATATATACAATGGAATATTACTCAGCCATAAAAAGAAATGAAATGGAGGTATTTGTAATGAGGTGGATGGAGTTAGAGTCTGTCATACAGAGTGAAGTAAGTCAGAAAGAGAAAAACAAATACAGTATGCTAACACATATATATGGAATCTAAGGGGAAAAAAAGGTCATGAAGAACCTAGTGGCAAGATGGGAAAAAAGACACAGACCTAGTAGAGAATGGACTTGAGGATATGGGCAGGGGGAGGGGTAAGATGTGACAGGGTGAGAGAGTGGCGAGAGTGGCATAGACATATATACACTACCAAATGTACAATAGATAGCTAGTGGGAAGCAGCCGCATAGCACAGGGAGATCAGCTCGGTGCTTTGTGACCACCTAGAGGGGTGGGATGGGGAGGGTGGGAGAGAGGGAAGATATATGGGAACATATGTATATGTATAACTGATTCACTTTGTTCTAAAGCAGAAAGTAACACATCATTGTAAAGCAATTATACTTCAATAAAGATGTTTTAAAAAAAAAAATACATGCACCTCAGTATTTACTGTGGCACTATTTACAATAGCCAGGACATGGAAGCAACCTAAATGCCCATCAACAAAGGAATGGATAAAGATGTTGTGGTACATATATACAATGGAATATTACTCAGCCATTAAAAGGAACAAAATTGTGCCATTTGCAGAGATGTGGATGGACCTAGAAACTGTCATCCAGAGTGAAGTGAGTCAGAAAGAGAAAAACAAATATCGTATAATATTGCTTATATGTGGAATGTAGAAAAATGATACAGATGAACTTATTTGCAAAGCAGAAATAAAGACAAAAATGTAGAGAACAAACTTTTGGATACCAAGGTGGGGGAGGGTGGTGAGATGAACTGAGAGATTGGGATTGACATATATACACTACTATGTATAAAATAGATAACTAATGAGAACCTACTGTATAGTACAGGGAACTCTACTCAGTGCTCTGAGGTGACCTAAATGGGAAGGAAATCCAAAAAAGAGGAGCTGTATTTATACTTATAGCTGATTCACTTTGCTCTACAGCAGAAACTAAAACAACATTGTAAAGCAACTATACTCCAATAAAAATTAATTAAAAGAATAAAATGGGAAAACACAAACACATGGAGAGTAAATCATAAACTACTAAAAATGGATTGATAAAGATATCAAAGTGGAAATTTTAAAAATACATTGAGGAAACTGAAAATAAAAACAAAACTTTCCAAAATCTATGGTACATGGCAAAATCAGTTCTAAGAAGGAAGTTTATAGTGACATAGACCTATCTTGAGAAACAAGAAAAATCTAAAAAAAACCTTAACCTACCATCTAAAGGAATTAGAAAAAGAACAAATAAAGCATAAAGTCAGCAGAATGAAGAAAATAAAAATATTAGAGAAAACAAAATAGAATGAAAAAATAAAAAGTTCAATGAAACCAAGAGCTCTTTTATTGAACAATAAACAAAATTGATAAGCTTTTAGCAGGCTCATCAAGAAAAAAAAAATAGTACCGCAAAAAACAAAATAAGTAGTGAACCAGGAGAAATAACCAACATCACAGAGATACAAAAAATCATAAGAGAATACTGTGAACCGCTATATTGCCAACAAATTAGACAATCAAGAAGAAATGGACACATTTTTAGAAACATACCCCCTTTCAAAACTGAATCAGGAAGAAATAGACAATCTGAACAGACCGATCACTAGGAGTGAAACTGAAATTGTAATAAAAAAACTCTCACCAAACAAAAGTCCAGGACTGGGTAGCTTCACAGGGGAATTGTAACTAACATATAAAGAAGAGTTAATGCCTATCTTTCTCAAACTATTCCAAAAAATTGAGGAGGAGAGACCACTTCCAAATTCATTCTACAATATCACCCTTACCCTGATACCAAAATCAGAGAAATACACTTCAAAAATGAAAATTACAAACCAATATCTCTGATGAATATAGATGCAAAAATCTTCAAATAATATTAGCAAACAAAATTCAACAATACATAAAAAGGATCATACACCATGATCAAGTGGGATTTATTCCAGGGATGCAAGGATGATTCAATATCTGCAAATCAATCTGCAAATCAATCTATGTAATACACCACAGAGATCTCTCTTCATAATTCAAAGTCATAAAGATTTTCTCCTATGTTTTCTCACATAAGTTTTATAGTTTTGGGTTTTATACTGATGTATGTGGTTCATTTTGAGTAAAATTTTGTAAATAGTGCAAGGTATAGATGATTTTTCTTCAGAAATGTCCAATTGTTCCAGCACCATGATTTCCAGCACTATGATTTCTAAACAAAATTTTTTTGCAGGTTTGTCCATCAACAGTCCCCCACTTAGGTGTGTGTCCTCTTTTGGACTCTATTTTATCTATTGATGTCTTCCTCTATCTTAATGCATATTTAACACTCCCTTGATTACTATACCTTAATAATAAGGCCAGGAATCAGTAGTTGTAGTCCTTCCATTTTTTTTTCTTTTGAAAGTCATTTAAGATATTCAACATCCTTTACATTTCTATATAAACTTTATACTCAGCGTGTTGGTGTCCACAAAAGGGCTTTCTAGGCTTCGGATTGTGATTTAATTGAATCTATAAATCAATTCAGGGAGAATTGACACCTTAATAATATTGAATATTCTGACTCAGGAACATCAATTATTTAGCTCTTATTTAATTTCTCTCAGCAATATTTTGAAGCTTAATATAATTGTACAGCTGTTGCAAATCTATTGTTCTGTTATTCCCAAGTACTTTTTCATAATTTTTGATGCTACTATAAATTGTTTGATTTTTATTTCAAATTCTGATTGCTTTAAATACTTGATGCAATTGATCTTTGTATATTAATTTGTATTCTGAAAATTTGCTAATTCACTTACTAATTCTAGGATACTTTTAATAAATTCCATCAGACTATTTAAGTAGATGATTATGTTGTCTTGAAATAAAAGAGAGATTTTCTTTTGCTTTCTGACCTGGATGCCCTTTATTATGCTTTATTATCTGATTGTCCTGGCTAGAACATGCAGTACAAACTTGAATAAAAGTGGTCAAAGTGACTTAATTATTCTATTGCTGATATTAGGGGGGAAGGATTCGGTTTTTCACCATTATGATGTTACCCATAGGTTTTTGTGGATAACCTTTAGTAGGTTAAGGAAACTCCCTTATACTTCTAATTTTCATGGTTTTTTTCAGGAAGAAATGATATACTTTGTCAGTGATTACTGGAATGACCATATTGTTTTGCTTTTATAGTCTGTTAATATGGTGAATTACATTGATTGATTTTTTCTCTTTCTTAATTGAAGTATAGTTGATTTACAATATTGTATTACTGTCAGGTGTACAACATAGTTATTCAATGTTTTCATAGATTATACTCCATTTAAAGCTGTTATAAAATATCAGCTGTTATTTCGCTGTGCTTTATAATATGTCCTTGTAGCTTATTTATTCTAGACATGGTAGTTTGTGTTTCTTAAGTCCATACCCCTATTTTGTGTGTTCCCCCTTCCTTCTCCACATTGATGACCACTAGCTTGTTCTCTATATCTGTGAGCTTGTTTGTGTATTGTTATATACATTCACTTGCTTTATTTTTTAGATTCCACATGTAAGTGATAACAGAGTATTTGTCTTTCTCTGAAATTTCACTAAGCATAATACCATCGAGATCCATCCACATAGTTGCAAAAGGCAGAATTTATTTATTTATTTTTTTATGGCTGGTAATATTCTCTCTCTCTCTAGATATATATAAATATAGATATATATATATTATATATATATATATATATATCACATTTTCTTCATGTATATACACAACAGTGGAATTGCTGGTTCATATGACAGTCCTATTTTTAGTTTTTTGAGGAATCTCCATACTGTTTTCCATAGTGGGTGCACGAATTTACAATCCCACCAACAGTGTGCTAGGGATCCTTTTTCCCTACGTCCCCGCCCACATTGTTATTTGTGGTCTTTTTGATGATAGCCATTCTGGCAGGTGTGAGGTGACAGCTCATTGTGGTTTTCATTTGCATTTCCCTGATGATTTGTAATGTTGAGCATCTTTTTAGGTCCCCATTGGCCATCTATATGTCTTCTTTGGAAAAATGTCTATTCAGGTCTTCTGCCCATTTTTTAATTGGGTTGTTTGTTTTCTTGATATTGACTTGTATGAGCTGTTTATACAGTTTGAATAGTAACCCCTTATTGGTTATCTCATTTGCAAATATTTTCTCCCATTCAGTAGGTTCTCTTTTTGTTCTGTTGATGGTTTCCTTTGCTGTTCAAAAGGTTGTAAGTTTAATTAGGTCCCATTTGCTTATTTTTCCTTTTATTTCCTTTGCCTTAAAAGACACATCCAAAACAATATTGCTGTGATTTATGTCAAAGTGTATTCTGCGTATGTTTTCTTCCAGGAGTTTTATGGTTTCTGGCTTTACATTTTAGTCTTTACTCCATTTTGAGCTTATTTTGTATATGGTGTGAGAAAATGTTCTAATTTCATTCTTTTAAATGTAGCTGTCCAGTTTTCCCAGCAACACTTATTGAAGAGACTGTCTTTTCTCCAATGTATATTCTTGCCTCCTATGTCATAGATTAATTGACCATAAGTACATGGGTTTATTTCTGGGCTCTCTGTTCTGTTCCACTGATCTATGTGTCTGTTTTTGTGCCAATACCATACTTTTTTGATGACTGTAGCTATGTAGTAAAGTCTGAAGTCAAGGAGAGTGTTACCTCATGCTTTGCTGTTTTTCTCAAGATTGCTTTGGCTCTTTGGGCTATTTTGTAGTTCCACATAAACTTTAGGATTATTTTTTTCTAGTTCTGTGAAAAATGTCATGGTTATTTTAATAGGGATTTCATTAAACCTGTAGATTGCTTTCAATAGTTTGCATATTTTAACAATATTAATTCTTCCAATCTATGCACATATCTTTCCATTTATTTGTATCATCTTCAATTTTCTTCATCAATATCTTATAGTTTTCAGAATATAGGTCCTTCACCTCCTTGTTTAAGTTTATTCCTAGGTGTTTTATTCTTTTTTATGCAACTATAAATGACATTGTTTTCTTGAATTCTCTTTCTGATACTTCATTATTAGTATATAGAAAAGCAACAGCTTTCTGAATGTTTCTGTCTTGTATCCTGCAACTTTACCAAATTCATTTATTAGTTCTAATAGTTTTTTTGTGAAGATTCTAGGGTTTTGTACGTGTAATAGCATGTTATCTGCAAATAGGGAGAGTTTTACTTCTTACCTTCCAGTTTGAATGATTTTTATTTCTTTTTCTTTTCTCATTGCTGTGGCTAGGATTTCCAAAACTACGTTCAATAGGAATGGTGAGAGTGGGCATCCTTGTCTTATTCCTGATTTTAGAGAAAAAGCTTTCAGATTTTTACCACTGAGTATGATATTAGCTGTAGGTTTGTCACAAATGGCCTTAATTATATTGAGATATGTTCCCTCTATACCAACTTTGATGAGGATTTTTATAATGAATCGCTGTTGAATTTTGTCATATGTTTTTTCTGCATTGATTGAAATCATAATGTGATTTTTATCTTTCCCCTTTTTAAAATAGTGTATTACACTGATTGATGAATGGATATTGAACAATCCTTGCATCCCTGGGATAAATCCTAATTGATCATGGTGTATGATCTTTTTACATAGTGTTGAATTTGGTTTGCTGATATTTTAAGGATTTTTGCATCTGTATTCATCAGAGACACTGTCCTGTAATTATCTTATATTGTAGTTTCTGTCTGGTTTTTGTATCAGGGTTGTGGTGGCCTCTTAGAGTGAATTTGAGAGTGTCCCCATTTCTTCAGTTTTTTGGAATCACTTGAGAAGGATAAGTATTAGCTCTCCTTTTTTTGTTTGGTAGAATTCCCCTGTGTAGCCATCCAGTCCTGGACTTTTGTTTGGTACGAAATTTTTTATTACAAATACAATTTCACTACTAGTGATCAGATCAGATTGTCTATTTCTTCCTGATTTAGTCTTGGAAAGGGGTATGTTTCTAGAGATTTGTTCATTTCTTCTTCATTGTCCAATTTATTGGCATATAACTGTGCAGAGTATTCTTTTATGATTTTTTGTATATCTGTGATATCGACTGTTATTTCCCTTCTTTCACTTCTTATTTTGTTCATTTGGGTTCTCTCTTTTTGTTTTTATTTTTTCTTGATTAGCCTGTCTAAAGGCTCATCAATTTTGTTTATTGTTTCCAAAAAAACAGCTCTTGGTTTCATTGATCTTTTCTATCATTTTTTGGTCTCTATTTTATTTCTTTCCTCTCTCATATTTATTATTTTTTTTCCTTCCACTGACTTTGGGCTTTATTTGTTCTTAATTAAAGGCTTGAATAAATGCAAAAATGTTTTCAGGACAGTTGATTTTCTGCAAGAACAGTGAACTTAGTAACTTAGAGTCTCATCTCCACTTCCCAGCTCACTGGCAACTGTAAGAATATCAGCTCACATTCTTTGTACCAGAGGAGCAGAATAGACATCATTAGCAAAGAACTGTAATTAATCATTTGTTCTGTCCTGTCCAGTGGCTCCCTGGAAGACCAACCCAAAAGGCTAGGCTTTATTTTACCTAACTCAGAATTGGCATAGTGCTAATACTACTTGTAGGGAACTGGAAATTTGTTGAAAACATTTACAGGTTAGTATCTTAGGTTGCTGCTGCCTAAGGCAAAAGATAACAATTGGAGCAAACAATAGACTCTCCAAAAGCCTGGAGAATGAGATGTTGTTAAGAACTTTGAAAGGCTCTGACATATTCTTGGGAATCTAGAAATCCATGTGCATGTTCAGGGCTGTACACATACTCAGGAAAGATCTGAGAAGGCAATAAGTTCTTACCTACTGCAGACTTTAAGGCCTTCCATACACAGGAATTAAAGGTTAAGAAAGAGTTGTAACGAACCTGGTGGAGTGTTGATGGGGTGCCACAGTAAACACACACGAAGATCCCTTGGCAAAACTTTGATGATTTTTTATTTCAAGGTGTTTAAGGAAATCTTTGTTCAACAATTAGCTGACCAGTAAGCTAAAAGAACAGAGACTCCAGGGGTGAAATTTGTCAAATATGTATTCTTTATAAAATTACTTCAGAAAAGTAACTAAACAAACAAACAACAGCAACTATAATAAGCAGCAACAACAAATCCTGGGGAGAAGTCGATTTCCAGACTTGCCACATTATAATATTCAATAGGTCTGGTGTTCAAAAAAATATTTATAAGGCATCCAAAGAAATAAGAGAGAATTGCGTATACAAAGGAGGAAAGAAGAACTCAACAGAAACTCCCTGAGGAAGCCCAGATGTTATAATTTCTGGACAAAGACTTTAGAGGATTATATTCAGCCCTTAGATGTGTGTTTAATTTTAAGTCTTTCCCTCAGGCTGAAGCCATGAAGAGAATATAATAGGCCTCTTTCACAGCGAGACTGGGCACCTCAGTCTTCTGTCTCTGCTGTACGCTAGTGGTGGTTGCTGGTTAAAAACTTTTTCTGCATTTGTTATAGTTCTGTGGCATAATACTTGTGAGAATAAGCCCTACTGGCCACCAGAGTTAGGTTATATAGAGGTGTCCCCTGGGCAGCAGCTTCAAAAATAAAGGCATCAGACAAGTGTACAAGCTCCTTTTGGGGAGATACCAGCAAGCTGGAGGCAGAGAGATAGCTCAAGATGGTGCCTGCTGGCCTCCATCTTTACATAGTATTACAGTATGCCCCTAGATCTGTGTTAAATTAGAAGTCTGCCCCTCAGGCTGATGCTTTAACATAAGCAAATACATAAAGACTCACAAAAAGTCTAGGCACTTTTCAGTCAGCTGCTTCTGCACTGGGCCCTGTGGTAGGTGAGTCCACGTGAGACCTTTAAGAACTGTTTCTCAATTTGCTATAGTCTTGTGGGACCTGTGAACAGAAGCCCTGTTGGCTTTCAAAACTAAATGTTTTGTGGGTTCATTTCTTAGTTTCAGGTCTTAAAAGTTGGGGTGCCAGAAAAGGGGTTCAACCCCCTTGTTCTTCAAGGAGAGGTTTGGGATTGAGTTCCCTCTTGATTGTGGGACACCATGTTCAGGGTGGGGTTAATGATGAGACTGTATCAGCCTCTCCTACCAACTTCGATGTGGATTTTTTCTTGTTCGCCTGACGTGTAGGAGTCAGCTAGTTTGGTTTTTTTTTTTTTTTTTTTTTTCAGGGGAAACTGTTCCGTATGGAGCTGTAGATTCAGTGTGTCTGTGGGAGGAGGTGTTTTCAGGATCCTCCTACATCACCATCTTGAACTGGAACTCCTGACAACTTTAAATCAGCTATTTTAAATATATTCAGTAAGGTAAAGAAATTTATGTCTAAAGAAATAAAGTATGATAACAACGTCTTACGAATTTGAGAACATCAATAAAGAGAGAAACTATAAAAAGTAACCAAATAGAAATTTTTGAGTTGAAAAGTAATATAACCAAAATGAAAATATTCACTAGAGGGTCTCAACAGCAGATTTGAACAGGTAAAAGAAACAAGAAATGAAGCTGAAGTAGGAAAATTGAGATTATCCTGTTGAGGAACAGGAAGAAAAAATAATTAAGTGAAATAGACAGAGCCTAAGAATACTGTGGGACATCATCAAGAGTGCCAAAAAATGCATAATGGGACATCCAGAAGGAGAGGAAAGAAAGAGGCAGAAAGTGTATTTGAAAAAATCATGGCAAAAACTTTCCAAATTTGATGAAATCCATGAACGTACATTTCCAAGGAACTCAAGAAATTTCAAGCAAGATAAATTTAAAGAGATCCACACTTAGACATATCATAATCAAACTGTTGGAAGTAAACCACAAAGAGAACCTTGAAAGCAGCAAGAGAGAAGTGACTCATTACATACAAAGCATCCTCAATATGACTAACAGCTAGTTTGTCGTCAGAAGCCATGGAGGATAGAAGGCAGAGGGATAACATATTCAATATACTGGAAAAAATCTTCCAACCAAGAAATCTATATCCAGTAGTACTATCCTTCAAAAATAGATGGAAAATTAAGACATTTAAAATAAAAATTGATAAAGAGATACACAAAAATTAATGTAAACAAAAATTGAAGGAATTCATCACTAGTAGAAGATCTCCCTTATAAAAACTGCTAAAGGGAGTCTTTCAGGCTGAAATAAAAGGACACTAGACAGTAACTCAACTCCAAAGAAATAAAGGACAACAGGAAAGGTAACTAACAGGGTAAATTTAAAATATATATCAGTGTATTTTTTGGTAATTATTGAATAGTTTTTTCCATTTTATTTAAAATGCAACTACAAAAGACAATAATTATTAGTTTGGTTTGAGGGACTCACTATGTATAAGGATATAATCTGTGACAATAACATCAGAAATGCAAGGGGAGGGATGGAGATATATAGGAGTAAAATTTTTGTATATTATTGAGATTATGTTGATACTAATGAGAAGTGGATGGGTATAAATTAAGATGTTAATTGAAATCCTCAGGGCAACCACTAAAAAATCAGCTAAAATATAAATAAAAAGGAGCAAGAAGGGAATCAAAATGGTTCATTTGAAAATACACATCTAACACAAACATGATAATAATGGAGGAATTGGGGAATAAAGATATCTTCGTGGGTTGAATTGTATCTCCCAAAATGATATTCTCAAGTTCTAACCCTTGGTCCTTTGAATGTGATCTTACTTGGAAACAGGATCTTTGCAGATATAATTTAGTTAAGATGAGGTCATTCGAGTGTACCCTAAACCAATAACAATCATTCTTATATGATGAGGGAAATTTGGAAACAGATACAGACACAGAGATAATGCTATCAATCGAACAACACCAGAGTTTTCACTACCTCAAAAGTGGGAGGTCGGCTGCTGGGGGTGCCGCCTGCTCACCCTGTGTGGGTGGCTTTATGCTTCCTCATTCAGTAGGTCATAATCTGAATATTTTTAACACACTAGCTCTAGGCTTTCCAAAATACCTGGCTACAGACCCAGAAACAGCTCCATACTCCTATGGACCCAACTACAGCCCCATTTGGCCATGATGCTGTCACTAGGACCCCCATGCCAAGGGACCCAGGAGGAGTCATGCCCACCTGTGCCTTGGATAATAGGCATTTAGTGCTTGGTCCCAGCTCTGGACCCTGAAGGGGCCTGTGATACAGCTCCAGCTCTCCTTGGCTGTGGTCTGGAAGCCCCTAGGTGTAAGCCTGCCAAACTCGGTCTGACTCTTGATTCTGAAATAGCCTTGTAACTGGGCTCCAGCACCTCCTAGATTCAGTCTGTGAACAGTCTGGTTGTCCCAGTGACCCAGCAACAATCACTCCCATCTGCACCACCAGAGATCCTGAAAGGGCCCTATACTCATTTCCAGTCTCTCCCAGTGGCAGTCTAGGCGCAGTCCAGCAGGCCCATGGATCGTGTGGGAAACATAAACACCTGCACCCCTGGAGATCCTGAAACTACTCTATATTTGGCTCCAGCCCCTCCCAGCAGTATTCCCTGAGCAGTCCTATTGGCCCAGGGTCCCACCAGGAAACACACCTGTCAGTGCCTGGGGAAGCAGGCCATCCAACTTCAGTTTGACAGAAGATCCAGAAACAGACCTGTGACTCGGCTCCAACCCCTCCCAGTCATGGTCCATAAGTAGCTCTGCTCACCCAGAGACTGGTCAGGATACAAACCTATCTGTGACCCTAGAAGTAAGCCCACCAATCTCAGTCTGACTGCAAGTCCTGAAACAGCCTTATTACTCAACTCCAGTCCTTTTCAGCCATGGTCAGGGAGCAATCCTGCCCACTCAGGGACCTTACAGGAGACAACCCTATCCATGCCTCCAGAGCCAGGTCTGCAGACCCCAGTACTTGCTGTAGGCTCTGAAGCAGACTTGATACTTGGTTATAGCTTCTTTTAGCTAGTCTAGGGCCAATCGTGTCTGCCCAGAGACCCATTTAATGACTTGTAAGAGTCCTCATGGGTACCTGGTGGGAACTACACCTGTCCATACATCTGGTAACAGGACCTCTGTCTAAGCATCCAAGTGTGGACATTGAAGAAGATCCTTGTCCCAGTGCCATGTTATGAAACAAACAAAGCCCTGGAGGCAGTCCTGTCCACCCAGGTATCAGACAGGATCCATGCATATTCAAGCCCCTCATAACAAGCCCATCAACTACTGACCCCACTGTGCACCCAGCAATAGCCTCATGATCTGGCTCCAACAAAGCATGACTGTAATTCTAGAGGTAATCCAATCAGCCTGGGGAACTGACAGAAGACCTTTACCTGTCAAAACCATTTTGTAAAAACTGGAAGAGCTGTTTGATGCTCACAGACACAAATGCAAGGCACAAATAAATGGATAGATATCCTGTATTATTGAGTTGGAAAAATTAATATTCTGAAAGTGTCTATACTACTGAAAGTTATCTACAGATTCAATGTAATCCTTATCAAAATTCCAAGGGCATTTTTTCACAGAAGTAAGAAAAAAAAAAACAAGTAATCTATAGATTCAGTGCAATCTCTATCAGAATCTCAACTTCCTTTATTTTTGCAAAGAAAAAACTGATCCTAAAATACATATGGAATTGGAGGAGACTCAGAATAGTAAAAAAACAGTCCTGAAATTGAACAAAATATTTGGAGAACTCACACCTCCTAATTTCAAAACTTAACACAAAGCTACAGTAATCAAGAAGGTGTGGTAGTGTGGTACCAGCATAAGGGTAGAAACATAAATCAATGGAATAGAATTGGGTGATAAGAAATAAGCCAATACATCTATGGCCAACTGATTTTCAACAGGGGTGCCAAAAATCATTTAATGTGGAAAGAAAAGTCTTTTCATTAATGGTGCTGGCACAACAGGATATCCATATGCAAAAGAATGAATTGGACTCCTACCTCATGCCATATACAAAAATTAAGTCAAAATGAATAAAATGCCTAAACACAAGAGTAAAATCTATAAAACTCTTTAAAGGAAACATTGTGAAAATCCATGTGACTTGGATTAGGGGACAGTTATTTAGATGTGACACCAAAACAAAAGCAATAAAAGAAAAATAGATAAATTTGACTTCATATGTTGTTCGTTAAAAGGATACTATCAACAAAGTGAGAGAGTGGCATGGACATATATACACTACCAAATGTAAAATAGATAGCTAGTGGGAAGCAGCCGCATAGCACAGGGAGACCAGTTCCGTGCTTTGTGACCAGCTAGAAGGGTGGGCTAGGGAGAGAGATGCAAGAGGGAAGAGATATGGGGATATGTGTATAGGTATAACTGATTCACTTTGTTATAAAGCAGAAACTAACACACCATTGTAAAGCAATTATACTCCAATAAAGATGTTAAAAAAAAAAAGTGAAAAGACAACTCCAGGAATAGGAGAAAATATTTTCCAAACATTTATCTGGTAAAGGTCTACTATCCAGAATATATAAACAACTCTTAACAATTCAACAATAAAAAGGAAAATAAACCAAGTAAAATCTGGGCAAATAATTTGACCAGATACCTCTCCAAAGAAGAGATAAAAATGGCCAATAAGCACATGAAAAGATTCTTCATATTATTAGTCATTAAGAAAATACAAATCAAATCCACAATGAGATACAATTTCACATTTATTTAAAAATACGGAAAATAACAAGTTTTGGCAAAGATGGAGAGAAATTGGAATGCTCAAGCATTGTAGGTAGGAATGTAAATGATGCTGCCACTGTGGAAAACAGTTTGGCAATTCCACAATAGTGAAACATGGAGTTACCATATGACCCAGCAATTCCACTCCCAGGTATATACCCAAGAGAATTTAAAACAAACGTTCACAGAAAACTTGTATATGAATGTTCATAGCAGCATTATTCATAATGGCCAAAAAGTGGAAACAATCTAAATGTCTATCAATTGTTGAATGGCTAAACAAAATGTGGTATATCTGTACAATGGAAAATTATTTAGCCATAAAAGGGAATGAAGTACTGTTAAACAATACATGGATAAACGTTGAAAACATTATATTAAGTGAAAGAAGCCAGTCACAATAGGTCATGTATTGTATGATTTCTTTCATATTGAATGTCCAAAATAGGTAAATCCATAAAGACTGAAAGTAGGGTGTCAGCAGGGTGGGGGAGAGTGGGAAATTGGGACTAATTGCTTATAAGTATGGAATTCCTTTTGGGGATGATGGAAATGTTCTGAATTAGTGCTGATGATTGCATAACTTAGTGAATATACTAAAAATCACTTAAGTGTATACTTCGAATGATGGATTTTATGTTATGAGAAGTATATCTCAATTCTTGAAATGTTCTATTAAAAATACATGATTGTGCCACTTCCTTTTAAAAATTCTGCTTACTCCTGAAGCTAAAAATAAAATCTCTTTAGCCTAGTATAGACCTATAGCCTGGTATTGGTCCTTCCCTATATGGTTCCAATCTATGTTTCCAGGTTCATCTGCTACCACTCTTCAATAACTTAGAGCACACAATATTACACAACATTTCACACCCCTGTGGTTGTGGACATGCCCTTTCCTAACAAGTGAATCTTATTCTTTACATCTCAGTGTCAGTAATTCCTCTTTGGGGAGTTTTTTCTCCATTGTTCTGATAAATTTATTCATTTCTGCCTCTGCTTTCACATTGTTGTGTGTAGTGTTTGGCACATAGTAAGGCACAATAAATAGATGAGTGATAAAGAAGAATGATACTGGTAAGGCTCAATACATAATAGATGAAATCAGACATCTACATAAATATGTTATCTAAAAGATATTTGGAAAATGCCTGAGTCCAAACAAGGGATGACTGGGATGTTTTCTCAGAACTTATATTTATCAGAAAAATATAATGATCTAACCAACTACATGTAACCTAATCGAAAAAGAAACTGTTGTCAGAAGTTAAATGTTCTGAATACACTCTAGGAAAAAAGAAAACCAAAGCACAATATTTTTTTTAAATGTTGGAAGACTCCTCAAATTATTCATTATTAAAATATGTGTGTGATTGTTAGGAATATTGCTATGAGAGACACAGGTGCACAAAGCCAATGTAGCTTTATGACAATAACCATTAAGATTATTCAGTCCAGTTATTCCCAAAAGCTGGTCTGCAGACAGACTGCATCTGAATCACCTAAAAAAGTTTCTATAAAGATTCCTGTACTTCATCAATAAAGTTTCTGATCCACTAATTTTGAGATGTAACCCAGGAATCTGAATTTTTTAAAGCTCCCTCAGATAATTCTGTTGTATATCCCTACTTCCTTGTTGACTCCAGGCATACTGAGTAGCCATCTGATAGTAATTTGGCTTTCTATGTAAATTTTCTTACAAGGGGGAAAATGTACTGACTAGCAGATTTAAGTGATTGGTCTGCTTGGCAGTTCTTATTTTTTCACTCTAAATTGACAACTTTATGTTCTGGCTTATATATCAATCTACTTTGGGCTGGTTATCACAAACCAAAACCCCTGAGACTGATCATCTTAAATTAACTGACAGATTAGCTTCTAGCCATGCAATGTCTACAACCAGACCCTTGAATCATGGTACCCACATCAAAATTTTGTTTCTATATGGGGAGACCTTACCTGAGATCTCTCTTTTTAAATTCAAACATGTAGCACCATGGTTGCCTATGTGAAAGAAGAAAACACTCACCTCTATGTTTGAAATTCTTTGAGACTCTACAATAAAAGACCCTTATAAACATTATTTTAGATTACCTCAAGGTAGGTACTGAATCACTAGGAACAGCTTTCATTTTTCACTGGGAAAAACTTTGTCATTCTTTGATTATAATAGTCTTTATTACAATCAGGGAAAAACAGTCAGTTGTCCTGTTGTTTCTACAGTATAATGTGGAATCACAGAAAAAAAATTGAAAAACACAACCCCAAACTGTTAGTATTTTAAAGATACCATTCAACTCAAATTGCACTTAACAAGAAATCTTTAATGCATTTAATTAGAAATTCTATGCTCAGAAAATTAAAACCATATAATAGAATTTTTATTTATTTTAATGGAGTTTTTGAAGGTAATTTTGTATCAGCCTCAAAATTTTATTCTGAAGTTTCAACACTGTCACATAGAAAGAAGCTGTCATTTGTGTAATTTTTAACATAGTATCACTTTGTTGAAGTAACAAAGGAACTCTCTACTGCTTCAAGTTAAATGAAAATGACCAATATATGACTGATTTCCCCACGGATTCTAAAATGTTTACACTTGTTATTTACTTTTCAAGTTTTGTTTTTCGAATTTTATTTTATTTATTTTTTTATACAGCAGGTTCTTATTAGTCATCCAATTTATACACACCAGTGTATACATGTCAATCCAATCTCCCAATTCATGACACCACCACCTCCATCCCCCTGCCGCTTTCCCCCCTTGGTGTCCATACGTTTGTTCTCTACATCTGTGTCTCAAATTCTGCCCTGCAAACAGGTTCATCTGTACCATTTTTCTAGATTCCATGTATATGCGTTAATATATGATATTTGTTTTTCTCGTTCTGACTTACTTCACTCTGTATGACAGTCTCTAGATCCATCCACGTCTCAACAAATGACCCAATTTCGTTCATTTTTATGGCTGAGTAATATTCCATTGCATATATGTACCACATCTTCTTTATCCATTCGTCTGTCTATGGGCATTTAGGTTGCTTCCATGACCTGGCTATCATAAATAGTGCTGCAATGAACATTGGGGTGCATGTGTCTTTTTGAAATATGGTTTTCTCTGGGTATATGCCCAGTAGTGGGATTGTTGGATCATATGGTAATTCTATTTTTAAGGAACCTCCATACTGTTCTCCATAGTGGCTCTATCAACTTACATTCCCACCAACAGTGCAAGAGCGTTCCCATTTATCCACACCCTCTCCAGCATTTGTTGTTTGTAGATTTTCTGATGATGCCCATTCTAACTGGTGTGAGGTGATACCTCATTGTAGTTTTGATTTGCATTTCTCTAATAATTAGTGATGCTGAGCAGCTTTTCATGTGCTTCTTGGCCATCTGTATGTCTTCTTGGAGAAATGTCTATTTAGGTCTTCTGCCCATTTTTGGATTGGGTTGTTTGTTTTCTAAAATATTGAGCTGCATGAGCTGTTTATATATTTTGGAGATTAATCCTTTGTCTGTTGATTCGTTTGCAAATATTTTCTCCCATTCCGAGGGTTGTCTTTTTGTCTTGTTAATGGTTTCCTTTGCTGTACAAGAGCTTTTAAGTTTCATTAGGTCCCATTTGTTTATTTTCATTACCCTAGGAGGTGGATCAAAAAAGATCTTGCTGTGATTTATGTCAAAGAGTGTTCTTCCTATGTTTTCCTCTAAGAGTTTTATAGTGTCTGGTCTTACATTTAGGTCTCTAATCCATTTTGAGTTTATTTTTGTGTATGGTGTTAGGCAGTGTTCTAATTTCATTCTTTTACATGTAGCTGTCGAGTTTTCCCAGCACCATTTATTGAAGAGACTGTCTTTTCCCCATTGTATATCCTTGCCTCCTTTGTCATAGATTAGTTGACCATAGGTGCGTGGGATTACCTCTGGGCTTTCTATATTGTTCCATTGATCTATATTTCTGTTTTCATGCCAGTGCCATATTGTCTTGATTACTGCAGCTTTGTAGCATAGTCTGAAGACAGGGAGTCTGATTCCTCCAGCGCCATTTGTTTCCCTCAAGACTGCTTTGGCTATTCGGGGTGTTTGTGTCTCCATACAGATTTTAAGATTTTTTTGTTCTAGTTCCATAAAATATGCCATTCATAATTTGATAGAGATTGCATTGAATCTGTAGATTGCTTTGGGTAGTATAGTCATTTTCACAATATTGATTCTTCCCATCCAAAAACGTGGTATATCTTTCCATCTGTTGGTATCATCTTTAATTTATTTCATCAGTGTCTTACAGTTTTCTGCATACAGGTCTTTTGTCTCCCTAGGTAGGGTTATTCCTAGGTATTTTATTATTTTTCTTGCAATGGTAAATGGGAGTGTTTCCTTAATTTCTCTTTCAGATTTTTCATCATTAGTGTATAGGAATGCAAGAGATTTCTGTGCATTAATTTTGTATCCTACAACTTTACCAAATTCATTGATTAGCTCTAGTAGTTTTCTGGTGGCATCTTTAGGATTCTCTATATATAGTATCATGTAATCTGCAAAGAGTGACAGTTTTACTTCTTCTTTTCCAATTTGTATTCCTTTTATTTCTTTTTCTTCTCTGATTCCTAGCCATGGCTAGGACTTCCAAAACTATGTTGAATAATAGTGGTGAGAGTGTGATGAGAGTGGACATCTTTGTCTTGTTCCTGATCTTAGAGGAAATGTTTTCAGTTTTTCACCATTGAGAATGATGTTTGCTGTGGGTTTGTTGCATATGGCCTTTATTATATTGAGGTAGGTTCCCTCTATGCCCACTTTCTGGAGGCTTTTTGTCATAAATTGGTGTTGTATTTTGTCAAAAGCTTTCTCTGCATCTATTGAGATAATCATATGGGGTTTTTTTCATCAATTTGTTAATACGGTGTATCACATTGATTGATTTGCATATACTGAAGAATCCTTGCATCCCTGGAATAAATCCCACTTGATCATGGTGTATGATCCTTTTAATGTGTTGTTGGATTTTGTTTGCTAGTTTTTTTTAATTAATTAATTAATTAATGTATTTATGGCTGTGTTGGGTCTTCGTTTCTGTGCGAGGGCTTTCTCTAGTTGCGGCAAGTGGGGGCCACTCCTCATCGCGGTGCGCGGGCCTCTCACCATCGCGGCCTCTCTTGTTGCGGAGCACAGGCTCCAGACGCGCAGGCTCAGCAATTGTGGCTCACGGGCCTAGTAGCTCTGCGGCATGTGTGATCCTCCCAGACCAGGGCTTGAACCCGTGTCCCCTGCATTGGCAGGCAGATTCTCAACCACTGTGCCACCAGGGAAGCCCCTGTTTGCTAGTATTTTGTTGAGGATTTTTGCATCGATATTCATCAGTGATATTGGTCTGTAATTTTCAGTATTTGTAGTATCTTTGTGTGGTGTTGGTATAAGGGTGATGGTGGCCTCACAGAATGAGTTTCGGAGCATTCCTTCTTCTGCAATTTTTTGGAAGAGTTTGAGAAGGATGGGTGTTAGCTCTTTTCTAAATGTTTGATTGAATTCACCTGTGAAGCCATGTGGTCCTGGACTTTTGTTTGTGGGAAGACATTTAATCACAGCTTCAATTTCATTACTTGTGATTGGTCTGTTCATATTTTCTATTTCTTCCTGGTTCAGTCTCAGAAGGTTATATCTTTCTAAGAATTTGTCCATTTCTTCTGGGTTGTCCATTTTATTGGCATAGAGTTGCTTGTAGTAGTCTCTTATGATGCTTTGTATTTCTGCGGTGTCTGTTATAACTTCCCCTTTTTCATTTCTAACTTTATTGATTTGAGTCCTCTTCCTCTTTTTCTTGACGAGTCTGGGTAATGCTTTATCAATTTGTTTTTCTTCTCAAAGAACAAGTTTTTAGATTTATTGATCTTTGCTACTGTTTTCTTTGTTTCTATTTCATTTATTTCTGCTCTGATTTCTATGATTTTTTTCCTTCTGCTAAGTTTGAGTTTTCTTTGTACTTCTTTCTCTAGTTCATTTAGGTGTGAAGTTAGATTGTTTATTTGAGATTTTTCGTGTTTCTTGAGGTAGGCTTGTATAGCTATAAACATCCCTCCTAGAACTGCTTTTGCTGCATCCCATAGGTTTTGGACCATCGTGTTTTCATTGACATTTGTCTCTAGGTATTTTTTGATTTCCTCTTTGATTTCTTCAGTGATCTCTTGGTTATTTAGTAACGTATTGTTTAGCCTCCATGTACTTGTGTTTTTTACGTTTTTTTCCCTGTAATTGATTTCTAATCTCAGAACGTTGTGGTCAGAAAAGATGCTTGATATGATTTCTATTTTTTTAAATTTACTGAGGCTTGATTTGTGCCCCAAGATGTGATCTATCCTGGAGAATGTTCCATGCACACTTGAGAAGAAAGTGTAATCTGCTGTTTTTGGATGGAATGTCCTATAAATATCAATTAAATCTATCTGGTCTATTTTGTCATTCAAAGCTTCTGTTTGCTTATTAATTTTCTGTTTGGATGACATGTCCATTGGTGTAAGTGCGGTGTTAAAGTCCCCCACTATTATTGTGTTACTGTTGATTTCCTCTTTTATAGCTGTTAGCTGTTGCCTTATGTATTGAGGTGTTCCTATGTTGGGTGCATATATATTTATAATTGTTATATCTTGTTCTTACATTGATCCCTTGATCATTATGCAGTGTCTTTCCTTGGCTCTTGTAACGTTCTTTATTTTAAAGTGTATTTTATCTGATATGAGTATTGCTACTCCAGCTTTCTTTTGATTTCCATTAGCATGGAATACCTTTTTCCATCCCCTCACTCTCAGTCTGTATGTGTTCCTAGGTCTGAAGTGGGTCTCTTGTAGACAGCATATAGATGGGTCTTTTGTTTTTGTATCCATTCAGCGAGCCTGTTTCTTTTGATTGGAGCATTTAATCCATTCCCGTTTAAGGTAATTATCGATATGTATGTTCCTATGACCATTTTCTTAATTGTTTTGGGGTTTTTTTGTACGTCCTTTTCTTCTCTTGTGTTTCCCACTTAGAGAAGTTCCTTTAGCATTTGTTGTAGAGCTGGTTTGGTGGTGCTGGATTATCTTAGCTTTTGCTTGTCTGTAAAGCTTTTGATTTCTCCATCAAATCTGAATGAGATCCTTGCCGGGTAGAGTAATCTTGGTTGTAAGTTCTTCCCTTTCATCACTTTAAGTATATCATGCCACTCCCTTCTGGCTTGTAGAGTTTCTGCTGAGAAATCAGCTGTTAACCTTATGGGAGTTCCCTTGTATGTTATTTGTCGTTTTTCCCTTACTGCTTTCCATAATTTTTCTGTGCCTTTAATTTTTGCCAAGTTGATTACTACGTGTCTCGTGGTGTTTCTCCTTGGGTTTATCCTGTATGGGACTCTCTGCACTTCCTGGACTGGGTGGCTATTTCCTTTCCCATGTTAGGGAAGTTTTTGACTACAATCTCTTCAAATATTTTCTCGGGTCCTTTCTCTCTCTCTTCTCCTTCTGAGACCCCTAAAATGCTTATGTTGTTGCATTTAATGTTGTCCCAGAGGTCTCTTAGGCTGTCTTCATTTCCTTTCATTCTTTTTTCTTTATTCTGTTCCACAGCAGTGAATTCCACCATTCTGTCTTCCAGGTCACTTATCCATTCTTCTGCCTCAGTTATTCTGGTACTGATTCCTTCTAGTTTATTTTTCATTTCAGTTATTGTATTGTTCATCTCTGTTTCTTTGTTCTTTATTTCTTTTAGCTCTTTGTTAAACATTTCTTGCATCTTCTCGATGTTTGCCTCCATTCTTTTTCCGAGGTCCTGGATCATCTTCACTATCATTATTCTGAATTCTTTTTCTGGATGTTTGCCTATCTCCACTTCATTTACTTGTTTTTCTGGGGTTTTATCTTGTTCCTTCATCTGGTACATATCCCTCTGCCTTTTCATCTTGTCTATCTTTCTGTGAATGTGGTTTTTGTTCCACGGGCTGCAGGATTGTAGTTCTTCTTGCTTCTGCTGTCTGCCCTCTGGTGGGTGAGGCTATCTAAGAGGCTTGTGCACGTTTCCTGATGGGAGGGACTGGTGGTGTGTAGAGCTGGCTGTTGCTCTGGTGGGAAGAGCTCAGTAAAACTTTAATCCACTTGTCTGCTGATGGGTGGGGCTGAGCTCACTCCCTGTTGGTTGTTTGACCTGAGGCGACTGAACACTGGAGCCTACACGGGCTCTTTGGTGGGACTAATTGCAGACTCCTGGAGGGCTCATGCCAAGGAGTACTTCGCAGAACCTCTGCTGTCAGTGTCCTTGCCCTCACGGTGAGACACAGCCACCCTCCACCTCTGCAGGAGACCCTCCAACACTAGCTGGTAGGTCTAGTTCAGTCTCCTATGGGGTCACTGCTCCTTCCCCTGGGTCCTGATGCACACACTACCTTGTGTGTGCCCTCCAAGAGTGGAGTCTCTCTTTCCCCCAGTCCTGCTGAAGTCCTGCAATGAAATCCCACTAGCCTTCAAAGTCTGATCCTCTAGGAATTCCTCCTCTCGTTGCCAGACCCCCAGGTTCAGAAGCCTGACGTGGGGCTCAGAACCTTCACTCCAGTGGGTGGACTTCTGTGGTATAAGTGTTCTCCAGTTTGTGAGTCACCCACCCAGCAGTTATGGGATTTGATTTTATTGTGAATGCACCCCTCCTACCATCTCATTGTGGCTTCTCCTTTGTCTTTGGATGTGGGCCATCTTTTTTGGTGAGTTCCAGTGTCTTCCTGTTGATGATTGTTCAGCAGTTAGTTGTGATGCTGGTGTTCTCACAAGAGGCAGTGAGAGCACGTCTTTCTACTCCACCATCTTGAACCAATCCTCCAACTGTTTATACACATGATATTAGAGCCTTGCAACGGAAATCTACTAGAAACCATTTATCACCACCAGTAATTTTCTTTGCTCTGAAGTCTACTTTATAAAATATTAGAATAGCTACTTGTGCTTTCTGAAATGTTAACATTAGCAAGGTATATAATTTTATCTTTTAAAATTTTCAACCTACAAATGTCATCATGTTTGGAGTGAACACAGTTGAGAGCAGTTTTTCCAACCTGTTCTCTGAACCACTAGGGGATGCAGGGTTCTTGTCTATTACTGTTGGTGTTGTCCATAGGGGCGGAAAGTACCTCTGTGGGTCTCTGATTGCCTCTAGGTCGGGGTTGGGAAACCCCAACCTTCAGGGTACAGAAGTTTTCCCTGGGTCCACTCTCCAGACTGTTCAGTGCCATAACCTCCAAATTGATCTTACCATTGGCCCCCAGAGAAGAACGTACCTAGCTGGGCTGCCCTCTGCCACTGAGTAGAGGGTCATGAGATACCAAGACTCAGCTACCTTTAGCTGCTGAGTTAAAGCCTGGGGATGCTTGGCCTGAGGTAACTTTGGCCACTGGGTGAGGGGTTCTCCACCCATGTGCTTAGCATCTCCTAACCCCAACCCAGTGTCACTACCTAGCCCAGGAAGCATATTCCACCCACATGGGTGTCACAGGATGGATCAAATGGGACTCCAACTGGCACTGGGTGATCCAGGGAAGAGTTTTCCACCCCCACAGGCCTGGTGTCTCTCACCAACCACCTGGTGGCACAAGGCCTAGGGACCAAATTCCTGTCCTTTGGGCAGTACCAGTGGCACCAGGTGAACAAAACGGACCAGAATGTCACTGGCTCTGAAAACTAATAATCATTGGAATCACAGCCCACAAAAGCAGGCCAGGATCTACACCACAAACCTAAACAAAGTGACTGCCTGCTATTATATAAGATTTAAATAGGATGCAGACTCTCCTAAAATAATGTTAAAAATGTCCAGGATACAATAAAAACAAAAATCACTGATCATACCAAGATCAACACAACTTGAATGAGAAAAGGTGTTCAGCAGACATCAACACCAAGATAAATAAGATTTAGTAATTACAATTTTTAAACAAATAAAAGAGAGAAAATATCAGAGAATAACAGTATATATATGTGTGTGTGTGTGTGTGTGTATGTATACATACCACATAGAACTTATACAATAGAAGAATACAATAACTGAAGTAAAAAATGTGTTGAGTGAGCTCAATAACAAAATTAATATAACAGAGTAATTAATCAATGAACTTGAAGACAGAACAATAAAAATTACCCAATTTGAACAACAGAAAAAAAAAACAGACTAAAAAGAGAGAGAGAGAGAAAGAGAACAGAATCTTGGAGATCCATGAGACAATAACAAGAGATCTAACATTTGTATCACCAGAGTCCCAGGAGGAGAAGAAAAAGAGTTGATCTGAAAATGTATTTGAACAAACAATCACTGAAAAATTTCCAAATTTAGTGAGAGATTAAAAAAGCTGAAAAAAGTAGGATAAACCCAAAGAAATCCATACATAACATAATTAAATTTCTGAAAAGCAAGACAAAGAAAAAACTTGAAAGCAGCCAGAGAGTAATGATGCATTATTTATAGAGGAATGTATTTCAAAGAATAGTGGATGTTTCATCTGAAACAATGAATACCAGAAGGAAATTGTACAGCATTTTTAAAGTGCTGAAATAAACGAATTGTCAACCACGAGTTATAAATTTGGCAAAACTATCATTCAGGAATTTAGAGGAAATAAAGACATTCTCAGATAAAGGAAAATAATAGGAATCTGTTGCTTAGAACACTACTCTTAAAGATGAATAAAGGAAGTTTTCCAGACAGAAAGGAAATTATAACAAGATTTAAAACTTCAGAAAGGAAGAAAGAACGCCACAGTGGCTAAAAATTGGAATAAATATAAAAGATTATTCCTTCTCCTCATGAATTTCTGAAGTCATATTTAATGTTTGAAAATAGAGAGGTTGGTAAAGAATGGTCATAAAAATATGATGCATTATATTCTTTCTACAAGGAACTGGTTTCAAACACAATAATACAGGTAGTTGAAAGTAAAAGGGTATAAAAACATATACCATGAACATATTATTTTTTAAAAAGCAGGAGTGGCTATACTAATATCAGATATCATAGACTTCAAATCAAAGAGCACTACTGGGGAGAGAGGAGAAGATGGTGGAAGAGTAAGACACGGAGATCACCTTCCTCCCCACAGATACATCATAAATACATCTACACGTGAAACTGCTCCTATAGAACACCCACTGAACGCTGGCAGAAGACGTCAGACCTCCCAAAAGGCAAGAAACTCCCCACGTACCTGGGTAGGGCAAAAGAAAAAAGAAATAACAGAGACAAAAGAATAGGGACGGGACCTGCACCAGTGGGAGGGAGTTGAGAAGGAGGAAAGGTTTCCAAACACTAGGAAGCCCCCTCGCGGGTGGAGACTGTGGGTGGCAGAGGGGGGAAGCTTCGGAGCCACGGAGGAGAGCGCAGCAACGGGGGTGCGGAGGGCAAAGTGGAGAGATTCCCGCACAGAGGATCGGTGCCGAACAGCACTCACCAGCCTGAGAGGCTTGTCTGCTCACCCGCCGGGGCGGGCGGGGGCTGGGAGCTGAGGCTCAGGCTTTGGTCGGATTTCAGGGAGAGGACTGGGGTTGGTGGCGTGAACACAGCCTGAAGGGGTTAGTGCACCACAGCTAGCCGGGAGGAAGTCCGGGAAAAGGTTTGGAGCAGCCGAACAGGCAAGAGACTTTTTCTTCCCTCTTTGTTTCCTGGTGCTCGAGGAAAGGGGATTCAGAGCACCACCTAAACAAGCTCCAGAGACGGGCACAAGCTGCGGCTATCAGTGCGGACCCCAGAGACGGGCATGAGACGCTAAGGCTGCTGCTGCTGCCACCAAGAAGCCTGAGTGCAAGCACAGGTCACTATCCACACTGCCCCTCCCGGGAGCCTGTGCAGCCCGCCACGGCCAGGGTCCCGAGATCCAGGGACAACTTCCCCGGGAGAACGCACGGCACGCCTCAGGCTGCTGCAACGTCACGCCGGCCTCTGCTGCTGCAGGCTCGCCCCGCATCCATACCCCTCCCTACCCCCGGCCTGAGTGAGCCAGAGCCCCCGAAGCAGCTGCTCCTTTAACCCCGTCCTGTGTGAGCGAAGAACAGACGCCCTCAGGCGACCTACACACAGAGGCAGGTCCAAATCCAAAGCTGAACACCGGGAGCTGTGAGAACAAAGAAGAGAAAGGGAAATTTCTCCCAGCAGCCTCAGAAGCAGCGGATTAGAGCTGCACAAACAACTTATGTACCTGCATCTGTGGAATACCTGAATAGACAACGAATCATCCCAAATTGAGGAGGTAGACTTTGGGAGCAAGATATATATTTTTTTCCCCTTTTCCTCTTTTTGTGAGTGTGTATGTGTATGCTTCTGTGTGAGATTTTGTCTGTATAGCTTTCCTTTCACTATTTGTCCTAGGGTTCTGTTCGTCCGTTTTTTTTTTTTACTTTAAATTTTTTTTCTTAATAATTATTTTTTATTTTAATAACTTTATTTTAATTTATTTTATATTCATTTTATTTTATTTTATTTTATGCTCTTTCTTTCTTTCTATTTTTTCTCCCTTTTATTCTGAGCCATGTGGATGAAAGGCTCTTGGTGCTCCAGCCAGGCATCAGGGCTGTGCCTCTGAGGTGGGAGAGCCAACTTCAGGACACTGGTCCACAAGAGACCTCTCAGCTCCACGTAATACCAAATGGCAAAAATCTCCCAGAGATCTCCATCTCAACACCAAGACCCAGCTTCACTCAACGACCAGGAAGCTACAGTGCTGGACACCCTTTGCCAAAAAACTAGCAAGACAGGAACACAGCCACATCCATTAGCAGAGAGGCTGCCTAAAATCATAATAAGGCCCCAGACACCCCAAAACACACCACCAGACGTGGACCTGCCCACCAGAAAGACAAGATCCAGCTTCATCCAACAGAACACAGGCACTACTACCCTCCACAAGGAAGCCTGCACAACCCACTGAACCAACCTTAGCCACTGGGGACAGATACCAAAAACAACAGGAACTACGAACCTGCAGCCTGCAAAAAGGAGACCCCAAACACAGTAAGATAAGCAAAATGAGAAGACAGAAAAACGCACAGGAGATGAAGGAGCAAGGTAAAAACACACCAGACCTAACAAATGAAGAGGAAATAGGCAGTCTACCTGAAAAAGAATTCAAAATAATAATAGTAAAGATGATCCTAAATCTTGGAAATAGAAGAGACAAAATGCAAGAAACATTTAACAAGGACCTAGAAGAACTAAAGAGGAACCAAGCAATGACGAAAAACACAATAAATGAAATTAAAAATACTCTAGAAGGTATCAATAGCAGAATAACTGAGGCAGAAGAACGGGTAAGTGGCCGGGAAGATAAAATAGTGGAAATAACTACTGCAGAGCAGAATAAAGAAAAAAGAATGAAAAGAACTTGAGGACAGTCTCAGAGACTACTGGGACAACATTAAATGCACCAACATTCGAATTATAGGGGTCCCAGAAGAAGAAGAGAAAAAGAAAGGGACTGAGAAAATATTTGAAGAGATTATAGTTGAAAACTTCCCTAATATGGGAAAGGAAAAAGTTAATCAACTCCGGGAAGCACAGAGAGCCCCATACAGGATAAATCGAAGGAGAAACACGCCAAGACACATATTAATCAAACTATCAAAAATTAAATACAAAGAAAACATATTAAAAGCAGCAAGGGAAAAACAACAAATAACACACAAGGGAATCTCCATGAGGTTAACAGCGGAGTTTTCAGCAGAAACGCTGCAAGCCAGAAGAGAGTGGCAGGACATATGTTAAGTGATGAAGGAGAAAAACCTACAACAAAGATTACTCTACCCAGCAAGGATCTCATTCATATTTGGTGGAGAAATTAAAACCTTTACAGACAAGCAAAAGCTGAGAGAGTTCAACACCACCAAACCAGCTTTACAACAAATGCTAAAGGAACTTCTCTAGGCAAGAAACACAAGAGAAGGAAAACACTTACAATAACAAACCCAAAACAGTTAAGAAAATGGGAATAGGAACATACATATCGATAATTACCTTACATGTAAATGGATTAAATGCTCCCACCAAAAGACACAGACTGGCTGAATGGATACAAAAACAGGACCCGTATATATTCTGCCTACAAGAGACCCACTTCAGACCTAGGGACACATACAGACTGAAAGTGAGGGGATGGAAAAAGATATTCCATGCAAATGGAAATCAAAAGAAAGCTGGAGTAGCAATTCTCATATCAGACAAAATAGACTTTAAAATAAAGACTATTACAAGAGACAAAGAATGACACTATATAATGATCAAGGGATCGATCCAAGAAGAAGGTTTAACAATTGTAAATACTTATGCACCCAACATAGGAGCACCTCAATACATAAGGCAAATACTAACAGCCATAAAAAGGTAAATCGACAGCAACACAATCATAGTAGGGGACTTTAACACCCCACTTTCACCAATGGACAGATCATCCAAAATGAAAATGATAAAGAAACACAAGCTTTAAATGATACATTAAACAAGACGGACTTAATTGATATTTATAGGACATTCCACTCAAAAACAACAGAATACACATTTTTCTCAAGTGCTCATAGAACATTCTCCAGGATAGATCATATCTTGGGTCACAAACCAAGCCTTGGTAAATTTAAGAAAGTTGAAATCGTATCAAGTATCTTTTCCGACCACAATGCTATGAGACTAGATATCAATTACAGGAAAAGATCTGTAAAACATACAAACACATGGAGGCTAAACAATACACTACTTAATAACGAAGTGATCACTGAAGAAATCAAAGGGGAAATCAAAATATACCTAGAAACAAATGACAGTTGAGACACGACGACCCAAAACCTATGGGATGCAGCAAAAGCAGTACTAAGAGGGAAGTTTATAGCAATACAAGCCTACCTCAAGAAACAGGAAACACCTCGAATGAACAACCTCAACTTGCACCTAAAGCAATTAGAGAAAGAAGAACAAAAAACCCCCAAACTTAGCAGAAGGAAAGAAATCATAAAGATCAGATCAGAAATAAATGAAAAAGAAAAGAAGGAAACAATAGCAAAGATCAATAAAACTAAAAGCTGGTTCTTTGAGAAGATAAACCAAATTGATAACCCATTAGCGAGACACATCAGGAAAAAAAGGGAGAAGACCCAAATCAATAGAATTAGAAAGGAATAAGGGGAAGTAACCACTGACACTGCAGAAATACAAACGATCATGAGCGATTACTACAAGCAACTCTATGCAAACAAAATGGACAACCTGGAAGAAATGGACAAATTCTTAGAAATGCACAACCTGCTGAGACTGAACCAGGAAGAAATAGAAAATATGAACAGACCAATCACAAGCACTGAAATTGAAACTGTGATTAAAATTCTTCCAACAAACAAAAGCCCAGGACCAGATGGCTTCACAGGCGATTTCTGTCAAACATTTAGAGAAGAGCTAACACCTATCCTTCTCAAACTCTTCCAAAATATTGCAGAGGGAAGAAAACTCCCCAACTCATTCTACGAGGCCACCATCACCCTGATACCAAAACCAGGCAAAGATGTCACAAAGAAACTACAGGCCAATATCACTGATGAATATAGATGCAAAAATCCTCAACAAAATACTAGCAAACAGAATCCAACAGCACATTAGAAGGATCATACACCATGATCAAGTGGGGTTTATTCCAGGAATGCAAGGATTCTTCAATATACGCAAATCAATCAACGTGATACACCATATTAACATATTGAAGGAGAAAAACCATATGATCATCTCAATAGATGCAGAGAAAGCTTTTGACAAAATTCAACACCCATTTATGATAAAAGCCCTGCAGAAAGTAGGCATAGAGGGAATTTCCCTCAACATAATAAAGGCCATATATGACAAACCCACAGCCAACATTGTCCTCAATGGTGAAAAACTGAAACCATTTCCACTAAGATCAGGAACAAGACAAGGTTGCCCACTCTCACCACTATTATTCAACATAGTTTTGGAAGTGTTAGCCACAGCAATCAGAGAAGAAAAAGAAATAAAAGGAATCCAAATCGGAAAAGAAGAAGTAAAGCTGTCACTGTTTGCAGATGACATGATACTGTACATAGAGCATCCTAAAGATGCTACCAGAAAACTACTAGAGCTAATCAATGAATTTGGTAAAGTAGCAGGATACAAAATTAATGCACAGAAATCTCTTGCATTCCTATACACTAATGATGAAAAATCTGAAAGTGAAATTAAGA
The DNA here is from genome assembly GCF_028564815.1 of Eubalaena glacialis. NCBI lineage: Eukaryota > Metazoa > Chordata > Mammalia > Artiodactyla > Balaenidae > Eubalaena > Eubalaena glacialis. The sequence goes on along the minus strand of NC_083736.1, from coordinate 58,817,611 downwards.
AAACACTCCCATTTACCATTGCAACAAAAAGAATAAAATATCTAGGAATAAACCTACCTAAGGAGACAAAAGACCTGTATGCAGAAAATTATAAGACACTGATGAAAGAAATTAAAGAGGATACAAATAGATGGAGAGATATACCATGTTCTTGGATTGGAAGAATCAACATTGTGAAAATGACTCTACTACCCAAAGCAATCTACAAATTCATTGCAATCCCTATCAAACTACCATTGGCATTTTTCACAGAACTAGAACAAAAAATTTCACAATTTGTATGGAAACACAAAAGACCCCGAACAGCCAAAGCAATCTTGGGAACGAAAAATGGAGCTGGAGGAATCGGGCTCCCTGACTTCAGACTATACTACAAAGCTACAGTAATGAAGACAGTATGGTACTGGCACAAAAACAGAAACATAGATCAATGGAACAGGATAGAAGGCCCAGAGATAAACCCACGCACATATGGTCACCTTATCTTTGATAAAGGAGGCAAGCATATACAGTGGAGAAAAGACAGCCTCTTCAATAAGTGGTGCTGGGAAAACTGGACAGGTACATGTAAAAGTATGAAATTAGAACACTCCCTGACACCATACACAAAAATAAACTCAGAATCGATTAAATACCTAAATGTAAGGCCAGACACTATCAAACTCTTAGAGGAAAACATAGGCAGAACACTCTATGACATAAATCACAGCAAGATCCTTTTTGACCCAGCTCCTAGAGAAATGGAAAGAAAAACAAAAATAAACAAATGGGACCTAATGAAACCTAAAAGCTTTTGCACAGCAAAGGAAACCATAAACAAGACAAAAAGACAACCCTCAGAATGGGAGAAAATATTTGCAAATGAAGCAACTGACAAAGGATTAATCTCCAAAATTAACAAGCAGCTCATGCAGCTCAATATCAAAGAAACAAAAAACCCAATCCAAAAATGGGCAGAAGACCTAAATAGACATTTCTCCAAAGAAGATATACAGATTGCCAACAAACACATGAAAGGATGCTCAACATCATTAATCACTACAGAAATGCAAATCAAAACTACAATGAGGTATCATCTCGCACCAGTCAGAATGGCTATCATCAAAAAATCTACAAACAATAAATGCTGGAGAGGGTGTGGAGAAAAGGGAACACTCTTGCACTGTTGGTGGGAATGTAAATTGATACAGCCACTATGGAGAACAGTATGGAGGTTCCTTAAAAAACTAAAAATAGAACTCCCATACGACCCAGCAATCCCACTACTGGGCATATACCCTGAGAAAACCATAATTCAAAAAGAGTCATGTACCAAAATGTTCACTGCAGCTCTATTTACAATAGCCAGGACATGGAAGCAACCTAAGTGTCCATCATCGGATGAATGGATAAAGAAGATGTGGCACATATATACAATGGAATATTACTCAGCCATAAAAAGAAATGAAATGGAGTTATTTGTAGTGAGGTGGATGGAGTCAGAGTCTGTCATACAGAGTGAAGTAAGTCAGAAAGAGAAAAACAAATACAGTATGCTAACACATATATATGGAATCTAAGAAAAAAAAAAAGGTCATGAATAACCTAGTGGCAAGACGGGAATAAAGACACAGACCTACTAGAGAATGGACTTGAGGATATGGGGTGGGGGAAGGGTAAGATGTGACAATGTGAGAGAGTAGCATGGATATATATACACTACCAAATGTAAAATAGATAGCTAGTGGGAAGCAACCGCATAGCACAGGGAGATCAGCTCTGTGCTTTGTGACCACCTAAAGCGGTGGGATAGGGAGGGTGGGAGGGACGGAGATGCAAGAGGGAAGAGATATGGGAACATATGTGTATGTATAACTTATTCACTTTGTTATAAAGCAGAAACTAACACACCATTGTATAGCAATTATACTCCAATAAAGATGTTAAAAAAAAAAAAGAGTTCCCTCTTTTCCACACCCTTACCAACACTTGTTATTTGTTGTCTTTTGTATAATAGCTATTCTGACAGGGGTGAGGTGATATGTCATTGTGGTTTTGATTTGCATTTCCCTGATGATTACTGATGCTGAGCATCTTTTCACGTGCCTGTTGGCCATCTGTATGTCTCTTTAGAAAAATGTCTGTTCAGTTGTATGAGTTGTTTGTATATTTTGGATATTAACCCCTTATTGGATACATCATTCACAAATATTTCTCCCATTCAGTAGGTAGCCATTTCATTTTGTTGAGTGTTTCCTTTGCTGTGCCAAAGATTTTTAATTTGATGCAGTACCATTTGTTTATTTCTGCTTTTGTTTACCTTGCCTAAGGAGACATATCCAGAAAAAATTACTAAGACTGATGTCAAAGATCATACTGCCTACGTTTTCCTCTAGAAGTTTTGTGACTTTAGGTGTTACATTTAAGTCTTTAATACACCCTCTAGTGTATTTTTCAGTTTGGTTACTGTATTCTTCAGCTCTGTGACTTCTGTTTAGTACTTTCTTATATTTTCTAGCTCTTTGTTGAAGTTTTCCACCTGTTCATCCATTCTTCTCCCAAGTTTGGTGAGCATCTTCATGGCCATTACCTTCAACTCTTTATCAGATAAATTACTAATCTATGTTTCATTAAGAGTTTTCTCGGGTTTTAACTTGTTCTTTTATTTGACACATAGCCCTCTGTCTCCTCATTTGGCTTGAATATCTGTGTTTGATTCTAGGTGTTTGGTGAAACAGCCACCTCTCCCAGAATTGAAGGGGTAGCCTCATGTAGATGGTGAACCTTATTGTTCAACCTTGTCCAAACTTTTCATTGTCTCTGGAACCTTTGTAATGATCTAAGCAGCCAGATTTATTCTTGACAGGTCACAGTTGTTGAGATTGTGCCTAGACCTGTCAGTGTTCCAAAGGGTAGAATCTCAGCACCTAGTTTCAGGCTGATTGGAAGCCAGACCCTCAGGCAAGAGCTTTTAAAGTATGCAAACACATATAATGGGACTGCAATTGTAAACTCTACTGGCCTCCAGACCAGGCTATCTGGATGTGTCCTCTTGGTGGCAGTTGCAAAAATTGGGGCTACAGATGAATGTTTAAGCTCCTTTATGGGTGGTACTGTTGAGTTGTAGCAAGGTGAAGGGAGAGTGCAAAGATGGTGTCCCCTGGTCTATGTTCCCTGATAGCACCTCTGTAGCATCTAGGTGAGTGGTAAACCTGAAGCCTGCCCCTCAGGCTGAAGCTCTAGAAGAAGTAAATAGGCCTTTTTCACAGGAAGACTGAGGGTGTGTTTCAGTATGTTCTATGTGCCATGCAGGTGATAACCTGCCAGGAACTGTCTCTTTGTTTCAGTCCCATGGGGCCCAGAACTGCAAGCCCCCTGGCCATCAGTGCTGGGCATTCAAGGGACATCACCTGTGTGGATTGTATGTACTCACCAGCTTTAGCAGCACTGTGGGAGAGCACAGGTGCTGGATTTACCCACCAGCTTTAGTGGGGCTATGCAAGAACATGGGGGCAGGCCTTACCTGCCTGTACTAGCAAGGTAGAGAGAGAGCACAAAAATGGCATCCACCATTGCCTCCAACCCTGGATAGAGTCCCAGTAGGCCTCTGGCCCTTTGCCAGATGCTTTAAGATTAGCAAATAAATCTCTTTCCCATATGGTCTAGGTGCTTTTCAAACTGTTGTTTTTGTGCTGGGTCTCAGGGTGAGTGTGTCTGCACATAAGCTTTTAATTTTTATTTTTTAAATTTTTATTGGAGAATACAATATATTGCTTTACAATATTGTGTTAGTTTATACTGTACAGCAAAGTGAATCAGCTATACATATACATATATCCCCTATTTTTTGGATTTCCTTCTCATTTAGGTCACCACAGGGCGTTGAGTAGAGTTCCCTGTGCTATACAGTAGGTTCTCATTAGTTATCTATTTTATACATAGTATCCATAGTTGCACATAAGCTTTTTAAAAGAGGAATCTCAGTTCCCTACAACCTTTTGGGTTTCCTGAATATAAGCCCCATTGGTTTTCAAAGCCAGAAATTTTGAGGGCTTGTCTCCATGATGCAGGTCCCAAGGGTTGGGGTGTCCAATGTGGGGGGAAAAACCCTCGCTCCAGAGGAAGAAGTTTCATATTTGTGAGTTTCCTCCTAACTGTGGGTTGCTGTGCCGAGGGTGGGGATTGGGGCAAGACCACTTGTTTAACTCTAGTTTATTTCTCATTATTCTATCTCTCAACAATAGAATTTCATAATGAAGAAATATTCAAATAATATCCAGGTTAGAAACAGCAAAGGTTAAGCATAAATAAGTGTTTTCTCATACAATTGACATTGTAGTATTACAAATTCATAATGCTCTTTTTTCCATAAAGCCTAAAAAATTCTTTGATATAGAATTAAATATTAGCATCTCAATTTAAAATCTAAATAAATTATTTGTTTCTTTCTCAAACAGGTGTTACTAAGACTTTTCAATTTGAAAATATTATTTAAAAACATACCTGGTTTGTTTATGTTAATGAGGACTTTTAATTACATCTTTAATATATATTAGTAGGAAGTATAAATAAATTATGCTAAGTTTGGAATAATATTTCAATGAAAATAACCTAAATAAATAACAATAGAAAGTTGTATTATTCAGTTATATTGCTTTAAATGGATTTTTAAAGTAGCAATTTTTTTCCTGAATGAACTGCTAAACTTCATATCTAAGGCTCTGAAAAAATAAGCTTTAGATTTTGTAATATCACAAAACATTAAAGATACAATGTATTTTTAAATCAAGTGCTAAATTTTTTGCTTCTAGGAAGATGAAGACATGCTTTTTTCCTATTTCTCCTGCTCAGTACAACTAAACACCAAACCAGCTTTACAACAAATGCTAAAGGAACTTCTATAGGTGGGAAACACAAGAGAAGAAAAAGACCCACAAAACAAACCCAAAACAATTAAGAAATTGGTAATAGGAATGTACATATCGATATTTACCTTAAATGTAAATGGATTAAGTGCTCCAATCAAAAGACACAGACCAGCTGAGTGGATACAAAAACAAGACCCATCTATATGCTGTCTACAAGAGACCCACTTCAGACATAGGGACACATACAGACTGAAAGTGAGGGGTTGGAAAAAGATATTCCATGCAAATGGAAATCAAAAGAAAGCTTGAGTAGCAATACTCATATTAGATAAAATAGACTTTAAAATAAAGACTGTTATAAGAGATAAGGAAGGACACTACATAATGATCAAGGGATCAATCTAAGAAAAGATATAACAATTATAAATATTTATGCACTAAACATAGGAGCACTTCAATACATAAGGCAAATGCTAACAGCCATAAAGGGAAAATCAACAGTAACACAGTAGTAGTAGGGGACTTTAACATCCCACTTACAGCAATGGACAGATCATCCAAAGAGAAAATAAATAAGGAATCACAAGCTTTAAATGACACAAGAGACCAGATAGATATAATTGATATGTATAAGACATTCCAACCAAAAGTGGCAGAATACACTTTCTCTCAAGTGCACGTGGAACATTCTCCAGGATAGACCATATTTGGGTCAAAGTCAAGCCTTGGAAAATTTAAGAAAATTGACATCATAACAAGCATCTTTTTATGACCACAAACACAATGAGATTAGAAATCAATTTCAGGAAAATAACTGTAAAAAACACAAATACATGGAGGCTAAACAGTATACTACTAAACAACCAAGAGATCACTGAAGAAATCAAAGAAGAAATTAAAAAATATATAGAAACAAATAACTATGAAAACATGACAAGCCAAAACATATGGGATGCAGCAAAACAGTTCTAACAGGGAAGCTTATAGCAGTTCAATCTCACCTCCAAAAATAAGAAAAATCGCAAATAAACAACTTAAACTTCCACCTATAGCAACTAGAGAAAGAACAAAGAAAACCCAAAGTCAGTAGAAGGAGAGAAATCATAAAAATCAGAGAAGAAATAAATGAAATAGAAACAAAGATAATAATAAAAAATATCAGTAAAACTAAAAGTTGGTTCTATGAGAAGATAAAATTGATAAAATGTTAGCCAGACTCATCAAGAAAAAAGGGAGAGGAATCAAATCAATAAAATTAGAAATGAAAAAGGAGGAATCACAACTGACACCGCAGTAATACAGAGGATCATAAGAGACAACTACAAACAACTGTATGCCAATAAAATGGACAACCATGAAGAAATGGACAAATTCTTGGAAAGGTACAATTTTCCAAGACTGAACCAGGAAGAATTAGGAAATATAAACAGACCTAACATAAGTAATGAAATTGAAACTGTAATTAAAAATCTTCCAATAAACAAAAGTATAGGACCAGATGGCTTCACAGGTGAATTCTATCAAACTTTTAGAGAAGAGCTAACACCTCTCATTCTCAAACTCTTCCACAAAATAGCAGAGGGAGGAACACTCCCAAATTCGTTCTACAAGGCCACCATCACCCTGATACCAAAACCAGACAAAGATATAACAAAAAAAAGAAAATTACAGACCAATAACACTGATGAACATAGAAGCAAAAATCCTCAACAAAATACTAGCAAACCGAATCCAACAACACATTAAAAGGATCATACACAACAATCAAGAGGGATTTATCCCAGGAATGCAAGGATTCTTCAATATACGCAAATCACCCTGTGTGATACACCATATTAACAAATTAAGGAATAAAAAACATATGATCATCTCAATAGATGCAGAAAAAGCTTTTGACAATATTAAACACTCATTTATGATAAATAGACTCCAGAAAATGGGCATAGAGGGAACCTACCCCAACATAATAAAGGCTGTCATTCTCACAAACCCACAGTAAACATCATTCTCAAAGGTGAAAAACTGAAAGCATTTCCACTAATATCAGGAACAAACCAAGGATGCTCACTTTTGGCAATCTTATTCCACATAGTTTTGGAAGTCCTAGCCACGGCAATCAGAGAAGAAAAAGAAATAAGAGGAATCCAAATTGGAAAGGAAGAAGTAAAACTGTCACTGCTCGCAGATGACATGATACTATACATGGAAAATCCTAAAGATGCCACCAGAAAACTACTAGAAGTAATCAATGAATTTGGTAATGTTGCAGGATACAAAATTAATACACAGAAATCTCTTGCATTCCTATACACTAACGATGAAAAATCAGAAAGAGAAATTAAGGAAACAATCTCATTTACCATCACAACAAAAAGAAAAAAATACCTAGGAATAAACCTATCTAAGGAGGCAAAAGACTTGTACTCTGAAAACTATAAAACACTGATGAAAGAAATCAAATATGACACAAACAGATGGAGAAAGATACCATGTTCTTGGATTGGAGGAATCAACATTGTGAAAATGACTATACTACCCAAAGCAATCTACAGATTCAATGCAATCCCTATCAAACTACCAATGGCATTCTTCACAGAATCAGAACCAAAAATTCTACAATTTGTATGGAAATACAAAAGATCCCAAATAGCCAAAGCAATCTTGAGAATGAAAAATGGAGCTGGAGGAATCAGGCTCCTTGACTTCAAACTATACTACAAAGCTATAGTAATCAAGACAGTATGGTACTGGCACAAAAACAGTAATATAGATCAATGGTACAGGATAGAAAGCCAAGAGATAAACCCATGCACATATGGTCACCTAATTTATGACAGAGGAGGAAAGTACATACAATGGAGAAAAGACAGACTCTTCAATAAGTGGTGCTGGGAAAACTGGACAGCTACATGTAAAAGAATGAAATTAGAACACTTCCTAACAGCATACACAAAAATAAACTCAAAATGGATAAATGACCTAAATGTAAGACCAGACACTATAAAACTCTTAGAGGAAAACATAGGAAAAACACTTTTTGATATAAACCACAGCAAGATCTTTTTTGACCCACCTCCTAGAGTAATGGAAATAAAAATGAAAATAAACAAATGGGACCTAATGAAACTTCAAAGCTTTTGCAGAGCAAAGGAAACCATAAACAAGACAAAAAGACAACCCTCAGAATGGGGAAGAATATTTGCAAATGAAGCAATAGACAAAGGATTAATCCCCCAAATATACAAACAGCTCATGGAGCTCAATATCAGAAAAACAAACAACCCAATTAAAAAATGGGTGGAAGACCTAAATAGACGTTTCACCAAAGAAAACATACAGATGGCCAAGAGGCACATGAAAAGATGCTCAACATCACAAATCATTAGAGAAATGCATATCAAAACTACAATGAGGTATCACCTCTCACTGGTCAGAATGGCCATCATCATAAAATCTACAAACAATAAATGCTGGATAGGGTGTGCAGAAAGGGGAACCCTTTTGCACTGTTGGTGGGAATGTAAATTGATACAACCACTATTGAGAACAGTATGGAGGTTCCTTAAAAAACTAAAAATAGAACTAACATATGACCCAGCAATTCCCCTATTGGGCATATACCCTGAGAAAACTATAATTTGAAAGGACACATGTACCTCAGTGTTCATTGCGGCACTATTTACAATAGCCAGGACATGGAAGCAACCTAAATGTCCAACAACAGATGAATGGATAAAGCAGATGTGGTACATATGTAAAATGGAATATTACTCAGCCATTAAAAGGAACAAAACTGGGTCATTTGTAAAGATGTAGATGGACTTAGAATCTGTCATACAGAGTGAAGTAACCCTGGAAGAGAAAAATAAATATTGTATATTAATGCATATTTGTGGAACCTAGAAAAAATAGTACAGATAAACCTATTTCCTGGGCAAGAATAGAGACACAGATGTAGTGTACGGACTTATGGACACTGGGGTGAAAGGGGAGGGTGGGACGAATTGGGAGATTAGGATTGACATATATACACTACCATGCATAAAATCGATAGCTAGTGGGAACATGCTATAAAGCACAGGAAGCTCAGATTGGTGCTCTGTGACAACCTAGATGGGTGGGATGGGGAAGCGTGGGAAGGAGATCCAAGAGGGAGGGGATGTATGTATACATATAACTGATTCACTTTATTGTACAGCAGAACCTAATACAACATTGTAAAGCAATTACACTCCAATAAAAAAAAATTTTTAATAAAATAAAATGGAACCAGAAGGTATGAAATGAAGACTCTCATGCACATGCACTCAGAAGAACAGTATGTAAGAACTGAGAAACTGAATGCCTAATTTTCAGAAGACTGTGACTTCTGAAGACAATGAACATCTGCCAAGAAACTCTCCCCCATCCTAAAGCCAGTAAACTTACTCTTGGACTCTGGCTGGATTTCCCCCTTCTTATACTCCTTGCCCATAAATACAGCACACCCCAAACCCTTAACAGACTCAACTGTAGCTTGCTACAGTGTGCATTTCCCAAACTGCAATTCCTCTGCTATTTCCAAATAAATTCAATTTCTGATAATTTGAGTTTGCCTCAATTTACCTCTTTATTTAGGTTGACGTTTCATGGTGTCAGAAGTGGGATCAAAGGAGGTAACCCCCAGAGTGATGGCGACCCTCAGTATTGAGTGAGGTAGCCCCTTGCACTCAGTGCTTCTGTGAGTCACTCTCTGTTTCTGGCTTGATGAGTCTCCTCTCAGTTTTGGAGTTCCCTCCTTTTGGTCAAGTTCTCCAACTTTGCTTGGAATTTGGATAAGGACAAATTGTCCTTATGGTGAGTACTCTTTTGGTTTATGAATTAGAATGCCTTGATTTAAATTAAAACTTGTGGATTTTTCCTGAGAGCAAAACTAAAATTAAGTCAGATACCTTTATATGAGAGACAATTGTCTCTGAAGCACAAGATTCCTGTGTAAGGATAAGGTGGCCACAGATGAGCAAGTTTCACAGAACACCACTCACAGGAAAATTCCATGCAATGAGGGACACCTGGTTACAGGTTAGAAAAATAGGGCAAAGGCTGCCTACTAGGAAAAAGAAGTAGCCTGTGAAAAGCACACTGTCAAGCAAAACCCAAGCCCAAACCCTAAGCATACCCCTTAGGCTGTCTAGGATTTTTTTCTTTGCTCTCAGGAAAATTCCAGAAATGGGATCCCAGTCATCTAAATGTTCTAAGGGTAGCCCCTCTCTTGGAACTCTGGCAAGTTTTATGTTAAATAAAACATGGTCTCTCTCTCCTCATGTGTGTAGACCAATCTCACTGAAGACAACCTAGAATTACAATGGCCACTGTGAAGAATGTTCCAACTATACAAGATCATTCATTTAGGAAGTACACTTGAAAGCAAGGGTTCTCAAATCAAACAAACATAATGAGAAGCTTATTTTAATTCACATGCAGAAGCCTCCAAAAGGCTTCAAAATTCCAAAATAGCTTCATTGAAAGATTAATTGCAAAAGGCTAATAAAGAATTATATATACAAGAAGTACCTAAAACAAAAGACTATAAGACTGATCTAACTTCTACTGTTCTGCTCTATCCTCCTTTACTTGAGTATTCATTCTACTAGTCTTCTGTCTGAATTGTCTTTCCACTCTGAAGAGACCATGTGACCATAAACAAAAGTCTGCCAAGTTCGTAGCCTTAGAGATACCACCAAATATACCTTTGAATGAGGGCCCCCATATGGGCCTTTCCCAGGTTGGATGCGACACCAAAAAACTCTCCTGTAACTACCACCAGTTATTCCCTTAAATAGCCAAGGGGAAACTAAAATTAAAATTAATAAGAAAACCTTGACAAATTCTGGTAAATACTGGAGCTGCACTCTCTACTTTAAACCGCACTCACTACAGAGGCTGCAGATAGGATCCTGGTTGTAAAGTGGCAGAAGCCAGCAAAAAGTGAGAATTCTTACCGGAATCAATTCTCCTGAATATCTGTCTGTAGTACCCAATTGAGAGGAAGGTAAAATTTCATATTTTCCCTCCCTTTCCTAATCCAGAACCACTGGTTATTGATCCTTTCTCTCCTAGGGACAGCTGTTGCCTTCCTGTTTGTCTTATTTTGTGTTTTAAGAACTTGGATTGACAACCATCATGTTTGGGGCCCCAAAATATGGCTGGACAGAAATGTGAGTTGCACCCTACCTGTGGCTAGATATGGCTGGCTAGAAATGTGAGTTGAACTCCATTTACAGCTAGGGTCCTACCAATTATTGCCAGCCCTCAGGAGAATTGTCTAAGTATTTCTTTTGGTTATCTTTGGGAACAGCTCTGGATATTGGGAGGGTAATATCCACTGAACCCTCTTTGGAGATGCCTCTTGCATCATGGAGTCATTCAATACTGCCAGGAATATTTACGGTTTGTCTTGGTTGAAACCTGATAAGATATATAGAAGGATTTTTAAAGTAGCTCTATGGTCAGAAGTTGGCCAAATTGGAAGCTGATATTCAGAGCCTGATAGGAACATTTTAAGGCTTTCTCCCCTAAACCAAAATAAAACTATGTACCCAGAGGGAAAGGAAAACATTCTGAAGCCTTTTGTGGAAGGATTCACTAAAACATTCCAAAAACAAAGCTCTAAATCTAGAACATAGGAATCTTTTGATTTTTATCTTAGTTGAAGATCTTTTCCCTGATTTAAAGAAGCAAATTGAAGATAATATAGTTAGATGGGTGCATCAACCTATGTTATTCAAGTTTCAACCCAATTCCTTTATGAATTAAAAACAACTGTATTTGCCTTACAAATCTAGTCTTTACAAGAACAGAAACACAGCTCTTGAAGCAATTCAAAGCCCACCTATCCTTTTTCTTCACCAGTCCCCAAACTTTCTTTACTCATCTCAGAAGTCTTACAGATATTTTAAAACATCTGGATTTAAGAAACAAAAGTCCTTCTTGGAGGAACTTGCATTTTTTTCCTTGTCCTTTTAAGATGTAAATGTTCTACCTTGTTTTCTCCAGGAACTCTTATCTAGGCCTCATCTAGGCTTATCTATAACTAATCCAAACATAAGTTAAGGCTAATGTAAACATAATTGTTAAGAACAAGTGAACAAATATGTATTGGTCATGGTCTGCATGTTTCTCACTGGGTAGAAGCTTTTACCTATGGACAAGCACCTGCCTCTTTTGTAACAAAGAAATTACTTGAAAACATCATCCCTATATTGGGCACCTCCACCATCTTGCATAGTGACCATACAACTCATTTTACTGGGAAGATAATCCAATAACTCTGCAAAGTCTTTCCTGTGCTACAGAGGCTGCATTGCCCATGTCATCCACAATCTTCATGACTAGTAGAAAAAACTAATGTCATCACTAAAATCCAATGAGAAAAATTTTGTGAGACTTTGGAACATCCCTGGACCAAGGTACTGTCACTGGTCCTTTTGAATCTAAGGTCCTTAGCTTTTGAAAAACATAAGCTCACTCCCTATTAAATAGTAACTGGAAGACTGATGCATCTTCCTCATTCACCATACTCTGACCCTCAAATTGCCCAGCAGGACCTATTGCCAGTCACCTATTCTCTATTCCCAGAAACATTTCTCACAGGTTAAAAATATTATGCTGAATAAAAATACAACCTAAATTCTGACTCCCCTCATAACCTACTTCTTGGAGAATATGTCTACTGGAAAATACATCACCTAAATGATTCCCTCTTCCCTCATTGGAAATATCTTTTCTGGTACTGTTCACCAATTCCTGTGTTGCTAAACTTGAAGGCATCCAACCTTGGATTCATCTGTCACAACTTAAAAGAATCACAGGACCTGAACGGGACAGTAAAGTCACTGTGATCTCAAACTCAAGATCTCCCACTGGCCAGAAATAATGACATCTGATGAAGACAGCTATCCCAATACACCACACCAGGCCTGTATACCTCCACCACTGTTCTCCTTTACTATGAAAATCATGGGGGGGTTATTAATCAGACCCCTCTGCTTATCTGTTTTATGCTCCTATTTACCCTTTTCCCTTGCTCCCTGACCTGAAAACATAATGTCCTTGTCCATGTCTCCCAGGCAATTGCCAAGGGAGGTAACTTTTCAGACTGTTCCATTTGCCATCTGAAACTTCGATCTCTTTATAATGTTGGAGAACCCCTATGAGACAGGAAGGAAGGGGGCAGGGCACAACCATTAAAAGAATGACAAAACCATTAAGGAGAACAGGATACCACAAAAACCGGTTAGAACTTATTAGGCCCAAGATGGTGTAAGATTTGACTTCCAGTAGACCTTGAGCCTGATTATGCACTCACTGTAATATATTAGCATACTAAATGACACACCCACAGGTGCCATGACAGTTCTGAAGCCAACTATAAAAGGCCAAAAAGTGGGTGGTGCCCCAACTCCTGGAAATCCCTGCCCCTTATCCAACATAGTTAGAATATTCCTCCCACTCATTAGCCTATGAAATTACCCAGCCCATAAAAACTAACCACCCCACAGTAGAAGGCCACTTTCACTTTCCTAGACGACCCCATGCCCTGGGGCTGCCTCTTGCCTTCTGAGCTGGCCCACACTCTTTCTATGGAGTGTGTATCTCTCTGCTTTCACTTTACTGTGGCTTGCTCTTGAATTCTTTTTTGTGCGAAGCCAAGGACCCTCACTTGGTGGCCCACCCCAGAGACTCACTCGAGACCTAGGATGTAACCATCCTCTTGTGCCCGATATTTTCTACAACACCTGGTCCTTCATGTAACCAATTTTTCTTCTATCCCTGACACCACCATAAACAACACCCAAATTCCCTTTGATGTCAGCTACAGAGTTAAATTTTTGGAGCCAGGTTTCCCAGTGACTTGTTTTTTACCTTTCTCTGATTATAACTGTGCTTGCCCAATAAGGCACAAATACCTATGCAAGCCAGATTACATATGCACCCGCACATTATTATGAGTATCTAAATCATATCTGGCCCCAATCACAAAAAAATCGAGCAGCACCCACCTTTGCAGGAAATTTAGAACAACTTTTATTTCAGGCTAGAATATTTACTTCCTGAATGTACTGAAAACCTAACTGACCCCAGGCTTGAAAGGACATATGTAGCAATCCTTGTAAGTGAATCCATTAAAATGCCACTTTAGCAGGAGTAGGTTGCACCTTGACAGGATTTATCTTTGTGGTGGTTAGCATTCTCCTTGCATCTATGAATGCCTAGATGGCTTACACATAACTGGACAGTGTTTCTTAGGTTATCTAACTGTGCCCTTAACTGTCCACAACCAAACTGAGATACATCTCCCCTGAATTTACATCATCAAGTTAGACAGGACTTATGGGAATCATTTATGATTCAGGATTTGCTTCCTTTGGCAGATCCCTACTTCCCTGGTTAGGAGTGAGTGTGAATGAAGCTATGATCAGAAACCTCTCTTTAACCCTTGGGAACATCACCAACACTACTGCTAAGGCCATAGCAGCCCAACAAAAATCCCTAGGTTCTCTAGCTAAGTTGTCCTTGTCAATAGAATAGTCTTCAATTATCTCTTAGCTGAACAAGGAAGTGTCTGTACTATAGTCAACACACTTGTACTTGGATTAACACTTCTGAGGGAGTGGAGGTAAAATTATCTGAAATATGAGAACAAGCCCATTGGTTACAAGTCCAAACCGACTCATCTTAGAATTGTCATTTACTCAACTGGTTACCAACAGGATTGGGCTCATAGTTTAGATCTACAGTATAGTTTTGGTCTTTCTATCTGCCATTTTATTTTGTGTTGTAATTTTTAAAGTACTCAGCTGTTGTCTATCCAGCATCTGTAAAAATAACAAAACTGAAATTGCTTGTCCAATGCTTCAAAGTGATACCTAACACCCATAACCTTGACAAGATCTCCCTGCCTTGACCCTCCACTTAGCCCCAATATAAAGAAGGCACTCGAATGTAGCCTTTTGAAGTTGCTGCTAACCCCCAAAGCTTCTCTCACCCTGAAGAAAGGTGTCCAATCATAGTATGGTGAAGAAAAATAAACAAAATGGATTATCAGTCAAAAGGCAAAGTCCATGCAGAAGAAACACCTAGCAATATATTAGGTGATCAGCACCCTGCAATGGAGACTTGATAAAAAAGGGAAAATGTAGAACCAAACTAAAATGGAGTCACTTATGTCAGGGATGAAATGGAGATGGTCAACACAGGCTGATAAAAGAAAATTAACCTAACCTTACAAAAATTTACAGCTTTCTCAGAAATCAGCAGAGTACACTAGCTAATTCCCAAACATCAAGTCTACTCATACTTCCTTGGTTTCCCTGAATCAGCTATCCTGATCCTAATATACAGAGTTTGGTTTTTGACATTTCTTTTTGTTCAAATGAGGCCAATGAAATCCACTTGCCATCCTCTCCTCCATGGGACAAGATGCCTGAGGATGGTCCTCCTCAGCTCCAAGGGACATGTATCTCATATAACAATGTCAGAAAGAAAAAAAGAAAGAAAAAGAGAGAGAGAAGAGAAGAGAAGAGAAGGGAAGAGAAGAGAGAGAACAAAGGGAGGAAGGAAAACAATGCCCAAAGACATGGTTGATCAGCGATGCTTTCTGTGAAACATTTTGATCAAGAGAGGGAACTGTGAAAGGATTTCAATCTAAAATGGAACTGGAAGATATGAAATGGAAAATCTCACATGTGCACCCTCAGAAGAACAGAACCTAAGGACTGATAGACTGATTCCCATAAATGCCTAATTTACAGAAGCCTAAGACTTATCTCTGACCAATGAGTATCTGCTAAGAATCTCTCCCCATCCTCAAGCCAACAAATTTACTGCTTAGACTCTGGCTGGAATTCCCCCTCTTTACACTTCTTGCCCATAAATACAGCCCACCCCAAACCCTCAATGGACTCACTTGTAGCTTGCTATAGCATATGTTTCCCGAATTGCAATTCCTCTGATATTCCGGAATAAACTCAATTTCTGGTAATGTGAGCTTGCCTCACTTTACCTCTTTATTTAGGTTGACACTATAAATATCCCAAATTTGGCCAGAGATATAAAACTACAGATTCAAGAATCAGAGGGAGACCCAAATAACATAAACCCAAATTATTCCATGACAAGATACATCATAATTAAACTTCTAAAAATTAAGACAAATAAAATATCTTGAAAGCAACCAAAGGAAAAAATACACTTTACCTATAAGGGAAAAATTAAAATAATGGCATAATTCCCATCAGAAATGATGAAAGCCAAAAGGAAATGGAACAATATATTTCAAGTGCTGAAAGAAAAAAGAGAATTTTCAACAAAAATTCTATGTAGTGACAATATCCTTCAGTAATGAAAGGGAAATCAAGATATTCTTAAAGCAATTATACTCCAATAAAGATGTTAAAAAAAAGATATTCTTAAACGAAGGAAAATTAAGAGAATGTGTCATAGGCAGACTTATCCTAGAAGAATTAACAAAGGAAGTTCTCTAAGCAGAAAGGAAATAATAAGAGGAGGAAACCTGGAATTTCAGGAAGGAAGAAAGAACACTGTAAGGAAGAAAATATCAATAATAAAGTAAGTGTCCCTTCTCCCATTGATTTTTCTAAATTATGTTTGATATTTTAAGCAAAATCATAATACTTCCTGATGTTCTTCTAAAAGTATGCAGAGAAAATATTTAAGAAAACTATATATGTGAGAGAGTTAAATAACATAAAAGTTGTTAGGGTTTCTACACTTCACCAGAATTAATAAAATGATGACTACAATAGACTGTCGCAATATATATATATTTCAATATAATAACAACATATAATGTATAATATATACAATATTTTGTGTATTATATGTTATATATTATGTACTATCATATATATATTACATGTTATACTATATGTTGGATATATGTTATACAACTATGTATATATGGATATATATTTTAGTGGTTGTCCTAGTGTGTGTGTGTGTGTGTGTGTGTGTATCAACATACCACTAAAATCTGTATAAAAAGGTATACTCAAAAGCACTAAAAATAAATCAAAAGAATTCTAAAAAATGTTTAAGTAACCAACAGGAAGGCAAGAAAGGAGAAAGAGAGAAAAAAGAAACAAAGAATATATAGAAAACAAACAATAAAATGGCAAGATAAAAGCCCTAACATATTAGTAATTACATTAAATGTAAATGGCATAACTACACCAGTTAAAAAGAGAGATTAGTAGAGTGGATTTAAAAATATGATCTGGAGTGATGTCAACATCACAGCTAAGTGAGATACTCCCTTTGTCTTTCCCCTTCAATCCACAACCAGTAAAATATCCACAAATCAACAATGTGCCTATGTCCAACACACCAGGACACTGGAGAATTCCACATATCTGTACCTCTAAAGGTGGGTGGATTGGAACACATAGAGGAGGCAAAACCAGGAGGATAGAGGAAGCAGTATTTGCAATCCCAGCCCCTTGGCCACAGCAGCTGAGCCACGGTCCCAGAGAACCCAGTAGCAGTAGGGGAGTCATCACACATGACTCAAGCCTCCCAGCCACAGCAGCAGCCTCAGCCACAGATAACTGGACAGCAGTGGTAGCAGAGCCCATGATCCCATCCCTCCAGCTGCAGAGGTTCCTGTGACTCCAGCCCCCACCTCAATCCCTTGTCCACTGCAGTGGGTCCCATGAAGCCAGCAGCACCAGTCATGGCAGAGGTACCTGCAACCCCAGCTCCCCTCCTTCTCCAATGGTGGCAGAGCCTGCAACTCAGAAGATCCCAGATGCAGGAGAAACAACTACCATCCTAATGGTACAGGTGACAATGCCAGTGACAGTGGCAGCAGCAAGGCATCAACAACCCCAGAGGCACAAGCAATGATAACAAGGGCAGTTGGTGACACTTGTGACAGAGGCAGTGGAGGGTGGAAATTGCTTACTCAAAATATAACCAGAGGTAGCTCAGGTAAGAGAAACCAAAAACTTGTGCTATAGCACCACATACTGGAAAACAAAAGAAAGGCCTCTAATTTCTAACCTATTGAATCATTAGAATAAAGTAAAAGAGAAAAAAAAAAAGTAAAAGAGAAAACAAAGCTTTACCTAAAGAAGGTGCTTGCTACTTCAAATGTGTAGCGGAACAACTCATCAAGCACCATGAAGAACCATAGTAAAGCTGTATCACAAAAGAAAATGACAATTCTTCAGAAACCAAACAAAGTCACAGAATATGGTGATCCAACTTCTGTAATTTAAAATAGCTGTCATTAAGAAACTCGATGAGCTCCAAGAAAACTCAGAAAGGCAGTTCAGTGAGTTCAGGAGTAAAATTAATGAACAAAAGCAATACTTTACCAAAGAGATGGAAACTCTAAAAAGGAACCAGACAGAAATTCTGAACCTGAAGTACTCAATAAATGAGATGAAGAATGCACTAAAAAGCACTGGAAAAAGAGCAGGCCACATGAAAGGAAAAAATTATTGAGTTCTGAGACAGATATTTAGAAATGATACAGGTAGAAAGGAAATAGAATTAAAAATATTTAAAAAAGGAAATTCCACAAGAGCTATCTGACTCACTGAGGAAGGGCAACATTAGGGCAATGGATATCCCAGAAGGAGAAAAGAGGGAGAAGGGAGCAGACGGTTTATTTAAAGAAATAATATCTGAGAACTTCCCAAACCTGGGGAAGGAACTGGATATACAAGTCCATGAAGCTAAGAGAAGACCTATAATTAGGTCTTCGATGAAAAAAGACTTTCTCAAGAAATGTTATATTAAAACTGTCAAAAGTCAAAGGAAAAAAAAATTAAGGCAGCCAGAGGAAAAAATCTTGGTAAACTACAAAGTAAACTCCATTAGGTTATCAACAGATTTCTCAGCAGAAACTCTACAGGCTAGGAGGGAGTGGAATGATACTATCAAAATACTGAAAGATAAAACCATCAGCAAAGAATACTCAATCAAGCAAAGTTATCATTCAGATATAAAGGAGATATAAAGGATTTCTCAGACAAACAAAAGCTGAGAGAGCTCATCAATGCTAGACTTGCCTTATAAGAAATGTTGAAAGAAGCTCTTCTACCAGAAACAAAAATGCAAAATTACACAAAACTTTGAGTAAGATGATAAACAGGCAGACAAAAGTGCAACTCTATATCAGAATAGGTTGTTAAACAATTTACTATAGCATAAAGGTGAAAAGGGGGAAAAGAAGAAAAAAAGAACTATAGCTACTTCAATTTGGCAACAAACTCACAACAAAAAAAGGATAATTTGAGATATCAAAAACATAAAATGGAAAGAATAGGATAGAACCCATATAAGCAAACGAAGAACAGATGCTATCAGCCAAAAAAGGACTATTTTATCTATGATATGTTGTAAGCAAACTTCATGTTAACTATAAAACGTAAATCTAGAGCAGAGGCACAAAACATAAAAAAGAGGAAACTGAGAAAAGCATCATAGAAAACCACCGGAAGTAAAATAGTAGACAGAAACACAAGGAAAAAGAAACAATGGAGATATAGAGCAACCAGAAAAACAAAAGATCAAATGGCAGGATGAAATTCTCATTTATCAATAATCTCACTAAATATAAATGGACTGAGCTGACCAATCAAAAGACACAGAGTGGCTGGATGGATTAAAAAGCAAGACTCAACTATATACTGCCTCCGGAACACTCACCTCAGCTCTAAAGAGAAACAGAGGCCCAAAGAGAAGGGATGGAAGATAATAATCCAAGTGAAAGGCAGACAAAAGAAAGTGGGTCTAGTCACACTCACAGACTTCAAGCCAAAAAAAGATAACAAGAAACAGAGACAGTATAAAATGATAAAAGAGAGAATTCATCAAGAAGATGTAACAGTTATTAATAAACATGCACCTAACATAGGAGCACCAAAGTATATAAAGCATTTATTAGCAGACCCAAAAGTAGAAATTGACAGCAACACAATAATAGTAGCAGACTTTAACACCCCATTTACATGAATAAATAGATCATCCAGACAGAAAGTTAACAAGGAAACAATAGCCTTAAATGATACTTTAAACCAGATGTATTTGAGAGATCTGTATAGAACATTTCATACAAATGCAGCAGAATATTCTTCTCAAGTGAACATGGGACTTTCTCAAGGATACACCATATGTTGGGACTCAAAACAAGTCTCCGTATATTTAAGAAGATTAAAATCATATCAAGCATCTTTTCCAATCCCAGTGGTATGAAACTAGAAATCAACTACAAGAAGAAATCTGGAAAGAGCATAAAAATGTGGAGACTCAACAACATGCTACTGAACAACAGGTGGGTCAATGAAGAAATCAAAAAAGAAATTAAAAAATATCTGAAGACAAAAGAAAATGAAAATACATTATATAAAATCTATGGGATGTATCAAAAGTGGTACTAAGAGGGGAATTTATAGCAATACAATCCTACCTCAAGAAATAAGAAAAAAATCTTAAATACACAATCTAAACTTACATCTAAAGGAAGTAGTAAAAGAAAAAGAAGCAAAGTCCAAAGTCAGTAGAAGGAAGGAAATGTAAACAAAGAATATTGCCTGCCATTTCAGTAAACAAAGAATGTCGCCCACCTTTCCAGTTCTACAAGGATAAATTCATTAGCCCACCAACAGTGCATCCTGAGGGGAATTCGGGATGGAGGAAAACCAGGAAGCATTCTGTATTTGGATTCCAGCCTTGGATAGTTAGCATGAATATCTAGGGAATAATTTCAGTGAATCCAGATTCTTGCATCTTCCCACACATAGAAAAGCAGTAAAATAATTAACTTGAGATGTCTGTTCTTCGTGATTAGCAGTAATCTTTTGATGTTTGACTATATATTTTTTTCCAGCAAAACTCGTATATACCCTGGCCCCTCCCTTACCTCTTCAGAGCAGTTCCCCAGAGCTATCTGAGAGGCAGTCTCCTGGGTTATCATGCTCAGTAAGATCCCTGAATAAAACTTAACTCACAGCTTTTAGGTTGTGCATTTTTCTTCAGTCGACAGTTTTGGCGACCACGATGGAAACCAGAGCAGACTTCTCTTCTTTGCCTAAACTCTGAGAATCCAGAGCCTTGGTACCAGCAGAGGTCCCTTGTGCCCATCTGCCTCCTCAGTGAGTCCAGATGCATCTGGGTGAATCTCTCCTGGGTCTTGGATCTCCTGTTATTGGCTGATGACCCTAAGTTTTATTCAGTGGTGGACAAACTCCTCGTTGTAAGGAGTAGATTTCCCTTCAACTTAGTTTCAAGAAGAGGTATCTGGGTTACCCCAGTTGAAAGACACTGGGAAGATTTTTCTCTGTTGAAAGGCACTGAGTGGGTTACCCCAGTTGAGAGACACTGGGATGATTTTACTCAGCTGAAGGACAGTGAGTAGGTTTGGACTGGGTGATTAGGTAGGAGGCTGGCCTGTTGTTTTTCCTTGAATTGGCTGCTTTAATAGGGTTTGTTGGCATAAATGTGAAACTATCACATGAGAGCTTTCTGCTCTGAAGAAGAAAAGGGACATCTCCTCCTGGTCAGCAATGACTTTCTCAGGCAACTGAGAAACCTGGAGTGGTGGAGGCAAGTCCTCATACTATATAGCAGTCCCATAAGGAAACCCACTTATTTAACTAAAAAAAAAACTTGCTCATACAGGGACCACATATGAGAACTGGCCACTCAGTGTTCCAAGCACCCATGGCAGTTTTAGACAGCTGGAGGGAGAAATTTAGACACGTAAAAGAGCTGAAACGACACTAGGGTGACACCTAGAGGAGTTAAGCTCACAAACAGCACATTTGTTCACCACACAATCATCACTAGTGGCTTTATCTTGACAAACAGACCTCAGAATGGGAAACAAAGCTTTCAAAACAAAAGAAAAAGGAATGACAGATTTCCAACCTCCAACTAACACCCCAGCCAAGTTCATGTATGGAATTTATACTTGCAAATACTTAATTGGGGAAACTATACTAAAGGAGATCTCAACTTAAAGTGGCCAAATTGGGGTTCTTTTGACAGTCCAAAATTAAGTTTTTTGGCCTGTGCAGCTAGAGAAAGCTGGCCATAAGATCAAACAGACTGAATGGAATGCTTATTTTGATTGGTATTCAGAAGTTTAAAAAAAAGGAAATAATAAAATAACACCTTTGCAGGAAACAAATTGCTTGAAATTATATTGGAATTTTTAAAAGCCACTAGTGTTAACCCTGCCTCTCCCTCTGCTCCTCCCTCATATTCTCTTTTACCTGAACTGCCTGACCCAGATGCTATCTATTTCTCTCTTCCATTACCTCTGCCTCCTACTGCTTCCTCTCCCCCAGTGAAGGAGGAACTAGCCTTTCTCGCCCTCTGTCTTTAAGATGCAAATGTTCTACTTCATTTTTAGATGTTTCGTTCTGTGTTTTGAGATCTTGGTCTCTGCCATCCAGACGGTACACATATGGTGTACATTTGGCAGCCAGTCAAATAGACTGAGACTCCAGGCAGTTTTTTTGTCTGGCTGTGCCAACTGTCAGGGAAATTTGTCATAAGGGGTCCTAGACCATAAGGGGACTTTACCATCTTAATCTTTGTTGCATCACCTCTACAACGAAGGCCTTTACTTTCTTAAACTATTTCTAGGAGTAAACTTTCCGGATCTTGTGAAGGCTGTATCCTTTGCACTCTCTTTTGAGGATGCCTCTTGCATCTTATTGGTTTGAGTTGCTACTAAGATATTACTGGTCAATGGCTAGACAATGGATCTTTTAAATTGGAAAAATTTCTAAATTGGTAAATTTTTAAAGAATTCTCATTATAAACAGCTGTTTTATTGGTACAAATGAAAAGACCAAATCATAAAGTAGATACAAAAATTATAATGGCTAACTTTAAGGACTCCCTTAATATAAAACAAACAATAAAAAACGGTTAGGGAAGCCTTATCTGTGGTCTTGGCTTCCCCTCAATGGATCTTACAGATGCTAATAAAAACAATAAATTAACTGATGTTCCTTAGATTGATTAACAGAGGAAGAAGAAGCTAAGGGGAAAGTCAAGAGGCTTCTTCCCAATGAGGTGGACATTTAAAGGGACTTAATGGAAATCTGTAGATGGTTATTAAGAAATGGGATAAATAAAATGGGTGTTAATGGGATTAAAACAAAGATTTTGATACAACACTACCTAATGTTGGATGGGCCAAAGGGATCCCCCACATTGGTCCCCAAAACACTAAAGGGCCCCAAGTCTGCTCTATTTATCCCAGTTTAAAAAATATATATTTAAAAGGCACACTCACCAGCAATTGCTGGGGCATCAGTTAGATAAATTAAAAATCACACTCACCAGCAATTGCTGGGGCATCAGTTAGATAAATTAATCAAATCAAAGATTGACGAAAGGGTCTGAGTCCCTCAGCCCCACCCCTGTGTGCATACAAAAATGAATAAAATGGCCCAGGGATAAAAGAAAAGTATCTAGGATTTCTTGTAAGAACAAGACTTGATGATGGGGTCTTCATGGAGACTAAAGTTAAAGGTATAAGAGTTGACAAAATTGAAATGAAAGTTTATTTTTTAAATGGTATTTTTTATTGAAGTATAGTTGAAATAAAATGTGTTAATTTACTGCTGTACAGCAAAGTGATTAAGTTATACATATATATACATTCTGTTTTATATATTCTGTTCCATTATGGTTTATTATGATATTGAATATAGTTCTCTGTGCTATACAGTAGAACCTTGTTGTTTATCCATTCTATCTATAAAAACTTACATCTGCTAACCCCAAACAACCACACCATCCCACAACCAAATCACTCCCCCTTGGCAACCACCAACCTGTTCTCTATGTCCGTGATTCTGTATCTGTTTCATAGATAGGTTCATTTGTGTCATATTTTAGATTTCACATATAAGTGATATCATATGGTATTTGTCTTTCTCTTTCTGACTTACTTAGTATGATAATCTCTGTGCCCATCCATGTGGCTGCAAATGGTATTATTTCATTCTTTTTTATGGCTGAGTAGTATTCCATTGTATATACATACCACCTCATCTTTATCCATGCATCTATCAATGGGCATTTAGGTTGTTTCCATGTCTTGGCTATTGTGAATAGTGTTGCTATGAACATTGGGGTGCATGTATCTTTTCAAATTAGAGATTTCTCTGGATATATGCCCAGGAGTGGGATTGCAGGATCATATAGTAACTCAAATTTTAGTTTTTAAGGAACCTCCATACTGTTCTCCATAGTGGCTGCACCAATTTACATTCCCTCCAACAGTGTAGGACGGTTCCCTTTTCTCCACACCCTCTCCAGAATATGTTATTTATAGATTTTTAATGATGGCCATTCTGACCAGTGTGAGGTGACACCTCATTGTAGTTTTGATTTGAATTTCTCTAATAATTAGCAATGTTGAGCATCTTTTCATGTACCTATTGGCCATCTGTATGTCTTCTTTGGAGAAGTGTCTATTTGGGTCTTCTGCCCATTTCTGGATAGAGTTGTTTGTTTTGTTGTTGTTGAGTTGTATGAGCTGTTTGTATATTTTGGAAATTAAACCTTTGTCAGTCACATCATTTGCAAATATTTTCTCCCATTCTGTAGGTGGTCTTTTCGTTTTGTTTATGGTTTCCTTTGCTGTGCAAAATCTTGTAAGTTTGATTAGGTCCCATTTGTTTATTTTTGTTTTTATTTCTGTTGCCTTGGAAGACTGACCAAGGTATGATTTATGTCACAGACTTGTCACTGATATGTGATATGTGTCACAGATTTGTCACTGGTATGATTTATGTCACAGAATATTTTGCCCATGTTCTCTTCTAGGAGTTTTATGGTGGTATGTCTTATGTTTAAGTCTTTAAGACATTTTGAGTTTATTTTTGTGTATGGTGAGAGGGTGTGTTCTAACTTCATTGATTTACATGGGGCTGTCAAACTTTCCCAACACCATGTGCTGAAGATACTTTTTCCCGTTGTATATTCTTGCCTCCTTTGTCAAAGATTAATTGACCATAGGTGTGTGGGTTGATTTCTGGCCTCTCTATTCTGTTCCATTGATCCATATGTCTGTTTTTGATTATTGTAACCTTGTAGTATTGCCTGATGTCTAGGAGGGTTATGTGCCCTGCTTTGTTCTTTTTCTTCAGGTTGCTTTGGTGATCCCAGGTCTCTTATGGTTCCATATGAATTTTAGAATTATTTCTTCTAGTTCTGTGAAAAATGCCATGGGTAATTTGAAAGGGATCGCATTAAATCTGTAGATTGCTTTGGGTAGTATGACCATTTTAATAATATTAATTCTTCCAATCCAAAAACATGGGATATGTTTCCATTTCTTTGAATCATCTTCAATTTGTTTTATTAATGTTTTATACTTTTCAGCATATAAGTCTTTCACCTCCTTGGTCAGGTTTATTCCTAAGTATTTTATTTTGGGGGGTTTGATTCTAAAAGGTAATTTTTTACATTCCCTTTCTGATATTTCATTGTTGGTATAAAGAAATGTAATCAATGTCTGTGTGTTAATCTTATATCCTTGTATGTATCTTGCTAAATTTGTTTATCAGTTCTATTTGTTTTTGTGAGGAGCTTTTAGGGTTTTCTATATATGGTATCAAATCTTCTGCATATAATGAAAATTTTACCTCTTCCCTTACAATTTGGATAATTTTTATTTCTTTTTCTTGTCTTATTGCTGTGGCTAGACTTCCAATACTATGTTGAATAGAATAGGTGAGAGTGGGCATTCTTGTCTTGTTCCAGATTTTAGTGGGAAGGCTTTCAGCTTTTCACCATTGAGTATTATATTGGTTGTGGGTTTGTCATAAATAGCTTTAATTATATTGAGATATGTTCCCTCTATACCTACTTTGGTAAGAGTTTTTATCATGAATGGAGGTTGAATTTTGTCAAATGCTTTTTCTGCATCTAGGGAGATAATCATGTGGTTTTTGTCTTTTCTATTGTTTATGTGGTGGATCACATTGATTGATTTGTGTATATTGAACCATCCTTGTGAACTTGGGATAAATCCTACTTGGTCATGGTGTATGATCTTTTTTATGTGTTGTTGGATTCAATTTGCCAATATTTTGTTGAGAATTTTTGCATCTATATTTATCAAAGATATTGGCCTGTAATTTTCTTTTTTGGTGGTATCTTTGTCTGGTTTTGGTATCAGGGTGATGGCTTCATAGAATGTCTTTGGGAGTGTTCCTTCCTCTTCAGTTTTTTGGAAGAGTCTGAGAAGGATTGGTATAAGTTCTTCTTTGTATGTTTGGTAGAATTCACCTGTGAAGTCATCTGGTCCTGGACTTTTATTTGTAGGGAGTTTTAAAATTACAGATTCTATTTCACTTTTAGTGATTGGTCTGTTCAAATTATCTATTTCTTCCCTTTTTTCTTAATTGTACATTTCATTTATTTTTTATTTATTTATTTTTGAATATTTGAATTTTATTTTATTTTTTTATACAGCAGGTTCTTATTAGTTATCTATTTTATACATATTAGTGTATATATGTCAATCCCAATCTCCCAATTCATCACACTACCCCCCTACCCCCCCAACACTTTCCCCCCTTGGTGTCCATACGTTTGTTCTATACATCTGTGTCTCTATTTCTACCCTGCAAACCAGTTCATCTGTACCATTTTTCTAGGTTCCACATATATGTGTTAATATACGACATTTGTTTTTCTCTTTCTGACTTACTTCACTCTGTATGACAGTCTCTAGATCCATCCACGTCTCTACAAATGACCCAATTTTGTTCCTTTTTATGGCTGAGTAATATTCCATTGTATATATGTACCACATCTTCTTTATCCATTCGTCTGTCGATGGGCATTTAGGTTGCTTCCATGACCTGGCTATTGTAAACAGTGCTGCAATGAACATTGGGGTGCATGTGTCTTTTTGAATTATGGGTTTCTCTGGGTATATGCCCAGTAGTGGGATTGCTGGGTCATATGGTAATTCTATTTTTAGTTTTTTAAGGAACCTCCATACTGTTCTCCATAGTGGCTGTATCAATTTACATTCCCACCAACAGTGCAAGAGGGTTCCTATTTCTCCACACCCTCTCCAGTATTTGTTGTTTGTAGATTTTCTGATGATGCCCATTCTAACTGGTGTGAGGTGATACCTCATTGTAGTTTTGATTTGCATTTCTCTAATAATTAGTGATGTTGAGCAGCTTTTCATGTGCTTGATTCAATTTTGGTGGGCTGTATGTTTCTAGAAACTTGTCCATTTCTTCTAGGTTATCGAATTTGTTGGCATATACTTATTCATAGTATTCCCTTATGGTTTTTTGTATTTCTGCATAATTGGTTATGTATTCTTTTGCATTTCTTACTTTGTTTATTTGAGTTCTCTCTCCTTTCTTCTTGGTGAGCCTGACCAGAGATTTGTCAGTCTTGTTTATCCTTTCAAAGAACCAGCTCTTGGTTTTATTGATTTTTTTCTTCAGTTTTTTTAATCTCTATTTTATTTATTTCCTCTCTGACCTCTATTATTTCCTTCCTTCTGCTGACTTTAGGTTTTATTTTTTCTTCTTTTTCTAATTTTTTTAAGATGTAGGTTAGGTTGTTTGAGATTTTTCTTGTTTTTTGAGGAAAGTCTGTATCACTATGAACTTTCCTCTAAGAACTGCTTTTGCTGCATCCCACAGATTTTGTATGGTTGTGCTTTCATTGTCATTTGTCTCAAGGTATTTTTAAATTTCCTATTTGATTTCATCATTGACCCATTGGTTTTTTAGTAGCATGTTGTTTAGTCTCCATGTAATTTTTTTTCTCATTCCTTTTTCTGTGGTTAATTTCCAGTTTCATGCTGTTGTAGTCAGAAAAGATGCCTGAGATAATTTCTATACTCTTAAATTTGCTGAGACTTGTTTTGTGCCCTAGAATGTGGTCAATTCTAGGGAATGTTCCATTTGCACTTGAAAAAAATGGGATTTCTGGGGTTTTTTTTGATGCGATGTCCTGAAAATATCAATTAAGTCTAACTGTTCTATTGTATCATTTAGGATCTCTGTTGCCTTATTGATTTTCTGTCTAGAAGATCTGTCCATTGATGTGAGTGAGGTGTTAAAGTCTCCTACTATTATTGTATTCCTGTCAACTTCTCCCTTTATGTCTGTTAGTATTGATTTATGTATTTGGGTCCCCCTATATTAGTGCATATATGTTGATGAGTGTAAAATCCTCGTCTTGTACTGATTCTTTTATCATTATATAGTGTCCTTCTTCATCTTTCTTTATGGCCTTTGTTTTAAAGTCTATTTTGTCTGATATGAGTACTGTAACCCCCACTTTCCTGTCATTTCCGTTAGCATGAAGTATCTCTTTCCATCCCCTCACTTTCAATCTATGTGTATCCTTTGCCCTAAAGTGGGTTTCTTGTTGGCAGTATATTTTAGGCTCTTGTTTTTTTGTTTTGCTTTTTTTAAAAATCTATTTGGCCAGACTGTGTCTTTTGACTGGAGCATTTAGTCCATTGACATTTAAGGTAATTATTGATACATATGTATTTATTGCCATTTTAAATCTTGTTTTCCCCTTGATTTTATATTTCTTCTTTGTCCCTTTCTCGTTCTTTTTGTTTTTTCTTTTGTGGTTTGATGATTTGCTTTTGTATTATACTTATATTCTCTTCTTTTTGGTTTTTGTGAATCTATTGTATGTTTTTGACTTGTGGTTACCCTGTTCTTCAAGTATGTTAACCCCTTTCTATCTCTACTTGCATTAGACTGGTAGTCATATAGGCTCAAACACATTCTAGAAAGAAAAAATGTCTACATTTTCCTACTCTCTTCCCTATTTTATGATTTTGATGTCTTTTTTTACATCTTCATGTTCATCCTTTTGCTGTTCATTGTGGTTATCATCACTTTCACAGAAATTTTATTTATTTATTTATTATAATCTGTGTACTGGCTTATTTAAGTGATTTACTTTCCAATTGTGGTTTCCTCTTTCCTATTGATTCTTACTTCTTTTCTACTTAGAGAAGACCTTTCAATATTTCCTCTAGGATAGGTTTAGTATTGCTGTATGCTCTTAATTTTTGCTTGTCTGAGAAATTCTTTACCTCTCCTTCTGTTCTAAATAATAGTCTTGCTGGGTAGAGTATCCTAGGTTGCAGATTTTTCCCCTTCAGGACTTTGAATCTATCTTGCCACTTCCTTCTGGCCTGCAACGTTTCTGTGGAGAAATCAGCTGATAGCCTTATGGGGAGGGATGCCCTTGTAATTAACTCTTTGTTCTTCTCTTGCTGCTTTTTGAATCCTCTCTTTAACTTTTACCTACTTTTATCATAATATGTCGTGGTATAGGTCTGTTTGGGTTTATCTTGTTTGGGATCCTCTGTGCTCCCTGCATCTGCATATCTGTTTTCTTTGTCAGGTTTGGGAAGTTTTCAGCCATAATTTCTTTGAATAGATTTTCAACCCCCTTTTCTCTTTCTTCTTCTGGAATTCTTATTATACATAGATTGGCATGCTTTATATTATCCCATAGATCTCTTATATTGCTTTAATTTTTTTTTTATTTGGCTTTGTGTCTGCTCTCCTGATTGGGTGGTTTCCATTATTCTGTCTTCCAGGTCACTTATTCATTCTTCTGCATTATTCATTCTGCTCTTCATTGCCTTTAGCTTAGCTTTTGTCTCTGCAAATGAGTTGTCTAATTTTTCCTGGTTCCTCTTTATAGTTTCCAGTTCTTTTATACAGTACTCTGCATTTCTGTCGATAGCTTTTCTTATTTCCTTCAGTATTTTCATTATTTCCTTTTGGAAATCAGTGTCTATTAGACCGAAGAGGTCTGTTTCATTGTTTGTTCTTTCAGGGGAGTTCTCTTGGTCTTTTGACTGGGAGTGGTTCCTCTGCTCCTTCATTTTACTTATAGTTCTCTTACTCTGTGAGTTTAGTAGAAATAATTATCTACTGTGGTCTTGGAGGGCTATTTATATGTGGGGGCATCCTTGTGTAGCTTGTGTGGGTTTAATTGTTTGGTGCAAGGGCTGTTTTTAGTATGGATGCCTGTCACCTCTTTCCTCAGTGTGTGCTGGTTGTTATCCCCTTGATAGGGGATGTGCAGATGTGGCAGCTGTTTCCTGTTCCTGGGGATCTTGGAGGCAGTGGTGGCTCAGGCATGCTCCCAGAGCATGTGATGGGAGCAGAAGAAGCTCCTGACCACTCCTGGAGTCTGTAAGGGCAGCAGTGGCATCTCACGACCACTCCTGGCATCTGGGCAGTCAGTGGTGGGGGCTCATGAACATGCCTAGGGTCCAGGAGGGAGGTGGCAGGGGCTCGTGAACACTCCCAGCATTCAGGCAGGTGGTGGTGGCAACTTGTGACTATCCCTGGAGCCTGTCTTGCACTCTGCAAGCACACGCACAGGGAAAATGGCTATAATCTGGGTCCCTCCTCTCCCCTTATGCACCCTCCCCAAACAATGGCAACTGGCCTCTAAGGCGGCCCAGGCTTCTTCCGTGTACACCCTCAGTTGTGGTCACACTGGATTCCAGCACTCTCCCCCCACAGGCTGTTTCCACACAGCCAACTCCAGTCCTCTCCCCAGTTCTGATCTCTGAAGTTCAAGTTCCAGCACCAAGCCCCTGCCCACAGCGGCAGTAGTGTGTCTCAGGTTGGGGAGTACAGGGAGGTGGCATTGACCTTCTGTACTGTTCCTCCTCTGCTCTGGCTGCCACAAACCGGATGCTGCATTCTCCTCTCACACTGTGAAGCTCCCCTTCTGTCCTGTCTCCCCACTGGTGAGGGGGCTTCCCAGGGTTCAGGAACCTTTCCTCTTTCACAGCTCCCTCCCAGGGGCACAGTCCTGTCCCAATTCCTTTCTTGCTTTCTTTTTTTTTCTTTTTTTCATACCTGTTTACATGGAGATTTTCTTGCCTTTCAGCAGTCTGAGGCTTTCTGCCAGTGCTCAGTAGATAATCTGTGAGAACTTTTCTACATGTAGATGTATTTTTGATGTATTTGTGGGAGAAGGTGAGCTTCACATCCTACTAATCCGCTATCTTGATTGCTCTGATGGTATATTTAAATGGGCCTTGTATAAGAGAGCTACATCTCTTTTGCCTAATTATATTTTGGGATAGATATTATGTTTCCCTAGGGAACACTTCTCCTGCCTGGTATTATAAGACAGGGCATATAAATCTGCCCCTCAAGCAATATTAATTAAACATACAAAAGGAAACCAATAGGTTACCCAAGCCCACACAGTATGAAATAAAAACTGGGAGCTAATATTCTGAGGCTAATACAGTTAATAATGGAGAGTTTCTTTGTACCTAGGGTAAATTGCTCTGGGTTTAACTTGTACACTCAGAAAGAGGGCCTTTGTTGAATGCTTTGTGCAAACTTTTGAAGGCATGATAAATTAAACTGTAAAATTCTAGAACATAGAACTCTTGATTTCCAGATTAGTTGGAAATCTTACTGATCAAAAAGGCAATTAAAGAAAATGTAGTTGGGCAAATCAATCCTTAATATCACTTTGGTAGCAGACTAGTTTTGGGGGGAATTAAAAGCAACTGCTTTTGTCTTGCATATCTCTACAAGTTAGAAATGTAAATACAGTGCACAATGACCTGAGACTGAGCCTAATTAGCTCAGTCAGGTAGAACCTGAAACCAAAAAGGAAAAAATGGGGAGAAAGGGGCTTTTTTAAAACTCAAACTGCTGGAAAAGCTCCTTCCTCCAAAATCTAATTCACAGCCTTCATAAGGATTTATCAAGGATAAATACAAATTTCAAAAGTCTTTTCCACAAATAGTAAAAAGCCTTAGTCATCTGAGCAAATCAATGTGATTTATTACAGCTATTATTTATCAACTAGTAAGTTTATATTGTAATACCTAATTCATGATTAAGTTTTAAAATAAAGCTATGAGATCTCTGGTTATCTATTTATATGCCTGTGTGTACATTATACATATGATGTTTCTACCTGCAGATAGTATTAACAAAATTAAATTTATAAAAGAGCTCTATTTAATTGACTTTAAAGTAAGTACTTACACATTAAATATTATAAATATAATAGAAACTAACCCAAATGAATTGCAAGTTCATATAACCTGGGAAATATTCAATATTAAATTAATATTTGGTATTATTTTGTTGGTTTAATTAATGCAGATGTCTTACTTTTATTGCATTTAGCTTTACTAAAAGTCTAATAAAGTCATATTATCTCTGTTATAAAATTTGTCAGGAAGAAAAATAGTTTGGGATGATGGCCGACTTGGTCTAATGACTCATAAAGTTTTCATGGGTAATATAAACATGATTGTTGGGAACAAGTAAGTTAAATAGACTTAAATGGGGTAAAAGCTTTTAGGTGAACTCTTTAAGAATAACTATGCTTTACGGTATGTCTACTTAAAAATAGTTTCTGCAGATTTTTGGTAACTAGAAACTTTAGAGTTTTGCTAAGTTAAATGGTGGAAATTTTTTAAATATCTAGATTATTCCAAAACTAAATAAGATACTGAAACATTAATTACTGGACAAAGTCTTCCTTTTACAGAGAAATTAAGAATAAAAATTTGGGGGACCACGCTGAAAATTTTTCTATAAAAAAGCATGTTTTTAGAAACAATAAATAATATTTATAAATTTGCCAATCTATGGAACGTTAATGTAAAAGTTCATAATTGCTTACTTCTCAGTTTTCACTAGAGATTAAGGTTTTTAAAGTTAAGATTTCTATTGATATACGTAACTAAAACTACTAAAATCAATAAGGAAAACATCTTTGTATAAAAGGAGAAAAGTATAAAGCATGGAAATGCATTTTGTTATGAGAAAAGAAAGTAATTTTGTCCTGGAGAGAGAGAAAGAAAGAAAAAGCATAGGACAAAATCTGAAAGTAAAAAGGAAGTTACAGAAGGTTGGTGGAAAAGGAACCCTGAAAAAAGAGTTTCTGCATGGTCATGACGGGCTAAGGTTAAAATAAAATTTAATTGAATAAATAAATTTTAATATTAAAAGTAAGCTGGTACAAAACTAGAATTTGGTTGACTCTCTGTGTTAAGAGAACCAAGTTTTCTTGGAATATTGATCTGCTTTTGATAACAGATTGAAAGACTTCATTACCTCTTAAATAATATTGTAACTTTCTGTATTTGTCTTTGAAATATTTTATTGTCACTTTGATTGAGTGAACAAGTAATGTTTCACAGTGATGTATGATCCAAGTGTTTGAAAACCTTTTGATATCTTGACAACATTCCCCAAGTCAAATTCTAAATGAAGTTCTTTTGATCTCTAGCTAACGTTGGGATGCTTCAAAGGGCCCCTGAAACATTCCAAAGTGAGATATTGAAATAATTATGTTTATTTGGTATCAAATTAAATATTGACTAATAAGTGGTGATAAAACTTCTTGGTTATATTGTATGGGTAAATGTCATTAATACAGATATTCCAAAAATTATATGGAATTTCTAAAAATCTGGTATGTTCTGGTATAATATCAGTCATAATTCTACTTATTATCTTAAAATGTTGTATATCACAGAAACAGCCAATTTTCTTTGTCAATAGCACTGTAATCAGATCTTTAATCATGCCATTTTAAGTCTTTTGTCATTTACAGACAGTCATTGTTTTATTCTGAACCCTTTACAAAATGATCTTCACGAAGATCCATAAAAAAAAAAATTTCTGACAAATATAAGTTTCTGGTGACTTTTAGATCATACTACTGAACTGGGTAAGAAATTACAAAACTCCAAAGGAAAACCTGATGGCTTCATCTAAATCAAGAGGAATTAATTACATGACACTGAAAGAACTGATAAACATGATTTATAATTTTATGAGGTTTTGTCTAAAATATTACTGGTTTTTAATCTTTGTTTTCCAGAACACCTTTCCTCTTATGCTAACTATGACCCACATAAGAAATAAGATTTCTGCCTTAAGTGATCCACTTTCTAGTCTTTTAGGGAGTTGGTTTGATTCTGGAAACTCATGGCATAAATCCCTACTTATGATTTTATTAATGTTATTAGCTGTATTACTTATACTCTGTATATTTTTAAAAGATTGTTGTCTCCTGCATTACCCAATGTGTAACCAGGCCTCTGACAAAATTAATGATGGCTAAGCATCTTGATACAATTGATCACATATATAGCTCTATATAAAATTAATTGTAATAGTGCAATTCTAGATATAGGAAGAAGTAACAAGGGAAAATCATTTCCTGAATTGTAATAGACTAGTACGACAGATGATCCAGATATTTTGGTTATTAACAGGGCCTAACCCAGATATAGCACATGAATGGCCTGTCAGTCACTGAGATCCTCGTCTGACACAGGAATGAGACTTCCTAGCACTGTGAGACAAACTGGTCATGAAATGGCTCCCAAACCTTGGTTGGGAATTTATGACCAACAGGAAGCACTGTAAATAAAGAATGCTGCCTTCCATTCCAGTACTACAAGGATCAAGCCAGTAGCCACTGCAGTCTCTTACCAATGGTGTGCCCTGAGGGGAATTCAGGATGGAGAAAAACAGAAAGCATTCTGTGCTTTGGATACTGGCCCTAGATAATTAAGATGCATATCTAAGGAACAATTTCAATGAACCCAGGTTCTTGCATCTTCCTATAAATAGGAAAGCATTAAGCTCATTTACTTGAGATGTCTGTTCTTTATGATTATCAGTAACCTTTTGATGTTTGACTACATGTTTTTTCCAGCAAAAAAAAACCTCATACCCTTACCTCTTCAGAGCAGTTCCTCAGAGCTACCTTAGAGGCAGTCTCCTGGGCTATAGTCCTCAGTAAGATCCCCAAATAAAACATAACTTGCAACTTTTAGGTTGTGCATTTTTTCAGTTGATAGAAATAATAAAGATCAGAGTGAAAGTAAATGAAATAGAGGCTAAAAAGACAATAGAAAAGATCAGTGAAACTAAAAGATGGTTCATTGAAAAAATAAATAGAATGAATAATCTCACTAAGAAAAAAGAGAAAAGTCTGTGATAAAAACAATGAAAAAGAAAAGAGGAGAAATAACACTGGATACCACAAAATAAACTAATTAAAAGAGAATGTTATGAACAGCTATATGTCAACACATTGGACAACCTAGAAATGGACAAATTCTTGGAATTATACAACCTTCGAGTACTGAATCATAGATACAGAAACACTGAATAAACCAAATGCTAGTTAAGATATTGAAATAGTAATCAAAACCTCCCCCAAAACAAAAGCCCAGGACCAGACACCATCAGAGGTGAATTCTTCTAGACATTCAAAGAAGATTTAATACCTATCATCCTGAAACTTCCAAAAAACTGAAGAAGAGGGAATGCTTCCTAACTTATTTTATGAGGCTAACATTACATTGATAGCAAAATCAAAGACAACACACAAAGAAAGAAAATTACAAGCCAATATCCCTGATTAACATAGACGCAAAATTCCTCAAAAATATATTATCAAACCAAATACAGCAATATATCATAAGCATCATACACCATATCAAGTTGAATTTATTCCAGGGATGCAAGAATGGTTCAAGGGAGCAAATCAATCAACATAATGCACAATTTTCACAAAATGAAGGACAAAAAACACTTGATCATCTCTAGCAGAAAATGAAATAAACAATACCATTTAAAATTGCAACAAAAAGAATAAAATACCTAGGAGCAAATTTAACCAAGAGGTGAAAAACATACACTGAAAACTATAAGGCATTGTTGAATGAAACTAAAGAATACACAACAAAATGAAAAGATAATTCATGCTTATGGATTAGAAGAATTAACATTGTTAAAATGTTCATATTATGTAATGCAATCTACAGATTCAGGACATTTTTTCATAGAAAGAGAACTAAAAATTCTAAAACTTTTATGAACCCCAAAAGACCTCGAACAGCCAAAGCAATCTTGAGAAAAAAGAACACATCTGGAGTTATCACCCTCCCTGATTTCAAACTATATTACAAAGCTATAGCAATCAAACCAGCATGTTATTGGTAGAAAAAAGGAAGCATAGATCAATGGAATAGAACAGAGAGCCCAGAAATAAACCCACTCCTATATGGACAATTAAATTATGACAAAGGAGCAAAGACCATACAGTGGAAAAAGCATAGTCTCTTCAATAAATAGTGTTAGGAAAAGTGGATGGTCACATGCAAAAAAATTAAATTAGACTACTATCTTACATCATATATAAAACTCAATTCAAATTAGACTTTTTATGGCTGAGTAATATTCCATTGTATATATGTGCCACATCTTCTTTATCCATTCATCCGATGATGGACACCTAGGTTGCTTCCATGTCCTGGCTATTGTAAACAGAGCTGCAATGAATATTTTGGTACATGACTCTTTCTGAATTATGGTTTTCTCAGGGTATATGCCCAGTAGTGGGATTGCTGGGTCATATGGTAGTTCTATTTTTAGTTTTTTAAGGAACCTCCATACTGAAATGGAGGTATTTGTAATGAGGTGGATGGAGTTAGAGTCTGTCATACAGAGTGAAGTAAGTCAGAAAGAGAAAAAGAAATACAGTATGCTAACACATATATATGGAATCTAAGGAAAAAAAAAATTAAAAAAAAGGTCATGAAGAACCTAGTGGCAAGATGGGAATAAAGACACAGATCTACTAGAGAATGAACTTGAGGGTATGGGGAGGGGGAGGGGTGAGATATGACAGGGTGAGAGAGTGCCATGGACATATATACACTACCAAATGTAAAATAGATAGCTAGTGGGAAGCAGCCGCATAGCACAGGGAGATCAGCTCGGTGCTTTGTGACCACCTAGAGGGGTGGGATAGGGAGGGTGGGAGGGAGGGAGACACAAGAGGGAAGAGATATGAGGACATATGTATATGTATAACTGATTCACTTTGTTATAAAGCAGAAGCTAACACACCATTGTAAAGCAATTATACTTCAATAAAGATGTTTAAAAAAAAAAAAAAAATTAATTAGACTTAAAATAAGACCTGAAACCATAAAACTCCTAGAAGAAAACATATGCCATATAATCTTTGATCTCAGTCTTAGCAATATCTTTCTGAATATGTCTCCTCAGACAAGGGAAACAAAAACACAAATAAACAAATGGCACTACATCAAACTAAGAAGCGTTTGCAAAGTGATGGAAACTGTCAACAAAACGAAAAGGCTGCCTACTGAATGGGAGAAAATATTTGCAAATCATATATCCAAAAAGGGGTAAGTATCTAAACATACAAAGCATTCATACAAGTCAACATCAAAAAAACAAAAACAAAAACCAGACAACCCAATTTAAAAATGGGCAGAGCACCTGAATAGACAGTTTTCCAAAGAAGACATAAAGGTGGCCAACAGGCACATGAAAAGATGCTCAACGTCAAAAAATGCATATCAAAACCACAATGTGATATCACCTTACACCGCTCAGAATGGCTATTACCAAAAAGTCAACAAATAACAAGTGATGGCAAGGCTGCAGGAAAAGGGAACTCTTGTGAACGATTGGTGGGAATGTAAATTGGTGCAACCATTATGGAAAACACTATGGAGATTCCTCAACAAACTAAGAATAGAACTACTATATTATCCAGCTATCCCACTTACCTGTTTTATCCAAAGAATATGAAAACACAATTTCTAAAAGATATATGCAACCTTATGTTCACTGCAGCATTATTTACAATAGCCAAGATATGGAAACAATCTAAGTGCCCATCAACAGATGAATGGATAAAGAAAATATAAGATACACACACACACACACACACACACACACACAAAATGGAATACTACTCAACCATAAAAAGATGAAATCTTGCCAACTGCAACAATATGGATGTACCTTGAAGGTGTTATGCCAAGAAAAATAAGATAAATAAGTCAGCTAGAGAAAGACAAACACCATATGATTTTACACACACACTCATATGTGAAATATAAAAAGACAAAGAGCAAAATAAATGAACAAACAAAAACAAATATATAGATTCAGGGAAGAGAGTAGTGGTTACCAGTAGTGAAGGGGAAAGGGAATAGGGCAAAATTGGTGTGTGGTGATGAATTGAAACTAAATTATTGGTGGTGAGGAAGCTGTAGTGTACATAGAAGTAGAATATAATGTTGTATACCTGAAACTCATATAATGTTATAAACCAATGTTACCTCAATAAAAAAAGAAATTCTAAAAATATGGCCCAACTATCTGGAGTCTACAAGAAAATCACTTCAAATATAAGCAAGTTGAAAGTAAAAGGATGGAAAAAATGATATAACATGCAAACATTATTGAAGGGAAAGCAGGAGTGTCTGGGTTTGTTTGATATCAGCTGAAGCAAATATCATAGCAAAGAAAATATCAGAGGCAAAAAGGAAAATGATGTAGTCATAACAGAGCCAATTTGTCAACAAGACACAGCAACACTAAATATCAATGCACCAAAAAAAAGTGTTTCAAAATATGTGAAGGAAATACTAAGAGATCTGAAATGAGAAATAGACAAATCCACAATTATAATTCGAAAGTTTAACAATCCTCTCGCAACAAGTGAGATAGAAAACAAACCAGGATATAGAAGAAAGCAAAAAAAAAATCTATCAACCAACAAGAATTAATTCACATGCATTCAGAACACTGCACTCAAAAACAGAAGACTGTACATTCTTTTGAGGTGCCAACAAAACATGCCAAGGTAGACCATACCTTAGTCCAAAGGCAAACTTCAAATTATTTAAAAGAACTGATTGCCAACAAACACATGAAAGGATGCTCAACATCACTAATCATTAGAGAAATACAAATCAAAACTACAATGAGGTATCACCTCACACTGGTCAGAATGGCCATCATCAAAAAATCTACAAACAATAAATGCTGGAGAGGGCGTGCAGAAAAGGGAACCCTCTTGCACTGTTGGTGGGAATGTAAATCGATACAGCCACTATGGAGAACAGTATGGAGGTTCCTTAAAAAACTAAAAATAGAACTACCATAAGACCCAGCAATCCCACTACTGGGCATATACCCTGAGAAAACCATAATTCAAAAAGAGTCAAGTACCATAATGTTCATTGCAGCACTATTTACAATAGCCTGGACATGGAAGCAACCTAAGTGTCCATCAATGGATGAATGGATAAAAAAGATGTGGCACATATATACAATGGAATATTACTCAGCCATAAAAAGAAACGAAATTGAGTTATCTGTAGTGAGGTGGATGGACCTAGAGTCTGTCATACAGAGTGAAGTAAGTCAGAAAGAGAAAAACAAATACCATATGCTAACACATATATATGGAATCTTAAAAAAAAAAAAAAGGGTCTGAAGAACCTAGAGGCAGGACAGGAATAAAGACGCAGATGTAGAGAATGGACTTGAGGACATGGGGAGGGGGAACGGTAAGCTGGGGCAAAGTAAGAGAGTGGCATTGACATATATACACTACCAAATGTAAAATAGATAGCTAGTGGGAAGCAGCTGCATAGCACAGGGAGATCAGCTCAGTGCTTTGTGACCACTTAGAGGCATGAGATAGGGAGGGTGGGAGGGAAACGCAAGAGGGAGGAGATATGGGGATGTATGGATATGTATAGCTGATTCACTTTGTTATACAGCAGAAACTAACACAACAATGTAAAGCAATTATACTCCAAGAAAGATGTTAAAAAAATAATTTAAAAAAATGTGAATCACTGTGCTGTACAGTGTAACATATAATATTGTACATCATTGTAAAATGAATGTACAATAAATATGGTACACTCAATAAAAAGTGAAAAAAATCCAATCCATAAAGAGAAGAAAATCTCAAGTCAATTACCTAATCTCCCACGTCTATAACCTAGAAAACAAAAGACCAAAATAAATTTGAAGAAGGAAGCAGAAAAAAGAAAAGTGTAAACATAAGCACAGACATCAAGGTACTTAAAAAGATAAAATTATTAGAGAAAAATCAATGAAACAAATATCTCATTCTCTGGAAACATCAGTAAAATTGGTAAACCTTAGCAAAATCTGAAGAGAGAAGTCCATAGCAATAAATGCATACACAAAAAAAGAAGAAAGATCCAGATAAACAACCAAACTTTACACTCAAGGAGCTCAAAAAGAAACTAAACCACACATTAGTAGAAGGAAGGAAATAAGAAGGATTAGAGCAGAAATAAAGTAAATAGAAATTAGAAAACAATAGAAAAATCAAAACTAAATTTGGGGTTTTGAAAAGAAAACAAACTTGACAAAACCTTACCTAGACTGACTATGAAGAAAAAGAGAAGACTAAAATACATAAAATCAGAAAATAAAGAACAGACATTACAACTGATGCAACAGAAATAAAAAGAATTAGACTATTATGAAAATTTACACACCAACAAATTGGATAAACTGGAAGAAATGGATAAATTCCTAGACACATACTATCTATCATTACTAAATCATGAAGGAATAGAAAGCTTGAACATATTCATAAGTAGTATGGAGATTGAATTAGTAATGAAATACTTCCAACAAAGAAAATCCCAGGACCAGATGGATTCACTCATGAATTCTGCCAAGTATTTAAGGAAGAATTAATGCAATCCTTCTTAAACTCTTGCAAAAATTAAAGAGCAGGGAACACTTACAAACTCATTTTATAAAGCCAGCATTATCCTGATATCAAAGACATCACAAGAAAACTACAGGCCAATATCTCTGATAAATATAGGTGCAAAAATCCTCAACAAAATAATAGCACACTGAATCCAACAGCACATTAAAAGGACCATACACCATGATAAATGAGATTTACCCATGGGATGCAAGGATCATTTGATATAGGAAAATCAATGAACGTGATAATCATATCAAAAGAATGAAGGATAAAGATCACATAATCTCAGTAGATGAAAAAACATTTGATGATATTCAACACACTTCTATGAAAAAAAAACTCAACAAACCAGAAGTAGAAGGAAAATAACTCAACATAATAAAAGCCATATAAGCCCACTGAGCATCATACTCAATGGTGAAAAACTATAAACTTTTCTTCTAAAATCAGGAACAAGGTAAGGATGCTCACTCTTGCCATCTCTAACATTGCACTGGAAGTGTTAGCAATTAGGAAAGAAAAAAGAAATGAAAGGTACTGAAATTGGAAAGAAAGAAGTAAAATTATCTTTGTCTGCATATGACATGATCTTACATGTAAAAAACCCCAAAAGACTCCAATAAAAAAACTGTTAGAAATGATCAACTAATTCAGTAAATTTGCAGGATAAAAAAATCAGCATATAAAAGTCAGTTGTCTTTCTATACACTAACAACAAAGTATCTGAAAAAGGAACTTAGGAAAACAATCCCATTTAAAACAGCACCAAGAAGTATGAATGTTTAGGAATAATCTTAACTAAGGAGGTGAAAGACGTCTATGCTGAAAATTATAAAACACTGATAAAAGAAAATAAGAAAGACAAAAACAACTGGAATCACATCCCATATTCATGTGTGGGAGACTAAATATTGTTAAAATGTCCATACTACCCCAAATGAGCTACATATTCAATGAAATCCTATCAAATTTCCAGTGGCATTTTTTACAGAAACAGAAAAAACAATTCTGCAATTTATATGGAATCACAAAAGACCATGAATAGCTAAATCAGTCCTGAGAAAGAACAAAGCTGGAGGCATCACACTTTCTGATTTCAAAATATATTAAGATAATGACATCATTAAGATGGTGATATAATCATTCCCTATTTCAGTCCCCTTCACAAGAAGATCAACCAGCAACTGTCTATAGAAAAGACACCATTGCAAAAATCCCAGAACATGGAGGTGAGGATGAAGCACACCTTTCAATTGCAGAGTCTGAAAAAGAACACGTTAGAAAGGTAAGAGGAATGGCTACATGCTGACCACACTGCCCCTCCTCGAGCTGAGAGGGCCCCCCAATCCTACATTTTTCCAATGGGAACAAAAGAACCCAAGGTAAACATCCAGCTCCACCAATATTACAGAATGCTTTCCAGCAGGCCCACTTGGGTCTCACCTTACAGGGATCACAAGAGGATTCTCTAGGGCTTGACCACTGCAGATCAGATTGGAAAAGATAAATGGTTTGCAGAAACAAGCACTGGGATCTTGGCAGACTGAGTTCCTCCTCACAGCAGCACTCAAGTAGAGATATTAACCAGCGGCTCTGCCCATCTGCAGAGTCAAGCTGGTGGCCCCATCTGGCAAGGAAGCTCAGTGCAGATTTCTGCCTGATGAGTCCATAGCCAATTAGCTGTACACACCTTGGAAACTGTTCTACTATCCAACACAGGCAGGGAAGGAAATTTGAAGTACCACTTACTGCTGAATATAATCCCCAGCCCTGCCCATACAGTAAGCCTAACCAGAGCACCTGGGAAGCTGTGTGACCTACCCTACAGCCCTGCTCACAGCAGTACCTGAGCAGAGAGCCCAGCCAGTAGCTCTCTCAATCTGCTAAGTCAAGCCAGTGGCCCTTTCTGGCCAGGAAGTTTCAGGGGCAATTCTACCTGATTTGGCTCCACAACCAACAAACCTTATCAGCCATGGATCATATGAGGCCTTGCTTTGGCAGGTAAGTGAATGTGAAGTGCTGCCTACTGCCGAATATAGCCCCTAGTCCAGCCTAGCATTGTGGCCTTGCCAGAGCACCTGGGAGGCTATGTGGCCTACCCA
This sequence comes from Eubalaena glacialis, assembly GCF_028564815.1. Classification (NCBI taxonomy): domain Eukaryota; kingdom Metazoa; phylum Chordata; class Mammalia; order Artiodactyla; family Balaenidae; genus Eubalaena; species Eubalaena glacialis. Next base: position 58,774,998 of record NC_083736.1, on the reverse strand, counting down.
AAAGTCTTGATGATAGTAGCACCTGAGCAGAGAGCCCAGCCAGTGGCTCTATCCACCTGCTGAGCTGAGACAGGAAATTTATCTGGACAGGGAACTCAGTAGACAGTTATGCCTGACTCAGTTCCCCAGTCAATGAGCTGTGTCAGCCTTGGAGCCTGTGTTGCCATCCTGCCTGGGCAGGGAAGAAGTATCACGGCCCCCCTACAGTTAAGAATACCCTTAGTCCAATCCAAACAGGAAGCCTAACCACAACACCTGGGAGGCTGTGTAGCCCACCCTACAGCCCCACTTTCTGTGGTATCTGAGCAGACAGTTCAGCCAGAAGCTCTGCTTGTCTGCAGAGCTGAGCCAGGGGCCCTATCTATCAGAGAGCTAGCTGGATTTGAGTCCCCAGACAATAATCTGTACTGGCCATGGTGCATGTTATATAGCCATGCTTTGGCTGGGAAGGAAATCTGATGCACTACCTATGACTGAACATAGCACCCAGATATGCTCAATCAAGAAGCCTAACCAGAGCACCTGGGAAGCTGCAAAGCCTATCCCACAGTCCTGCTTACAACAACACAAGCAGACAGCCAAGCCAGTGGCTCTGTCAATGTGCAGAACTGAATTGGTGGTGCCACCTGTCCAGGGAGCTTGGTGGCAGTTCTGCCTGATTTGGGTCACCACTCATTCAACCATAAATGGCAGTGGAGCCTATTCTACAGCCTTTCCAGGGCAAGGAATCAAGTGTGCAGCCCTGCCCAAGTGCTCAGTATAACATCCATTCTCACTCAACTAGGAATCCTGACCAAAAAGTCCAAGCAACTGTGGAGCCAATCCTACAGCCATGCTTGGGCAGTAAACTAAGCAGCAGACATATGTAAATGTTCCTAGCCATCAGCAAGCCCCTTAACGTCAGAACATAGGCAGTGGCCTCACCCAAATGGACCCTGGCAACAAGCCCCACTTGCCCAAGGATGCTACCATCTGGCCATCCAGAACCCCAAGCTGAGATGGCTGGTGAATCTGATGAAATGAAGTTATAAAGTCTAGAAAAGGAGGTCACTTAAATGCACAGATACTAACTCAAGGAATCAGTATCACAGAGAATCAGGTAAAAATGACACCACCAAAACAAAAACAAAAACAAATAAAGCTCCAATAACTGACACTAAATAAACGGAGATCTATAAACTGTGTGACCAAAAAACTAAAATGATCCTCCTAAGAAAGTTTAGTAAAACACAAGAACACACAACTAAACAAAATTAGGAGGAAAATGTAAGAAAAGAAGCAGAAGTTCTAGAGAGTTAAGATGGCAGAGGAGTAGGAGGACGTGGGGTTCATCTCTCTCCACGGATGCATCAGGAATACATCTATAGATGCAACAATTCTCACAGAACACCAGCTGAACACTAGCAGAAGACCTTGGACACCAGAAAGGACTATAAAGATCCCTACATAACTGGGTAGGATGAAAAAAAGAAAGGAGAAGGAGGAGGACAGGAAGCAGGATGGGACCTGCACCCCAGGGTCAGGGAGCTGAAGCAGAAGAGAGATTCCCAAATTCAGGGAAACCCCCTCTCCAACAGGGAAACCCCCTCTCTGAAGAGGAAATCGATTGGGATGGAAGGGAGGCATTAGAGGCTGTTGGAAGAGGGAGAAGCAGCAGATCTGTGGCAGACGGAACAGAGTGAGAATTACACACACGGTTCGTACTGAGGCCCTACGTGTCCCGGAATGGGACATTAGTTCACAGGTGTGTAAGAGGGCTGGGGGCTGGAGCGTGGGGATTGGAGAACAGGCCTGGGGTGAGAACTGTTGTTGGCTGTGGGGAGATGGACTGAGGGGATGGTAGGGAGGAAATCTGCAGCAGGGAATGCCTATGGAGGAAGACCAGACTGCCATGGAAGCAGGGTGCTACTGCTGAGTCACACACAGGGGGAGGAGCCCCTATTGTAGCCTCTCTCTCCCAACATACCGGTGCCTGCCAATGACAATAAAAGAAGTCTCCTCAGGGCTGGTCCTCAAGCATCTGCTACCGGGCACCAGAAAAAGCCCCACCAAGTCTGGCCCTTATGTGCCTTAGGCCAGGTGCCAGAACAGGCCCTCACTAGGGCCATATCACTTGCGCCATGGCCGCCAGGTTCCCTGCACATTTGGCGCCACTGGGGCTCCTGAGATCCAAGCAGTCATACCACCTCTGCACCCTGTCCTCACTGAGGCAGACCCAAGAGCTCCAAGGCAGCCTCAGGACCAGACTCTTGTGGGTGGACCACATGCAGAGGTGGGGATAAAACCAAAGCTGAACCCCAGGGATGGGGCGACTAAGGAAGAGAATCAAATATCTTTCCATCACCTGTACAAGCTGCAAATTAACCCCTGTGATCAGCTAGTTAGACCCTGCATCTATGGATTATCTGAGTGGACAGTGAGTGTTCCCAAATGAAAACGGTCTAGCTCTGGCATCTGTGGACTTTGGGGGTAAGCACATGCAGGAATTGGGCCAGATCAGAGTCTGAGTGGTCCCCACAGGGCACACAGTAGGTCCAGAGACCAGCCCAAAGGCAGAGGAAGGCCTCTTGGGGAGGTGGAGGTGGGCTGTGGACCATGGCGTTTGCAAGGACACTTACAGCAGAGTCGCCAGGGAAAAATAATTATTACTAATATTTTTATTATGTTTTGATTCATTCTCTTGTTGGTTCTGGCTTTTTTTTTCCTTGTTTGTTTTTATTGTTTTAGTTTTTTTCATTCTTTTGGGATATTTATGCTTTATAACATATTTTTATTTTTTAGTTTTATTTTATATATATATATATATATATTGCTTTGTTTTTCTGTTCTTCTGTGTTCCTTTCCCTTATTTTGTTCTTTTTTTCTTTAATATATTTTTTACATTTTTTATATTTCCATTTCTAATTTGCTATTCTGTTGTTCTGTTTTGTCCCTTTTTAAAAATCATTTCTATCAGTTTGTTCTCTTTTATTGATTTATTCTTCAGTTGGCAAACTGCTGTGGTTTTGGTTTTAAGTTTTGTGTTTTTGTTAGCTTTGATTCTAATTGTCTGATTTCGTTTTTGGGTTCTTCTGTTTCTCTGGTTGTACTCTTGCTTTTTGTTTTGGTTCTGTTTTTGTTTCTTTTGCATGTGTGTGTTTCTTTGTTTCTGTTTGCCTGATTTTTTTTCTACCATTTGTGTGGAGTTTTGTTTGTCTTTTTTTCTTTAATATATTTTATTTTTTTATATTTCTTTTTCTAAGTTGCTTTTCAGTTGTTCTGTCTTTTTTCGCTTTGTCTTTTTTTTTATCATTTTTGTTGGTTTGTTTTGTTTCTTTGCTTCATTCTTCACTTGGCACTTTGCTTTGGGTTTCTTTTCTGGTTTTACATTTTTGTTAGTTTTCCTTTTAATTGTTTGATTTCGTTCTTGGGTTCTTTTCTTTCTCTGGTTGTTCTCTTGCTTTTTGTTTTATTTGATTCTGTTTTTGTTTCTTCTGTGTGTGTGCATGTTTCCTTGTTTCTGTTTTTGTTTTTTTGACTTTACTTTTTACCATTTGTCTGGAGCTTTGTTAGTCTTTTTTTTAAATTATTTTTTTAATCCCCATTATTGTCAGGATGAGTGACTTGTGGTGTCTTGGTTCCCTGACAAGAAGTCGGGCCTGAGGCTCTGGAGTGGGAGCACCGAGTCCAGGACATTGGACCACTAGAGAATTCCTGGCCCTGGGAAGATTAATCACTGAGAGCTCTCACGGAGGACTCTATCTGAATCCAAGACCAGGCTCCAGCCAACTGCCTGCAGCTCCCAGTGCTGGATGCCTCACATAACACAACAAACAAGACAGGAACACAAAACCACCCATCAGCACACAGACCACCTAAAGTCATTCTAAGCTCACAGACACTCCAAAACACACCACCTGAAACGGCTCTGCTCATCAGAGGGAAAAGACTCAGCTCCACACACCAGAATGCAGGCACCAGTCCCTCCCATCAAGAAGCCTACACAAGCCACTGGACCAACTTCACTGGGGGCAGAGAATAGAAGCGAGAGGAACTATGACCCTGCAGCCTAGGGAAAGTACACGTCAAATACTATAAATTAGACAAAATGAGAAGACACAGAAATATCGTGCAGAAAAAGTAGCAAGATAAAAACCCATAAGACCAATAAAATGAAGAGGAAATAGACAAGCTACCTGAAAAAGAATTCAGAGTAATGATAGGAAAGATGATCCAAAATCTTGGAAAAACAATGGAGAAAATACAAGAAACAATTAACAAGGACCTAGAGAATTAAAGAGAAAACAAACAGTAATGAAGAACACAAAAACTGAAATTAAAAATATTCTAAAAGGAATCAATAGCAGAATAACTGAGGCAGAAGAACGGATAAGTGAGCTGGAAGAATGGTGGAAATAACTGCTGCAGAGCAGAATAAAGAAAAAAGAATGGAAACAATTGAGGACAGTCTCAGGGACCTCTGGGATAACATTAAGCATACCAACATTCAAATTATAGTCTTCCCAGAAGAAGAAGAAAAAAAGAAAGGGTCTGAGAAAATGTCTGAAGAGATTAGAATCAAAACTACTCAATATGGGAAAGGAAAGAGTCAATCAGTTCCATGAAGCGCAGAGAGACCCATACAGGATAAACCCTAGGAGAAACACGCCGAAACACAAATTAATCAAACTAACAAAAATTAAACACAAAGAAAAAATATTAAAAGCAGCAAGGGAAAAGAAACAAATAACATACAAGGGAATCTCCAAAAGGTTAACAGCAGATTTTTCAGCAGCAACTCTGCAGGCCTGAAGGGAGTGGCAGGATATATTTAGAGTGAGGAAAGGGAAAAACTTACAACCAAGATTACTCTAACCAGCAAGGATCTCATTCAGATTAGACAGAGAAATCAAAAGCTTTACAGACAAGCAAAAGTTAAGAGAATTTAGCGCCACCAAACCAGCTTTACAACAAATGCTAAAGGAACTTCTCTACACAGGAAACACAAAAGATGGAAACGACCTACAATAACAAACACAAAACAATTAAGAAAATGGTAATAAGAACATACATATCAATAATTACCTTAAATGTAAATGTATTAAATGCTCCGGCCATAAGAAATAGACCAGCAGAAAGGATACAAAAACAAGACACATATATATGCTGTCTAGAAGACACCCACTTTAGAACTAGGGACACATACAAACTGAAAGTGAGGAGATGGAAAAAGATATTCCATACAAATGGAAATAAAAAGAAAGCTGGAGTAGCAATTCTCATATCAGACAAAATAGACTTTAAAATAAACACTATTACAAGAGACAAAGAAGCACACTACATAATGATCAAGAGATAAATCCAAGAAGATATAACAATTGAAAATATTTATGCACCCTACATACGAGCACCTCAATACATAAGGCAAATGCTAACAGCCATAAAAGGGGAAATCGACAATAACACAATAATAATAGGGGACTTTAACCCTCCACTTACACCAATGGACAGATCATCCAAACAAAATACATAAAGAAACACAAGCTTTAAATGGCACATGAGACCAGAATGACTTAACTGATATTTATAGGACTTTCCATCAGAAAACAACAGAATACACTTTGTTCTCAAACCTTGGGTCACATATCAAGCCTCGGTAATTTTAAGAAAATTGAAATCATATAAAGCATCTTTTCCAACCACAGTGCTATGAGACTAGATATCAATTACACGGAAAAACCTGTAAAAAATACAAACACATGGAGGCTAAACAATATACTACTAAACAACCAAGAGATCACTGAAGAAATCCAAGAGGAAATCAAAAATACTTAGAAACAAATGACAATGAAAACACGACAACCCAAAACGTATGAGATGCAGCAAAAGCAGTTCAAAGAGGGAAGTTTATAGCAATAAAATCCTACCTCATGAAACAAGAAAAATCTCAAAAAAAAAACCTACCCTTACACCTAAAGTAATTAGAGAAAGAAGAAGAACAACAACAAAAACCCCTAAAGATAGCAGAAGGACAGAAATCATGAAGATCAGATCAGAAATAACTGAAAAAGAAATGAAGGAAACAAAAGCAAAGATCAATAAAACTAAAAGCAGGTTCTTTGAGAATATAAACAAAATTGATAAACCATTAGCCAGACTCATCAAGAAAAAAAGGGAGAAGACTCAAGTCAATAGAATTATAAAAGAATAAGAAAAAGTAACAACAGACACCACAGAAATACAAAGGATCATGAGAAACTACTACAAGCAACTATATGCCAATAAACGGACAACCTGGAAGAAATGGGAAATTCTTAGAAAAGTACAACCTTCCGAGACTGAACCAGAAAGAAATAGAAAATATGAACAGACCAATGACCAGCAATGAAATTGAAACTGTGATTAAAAATCTTCCAACAAACAAAAGCCCAGAGCCAGATGGCGTCACAGGCGAATTGTATCAAACATTTACAGAAGAGGTAAGACCCATCATTTTCAAACTCTTCCAAAATACACAAAGGGAGGAACACTCTGAAACTCATTCTATAAGGCCAGAATCAGCCTAATACCAAAACCAGACAAAGATGTCCCCAAAAAAGAAAATTATAGGACAGTATCACTGATGAACATAGATGCAAAAATCCTCAACAAAATACTAGCAAACAGAATCCAACAGCACATTAAAAGGATCATACACCAAGATCAAGTGGGATATATCCCAGGAATGCAAGGATTCTTTAATATATGCCAATAAATCAATGTGATACACCATATTAAACAACTGAAGGATAAAAACCACATGATCATCAAAATAGATGCAGAAAAATCTTTTGACAAAATTCAACACCCATTTATGATAAAAACTCTCCAGAAAGTTGGCATAGAGAGAACCTACCTCAACATAATATTGGCCATATATGACGAACTTACAACCAACATCATTCTCAATGGTGAAAAACTGAAAGCATTTCCTCTAAGATCAAGCACAAGACAAGGATTCCCACTCTCACCATTATTATTCAACATAGTTTTGGAAGTTTTTGCCATGGCAATCAGAGAAGAAAAAGAAATAACTGGAATCCAAATTTGAAAAGAAGAAGTAAAACTGTCACTGTTTGAAGATGACATGATACTATACATAGAAAATTCTAAAGATGCCACCAGAAAACTACTAGAGCTAGTCAAAGAATTTGGTAAACTGGTAGGATACAAAATTAATGCACAGAAATCTCTAGCATTCCTATACACTAAGGATGAAAACTCTGAAAGAGAAATTAAGAAAACACTCCCATTTACAATTGCAACAAAAGGAATAAAATACCTAGGAATAAACCTACCTAAGGAGGCAAAAGGCCTGTATGCAGAAAACTATAAGACACTGGTGAAAGAAATGAAAGACGATACACACAGATGGAGAGATATACAGTGTTCTTGGATTGTAAGAATCAATATTGTGAGAATGACTATACTACCCAAAGCAATCTACAGATTCAGTGCAATCTCTATCAAATTACCAATGGTATTTTTCACAGAACTTGAAAAAAAATTTATAACTTTGTACAGAAATACAAAGGACCCCGAATAACCAAAGCAATCTTGAGAAAGAAAAACAGAGCTGGAGGAATTAGGCTCTCTGACTACAGACTATACTACAAAGCTGGAGTAATTAAGACAGTATGGTACTGGCACAAAAACAGAAATATAGATCAATGGAATAGGATAGAAAGCCCAGAGAGAAACCCAAGCACATATGGCCACCTTATCTTTGACAAAGAGGCAAGAATATACAATGGAAAAAAGACAACCTCTTCAATAACTGGTGCTGGTAAAACTGGACAGCTACATGTAAAAGGATGAAATTATAACACTTACTGTCACCATACACAAAAATAAACTCAAAATGGATTAAAGACCTAAAGATAAGGCGGGACACTATAAAACTCTTAGAGGAAAACATAGGCAGAACACTCTAGAACATAAATCACAGCAAGAACCTTTTTGACCCACCTCCTAGAGTAATGGAAATAAAAACAAAAATAAACAAATGGGACCTAATGAAACTTAAAAGCTTTTGCACAGCAAAAGAAACCATAAACAAGACAAAAAGACACTCTCAGAATGGAAGAAAATATTTACAAACAGAGCAACTGACAAAGGATTAATCTCCAAAATATTCAAGCAGCTCCTGCAGCTCAATATCAAAAACACAAACAACCCAATCCAAAACTGGGTGGAAGACCTAAATAGACATTTCTCCAAAGAAGACACACAGATTGCCAACAAACAGATGAAAAGATGCTGAGCATCACTAATCTTTAGAGAAATGCAAATCAAGACCACAATGAGGTATCACCTCACACCAGTCAGAATGGCTGTCATCAAAAAATCTAGGAACAATAAATGCTGGAGAGGGTGTGGAGGAAAGAGAACCCTCCTGTACTGTTGGTGGGAATGTAAAATCATACAGCCACTATGGAGAAGAGTATGGAGGTTCTGTAAAAAACTAAAAATAGAACTACCATATTACCCAGCAATCCCACTACTGGGCATAAACCCTGAGAAAACCATAATTCAAAAAGATATATATACCCCAATGTTCACTGAAGCACTATTTACAATAGCCAGGATATGGAAGCAACCTAAATATCCAATGACAGATGAATGGATAAAGAAGATGTGGCACATATACACAATGGAGTATTACTGAGCCATAAAAATGAACGAAATTCAGCTATTTGTACTGAGGTGAATGGACCTAGAATCTGTCATAGAGTGAAGTAAGTCAGAAAGAGAAAAACAAATACCATATGCTAATGTGTATATATGGAATCTAAAAAAATGGTACTGATGAACCTAGTGGCAAGGAAAGAAAAAATATGCAGACGTAGATGACAGACTTGAGGACACAGTGGGGGACGGGGAAGCTGGGACGAATTGAGAGAGTAGTAATGACAAATATACACTACCAAATGTAAAATAGATAGCTAGTGAGAAGCTGCTGCATAGCAGAGGCAGATCAGCTCAATGTTTTGTGACGACCTAGAGGGGTGGGATAGGGAGTGTTGGAGGGAGACTCAAGAGGTAGGGGATATGGGGATATATGTATACATACAGCTGATTCACTTTGTTGTAGAGCAGAAACTAACACAACCTTGTAAAACGATTATACTCCAATAAAGATATTTTTTTAAAAAAGTAGAAGTTCCACAAAGATATAGAAACAATAAAAATCTCAAACAAATCCTAGAGCTAAAGAATACAATGACTGAAATGAAGAATTCAATAGAAAGCTTCAGTAACAGCTTCAGCCAATCTAAAAAAGGAACCAGGAAATTAGAAGATAGGTATTTGAAACTATTTGGTTAGAGAAGCCAAAAAGAAAAGGAAAAGGAAGGAAGGAAGGAAGGATGGAAGGATGGAAGGAAGAAAGAAAGAAAGAAAGAAAGAAAGAAAGAAAGAAAGAAAGAAAGAAAGAAAGAAAGAAAGAAAGAAAGAAAGAGAGAGAGAGAGAAAGAAAGAAAGAAAGAAAGAAAGAAAGAAAGAAAGAAAGAAAGAAAGAAAGAAAGAAAGAAAGAAAGAAAGAAAGAAAGAAAGAAAGGAAGGAAGAAAGAAAGAAAGAAAGGGAGAAAGAGAGAAAGAGAGAAAGAGAGAAAGAAAGAAAGAAAGAAAAAGAAAGAAAGAAAGAAAGTGTGAAGAAAGACTATAAGACTTATGGGACATCAGCTGAAACAATATATGAATTATGGGAATGCCAGTAAGAAAAGAGAAGAAAAAAGGACAAAAAGTATATTTAAAGCAATAATGGCTGAAAACTTCACAAACATGAGAATAGAGACGGACATCCTGATTCACGAGCACAGAATGCCCCAAATAAGTTGAACTGAAAAAAGGCTACACTGAGACACATTATAATTAAATTGTTAAAAGTTAAAAAAAAGGTATAATTTTGAAAGCAAGACAAAAGCAACTCATCACATACAAGGGAATCCCTATAACACTATTGGCAGATTCCTCAAAAGAAATCTTGTGGGGCAGTAGAGAGTGAAATGATATATTTAAAATATTGGAAAAACCCTGTCAACCAAGAATATTACACCCAGCAAAGCTCTCCTTCATAAATGAAGGAGAGATAAAGACATTTGCAAGCAATTAAAACTGAGGGAGTTTATCGCTGCTAGATCTGCATTACGAAAAATGCTAAATGGCATTTTTCAAGCAGAAATAAATTTATGCTAATTAACATCATAAAATCATATGTGTAAAATTCAATGGTAATGTTAAACATATAGACAGATTCTCCTACATTGTAATGGTGGTGTGTAATTCACTTACAATTCTAGTTGAAAGTTAAAAAAAAATCATTGAAAATAAACATATGTATAATAATTTGTTATTGGACACACAACATAAATATATGTAAATTGCAACATCAATAACATAAAATGTGAGAGGTTAATGGATTTATGTATGCTATTAAAGTTAAGTTGAAATTAAGATTAAGATAGGCTGTCATAAATATAAGATACCTTATATAATCTTCATGGTAATCACAAAGGAAAAACCTGTAGCAGATAACACAAAAGATCATGACAAAGGAATGAAACCATACCATGACAAGAATTCATCAAATCAAAGTAGAAGACAGCAAGATAAGAAGCAAGAAACAAATGATCTACAAAACAGAAAGCAACTGACAAAACGATAATATTAAGTTCTTACCTATCAATATTTACTTTAAATGTGAATGGATTAAATTCTCCAATCAAAAGACAAAGAATGGCTTACAAAACAAGATCCAAGATTGCTTTGGCTATTCGGGGTCTTTTGTGTTTCCATACAAATTGTGAAATTTTTTGTTCTAGTTCTGTGAAAAATGCCAATGGTAGTTCACAGGGATTGCATTGAATATGTAGATTGCTTTGGGTAGTAGAGTCATTTTCACAATGTTGATTCTTCCAATCCAAGAACATGGTATATCTCTCCATCTATTTGTATCATCTTTAATTTCTTTCATCAGTGTCTTATAATTTTCTGCATACAGGTCTTTTGTCTCCTTAGGTAGGTTTATTCCTAGATATTTTATTCTTTTTGTTGCAATGGTAAACGGGAGTGTTAATTTCACTTTCAGATTTTTCATCATTAGTGTATAGGAATGCCAGAGATTTCTGTGCATTAACTTTGTATCCTGCTACTTTACCAAATTCATTGATTAGCTCTAGTAGTTTTCTGGTAGCATCTTTAGGATTCTCTATGTAGAGTATCATGTCATCTGCAAACAGTGACAGCTTTACTTCTTCTTTTCCGATTTGGATTCCTTTTATTTCTTTTTCTTCTCTGATTGCTGTGGCTAAAACTTACAAAACTATGTTGAATAATAGTGGTGAGAGTGGGCAGCCTTGTCTTGTTCCTGATCTTAGTGGAAATGGTTTCAGTTTTTCACCATTGAGGACGATGTTGGCTGTGGGTTTGTCATATAGGGCCTTTATTATGTTGAGGAAAATTCCGTCTATGCCTACTTTCTGCAGGGTTTTTATCATAAATGAGTGTTGAATTTTGTCAAAAGCTTTCTCTGCATCGATTGAGAGGATCATATGGTTTTTCTCCTTCAATATGTTAATATGGTGTATCACGTTGATTGATTTGCATATATTGAAGAATCCTTGCATTCCTGGAATAAACCCCACTTGATCATGGTGTATGATCCTTTTAATGTGCTGTTGGATTCTGTTTGCTAGTATTTTGTTGAGGATTTTTGCATCTATGTTCATCAGTGATATTGGCCTGTAGTTTCCTTTCTTTGTGACATCTTTGTCTGGTTTTGGTATCAGGGTGATGGTGGCCTCGTAGAATGAGTTTGGGAGTGTTCCTCCCTCTGCTATATTTTGGAAGAGTTTGAGAAGGATAGGTATTAGCTCTTCTCTAAATGTTTGATAGAATTCGCCTGTGAAGCCATCTGGTCCTGGGCTTTTGTTTGTTGGAAGATTGTTAATCACAGTTTCAATTTCAGTGCTTGTGATTGGTCTGTTCATATTTTCTATTTCTTCCTGGTTCAGTCTCGGAAGGTTGTCCATTTCTAAGAATTTGTCCATTTCTTCCAGGTTGTCCATTTTATTGGCATAGTGTTGCTTTTAGTAATCTCTCATGATCCTTTTTATTTCTGCAGTGTCAGTTGTTACTTCTCCTTTTTCATTTCTAGTTCTATGTATTTGGGTCTTCTCTCTTTTTTTCTTCATAAGTCTGGCTAATGGTTTATCAATTTTGTTTATCTTCTCAAAGAACCACGTTTTAGTTTTATTGATCTTGGTATCATTTCCTTCATTTCTTTTTCATTTATTACTGATCTGATATTTATGATTTCTTTGCTTCTGCTAACTTTGGGGGTTTTTGTTCTTCTGTCTCTAATTGCTTTAGGTGTAAGGTTAGGTTGTTTATTTGAGATGATTCTTGTTTCTTAATGTAGGATTGTATTGCTATCAACTTCTCTCTTAGAACTGATTTTGCTGCATCCCATAGGTTTTGGGTCTTCGTGTTTTCATTGTCATTTGTTTCAAGGTATTTTTTGACTTCCTCTTTGATTTCTTAAGTGATCTCTTGGTTATTAAGTAGTGTGTTGTTTAGCCACCATGTGTTTGTATTTCTTATAGATTTTTTTCCTATAATTGATATCTAGTCTCATAGCATTGTGGACAGAAAACATACTTGATATGATTTCAATTTTCTTAAACTTACCAAGGCTTGATTTGTGACCCAAGATATGATCTATCTTGGAGAATGTTCCATGAGCACTTGAGAAGAATGTGTATTCTGTTGTTTTTGGATGGAATGTCCTATAAATATCAATTAAGTCCATCTTGTTTAATGTATCATTTAAAGCTTGTGTTTCCTTATTTATTTTCATTTTGGATGATCTGTCCATTGGTGAAAGTGGAGTGTTAAAGTTCCCTCCTATGATTGTGTTACTGTTGATTTCCCCTTTTATAGCTGTTAGTATTTGCCTTATGTATTGAGGTGCTCCTATGTTGGGTGCATATTTACAATTGTTATATCTTCCTGGATTGATCCCTTGATCATTACGTAGTGTCCTTCTTTGTCTCTTGTAATAGTCTTTGTTTTAAAGTCTATTTTGCCTGATATGAGAATTGCTACTCCAGCTTTCTTTTGATTTCTATTTGCATGGAATATCTTTTTCCATCCCCTCACTTTCAGTCTGTATGTGTCCCTAGGTCTCAAGTGGGTCTCTTGCAGACAGCATATATACGGGTATTGTTTATGTATCGATTCAGCCAATCTGTGTCTCTCGGTTGGAGCATTTAATCCATTTACATTTAAGGTAATTATCGATATGTATGTTCCTATTACTATTTTCTTAATTGTTTTGGGTTTATTATTGTAGGTCTTTTCCTTCTCTTGTGTTTCCTGACTAGAGAAATTCCTTTAGCATTTGTTGTAAAGCTGGTTTGGTGGTGCTGAATTCTCTTAGCTTTTGCTTGTCTGTAAGGGTTTTAATTTCTCCATCAAATCTGAATTAGATCCTTGCTGGGTAGAATAATCTTGGTTGTAGGGTTTTCTCCTTCATCACTTTAAATATTCTCGCTTGCAGAGTTTCTGCTGAAAGATCAGCTGTTAACCTTATGGGGATTCCTTAGGTGTTATTTGTTGTTTTTCCCTTGGTGCTTTTAATATTTGTTTTTTGTATTTAATTTTTGATAGTTTGATTAATATGTGTCTTGGCATGTTTCTCCTTGGATTTGTCCTGTATGGGACTCTCTGTGCTTCCCGGACTTGATTAACTATTTCCTTTCCCATATTAGGGAAGTTTTCAACTATAATCTCTTCAAATATTCTCTCATCCCCTTTCTTTTTCTCTTCTTCTTCTGGGACCCCTACAATTAGAATGTTGGTGCGTTTAATGTTGTCCCAGAGGTCTGTGAGACTGTCCTCAATTCTTTTCATTCTTTTTTCTTTATTATGCTCTGCACTAGTTATTTCCACTATTTTATCTTCCAGGTCACTTATCCGTTCTTTTGCCTCAGTTATTCTGCTATTGATCACTTCTAGAGAATTTTTAATTTCGTTTATTGTGTTGTTCGTCTCTGTATGTTTGCTCTTTAGTTCTTCTAGGTCCTAGTTAAACGTTTCTTGTATTTTCTCAATTCTATTTCCAAGATTTTGGATCATCATTACTATCATTATTCTGAATTCTTTTTCAGGTAGACTGCCTATTTCCTCTTCATTTGTTAGGTCTGTTGGGTTTTTGCCTTGCTGCTTCATCTGCTGTGTGTTTCTCTATCTTCTCATTTTGCTTAACATACTGTGTTTGGGTTCTCCTTTTCGCAGGCTGCAGGTTTTTAGTTTCCGTTGTTTTTTGTGTCTGTCCCCAGTGGCTAAGGTTCGTTCAGTGGGTTGTGTAGGCTTCCTGGTGGAGGGGACTAGTGCTTGTGTTCTGGTGGATGAGGCTGGATCTTGTTTTTCTGGTGGGTAGGTCCACCTCTGGTGGCGTGTTTTGGGGTGTCTGGGCCTTATTATGATTTTAGGCAGCCTCTGTGTTAATGGATGGGGTTGTGTTCCACTCTTGTTGGTTGTTTGGAATACGGTGTCCAGCACTGTAGCTTGCTTGTCGTTGAGTGGAGCTAGGTCTTGGTGTTGAGATGGAGATTTCTGGGAGATTTCCACCATTTGATATTATGTGGATCTGGGTGGTCTCTTGTGGACCAATGTCCTGAACTTGGCTCTCCCACCTCAGTGGTATAGCCCTGACACTTGGTTGGAGAACCAAGAGCCTGTCCTACACATGGCTCAGAATAAAAGGACGAAAAGGAAAAATAAAGAAAGAAAAAGATAAAATAAAGTAAAATAAAATAAAATAAATTTATTAAAACTAAAAAAATGGACAGACAGAACCCTAGGAAAAATGGTAAAAGCAAAGCTATACCGACAAAATGACACACAGAAGCATACACATACACACTCACAAAAAGAGAAAAAGGGAAAAATATATATATATATATCGTTGCTCCCAAAGTCCACCTCTTCAATTTGGGATGATTCGTCGTCTATTCAGGTATTCCACAGATGCAGGGTACATCAAGTTGATTGTGGAGGTTTAATCCGCTGCTCCTGAGGCTGCTGGGAGAACTTTCCCCTTTCTCTTCTTTGTTTGCACAGCTCCTGGGGTTCAGCTTTGGATTTGGCCCCACCTCTGCATGTCGGTCTCCTGAGGGTGTCTGTTCTTCACTCAGACAGGATGGGGTTAAAGGAGCAGCTGATTCGGGGGCTCTGGCTCACTCAGGCCAGGGTGAGGGAGGGGTACGGAGTCCGGGGTGAGCCTGCGGCGGCAGAGGCAGGCATGATGTTGCACCAGCCTGAGGTGCGCCATGCGTTCTCCCAGGGAAATTGTCCCTGGATCATGGTACCATGGCAGTGGCAGGCTGCACAGCGTCCTGGGTGGAACGGTGTGGACAGTGACCTGTGCTTGCACACAGGCTTCTTGGTGGATGCAGCAGCACCCTTAGCATCTCATACCCGTCTCTGTGGTCCGCGCTGATGGTCGCGGCTCGCGCCCGTCTCTGGATCTCCTTTAAGCAGCTCTCTTAATCTCTCCTCGTGCACCAGGAAACAAAGAGGCAAGAAAAAGTCTCTTGTCTCTTCGGCAGCTCCAGACTTTTTCCCGGACTCCCTCCCGGCTAGCTGTGGCGCACTAGCCCCCTTCAGGCTGTGTTCACGCAGCCAACCCCAGTCCTCTCCCTGGGATCCGACCCAAGCCTGAGCCTCAGCTCCTAGCCCCCACCCACCCCGGTGGGTGAGCAGACAAGCCTCTCAGGCTGGTGAGTTCTGGTCAGCACCGATCCTCTGTGCGGGAATCTCTCCAGTTTGCCCTCTGCACCCCTGTTGCTGTGCTCTCCTCTGTGGCTCCGAAGCTTCCCCTCTCTGCCACCCACAGTTTCCACCCACGAAGGGCCTTCCTAGTGTGTGGAAACCTTTCCTCCTTCACAGCTCCCTCCCACTGGTGCAGGTCCCATCCCTATTCTTTTGTCTCTGTTTTTCCTTTCTTCTTTTGCCCTACCCAGGTACGTGGGGAGTTTCTTGCCTTTTGGGAGGTCTGAGTTCTTATGCCAGCGTTCAGTAGGTGTTCTGTAGGAGTTGTTCCACATGTAGATGTATTTCTGATGTATTTGTGGGGAGGAAGGTGATCTCTGAGTCTTACTCTTCCGCCATCTTGAAGCTCCTCCTGGGGACTTTTAATACACTTCTCTCAACTTGTATAGATCAAGATACAAAATCAATAAGGAATGGATTTGAACCACACTTATAGACTAAAATGGTCCTTAAAGACATATACAGAACATTCCGTCCACTACCAAAAGAATACACATTCTTTTGAAGCACACATGGAACATTTTGTAGAATCATAGGTTAGGTCAAAAAACAGATGCTAGCAGATTTAAGAAGACTGAAATCATACCAAGTATTTTTTTTCTGACCACAATGGTATAAAACAAGAAAGTAATAACAGTAGGAAAGCTGGAAAATTCACAAACACATGGAAATTAACACACTGCTGAACAACCAATGGATCAAAGAAAAAATCAAGAGTGAAATTTAAAAAATATTAAGACAAACAAAAATGGAAACACTAAATATCAAAATGTATGGGATGCAGCTAGAGCCATTCTAAAAGGAAAGGTTATAGTTATAAACACATACATCAATGAAAAAAATCTCAAATAACCTGACTTTACAATTCAAGAAAATAGAAAAGTAAGAACAAACTAAGCCCAAAATTAGAAGAGACAAAGAAATAAAAATTAGAGCAGAAATAAATGAAATAGGAAACCAATAGGAAAAATTAACAAAAGTAAGAGTCAGTTCTTTTAATAGATAAACAAAATTGTGAAGCCCTTCACTGAACTAACCAAGAGAGAATCCAAATAAATAAAATTATAAATGAAAGAAGAGACATTACAACTTATACCTCAGAAATACAAATGATCATGAGCAACTATTATGAACAATTTTATGTCAGTATAACTGGATAACGTAGAAAATGGATAAATTCCTAGAACTCATACAATTTACCAAGACGGAATGATGAAAAAATAGAGAATATAAATAGACCATTAACAAGTAAGGAGACTGAATTAGTAATCAAATCCTTCCAACAAATAAAAGCACAGGAGCAGATAGTTTCACTGGTGAATTCCAACAAACGTTTAAAGAAGCATTAATCTATTAAGGACCTACTGTATTGCACAGGGAACTCTTACTCAATACTCTGTAATGGCCTAGATGGGAAAGGAATCTAAAAAAGAGTGGATATATGTATATGTATAACTGATTCACTTTGCTGTACACTTGAAACAAACACAACATTGTAAATCAACTACACTCCAATAAAAATTTTAAAAAATAACAAAAGCATTAATGCCAAATCTTCTCAAACTCTTCCCAAAAAACTGAAGAGAAGGGAACACTTCCAATCTCAATTTACAAGGCCAGTATTATCCTGATACAAAAGCCAGAGAAGAACACTACAGGCCAATATCCCTGATGAATATAGACGCAAAAATTCTCAGAAAATACTCGCAAACTGAATTCACCAGCACACTGAAAGAATAATACACCATGATCAAGTGGGTTCATCCCTAGGATGCAAGGATGGCTCAACATATGCAAAATCAATAAATGTGGTACATCACATTGCCACAATGAAAGACAAATATAATATAATCATCTTAATAGATGCAAGGATATATAAACACAAAGGATGCCTAGCGCCAAGCAATGTGATAGACCCAGGGCAGGTAACAACCACCCTGGCATCTAGGAACAAATAATTTGTTCAACATCCATTCATGATAAAAACTCTCAACAAATTGGCTGTAGAAAGAATGAACCTCAATATAATAAAGGCCATATAAAACAAACCTACAATTAACATCATACTCAATGTTAAAAGCTTGAAAGCTTTTCCTCTATGATCAGAAACAAGACAATGGTGCCTAATCTCACCACTCCTATTTAACATTTTACTAGAAGTCCTAGCCAGAGAAATCAGGCAAGAAAAAGAAATAAACTGAATGTGAAAGAAAAAACTAAAATCAGTAGTATTTCAATACATTAAAAACAAATTATCTGAAAATGAAACAAATAAGTCTCAAATGTAGTAGAATTAAAAAGAAGGAAATACTTAGAAATAAATCTAACCACGTGAAAGAGCTATACACTGAAAACAGTAAGACACTGATGAAAGAAATGGAGACACAAACAGTGAAAAGATATTCTGTATTCATGGACTGGGAGAAATAATATTGTTAAAATGTCCATACTACCTAAAGCCATTTACAGATTAAATGCAAACCCTATCAAAATTCCAATGGCAATTTTTACATAAATAGAAAAAAAATCCTAAAATTCATTGTCAAGCACAAAAGATTTTGAATAGACACAGAATTCCTGAGAAAGAAGAACCAAGCTGGAGGCATCACACCTCTTAATTTCAAACTATATTATAAAGCTATAGTAATCACAACAGCATAGTACAAGCATAAAAACAGACACATACACCAGCGGAACAAAATTGAGAGCTGATAAATAACCCAATCATATATGACCATCTAATATTTGACAAGGAGCCAAGAATGCTCACTGGAGAAAAATAATCTCTTCAATAAATGGTGCTGAGAAAATTAGATATTCACATGCAAGTGCAGGAAATTAGACCCCTATCTTACACCACTCAAAAAATTAACTCCAAATGGATTAAAGACCTAAATTTAAGACCTGAAACCATAAAACTCTTAGAAGACAACATAGAGGAAAAAGTTTCTGGACATTGGTCTTGTCAGTGATAATTTGGATATGACACATAAAAGCAAAAGCAACAAAATCAAAATCAAAAGTAAACAATGGGAACTACATCAAACTAAAAACCTTCTGCAAGAGTAACAATCAAAAACATAAAAGACAAAAGTAACAATCACAAACATAAAAAGGCAGACAACTGAATGGGAGAAAATATTTGCAAAATACATGTATAAGTGGTTAATATTCAACATATATATGGAACCCATACAACTCAATAGCAAAAATAATAATCCAATTAAAATGGGCAAAGGAACTGAATAAACATTTTTCCAAAGAATATATTTAAACAGACAACATTAAATATATATGAAAAGGTGCTCAACATCAGTAATTATCAGAGAAATGCAAACAAAACCACAGTGATGAGTTGGGGCATGTTCAGGGTGACATTTATACAATGGAATATTATTCAGCCATAAAAAAGAATGAAATAATGCCATTTGAGGCAACATTGATGGACCCAGAGATTATCATGCTAAGTGAAGTGAGCAAGACAAAGACAAATATCATGTGATATCACTTATATATGGAATCAAGAAAAGTGATACAAATGAACTTATTTACAAAACAGAAACAGACCCACAGACATAGAAAACAAACTTGTGGTTACCAAAGGGGAAGCGGGGGGAGGGATAAATTTGGAGTTTGGGATTAACATATACACACTACTATATATAAAATAGATAACCAACAAGGACCAACTGTATAGCACAGGAAATTATACTCAATATTTTGTAATAACCTATAAGGGAAAAGAATCTGAAAACAATAGATACACACCTATGCTTAACTGGATCACTTTGCTGTACACCTGAAACTAACACAACATTGTAAATCAACTATAGTTCAATAAAAATTAAGTAATTTTTAAAAAACCACAGTGAGATATCACCTTAAACCTGTTACAATGGCTACTATAAAAAAGACAATAGACAACAAGTGCTAGTGAGGATGTGGAAAAAAGGGAACCCTAGTACACTGTTGGTGGGAATGTAAATTTGTATAGCCACTATGGAAAACAGCAGTCCTCAAAAATAAAAAAAAAAGGTTCCTCAAAAAATTAAAAGTACAAATACCATCTGATCCAGAAATTCCACTCCTGTGTATATATGCAAAGAAATCAAAAACACTAACTCAAAAAGATATATGCACCCCAAAGTTCACAGTGGCATTATTTACAACAGCCAAGATATGGAAGCAACCTAAGTGCCCATCAACTGATGAATGGATAAAGAAGCTGTGATATATACTCGATGGTATTATGCTTCATAAAGTAAATCAGACAGAGAAAGATAAGTACTGTATATTTTCATTTATATGTTGAACCTAAAAATTAAAATGGACCAGGCACTGGTGGGGGCCCACAGACACCTAAGGGGATGGGAGGAACAACCAGGTAGGATGTGGGAGGAGGGAGGCGGGAGGAGAAGTGGAGGCGAGATGGGACCAGTGTCCCTGAGGGGGGGCTGGGGGAGGGGAGGGGTTACCATGTTCAAGATGGGCCCACCCAAAGTGAGGGGATTAGCTGGGAGAGGAAGAGACCCTCAGGGTATGGGGGATTAGAAGAGAACATGGCCAGAGTTTCCCCCACCCACTTGGGCCCCCAAGAGCCTGCTGAGGTCCCAGGACTGATCTTCCACACTCTGGCTGCACTGACCCTAATCCTGCCCCCAACCCCCACCCACGGCCTTACCACTGCACCCCACACTCTGAGGCCCCCTCTGGCCCTAGAGCCATTTCTGGACTGAGGGTCTTCAGCCTAGGCCCAGCCCCTGCCTAAACCCCACACTTGCCTAAGCACCACCCCGCCTAAGCTCCACCCTGAAAGCCAAGGCCTTTTCTGGCCCTGTTTAAAAAAACTTTTAGGCTATGGTTCTGTGTTCCTTGTTGTTTCATTTATATTTTTTCCAATAAATTTTTTATTTTTCTAATTTTATTTTATTTTTTATTCTTTGTTACTGTTGTGCTCCTTCTGGTTTGTTCCTCCCTCCCTTTTTTTTTTGTTTGTGGTTCTGTTTTACCTTGTTGTTGTTGTTGTTTAACTTATATTTTTACTTTTTCTAATATATTTTTTATTTTTCTAACTTTATTTTTTATTCTTTGTTATTGCACTGCTCCTTTTTATTTTTTTGCCACTTTACATGGCTTACAGGACCTCGGTCCCAGGCTGGGGGTCAGGCCTGAGCTCCTGTGGTGGGAGCGCTGAGTTCAAACCACTGGACTAAGAGAGAACCTCAGACCACAGGAAATATTGAGTGAGGTCTCCTGGAGGTCCTCATCTCAGCACCAAGACCCAGATCTACCCAACTGCCCACAAACTACAGTGCTGCACACCTCAAGCCAAACAACCAGTAAGACAGGAACACAGTCCCACCCATTAAAAAAATGAGATGATAAAAAATATGTTACAGGCAAAGGAGCAAGGTAAATACCTACAAGATCAAATAAATGAGAAGGAAATAGGCAACCTACCTGAAAAAGAATTCAGAGTAATGATAGCAAAGATGACCCAAAATCCCGGAAATAGAATGGAGGCACGGATAAAGAAAATACAACAAAAGTTTAACAAAGAACTAGAAGAACTAAAGAACAAACAGAAAGTGATGAATAACACAATAACTGAAATGAGAAATACACTAGAAGGAATGAACAGCTGAATAACTGAGGCAGAAGAATGAATAAGTGAGCTGGAAGATAGAATGGTGGAAATAACTGCCATGGAGCAGAATAAAGAAAAGAGAATGAAAAGAATTGAGGACAGCTTCAGAGACTTCTGGAACAACATTAAAAGCACCAATATTCGAATTATAGGGGTCCCAGAAGAAGAAGAGAAAGAGAAAGTGTCTGAGAAAATATTCAAAGAAATTATAGTCAAAAATTCCCTAACATGGGAAAGAAAATACTTAACCAACTCCAAGAAGTGCAGAGAGTCCCAGGCAGGATAAACCCAAGGAGAAAAATGCTGAGACACATAATAATCAAACTAACAAAAATTAAATACAAAGAAAAAATATTAAAAGCATCAAGGGAAAAATCAATAAATAACATACAAGGGAATCCCATAAGGTTATCAGCTGCTTTTCCAGCAGAAACTCTGCAGGCCAGAAGGGAGTGGCAGGATATATTTAAAGTGATGAAAGGGAAAAACCTACAACCAAGATTACTCTACCCAGAAAGGATCACATTCAGATTCGAAGGAGAAAACAAAAGCTTTACAGACAAGCAAAAGATAAGAAAATTCAGCACCACCAAACCAGCTTTACAACAAATGCTAAAGGAACTTCTCTAGCTGGGAAACACAAGAGAAGGAAAAGACCCACAAAAACAAACCTGAAACACTTAAGAAAATGGTAATAGGAATATACATATTGATAATTACCTCAAATGAAAATGGAATAAATGCTCCAACCAAAAGACATAGACTGGCTGAATTAATACAAAAACAAGACCTGTATGTATGCTGTCTATGAGAGACCCACTTCAGACCTACAGACACATACAGACTGAAAGTGAGGAAATGGAAAAAGATATTCCATGCAAATGGAAAATACAAGAAAGCTGGAGTAGCAATACTATTATCAGATAAAATAGACTTTAAAATAAAGACTGTTACAAGAGATAAGGAAGGAAACTAAAACATGATGTAGGGATCAATCCAAGAAAAAAATATAACAATTATAAATATTTAAGCACCTAGCAGAGGAGCACCTCAATACATAAGGCAAATGCTAACACCATAAAAGGGAAAATTGACAGTAACACAATAATAGTGTGGAACTTTAACATCCCACTTACACCAATCGACAGATCATCCAGAAAGAAAATTAATGAGGAAACACAATCATTAAATAACACAATAGACCAAATAGATTTAATCGGTACTTATAGGACATTCCTCCCGAAAGCAAGAGAATACACTTTCTTCTCAAGCACACATGGAACATCCTCTAGGACAGACCACATCTTAAGTCACAAATCAATCATCAGAAAATTTAAGAAAACTTAAAGTGTATCAAGAATCATTTCTGACCAAAACACCATGAGATTAGAAATCAATTACAGGAAAAAAACTGTAAAAAATCCACAAACACAAGGAGGCTAAACAGTGTGCTGCTAAATAACCAAGAGATCACTGAAGAAATCAAAGAGGAAATAAAAAATATCTAGAAACAAATGACAATGAAAACATGATGACCCAAAACCTATGGAACACAGCAAAAGCAGTTCTAAGAGGTAAGTTTACAGCAATAAAATCTCACCTCAAGAAACAAGAAAAATCTCAAATAAACAACCTAAACTTACAACTAAAGCAACTAGAGAAAGAACTAAGAAAACCTAAAGTTAGAAGAAAAGAAATCATAAAGATCACAGCAGACATAAATGAAATAGAAATGAAGAAAAAATAGCAAAGATCAGTAAAACTAAAAGCTGGTTCTTGGAAAAGATAAACAAAATTGATAAACCTTTCGCCAGACTCATCAAGAAAAAGAGGGAGAGGACTCAAATCTGCAAAATTAGAAATGAAAAAGGAGAAATTACAACTGACAACATAGAAATACAAGGGATCATAAGAGACTACTACAAGCAACTATATGCTAATAAAACGGACAACCTTGAAAAAATGGACAAATTCTTGGAAAGGTACAACTTTCCGAGACTGAATCAGGAAGAATTAGAAAATATAAACAGAACTATCACAAGTAATGAAATTTAAACTATAATTTAAAAACTTCGAACAAACAAAAGTCCAGGACCAGATGGCTTTACAGACAAACTCTATCAAACATTTAGAGAAGAGCTAACACCTATCTTACTCAAACAGTTCCAAAAAATTGCAGATGGAGGAAGATTCCCAAATTTGTTCTATGAGTCCACCATCACCCTGATACTGAAACGAGACAAAGATATCACAAAAAAAGAAAATTACAGTCCAAAACAACTAATGAACATAGATTCAAAAATCCTCAACAAAATACTAGCAAACAGAATCCATCAACACCTTAAAAAGACCATACATCATGATCAAGTGGGATTTACCCCAGGAATGCAATGATTCTTCAACATATGCAAATCAACCAATGTGGTACACCATATTAACAAATTAAAGAATAAAAACCATATGATCAGCTCAATAGATGGAGAAAAAGCTTTTGACAAAATTCAACACCAATTTATGAAAAAAACGCCCCAGAAAGTGGGCACAGAGGGAACCTATCTCAACAAAATAAAGGCCATATAAGACAAACCTACAGCAAACATCATTCTCAGTGGTGAAAAAGTGAAAGCATATCCTCTAAGATCAGGAAAAAGACAAGGATCTCAACTCTTGCCACTCTAATTCAACATAGTTTTGAAAGTCCTAGCCATGGGAATCAGAAAAGAAAAATAAAAGGAATCCAATTTGGAAAAGAAGAAGTAAAACTGTCACTGTTTGCAGATGACATGATACTATACACAGAAAATGCTAAAGATGCCAACAGAAAACTACAAGAACTAATAAATGAATTTGGTAAAGTAGCAGGATACAAAATTAATGCACAGAAATCTCTTGCATTCTATACACTAAGAACAAAAGACCAGAAAGAGAAATTAAGGAAACACTCCATTTACCACTGCAACAAAAAGAATAAAATACCTAGGAATAAAGCTACCTAAGGAGGCAAAAGACCTGTACACAGAAAACTATAAAACACTGATGAAAAAATCAAAGATGACATAAAAAGATAGATATACCATGTCCTTGGATTGGAAGATTCGATATTGTGAAAATGCCTATACTACTCAAAGCAATCTATAGATTCTATGCAATCCCTACCAAATAACCAATGCCATTTTTCACAAAATTAGAACAAAAAAAATTTACAATTTATATGGAAACACAAAAGACGCCAAAGAGCCAAAGCAATTTTGAGAAAGAAAAATGGACCTAACAAAATAAGGCTCCCTGACTTCAGACCATACTACAAAGCTATAGTAATCAAGACAGTATGGTACTATAATAAAAACAGAAATATAGATCGATGGTACAGGACAGAAAGCCAGAGATAAACCCACACACGTATGTCCACCTAATCTATGACAAAGGAGGCAAGAACATACAATGGAGAAAAGACAACTTCTTCAATAAGTGGTGCTATCAAAACTGGACAGCAACATGCAGAAGAATGAAATTAGAACAAACACTAAAACCATACACAAAGATAAAATCATAATGGATTAAAGCCTTAAATATAAAAGCAGACACTATAAAAGTCTCAGAGGAAACACAGGAAAAACACTCTTTGACATAAATCACAGCAAGATCTTTTCTGACCCACCTCCTAGAGTAATGAAAATAAAAACAATAATAAACAAATGGCACCTAATTAAACTTAAAAGCTTTTGCACAGCAAAAGGAAACCATAAACAAGATGAAAAGACAACCCTCAGAATGGGAAAAATATTTGCAAATGAAGCAACTTACAAAGGATTAATCTCCAAAATACACAAAAAGCTCATGCAGCTCAATATCAAAAAACAAACAACCCAATGAAAAAATGGGTGGAAGATCTCAGCAGACATTTCTCCAAAGAAGACATACAGATGGCTACCAAACACATGAAAAGATGCTCAACATCGCTAATCATTAGAGAAATGCAAAGCAAAACCACAGGGAGGTATCAACTCACTCTGGTCAGAATGGCCATAATCAAAAAATCTACAAACAACAAATGCAGGAGAGGATGTGGAGAAAAGTGAATCCTCTTAGTCTGTTGGTGGGAATGTAAATTGATACAGCCACTATGGAGAACAGTATGGAGGTTCCTTAAAAAACTAAAAATAAAGCTACCATATGACACAGCAACCCTGCTCCTGGGCATATAGCCAGAGAAAACCATAATTCAAAAACACACATGCGGGGGGGACCTTCAAGATAGCAGAGGAGTAAGACGTGGCGATCACCTTCCTCCCCACAAATACATGAAAAATACATCTACCTGTGGAACAACTCATAGAGAACACCTACTGAATGTTGGCAAAAAACCTCAGACTTCCCCAAACGCAAGAAAATCCCCACACACCTGGGTAGGGCGAAAGAAAAAATAAAAATAAAAATAAAAAACAGAGACAAAAGAATAGGGATGGGACCTGCACCTCTGGAGGGAGCTGTGAAGGAGGAAATGTTTCCTCACACTAGGAAGCCCCTTAAATGGCGGAGACGGGGCTTGGTGGGGCAGCTTCAGAGCCATGCAGGAAAGTGCAGCAACAGGGGTGCAGAGGGCAAAGTGGAGAGATTCCCGCACAGAGGATCAGTGGCAACCAGCACTCACCAGCCCGAGAGGCTTTTGTGCTCACTGCCAGGGCAGTTGGGGGCTGGGAGCTGAGGCTCGGGCTTCAGAGGTGAGATCCTAGGGAGAGGACTGGGGATGGCTGTGTGAACACAGCCTAAAGGAGGTTAGTGCACCACAGCTAGCCGGGATGGAGTCTGGGAAAATTCTGGACCTGCCTAAAGGCAAAAGACCACTGTTTTGGGGTGTGCGAGGAGAGGGGATTCCTTCCCTGTCTGCCCACAGAAGGCAGAGCACTGCCTAAACGAGGTCCAGAGACGGGCATGGGCTGTGCCTATCAGCCTGGAACCCAGAGACGGGCATGAAACTCTAACGCTGCTGCTGCAGCCACCAAGAAACCCGTGTGTAAGCACAGGTCACTATCCACACCTCCCCGGGAGGCTGCACAGCATGCCACTGCCAGGGCCCTGTGATCCAGGGACAAGTTCCCTGGGACAACACTTGGTGCACCTCAGGCTGTTGCAATGTCATGCTGGACTCAGCCACTGCAGGCTCGCCCCACATTTTAATTATAACTACTGTACCCCTCCCTACCCCTGGGCTGAGTGAGCCAGAGCCCCTTAATCAACCGCTCCATTAACCCCATCCTGTCTGGGTGGGAACAGAGGCCTAAAGGCAACCTACATGTAGAGGTGGGGCCAAAACCAAAGCTGAACCCCAGGAGCTGTGCAGCCTCAGAAGCAGCAGATTAAATTCCCACAATCAACTTGATGTACCTTGCATCTGTGGAATACCTGAATAGACAATGAATCATTCCAAAATTGAGGCAGTTGACTTCGGGAGTAACTGTAGACTTGGGGCTTGTTGTCTGCAGCTGATCTGTTTCTGATTTTTATGTTTATCTTAGCATAGATTTTAGCAGTTGCTATCATTGGTGAATTTGATTATTGATTTGGTTGCTCTTTTCTTTCCTTTTTCCTTTCCATTTTTTCCCTTTTAAATTATTACTATATTTAAATAATTTTAAAATTTATTTACTTGTTTTTCTTTCTTTTTTTCTTCCTTTTTTTCTGAGCCATGTGGCTGACATAGTCATGGTGCTCCATCCTGGTGTCAGGCCTCAGCCTCTGAGGTGGGAGAGCCGAGTTCAGGACACTGGACCACCAGAGACCTACCGGTCCCACGTAATATCAATCAGTGAGAGCTCTGCCAGAGATCTCCATCTCAATGCTAAGACCCAGCTACACCCAACGGTCAGCACGTTCCAGTGCCGGATGCTGCATGCCAAACAACTAGCGAGACAGAAACACAACACCACCCATTAGCAGAGAGGCTGCCTAAAATCATATAACTTCACAGACACCCAAAAACAGACCACTGGATGTGGTCCTACCCACCAGAAAGGAAAGATCCAGCCCTACCTACCAGAACACAGGCACCAGTCCCCTCCACTAGGAAGCCAACACAACCCACTGAACTGACTTCACCCACTGGCGAAAGACACCAAAAACAATGGGATTGACAAACTTGCAGCCTGAACAAAAGGAGACCCCAAACACAGTAAGTTAAACAAAATGAGAAGATAGACAAATATGCAGCAGATGAAGAAGCAAGGTAAAAACCCACCAGACCAAACAAATGAAGAGAAAATAGGCAGTCTACCTGAAAAAGAATTCAGAGTAATGATAGCAAAGATGATCCAAAATCTTGGAAATAGAATGGAGAAAATACAAGAAACGTTTAACAAGGACCTAGAAGAACTAAAGAGCAAACAAACCATGATGAGCAACACAATAAATGAAATTTAAAATTCTCTAGAAGGAATCAAGAGCAGAATAACAGAGGCAGAAAAACGGATAAGTGACCTGGAAGACAAAATAGTGGAAATAACTACTGTAGAGCAGAATAAACAAAAAAGAATGAAAAGAATCGAGGAGAGTCTCAGAGACCTCTGGGACAACATTAAATGCACCAACATTTGAATTATAGCGGTACAAGAGAAGAAGAAAAAAAGAAAGGGTCTGAGAAAATATTTGAGGAGATTATAATTGAAAGCTTCCTTAACATGGGAAAGGAAATAGTCAATCAAGCCCAGGAAGTGCAGAGAGCCCACACAGGATAAACGCAAGAAGAAACCTGCAAGATACATATTAATCAAACTATCAAAAATAAAATACAAATAAAAAATATGAAAAGCAGCAAGGGAAAAAGAAGTAACATACAAAGGTATCCACATAAGGTTAACAGCTGATCCTTCAGCAGAAACTCTGCAAGCCAGAAGGGAGTGGCAGGACATATTTAAAGTGAAGAAATGGAAAAACCTACAGCCAAGATTACTCTACCCAGCAAGGATCTCATTCAGATTAGAAAGAGAAATTAAAACCTGTACAAACAAGCAAAACAGAATTCAGCACCACCAAACCAGCTTTACGACAAATGCTAAAGGAACTTCTTTGGGCAGGAAACACAGAGAAGGAAAAGACCTACAATATCAAACTCAAAACAATTAAGAAAATGGTAATAGAAATATACATATCAATAATTACCCTAAGTATAAATGGATTAAATGTCCCAGCAAAAAGACACAGACCGGCTGAATGGATACAAAAACAAGACCCATATATATGCTGTCTAGAAGACACCCACTTTAGGCCTAGGGACACATACAGACTGAAAGTGAGGGGATGGAAAAAGAGATCCCATACAAATGGAAATCAAAAGAAACCTGGAGTAGCAATTCTCATATCAGACAATAGAGACTTTAAAATAAAGACTATTACAAGAGACAAAGAAGGACACTACCTAATGATCAAGGGATTAATCCAAGAAGAATATATAACAATTGTAAATATTTATGCACCCAACATAGGAGCACCTCAATACATAAGGCAAATACTAACAGCCATAAAAGGGGAAATCGACAGTAACACAATCATAGGAGGGGACTTTAACACCACACTTCCACCAATGGACAGATCATCCAAAATGAAAATAAATAAGGAAACACAAGCTTTAAATGATACATTAAACAAGATGGACTTAATTGATATTTATAGGACATTCCATCCAAAAACAACAGAATACACATTCTTCTCAAGTGCTCGCGGAACATTCTACGGGAAAGATCATATCTTGGGTCACCAAACAAGCCTTGGTAAATTTAAGAAAATTGAAATCATATCAAGCATCTTTTCTGACAACAATGCTATGAGACTAGATATCAATTACAGGAAAAAAACTGTAAAAAATACAAAAACATGGAGGCTAAAAAATATACTATTAAATAACCAAGAGATCACTGAAGAAATCAAAGAGGAAATCAAAAAATACCTAGAAACAAATGACAATGAAAACACGACTACCGAAAACCTGTGGGATGCAGCAAAGGGAGTTCTAAGAGGGAAGTTTATAGCAATACAATATTACCTCAAGAAACAAGAAACTTGTCAAATAAACAACCTAACCTTACACCTAAAGCAATTAGAGAAAGAAGAACCAAAAAAACCCCAAAGTTAGCAAAAGGAAATAAATCATAAATATAGGATCAGAAATAAATGAAAAAGAAATGAAAGAAAAAATAGCAAAGATCAATAAAACGAAAAGCTTGTTCTTGGAGAAGATAAACAAAATTGATAAACCATTAGCCAGACTCCTCAAGAAAAAAAAGGAAAAGACTCAAACCAACAGTATTAGAAATGAAAAAGGAGAAGTAACAACTGACACTGCAGAAATACAAAAGACTACAAGAGATTACTACAAGCAACTATATGCCAATAAAATGGACAACCTGGAAGAAATGGACAAATTCTTAGAAAAGCACAACCTTCTGAGACTGACCCAGCAAGAAATAGAAAATATAAACAGACCAAACACAAGCGCTGAAATTGAACCTGTGTTCAAAAATCTTCCCACAAACAAAAGCCCAGGACCAGATGGCTTCACAGGTGAATTATATCAAAAATGTAGAGAAGAGATAACACCTATCCTTCTCAAACGCTTCCAAAATACAGCAGAGGGAGGAACACTCCCAAACTCATTCTATGAGGCGACAATCACCCTGATACCAAAACCAGAAAAAGATGTCCCAAAGAAAGAAAACTACAGGCCAATGTCACTGATGAACATAGATGCAAAAATCCTCAACAAAATACTAGCAAACAGAATCCAACTGCATATTAAAAGGATCATACACCATGATCAAGCGGGATTTATCCCAGGAATGCAAGGATTCTTCAATATATGCAAATCAATCAATGTGATACACCATATTAACAATTTGAAGAAGAAAAAACATATGATAATCTCAAGAGATGCAGAAAAAGCTTTCAAGAAAATTCAACACCCATTTCTGATAAAATATCTCCAGAAAGTAGGCATAGAGGGAACTTAGCGCAACATAATAAAGGACATATATGACAAACCCACAGTCAACATCGTTCTCAATGGCGAAAAACTGAAACCATTTCCTCTAAGATCAGGAACAACACGAGGTTGCCCACTCTCACCGGTATTATTCAACATAGTTTTGGAAGTTTTAGCCACAGCAATCAGAGAAGAAAAATAAATAAAAGGAATCCAAATTGGAAAGAAGAAATAAAACTATCACTTTTTGCACATTACATGATTCTATACATAGAGAATCCTAAAGATGTTTCCAGAAAACTACTAGAGCTAATCAATGAATTTCGTAGAGTAGCAGGATACAAAATTAATGCACAGAAATCTCTTGCATTCCTATACACTAATGATGAAAAATCTGAAAGAGAAATTAAGGAAACACTCCCATTTACCATTGCAACAAAAAGAATAAAATACCTAGGAATAAACCTACCTAAGGAGACAAAAGACCTGTATGCAAAAACTATAAGACCCTGATGAAAGAAATTAAATTTGATACAAACAGATGGAGAGATACACCATGATCTTGGATTGGAAGAATCAACATTGTGAAAATGACTATAGTCTTCAAAGCAAACTACAGCTTCAATGCAATCCCTATCAAATTACCAATGGCATTTCTCACAGAACTAGAATAAAAAGTTTCACAATTTGTATGGAAACACAAAAGACCCCGAATAGCCAAAGCAATCTTGAGAAAGAAAAATGGTGCTGGAGGAATCAGGCTTCCTGACTTCAGACTATACTACAAATCTACAGTAATCAAGACAGTACGGTACTGGCACAAAAATAGAAATATAGATCAATGGAACAGGATAGAAAGCTCAGAGATAAACCCACACACATATGGTCACCTTATCTTTGATAAAGGAGGCAAGAATATACAATGGAGAAAAGAAAGCCTCTTCAATAAGTGCTGCTGGGAAAACAGGACAGCTACATGGAAAAAAATGAAATTAGAACACTCCCTAACACTGTATAAAAAAATAAACTCAAAATAGATTAAAGACCTAAATGGAAGGCCAGAGAGTATAAATATCTTAGAGGAAAACATAGGCAGAACACACTATGACATAAATCACAGCAAGATCCTTTCTGACCCACCTCCGAGAGAAATGGAAATAAAAACAAAAATAAACAAACGGGACCTAATCAAACTTAAAAGCTTTTGCACAGCAAAGGATACAATAAATAAGATGAAAAGACAACCCTCAGAATGGGAGAAAATATTTGCAAACCAAGCAGCTGACAAAGGATTAATCTCCAAAGTACACAAACAGCTCATGCAGCTAATGACAATACAAAATGACTTATTAAAGGTAAGATCAGAACAACAACAACAAAAAATCCGTGTAAGTAATGGGTTCACTCTTTGGGGCATACGGTATCATATTATCAGATAAAAAAGTGGAACTACTAACTTCTACTTTGTTACATTTTCTCTTCAAAGAAGAATTATTATCAAGCTAGATAGAGTAGACAAACATGGTTATGAGAGAACCGAAGTGCATTATGATAGGTGAGGAAAGAGTAAGAGAACAACTAGCTGTTTTAAAATAAATCAAACTTCCAGAACCAGACACATTATAAACTAGGACACTGAAATAAACTGCTACTGGACTGAAAATAGAAGAGGTTCTGGAACACTGGATATAAGGTTTTCTGGTTTTATAAAAAGGAGGGAGATAAAAACCAAAAACTTTATAAACTCTACACAGGTGAAAGTAATATGAAGTCCCACAAAATTCTAGAATGAATTACTAAACAGATGGTTCATGAATAACCTAGAAAGAAAATTAGTGTTTAAAAATCCAATAAGACATCCTGGGACGCCCAGCCAGGAGACAGCCCGAGCACGTGATGTGGTCAGCACCGAGGTACTCACGGGGTCATGGTTAGAAAGGCCACCTCCATTCCAAAGATTCAGGTACCAGGAAGATACACTGAGTGCTGGCTCAGAGCAGGTTGAACGTGAATAAAAGAAGACCTTCAGTCCCCACCCTTTGGCCGTGTGGATGAAAGGCTCTTGGTGCTCCAGCCAGGCATCAGGGCTGTGCCTCTGAGGTGGGAGAGCCAACTTCAGGACACTGGTCCACAAGAGACCTCCCAGCTCCACGTAATACCAAACGGCGAAAGGCTCTCAGAGATCTCCATCTCAACATCAAGACCCAGCTTCACTCAACGACCAGCAAGCTACAGTGCTGGACACCCTATGCCAAACAACTAGCAAGACAGGAACATAGCCCCATCCATTAGCAGAGAGGCTGCCTAAAATCATAATAAGGCCACAGACACCCCAAAACACACCACCAGACGTGGACGTGCCCACCAGAAAGACAAGATCTAGCCTCATCCACCAGAACACAGGCACTAGTCCCCTCCACCAGGAAGCCTACACAATCCACTGAACCAACCTTAGCCACTGGGGACAGATACCCAAAACAACGGGAACTACGAACCTGCAGCCTGTGAATAGGAGACCCCAAACACAGTAAGATAAGCAAAACGACAAGACAGAAAAACACACAGCAGGTGAAGGAGCAGGGTCAAAACACACCAGACCTAACAAATGAAGAGGAAATAGGCAGTCTACCTGAAAAAGAATTCAGAATAATGATAGTAAAGATGATCCAAAATCTTGGAAATAGAATATACAAAATGCAAGAAACATTTAAAAAGGACGTAGAAGAACTAAAGAGGAACCAAGCAACGATGAAAAACACAATAAATGAAATTAAAAATACTCTAGACGGGATCAATGGCAGAATAACTGAGGAAGAAGAATGGATAAGTGACCTGGAAGATAAAATAGTGGAAATAACTACTGCAGAGCAGAATAAAGAAAAAAGAATGAAAAGAACTGAGGACAGTCTCAGAGACCTCTGGGACAACATTAAACGCATCAACATTCGAATTATAGGGGTCCCAGAAGAAGAAGAGAAAAAGAAAGGGACTGAGAAAATATTTGAAGAGATTATAGTTGAAAACTTCCCTAATATGGGAAAGGAAATAGTTAATCAAGTCCTGGAAGCACAGAGAGTCCCATACAGGATAAATCCAAGGAGAAACACGCCAAGACACAGATTAATCAAACTGTCAAAAATTAAATATAAAGAAAACATATTAAAAGCAGCAAGGGAAAAACAACAAATAACACACAAGGGAATCCCCATAAGGTTAACAGCTGATCTTTCAGCAGAAACTCTGCAAGCCAGAAGGGAGTGGCAGGATATACTTAAAGTGATGAAGGAGAAAAACCTACAACCTAGATTACTCTACCCAGCAAGGATCTCATTCAGATTTGATGGAGAAATTAAAACCTTTACAGACAAGCAAAAGCTGAGAGAGTTCAGCACCACCAAACCAGCTTTACAACAAATGCTAAAGGAACTTCTCTAGGCAAGAAACACAAGAGAAGGAAAACACCTACAATAACAAACCCAAAACATTTAAGAAAATGGGAATAGGAAAATACATATCGATAATTACCTTACATGTAAATGGATTAAATGCTCCCACCAAAAGACACAGACTGGCTGAATGGATACAAAAACAAGACCCATATATATGCTGTCTACAAGAGACCCACTTCAGACCTAGAGACACATACAGACTGAAAGTGAGGGGATGGAAAAAGATATTCCATGCAAATGGAAATCAAAAGAAAGCTGGAGTAGCAATTCTCATATCAGACAAAATAGACTTTTAAATAAAGACTATTACAAGAGACAAAGAAGGACACTATATAATGATTAAGGGATCGATCCAAGAGGAAGGTATAACAATTGTAAATATTTATGCACCCAACATAGGAGCACCTCAATACATAAGGCAAATACTAACAGCCATAAAAGGGGAAATCGACAGTAACACAATCATAGTAGGGGACTTTAACACCCCACTTTCACCAATGGACAGATCATCCAAAATGAAAATAAACAAGGAAACACAAGCTTTAAATGATACATTAAACAAGATGGACTTAATTGATATTTATA
Organism: Eubalaena glacialis; assembly: GCF_028564815.1. Lineage (NCBI taxonomy): Eukaryota > Metazoa > Chordata > Mammalia > Artiodactyla > Balaenidae > Eubalaena > Eubalaena glacialis. Next base: position 58,740,491 of record NC_083736.1, on the reverse strand, counting down.
GGACATTCCATCCAAAAACAACAGAATACACAGTTTTCTCAAATGCTCATGGAACATTCTCCAGGATAGATCATATCTTGGGTCACAAATCAAGCCTTGGTAAATTTAAGAAAATTGAAATCGTATCAAGTATCTTTTCCGACCACAACGCTATGAGACTAGATATCAATTACAGGAAAAGAACTGTAGAAAATACAAACACATGGAGGCTACACAATACACTACTTAATAACGAAGTGATAACTGAAGAAATCAAAGGGGAAATCAAAGAATACCTAGAGACAAATGACAATGGAGACACGACGACCCAAAACCTATGGGATGCAGCAAAAGCAGTGCTAAGAGGGAAGTTTATAGCAATACAAGCCTACCTCAAGAAACAGGAAACATCTCGAATAAACAACCTAACCTTGCACCTAAAGCAATTAGAGAAAGAAGAACAAAAAAAACCCCAAAGCTAGCAGAAGGAAAGAAATCATAAAGATCAGATCAGAAATAAATGAAAAAGAAATGAAGGAAACAATAGCAAAAATCAATGAAACTAAAAGCTGGTTCTTTCAGAAGATAAACAAAATTGATAAACCATTAGCCAGACTCATCAAGAGAAAAAGGGAGAAGACTCAAATCAATAGAATTAGAAATGAGAAAGGAGAAGTAACCACTGGCACTGCAGAAATACAAAGGATCATGAGAGATTACTACAAGCAACTCTATGCCAATAAAATGGAAAACCTGGAAGAAATGGACACATTCTTAGAAATGCACAACCTGCCGAGACTGAACCAGGAAGAAATAGAAAATATGAACAGACCAATCACAAGCACTGAAATCGAAACTGTGATTAAAAATCTTCCAACAAACAACAAAAGCCCAGAACCAGATGGCTTCACAGGCGAATTCTATCAAACATTTAGGGAAGAGCTAACACCTATTCTTCTCAAACTCTTCCAAAATATTGCAGAGGGAGGAACACTCCCAAACTCATTCTACGAGGCCACCATCACCCTGATACCAAAACCAGACAAAGATGTCACAAAGAAAGAAAACTACAGGCCAATATCACTGATGAACATAGATGCAAAAATCCTCAACAAAATTCTAGCAAACAGAATCCAACAGCACATTAAAAGGATCATACACCATGATCAAGTGGGGTTTATCCCAGGAATGCAAGGATTCTTTAATATATGCAAATCAATCAACGTGATACATCATATTAACAAATTGAAGGAGAAAAACGATATGATCATCTCAATAGATGCAGAGAAAGCTTTCGACAAAATTCAACACCCATTTATGATAAAAGCCCTCCAGAAAGTAGGCATGGAGGGAACTTTCCTCAAGATAATAAAGGCCATATATGACAAACCCACAGCCAACATTGTCCTCAATGGTGAAAAACTGAAACCATTTCCACTAAGATCAGGAACAAGACAAGGTTGCCCACTCTCACCACTATTATTCAACATAGTTTTGGAAGTGTTAGCCAGAGCAATCAGAGAAGAAAAAGAAATAAAAGGAATCCAAATCGGAAAAGAAGAAGTAAAGCTGTCACTGTTTGCAGATGACATGATACTATACATAGAGAATCCTAAAGATGCTACCAGAAAACTACTAGAGCTAATCAATGAATTTGGCAAAGTAGCAGGATACAAAATTAATGCACAGAAATCTCTGGTATTCCTATATACAAATGATGAAAAATCTGAAAGTGAAATTAAGAAAACACTCCCATTTACCATTGCAACAAAAAGAATAAAATATCTAGGAATAAACCTACCTAAGGAGACAAAAGACCTGTATGCAGAAAATTATAGGACACTGATGAAAGAAATTAAAGATGATACAAATAGATGGAGAGATATACCATGTTCTTGGATTGGAAGAATCAACATTGTGAAAATGACTCTATTACCAAAAGCAATCTACAGATCCAATGCAATCCCTATCAAACTACCACTGGCATTTTTCACAGAACTAGAACAAAAAATTTCACAATTTGTATGGAAACACAAAAGACCCCGAATAGCCAAAGCTATCTTGAGAACAAAAAATGGAGCTGGAGGAATCAGGCTTCCTGACTTCAGACTATATTACAAAGCTACAGTAATCAAGACAGTTTGGTACTGGCAGAAAAACAGAAATATAGATCAATGGAACAGGATAGAAAGCCCAGAGATAAACCCACGCACATATGGTCACCTTATCTTTTATAAAGGAGGCAAGCATATACAGTGGAGAAAAGACAGCCTCTTCAATAAGTAGTGCTGGGAAAATTGGACAGGTACATGTAAAAGTATGAAATTAGAACACTCCCTGACAGCATACACAAAAATAAACTCAAAATGGATTAAAGACCTAAGTGTAAGGCCAGACACTATCAAACTCTTAGAGGAAAACATAGGCAGAACACTCTATGACATAAATCACAGCAAGATCCTTTTTGACCCAGCTCCTAGAGAAATGGAAATAAAAACACAAATAAACAAATGGGACCTAATGAAACTTAAAAGCTTTTGCACAGCAAAGGAAACCATAAACAAGACCAAAAGACAACCCTCAGAATGGGAGAAAATATTTGCAAATGAAGCAACTGACAAATGATTAATCTCCAAGATTTACAAGCAGCTCATGCAGCTCAATAACAAAAAAACAAACAACCCAATCCAAAAATGGGCAGAAGACCTAAATAGACATTTCTCCAAAGAAGATATACAGATTGCCAACAGACACATGAAAGAATGCTCAACATCATTAATCATTAGAGAAATGCAAATCAAAACTACAAAGAGGTATCTTCTCACACCGGTCAGAATGGCCATCATCAAAAAATCTAGAAACAATAAATGCTGGAGAGGGTGTGGAGAAAAGGGAACACTCTTGCACTGTTGGTGGGAATGTAAATTGATACAGCCACTATGGAGAACAGTATGGAGGTTCCTTAAAAAACTAAAAATAGAACTACCATACGACCCAGCAATCCCGCTACTGGGCATATACCCTGAGAAAACCATAATTCAAAAAGAGTCATGTACCAAAATGTTCATTGCAGCTCTATTTACAATAGCCAGGAAATGGAAGCAACCTAAGTGTCCATCATCGGATGAATGGATAAAGAAGATGCGGCACATATATACAATGGAATATTACTCAGCCATAAAAAGAAATGAAATGGAGGTATTTGTAATGAGGTGGATGGAGTTAGAGTCTGTCGTACAGAGTGAAGTAAGTCAGAAAGAGAAAAATAAATACAGTATGCTAACACATATATATGGAATCTAAGGGGGAAAAAAAGGCCATGAAGAACCTAGTGGCAAGACGGGAATAAAGACACAGACCTACTAGAGAATGGACTTGAGGATATGGGGAGGGGGAGGGGTGAGATGTGACAGGGTGAGAGAGTGTCATGGACATATATACACTACCAAATGTAAAATAGATAGCTAGTGGGAAGCAGCCGCATAGCACAGGGAGATCATGGGAACATATGTATATGTATAACTGATTCACTTTGTTCTAAAGCAGAAACTAACACACCATTGTAAAGCAATTATACTTCAATAAAGATGTTTAAAAAAAATCCAATAAAACTAGTATTTCCAAATTAAATTCTACTGGTTGCACTATTAGACTGAAAGATATGCCAGAATTATGGTGTATCTTGTTCAGTGAAATATTTGACAAATTTCTCATGATACCCCAACGTTAGAGCAGTTAGGTACATTTGTAACTGGCAGAATCCAAAGAAAATAATATAATTAATTATTTGATATCAACTTGGAAAAAAGTAACTAGAACACACCAGTAACGGCTCCGTTCTTGGCCTTTTTTCTTCAATAATTTTAAAAACAATTTATGGACAAATGAGATACCTACCAAATCTGAGTTGGATAGCTAGAACGATGCATAAGGCAACATGATGTAGTACAATGTTTCTCAATATTTTTGGTCTCATGACCCCTTTACATTCTTGAAAAGTTTAGAGAACCTCAGAACTTTTTAAAATGTAGATTCTATCAATAGTAACCATATTAGGACTGATAAATTTTTTAAAGTTTTAATATATTTAAAATAACCACAATAAACCCATTACATGTTAATATAAATAACATTTTTATGAAAAAAATAACTACCTTTGAAAATAACTGTATTTTACAAAAGAAAAAATAATGAGAATAGCACTGTTCTATACTTTCGCAAATCTCTTTAAGATATGGCTTAATAGAAGACAGCTGGATTCTCATATCTGCTTCTGCATTCAAATCTGCTGCAAAATGTTGTTTGGGTTGAAATTTATGAAGAAAATTCCAGATATGTAATTGGAAAAAGGTGGAATATTTTAATATCCTTTTCAGATAGTTCTGGATAATCTTTGATGTTATACCAAAATTCAACAAATGATAGCTTCTTAAAGGTTGGTTGCAATGTGGAATCTTAACTATATCAATTACCTTTTTTTGAAGGTTAAAAATCTTTTTGTTTAGAAGAGGTAGAAATGACTGTATGATAATTTGAACAGCTAGGTTGTATAAGAAATAACCTGAAAATTCCCTTTTGATATCCTCCAACAGTTGGGTTCTATTACATGTGCCTTGTTCTTTCTTCAGACCTGAAAAAATGTAAAACTGATTTTTCAACACATGATTATTTTTCCCTTTTCCATGTTTAGAAATCCTTATGATCCCTCAGATAGTTCCTTTTGGAATAAACTTTCCTCTTCTCACCCAGCCAGCTCCAGTGGGTTCACCTTTATAGGTTCTGGGACCAGGACAGAAGGTAAGTCATGTGAATATTTCTTCACTGGGCTCAATGGCCTTTTATTGCTCTATCACATTAAAATTTGTTGATTTGTCTTGCACTTTGTCTCATGCATTTTGAAGTTCTGTTGTTAGGCACATACACATTAAGAATTCTTATGCCTTTGTGGGGAATTGACCCCTTTATCATTATGTAATGCCCCACTTTATCCCTGATAATTTTCCTTGCTCTCAAGTTGGCTCTGTCTGAAATTAATATAGCTACTCCAGCTTTCTTTCGATTAGTGTTAGCATGGTGCATCTTTCTCCATTCCTTTATATTTAATCTATATGTGGCTTCATATGATTCTATTTCTCTCCTTTCTTAGCCTATTAACTTTTTTTTCAGTGGTTGCCCCAGAGTTTGCAATGTACATTTATAACTAATCCAAGTCCGCTTTTCAAATAACACTATATGGCATTACAGGTAGCACAACCATCTATTTAGTAATTCATTCTAGAATTTTGCTGGGATTTCATACTACTTTCTCCATTCTAGTAAGTAATAACAAAGTATTCCTAATTCATCCCTCTTATTCTTTGTATCATTGATGTCATTCATTTTGCTTAACCACAAGCTATAATCATCATATACATCACTGATATTATTTTGAGCAAACTGTTATTTGTTAGATAAATTAATAAGAAAAATAAAAGTTTTTACTTTACCTTCATTTATTTCTTCTCCATTGCTCTTACTTTCTTTATACAGATTCAAGTTTCTGACCTATATCATTTTCCTTCTCTCTGAACAACTTCTTTTAGCCTTTCTTACAAGGCAGAGCTAATGACAACAAACTTCCTCGATTTTTGTTTATCTGAGAATGTCTTTATTTCTACTTAACTTTTCAAGGACAATTTTGCAGGAAACAGAATTCTAGACTGGTATTTTTCTTTACTATAAACACTTTAAAGATTTAAATCCACTCTCTTCTTGTTTGCATGCATTCTGACTAGAACTCTTATCTTTGTTCCTTTATTGGTCAGGTGTTTTTTTCCTCTGGCTTCTTTCAGGAGTTTTTCTTTATCTTTGATTTTCTTCAGTTTGAATATAATATGCCTAGATGTAGGGATATGGGGGAGGTTTGTTGTTGTTGTTTTGTTTTTGTCTTTGTTTTTGTTTTGCATTAATCTTGCTTGGTGTTCTCAGAGATTCCTGGATCTGTGGTGTGGTTTCTTACATTAATATGGGGAAATTCTCAGTCATTATTGCTTTAAATATTTCTTTTCTTTTCTTTCTTCTCCCTCTGATATTACCTTACATATATGATACACTTTTTATACTTGTCCCACAGTTCTTAGACATTCTGTTCTGCTCTTTTTTTCAGTTTTTTTTTCTTCTCTTTGCTTTTCAGTGTTGGAAGTTTCTACTGACATATACTCAAGCTCAGAGATTCTTTCCTCAGTTGTGTCTAGTCTATCAATGAGCCCATTAAAAGCATTCTTCATTTCTGTCACAGTGCTTTTTACTCTAGCATTTCTTTTTGATTCTTTTTAGAATTTCCTTTTCTCTTCTTGCATCACTCACATGTTCTTACATGTTGCCTACTTTTTCCACTGGAGCCCTTAGCATACATATATACAATGGAATATTACTCAGCTATAAAAAGGAGCGAAATTGGGTCATTTGTAGAGACGTGGATGGGCCTAGAGACTGTCATACAGAGTGAAGTAAGAAACAGAAAAACAAATATCGTATATTAATGCATATATGTGTAATCTAGAAAAATGGTACAGATGAACCTGTTTGGTAGGCAGAAATAGAGACACAGACGTAGAGAACAAACATATGGACACCAAGGCAGGAAAGGCGGGCTGGGATGAATTGGGAGATTGGGATTGACATATATGTACTAATATATATATAATAGATAACTAATGAGAACCTGTTGTATAGCACAGCGAACTCTACTCAGTGCTCTGTGGTGACCTAAATGGGAAGGAAATCCCCAAAAGAGTGGATATATGTATACATATAGCTGATTCACTTCACTGTACAGCAGAAACTAACACAAAATTTTAAAACAACTATACCCTAATGAAAATCATAATTATTTTAAATTGCTGGTATATTAATACTAGCATTCCTGCCATATCTGACTCTGGTTCTGATGCTTGCTCTGTTTCTTCAAACTGTTATTTTTTGTCTTTTAGTATGCCTCATCATTTTTTATTAAAAACTGGACATGATGTACTGGATAAAAGGAACTGTGGTAACACCTTTAGTAATATGTTAGAAATGTGGCGGGAGGGGATGTGTTCTATAGTTCTATGATTTGGTCTCAATCTTTGTGAGCCAGTATACCTGCACTATAAACTTAACAAATCCTTCAGTTTTATCCTACACTTAGGTGGCACAAGATGGTAGAGGGGAATTGGGTATTTTTCTTCTGTTACATCAGTTAGGCTTGAGATAGCTTCAAGATGGCAGAGGAGTAAGACGTGGAGATCAACTTCCTCCCCACAAATACATCAAAAATATATCTACATGTGGAACAGCTCCTACAGAACACCTACTGAACACTGGCAGAAGACCTCAGACTTTCCAAAAGACAAGAAACTCCCCACGTACCTGGGTAGGGCAAAAGAAAAAAGAAAAAACAGAGACAAAAGAATAGAGGTGGGACCTGCACCTCTGGGAGGGAGCTATGAAGGAGGAAAAGTTTCCAAACACTAGGAAGCCCCTTCACTGGCGGATATGGCGGGTGGGCGGGGGGAAAGCTTCAGAGCCATGGAGGAGAGTCCAGCAACAGGGGTGCAGAGGGCAAAACGGAGAGATTCCTGCACAGAGGATCAGTGCCGACCAGCACTCACCAGCCTGAGAGGCTTGTCTGCTCACCCGCCGGGAAGGGTGGGGGTTGGGAGCTGAGGCTTGGGCTTCGGAGTTCAGATCCCAGGGAGAGGACTGGGTTTGGCTGTGTGAACAGAGCTTGAAGGGGACTAGTGTGCCACAGCTAGCAGGGAGGGAATCCAGGGAAAAGTCTGGAACTGCCTAAGAGGCAAGAGACCATTGTTTTGGGGTGCGTGAGGAGAGGGGATTCAGAGCACTGCCTAAATGAGCTCCAGAGAAGGGCACAAGCCACAGCTATCAGTGTGGACACCAGAGATGGGCGTGAAACACTAAGGCTGCTGCTGCAGCCACCAAGAAGCCTCTGTGCAAGCACAGGCCACTATCCACAACTCTCCTCACAGAAGCCTGTGGAGCCCGCCACTGCCAGGGTCCCATGATCCAGGGACAACTTCCCCGGGAGAACACACGTCGTGCCTCAGGCTGTTGCAATGTCATGCCAGCCTCTGCCGCTGCAGGCACACCCCGCATTCCATAACCCTTCCTCTCCCTGGCATGAGTGAGCCAGAGCCCCCTAATCAGCTGCTCCTTTAACTCCGTCTTGTCTGGGCAGGGAACAGACGGCCTCAGGTGACCTACACACAGAGGTGGGGCCAAATCCAAAGCTGAACCCCAGGAGCTGTGAGAACACAGAAGAGGAGGGGAAATCTCTCCCAGCAGCCTCAGAAGTACCGGATTAAATCTCAACAACCAAATTGAAGTACCCTGCCCCTGTGGAATACCTGAATAGACAAGGAATCATCCCAAAATAGAGGCAGCAGACTTTGGGAACAACTGTAGACTTGGGGTTTGCTTTCTGCATCTAAATTGTTTCTGATTTTATGTTTATCTTAGTTCAGTATTTAGAGTTTATTATCATTGGTAGATTTGTTTATTGATTTGGTTGCTCTCTTACTTTTTTTTACATATTTATATTTTTCCTTTTTCTCCCTTTGCAAGTGTGTATATATATGTTTCTTTGTGTGATTTTGTCTGTATAGCTTTGCTTTTACCATTTGCCTAGGGTTCTGTCGATTTTTTCTTTTTTTTTGTATAGTTTTTAGCGCTTGTTATTATGGCTGGATTTGTTTGTTGGTTTGGTTGCTCTCTTCTTTCTTTCTTTCTTTTTTATAATTAATTTTTTATTTTTTAATTTTAATAACAAATTATTTTTCATTTTAATAACTTTATTTTATTTTTCTTTCTTTCTTTCTTTATTTTTCCTCCCTTTTCGTCTGAGTTGTGTGGCTGACAGGGTCTTGGTGCTGCGGGCAGCTGTCAGGCCTGAGCCTCTGAGGTGGGAGTGCTGAATCCAGGACATTGTCCCACCAGAGACCTCCCAGAGCCATGTAATATCAAACAGCAAAAGTTCTCTAGGAGACCTCCATCTCAATGCTAAGACCCAGCTCCACTCAACGACCTGCAAGCTACAGTGCTGGACACCCTTTGCCAAAGAACTAGCAACACAGGAACACAATCACACCCATTAGCAAAGAGGCTGCCTAAAATCATAATAAGTTCACAGAAACCCCAAACACAACCAGAAACGGTCCTGCCCACCAGAAAGACAAGATCCAGCCTCATCTACCAGAACACTGGCACCACTCCCCTCCACCAGGAAGCCTACACAACACACTGAACCAACCTTAACCACTGGAGGAAGATACCAAAAACAATGTGAATGACGAACTTGCAGCCTGTGAAAAGGAGACCTGAAACACAGTAAGTTAAGCAAAATGAAAAGACAGAGAAATATACAGCAGATGAAGGAGCAAGATAAAAACCCACCGGACCAAACAAATGAAGAGGAAATAGGAGGTCTACCTGAAAAAGAATTCAGAGTAATGATAGAAAACATGATCCAAAATCATGGAAATGAAATGGAGAAAATACAAGAAACGTTTAACAAGGACCTAGAAGAACTAAAGAGCAAACAAACAATGATGAACAACACAATAAATGAAATTTAAAATTCCCTAGAAGGCATCAAGAGCAGAATAACTGAGGCCAAAGAAAGGATAAGTGACCTGGAAGATAAAATAGTGGAAATAATTACCACAGAGCAGAATACAGAAAAAAGAATGAGAAGAATTGAGGACAGTTTCAGAGACCACTGGGACAACATTAAATGCACCAACATTCGAATTACAGGGGCCGCAACAGAAGAAGAGGAAAAAAAAGGGACTCAGAAAATATTTGAAGAGATTATATTTGAAAACTTCCCTAATGTGGGAAAGGAAATAGTCAAGCAAGTGCAGGAAGCACAGAGAGTCCCATACAGCATAAATCCAAGGAGAAACATGTCAAGACACATATTAATCAAGCTATCAAAAATTAAATACAAACAAAAAATATGAAAAACAGCAAGAGAAAAGCAACAAATACCATACAAGGGAATCCCCATAAGGTTAAAAGCTGATCTTTCAGCAGAAACTGTGCAAGCCAGAGGGGAGTGGCAGAACATACTTAAAGTGATGAAAGCAAAAAACCTACAACCAAGATTACTCTACCCAGCAATGATCTCATTCAGATTCGACGGAGAAATTAAAACCTTTACACACAAGCAAAAGCTAAGAGAATTCAGCACCACCAAACCAGCTGTACAACAAATGCTAAAGGAACTTCTCTAGGTAGGAAACACAAGAGAAGGAAAAGAGCTACAATAACAAACCCAAAACAATTAAGAAAATGGTACTAGGAACACACAGATCGATAACTACCATAAATGTAAATGGAATAAATGTTCCAACCAAAAGACATAGACTGGCTGAATGGATACAAAAACAAGACTCGTATATATGCTGTCTACAAGAGAACCAGTTCAGACCTAGGGACTCATACAGACTGAAAGTAAGGGGATGGAAAAAGTGATTCCATGCAAGTGGAAATCAAAAGAAAGCTGGAGTAGCAATTCTTATATCAGACAAAATAAACTTGAAAATACAGACTATTACAAGAGACAAAGGAGGACACTACATAATGATCAAGGGATCAATCCTAGAATAAGATACAACAACTGTAAATATTTATGCACCGAACATAGGAGAACCTTAATACATAAGGCAAATGCTAACAACCATAAAAGGGGAAATCGACAGTAACACAATCATAGTAGGGGATTTTAACACCCCACTTTCACCAATGGACAGATCATCCAAAATGAAAATAAATAAGGAATCACTAGTTTTAAATGATACATTAAACAAGATGGACTTAATTGATATTTATAGGACATTCCGTCCAAAAACAGAAGAGTACACTTTCTTCTCAAGTGCTCAGGGAACATTCGCCAGGAAAGAACATATCTTGGGTCACAAGTCAAGCCTTGGTAAATGTAAGAAAATTGAAATCATATCAACTATCATTTATGACTACAAGGTTATGAGTCTACATATCAATTACAGGAAAAAAATGTGTAAAAAATACAAACACGTGGAGGCTAAAAATTACACTACTAAACAACCAAGAGATCACTGAAGAAATCAAAGAGGAAATCAAAAAACACCTAGAAACAAATGACAATAAAAACACAACAACCCAAAAACTATGAGATGAAGCAAAAGCAGTTCAGAGGGAAGTTTATAGAAATACAATCCTACATCAAGAAACAAGAAATATCTCAAATAAACAATCTAACCTTACACCTAAAGCAATTAGAGAAACAAGAACAAAAAAAACCCAAAGTTAACAGAAGGAAAGAAATCATAAACATCAGATCAAAAATAAATGAAAAACAAATGAAGGAAACAATATCTAAAATTAATAAAACTAAAACCTGGTTCTGTGAGTAGATAAACAAAATTAATAACCACTAGCCAGACTCATCAAGAAAAGAAAGGAAGAAGACTCAAATTAATAGAATTAGAAATGAAAAAGGAGAAGTAACAACTGACACTGCAGAAATACAAAGGATCACAAGAGATTGCTACACGTAACTATATGCCAATAAAATGGACAACCTGGAAGAAATGGACAAATTCTTAGAAAAGCACAATCATCTGAGACTGACCCAGCAAGAAACAGAAAATATAAACAGACCAATCACAGCACTGAAATTGAAAGTGTGATTAAAAATCTTCCAACAAACAAAAGCCCAGGACCAGCTGTATTCACAGGCAAATTCTATCAAACAATTAGAGAAGAGCTAACATCTATCCTTCTAAAACTCTTCCAAAATATAGCAGAGGGAGGAACACTCCCGAACTCATCACCCTGATATCAAAACGAGACAAACAGGTCACCAAAAAAGAAAACTACAGACCAATATCACTGATGAACATAGATGCTAAAATCCTCAACAAAATACTAGCAAACAGAATCCAACAGCACATTGAAAGGATCATACAACATTATCAAGTGAGGTTTATCCCAGGAATGCAAAGATTCTTCATTATATGCAAATCAATCAATGCGATAAACCATATTAACGAATTGAAGGACAAAAACCATAGGATCATCTCAAAAGATGCAGAAAAAGCTTTTGACAAAATTCAACATCCATTTATGATAAAAACTCTCCAGAAAGTGGGCATACAGGGAACCTACCTCAACATAATAAATGGCATATATGGCAAACCCACAGCCAACATCGTTCTCAATGGTGAAAAAGTGAAACCATATCCACCAATATCAGGAACAAGACAAGGTTGTCAACTCTCACCACTATTAATCAACATAGCTATGGAAGTTTTAGCCACAGCAATCACAGAAGAAAAAGAAATAAAAGGAATTCAAATCGGAAAAGAAGAAGTAAAGCTGCCACTGTGTGCAGATGACATGATACTATACACAGAGAATCCTAAAGATGACACCAGAAAACTATTAGAGCTATCAATGAATTTGGTAAAGTAGCAGGATACAATATTAATGCACAGACCTCTCTAGCATTCCTATATACTAATGATGAAAAATCTGAAAGAGAAATTTAGGAAACATTCCCATTTACCACTGCAACAAAAAGAATAAAATACCTAGGAATAAACCTACCCTAAGAGACAAAAGACCTGTATGCTGAAAACTATAAGACATTGATGAAAGAAATTAAAGAAGATACAAAGAGATGGAGAGATATACCATGATCTTGGATTGGAGGAATCAACACTGTGAAAAAGACTATATTACCCAAAACAATCTACAGATTCAATGTAATCCCTATCAAAGTACGAATGGCATCTTTCACAGAACTAGAACAAAAATTTCACAATTTGTATGGAAACACAAAAGATCCTGAATAGCCAAAGCAATCTTGAGAAAGAAAAACGGAGCTGGAGGAATCAGCCTCCGTGACTTCAGACCATACTACAGGCTACAGAAATCAAGACAGTATGGTACTGACACAGAAACAGCAATATAGATCAATGGAACAGGATACAAAGCTCAGAGATAAACCCATGCACCTATGGTCACCTTATTTTTGATAAAGGAGGCAAGAATATACAATGGAAAAAAGACAGCCTCTTCATTAAGTGGTGCTGGGAAAAATGGACACCTACATGTAAAAGAATGAAATTAGAATGCTCCCTAACACCGTAAACAAAAATAAACTCAAAATGCATTAAAGACCTAAATGCAATGCCAGACACCATAAAACTCTTAGAGGAAAACACAGGCAGAACACTCCATCACATAAATCACAGCAAGATCCTTTTTGACTCACCTCTTAGAGAAACAGAAATAAAAAAGAAAATAAACAAATGGGACGTAATGAAACTTAAAAGGTTTTGCACAGCAAAGAAAACCATAAACAAGACATAAGACAGCCCTCAGCATGGGAGAATATATTTGTGAATGAAGCAACTGACAAAGGATTAATCTCCAAAATTTACGAACAGCTCATGCAGCTCAATATCAATAAAACAAACAACCCAATACAAAAATGGGCAGAAGACCTAAAGAGACATTTCTCCAAAGAAGATATACAGATTGCCAACAAACACATAAAAGGATGCTCAACATCACTAATCACTAGAGAAATGCAAATCAAAACTACAGTGGGGTATCCCCTCACACCAGTCAGAATGGCCATCATCAAAAGATCTACAAACAATAAATGCTGGAGAGGATGTGGAGCAAAGGGAACTCTCTTGCACTGTTGGTGGGAATGTAAATTGATACAGCCACTATGGAGAACAGTATGGAGGTTCGTTAAAAAACTAAAAATAGAACTACCATATGTACCAGCAATCCCACTACTGGGCATATACCCTGAGAAAACCATAATTCAAAAAGAGTCATGTACCACAAGGTTCATTGCAGCTCTATTTAAAATATCCAGGACATGGAAGCAACCTAAGTGTCCATCGACAGATGAATAGGTAAAGAAGATGTGGCACATATATACAATGGAATATTACTCAGCCATAAAAAGAAACGAAATTGAGTTATTTGTAGTGAGGTGGATGGACCTAGATACTGTCATAAACAGTGAGGTAATTCAGAAAGAGAAAAACAAATACTATATGCTAACACACATATATATAATCTAAAAAGAAAAAAAAAAGGTTCTGAAGAACCTAGGGGCAGGACAGGAATAAAGACGCAGATGTAGAGAATGGACTTGAGGACACGGGGAAGGGGAAGGGTAAGCTGGGACGAAATGAGAGAGTGGCATGGACATATATACACTACCAGATGTAAAATAGATAGCTAGTGGGAAGCAGCCACATAGCAGAGGGAGTTCAGCTTGGTGCTTTCTGTCCACCTAGAGGGGTGGGATAGGGAGGGTGGGAGGGAGATACAATAGGGAGGAGATATGGGGATATATGTTTATGTATAGCTGATTCGCTTTGTTATACAGCAGAAACTAACACACCATTGTAAAGCAATTATACTCCAATAAAGATGTTTAAAAAAAAGATGTTAAAACCTCAATAGATTAGGATGTTAAAACCTAATCTATTGAGGTTTTATCAGATAGGCTCTGATAAAACCTCAATAGATTAGACTCTTTAAATAGTTACTCTTAAGAGCAGGTTAAGAACAGAATGCTCGGGGGACCAGGAGAAGATGGCGGAAGAGTAAGACACGGAGATCACCTTCCTCCCCACAGATACATCAGAAATACATCTACATGTGGAACTGCTCCTATAGAACACCTACTGAACGCTGGCAGAAGACGTCAGACCTCCCAAAAGGCAAGAAACTCCCCACGTACCTGGGTAGGGCAAAAGAAAAAAGAAAAAACAGAGACAAAAGAATAGAGACGGGACCTGCACCAGTGGGAGGGAGCTGTGAAGGAGGAAAGGTTTCCATACACTAGGAAGCCCCTTCGCGGGCGGAGACGGCGGGTGGCAGAGGAGGGGACCTTCGGAGCCGCGGAGGAGACCACAGCAACAGGGGTGAGGAGGGCAAAGCGGAGAGACTCCCGCACGGAGGATCGGTGCCGACCAGCACTCACCAGACCGAGAGGCTTGTCTGCTCACCGGCCGGAGTGGGCGGGGGCTGGGAGCTGAGGCTCGGGTTTTGGTCGGATTGCAGGGAGAGGACTGGGGTTGGCAGCGTGAACACAGCCTGAAGGGGTTAGCACACCACAGCTAGCTGGGAGGGAGTTCGGGAAAAGGTCTAGAGCTGCCGAACAGGCAAGAGACTTTTTCTTGCCTCTTTGTTTCCTGGTGCGAAAGGAGAGGGGATTAAGACCACTGTTTAAAGGAGCTCCTGAGGCGGGTGTGAGCCGCAGCTGTCAGGCGGACCCCAGAGACAGGCATGAGAAGCTAAGGCTGCTGCTGCCGCCACCAAGAAGCCTGTGTGCAAGCACAGGTCACTCTCCAAACCTCCCCTCCCAGGAGCCTGTGCAGCCCGCCACTGTCAGGGTCCTGTGATCCAGGGACAACTTCCCCGGGAGAATGCACGGCGTGCCTCAGGCTGGTGCAACGTCACTCTGGCCTCTGCCGCCACAGGCTCGCCCCGTATCCGTACCCCTCCCTCCCTCCGGCCTGAGTGAGCCACAGCCCCCAAATCAGCTGCTCCTTTAACCCCGTCCTGCCTGAGCGAAGAACACACGCCCTCAGGCGACCTACACGCAGAGGCGGGTCCTAATCCAAAGCTGAACCCTGGGAGCTGTGCGAACAAAGAAGAGAAAGGGAAATTTCTCCTAGCAGCCTCAGGAGCAACGGATTAAAGCTCCACAATCAACTTGATGTACCCTGCATCTGTGGAATACCTGAATAGACAATGAATCATCCCAAATTGATGAGGTGGACTTTGGGAGCAAGATATATTATTTTTTCCCCTTTTCCTCTTTTTCTGAGTGTGTATGTGTATGCTTCTGTGTGAGATTTTGTCTGTATAGCTTTGCTTTCACCATTTCTCTTAGCATTCTGTCCGTCCATTCTTTTTTCTTTTTTTTTTTTTTTTTACTTTTTAAAATTTTTTTCATGATAATCATTATTTTTTATTTTAATAACTTTATTTTATTTTATCTTACTGTATTTGATTTGATTTGATTTGATCCTCTTTCTTTCTTTCTTTCTATTTTTTCTCGCTTTTATTCTGAGCCATGGGGATGAAAGGCTCTTGGTGCTCCAACCAGGAGTCAGTGCTGTGCCTCTGAGGCGGAAGAGCCAACTTCAGGACACTGGTCCACAAGAGACCTCCCAGCTCCACATAATATCAAATGGCAAAAATATCCCAGAGGTCAACATCTCAACACCAAGACCCAGCTTCACTCAATGACCAGGAAGCTACAGTGCTAGACACCCTATTCCAAACAACTAGCAAGACAGGAACACAGCCCATTCCATTAGCAGAGAGGCTGCCTAAAATCATAATAAGACCACAGACACCACAAAACACACCAACAGACGTGGACCTGCCCACCAGAAAGGCAAGATCCAGCCTCATCCACCATAACACAGGCACTACTACCCTCCACCAGGAAGCCTACACAACCCACTCAACCAACCTCAGCCACTGGGGACAGACACCAAAAACAACGGGAACTATGAACCTGCAGCCTGCGAAAAGGAGACCCCAAACACAGTAAGATAAGCAAAATGAGAAGACAGAAAAACACACAGCAGATGAAGGAGCAAGGTAAAAACACACCAGACCTAACAAATGAAGAGGAAATAGGCAGTCTACCTGAAAAAGAATTCAGAATAATGATAGTAAAGATGATCCAAAATCCTGGAAATAGAATAGAGAAAATGCAAGAGACATTTAACTAGGACCTAGAAGA
This sequence comes from Eubalaena glacialis, assembly GCF_028564815.1. Taxonomy (NCBI): domain Eukaryota; kingdom Metazoa; phylum Chordata; class Mammalia; order Artiodactyla; family Balaenidae; genus Eubalaena; species Eubalaena glacialis. Next base: position 58,723,693 of record NC_083736.1, on the reverse strand, counting down.
ACTAAAGAGGAAACAAGCAATGATGAACAACACAATAAATGAAATTAAAAATACTCTAGAAGGGATCAATAGCAGAATAACTGAGGCAGAAGAACGGATAAGTGACCTGGAAGATAAAATAGTGGAAATAACTAGTGCAGAGCAGAATAAAGAAAAAAGAATGAAAAGAACCGAGGACAGTCTCAGAGACCTCTGGGACAACATTAAACGCACCAACATTCGAATTATAGGGGTCCCAGAAGAAGAAGAGAAAAAGAAAGGGACTGAGAAAATATTTGAAGAGACTATAGTTGAAACCTTCCCTAATATGGGAAAGGAAAGAGTTAATCAAGTCCAGGAAGCACAGAGAGTCCCATACAGGATAAATCCAAGGAGAAACACGCCAAGACACATATTAATCAACCTATCCAAAATTAAATATAAAGAAAAGATATTAAAAGCAGCAAGGGAAAAACAACAAATAACACACAAGGGAATCTCCATAAGGTTAACAGCTGATCTTTCAGCAGAAACTTTGCAAGCCAGAAGGGAGTGGCAGGAGATATTTAAAGTGATGAAGGAGAAAACCCTACAACCAAGATTACTCTACCCAGCAAGGATCTCATTCAGATTTAATGGAGAAATTAAAACCTTTACAGACAAGCAAAAGCTGAGAGAGTTCAACACCACCAAACCAGCTTTACAACAAATGCTAAAGGAACTTCTCTAGGCAAGAAACACAAGAGAAGGAAAACACCTACAATAACAAACACAAAACAATTAAGAAAATGGGAATAGGAACATACATATTGATAATTACCTTAAATGTAAATGAATTAAATGCTACCACCAAAAGACACAGACTGGCTGAATGGATACAAAAACAAGACCCGTATATATGCTGTCTACAAGAGAACCACTTCAGACCTAGGGACACATACAGACTGAAAGTGAGGGGATGGAAAAAGATATTCCATGCAAATGGAAATCAAAAGAAAGCTGGAGTAGCAATTCTCATATCAGACAAAATAGACTTTAAAATAAAGACTATTCCAGGAGACAAAGACGGACACTACATAATGATCAAGGGATCGATCCAAGAAGAAGATATAACAATTGTAAATATTTATGCACCCAACATAGGAGTGCGTCAATACATAAGGCAAATACTAATGGCCATAAAAGGGGAAATCGACAGTAACACAATCACAGTAGGGGACTTTAACACCCCACTTTCACCAATGGACGGATCTTCCAAAATGAAAAAAAATAAGGAAACACATGTTTTAAATGATACATTAAACAAGATGGACTTAATTGATATTTATAGGACATTCCGTCCAAAAACAACACAATACAAATTTTTCTCAAGTGCTCATGGAACATTCTCCAGGATAGATCATATCTTGGGTTACAAATTAAGCCTTGGTAAATTTAAGAAAATTGAAATCATATCAAGTATCTTTCCCGACTACAACGCTATGAGACTAGATATCAATTACACGAAATGATCTGTAAAAAACACAAACACATGGAGGCTAAACAATACACTACTTAATAACCAAGAGATCACTGAAGAAATCAAAGAGGAAATCAAAAAATACGTAGAAAAAACTGACAATGAAAACACGATGACCCAAAACCTTTGGGATGCAGCAAAAGCAGTTCTAAGAGGGAAGTTTATAGCAATACAATCCTACCTTAAGAAACAGGAAACACCGCAAATAAACACCCTAACCTTGAACCTAAAGCAATTAGAGAAAGAAGAACAAAAATACCCCAAAGTTAGCAGAAGGAAAGAAATCATAAAGATCAGATCAGAAGTGAATGAAAAAGAAATGAAGGAAATGATAGCAAAGATCAATAAAACTAAAAGCTGGTTCTTTGAGAAGATAAACAAAATTGATAAACCATTAGCCAGACTCATCAAGAAAAAAAGGGAGAAGAATCAAAACAATAGAATTAGAAATGAAAAAGGAGAAGTAACCACTGACACTGTAGAAATACAAAGGATCATGAGAGATTACTACAAGCAACTCTATGCCAATAAAATGGGCAACCTGGAAGAAATGGACAAATTCTTAGAAATGCACAACCTGCTGAGACGGAACCAGGAAGAAATAGAAAATATGAACAGACCAATCACAAGCACTGAAATTGAAACTGTGATTAAAAATCTTCCAACACACAAAAGCCCAGGACCAGATGGCTTCACAGGCGAATTCTATCAAACATTTAGAGAAGAGCTAACACCTATCCTTCTCAAACCCTTCCAAAATATAGCAGAGGGAGGAACACTCCCAAACTCATTCTACGAGGCCACCATCACCCTGATACCAAAACCAGACAAAGATGTCACAAAGAAAGAAAACTACAGGCCTATATCACTGAGGAACATTGATGCAAATATCCTCAACAAAATACTAGCAAACAGAATCCAACAGCACATTAAAAGGATCATACACCATGATCAAGTGGGGTTTATTCCAGGAATGCAAGGATTCTTCAATATATGCAAATCAATCAACGCGATACACCATATTAACAAATTCAAGTAGAAAAACCATATGATCATCTCAATAGATGCAGAGAAAGCTTTCGATAAAATTCAACACCCATTTATGATAAAAACCCTCCAGAAAGTAGGCCTAGAGGGAACTTTCCTCAACATAATAAAGGCCATATATGACAAACCCACAGCCAATATTGTCCTCATTGGTGAAAAACTGAAACCATTTCCACTAAGATCAGGAAAAAGACAAGGTTGCCCACTCTCACCACTATTATTCAACATAGTTTTGGAAGTGTTAGCCAGAGCAATCAGAGAAGAAAAAGAAATAAAAGGAATCCAAATCGGAAAAGAAGAAGTAAAGCTGTCACTGTTTGCAGATGACATGATACTATACATAGAGAATCCTAAAGATGCTACCAGAAAACTACTAGAGCTAATCAATGAATTTGGCAAAGTAGCAGGATACAAAATTAATGCACAGAAATCTCTGGTATTCCTATATACAAATGATGAAAAATCTGAAAGTGAAATTAAGAAAACACTCCCATTTACCATTGCAACAAAAAGAATAAAATATCTAGGAATAAACCTACCTAAGGAGACAAAAGACCTGTATGCAGAAAATTATAGGACACTGATGAAAGAAATTAAAGACAATACAAATAGATGGAGAGATATACCATGTTCTTGGATTGGAAGAATCAACATTGTGAAAATGACTCTACTACCCAAAGCAATCTACAGATTCAATGCAATCTCTATCAAACTACCACTGGCATTTTTCACAGAACTAGAACAAAAAATTTCACAATTTGTATGGAAACACAAAAGACCCCGAACAGCCAAAGCAATCCTGAGTACGAAAAATGGAGCTGGAGGAATCAGGCTCCCTGACTTCAGACTATACTACAAAGCTACAGTAATCAAGACAGTATGGTACTGGCACAAAAACAGAAATATAGATCAATGGAACAGGATAGAAAGCCCAGAGATAAACCCACGCACATATGGTCACCTTATATTTGATAAAGGAGGCAAGAATATACAGTGGAGAAAAGACAGCCTCTTCAATAAGTGATGCTGGGAAAACTGGACAGGTACATTTAAAAGTACGAAATTAGAACACTCCCTAACACCATACACAAAAATAAACTCCAAATGGATTAAAGACCTAAATGTAAGGCCAGACACTGTCAAACTCTTAGAGGAAAACCTAGGCAGAACACTCTATGACATAAATCACAGCAAGATCCTTTTTGACCCAGCTCCTAGAGAAATGGAAATAAAAACAAAAATAAACAAATGGGACCTAATGAAACTTAAAAGCTTTTGCACAGCAAAGAAAACCATAAACAAAACCAAAAGACAATCCTCAGAATGGGAGAAAATATTTGCAAATGAAGCAACTGACAAAGGATTAATCTTCAAAATTTACAAACAGCTCATGCAGCTCAGTATGAAAAAAACTAACAACCCAATCCAAAAATGGGCAGAAGACCTAAATAGACACTTCTCCAAAGAGCATATACAGATTGCCAACAAACACATGAAAGAGTGCTCAACATCATTAATCATTAGAGAAATGCACATCAAAACTACAATGAGATATCATCTCACACCAGTCAGAATGGCCATCATCAAAAAATCTAGAAACAATAAATGCTGGAGAGGGTGTGGAGAAAAGGGAACCCTCTTGCACTGTTGGTGGGAATGTAAATTGGTACAGCCACTATAGAGAACAGTATGGAGGCTCCTTAAAAAACTAAAAATAGAATTACCATACGATCCAGCAATCCCACTACGGGGCATATACCCTGAGAAAACCATAATTCAAAAAGAGTCATGTACCACAATGTTCATTGCATCTCTATTTACAATAGCCAGGACATGGAAGCAACCTAAGTGTCCATCAACAGATGAATGGATAAAGAAGATGTGGCACATATATACAATGGAATATTACTCAGCCATAAAAAGAAACGAAATGAGTTATTTGTAGTGAGGTGGATGGACCTAGAGTCTGTCATACAGTGAAGTAAGTCAGAAAGAGAAAAACAAATACCATATGCTAACACATATATATGGAATCTAAGAAAAAAAAATGTCATGAAGAACCTAGGTGTAAGATGGGAATAAAGACACAGACCTACTAGAGAATGGACTTGAGGCTATGGGGAGGGGGAAGGGTAAGCTGTGACAAAGTGAGAGAGTGGCATGGACATATATACACTACCAAATGTAAAATAGATAGCTAGTGGGAAGCAGCCGCATAGCACAGGGAGATCAGCTCGGTGCTTTGTGACCACCTATAGGGGCGGGATAGGGAGCGTGGGAGGGAGGGGGACACAATAGGGAAGAAATATGGGAACATATGTATATGTATAACTTATTCACTTTGTTATAAAGCAGAAACTAACACACCATTGTAAAGCAATTATACTCCAATAAAGATGTTAAAAAAAAAAAAGAAAGAACAGAATGCTCTGGCATATTTCAAAATGGCTACTCCCCTCCCCTCCCCACACACTGGCAGCAGGAGGGGATTTTTCTCCAATCTTCACTCTGAAAACCTGGTAGAGCTCATAGAGGCTTTAACTCTCACACTTGTCCACACTGAACCCCCAGCTATTTGTCAATTACAGCTCAGGTTTTCCTACCCTAGTACTGATTCCCACAGAGATTTCTGCTTTTGTGTGTTACGATATCTGTATCTGCCTGTCTGTCTCTCCAATTTGATGCAGGGAAATATAGCAATTTGCCCAGTGACCTCAATTCTCTGAATGATTTAAGAAAGTTTGTGAATTTTCTGTTTGTTTACTTATTGTTAGATGGAGTGACAACTTTCAAACTCTTTACCTGCCAGATCAGAAACCAGAAGTGTCTGTCTTGAACTTAGAATGCACCATTTTTACATGCATGATCTTCTTACATCAAGTTTTAGTCATTTGTATTGATTCACTGAGTTATGCAGATCTTCCAAATTTTGACCCATTTCATTATGAAACATTAAAAAAAAACTTCATTTAATATCACCAATGATCTCATCAGAAGTCTTTTTTTTAACATCTTTATTGGAGTATAATTGCTTTACAATGGTGTGTTAGTTTCTGCTTCATAAGAAAGTGAATCAGCTATACATATACATATATCCCCGTATCCCCTCCCTCTTGCGTCTCCCTCCCACCCTCCCTATCCCACCCCTCTAGGTGGACACAAAGCACTGAGCTGATCTCCCTGTTCTATGCAGCTGCTTCCCAGTAGCTATCTATTTTACATTTGGTAGTGTATATATGTTAATGTTACTCTCTCACTTCGAAAGCTGTCAAGCTCATAGCAATGGACACGATTTTTCCAAAATTCTAATTTTCACTTGAAAGCACAAAATTTCATCATTTATAACAAATACTCTTAGTTAATTGTCTTGAAATCACTTCATCCATTTTGAAAAAAAATGTAAAATGTCTGTCTGCATAACCATAGATTTTTTGTTTTTGTTCCTTCAGGTAAAAATAGTATTCCATAAAAAAAAAAAACTGCTAGTTTGGCTCAAAACTCAATCATACAAATGCTTTTCCTCAAAACAACCATCATACTTTTTAAGTAACAGAAGTGTTTTATAGGTACTTCCTATTTTGTCACAAAAAATTCTAAACGACATGTACTTAGGGTCAAAATTTAATAATATTATTTAAAATTTTCTCATCAAGAACATTGTTAAGTAAAACTGATTTTTTTTTCTGTGTGTGGTGGTGAAGAAAACAGTAACTACTAGTATGGTTTGATACCACTTCCTTGATTTGTGCTAAAATGCATTTGCTTTTGTCACATCAGTGGAAATATCAACACAGTAAAAAAAAAAAAAAGGCAAAATAATATTTTAGCATTATTTTGAAAATAGTTTTGACCTCATGGACGCCCTAGAAGGGTCTCAAGCACCCCTGAGGGTCCTTGGCTCATCCTCTCAGGGACATTGGTATAACAGAAAAATTAATGGGCTTTGTAACCATACAGAGTTGCATTCGAATTCTGCTTCCTCAGCAGGCTTTGCAGTTGGACAAATATGTAATTTTTTTGTCTCCCTGGCTTTACTATTTTTACTGAAGTATAGTTGATTTACAATAGTATATTAGTTTCAGGTGTACAACACAGTGATTCAACATTTTTATAGATCATACTCCACTTAAAGTTATTATAAAATGTTGGCTATATTCCGTGTGTAGTATATTACATCCTTATATCTTATTTATTTTATACCTACTAGTTTGTACCTCTTAATCTCCTACCCCTATCTTGCCCCTCCCCCATCCCTCTTCCCACTGGTAACCACTAGTTTGTTCTCCTTATCTATGAGTCTGTTTCTATTTTATCTTCATTCATTTCATTTCTTAGATTCCACATATAAGTAAAAACATACAGTATTTGCCTTTCTCTGACTTGTTTCACTAAGCATAATACTCTCCAGATCCATCCATGCTATTTTAAATGGCAATATTCATTCTTTTTTATGGCTGAGTAGTATTCCATTATGTGTGTGTGTGTGTGTGTGTGTGTGTGTGTGTGTGTGTGTATACTACATCTTTATCCATTCATCTGTTGATGGACAATTAGGCTGCTTCTGTATCTTGGCTATTGTAAATAATGTTGCTATGAACATTGGGGTGCATGTATCTTTTTGTTTTCTTCAGATATATACCCAGTAGTAAAAGTGCAAAATCATATGGTAGTTCTATTTTTAGTTTTTTGAGGAACCTCCATACTGTTTTCCATAGTGGCTGCACCAATTTACATTCCCACCAAAAGTGTACTAGGGTTCACTTTTCTTCACATCCTTGCCAACATTTGTTATTTGTTATCTATTTGATGATAACCATTCTGACTTGTGTAAGGTGATATCTCATCATGGCTTTCATTTGCATTTCCCTGATGATTAGTGATGTTGAGCATCTTTTCATGTGTCTAGTCGTCATCTGTATGTCTTTGGAAAATGTCTATGCAGGTCTTCTGCCAATTTTTTAATCAGGTTTTTTTTTTTTTTTGCTACTGAATTGTATGAGCTATATATATATATATTGGATATTAGCCCCTTATCAGACATGTCATTTGCAAATATTTTCTCCCATTTAGTAGGTTGTCTTTTTAGTTTCCTTTGCCCTGGCTTTACTTTTTTTTTGGTTTTGTTTTGTTTTTTTCATTTGTTTTTTTTTGTTGTTATTGTTTTGCCTGGCTTTACTTTTAATTTTTAATTAATAAATTTTATCTTTAGAGACATTTAAGTTTCACAGCAAAGTTATGCAGGAAGTACAGAGAGTTCCCATATACCCCTTGTACCAAACACACACAACATCCCCTACTCCAAACCTATATTTAAAGACTGCTTAAACATTCATTATATGATCTTGGACAAATCACTTTATGACTCTGAACTTCAGTCTTTTCATTTATATAATAGGGTGAATAATATTTATATAAAGAATTATCAAGAGAATTAGAGATACTGTTCATAACATTACCTTGCATTATACCCATACATACTTAGTACTTAACATCTAATAAATCAAAAGCTTTGTTTAAAAAACAACCATCTTGATGGGCCAGAATAATGGGCTAAAAATAAAATGATAAAGCATAATAGGTATGTATTAGTATACTATGGCTGCTGAAGTAAATTACCACAAACTTGGTGACTTAAATCAAAATATATTTTTTCTCTTAAAGATTTGTAGGTCAGAAGTTCAAATTTAATTTCACTTGGCGAAAATCATGGTATCAGCAAAGCCATATTCCCTCCAGAGTCTACTGCCTTTTCTAGCTTCTAGAGCTACATTCCTTTCATTCCTTGGTTTGTGGTTCTTTCCTCCATCTTCAAAGCCAGTGGCGTAGCATTTTGTTTCATTTTTCACATTGCCTTCTCCTTTGGTCACATCTCCCATATCCTCTCTTATAAGGACACTTATGATGTCATTTAGGGCCTACCCAGACAATCCAGGATAATCTCCCCATCTCAAGATCCTTAATTTAATCACATCTGCAGAGTCCCTTTTACCATATAAGGCAACATTCACAGGTTCAAGAGATTAGGACTGGATATCTTTGGGAGCCATTATTCAACTTACCATAGGTATAAATATAAAGGTGGCATCGACGTTTAAAAAACCAACTATTTCATGTTCAGGGTGATTAAGAAAGCTGGACCAACATAAATCCATTTGAAAACAAGATTATTTGATACAATCAGTGTGATCATTGGTGTGACTTGCTTACAAAAAAAACCCACAAAACCTACTGCATTTCAATTTTACATTGCATCAGAAGAGGTAGAGGGTTCAGAATCAGAAAGACAACAGTCTCAGATCACACTTGGATTATTGTATTTTGTTATAAATTACACAGTTTAAAAAGAGACAATTAAAAACTCATACATATCTAGAGGAAAATAACTAGTATGATGAGAAAACTAAAAAGTCTATTCTATAATAAATAGCTAATATCTACTGTACTTATTATATGCCAGGCACTGTTCTAAATAAATTACTTGGCTCATTTAATTCTTTCAACAACTCTATGAGGTAGATACTACTTGTTAATTGCCCCCATTTTCCAGGCACAAATAAGTAATTTGCTCAGAATTGCATATGCTAGTAAACTACTAGGTCAGATTCAACCCCAAGCAATCTGGCTCTGGAGCCCAAAATTTAGGCACTACACTATATTGTCTTTCTAAGATACCAGGGAATGAAAGAGTCATTTCAGGAAATAAGAAAACCCATATTTAAATGACTAAAGGATTATCTGGTAGAAAAGGAATTAGACTTAGTCTGTGTCATTATAGAAAGCAAGACAAACACTAAGGGCTAAAAATTACACCTTTTTTAAAAACACCTTTATTGGAGTATAACTGCTTTACAGTGTTGTGTTAGTTTCTGCTGTATAACAAAGTGAATCAGCTATATGTATACATATATCCCCATATCCCCTCCCTCTTGTGCCTCCCTCCCACCTTCCCTATCCCACCCTTCTAGGTGGTCACAAAGCACTTAGCTGATCTCCCTGTGCTATGCAGCTGCTTCCCACTAGCTATCTATCTTACATTTGGTAGTGTATATGTCAATGCTACTCTCTCACTTCGTCCCAGCTTACCCTTCCCCCTCAGGACAGGAAAAATTACACCATTTGAAGGAGTTCAGTAGATTCATTCTGAAACTGCTTTGTGAGATTGTCAGTCTCCCATTAATGGAAATGATTAATCAGAGGCTAAACACCTGCTGAAGATGTTCTAGAAACTGGATGGAGTGGTGAGGACTACAACTCCCTAAGAAAAGCTCACAAATGCAGTCATGGTGGAAAGGAGCCCCCCACCCAGGGGAAATCTTCCATCACCACACCAAAGGGCTCTCTTCATACCTCCCTCTTGAGAATCACTATCATAGAGTCTTTCTAAAGGGAGGTTATAAGATTCAGCAGTAAAATGGAAAGACTTTATGAATGTTAATTTTATCCAGCAGCCCAAGAAACTTCCACAGGCTAATTCAAACCTTGCTGCCATTGTCACCTCTACAATATATCTATCATCTGGAGGTCACAGATTATATTAATACAGTGGTCTCCAAACATTTTCAACTATGAGCCACAATAACAAATATATTTTACACCATTACTAAGTGTCAAAGAGTTCCACAAATAACACCCTTACATACACTCATATTTTCTATTGTCTATTTTATTTTTTAAAAATTGCTAATCATAATTCAAATTAATTTCATGATGGCACCAATGGTTTCTCAACTCATAGTATAAAAAATTTTAAGCTAAGAGTAATATTTACCTGTTGTTTCCCAAATATTTCTGAAGTTTTCTAATGCTATGTATTCACTGTTTATATATAAATAACATTTTTCTGTATTCTCAGTTCCTTGATAGACTTCACCTACCGTGATCTTTGCCTCCACATTACTTCAGCTACCCTGTCCCTTGGTCAGAACCTAGACCTTTATCTATAATGATACTACATCTAAAATCACATTTTCAAGTGTACTACTCTCTGACCATCACTGATATCTTTACTGACTCTCTAGAAAACTATTCCTAAAATTATTTGCATATCCAATGTGTGCACCCCATCACCTCTGACTCTCCATTGCCCCCCATGTCTTTATGCAGCTTAGATTCCACAGTCCATCATAATAATCATTACTTTTATATACCCCTTCATCTCCCTTGCCACTCTCCCTTTGTCATACAGTCAGCCCTCTGTATCTGCAGGTTTCACATCCATGGTTGATTGAGTCCACTGATGTAAAACGTGTAGACATGGAGGGCCAACTGTATTCATTATACTATGCCATTTTATATAAAGGACTTGAGCATCTGTAGATTTTGGTATCTGGTGGGGGCTCCTAGAACCAATCCCCCGTGGATACCGAGGGATGACTATACTTCCTTGGCAAACCACCAACTCTAATTAAATTCAATTACCCCTTCCTTCTCAAACAATTCAGTCCTAAAGCCATTAAGTGGGATAAAGAAAGAACAAGGAAGGTGTTGAGAGTGAAGAGGGTTATCTATGATGGCTTGGCATGGGGTGTCAGGGCCTCAACAAGGTGAGGAAGGCATCTAACCAGAGGGAATCCTGATATGGGGTGTCAGAGCCCAAGGGGGTGAGTAGGGGGATGGGCATCTGTTGTGGGGTATCAGAGCTCAAATGTAATAAGCAATGTGTCCATTAGACTTAGAGAGGAGCCCCAGAGCCCAAGTGTGGTGGAGAAGGGGGGCCATGTGGAGGTGTGGCCAGGGCATTAGAACCAAAGCAGGATAAGGGAGGTGTACATGCTAGAGGGTGTTTGGCATGGGATGTTAGAGCCCAAACAGGGTAAGGTAGGTGTCCATGTGTCTGGAGGGGAGTGGCCTAGAATGGGGACTCAGAGCCTGAGCAAGATTAGGAGACCATCCCAATTAGGAAGGGAATGGTGGTGGAAATGGGAGATCGATTACAAGGGGATTGCTCCATTAAAGATAATGGAAGCCAGGTTTCTTACTGTTACAGATAAAGGGAGAAAATTAGAATAAATCCTGTGATATTAGATTGACTTTGGTATTCAAGGGTTTTAATATTTATATATAGAGAAATAAATATAGATATAAAAAACTGTGTAATTTTCAAAAGTGTCAAGGTCATAAAAGTCAAAGAAAGAGTAGGGATCTATTCCAGACTGAAGAAGACTAAAGATATATGACAGTTAAATGCAACACAAGACTGTGAACTGTTTTTTATTTGTCCCATAAAGAACAGTATTGAGACAATTTTTGGAACATGAATGAGCTCTAAGGATTTGATTGCAGTATAATATCATTGTTAATTTTTTAATATTTTGCTGCTTTGTGGTCATATAAGAGAATTTCCTTGTTTGTAGGAAACACATGTGAAAGTATTCAGGGGTAATGTGGTACAACTTATTCTCAAATGGTAATTTTAAAAAGTTACTTGTACTATATGTCCAGCTTCTCTCTAAATCTATGACTGTTTTCAAAATTTTAAGAATGAAAATGAAACCCACAAAACCATGGTGATTTTGTTTCACTTTAAATTTATAACCACAAGCCTGAAGTGGGCAACCAGTGCTGTCCAACAGTCCTATTTCCCTAGTTGGTTCACTCTCTCACTTGTTGAGATTGCTATTTCACATCTCCTCCCTCCTTCAACACCTCCCTACCTTGCTTCTAGCTTCAGAAAAACAAAATCTATCAAAAGAGAACTTCCTTATCCTTTCACCACAAGTTCTTTATCCTACCTGCATCTGTACTGACATACTCTGCCTCCCCACCTGTTACTATGGATAAATTGTTCCTTCTCCTAAGACCAACCCTTCACTTATACCCTGGATTCCATTCTTCTTGCTCCTGTATCATCAATAGTTTCCCTCTCTATTAAATAATTCCCACCAGCACACAAACATACTCTACTATCTCCCATCAAAAAGAAAAAAAAAAAAGAACTACAGCTAATGTACATTTCTTTGCTCCCAATTTTAGAAAAGTCCTCCAAATAATTCTATTCTCCCTGCCTCCACTTCCTTTCCTGTCATCCTCTTGGACCCACTCCAATCAACCTTTTGATCTCAGGGTTCCATTAAAATATCTCTCACTAAGGTCACCTATAATCCTCATATCACCAAATACCCAGTCCTTATCTTGATCTCTCAGCAGCATTTGTTACAATTAATCACTCCCTCTTTCTGAAAACACTTGTTTCATTTGGCTTTCATGACAAAAAGCTGTCCTTATTTTCCTCCTACCATACTGACTATTCCTTTTGTCTCCTTTACTAGATTCTCTACTTCCCTAACACTAAACATTGGATTATACCAGGGCTGGTCCTTGAACTTATTCTATTCTCTATCTACACTCATTCCCTAAGTGATTTTATTCAGTCTTGTGGTTTTAAATACCATTTCTAATCTGATAACTACCAAATTTATATCTCCATATCTGAAATCCAAATTTCCAAATCCAACTGAGTACTAGATATCATCACTTGAATATCTCAAATTTAACATATCTACAACAGAACCCTTAATTCAAAGTCCCAGCCACACAAAATCTGGTCCTTCCCCAGGGTTTTCCTCTTCAGTATATGGTGCTACCATTCACTTTATTGCTTAGGCTAAAATCCTTGGAACCACCCTTGATTCTCTTTCTCTCACACCCGAAACACAATCCCTCAGCAAATGTGTTAGTCTGGCCTTTAAAATATATCTAGAATCTCTGGCAAAAGATAGTGTAGACTCACATTTCCCTGTCCCTTCACTCTAAATACAACTAAATACTTTGGAAATAATTAATAAACAAGATAAAAGGATTTTGTAATATGGAAAGAAGGTAGACAGAATAGGGACCTCAAGTTTTAAAGAACAACAATGCTGTGAGTTCCCTGAGTTTTTCTTTTATCTCCAAAATATCCAAGGCTGGGCACCAGGAGGCCTGCAATAGAGAACTGCCAATAGGTATAGAAAAAAGAGTAAAGACAGCTTTCTTTGGCCAAAGTACTAAGAAAAGGGAAGTCCAATTGAGACCTAGTGGGGAGCCCCAACCGCTGCTTCACAACTGGGCCACCAGAGGATGATTTGATCAGGACACAGAGGCAGCTGCAAAGCCCTTGGCAGGCCAACCTCCACTCCAAAACCAGGACATGAGCATGTAGACTGACATGCCCATAGTAGAAGATTCAAAACCCCAGTGGGTCATCCCACCTCCTACTTCACAAAAAGGACACTGGTGGCCTAAAGTGGCATCAGCAAAGCCCAAGCAGACCAACCCAACCCCAGTTCAACACTGGTGGCAACTGCAGACTGGCCTGCCTGCAGTGGAAGCAGTAAACCACTAGGGCAACACAATTCCTGTTCCACACCTGGGCACCACCATCTCCCAGTCCTCTATCTAGTGGCTAGGAGAAGATGCAGTCACAGTGGCTTCTGTCCCAATCCCTGCAGGGGAAAGTGGCCCAATGATAACAGTGGCCTAGGAAAGAGTTTTATGCTCTGGCAAGTGGCACTAATGTAGAATGAACAGAAGCTGCAGCAGCATCAGAAGAATGAAACAGATCAGAATAGCACTGAAATGACTGAAAACTAAAATGTCATAGGACCTAAAGTCCACAGAAGTAGGCAAGGACCCACATTCTAAACTTAAATAGGATGACTGCCTCCTAAAATAGAAGATTTAAATAGGATCAAGAGACTCCTAAAATAGTAACCAAAATACCCAAGATGCAATCAAACATCACTCCTCATACCAAGAAGCAAAAAAACACAATTTTAATGAAAAAAGACAATTAAGTGACACCATTACAGTTATCTGACAACAATTTCAAGGCTGCTATCATAAAAAATGCCTCAAAAGACAATTAAAATTATCTTGAAAAAATACAAAAATCGAAAATCTAAGCAGAGAAAAAGGACTTATTTTTTTAAAAGAACCAAATGGAAATTACAGAACTGAAAAAAAAATAAAATGGCCCAAAATTTTTTTAATTGCTAGATGGACTCAATTCTAGAATAGAGATGAGAGAGAACAGAATCAGTGAAATTGAAGACATATCACAGTTTTCAACTGACCCAGTCTGAACAAAGAGAGAATTGACCCAGTCTGAACAAAGAGAGAAAACAGAGTGGAGAAAAAAGGAAAAAAACAGAGACTTGGGGATCTGTGGAACAATAACAAAATACTTAAGATCTATATCACTGAAGATGCAGAAGGAAATGAAAAAGAATGTGGAGCTGAAAAGGTATTTGAAGAGGAAAGAAAAACAAAGGAAACAAACAGAAAACAAATAATAAAATGGAGACTGGTTATGTCAACAAGATGGTGGAACATGAAACCCCAGACCCTCCTTCCCAAACACAGAGGCACTGATTCAAAAACACAGAGATGAATACCCTTTGTGAGAAATCCAGAAACCAGTTAAAACGCTCCTGCACCCTAGTTGAGTGTGAAAACAGTTGCATCGAATCCAGTAAAAAAAAATTTGTGGCATTTATTTACCATAGTTCCTCTCACTGTCTCAGGGTGGTGCATTCGGGAAAAAATTCCCAGCTTTTGGCTTCTTCCTGAGGAGGGAAAGAAGACAGAAACATATATCCAATGTTCAGATTTTTCAGGGGACTCTCCAAGGGACTGGTCTGTGTCTTGCCTGAATCTGGGCACTGGTGGGAATAGGCGTCAGTTTGGGGGATGCTGAGAACAAGGGTGAAGTTTGGACCAGCATGTGTTCACTTGTCATAGTCCCCCACCACCCAGCTCAACACAGAACAAAGGGGAGAAAATCCTGAACTCCTGGCTTCTCCCTGAGGAGGAAAAGACTTGGAGCATGTGTTCAACATTCAGGCTTTTGGAGGGGCTGGTCACTAGCTCACCTGTCCCAGAATGCTGACAGGACCTGGCATATAATCTAGATGCCTGGAGGCCGCTGAGAACAAAAGAGAACTGGATGGTTTGTTGCTGTTCCAGAGGCACACAATATAGCATACAGCTCAGAGGCCCTCCCTTGGTGAGGGGAGGGGGAGGGAAGAGACGATTGGAGCATGTAATACTCTGGCTTTTTTTGGGAGGTGGGGCTGCCCAAGGAGCTGGTTTCTGTTTCACCAGACTCAGAGAACTGATAGGACCCAGCATACTGGAGAAGACTGGGGACCACTGAGAACAAAAGAGAGCTGGACAGCTTACTGCTGCTCTACAAAACCTGCAGACAGTACCACAGACAGACCTTACAAGGAAGAAGAAATTATTATCTCCTAAAAAAAAATAATCCAGCAAATATCTCCAATAGAGAATTTATATTTACAAGTTGAGAGAAAATATATCCACAGAAAATACTTGAGAGACTACTAGAATCTCTAGGTGGGATGATTGATAAAGGTCTTTCACTGTATAAAGCCAAGAGGTAAAAGAGATGGCTGCTTTTCCAAACGTGCATATCCCAACACAAAGTTATAAAGGCATATGAAGAAACAGGGAAACACAGCCCTACCAAAAAAAAAAAAAAAAAAATCTCCAGAAATTGACCCTAAAGAAAAATATTTATATGAATTACCTGACAAAAACTTCAAAATAACCATTATAAAGGTGTTCAACAAGCTCAGGAAAGATGCATAAATAAGAATAGAATATCAACAAAGAGAAAATATAAAAATGAACTACACAGAAATTTTGGAGCTGAAGAATACCTGAACTAAAAAATTCACTAGAGGGGTTAAAGAGCACACTTGATCAAGCAGAAGAAAAAATCAGCAAATCAAAGAGAAGTCACTTAAAATTATCCAGAGGATCATAAAGAAAAAAGAGTGAAGAAAGCCTAAGGGACTTATATGACAACATCAAATGAACCCATATATGCATTATGGGAGTACCAGAAGGAGAAGAGGGAAAGAAAGGGGCAGAAAGCTTATTTAAAGAAATAATGACACTGATGAAAGAAATTAAAGATGATACAGATGGAGAGATATACCATGTTCTTGGATTGTAAGAATCAACATTGTGAAAATGACTATACTACCCAAAGCAATCTACAGATTCAATGCAATCCCTATCAAACTACCAATGGCATTTTTTACAGAACTAGAACAAAAAATTTCACAATTTGTATGGAAACACAAAAGACCCCAAATAGCCAAAGCAATCTTGAGAAAGAAAAATGGAGCTGGAGGAATCAGCCTCCCTGACTTCAGACTATACTACAAAGCTACAGTAAACAAGACAGTATGGTACTGGCACAAAAATACAAATATAGATCAATGCAACAGGATAGAAAGCCCAGAGGTAAACCCACACACATACGGTCACCTTATTTTTGATAAAGGAGGCAAGAATATACAATGGAGAAAAGACATCCTCTTCAATAAGTGGTGCTGGGAAAACTGGACAGCTACATGTAAAAGAATTAAATTAGAACACTCCCTAACACCATACACAAAAATAAACTCAAAATGCATTAAAGACCTAAATGTAAGGCCAGACACTATCAAACTCTTAGAGGAAAACATAGGCAGAACACTCTATAACATAAATCACAGCAAGATCCTTTTTGACCCACCTCCTAGGAAATGGAAATAAAAACAAAAATAAACAAATGGGACCTAATGAAACTTAAAAGCTTTTGCACAGTAAAGGAAACCATAAACAAGACGAAAAGGCAACCCTCAGAATGGGAGAAAATATTTGCAAATGAAGCAACTGACAAAGGATTAATCTCCAAAATTTACAAGCAGCTCATGCAGCTCAATATCAAAGAAACAAAAAATCCAATCCAAAAATGGGCAGAAGACCTAAATAGACATTTCTCCAAAGAAGATATACAGATTGCCAACAAACACATGAAAGGATGCTCAACATCACTAATCACCACAGAAATGCAAATCAAAACTACAATGAGGTATCACCTCGCACCAGTCAGAATGGCTATCATCAAAAAATCTACAAACAATAAATGCTGGAGAGGGTGTGGAGAAAAGGGAACCCTCTTGCACTGTTGGTGGGAACGTAAATTGATACAGCCACTGTGGAGAACAGTATGGAGGTTCCTTAAAAAACTAAAAATAGAGCTACCATAAGACCCAGCAATCCCACTACTGGGCCTATACCCTGAGAAGACCATAATTCAAAAGGAGTCATGTACCACAATGTTCACTGCAGCTCTATTTACAACAGCCAGGACATGGAAGCAACCTAAGTGTCCACCAACAGAGGAATGGATAGAGAAGATGTCGCACATATATACAATGGAATATTACTCAGCCACAAAAAGAAACGAAATTGAGTTATTTGTAGTGAGGTGGATGGACCTAGAGTCTGTCATACAGAGTGAAGTAA
Organism: Eubalaena glacialis; assembly: GCF_028564815.1. NCBI lineage: Eukaryota > Metazoa > Chordata > Mammalia > Artiodactyla > Balaenidae > Eubalaena > Eubalaena glacialis. The sequence continues at coordinate 58,705,845 of NC_083736.1, read as the reverse complement.
GTCAGAAAGAGAAAAACAAATACCATATGCTAACACATATATATGGAATCTAAAAAAACAAAATGGTTCTGAAGAACCTAGGGGCAGGACAGGAATAAAGATGCAGACGTAAAAATGGACTTGAGGACATGGGGAGGGGGAAGGGTAACCTGGGACGAAGTGAGAGAGTGGCATGGACATATATACACTACAAAATGTAAAATAGATAGCTAGTGGGAAGCAGCTGCATAGCACAGGGAGATCAGCTCGGTGCTTTGTGACCATCTAGAGGGGTGGGATAGGGAGGATGGGAGGGAGACGCAAGAGGGAGGAGATATGGGTATATATGTATATGTATAGCTGATTCACATTGTTATAAAGCAGAAACTAACACACCATTGTAAAGCAACTATACTCTAAGAAAGATGTTAAAAAAAAAAGAAAGAACGGCAAAATTTCTCAAATCTAAGGAAGGAAATGGACATCTACATTCAGAAGCCCGGTGAATTCCAATTATGATGAAGTCAATGTAATCACCCTGAGACAAATTATAATCAAATTGTCAAATATCAAAAAGACAAATATTTTGAAACCATCAAGAGAAAAGAGACCTAAGCAATGGGAGCTCTTATAAAACCATCAGTGGATTTGTCAGCAGAAACCTTGCTGGACAAGAGGGAGTGGGATGATATATTCAAAGTGCTGAAAGGCAAAAATTGCCAACCAAGAATACTATTTCTGGAGAAACTGTCCTTCAAAAAGGAAGGATAAATAAAGACTTTCCTGTATAAACAAAGGCAGAGAGAGTTCATTACCACTAGACTTGCCTTAGAATAAATGCTAAAGGGAGTCCTTCAATATGAAACATAAGAATACTAGAAAGGAACATGAAAGCATAAACTTCACTGGCAAAGGTAAATATAAAAACAAAACAGAATATTATAATACTCTAATGGTGGTATGTAAATCACTTAATTCTGGTATAGAATTTAAAAGACCAAAGTATAAAAAATATAACTATAAAAATGTGTTAATGGATACAGAATACAAATTATGTAGTTTGCGACATCAATAACATAAAGTGTGGCGGGAGAAGAAATAAAAAAGTAGAGGTTCTGTATGCAATTGAAATTGTTTTTGACTTAAAATAGATTGTTATAGCTATAAGATATTTTATATAATTCCCATGGAAATCACAAAAAAAAACTATAAAAATACACAAAAGAAAATGGTAAAAGAATGAAAGCATGTCACTACAAAATGTCAAGTAAACACAAAGGAAAATAGCAAGAGGAAAAGAGGGACAAAAGAGCTACAAACTAGACAGAAAACAATGAACAAAACAGCAATTGTAAGTCCTTCCCTATCAATAATTATTTTAAATATATATGAATTTAACTCTCCAATCAAAATAATAGAGTGGCTGAATGTATTTTAAAAAACCCCAAATCCAACATATACTGTCTACAAGAGACTCATTTTATATTTAAGGCTACATACAGGCTGAAAGTGAAAGAATGGAAAAATATGTTCCATCCAAATGGTAACAAAAAGAGTAGAGGTAGCCATATTTGTATCAAACAAAACAGACTTTAAGTTAAGAACTGTCATAAGAGACAAAGAAGGACATTTATAATGATAAAAGGGTCAATTCAATAGAAATATATAACAATTATAAATATATATGGACCCAACATCAGAGCACCCAAATATATTAAGCAAATGTTGACAGAACTGAAAGGAGAAATAGATAGCAACACAACAATACTAGGATTTTTCAACACTAATAAATAGAACATCCATACAGAAGACCAATAAGGAAACAGAGAACCTGAACAACACTATAGGACACTCTAGAACACTGTGGACCTGTCAGACATATATAAAACCCACATGGAACATTCTCTGGGGTAAATCACATGTTAAGTGACAAAACACGTCTTAATAAGTTTAAGAAGATTGAAAACATATCAAGTATCTATTCTTACCACAATGGAATGAAATTAGAGATGAACAGCGGAAAGAAAGTTGGAAAATTCACAAATATGTAGACATTAATATGCACATTCTTGAGCAATCAATGTGTCAAAAAATAAATCAAAAGGGAAATTAGAGCATCATGTGGTGTAAGAAGTTCCGCCTATTAACCCCCCTTTCTGACAATGAATTAGACACCTATCCATGAACAAAAGAATTGTTGTGGGATCTAGCACCATATACCAATGGACCCAGGAGGAGTCTCGCCCACCTGTGCATCTGGTAATAGGCAGACAGACCTTGGTACAGACTTTGGAACCTGCAGAGCCAGAAAACAGCAAACCTGCCCAGATTCCTCTCACCATGTTTAGGAAAAAACCTGGAGAGTGCTGAACTGGACAGATTCCCACTCACAAGAGAGAAATTGCAGAAGTCCATCCTTCCTGAGGGGAGATTCCAGCATGGCATTGGAGAAAAAAAATGTTCCCCCTACCAAAAATATACTGCATGGGGCTGATTTATCTGGCTGCAGTGATTTCTCCCTCAGGGGAAAAGGAGAACAGTGAGTGAGTGACTGGCTTCCCCAGTTGTGTGGGATGCAGCTGGTGAAACTCATTTTTCTCCAGGAGCACCCAAAGTACTGAGGTGAGACTGGGGGGAGGAAGGATATTGGGAAAGAGGCAGATAAGAATTTCAAAGGGCATTAAAGGGAGCTCAGCAGCAAGCCCGCCCATGAGCCTCTGGGAGTACCACACCCAGGGATCTCGCTTCTGGATCCTCAGGCCCCCAACATGCTGAGTGCTAAACCCACACCTCCTCCCACTCTGAGGCCAGTTCCTGTGTGTGCCTCCATGTGTGGTGCATGATAGAGAGCTCCAATAGACAAGGGAGCACACACAGAAAACAGGCCCCAGTCTATGGGCAAGGGAGAAAGCACAAACTTGAGCTATAGTGCCACTTTCTGGAAAATAAAAGAGAGGTTTCCAGTAGCCAGCCTGATGAGTTGTAAGAGCCAGAGAAGACATAAAACTTAAGAATTCTGCCACAAGAGGGCGCAAGAAGAGTGGAGCAGGTGTACTGATACAAAGAGGGAGAAAACCCAAGATAATAACACCACCATCAAACAGAATACTGCACCCTGAAGGTAACTAATAAAGATTTAAGGATATATCTTCTATTTTAAATGCAAAAGCAGCAATACAAAAGTACAAGGAATGTGAAAAATCAAGGAAATATATCATCACAAAAGGAAAATAATAATTCCCCAATAACAGAGCTAAAAGGCATGAAATTTTGTGATCTAGCTGATAAAGAATTCAAAATTGCTGTTTTAAAGAAACTCAAAGAGCTACAAGAAAACTCAGAAAGACAATTCAACAAGGTCTTGAAAAAATACTTGATCAAAATGAAATAGGAATCATATAAGAGAACCAAATAGAAATTCTGCTGCTGAAGTACACAATAAATGAAATTAAAAATGCAATAGAGAGCATCTGCAGTACAATAGAGCAAATGGGAGACTGAGTAAGTTAGTTAGAGGATAGGAATTTTGAATTAACCCAGTTAGAGGTGAACAAAGAAAAAGAGAATGAAAAAGACCAAGGAAAGCCTACATGGTATATTGGATTCCAGTAAAAGAACAAATATTAGAATAATCAAGAATCTTAAGAAGAGAGGAAGAAAGGAGCAGAAAATTTATTTAAAGAAATAATAGTCAAGAACTTCCCAAACCTGGGGAGAGAACTGGACATCCAAATACATAAAACGAATACAGGCATACCTCATTTTATTGTGCTTCACTTTATGGCACTTTGCAGATACGATGTATTTTACAAACTGAAGGTTTGTGGCAACCCTGCGTTGAGCATGTCTATTGGTGCCACTTTCCCAGCAGCATTTGCTCACTTTGTTTCTCTGTGCCACATTTTGGTAATTCTTGCAATATTTCAAAGTTTTTCATGATTATTGTATTTTTTAGGGTGATCTGTGATTAGTGATCTTTGATTGTTTCTATTGTAATTGTATTGGAGCACTACAAACTGCACCCACATAAGGCAGAGAACTTAACTGATAAATGTTGTGTGTGTTCTGACTGCTCTACCATCCAGCCGTTCCCCTTTCTCTTCCTCTCCTCAGGCCTCCCTATTCCTTGAGACATATCAATATTTAAATTAGGCCAATTAATAACCCTACAATGGCCTCTAAGTGAAAGGAAGAGTTGCACATCTCTCACTATAAATCAAAAGCTAGAAATGATTAAGCTTAGTGAGGAAGGCATGTTGAAAGTTGAGATAGGCCAAAAGCTAGGCCTTTTGTGACAAACAGTTAGCCAAGTTGTGAATGTGAAGGAAAAATTCTTGAAGCAAATTAAAAGTGCTACTCCAGTAAACACATGGATGATAAGTGAAATAACCTTATTGTTGATGCGGAGAAAGCTTCCTTAAGCCAAAGCCTAATCCAGCACAACGCCCTAACTCTCTAAAATTCTATGAATGCTGAGAGAGGTAAGGAAGCTGCAGAAGAAAATTTTGAGGGTGGCAGGGGTTGGTTCATGAGGTTTAAGGAAAGAAGTCATCTACATAACATCAAAATGCAAGGTGAAGCTGCAAGTGCTGATGGAGAAGCTGCAGCAAGTTACCCAGAAGATCTAGCTAAGATACTTAATGAAGGTGGTTACCTACCCTAAGCAACAGATTTTCAATGTAGACAAAACAGCTCTATATTGGAAGATGTCATCTAGGACTTTCATAGCTAGATAGGAGATGTCAATGCCTGACTTCAAAGATTCAAAGAACAGGCTAACTGTCGTAAGGGGGTAATGCAGCTGGTGACTTTAAGTTGAAGCCATTCCCAAAATCCCAGGGCCCTTAAGAATCATGCTAAATATACTCTGCCTGTGCTCTATAAATGGAACAACGAAGTCTGGATGACAGCACATCTGTTTACAATATGGTTTACTAAATACTTCAAGCCCAATGTTGAGACATACTAATCAGAAAAAAAGATTCCTTTCAAAATATTACTGCTCATTGACAATGCACCTGGTCACCCAAGAGCTCTGCTGGAGATGTACAATGAGATTTACATTGTTTTCATGCCTGCTAACACAATACCTCTTCTGCAGCCCAAGGATTAAGGAGTAATTTCAACTTTCAAGTCTTATTATGTAAGAAATACATTTCATAAGGCTACAGCTACCATAAATAGCGATTCCTCTGATGGAACTAAGAAATGCAAATTGAAAGCCCTCTGGAAAGGATTCACGATTCTAGATGCCATTAAGAACATTCAGAGGAGCTTCAAGATGGCAGAAGAGTAAGACATGGAGATCACCTTCCTCCCCACAAATACATCAGAAATACATCTACATGTGGAACAACTCCTACAGAACACCTACTGAACGCTGGCAGAAGACCTAAGACCTCCCAAAAGGCAAGAAGCTCCCCCATGTACCTGGGTAGCGCAAAAGAAAAAATAAAAAAGAGAGCCAAAAGAATAGGGACGGGACCTGCACCAGTGGGAGGGAGCTGTGAAGGAGGAAAGGTTTCCACACACTAGGAAGGCTCTTCGTGGGCGGAGTTTGCGGGTGGCGGAGGGGGAAAGCTTCAGAGCCACGGAGGAGAGCACAACACAGGGGTGCGGAGGGCAAAGTGGAGGGATTCCTGCAGAGAGGTTCGGTGCTGATCAGCACTCACCAGCCCGAGAGGCTTGTCTGCTCACCCGCCGGGACAAGTGGGGGCTGGGAGCTCAGGCTCCAGCATCGGTAGCATCCCAGGGAGAGGACTGGGGTTGGCTGTGTGGACACAGCCTGAAGGGGCTAGGGCGCAACAGCTAGCCAGGAGGGAGTCTGGGAAAAAGTCTGGAGCTTCCAAAGAGGCAAGAGACTTTTTCTTGCCTCTTTGTTTCCGTGTGCGCAAGGAGAGGGGATTAAGAGCACTGCTTAAAGGAGCTCCAGAGACGGGCGCAAGCCACGGCTATCAGCACGGACCCCAGAGACGGGCATGAGACGCTAAGGCTGCTGCTGCAGCTACCAAGAAGCTTGTGTGCAAGCACAGGTCACTATCCACACCTCCCCTCCTCGGAGTCTGTGCAGCCCCCCACTGCCAGGGTCCCGTGATCCAGGGACAACTTCCCCGGGAGAACACACGGCACGCCTCAGGGTGGTGCAATGTCACGACTGCCTCTGCCGCAGCAGGCTCGCCACGCATCCCGTGCCCCTCCCTCACCCTGGCCTCAGTGAGCCAGAGCCCCTGAATCAGCTGCTCCTTTAACCCCGTCCTGTCTGAGCGAAGAACAGAGGCCCTCAGGAGACCTACATGAAGAGGCGGGTCCAAATCCAAAGCTGAACCCCAGGAGCTGTGCGAACAAAGAAGAGAAAGGGAAATTTCTCCCAGCAGCCTCAGGAGCAGTGGATTAAATCTCCACAATCAACTTGATGTACCCTGCATCTGTGGAACACCTGAATAGACAATGAATCATCCCAAATTGAGGAGGTGGACTTTGGGAGCAACGATGTATATATTTTTTTCCCTTTCTGTGAGTGTGTATGTGTATGCTTCTGTGTATGATTTTGTCTGTATAGCATTCTTTTACCATTCGTCCTAGGGTTCTGTCTGTCCGTTTTGTTTGTTTCTTTGTTTGTGTGTTTTTAGTATAGTTTTTAGCACGTGTTATTATTGGTGGATTTGTGTTTTGGTTTGGTAGCTCTCTTTTTTCTTTCTTTTTTTAATTACTTTTCAAAAAAATTTTTAAATAATTATTTTTTATTTTAATAACTTTATTTTATTGTTTTTTGCTTTATTTTACTTTTTTCTTTCTTTCTTTCTTTTCTCCATTTTATTCAGAGCCATGTGGATGACAGGCTCTTGGTGCTCCAGCCAGGCGTGAGGGAAGTGCTGCTGAGATGTGAGAGCCAAGTTCAGGACACTGGTCCACAAGAGACCTCCCAGCTCCACGTAATATCAAACGGTGAAAATCTCCCAAAGATCTCCATCTCACGGCCAAGACCCAGCTGCACTCAATGACCAGCAAGCTACAGTGCAGGACACTATGTGCCAAACAACTAGCAAAACAGGAACACAACACTATTCATTAGCAGAGAGGCTGCCTAAAATCATAACAAGGCCACAGACACCACAAAACACACTACCAGACGTGGACCTGCCCACCAGAAGACAACATCCAGCCTCATCCACAATAACACAGGCACTACTATCCTCCACCAGAAAGCCTACACAACCCACTGAACCAACCTTAGCCACTGGGGACAGAAACCAAAAACAACGGGAACTACGAACCTGCAGCCTGTGAAAAGGAGACCCCAAACACAGTAAGATAAGCAAAATGAGAAGACAGAAAAACACACAGCAGATGAAGGAGCAAGGTAAAAGCACATCAGACATAACAAATGAAGAGTAAATAGGTAGTCTACCTGAAAAAGAATTCAGAATAATGATAGTAAAGATGATCCAAAATCTTGGAAACAGAATAGACAAGATGCAAGAAACATTTAACAAGGACCTAGAAGAATTAAAGAAGAACCAAGCAATGATGAAAAACACAATAAATGAAATTAAAAATACTCTAGAAGGGATCAATAGCAGAATAACTGAGGCAGAAGAACGGATAAGTGACCTGGAAGATAAAATAGTGGAAATAACTACTGCAGAGCAGAATAAAGAAAAAAGAAAGAAAAGAACTCAGGACAGTCTCAGAGACCGCTGGGACAACATTAAACACACCAACATTCAAATTATAGGGGTCCCAGAAGAAGAAGAGAAAAAGAAAGGGACTGAGAAAATATTTGAAGAGATTATAGTTGAAAACTTCCCTAATATGGGAAAGGAAATAGTTAATCAAGTCCTGGAAGCACTGACAGTCCCATACAGGATAAATCAAAGGAGAAACACGCCAAGACACATATTAATCAAACTATCAAAAATTAAATTTAAAGAAAACATATTAAAAGCAGCAAGGGAAAAACAACAAATAACACACAAGGGAATCCCCATAAGGTTAACAGCTGATCTTTCAGCAGAAACTCTGCAAGCCAGAAGGGAGTGGCAGGACATATTTAAAGTGATGAAGGAGAAAAACCTACAACTAAGATTACTCTACCCAGCAAGGATATCACTCAGATTTGATGGAGAAATTAAAACCTTTACAGACAAGCAAAAGCTGAGAGAGTTCAGCACCACCAAACCAGCTTTACAACAAATGCTAAACGAACTTCTCTAGGCAGGAAACACAAGAGAAGGAAAACACCTACAATAACAAACCCAAAACATTTAAGAAAATGGGAATAGGAACACACATATTGATAATTACCTTAAATGTAAATGGATTAAATGCTCCCACCAAAAGACACAGACTGGCTGAATGGATACAAAAACAAGACCCGTATATATGCTGTCTACAAGAGACCCACTTCAGACCTAGGGACACATACAGACTGAAAGTGAGGGGATGGAAAAAGATATTCCATGCAAATGGAAATCAAAAGAAAGCTGGAGTAGCAATTCTCATATCAGACAAAATAGACTTTAAAATAAAGACTATTCCAGGAGACAAAGACGGACACTATATAATGATCAAGGGATCGATTCAAGAGTAAGGTATAACAATTGTAAATATTTATGCACCCAACATAGGAGCATCTCAATACATAAGGCAAATACTAACAGCCATAAAAGGGGAAATCGACAGTAACACAATCATAGTAGGGGACTTTAACAACCCACTTTCACCAATGGACAGATCATCCAAAATGAAAATAAATAAAGAAACACAGGCTTTAAATGGTACATTAAACAAGATGGACTTAATTGATATTTATAGGACATTCCACCTAAAAACAACAGAATAAACATTTTTCTCAAGTGCTCATGGAACATTCTCCAGGATAGATCATATCTTGGGTCACAGATCAACCCTTGGTAAATTTAAGAAAATTGAAATCGTATCAAGTATCTTTTCCGACCACAATGCTATGAGACTAGATATCAATTACAGGAAAAGATCTGTAAAAAATACAAACACATGGAGGCTACACAAAACACTACTTAAAAACGAAGTGATCACTGAAGAAATCAACGGGGAAATCAACAAATACCTAGAAACAAATGACAATGGAGACATGACGACCCAAAACCTATGGGATGCAGCAAAAGCAGTTCTAAGAGGGAAGTTTATAGCAATACAAGCCTACCTCAAGAAACAGGAAACATCTCGAATAAACAACCTCAACTTGCACCTAAAGCAATTAGAGAAAGAAGAACAAAAAAACCCCAAAGTTAGCAGAAGGAAACAAATCATAAAGATCAGATCAGAAGTAAACGAAAAAGAAATGAAGGAAACAATAGCAAAGATCAATAAAACTAAAAGCTGGTTCTTTGAGATGATAAACAAAATTGATAAACCATTAGCCAGATTCATTAAGAAAAAGAGGGAGAACACCCAAATCAATAGAATTAGAAATGAAAAAGGGGAAGTAAAAACTGACACTGCAGAAATACAAAGGATCATGAGAGATTACTACAAGCAACTCTATGCCATAAAATGGAAAACCTGGAAGAAGTGGACAAATTCTGAGAAATGCACAACCTTCCGAGACTGAACCAGGAAGAAATAGAAAATATGAACAGACCAATCACAAGCACTGAAATTGAAACTGTGATTAAAAATCTGCCAACAAACAAAAGCCCAGGACCAGATGGCTTCACAGGCGAATTCTACCAAACATTTAGAGAAGAGCTAACACCTATCCTTCTCAAACTCTTCCAGAATATTGCAAAGGAAGGAACACTCCCCAACTCATTCTACGAGGCCACCATCACCCTGATACCAAAACCAGACAAAGATGTCACAAAGAAAGAAAACTACAGGCCAATATCACTGATTAACATAGATGCAAAAATCCTCAACAAAATACTAGCAAACAGAATCCAACAGCACATTAAAAGGATCATACACCATGATCAAGTGGGGTTTATCCAGGAATGCAAGGGTTCTTCAATATACGCAAATCAATCAATGTGATACACCATATCAACAAATTGAAGGAGAAAAACCATATGATCATCTCAATAGATGCAGAGAAAGCTTTTGAAAAAATTCAACACCCATTTATGATAAAAGCTGCAGAAAGTAGGCATAGAGGGAAATTTCCTCAACATAATAAAGGGCATCTATGAAAAACCCACAGCCAACATCGTCCTCAATGGTGAAAAACTGAAACCATTTCCACTAAGATCAGGAACGAGACAAGGTTGCCCACTCTCACCACTATTATTCAACATAGTTTTGGAAGTTTTAGCCACAGCAATCAGAGAAGAAAAAGAAATAAAAGAATCCAAATTGGAAAAGAAGAAGTAAAGCTGTCACTGTTTGCAGATGACATGATACTATACACAGAGAATCCTAAAGATGCTACCAGAAAACTACTAGAGCTAATCAATGAATTTGGTAAAGTAGCAGGATACAAAATTAATGCACAGAAATCTCTTGCATTCCTATACACTAATGATGAAAAATCTGAAAGTGAAATTAAGAAAACACTCCCATTTATCATTGCAACAAAAAGAATAAAATATCTAGGAATAAACCTACCTAAGGAGAGAAAAGATCTGTATGCAGAAAATTAAAAGACACTGATGAAAGAAATTAAAGATGATACATATAGATGGAGAGATATACCATGTTCTTGGATTGGAAGAATCAACATTGTGAAAATGACTCTACTACCCAAAGCAATCTACAGATTCAATGCAATCCCTATCAAACTACCGCCGGCATTTTTCCCAGAACTAGAACAAAAAATTTCACAATTTGTATGGAAACACAAAAGACCCCGAATAGCCAAAGGAATCTTGAGAAAGAAAAATGGAGCTGGAGGAATCAGGCTCCCTTACTTCAGACTATACTACAAAGCTACACTAATCAAGACAGTATGGTACTGGAACAAAAACAGCAATATAGATCATTGGAACAGGATAGAAAGCCCAGTGGTAAACCCATGCCATATGGTCACCTTATCTTTGATAAAGGAGGCAAGAATATGCAATGGAGAAAAGACAGCCTCCTAAATAAGTGGTGCTGGGAAAACTGGACAGCTACATGTAAAAGAATGAAATCACAACACTCCCTAACACCAAACAAAAAATAAACTCAAAATGGTTTAAAGACCTAAATGGCAGGCCAGACACCATAAAACTCTTAGAGGAAAACATAGGAAGAACACTCTTTGACATAAATCACAGCAAGATCCTTTCTGACCCACCACCTTGAGAAATGGCAATAAAAACAAAAATAAACAAATGGGACCTAATGAAACTTAAAAGCTTTTGCAGAGCAAAAGAAACCATAAACAATACGAAAAGACAATCCTCAGAATGGGAGAAAAATTTGCAAATAAAGCAACTGACAAAGGATTAATCTCCAAAGTATACAAACAGCTCATGCAGCTCAATATCCAAAAAACAAACCACCCAATCCAAAAATGGTCAGAAGACCTAAATAAACATTTCTCCAAAGAAGATATACAGCTGGCCAGCAAACACATAAAAGGATGATCAACATCACTAATCATTAGAGAAATGCAAATCAAAACTACAATGAGGTATCACCTCATACCGATCCGAATGGCCATCATCAAAAAATTTACAACCAATAAATTCTGGAGAGGGTTTGGAGAAAAGGGAACCCTCTTGCACTGTTGGTGGGAATGTAAATTGATACAGCCACTATAGAGAACAGTATAGAGTTTCCTTAAAATACTAAAAATAGAAGTACCATGTGACCCAGCAATCCCACTATTGGGCATATACCCTGAGAAAACCATAATTCAAAAAGAGTCATGTACCACAATGTTCATGGCAGCTGTATTTAGAATACCTAGGAAATGGAAGCAACCTAAGTGTCCATCAACAGATGAATGGATAAAGAAGATGTGGCACATATATACAATGGAATATTACTCAGCCATAAAACAAAACGAAATTGAGTCATTTGTAGTGAGGTGGATGGACCTAGATACTGCCATAAAGAGTGAGGTAACTCAGAAAGAGAAAAACAAATACCGTATGCTAACACATATATATGGAATCAAAAGAAAATGGATCTGAAGAACCTAGGGGTAAGACAGGAATAAAGACACAGATGTAGAGAATGGACTTGAGGACATGGGGAGGGGGAAGGGTAAGCTGGGACGAAGTGGGAGAGTAGCACTGACATATATACCTTACCAAATGTAAAACTGATAGATAGTGGGAAGCAGCTACATAGCACAGGGAGATCAGCTTGTTACTTTGTTACCACCTAAAGGGGTGGGACAGGGAGGGTGGGAGGGAGATGCGAGTGGGAGGAGATATGGGGATATATGTATATGTATAGCTGATTCACTTTGTTATACAGCAGAAACTAACACAACATTGGAAAACAATTATACTCCAATAAAGATGTTTAAAAAAAAAAAGAAATACATAGGATCATAAGAGACTACTAGGAACAGTATATGCCAACCAATTGGATAACCTATAAGAAATGGATAAATTTCCCAAAACATACAACCTACCAAGATTGACTCAGGAGGAAACAGATAATGTGATCAGACCAATAATTATTAAGGAGACTGAATCAGTAATCAAAAGCCTCCCAACATAGAAAACCCCAGGATCAGATGGTTTCATTGGTTAAATCTACCAAATGTTAAAAGAAAAATTAATACCAATCCTTCTCAGACTCTTCCAAAAAATTGAAGAGGAAGGAACACTTTTAAATTCATTTTACAAGGCCAGCATTACCCTGATACCAAAGTTAGATTAGGAGTCTACAAGTAAATAAAACTATAGACCAATATCCCTGATGAATACAGACACAACAATTCTCAACAAAATATTAGCAAACTGATCTCAACAATACATTAAAAGGATTATACATCATAATCAAGTGGGATTTATCCCTGTAAAGCAAGGATGGTTCAATTATGCAAATCAATAAAGGTGATACACCATATTAGCAGAAAATAAAAAATTATATGATTATCCCTGAAGAGGCAGAAAAATCATTTGTCAATATACAATATGTGTTCATAACTAAAACCCTCAATGAACTGGGTATAGAAGGAACATACTTCAGTATAATAAAGGCCATATGACAAACCCACAGCTAACATTATACTCAACAGTGAAAATTTGAAAGCTTTTCCTCTAATATCAGGAAAAAGCCAAGGATTCCCACTCAGACCACTCTTATTCAACATAGTACGGTCAGTCCTCACTAGAGAGCAATTTAGCAAGACAAAAATAAATAAATAAATAAATAGAAAAATAAATAAATAATAAACATCCAAATTGGAAAGGAAAAAGGAAAATTGTCATTACCTGCAGATGATATGATATCATACTTAGAAAAAGTCTAATGAGTCAACCATAAAATTATTTGAACTAATCAACAAACTCAGTAAAGTTGCAGGATATAAAATCAACACACAGAAATCAGTTTTTTTTTCCTTTACAGTAACAACAAAACATCTGGAAAAAAAGATAACTAAGCCATTCACAACATCATCAAAAACAATAAAATACAGTTGACCCTTGAACAAAGTGGGGGTTGGGGAGCTGATGCTCTGTGCAGCCAAAAATCTGCATATAACTTAGAGTTATATGCTCTCCATGTATGTGGTTCCCCTGTACCCCCTGTTCCACATCCATGGATTCAACCAATTGTGGGTTATGTAATACTGTAGTATTTACTATTGAAAAAAAAATCCATGTATAAGTGGACCAGCACAATTCAAACCCATGTTGTTCAAGGGTCAACTGTCTTTAGAAGATATCTGTACAATGAATATTACAAGACCTTGATGAAAACAATTGAAAAGACACAAACAAATGGAAAGACATCCTGTGTTCATGGATCCGAAGAATTAATATCATTAAAATGCCCAACTATCCAAAGCCTTCTGTAGATTAAATGGAATCCTTATCAAAATTCCAATGGCATTTTTTAACCAGAATAGAAACAATCGTAAAATTTGCATGGAACCACAAAAGACTCCAAATAGCCAAAGCAATCATAAGAAAAAAGAACAAAGATGGAATCATCACACTTCCTGATTTCAAACTATACTACAAAGTTATAATAAAACGGTATGGGACTGACTAGCATAAAATAGACACACAGAGCAACTGAATACAATTGGGAGCCCAGAAATAAACCCCACATATATGTTCAACCAATATTTGACAAGGGTGCCAAGAACACTCAATGACAAAAGGATGGTCTCTTCAACAAATGGTATTAGGAAAACTGGATAATCAGATGCAGAAAAATTAAACTGGATCCCTGTCTTACACCACTCACAAAAATTAACTCAGAATGGGATAAAAATTTAAACATAAGACCTGATACCATAAAACTCCTAGAAGAAAACATAGGGAAGAAACTCCTTAACATTGGACAGGGCAATGTTTTTTGGTATTACACCAAAAGCACAAGCAACAAAAGCAGAAATCAACAAGTAGAACTACATCAAATATAAAAGCTACACAGCAAAAGTAACAATCAAAAAAATGAAAAGGCAACCTATGGAGTGGGAGAAAATATTTGCAAAGCATATACAAGATAAGGAGTTAACATCCAAAGTATATAAAGAATTCATACAACTCAGTGTAAAAAAGAAATCCAATACAAAATGAGCAAAGGAACTAAATAGACATTTTTCCAAAGAAGACATACAAATGGTTAATAGGTACATGAAAAGATGTTCAACATCACTAATCATCAGGGAACTGCAAATCCAAACCACAATGAGATATCACCTCATACCTAATAGAATGGTTACCATCAAGAAGATAAGAGATGTGTTGGCGAGGATGCGGTAAAAAGGGCACCTTTGTACACTGTTGGTAGGAACATAATTTATTTCAGCTACTATGGAAAGTAATATGGAGATTTCTCAAAAAATTAAAAATAGAACTACCATTTCAAGTCCACTAATGAGTATATATCCAAAGGAAATGAAAACAAGATATTAAAGAAATATATGCACTCCCATGTTTACTACAGCATTATTCACAATAGACAAGATATGGAGACAACCTAAGTATCTGTTAACAGGTTACTGGATATAGAAGCTATAAATATAAATATAAATATATATCAATACATACACACATATACACACACACACACACACACACAATGAAACATTATTCAGCCATGGGAAAGGAGGAAATCCTGCCACTTGCAGCAACATGAATGGACATTGAGGACATTATGCTAAGTGAGATAAGTCAGACAGAGAAAGACAAATACTGTATGATATCACTTATATGTAGAATCTAAAGAAGCCACCTCATAGAAACAGAGTAGAATCATGGTTCCCAGAGGCTAGCGGTAGGGAAGTGGGGATACATTTTTTAAGGGTACAAACTGGGAACAAGTGAGTAAATAAGTCCTAGAGTGCCAATATATAGCATAGTGATTATAATCAACAATATTATATTGTAAACTTCAAAGTTTCTAAGAGACTAGATCTTAATTGTTCCCACCACACACACACACACACACAAATGGTAATTATGTGACATGATATAGGTGTTAGCTAACGCTATGGTAATAATCATATTGAACACATAAATGTATCAAATCAACATGTTGTACAACTGAAACTTACACAGTGTTATATGTCAATTATATTTCAATTAAAAAAACAAACTTAAGATGGTTTTAAGAGTGAAAAAAGGGAAATAAGAAAGTATCTTAAGACAAATGAAAATGAAAACACAACATAGCAAAACGCGAGATTCAGTAAAAGCAGTAATAAGAGAGAATTTTATACCAGTATTCACTGACATTAAAAAAGAAGAAAGATTTCAAATAATCGGCATAACTTTACATCTCAGGGAACTATAAAAAGAACAAACTATGCCAAAGTTAGCAGAAGGAAGTAAATAATAAATATCAAAGCAGAAATAAATGAAACAGAGAATAGAAAACAATTAAGAGTTGGTTCTTTTGAAATGAAAACAAAATTTTAAAACCTTCAGCTAGAGTAACTACGGAAAATAGAAAGAAGAATCAAATAAATAAAAAAAGAAATTCAAGAGGTGACATTAAAACCAAAACTGATATCACATAAATTAAAAGTATTACAAGAGATCATAGGGGACTACTATAAACAATAACATGCCAACAAACTGGATAACCTGGAAGAAATGGATAAATTGCTAAAAACATACAACCTACCAAGACTAAATCAGGAATATATTGATAATCTGAACAGACCTATAACTAGTAAGGAGAGTAAATGAATAATCAAAAATGTTCCAACAATGAAAAGCCTAGGACCAGATGGTTTCATGATGAACTCTACCAAACATTAAAGAAGAACAGCAGTCCTTTTCAAACTCTTTCAAAAAATCTAAAAGGAGGAAACACTTGCAAATGCAATTTATGAGGCCAGCATTACCGTGATACCACAGGCGTAAAAAGATACTAGAAGAAAGAAAACCAATATCCCTGATGAATACAGATGCAAAAATCCTAAACAAAATATTAGCAAACTGAATTCAATAGAACATTAAAAGGATCATACAACACAAACAAGTGGAATTTATCCCTGGGATTCAAGGATAGTTCAACAGAGGAAAATCAATGTGATATATCACATTAACAGAACAAAGGAAAAAATATGATTATCTCATAGATGCAGAAAAAGCATTTGACAAATTTCAACACTCTTTTATTATAAAAATACTCAACAAATTAGGAATGGAAGGAAATTACCTCAGCATAATAAAGGTTGTATATAAAAATCCCACAGTAACATCATACTCAAGAGTAAAAAACCTGAAAGCTTTTTTTCTAAGTTTAGGAACAAGGCAAGGATGCCCACTTTCACCACGTAAATTCAACATAGTATTGAAGACTACTGCTGGCTAGATCAATTAGGCAAGTAAAAGAAATTTAAAAGGCATCGAAATCAGTTCAGGACACAAAATCAACATTAAAAAACCAGCTGCATTTCCATACACTAACAATGAACAATCTGATAGAAAATTAAGAACATATTTGCAATTACAACAGCATCAAAAAGAAAAAAAATAATTAGGAAAAATTTAATCAAGGAGTCTAAAGACTTGTACACTGAAAACCAAAAAACATTGCTGGAAGAAATTAAAGATGACATAAATAATTGTAAAGACATCTCGTGTTCATGGATTGGAAGGCTTAATATAGTTAAAATGTCCACACTACCCAAAGCAATCTATAGATTGAATGCAATCCCTATCAAAATCCCAATGGCATTTTTTACAGCAAACAGAACAAAATTGAAGGCTTCACATTTCCTGTTTTCAAAACATATTACAAAGCTACACTAATTAAAACAGTATAGCATAAAGACAAACATATAGACCTATGGAAGAGTACGGAGAGCCCAGGAACAAACTCACCTATATACTGTCAACCGTCTTTGACAGGGTAGCAAGAACACACAATGGGGAAAGGACAGTCTCTTCAGTAAATGATATCGGAAAACTGAATGTCCACATGCAAAAGAATGAAACTGGACACTTAGCACATATCATACACAAAAATCAACTCAAAATGGATTAAAGACTTAAATGTAAGACCTGAAACCATAAAACTCCTGAAAGGAAACATAGAGGAAAAGCTTCATAATATTGATCTTATAAATGATTTCTTGGATATGACACCAAAAGTACAGGGCAACAAAAGCAAAAATAGACAAATGGGAGTATGTCAAACTAAAAAGCAGATTCACAGAAAAACAGATGATCAACAGAGTGAAAAATCAACATATGGAATGGGAGAAAATATTTGCAAGCCATATTTCTGATAAGGGGTTAATTTCCAAAATATATAAGAAACTCCTACAACTCAATAGTAATCAATCAATCAATCAATCAATCTTAATTTTAAAAAAATGACCCGAATAAACATTTTTCCCAAAGAAGACATACAAGTTGCCGAGATGTATATGAAAAGATGGTCAAACATTGCTAATTACCAAGGAAATGCAAACCAAAACCACATGAAGATATTACCTCACACCTGTTTGGATGGCCATTATAATAAAAGAAAAAAAAAGGGAAAATAACAATTGTTGGAGAGAATGTTTAGAAACTAGAACCCTTGTACCATGTTGGTGGCAATGTAAAACAGTGCAGTTGCTAAGGAAAACAGCATGGAGGTTCCTTAAAACTTTTTCTGAATACTACCATATGATCTAACAATCCCACTTCCAGGTATTTGTCCAAAAGTAGTGAAAATGGGATCACTACGAGATATTTGCACTCCCATGTTCACTGCTGCATTATTTACAATAGTCAAGAGGTGGCAACAACCTAAATGTCCATTGATGAATACATAGATAAAGAAAATATGGTAAATACATACAATGGAATATTATTCAGCCTTAAAAAATAAGGAAATCCTGTTATGTGCTACAACATTGACAAATCTTAAGGACATTATGCTAAGTGAAATAAACCAGTCACAGAAGGACAAATAGTGCATGATTCTACCTATATAAGGTATCTAAAGTAGTCCAAAGTAGTCAGACTCACAGAAGCAAAAAGTAGAATGGTGGTTGCCAACAGCTCGGAGGAGGGAAAAATGGGGAGTTACTGTTAAATGAGTATAGAGTTTCAGTCATACAAGATGAGAAAGTTCTAGAGATCGCCTGTATAATACTGAACTCTTAAAATTTTGTTAGGAGGGTAGATCTCATGTTATGTGTATCTTACCACAATTTTTAAAAATTGAAGAAGTAGTCCTAACATATCAATAATTATTTTAACATATAAATAACTTAAATTCACCAATTAAAATACAGAGATTGGCAAAGTGGATTTAAAAAAAACATGGTCCAGTATATGCTGTCTGCAAGAAATTCACTTCAAACAAAGACATGTGTAGGTTGAAAGTAAATGGATGGGAAAAAAAGATATACTATTGAAGCATGACTCTTTAAGAAAGCACTTTTGCATAAAGTAGACATCAGAGCAAGGAAAATTAGTAGAAATAAAAAGGAACATTATACCACATTCATGAAATAACATAATTACAGAGATAGAGAACAGATTAGAGGTCAGGGTTAGGGAAAAGGGCAAAGGAGGTGAGTGTGGCTTTATAAAGGGTTAGAATGAGAGAGCCTTGTGATGCTACAGTTAAGTGTTTTGAAGTGGCAGTGATTACATGAAGCTGCACATACACATACACACACAAGTGCTTATATAAGTGGGGAAATATGAATAAGATCAATGTCAGTTTTCTGGGTTTTGATATTGTACTATAATTATGCACCATAGCACTGGGGGAGGCTGCGTGAAGGGTACACAGGATCTCCCTATACATTTATTGCAACTTCCTATGCATCTAAAATTATTTCAAAAATATATGTATTTATGTATATGTACACGTGTGTACACACACACACACATACACACATTACACTGGTCTCCTTGCTGTTTCTTGAACATGTCAAGCAAGCTCCCACATCAGGGCCTTTGCAAATTCTGTTCTCTCTGCCTGAAATGTTCTTCTTCTTGATATTCACATGTCCTGCTTCATTCATGTCTCGCACCTTCCCTGACTAGTGTTATTTAAAACAGTATCATTTATTATTCTTTATCTCCTTATTTATCTTGGTTTATCAACCTCACAGCCCTTATTACTCTGATGTTATATATTATATATTATTTGTTTATTCACTGTCTGCATCATCCTCTAGAATGCAAACTCCACTGAGTGCAGGAACTTTGTTCTGTCCATCACTGTATCCCCAGTGCCTAAAACAGAGCTGGGTACATAGCAGATATTCAATAAATAAACGCTAAGTGAATGAATAGATCAAAAGGGGAAAAACAGATTCAGTTTATAATCTAGATTTCCCCATAGACAAAATATCATATTTATATGACTGTTTCTTTAAGCCTAATAACATTAAACCATATAGTCCAATTATTTGCTCTTCCAAATCACCCTCTGTTTTTATGCTTCTTTTAAAAAGTTACTTTTGAAAAAAAAAAAAAAGGGTGTAACCCATGGACTTCTGGTGTTTTCTGCTTCATTGTAATGACGTGGGAGAATTATTTTGATTTTCCTCTATATTTACTTTGCTTAGACAAAAATATTAATCAAATATTACTTTATATTTTATGAGGGTTTTTTTTTAAGTGTATTAAAATTTTATTGGATACTCTGGTTACCTGGCTGGTAACATTTAGGAACAACTAGAAACCAGAAACCTAGGATTCAGTCATAGCTTCTCATATGACCTTCAATAATTTTTTAAAATCATCCCTGGGCCTCAAATTTCTTCTCCTTAATATGAAGAGACTAGGTAATATATCTAATGTTCCTTCTTGTTCTATGAATGAAGATAAGCATATGGCAAATGTTCTCTATTTCTGATTATACTCCATGGTAGATACCATCTGAGATTCTGTTCAGCCCACAACCTCCCTTTCTGTAGGAACTTTATGTCCCTTCATAGGGTTGGGGCCTAATAGCCATGTGTATACCACATGATCTTGCCCCTCCAGCAGTAGATAATCAAATCCTGGGTTGACATCTGGTCCAAACTGGGTCAATCAAAAATGGGAATTGGGATTCAGAAATGCTAATGAGTCTCTGCTGATTGCCTGCATTTAGAACATGTAAACTTGGGAGCTCTAGGGTAAGCCCTGTTTGGCTAGGTGCTGAGGGAGTGAGAAGAATAAAGCATACAAGCTGAAAGAAACAGAGATAAACAGGAGACCCTTAGGTTCCAGGGATGGGGAGGGAGGAGAGAAAGAGGGTGGAAAGCTCCCATAGCCATTGACAGCTTTTCATTCCTAGTTATACTCCCTCATGTGCCTGGACTCTTGTATCTTTAATATAAATTACTTTTTTGTTTTCACTTAGTTTGAAGTACATCTTTGTTATTTGCAACCAACAATCCTTAATCAAGATGGACACAATTGGGTCAGTGATCAACAAACAAAATTATGCACAACTTAAAGCTCTAGACATGTATGCAAAGTATCCTTGCCCCAGTTTCATTACATACTTGAATTAATCCTTAGTTAATTAGAAAATTCATTAACCAAGATATTTTATTCAATAGCCTTTAGTTAACTGAAGTCTCTGGGACTACCTGGATTAAAAACATTCATAATCAAACGGAAATACAACAATTACCTTCCAAAATCAAATGGTTTTAAAATATTTTCTAAGCTTCTGCCCCCTTCTGTTATTGCAGACTACTAATAATTAAACAGATTTCACTAGTTCCTATTGTGCATTGGATGTTTGGCTATGAAAAAAGTGTTACATGAATGCTCAGTCTCTATTCCTCTCATCCATAATGGCAAAGGAAGCAGGAGATGGAGAGAGTTCTAATTAGTTAAAAAATTCCAGAGAGTTAATTTTTTATTCTAGTTGATCCAATGACCTCTGTGTTATTGCCTCCTTTGCTCTTACTCCTAAAATCTAAGATCTATAAGTGAAGAGCAATGAGTTACACAATAGAGACAAATTATCATTATTGTAAAAGGCATTGAAGCAGAAAACTAGCTTTTTTCCCCTTCCCAAAGAGAATCAATAGTAAATAAGAAGCCTCTAGCAACCCTGTTATTGGGTATAGTTGTGCTCTGTCTTGGTTAACTTTGACATTCATTCCAGCTTCTCGTTAGAAGAATTTCATTTCTTAACACAAGAAATGCTGTTTTTTAGAGCCTATTGCATCATAACATAAACAGAACAAATCTGCATCATACATTTTGCATGTATGCATTATATGATTATTAATTCAGAACTGGTGAAGGAGGTCCTGAAGTTTTACTATTTTCAGAGCTGCTGCAACACCATTAACATATCAAGAATGCTCGGTATAACTTTTAATGAACACTTTACTTTCTTACTCTGATGAATTAATAAGAAAAGTTTGTAAAATCACAGAATTTACATGCAAATAATATTGCTACTGCAGTTTTTAAAACATCTGAAAGCAGTTCACCACAACTATTGCCCTAATTTTGTTTAAACTATTAACAGAGATTCAAATCCCTTTTCTTGTAAAGAGCCCAATGCAATTAATATCCTAACTCTCATATATTCAATAGAGCACTTAGAAGACATTTTTAAATACATAAAACCTAGATGTTCCTACATTCACCCATCTTAGCACTTATTTTAATTAAGTATCAGTGCTTTAATAGCCAGTAAAAAAGCTCTGCTGTTTCCTAATCTCTGATAGGACTCTGGCTGCTTCTCCTGTGGAGTGTAATCCATCACCAGCATGGGGTAAGCACTCTAAAAAAGATATTTTTAGCATGACTACTATATCCAGGCTATAACAAGTTTTTGATTGGGGGACCTGAATTAAGGAAATTTTGTTTTACTATAGTTTGGACCCCAATGATTCAGAATTTGTGATAATTCAGACAGGAGCTGAGATTAAATCGACCTCAGTATTATTTAAGAAGAGTTTGATAAGCAAACTAATAGTGTAAACAAGATAGTAGAGAAGATACTAAACTACTTGAAAGAAAAAGTGCTTCCAAGCGCCTTTAAATACTTTATAAATATCTCATTACACATAATTCATTGATATACTAACTACAAATCATTCCCGTCTGTTTATTAAAGCAAAATTCCTAAGGGTAATACTTTGTTTAACCTAGTTCTGGTTACTACATGCACAAAGAAGCCATAAAAACTGCAGTTCATAAAAAATATTCTAAAATTCAAAATTTCAACCATTTTAGACCTATTCTTCCAAAGTTATTACAAATTAAGAAAAATTTGAAACATATGGAATCTAATACCCATTTTCTTATACCCTTACTCTTTTCCTTCTTCTATGGAATCACAAGTATCTGTACCAATATGGTAGCAATAACAATACAATCGATGATAATTAAAACTATTGATGATAAGCAAAAACAACCCAGATAATAATGATAGCCTTGAAAGTACACAGGAAAGAAACAATATAAGAGTCTGTGTGCACATTTAGAGATTAAATTCAGCAAGACCAATTAAATGAATTACTATATGATATATGCCCAGCCCTGCAAAGGGCAAACAGCAATAAGTAATGAGACTAGCTTATGGATGACCTGTGGAATCAAACTTATTACTTGTGTCACACCTGATATGTCAACTAGTTTTCAATTTGAAAGAAAAATAAAAGTAATTCCAGGTGGATGATAAGAAATGTCACAGAATGTAAAAAGAATGCTTTGAATTCCTCAGTTGAAAGATGCTGTATAAACACAAAGTCTAGCAATAAGACAGAATGGAAAAATAGAGAAGATATTCCTTTTTATTCTAAATTTTTGAAAAACCTATATTCACACACACACACACACACACACACACACAGTTTAGATGATAAAAATGTAATGAAGAACTCTGAATCATCATCTGAATGAAAGGATCCATACTTTTAATCCAGAAGTAACTAACTTCTGACTTTTTCCTTCATATAATAAAGAAAATTATTTTTGAAGTAAAAATCTAGTGATTCAAAAATTGCCTGAGTTAGACACAGAAAACTCAGGGCTAGTTTTAAAATAACTTGGGCTAGTCTTCTTCTTGGTGCTACTTCCAGTCAAATCACCCAGTTTCAAATGCAGCTTCTCTGATATGGATCCAGCTTTTGAGACTATGACAGAAAATCTTTCCTGAATATCTTTTTAAAAATATAAATGTATTTTGTAAAACTCACTTAGGGGCCACAGAAGTAGCTCATAATTGACAGTGAAAACAAACCAATATCCAAAGTGGTTAGGAAAAGTGGAAATGAGGTACAAAAAGTGAACATAATGAGGAGCCATATAATTCAGGACTGTGAAAGGTTATGGAGATACTATACTGTACAAAATAGTTTAATGAAGAGTGTTAGAAAACATCCATTTTTCTCATTATTAATCATATCAAAATTCAATTTCACGTTTTCAGTTAACATTTATTGCATTTTAAAATTGCTACGAAAAGCTTCTCTTTCAGTAACAAAGTCTCACCATCAAATCCCTGAGGTGCATTAGTCCTTAAGAAAATAGGAATCAATCTGACCACAGGGAAACTTTTGGGTACCAACAGTCCAAAGAGAGTTAACAATTCATAATATAAGATATGATACTAAAAGAATGATAACTATGTGTGAGACAGTTCCTGTGAATATTAGTTTATATCTTATATATGAAGGTTTATGTTTTATTTTGTTTGTAGGTACCATACTTTAAGAAGGAACTCAACTCTCCACTTTTCTTCCTATACTGAATTGGCTGTGGGTACTTTTCACTTAGTGAAAAAGATTATGTTCCAGAAAATATGCTCCAAAAATAATTGTCGGGTAAAAGTCATTTTTCCCATAAGCTTCCATAATAAAATCTAGAGATGTACTCAGCTGGGAAATTTTTCAATCAATTGACATAATAAAGATCATACTTAAGAATATGATAACACTTTTAAAACTACATATTTAAATAAAATTATAACTTATGGATACATCATTGGTACTCAGTGCTCTACCTTCACACAGTGGTAAAAATATTGAGAGTTATCTCTTATACGGTAACAAAACTAACAATTCCTTACCCTATTTCACATGCTGCTGCCACTGAGATTTAGCAATACACCTAAGATGTATACCTGCCTTAAACCACCATAGTACTTAGAACTTGACATATAAGGTAATTCTTACTTTCTCAACAGTTTCTCTATCATTTAAATTCACCAGTTCTCTTTCCAAAGATCTTCCCTTTTGATACCAGCATAAGCAGCTAAGAACAGAAATGTGCCCTAAGGCTTAGCAAAGGAAACCCCAATGCCTTCTGAAAATATTTTGCTACCTGTTAACTGGTTAATTTCCAACAATGATCAGATATTCATTGACTGTGTCTGTGTGGACCATTCTGTTCTCTAATAACTATTTAGAACTAATAAACTATTATTTAACTAACAGCTGATATCCTAAGTAAAGGATGCTCAAAACAATTATATTTGTTGCAATTATTAGCTACTTTGAATTAAAGTTTATCAGTAATAACTATAATCAGAGAAGACTATTTCTGAAAGCAAAAGATACTAAATGAAAGATATAAGATGATATATAGAAGCCTCAAAAAAATTTAAGCTTGGATATGTTATTCCTTAGAGCAAATCTGTGAATTAACTTGAAAATTCTTTGTATTTGGAATTCAAATATGCAAGTTACTTTGGGGGCGGGCATGACTCTTTTTTGATGTAAAACTATATTTTACAGTATTATATATTTTGCAGTATATTTTCTTGTTATTTTTTTATATACAGGCATTAACTTACAATGGATGACAAAAACCCAGAAGACTAGTCATGTAACTGATTCTCAACACAGCAGACAGTTGTTATAAAAGCACTATAAGTTCTGCAGAGGTTTGTAATTGCAGTTTAAACACTGATGTTAGTTGCCCATTATTAACACATGTGCTATTAATAACATTATTTTAGAACTTTGACAGACATCAATTTGCAGGACTCTAACATATCCCCCTTTGTTTTCAGAAAACAACAGAAATAGTAGTACTAATTAGCAGTACTAAAAACTAAGCTATCATGTATTTTAATGGACCAAAATTCATGTTGTTTATAGAATTTCCCTAATTTACTTTATTAAAAATTAGTCTTTGGAGCATATTAATAATCTAAAGTTGTACTAGTCAGATCAGCCTTGTACAAAACACTTAGATTTTAACTGTCTTAGGAGACAGTGAAAAATGTACAGGTTATAAACATATGTGAACCTAATACTCTATCTACATCTGCTCAGAAAACATTCTTACTTGCCCCAGGAAATAGGATTATTTTAAGTCTGACTTCTACAGTACATACATTTGAAAAATTATTGACATTTAATAAAGGTATGTAATTTGTCATAAAAAAAATTATGCCCAGTACAATGTAGTTAATTGCCACTGACAGTCCCCTCCCCCTTTAGGTTTATCCAGGAGAGTAATTTTCACAAAGATTCGAAAATCAAGTGTCTTAGCTCATGCTGTGCTGAACTCCTCCCCTTCCAACAAAGTCTATACTTCTATCAAAAACCAACTCAAGTCTGACTTTCTCTATAATGCCTTCTAAAACACTAGCCTCCAAAGATCTCCTTTTACTCTTAATTCTTTTAGTTCTTATTCTGTACTATTCTATGTTCCATTTGTTGACCATGATGTCTCATGTATGTATTTTCTTTCTCCAATGGGTAAGCAATTTAACTCCTGGAACCTGTTTCTGTCTATTCTCCACAGTACCTAGTATAGTAATGGGCACTCAGTGAAACTAGAAAATAAAAGCTTGTTGAAAGTCAATTTAAAAAATAAAAACCTAACTCATTCCAGAGTTCACTGGTCAAATGCCTCGCAAAATGAACTATTAATATTATCTTATAATTTGGCTATGACAATCTAGATAGATACTCTTGAGTATGTGGCCCCTTCATAGCCATACTCATTACAATAGAATTTTAAATTGGATCCAAACTACTGCCTGTTTCTAAAAGTATGTGAAGATGAACAGCAAGTATCCACATGGTACATTATTATTTCAAATAATTCAGACTTGAATTCATCAAGAACTTTTCCAAAACAAAAACATTTCTAACTTTGGAATCTAGCACGGAGAAGCACATTAGTTTGCCAGTTCACAAAACAAACAATACTAGCTGAGGTCCAAGATTATTTTGCAGTGATACCCAGAATTATATTGTGCTTTAAACCATACCCAAGAGAACCTCAAACAACACGAAAGCTTCCAAAGCAAAGCATTTACCCAAAACTATCGGAGTTGTCAGTCTTGACTGATTCACTAGATAAAGTTATCTAATCACAAATGGCATCTATATCCTTTTAAAAAACTTTAGCTTAAAAGCGCTTACCCAAAACTAAATTTAGCTTTTCCATTACTGCACTTCTTTTTCACTTATTTCTTCTTTTCGAAAAAAAGAAGCCTGAAATGGCTTAAAAACCAGCAGGGAGGGAAGAGAGCCAAATAAAAGAAGGAACCCATCTTTCATTGTCTGCACACAGAAGTACCTTACAATCAAAATTACTAGTTAATCTAAATTCAGTCTGCTTTTGAAAGGGGTCAACTGTGAACTGTAATTTTTTTCAACCATTTGCTCTTAAAGAAACAACTTCACTCCTCAAAGATAATATTGCTAATTTTCAAAAAAAAAAAAGTACCTACAACTTTAGATCTTCATCTAATTACCCTGTGCAAAATATCACTTCAGGTT
The DNA here is from genome assembly GCF_028564815.1 of Eubalaena glacialis. NCBI lineage: Eukaryota > Metazoa > Chordata > Mammalia > Artiodactyla > Balaenidae > Eubalaena > Eubalaena glacialis. The sequence continues at coordinate 58,678,604 of NC_083736.1, read as the reverse complement.
CTTCATGCCAATGATGTTTGGAGCAACTATTCTCAACTGCAGGCTACCCCAGGATGAACAGATAGATCATAACACATCCTCGCTTTTATTAGGGACATTTTAGGTTTCCTCATCATACTTATTTTTTTTTTAAGTGTGTCATTCTGGATAAGTTCCTAAAACCTGTTTGCCCTGTTACCAGTCAGCCACTCTTCGCCTACTTCTCTTCAAGTTTGATGCCACTCTGCTAAGTCAATTGCAGTGTGTGTTTGCTAGTTTGTTTTATTAGTATTATTTAATATAAGTACTGTCTTCCTAACTTGTACACTTCTTCAGGAGTCAGAAGCCAGGCACATGGCTTTAAGAAGCTCTCAGCACATAAGTAGCAAGAAAACTGAAAAGTAAGGGGCCATGCCAGCTGCCTGTTCAAGCCTTGAGGCATGGAGCCACAGCAGCCTGAGAATTGGCTCTAGGGAAGCCTGCGGTTAGGCTGAGCCTCCCGAGAGCGAGAGCGAGGGAAAAAAGGGGCGAGCACTGCACTGGAAACGTCTGTCCCCGAATTAGGGACCAGGCTGCATGATTGTACGTAGAATTATCAGCATCCACGGCATCTAAGAAGCAAAGCCAGGCCTTAAGCACCGAGCCCTCGTTCCTGGACGCCTGGGTTTAGACCAGAAAGTGATGCTTTTTAGAAGGAAAACTACCTCGAAGGGAATAGGGAACCGCGAGCAGATATGTAGGAGAGGCACCAGAAGCTTCTGCAGGAGAAAGCAGCGCTTCAGTCGCCTCCCGGGGCCCCGGAGGCCGGAAAGGCGCCCCAGCACCGGGCAAGTGCGGTGCCACTACTCACCCCTACTCTCCTACGGTCCCCGTCGTCGCCCAGCTCGACACAGCCCCTGCAGGGGGAGCCCCTCCCCCGCCCGCCGCCAGGGGTGGGCTCAGCGGGCTAGAGGAAGCGGCGGCGCAGGTGTCCGTGAGCCGGGACTAGAGACGCGCCCCACGAGGAGCTGGGTTCAAGAGAGGCAGCCTGGTGCCTTGCGCTCCCTGGCGCCGCCAACTTCACCACCATCGACGTGGAGGGGCGAGGGGAGGCAATGGGGGGGAGGCCCTCGCCCAGCGGCCCGTACCCTCTCGGGGTACTAGGCCCGAGTTCGGGTGGGACCGTCGCCCCCGGCCCCCTCAGGGACGCGATCCCCAGGCCTAATTCCCGCCCCTCAGCCACCGTGGCCACAGAGCAGCGGCGGCTCCCTCTCGGGGCCGCGGTCGCAGCGGCATCCTCGTGCTCCTCCTTCCCTGGCGCCGCTGCCTACACACACAGCCTCGGCGCCCCGACCGCTGTCGCCTAGCAACCGCGCGCATGCGCCCCGCCCCCGCCGGCGACCGCCGTCACTGCTGGCGCCGCTGTCGGGGTTCAGTCAGCGACCTAGAAAAGTGCGCAAAAGCCCATTTCCTAGGGCCTGGATAGAGCGACATCAAGGTAGGGGTGAGGTGGGGAGAGGGGCAGGATGCTCTGCAAATCGAAAGAGGCCGGAGAATTTAGGTTATGACCGTCTCCCGGCCCCTCCACAGGCTCACTGATGGTTGAGACTAACACTCCCGACAATCTCCTAACTTATTCTTCAGACTCGCTTCCTCCAATCCAATACTTCACAAGGGCTTCCAGAGGAATTTTCTGAATAACTTCTCTGACCATGTCACTCATCTGCATAACTCCAGTGGTCAAGGGACAGCCCCCTTAATAGGGCCTAACCGTTCTTCACTATTGCAACAGCATCCTCTCTGGTCTCCCTGCTTTTAGGCTTGTCTCCCTGAAATCCGTTCTCGTATTTCTACCGGATTGATTTTTGTAAAACATAAATCTACTCACTTCCCTCTGGTTTAGAGAATGGGCTTTGGAGTTAGAGCCAGTTTTTAAATTCTGCCTCACCACCGAGTAGCTATGTTTCCTAGAGCTAGGGTGCTTAACTTCTCTGAATATGTTTCCTCATGGAGTTAATTATAACACCTATAGACTAGTTTTGAGGATTAAATAAGAGAGTACATGTAAAGCACTTAACATACATAACTTACTCTGTCACAGAGTAAGCATTCAGTAAAAATTAGAGCTATTTTTCAGTAGGTCTTGTTGCCTATAATAAAATACGAACTCCCTAGCTTAGCATTCAAGGTCTTCTAAGATCTTGCTTCTATTTTTCTAGCCCTAGATACTTTTCAATCCCCCTTGGGCACCCAGCAACAGACTAGTCCTTGCAGTTTTTGAGATACATCTAGATATATGAAGTGCTTATATATATTTTCTAAAGGTTCATCTAGGGAAGAATTCTATGCAAACCCTCCAGTTAGTGAACATGTAAGTATCCAGTGGTCCTTCCCAAATTACACATGTTAATGTTAAAATATTGACACTGAGAATTGACATGTAGGTAGTGACTCTTTACAAAAATTGTGTGGTTTTCTGGGGGCCTATTTACTTGATCTTTTTGAAATTAGGCTTAGAGTTTCTGTAATGTGTAATGACAGAAATATCACCAATTTTGAACTTAATATCAATACAATGCATAAACGTATTTACAAACATCCTGTGCCCTTCTGGATGTTTATTTAATAAAAGTTTGAAACATTTTAGTAAGTGTAAAAATAGCTGTAACATGTGTAAGAAGTTTGAGAGACCCCAGTAGAATTGCTAATGAAACATTAGTGTAATCTCAAATAGAATATAAGACTAAAATGAAACTTTATGAGGACCAGACAGCCAGAAAATACTGAAGAAATAGAAGAACAGTTGGAAAGGTGACAAAGAGTGGAAATAATGGAAATAATCAACAGACTAATCAACAAGGAAGGTCATAACAGGGAATATGTTTTACAACTGTGAATATGGCAGTGAACTTGGATGGAGTTCTCACACAGATCATACCTTTACTTTTGTATGATACAGACGTGCCTTTCAGGTTCAAAGGAAGACAACTGCTTAGCATTCAGCCTTTTGCAAGGGCCGTCAACAAGTCACAGAAGCAAACTTCTAAACTTGCTTCGATCTTCTAAAATCTGTATTTAGTCACATAAAATCTTTATTCTCTATTCACTTATTGAACTCATAATATTCTATAGCACACATTTATTATGCTTACAGTGAAACAGATGAATAAATAATCACCTTTAATTCTCCCGTATACCTTTCTAGATACAGAACTGTGTTACTGCTGCACTTAAGCTCCTTCGATAGTTTTCCTGGGGTTTCAATATAAAATCTGAGCTCTCTTGCGCACAGCAATGTATCTGTCTCTATTATGCTGGTGAAGTAAAAACTCGACTATCAACAAAGAGAGACCTATCCACATCAATATGGAAAGAAATAAAACATTTATTATTGAGTAAGCGCAACACAGTAACCCTTAAGAGACTGCAAAGTCAGGATAAATTTCCACACAACTTATATAGTAAAGCAAATACAAAGTTTAATTGGGAATTGAGGCAGCTATTTGTTTAGTTAATTGACTTCCTCCAAAAGAATAATAAAACTTTTATCTCCCCAAAAGACACCTTGAATCTTCCTGGAAGGCAAATGGTTACACCTGCAGATGCGCTCCCACATTAACACTGTCCTTACATTTCCAAAGAGAATATGGCTCATGACCTTGGAAACATTTCTACATTATAGAACTGGAGACTGAGACTTTCTAGTCCCTGGAGAGATTTATTTACATTCCAAAAGTTAGAGAGAGGATTCAGGTCCACTATGACCCCCCAAAAGACACTCTAAGAAGTGAAGGGGAGGAAAATAACCTCTTTGTCCTTTACTCACCTTTATTTACAATTCAAAAACAGAACTCTGTGTTGGTACGGTAGATGGCACCTAGTAGATTATGAGGAAGTCTTTTTTTTTTATATAAATTTATTTATTTATTTTTGGCTGTGTTGTGTTTTCGTTGCGGTATGCAGGCTTCTCACTGCAGTGGCTTCTCTTGTTGCAGAGCACGGGCTCTAGGCGCGCAGACTTCAGTAGTTGTAGCACACGGGCTTAGCTGCTGTGCAGCATGTGAGATCTTCCCAGATCAGGACTCAAACCCGTGTCCCCTGCATTGGCAGGCGGATTCTCAACCACTGTGCCACCAGGGAAGCCCAAGGAAGTCTTTCTTAAATAAATAAGAAAGTCACAGAAGAGGTAGCATTGCTCTGGATGTTGACGAATGAGTAGGAGTTTTCCAGAAGGGGATAAGAATAGTCCATGCAAAGGAAAAAGTATGTTCAAAGATCCAGAAAATGTGAAAGTGCATGGTATGTTCAGTGAAAGTAGAAAAGTTTGACTTTTACACATACTATATGTCTGTATTTAGGGGCTGAGCAGCATAAGGCTGTAATGGAGTTGAGTATAGAGAAGTAGGTTGGAGACAGATTGTGAAATGCCTTTAATGCCATGCCAGAGAGTTTGGAAAAGGTCTATATCTGATGGCTAAAATAGGGCAATGTACTAATACTTGCTTGGGGGTCCGGCACAAATATTAGATAGTGCTCCAGCCCCAAAGAGCTTATAATCTAATGGATGCAAGAAGGCAAGATAACAATTAGCATAAATGAAATACCATAAGTTGACAGATGTATTTTAGGGGAATAGATATATTTTAGGGAATAGATTAGGAATAATAGTCTTTGGATGAAGTTTCTGAGAAAGCTCCTTGGAAACTCCATCTTGACCTAAAACATAAGGGGTCTCCTTTATTGGAGTAGCACCTGGAATTCCAAATACTTGAACTCTGTGTAACCATTGCTGTAGTTCTACACCCCCCCCACCTCTGTTCCCTGTTTCCATTCCAGCTTTTCTGAAGAAAATCACTCTGACCTTTTAGTGTAAATTGATGCCGCCACAGATTTAGTTTCTCATCTCACTACTTGGCACCACTTGGCAATCCTTTCACTTTTTCTTGGTCAGTCCCTCTCCAATTCTCCTCAGCTGTCATTCCAAACCCTAACTGTTCTCCACTATGACTGACACACTTCACCCACCCGTCAAACCCACCCACCAACCTTCCTTAAAAAATGGAAGCTATTAGGTGTTTTTCTCACCTGCATCTGCTCCCATATTATACTTCAATCCCTTCAGCCTCACATAGACTGTGTAAAACTACATCTTCCATCTGAGCTCCTGATCCTTGTCTCACCCAGTTCCTCAGAGATCTTGCTTTATCACTTTTTCTGTCTTCACTACCTTACACCTCTCCCTCTCTGACATTCTCCTCAGCTGATAAACATACTCAAGGCTCTTTCATCCTTAAAAGAAACACTTTCCTTTTACCCGGAGCTTCCTCTAGTTTCCTTGAAGTGTCTCCTGTTATCCTATCACCTTTCCTTATGACCCAGAGGTCTCAAAAGTGGTCTACATTTACTGCCTCCATTCGTTCATTTCCAATTCACCTTTAAACCATTGATTTCACCTATATGTCTCCACTGAAACCTCTTCTGTTAATTACTGATAAGTTTCTCTATGCAATGGGCACTTTTAAGCCCCTTTCTTTTGAACCTCACTGCCACATTGATTGTGTTGATTACTTCGATTTTCTTGAAGTTATCTACTCACTTGACTTCCAAACACACATTCTCCTTGTTCTCATTCTTCCTCTTTAGCATTGTCACTTATGTAAGTTTCATGGATTCCTCTTTTTCTACCTATCTCTTAAATGTTTATGTTCTTATACGGTTCTGTCTATGGCCTATTTCTTTTGTTCTACTCTCCACACTCTATTACCTATACATGGATGACTTTCAAATCTATATTGTTAGTTCAGACCTCCCTCCAGATCCAACTGTCTACTAGACATCCTCACCTGGATGACCCCCAAACAATTCAAATTCATTTTGTCCATAACTGAATTCATCATCTTCCCATGCTAATATATTCTTCTTCCTTGTTAAGGGAGATCCCAAAAAAACTCGCCAAAGTGAAACCCTGTTATTGTGTTATTATAGCACAATAAGTTTACCTTCTTGCAGAAACAGATGAAATGACTAGATTATGGCCATTTTATGGCATTATGGCATATGGCATTATGTCAAGACTGCTGTACCTTTCCCTGAAAAATATACTGCATATATGCACCAAGGAATAATAAGTTGTATCACTCAAAAGTAAGCTCCGTGAGGACAGGGATTTTTGTCTGTTTTGTTTACTGCTGTATCTCCAGTGCTTAGAATAGTACCTGGGGCATAGTAAGCCCTCAATAAAGGAATGAATGCACATATCCCCTGCTTAAAGAGCCTTCATTTAGGAATTCTGCTAGATTGTAGCAGAATATGTATGTCGATAGATTAGAAAAGAATGTGTCCTTTTTGTATTTAAAATAAAGTGAAAGGAAATTGTAGCTGCATTTCACCCAGATTTCTGTCCATGGGAAGTAAAGAAAAAGGATCAGGAAGGATAAAAACACTTCATCTATCACTTGGAACAGTCAATTGGCAGTTAGTTTTTCCAGGGGCTCAGATGTCTGCTATAGACAAAACTCCGAGGAGGTTTACCTCCAGTCTCTGAGTGAACAATGGCAGCTCCACTCCAAGAAGGTTGGAAAGATAGTGGGTAATACCTGGATCTTGTTTGGCTTTATATTCAATGGTGAATAAAGAGCACGTGAAACTCTTTGCCTTGTCTCCTGAACCAGACACTTAGAAGTCACTTTAGACTCTCTCTTTTACCTCCCAACCTCCACCACATCTAATTAAGTTAATAAACCCTGTTGATTCTATCTCCTAAATACCGCTCATATCCATCTTTCCTTTACACTTGCACTGCCACCAATTTTGCCTTAGTTTAGGCCTGATCTTTTTTTAGAGCTATTTCAACAACTTTCTAATTGGGCTCCTTGCCTTCACTCTTACTTCTCCTCCAAACCATCTTCCACACTGCTTCTTGAATGAGTTATCTTAAAATGCAAACCTTACTAAATTCATCCCTGCTTAAAAACATTTCAAAACTACCCTCAGAGCCTATTGAATACACTCCAAGCTACATAATACTCTTTATAACCTGTCTCTTCTCCAACCTTATCTCCTACCATTCTCTGCATTCCAGTTCATGCACAGAAATATAGTACTTGCAATTCTCCTTTGAAAAACATCCTCCTTCTTCTGGGAGCTTCTCTTCCTATCAGTTTATCCCAGTGTTACTGTAGAGTTTTCAGGTTATATGACCCCCTTAGACCCAGGGTCTATCATAGTCCTTCCTCAGAAAATTGGAATCAAGACTAAGAGATTTCAGCCCACTCTGGCTGCTTTCTTATGCTGAGTAGTGTACACTTCAGAGCTGTTGGCAGCAACCATTTTTATGCCATATGGTCTGGGAAAAAGAAAAAGCTGGTCTGCTATGAAAGATGAAGCAGATATGCAGAGAGATGCAGAGATGAGAAAAGGGAGACTCCAGATAGCAGTTGAGTCCCTGGACTCCAACTTATTCCTTTAAGCCCACCTGCCTTATTGTTCTTGGGTTCCATATGACACTCTATCTTCATGCTAAATTGTCTTTGTTGCTCAAGCTAGTTTGAATTGAATTTCTCTTTCTTGCAAAAAAATACTGCTCTCCCATGTCATGCTGCTTAACACTCCTGTGTCTTTGCTTATTCTTTTTCCCTTTACCTGGAAAACTGTTGCTCCTCCCATGACCATTTTACCTGAATAATTCCTGTTTTAGTAGAGAAGGTAACAGTCAGGTCCTTTACCTGTGCCAGGAAGATACCTACCTTTATTCCCTACCTTTTCTTCATTCCTTCCCAAAGAAAGGGAGTACTGATATTATAAGTCAGATAGCATGACCATGATTGAGTCAGACTTAATAGTAGGTGGTATCATTGTCTGCAAATAAGTCCCATGGCTATGCATGGCCCTTCCTTTCCTATTCCTTCTCCGTCTCTGTTGTGGGTATTGTAAGAAGGCCAGGATCTGCATTACAGAAGTAGGTTTCTCTCTCTCTCTCTCTCTCTCTCTCTCTCTCTCTCTCTCTCATTCTCTCTCTCTCTCTCATTCTCTCTCTCCCCATAAGCATGTTGGCATTAATTCAGATTACTGTTCCTTGTGACTACCCAGAGAACACTAGTATTTGGATTTGAGATTGGGAACAGGAGTGCCATTAGAGAACCTCACTTAGGTTTTAAGTGAGCCGTGTTTCAACCACGCTTTTCCATCACTTTACACCAGGGAATATTTTGTGCAGTCCCCTATATTTAGTAATCACAGTTGCAGCTGGTATTAGGAGGAAAAGAGATTCTGTCCTGAAGTAGGAGATCCTTTGTGGAATGTAGATTGAAGAGACAGCTGCACTTCTGCTGAAGCTAGATTAGAAGGCAGAGTTCCACACGGAGAAAGGAAAGTTCTCCTTATGGCCAGCCAGGAAAGGGCCCTTTATATAGAAAGAATTTTGGTGCACATGCTTTTAGGCATTGATTAGAGGTACAGTATCTTTCTGTCCCCCTCCCACCACCTTGACTCTCACTTGGAACTGAGTAATGGCATATTTCCCCAAGACAGGTTACATCCTGCTGTGGCAGGAAAATTTAGATGGTAGAAGAACAGTTTTGTTTCTATTTAGGTAACCAAAGTGTGGGGAATTCAAATACTGAGGGAAAACAATACTTCCATGGGTCCACGTTTGATAAGTGCCAATAGCAGCAGCACAGAGCCAAAAAACATTTTAGAGACTTTTAGAAAATAAACGTGGAAGCTGACTTGATCTTTTAACAGGCAATTTCTCAGTTGAATTTTGTTTAATAAGTTATAGACATTGCACAATTAGCACAAATTTACAGGCATACAGATGAAGTTAAAACCAAGATTTTGTCTTTTTTCTGTTCACTGTCTATCCTTGTTCCACAAGCGATAAGGCAGGTAAAAGTAATATGTGGAACATTAATTTTCCTTAGGATTGTTGTAAGCACTTGGTCCTGCATTTTATGAGTGTGGGACTGAATCTTGAGAAAAGTGTGACCAAAGGGAGACTTGAAGTTGTATCAGTACAACTTCAGAAGTGTTAGAAGAGTTGCAATCCCAGTGAAATGGAGCCAAGTCTGTAGCTGCTGAAAAAAACTAAACTCCACCCAGGCAACTAGGTGATACCTCTTCTGGCTGAGATAAAGAAAAATCAGAAGTTGGGGAGAAGATAATTTTTGGCTTTAATTTATTTGGGAATTTAATTTCTACAAAATCAACAAGTTTCCATATGGGACTCTATCTCTGTGGAAACAATATTCGAGGGATTTCAAATTGTTCAAATGTAGGACATTATATTGCTGGGCTAGTGTTTCATTATCTGGACTACTGCTACCATGTAGCACTACACATTGAACCAGACTGGACAATTGTCGATAAGCATAATTTGAGATGGAAAATAAAATATTGGGTATTTTTGGCCTGCTGTGCAGCTGTGGTACTGGGAGGATAAATAAAAGAATGATGAATATCTCAGAGATGGTATCACAAAAGAAGTAGCAGAACTTCCCTGACATTCCATGGCTTTTCTCCCACAAGGGGTGATTACCATCATAGATAACCATCATCTTGACTATTAAGGCCAAAGGGTTAAGAGAGAATAAAATTTAGAGGAGTATAAAGGGAGAAAATCTCCCAGTCCCTCTTCTCACATCAGAAATCTCTCTAACAGATGGTTTCCACATGCTTTCCTACTCTTTTCTTCCCTCTTCCTAAACATGAGGGAACACCAAACTGATAGATCAGATGTCAAGACACTGCGTGGGCCATATTCTCTTGTGAACTGAGGAATGGGGTCACTAGTCTAAAGACCAGGCAGCTGAGCATGGCCTTGGTCTTGGCTGCTCCTCCTTCCATTCTGCTGGGACCATCAAAGTTCTTTCTCTTCACCTAATGTTCCTATGCCCTGCAAGCCATAAAATGGTGGTAATATTTTTATTCACACTGAGTTGGAGATGTAGCAGCTTCTAAAAGAGTGCCACCAATGCACTTCAAATCAGGTTTACCAGAATTCTGTATTGGACTTATAAGGCCCAGGTACAACTAATAATAACATGGTGCTCTGTTTACCCTTTTTTTTATTGTTCTGCCTTCAGGGAACAATTGAGGAGGAAGAGTAAGGCAAAATTTGGGCATTCTTGGGTATTCTAGCCAATACCAAAAAATCTCTTCATGCCCTCAATACTATTCATCTTCTAACTTTGTTGTATCAGGTACCTATGGGATTATTTACTCAGAAACTCTCTCTAGGAATTCTGCTCCCCTTATCCTGTTTCTCCACCCCACCATCTATATGACTACAACAGAGTTGCTATATTATTACCTCATTATCATAAATCTTAACCATAGTTGATTGCACCAGGGGTCAGGGCCTTATTTCAGGTGAACCTCTTCCTTGGGTCTTTTCTCTGAGGTGAGAAGGCAGCAGCAGCTCCATCTGTCCCTTTTATTAGAAGGAAAAAGTCTTTCCTGGGAGCCCCCAGGCTGATTCCCCCTTATGATCATTGGCCAAAACTGAGTGCATTGTCCACCCTGGCTTTAAGGAAGCTGGAAAAGTGAGTATCCTGCCTGGGGCTGGTTATATTGCCTCCCAGAACAAATTTAGGGGTCTGTTGGCAAAAGAAAATGTGGGGAATGAGTATTGGGAAAATAATTAACAAGGTCTGCCACACGAATACATTTATTTATAGATATAATACAAAACCAAATATACACCTAACTAACTGCCTTGCAAGGAAAGTGATCCATTTAAAAAGGGGGCTCTACTTTTATTCAGCATAGTTTTGGAGGTCCTAACCATGGCTATCAGAGAAGAAAAAGAAATAAAAGGAATCCAAATTGGAAAAGAAGAAGGAAAACTGTCACTGTTTGAAGATGACTTGATACTATACATAATAAATCCTAAAGATGCTATAAGAAAAATACTAGAGCTCATCAATGAATTTGATAAAGTTGCAGGATACAAATTAATACACAGAAATCTCTTGCATTCCTATACACTAACAATGAAAGATCAGAAAGAGAGATTAAGGAAACACTCCCATTTACCATTGCATCCAAAAGAATAAAATACCTAAGAATAAACCTACCTAAGGAGACAAAAGACCTGTATTCAGGAAACTGTAAGATACTGATGAAAGAAATAAAAGATGACACAGATGGAGAGATATATCATGTTGTTGGATTGGAAGAATCAATACTGTGAAAATGACTACACTACCCAAAGCAATCTACAGATTCAATGCAATCCCTATCAAATTACCAATGGAATTTTTCACAGAATTAGAAGAAAAAAATTTTTAATTTTTATGGAAACAAAAAAGGCCATGAATAGCCAAAACAATCTTGAGAAAGTAAAATGGAGCCGGAGGAATCAGGCTCCCTGACTTCAGGCTATACTACAAAGTTACAGTCATCAAAACAGTATGGTACTGGCACAAAAACAGAAATATAGATCATTGGAACAGGATAGAAAGTCCAGAGATAAACCCACGTACCTATGATCACCTAATCTATGACAAAAGAGGCAAGAATATACAATGGAGAAAAAACAGTCTCTTCAATAAGTGGTGCTCGGAAAACTGGATACCTACATGAAAAAGAAGGAAATTAGAACATTCTCTAACACCATACACAAAAATAAACTCAAAATGGATTAAAGACCTAAATGTAAGGCTGGATACTATACAACTCTTAGAGGAAAACATAGGCAGAATACGCTATGACATAAATCACAGCAAGATCTTTTTCGATCCACCTCCTAGAGAACTTGAAATAAAAACAAAAATAAACAAATGGGACCTAATGAAACTTAAAAGCTTTTGCACAGCAAAGGAAACCATAAACAAAACGAAAAGACAACCCTCAGAATGGGAGAAAATATTTGCAAATGAAGCAACCGACAAGGGATTAATCTCCAAAATATACAAACAGCTCATGCAGCTCAACATTAAAAAAACAAAAACAAAAACAAAAAAACCCAATGAAAAAATGGGTGGAAGATCTAAATAGACATTTCTGTCTATGCTAAAAAGCACATGAAAAGATGCTCAACATCACTAGTTATTAGAGAAATGCAAATCAAAACTATAATGAGGTGTCACCTCACACAGGTCAGAATGACCATCATCAAAAAATCTACAAACAATAAATGCTGGAGAGGGTGTGGGGAAAAGGGAACCCTCTTGCACTGTTGGTGGGAATGTAAACTGATACAGCCACTATGGAGAATAGTATGGAGGTTCCTTAAAAAACTAAATATAGAAGTACCATATGATCCAGCAATCCCACTCCTGGGCATATATCCAGAGAAAACCATAATTCAAAAAGATACATGCACCCCAGTGGTAATTGCAGCGCTATTTACAATAGCCAAGACATGGAAGCAACCTAAATGTCCATTGATAGAGGAATGGATAAAGAAGATGTGGTATATATATACAATGAAATATTACTCCACCATAGAAAAGAACAAAATAATTCCATTTGCAGCAACATGGATAGACCTAGAGATTGTTATACTGGGTGAAGTAAGTCAGACAGAGAAAGGCAAATATCATATGATATCGCTTATACATGGAATCTAAAACAAGGCTACAAATGAGCTTATCTACAAAACCGAAATAGAGTTACAGATGTATAAAATAAACTTATGGTTTACTGGGCGGTAAGGGAAGGGGGAGGTTTAAATTGGGAGATTGGGATTGACACATACACACTACTATATATAAATTAGATAACTAATAAGGACCTACTGTATAGCACAGGGAACTCTACTCAATACTCTGTAATGGCTTATATGGGAAAAGAATCTAAGAGTGGATATATGTATATGGATAACTGATTCACTTTGCTGTACAGCAGAAACTAATACAACATTGTAAATCAATTATACCCCAATAAAAATTTTTAAAAAATAAAAAGGGGGCTCTTTGTTTTGTTTAGCTGCATATCTTTTATGGGTTGGGGTAGGCCAGCTAGTAGGGAAAAGCCAGAGGGACAGAAGTGCTCTGCATAATAGAGGAGGAAGTGTTTGGAGCTAAGGGAGCAATCTGGGAGGGAGAGAGATAAGAGAAGGTATGAGAGGAGGAAAAAGAAGTTGGTGGAAAGCCACATGTTTTGTGTTCTGAACTTTCCCTGTTACCTCCAAATCTTTAATGAAGTCTAGAACTCATGAAAGGATTATTGTGGATGGATTTCTTGTGAAAACTAATGAAGGGTTGAGCTCTATGTATAAATTGTATTGGAGTAAAGCACAGATAACATGTGTAGATACAGTAGCCATAGGCCAGAGCCTTAGGAAAGCAAGAAGGTGTAAGCCCCACAGGTGATCACAGAAATCATGGGGAGAGTCAGGAGTTCACATATCGTGGAACAATAGAGGCCAAAAACAATTATTCCAAGATCTCTGAGAAATAAGGCAGGCCCAGCCAATATCTGTGTTATACATGTTTCTTGTTCCCATTAAGTGGTGAGCTCCTTGAGGACTGGAATAACATATTATTCATTGTCGCATCCCAGCACTTAGCCAGATGCCTGGAACATAGTAGATATTTCTTGAATTAAATTGAACTGACCTGCCCTATATTGTAATTCTCAATATACCTATCTTAACTCCCTTAGTAAATTGGAATCTCTATGAAGAGTGTGTCATTTTTTTATTGGATAAGGTGCCTTGAATACAGTAGGTGCTTAAAGGGTCAATTTTCAGAGCCCTGCCTTCATGGAGAGGGATAAAGTCTTAGGTAATATAAGTCCCATTTCTGGTGTGCTCTATAATGCAGGCTCTGATTTCTTGGAAGTTTGTTTCTCTTAGGCCAGTATGAAAATGAATTTCAAGCAAATATTAATTGATGACAGGGGAAGGTAGCAAAGACACATGCTGTGTAGCAGAGGAGAACCAGCTTGAAATTTTAATTTGCCATCAATGGTCCACAAAGTAAATAGTCAAGCAGATATCAAGAGATGGCAGTATTTAGCCATTACTCACAATTAGAAACTGTAGTTCATTTATTTTAAGTATAACTGGGTGTAAAAGAAAACACTGGAGTGATATGCACTATAATGTTGAGTGTGAAAATCTTTACAAAGTGAAATTATGGGTGATTTGGTTCTGCTTTATCCTTTTATGCAATTTATAAACTGCAGGATATGTTCATAAATGCTCTCTAAAATAAATTCAGTTCATTTTTGTCAACAAGAATAGCATTAACATTCACTGAATGTCTATTATGTGTTGAACACTACACTAGGCATTTTATAAATGTTACATCATTTAATCCTTGGTAATGCCTTATTCAGCCAATTTTATGGATGACATAACTGAGCTCCAGAATACAGTCAGAAAGTTCAAGTGTAAAGATTTAAACTCAGTTTTGTCTGAAGAGCTTGGTGAAACATGGATTGCTGGGCCCCAACCCCAGAGTTTCTGAATAAGCAGATTTAGGGAGGGACTAAGAGTTTGCACTCTAACAAGTTCTCAGGTTATGCTGACCCCACTGTTCTGGGGATCACACCGTGGAAACTATTGCTCCAGAGAATCTAAGTATTGTGAAAACCTTAAGTCATCTAATACTGAGCTTCTAAATCAGTGAATAAAAGTACAGGGGTGTGCCACAAATGAATGACAGATGTGCAGAGATATTGTATCATTTTTACCCTCAGAATGATTGAGTAACTAGTAACTGGCCACAGTCTTGTTGTTTATACCCAATATGCCATAAAAATATTATTTTATATAATGTGAAAAGAGTTAGAAAGAACTGATCTGGTACAACTACTCATATGATGCCTGAATTCTTACCACAAAATTCCTAATAGATGGTCATATAGCTTTTGCTTGAATACCACCAGAGATGGGCAACTCATTCACCTATTTTTATTCAGTTCCAGTTTTAGACTTCTCTAACCTAAATATTATAAAGTGTTTCCTCTACACAAGCAGACAGCTGGGGAAGGGAGAGTAGAAGAGAAAATATCTGAATCATGAGTTGGCAGTCAATGGCAGAAAGTTTGATGTTCTAGAGGTGTCCATCATTTCCTTCCTGTATCATTTTTTTTGCTATAAAACAAATTGCTTTCAAAAGCTAGCAGCTTAAAACAGCTCACATGTATTAACTCACAGTTTCTATAGGTCAGGAATTCAGGCACAACTTGATTGGGTCCACCACTTCAGAGTTTCTCACAGGCAATTATCAAGGTATTATCTAGGCTGTAGTCATCTCAAGGTTGGACTATGGTGGGGGTGCCCCAGTTCCTTGCTAGCTAGTAGCCAGATACTGCTCTCAGTTCCTTGCTACATGAGCCTCTTCAACATGACAGCATGTTTCATCAAAGCTGCAATCTAAGAAGTCAGTAGAGCCTGCTAGCAGGACATAAGTGACAGTCTTTTGTAACCTAATATTTGAAGAGACATTCCATGACTCTGACCATATTCTATTCATCAGAAGCAAGTTACTTGGCCAAGCCCACAATAAAGGGGAAGGGAGTACACCAGGAAATGGATACCAGGAGGCAGGGATCATTGGGGGTCCTCTTAGAAGTCTACCTACTACAGAGACCCTTCTATATTCCTTCTTAGAGAAGCTACCCCAGCCACAGCCCCAACAAGGTAACCATTCTCATTATGTTTCCTTATTTCCCTGGGTTGTACAGTGGTTTAGATTAGGCTAAACAGAGATTGGGTTACTTACTGCAGGGAGCTAAGCTGGCAGGTCACTGTAGCAGAGACCTTTAGCTGCAATATAGTATCCATTTTCATATTCTTCTTTGCTAGCAGACCTGAGATTTTATTCAGTGCAACAATGTGCCTAGCTCACTTGCCATGTCCCCTTTGTAGCTAGGGGAGGGCATAAGACTTAGTTCTGGCCAATAAAATGTAAGGACAAATTTAATAAGCATTTTTGGGAATGCTTTGCTTTCCTCATAAAGAGGGGCAAAAATAGTTAGCACTTTCTTCTACCCTTTTTTCCTCCTTTTCTTGCCATGATTATGGTTATGATGGCTGGAGTTCAAGCCAGGACTATCTTACAACCATGTGAGGAATATCACTGAAATATTGGCTCTAATAACCCCCTACATCTAGACTTGTTAAATGAAAAATAAAAACTTATTTCTTTAAGTCACTATAGTTGGATTTACTGTTTATTGCTGCTAAAAGCATACCTACCTGGTACAGTCATGTAGACTGGAGGGCTGAAACTTCTGTTTTTGAATAGCCATTACCAGCTATGATAAATTGATGATCAGCTCTGATAAATAAGAGGAAGCTGATTTGCAAGAAGAAGTAGGATAGTTGAGCAGATGTTTTCAGAGAAAGGGTAAGAGATTATGCAGTCCAAGTGAGAATGAGATAGAAAGGGTTTCCAGTCCCCTGGGCCATGATTGAGTTTCTCCTTGGGTTCCATAAGATTCTCTACCGTCTCATTACAATAACCTCCTTTTTACTTGAGTTAACTTCTGTAACTGGCAACCAAATATGCCTTGGATGAGCACTTAAGTAATTTTTAAAATGCAGGAGACTGAAAGATTGCAACTAATCTAATGTACTAAATTGCCCAATGGCTTTTATAGCTCTAGTGCCACCTATGACTGGACTATACCATCACTTACAGGCCTCTCAAAGATGGCATATCCCCTGCATCTGACCCTCACTAGCCCCAGTTACTGCAGATTGACTCAACAGGGAATTCCTCAGCCTCCACAGAATACCCAGTTCCTTGATGCCCATTTTTAGATCTCAATTTGTGTCCCTGATCTTTAGGGGTATCACTTTTTGTTTACCCCCCTTAATCTGATTATCAGACCAAGGTCATAAACTGAATCCTGGGAGAATACTTTCACTGCTTCACACGTTGTACAAATAACAGGACTAGGTCCCAGACCTCTTCCTCTCCCAGAGCCTCTCTAAATCCAACTGCTTCTCTCATACTCCACTGGGCCAGGAATCAGATCAGAATAGCTAAGAGAAAGGATTGAGCAAAGGGGGAATTTGTTGTAACATAGTGGGAAAAAGAGCATGGGCTTTAGAGTCAGACAAGCTCAAATCTAGGCTCAGCCACTTCTTAACGGGGTGACTTTAAACAAATAACTCACCCCTTTGAACCTCAGATTATTCAACAGTAAAATAAGGATAATAATACCTACCATGGGATTATAGTGAGGATAAAGTAGCAATGTTTGTAAAAGCACTTTGCCTTATCTCATGTCTGGCATAATTACGTGTTTTTTTAGTGAAAACTTTGTCTAAAGCTTAGAGAAAAAAGATTGCTTATGCTGTTTTCTCTGCCTAATGAACCCATATCCAGCTCTCAAGACCTGACTCAAATCACATTTATTCTGAAAACCTCACCATTTAAATTGAAAAATATACTAATTTACCAAAAAGGTTATCTAAACTATTGAATTCTTCTGAGTTTATGTGATTCGACTGAATTAAGTACTACTTTTGAGATTAAAATAATAGTTTGAAAATAGTAACTGTAGAAATAAATTCTATATTTGTATAAAATAATCTATGTTCTATCAATAATATTTTCTTCATATTGGCTTTAAATTATGTTTTACTGGGTATATCTAAAGAAATGCATAATCTAAAAGATGTCAATAAATGAGTATGTGATCTTTCTCTCTGATTAAATTAAATGATTCTATGTGGCTTAAAAATAAATATTTTAGAAAAATTCTTGCTGATCTACCCTCTCTAAAAGACTAGATGGAGATCCTCTAAGCTCCAGTAAGAGGAAGAGAGATTTAGAGAGGAAAGCAAGCTAGTTTGTGGGCGCTCTTAGAAGGTACTCCATGCCCTAATCCTACCTTCCTTCTACCAAGGGATGGCTTCAATAAGAGTGGAACCTACAGAAAGATTGGGAATCAAGAAAAGAGAATACTCATGCCTGCTTTTCATCTGAAAACTTGGGGTGGGGGACAGCCTTGCAAGGGTTCCTGTGACATCATGGCATAAGAACTCAAAGCAAAAAGGGCTAACTAAGTATGGTTACAAAAGCAAAGATAACCTGAAGCAAAATATAGCCCTGGAGTGGTTTTCCTGTGCTCCTAAGAAGGATGTGTAACTTAGCTGAGAAGAAGAGTTAAGGAGGTCTTGACTTCATGATAAGGGATCTCAGCAGATGCCAGCACAGAACACCAGATGCCTTCCTTATGTATGCCCTTGGGACTTAAGTCAATCCCAAAGAAAAAGGAGAAGGAAGATTAGGAAATCCTGAATTGTTTAAGTATGAGAAAAACCTTGATGCAACTTAATATATTGGAATTTGACCAGATTAAGTTTTCTGCTACTAGAAGGAAAAGGGGCTTAAGGCAGTGCTAAGTTTGATTGTGGAAAAGTACATTTGTACTTTTTACACATCTGAGTAAGCAGATTGAAAATATCATGTCTATTACACATATGAGCAGAGAAGCAAATACTAACAAGGAGCCTGAAGTAATAAGACCACCAGTTCCAGGGTGGAGATCAATGGAACCAGAACAAGGAGAAGAAATTTAGATAGGATCAAAAGAGAAACTAAGGACTTATACTAATTCGTGAGTTATCAGCACTTGGAAGTTCATACACACTTTTTATGGTTGTTTTCTACATTAACATAGGTTAATGGATAGCAAAAATTCATATTGTTCTTATTCAAAAGTGTGAGTTCAATAATTCTCAATATATTCCTTTGTTGTCCTCACAAATTATGGAATTAAATGTGACCCCCCTCTAGTCTTTCCCTACCTAGGTTGTTCAATATCAAGAACCATGAAAGATGTGAGAACTTTACCTTATTTTGCAAGATAACAAGTTACCTTGACACAGTTTCATAGGTGCTGACAGAAGACATGAAACTCCTGGGTTAAACACAAAGGAACTTTTCTTGAATTTTATTTTATTTTTATACAGCAGGTTCTTATTAGTTATCTATTTTATACATATTAGTGTATATATGTCAATCCCAATCTCCCAATTCATCCCAACCCCCCCACCATCCCCCTGCTTTCCCCCCTTGGTGTCCATACATTTGTTCTCTACATCTGTGACTCTATTACTGCCTTGCAAACCAGTTCATCTGTACCATTTTTCTAGATTCCACATATATGCGTTGATATACGATATTTGTTTTTCTCTTTCTGACTTACTTCACTCTGTATGACAGACTCTAGGTCCATCCACGTCTCTACAAATGACCCAGTTTTGTTCCCTTTTATGGCTGAGTAATATTCCATTGTATATATGTACCACATCTTCTTTATCCATTCTTCTGTCGATGGGCATTTAGGTTGCTTCCATGACCTGGCTATAGTAACTAGTGCTGCAGTGAACATTGGACTGCATGTGTCTTTTTGAATTATGGTTTTCTCAGGGTATATATATGCCCAGTAGTGGGATTGCTGGCTAATATGGTAATTCTATTTTTAGTTTTTTAAGGAACCTCCATACTGTTCTCCATAGTGATTGTATCAATTTACATTCCCACCAATAATGCAGAAGGGTTCCCTTTTCTCCACACGCTCTCCAGCATTTATTGTGGCTAGATTTTTTAAAGTTTTTTTTTTGATGTGGATCATTTTTTTTTAAATATCTTTAAAGGAGTATAATTGCTTTACAATGGTGTCTTAGTTTCCACTTTATAACAATGTGAATCAGCCTTACGTATACATATATCCACGTATCTCCTCCCTCTTGCATCTCCCTCACACCCTCCCTATCCCTTCCTTCTAGGTGGTCACAAAGCACGGACGTGATCTCCCTGTCCTATGCGACTGCTTCCCACTAGCTATCTATTTTACATTTGGCAGTATTTATAAGTCCACGCCACTCTCTCACTTCATCCCAGCTTACCCTTCCCCCTCCCCGTGTCCTCAAGTCCATTATCTACGTCTGCGTCTTTATTCCTGTCCTGCCCCTAGATTCTTCAGAACCTTTTTTTTTTTTTTAGATTCTGTGTATATGTGTTAGCATACAGTATTTGTTTTTCTCTTTCTGACATACTTCACTCTGTATGACAGATTCAAGATCCATCCACCTCACTACAAATAACTCAATTGTGTTTCTATTTATGGCTGAGTAATATTCCATTGTATTTATGTGCCACATCTTCTTTATCCATTCATCTGTCGATGGACACTTAGGTTGCTTCCATGTCCTGGCTATTGTAAATAGAGCTGCAATGAACATTGTGGTACATGACTCTTTTTGAATTATGGTTTTCTCAGGGTATATGCCCAGTAGTGGGATTGCTGTGTCATATGGTAGTTCTATTTTTAGTTTTTTTAAGGAACCTCCATACTGTTCTCTATAGTGGCTGTATCAATTTACATTCCTACCAGAAGTGCAAGAGGGTTCCCTTTTCTCCACACCCTCTCCAGCATTTATTATTTGTAGATTTTCTGATGATGGCCATTCTGACCAGTGTGAGGTGATACCTCATTGCAGTTTAACACAAAGGAATTTATTACTCACAGCACAGCAAGCAGCATGAGCCTCATGTTTATGTTGGTTCAGCTTGCCATCCAAGTCCCACCAGGGGTCACATAGAGGGGCCCAGGTGGATACTGCACATGCAGTGGGTTTTAATCAAACTGAGTAACCCTGAGTTTAGGAAACACGATCTTTTATTATGGGGAGTAAGCAAACCTATCTGACTTTTGCTTTCAAGGGAGACATTACCTGTATTATACTGGGCAGTAAATCAACTTGCTCTTTGCTCTGGAGAAAAACGTAATCTCTATTTTGCAAGGTTGTTCTCTATACAAGCATATAGTTGAAAACAAAAGGGCCATTATTAGTATATCTGCTTGCAAAATGTGCAGAAGTATGAGAGATCCATGGAAATTAACTCCTAACATGTAGACCATTCCTTACCATTTAAGGCCAAGATTCTAATGCCCAGAGATGATAAAACTAGTTAAGATCCTTTTCAGAATGGTGTCTTAATGGAGTCTAATTCTATTTGGATGTCACAAGTAAGGCAAAAGTAGTTACTTGCAGCTGGAGATGGGGGGGCAGTTCTTCTTGGTAGTGCTGTGAAATGAAGCTAAAGAGTTAGGCAAAAGCCAAGTAATCATTCTGAATTTTATCCTGAAAGCTATAAGGATCCATATATGGAATTTGATGGGCAGGAGGAAAAGGATTAGATAGAAACAAGTGGATTACAGGATTACAGGTGGGGCATGATAAGGTTAATATTTTAGAGAGGTCACTGGCAATTGTGTGGAGGACGAATTGAAGGCAAGAAAGAGCAGGTAAGCAAGACTGGAAACTTATGTTAATCAAGATGTGAGATGATGGCACTTGAACTAAGGTACTGGGAGTCAAGGTAGATAGAAGTGGGTGGATTTGAGAGTTTTGAAAAAAGAATAATGAACAAACTTGAGACCTTATTGAAAAATGAGGCATGAGGGCAAAGGAAGAGTCAATGATGATGGCTGGGTTTCTTTTGTGAGTGCTATAGTGTATCTTTGTGGGTTTTTTTAGTTACCCAGCATTCATTGCCCCTTACTTTGGTAGTATCACTTTAATTTTATTTGAGAAAAAATGACCTCTCTACACCATTGTGTGTAGGCTTGGTAAGATTATCAATCAAGGAAGGTGCCCTGCCCACCCTAGGTAAGGAGTAGTCTCATTACCAAATTTTGGCCAATTAGACTGTCTATTCTGAAACTATAAAATTTGAATAAAGTGATGTATAAATGGGGGAAAATATTTGAATCTGATTGACTCCAGTGACAGCACCCTGAGGAAGCTGTCAGGTAGTTGTTGCTATCTGGTCTCTGGAGCTACCCTAGTTTGTATGCTTTTCTGTCCTTCCTGTTGCTTCTGTAGCTCCCAGATAGTCTTACATTTAGTTTTTACTTAAATTAGCCAGATACATTTTCTGTTGAGTTGTAATAGTTCTTTATATATTCTAGATATTAAACCTTTACCAGATATATGATCTTCAAATATTTTCTCCCATTCTATAGATTGCTTTTTCACTTTCTTTATTGCTTTCCTCACCGCTTCTGTCTACTTATAGTATCCATTATTGAAGGTTGTGCTTTGAAGTCATCAACTATTATTGTAGAATTGTTTATTTCTCCCTGCAATTCTGTCAGTGTTTGCTTCATACATTTGGGGACTATGTTGTTTGGTGTGTGTTTATAATTATAATATCTTCTTGATGAATTAACCCCTTTATATTATATAATGTCCTATTTTTTCTCTTATAACAGTTTTTCTATTATAGTCTATTTTGTCTTACACTAGTATAGCCACCCTGGCTCTCTTTTAGACACTATTTGAAGAATATCTTTTCCATCTTCTCATATTCAACATATTTGCACCTTTGGATCTAAAGGGAGTCTCTTGTAGACAGTACATAGTTGAATCATGGTTTTTTTAAATCCATTCTTCCAATCTTTGCCTTTTGATTGAAGGTTTAATTAATTTGTATTTTATGTAATTACTGATAAGGAAGGACTTAACTTCTGTCACTTTACTATTTGTTTTCTGTATGTCTTATACCTTTTATGTCCCTCAATACCTCCATGACTGCCTTCTTTTGTGTTTAGTTGACTTTTTGTAGTGCACCATTTTGATTACCTTCTCATTTCCTTTTGTGTATATTTTCAGATATTTTGCTGTTATTACCATGAAAATTACATTTATCACCCTAAATTGATAACAATACAATATGAATTGATAACAACTTAAACTTCAATAGCATATAATAACTGCTCCTATACATCTCTGTCCCCCTTTATATTGTTGTCACAATTTTAAAATTACATCTTTATATATTATATTCCCAATAACATAGATTTGTGATTATTTTCTATGCATTTGCCTTTCAAATCCTGTAGAAAGTAAAAAGTGGAGTTATAAACCAAAAATATAATAATACTGGCTTTTAGATTTATCCATATAGTTACTTTTACCAGAAATTTCTTTATTCTTAGGAATAAATTGTATTTCTTCTTATTACTTTGAGCTACTGCCTAATGTCCTTTCTTTTCAACCTGAAGCATTTCAACCCTTTAGCATTTCTTATCGGGTAAGTGTAATCCTGACAATCTCCTTCAACTTTTGTTTTTCTATGTGTATCTCAATATCTCCCTCATACCTGAAGGACAGTTTTGCCTAAATAGAATTCTTGGTTGACAGTTTTGTTTTCTTTCAGCAGTCTAAATATGTTATCCCACTGCCTTCTGGCCTCCATGGTTTCTGATAAGAATCAGCTGTTTATCTTATTGAGGATTCCTTGTAGATGACAAGTTACTTCTCTCTTGCTATTTTCAAGTTTCTCTATTTGTCTTTTGACAAAGTTTGATTATAATATGTCTCAATGTGGATCACATTGACTTTATCCTACTTGAAATTCATTGAGCTTATTAGATGGGTAGAGACATGTCTTTCATCAAATTTGGGAGGTTTTCAGCCATTATTTCATCAAATATTCTTTTTTGTCTCTCTGTCTCTCTCTCTCTCCCCTCCTTTTGAGACTCCTATAATATGTTTTATGTCTGTTGGTCTGCTTGATGGTATGTATACCACAGGTCCCTTTTCATGTTATTTTTTATGGTTCTCTGACTGGTTACCTTAATTATCCTATCTTTTAGTTCACTGATTCTGTATTATACCTGCTCAAATTTGCTGTAAAACCGTTTTAGTGACTTGTTTTTTCATTTCAGTTATGTACTCTTCAGCTGTAAAATCTGTTTGATTCCTTTTAAAATTTCTGTCTCTATATTGATATTCTCATATTGTTCATACATCGTTTCCCTGATTGATGTCCTTTAGTTCTTTATCCATGGTTTCCTTTAGTTCTTTTAGCATGTTTAAAACAGCTGTTTTAAAGTCTGGGTTTAGTAAGTTCGATGTCTGTTCTTGCTCAGGGATGGTTTCTGTCAATTTATTTTGTTTTATGAATGGGCCTTTTTTCCTGTTTCTTTGTATGCCTTGTGATTTTGCTTTCGTTGTTATTGAAAACTGGACATTTGAATGTTACGATGTGATAACTCTGGAAATATGGTTATTGCTCTTCCCCAGGCTTTCCTGTTGTATTTCTTTTAAAGCTGCAATAGTCTATCTACTGACTTTGTCTATTTTTGCATAGACTGTATTTCTTGTTATATGTGATCACTGACATTTCTTTTTTCTTATCTTGTGTACACCTAATGTGAACATATTTCTGTAAATGCCAGCAGCTAAACAAACAAACAAATAAACAACAACAACAAAAATCCCACCTCTCCCTGTCTTTGCAGATTGGCTGTGTGCTGGATTCTTCCTTTAATACTTAGGCTGCACATAGCCTTTAAGCACTGAGCCTAGGGATCAGCCCAAGGTGAAAGTTTAAGGTCTTCTCAGGTCTTTTCTGAGCATCTTGCTCTGCGTACAGGTGTGGCTTTCTAAATTCTTCCATATACACATGTACTTTTGAATGCCCAAATTTCCCAAGGAAATTCTCCCCCAGCATTTTCTCTCAGGCCTCAGGGTGTGTATGGCATATCACCCCAACAGTAGTCTTTTGCCTCAGTCATCTGTGGGTTGTTCATCTGCCTTACCTTACAATGTTTTCAAACATTGCCCACCAGTTTTCTGGCCTGGGTGAATTCCAAGTTAGGCAAGACAGAGATGAACACTTTGCATCAGTCACTAAGTTATACCCCAGATAAGTTAGAACAGACCTATATAATAATATACAAATTAAGAATGCTGTGTTTCTTCTAGAACCAGGGACCAGGGCCCCACTCAGTGAATGCAGCTGCCATCTTCAAAACTATTGCCAAGCTGGAGAGGGATGGGGCAAGGGCAGTTAAAAACATGAGAAGTTTCCTACAATAATTTGTTGACTGAAATTCCCTTGGTTAGTGAAAACCTTTGACTGTTTTCCAGAGTTTTGACAAAGTTTGTTCTGACAGCTTTTACTTGTTTTTCAATGATTCTTTAAGGGGTGGGAATGGAACTGCCTGTTCTGCCATTTTCCTAATGTCACCTAGAATCCACTTTTAAAGACAAGGGAATCCTGAGAAAGTTATATGTGTTTTTCCCCTATGAATCCTATGAAACGCATGATTTATTTTGTAATTTAATTCTGACTTGGCTAAGAAACTCAGATATATTTGTGGCTACCATTAGCAATTGTGCAAGAATTTATTTTTGGGAGAGACCTTCAAGATGGCGGAGGAGTAAGATGTGGAGATTACCTTCCTGTCCACAAATACATCAGAAATACATCTACATGTGGAACAACTCCTACAGAACCTACTGAATGCTGACAGAAGACCTCAGACTTCCCAAAAGGTAAGAAACTCCCCTCGTACCTGGGTAGCGCAAAAGAAAAAAGAAAAAAACAGAGACAAAATAGGGACAGGACATGCACTTCTGAGAGGCAGCTGTGAAGGAGGAAAAGTTTGCACACACTAGGAAGCCCCTTCACTGGCAGAGATGGGGTGGCAGGGGGGAAGGTTCAGAGCCACGGAGGAGAGGACAGCAACAGGGGTGCAGAGAGCAAAGCAGAGAGATTCCCGCACAGAGGATCGCTGCAGACCAGCACTCACCAGCCTGAGACGCTTATCTGCTCACCCGCCAGGGCAGATGGGAGCTGGGAGCTGAGGCTCAGGCTTCGGAGGTCAGATCCCAGGGAGAGGACTGGAGTTCGCTGTGTGAACACAGCCTGAAGGGGGCTAGTGTGCCACAGCTAGCCAGGAGGGAGTCCAGGAAAAAGACTGGAACTGCCTAAGAGGCAAGAGACCATTGTTTTGGGTTGCACAAGGAGAGGGGATTCAGAGAACTGCCTAAACGAGATCCAGAGGTGGGCGCAAGCCGCGGCTATCAGCGCAGACACCAGAGACGGGTATGAAATGATCAGGCTGCTGCTGCAGCCACCAAGAAGCCTGTGTGCAAGCACAGGTCACTATCCACACCTCCCCTCCCAGGAGGTTGTGCATCCCACCACTGCCAGGGTCCCATGATCCAGGGACAACTTCCCCGGGAGAACAAATGGCATGCCTCAGGCTGTTGCAATGTCATGCCAGCCTCTGCTGCCGCAGGCTCACCCCACATTCCATACCCTCCCTCCCCCTGGCCTGAGTGAGCCAGAGGCCCTAGTCAGCTGCTACTTTAACCCTGTCTTATCTGGGTGGGGAACAGATGCCCTCAGGTGACCTACATGCAGACGCGGGGCCAAACCCAAAACTGAACCCCAGGAGCTGTGCGAACAAAGAATAGAAAGGGAAATTTCTCCCAGTAGCCTCAGGAGCAGCTGACTAAATCTTCACAATCAACGTGATGTACCTTGCATCTCTGGAATACCTGAATAGACAGCAAATCACCCCAAAATTGAGGTGGTGGACTTTGGGACCAACTGTAGACTTGGGGTTTGCTTTCTGCATCTAGTATCTTTCTGGTTTTATGTTTGTTGTAGCTTAGTATTTATGGTTTATTATCATTGGTAGATTTGTTTACTGATTTGGTTGTTCTCTTTTTTTATATATAGATATATATATTTTTTCCTTTTTCTCTTTTCATGAGTGTGTACGTGTATGCTTCTTTGCATGATTTTGTCTGTATAGCTTTGTTTTACCATTTGTCTTAGGGTTCTGTCTGTCCGTGTTTTTTTTTTTTTTTCTGTATACTTTTTAGAGCTTGTTATCATTTGTGGACTGATGTTTTGGTTTGGTTGCTCTCTTATTTCTTTCTTTCTTTTTTATTTCTTTTTTAAATTACTTTTTATTTATTTTTATTTTTAATAATTATTTTTATTTTTTATTTTAATAACTTTCTTTTGCTTTCCTTCTTTCTTTCTTTCCTTCCTTCCTTCTTTCTTTCTTTCTTTCTTTCTTTCTTTCTTTCTTTCTTTCTTTCTTTCTTTCTTCTTCCTTTTTTTCTCTTTTCTTCTGAGCCATGTGGCTGACAGGGTATTGGTGTTCCGGCAGGATGTCAGACCTGTGCCTCTGAGGTGGGAGAGCCGAGTTCAGGACATTGGTCCACCAGAGACCAGAGACCGGCTCCACGTAATATCAAATGGTGAAAGCTCTCCCAGAGCTCTCCATCTCAACACTAAGACCCAGCTCCACTCAACGACCAGCAAGCTACAGTGCTGGACACCCTATGCCAAACAAGTAGCAAGACAGGAGCACAACCCCACCCATTAGCAGAGAGGCTGCCTAAAATCATAATAAGGTAACAGAAACCCCAAAACAACCACCTGACGTGGTCCTGCCCACCAGAAAGATAAGATCCAGCCTCATCCACCAGAACACCAGCACCGGCCTCTTCCACCAGGAAGCCTACACAACCCAGTGAACCAACCTTACCCACTGGGGTCAGACACCAAAAACAATTGGAACTATGTACTTGCAACCTGTGAAAAGGAAACCCCAAACACAGTAAGATAAACAAAATGAGAAGACAGAGAAACACACAGCAGATGAAGGAGCAACGTAAAAACCCCCCAGACCAAAAAAATAAAGAGGAAATAGAAGTCTACCTGAAAAAGAATTCAGAGTAATTATAGTAAAGATGATCCAAAATCTTGGAAATCGAATGGAGAAAATACAAGAAACGTTTAACAAGGACGTAGAAGAACTAAAGAGCAAACAAAAAATGATGAACAACACAATAAATGAAATTAAAAAATTATCTAGAAGGAATCAATAGCAGAATAACTGAGGCAGAAGAACGGATAAGTGACATGGAAGATAAAATAGTGGAAATAACTACCACAGAGCAGAATACAGAAAAAAGAATGAAAAGAATTGAGGACAGTCTCAGAGACCTCTGGGACAACATTAGAGGCACCAACATTCAATTTATAGGGGGTCCCAGAAGAAGAAGAGAAAAAGAAAGGGACTGAGAAAATATTTGAAGAGATTATAGTTGAAAACTTCCCTAACATGGGAAAGGAAATAGTCAATCAAGTCCAGGAAGCACAGAGAGTTCACACAGGATAAATCCAAGTAGAAACATGACAAAACACGTATTAATCAAACTATCAAAAATTAAATACAAAGAAAAAATATTAAAAGCAGCAAGTGAAAAGCAACAAGTAACATACAAAGGAATCCCCATAAGGTTAACAGCTGATCTTTCAGCAGAAACTCTGCAAGCCAGAAGGGAGTGGCAGGAAAATTTAAAGTGATGAAAGGGAAAAAACTACAACCAAGATTACTGTACCCAGCAAGGATCTCATTGAGATTCAAAAGAGAAATTAAAACCTTTACAGACAAGCAAAACTAAGAGAATTCAGCACCACCAAACCAGCTTTACAACAAATGCTAAAGGAACTTCTCTAGGCAGGAAACACAAGACAAGGAAAAGACCTACAATAACAAACCCAAAACAATTAAGAAAATGGTAATAGGAACATACATATCGATAATTACCTTCAATGTAAATGGATTAAATGCTCCAGCCAAAAGAAACAGATTGGCTGAATGGATACAAAAACAAGACCCATATATATGCTGTCTAGAAGACACCCACTTCAGACCTAGGGACAAATACAAACCGAAAGTGAGGAGATGGAAAAAGATATTCCATGCAAATGGAAATAAAAAGAAACCTAGAATAACAAATCTCATATGAAACCAAAGAGATTTTAAAGCACAGACTATTACAAGAGAAAAGGAATGACACTACATAATGATCAAGGGATCAATCCAAGAAGAAGATATAACAATTGTAAATATTTATGCACCCAAAATAGGAGCACCTCAATACATAAGGCAAATGCTAACAGCCATAAAATGGGAAATCAACAGTAACACAATCATAGGAGGGAACTTTAACACCCCACTTTCACCAATGGACAGATCATCGAAAATGAAAGTGAATAAGGAAACACAAGCTTTAAATGACACATTAAACAAATGAACTTCATTGATATTTATAGGACATTCCATCCAAAAACAACAGAATACATTTTCTTTTCAAGTGCTTATGGAACATTCTCCAGGATAGATCATATGTTGGGTCACAAATTAAGCCTTGGTAAATTTAAGAAAATTGAAATCCTATCAAGTATCTTTTCCAACCACAACCTATGAGACTAGATATCAATTCATGAAAAAATTTGTAAAAAAATACAAACACATGGATGGTAAACAATACACTAGTAAATAACCAAGAGATCACTGAAGAAATCAAAGAGGAAATGAAAAAATACCTAGGAACAAATGACGATGAAAACACGATGAGCAAAAACCTATGGGATGCAGCAAAAGCAGTTCTAAGAGGGAAGTTTATAGCAATACAATCCTACCCGAAAAAACAAGAAACATCTCAAGTAAACGTTACTTTATGCCTAAAGCAATTAGAGAAAGAAAAACAAAAAAAACCCCAAGTTAGCAGAAGGAAAGAAATCATAAAGATCAGATCAGAAATAAATGAAAAAGAAATGAAGGAAAGATTAGCTAAGATCAATAAACTTAAAAGCTTGTACTTTGAGAAGATAAACAAAATTGATAAGCCATTAACCAGACTCATCCAGAAAAAAAGGGAGAAGACTCAAATCAATAGAATTAGAAAAGAAAAAGGAGAAGTAACAAGTGACACTGCAGAAATACAAAGGATCATGAGAGATTACTACAAGTAACTATAGGCCAATAATATGGACAACTTGGAAGAAATGGACAAATTCTTAGAAACGCACTACCCTCAGAGACTGAACCAGGAAGAAACAGAAAATATAAACAGACCAATCACAAGCACTGGAATTGAGACTGGGATTAAAAATCTTCCAACACACAAAAGCCCAGGACCAGATGGCTTCGCGTGTGAATTCTATCAAACATTTAGAGATGAGCTAACACCTATACTTCTCAAACTCTTCCAAAATATAACAGAGGGAGCAACACTCCCAAACTCATTCTACGAGGCCACTATCACCCTGATACCAAAACCACACAAAGATGTCACAAAGAAAGAAAACTACAGGCCAATATCACTGATGAACATCAATGCAAAAATCCTCAACAAAACACAAGCAAACAGAATCCAACAGCACATTAAAAGGATCATACACCATGATCAAGTGGGGTTTATCCCAGGAATGCAAGGATTCTTCATTATATGCAAAAAATCAATGTGATACACCATATTAACAAATTGAAGGAAAAAAAACATACGATCATTTTAATAGATGCAGAAAAAGCTTTTGACAAAATTCAACACCCATTTATGATAAAAACCCTCCAGACTGTAGGCATAGAGGGAACTTACCTCGACATAATAAAGGCCATATATGACAAGCCCACAGCCAACATCATTCTCAATAGTGAAAAACCGAAAACATTTCCTTTAAGATCAGGAAAAAGACAAAGTTGTCCACTCTCAGTGCTATTAATCAACATAGTTTTGGAAGTTATAGCCACAACAATCAGATAAGAAAAAGAAATGAAAGGAATCCAAATCGGAAAAGAAGAAGTAAAGCTGTCACTGTTTGCAGATGACATGATACTATACATAGAGAATCCTAAAGATGCCACCAGAAAACTACTAGAGCTAATCAATGAATTTGGTAAAGTAGCAGGATACAAATTTAATGTACAGAAATCTCTTGCATTCCTATACACTAATGATGAAAAATCTGACAGAGAAATTAAGGAAACACTCCCATTTACCAATGCAACCATAAGAATAAAATAACTAGGAATAAACCTACCTAAGGAGAGAAAAGACTTGTATGCAGAAAACTATAAGACACTGATGAAAGAAATTAAAGATGATACAGACAGATGGAGAGACATACCATGTTCTTGGATTGGAAGAATCAACCTTGTGAAAATGACTATACTACCCAAAGCAATCTACAGATTCAATGCAATCCCTGTCAAACTACCAATGGCCTTTTGCACAGAAGTAGAACCAGAAATTTCACAATTTGTATGGAAAGACAAAAGACCCCAAATAGCCAAAGCAATCTTGAGAAAGAAAAATGGAGCTGGAGAAATCAGGCTCCCTGACTTCAGACTATACTACAAAGCTACAGTAATCAAGACAGTATGGTACTGGCACAAAAACAGAAACATAGATCAATGGAACAGGATAGAAAGCCAGAGCTAAAGTGACGCACATATGGTCATCTTATCTTTAATAAAGGAGGCAAGAATATACAATGGATAAAAGACAGCCTGTTCAGTAAGTGGTGCTGGGAAAACCTGACAGCTACATGTAAAAGAATGAAAATAGAGCACTCCCTAACACCATACACAAAAATAAACTCAAAATGTATTAAAGACCTAAATGTAAGTCCAGACACTATAAAACTCTTAGTGGAAAACATAGGCAGAACACTCTATGTCACAAATCACAGCAAGATCCTTTTTGACCCACCTCCAAGAGAAATGGAAATAAAAACAAAAATAAACAAATGAGACCTAATGAAACTTAAACGCTTTTGCATAGCAAAGGAAAACATAAAGAAGATGGAAAGACAACCCGCAGAATGGGAGAAAATATTTGCAAATGAAGCAACTGACAAAGGATTAATCTCCAAAATTTACAGGCACCTCATGTAGCTCAATATCAAAAAAAACAAACAACCTAATCCAAAAATCGGCAGAAGACCTAAATAGACATTTCTCCAAAGAAGATATACAGATTGCCAACAAACACATGAAAGGAAGCTCAACATCACTAATCACTAGAGAAATGCAAATCAAAACTACAGTGAGGTATCACCTCACACCATTCAGAATGGCCATCATCAAAAAAATCTACAAACAATAAATGCTGGAGAGGGTGTGGAGAAAAGGGAACCCTCTTTCACTTTTGGTGGGAATGTAAATTGATACAGCCACTATGGAGAACAGTATGGAGGTTCCTTAAAAAACTAAAAATAGAACTACCATACGACCCAGCAATCCCACTACTGGGCGTATACCCTGAGAAACCATAATTCAAAAAGAGTCATTTACCACAATGTTCATTGCAGCTCTATTTACAATAGCCAGGACATGGAAGCAACCTAAGTGTCCATCAACAGATGAATAAGTAAAGAAGATGTGGCACATATATACAATGGAATATTAGCCATTAAAAGAAGGAAAACTGAGTTATTTGTAGTGAGGTGGATGGAGCTAGAGTCTGTCATACAGAGTGAAGTATTCAGAAAGAGAAAAACAAATACTGTTTCCTAACACATATATATGGGGGAAAAAAAAGTTGCTCTGAAGAACCTAGGTGCAGTACAGGAATAAAGACACAGGCGTAGAGGATGGACTTGAGAACACGGGGAGTGGGAAGGCTCAGCTGGGATGAAGTGAGAGAGTGGCATGGACATATATACACTACCAAATGTAAAATAGATAGCTAGTGGGAAGCAGCCTCATAGCACAGTGAGATCAGCTTGGTGCTTTGTGACCACCTAGAGGGGTGGGCTAGGGAGGATGGGAGGGAGACACAAGAGGGGGGAAATATGGGAATATATGTATATGTATAGCTGATTCACTTTGTTATAAAGCAGAAACTAACACACCATTGTAAAGCAATTATACTCCAATAAAGATGTTAGAAAAAGAGAGAGGTAGCCATCTTCTCGAGCAGCTAACTCCAAGTGGCAAGAGGCCCACATGACCACAATTAGAGGAGACACACCCCACACATGAAGCAAGACCTTGTCGGCAGAGAAAACACAGTGGTTCCAAATATGAGCCCACAAACAACTGTCACAATGTGAAAGATGCTGCTAAGTATGGGTGTTCTTTGCCAATTAAACTTCTCTCATGTGCTCAACTCCATACAGCATGCTCTAGACTCTGGACTGAGTAGCAACAGGGATTTCTTTATTTACCCGTGGTTAATTCTTCCAAAGAATTAAGGGGAGAGGGATTCTCTAGTCCTTAGTAAAAATGACAGGGATTTGGGAATAACAGCATTTGCAAATTTAATACTGTAAGAGTTTTCCTCTAATTTGGGGGCCTTGCTGCTTTCTTACATCCATTGTGAGACCCAGATAATAAGCTTTACTGCTTTGCCCCAACACCTAGAATGGGGCCTGGAAAACAGCAGGCACTCACAACAAGATTCACAGTCACAGAAAAGGATGTTGTTATGGGCTGAGTTGTGTTCCCCCAAAGTTCATATGTTGAAATCCCAAGCTCTAGTACCTCAGATAGTAACCATATTTGGAGATAATTTCTTTAAAATGGTGATCAAGTTAAAATGTGGCGAATGTTGGGTAGGGAGGTGGGGAGGGGTTAATCCAATTCGACTAGTGTCCTTATAGGAAGAGGAAGAGTCAACAGGGCTGTGTAGGCACAGAAGAAAGACCTTGAGAGGACACAACGAGAAGGTGACCCTCTGCAAGCCAAGGAAAGAGGCCTCAAAAGAAACCAAACGTGTCAACACTATGATCTTGGACTTCTAGCCTCCAGAACTGTGAAAAAATGAATTTCTGTTGTTTAAGCCACCCAGTCTGTGATGTTGTTATGGTATCCCTAGCAAACTAATGCAGATGTGAATAAATATCTAGGATTCATTACAAAATAGTATTTCTAAATTTTAAAAACTGCCATTTGTTTTTGTCAGCTGAAATTCCTATCCCTTTTATTGATTAGTTCTCTCATTTTTGGATCTTGTATATGCCACTTTATATTTGTATTGTATTATGGTTACAGTAATTCACAATGGATTTAATTTTGCTATTTTAAGGTGCTTCCAATGTTGTTTTCTAAATATAACAAACTGTATTTTAGGAAATGTG
This sequence comes from Eubalaena glacialis, assembly GCF_028564815.1. Classification (NCBI taxonomy): domain Eukaryota; kingdom Metazoa; phylum Chordata; class Mammalia; order Artiodactyla; family Balaenidae; genus Eubalaena; species Eubalaena glacialis. Next base: position 58,644,975 of record NC_083736.1, on the reverse strand, counting down.
TTTTAGGAAATAAGATATTTTAGATCTGAAATTCCGCACACTGACCCAGGGTATTCAGCCCAAGACCCCACATCTTTTAAACAGGTATGTTTAGGCTGATTATTTAAATGCTTAGCACTTCAAATGTTTCAGTTATTTAATCTTTATGAGGTTTAAATACTTCTGCAGCAAAAATTGGTTTCAGATACTGCCTTAATTTTTTTCTTTAAAAAACAGATGAAATATAATTAAAATGTGCACCAAAAAATGAGAAAAAAAGAATTTATTTTTTATCCCTACTTCTGGCTTTATCTTATTTTGTGAATTTATTTCCCATTTGTTCCTATTTCCTCTTTCACTTTTTCTTTTTTTTTTCAATGTGTGTATAAATTGTAAGAAATTATTTTTGTGGAAAGAGGTGAGATATAAAGAAGGGAATGTGATTAAGATTCCAATATTTTCACTCATTACTTGGCCACCTTAAAACTGGGAAGGAATTCACCTTAAGTATCTGTTGCAATCCTATTGCCTTAACACTATATCATTTCTTCAGTGGAAAAAAAGCCAAGTAGATCACAAAAAGCATATCACAGTTAATAATTCATGATTTTGAAATGAGTTCCTGAACCTGCCTTTCAACCATGAAAACGATGAAGGTAACTGCAACAAATCAGCAATACAAAACACTGCAAGGTTTCTTAAAGTTGACTTTCTTAAAGTTGGATTCCCTAAGAACACCCCAATTTGAACACAGATATAATAAACTGAAGTTTTGTTTAACATATGTATATATATTTATATAGAATATTGCATAACACATGAGCTTTCCAGCCAGGTTACCTAGGTTTGATCCTAGCCATGTCACTTATTAACTAGGTGACTGGTTACATTACCTCTCTCTGACTCTGTTTCTGCAGCTTTAAAATGAGAATAACAGTAATGCTTAATTCATAGAGTTGCTGTGAGAATCAAACTAATTAATATATGTAAAGGGTTAACCTAGAGCCTAGGATATAGTTAGTACTCAATAAGTATTATTCAATGATAAATCATCATGCAAAAAAAATGAAGTTGTGTTTCTATAACTAGCAACATAAAAAATTGATTTAATTTTTTAAATGGAAACAAAAGTTTAAAAATTCTGATATAGACCCCTTATAATAGGAAATAATTATCTTAGAAACATGAAAATAAATATTAGTAGGATCATGGCTTTGCCTTTTAGTAAATGGCTTTAGGTAAATTAATTTCACCCATTTGTAGCTGATATTCCTCATCTGTAAAATGGGAGTTGAACTAATAACTTCTGTGAGGATGGCATAAAAGAATACAGGTAAAGCACACACCACAGTGTGAATGTCAACTCCCATGGGGGCAGGTCAGCCAAATAAAATACAACATGCCCAGTTAAATGTGAATCTCAGATAAGCAATCGAAAATTAGTCTGTCTGAAACGTTGCCTGGGACATCCTAAAGAAGTATTTGTTGTTTATAGGAAATTTGAGTTTGACTGGGTGTCCTGTACTTTGTTTGCTAAATCCGGTAACCCTATCTAGGGGTTTGCAATAGCCCTGTTTGCAGAGGTTGGCTAAGGAGAGCACAGTTAAATGGTTCAGGACCAGGCCCAATTCCTGAAGTGGCAGCACTAAATTAAGCCTTGTAGTGGGTGGGTCAGGCAGGCAAGGATCCAGACTCTTGTAAAATACTCAGGAATCAGCAGGGAGGTAGCACCTGGGACTCTGAAAGATTCTGCTCCAAGACACAATCAGTGGCCAGGAGATGTGGGGGTCAGATCTGTCCCAAATAAAGGCATTGGCAGGCAGTGAAAGCAGGGTGGAGAATGATGAGCCATGGTAGTGATTTGTGTCTGTGAGAGGAAAAGAGGGAGTGGAATTTGGCAGTAACCATTAACCATCAACCACTGTAACCATCAACACCAAAATGGGAAAATATCAGAATCTAGCCCTGCAATTTTGAGCACAAGTCGGGCAGAGCAGGCAAGTTGAAGGGTTAGGAAATGACATCACCTACATGACCAGGTCTGGTCCCTGAGACCACTGAGTCCTGTGTATGCTTGGGAGAAAGGAGGTTTAGGGAGGTCAGCTATTGTGAAGGGATACCAAACCCCAAATTTAAGAATGTGAATAAATTTCCCACAAGGCAGTGGGCAGAATTTATTATATGTCTTGTCAGTGTGCTCAGAAATGGACAGATATGGGCATGAATGGGAGCATTAGTGAATTCAGCTACAATTATATTTTGGCCGTGCCATGCAGTTTATGGGATTTTAGTTCCCTGACCAGGGATCGAACCCGGGGTCCAGTCTGGTAGTGAGAGCATGAAGTCCTAACAACTGGACCGCCAGGGAATGCCCGTGAATTCAGCTACAATTTTAACAGACATGTGGATGGCATAGATTGAGGGATCCTCAATCATAGCCTATCAAAATGTGGGGCCCAGGGGAGAAGGGGAACAAGAAGGCCTGAATGTTACATTCATGTAAGGTCTTAAATTGAGACTTTTGGCATTATCTCCAGATGAGTTTACATATTGTCAATGAGGTAAAACATGATTTGATACTTTTTCCTTTTTAAAATCAAGATATAACTCACATACCATAAATTTCACCCTTTTAGAAATGTACAATTACTTTTTAAGTGTATAGTTCAGTGGCTTTTATTACATTCATAATGTGCAACCATTACCACTATCTAATTCTAGAACATGTTCATAACCACCAAAAGATACCCCATTGCCATTAAAAAGTCACTCTTTATTCCTCACCCTTCCCAGCCCCTGGCAACCACTAATCTACTTCCTGTCTATAGACTTGCCTATTTTGAATATTTAACATGAATGGGATCATACAACTTGTGGCGTTTTCTGTCTGGTTTCTTTCATTTCACATAATGCTTTCAAGTTTCATTCATGTTTTTGCATATGATATTTCATTACTTTTTATGGATTAAAAATATTTCATTGTAAGATAGACTACATGTTGGTTATCCATTCATCCATTGATGGACTTTTGGGCTTGTTTCCACCTTTTGGACTCTCATGAATAATGCTGCTATGAACATTCATGTACAAGTTTTTATGGGGACCTATGTTTTCATTTCTCTTGGGTATATACCTAGGAGTAGAATTGGTGGGTCATATGGTAACTTTTTGAGGAAATGCCAATTTTTCCACTTTTTAATATTCTAAGAGCCCTCAAAAATGGAAATAAATATGAGCCTCTCCACCACTAAGAAGTCCTATCCTCAACCAGTATTGATCCCTGGGATGTCTTCAAGGTCCAGTGGAAAGAACTGTGCCAATATAACACTGCCACCCCCAAATGGGGTCATATACAATCACCATTACATATCCTTGCCCCTTCTCCCCACACCTTCACTCTTATATTGTTTTACCTCATGGAGATAGGGGGGTAAAAAATGGATCTTCATATGTCTTTTAGATACACTGCATTTTCCAGGTTACAAAGCTCTTTTGACAGAGAGGTGTTGTTATTCCCACTTGGCAGATGAGGAATGTGAGGTTTCAAGAGGTAAAGTGATTTGTCCAAGGTCCCAAAGCTAGTGAGTTGCTGAGCCTGCGTTAGATGCTAAGGTTTTCAATACCTGGTCTTGGCTCCTTTCCACTGAAGTGTATGCCCTACAATGCCTCTGGAAAAGATGGAAGATTACTGATATATTTGGGTTCACAAACTGAATCTAGATCGCCTCAACAATGTTGAAAGTTGGTCTTTAATGCCAAGGGGGAAAAAAACAAATGTGGAGAGGAGGCAACAATGCATGTTGTTTCTGCCTGTGAAGATAGCCTGACTAGGTATAACTTATCTGAGGGGAAGTTATTCACTCTCCACCTGTCTAGCCTGAATTCACTGAGGGGTTGGTCTATGCTAGAGACTTGAGATACAAAATAGAAGGAGAAAGACTGGGGATTATGGTGAGATGCATGAGGTATTTGCCTGGGGCACAAAGCACAGTAATCAAGATAAACAATAAGTTTTTTCTTAATCTTTTTATTTTTAGATTCACATGCAGTTGTAAAAAATAATACAAGTAGATCCTGTGTACCCTTTATCCTGTTTTCCCCGATGGTAACCTCTTGCAAAACTATAGTAAAATATCAAAAAAGAGGATATTGACAATGATAGAGTCAAGATACAGAATATTTCCACCACTGCAAGGATCCCTCACGTTGCCCTTTTATAGCTAAACCCACTTCTCTCTCACCATCATCCCCTCCCTTAACCTTGGCAACCATTAATTTGTTCTCTATTTCTATAATTTTGTCATTTCAAGAATGTTACATAAATAGAATCATATAGTATGTAACCATTGGGGACTGGCTTTTTTTCACTCAACATAAATATGTTTTTATTGATTTGTAGTATTCCATGGTATAGATGTATCACAGCTTGTTTAAACATTGTGTTGAAGAACATCTGGTTTGTTTCCAGTTTTTGACTATTACAAATAAAACTGCTATAAATGTACAAGCGTACAAGTTTGATATAAACTTTTCACTTTTCTGGAGTAAGTGACCAAATGTGCAGTTACTGGGTCATATGGTAGTTGCATGTTTCTTTTTTAAAAAGAAACTTCCGAATTGTTTTTCAGAATGACTGTACCATTTTACATGCTCACAAACAATATATGCATGATCCAGTTTCTCTGTATCATTGCCAGCATTTGACATTGTCACCATTTAAAAAAAATTTTAGTCTTTATGATAGGTGTGTCATAATATCTCATTGTGGTCTTAATTTGTGCTTCCCAAATGGCTAATGATGTTGAAAATCTTTTCATGTATTTGGTTGCCATTTGTATATGCTCTTCTGCGAAATGTTTCTTCATATCTTTTACCCATTTTCTAATTGGAATGTTTGTTTTTGCTGTTGAAGTCTGAGGGTTCTTCATATATTCTAGATACTAGTCTTTCGTTGAAGATGTGTTTTTAAAATCTTTGCTTACAGTCTATAGCTTGCCTTTTCATCTTCTTTCACAGAGAAAAAGTTTTAAATTTTACTAAAGTCTACTTTATCAATTTCTCCTTTTATGGATATGCTTTTGGTGTGAACCTAAGATTTATTTGCTTAGCCCTAGATCCCAAAGATTTTCTGTTTTTTTTCCCTAAAATTGATATAGTTTTATGTTTTAATTTGAGTCCATTATCAATTTAGAGTTAATTTTTTGCATAAGATGTGAGGTTTAAGTCAAGATTCATTTTTTGCCAATGGATATCCACTTAACTCCAGCATCATTTATTGAAAAGACCATCCTTCCTCCATTGAATTGCATTTGTACCTTTGCCAAAAATCTATTGGGCATATTTGTGTGGGTCTATTTCTGAGCTCTGTATTCTATCCTATTGATCTATGTGTCCATCTCCCTACCAATACCACACATTTCTGATCATTGTAGTTATCTAATAAATGTTGAAATAGGTTATGGTGATTACTCTCACTTTATTCTTCTCTTTCAAAATTGCTTTTAGCTATTCCAGTTCCTTTGCCTTTCCATAACAACTTTAGAATTACCTTGTCTCTATCTACCAAAGATCTTTCTGGATTTTGATATCAATTGCATTAAATCTATATATCAATTTGGGGAGAATTGACATTTTGTCCCAGTTCTGATCATTAGGCTCCCGCCTTGTTCCCTATGTCTTCATTTGCTGTCCAGGTCACCAAACCCTCTAAAATAGAGACCTGGTTTTATCTCACTGGACAGTCCATCTACCTTCCTCCATTCTTCCATCTCAGAGATTAACTGAAGTCTGTTGGCTGGAGCCCTTGTCTATATGGACATACCATATTGGAGCCAGCTGCCTCCTGGGGTCTTCTAAACATGGACTGCCTTGGACCTTCTAGCTCTGCATCTCCTACCTGTTGGGATACTCCTGTTAATTCACGTCACACTCCAACTGACTCTCTGGTCTGTGGCTTGTCAGTTAATGTATCTAGTCCAGCCTTCTACCTGGGGCCTGAGTCTTCCCCAGGCACTCACTAATTCCAATGCGAATAGATGGTAGCAGGGGAATAGGGGGAATGCTTGGCCCTGGATTCTGACCCCCTCCAATCTTACCTAGCCTTCCACTGCTAATAAGGCCATACCAGGACATGTCTTGAAATAGGGCAGGCAGGGCTTCTAGCTTGGGACTGGATGAGTCATAGACTAAAAATACACTTTGTTAAAGCTGTCTTTGACAAGTAAAGGATAAGCAGGTTTGTCTTAATAGCACTTGCTTTCTTGATGCATTTCTTTGGTCTTTGGCCAAGTCCTTCTTGATCTAATCCTCAGTTTCCCTATCTTTAAAATAAGTACAAGTAGGACTAACTTACTGGTTTTCACATATTTTTAAAACAACAGAACACTATGTTGAAAGATATCTTCCATGAAAACCCCAAATATGAAAATGATACCAGTTGAGCTTCAACTAAGCAGGAATGGGGGTGACTCCCCTTCACTTTGAAATTTTAGGGCTCTGTCAAACCCAGTTTGAAAACCATTGATCTAGCTGACTTCTAAGAGGCCTTTCCAGCACTTATATTCACCAGCCTTTGTAGCATTAAATAAGCTGAGAAAGTAGGAGCGTCAAGAGGAGAAATGTTGGGTCAGTCTTTACACAAGATGTGTTGGTTTGGAAGGGCGTGGGCTATAGGAAGCTGCATGCTTTTGCTTGCCACAGGAAAACTCATTCAAGCTTTCCAATGGTACCTGCAACAGACCCAGCTCTGATAATACCTTGCTGGGAAACCATTTTTGATCCTCCCATGTGGAGCTCCTTAGTCTTTTCTATGCAGTCACAGAGCATGCTATTCACCTCTCATTTATTGCTGTTATTTATTATTATTATACTCACAATGTATTGCTATTGATATTATTATACTCAAAATGCACTGCTATTATTTATTTACCAGCCCATCTCCAATTAGGCTATGAAATCTCTGAAAGCAGGAACTGTGCTTATTTCTTTGGACTTCCAACCTTTAGAATAGCACTCAAAAGAGAGAGGTTATTCAATGAACATATGTCAAAAACAAGATGGTGGAGTAGAAGGATGTGCTCTCACTCCCTCTTGCGAGAACACCAGAATCACAACTAGCTGCTGGACAATCATCGACAGGAAGACACTGGAACTCACCAAAAAAGATACCCCACATCCAAAGACAAAAGAGAAGCCACTATGAGATGGTAGGAGGGGCACAATCACAGTAAAATCAAATTCCAAAACTGCTGGGTGGGTGACTCACAGACTGGCGAACACTTATACCACAGAAGTCCACTCACTGGAGTGGAGGTTCTGAGCCCCACATCAGGCTTCCCAACCTGGGGGTCGGGCAAAGGGAGGAGGAATTGCTAGAGAATCACACTTTGAAGCCTAGTGGGAATTGATTGCAGGACTTCGACAGGACTGGGGGAAACAGAGACTCCACTCTTGGAGGGCACACACAAAGTAGTGTGTGCATCGGGACCCAGGGGAAGGAGCAGTGACCCCGGGGGAAACTGAACCAGACCTACCTGCTAGTGTTGGAGGGTCTCCTGCAGAGGTGGGGGGTGGCTCTGTTTTGCTGCGGGGACAAGGACACTGGCAGCACAAGTTCTGGGAACTACTCCTTTGCGTGAGCCCTCCCAGAGTCTGTCTTTAGCCCCACCAAAGAGCCCAGGTAGGCTCCAGTGTTGGGTTGCCTCAGGCCAAACAACCAAAAGGGAGGGAACCCAGCCCCACCCATCAACAGTCAAGTGGATTAAAGTTTTACTGAGCTCTGCCCACCAGAGCAACAGTTAGCTCTACCCACCACCAGTCCCTCCCATCAAGCTTCTTAGATAGCTTCATCCACCAGAGGGCAGACAGCAGAAGCAAGAAGAACTACAATCCTGCAGCCTGTGGAACAAAAACCACATTCACAGAAAGATAGAAAAGATGAAAAGGCAGAGGGCTATGTACCAGATGAAGGAACAAGATAAAACCCCAGAAAAACAACTAAATGAAATGGAGATAGGCAACCTTCCAGAAAAAGAATTCAGAATAATGATAGTGAAAATGATTCAGGACCTCAGAAAAAGAATGGAGGCAAAGATCGAGAAGATGCAAGAAATGTTTAACAAAGACCTAGAAGAATTAAAGAACAAACAAACAGAGATGAACAATACAATAACTGAAATGAAAACTACACTAGAAAGAATCAATAGCAGAAAAACTGAGGCAGAAGAATGGATAAGTAACCTGGAAGACAGAATGGTCGAATTCACTGCTGCGGAACAGACTAAAGAAAAAAGAATGAAAAGAAATGAGGACAGCCTAAGAGACCTCTGGGACAACATTAAATGCAACAACATTCGCATTATAGGGGTCCCAGATGGAGAAGAGAGAAATGACCTGAGAAAATATTTGAAGAGATTATAGTCAAAAAGTTCCCTAACATGGGAAAGGAAATAGCCATCCAAGTCCAGGAAGCGCAGCGAGTCCCATACAGGATAAACCCAAGGAGAAACACGCCAAGACACATAGTAATCAAATTGGCAAAAATTAAAGACAAAGAAAAATTATTGAAAGCAGCAAGGGAAAAATGACAACATACAAGGGAACTCCCATAAGGTTAACAGCTGATTTCTCAGGAGAAACTCTACAAGCCAGAAAAGAGTGGCATGATATACTTAAAGTGATGAAAGGGAAGAACCTACAACCAAGATTACTCGACCCAGCAAGGATCTCATTCAGATTTGATGGAGAAATCAAAAGCTTTACAGACAAGCAAAAGCTAAGAGAATTCAGCACCACCAAACCAGCTCTACAACAAATGCTAAAGGAACTTCTCTAAGTGGGAAACACAAGAGAAGAAAAGGACCTACAAAAACAAACCCAAAACAATTAAGAAAATGGTCATAGGAACATACATATCGATAGTTACCTTAAACGTGAATGGATTAAATGCTCCAACCAAAAGACACAGGCTTGCTGAATGGATACAAAAACAAGACCCATATATATGCTGTCTACAAGAGACCCAGTTCAGACCTAAGGACACATACAGACTGAGAGTGAGGAGATGGAAAAAGATATTCTTTGCAAATGGAAATCAAAAGAAAGCTGGAGTAGCTATACTCATTTCAGATAAAATAGACTTTAAAATAAAGAATGTTACAAGAGAGAAGGAAGGACACTACATAATGATCAAGGGATCAATCCAAGAAGAAGATATACCAATTATAAATATTTATGCACCCAACATAGGAGCACCTCAATACATAAGGCAACTGCTAACAGCTATAAAAGAGGAAATCGACAGTAACACAGTAATAATGGGGGACTTTAACACCTCACTTACACCAATGGACAGATCAACCAAAATGAAAATAAATAAGGAAACAGAAGCTTTAAATGACACAATAGACCAGATCGATTTAATTGATATTTATAGGACATTCCATCCAAAGACAGCAGATTAAACTTTCTTCTCAAGTGCGCACGGAACATTCTCCAGGATAGATCACATCTTGGGTCACAAATCAAGCTCAGTAAATTTAAGAAAATTGAAATCATATCAAGCATCTTTTTTGACCACAATGCTATGAGATTAGAAATGAATTACAGGGAAAAAAACGTAAAAACCACAAACACATGGAGGCTAAACAATACGTGACTAAATAACCAAGAGGTCACTGAAGAAATCAAAGAGGAAAACAAAGAATACCTAGAGCCAAATGACAATGAAAACACGACGATCCAAAACCTATGGGATGCAGCAAAAGCAGTTCTAAGAGGGAAGTTCATAGCTATACAAGCCTACCTAAAGAAACAAGAAAAATCTCAAGTTAACAATCTAACCTTACACCTAAAGGAACAAGAGAAAGAAGAAAAACAAAACGCAAAGTTAGCAGAAGGAAAGAAATCATAAAGGTCAGAGCAGAAATAAATGAAATAGAAACAAAGAAAACAATAGCAAAGATCAATAACACTAAAAGCTGGTTCTTTAAGAAGATAAACAAAACTGATAAACCATTAGCCAGTCTCATCAAGAAAAAGAGAGAGAGGACTCAAATCAATAAAATTAGAAATGAAAAAGGAGAAGTTACAACAGACACTGCAGAAATACAAAGCATTCTAAGAGACTACTACAAGCAACTCTATGCCAATAAAATGGACAACCTGGAAGAAAAAGACAAATTCTTAGAAAGGTATAACCTTCCAAGACTGAACCAGGAAAAAACAGAAAATATGAACAGACCAATCACAAGTAATGAAATTGAAACTGTGATTTAAAATCTTCCAACAAACAAAAGTCCAGGACCAGAAGGCTTCACATGTGAATTCCATCAAACATTTAGAGAAGAGCTAACACCCATCCTTCTCAAACTCTTCCAAAAAATTTCAGAAGAAGGAACACTCCCAAACTCATTCTATGAGGCCACCATCACCCTGATACCAAAACCGGACAAAGATACTACAAAAAAAGAAAATTACAGACCAATATCACTGAAGAATATAGATGGAAACATCCTCAACAAAATACTAGCAGACAGAATCCAACAACACATTAAAAGGATGATAACACCACGATCAAGTGGGATTTATCCCAGGGATGCAAGGATTCTTCAATATACACAAATCAATCAATGCGATACACCATATTAACAAATTGAAGAATAAAAACCATATGATCATCTCAATAGATGCAGAAAAAGCTTTTGACACAATTCAACACCCATTTATGATAAAAACTCTCCATAAAGCGGGTATAGACGGAACCTACCTCAACATAATAAAGGCTATATACAACAAACCCACAGCAAACATCATTCTCAATGGTGAAAAACTGAAAACATTTCCTTTAAGATCAGGAATGAGACAAGGATGTCCCCTCTCACCACTATTATTCAACATAGTTTTGGAAATCCTAGCCACGGCACTCAGAGAAGAAAAAGAAATAAAAGGAATACAAATAGGAAAAGAAGAAGTAAAAGTGTAACTGTTTGCAGATGACATGATACTATACATAGAGAATCCTAAAGATGCCACCAGCAAACTACTAGAGCTAATCAATGAATTTGGTAAAGTTGCAGGATACAAAGTTAATGCACAGAAATCTCTTGCATTCCTATACACTAATGATGAAAAATCTGAAAGAGAAATTAAGGAAACACTCCCATATACCATTGCAACAAAAAGAATAAAATACCTAGGAATAAACCTACCTAGGGAGACAAAAGATCTGTATGCAGAAAACTATAAGACACTGATGAAAGAAATTAAAGATGATACCAAAAGATGGAGAGACATACCATGTTCTTAGATTGGAAGAATCAATATTGTGAAAATGACTATACTACTGAAAGCAATCTACAGATTCAATGCAATCCCTATCAAATTACCAATGGCATTTTTTATGGAACTAGAACAAATCATCTTAAAATTTGTATGGAGACACAAAAGACCTCGAATAGCCAAAGCAGTCTTGAGGGAAAAAAAACGGAGCTGGAGGAATCAGACTCCCTGACTTCAGACTATACTACAAAGCTACAGTAATCGAGACAATACGGTACTGGCACAAAAACAGAAACATAGATCAATGGAACAAGATAGAAAGCCCAGAGATAAACCCACGCACCTATGGTCAACTAATCTATGACAAAGGAGGCAAAGATATACAATGGAGAAAAGACAGTCTCTTCAATAAGTGGTGCTGGGAAAACTGGACAGCTACATGTAAAAGAATGAAATTAGAACACTCCCTAACACCATACACAAAAATAAACTCAAAATGGATTTGAGACCTAAATGTAAGACTGGACACTATACAACTCTTAGAGGAAAACATAGGAAGAACACTCTTTGACATAAATCACAGCAAGATCTTTTTTGATCCACCTCCTAGAGTAATACAAATAAAAACAAAAATAAACAAATGGGACCTAATGAAACTTCAAAGCTTTTGCACAGCAAAGGAAACCATAAACAAGATGAAAAGACAACCCTCAGAATGGGAGAAAATATTTGCAAACGAATCAACGGACAAAGGATTAATCTCCAAAATATATAAACAGCTCATTCAGCTCAATATTAAAGAAACAAACACCCCAATCCAAAACTGGGCAGAAGACCTAAATGAGCATTTCTCCAAAGCAGACATACAGATGGCTAAGAAGCACATGAAAAGCTGCTCAACATCACTAATTATTAGAGAAATGCAAATCAAAACTACAATGAGGTATCACCTCACACCGGTCAGAATGGCCATCAACAAACAATCTACAAAGAATAAATGCTGGAGAGGGTGTGGAGAAAAGGGAACCCTCTTGCACTGTTGGTGGGAATGTAAATTGATATAGCCACTATGGAGAACAGTATGGAGGTTCCTTAAAATCTAAAAATAGAATTACAATATGATCCAGCTATCTCACTACTGGGCATATACCCAGAGAAAACCATAATTCAAAAAGATACATGCACCCCAATATTCATCGCAGCACTATTTACAATAGCCAGGTCATGGAAGCAACCTAAATGCCCATCGACCGACGAATGGATAAAGAAGTTGTGGTACATATATGCAATGGAATATTACTCAGCCATAAAAAGAATGAAATTGAGTCATTTGTTCTGACGTGGATTGATCTAGAGACTTTCATACAGAGTGACGTAAGTCAGAAAGAGAAAAACAAATATCGTATATTAACGCATGTATGTGGAACCTAGCAAAATGGTACAGATGAACCAGTTTGCAGGGCAGAAGTTGAGACACAGATGTAGAGAACAAATGTATGGACACCAAGGGGGGAAAACCATGGTGGGTTGGGGATGGTGGTGTGCTGAATTGGGCGATTGGGATTGACATGTATACACTGATGTATATAAAATTGATGACTAATAAGAACCTGCAGTATAAAAAACAAACAAGCAAACAAACAAAAACAACTAATACTAAACTTTCTTTGGGTTATTTTTATGGAAATATGTTAATATAAATGTTTCAGACATTACATGAAATTTCTAAAAATCTTATATGTTCTGGTATAATGTTATAAGTCATAATTCTAGTTTTTACTTTAAAATGTATATCTCAGCAATAACTAAATTTCCTTGTCAATTGCATTATTATGAACTTTCATCAAATCTTTAACCATTTTTAAGTCTTTTGTCATTTACAGACAGTTCTGGGTGTACTCTGATGCTTTTGCAAAAATGTTCCTATAAAAGGGTTTCATCTTCAAGGAATTCATGGAAAAGACTCTGACAAGTACAGGTTTCTGGTAACTGACTACTGCTGAACTGAATGAATAAGCATTTTCAGAACTCTAATGGAAAACTGATGAATTCATAAAAGTGCTAACAAGAGATCAAGATGAAAAAAAATTAATTACATGGGGCTGAGTGAACTGATGAGGATGATTATAATTTTTGTGACTTTCTGTTTGAATAAAAAAAAAAATCCCACAAGGAAGGACTCAGAGGCAAAAAATATACAAATCAATTTTCACTGCAAAGTAAAGGAGCTGTTACAGTGGAGGATTACTGGACTGAATGTCAATATTATGACATAGTATGAGTGTGTTTTGTGTTTGGTAATTGCAATCATTGTTGCTTTTGTTGTGGTCATCCATTTACAATGCTTGGTGTCAGTTTATTTTTCTCTTGTAAAAATAAAATACAGTGTGTGTGTGTGAAAAAAATTAAAATTAAAAAAAAATAAGAAAAATTTAAAAAAAAAGAAAAGAAAAATGCTCAGGGATGACTAAGGTTGCCTATATTTATCTGGAGAAAAACATATATGGGTGCCCATGAATGTCTGATGAGTACTTAAGAAATATGGTCTGAGTTCACTTTTGTAATAGATACTCAACAAATTGGTTTGGGATCAGATGCGCGTTTACCAGACAGTAAGAAAAATAAAAAGGATTGGCTGCTCAAAAAAAAAAAAAAAAAAAAAAAACGATCCTGAGAAATGTAGGCATCAAGTCATGAAAAGAGTGTATCAGCTTACAAGTTAGACTCCAGTTCAAAACATGGGTCTACCATTTACTTATGGTGTGACCTTGAATAGTTAATGAATCTCAGTGTCTTATCTGTAACATTGGGATAATTCTTATTTCATAAAGCTACTGTAAAAATTCAAGGCAGTTGTAAAGCATTCTGTACATCATCTATGCTCCACGAATGGTAATTTCTTTAGGTGACTCTGTTAAGTCACACAGCTGGTTGGTAGTAAACAAGGAAATTGGGCCTCCTCATGTCCAGTTGTCTAGTTGTTGTTTCCTTTTATTTAGACATCTAATGTGTTCAATTCCCACAAGCATTTAAGAAAACTTTTACATCATAAACTTATTATTCCTTTTTATATGTCTTTCAAAATAAAATTAATTGATTACAGGAAAAATCATACTACTATACTTGGTTCTAACAGTTGTTATTTGATCTATACACACTTAAATACGTAGTGATGTTATAACTAAAATCTGTGTTTCATTAGACATTGTGTGTTTTATACCATAAATGTCTTATCATTGTATATCCCTCACAAATACTTGCCTACTGTGTAATCTTATCCTTTTGCCTTCAATATGCAGTAAGACCAAGTTTTATGATTATATAGTTTTTAATCCAGATGTTAAATGTTCAGGTACATGTTATTTTCAAAGATTTTTGAAAACTATAATAAACAAACAAACAAAAGAACAGATATGTGTACCCAGTTGTGTAATATTTTGGCACAGATCAGTTTCCCTCAAGAAGAGGACGTCTGTAAGAAGGCTGCTGGATGTGCCAAGATTATTTTCTCAGGCTTGACGATGCTGACAACATTTATTTCCAGCCGAAGGTGGTTCTGCTGGGAATATGTTTCTGGTGGAGCAAGCCTGTTGTCAATACTCACTCCCAATTTTATGGGGTAGGAACTAGAAGAAACTACACTGCTCTTCTTTGTGGAAAGAACATATGCTTTGGAATCAGTCAGGGTTTTAAACCCTGGCTTAGCCATTTCCTAGATGTGTGACCTTGGGTGTAACCTACCCTCTGTGAGTCTGTTTCCTCAACTGTAACATTTGAATAAAAAGAGTGCATATGTAAAAAATAATAATAATAATAATAAAAGTAAACATATGTCGAAGTGAAATATTGGATCAAGAAGAAATCATTTCTTGAATTCCTTTGTTCCTTGAATTCCTTTTTTCCCCAAGAAACCCAAATCATCCAAATCATTCCCCAACTGAGATATCTAAATTTTAAGAAAGCAAAATTTTTTAAATTAAATGTTTAAATAGTGTTCAATAGAGCTAATATCTTAATTTGTATCTGATTTATGATATAGTTGAGATATATTTTTATGTGCAAATGTGCTATATGTAGGATTTATATGAAATTAATTAATATGAATAGTAGATCCAGTAATCAATGTGTATAGTAAAATTATGACAATTTTATAGGAATGGGAATATTATTTTCCCATTTCTAAATAATACCGAGGTTTAAATTTTTTGTATCCTCAATTTTATGACAGACTGGTGACCATATCAACAGCACACTTAATTGGTATTTCCATTCCTAAGCAGATAAGCCAATTTTTTCTTTTAATTCTTAAGTTTTAGAGGATACTGGAACCTGCCTGGTGGGGAGCGCTAGGCTGCTAATAGTGGAAAACAAGGAGGTGACAAGAAAGTTTATTGAAGAATATCCATCTTAATAATAATAGCAAGTATTTCTATAGTGCTTATTATGCCAGGAACTGGATCTAATTTTAAGCCAGTTCCAAATATTAATTCAATCTAATTCTCATTGCAACCCTAAGAGGTAGTTATAATTATCACCATCTCCATTTTCCAGATGAGAAGACTAAAACTCAGAGAAGGGAAATGATTTGTCCATCTGTCAAACCGCTAAAAATATCAGAGCCCAGACATGAACCCAGGCAGCTTGACTGCGGAGTCTGGGTGCCTCGCTATTCTGCATACTTCCACCAGTGCTAAGAAATGAAGGAATATCTGGGGCAGCCAAGCTAGGCAATTATATGGAGTCTATGCAAGGGGATTTTGAAGGCTCAGGGAAGGGACATTTGCCTTCCCACTCACCTCCCTAACTATTTACTTGCTGATGCCTGATGTTTCATTTATTGTGATTCATTTATTTGACTTAAGATTTGGCCCACTGTTTATAATGCAACCAACCCCTAGGTGAGGTAACACCAAGACCTAGGAGTTATTTTTATTTTCCCAGTCTGTTTTCATTTTTATTTTATGAGTGTCACTTTTCATTGTACAGTTTTGATCTTTATATAGTTGAATCTCTCCATATTTTCCATATGTCACTGTGGCTTTACAACTTATCATCCCTCTAAACCTCTACTATAATTAAAGCTGTTTTTGCCGTGGACTCAGGGGAGACAAACTCCAAACTTCACATCATAAGTTGCAATGTCCACTTTGAGATATCTAAATAAAACCTCTATCATTGTCTTCTTGAGCATAAATCTAAACAACTTATCATTTTTCATGCTCTGATCCTGTTTCTGTTCACTGAATTCTTTCCAAATTTGGGGGCACAAAATGACTGAGAATTAGGGGGAGTGGAGAGGAAGGTGAAAGGTATTAACATGAATTCCTACTATATTTCAGCCCTTGTGCTAGGTGCTTTTTCACACGTTATCTCTTTTCATCTAATACTTAAACATCTCTATGAGGGGGAGTAGGGACCTATAGGTGGTTTCAGGGTGTTCCAGACTGGGAAAGGTATGAGGGGACCCTGGCAGGATTCAGCCCTTCTGGAAACCCAGATGCATACCCAGTCCTGGCAATATAAAGAAAGCAGTTAAAATGAGGATCTGAAGATTATTGGAAGCAAGACATACAGTTTGGTCATCCTCAAAGAGGTAAGAGTTGAAGGATGATGGAAGGGGTACTGTCAGTTCCCTGAGGGAGAAAGCAGAAGAAAAAAAGTTTTGATGTCAGTACCTTGGTGATTACTTCTATTTTGAAGTCAGGAGAAAGAAAAGGAACTAAAGAAGGAAAAGCGCACTCAGAGAAGAAGGCGATAAGGGCAGTGCTGTGGCTTGATAGTCAAGGGAGGAAACCCCATTTCATCATGACATCACTCTGGAAACATGGCTGTGACCATCTCCTCTGGCAACAATACAGACAGAGCCCAGTAGCTAGCCTGCTGCTCTGCTACCATAGATGCCAATGAGAACTAGGACAGATTGCAACAAAAATGAAACACAGATGAAAGCATTTGGTGAACAGTAAACATACTCACACACAGGTGAACACATGTCTTGGCAAATCCTTCTGACCATTACCAGCTTATTTTTTGGTGGAAGGGAATTATCCAAGGAGTCAGAAAAATTACAAAGATAATTAACCAGCTCCTTTTGCTGCCCAGCAGTCCTAAAGGATACTATTTACAGCATCATAGAATCCCAAAATGACTGAGCTAGAGTACCAGACCAACTAGTCCAATCCCTTTGTGTTAGAAATGTGGGAACAAAAGCCCAGAGAAAGGAACAGACCTGCACACGGCCACACAGGGAGTTAATGGCAAAGCTGGACAGAGGATCCAGGTCACCTGCCTCCTCTTCCTCCCATTTGAGTGATTCTGAGTAAATGAGAAATGAATGAGGAAAGGATTGGTGGCAAATGTTTCCAGTAAGTTGATGAATTTTTAAAAGCATATCTGGTAAAAAATAGAATCTCAAGAATGTCAGCACTACAGAAGTCCCTAGAGTTCATCATTTAGTGTGATGTTATTTTATAAATGAGGAACAGACCCAGAGAAGGCTTAGCTGTTTAGTGGTGCAGCCAGTCCCTCAACATAGCTCTCCTGCTTTCTTAGTCTACCTCTTCATGGAAGCTGATCAGCACAGATTTAGAAAACCTGCATAAATTTATTTAAGAAACAAATACAACAAAAGTAGTTGTTCACATGATTTCTCACCTCTCCTGATCAGAATGCAAGTGCTGTGGGGACAAACATATAAGGAATAAAGTTCAAGGAAATGAGAGAATGACTACATCATTTAGAAGAGGATAAATAGGAAAGGACAAGGGTAGATGGGCTAAATGACTCACATCTACTGGGGGTTGGGAGGATGGATGACATAGTGAAATAAACCAGAGAGGGCCTTAGGCTTACATCTTGTTGGGCTTAGAAAATGAGGCTTTAAGCATGTATCCTCTGTTTTAGGTATTTTATTTTAAGTTCCAGGGGACATTAGAGACTTCTATCTTATTGTTGTAAAGATGGTAAGACTAAGGCAGTGTCAGAGTTGGGATGTGAATCCAAGGTCCTGGACTTTGCAGCCAGTGTTTCTTCTCCTCCCTTGCGTTCTAGAGGAAGCTGGTAATGTTTATTAAGAAAATTCAGTAGATGTATACTAGGCTACTTTTCTAATAGGGTTTTTCACAGTAGGGTTTACAGACTTGGAGTGGGGCTCCCCTACTCTACCAGCTCTTCTTTATACCTTGCGCTTTACATGTGGAGGATCTAGGTCAGTGACTTTGGGTAGTTGAGAAAGGATAGAGGAGTGAGAAAGTTCAGTGACACAAAGCCATCAAAAATAGCAAAAATCTCAGCTGAAACATTGCCTGAAAATACCTAGCACAATCCATGTAGGCAGATGCAAATTATATGCTAATTACCCACGATTCCCATCTACTAGGGGAATCTTGGTTAAGGCTTCAATTACTCCCCCCCCCCATTATATGAATTAATAGGCCAGATTAATTGAAGGGATGAAGGACGTGCAAGTTTCTGGAAGAGTGAAAATGGGATTACCTATCTCTGCCCCTAACTCACTGGTTGGCCCGAGGCAGGTCAATTACAATTTCTGCTCTTCAGTTTTTCCATGTGCCACATGTGGGGCCCCTCCAATTCTAACATCCTATGGTTATCTTCCAGTCTTTCCTGTCTCAGTGAATGGCACTACCCTATTACCCAGGCTAAAAATCCAGAAGTCATTTTAGATGCCCCTATCTTTCTCTCCGTACTTCCTCATCCCATCCGTGAGCTAATCATATCAGTTATGCATCCAATAATATGTTTCCCATCAGTCTATTTTTCTTTATATCCACAGTTATACTCCAATCCAAGTCACCATCATCTATTTCCTGGATAACTGCAATAATCTCCTGGCTGGTTTTCCTGCTGCCATTATTGTCCCAATACAATCTATTTTCAGAGCAGTCAGAGTGATCTTTAAAAACTAGATGATGTTACTCCCTTACTTAAAACACTCAATGGCTGCCTATTATAAATAGAATAAAATCCAAACTCCTCACCATGATTTACAAGATACTGTTTGTCTCTGCCTTCTTCAGTCTACTACTGTTCCCCTCAATCAGCCAGAGCTCTGCCTACTTTCTTTCACAGGCTAAGTATCTTCTTGCTTTAGGACCATTGCACGGGCTATTCCCTCTGTCTGGAATACTCTTTCTCCAGATCATTGCATGGCTGACTCCTTCTCAGGTCTCTAATCTAATGTCATCCCTGAAGAAAATCCTTCTCTGACATCCTAACTTAAAAATTTCTTCTTCTGCCACCACTGTATTCCATTATCTTCCTTTTTAAAATTTTATTTATTTTTTAAAATTATTATGGGGTGTAATTCATTTACAATGTCGTGTTAGTTTCAGGTGTACAGCAAAGTGAATCTGTTATACAAATACATATATCCACTCTTTTTTAGATTCTTTTCCCATATAGGCCATTACAGAGTATTGAATAGAGTTCCCTGTGCTATACAGTAGGTCCTTACTAGTTATCTCTTTTATATATAGCAGTGTGTATGTGTCAATTCCAATCTTCCAATTTATCCCTCCCCCTTCCCTTACCCCCTGGTAACCATAAGTTTATTTTATACATCTGCAACTCAATTTTGGCTTTGTAGATAAGTTCATTTGTGCCTACTTTTAGATTCCACATATAAGTGATACCATATATTTGTCTTTCTGTGTCTGACTTACTTCACTCAGTATGAGAATCTCTAGGTCCATCCATGTTGCTGCTGGAGTAATATTCCACTGTATATATGTACTACATCTTCTTTATCCATTCCTCTGTTGATGGTTATTTGGGTTGCTTCCATGTCTTGGCTATTGTAAATAGTGCTGCAATGAACATTGGGGTGCATGTATCTTTTCAAATTACGGTTCTCTCTAGATATATGGCCACGAGTGGGATTGCAGGATCATATGGTAGCTCTATTTTCAGTTTTTTAAGGAACCTCCATGCTGTTCTCCATAGTGGCTGTACCAGTTTGCATTCCCACCAACAGTGTAAGAGGGTGCCCTTGTCTCCATTATCTTCTTTTAGTTTATTTATTGGCCTTATCTCTACCTAAAATTATATTTATTTGTTTTTTTTTCTTTTCCATGATTATTGTCTGGCATCTCCCACTAGAAACTAAACTTCATGAGGGGAGCAATAGAACATAGTGGTTAAGAACATGGCTTCTGGAGTCGGACTGTCTAAATTCAAATCCCAGTTCTGCCACTTATTAGCTGAGTGACCCTGGGAAAGTTACTTAAATTTTCTATGTCTCAGCTTCCTCTTCTGTAACATGGGGACAGTAATAGTAACACTTCATAGGGTCGTTGCAAGGATTAAACTGAATTAATACATGCAAAGCACTATATCTCTAGTGCCTAGAAGAGTGTCTGGCATGTAGCAGGTGCCTAAGAAGTATTTAATGGCTGACTGAATGAATGAATCCTGATGCCTCCTGCTCCTTCCCTCCTTTCCTGTCTAGTTTCCCCTCACGACTCTTCCTTCAGGAAGCTTGCCCTGACTGTTCCCTACTTGCTAGGACTAAGTTGGTTCTCCTATTTTGTGTGCTCACAGAACCCAGACTTCTTGCAATCCTTAATTGCTGGGTATAGTTGTATATTTATGTGTGTGTGATCTTTGTAATAACTGGTCTCTTTAACTACAAACTTGGTGAGGGAAGGGCCTATGTCTGTCATATCTACTATGGGATCTCTGCTGCCTAGCATAGTGCCTGACACAAAAGGTACACAATAAATATTTCTTGGCTGAATGACTCAAAAACTTTGGCTCATTTTTCTCTTAGAAATGCTGATTAAGAAACATGACTTGAGAAATTTAGTATTTTGCAGCATTTTTTAAATTAATTTTTATTGGAGTATAGCTGCTTTACAATGTTGTCTTACTTTCTGCTGTTCTGCAAAGTGAATCAATTATATGTATATATATATATTCCCTCTTTTTTAGATTTCCTTCCCATTTAGGTCACGACAGAACATTGAGTAGAGTTCCAGTGCTGTACATTAGGTTCTCACTAGTTACCTATTTTATATATAATAATGTATATATGTCAATCCCGATCTCCCAATTCATCCCACCTCCCCCCTTACCCCTTGGTAACCATAAGTTTGTTCTCTACAACTGTGTTTCTATTTCTGCTTTGCAAATGAGTTCATCTGTACCATTTTTCTAGATTCCACATATAAGCGATATTATACAATATTTGCTTTTCTCTTTCTGACTTACTTCACTTTGTGTGACAGTCTCTAGGTCCCTCCATGTCTCTGCAAATGGGACTATTTCGTTCCTTTTTTATGGCTGAGTAAGATTCCATTGTATATATGTACCACATCTTCTGTATCCATTTCTCTGTTGATGGACATTTCAGTTGCTTCCATGTCCTGGCTATTGTAAATAGTACTGCAATTAATATTGGGGTGCATGTGTCTTTTTGAATTATGGTTTCCTCTGGGTATATGCCCAGGAGTGGGATTGCTGGGTCATATGGTAGATCCATTTTTAGTTTTTTGAGGAACTTCCATACTGTTCTCCATAGTGGCTGTATCAATTTACATTCCCACCAACAGTGCAAGAGGGTTCCCTTTTCTCCACACCCTCTCCAGCATTTATTCTTTGTAGATTGTTTGTTGATGGCCATTCTGACCGGTGTGAGGTGATACCTCATTGTAGTTTTGATTTGCATTTCTCCAATAATTAGTGATGTTGAGCATCTTTTCATGTATTTGTTGGCTATCTGTATGTCTTCCTTGGAAAAATGTCTATTTAGGTCTTCTGCCCATTTTTGGATTGGGTTGTTTGTTTTTTTGATATTGAGTTGAATGAGCTGTTTGTATATTTTGGAGATTAATCCCTTGCCCATTGTTTCATTTTCAAATATTTTCTCCCATTCTGACGGTTGTCTTTTCCTTTTCTTTATGGTTTCCTTTGCTGTGCAACAGCTTTTAAGTTTAATTAGGTCCCATTTGTTTATTTTTATTTTCATTACTTTAGGAAGTGGGTCAAAAAGGATCTTGCTGTGATTTATGTCATAGAGTGTTCTGCCTATGTTTTCCTGTAAGAGTTGTATAGTATCCAGCCTTACATTTAGGTCTCAAATCCATTTTGAGTTTATTTTTGTGTATGGTGTTAGGGAGTGTTCTAATTTCATTCTTTTACATGTAGCTGTACAGTTTTCCCAGCACCTCTTATTGAAGAGGCTGTCTTTTCTCCATTGTATATTCTTGCCTCCTTTGTCATAGGTTAGGTGACCATAGGTGCGTGGGTTTATCTCTGCGCTTTTGATCCTGTTGTTCCATTGATCTATATTTCTGTTTTTGTGCCAGTACCATACTGTCTTGATTACTGTAGCTTTGTAGTATACTCTGAATTCAGGGAGCCTGATTCCTCCTGCTCTGTTTTTCTTTCTCAAGATTGCTTTGGTTATTCAGGGTCTTTTGTGTTTCCATATAAATTGTAAATTTTCTTGTTCTAATTCTGTGAAAAATGCCATTGGTAATTTGATAGGGATTGCATTGAATCTGTAGATTGCTTTGGGTAGTATACTCATTTTCACAACATTGATTCTTCCAATCCAAGAACATGGTATATCTCTCCACCTGCTGGTATCATCTTTAATTTCTTTCATCAGTGTCTTATAATTTTCTGCATACAGGTCTCTTGTCTCCTTAGGTAGGTTTATTCCTAGGTATTTTATTCTTTTTGTTGTGATGGTAAATGGGATTGTTTCCTTAATTTTTCTTTCAGATCTTTCATTGTTATTGTATAGGAATGCAAGAGATTTCTGTGTATTAATTTTGTGTCCTGCAACTTTACTAAATTCATTGATTAGCTCTAGTAGTTTCCTGGTGGCACCTTAGGATTTTCTATATATAGTATCATATCATCTGCAAACAGTGACAGTTTTATGTCTTCTATTCCAATTTAGATTCCTTTTATTTCTTTTTCTTCTCTGATTGCCATGGCTAGGACTTCCAAAACTATGTTGAATAATAGTGGCAAGAGTGGACATCCTTGTCTTGTTCCTGATCTTAGAGGAAATGGTTTCAGTTTTTCACCATTGAGAATGACGTTTTCTGTGGGTTTGTCATATATGGCCTTTATTATGTTGAGGTAGGTTTCCTCTATGTCCATTCTCTGGAGAGTTTTTATCATAAATGGGTGTTGAATTTTTTTGAAAGCTTTTTCTGCATCTATTGAGATTTTCATATGGCTTTTATCCTTCAGTTTCTTAATATGGTGTGTCACATTGATTGATTTGCGTATATTGAAGAATCCTTGCATCCATGAGATAAATCCCACTTGATCATGGTGTATTATCCTTTTAATGTGTTGTTGGATTCTGTTTGCTAGTATGTTGTTGAAGATTTTTGTGTCTATGTTTATCACTGATATTGGCCTGTAATTTTCTTTTTTTTGTGACATCTTTGTCTGGTTTTGGTGTCAGCGTGATGGTGGCCTTATAAAATGAGCTTGGGTGTATTCCTCCCTCTGCAATTTTTTTTTTGTCATCACTTTTTGAAAGGCACTTCAGATTGAAAGCTGTTGTTGCATCTCTGCCTCCTATCTTAGTTCAGTTCTTTATTGAAACAGAGGGAAAGATGTATGAATTCAAACATTCTGGCCTCCACTCTTTAAATCTTGGTCTGTTCCCTGAAAGTATCAAGTTAAGAAGAAACTGGCTCACTTTCCCTTTGCTAACTCTTTACACTTTAATTGTATTCATCCCAACATATCCTGCCTCCTTACCTGTTTCTTAGTAATAAGGAGAATATTGATCCTGATAGGACTGAGCTATTTTATTCCCACCACCCACCTCAAATCAATGAACTTTTTCTAATAAAATAACACATTATAACTCAGTGCTAGCACAACTCCAAAATATTCTCTCATCTGTTACAGCTTTCCGATCAATCGAGATTCATTGAACACTTCTTACTATATGGCTACCAGCTTGGCTTGAAGATACTGTTTGAAGTACTGCTTCAGGAGCAAGAGCAGAAGGTATGGTTTCTTTCTATTCCCCTCTCTTTACCTGTAACATTTACCTTCCTCTCACTGCTAGCCTGATTTCTTACAACTCAGCAAGGTGCAGGTGAGACACCTGTTATTAAAGATGTCAAGAAGCCAAGACAAATCCATGAAAGCTACAAGGCTTATGGACCCTTTTCTTAATTGGATACTTTAACTGTTACAAATAGCACAAAACTTATTCCAAGTTCCAGATGCTTCCAGGTCCCCTTCACCTAGATTAACTGTCATCTCCCTTTAATGTCCTTGAATTGGGAGCATGGAACGCACTTGGCCCTCTGCAGGCTCCCTTTATTGGGTGTAATGTCTGGCTCAAGTAACAGAGGAGTTTGGATTCCATTGGGGTAGCAGCAGCTTGATACAGGTAGTGTGGGGTTATGGGAAGAGCACAAGTCTCTGAGTGAAGGGTTCTATTTCTGCATCAGACAGGCTGGGTTACCTTGGATAAGTCCATTGACTCTCTTGGCCTGGTTCCTCATCTGTGAAATAGGGTTTTGGTGAGGCTTGAAAGACATTTGCCAAATTACTTTGAAAATCATATTGTAAATCTATTAACACATTTAATTGAAACAGATACAAAGCTATCTCTAGACCCTTACCAGACGTGTGAACACAGCATGAGGTAAAGATTCTAAGAGGAAGTGAATGGCAGAAGAAGAGAAATTAGTTTTAAAACCTCAGAGGCCATTCCTAAATTTTTCCCTCCACATCCCCATGCACACCTTCCATTTCTCTTCAAACAAGAGTTAACTTATAAAGTGATATTTTGACATAAATATATACATTTAAGATGCCATTTTACTTTTGTTCTTCATATTTTTTCATAGATATTCCCAAGTCCCTTGGTCCAATCTGAGCCCAGGCTCTAGCTTTGTAACTTACTTTGTGGCCTTGGCCAAGCCAGTTTTCCAGAGTCAGTTTTCTTCCCTGTAGAAACAGATAAATCTACTTATCCCCTTCACAGAGATTGAGAGAATGAAATGAGGGACTGTACATACAGCTCTCAGCACAGTAGCTGATACATGCCAGGCACTTACATGGATTTGTTCCCTTCCCCCTCCTCTTATAGAGTAGGGCTGCAGCAAATTCTTGGCTCTGGACTCTAAGGTAGAGTAGCTCAGACCCACAGTCTTTCTGACCAACCAACTCAATAGTATTCAAATGCCTGCTAGTGACACTACAAGACAAGGATCTTCAAGACCACAAGGAAACTGTTAGGCTGGACACCATGGAGAAATTCCTGGTTGTGAAAGTTATTATGTCTGGGATCCAAAGAAGAGAAGGGTTTCCGTTCCTTCCCTAGAAAACTCTTAAAATCAGTGTGGATATCCAGAATGTCATGAGACTCATGTTCTACTATTGTCCCACTCCCCAAAATATCAAGCCCTGTATTTAGCAATATCTGGGAACGATCTCACTGTGTACTTACAATGGGCCTTTGAGGTGGGGCTAAGTAGGTCTATTTTTCAGATTAGGAAACTGAGGCCTAGAAAAAGAAAGGGCAAGATCAATCAGAGAGAGCTCCAGCTTACTTTTAGTTGGGAGTGAGTCAAAGTCCTCCATGTGTCCAAAACCCAGCTCTCTGGGCCTCTCCATTCTCTCTGAGCAATTACCTCTTCTTACATGCTCTCATCTCCTCCCAGTCATTCTCCACTTTGCCTCTAGAGTCACCTCCCTAAGACATCCTTCCAACCTTATCACTCCCGTGCTTTGAAACATAAAATAACTTGGCATTATTTAGCACACTTAATAAATGTGTATTGGATGAATGTGTGCCTATACTATTAAATCCAAACTCTATTTTGGATTAAGTTAAAGGTCTTTCACAATCTGGTTCCAGCCTAGCTTTTCTAGGTACACCTCCCATTTCTCTTTCCCACCTCCCCACTCCATATATGAACCTTATGTTCCAGACACCTTGGCCCACTTGTCCTTTCCTTTCTATATGTGTTGTGCCCTGTCCTGGAAAGTCAGTCCTCCCCAGTGGACTGGAAAATTCTCAGTTATATTTTGAGACCTATTTACATCTTCTCTGCTCAGATTACACTTTATCCATTTCTGTATTATGACAGCACAATGCACTGTAATTAATGGGTTACTTTTCATTCTCTCCTGCTCCTCAAAGGCAAGGACTTGCTTTTATTTATCTTTGTTTCACCCAGTGCCTCCCCCAGTACCTCCTTCGTTGACTGTCAAAGTTTGAACTCGGTAACTAGAATGGATGGAGGGCTGGAAGGAACGTGGTCAACCCCTCCCCATCCTTCAGCCTTAGCAGCTGCTCCCTCCGCCCTTCCACCTCTTCTCCACCCCATCTGAATGCCAAAGCCACGAGTTCCCAGACAGCTGCCAGAACACTCAACCTCTCGCTCTCACGGGCCAAACGAATATCACTATTCCCTTGTACTCCTCACAACCTTTGACACAATTATCTGTGACAAATTGACTTAAAGTGCAGCTGCAGGAAGAGAAACAGGAATGTCTCGCTTGGCCTTCTGGGAGTTGTAGTCCTGCAGGCCTCCGGGCTGCCTGGCTGGTCCTAGAGCTGCGGACTACAGCTCCCATGCCTTCTCCATGTCCCTACCGCACAGGCTCAGAGCCCCATGCCGGGAGGAGGTGGTTACATTGTGTCTATTGTATCCCTGGGCTTGTGTGTTTGTACCTTTCTCAGGACGTGAAAGTGAGAGTGAAAAGCATGGCAGATGAACAAGAAATCATGTGCAAATTGGAAAGCATTAAAGAGATCAGGTAAGTGGAACTTTGCAGCGCCCTCCCAGTCCCCTCCGAAGCTACCCAAATCCCTCACTGCGGGAGAGGGCTGCTAGCTACGGAAAGTGTCTATTGTTGGGCTACTTGCGGAGGGGGACTGAAAAGGATCCCATTCACCACGGAATTCAAGGATGGGAATGAGGCAGGGGAGAATCGGAACTGAGACTAGCAGAGAGAGAGAGAGAGGCAGACAGAGAAACAGACCGACCGAGAGGGATCTTTTGCCAGATGTGTCTGAGAAAGCCAGATGCAGACACACGGTGTAAGTGTGTTTGTGTTGGGGGGGGCGGGGGGTGTGGGTGTTGGTCCCAAGACAGCTTTATGCTTCTTGTGTGGGAGTTGGGGGAATGGCATTCTTGGACCCATTATTTTTCAAAGTGTTTGTAGGCTCCAAGGTGTATTTGGCTCCTTGCTCTTTAGGTGTCTAGATTTTTTTTTTTCAGTCTTCTGTTCAACTTCAGGACCTCGAGCTCGGGCGAGCCTTTTGAGAGCAGAGTCTAACACATCGGGGCTGGTGGCGGCTGCCCGGGGCTGCAGACTGGGGATGCGGAGGAATCCCTGCAGGCCAGGACAGGGAGGACAGAGAGCACTCGCTCTTATGTATTTTTTGCTTTCACTCACCACTTTCTTCCTCTTCTACCCGGTGCTTGGGAAGGGGGATGGGAGTGATGGAGACTGGGGAGGCAGTTGCCGCCTGCAACAATTGCTCTCAGGCCCCAGAGGTGATGGGCTAATGGGCGGGACGCAAAGTGCGTGTTGCCTGCATCCCCTACCCCTTTTCTCCAGGAGTGGCATTGGCTAGGCGATGATACTGTCCTTGCTCAGAGCACAATAACGCCAGTTGAGTGGACTGCCTGGGCCAATACCAGGCCTTCCTTCACCCGCTCTTCTCTGCCAGGACCCCCTGCCCCCCACCGACCCGCCTCTGCCTCGGCTTCCACCCTCCTTCTGAGGGTGCCCTGGGTTGGGCCGTTCCCTTTAGTATTTTCCAGGAACCTGAAGAAAAATGGGGGAGGATATCAAGTCCCTTTAAGAAATAAGACTTTGACCAAGAGATTTAACTCTTGGAGTGAATGCCTTTGGTGAGACTCACACATGACGGTGGTGGTGGGGAAGCACCTTGGCTTTTTTGTCCTTTGCAGGGGTTATATTTCTACTTCTGCTGGAGAGTAAAAGGAAGGAACTATTATTTATTGAGCCCCTGCTGTGCCAAGCCGCTTGACCTACTATTGCGCATTCGGCAATCCTGAGAACTTCCTACACTTCCTTTACAACTGGGAAAATAGAGGCTCAGAAAATTTAAGTAATTTTTCCAGAGCCAAACAGTTTGAAAATGCCAGATTTTGACAAGAACCCAGTCAATTTGTGTGCAGAGGCTCTGGTCTTCCCATTCTATCCCTTCAGGGCCTAGGAAAGGGTAGACAGGGTGTATATTGCAATTTATTTTCTGCAAAAGAATCAGGATATAGGGAGTGAGACATCTTGGTGCAGGAAAAAGTCAGCTGTCATAATAACAGTGCAGCTAATAAGAAACATGCCTGCAAGTGAAGAGCCTAGACTTATTTTTACCAGACTTTAAAGGAATCCCTACCCAACCCCAAAGGAAGGAACAGTTGGGAACAAGGAAAAGTGACCCTTTCTAGTAGAGACCAAATGGGGGGCCATGACTTCGACCCTCACCAGTGGTAAACCTGGCATTCCTACCACTACTAGCTGGGATGGGATCCTAAGAGGCCTAAGAGAGGCCAGAACTCTCACCCTCAACCAGCAATAACAAAGAGCCTCTCCCCAATCTGGATGTCAATCAGAGACCCAGTGGAGAACCTGGACTTATACTGCCCCCCTTCCCTGCAAAAGTAGCACATCAGAGGAGGCCTGCAAAGACAAAAGTGTTAAGAGAGATCCAGAGTGTCCAAATTTAATTGAAAAAAATTACTTGCCATACCAAGATTATCAGTTTCAGTGGCAAGAGGAAGTAAACAGATGCCAGGGTTGAGAGGGCACAGAGGTTGGAATTATCTGACAAGGATTTTAAAGCAGCCATCATAAAAATGCTTCAGGGAGCAACCACAACACACTTGCAACAAATGATACAATAGAAAATCTCAGCATTTAAATAGAAAGTCTCAAAAAGAAATATAAAACACAAAGAAGAACCAAATGGAAGTTTGAAAACTGGAAAAAAATATCTAAAAACTCAATGGATGGGATCAACAGCAAGATGGAGAAGACAGAGGAAAGAATCAGACAACTTAAACATAAAACAATAGAAATAACCCAGTGTAAACAACAGAGGGAAATTAAATGTAAAAAGAAAAAAAAAGAAAGAAAAGAAAAGAAAAGAAGGAATTGAGCAGAGCCAGAGCCTCCAGACTTGTGAGACTATAACAAAAGATCTAACAGTCATGTCA
Source organism: Eubalaena glacialis (assembly GCF_028564815.1). Lineage (NCBI taxonomy): Eukaryota > Metazoa > Chordata > Mammalia > Artiodactyla > Balaenidae > Eubalaena > Eubalaena glacialis. The sequence continues at coordinate 58,615,513 of NC_083736.1, read as the reverse complement.
ACAGAATCTCAGAAAGAGAGGAGAAATAAGGCAGGACCGGAAGTACCTGAAGAAGTAGTGGCTTAAAACTTCCCAAACTGAGCAAAGGGCATAAACTTCCAGATCCAAGTAGCTAAGCAAACACCATCAAAAAAGACCCAAAGAAATTCATACCAAGACACATCAGAGTCAACCTTCTGAAAACAGAAGCAGAGAAAAGATGTAGGAAACAGCCAAAGAGGAACAACATCTTACCTGTACCTTCAGGGAAAAAAAAATAGAAAGTCAGCAGATTCCTCATCAGAAACTGATGAGGCCCTAGCAGGAAGTAGCACAACATTTTTCAAGTGCTGAAGGAAAAGAATCGTCAACCCAGAATCCTATGTGCAGTGGTAATATCCTTCAGGAATAAAGGGATAATCAAGACATTCTCAGATGAAAGGAAACAGGGAATTTATCAGTAGAAGGTCTACCCTATAAGAATGAAAAAAGTAAGTCTTAAAACAGAAAAGAAACAATAAAAGGAGGAACCTTGGAAGAAAGAGCACAGTAGGCAAAAACATGGGTACATACAACAGAATTTCTTTTCCTCTTGAGTTGTATGAATCCTGTTTGATGATTGGATCAAAATTTATTACACTGTCTCATGTGGTTCTGAATGTATGTAGAGGAAATAGTTAAGACATTTATATCATAAACAGGGAGTATAAAAGAATGTAAAAGGGAGGTAAATTTCCATCTTACTTATCCATTTATCTGTTGATGGACACTAAGGATTCTTCCATATCTTGGCTATTGTAAATTATGCTGCTATGAACACTGGGGTTCATGTAACTTTTTGAATTAGTGTTTTCATTTTCTTTGGATTATATGCACAGGAGTAGAATTACTGGATCATATGGTAGTTCTATTTTTAGTTTTTTGAGGAGATAAATTCTGTATGTTGTCATTTATATGTGGAATCTAAAAAATAAAACAAATGAATGAACATAGCAAAATACAGAAACAGACTCACAGATATAGAGAACAAACTAGTGGTTACCAGCAGGGAGAGGAAAGTGGGTGAGGGGCAAGATAAGGGGTAGGGGATTAAGAGAAACAAAATACTATATATAAAATAAATAAGATACAAGGATTATAAAACACAGGGAAATAGTGCCAATATTTTATAATAACTTCAAATGGAGTATAATCTATAAAAATATTGAATCACTATGCTGTACATTTGAACCTAATATAATATTGCATATCAACTATGCTTTAGTTTAAAAAAATTATAGATACATCAAAATGAAATTTGAAAAAAATGTTCAAGTCACCCACAGGAAGGCAGGGCAAAGAAAAGAGAAAAACTAATCAGAGAGAAAAAACAGGTAACAAAAAATAAAATGACACACTTAGCCTTAACATATCAATAATTATGTTGAATATAAATGGTCTAAATACACCAATGAAATGACAGTCGATTTAAAAACATGACTGAACTATATGAGAAAGGGTCAATCCACGAAGAAGACATAATTCTAGATGTGTATGCACCAAAAGTGATTTAAATTAGCCTTCTTTTGATAATTTTACAGTAATATGCAAAGGTTATATCACTTGGTTTAAGAACTGAAAATAGGGAAAGTATTACAAATACAACTCGATTTTCACATGTGGACCAGTAAAACATGTATGAGAGGTGGAGAGAAGGAAGGGGTAGAAGGAACTGGAGAAAGGAACTAACATTGGTTGAACACCTACTGATTTCAAAGCTCTTAGCTCATTTAATATTCAACTCTTGCTAATGGAAATCTGTGGTAGGAATTATTATCCCCATTTTACAGAAAAGGCTACTAAGGCTCAGGGAGGTTAGGTAACCTATCTATGGTCACACAGCTAGGAAAGGAAGAGAGAATGTATCCTCCTATTCACATGGCATATGCATTTCAACAAATGCTGATAATCTAATTAACCATTATTCACAGTTCTTCAACTGCTCTAATCCTAAATCCCTCAAAGGTATAAACAAAGCAGCCTATTTCTGTTAAAAAAATAATTTTACTTCTGCACTGAAGTAGCAGTGATGAGGATAATATCACCCGAAAACCTGATTAAGTCAAGCTAAGAGTCAGACACACCCCCAGGCACAGGCACAGAAATATACACATTCATAGTCACACACATTCATGTACATACACACTGATGGCAGAATTTGAAGTGGAAAATGTCTCAGGAATGGATTCTCCCACCACAAACCATTCCCCACTTCTGACTCTGACCACATGCTCACAGCCCTGTCTTTCCTCCTAACCCCAACCACACTCCAACACTATGCTGCAGACCTTGGGCCCCAAGTCCCACACTGGTCTATTTTGCCCATCAATTTCTTGGGCTTTCAAGTGGTGATGAAGGAGCATGTGGATATGTGGAAAGGGGAAGGAAAGAATGGAACAAAAGAGGAGAGATGGAAAAGAGGGAAGGAAAGGAGAAGAAGCCATGAGGCAAAGAAAGTGAGTGTAGCCACTGCTAGAGCAACCAGAGCCCTTCACCAGCTCCCCAAATGCATACTAATATTTCCTTAACATGCACATGCCATTCATACATACACATTGCACTCATCCATGCCCCGGTGCACACATATCCATACACAATAAACTTTACTCACTTAAGAAAGGAAAAACTCATTTTGGAAGTAAATATTGTAGCATTAAGTAGATCCTCTTAAGTCTTTTTCTTAAGTCTTCTCTTTTTCCCTCTCTACACATTCTCCTGAGTTACCTCTTATACTCCTACAGCTTCAAATATTATCTTCATATCTCCAGTCTCTACCCCCTAACTTCCTTCCAAGCTTCAGCCTGATATATCCCACAGTCTACTGGGCTTGTCTGCCTGGTTGTTCCACAGACACAGCTGAAGTCAATCAACTCTTAAGACTTTGTCTCTTCCTGCCCCAATCCAGCTCCTCCCACTAAACCACTTGTTTAATGCCATCATTCTCTGCACAGTTACCTCAGATTGAAACCTGGATATTGATGCTGATTACCCTTGCTTTTTTATAACTCACCTTTGATCAGTTAACAAGTCCCACCTTCAACATCTGGCTCATATTCATGCCCCACTCTCAACCTCCACACTCACTGTCCTGTTTTAGGCCTTCATCATGACCAACCTGGATAATTATAATATTGTATCACTTTCTACCTATAGAATTGCTTTCCTATTTTCAGTCTGCCCCCTATTTTTAATTCCATCCACACTGCTATGAGAACTACCTTCCTAAAGCACTGGGGTTACTATGTTATTCCTCAAACACATTCACTGACTTCCCATTGCCTGTAGCAGTATTTTTCAAAACACAGATCGTGAACCATTAGTAGGTCATGAAATGAATTAGCTGCTAGTAGGATTTGTAAAAAAAAAAAATTTATACAAAATAAGATAGAAAATATCAGCATACGTTGCATAAGAAATGGTAGGTATTCTCTGTGGGAACTTTTGTTTCAGTTTTCTATCTGTGTTTGTGTGTATTGGGTCACAATATAAGATTCATTTCTCATTGTAAGTCATTTCCTACTGTATGTCCATAGACATTTGCCTATAATTGTTGCCATGGCATTCATGCCCCTCTCCCCCACAACTCTGTCCCAGACAGACTTTCCAATCTTATCTACTACCTCTCATTTTCATTCACCTTATTCTTTATCCACACAGAAGTTCCTCACTGTTTTATATATTTCCATTCTTCCAGGCCTTTGCTAATGTGGGTCCTTCATTCTTTTTTTTTTTTTAATTGGGGTATAGTTGCTTTACAATGTTGCATCAGTTTCTGCTGTACAGCAAAGTGAATCAGCTATAAATATACATATATCTCCTCTTTTTTGGGTTTCCTTCCCATTTAGGTCACCACAGAGCACTGAGTAAAGTTCCCTGTGCTATACAATAGTTCTCATTAGTTATCTATTTTATACATATTAGTGTATATGTCAATCCCAATCTCCCAATTCATCCCACGTCCTCTTTCCCCCCTTGGTGTTCATACATTTGTTCTCTACGTCTGTGTCTCTATTGCTTCCTTGCAAACAGGTTCATCGGTACCATTTTTGTAGATTCCACATATATGCATTAATATACGATATTTGTTTTTCTCTTTCTGACTTATTGGGTTAGCCAAAAAGTTCATTCAGGTTTTTCTGTAAGATGTTATGGAAAAACCCAAACGAACTTTTTGGCCAAAACAATACTTCACTCTGTATGACAGTCTCTAGGTCCATCCACATCTCTACAAATGACCCCATTTCATTCCTTTTTATGTCTGAGTAATATTCCATTGTATATATGTACCACATTTTCTTTATCCATTCATCTATCAATGGACATTTAGGTTGCTTCCATGACCTGGCTATTGTAAATAGTATTGCAATGAACATTGGGGTGCATGTGTCTTTTTGAATTATGATTTTCTCAGGGTATAAGCCCAGTAGTGGGATTGCTGTGTCATATGGTAATTCTATTTTTAGTTTTTTAAGGAACCTCCATACTGTTCTCCATAGTGGCTGTATCAATTTACATTCCCACCAACAGTGCAAGAGGGTTCCCTTTTCTCCACACCCTCTCCAGCATTTATTGTTTGTAGATTTTTTGATGATGGCCATTCTGACCGGCATGAGGTGATACCTCACTGTAGTTTTGATTTGCATTTCTCTAATAATTAGTGATGTTGAGCATCTTTTCATGTGCCTCTTGGCCATCTGTATGTATTCTTTGGAGAAATGCCTATTTAGGTCTTCCACCCATTTTTTGATTGGGTTGTTTGTTTTTCTGGTATTGAGCTACATGAGCTGTTTGTATATTTGGGAGATTAATCCCTTGTCCGTTGCTTAATTTGCAAATATTTTCTCCCATTCTGAAGGTTGTCTTTTTGTTATGTTTATGGTTTCCTTTGCTGTGCAAAGGCTTTTAAGTTTCATTAGGTCCCATTTTTTAATGTTTGTTTTTATTTTCATTACTCTAGGAGGTGGGCAAAAAAGATCTTGCTGTGATTTATGTCAGAGAGTGTTCTTCCTATGTTTTCCTCTAGGAGTTTTATACTGTCGGGTCTTATATTTAGGTCTTTAATCCATTTTGAGTTTATTTATGTGTATGGTGTTAAGGAGTGTTCTAATTTGATTCTTTTACATGTAGCTGGCAGATCCCTCATTCTTAATGCCCTTCCCTTATTCCAAGCCTGTAAATCCTACTTATTCTTCAAGGAAGACCCAGAGCAAACACCACCTCTTGTTCAAAACCTCAAATTCCCTAGTCCAAATGAATCACTTACCCCTTTGGGATCCCACAGGGAGATTTATTATAGCACTGAAGTTATTCTGCCTTACGGTAAAGTTTTGAATTGACATGAGTCTGCCTTCCTTCCTTCCTTCCTTCCTTCCTTCCTTCCTTCCTTCCTTCCTTCCTTCCTTCCTTCCTTCCCTCTGTCATTGTTGTAGCAGCTTCAGCAGGCTCCACTATCACCTCGCTTGAAAACTAAGTCAGTTTTGGCCCCAATGCTCACTCAACAACAAGTCACAGAACAACTGGCAACTCTGGGACTTAGGGATGGGCAAGTCAAGCCAATTCTGACTACAGGAGAGAGAATGCAAGGGAGTTGACATTTGATGCTAAGCTATAAGAAAGTCTTCAAGGTGAACTGTTCAAAGAAAACTTCTTTTCCAACAGTAGCTGCTTTTCCAGATGCACAAATAGATATTAAATGGAAGAACACTTGGTACTTAGGCAGTGTTCTCATCAGACTAGAGTAGGAAGGAAAAGCCGGCTCCTATTTTTTTCATTCAGTTACATTTACCAAACACCTGTTCTGGGCCATACACAGGGCTGGGATATTCTCAGAGTCTAAGATGAATTAGATCTGTTCTCAAGGATCTTAGAATCAAGGTGAATAGCTCTGATCTCTCCCCTGAGTTCTGTACTCACATATCCAACTTCCCACTTAACCAACCCCACTGGATATATCACTGGCATCTTAAACAGACCCCAACAGAACTCTCAACTTTACCCACATCCCCACCCCCAGTCTCCTTTCCTAGTCTCCCGCATCAGTAGTAAATGCCACCCTCATCCCCAAATCTGGAATCATTCTTCATTCTTCCCTCTATGACTCCATGTATCCAAAACACTAGCACAGTGGTTGTCAAACTTGGGCGTGCATTAGGCTCCACCTGGTGGGCGGTTGAAACCTAGATTGCTGGGTCCCATCTCCAGAGTCTCTTATTCGGAAGGCCTGAGAATTTGCATTTCTAACAAGTTCCCAGGCAATGCTGTTGCTGCCGGTCCAGGGAACACACTTGGAAAAACCACTGCATTAGTAAGACCTGGCGGATTATGCCTATATAATATATTCTGGATCGGTCCACTTCCCACCATTCCCTTAGCTCATCAACAAATCTGGGCAGTTTTCCATCCATCTCTGCTAGCCAGTGTCTTCACTTGGTCTGCCCATCCTCAAGTCCTACAGGTCCCAGCTTTCCTACTCTGCTTGTTGAGTGAGTGTTGGGGCTAAGTCACCCCTTAAGCTGGGTGACAGATGAGCCTGCCAAGTTTGTCCCAGGAATAGATGATCCATTGCCCTAGAACTTCTCCTGCTCTCTACCCTTCCTTCTCCACATTAGTCAGCAAAGAGCCATTGGAAAGAAGTTAGCCAGCTGAATATTTTTGTCTTGGCCCAGGACTCTGTCTGGAGAGGCTGTGGCCTAGGGAGGTCAGGAATCTTCATTCAAGATTTAAGTAAGACTGTAGCCCCAGTGATTGTGGGAAATCCTAAGGAAGTATTCTGTGGATTTCCTGGGATTCCGTGGCCATACCAGCTGCGCCTTAGCCTCTTGGGAGGATTTCATTAGGAAATTTTCCATATAAAATCAGGTCTTTAATGACTTGGATGCTTTCCTCACTTGTAGGGCCAAACATTCCACAGATTCCATATTATGGAGTCATCCAACAACTCTGTGCAGGGCTACACTGAGTCTTACTTCTCAGGTAGATAGAATTTCCAAGCTTCCAAGAGGTTCCATGATGTGCCCTATTTCACCCTTAAAATTGGTGACTGACTGATCCAGGGCAAGATTCACCCCATTGGCTTGTTTTCCATGGCTTGAAATACATCATATATGAGGAAAGTTCCTTGGTATGGTGGAAAGGTCATCAGGTTCAGCACACTGGATTCTGCACTTCCTGGCTTTGTGATGTTGGGCAGGTCACTTTTTTTCTCACAGCCTCAAATTCTTCATCTGTAAAAATGAAGCTAAACATACCTATTTATGTGGTCATGATGAAGATTAAATTAGATAGCATATCAGGAGCCTAGCACAGTTGCTGGAACATAGTAGACACCAAAAATAGATAGATAGATAGATAGATAGATAGATAGATAGATAGATAGATAGATAGATAGCTATTTTTATTAAATAAATCCTTTCTTAACACCCAATTCCTTCCCAGTTCCTGGAACTTATACACTTTTAGTAAATCTTAACTGAATGAATTAAAGCCCCCCACCCATGATAATATCTTTCTTTCTCTGAGACTACTGAGATTACAGTCAGTACCCTGGACTTACCACTTATTTGCATTCATAATTGTCACTCCAAATGTAATTGTTGAGCCAAAGCGGTGTGATAGATGACATGGTGTTTACAGACAGAAATATGGTATAGTGTCAGTTTCTAGAAGGCTCTTATATATATATAATTATCCAGATTTCAAATTGCTTCATGTGAAAGTCTGTACATGTAGAGGACCCAGAGGACCATAGCTGCATGCTCTTGGGCTAGTTCCTTTCCCATTCTGGACATTTGTTTCTTCATCTCTGAAATGAAGAGGATAGATTTTATTGGTGGCTTTGAAGTAATGTTCTGAGGAGCCCTGGGAGTTGCAGGGAGGTGTATCAAGGGCTATTCTGGTAGAGTCAGGCAGGGTTGCATTTGAGGAGAGAATAAAGACTCTGGTACCCACTTCCACTTGAACCATAATAGTTATGATTTGATCTATTTTCTATATTGGACCACAATCAATAATTTTACTTGAAGGAAGGGGTCTTCTCTTCAGTCACCCCCAGGATCCAGCACACTGTTGGGTAAGTGGCACTTGCTTAATACATTTATTTTTGTCTGCATGATTGATAGAAAATGAAAAGAGAAGGAAGCTATTATGTGTGTGTGCATTTAAGCAGTGGCTGGCATAATGCCCACTCTGTAGATCTGTGAAAGGAACGACCTTTTACTTACATTTAATCTTAGCCCAAACTACCCAGCTGCTGGATAGAGCATGGAAGGCTGGGCATTAGATCCTAAGCTTGAACAGCATGGTGTAGGCAATCAACCACAAGGGTACATTAACCCACTTCCCATTCCTCCCGGGTACCTCATTTGTCCAAATCCATTTAAAATCTGTTTTTTCTACACAAGCCTTTTGACGAATCACTCATTTTCCTGGGAAAACAGGAGCAGAGGGGTACAAAGAGCTTAGAATTTGTGTGTTTAGATTTAATTCTGGGTACAGTAAGAAGACAATGGAGGATATATTTTTAACAGCTTTATTGAGTTGTGATTTACATACCATAGAAACCATCCATTTTAGGTATACAGTAAGTTCCCTACACGTTGCGAACTTTCAAAGATGCAAACCTGTGTTCACATGTCCAATCATGTACATTAGTTCATGTGTCTGGCGTGCATTGTTATGTGGGTGCATCTTCTACAAGTGGTTGTACTTTTGTGTACTTTACTGTACAGTACTGTATAGAGCACAGTAGTAAGTATCTTTATTTCAAGCCCAGGATGTCCAGAAGCATAAAAGCAGCAGTGATGCAGCTGATACTGCTAAGAAGCACCAAACATTGTACTGTACTACTGTACTTTTCAAGGTACTGTACTGTAAGATTTAAAATGTTTATTTTTTGTGTCTGTTTTCTATGTATTATTTGTGTGAACAGTATTATAAACCTATTACAGTACTTTACTATATAGCCAATTGTGTTAGGTGGGTACCTAGGCTAACTTTGTTGGACTTACGAACAGATTGAACTTACGAACGTGCTCTTGAAATGGAACTTTTTCATATGTAGGGGACTTACTGTACAATTCAATGACTCTTAGTAAATGTACAGAGTTGTGCAACTATCACCACAATACAATTTTAGAGCATCCCCAGCATCCCCAAAAGAGCCCTTATGCCCAGTATCAGTCCATCTCTGTTCCCACACACAGGCCTAGGCAACCAGTAATATACTTTCTGTCTCTCTAGATTTGCCTTTTCAGGACATTGCACATAACTTAGCACATTGTTTTTAGGCTCATACACATTGTACCATATATCAGTATTTCTTTCCTTTTTATTGGCAAACAGTATTCCATTGTATGGATATACTGCATTTTGTTTATTCACTCACCACATGAACATTGGGGTTGTTTCCACCTTTTGGCTCTTATAAATGCTGCTCTGAACATTTACATATAAGTCTTTGTGTGGAAATATGTTTTCATTTCTCCTGGTTAGATTCCTAGAGTGAAATTTCTGGGTCATATGACAAGCATGTGTATAACTTTTAAAAATAATGCAAAACTGTTCTCCAAATTGGTTGTGCCAATTTCCATCCCCAGAAGCAGAGTATGAAGGTTTCAATTTCTAATCCTGTTGAACATCTTCTTCATGCATTTATTTGCCACCCATCTATCTTCTTTGGTGAAGTGTCTATTCAAACCTTTTGCTCATTTTTCAGTTGGGTTATATATTTACTTATTGTGAATTTTGAGTGTTCCTTATGTATTCAGGATACAAGGCCTTCATCAGATACATGCTTTGCAAAGATGTTCTCCCAGTTTGCAATTTGTCTTTTCATTCTCTTAAGAGTGTCTTTTAAATTGCAGAAGTTTTTAATGTTGATAAAGAAGTCTTACTCATCAGTATTCTTTTTTATATGGATTGTGATTTTTGTATAACATAAGGAAAAACCTTGCCTAAGCCAAAGTCACAAAGATTTTCTTCCAGAAATTTTAGGTTTTACATGTAGGCCTATAATCCATTTTCACCTAATTTCTGTGTATGATGCAAAGTATAGGTTGAAGCCTTTTTCTTGTTTGTTTGTTTTTGCACGTAGATATCCAGTTGTTTCAGGATCTTTTGGTGAAAAAGCCATTCTTTCTCCACAGCATTGCCTTTGTATCACCGTAAAAAATCAGCTTTCCATATATTTGTGGGTTTATTACGGGACTCTCTGTTCTGCTCCATAGGTCTATTTGTGTATCTTTATGCCTATACTTCACTATTTTGATTACTGCAGCTTTAAAATAATTCTTGAAAACAGGCAATGTAAGTTCTCCAACTTTGCTATTCTTCTTGAGAGTTGTTTTGGCTACTCTAGGCCCTTTGCAGTTCTATATGAATTTTAGGTTTCACTTATCAATTTCTACAAAAGTGCCTGCTGAGATTTTGATAGGATTTCCAAGATACCAAACTGCATTTAGACAGCTTTCTTTTGAATAGTGTTAGCATGGTGTATCTTCTCACCTTTACTTGTTCCCTTATATTTAAAGTGGGATTCTTATAGGCAGTCCACAGTTTGGTTTGTTTGTTTGTTTGCTTGTTTTTTCCAATCTGGCAATCTGCTTTTTAATTGAGGGTGTTTAGACCATTTATATTTAATGTGCTTGTTGATATGGTTAGGTTGAGATCTACCACCTTGTTGTTTTCCATTTATCTCATCTGGTTTTTTGTTCCCTTTCCCCTCCCTTTATGCCTTCTTTTGGATTAAGTATATTTTATGGTCCCATTTGATCTGTTTTTCTGACTTATTAGCTATTATTCTGGTTTTTTATTATTTTAGTAGTTGCTTTAGAGTCTATGATATACATCTTTACTTGTCACAGTTTATCTTCAAGTGATCTCATACTACTGCAGATATAGTATAAGAAACTTACAGCACTGTATTTTTATTTCTCCCTTTCTGCGCTCTGTGCTATTACATTGATGCACTTCTTGGTTTAAACCGTTGGTTATCTTTTTAATGAAATTAAATAACAAGAAAAAGTCATTATATTTTTCCATGTTCAATGCTCTGTATTCCTCTGCTATTATTTTCCTTCTGCTTGAAGAGCATACTTTAACATTTATCATAGAGCAGGTTTGCTGGTGATATAGCATCCCAACTTTTCTATGTCTCAGAAAGTCTTTATTTCACCTTTGTTTTTAAAAGTTATTTTCAATGTGTAAAGAATTCTATATTGGCAGAGGTTTTTTTCTTTTTTTCTTTTTCCCAGTACTTTAAAAATAATATGCCACTGTCATCTTGATTCTATCCTACTTCGTTCCTCATGGGTAGCATGCCTTTTTTCCTTGGGCTGCTGTTAAGATTTTCTCTTTATCATTGGTTTTGAGCAATTTCATTGTGATATGACTTGGTGTAGTTTTCTTCCTGCTTCCCATGCTTGAGATTTGTTGAACATTTTGGATCAGTGCATGTATAGTTTTCATCAAATTTGAAACATTTTCAGTTATTAATTTTTCAAATATTTTTCTTTTCTCCCTCCTTCCTCATCTCCAGTTACATGTACTTTTAGCCACTTGAAGTTGTCCCACAGTTTGCTGATGCTGTTTATTTTTTTGACCATTTTTCTCTGTATATTTCATTTGGGAAATTTCTATTGGTATGTCTTCATGTTCATTAATCTTTTCTCCTTTATTGTCTAAATTGACTAATGTAGTTTTCACCTCAGACATTGTAGTTTTCATCTCTAGATATTTTATTTGGGTATTTTTCATTTCTCCCACAACTGTACTTAATGTGGCCAGTATTTCCACAAGCTTTCTGAACATATGAAATGCATTTATAATAACTATTTGTATCCTTGGCTACTAATTCTATCAACTGTGTCATTTCTTGGTCAGTTTTGATTTTTATTCTCAACATTGTGGATTGCATTTTTCCTGCTTCAAATTGCACACCTGGCAAGATATGGTTGGATGCCAGACATTTTCAAATTTACCTTGTTGACTGCAGATTTTTGCATTCCTATAAATATCCTTGAGCTTTCTTATGGCATGTCATTAAGACACTTGGAATCTGTTTTATCCTTCTGGGCCTTGCTTTTCAGCTTAGCTAAGTGGGACCATAGCAGCATTTAGTGTAGAGCTCATTTTCCTCATTAGTGATGCAGAACTTGTCTTTGTACTCTAATGCTATACAAATTGTGAATATTTTCTACCTTGGTTGTTTGGAACAGTCACTATTCTCAGCCCTTTGTGGGCTCTGATCACTGTTTCCTCTAATCCTTTGAGGTGGTTCTTTCCTTGGCTTCAGGTAGTTAGTTTCCTTACACACATGTGCTGATCAATATTTCAGTGAGTACTTGAGGGGGAGCCTCTGAAAATTGTAAGCATTCTCTCTCTACACAGGTCTCCTCTCTCCAAAACTCTTTCCTGTGAACTCCAGGTTCCTTGGCTTCTCCAGACTCATAGTTCCATTTCCTCAATTGAGGGAGATGACCAGCCTCTGTCTGAGTTCCCCGTCCCTGTCTTGCAGTCTAGAATATTTCTCTAGGCAGTAGGATGGGGCAATCTTCAGGCTCATCTAAGCTTTTCCATCTCTCAGAGATCACTGACCTTACTTGCCTGAAGTCCAATGATTTGGGCACCGTTTTTTTCATATATTTTGTCTTGGTGTTTTTGTTTGTTTTGCTTTTAGTTATTTTGCACAGGTGGGTAAATCTGGTCCCCGTTACTCTATTTTGACTAGAGTGGAAGTGAAGGTTATTCCCCAAATTTGGTTTTAAAGGACCAGATTTCACCATTTAATACACACATATTTTATATTTTAAAAATCTAAAGTCAGGATGTGTCTTAAATACAATTCTACCTTACAACTGCCATTGGCCAAGAGGGAATTGTGTTATTGTTCATGCATGAGCACATGCGAACTTGGCCATGGCTGTTCATATTATCATCCCTTCAATTGAATTATGTGCATGATTATCACTGTATGTGTTGACTTTAATTGCCACTTAAAGTATCTTCAAAAATATTTCATCATGGTTTTCCCTTGAAATAAAAAGTTATTGTGTATGAGAAATGACTCAGACTAGAAAAGTCTGATTAAAATAGTGTCTTAAATCAGTCTACCAGAGCTCTTTCAACAACTATTAAATGAACATTTAAATTAAAAGAAAACATTTTGTCATAATATAATAGGTAGTATTTTTCTCTTAGTAGCCCATAAGATAATGTGTACCCTATGTCCAATGGCATTTTAGATTCAAGTAAATACAGTAGCCAGTTAACTGGGATGTTTATTGGTAAAGCTAATCCAACTTTGTTCCAAATTAACAGTGGTTAAAACAAGACAGAAGTTCATTTCTCTCTCACATTATCAGTCTGGGAACAAGCGACCTGTGGTTTGTGTGGTTATTCCATGTTGGGGACTCAGGCTCTTTTTATATTGTTGCTTCACCATGTGCAGGGTGTAGCCTTCATCTACAGGGTTGAAGATGGCTTGATGTTGTGTATACATGTTAGGCAGTGGGAAGAGGGCAAAGTAGAAGTGAATGGCACACTCCTTCCATTTAGGGTCACAGCCTAGACGTTGCACATATCACATGTGTTTTCATCCCACTGGCCAGAACATTGCCACGTGGCCACAAACAGCTGCAAAGGAGAGAGGGAAATACAGCCCTTAGTCCAGGTGTCACATGCCCAGATGAAAATCAGAGGTTCTATTATTATGGAGGGGGAGGAGAATGAATTTGGGGCGGGGACAAGGAGCATCTGATCTGTGTTCTCTGTGACCCTAGGGTTTTCAAATTGTTGGAGCTGCCTATAGAAGGAACGGTTTGTCTAGAGAAATAGTGAGAGCTCTGTGACTAAGTTGTTCACGGAAGGCCTAATTGAACACTTGGAAGTGATATTATAGAAAGCACTTAAGCAGTGGTTGGCAAAGGGATGATAGATGCCTTCGAAGGTCCCTCCCAGCCTGGAGAGTCACATGTGCTCAGGTCCTACCCACATTGGTCTGTGAGTACCACTTGCTGTATGTGAATCAGTTGGCTGCTGTCTGTGCCAAGGGTTTGGCTTCACTGAAAATGCCCAAATACATACAGAGACCTTCAGATAAAATTCTATTTAACCCCCAGAGATCAGGGATGGGTCATGGGGGTGGGCAGAGCAGCAATAACGAGGCAAAGCTCTTAATCAGATCTTGATGGTGGTAAGATAGAGCTGCTAGGTGAGTCAGGCAGAGGTTGTTTAAGAGAGAAATGAGACCAGCTCAGGGTGCATTCTGTTACAGGTCTCCAGTTGGGGCATCCCCTAAGCTTCCCCATTGCTCCTCCTTTCTGAGTACAAGCACAGAGAACAGGTGCCCTCATGCACTACTGGTGGGAGTGTGAACTGGTGTAGCCATCCTGCACAGCAAATTGGCACTTCTTACTTGAAATAAGAATACACGTTACCTGTGCGCCAGATTTCCCACTCCTGGGATATAGCCCCCTAAATTTACTCAGACAGACACAAGAATATTCATCAAAGTATTGTTTGTGGAGGGGGGAGATAGAAGCAAAGTGAGAGTTTATCCTTGGAAGGGTGGACAGGTAAACTGTGGTGGATGACCACACTTAGAAGCAAGGAATCCTGGATCTTAACATCAGAGTGCCATATGAAAACTATATGTTATCATTAGTCTATACCGTGTGTGTGCGTGTGTGTGTGTGTGTGTGTGTGTGCACGCACGCGTGCGCCCAGGCGCGCGCGCCCAGGCGCGCGCATATTAGTCAGCTTAGTCTGCCACAAAGCAATAACACATTCTGGGTGGCTTAAATAACAGACATTTACTTTCTCACAGTTCTGGAGGCTGGAGATTCATGATATAGATACCAGAAATTTTGATTTCTGGTAAGGGCTCTCTTCCTGTCTTGTAGATGGCTGCTTCCTCCCTGTGTCCTCATTTGGCCATTCCTCTGGTCTTGTGTGGAGACAGAAAGAGCTCATGCGTCCCTTCCTCTACTTATAAGGACGTCAATACAACCAGATTAAGGCTCTACTGTGATGACCTCATTTAACCTTACACCTCCCTAAAATTCTCTCTCCAAATATTTTGGAGATTAACCTTATACCTCCCTAAAAGTTCCCTCAAAGTACTTGGAAGTACTTTGGGGGTTAGGGCTTGAACATATGTATATTAAGGGACTCAATGCATTCCATAACATTCCTCCCTATGCCTCCCACCAAATGCATGTCTTTCTCACATGCAAAATTCATTCATCCCTTCCCAACAGCCCCAAATGTCTTAATGCACTCCAGAACCTATGCCCAGTCAAAAGTCTCGTCTAAATATCACCTAATTTAGGTTTGGATGAGACTTAAGGTATGATTCATCCAAAGGGCAAAATTCCTCTCCAGCTGTGAAACCAGACAAATGATCTGCTTCCCAAGTATAATAGTAGGACAAGCATAGGATAGACGTTCCCTTTTGAAAAGGGAGAAATCAGAAAGAAGAGAGGGATGATCGATCCCAAGAAAGTGCAAAACGTAGCAAGGCAAGTTTCATTAGATTTTTCAGGCTGGAGAATAATCTTTGGCTGGATGCTTTGGGCAGTATCACCCCCTCCCTCACAGCCCTTTGCTGTTGCCTTTCTCCTGAGGCACTAGTCAGAGGCAGCCTGGCCCACTGAAACTGAGGAGGCAACAGCCTTGCCCCCAGAGCCGGTTAGGTCTAGACCCAATGGTGGGAATGGCAGCCCTGATGATCTCTTAATCACCTTTGGTGTCATTCTTTCCTTTACTTGAAGGATGAAGCATGTTTGCAGCTAAGTAACTCTATTGTCCTGCCTTGTAGATTCCAAAAACTTTCCTTTATTTCATCCTCTATCTGCTCCCCTTGGTCCATGCTGACAGTGACTGTGCTTGTATAATCCCATCTCTGTTCCTGACTTCTGCTGAGATACCTAATTAAAATCATGAGTAATCTCCTCAAGGAGTGGTTTTCTAGCCACATCCTTGGTGTTCTCTCCGGAAGATGCTTTATATTTTTTGCAATATGGATAGAACGAGAATTTTTCCAATCTTCAAGTTCTGGTTCATCTTGCTTAATGATTCTTTTGATTTCTCTCTCTCCTCTTGCATTTTACTATAAGCAGCTGAGCTTCACATTCAACACTTTGCTTAAAAATCTCCTCAGCTAAATATCTAATTTCGTTGCTCACGGGCTCTACCTTCCACAGAACACTAGAACAAAATTCAGCCAAATTCTTTGCCACTTTATAATAAGGATCACCTGTTCTCCAGTTTCTAATGACATGTTCCTCTTTTCTCTTTGAGACCTCACCGGAAGCATCGTTAGTGTCCATGTTTCTACCAACAGTCACTTCAATGCAATATAGGCTTTTTCTAGCATGCGCCTGAAAACTCTCCCAGCCTCTACTCCTCATCTAGTTCCAAATCCACTTCCACATTTTTAGGTTTTTATTAAAGTAGTACCCCACTTCATGGTACCAAAATCTGTGTTAATCTGCTCAGTCTTCCACAACAAAATACCACAGACTGGGTGGCTTAAACAACAGACATTTATTTTCTCACAGTTCTGGAGGCTAGAAGTCCATGGTCAAAGTGCAAGAAAATTTGCTTCCTTGTGAGGGCTCTCTTCCTGGCTTATAGTCAGCTGCCTTCTTGCTATGTCTTCACATGGCCTTTCCTCTGTACCTGTAGAGACAGAGAGAAGGCAACCTCTGGTGTGTCTTCTTCTTCTTCAAAGGGCACCAGTCCAACTGGATTAGGGTCCCACATTTATGACCTCATTTAACCTTAATTACCTCTCTAAAGGCCCCCCTCTAAACACACTCACATTGGGGATTAGGGCTTCAACATATGAATTTTGGAGGGACATGATTCAGTCCATAACACTCTCTCTCTCTCTCTCTCTCTCTCATTCTCTTTCCCTCTCCCTCTCCTTCTTCCTCTCCTTTTCTCTCCTTGATATACATCAATAATTTACCGTTTAGAAGAACACATGCAACACAATAAATAGACATTTAGTAGTTTTGAATGGTTGCCTGTGTGGGGCGTAAATGGTGTAGGAAATGGGGATAAAAGGGAAGGAAGGCATAAGAAAGGAAGGAGGAGGAATTACACAACAGAGAGGCCTTGTCTACAGAGAAAAAAGAGGGTGAAACTAAAAAATATTTGAAATAATGGCTGAAGACTCCCCAGATTTGTCAAGAGATATACACCAACTGATTCAAAGAGGATAGACTCATAGAAATCCACACCAAGACACATCATGGTTAATGTCTGAAAACTAGGGACAAAGAATGTCTTAAACTAGTCAAAGAGAAATTACACCTTACCTATAGGTGAAAATAGTTTGAATGACAGTGAATTTCTCATCAGAAAATATAGAAGCCAGAAGGAAGTGGCACAAGATTTTTCAAGTCCTGAAAGAAGAGAACTATCAACTGCAAATACTACATGTAGCAAAAATATCCATCAAGAATGAGGAATAAATTAAGACATTCTCAGATGAAGAAAACTAAGAGAATCTGTCACCAGCAGATCTACCCTAAAATAATAATAGCTAAAGGAATCTTTCCTAAAAGAAGACAACATGGAATATCAGGAAGGAAGAAAAACCAAGAGAAAGAGTAAAAATATAATTAAAATACAGTACATTTTCCTTCTCCTGTTTAGTTTTCTAAATCATTTCTGATGGTGGAAGCAGTACTATGGTTCTCTACAAACATAACTCTTACGTAGGAGAAATATTTCAGATAGTTATATTATAAATGGTGGAGGGTAAAGGGGGCATAAAGGGAGGTAATGTTTCTACTCTTCACTCACCCTAATAAAAAGATGACAGAGAAGACTATGATAAATTATGAAATATAATACCTAGAGCAACCACTGAAAAAACTATAGAAAGAGATACACTTAAAAACAGTATAGGTAAAATGTAATTCCAAAAAACATTCAATTAAAGATAGGAAGGCAGCAAAAAGGAAACAACAGAGAATCAAATAAGAGAGAGATCAAATAGTAAACAAAAATTAAATGATACACTTAAGTCCTAACTTGTCAATAAGTACACTGGATATAAATGGCCTAAATACTGCAATCCAAATACTGATCAGCCAAGATGATTAAAAAATATGACCTGTCTATGTGCTGTCTACAAGAATCTCACTTCAAATATAAAGATATAGGTATGTTGAAAGAATGAAAGAAGATATACCATGGAAACATTAATCCAAGGAAAGCAGGAATGGATATATTAATATCAGACAAAGTAGACTTCAGAACAAAGAAAATTACTAGGTACAGAGAGGTACATTAGATAATGACAAAAGTGTCAGTCTGCCAAGAAGACCTGGCAGTCCTAAATGGGTATACACCAACAACAGAACTGTAAAATATGAGAGGCAAATCTGACAGAACCAAAGGAAGAAATAGACAAAGCCACAATTATAGCTGGGGTCTTTAACATACGTCTATCATTTGATAGAACTAGACAGAAAATCAGCAAGGGTATAGAGCTCCACAACACCACCAATGACAGGATCTAATTAACATTTATAGAACATTCCACCCAACAACAGGATACACATACTTTTCAAGTGTCCATGGAACATATACCAATATAGATAGACCATATTCTGGGATACAAAAAAAAAAAATTCTTAACAAATTTAAAAGACAGGAAATACAGTGTGTTCTCTGACATTAATAAAGTCAAACTAGAAATCAAGAAGTCAGAAAAAAATACCAGGAAAAAGGATAATAATAATAAAAAAATTCTAAAATAACGCATGTTTCAAAGATGAAGTCTCAAGGGAAATAAAAATACATTGAACTGAGTGAAAATGAAAATGAAACATATCAAAATGAAAATTGAACATATCAAAATGGGATGACGCAAAAGCAGTGGTGAGAGGGAAATTTGTAGCACCAATGCCTACTTTAGAACAGAGGAAATGCCTCTAATTAATAATCTAAGCTCCTACCTCAAGAAACTAGAAAAGAAGAGCAAAATAAAACCGAGGCAAGCAGAAAACAGGAAATAATACAGATAAGAGCAGATATTGACGATTAAAAACAGAAAGAAAAGTAGAGAAATCAATGAAACAGAAAGCTGAATATTTGAAAAAATATATAAAATTGAAAAACCTCTAGCAACACTACCAAAGAAAAAAGAGAGAAGACACAAATTACAGACATCAGGAATGAAACAGAAAATGTCACTACCAACCCCACAGACTTCAAAAGAATAGCAAAGGAATACTACGAACAATTCTACTCATTACAAGTTACATGAAATGGGCCGATTCTCAAAAAACACTACCACAACTCACCCGATATAAAATAGATAATTTGAATAACCCTGAAACTATTTAGAAAATTAAACTTGTAAAGTAGCAACCCCCAAAACCAGAACCTCCATGCCCATTTGGTTTCACTGGAGAATTTTACCAAATGGTTAAAGAGAATTAACCCCATTTCTTAACAGTCTCTCCAAAAAGCAGAAGTGGAAAGAACACATCTCCATTTATTTTATGAAGCCCTTAATACCCTGAAACAATTTCAGGCAAAGACAATACAAGAAAATTATAAATTAATATCCTTCATGATTATAGATGTAAAAATCGTGATCAAAGTATTAGCAAATAGAATTCAGCAATATATTAAAAAAAAATTGACACCATGACCAAGAGGGGTTTATTCCAGAGATGCAAGGTTAGTTTGTTATTCAAAAATCAATTAATGTTATTTATCATATCAAAAGGCTAAAGAAGAGAAATCTCATGATTATGTCAATCAATACAGATAAAGCACTTGACAAAAGTCAGCACATATTTATGATAAAATCTCTTTAAAAAACTAGGAATGGGGGTGGGGGGACTTTCTCAACTTGATAAAGTACATCTACAAATACCCTTCAGCTAGCTAACAATACACTTACTTGTCAAAGAATGAATGCTGTCCTACGTAGATCACAAACAAGGCAAGGATGTCCACTCTCAGCACTGCTAGTCCATATAGCACTAGAGGTTTTAGGCAGGACAATTAGGCAAGAAAGTAAATAAAAGGCGTACAAGATGGAAAGGAAGAAATAAAATTGTTTTTGTTTGCAGATAACATGATTTGTCTATGTAGGAAATCCTGATAAGTCAAAAACAAAACAAAAAACCAGAAAACTCCTACATCTAATACGTGGGTCAGCAAGATTGCAGAATGTAAGATCAGCATTAAAAAAAAATAGCAATATGCATGTGGAAACTACAATTACAAAACATGAAACCACTTACAAGCACTCAGAAACATGAAATACCTAAGTGTAACAAAGATTTAACAAAAGATGTATAGGACTTTTATGCTGAAAACTACACAATGCTAATAAAACAAATCAAAGGAGATCTAAATAGAGAGAGACACTGTATCCAGGGTTTGGAAGATGAGTCAATATAGTAAAGATGCCAATCCTCCCAAATTGATGTACAAATTTAATAAAATTCCCATCAAAATGCCAGAAAGATTTTTGGTAGATATAGACAAAATTATTCTAAAATTTATATGGCAAGGCAAAAGAACTAGAATGGCCAAAAGAATTTTGAGATATAAAAATAAATGGGAGAAATCGCTCTTCCTGATTTCAAAACTTATTATATAGCTACAGTGATTAAGATTGCGTGATATTGACAAAGGGACAGACACATAGGTAATTGGAACAAAATTGAGAATCCAGAAATTGACCCACACAAGTATGGCCAACTGATTTTTGACAGAGGTGCAAAAGTAATCCAACAAAGGAAGGACAGTCTTTATAACAAACGGTACTGAAGCAATTGCATATCCATAAGCAAAAAAAAAAAAAAAAAAAAAAAAAAAAAAAAAAAAGAATCTCAACCTAAACCTCGAACTTTGTACCAAAGTTAACTCAGAGTGGATTGTAGACATAAATGTAACTATAAAACTTTCTGAAGATAACATAGGAGAAAATTTGCAGACCCTAGAGCTTAGTGAAGACTCTTAGACATGACACCAGAGCATTATCCATAAAATATATATATAGATTGGACTTCATAAAAAAAAAAGTTTTAAATGTTCTGCTAAGGACCTGGTTAAGAGGATGAAAAGACAAGCTAATAAATGGGAGAAAATATTTGCAAACCTCATATCTGACAAAGCACTCATATCTAGGACACATAAAGAATTCTCAAAACTCAACCCTGAGAAAACAAACAGTCCAATGGGCCAAAGACATGCACAGACATTTTTTGGAAAAGGATAAGTACATGAGAAGATGTTCAGTATCACTAGCCACTAGGGAAGTGCAAATTAAGATCACTTTGAGGTATCTCCATATACCTTTTAAAACAGTTCAAGCAAAATGGCTGGCCACATAGAGGAACTAGATCACTCATACATTGTTGGCGGGCATGTGAAATGGTACAGCCGCTCTGGAAAACAGTTTGGCAGTTTCTCAAAAAACTAAGCATGCAATTACCATACAAACCAGCAATTGCAGTCTTGGTCATTTATCCTAGAGAAATGAAAACTTACGGTCACACTAAAACTCGTAGTTGGATATTCATAGCAGCTTTATTCATAATCGCCGAAAACTGGAATCAGCCCAGATGTCCTTCAGTGGACATTGTTTAGAATTGTCAGTGCATGGTGATAATAAAGAGCAGACCAACTTTAGTTGGTTCTATTAATTTTTTTTAATTCTCTGCACACAATGCACCTCTTTATTTTCCGCACCTGGGGTGGACTGCTCTCACTGCCCGGCCCTTGGTAAACCACTGCTGAGAGGTAACAGTGGTACCATCAAAGGCTGCAGTGACACCGCTGTCCCTCCACTAAAGCATGGGCCGGGCTCCCCGCCAGCCCCCGAGAAGCTGACTTTAGAAATAGCAGTAAATAGAGGCTATTTCTGGACTCCATCTTCATAACTCCGCTTCCCTCTCATAACGAGGAGTCTTAGCCCTTCTGCCCCTTAGTCAGGGTCCCTAGTCCTTGCCATTTCTTGCCACAGTGGACAATAGAAAAAGGCTCCAAAACACCTTGGATTGTGGCTACCCTGGCCCTCATACCCAAAGGATAAAGCTGCCATTTTGCTGGTGACAGTCCTCCTCCCGAAGGAGAGGAAATACCACGGTGCTTTTGAGGAAGCCTTTGTGCCTTTGATTTTCCAGTTCCAGGCAGCACTTTAACTGTGACCCCACCAGGTGAAAACCTTTGGTTTATTTTGATTTAATCTGGGATTGCAGTGTCCCCTGCCTGACAACATGGGGTTGTCTATAAGCAGAATTGGACATGGATGGAGGACGGAGCATTAGATAAAAGGCACTCATCCAAGCAGGGAAAGATGTACTATGTTGATTTCTATGAAGTGTCAGTGAGAGAGATCTCTCACCCCTGATTTCATTTAGTAGTAGTCGCTAGCATCTTAACTGAATTGATTACAAATTAGGAAGGCTTGGGCCAGCCCTATAAAATGCCATTATTCATACTGACATTACGAGGTGACTTATGTTAATGATTATTATTATAGTCTTAATAAGTGGTAATATACCTTGCTACTCAAGCTAGTACATGTGCACACATGCATGTGCACACACACACACACACACACATTATACACACATCCTACCCATTGTAGGCTCTTTATAACAAAGTTTAAACCACTGTGGTAAAGGAGATAACCATAGCAGAAGAGTTGGGCAGTGTGGGGAGGGATAGGTACTATCATTTGTTGACTGCTCACCACGTGCCACATACTCTGCTTGGGGACTTTACATGTCTTAGCTCATTTAGCCCTCAGCAAAGAACCTGTAAGGTAAGTGCTATTATTATTCCTGTGTTACTGATGAGGAGACCAGGGCTGAGAAAAGTGAAAAGAGATAATCAGATTATGTCACTCTCCTGCTGCTTAAAGTTCTACAATGATTCCCCCTTCTCCTGAAGATAAAAGTACTCGCTCCTCGTCTCAATCTCCAGGCTGTGTTCTGGCAACTTCCCTAGTTTCATCTCAGACAGCCCCCACCACACCACACACACACACACACACACACACACACACACACACACACGCACACGCACACGCACACGCACACGCACACACACACACACCTCTTGCAGTAGATGTTCCAGCCACACTGACCTTTTTTCAGTTCCTCTAATGTGCAATATTCTTTTCTGTTCTAGGGCCATTGCAAATAGTATTCTCTCTGCCTGGACTGCTCTCCTCTATGTCTATCTGCTACCCACCATCTACCTCCGACCCATTCTCCAGGTCTTAGCTTAGATGTCACATTCTCAGTTTCTCAGGGGAGCTTCCTGTGACAGCCCCCTTGACTACAGTGTCCCTCAGACTATGTTAGAACCCTTTGGTGTGTCTTTCCATTGCATTCTGCATTTCATCCATATTACTTATCACTTAGTTTTACATGTGTTCAGGGTCTATTTTCCTCATTAGATGAAGATTCCTGTCCACAGGCTGTCCTGTTCTCTGCTCTATCTCTAGCACCTAGTACAGTGGCTGGCACATGATAGATGTTCCATAAGTATTTGTTGAATGAATGTATCTTTAAGCCTTCTATAATTGGTGCATAATCGGTGCTCAATGAATATAATTAAACTATAAATATAGTTGTTATTCTTATTGTCCAAGGGCAAATAGCTAGTCAGGGGCAGAACCAGGAATTATACCCACGTCTGAATCTAAAGCCCATGTTCCTTTCAAATTATGGCTCTGCCTGCAGAAATGGGTTCTAGGCCTAGCACTGCCACAATCTGGCTGTATGAATCAGGGTGAGACACTATATCACTCTGAATCTCAGTTTTCCCATCTGTAAATTGGGGTAGGGATAGGTGAAGTCTAGACTGCTCTGTATGCAATCTAGAGGAAGAGAATAGAAGTCTAGATGGGAGGGGGCTCTAAGTAGTGGATTAACTGACCAGTACAAATCACTATCATCCCTCTGCAAGGCAGTTGAACAGGTATACCGAGAACCCTCAATATGTTTATGCCCCTTAGCCTGGGTAACCCCAGTCAGGCAGTGTGGAGTAGTGGGTGGTGTTAGAGAGCCCTGGGTTCAAATCCCAGCATCCCATTTACTGCAACTTACCATCCTGAACTCCCAATTTCCTTCTTTACAGATGGGATAATAACACCCATCCTTTTAACCTTTTCTAAGGTAAAAGCAATATAATAACTTGAAAAGAAATTTTTGAATATTGAAAGAAAAATTTCTCCTGTCATCCTACCCACCTAACATAATTCTTTCTGTGGTTCTGTGCCATTGAGGGCCACCTCTTGAGGCAGGAGCCACAGGCAATGCTGAAGAAAGGAGAGAGAATGAACACAGAAGCAGGCTGAGGTCAGGGGCCAGAGGCCAGGGTGTGGAGCAAGAGTAACCATGGGATGGGCTGGGGCAGAGGAGAAAGCCAGCTACTGAGGCAGAATAAAGGAGATGCCTAATCTGAGTAACGGATGATGGCTAGACAGAACCTGAGAACCAGAGAGTAGAGAGTGAGTGGGAGGGCAACAGTGTGCCCTAGAGGGGCTTCCTTCCAAAGTTTTGTGGCTCTTTCACTTAGGCAGGCTTCAGTGGTCTCAAAGATCCTTGAAACTGTACTCTTGCCAATTCCTTTTGTTTAGTCACATGCATGTGTATTTTGAAATTGCAATCCTAGTGTATATACCTTTTCATGGAGTATCTTCAACATTTTCCATGTCACAAGTCTTCATAATGATTCCTTTTAGCGGCTGCCAAATATTCCAATTTTGCCCATAGACCAGAAAGCATATCCCTGTGTATTAACTTTTTGCTTCCCTGACTTATTTCTTTAGAATAAATTGCTAGGTGTGGGATTACTGAGCCAGAGGGTATGCAATTGGGATTTAACAACCAGAAATAGGTTTTATTTTTTCTAGGAAAAGAAATGAGCTGCAGTTCTTCCCGTCTCCTACCTCTTCTGGAACTGATGAGGGGACCCTATAGAGCTGTGCGGTCCAATATGAGAGCCATTATCCCCATGTGGCTGTTTAAACTTAATTTTAATCAATTGATTAAAATTAAATAAAATTCAAAATTCAGTTCCTCGGTTGCACTAGCCATATTTTGAATGCTCAGTAGCTTCATGTGCCTAGTGGCTACTGTATTAGAAAGCATAGATACAGAAAATTTCCATCATTGTAGAAAATTTATTGGATAGTGCGGCTCTAGAGTTTCTCAAGAGGTCATGGTTGGCATCTTGGGTGGGAGTTATTTGTGATGTGGGACTTTCCTGTGCATTGAGAGGCTGTTTAGCATTTCTGGCCCATATCCACTAAATGCCAGTAGTGCTCTCCCTTGAATCAATCTAACAGCTAAAACCTGCCCCACGTTTGCAAATGCTCCATCAAGGAACAAAATCATCCCCATTCGAGACCCACTGAGCTTTTATCTTAGAAGAAAGAATCTCCTGCCTTTGTGGGGATGGCTTCAGGCTGCCTCTGCCTGAAGAGAGGGAAGCTTAGAAAGATGGCTTAACAAGATAGCCCTGGCTCAGGGCCTAACTCTGTACTCCATTTCTCTAACTCTGTACTCCATTTCCCTTTTCCTGCCTTCTCCTGCTGGTCTGTTTCCTCATTTTGGGGAATGGCAGGAACAAGACCCTGCAGATGGAAAAGATCAAGACCCGTTTGAAGGCTGAGTTTGAGGCCCTTGAATCAGAGGAGAGGCACCTGAAGGAATACAAGCAGGAGATGGACCTCCTGCTACAGGAGAAGATGGCCCATGTGGAGGAACTCCGACTGATCCACGCTGATATCAATGTGGTATGTGGATGGCTGCCTGAAGCCTATTTCTGGGCCCTTTGAGGAGGAATAGGCAGTAGTGAGTGCTGTGGAGTCTCCTTGAGACGTGGCTGTGGCCAACTTGGGGGAGTAGGCATCAGGCTATGGTGAAATGGAAGAATCCAGGAGTTCTGAGATCCAGCCCTGGCTCTGTCACTGATCGACTGTATATCACTGGACAAGTTCCTTCTTCTCTCGGGGCCTCATTTTCCTTCTCTGTGCCATGAGAGGGATTCAGTCACCTCTGAGGTCTCATTCAGCACTGATGTGCTCTCATTCTGGGAGTCTAGGAGTTGAGAGCTAGCCTTGGGGAAAAACAGAGCAGGCAGATGCCTTGGGGATCTAACTTAAATTTAGGGCTCCAAAGCTTCCAACTAAGCCAAACAAACCATCTCTGCCAGCCTACCAAACTGGGGCTCCCTCATTACAGTCTCTCTTTTGGAGACCCTTGGAATGTGGGGAATGAACTGCCTGCTATGGTGATAAGTCCCCCACTTTTTAGAGTTATTAAAGCAGAGTCTGAATGATCACCTGTCTGGGCTACAGTATTGGTGATTCCTTCACCAGGAGGGAGGTTGGAGGTGCTGACCTGTAAGGCCCTTTCCAACCCTTAGAGCCTATGATAATGAGATTTTTTTTTTTTAAATCACGTTTGAAGGAGCTAAGTTTCTATTCTTGGGAAACTCATTTCTGTGGCAATATATACTTCCTGATATTGCCAGGCCTAGGGTCTTAAAGGAAATATGAATGCAATTTGGACAGTAGTTACCTGGGATTTTCTGTGTCACAAGATCACAGGATATCAGGGTCTCATGAGGAGTTGGCAGTTCTGCTGCCAGCTAACTAAGGATAGAGAAATAAACAAGGTATTAGTCACAGAGGGGCTGAAAATCTGGGCCAGTGGATCTCCAACTTGAACATGCCTCATGAGTCACCTAGAGGGCCTGTTAAAACACAGGTTGTTGGACTTCACCCCAGAATTTCTGATTGCTTGTATCTGGGGTGGTACCTGAGAATTTACATTCCTAATGAGTTCCCAGTTGATGCTGATGCTGCTGATCTGGTAACTGCATTTTGGGAACCACTGATCTAGGAGAAAAGCCACTGGCCTGGGAGGCAGAAGCCCTGAGTCTTTATGTAGACTTTGCTCCTAGGAAGCATTTCTCTGAGGAAGTTACTTCTTCTCTCTGAGTCTCAATTCTCTGATCTGTAAAATGGTGGTGGGGTGCACTACATGAGCTCTAAGGGCCATTCCAGCTCTAAGATGCTATATTTGAATAATAACTACCACTAATTGAGCCTTTACTCTGTGTTAGCCCCTGTACTGAGTGCTTATATGAATTCAATCGTTGAATCTTCACCAAGATTATATGAGGTAGGTATGATTGTTATCACCATTATACAGATGAAAAAACTGAGGCTTGACAAGAGTCACATAGAATACATAGTGGATTGAGGACTTGATCATAGATTGGTTTGGTTCTGGAGCCTGTGCTATTATCCACTCAGCTGTACAGCCTCGCTGAGAATCTTGGAGTCTTTTCTCTGTGCTTACCTCACTCTGTGTTCCAGATGGAAAACACCATCAAACAGTCTGAGAATGACCTAAACAAGCTGCTAGAGTCTACCCGGCGGCTACATGATGAGTATAAGCCGCTGAAGGAACATGTGGATGCCCTGCGCATGACTCTGGGCCTGCAGAGGCTCCCTGACCTCTGTGAAGAGGAGGAGAAGCTCTCCTTGGAGTAAGCTGCCTGCCTCCTGTCCCTGCAACATACACCAAACACACACACACACACACACACACACACGTATATATACACACATGAAGCCTGGTCTGAAAGTCAGGGTACCCAGTCCTAGCCCCAGGCCTGTCAGTGGCTGACTCATTGCATGACCTTGGGTAAGTCTCTGTGTTGGGCTGTTAGATGATTAGACTAGAATTACTAGATGGCTTTTAAAGTTCTTTGTGCAATTTTGACAATACAAGACTATGTCTATGACTCATTGTGTGTGTATGCATCTGTGACTCTTAAGAGGTCACTTCCCAAGTCAAGGTCTAGAAAGGGTGTCCAGAAACCTTGAAAACACAGAAGGGTGAGCTTTCATGGCCTCCAGGGGCTAGCCTGGAACTTTATCTCAAGACCCAGAGTTAGGAACTAGGCTTACTTTACAGAGACACAGAGCTCAGTTCAGTAGAAGGAATAGAAGGGAACATACTTCCTTAAGGTAGAGCAGGCTGCCTGTGGAAGTGGTGAGCTTCTTATTCCTAGAGGTATGCCAGCAGAGGCCTGAGGACACTTAATAGGAATACTGCAGAGGAACATGGGATGGAGGGTAGACAAATGCCCTTTGAGGACTTGGCTAGCCTTGGGACTTTTTTTATTTTTCTGGGCCTGTCAGAGCCAAGGAGCAGGAGGAGTACCCTTCCCAACACACAGTGGGCCTTGCACCCAGGGAGAAGAGCCTTGTGCTGGAGAGGGTGCAGGAACTTCCTACAGTGAGCCACAGCCCAACCCCCTTCATTCTGTAGCATGGAGTCCTTAAGAGGGGCAAGGTTCTCCTTGCTTTCAGAATGATCCAGCTAATGTCTCTCATCTCCAAAGTTACTTTGAGAAGCAGAAAGCAGAGTGGCAGACGGAGCCTCAGGAGCCCCCAATCCCTGAATCCTTGGCCGCCGCAGCCGCTGCCGCCCAACAACTCCAAGTGGCTAGGAAGCAGGACACTCGGCAGACAGCCACCTTCAGGCAGCAGCCCCCACCTATGAAGGTGAGTGAGCTGGGTATGGACTGTGGAGGAAGCAAGGTATCCTCAAGCAGCCCCATGGAAGGTTGGGTCTGGGGCTTTGGCCTTACTTATTTGGGGTCTTCCTAAAACAGCCTTCGCTTGGGACACAGAGGAAGGGGTGGTGTGTATGTGTGCTGTAGTAGAGCCACTGGTCTTGTTGCCTCATATTCCCAGAGGGGTTAGAATGCAGGGAGATTGGCAGGCTCTGCTAAAGTATAATTTTCAGAAAGTTAGAAACGTGACTCGGACAAATATATAGTGAACGTGTGTCATTAACGAGGGAGCCAGCAGCATTACAAAGCTGGTTCCAGAAGCATTAGAGGAACAGATAATTATATAGTCAGGTCAGGAAAGGAAAGGAATGCCGAAATAAGTTTGCAATGTTAAATCCAGAACTGGTTAATGTCCTACAGGAAAATAAAACTGTAATCTTTGTGATTACCTTTTCTTTGGAACAAAAATAATTTGCATCTCTACTGGGCAAAAACCATTTGTGCCTTATCAACATTAAGTCACAGCATCTGGGCCCTGATCAATAGTAAATAGTCAAATAGTATACTATTTAATGGAAAAGTATTTATAGTCAGTGGAACAGAATAGAGAGCCCAGAAATAAACCCACTCACCTACGTTCAATTAATCTTCGACAAAGGAGGCAAGAATATACAATGGAGACAAGACAGTCTCTTCAGCAAGTGGTATTGGGAAAGCTGGACAGCTGCATGTAAATCAATGAAGTTAGAACACTCCCTCACACCATACTCAAAAGTAAGCTCAAAACGGCTTAAAGACTTAAATGTAAGACATGATACCATACAACTCCTAGAAGAGAACACAGGCAAAACATTCCCTGACATAAATTGTACCAGTGTTTTCTTGGGTCAGTCTCCCAAGGCAATAGAAATAAAAGCAAAAGTAAACAAATGGGACCTATTCAAACTTATAAGCTTTTGCACAGCAAAGGAAACCATAAACAAAAATGAAAAGCCAACCTACGGAATGGGAGGAAATATTTGCAAATGATGCGACCAACAAGGACTTAATTCCCAAAATATAAACACAGCTCATACAACTCAATAACACAAAAACAAACAATCCCATCAAAGAATGGGCAGAGGACCTCAATAGACATTTCTCCAAAGAAGACATACAGATGGCCAATAGGCACATGAACAGATGCTCAGCAACACTAATTGTTGGAGAAATGCAAATCAAAACTACAATGATGTATCACCTCACACCGATCAGAATGGCCATCATTAAAAATTCTACAAATAACAAATGCTGGAGAGGGTGTGGAGAAAAGGGAACCCTCCTACACTGTTAGCGGGAACGTAAATTGGTGCAGTCACTATGGAGAACAGTATGGAAGTTCCTTAAAAGACTAAAATTTGAGTTACCATATGATCCTGCAATCCCACTCCTAGGCATATATCCAGGGAAAACTCTAATTCAAAAAGATACATGCACCCCAATGTTCATAGCAGTACTATTTACAATAGCCAAGACATGGAAGCAACCTAAATGTCCATCGACAGATGAACGGATAAAGATGATGTGGTACATATATACAATGGAATACTACTCAGCCATAAAAAAGAATGAAATAATGCCATTTGCAGCAACATGGATGGACCTAGAGATTATCATACTAAGTGAAGTAAGTCAGACCGAGAAAGACAAATACCATATGATATCATTTATATGTGAAATATAAAATATGATACAAATGAACTTATTTACAAAACAGAAACAGACTCACAGACATAGAAAACAAACTTATGGTTACCAAAGGGGAAAGGGGGTGGGACAGGGGTAAATTAGGCTTTTGGGATTAGCAGATACAGACTACTGTGTATAAAATAGATAAACAACAAGGTCCTACTGTATAGCACAGGGAACTATATTCAATATCCTGTAATAAACCATAACAGAAAAGAATATCTATCTATCTACCTATCTATCTATCTATCATCTATACCGTTTTGCTGTATACCAGAAGCTACCACAACATTTTAAATCAACTATACTTCAATTTTTTAAATAAGTAGTAAATAGTCAAACAAAGAGACATTCTCCTAGAGCAAGGGTCAGCAAACCAGAACCCATAGGCCAAGTGTGACCTGCTCCCCGTTTTTGTAAATAAAGTTTTATTGGCCCACACACATGCCTGCTTGTTTATGTATTGTCTATAGCTTCTTTTATGTAAGGCAGTTAGAGCTGAGTAGTTGCAGCTAAAATCATATGACCTGAAAAGAAAGTCCAAAATGTTTACTATCTTGGCCTTTACAGAAAAAGTTTATTGATACCTGTCCTAGAGAATTAAATAATCCTTGAGTGAGCCTGTTAGACCATGCTCCAGTATAATGCTTAATGAATATGCAATTCACATTTTGCCTTATTGCCAAATTTTGGATATTTTTCCTCAATACCCCTCTTTGACTCTCACTCCCTTATATCCTTTGCATCCCTTACATCCAGCACAGATCTCGCTACTTGGGACTCGCTACTTGGGTCTTGCTTCTTCCTGTTGGGAAATCGCAATTGCTTGTGGGGGCCCCTGGGAAAGATGAACCATGGCCTAGAAGAATCTGACCACTAACTTGCTTTGTCTTGTGCCCCTCACCAGGCCTGCTTGTCATGTCATCAACAAATTCACCGGAATGCACCTATATGCCCTCTGTGCAAAGCCAAGAGTCGGTCCAGGAACCCCAAAAAGCCAAAACGGAAGCAGGATGAATGAAAAGAGGGAGAACACTTAGAGCTCTGCTGCTCATAACCCCTCCCCTTGGCCAGAGTGATTGATGTCTCCATGTGAAACAACCCTTCCCCACCTCTACAAAGTCTCCTATTTAATGTGATGGAAGCACAACCCCTCTCTCACTTTGCTCTTATTTCTTTTTGCTCTTGGAGTTTCTGGTTTAGGAAGAGATGTGGTTCAGGTGCTAATGACAGTTGTGTCTGAAGATCCCTTCTCTCTCACCCACATTTCAACCCCTGCCCTTGTTTGGAGCTAAGGGAAGGGCGGAAGTCCCAGATGTGATTCTCTGTCTCTTGTGCCTGAGACCTGGGGCCTAAGGCCTGAGGGCCTGGGGAGGCCCATATCTTGTTTCAGGTGAAGGCTCCAGTGTGCCCCCTCCCTGTACTTTTGCCTTAGGCTCTGAAGGGACAACAGTCTTCTTGCTGGACTTTTCAATAGGCTTGGTGCATTTATCTCCCCCACCCCCAACCTCATCTCTTCCTCAAGGCCCGGAGGTAGCTTGGACAAGCTCTCCTTTTCATATTCATTTGGGAGGCCTGGCTGTTATTATTGAGCTCACCACCCCACCACCTGGCAGTTTCCCAGATATACTAAAGTTCTCAGGTACCAGGCTATGTGTCTGGGGATCCTAAAATCTGTGGGCTTTTCTCCCATAATAAAACCTAGCTTTTGAAAATCAGTAGCAGATGTTCCCCACAGTGAAATCAGGGAGCCAGACCCACTCCGCAAGTCCTGCCTAACTCGATGCCTAAGTCATTGGTCTGAGGGCTCTGCTATCGGGGCTGCCTTAGGCTGGAGAGGCCCCAGGCTGACATTTGTGTTGCCTTTTGTTCAAAACCATTACTCTGGCACTTACTCAAATGGTATATCTTAGAGGTCAGAGTAGTGGGTTGAGATTCAAGTGAATGCCAGTCACTTTACACATGCAGGTAGGTGGGACTTCTACTCCAGTCTCTCTTCTCTAAGGCAGCCTCAGCTCAGGTCAGCTTTTGGCCACCCCTTTTCCTGTGGATTGTGCAGGTGGATTTCCCTCTCAAAAGAAAAGGCACCAGGCTCCCCAAGCCCTACAGCTCTTCCCTCCTCCAAAGCCACATCTCTAGTCAAGTCGCTCTCAAACTTAAGGGACAGGGATGGGGGCTGACTGACTGAAAAAGTGTTAGCTCCTGGCTGGGGAGGGGGGGATATTTTTCCTTACTTTCTTAGCTGTAGTTTTAAGTTGCCACAGTGTCTGTGTGTTCATAATATATAAAAGGTTCCTCTGCTCTTTGAAAGTAAGAGCGTTATGTCTGTACAAATCCTTTTAAATAAACATTTGTTCATTGGAGTAAATGTTGACTCAGTGCCTACAAGTACCAGGTAACAGAAAAGATGTAATGCCCTTTCCCCTTCTGGGTAGCTCTTCTTTACTCTTATTCACTCCACCCTACAAGTGAGAAAACCAGGCACACCGCCGCATAATAATTTACCCTATTTTTATAATAATTTCCATGTATTCAGTGCCTACTCTGTGTCAAGTCTCTATGTAAGATGCTTTATATAGATGATTGTATTTGATTTTCAAAACAACTTTTCAAGCTAAGTATTCTTATTGCCATTTTCCAAAAATGTAAACTGAAGCTCAGAGAAGTTAAATAACTTGTACAGAGTTAAACAGACAGCTAGTAAGAGAAGTTTCAGGATTTGAACACAGATTTGTCTGGTTCCAGAGTCCTTTTTTTTTTTTTCCTACTTTTTCTCCATGATCACTTTTTTAAGCTTTTCTCCCTTTTGGGATGGCTTGATCACAGGAGTAGGTGAAATAACTCTGAACTAGAAATCAGGGACTGGGAATTCAGTGACTGATGCAGGAATGTAAAGGCCTGTTCCCCTATGAGGATACAATTGGGAACAACTCCGAAGGGTCATCCCAGTTTCAGAGCTCCCCATGGGTGGGTGGACTGTGGTTTCCATTAAGACTGAGTTGCAGTTCAATAGCTCCCTCTGTCCAATCCTGCCTCCTTCTCTTCCCTTTTCTTCTGCAAGTGTTGATCCCAAGGGCTCCCTAATTAATATCCTGTACATTAAACTGTCCCAATGCTTTCCAGAAACCCAACAGTTGACAGAAACTTCTCTGTGCTTCAGTGTCCTCATCTGGAAAAATGGGGAAAATAACAGTACCTACTTCTGGCACTGTTGTGAGCAATGCCAGGCATATAGTAAGCACTCAATGCCAGGCATATAGTAAGTACTTCTACTCCTTGTGCCTCTGGCACCAGGTAGATTGGATGAGCGGTCAAAAGAAACACTATTTGTCTTAGCTGACATTACTCTACCACCCCAGATTTTGTTCAGCTACAAGCCTGCTTTTAAGGTGGCCTACACTCACTCTGGGCAAAAAGGGAGGACACTCAGCTGTGTAACTTGGAGTACACCTTAACCTGTATAGCTCTCAGCAGGTCCCTGTAAAGTATAGGAGAAGTGGTCATTGCTCTGCAGCTTTGGCACACTGGAAATCAGATCTGTCAATTCAGTTGCAGCACAACTAGCCAGGTCAGCTGTTTCCCAGGGAACACCTCCGAATGGGAAGGGAACAATCAAATGTTGAGTACCTATACCTGCCAGCCACTGGGTGGGGTGCTACTATCTCATTTAATTTTTCTGGTTCAGCTATCTGTTGTGAAACAAACCACCCAAAAACTTAGTGGCTTAAAACAGCCACCATTTATTTGCTCGTGATTCTGCAATTTGAGCAGGACTTGCTGTGAATGGCTTATTTCTATTCCATGTGGTGTTGCCTCAGACAGCTTGGCTGGGGCTGAAGGACCCAAGGTGTGTGCTCTCTCATATCTGATACCTCAGCTGTGGTGGCTGAAACAGCTGTGGGCTGGCTGGGCCTCCCACCTCCCTTTGTAGTATTTTACTCTCCAGGGCCTTTCTTTCTCCATTGGGCCTCTCTCTCCAAGTAGAGTAGTGAGACATTTTTTTGATGTGGCAGCAGTCTTCCCAGAGGGTGAAAACAAAAGCTGCAAGGCCTTTTGTGGCATAAGACCAGAAGTCATACAGCAAAACTGCTGCTGTACTCTATTGGTCAAAGCAAGTCACAGAGCCAGCCCAGATTTAAGGAGTGGGGAAAAGAGACTCCGCCTCTTGATGGGAGGAGCTGCGTGTATGCCAGAGATGGGGGCAATTGTTGGTCGTATTTGCAGACAACCTACCACATCATCCAACAACAACCTTACAAGGAAGGCATTATGCGTGCCCATTTTCACAGATGATAAAACTGAGGCTCAAAAAGGGTAAAATAGTTGCCCAACAGACAACTAGGAAGGGGCAAAGCCAGGAGGCAAAGCTAGGTCTGTCTGCCTTTAAAGCCTGTGTTTCTTTTGCCTAAGAGCAGTTCTTCAGATAAGTCTGAGACCTGGTTAGAGGAGACTAAAGAAAGGAAGAGAAGGAACAAAATAGAGTAAAAGACGAAGACGAGGCAGGTGAAGGAGAGAGAGATGAAGGAGGAGGAGGAGGAGAGTAAGGGAAGTTATTTGTTATACTGGTAAGATGCTGTAAAGCACCTTCTTCAACATTCTCATTTAATGCTCACATTAATAGCCCTGTACCCTTAGTAGAGCATGTAGTACTACATTTTATAAATGAGACCCAGAGAGGGGAACTGACTTGCCCAAGGCCATTTAGCAGGTTAAGAGCAAAGCCACAACTAGAACCCAGGTCTTCCAATCTGGGAATAACCCGGTTTGGGGCTCTCTTTACACGTTTGACACAGTGGGGATGAATTGTATACATGCTTTGTGCCAGATGGGTCGCTTTTACACTGAGGATAGGTGCTCACTCCACAGGGGAAGGCCAGGCAATTTTAGCAATTCTGCTCTTAAAGTCCAGTTCCCTGTTACTATTATGCCCCCAGCTTTCCCATAGCGATTATCAGCATCTTTGCAATGATCAACATCTCCCAAGGTGAACTCTGGGAAGGCTGTTAGCTCAGGGCCAGGTTCCCTTAGGTTAGGTACTTAACCCCTCTGGGGCTCCAATATCTCATATGTGAGGTAGGAATAGTAGTAGTCCTCTCCTCATGGCATTGTTGTGAAGATTAAATGAGCTAATAATATATGTAAAGTGCCTAGAACAGCACTTGAGAAGCATTCAGTAAATGATAGCTATGAGGAAGAAAATGATAATGATTATGACTGGCTTCCTGAGAGGCCAAAGATGATGATGATGAGGAGGAGGAGGAGGAGGAGGAGGAGGAAGAGAAAGGGAAGGGAAGGGGAGGAGAAGGGAGGGGGAGAAAAGGAAAGAGGAGACAGGGTACAATAGGGAAGGGATTGCCCCCATGTAGGGCCTCCCTCAGAGGGAAAGTTGATAGCTAAGAGTCATGGTTCCTTTCCTGGAGCTTGATGAGATCCCGAGGCTCTGCTGCCACTTGCCACTGAGTCTGTTTCATAGTTGTAAAAAGACACGGGCCCCTCATGGAAACTAGGCAGAAGCCCCTCTTTTTGCCACATTATTTTCTGCTATGGCTGAGGAAAGACCATCCCTAAACAAGAATCCCCCATAAGTGGTCTAGGCTCATGTGCACTTCAGTGGTTTCTGTACTGTGCAGTACAGGGAAATGACACTGACCCAGGAACGAGTCGTTCCTGGGTTCAAATCCCCAATCCTTTATTTATTAGCAGTGCATTCTTGAGCAAGTTATCAAACTTTTCCAACCTCCAGTTTCCTCATCTGTAAACTGGAGATAATACCTACTGTGTGGGGTTGCAGTGAAAAATTTAAAAACAAAGAAGGCGAGGGTCACCATTCACTGGATGTCCATAATTTAGTGGGCGCTGTGGGAGGCAGCAGAGTGTAGTGGCTAAGAGCGTGGATACCAAAGTCAGAGAGTCTGGATTCAACTCTCAGCAATGCCACTTGCTGACTGTGTGACCTTCAGGGAGCTCATTAACTTCTTGAAACCTCATCTGTACAATGGGGGTAATAACAGAATTTACCTCATTGGATTGTTACTAGGATTAAATGAGATAATATTTATGAGTTGCACATAGAAAGCATTACCTGAGTGTTTCATAAAGTAAACAAATCAAATCTTCCTACCAACACTCAGTGTCATCAACTTAGAGATGAGAAAATTTAAGCTGGTAGAAGGCAAGTGCCTTCAAATTTGGGTCTGTCTGACTCCACTAAACCTCAAAAATGCTTGGAAGAGTGTAGTGATGTCTACAATTTATTTTGAAATGCATCAAAACTTAGGTGGATTGGTGGATGGATAGAAGAATAGATATGTGATAAAAGAAGTCCAGTAAAATGCTAATTGTAGGATCTAGGTGTGGCCATATGGGTGCTACCTGTAAAATTTGCTGTATATGTAATTTCTTTCATAATAAAATATCGGAGCCATAAAACATCTACCTGGTAATGTTACTTCTCTGCCTAAAAGCCTTGGTTTGTTCCCCAGCATTCCCACTTTATAATTTGACCTCTTGTATAATCAGCATAGCTCTCACTGACCACCCCCCCCCCCCACACACACACACCATGTGGAATTGGCAGAGCACCGGGTAGAACAGATGATAATGGAGAGAGAGAGAGAGAGACCGCTCTGCGTTCCTACTTAGGGTGACCAACTTGTCCCAGTTTGCCCAGGACTGCTCTGGTTTTAAAACTGAAAGCCCTACATCCTGGGAAATCCCTCAGTCCTAGGCCCAGCTGTACTGTGAGTCTTCTTTCTTTCTAGTAGTGTTAAGGGCAGCTGTCACCTGTTGTTTCTAATCCATGTCATAGCATGCTCAGGGGCTCTGGGCAGACAGTTTCAGATCTGGCCCTGACCCACTTACCCTGCCATCTGGGTAGATGCTGCCCCCTGCTGGTGATGGGGTGAACCTGTTACGGAACCTCCCACCACATTGCTGTGCACACCCAGTGCAGAGGCAGTTATGCCTCCGCCGTTCTCCTCTGTACATCACCTTAGTCCTAGCCGTCTGAGCTTGAAATTCCATAACCCTGACAACTCCAAGGGCCTGAGACACTGCCCTTGATCTCTGAGTCCTCCTGCCAACCCTGACTCCAGACATTCTTCCACATCCTGACCAAGTAACCACATTGCCCACCAGGAGGCCTCTGGGTTCCATCCAGAAAGCAGAGGGGATGCCTCCACAGCAGGCAGGTGGTTATATTCATCCAAAAGGAGCAAGGAACAGATGTCCATACATGGCAGCACCAGGAAAAAGTGAAGAGTCAGCCTAGGGGTCCCCAAGAATACAAATGGCTGTTTATGGGTTCCCAAGAGAAAAGTGCACAGAGAAGTGCACTCCTTCTGCCTAATGCTACTCTGGCAGGGCACCATATCCCTTAAAAAAACATGGATTGCCAGGACCCTTGATGGCTCTGCTTTTGGTCCGATGCCTTCTAATATATGTCCCTCTGTGACACATGCATTGGGGTGAAGACAGACCTGAAAGAGACACAGTATAATAGCTTCTCTTTATTGAGTGAGCATTTACTATGGTCTAGGCATTGAACTGTGTGCTTCACATAATGCTCACATTTAACCTTCACAGAAGTCCTAAAAGATATGTGCGATTATTATCCCCATTTTACAAAAATCGGAGGCACCAAGTGTGTTAGGTTTCTTGCCCAAGGTCGTGCAGTAAGTTGCAGAGCTGGGACTCAAACCTAAGAAATCAGACACCAAAACTCAAGTGCATAACCAGTCTCCCAAAGAGATCCGCAATCTGATTTTCAATGGAAGTGCTCCTGGACACAATCACCATGAACTTCATAACTGACGTGAGTGTCCTCCTAAAGCCACAGCAGGACTGGGCGATGATACATTGGAAAGTATTGTTCAGTGCCCTCTCCACCTCTGTCTTTCTAGCCTATCATCCGCAACCCAGGAATAATCAGAGCCTAGCAAGAGAGTACCTCAGCTGTTACACTTCTTACTGACACTAAGCTTAGATTCACCACTGCTGAATCTATGGGTATAACTGGCTGCTGTTCTCCATTCTACCCCAATGGTGGCATTTACTTCTGCTACTACCCCACCCCTCAGCGCACCACCAGCAGCCCTCAGCCACTTGAATGAGCAGCATAGCTTCAAAAATTTCTATAGGACCCACTGGAGTTTACAGAGGAATAATGTGAAGCCAACACTCATCCCTGAGCACCAGAGAAGACAATCTCCATACAGAGGCCATCTTTATCACCCTTACCCCTGCAAAAATCTAGAGACAGTTACTAAGGAAACAAACCCCATGGCATTCTGTTTCCAGCTGCCAACGTCTATGAAGATTCACTTATCTGCTACTGCCGCTGCTCCACCTGGCCTGCCTAGAGCACATTCCCCATCTTCTAGCCCTGTGTCCAGCCCCAGCTAGTTGAGATGGAGAACTGGAGAGCAGAATGGAGGAAGTCTGAACTTCCACTAGCACCACATTCAGCCCCAGTTTCTGGTGCAGTAAAGGGTTCGGGGCCAGGCGAAAGCTTGTGAAAAGCCACCTTCCACCTCAGGAACGCCCATGAGCCCATTAGATTCCTTCACCAATAAAGTGAAGTCCAGGGCCAACCCTTACCAGGGAATAGCATGTATGTGTTGGAGACAGGGGTGCTCCATCTTTGCTCTGGCCATTTAAGCCAACTGGAGAAATGCACAAACTAGGTACCCCATGCCTCATAAATGCCACAAGGCTGTTTATGACAAGCCTCTGAGGCACCCCCTTGCTTGTTCCTGACCTGCATTTGCTCCAATTTCATCCTTTTGCAATGCACACTCTTGGCTCTTGACCTTGATTATACCTTTGGTCCTCCTTGGGTCTTGGGGTTTGGGGTTGATTGAGCAATGCTGGAACCTCAGCTCATCCACTGGCATGCTGTCTTGGGGCTTATGCTCTGGTTGTGGCCTCTCTGAATACAACTTTGACCTCAGTCGGTAGACTTTTTAGACTAGCTGGCCCAGTCCTGGCCCTGTCTTATAAGGAAAATGGTAATCAGACACTTGCTCCATTCCCCTTCCCCTGTCCTGCCTCCCATCATGCTAAGCACTGCCCAAGCCAAACAGTGGTACAGCTCTGGCTGGAATTGCCCGGTATCTCTCAATGCTTCCCTTCCCCTCTCTGACTCTCTCTTTTGTGGCCATTAGTGGCAGGGGGATAGATGCTAGTAGACATCCATATTGTTTCCTGTAGGCAACTCTAGAAGCCTTCTAAACTCCCTTTTTAATTTCCCCCAAAGCATTCTGCAGGATGGGTCATGATCAACCGCAGCATGGAGAAGGTGTTGAGTGAGATGGGAGGACCTAAGTCTATGCTGCAGTGCCAGCTGATGGGTGACTACTGGAAGATTAATGAGGTTTCCTGATGTATCTATTTAGTCCATCTTCTAAATGTTAATTTAGACACACTCATTCTCTTCCTTAAGTTCAGGATTGGAGGAGGGAAGGAAGGAGAAAACCCAGTTTCAGTTTTGCCTCAGAGCCCAATAATATGATAGGTATTCAACCAGCCTAGGGCTCTTAGCAGCCTCTACTCTGTTATGCAACCAGCTTGATCAACTTCGGTATGAAGAAACTCAGCAGTTGTCCCTAGCCAAGCAGAGGAGTAAACGGCAGCACACCTTAAAGCTTCAAAAATAAATTCAATAATCCCCGTGTGATCCCATTAAAATCCCTTCATAACTTGCCAGACATTAGGTCCCATTCCTTACACAGCTGATCCCTTGTTAGATTTGAGCCTAGGAATTTAGAGCTGGAAAGGTACTTAGAGTCATTTAGTCCAACTCGTCCTCATGTTAATGGATACATTAAGCCCAGAGAAAGGAAGGGACTGGCACAAGGTCACAAATCAGTCTACTGCAGAGGAAGAGCTAGAACCGAGGTCTCCTCCTGAGTTCCAGCCTATTCTAGGTTCCTGATGCCACCTTTGCCCTGATTCATCAAAGTAGCTAGATGTCCTTCTACTGGATACCCTCTTCTCTGAGGCATCCCTAAGTGATCTTGTCTTCCACGTGACCAAAGGTAGCCTCTGCCCATTGTTGCTGCATGGCAGTGAGCTGTGATGGAGGGGAGGGGGCATAAAGGAGCTCAGTCCCATGGGACAAGCCAACTGTGTTTGGGGAAAAATCCAGCTCCATATACCATCTAGGAAGACTGAGGCTGAACCCCTTCCAGGGACAGCATGGTCTTTACTGCCTGAGGCTCATCTCAAGAGAAGGCATTTGTTCCCTCCAGTCACAGCTCAAAGCTTGTTGGACCTTCATCTCTGCTCCTTCTCAACTCCCAATTCCAAGATCTGTCCACATCCAAAAGGGATAACCTCATAACCTCTGAAATGTTATGACACCATGTCCCCTTTCTGCCCCTCACACCCCTACCACGTTTCCCAGTCTCCTTCCTCCTTCTCTCAGTTCCTTCTGCCTACCTATTCTTGGACCCCACAGAGACCTCAGGCCTGGGACCCATCCTGCCTTTCTCCTCCAGCCTGGACCTCCTGGTCCATTGCTTCAACGTTTCATTTGCCAATACCTTCAGCTCTCCTTGTCCCCATCCTTCCTCCATCTTACCCAGAGAACCTCAAATCAAAGATCATTGCTGATGTTGTCCCGGGCAGCCAAGTGCTGCTGGGAACACCTCCCAGCCCTGGGTAGCCTGGCCCTGCTTAGCATTCATGGTCCCTAACCTCATCTGAGCCTTTAGCACAGTGCAGTTAGACCCTGATCGCGATCATTTCCTGTTCCTTCCGTGAAGAGGAGTGAGGGCTGCCACCCAGAAGCCACATGGGTGCTCAGAATTGCATGTGTTACGGCAGCATGGGTAGGGGAGAAGGGCAGTCTACAGTTAGATTGGTTCGAATTTGAATCTTGTATCTTCCACTTATTGGCTGTGTGATCTTGGGCAAGTCAATAATCTCTCTTAAGCCTCATTTTCCTCTTCCATAAAGTGTGGAAAATAGTGTGGTGGGGAATCCATCTAAGGGCTTAGAAGAATACTTAGCAAATGGTAGGTGCTCAATAAATGGTGGCTGTTATTCCCTAGTGACCTGGGTAGCAATACATCTTAATTCCAAGTCTTATTGCTTAGTACAAAGAAGCTGCTGACCAAGTTGTTACTCTGATGGGGACTGGCTCAGGACCTGTGATGGGCTTGAGCCTGCAGGTGGACACATGAGGGGCTTAGTTTGGGAAGAAGACATGGGTGGGGGATCCAAGGATGTAGAGGCTGGGGTCAGACAGATCTGAAATCTTTGCGACCTGGAGTAAGTCACTTTACCTTTCTGAGCCTCAGTTTGCTCATGTGTAAAATGGGGGTAATAGTTATTGCTCAGAACACCTCCCAGGACTTTGGGGAGGATCAAATGGCATAATGGATGATACAGTGATTTTACGAATTATAACAAACAAACTCTCCTCATGTTAGTTGCATGCATGCGTGCGTGTGTGTGTGCACGCGTGTGTGTTTGTGAGTGTATTCTCTCCCAAGGGCTATCTATGTTCTTGAACCCTGACTCAGAAGGTGGCAAGAAGCAGCATTGGAGTGACCACCCTAGGATGTCACTCTGAGGAAGAGCTTCCCCAGAAGAACAAACCGCAAGATTAGCCAGGGTCCAGTTAACCTGACTCTTCTTTTTTCCATTCTGGCAGCAGTTTAGGGTGAAAGACTTGAAATCTTTTTCTAAGATTGAGGCTACCCTATGAGCTAAATGTTGAATCATCTAAAAAGCTGATTATGTGAGCTCTGCCTCAATGACCTTCTGAGGATCCATCTAGCCCCAGGATCTGGTGGTATTATGAATTTCAAATCAGAATTATAGTCTCATCTCTGCCACTAACTTCCTGTGTGATCTTGTGTGTGTCCCATCTTCTCTCTGGGCTTCAATATTCCTAGGAGTCAGACAAGATCAGTAGTTTCCAAATGCTGGTCCATGGACTGGATGCCTCAGAATCACCTGGGAAAGGAAGACCACTCAATGCCTATGAAGTAGCTATGTTGATGAGTTGACATGAATCTGATCAAGTCTCTAGATGTAATTACCAGATTACAGGATATACAAGGGACAGAGGAACATGTTAAATGACACCACAGGAATGCAATCAACTAAATTCAGAATGTAGGAGATTCTGTAGGACAAATGTGGTTTCACCAAGAAATAAATGGAGAGAGAGAAAAGAGAGTAAGAGAATGAATTAGTTTTCAATTTGCTGTTTTAAAAAATTACCACAAACTTGGTGGGTTAAAACAACACAAATTTATTGTCTTACAGTTCTGTAAGTCAAAGGTCCTACACGGGTATCATTGGGGCAAAACCAAAGTGTTGACAGAGCTCTTTTCCTTTCTGGAGGCTCTAGGGGATAATCCATTTCCTTGTGCTTTCCAGCTTCTAGAGACTGCCCACATTTCTTGGCTCATGGCCGCCTTCCTCCATCATCAAAGCAAGCAAGGTTGAATCTCTCTGACATTCTTCTGTACTCACATCTCCCTCTGATTCTTCTCTCCTGTCTTCCTCTTCCACTTTTCAGGGCCCTTGTGATTACACTGGATCCACCCAGATAATACAGGATAATCGTCTTATTTTAAGATCAGATAATTAGCGAACGTAATTCTACCTGCAACCTTAATTTCCCTTTGCCATGTAACCTAATGCATTCACTACTTTCAGGGATTACGATGTGGATATGTTGGGGGGGGCATTAATCTGCCTATCACTGATAATTTGTAGGTTAAAGGAGAATTAAGATATGAATCAACGAAATGCAATTTCTAGATCTTGGATTGGATCCCAATTCAAACAAACTAACTGTAAAGTATAAGAAAAGTCAGGGAAATTTGAGCACTGATTGACTATTTGATGACATTAGGAATTGTTAACTCTTTAAGCTGTGATAATGATACAGCAGTAATATTGGGAGGAAAAAAAGGGTCCTTATCTTTTAGAAATACATACTGAAGTATTTTAGGATGAAATGAAATGATGTTTGGGATTTGCTACAGACTACTCCAATAAGGAGGTGAGAGAGTAAGAGTAAAGAGAGATATAGAGTGGCCATGTGCAGACAAATGTTAAAACTGGGAGGTGGGTACATGAGGTTTGATCACACTATACTCTATTTGTGTATACGCTTGAAAATTTCCATTATAAAATCATCTGGGGAAAAAATGGGCCACAAATTAATAGTAACAATATTTTTTTTCCTAGCTCTACCCAGACTCCCTCAGTGAGAAGTCAAGGACATTGAAATGCCTCCTAAGGAGACCTGGGAATCCTCAGGAGGTTCTCATGTATTCTGGTAGTATATTCCTTCTGATTACTACCTGGTGTCAGTCATTTCACTTCATTTTCCTCTTGCTCCCTGGTGTGATGCCCCCTTTCTCTGCTTGATTCTTGAGCCACTTGGTCTGTTTTATGAGGAAAAGCAGACTCTACTTTCACTAGTTCCATGTAACACAGGCAAAGTTGCTAGTGAAATCTCTAAGTCCTACTTTCACGAGACTTAGGAATGGGTTCTCAGAGACTGGGCAAATGTGAGTGGCAGACCCTATACTGTACTCAAAATCTTTCCACTGAACACTGAGCCATTATTCTTGACTCTCCCACCCCTTAGGGTAACGGTTTCCCCAG
This sequence comes from Eubalaena glacialis, assembly GCF_028564815.1. NCBI lineage: Eukaryota > Metazoa > Chordata > Mammalia > Artiodactyla > Balaenidae > Eubalaena > Eubalaena glacialis. The sequence continues at coordinate 58,571,542 of NC_083736.1, read as the reverse complement.
AAGGCTCCTTGGTTTCATATGCAAACATACTCCTGTGGAGTTGAAGGGGCCATCCTATTGGCATTTCAGTTCTATCTGACTTCTGAAGTGAACATAGTTGGAATCTCTGTTATACTCCAAACCATCGTTCTAACTAGGCATTAATAGATCCACATTACTGATGAAGGAACTAAAGCTCAGAGGTTAAGTAATTTGCCTAAAGTCACAATATTAGTGCTGTCTGGAGGAAGCGAGACTGTGCTCGCTCGGGCAGTAGGAGGAAACAGGATGGGACCGACGGGCAGGCAGACTCCTGCCCGGCCGCAGGTGCCCCTGCATGAGGCCGCCCCGTGCACCCTGACCAGGGGAGAACAGCCAAGATGGCAGAGTAGAAAGACCCTAAGCTCACCTCCTCTCATGAGCACACCAAAATCACAACAATCTGCAGAACAACCGTCGTTGAAAAAGACTGAAACCTACCAGGAAAGAGCCTCCACAGCTAAAGACATAAAGACAGAACCACAACGTGACTAGCAGGAGGGGAAGACTCATGATATAAGCAAATCCCATACCCCACAGGGTGGGTGACCCACAAACTGGAGAATAATTACACTACAGAGGTTCTCCCACATGAGTGAGAGTTCTGAGCCCCATGTCAGGCCCCCCCATCCCAGGTGTCCGGCACCAGGAAGAGGAGCCCCCAGAGCATTTGGCTTTGAAGGCCACCAGGGCTTGATTGCAGGAGCTCCACAGGACTGGGGGAAATGGAGACTTCACTCTTAAAGGGCGCACACAAATTCTCATGTGCACTGGGACCAAGGGCAAAAGCAGTACTTTGATAGGACCCCAAACCAGACCTACCTGCTGGTTTTGGAGGGCCTCCTGGGGAGACAGGGGGTGGCTGTGGCCCACCCTGGGGACATAGACACTGGTGGGAGGTATATCGGAGAGCATGCATGTGTGTGAACTCTCCTAGAGGCTGACATTTTGGCACCAAAGCCTGGCTCCATCCAACAGCCTGAAGCCTCCAGTGCTGGGATGCCGCAGGCCAAGCAGCCAACTGGGTGGGGACACAGCCCCACCCATCAGCAGACAGGCTGCCTAAAGACTTCCTGATCCCACAGCCGCCTCTAGACATACCCCTAGACACAGCCCCTGCCCACCAGAGGACCAAGACCCAGCTCCACCCACCAAGGGGCAGGGACTGGCCCCTCCCACCAGGAAGCCTACACAAACCTCTAGAGCAGCCTCATCCACCAGGAGGCAGACACCAGCAGCAAGAAAACTACAGTCTCACAGCCTGCAGATCAAGTCTGCAAACACAGGCCAGACACTACCCTGGGACCAGCTGGCCCCTGGCCCTTGGGGGGGGGTGAGAGGGGAGTGCACTGCAGGGACAGATAGGATGTCTCCTACAGAGGGCCACTTCTCCAAGATCGAGAAGCATAACCAACCTACCACACACATAAAAATACAAGTATCAATTTAGGCAAAATGAGGTGACAGAGGAAAATGTTTCAGATGAAGGAACAAGATAAAACCCCAGAAGAAGAGCTAGGTGAGGTGGAGACAGGCAATCTACTCGGGAAAGAGTTCAGAGTAATGATCGTAAAGATGATCAAAGAACTTGGGAGGAGAATGAATGCACAGAGTGAGAAATTGGACGTTTTTAACAAATAATTAGAAAATATAAAGAAAAACCAAACAGAATTAAAGAATGCAATAACTGAAATGAAAAATACACTAGAAGGAATCAATAGTAGACTAAGTGAGGCAGAAGGACGGATCAGTGAGCTGGAAGACAGAGTAGTGGAAATCACTGCTGCCAAACAGAAACAAGAAAAAAGAATGAAAAGAATTGAGAACAGTTTAAGAGACCACTGGGACGACATCAAGGGCGCTAATATTCGCATTATAGGGGTCCCAGCAGGAGAAGAGAGAGAGAAAGGCCCGGAGAAAACATTTGAAGGTATAATAGCTGAAAACTTCTTTAACCTGGGGAAAGAAACGGTCACCCAAGTCCAGGAAGCACAGACAGTCCCATACAGGATTAACCCACAGAGGAATAAACCACAACACATTGTAATCAAAATGACAAAAAGTAAAGACAAAGAGAGAGTATTAAAAGCAACGAGGGAAAAGCCACAAATAGCATACAAGGGAACTCCCATAAGGCTATCAGCTGATTTTTCAGCAGAAACTCAGCAGAAACCAGAAAGGAGTGGCATGATATATTTTAAATGATGAAAGAGAAAAACCTACAACCAAGAATACTCTACCCAGCAAAGCTCTCATTAGGATTTGAGGGAGAGAAGGGAGAGTGGCAGGCCTGGAGAGAGCATGGAAGATCCACGCCATTCCCACATACCTTGTCTTATGCATCTCCTCTATATGGCTGTTCCTGAGTTATATCCTTTTATAACACACTGGTGATCTATATCAGAAAGATTCTGTTCCATTATCTCCGGTTGTCTATGGATTCTGTTGAGAAGGCAGCCATCTTTTAAACTGTCGTTCCTGGGGAGCTTTGGAAAGATTCTCCATTTTCTCTGGTCCTCCATGGAGTCTGCTGAAAAGGCAGCAGCCATCTTTTAAATCGTTGTTCCAGGATAGGTTCTCTGGGGGCAAGGACACTGGTGGCAGAGGCTCCAGAGAATATTGATCAGTGTGAGCTCTCCCAGAGGTCCCCATCTTGGCACCAAGATCCAATCCCACCCAACAGCCTACAGGCTCCAGAGCTGGAATGCCTCAGACCAAACAACCAGAAAGACAGGAACACAGCCCCACCCATCAGCAGACACGCTGCCTAAAGTTGTACTGAGCTCACAGCTACCTCAAAACACACCCCTTGACATGGCCCTGACCATCAGAGGGACAAGACCCAGCTCCACCCACCAGAGGGCAGGCACCAGTCCCTGCCACCAGGAAGCCTGCACAAGCACTTGGAACAACTTCATGCACTAGGGGTGGACACAAGAAGCAAGAGGAACTACGATCCTGCAGCTTGTGGAAAGGAGACCACAAACACAGAAAGTTAGACAAAATGAGACAACAGAGAAATATGTTGCAAGTGAAGGAACAAGATAAAAACCCACAAGAACAATTAAATGAAGAGGAGATAGGCAATCTACCTGAAAAAGAATTCAGTGTAATGATAGTAAAGATGATCCAAACTCTCGGGAAAAGAACGGAGGCACAGATCGAGAAGATACAGGAAATGTTTAACAAGGAGCTAGAAGATTTAAAGAACAAACTAACAGAAATGAGCAATACAATAACTGACATGAAAAATACACTAGAAGAATCAATAGCAGAATAACCGAGACAGAAGAATGAAAAAGTGAGGTGGAAGACAGAGTGGTGGAAATCATTGCCACAGAATAGAATAAAGAAAAAAGAATGAAAAGAAATGAGGACAGTCTCAGAGACCTCTGGGACAACATTAAACACACCAGCATTCACATTATAGGGTCCCAGAAAGAGAAGAGAAAGAGAAAGGGCCTGAGAAAATATTTGAAGATATTATAGCCAAAAACATCCCTAACATGAGAAAGGAAACACTCACTCAGGTGCAGGAAGCACAGAGTCCCATACGGGACAAACCCAAGGAGGAACACGCCGAGACACATATTAATCAAACTGACAAAAATTAAAGACAAAGAAAAAATACTAAAAGCAACCAAGGAAAAGCAACAAATAACATACAAGGGAATCCCCATAAGGTTTTCAGCTGATTTTTTTAGCAAAAACTCTGCAGGTCAGAAGGGAAGAGTGGCATGATATATTTAAAGTGATGAAAGGAAGGAACCTACAACCAAGAATACTCTACCCAGCTAGGCTCTCATTCAGATTCAGCAGAGAAATCAAAAGCTTCACAGACAAGCAAAATCTAAGAGAATTCAGCACCACCTAACCAGCTTTACAACAAATGCTAAAGGAACTTCTCTAGGCGGGAAAGAGACCAGCAACTTAAAACAACTTCGTACCTATATACACTGCTATATCAAAACCGCATGGGAACAGCAAACCCCAAAACTACAATAGATACACACACAAAAAAGAAAAAGCAACCCAAACACAACACCAGATATAGTTATCAAATCACAAGAGAAGAGAACAAAAGAGGAAGGGAAGAAAAAAGACCTACAAAAAAAAATCCAAAACAATTAAGAAAATGTCAATAGGAACATGCATAATAATAAGTACTTTAAGGTAAATGGATTAAATGCTCCAACCAAAAGACATAGACTGGCTGAATGGATACAAAAATAAGACCCCTGCATATGCTGTCTACAAGAGACTCACTTCAGATCTAGGGATATGTACAGGCTGAAAATGAGGGGATGGAAAGAAGTATTCCATGCAAATGGAAATCAAAAGAAAGCTGGACTAACAATACTCATATCAGAGGAAATAGACACTAAAATAAAGTCTGTTGCAAGAGACAAGGAAGGACACTACATAATGATCAAGGGATCAATCCAAGAAGAAGATATAGCAATTGTAAATATACATACACCCAACATAGGAGCATCTCAATATATAAGCCAAATGCTAACAGCCATCAAAGGGGAAATCGACAGTAACACAATGATAGTGGGGGACTTTAACACCCCATTTACACCAGTGGACAGATCACCCAGACAGAAAATCAATAAGGAGTTCATTGCAGCATATGGAAGCAACCTAAATGTCCATCGACAGAGGAATTGTAAAAGATGATATGGTACATATACACAATGGAAAACTACTCTGCCTTAAAAAAAGAATGAAATAATGCCTTTGCATCAACACAGATGGAGCTACAGATTGTCATATTGGGTGAAGTAAGTCAGATAGAGAAGGACAAGTATCATATGATATTGCTTACATGTGAAATTTTAACAAATGTTGTAAATGTACTTATTTACAAAACAGAAATAGAGTTACACCTGTGAAAAAAACAATCTTTTGGTTAAAAATGGGGAAAGCAGGGGAGGAATAAATTGGGAGATTGGGATTGACATATACACACTACTATATATGAAATAGATAAGTAATCAGGAGCTACCACATAGCACAGGGAATTCTACTCAATACTCTGTAATGACCTATATGGGAAAAGAATCTAAAAAGGAGTGAATATATATATATATATATGTATAAACGAATCACTTTGCTCTATGCCTGAAACTAAATCAACATTCAATAAAAATTAAAAAAAAAAGAAAATCAATAAGGAAACACAGGCCTTAAATGACACATTAGACCAGATGGACTTAATTGATATTTATAAGTGTTCCATCCAAAAACAGCAGAATACACTTTCTTCTCTAGTGCACATGGTACATTCTCCAGGACAGATCACCTATATGGCCACAATTCAAGTCTCAGTAAATTTAAGAAAATTGAAATCATATCAAGCTTCTTTTCCAACCATGGCCATGAGATTAGAAATAAATTACAGGAAAATATTTAAAAAACAGAAACAAGTGGAGACTAAATGATATGTTACTAAACAGCCAATGGATCACTAAAGAAATCAAAGAATAAATCAAAAAATACCTACAGACAAATGGCAATGAAAGCATCATGATCCGAAACCTATGGGATGCAGCAAAAGCAGTCTAACAGGGAAGTTTATAGCAAAACAATCTTACCTGAGGAAACAAGAAAAATCTCAAATAAACAACCTAACATTACATCTAAAGCAACTAGAGAAAGAAGAATCAACAAAACCTAAAGTTAGTAGAAGGAAAGAAACCATAAAGATCAGAGCAGAAATAAATGAAATAGAGATGAAGAAAACAGTAGCAAAGAAACTAAAAGCTGATTGCCATGTGCCGTAACTACTTAGCCCACATGCTCTGGAACCCATGCGCCACAACTATAGAGCCTGCATACTGCAAGTACTTAGCCCGCTCACTCTGGAGCCCACATACCACAAGTAGAGAGCCTGCATGCCACACCTACTGAGCCCACATGCTCTGGAGCCCGCATGCAAGAACTAGAAAAAGCCTGTTCACTGCAACTAGAGAGAAGCCTGCACGCCACAATGAAAGATCCCATGTGCCACAACTAAGACCTGACACAGCCCCCCAAAAAAAATTTTAATTAAAAAAAAAACCCCAACAAGCAAAAGTCCAGGACCAGATGGCTTCACAGCTAAATTCTAGCAAACATTTAAAGAAGAGTTAACACCTACCCTTCTGAAACTCTTCAAAAACAATTGAAGGGGAAGGAAAACTCCCAAACTCATTCTATGAGGCCACCATCACCCTGATACCAAAACCAGACAGTGATACCACAAAAAAAGAAAATTACAGGCCAACATCACTGATGAACATAGACCAAAAATCCTCAACAAAATACTAGCAATCTGAATTCAACAATACATTAAAAGGATCATACACCATGATCAAGGATTTATCCCAGGGATGCAAGGATTTTTCAGTATCTGCAAATCAATCAGTGCAGTATACCACATCAACAAATTGAAGAATAAAAACCATATGATCATCTCAATAGATGCAGAAAAAGCTTTTGACAAAATTCAACAGCCATTTATGATAAAAACTCTCCAGAAAGTGGGCATAGAGGGAACCTACCTCAACATCATAAAGGCCATATACAACAAACCTACTGCTAACATCATATTCAATGGTGAAAAGCTAAAAGCACTTCCTCTAAGATCAGGAACAAGACAAGGATGTCTGCTTTCACCACTAATATTCAATATAGATTTGGAAGTCCTAGCCAAAACAATCAGAGAAGAAAAAGAAATAAAAGACATCAAAACTGGAAAAGAAGAAGTAAAACGGTCACTGTATGCAGATGACATGATACTCTACATAGAAAATCCTAAAGATGCTACCAGAAAACTACTAGAGCCAATGAATTTGGTAAAGTTGCAGATACAAAATTAATACACAGAAACCACTCACATTCCTGTACACTAACAATGAGAGATCAGAAAGGGAAATTGAGGAAACAATCCCATTTAACATTGCATCAAAAAGAATAAAATACCTAGGAATAAGCCTACCTAATGAGGCAAAAGATCTCTATGCAGAAATCTATAAGATACTGATGAAAGAAATCAAAGATGGCACAACCAGATGGAAAGATATACAATGTTCTTGGATTGGAAGAATCAATATTGTGAAAATGACTATACTACCCAAAGCAATCTACAGATTCAATGCAATCCCTATAAATTACCAGTGGCACAGAACTAGAACAAAAAATCTTTAAATTGGTATGGAGACAAAAAAGGCCCCGAGTAGCCATAACAATATTGAGAAACAAAAACGGAGCTAGAGGAATCAGGCTCCCTGACTTCAGACTATACTACAGAGCTATAGTCATCAAAAGAGCATGGTACTGGCACAAAAGTAGAAATACTGCTCAATGGAACAAATAGAAAGTCCAGAAATAAACCCATACACTTATGGTCAATTAATCTATGACAAAGGAGGCAAGACTATACAATGGTGGAAAGACAGTCTCTTCAACAAATGGTGCTGGGAAAACTGGACAGCTGCATGTAAAAAAATAAAATTAGGACATTCTTTAACACCATGCACAAAAATAAACTCAAAATGGACTAAAGACCTCAATGTGAGACCAGACACTATAAAACTCTTAGAGGAAAACTTAGACAGAACACTCTCTGACATAAATCGCAGCAATAACTTTTTTGATCCATCTCCCTGAGTAATGGAAATAAAAACAAAAATAAACAGATGGGACCTAATGAAGCTCAAAAGCTTTTGCACAGCAAAGGATACCATAAACAGAATTAAAAGACAACCCACAGAATGGGAGAAAATATCAATATTTGCAAATGATGTGACTGACAAGGTATTAGTCTCCAAAATTTATGAACAGATCATGCAGTTTAATATCATCAAAACATAAAACCCAATCAAAAAAATGGGCAGAAGACCTAAATAGACATTTCCCCAAAGAAGATATACGAATATCCAAGAGGCATGTGAAAAGATACTCAACATTGCTAATTATTAGAGAAATGCAAATCAAAACTGCAATGAGATATCACCTCACACCAGTCATAATGGCTATCATCAAAAAATCCACAAACAATAAATGCTGGAGGTGGTGTGGAGAGAAGGGAATCCTCCTACACTGTTAGTGTGAATGTAGATTGGTGCAGCCTCTATGGAAAGCAATATGAACATTCCTTAAGAAACTAAAAATACAGCTACCATATGATCCTGCAATCCCACTCCTAGGCATATACCTGGAGAAAAAAGTCTGAAAGGATACATGCACTCTAATGTTCATTTCAGTTCTGTTTACAATAGCCAGGACATGGAAGCAGGCTAAATGTCCATTGACAGAAGATGGATAAAAAAGATGTGGTACATACATACAAAGGAATATTACTCAGCCACAAAAAAAGAATGAAATAATGCCATTTGCAACAACATGGATGGACCTAGAGATTGTCATACTGAGTGAAGTAAGTCAGACAGCAAAAGAGAAATATTGTATGATATAGATTATATGAGAACTCTAAAACTAAAATGATACAAATGAACATATTTACAAAACAGAACCAGACTTAGAGAATGAACTTATGGTTACCAGGGGAGAATGTGGGGGGAAGGGATAGTTAGGAATTTGGGGATTGTCAGGTACACACTGCTATATTTAAATGGATAACCAAGAAGGAACTACTGTACAGTACAGGGAACTCTGATCAATATTTTGTAACCACCTAACTGGGAAAAGAATTTGAAAAAGAAAGGTACATGTATTTGTATAACTGAATCATTTTGTTGTACAACTGAAACTAACACAACATTGTTAATCAACTATACTCCAATATAAAATAAAAAGTTAAAAGAAAACCAAAAAAAGAAAAACAAAAATTAAAAAAATTAAAAAGATTGATTGTTCTAAGGAAAAACAAACAAACAAACAAAATATATTAGCCAGGACATGGACCTAATGTCCATCAACAGAGGAATGAATAAAGAAGATGTGGTAAATATACACAATGGAATATTACTCAGCCATAAAAAAGAATGAAATAATACCATTTGCAGCAACATGGATGGACCTAGAGATTGTCATACTGAGTGAAGTCTGACAGAGAAGGACAAATATCATATGATATTGCTTATAAGTGGAATCTTGAAAAATGGTACAAATTAACTTATTTACAAAACATAAATAGAGTCACAGATGTAGAAAACAAACTTATGGTTACCAGGGGGAAGGGGGGGAGGGATAAATTGGGAGATTGGTATTGACATATACACAGTACTATATATAAAATAACTAATAAGGACCTACTGTATCCACAGGGAACTCAATAATCTGTAATGACCTATATGGGAAAAGAATCAAAAAAGAGTTGATATATGTATATGTATAACTGATTCACTTAGCTGTACACATGAAACTAATACAACATTGTATATCAACTATACTCCAAATAAAAAAAAGATTTTATTGAGAAATCAAAAGTTTACAGACAAGCAAAAGCTAAAAGAATTCAGCATCACCAAACCAGCTTTACAACAAATGCTGAAGGAACTCCTCTAGGTGGAAAAGAAAAGGCCATGACTAGAAACAAGAAAATTACAAAATGGAAATGCTCACTGGTAAAGACAAACCTACAACAAAGGTAGGAAATCATCTATGTGCAAAGCTAGTAGGGAGGTTAAAAGACAAAAGTAGTAAAATCATTTGTATCCACAATAAGGAGTTAAGGGATATACAAAACAGTTAGATGGAAAATATAAAATCAAAAATAGTAATCGTGAGGGAAGAGAGTACAGTTACAGGATATCTAAAATGCTTTTGAAATTAAGAGATCAGCAACTTAAAACAAGCACGTATAAATATAGACTCATACGAAAACCTCACGGTAACTGCAAAACAAAAATCTATAATAGATATATACAAAAAAATAAAAAGGAATTCAAACATAACACTAAAGATGGTCATCAAATCACAGAGAAGAGAACAAAAGAAGAAAGAAACAAAAAAGGCCTACAAAAACAAATCCAAAACATTAACAAAATGGCAATAGAAACATACATATTGATAATTACCTTAAATGTAAGTGGATTAAATGCTCTGACCAAAAGACATGGACTGACTGAATGGATACAAAAACAAGACCTGTATATATGCTGCCTACAAGAGACTCAATTCAGATCTAGAGACACATACAGACTGAAAGTGAAGGGATGGAAAAAGGCAAATGGAAATCAAAATAAAGCCAGAGTTGCAATTCTTAGGCAAAATAGACTTTAAAATAAAGACAGAAGCTGAATTTCCTGCAGTAAGAAAAAACTTTTACCTGGCAACCAGCTATATATCCTCCTACACCCACCCACCCACCCACACACACACATGCATATTTATGACTTGAAACCAACGTTTTACCAAAAAAAAAAAAAACAGTTTAATGCACTCGGATATTTTCTATTCTATTCAAAAAACCTGGTTAAGCTCCACTAAATTGATTGCATGATCCTCTAAGAGACTGTAACCTGCTGTTTGAAAAAACACTGTCTTACTAGGGGTAATAGCAATTCGAAGGATTGCCATATGAGCTTGATGGAGACATGGCAAGCCTCAGTTTTCTCATCTGTGCACTGGGAATAGTAGTGCTACCTACCTCATATGGTTGTGGTAAGGACTGAATGAAAAGATATCTAGAGCACTCAACACAGGGTCTGGCACATGCTAAGTGCTCAATAAATAGTCGCAGTGATCTGTTACACATTCTGCAGCAATAAGCTGAATGGACTCAGTCATGTTAGCAGGTGAACATCAACATCAGTCGGTGGTTTTTAAACTGCTCTGAGAATCCCCAAATGGTTCCATTGAGTGTCCTCAAGTACAGCAATCAAGGTGATGGCTAAGAGGGTTGTACCCAAGACTGTCAATCATTTCAACCAAGTAATTCTGTTTTTTAATCATGGTTTTTGGTTCCACTTGATTGCCTTTGAGTGGAAAAACTGTTTTTGAAAACTCTTGAGAAGGAATAAAAGTTGGTCTCTATCTGAGTGGCCGGGAAATCCTCAGAGGCTGGACATCCTCGTGGTGAGCAAAATAGCTGTGGCTGTTGGCAAGTTGGAGAGTGGAGTGGAGGCTGGGGTAAAAATGCATCATCTTCCTGAAGGTATCCACCACAATCAAAATGATTTCCAGGTAGGGGAAAGGAGGTATTTAGATTGGTAGATTAAAATTTTGCAAGTATCAAAATACATGCCAGTAAGACTTTTGTCAGCATATTGGTAACCACAGGTAGGATTTCTCCATCAAAGAAGTTAATCCTTTCCCCAGCAGTAGTTTCAGTTGGGTAGGGAAATAGACAACATTCAGAGGTTTTTAATTGACATAATAGGGGTGTCATCACTTAAACATTTGCCAGGTCTCTGGAAGAGGCTGCAGGTGGATTTGAAAGGTTGTTATTAATATTGTCCATTCTAAGTGCTCACTGATTAAGACAAAACAACTGGATGAAAGTGAACAAGAGCCCATTAACCAGTTGTTTTTCAACTTCCCAAAGAAACAGCCAGAGTCTTGGTAACACTGAATGAGGGTGTGGCGTTTTTTGAAGCCTCCCTGTGTTAGTGGAAGCCTTACAAATTAGGAAACAAAAGAGGTGGCTCTCTGGGTCTGGCCTCTTTATCAACATAGCCCCTGGTCTTGAGATCATAACCTGCTTTCCCACTTGTGTGTGTTGGGGGAGAGGGTGATGGGGGCTGCATTACAGTCTGTCTCCTAGGGTGGAGAGTGGTCTTTGCTATCTTCAATGATCAACACAGATAATTGTAACTGCTGATTAGTGATACTAATCACATAATGATTAATAAGAAAACAGAGGACTGAGAAGTAAGTTTGGGGCTCCACAGCTGGCAGAAGGACTGTTATTTCAATTCTATAGGCAAAGATGGTACTGGAGGTTGAGGAGTTGGAGAGGAGGAGATAGAAAGGAAAGAGTCCAAGGTTTATAAGACTCCAGAGAATTCTAACTCTTCCTCTTAGTAGCTGATCATCCTTGGGCAAGTTCATTCATTCAGTCTCTCATCCATTCAATAAACATTACATGGGCACCTACTAAGTGTCAAGCACTGTGCTAAGAGTAGTTAGATAAACACTCCCACAATTTTCCTACAGTTCAGTCTGTCAATCAACAGACATTGTCAAGTACCTACTTTGTGCCAAACTCTGTGCTTGTTGCTGAGGATGGAACAGTGAACAAGACAAAGATTCAACGTATAAGGAGCTTAAATTCTAGTGAAGAGGGACAGGCAAGGGAGGAGACACATGATAAACATGAAGCAAATAAATAAATAAGAAAACTAACACTTGTGTTAAATCATGTTCTGAGGGAATAAATAGGATGACATATTAGAGAGTAACTGAAAAAGGGGTGGCTAGGGAAAGTTTATCAGCTGAGACCTAAAGAAAGGATAAGAGGAAGCCAACTACGCAGAGAAGCAGGAGAAGAGCATTTCAGGAAGAAGTAACAACTAGTAAAAAAGCCTTGAAATGAGAAGAGGGTTGGGCTATTAGAGAAACAAAAAGGAGGCCAGTGTGGCTGGATCACGGTGAAAAGGGGTAGGTGGGCAGAAGAGAGTGGTGCCAGAAGAGAGAGTGGAAATAGAGAAGGGATTCCTTCTGATCCTATTTCCTTGTCTGTAAATTAGAGATAATAATAACAATAGCTGGTTCATCTCTCTAACCCATGGGCCTAGTACAGAGCTTGACACAAAGTGGGCACTCAGTGAGTGTCAGCTTGGTGTATTTATTGCCTAATAGATAAGTCAAAGTGAGGACTGAAGGGAGAAACCTATTTAAAAGTGTCTCTAACATCTATGCCAACCAGTGCTGGGCATAGTGGGAAATACATGGAAAAAAAAACACAGGGTCTCAGGGAAGTCAGCCTATGGCCATCTCCAATGCTGGCTCTTAGAAGGAAAATGCAGTGCTCTGGGATTGCTAGAAAACCAAAGTTCCTGGGACAAGAAGGAGTTTCTGTTGGCACTCTTGGAGCCTGGAGCCTAGCCCAGTGACTGGGTTAGTGTCCATGTTAAGTGCTGGCCTATAAAAAACCTCCAGTTGAAGAGTTTTGGGATTGGTGGCATGTGAGGCCCAGGAAGGTTTCTCAGACTCTATTTTTCCATCCGACACGGTAAAAATGTCTGATCAGTATCTTTGGAGATGATGACCACATATTAACAAATGGGCTTTCACTTTCCTTTTCAGCTCCAAATCTGATATGATTTTCCAATTCCCCAGTCTTGAAGCCTCAGATCCTAGAATCATAGAACCTCTGGGCAGGAAGAACCCCAAAGGTCACTTAATCCAACTTCCCAGCTAGATGTGATCACTCCCTTCTTAGATACTCATTATGCCTTAATTTCTTCTACATCCCTGATAAAGAACAAGAGTGACAATGAATGAAGTGTTACTGTGTTTCAGACACTTGGCTAGGCATTTTGCACACATTATATCATTTACTGTTAAAAAGAGTTACATTTCACAAATGTGGAAACTGAGTCTTAAAGAGATGAAGGGATTTGCACAAAGCTATGCCGTCTGTAACTAAGCCAGTATTCACACTCAAGTTTTTCCATGATGTCACGCTGCCACTAGTTATCTAGTCTGTGTGGAATTTCTCCAGTGACAAGCAACACACACCTTCCAGAAGAATCTGATTCTATTTATGGACACCTCTGACAGTGGAAAGTTGAAATTGGTTCCCTATGTCTTCTACTCTTGGGACCTCACATAATGAATGATCAGACTTTAGAGACTCAAAGATGAAGACCATATCCTTCAAAGGTTCATCATGGATCCTGGGTTTGAATCCTCTCTACAGTGTACTCTTTCTGAACCTGTTCCAGTGTCCTTCAGTCCTTTTAGCTAGATTCTACCATATGAGGTAGGTAGCACTACGATTCCCAGTGCACAGATGAGAAAATTGAGGCTTACCATGTCTCCATCAAGCTCATATGGCAATCCTTCGAATTGCTATTACCCCAGTAAGACAGTGTTTTTTCAAACAGCAGGTTACAATCTCTTAGAGGATCATACAATCATTTTAGTAGACCTTAACCAGGTTTTTTGAATAGAATAGAAAATATCAAGAGTGCATCAAAGTAGGTTTTCTCAGTAAAACTTTCGGTAGGTTTCAAGTCATAAATGTGTGTGTGTGGGGGGGGGGGTTGTAGGTAGGTATGTAGCCGGTTGTCAGGTAAAAGATTATTTTTACTGTAGGTCATTCAGCTTCTGTGTTAGGACTCCGTCTGGTACACCAGAGACTGGGGCAAGAAATTGTTGCACTGAGTGCTAAGCCCCAAGGAAGTCATGGACACAGGTAAGGAGGAAATATGAGATCCAGCCCATATTCCACTTGCCAAGGTGTGTTCTCTTGCCCAGGGCTCTGTTTTCCCCAAAGAGCAATCTTCTAATCTTTACAATTCTTCTAATCTTATTAATCTTCCAAAGGTGCCATGTGGGCTAGTGGCACTCCAGCTGACCTAAGATAGGGAACATGAGTAAATTGAAGAGGAGCTAAGTCTCCAGTCATTTCACATCCTCGTCAGCTCCAGAACCTGGTCCAATGGGCAAGGTTTAGGCTTGAACTGCAAGTCTGGGAACTTGCCTCCCACCTCAGAAATGTTACTGGGATGTCATAAGAAGCCACCAGAGAGTAAATGCTCTCTTTCTTCCTACCATCTTGCATTCCTCCCTCCGTTGTTTCTCACTCCTCAGTTCTGCCACAGAACTTGGCTCCTCTTCTCAGTCTAGCCCCTTCTATTAATTCCCTCTCCGCTTTGGTACTGTTATTTATATTGGTAGACATAAAGTTTACCAATGTTATATTGGCCTTGGAGAGAACAAAAACTATGTTTGTACATGCAAACTATAAAATTTGACATTAAAAAAACTCTTCAGTGTTCAGAAAAGCTTTATGAAAGAAGACAATGGCATTATTGCTTCTCCCTCATCCAGACTCTGTGTGTGAGTGTAAATGTGAGGGGGTTGTTCTATGAGGTGGTGGTGCGGGGGAGAGAGATTTATTGTTTATGCTCCACCCTCTGAATTGTATGCATGTCATAGTAACAATCAAGCTGTGTTGCTCTGCAGACATTTTAACAGCTTTCTATGGATTTGAGGTTTTCTTGTTTCTATTTCATTCATTCACATTTTTTTTAACATCTTTATTGGAGTATAATTGCTTTACAGTGGTGTGTTAGTTTCTGCTTTATAACAAAGTGAATCAGTTATACATATACATATGTTCCCATATCTCTTCCCTCTTGCATCTCCCTCCCTCCCACCCTCCCTATCCCACCCCTCTAGGTGGTCACGAAGCACAGAGCTGATCTCCCTGTGCTATGCGGCTGCTTCCCACTAGCTATCTATTTTACATTTGGTAGTGTATATATGTCTATGCCACTCTCGCCACTCTCTCACCCTGTCACATCTTACCCCTCCCCCTCCCCATATCCTCAAGTCCATTCTCTACTAGGTCTGTGTCTTTTTTCCCGTCTTGCCACTAGGTTCTTCATGACCTTTTTTTCCCCTTAGATTCCATATATATGTGTTAGCATACTGTATTTGTTTTTCTCTTTCTGACTTACTTCACTCTGTATGACAGACTCTAACTCCATCCACCTCACTATAAATACCTCCATTTCATTTCTTTTTATGGCTGAGTAATATTCCATTGTATATATGTGCCACATCTTCTTTATCCATTCATCCGATGATGGACACTTAGGTTGCTTCCATGTCCTGGCTATTGTAAATAGAGCTGCAATGAACATTGTGGTACATGACACTTTTTTTTTTTAAATATCTAGCAGTTTATTAACCAGTGGAGTATACTGGACAACAAACTACCTCACATCTTTCAGGAAGAAAAACCACTAAATTTGGAAAGTAAAAAGATGTCACCCACTGAATTCGGACACAATTAAAATGTGCTTTAAATGTTTGTTTGGGGAAGGGGGTCACACACTTCTACCCAATTAAGAGAAACATTTACACAGTCCAGGTCTTTTATTTTCTTTACATCCATCATGCCATGAATTCATAGGGAATGGGTTCCAACAGTTCAGGCTCCTTTCCATTGGTTCTCACGAAGTGTGCTTCTCTGGGTGGAGCAGGCTGGCACTTCAGCTGAACCCAAGTACCTTTCTCTTTGGCTTCCTTCTTTTTCTGATCATTTTCCTTCACCCGTTTCAGGAAGCTGTCTCGGCTCTTAGAGTGCTTAATATGCTCGATACGCACATTAATTCTCTTGGCAAGAATCTTGCCCTTAACTTGTTTGTTTACAATGATGCCAACAGCATGCTGGGTAACATTGTAGACTCTCCCAGTTTTGCCATGGTAACATTTGTGGGGCATTCCTTTTTGAACAGTGCCCATTCCCTTGATATCTACAATATCACCTTTCTTGTAGATTCGCATGTATGTGGCCAAAGGAACAACTCCATGTTTTCTAAAAGGCCTAGAGAACATGTAGCGGGTGCCCCTCCTCTTTCCCTTTGTGTTGGTCATTCTGGCGAATTACTGGAAGATGGCGGTTCTGGCCGAAAAAGCGACACTTTTTGAATTATGGTTTTCTCAGGGTATATGTCCAGTAGTGGGATTGCTGGGTCGTATGGTAGTTCTATTTTTAGTTTTTTAAGGACCCTCCATACTGTTCTCCAGAGTGGTTGTATCAATTTACATTCCCACCAACAGTGCAAGAGGGTTCCCTTTTCTCCACACCCTCTCCAGCATTTATTGTTTCTAGATTTTTTGATGATGGCCATTCTGACCGGTGTGAGATGATATCTCATTATAGTTTTGATTTCCATTTCTCTAATGATTAATGATGTTGAGCATTCTTTCATGTGTCTGTTGGCAATCTGTATATCTTCTTTGGAGAAATGTCTATTTAGGTCTTCTGCCCATTTTTGGATTGGGTTGTTTGTTTTTTTGTTATTGAGCTGCATGAGCTGCTTGTAAATTTTGGAGATTAATCCTTTGTCAGTTGCTTCATTTGCAAATATTTTCTCCCATTCTGAGGGTTGTCTTTTTGTCTTGTTTATGGTTTCCTTTGCTGTGCAAAAGCTTTTAAGTTTCATTAGGTCCCATTTGTTTATTTGTGTTTTTATTTCCATTTCTCTAGGAGCTGGGTCAAAAAGGATCTTGCTGTGATTTATGTCATAGAGTGTTCTGCCTATGTTTTCCTCTAAGAGTTTGATAGTGTCTGGCCTTACACTTAGGTCTTTAATCCATTTTGAGTTTATTTTTGTGTATGGTGTCAGGGAGTGTTCTAATTTCTTACTTTTGGAAGTGTTAGCCACAGCAATCAGAGAAGAAAAAGAAATAAAAGGAATCCAAATCGGAAAAAAAGAAGTAAAGCTGTCACTGTTTGCAGATGACATGATACTATACATAGAGAATCCTAAAGATGCTACCAGAAAACTACTAGAGCTAATCAATGAATTTGGTAAAGTAGCAGGATACAAAATTAATGCACAGAATTCTCTTGCATTCTTATACACTAATGATGAAAAATCTGAAAGTGAAATTAAGAAAACACTCCCGTTTACCATTGCAACAAAAAGAATAAAATATCTAGGAATAAACCTACCTAAGGAGACAAAAGACCTGTATGCAGAAAATTATAAGACACTGATGAAAGAAATTAAAGATGATACAAATAGATGGAGAGATATACCATGTTCTTGGATTGGAAGAATCAACATTGTGAAAATGACTCTACTACCCAAAGCAATCTACAGATTCAATGCAATCCCTATCAAACTACCACTGGCATTTTTCACAGAACTAGAACAAAAAATTGCACAATTTGTATGGAAACACAAAAGACCCCGAATAGCCAAAGCAATCTTGAGAACAAAAAATGGAGCTGGAGGAATCAGGCTCCCTGACTTCAGACTATATTACAAAGCTACAGTAATCAAGACAGTTTGGTACTGGCACAAAAACAGAAATATAGATCAATGGAACAGGATAGAAAGCCCAGAGATAAACCCACGCACATATGGTCACCTTATCTTTTATAAAGGAGGCAAGCATATACAGTGGAGAAAAGACAGCCTCTTCAGTAAGTGGTCCTGGGAAAATTGGACAGGTACATGTAAAAGTATGAAATTAGAACATTCATTCACATTTTACACTTGCTTTCATAATTTGTGTAAATTACCCATTAGCTGTTATGACGTATAAATAGTTCTAAAATGCTGCAAGTGAATATGTGAAAATAGTGAGGAAAATTAGAGCAATGGAAGAGAATATGAACGTGCATTTTATAATTATACCTGAGGAGACTACAACTTTGTGATTGGAGGTTTCAGAGGTGAATGAATCAACCCATGAAACAATCAAAAGGAATGATATTGTAAGGGCAAATAGTCTTTCTCTCAATTTCACATTTCTGAAACTTAAAAGAAAGTTTACCAGTATGTGTGTTGTTTCGTGTAGATCTCAGCCTATCAATTGTGATGCTATCAGCGAGAAATGCTTGGGGACACTCACCTGGGCCCTACTACTTGTGGGCGAGCCCCCACAGATATTTCCTTAACCAGAGCCAATGTTGTGGCTGGACCATCCCTTGTGGTTCTTATTTTGCTTGCAAGATGAACCTCAGCAACAACCATCAGGGAACTTTGAAAAAACGTTTATTATTCACAAGCCATGGAAGGTACATGGCATGCCCAAGGCCACAGAGTGAGGTTGCTGGTAGAGAGAGAGAGAGTGTGTGTGTGTATATATCTGTGCATGTATGGTGGTGAGGTGTGGTTCTGCCTGTATTGGGGTCCAAAGTTGGAGTGTTTTCAAGGTTTATCCATGTTGTAGCGTGTTTCAGTACTTCATTCCTTTCATTGCGGAATAATATTTTCTGATGTGGATATACTACATTGATTTATACATTCATCAGTTGATGGACATTTGGGTTGTTCACACCTTTTGACTATTATGGATAGTTGGTGTGTAGACACATATTTTCATTTTTCTTGTGTCTATACCTAAGAGTAGAATTCATAAAGCGTATGGCAACTCTATGTTTAACTTTTTGAGGAACAGCCAGACTGTTTTTCAAAAACTGGTGGCACCATTTTATATTCTTATCTGCAATATATTTATGTCTTTCTAGGAATTTGTCCATTTCATCTGGGTTATGTAATTTGTTGGCATGCAGGTGTTCATAGTATTCCCTTATTATCCTTTTTATTTCTATAAGGTCGATAGTAATATCTCTTCTTTCATTCCCGATTTTAGTAATTAGGATCTTCTCTCTCTTTTTATTTCTTGGTCACTCTAGTTAAGATGTGTCAATTTTGCTGATGTTTTTGAAGAATCAACATTTGGTTTCATTGATTTTCTCTATTAGTTTTCTATTCTTTATTTCATTTATTTCTACTCTATTCTTTACGTTCCTTCCTTCTCTTAGTTTGGGTTTAGTGTGCTCTTCTTTTTCTAGCTTCTAAGGTACAAAGCTATGTTGCTGGTCTCAGATGTTTCTTTATTAATATATTTATAGCTGTAAATTTCCCTCTAAGCACTGCTTCACTGCATCCTATATGTTTTGGTGTGTTGTGTTTTCATTTTCATTCATATTAAAGTATTTTTCTAAATTTTCCTGTGACTTCCTCTTTGAGCCATTGGTTAGTCAGTGGTGTGATGTTTAATTCCAACATAATTTCCAAATTTCCTTCTGCTTTGCAGTCAGAGAACAGCCTTTGGATAATTTCAATCCTTTTAAATTATTGAGGCTTTTTTATGGTTTAACATATGGTCTATCCTGATGAATGTTTCATGGGCACATGAGAAGAATGTATTCTGTTGTTGTTGGGTGAATGATTCTATAGGTCTCTGCTAGGTCTAGTTGATTTAAAGCATTGTGCTCAAGTCTTCTATTTATTTCTTGATCTTCTGCCTGGTTGCTCTATACATTATTGAAAGTGGAGTATTGAAGTCTCCAATTATTATTGTTGAATTGTCTATTTCTCCTTTCAATTCTGTTTTTGTTTCATGTAATTTAAGACTGTTTTGAGGTGCATATATATTTATAATTGTGTCTTCTTAAAGGATTGACTCTTTCGTCATTATAAAATGTACTTGTCTCTAATAACAGTTTTTGCCTTAAAGCCAATTTTGTCTGATATTAGTACAGGCATTCCAGCTCCCTTTTGGTCACTAAGTTCGTGGTTTACCTCTTTTCTATCCTCTTTGAACTTATTGGTATCTTTGCCTCTGAAGTGTGTTTCTTCTAGACAATATGATTGGATTATTTTTTAATCATTTCTGTGCATTTCATTAGGGGTTCTAATCCTTTTACTTTTTAAAAAAATATATTTTATTTATTTATTTAGGCTGCATCAGGTCTTAGTTGCGGCACGCACTGTCTTCACTGAGGCGCACAGGATCTTTCGTTGCAATGAGCAGGCTCTTTGTTGCGGTGCATAGGCTTCTCTCTAGTTGTGGCATACAGGTTTTCTCTTCTCTAGTTGTGGCACTTGGGCTCTGTAGTTTGTGGCACGTGGGCTCTCTAGTTGAGGTGCGTGAGCTCAGTAGTTGCGGCGCATGTGCTTATTTGCCCCGCAGCATGTGGGATCTTAGTTCCCTGACCAGGAATCGAGCCCGCGTCCTCTGCATTGGAAGGTGGATTCTTTACCCTGGGCCACCAGGGAAGTCCCCTAATCCTTTTACGTTTAATATGATTATGGATAAAATAAGATTTACATCTGCCATTTTGCTATTTGTTTTCCTTATCTTTTTGTTCTGTTTCTCCATTTCTGCCTTTTTTGTGTTAAATAGATATTTTCTAGTGTACTGTTTTAATTCCCTTGTTTCTTTTATTCTACTTTTTGAGCCATTTTCTTATTTTGCTTGTGAGGATTACATTTAACATCTTAACTTAAAGCAATCTAGACTGGATTAGTACCAACTTCATTTCAGTAGTATGAAAATACTTTGCTCCAATATACTTCCATTTCCTCCCTTATGTTGTACTATTATTGTCATGCAAATTACATCTTTAAAATTATATGCTCATCAACACAGTTTTACAATGGTTGCCTTATGTAGTTGTCTTTTACATCATTTGGAGAATGAAAGAGTTACAAATAAAAATACATTTTTTACTATATTTTGTATATACCTATATATTTACCTTTATTGGTGTTCCTTACTTCTTCATGTGATGTTGTGTCACTGTCTAGTGTCCTGTTATTTCAGCCTGAAGAATTTCCTTTAGTACTTTTTGTAGGGCAGATCTAATAGAGACAAATTCTCTAAATTTTTGTTCATCTGGGAATGTCTTAATTTCTCCTTTTTTTTGAAGGATTTTTTTTTCTGGATCTGGAATTCTTGGTTAGAGCTAGAATAAGAGCTAGAGCTCTTGGAATATGGCGTCCCACTACCTTCTGGTCTCAATGGTTTCTGTTGAGAAGTCAGCTGTTAATTTTATGTGGATCCCTTGTATGTGATGAGTTGTTTTTCTCTTGCTGCTTTCAAGATGTTCTCTTTGTCTTCATCTTTTGCCAGTATTTTTAAAATAAATTTATTTATTTATTTATTTGTGGCTGTGTTGGGTCTTCATTGCTGCACATAGGCTTTCTCTAGTTGTGGTGAGTGGAGGCTACTCTTTGTTGCAGTGTGCGGGCTTCTCATTGCAGTGGCTTCTCTGGTTGCAGAACACAGGCTCTAGGTGCACAGGCTTCAGTAGTTGTGGCTTGTGGGCTCTAGAGCACAGGCTCAGTAGTTGTGGTGCATGGGCTTAGTTGCTCCATGGCATGTAGGATCTTCCCGGACCAGGGCTCGAACCCGTGTCCCCTGCATTGGCAGATGGATTCTTAACCACTGCACCACCAGGAAGTCCCTTTTGCCAGTTTTAATATGATTTGTCTAGCTCTGGATCCCTTGGAGTCTTATCCTATTTAAAGTTTGCTGGCTTTCTTAGATTTGTAGATGGTTTTTCATCAAATTTGGAAAGTTTGGACCATTTTTTATTCAAATATTTCTTATGTCCTTTTTTTTTCTTCTCTCCTTCTCAGCCTCTCCCTCATAAACATATTTGTAAGTTTGATGGTGCCTCACAGGTCTATGAGGTTCTGTTCATTTTTCTTCATTCTTTGCTTGTTTCTCACAGTGCATAATTTCAACTTACCTATTGCATTGGTTTTCTATGGCTGCTGTAATAAATTATCACAAATTCTGTTGCTTAAACACAGAAATTTATTCTCTCACAGTTCTGAAGGCCAAAAGTCTGAAATGAAGGTGTCAGCAGTGCCATGCTCCCTCTAGAGGCTCTAAGGGAGAATTCATTTCTTGCCTCTTTCAGCTTCTGTTGCCTGCCAGCATTCCTTAGCTTGAGGCTGCATCACTCCAATCTCTGCTTCCATCTTCACATCTTCTTCTCATGTGTGTGTGTGTGTGCACTCACACGTGTGTGTGATCTCCTTCTATCTCTCTGTTGTAAGGACACTTGTGATGGCATTTACAGCCCAGCAGAATATTCTCCTCATCTCAAGATCCTTAACTTAATCCCATCTGCAAAGACCCATTTTGCAAATTAAGTAACAGTCATAGGTTCCAGGGATTAGGACATAGGCATATTTTTGGAAGCCATTATCAGCCATCCACATCTATTTTCAAGTTCACTGATTCTTTTTTTCTGCCAGCTCGAGTCTGTTATTGAGTCCCTCTATTGATTTTTTTTTTCATTTCTGTTATTGTACTTTTCAACTCCGGAATATCTATTTGGTGCTTTTTAATATTTAATATTTATTAATTTTATATTTACATTTAATATTTAATATTTCTATCTTTTTATTGATCTTCTCTATTTGGTGAGACATTGTTCTCATAATTTCCTTTAATTATGTAGATATGGCTTCCTATAGTATTTTGAACATATTTGTAACAGCCAATTTGAAGTCTTTGTCTATTAAGACCAATATGTGGGCTTCCTCAGGAACAATTTCTATTGATTTCTTTTTTCCCCCTTTGTGGGCTATACTTTTCCTGTTTATTTGCCTGTATCATAATTTTTTGTTCAAAACTAGACGTTTTGCATTATATAATATGGCAACTCTAGATATCAGATTTCTCCCACCCCTCAGGGTTTGTTGTTGTTGCTGTTTTATTGTTGTTATTATTGATGTTGGTGTTATTCTTTGCTTGCCTAGTGACTTTCCTTGACTAGTTCTGTAAAGTCTGCATTCCCTGTCATGTGCAGGCACTGCAGTCTCTGCTCAGTTACCTTAGTAGTCGTCTAGTGATTGAACAAAGATTTCCTTAAATTCCCTGAACCAATAAACCTGTCAGCCTTTGCTGAGGGGTTCTGTGTGTGCTTTGGGACACACTTTCAATGTTCTGGCAATTCAGTCTTAGCCTTCACTTCCTGCTTATGCAGAGCCTCAAGGTCAGTCAGAAATGATAGATTAGGGTCTTCTTAGGTCTTTCCTGGGCACAAACATGTGCATGTCCTTCTAGATCCCTGCACACATGCAAGTCCTTCTAGATTCCTAGGAGTGTATTGGAGTTTTTCAAATCCCCCTATAGACATACCATCACATAGATTTTCTTAAGCATTTTGGCCAACATCTTATTTGACCCAACTAGTTTCACTGCCTTAGGCAACTGCAATGTTAAACAACTGCCAGTGATTGATTTCAACAAGTGCCATGGTGATAGAAATTTGCCTACTGAGCCAAGGCTCTGAGTCAGGTCAAATAATGACAAGCCCTGTGAATGTTGCTTTTCTAGAGAAATTCCTGACATGGCAAGTGACAACAGTCTGGGGAAGGGGCTTTTTGACAAATTCCACACCCAGTCTACTAGACTGCTTGTTTTCACAGCTACCATGGTTGTGAAGCTGCTAGTTTTCAAGGCTACCATGGAGACCGTGATGTGACTTGTGTGCCCTGGCACAGGGATAGGCCTAATCAAATAAGGATTTCAAATGGCTTTTTTTTTCTTACAGAAGGCTGGGCAGAACATCGCTAAGGAATATGTGAACAGCAAGGCCATAATTGACTTATCCACCCTCTCAAATATGATAAACTGCTTAGAATATTCCATCAAGACCGAACATGCACCCAACTGCGCCAAAGAAAGGATCAGAGGTGCACACAGTGTCTCTATACACAAGGAGTTTTGTTCAAGAAAGGCCCACAGAAATGTAATTTCCCATAGAAAATGCACCCTAGTCTCTTTCCCTTTCACCAAATCCACTCACCAATCTATGATAACCATGAGTTATGTGTACAGTGTGTGTGTGTGTGTGTGTATGTGTGCATCTGTGAGTGAAATTTTTGGATGAAATCACCTTTGGGTAAATATGTAATTATGTTTCCATGGGAAATTCAGATTATAATTTCTTTGTTGCAAAGTAAAATTTAAATTTTCTTTGGCACAAGTAGGTGATGTAATTGGTAGCCAAGGGCAGCTGGAACTGTCTTCAAATATAGAAGGCTGCTACATAGAATTGGTTATTGATGGATTCTATATAGATTTTCAGGAGGTAGAACAAGAAGGACTCATAAAACTCAGAAAAATCTACCAGGAGAAGATTTTAGCTCATCTTAAGAATATAGCTTTCTACCTCCCTGAACTGCTCTGTATTGCAATGGGGTGTGACAGGAAGTGAAAGCCCCTTTCCAGGGCTACTGCATAGGTGTTGTAGGTTTTAGGAGCAAGATAGGATAGTTCTCTTCTGAATTTAGGGTTCCATTTTCCTATGTGCATGGAGCACTTAGTAACATTGAAGGGTGGCAGAATATGTCACTGATGAAAAAAATTCATATTTTATGGCAAGATGAGAAAAATTTAAACATAAAATTTTTCTTTGCCCATTTGGGCCTCCTCCCTTCTCTTTAATGTGTATTGTGCATCTGCATTAACCAGACCTCCCTAGGAGATAACATTCTTTCTTAATCTTGTAAGGGGTCATGAAGACCCATGACCCAATACTCGCTTTGTAAGTGCAGATGTGGATTGTGTAAACTGTCAATACATCATTTGACATATAACCCATTGCCTCAAAAACTTATATAACTGTTCTTTGACCTCTAATGGGCAGAATAGTGCTCAGAGTTTTCTGAAAGGTTGTCTCCTGGGTTATGATCCTCAGATTGGCTAGAATAAAATTTTCCACTTCTTTCTTAGTTCAACTATTGATTAACATTTTTCATCGACATCATTCAAAAATGTGCCTCTTTGGTGTAAAGATTATTTCCAGCTGATTATTTTGAGAAACAGAAGACATAGGAGAAGCTCTGAAAACAGACTAAAAATTACCATTTTGTACAGGAAATATATATATATTTTACATATATAAAATATCTCCATTTATAAAGGTATCTATCTCCCTCTCTGCACCAGGAAGAGAAGGAAGACTCTAAATCATAAAAGAATCTTGTCAGTGGAGAAGGTACCTATTTAAATCTCCATAACAAACTTCTCCCTTCCTAACAGTGTTTTTCCTAGTCGCCTCCCCATAACTGGCCTCCTCCGCACCCTTTCTTTGTTTCAGCTGAAGATGGTATTTAAGCCTGCATTATTCTTTTTTTCAGCTTTGTTGCTATACAACTGACATGTAACATTGTGTAAGGTTAAGGTGTAAAAAGTGATTATTTGATTAATGTTCATATTGCTAAATGTTTACCATGATAAAGTTAGTTAACACGTCCTTCACCTCACATAATTACCATTTTGTTGTTGTTGTTCTTGTTATGATGAGAACTTAAGACTTAATTCTAAGCCATCTCTTTCAGAGCCATCTATTTTTCCCTGGGTATCTCCGAAGTATATATGAGACATACATTTTAATAAATGTTTTTGTTTTTCTCTTGTTAATCTGTCTTTTGTCACAGGAGCCCTAGCCAAGAACTTCAAAGGGTAGAGGAAAACTTATTTATCTTCCCTACAATACACAAGCACATATTTTTCCCTTATATTTAAGTTTTCAATTTGCTTCCAGGAACCTGTTTTGGAAGGAAATGAAAGTGAATGCGAAATAGAGACATAAATGAAAGTTACTCATTACTCAGAGACTGTTTTTAATTTCTGATCTGATTTCTTTGGGCTCCTTTTGGCTTGAGCAACCAGAGATTGAAGCCTCTCTCTATGACATTTAAGACAACAACAACTAAATCAACAAAGACTCTATTCTATTTTGCTCAAACTTTTCACATTCCTGGAGTTTGATTACATCACACCCACCTTATTCCAGATATCACAAGATCTCCCTATTCCTTCTCAAAGCAAATTTATCCTCTTTGGCCTGGTGTTCCAGGTCAACTGTAATCAGGGCCAACCCACCTATCCAGTTTTACTTCTTACTCTTTCTTAATATAGACCTTCCACTAGCCTCAGGTTATTCTCCTCACTCTCCTCAGCACATCAACATTTATATCATGAAAAAGTAAGTACTTAGCAGAGGAAATAAAGCCCAATGTTGCTATATGGTAGTGTGGGGAAAGAGGAAGAACACAGATGTTAACATTTTTCTTTTATTTTTTAATTGAAGAATAGTTAATTTACAGTGTTGTGTTAGTTTCAAGTGTACAGAAAAGCGATTCAGTTACATATATATATATATATATATATACATGTGTATATATATATATATATACTATTTCAGATTCTTTTTCATTATAGGTTATTACAAGATATTGAGTAGAGTTCCATATGCTATACAGTAGGTCCCTTATGTTTACCTATTTTATATATAGTTATAGAGTTGTGTGTAACTCTTAGCCCCATATTCCAAATTTATCTCCCCTGCCCCCAACTATCCACTTTGGTAACCATAAGATTGTTTCCTACAAAGCTACAGTAATCAATACAGAATGGTACTGGCACAAAAACAGAAATATAGATCAATGGAACAGGATAGAAAGCCCAGAGATAAACCCACGAACATATGGTCACCTTATCTTTGATAAAGGAGGCAAGCATATACAGTGGAGAAAAGACAGCCTCTTCAATAAGTGGTGCTGGGAAAATTGGACAGGTACATGTAAAAGTATGAAATTAAAACACTCCCTAACACCATACACAAAAATAAACTCAAAATGGATTAAAGACATAAATGTAAGGCCAGACACTATCAAACTCTTAGAGGAAAACATAGGCAGAACACTCTATGACATAAATCACAGCAAGATCCTTTTTGACCCAGCTCCTAGAGAAATGGAAATAAAAACACAAATAAACAAATGGGACCTAATGAAACTTAAAAGCTTTTGCACAGCAAAGGAAACCATAAACAAGACCAAAAGACAACCCTCAGAATGGGAGAAAATATTTGCAAATGTAGCAACTGACAAAGGATTAATCTCCAAAATTTACAAGCAGCTCATGCAGCTCAATAACAAAAAAACAAACAACCCAATCCAAAAATGGGCAGAAGACCTAAATAGACATTTCTCCAAAGAAGATATACAGATTGCCAACACACACATGAAAGAATGCTCAACATCATTAATCATTAGAGAAATGCAAAACAAAACTATAATGAGATATCATCTCACGCCGGTCAGAATGGCCATCATCAAAAAATCTAGAAACAATAAATGCTAGAGAGGGTGTGGAGAAAAGGGAACCCTCTTGCACTGTTGGTGGGAATGTAAATTGATACAGCCACTCTGGAGAACAGTATGGAGGTTCCTTAAAAAACTAAAAATAGAACTACCATACGACCCAGCAATCCCACTACTGGACATATACCCTGAGAAAACCATAATTCAAAAAGAGTCATGTACCAAAATGTTCACTGCAGCTCTATTTACAATAACCAGGACATGGAAGCAACCTAAGTGTCCATCATCGGATGAATGGATAAAGAAGATGTGGCACATATATACAATGGAATATTACTCAGCCATAAAAAGAAACGAAATTGAGTTATTTGTAGTGAGGTGGATGGAGTTAGAGTCTGTCATACAGAGTGAAGTAAGTCAGAAAGAGAAAAACAAATACAGTATGCTAACACATATATATGGAATCTAAGGGGAAAAAAAAAGGTCATGAAGAACCTAGTGGCAAGACGGGAATAAAGACACAGACCTAGTAGAGAATGGACTTGAGGATATGGGGAGGGGGAGGGTAAGCTGTGACAAAGTGAGAGAGTGGCATGGACATATATACACTACCAAACATAAAATAGATAGCTAGTGGGAAGCAACCGCATAGCACAGGGAGATCAGCTCTGTGCTTTGTGACCACCTAGAGGGGTGGGATAGGGAGGGTGTGAGGGAGGGAGATGCAAGAGGGAAGAGATATGGGACCTTATGTATATGTATAACTGATTCACTTTGTTATAAAGCAGAAGCTAACACACAACTGTGGAGCAATTATACTCCAATAAAGATATTAAAAAAAAATTGTTTCCAAGCTTGTGAGTCTATTTCGCTCTTGTAAAAAAGTTCATTTGTATCATTCTTTTTTAGATTCTAATATAAATGATATCAAATGATATTTGTCTTTCTCTGTCTGACTTACTTCACTCAATATGACAATCTGTAGCTCCATCTGTGTTGATGCAAAGGCATTATTTCATTCTTTCTTATGGCAGAGTAGTTTTACATTGTGTATATGTACCGTATCATCTTTATCCATTCCTCTGTCGATGGACATTTAGGTTGCTTCCATATGCTGCAATGAACTCCTTATTGACTTTCTGTCTGGATGATCTGTCCACTGGTGTAAATGGGGTGTTAAATTCCCCCACTATCATTGTGTTACTGTCGATTTCCCCTTTGATGGCTGTTAGCATTTGGCTTATATATTGAGCTGCTCCTATGTTGGGTGCATGTATATTTACAATTGTTATATCTTCTTCTTGGATTGATCCCTTGATCATTATGTAGTGTCCTTCCTTGTCTCTTGCAACAGTCTTTATTTATTTATTTTTTTTTAAAAGAAAACATTTTTAATCTCACAGTACAGTACCTTGAAAAGTACAGTAGTACAGTACAACAGCTGGGACACTGGGGCTGGCATCGAGTGAACAGGCAAGAAGAGTTACTGACTGGAGGAGGGAGAGGAGGTGGGAGATGGTAGAGCTGAAGGATCGTCAGCAACAGGAGACGGAGGGCAAGCTGCAATTTCACTCACACCTGATGTTGATGGCACAGGTTATGGTTCCTTGCTGGATTCAATTCTACCTACCCTCTTGTAAAAACGATCCAGTGATGTCCGGGTAGGAGCTCTTTTTTTTTTGTCATCACAGATGACACGGTAGCACTGGATCGCATTCTGAATGGCTGCTGCAACCCTCGTGTACCGTTCTACGTTTGGGTCCTGTGCTCAAAAACTAACAGTGCCTCCTCAAATAAAGACAATCCCCTTGTCATTTCCTGTGTCGTGAATCTCTTCTGTTCTTCAGTTACTTCTTCTTCCTCTTGTCTCTCTTCGTCCTTTCTCTGGGCCTCCAATTCTGTCAGGTCTTTATTAGTAAGCTCCTCGTGTTGCACAGCAAGGTGTTCAATGTATGAAAGACATGTGAACTAGCTTATGTGATTGGACAGGTGAATGCAGGTTCACATCTTTGAAAATTCGCAACTTGAAGGTTCATATGTAGCGGACTTACTGTATAAATAAATCCTAATATATTAGTAATTTCAACAAATGTAAATGGATTAAAGTCTCCAGTTAAAAGATAATTAGATAGAAAGAAAAAATAATCTAGTTACAGTTTTTAAGGGACACATGAAAACATGATATAAAGGTCCAACAGAAGAATAAAGAAATACATACCCTACAAATTATTAACCAGCTGGTGTGGCCTGTATAAGTCTCTCTTTTAGAAATACAGATTCTAAAGCAATATAAACTGATACAAAAACATTACTAGAAATAGAGGCTGTGACTACAAATATAAGATTCAATTCTAAACTTGGAAGATAAACAATTCTAAACTTGTACGTACCTAATAACAAAGCTTCAAAATATATGAAATAAAAACTGACAGAATTACAGGGAGAAATCAGAAAATCCACTAGAGTAGGAAATTTTAACACACCTCAGAATCTGGAAGATCAAGTAGAAGAAAAAAACAACAGTAAAACAGAGACAGTTTAACCAACACAATTAACAAGTTTGGTCTAATGAACACCCAACAGTTGGAAAATACGCATACTTTTAAGCACTAACACAACATTTACAAAAACTTAGCATATTTTAGGTCAGATGGCAAATCTCAACAAATTTTAACATCTCAAGTCTTATATGAATCTATTCTTGGACCACAATCCAATGAAAGCAGAAATCAATAATAAGAATAGAACTTAAAAATCTACATGTTAGGAAATGGAAAAAAAAATCCACATATGTAAGTCAAAAAAGAAATCATGATGAAAAATAAAAAATACTTAGAATTTAAAGACAAATATTTCTATAGCACTTTAAGTTGACAAACATTATTTTGTTTGATCATTAGAAACTAATCCTGTGAGGCACACAGAATCCATATTCTCTCTGCTTGACAGCACAACAGCAGAAATGTTGTATATTATGTAACGACTAAAGCTTTTTATATATAAATAAAATACATATCAAAAGTGATTTAAAAACTGGGAAATATAAGTGAAAGTGTTCACTACTAAAAATATTAAAGGGAAAGAAAAGCAACCCTCTCTTTTAGAAGCTATACTGAACAGCTAAGAAAGTCACAAAGAAAGAATTTAGTATCAATGTTTAAAGCTCAAAAAGTCCATTAAATCATTTTGGTTTAAGAAGTCTCTTAGATCCTTCTATAGTATATACAAACTCATATGGTAAAGTATTTATTATTCATATGAGATGAACAAACACTGTCAGAAATCTTTGCACAAGTTGAGGAACCATTCCTGCTCACACACAGTCCTGACCTCCTGGTTCCAGCATCTGTTCAATGGTGCATTGGCAATTAATGGCTCTCCCAAAACTGCCTATGGTACAAAAGGAATTTTCATTTAAGGTTCCCCTCCCTTTTCATGTGTGGGATATTTTAGGAAGTATGTTTTCTTTTTCCATCCACTGAAAGAGAATTAAGAAAATTCCAACATGCCTGAATGTCAGCAAGTGCTCTTTTTCATCCAGGTACTAGAGGATGATGGATGAACCTGTCAAGCGTACAGTAGCAGACAGAGGGAGTTGGCAGAAGTTCAGTGTTACTGAAAGAAATCTCAAATACTTATTTCATCTCCTCTATTAACTTTAATCACATTTTCAACATGCAGCCAAGAATGAAGCTTTGACAGCAAGCCATAAATTTACACAAGCAAGCATTGTCACTTTTCTGCAGTAGCAACACTGAGATAACACAAGAGTTGAGTATTTTCTTTCTTGTGCCTTTCTTTACTGAAGAGCAATAAAAAAAAAAAAGACCTGAAAGATTTATCCATACCTCAAATTCATTTGCCATAAATCTCTTAAAATTATTGCATTTAATTCTGCTTGGTTTATGGCAAATAAAAAATCAACTTAGTTCCTCAATTAGATTGTTAAATGCAGATTTTTAAAGATCACAGTGATGACAGAACTGGTATATGTTTCATCTTAATACACCTGCTTATGAGAACAGACATTAAACACTAAAAAGGATTTACATTTAACATGGATCATTTGCCATGTGGGCAAATACTTCTGGTTTACTCAGAGCCAGAATCTTTATATGGTTCCAGAGGGACGCCTTGGCAGATTTTGCCGATTACTCATTAAACAGTTGAAACATGTATAGACATTATTTATCTTACAAAGCTTACCCACAGCAAAACACATGTAAAAATGAGGTAAATCTATGGGCAAGATTATGGTTCTTGGAAAGGTTAAAAGTCAACTATTTTTGGTAAGCTTTTCCTTGTGAGCACATTTTAAAAGCTGAAAATATGAAGTGCTGGAAGGCCACAAACTTAACAAGCATGTCTTGTCATCCAGTGAAACACGGCATTACGCTGCCATGCAAAATCTGCAACTTCTCCCAACAGGCCATTCAGAGACCAACGTGGCTCTCTTTGAAGAGCAGAGACAAAGTTTTGACTCTCTTCAATGTGGTCTCTGCTCCCAGAACAGTTGTTTCTCAGTACATTACTCATGGAATAACACTGTACACATTCCTCCAAGAGCCAGGGAGGCTCTGACAGGCAGCCACCATATCGGCCTTCTGAGCCACAATAATAAAGTAACATTAACCCTGCATAAGAATGAATTAAATTACTTTTCTAAGAAGTCTGTATTTACAGTTCTCCGAGTTAATCAATGGAAACTAAGACCAATCCTCATTAACAAAGCGCATGTTTATACCATTTTCCTCCTACTTCTCCCCATTTATAGATATAGGTAGATACAGGACTTAAAACTGGGAAGATGTGGCATTCTTCTTCTAGGAAACAGCTAAGACTCCGGTAGCAGTTTCTTTTTTCTGCAGAAGAGTGCCACTGAATACATTGCTAATAAATTTGAGGCAGAGGCTAAGCGGTTTGGTGGGAGCGGTTTCTGAGGGGAAGTTAATGTTTTCTCATCAGTTTGTCACTGTTATGGTTCAAGTTCTCCAAAGGCTGGACATTTTGCCAGGCCCTTCTCCATCTCGGCGTATTGTTCTTTAAGCCTCTCCATGGCTTTTCTGTGCTCTTCGTCCACTTCAGCCTGTTTGCTGTGTTGTTCTTTCATGAAATCCTCCCACTGTATTATATGCTGTTTCTCACTAGCTATTAAATGGTCATTATGCATCTTTTTTCGCTCCTGTTCCTTCTGTTGGAGTCTACAGACCGAGTCAGTAGCTGCTTGCAATCTCTGGAGAACTTGGTTTAAGTTGTCTTGCATCGTTTCCCTACACGTGGGAAGAGTATGCTCATTTGTTTCATGGATCATGTTCTTCAAGTTTTCAAGAACTCGCATTTCTCGAAGACCACGTTTTTCTTCAAATTCTTTCACAAAATAACGGGTTTCACCTTGGATAACTGGTCTGTGCTCTAACAGCCTTGAATGAATTTCTCCGAGATCCTTGATAATGAGGTGGGCTGGAGAGCCCCCGGTCCCCAGCGAGTCCTTCTTCTTGCCGCCGCCACCGCCCGGGGCGGCCTCACAAACCACGGGGACCTCCGTCCCTCCGCCGCTCATCTCGGCCAGCTCCGCCCACCCGCGGCCAACAGTCTTTATTTTAATGACTATTTCCTCTGATATGAGTATTGTTAGTCCAGCTTTCTTTTGATTTCCATTTGCATGGAATACTTCTTTCCATCCCCTCATTTTCAGCCTGTACATATCCCTAGATCTGAAGTGAGTCTCTTGTAGACAGCATATGCAGGGGTCTTATTTTTGTATCCATTCAGCCAGTCTATGTCTTTTGGTTGGAGCATTTAATCCATTTACCTTAAAGTACTTATTATTATGCATGTTCCTATTGACATTTTCTTAATTGTTTTGGATTTTTTTTTGTAGGTCTTTTTTCTTCCCTTCCTCTTTTGTTCTCTTCTCTTGTGATTTGATAACTATATCTGGTGTTGTGTTTGGGTTGCTTTTTCTTTTTTGTGTGTGTATCTATTGTAGTTTTGGGGTTTGCTGTTCCCATGCGGTTTTGATATAGCAGTGTATATAGGTACGAAGTTGTTTTAAGTTGCTGGTCTCTTTCCCGCCTAGAGAAGTTCCTTTAGCATTTGTTGTAAAGCTGGTTAGGTGGTGCTGAATTCTCTTAGATTTTGCTTGTCTGTGAAGCTTTTGATTTCTCTGCTGAATCTGAATGAGAGCCTAGCTGGGTAGAGTATTCTTGGTTGTAGGTTCCTTCCTTTCATCACTTTAAATATATCATGCCACTCTTCCCTTCTGACCTGCAGAGTTTTTGCTAAAAAAATCAGCTGAAAACCTTATGGGGATTCCCTTGTATGTTATTTGTTGCTTTTCCTTGGTTGCTTTTAGTATTTTTTCTTTGTCTTTAATTTTTGTCAGTTTGATTAATATGTGTCTCGGCGTGTTCCTCCTTGGGTTTGTCCCGTATGGGACTCTGTGCTTCCTGCACCTGAGTGAGTGTTTCCTTTCTCATGTTAGGGATGTTTTTGGCTATAATATCTTCAAATATTTTCTCAGGCCCTTTCTCTTTCTCTTCTCTTTCTGGGACCCTATAATGTGAATGCTGGTGTGTTTAATGTTGTCCCAGAGGTCTCTGAGACTGTCCTCATTTCTTTTCATTCTTTTTTCTTTATTCTATTCTGTGGCAATGATTTCCACCACTCTGTCTTCCACCTCACTTTTTCATTCTTCTGTCTCGGTTATTCTGCTATTGATTCTTCTAGTGTATTTTTCATGTCAGTTATTGTATTGCTCATTTCTGTTAGTTTGTTCTTTAAATCTTCTAGCTCCTTGTTAAACATTTCCTGTATCTTCTCGATCTGTGCCTCCGTTCTTTTCCCGAGAGTTTGGATCATCTTTACTATCATTACACTGAATTCTTTTTCAGGTAGATTGCCTATCTCCTCTTCATTTAATTGTTCTTGTGGGTTTTTATCTTGTTCCTTCACTTGCAACATATTTCTCTGTTGTCTCATTTTGTCTAACTTTCTGTGTTTGTGGTCTCCTTTCCACAAGCTGCAGGATCGTAGTTCCTCTTGCTTCTTGTGTCCACCCCTAGTGCATGAAGTTGTTCCAAGTGCTTGTGCAGGCTTCCTGGTGGCAGGGACTGGTGCCTGCCCTCTGGTGGGTGGAGCTGGGTCTTGTCCCTCTGATGGTCAGGGCCATGTCAAGGGGTGTGTTTTGAGGTAGCTGTGAGCTCAGTACAACTTTAGGCAGCGTGTCTGCTGATGGGTGGGGCTGTGTTCCTGTCTTTCTGGTTGTTTGGTCTGAGGCATTCCAGCTCTGGAGCCTGTAGGCTGTTGGGTGGGATTGGATCTTGGTGCCAAGATGGGGACCTCTGGGAGAGCTCACACTGATCAATATTCTCTGGAGCCTCTGCCACCAGTGTCCTTGCCCCCAGAGAACCTATCCTGGAACAACGATTTAAAAGATGGCTGCTGCCTTTTCAGCAGACTCCATGGAGGACCAGAGAAAATGGAGAATCTTTCCAAAGCTCCCCAGGAACGACAGTTTAAAAGATGGCTGCCTTCTCAACAGAATCCATAGACAACCGGAGATAATGGAACAGAATCTTTCTGATATAGATCACCAGTGTGTTATAAAAGGATATAACTCAGGAACAGCCATATAGAGGAGATGCATAAGACAAGGTATGTGGGAATGGCGTGGATCTTCCATGCTCTCTCCAGGCCTGCCACTCTCCCTTCTCTCCCTCAAATCCTAATGAGAGCTTTGCTGGGTAGAGTATTCTTGGTTGTAGGTTTTTCTCTTTCATCATTTAAAATATATCATGCCACTCCTTTCTGGTTTCTGCTGAGTTTCTGCTGAAAAATCAGCTGATAGCCTTATGGGAGTTCCCTTGTATGCTATTTGTGGCTTTTCCCTCGTTGCTTTTAATACTCTCTCTTTGTCTTTACTTTTTGTCATTTTGATTACAATGTGTTGTGGTTTATTCCTCTGTGGGTTAATCCTGTATGGGACTGTCTGTGCTTCCTGGACTTGGGTGACCGTTTCTTTCCCCAGGTTAAAGAAGTTTTCAGCTATTATACCTTCAAATGTTTTCTCCGGGCCTTTCTCTCTCTCTTCTCCTGCTGGGACCCCTATAATGCGAATATTAGCGCCCTTGATGTCGTCCCAGTGGTCTCTTAAACTGTTCTCAATTCTTTTCATTCTTTTTTCTTGTTTCTGTTTGGCAGCAGTGATTTCCACTACTCTGTCTTCCAGCTCACTGATCCGTCCTTCTGCCTCACTTAGTCTACTATTGATTCCTTCTAGTGTATTTTTCATTTCAGTTATTGCATTCTTTAATTCTGTTTGGTTTTTCTTTATATTTTCTAATTATTTGTTAAAAACGTCCAATTTCTCACTCTGTGCATTCATTCTCCTCCCAAGTTCTTTGATCATCTTTACGATCATTACTCTGAACTCTTTCCCGAGTAGATTGCCTGTCTCCACCTCACCTAGCTCTTCTTCTGGGGTTTTATCTTGTTCCTTCATCTGAAACATTTTCCTCTGTCACCTCATTTTGCCTAAATTGATACTTGTATTTTTATGTGTGTGGTAGGTTGGTTATGCTTCTCGATCTTGGAGAAGTGGCCCTCTGTAGGAGACATCCTATCTGTCCCTGCAGTGCACTCCCCTCTCACCCCCCCCCAAGGGCCAGGGGCCAGCTGGTCCCAGGGTAGTGTCTGGCCTGTGTTTGCAGACTTGATCTGCAGGCTGTGAGACTGTAGTTTTCTTGCTGCTGGTGTCTGCCTCCTGGTGGATGAGGCTGCTCTAGAGGTTTGTGTAGGCTTCCTGGTGGGAGGGGCCAGTCCCTGCCCCTTGGTGGGTGGAGCTGGGTCTTGGTCCTCTGGTGGGCAGGGGCTGTGTCTAGGGGTATGTCTAGAGGCGGCTGTGGGATCAGGAAGTCTTTAGGCAGCCTGTCTGCTGATGGGTGGGGCTGTGTCCCCACCCAGTTGGCTGCTTGGCCTGCGGCATCCCAGCACTGGAGGCTTCAGGCTGTTGGATGGAGCCAGGCTTTGGTGCCAAAATGTCAGCCTCTAGGAGAGTTCACACACATGCATGCTCTCCGATATACCTCCCACCAGTGTCTATGTCCCCAGGGTGGGCCACAGCCACCCCCTGTCTCCCCAGGAGGCCCTCCAAAACCAGCAGGTAGGTCTGGTTTGGGGTCCTATCAAAGTACTGCTTTTGCCCTTGGTCCCAGTGCACATGAGAATTTGTGTGTGCCCTTTAAGAGTGAAGTCTCCATTTCCCCCAGTCCTGTGGAGCTCCTGCAATCAAGCCCTGGTGGCCTTCAAAGCCAAATGCTCTGGGGGCTCCTCTTCCTGGTGCCGGACACCTGGGATGGGGGGGCCTGACATGGGGCTCAGAACTCTCACTCATGTGGGAGAACCTCTGTAGTGTAATTATTCTCCAGTTTGTGGGTCACCCACCCTGTGGGGTATGGGATTTGCTTATATCATGAGTCTTCCCCTCCTGCTAGTCACGTTGTGGTTCTGTCTTTATGTCTTTAGCTGTGGAGGCTCTTTCCTGGTAGGTTTCAGTCTTTTTCAACGACGGTTGTTCTGCAGATTGTTGTGATTTTGGTGTGCTCATGAGAGGAGGTGAGCTTAGGGTCTTTCTACTCTGCCATCTTGGCTGTTCTCCCCTGGTCAGGGTGCACGGGGCGGCCTCATGCAGGGGCACCTGCGGCCGGGCAGGAGTTTGCCTGCCCGTCGGTCCCATCCTGTTTCCTCCTACTGCCCGAGCGAGCACAGTCTCGCTTCCTCCAGACAGCACTAATATTGTGACTTTAGGCAAATTACTTAACCTCTGAGCTTTAGTTCCTTCATCAGTAATGTGGATCTATTAATGCCTAGTTAGAACGATGGTTTGGAGTATAACAGAGATTCCAACTATGTTCACTTCAGAAGTCAGATAGAACTGAAATGCCAATAGGATGGCCCCTTCAACTCCACAGGAGTATGTTTGCATATGAAACCAAGGAGCCTTCTGGGGAAACCGTTACCCTAAGGGGTGGGAGAGTCAAGAATAATGGCTCAGTGTTCAGTGGAAAGATTTTGAGTACAGTATAGGGTCTGCCACTCACATTTGCCCAGTCTCTGAGAACCCATTCCTAAGTCTCGTGAAAGTAGGACTTAGAGATTTCACTAGCAACTTTGCCTGTGTTACATGGAACTAGTGAAAGTAGAGTCTGCTTTTCCTCATAAAACAGACCAAGTGGCTCAAGAATCAAGCAGAGAAAGGGGGCATCACACCAGGGAGCAAGAGGAAAATGAAGTGAAATGACTGACACCAGGTAGTAATCAGAAGGAATATACTACCAGAATACATGAGAACCTCCTGAGGATTCCCAGGTCTCCTTAGGAGGCATTTCAATGTCCTTGACTTCTCACTGAGGGAGTCTGGGTAGAGCTAGGAAAAAAAATATTGTTACTATTAATTTGTGGCCCATTTTTTCCCCAGATGATTTTATAATGGAAATTTTCAAGCGTATACACAAATAGAGTATAGTGTGATCAAACCTCATGTACCCACCTCCCAGTTTTAACATTTGTCTGCACATGGCCACTCTATATCTCTCTTTACTCTTACTCTCTCACCTCCTTATTGGAGTAGTCTGTAGCAAATCCCAAACATCATTTCATTTCATCCTAAAATACTTCAGTATGTATTTCTAAAAGATAAGGACCCTTTTTTTCCTCCCAATATTACTGCTGTATCATTATCACAGCTTAAAGAGTTAACAATTCCTAATGTCATCAAATAGTCAATCAGTGCTCAAATTTCCCTGACTTTTCTTATACTTTACAGTTAGTTTGTTTGAATTGGGATCCAATCCAAGATCTAGAAATTGCATTTCGTTGATTCATATCTTAATTCTCCTTTAACCTACAAATTATCAGTGATAGGCAGATTAATGCCCCCCCCAACATATCCACATCGTAATCCCTGAAAGTAGTGAATGCATTAGGTTACATGGCAAAGGGAAATTAAGGTTGCAGGTAGAATTACGTTCGCTAATTATCTGATCTTAAAATAAGACGATTATCCTGTATTATCTGGGTGGATCCAGTGTAATCACAAGGGCCCTGAAAAGTGGAAGAGGAAGACAGGAGAGAAGAATCAGAGGGAGATGTGAGTACAGAAGAATGTCAGAGAGATTCAACCTTGCTTGCTTTGATGATGGAGGAAGGCGGCCATGAGCCAAGAAATGTGGGCAGTCTCTAGAAGCTGGAAAGCACAAGGAAATGGATTATCCCCTAGAGCCTCCAGAAAGGAAAAGAGCTCTGTCAACACTTTGGTTTTGCCCCAATGATACCCGTGTAGGACCTTTGACTTACAGAACTGTAAGACAATAAATTTGTGTTGTTTTAACCCACCAAGTTTGTGGTAATTTTTTAAAACAGCAAATTGAAAACTAATTCATTCTCTTACTCTCTTTTCTCTCTCTCCATTTATTTCTTGGTGAAACCACATTTGTCCTACAGAATCTCCTACATTCTGAATTTAGTTGATTGCATTCCTGTGGTGTCATTTAACATGTTCCTCTGTCCCTTGTATATCCTGTAATCTGGTAATTACATCTAGAGACTTGATCAGATTCATGTCAACTCATCAACATAGCTACTTCATAGGCATTGAGTGGTCTTCCTTTCCCAGGTGATTCTGAGGCATCCAGTCCATGGACCAGCATTTGGAAACTACTGATCTTGTCTGACTCCTAGGAATATTGAAGCCCAGAGAGAAGATGGGACACACACAAGATCACACAGGAAGTTAGTGGCAGAGATGAGACTATAATTCTGATTTGAAATTCATAATACCACCAGATCCTGGGGCTAGATGGATCCTCAGAAGGTCATTGAGGCAGAGCTCACATAATCAGCTTTTTAGATGATTCAACATTTAGCTCATAGGGTAGCCTCAATCTTAGAAAAAGATTTCAAGTCTTTCACCCTAAACTGCTGCCAGAATGGAAAAAAGAAGAGTCAGGTTAACTGGACCCTGGCTAATCTTGCGGTTTGTTCTTCTGGGGAAGCTCTTCCTCAGAGTGACATCCTAGGGTGGTCACTCCAATGCTGCTTCTTGCCACCTTCTGAGTCAGGGTTCAAGAACATAGATAGCCCTTGGGAGAGAATACACTCACAAACACACACGTGTGCACACACACACGCACGCATGCATGCAACTAACATGAGGAGAGTTTGTTTGTTATAATTCGTAAAATCACTGTATCATCCATTATGCCATTTGATCCTCCCCAAAGTCCTGGGAGGTGTTCTGAGCAATAACTATTACCCCCATTTTACACATGAGCAAACTGAGGCTCAGAAAGGTAAAGTGACTTACTCCAGGTCGCAAAGATTTCAGATCTGTCTGACCCCAGCCTCTACATCCTTGGATCCCCCACCCATGTCTTCTTCCCAAACTAAGCCCCTCATGTGTCCACCTGCAGGCTCAAGCCCATCACAGGTCCTGAGCCAGTCCCCATCAGAGTAACAACTTGGTCAGCAGCTTCTTTGTACTAAGCAATAAGACTTGGAATTAAGATGTATTGCTACCCAGGTCACTAGGGAATAACAGCCACCATTTATTGAGCACCTACCATCTGCTAAGTATTCTTCTAAGCCCTTAGATGGATTCCCCACCACACTATTTTCCACACTTTATGGAAGAGGAAAATGAGGCTTAAGAGAGATTATTGACTTGCCCAAGATCACACAGCCAATAAGTGGAAGATACAAGATTCAAATTCGAACCAATCTAACTGTAGACTGCCCTTCTCCCCTACCCATGCTGCCGTAACACATGCAATTCTGAGCACCCATGTGGCTTCTGGGTGGCAGCCCTCACTCCTCTTCACGGAAGGAACAGGAAATGATCGTGATCAGGGTCTAACTGCACTGTGCTAAAGGCTCAGATGAGGTTAGGGACCATGAATGCTAAGCAGGGCCAGGCTACCCAGGGCTGGGAGGTGTTCCCAGCAGCACTTGGCTGCCCGGGACAACATCAGCAATGATCTTTGATTTGAGGTTCTCTGGGTAAGATGGAGGAAGGAT
Source organism: Eubalaena glacialis (assembly GCF_028564815.1). Classification (NCBI taxonomy): domain Eukaryota; kingdom Metazoa; phylum Chordata; class Mammalia; order Artiodactyla; family Balaenidae; genus Eubalaena; species Eubalaena glacialis. The sequence goes on along the minus strand of NC_083736.1, from coordinate 58,530,938 downwards.
GGGGACAAGGAGAGCTGAAGGTATTGGCAAATGAAACGTTGAAGCAATGGACCAGGAGGTCCAGGCTGGAGGAGAAAGGCAGGATGGGTCCCAGGCCTGAGGTCTCTGTGGGGTCCAAGAATAGGTAGGCAGAAGGAACTGAGAGAAGGAGGAAGGAGACTGGGAAACGTGGTAGGGGTGTGAGGGGCAGAAAGGGGACATGGTGTCATAACATTTCAGAGGTTATGAGGTTATCCCTTTTGGATGTGGACAGATCTTGGAATTGGGAGTTGAGAAGGAGCAGAGATGAAGGTCCAACAAGCTTTGAGCTGTGACTGGAGGGAACAAATGCCTTCTCTTGAGATGAGCCTCAGGCAGTAAAGACCATGCTGTCCCTGGAAGGGGTTCAGCCTCAGTCTTCCTAGATGGTATATGGAGCTGGATTTTTCCCCAAACACAGTTGGCTTGTCCCATGGGACTGAGCTCCTTTATGCCCCCTCCCCTCCATCACAGCTCACTGCCATGCAGCAACAATGGGCAGAGGCTACCTTTGGTCACGTGGAAGACAAGATCACTTAGGGATGCCTCAGAGAAGAGGGTATCCAGTAGAAGGACATCTAGCTACTTTGATGAATCAGGGCAAAGGTGGCATCAGGAACCTAGAATAGGCTGGAACTCAGGAGGAGACCTCGGTTCTAGCTCTTCCTCTGCAGTAGACTGATTTGTGACCTTGTGCCAGTCCCTTCCTTTCTCTGGGCTTAATGTATCCATTAACATGAGGACGAGTTGGACTAAATGACTCTAAGTACCTTTCCAGCTCTAAATTCCTAGGCTCAAATCTAACAAGGGATCAGCTGTGTAAGGAATGGGACCTAATGTCTGGCAAGTTATGAAGGGATTTTAATGGGATCACACGGGGATTATTGAATTTATTTTTGAAGCTTTAAGGTGTGCTGCCGTTTACTCCTCTGCTTGGCTAGGGACAACTGCTGAGTTTCTTCATACCGAAGTTGATCAAGCTGGTTGCATAACAGAGTAGAGGCTGCTAAGAGCCCTAGGCTGGTTGAATACCTATCATATTATTGGGCTCTGAGGCAAAACTGAAACTGGGTTTTCTCCTTCCTTCCCTCCTCCAATCCTGAACTTAAGGAAGAGAATGAGTGTGTCTAAATTAACATTTAGAAGATGGACTAAATAGATACATCAGGAAACCTCATTAATCTTCCAGTAGTCACCCATCAGCTGGCACTGCAGCATAGACTTAGGTCCTCCCATCTCACTCAACACCTTCTCCATGCTGCGGTTGATCATGACCCATCCTGCAGAATGCTTTGGGGGAAATTAAAAAGGGAGTTTAGAAGGCTTCTAGAGTTGCCTACAGGAAACAATATGGATGTCTACTAGCATCTATCCCCCTGCCACTAATGGCCACAAAAGAGAGAGTCAGAGAGGGGAAGGGAAGCATTGAGAGATACCGGGCAATTCCAGCCAGAGCTGTACCACTGTTTGGCTTGGGCAGTGCTTAGCATGATGGGAGGCAGGACAGGGGAAGGGGAATGGAGCAAGTGTCTGATTACCATTTTCCTTATAAGACAGGGCCAGGACTGGGCCAGCTAGTCTAAAAAGTCTACCGACTGAGGTCAAAGTTGTATTCAGAGAGGCCACAACCAGAGCATAAGCCCCAAGACAGCATGCCAGTGGATGAGCTGAGGTTCCAGCATTGCTCAATCAACCCCAAACCCCAAGACCCAAGGAGGACCAAAGGTATAATCAAGGTCAAGAGCCAAGAGTGTGCATTGCAAAAGGATGAAATTGGAGCAAATGCAGGTCAGGAACAAGCAAGGGGGTGCCTCAGAGGCTTGTCATAAACAGCCTTGTGGCATTTATGAGGCATGGGGTACCTAGTTTGTGCATTTCTCCAGTTGGCTTAAATGGCCAGAGCAAAGATGGAGCACCCCTGTCTCCAACACATACATGCTATTCCCTGGTAAGGGTTGGCCCTGGACTTCACTTTATTGGTGAAGGAATCTAATGGGCTCATGGGCGTTCCTGAGGTGGAAGGTGGCTTTTCACAAGCTTTCGCCTGGCCCCGAACCCTTTACTGCACCAGAAACTGGGGCTGAATGTGATGCTAGTGGAAGTTCAGACTTCCTCCATTCTGCTCTCCAGTTCTCCATCTCAACTAGCTGGGGCTGGACACAGGGCTAGAAGATGGGGAATGTGCTCTAGGCAGGCCAGGTGGAGCAGCGGCAGTAGCAGATAAGTGAATCTTCATAGACGTTGGCAGCTGGAAACAGAATGCCATGGGGTTTGTTTCCTTAGTAACTGTCTCTAGATTTTTGCAGGGGTAAGGGTGATAAAGATGGCCTCTGTATGGAGATTGTCTTCTCTGGTGCTCAGGGATGAGTGTTGGCTTCACATTATTCCTCTGTAAACTCCAGTGGGTCCTATAGAAATTTTTGAAGCTATGCTGCTCATTCAAGTGGCTGAGGGCTGCTGGTGGTGCGCTGAGGGGTGGGGTAGTAGCAGAAGTAAATGCCACCATTGGGGTAGAATGGAGAACAGCAGCCAGTTATACCCATAGATTCAGCAGTGGTGAATCTAAGCTTAGTGTCAGTAAGAAGTGTAACAGCTGAGGTACTCTCTTGCTAGGCTCTGATTATTCCTGGGTTGCGGATGATAGGCTAGAAAGACAGAGGTGGAGAGGGCACTGAACAATACTTTCCAATGTATCATCGCCCAGTCCTGCTGTGGCTTTAGGAGGACACTCACGTCAGTTATGAAGTTCATGGTGATTGTGTCCAGGAGCACTTCCATTGAAAATCAGATTGCGGATCTCTTTGGGAGACTGGTTATGCACTTGAGTTTTGGTGTCTGATTTCTTAGGTTTGAGTCCCAGCTCTGCAACTTACTGCACGACCTTGGGCAAGAAACCTAACACACTTGGTGCCTCCGATTTTTGTAAAATGGGGATAATAATCGCACATATCTTTTAGGACTTCTGTGAAGGTTAAATGTGAGCATTATGTGAAGCACACAGTTCAATGCCTAGACCATAGTAAATGCTCACTCAATAAAGAGAAGCTATTATACTGTGTCTCTTTCAGGTCTGTCTTCACCCCAATGCATGTGTCACAGAGGGACATATATTAGAAGGCATCGGACCAAAAGCAGAGCCATCAAGGGTCCTGGCAATCCATGTTTTTTTAAGGGATATGGTGCCCTGCCAGAGTAGCATTAGGCAGAAGGAGTGCACTTCTCTGTGCACTTTTCTCTTGGGAACCCATAAACAGCCATTTGTATTCTTGGGGACCCCTAGGCTGACTCTTCACTTTTTCCTGGTGCTGCCATGTATGGACATCTGTTCCTTGCTCCTTTTGGATGAATATAACCACCTGCCTGCTGTGGAGGCATCCCCTCTGCTTTCTGGATGGAACCCAGAGGCCTCCTGGTGGGCAATGTGGTTACTTGGTCAGGATGTGGAAGAATGTCTGGAGTCAGGGTTGGCAGGAGGACTCAGAGATCAAGGGCAGTGTCTCAGGCCCTTGGAGTTGTCAGGGTTATGGAATTTCAAGCTCAGACGGCTAGGACTAAGGTGATGTACAGAGGAGAACGGCGGAGGCATAACTGCCTCTGCACTGGGTGTGCACAGCAATGTGGTGGGAGGTTCCGTAACAGGTTCACCCCATCACCAGCAGGGGGCAGCATCTACCCAGATGGCAGGGTAAGTGGGTCAGGGCCAGATCTGAAACTGTCTGCCCAGAGCCCCTGAGCATGCTATGACATGGATTAGAAACAACAGGTGACAGCTGCCCTTAACACTACTAGAAAGAAAGAAGACTCACAGTACAGCTGGGCCTAGGACTGAGGGATTTCCCAGGATGTAGGGCTTTCAGTTTTAAAACCAGAGCAGTCCTGGGCAAACTGGGACAAGTTGGTCACCCTAAGTAGGAACGCAGAGCGGTCTCTCTCTCTCTCTCTCCATTATCATCTGTTCTACCCGGTGCTCTGCCAATTCCACATGGTGTGTGTGTGTGTGGGGGGGGGGTGGTCAGTGAGAGCTATGCTGATTATACAAGAGGTCAAATTATAAAGTGGGAATGCTGGGGAACAAACCAAGGCTTTTAGGCAGAGAAGTAACATTACCAGGTAGATGTTTTATGGCTCCGATATTTTATTATGAAAGAAATTACATATACAGCAAATTTTACAGGTAGCACCCATATGGCCACACCTAGATCCTACAATTAGCATTTTACTGGACTTCTTTTATCACATATCTATTCTTCTATCCATCCACCAATCCACCTAAGTTTTGATGCATTTCAAAATAAATTGTAGACATCACTACACTCTTCCAAGCATTTTTGAGGTTTAGTGGAGTCAGACAGACCCAAATTTGAAGGCACTTGCCTTCTACCAGCTTAAATTTTCTCATCTCTAAGTTGATGACACTGAGTGTTGGTAGGAAGATTTGATTTGTTTACTTTATGAAACACTCAGGTAATGCTTTCTATGTGCAACTCATAAATATTATCTCATTTAATCCTAGTAACAATCCAATGAGGTAAATTCTGTTATTACCCCCATTGTACAGATGAGGTTTCAAGAAGTTAATGAGCTCCCTGAAGGTCACACAGTCAGCAAGTGGCATTGCTGAGAGTTGAATCCAGACTCTCTGACTTTGGTATCCACGCTCTTAGCCACTACACTCTGCTGCCTCCCACAGCGCCCACTAAATTATGGACATCCAGTGAATGGTGACCCTCGCCTTCTTTGTTTTTAAATTTTTCACTGCAACCCCACACAGTAGGTATTATCTCCAGTTTACAGATGAGGAAACTGGAGGTTGGAAAAGTTTGATAACTTGCTCAAGAATGCACTGCTAATAAATAAAGGATTGGGGATTTGAACCCAGGAACGACTCGTTCCTGGGTCAGTGTCATTTCCCTGTACTGCACAGTACAGAAACCACTGAAGTGCACATGAGCCTAGACCACTTATGGGGGATTCTTGTTTAGGGATGGTCTTTCCTCAGCCATAGCAGAAAATAATGTGGCAAAAAGAGGGGCTTCTGCCTAGTTTCCATGAGGGGCCCGTGTCTTTTTACAACTATGAAACAGACTCAGTGGCAAGTGGCAGCAGAGCCTCGGGATCTCATCAAGCTCCAGGAAAGGAACCATGACTCTTAGCTATCAACTTTCCCTCTGAGGGAGGCCCTACATGGGGGCAATCCCTTCCCTATTGTACCCTGTCTCCTCTTTCCTTTTCTCCCCCTCCCTTCTCCTCCCCTTCCCTTCCCTTTCTCTTCCTCCTCCTCCTCCTCCTCCTCCTCCTCATCATCATCATCTTTGGCCTCTCAGGAAGCCAGTCATAATCATTATCATTTTCTTCCTCATAGCTATCATTTACTGAATGCTTCTCAAGTGCTGTTCTAGGCACTTTACATATATTATTAGCTCATTTAATCTTCACAACAATGCCATGAGGAGAGGACTACTACTATTCCTACCTCACATATGAGATATTGGAGCCCCAGAGGGGTTAAGTACCTAACCTAAGGGAACCTGGCCCTGAGCTAACAGCCTTCCCAGAGTTCACCTTGGGAGATGTTGATCATTGCAAAGATGCTGATAATCGCTATGGGAAAGCTGGGGGCATAATAGTAACAGGGAACTGGACTTTAAGAGCAGAATTGCTAAAATTGCCTGGCCTTCCCCTGTGGAGTGAGCACCTATCCTCAGTGTAAAAGCGACCCATCTGGCACAAAGCATGTATACAATTCATCCCCACTGTGTCAAACGTGTAAAGAGAGCCCCAAACCGGGTTATTCCCAGATTGGAAGACCTGGGTTCTAGTTGTGGCTTTGCTCTTAACCTGCTAAATGGCCTTGGGCAAGTCAGTTCCCCTCTCTGGGTCTCATTTATAAAATGTAGTACTACATGCTCTACTAAGGGTACAGGGCTATTAATGTGAGCATTAAATGAGAATGTTGAAGAAGGTGCTTTACAGCATCTTACCAGTATAACAAATAACTTCCCTTACTCTCCTCCTCCTCCTCCTTCATCTCTCTCTCCTTCACCTGCCTCGTCTTCGTCTTTTACTCTATTTTGTTCCTTCTCTTCCTTTCTTTAGTCTCCTCTAACCAGGTCTCAGACTTATCTGAAGAACTGCTCTTAGGCAAAAGAAACACAGGCTTTAAAGGCAGACAGACCTAGCTTTGCCTCCTGGCTTTGCCCCTTCCTAGTTGTCTGTTGGGCAACTATTTTACCCTTTTTGAGCCTCAGTTTTATCATCTGTGAAAATGGGCACGCATAATGCCTTCCTTGTAAGGTTGTTGTTGGATGATGTGGTAGGTTGTCTGCAAATACGACCAACAATTGCCCCCATCTCTGGCATACACGCAGCTCCTCCCATCAAGAGGCGGAGTCTCTTTTCCCCACTCCTTAAATCTGGGCTGGCTCTGTGACTTGCTTTGACCAATAGAGTACAGCAGCAGTTTTGCTGTATGACTTCTGGTCTTATGCCACAAAAGGCCTTGCAGCTTTTGTTTTCACCCTCTGGGAAGACTGCTGCCACATCAAAAAAATGTCTCACTACTCTACTTGGAGAGAGAGGCCCAATGGAGAAAGAAAGGCCCTGGAGAGTAAAATACTACAAAGGGAGGTGGGAGGCCCAGCCAGCCCACAGCTGTTTCAGCCACCACAGCTGAGGTATCAGATATGAGAGAGCACACACCTTGGGTCCTTCAGCCCCAGCCAAGCTGTCTGAGGCAACACCACATGGAATAGAAATAAGCCATTCACAGCAAGTCCTGCTCAAATTGCAGAATCACGAGCAAATAAATGGTGGCTGTTTTAAGCCACTAAGTTTTTGGGTGGTTTGTTTCACAACAGATAGCTGAACCAGAAAAATTAAATGAGATAGTAGCACCCCACCCAGTGGCTGGCAGGTATAGGTACTCAACATTTGATTGTTCCCTTCCCATTCGGAGGTGTTCCCTGGGAAACAGCTGACCTGGCTAGTTGTGCTGCAACTGAATTGACAGATCTGATTTCCAGTGTGCCAAAGCTGCAGAGCAATGACCACTTCTCCTATACTTTACAGGGACCTGCTGAGAGCTATACAGGTTAAGGTGTACTCCAAGTTACACAGCTGAGTGTCCTCCCTTTTTGCCCAGAGTGAGTGTAGGCCACCTTAAAAGCAGGCTTGTAGCTGAACAAAATCTGGGGTGGTAGAGTAATGTCAGCTAAGACAAATAGTGTTTCTTTTGACCGCTCATCCAATCTACCTGGTGCCAGAGGCACAAGGAGTAGAAGTACTTACTATATGCCTGGCATTGAGTGCTTACTATATGCCTGGCATTGCTCACAACAGTGCCAGAAGTAGGTACTGTTATTTTCCCCATTTTTCCAGATGAGGACACTGAAGCACAGAGAAGTTTCTGTCAACTGTTGGGTTTCTGGAAAGCATTGGGACAGTTTAATGTACAGGATATTAATTAGGGAGCCCTTGGGATCAACACTTGCAGAAGAAAAGGGAAGAGAAGGAGGCAGGATTGGACAGAGGGAGCTATTGAACTGCAACTCAGTCTTAATGGAAACCACAGTCCACCCACCCATGGGGAGCTCTGAAACTGGGATGACCCTTCGGAGTTGTTCCCAATTGTATCCTCATAGGGGAACAGGCCTTTACATTCCTGCATCAGTCACTGAATTCCCAGTCCCTGATTTCTAGTTCAGAGTTATTTCACCTACTCCTGTGATCAAGCCATCCCAAAAGGGAGAAAAGCTTAAAAAAGTGATCATGGAGAAAAAGTAGGAAAAAAAAAAAAAGGACTCTGGAACCAGACAAATCTGTGTTCAAATCCTGAAACTTCTCTTACTAGCTGTCTGTTTAACTCTGTACAAGTTATTTAACTTCTCTGAGCTTCAGTTTACATTTTTGGAAAATGGCAATAAGAATACTTAGCTTGAAAAGTTGTTTTGAAAATCAAATACAATCATCTATATAAAGCATCTTACATAGAGACTTGACACAGAGTAGGCACTGAATACATGGAAATTATTATAAAAATAGGGTAAATTATTATGCGGCGGTGTGCCTGGTTTTCTCACTTGTAGGGTGGAGTGAATAAGAGTAAAGAAGAGCTACCCAGAAGGGGAAAGGGCATTACATCTTTTCTGTTACCTGGTACTTGTAGGCACTGAGTCAACATTTACTCCAATGAACAAATGTTTATTTAAAAGGATTTGTACAGACATAACGCTCTTACTTTCAAAGAGCAGAGGAACCTTTTATATATTATGAACACACAGACACTGTGGCAACTTAAAACTACAGCTAAGAAAGTAAGGAAAAATATCCCCCCCTCCCCAGCCAGGAGCTAACACTTTTTCAGTCAGTCAGCCCCCATCCCTGTCCCTTAAGTTTGAGAGCGACTTGACTAGAGATGTGGCTTTGGAGGAGGGAAGAGCTGTAGGGCTTGGGGAGCCTGGTGCCTTTTCTTTTGAGAGGGAAATCCACCTGCACAATCCACAGGAAAAGGGGTGGCCAAAAGCTGACCTGAGCTGAGGCTGCCTTAGAGAAGAGAGACTGGAGTAGAAGTCCCACCTACCTGCATGTGTAAAGTGACTGGCATTCACTTGAATCTCAACCCACTACTCTGACCTCTAAGATATACCATTTGAGTAAGTGCCAGAGTAATGGTTTTGAACAAAAGGCAACACAAATGTCAGCCTGGGGCCTCTCCAGCCTAAGGCAGCCCCGATAGCAGAGCCCTCAGACCAATGACTTAGGCATCGAGTTAGGCAGGACTTGCGGAGTGGGTCTGGCTCCCTGATTTCACTGTGGGGAACATCTGCTACTGATTTTCAAAAGCTAGGTTTTATTATGGGAGAAAAGCCCACAGATTTTAGGATCCCCAGACACATAGCCTGGTACCTGAGAACTTTAGTATATCTGGGAAACTGCCAGGTGGTGGGGTGGTGAGCTCAATAATAACAGCCAGGCCTCCCAAATGAATATGAAAAGGAGAGCTTGTCCAAGCTACCTCCGGGCCTTGAGGAAGAGATGAGGTTGGGGGTGGGGGAGATAAATGCACCAAGCCTATTGAAAAGTCCAGCAAGAAGACTGTTGTCCCTTCAGAGCCTAAGGCAAAAGTACAGGGAGGGGGCACACTGGAGCCTTCACCTGAAACAAGATATGGGCCTCCCCAGGCCCTCAGGCCTTAGGCCCCAGGTCTCAGGCACAAGAGACAGAGAATCACATCTGGGACTTCCGCCCTTCCCTTAGCTCCAAACAAGGGCAGGGGTTGAAATGTGGGTGAGAGAGAAGGGATCTTCAGACACAACTGTCATTAGCACCTGAACCACATCTCTTCCTAAACCAGAAACTCCAAGAGCAAAAAGAAATAAGAGCAAAGTGAGAGAGGGGTTGTGCTTCCATCACATTAAATAGGAGACTTTGTAGAGGTGGGGAAGGGTTGTTTCACATGGAGACATCAATCACTCTGGCCAAGGGGAGGGGTTATGAGCAGCAGAGCTCTAAGTGTTCTCCCTCTTTTCATTCATCCTGCTTCCGTTTTGGCTTTTTGGGGTTCCTGGACCGACTCTTGGCTTTGCACAGAGGGCATATAGGTGCATTCCGGTGAATTTGTTGATGACATGACAAGCAGGCCTGGTGAGGGGCACAAGACAAAGCAAGTTAGTGGTCAGATTCTTCTAGGCCATGGTTCATCTTTCCCAGGGGCCCCCACAAGCAATTGCGATTTCCCAACAGGAAGAAGCAAGACCCAAGTAGCGAGTCCCAAGTAGCGAGATCTGTGCTGGATGTAAGGGATGCAAAGGATATAAGGGAGTGAGAGTCAAAGAGGGGTATTGAGGAAAAATATCCAAAATTTGGCAATAAGGCAAAATGTGAATTGCATATTCATTAAGCATTATACTGGAGCATGGTCTAACAGGCTCACTCAAGGATTATTTAATTCTCTAGGACAGGTATCAATAAACTTTTTCTGTAAAGGCCAAGATAGTAAACATTTTGGACTTTCTTTTCAGGTCATATGATTTTAGCTGCAACTACTCAGCTCTAACTGCCTTACATAAAAGAAGCTATAGACAATACATAAACAAGCAGGCATGTGTGTGGGCCAATAAAACTTTATTTACAAAAACGGGGAGCAGGTCACACTTGGCCTATGGGTTCTGGTTTGCTGACCCTTGCTCTAGGAGAATGTCTCTTTGTTTGACTATTTACTACTTATTTAAAAAATTGAAGTATAGTTGATTTAAAATGTTGTGGTAGCTTCTGGTATACAGCAAAACGGTATAGATGATAGATAGATAGATAGGTAGATAGATAGATATTCTTTTCTGTTATGGTTTATTACAGGATATTGAATATAGTTCCCTGTGCTATACAGTAGGACCTTGTTGTTTATCTATTTTATACACAGTAGTCTGTATCTGCTAATCCCAAAAGCCTAATTTACCCCTGTCCCACCCCCTTTCCCCTTTGGTAACCATAAGTTTGTTTTCTATGTCTGTGAGTCTGTTTCTGTTTTGTAAATAAGTTCATTTGTATCATATTTTATATTTCACATATAAATGATATCATATGGTATTTGTCTTTCTCGGTCTGACTTACTTCACTTAGTATGATAATCTCTAGGTCCATCCATGTTGCTGCAAATGGCATTATTTCATTCTTTTTTATGGCTGAGTAGTATTCCATTGTATATATGTACCACATCATCTTTATCCGTTCATCTGTCGATGGACATTTAGGTTGCTTCCATGTCTTGGCTATTGTAAATAGTACTGCTATGAACATTGGGGTGCATGTATCTTTTTGAATTAGAGTTTTCCCTGGATATATGCCTAGGAGTGGGATTGCAGGATCATATGGTAACTCAAATTTTAGTCTTTTAAGGAACTTCCATACTGTTCTCCATAGTGACTGCACCAATTTACGTTCCCGCTAACAGTGTAGGAGGGTTCCCTTTTCTCCACACCCTCTCCAGCATTTGTTATTTGTAGAATTTTTAATGATGGCCATTCTGATCGGTGTGAGGTGATACATCATTGTAGTTTTGATTTGCATTTCTCCAACAATTAGTGTTGCTGAGCATCTGTTCATGTGCCTATTGGCCATCTGTATGTCTTCTTTGGAGAAATGTCTATTGAGGTCCTCTGCCCATTCTTTGATGGGATTGTTTGTTTTTGTGTTATTGAGTTGTATGAGCTGTGTTTATATTTTGGGAATTAAGTCCTTGTTGGTCGCATCATTTGCAAATATTTCCTCCCATTCCGTAGGTTGGCTTTTCATTTTTGTTTATGGTTTCCTTTGCTGTGCAAAAGCTTATAAGTTTGAATAGGTCCCATTTGTTTACTTTTGCTTTTATTTCTATTGCCTTGGGAGACTGACCCAAGAAAACACTGGTACAATTTATGTCAGGGAATGTTTTGCCTGTGTTCTCTTCTAGGAGTTGTATGGTATCATGTCTTACATTTAAGTCTTTAAGCCGTTTTGAGCTTACTTTTGAGTATGGTGTGAGGGAGTGTTCTAACTTCATTGATTTACATGCAGCTGTCCAGCTTTCCCAATACCACTTGCTGAAGAGACTGTCTTGTCTCCATTGTATATTCTTGCCTCCTTTGTCGAAGATTAATTGAACGTAGGTGAGTGGGTTTATTTCTGGGCTCTCTATTCTGTTCCACTGACTATAAATACTTTTCCATTAAATAGTATACTATTTGACTATTTACTATTGATCAGGGCCCAGATGCTGTGACTTAATGTTGATAAGGCACAAATGGTTTTTGCCCAGTAGAGATGCAAATTATTTTTGTTCCAAAGAAAAGGTAATCACAAAGATTACAGTTTTATTTTCCTGTAGGACATTAACCAGTTCTGGATTTAACATTGCAAACTTATTTCGGCATTCCTTTCCTTTCCTGACCTGACTATATAATTATCTGTTCCTCTAATGCTTCTGGAACCAGCTTTGTAATGCTGCTGGCTCCCTCGTTAATGACACACGTTCACTATATATTTGTCCGAGTCACGTTTCTAACTTTCTGAAAATTATACTTTAGCAGAGCCTGCCAATCTCCCTGCATTCTAACCCCTCTGGGAATATGAGGCAACAAGACCAGTGGCTCTACTACAGCACACATACACACCACCCCTTCCTCTGTGTCCCAAGCGAAGGCTGTTTTAGGAAGACCCCAAATAAGTAAGGCCAAAGCCCCAGACCCAACCTTCCATGGGGCTGCTTGAGGATACCTTGCTTCCTCCACAGTCCATACCCAGCTCACTCACCTTCATAGGTGGGGGCTGCTGCCTGAAGGTGGCTGTCTGCCGAGTGTCCTGCTTCCTAGCCACTTGGAGTTGTTGGGCGGCAGCGGCTGCGGCGGCCAAGGATTCAGGGATTGGGGGCTCCTGAGGCTCCGTCTGCCACTCTGCTTTCTGCTTCTCAAAGTAACTTTGGAGATGAGAGACATTAGCTGGATCATTCTGAAAGCAAGGAGAACCTTGCCCCTCTTAAGGACTCCATGCTACAGAATGAAGGGGGTTGGGCTGTGGCTCACTGTAGGAAGTTCCTGCACCCTCTCCAGCACAAGGCTCTTCTCCCTGGGTGCAAGGCCCACTGTGTGTTGGGAAGGGTACTCCTCCTGCTCCTTGGCTCTGACAGGCCCAGAAAAATAAAAAAAGTCCCAAGGCTAGCCAAGTCCTCAAAGGGCATTTGTCTACCCTCCATCCCATGTTCCTCTGCAGTATTCCTATTAAGTGTCCTCAGGCCTCTGCTGGCATACCTCTAGGAATAAGAAGCTCACCACTTCCACAGGCAGCCTGCTCTACCTTAAGGAAGTATGTTCCCTTCTATTCCTTCTACTGAACTGAGCTCTGTGTCTCTGTAAAGTAAGCCTAGTTCCTAACTCTGGGTCTTGAGATAAAGTTCCAGGCTAGCCCCTGGAGGCCATGAAAGCTCACCCTTCTGTGTTTTCAAGGTTTCTGGACACCCTTTCTAGACCTTGACTTGGGAAGTGACCTCTTAAGAGTCACAGATGCATACACACACAATGAGTCATAGACATAGTCTTGTATTGTCAAAATTGCACAAAGAACTTTAAAAGCCATCTAGTAATTCTAGTCTAATCATCTAACAGCCCAACACAGAGACTTACCCAAGGTCATGCAATGAGTCAGCCACTGACAGGCCTGGGGCTAGGACTGGGTACCCTGACTTTCAGACCAGGCTTCATGTGTGTATATATACGTGTGTGTGTGTGTGTGTGTGTGTGTGTTTGGTGTATGTTGCAGGGACAGGAGGCAGGCAGCTTACTCCAAGGAGAGCTTCTCCTCCTCTTCACAGAGGTCAGGGAGCCTCTGCAGGCCCAGAGTCATGCGCAGGGCATCCACATGTTCCTTCAGCGGCTTATACTCATCATGTAGCCGCCGGGTAGACTCTAGCAGCTTGTTTAGGTCATTCTCAGACTGTTTGATGGTGTTTTCCATCTGGAACACAGAGTGAGGTAAGCACAGAGAAAAGACTCCAAGATTCTCAGCGAGGCTGTACAGCTGAGTGGATAATAGCACAGGCTCCAGAGCCAAACCAATCTATGATCAAGTCCTCAATCCACTATGTATTCTATGTGACTCTTGTCAAGCCTCAGTTTTTTCATCTGTATAATGGTGATAACAATCATACCTACCTCATATAATCTTGGTGAAGATTCAACGATTGAATTCATATAAGCACTCAGTACAGGGGCTAACACAGAGTAAAGGCTCAATTAGTGGTAGTTATTATTCAAATATAGCATCTTAGAGCTGGAATGGCCCTTAGAGCTCATGTAGTGCACCCCACCACCATTTTACAGATCAGAGAATTGAGACTCAGAGAGAAGAAGTAACTTCCTCAGAGAAATGCTTCCTAGGAGCAAAGTCTACATAAAGACTCAGGGCTTCTGCCTCCCAGGCCAGTGGCTTTTCTCCTAGATCAGTGGTTCCCAAAATGCAGTTACCAGATCAGCAGCATCAGCATCAACTGGGAACTCATTAGGAATGTAAATTCTCAGGTACCACCCCAGATACAAGCAATCAGAAATTCTGGGGTGAAGTCCAACAACCTGTGTTTTAACAGGCCCTCTAGGTGACTCATGAGGCATGTTCAAGTTGGAGATCCACTGGCCCAGATTTTCAGCCCCTCTGTGACTAATACCTTGTTTATTTCTCTATCCTTAGTTAGCTGGCAGCAGAACTGCCAACTCCTCATGAGACCCTGATATCCTGTGATCTTGTGACACAGAAAATCCCAGGTAACTACTGTCCAAATTGCATTCATATTTCCTTTAAGACCCTAGGCCTGGCAATATCAGGAAGTATATATTGCCACAGAAATGAGTTTCCCAAGAATAGAAACTTAGCTCCTTCAAACGTGATTTAAAAAAAAAAAATCTCATTATCATAGGCTCTAAGGGTTGGAAAGGGCCTTACAGGTCAGCACCTCCAACCTCCCTCCTGGTGAAGGAATCACCAATACTGTAGCCCAGACAGGTGATCATTCAGACTCTGCTTTAATAACTCTAAAAAGTGGGGGACTTATCACCATAGCAGGCAGTTCATTCCCCACATTCCAAGGGTCTCCAAAAGAGAGACTGTAATGAGGGAGCCCCAGTTTGGTAGGCTGGCAGAGATGGTTTGTTTGGCTTAGTTGGAAGCTTTGGAGCCCTAAATTTAAGTTAGATCCCCAAGGCATCTGCCTGCTCTGTTTTTCCCCAAGGCTAGCTCTCAACTCCTAGACTCCCAGAATGAGAGCACATCAGTGCTGAATGAGACCTCAGAGGTGACTGAATCCCTCTCATGGCACAGAGAAGGAAAATGAGGCCCCGAGAGAAGAAGGAACTTGTCCAGTGATATACAGTCGATCAGTGACAGAGCCAGGGCTGGATCTCAGAACTCCTGGATTCTTCCATTTCACCATAGCCTGATGCCTACTCCCCCAAGTTGGCCACAGCCACGTCTCAAGGAGACTCCACAGCACTCACTACTGCCTATTCCTCCTCAAAGGGCCCAGAAATAGGCTTCAGGCAGCCATCCACATACCACATTGATATCAGCGTGGATCAGTCGGAGTTCCTCCACATGGGCCATCTTCTCCTGTAGCAGGAGGTCCATCTCCTGCTTGTATTCCTTCAGGTGCCTCTCCTCTGATTCAAGGGCCTCAAACTCAGCCTTCAAACGGGTCTTGATCTTTTCCATCTGCAGGGTCTTGTTCCTGCCATTCCCCAAAATGAGGAAACAGACCAGCAGGAGAAGGCAGGAAAAGGGAAATGGAGTACAGAGTTAGAGAAATGGAGTACAGAGTTAGGCCCTGAGCCAGGGCTATCTTGTTAAGCCATCTTTCTAAGCTTCCCTCTCTTCAGGCAGAGGCAGCCTGAAGCCATCCCCACAAAGGCAGGAGATTCTTTCTTCTAAGATAAAAGCTCAGTGGGTCTCGAATGGGGATGATTTTGTTCCTTGATGGAGCATTTGCAAACGTGGGGCAGGTTTTAGCTGTTAGATTGATTCAAGGGAGAGCACTACTGGCATTTAGTGGATATGGGCCAGAAATGCTAAACAGCCTCTCAATGCACAGGAAAGTCCCACATCACAAATAACTCCCACCCAAGATGCCAACCATGACCTCTTGAGAAACTCTAGAGCCGCACTATCCAATAAATTTTCTACAATGATGGAAATTTTCTGTATCTATGCTTTCTAATACAGTAGCCACTAGGCACATGAAGCTACTGAGCATTCAAAATATGGCTAGTGCAACCGAGGAACTGAATTTTGAATTTTATTTAATTTTAATCAATTGATTAAAATTAAGTTTAAACAGCCACATGGGGATAATGGCTCTCATATTGGACCGCACAGCTCTATAGGGTCCCCTCATCAGTTCCAGAAGAGGTAGGAGACGGGAAGAACTGCAGCTCATTTCTTTTCCTAGAAAAAATAAAACCTATTTCTGGTTGTTAAATCCCAATTGCATACCCTCTGGCTCAGTAATCCCACACCTAGCAATTTATTCTAAAGAAATAAGTCAGGGAAGCAAAAAGTTAATACACAGGGATATGCTTTCTGGTCTATGGGCAAAATTGGAATATTTGGCAGCCGCTAAAAGGAATCATTATGAAGACTTGTGACATGGAAAATGTTGAAGATACTCCATGAAAAGGTATATACACTAGGATTGCAATTTCAAAATACACATGCATGTGACTAAACAAAAGGAATTGGCAAGAGTACAGTTTCAAGGATCTTTGAGACCACTGAAGCCTGCCTAAGTGAAAGAGCCACAAAACTTTGGAAGGAAGCCCCTCTAGGGCACACTGTTGCCCTCCCACTCACTCTCTACTCTCTGGTTCTCAGGTTCTGTCTAGCCATCATCCGTTACTCAGATTAGGCATCTCCTTTATTCTGCCTCAGTAGCTGGCTTTCTCCTCTGCCCCAGCCCATCCCATGGTTACTCTTGCTCCACACCCTGGCCTCTGGCCCCTGACCTCAGCCTGCTTCTGTGTTCATTCTCTCTCCTTTCTTCAGCATTGCCTGTGGCTCCTGCCTCAAGAGGTGGCCCTCAATGGCACAGAACCACAGAAAGAATTATGTTAGGTGGGTAGGATGACAGGAGAAATTTTTCTTTCAATATTCAAAAATTTCTTTTCAAGTTATTATATTGCTTTTACCTTAGAAAAGGTTAAAAGGATGGGTGTTATTATCCCATCTGTAAAGAAGGAAATTGGGAGTTCAGGATGGTAAGTTGCAGTAAATGGGATGCTGGGATTTGAACCCAGGGCTCTCTAACACCACCCACTACTCCACACTGCCTGACTGGGGTTACCCAGGCTAAGGGGCATAAACATATTGAGGGTTCTCGGTATACCTGTTCAACTGCCTTGCAGAGGGATGATAGTGATTTGTACTGGTCAGTTAATCCACTACTTAGAGCCCCCTCCCATCTAGACTTCTATTCTCTTCCTCTAGATTGCATACAGAGCAGTCTAGACTTCACCTATCCCTACCCCAATTTACAGATGGGAAAACTGAGATTCAGAGTGATATAGTGTCTCACCCTGATTCATACAGCC
Organism: Eubalaena glacialis; assembly: GCF_028564815.1. Classification (NCBI taxonomy): domain Eukaryota; kingdom Metazoa; phylum Chordata; class Mammalia; order Artiodactyla; family Balaenidae; genus Eubalaena; species Eubalaena glacialis. Next base: position 58,513,821 of record NC_083736.1, on the reverse strand, counting down.
AGATTGTGGCAGTGCTAGGCCTAGAACCCATTTCTGCAGGCAGAGCCATAATTTGAAAGGAACATGGGCTTTAGATTCAGACGTGGGTATAATTCCTGGTTCTGCCCCTGACTAGCTATTTGCCCTTGGACAATAAGAATAACAACTATATTTATAGTTTAATTATATTCATTGAGCACCGATTATGCACCAATTATAGAAGGCTTAAAGATACATTCATTCAACAAATACTTATGGAACATCTATCATGTGCCAGCCACTGTACTAGGTGCTAGAGATAGAGCAGAGAACAGGACAGCCTGTGGACAGGAATCTTCATCTAATGAGGAAAATAGACCCTGAACACATGTAAAACTAAGTGATAAGTAATATGGATGAAATGCAGAATGCAATGGAAAGACACACCAAAGGGTTCTAACATAGTCTGAGGGACACTGTAGTCAAGGGGGCTGTCACAGGAAGCTCCCCTGAGAAACTGAGAATGTGACATCTAAGCTAAGACCTGGAGAATGGGTCGGAGGTAGATGGTGGGTAGCAGATAGACATAGAGGAGAGCAGTCCAGGCAGAGAGAATACTATTTGCAATGGCCCTAGAACAGAAAAGAATATTGCACATTAGAGGAACTGAAAAAAGGTCAGTGTGGCTGGAACATCTACTGCAAGAGGTGTGTGTGTGTGTGCGTGTGCGTGTGCGTGTGCGTGTGCGTGTGTGTGTGTGTGTGTGTGTGTGTGTGTGTGTGTGTGGTGTGGTGGGGGCTGTCTGAGATGAAACTAGGGAAGTTGCCAGAACACAGCCTGGAGATTGAGACGAGGAGCGAGTACTTTTATCTTCAGGAGAAGGGGGAATCATTGTAGAACTTTAAGCAGCAGGAGAGTGACATAATCTGATTATCTCTTTTCACTTTTCTCAGCCCTGGTCTCCTCATCAGTAACACAGGAATAATAATAGCACTTACCTTACAGGTTCTTTGCTGAGGGCTAAATGAGCTAAGACATGTAAAGTCCCCAAGCAGAGTATGTGGCACGTGGTGAGCAGTCAACAAATGATAGTACCTATCCCTCCCCACACTGCCCAACTCTTCTGCTATGGTTATCTCCTTTACCACAGTGGTTTAAACTTTGTTATAAAGAGCCTACAATGGGTAGGATGTGTGTATAATGTGTGTGTGTGTGTGTGTGTGCACATGCATGTGTGCACATGTACTAGCTTGAGTAGCAAGGTATATTACCACTTATTAAGACTATAATAATAATCATTAACATAAGTCACCTCGTAATGTCAGTATGAATAATGGCATTTTATAGGGCTGGCCCAAGCCTTCCTAATTTGTAATCAATTCAGTTAAGATGCTAGCGACTACTACTAAATGAAATCAGGGGTGAGAGATCTCTCTCACTGACACTTCATAGAAATCAACATAGTACATCTTTCCCTGCTTGGATGAGTGCCTTTTATCTAATGCTCCGTCCTCCATCCATGTCCAATTCTGCTTATAGACAACCCCATGTTGTCAGGCAGGGGACACTGCAATCCCAGATTAAATCAAAATAAACCAAAGGTTTTCACCTGGTGGGGTCACAGTTAAAGTGCTGCCTGGAACTGGAAAATCAAAGGCACAAAGGCTTCCTCAAAAGCACCGTGGTATTTCCTCTCCTTCGGGAGGAGGACTGTCACCAGCAAAATGGCAGCTTTATCCTTTGGGTATGAGGGCCAGGGTAGCCACAATCCAAGGTGTTTTGGAGCCTTTTTCTATTGTCCACTGTGGCAAGAAATGGCAAGGACTAGGGACCCTGACTAAGGGGCAGAAGGGCTAAGACTCCTCGTTATGAGAGGGAAGCGGAGTTATGAAGATGGAGTCCAGAAATAGCCTCTATTTACTGCTATTTCTAAAGTCAGCTTCTCGGGGGCTGGCGGGGAGCCCGGCCCATGCTTTAGTGGAGGGACAGCGGTGTCACTGCAGCCTTTGATGGTACCACTGTTACCTCTCAGCAGTGGTTTACCAAGGGCCGGGCAGTGAGAGCAGTCCACCCCAGGTGCGGAAAATAAAGAGGTGCATTGTGTGCAGAGAATTAAAAAAAATTAATAGAACCAACTAAAGTTGGTCTGCTCTTTATTATCACCATGCACTGACAATTCTAAACAATGTCCACTGAAGGACATCTGGGCTGATTCCAGTTTTCGGCGATTATGAATAAAGCTGCTATGAATATCCAACTACGAGTTTTAGTGTGACCGTAAGTTTTCATTTCTCTAGGATAAATGACCAAGACTGCAATTGCTGGTTTGTATGGTAATTGCATGCTTAGTTTTTTGAGAAACTGCCAAACTGTTTTCCAGAGCGGCTGTACCATTTCACATGCCCGCCAACAATGTATGAGTGATCTAGTTCCTCTATGTGGCCAGCCATTTTGCTTGAACTGTTTTAAAAGGTATATGGAGATACCTCAAAGTGATCTTAATTTGCACTTCCCTAGTGGCTAGTGATACTGAACATCTTCTCATGTACTTATCCTTTTCCAAAAAATGTCTGTGCATGTCTTTGGCCCATTGGACTGTTTGTTTTCTCAGGGTTGAGTTTTGAGAATTCTTTATGTGTCCTAGATATGAGTGCTTTGTCAGATATGAGGTTTGCAAATATTTTCTCCCATTTATTAGCTTGTCTTTTCATCCTCTTAACCAGGTCCTTAGCAGAACATTTAAAACTTTTTTTTTTATGAAGTCCAATCTATATATATATTTTATGGATAATGCTCTGGTGTCATGTCTAAGAGTCTTCACTAAGCTCTAGGGTCTGCAAATTTTCTCCTATGTTATCTTCAGAAAGTTTTATAGTTACATTTATGTCTACAATCCACTCTGAGTTAACTTTGGTACAAAGTTCGAGGTTTAGGTTGAGATTCTTTTTTTTTTTTTTTTTTTTTTTTGCTTATGGATATGCAATTGCTTCAGTACCGTTTGTTATAAAGACTGTCCTTCCTTTGTTGGATTACTTTTGCACCTCTGTCAAAAATCAGTTGGCCATACTTGTGTGGGTCAATTTCTGGATTCTCAATTTTGTTCCAATTACCTATGTGTCTGTCCCTTTGTCAATATCACGCAATCTTAATCACTGTAGCTATATAATAAGTTTTGAAATCAGGAAGAGCGATTTCTCCCATTTATTTTTATATCTCAAAATTCTTTTGGCCATTCTAGTTCTTTTGCCTTGCCATATAAATTTTAGAATAATTTTGTCTATATCTACCAAAAATCTTTCTGGCATTTTGATGGGAATTTTATTAAATTTGTACATCAATTTGGGAGGATTGGCATCTTTACTATATTGACTCATCTTCCAAACCCTGGATACAGTGTCTCTCTCTATTTAGATCTCCTTTGATTTGTTTTATTAGCATTGTGTAGTTTTCAGCATAAAAGTCCTATACATCTTTTGTTAAATCTTTGTTACACTTAGGTATTTCATGTTTCTGAGTGCTTGTAAGTGGTTTCATGTTTTGTAATTGTAGTTTCCACATGCATATTGCTATTTTTTTTTAATGCTGATCTTACATTCTGCAATCTTGCTGACCCACGTATTAGATGTAGGAGTTTTCTGGTTTTTTGTTTTGTTTTTGACTTATCAGGATTTCCTACATAGACAAATCATGTTATCTGCAAACAAAAACAATTTTATTTCTTCCTTTCCATCTTGTACGCCTTTTATTTACTTTCTTGCCTAATTGTCCTGCCTAAAACCTCTAGTGCTATATGGACTAGCAGTGCTGAGAGTGGACATCCTTGCCTTGTTTGTGATCTACGTAGGACAGCATTCATTCTTTGACAAGTAAGTGTATTGTTAGCTAGCTGAAGGGTATTTGTAGATGTACTTTATCAAGTTGAGAAAGTCCCCCCACCCCCATTCCTAGTTTTTTAAAGAGATTTTATCATAAATATGTGCTGACTTTTGTCAAGTGCTTTATCTGTATTGATTGACATAATCATGAGATTTCTCTTCTTTAGCCTTTTGATATGATAAATAACATTAATTGATTTTTGAATAACAAACTAACCTTGCATCTCTGGAATAAACCCCTCTTGGTCATGGTGTCAATTTTTTTTTAATATATTGCTGAATTCTATTTGCTAATACTTTGATCACGATTTTTACATCTATAATCATGAAGGATATTAATTTATAATTTTCTTGTATTGTCTTTGCCTGAAATTGTTTCAGGGTATTAAGGGCTTCATAAAATAAATGGAGATGTGTTCTTTCCACTTCTGCTTTTTGGAGAGACTGTTAAGAAATGGGGTTAATTCTCTTTAACCATTTGGTAAAATTCTCCAGTGAAACCAAATGGGCATGGAGGTTCTGGTTTTGGGGGTTGCTACTTTACAAGTTTAATTTTCTAAATAGTTTCAGGGTTATTCAAATTATCTATTTTATATCGGGTGAGTTGTGGTAGTGTTTTTTGAGAATCGGCCCATTTCATGTAACTTGTAATGAGTAGAATTGTTCGTAGTATTCCTTTGCTATTCTTTTGAAGTCTGTGGGGTTGGTAGTGACATTTTCTGTTTCATTCCTGATGTCTGTAATTTGTGTCTTCTCTCTTTTTTCTTTGGTAGTGTTGCTAGAGGTTTTTCAATTTTATATATTTTTTCAAATATTCAGCTTTCTGTTTCATTGATTTCTCTACTTTTCTTTCTGTTTTTAATCGTCAATATCTGCTCTTATCTGTATTATTTCCTGTTTTCTGCTTGCCTCGGTTTTATTTTGCTCTTCTTTTCTAGTTTCTTGAGGTAGGAGCTTAGATTATTAATTAGAGGCATTTCCTCTGTTCTAAAGTAGGCATTGGTGCTACAAATTTCCCTCTCACCACTGCTTTTGCGTCATCCCATTTTGATATGTTCAATTTTCATTTTGATATGTTTCATTTTCATTTTCACTCAGTTCAATGTATTTTTATTTCCCTTGAGACTTCATCTTTGAAACATGCGTTATTTTAGAATTTTTTTATTATTATTATCCTTTTTCCTGGTATTTTTTTCTGACTTCTTGATTTCTAGTTTGACTTTATTAATGTCAGAGAACACACTGTATTTCCTGTCTTTTAAATTTGTTAAGAATTTTTTTTTTTTGTATCCCAGAATATGGTCTATCTATATTGGTATATGTTCCATGGACACTTGAAAAGTATGTGTATCCTGTTGTTGGGTGGAATGTTCTATAAATGTTAATTAGATCCTGTCATTGGTGGTGTTGTGGAGCTCTATACCCTTGCTGATTTTCTGTCTAGTTCTATCAAATGATAGACGTATGTTAAAGACCCCAGCTATAATTGTGGCTTTGTCTATTTCTTCCTTTGGTTCTGTCAGATTTGCCTCTCATATTTTACAGTTCTGTTGTTGGTGTATACCCATTTAGGACTGCCAGGTCTTCTTGGCAGACTGACACTTTTGTCATTATCTAATGTACCTCTCTGTACCTAGTAATTTTCTTTGTTCTGAAGTCTACTTTGTCTGATATTAATATATCCATTCCTGCTTTCCTTGGATTAATGTTTCCATGGTATATCTTCTTTCATTCTTTCAACATACCTATATCTTTATATTTGAAGTGAGATTCTTGTAGACAGCACATAGACAGGTCATATTTTTTAATCATCTTGGCTGATCAGTATTTGGATTGCAGTATTTAGGCCATTTATATCCAGTGTACTTATTGACAAGTTAGGACTTAAGTGTATCATTTAATTTTTGTTTACTATTTGATCTCTCTCTTATTTGATTCTCTGTTGTTTCCTTTTTGCTGCCTTCCTATCTTTAATTGAATGTTTTTTGGAATTACATTTTACCTATACTGTTTTTAAGTGTATCTCTTTCTATAGTTTTTTCAGTGGTTGCTCTAGGTATTATATTTCATAATTTATCATAGTCTTCTCTGTCATCTTTTTATTAGGGTGAGTGAAGAGTAGAAACATTACCTCCCTTTATGCCCCCTTTACCCTCCACCATTTATAATATAACTATCTGAAATATTTCTCCTACGTAAGAGTTATGTTTGTAGAGAACCATAGTACTGCTTCCACCATCAGAAATGATTTAGAAAACTAAACAGGAGAAGGAAAATGTACTGTATTTTAATTATATTTTTACTCTTTCTCTTGGTTTTTCTTCCTTCCTGATATTCCATGTTGTCTTCTTTTAGGAAAGATTCCTTTAGCTATTATTATTTTAGGGTAGATCTGCTGGTGACAGATTCTCTTAGTTTTCTTCATCTGAGAATGTCTTAATTTATTCCTCATTCTTGATGGATATTTTTGCTACATGTAGTATTTGCAGTTGATAGTTCTCTTCTTTCAGGACTTGAAAAATCTTGTGCCACTTCCTTCTGGCTTCTATATTTTCTGATGAGAAATTCACTGTCATTCAAACTATTTTCACCTATAGGTAAGGTGTAATTTCTCTTTGACTAGTTTAAGACATTCTTTGTCCCTAGTTTTCAGACATTAACCATGATGTGTCTTGGTGTGGATTTCTATGAGTCTATCCTCTTTGAATCAGTTGGTGTATATCTCTTGACAAATCTGGGGAGTCTTCAGCCATTATTTCAAATATTTTTTAGTTTCACCCTCTTTTTTCTCTGTAGACAAGGCCTCTCTGTTGTGTAATTCCTCCTCCTTCCTTTCTTATGCCTTCCTTCCCTTTTATCCCCATTTCCTACACCATTTACGCCCCACACAGGCAACCATTCAAAACTACTAAATGTCTATTTATTGTGTTGCATGTGTTCTTCTAAACGGTAAATTATTGATGTATATCAAGGAGAGAAAAGGAGAGGAAGAAGGAGAGGGAGAGGGAAAGAGAATGAGAGAGAGAGAGAGAGAGAGAGAGTGTTATGGACTGAATCATGTCCCTCCAAAATTCATATGTTGAAGCCCTAATCCCCAATGTGAGTGTGTTTAGAGGGGGGCCTTTAGAGAGGTAATTAAGGTTAAATGAGGTCATAAATGTGGGACCCTAATCCAGTTGGACTGGTGCCCTTTGAAGAAGAAGAAGACACACCAGAGGTTGCCTTCTCTCTGTCTCTACAGGTACAGAGGAAAGGCCATGTGAAGACATAGCAAGAAGGCAGCTGACTATAAGCCAGGAAGAGAGCCCTCACAAGGAAGCAAATTTTCTTGCACTTTGACCATGGACTTCTAGCCTCCAGAACTGTGAGAAAATAAATGTCTGTTGTTTAAGCCACCCAGTCTGTGGTATTTTGTTGTGGAAGACTGAGCAGATTAACACAGATTTTGGTACCATGAAGTGGGGTACTACTTTAATAAAAACCTAAAAATGTGGAAGTGGATTTGGAACTAGATGAGGAGTAGAGGCTGGGAGAGTTTTCAGGCGCATGCTAGAAAAAGCCTATATTGCATTGAAGTGACTGTTGGTAGAAACATGGACACTAACGATGCTTCCGGTGAGGTCTCAAAGAGAAAAGAGGAACATGTCATTAGAAACTGGAGAACAGGTGATCCTTATTATAAAGTGGCAAAGAATTTGGCTGAATTTTGTTCTAGTGTTCTGTGGAAGGTAGAGCCCGTGAGCAACGAAATTAGATATTTAGCTGAGGAGATTTTTAAGCAAAGTGTTGAATGTGAAGCTCAGCTGCTTATAGTAAAATGCAAGAGGAGAGAGAGAAATCAAAAGAATCATTAAGCAAGATGAACCAGAACTTGAAGATTGGAAAAATTCTCGTTCTATCCATATTGCAAAAAATATAAAGCATCTTCCGGAGAGAACACCAAGGATGTGGCTAGAAAACCACTCCTTGAGGAGATTACTCATGATTTTAATTAGGTATCTCAGCAGAAGTCAGGAACAGAGATGGGATTATACAAGCACAGTCACTGTCAGCATGGACCAAGGGGAGCAGATAGAGGATGAAATAAAGGAAAGTTTTTGGAATCTACAAGGCAGGACAATAGAGTTACTTAGCTGCAAACATGCTTCATCCTTCAAGTAAAGGAAAGAATGACACCAAAGGTGATTAAGAGATCATCAGGGCTGCCATTCCCACCATTGGGTCTAGACCTAACCGGCTCTGGGGGCAAGGCTGTTGCCTCCTCAGTTTCAGTGGGCCAGGCTGCCTCTGACTAGTGCCTCAGGAGAAAGGCAACAGCAAAGGGCTGTGAGGGAGGGGGTGATACTGCCCAAAGCATCCAGCCAAAGATTATTCTCCAGCCTGAAAAATCTAATGAAACTTGCCTTGCTACGTTTTGCACTTTCTTGGGATCTATCATCCCTCTCTTCTTTCTGATTTCTCCCTTTTCAAAAGGGAACGTCTATCCTATGCTTGTCCTACTATTATACTTGGGAAGCAGATCATTTGTCTGGTTTCACAGCTGGAGAGGAATTTTGCCCTTTGGATGAATCATACCTTAAGTCTCATCCAAACCTAAATTAGGTGATATTTAGACGAGACTTTTGACTGGGCATAGGTTCTGGAGTGCATTAAGACATTTGGGGCTGTTGGGAAGGGATGAATGAATTTTGCATGTGAGAAAGACATGCATTTGGTGGGAGGCATAGGGAGGAATGTTATGGAATGCATTGAGTCCCTTAATATACATATGTTCAAGCCCTAACCCCCAAAGTACTTCCAAGTACTTTGAGGGAACTTTTAGGGAGGTATAAGGTTAATCTCCAAAATATTTGGAGAGAGAATTTTAGGGAGGTGTAAGGTTAAATGAGGTCATCACAGTAGAGCCTTAATCTGGTTGTATTGACGTCCTTATAAGTAGAGGAAGGGACGCATGAGCTCTTTCTGTCTCCACACAAGACCAGAGGAATGGCCAAATGAGGACACAGGGAGGAAGCAGCCATCTACAAGACAGGAAGAGAGCCCTTACCAGAAATCAAAATTTCTGGTATCTATATCATGAATCTCCAGCCTCCAGAACTGTGAGAAAGTAAATGTCTGTTATTTAAGCCACCCAGAATGTGTTATTGCTTTGTGGCAGACTAAGCTGACTAATATGCGCGCGCCTGGGCGCGCGCGCCTGGGCGCACGCGTGCGTGCACACACACACACACACACACACGCACACACACGGTATAGACTAATGATAACATATAGTTTTCATATGGCACTCTGATGTTAAGATCCAGGATTCCTTGCTTCTAAGTGTTGTCATCCACCACAGTTTACCTGTCCACCCTTCCAAGGATAAACTCTCACTTTGCTTCTATCTCCCCCCTCCACAAACAATACTTTGATGAATATTCTTGTGTCTGTCTGAGTAAATTTAGGGGGCTATATCCCAGGAGTGGGAAATCTGGCGCACAGGTAACGTGTATTCTTATTTCAAGTAAGAAGTGCCAATTTGCTGTGCAGGATGGCTACACCAGTTCACACTCCCACCAGTAGTGCATGAGGGCACCTGTTCTCTGTGCTTGTACTCAGAAAGGAGGAGCAATGGGGAAGCTTAGGGGATGCCCCAACTGGAGACCTGTAACAGAATGCACCCTGAGCTGGTCTCATTTCTCTCTTAAACAACCTCTGCCTGACTCACCTAGCAGCTCTATCTTACCACCATCAAGATCTGATTAAGAGCTTTGCCTCGTTATTGCTGCTCTGCCCACCCCCATGACCCATCCCTGATCTCTGGGGGTTAAATAGAATTTTATCTGAAGGTCTCTGTATGTATTTGGGCATTTTCAGTGAAGCCAAACCCTTGGCACAGACAGCAGCCAACTGATTCACATACAGCAAGTGGTACTCACAGACCAATGTGGGTAGGACCTGAGCACATGTGACTCTCCAGGCTGGGAGGGACCTTCGAAGGCATCTATCATCCCTTTGCCAACCACTGCTTAAGTGCTTTCTATAATATCACTTCCAAGTGTTCAATTAGGCCTTCCGTGAACAACTTAGTCACAGAGCTCTCACTATTTCTCTAGACAAACCATTCCTTCTATAGGCAGCTCCAACAATTTGAAAACCCTAGGGTCACAGAGAACACAGATCAGATGCTCCTTGTCCCCGCCCCAAATTCATTCTCCTCCCCCTCCATAATAATAGAACCTCTGATTTTCATCTGGGCATGTGACACCTGGACTAAGGGCTGTATTTCCCTCTCTCCTTTGCAGCTGTTTGTGGCCACGTGGCAATGTTCTGGCCAGTGGGATGAAAACACATGTGAGGGGGAGAAGAAGATGGCGGAAGAGTAAGACGCGGAGATCACCTTCCTTCCCACAGATACATTAGAAATACATCTACACGTGGAACTGCTCCTACAGAACACCCACTGAACGCTGGCAGAAAACGTCAGACCTCCCAAAAGGCAAGAAACTCCCCACGTACTTGGGTAGGGCAAAAGAAAAAAGAAATAACAGAGACAAAAGAATAGGGACGGGACCTGCACCTGTGGGAGGGAGCCGTGAAGGAGGAAAGGTTTCCACGCACTAGGAAGCCCCTTCGCAGGCAGAGACTGCGGGTGGCAGAGGGGGGAAGCTTCGGAGCCAAGGAGGAGAGCACAGCCACAGGGGTGCGGAGGGCAAAGCGGAGAGACTCCCGCACAGAGGCCCGGCGCCGAGCAGCACTCACCAGCCCGAGAGGCTTGTCTGCTCACCCGCTGGGGCGGGCGGGGGCTGGGAGCTGAGGCTCGGGCTTCGGTCTGATCACAGGGAGAGGACTGGGGTTGGCGGCGTGAACACAGCCTGAAGGGGTTAGCGCACCACAGCTAGCCGGGAGGGAGTCCGGGGAAAGGTCTGGAGCTGCCGAACAGGCAAGAGACTTTTTCTTGCCTCTTTGTTTCGCGGCGCGCAAGGAGAGGGGATTCAGAGCGCCACCTAAACGAACTACAGAGACGGGCATGAGATGCTAAGGCTGCTGCTGCCGCCACCAAGAAGCCTGTGTGCGAGCACAGGTCACTATCCACACTGCCCCTCCCAGGAGCAGGTTCAGCCCTCCACGGCCAGGCTCCCATGATCCGGGGACAACTTCCCCGGGAGAAGGCACGGCGTGCCTCAGGCTGGTGCAACGTCACACCGGCCTCTGCCGCCGCAGGCTCACCCCTTATCCGTATCCCTCCCTCCCCCTGGCCTGAGTGAGCCAGAGCCCCCAAATCAGCTGCTCCTTTAACCCCGTTCTGTCTGGGCGGGGAACAGACGCCCTCAGGCGACCTACACGCAGAGGCAGGTCCAAATCCAAAGCTGAACCCTGGGAGCTGTGCGAACAAAGAAGAGAATGGGAAATCTCTCCCAGCAGCCTCAGAAGCAGCGGATTAAAACTCCACAAACAACTTGATGTGCCTGCATCTGTTGAATACCTGAATAGACAACGAATCATCCCAAATTTAGGAGGTGGACTTTGGGAGCAGGATATATTAATATTTCCCCTTTTCCTTTTTTTGTGAGTGTATATGTATATGCTTCTGGGTGAGATTTTGTCTGTATAGCTTTGCTTTATAATAGCTTTATTTTACTTCACTATATTTTATCCTCTTTCTTTCTTTCTATTTTTTCTCCCTTTTACTCTGAGCCGTGTGGATGAAAGGCTCTTGGTGCTCCAGCCAGGCATCAGGGCTGTGCCTCTGAGGTGGGAGAGCCAACTTCAGGACACTGGTCCACAAGAGACCTCCCAGCTCCACGTAATACCAAACGGTGAAAATCTCTCAGAGATCTCCATCGCAACATCAAGACCCAGCTTCACTCAACGACCAGCAAGCTACAGTGCTGGACACCCTATGCCAAACAACTAGCAAGACAGGAACACAGCCCCATCCATTAGCAGAGAGGCTGCCTAAAATCATAATAAGGCTACAGACACCCCAAAATACACCACCAGACGTGGAAGTGCCCACCAGAAAGACAAGACCCAGCCTCATCCACCAGAACACAGGCACTACTTCCCTCCACCAGGAAGCCTACACAACCCACTGAACCAACCTTAGCCACTGAGGCTAGATACCAAAAACAACGGGAACTACGAACTTGCAGCCTGTGAAAAGGAGACCCCAAACACAGTAAGATAAGCAAAATGAGATGACAGAAAAACACACAGCAGATGAAGGAGCAGGGTCAAAACACACCAGACCTAACAAATGAAGAGGAAATAGGTAGTCTACCTGAAAAAGAATTCAGAATAATGATAGTAAGGATGATCCAAAATCTTGGAAATAGAATACACAAAATGCAAGAAACATTTAACAAGGACATAGAAGAACTAAAGAGGAACCAGGCAACGATGAAAAACACAATAAATGAAATTAAAAATACTCTGGAAGGGATCAATAGCAGAATAACTGAGACAGAAGAACGGATAAGTGACCTGGAAGATAAAATGGTGGAAATAACTACTGCAGAGCAGGATAAAGAAAAAAGAATGAAAAGAACTAAGGACAGTCTCAGAGACCTCTGGGACAACATTAAACACACCAACATTCGAATTATAGGGGTCCCAGAAGAAGAAGAGAAAAAGAAAGGGACTGAGAAAATATTTGAAGAGATTATAGTTGAACACTTCCCTAATATGGGAAAGGAAATAGTTAATCAAGTCCTGGAAGCACAGAGAGTCCCATACAGGATAAATCCAAGGAGAAACACGCCAAGACACATATTAATCAAACTGTCAAAAATTCAATATAAAGAAAACATATTAAAAGCAACAAGGGAAAAACAACAAATAACACACAAGGGAATCCCCATAAGGTTAACAGCTGACCTTTCAGCAGAAACTCTGCAAGCCAGAAGGGAGTGGCAGGATATACTTAAAGCGATGAAGGAGAAAAACCTACAACCAAGATTAATCTACCCAGCAAGGATCTCATTCAGATTTGATGGAGAAATTAAAACCTTTACAGACAAGCAAAAGCTGAGAGAGTTCAGCACCACCAAACCAGCTTTACAACAAATGCTAAAGGAACTTCTCTAGGCAAGAAACACAAGAGAAGGAAAACACCTACAATAACAAACCCAAAACATTTAAGAAAATGGGAATAGGAACATACATATCGATAATTACCTTAAATGTAAATGGAATAAATGCTCCCACCAAAAGACACAGACTGGTTGAATGGATACAAAAACAAGACCCATATATATGCTGTCTACAAGAGACCCACTTCAGACCTAGAGACACATACAGACTGAAAGTGAGGGGATGGAAAAAGATATTCCATGCAAATGGAAATCAAAAGAAAGCTGGAGTAACAATTCTCATGTCAGACAAAAGAGACTTTTAAATAAAGACTATTACAAGAGAGAAAGAAGGACACTATATAATGATCAAGGGATTGATCCAAGAGGAAGGTATAAAAATTGTAAATATTTATGCACCCAACATAGGAGCACCTCAATACATAAGGCAAATACTAACAGCCATAAAAAGGGAAATCAACAGCAACACAATCATAGTAGGGGGCTTTAACACCCCACTTTCACCAATGGACAGATCATCCAAAATGAAAATAAATAAGGAAACACAAGCTTTAAATGATACATTAAAAAAATGGACTTCATTGATATTTAGAGGACATTTCACCCAAAAACAACAGAATACACATTTTTCTCAAGTGCTCATGGAACATTCTCCAGGATAGATCTTATCTTGGGTCACAAATCAAGCCTTGGTAAATTTAAGAAAATTGAAATTGCATCAAGTATCTTTTCCAAACACAATACTATGAGACTAGATATCAATTACAGGAAAAGATCTGTAAAAAATACAAACACATGGAAGCTACACAATACACTACTTAATAACGAAGTGATCACTGAAGAAATCAAAGGGGAAATCAAAGAATACCTAGAGATAAATGACAATGGAGACACGACGACCCAAAACCTATGGGACGCAGCAAAAGCAGTGCTAAGAGGGAAGTTTATAGCAATACAAGCCTACCTCAAGAAACAGGAAACATCTCGAATAAACAACCTAACCTTGCACCTAAAGCAATTAGAGAAAGAAGAACAAAAAAACCCCAAAGCTAGCAGAAGGAAAGAAATCATAAAGATCAGATCAGAAATAAATGAAAAAGAAATGAAGGAAACAATAGCAAAAATCAATGAAACTAAAACCTGGTTCTTTGAGAAGATAAACAAAATTGATAAACCATTAGCCAGACTCATCAAGAGAAAAAGGGAGAAGACTCAAATCAATAGAATTAGAAATGAAAAAGGAGAAGTAACCACTGACACTGCAGAAATACAAATGATCATGAGAGATTACTACAAGCAACTCCATGCCAATAAAATGGACAACCTGGAAGAAATGGACAAATTCTTAGAAATGCACAACCTGCCGAGACTGAACCAGGAAGAAATAGAAAATATGAACAGACCAATCACAAGCACTGAAATTGAAACTGTGATTAAAAACCTTCCAACAAACAAAAGCCCAGGACCAGATGGCTTCACAGGCGAATTCTATGAAACATTTAGAGAAGAGCTAACACCTATCCTTCTCAAATTCTTCCAAAATATACCAGGGTGAAGACCTCTCCCAAACTCATTCTATGAGGCCACCATCACCCTGATACCAAAACCAGACAAAGATGTCACAAAGAAAGAAAACTACAGGCCAATATCACTGATGAACATAGATGCAAAAATCCTCAACAAAATACTAGCAAACAGAATCCAACAGCACATTAAAAGGATCATACACCATGATCAAGTGGGGTTTATCCCAGGAATGCAAGGATTCTTCAATATACACAAATCAATCAACATGATACATCATATTAACAAATTGAAGGAGAAAAACCATATGATCATCTCAATAGATGCAGAGAAAGCTTTCGACAAAATTCAACACCCATTTATGATAAAAGCCCTGCAGAAAGTAGGCATGGAGGGAACTTTCCTCAAGATAATAAAGGCCATATATGACAAACCCACAGCCAATATTGTCCTCAATGGTGAAAAACTGAAACCATTTCCACTAAGATCAGGAACAAGACAAGGTTGCCCACGCTCACCACTATTATTCAAAATAGTTTTGGAAGTGTTAGCCAGAGCAATCAGAGAAGAAAAAGAAATAAAAGGAATCCAAATCGGAAAAGAAGAAGTAAAGCTGTCACTGTTTGCAGATGACATGATACTATACATAGAGAATCCTAAAGATGCTACCAGAAAACTACTAGAGCTAATCAATGAATTTGGTAAAGTAGCAGGATACAAAATTAATGCACAGAAATCTCTTGCATTTCTATGCACTAATGACGAAAAATCTGAAAGTGAAATAAAGAAAATACTCCCGTTTACCATTGCAACAAAAAGAATAAAATATCTAGGAATAAACCTACCTAAGGTGACAAAAGACCTGTACGCAGAAAATTATAGGACACTGATGAAAGAAATTAAAGATGATACAAATAGATGGAGAGATATACCATGTTCTTGGATTGGAAGAATCAACATTGTGAAAATGACTCTGCTACCCAAAGCAATCTACAGATTCAATGCAATCCCTATCAAACTACCACTGGCATTTTTCACAGAACTAGAACAAAAAATTTCACAATTTGTATGGAAACACAAAAGACCCCGAATAGCCAAAGCAATCTTGAGAACAAAAAATGGAGCTGGAGGAATCAGGCTCCCTGACTTCAGACTATATTACAAAGCTACAGTAATCAAGACAGTTTGGTACTGGCACAAAAACAGAAATATAGATCAATGGAACAGGATAGAAAGCCCAGAGATAAACCCACACACATATGGTCACCTTATCTTTGATAAAGGAGGCAAGCATATACAGTGGAGAAAAGATGGCCTCTTCAATAAGTGGTGCTGGGAAAATTGGACAGATACATGTAAAAGTATGAAATTAGAACACTCCCTGACACCATACACAAAAATAAACTCAAAATGAATTAAAGACCTAAGTGTAAGGCCAGACACTATCAAACTCTTAGAGGAAAACATAGGCAGAACACTCTATGACATAAATCACAGCAAGATTCTTTTTGACCCAGCTCCTAGAGAAATGGAAATAAAAACACAAATAAACAAATGGGACCTAATGAAACTTAAAAGCTTTTGCACAGCAAAGGAAACCATAAACAAGACCAAAAGACAACCCTCAGAATGGGAGAAAATATTTGCAGATGAAGCAACTGACAAAGGATTAATCTCCAAGATTTACAAGCAGCTCATGCAGCTCAATAACAAAAAAACAAACAACCCAATCCAAAAATGGGCAGAAGACCTAAATAGACATTTCTCCAAAGAAGATATACAGATTGCCAACAGACACATGAAAGAATGCTCAACATCATTAATCATTAGAGAAATGCAAATCAAAACTACAATGAGATATCATCTCACACCGGTCAGAATGGCCATCATCAAAAAATCTAGAAACAATAAATGCTGGAGAAGGTGTGGAGGAAAGGGAACCCTCTTGCACTGTTGGTGGGAATGTAAATTGAAACAACCACTATGGAGGTTCCTTAAAAAACTACAAATAAAACTACCATACGACCCAGCAATCCCACTACTGGGCATATACCCTGAGAAAACCATAGTTCAAAAAGAGTCATGTACCAAATTGTTCATTGCAGCTCTATTTACAATAGCCAGGACATGGAAGCAACCTAAGTGTCCATCATCGGATGAATGGATAAAGAAGATGTGGCACATATGTACAATGGAATATTAGCCATAAAAAGAAATGAAATGGAGGTATTTGTAATGAGGTGGATGGAGTTAGAGTCTGTCGTACAGAGTGAAGTAAGTCAGAAAGAGAAAAAGAAATACAGTATGCTAACACATATATATGGAATCTAAGGGGGAAAAAAAGGCCATGAATAACCTAGTGTCAAGACGGGAATAAAGACACAGACCTACTAGAGAATGGACTTGAGAATATGGGGAGGAGGAAGGGTGAGATGTGACAGGGTGAGAGAGTGTCATGGACATATATACACTACCAAATGTAAAATAGATAGCTAGTGGGAAGCAGCCGCATAGCACAGGGAGATCAGCTTGGTGCTTTGTGACCACGTAGAGGGGTGGGATGGGGAGGGTGGGAGGGAGGGAGATGCAAGAGGGAAGAGATATGGGAACATATGTATATGTATAACTGATTCACTTTGTTATAAAGCAGAAACTAACACACCATTGTAAAGCAATTATACTTCAATAAAGATGTTTAAAAAAAAAAAAACACATGTGATATGTGCAACGTCTAGGCTGTGACCCTAAAGGGAAGGAGTGTGCCATTCACTTCTCCTTTGCCCTCTTCCCACTGCCTAACATGTATACACAACATCAAGCCATCTTCAACCCTGTAGATGAAGGCTACACCCTGCACATGGTGAAGCAACAATATAAAAAGAGCCTGAGTCCCCAACACGGAATAACCACACAAACCACAGGTCGCTTGTTCCCAGACTGATAATGTGAGAGAGAAATGAACTTCTGTCTTGTTTTAACCACTGTTAATTTGGAACCAAGTTGGATTAGCTTTACCAATAAACATCCCAGTTAACTGGCTACTGTATTTACTTGAATCTAAAATGCCATTGGACATAGGGTACACATTATCTTATGGGCTACTAAGAGAAAAATGCTACCTGTTATATTATGACAAAATGTTTTCTTTTAATTTAAATGTTCATTTAATAGTTGTTGAAAGAGCTCTGGTAGACTGATTTAAGACACTATTTTAATCAGACTTTTCTAGTCTGAGTCATTTCTCATACACAATAACTTTTTATTTCAAGGGAAAACCATGATGAAATATTTTTGAAGATACTTTAAGTGGCAATTAAAGTCAACACATACAGTGATAATCATGCACATAATTCAATTGAAGGGATGATAATATGAACAGCCATGGCCAAGTTCGCATGTGCTCATGCATGAACAATAACACAATTCCCTCTTGGCCAATGGCAGTTGTAAGGTAGAATTGTATTTAAGACACATCCTGACTTTAGATTTTTAAAATATAAAATATGTGTGTATTAAATGGTGAAATCTGGTCCTTTAAAACCAAATTTGGGGAATAACCTTCACTTCCACTCTAGTCAAAATAGAGTAACGGGGACCAGATTTACCCACCTGTGCAAAATAACTAAAAGCAAAACAAACAAAAACACCAAGACAAAATATATGAAAAAAACGGTGCTCAAATCATTGGACTTCAGGCAAGTAAGGTCAGTGATCTCTGAGAGATGGAAAAGCTTAGATGAGCCTGAAGATTGCCCCATCCTACTGCCTAGAGAAATATTCTAGACTGCAAGACAGGGACGGGGAACTCAGACAGAGGCTGGTCATCTCCCTCAATTGAGGAAATGGAACTATGAGTCTGGAGAAGCCAAGGAACCTGGAGTTCACAGGAAAGAGTTTTGGAGAGAGGAGACCTGTGTAGAGAGAGAATGCTTACAATTTTCAGAGGCTCCCCCTCAAGTACTCACTGAAATATTGATCAGCACATGTGTGTAAGGAAACTAACTACCTGAAGCCAAGGAAAGAACCACCTCAAAGGATTAGAGGAAACAGTGATCAGAGCCCACAACGGGCTGAGAATAGTTTTGCTTTCACTTTATAGGAAAATAAAGCAAAAATAACCAAAAAATGAAAAAAAAAACACAAAAAGAACCCACCACCAATTTGCTTATGACCTATAATGAAACTGTAAGCAACTTTCAAGCAAGGAACAGATTGATTAACAGATCAACTATAACATGAACTCTTGCTTTCAATATTCATTGCACAATTGTCATTCTTCTCCTCCCCTTCCACTTCATGTTGTTTTAGTTTGTTATTTTGTTACCCATGGTTTTACCTCATGTTATTTCATTTTTTATTTTTTTATGTCCAGTTTTTTCTGTGTCACTTCATGATGGTCATAGTCATACTTTGTATTGGTAGGACTATGTTTAGATACAACTCAGGTTCTTCTGAGTCTGCCTGTGTCTCTTAATATCACTGTTCATTATCTGTGGTTATTGCAGCAGCTATGTGAACTAACTTTGCCAGGTACATTCAAAAGCTATGGCACAGGAATAATTTTCCAAAAATGAAGTTCATTAAATACTGTATTAGTGTCTAAAGAGACTTCTTCAGAATCACTCTCCATGGAAATCTTGTCTAACCTGAGGGTCTCCAGTGTCCTCATTAAACTTAAGTTTGAAAATGAACAAGTGATATGGCCCCAAGGTGGCTTCCAGAATAAAGGATTATAGGTTATAAATGTGTGAAATCAAATGACCTTTGCAATGCTACTGACATGTATACCTCCATCATCTGGACCTTAAAAATAATAGACAAATGAATGGAATTATGCTTGGAATTTCTTACCCTCCCAAATCTGTAGCATCTCAGTTCCACAAAAAGGAAGTGCTGACTTTCTGATAGTTCCTACTGTACCATCAAAGAATAGGAAGCTCTTTGACAGGGTGGTCTTTTCCCCTTTATATTGAAGAGGCTCATCTATTAAAGCTGTCTCCTTAAATTAGGGGCCTGTCCTTGCATCTTTGCAGGGATAATCATTTGTGATATTTAGAGACAATGAAGTTAGGAGCCTCCTTACAATCTGAGCATTAGTGAATTCTTCTGGGTAGGTGAGAAAATGAAGGAAATGAGGTTGCTGGTCCAGGCTGTGGGTTGTCCCTATGTAAGCCGAAGAGGTTGGAACTCAAATCCTAGATCCGCTCTTATTCTGATGGTCTACCTCTGTCTCAGTCCTTAGCCTAATGGACAAAGAGCAGGACAGAGATTTCTTCCAGGACCATAAAAAGCTAGCTTCCCTGGTGCCACATTCCACCTGAGCCCACTTATCTCAGTGTCCCAACAAAGAATCCCTCAGGAATTGGACACTGCTGAGAGGAACAGGAAAAGGACAGACACCTCCCAGAGGTGTGGTTTGGGTTAAGATGGGAGTAGGAGAGAGGCACAGGATAGCAAGGATGCTATCCTGTGGTAGGCTCAAAGAATCGCAAGGGACATCATACAAAACTCCCAGCCGGAGGACACCTCTGCTGTAAATTCCCTTCAATCCAACCAGCAGTTACCCAGCACCTCCTCTGTGCCATTTTAGACACCGGGACAAAATAATAAATAAGGTCACGGCTCCCATTATTAAGGGGTGCACCTCTCTAGAACCCAGAGCTGGGCAACTGGTTCTTGCCTGAACCTCAAATCGTCTTTTCACTTCCTAAGAGGCAAAAGCCTAAAATTAAGCCAGTTCCCCCACCTCCCGCCTGACTTGCAGTTGGTGTGTGGCTTCAGGACTAGCAGTGGTGGGGGTGGGAGGAACAGGGCAGAGGCAACTGGGACGAGGTGACATGATTTCATTGACCACATTTCTCTGTTTGTGGGCGTACCCACGTGACCACATCCCCCTAGATAATGTTGAACATTTCCAAGCTGCGCTCATTTGCTGAGCAAGACTGCACCAAGAGTGAGCTTCTGTAGCTGCAGCAGTCCCCTGCTGGCACGCTGCCCCCCCCCCACCGCCACACATACACACACACACACACACACACACACACACACACACTGCCTTGCACCCTTGAAACAGGGGCATCATCCAGAGCCCAGCCCAGTGTCGAGAGTCTGTGAACTACACAGCTAGGGGGCCTGCTCACTCTTCAGATGAAAAGATGGTTGGGTTGTGGGGCTTTGGCACTGGCTAAAGAAGCTGGTCTGCGGGGTGGGATGGGGAGTCAAGAGAGAAAGAAATAGCTCCAAGTGTGAGAAAACACTTGTAAGGATGAGTTCTGTTTGTGCGTGTGGGTCCTGCTGTACTTGCAAGGCTTTGGGGAAGCCGTGTTGGACTCCAGATGGGAAAAGTGCTGTGGACTGGGAGTCCAGAAGCCTGGGGTTGCTCCCCAACCCAGCCTCAACCTTGCAGCTTAACCTTGAGCAAGAAGGCTTTATTAACCTCTCCAAACCTTAGTTTTCCCATTTGCAAGAACCAGGCTCAGACTCTTGTCTTTTCCAGCTAGTAATGCACCTGAGGGCACCCAAGCAATGTGCACCTGTGCCAAGGGCTGTGGAATTGAGGCACGGTGACAGAGCCCATCCCATAGGGGCGAAGGCCGTCTCCAGAATGGGAATGGAGTATGTGGGGGCGGGGCTGGGACGTTCAGCCCCGCGGCACCCTTGTGCGGATCCAGCTGCAGCTGTGCACACAGTTGGGGTCCGCGGGTCCTCCCACTCCCAGGGCTGCTGCCTCCTTCCAACTGGGCCAGCGTCCTTTTGGCATTCCTGCGCCCTAGCTATGGCAGAGGGACCCCACTTTGCTAGATATAGCTCCCCAGAATGCCTAGGCTCCTCCCTGGCCACCTTCTCCCCAAGATGCGCCTGCTCTGGGATCACTGTTGGAAAGGGAGGGGGAGGGGAAGAGAGCGCAAGAACAGACAGGCAGGAAAAGGGTGTCTATATGTGTGGTGAGGGGGTGGGGGGAGAATACAGCGGGGAATTCTCAGGCGTCCAGCCCGTGCCAAAGACATGATCTGAAACCCCAAGCTTCCACTCTCAATTCACGAGGGGCCCCCACCACTGTCCTTGAGGCAACAGCTGAGAGACCACGCCCCACCTGGAAAAGGGGTGGGTAAACAAGAGGCTCACCCTCCTGGAGCCCAGAGGCCATAATCCTCCAACCTAAACCTGAGAGTGCTTTTGAGACACACAGGTTTCATCCCACATTGAGAAAGGAGTGGAGGAGGGAGGGAAAGGCAAGGTGAAGTGGGGTGGAGAGGGCATAGGATGGTCCCCATTAAGTCCAAATCCTTATCTGGCAGCTCCCTCTGACAACAGTGGCAGCTGCACCAACCATCTGAATGACGGAGAAGCCTGGAAGGGGAGGGAAGCACCCTGAGGACTTTATGCTTCCAACGCAAGGTACCCTGGGGAAGAGTGGAGCCAGGGAAGGGCATAAGCCCCCAGCTCTTCCCACCTTTTGAATCCTAGACTGTGGTCCTTTGCCTTCATTGGGCAAGGACAGGGTAGTGCACCTATCTTTAAAGCAACTAGCTTTTGCTACCCCTGCTAGCAATGCACTTTCAACTGCCCTTACTTGCAAGTGGTAATAATTTCCCTTTTACAGTATCTACCACCTCCAGTTCCCATCGACAAGTAACTATCAGGACTCCAACCCTTTGCAGGACCTGAGATGGGTTTCAAAGAAGAAATGACCCTCAGTGAGGTTGTCTGGTAGGGCAGAGAGGCAACCATTACAGCGATTGAGCCACTCCCCCTTTCAGTGTCTTCTCGTGTATATGGTGGAGTTTAGGTTAGCCAGAAGCTGTAGGGCTCAGTTTTCATAAGAGATACACACACACTCATGAACTGACAACTCATGGTACAGTCAGAAGCTAAATAAGGTATCAGCCATAACTTCTCACTATGTCACTTAATTTACTACTTTTTCACTTGATTCTCCTTCCCCCAGACATTAAAATGGAAATCAGTGTACAGCAGCCAACAGTCCTGATTGGGGATGGGGGGAAGTAATCTGCTAAAGAAAGATATCTAGACTCAGGCAGAGAAACAGTTTTACAGATTGTTATGGGAGAATAAAGAGGTGACAGTGATCTTCAATGTGTGGTTTTCAAAGATGGTGCCTAAGCATGTCCAGACCTGAAATGCAACCCTTCCTTTCTAGTGGCTCTAAGTGGAGAGGAGCTCAGCATTACACTAAGGAAGTGTGCTGGTGCCTGCCCCTCCTTAGTAGCACAGCTTCAGATAGCAGTGAGGTACCTTAAAGTTAGCCCAGGAACTATAGCCCTATAAAATTTGCCTGGGGACTTAGTGCTTCAGTGTGAGGCTGCTTTAAGGGCAGTGGTGTTATTTTGTTTTTGTTTTAATATCATCTTTGTTTAAAAAACTTTTTAGACACAAGTTAGATGGAAGACATTTTCATTGCCACCTATGCTAAAGTAAAATTAAAACACACAAACACACAACAACTACCAACTACTCTTACAAACATATACAAAAGAGAAAGTTTTAAGCCATGGAGTCTCAATTTCTGTTTTTAGGTTTTATTCACATCTATTGAAGTCAAATCCATAAGCAGTAAGGAATATATTTTTCCTTGGGGAAGAGTCAGAGGGAATGGAGGAGGGGTATGACAGGAGGGAGCAAAGACGAGAGCAAATACTCAGAGGCAGCAGTAAGTGATCAATTTGTGTTGGTTTTACCAAGTTTCTGGAAACTCTTCAGATGCTGGATTTCAGGAATGAGAAAAGAACAAGCTAATCATACACTTGAACATGTGACACCAGCAGATGGGACTTAGGCTTTCACAAATGCACCTGAGGCAGGCTACTGAAGCAAGGAGGCTGAAGGCCTTATATGTATCTGTAGCTAAATCCCTCCTCTCTGTACACAACTCACACACACACTTAAGTTTGATGAATCTTTGTTGAATTCACTTGAAATCAAGGAATAAGTACCTAAAATTGACATAGGAATGATTCCATATTCCCTGTCCCTCTGAATCTCTGCTTAGATCATAAATAAGACTAAACAGAGGAAATGGGACAGGGCATTGTACAGAATTAACTAAACTCACTAACTGGCTTATTTAAAGCTTCATTTTACATGTCCTCTGTTATTCGGAAACACATCTGTACTTTTAATGAATGACTTGTATGGCTAATTGTGAAAGCCCTTTCTGATGCAAATAATTGTTCATTCAAGTGATTTGATAGTGGGAAGAACAAGACTCCAGGTTTATTTTCCTTCTGTGGGCTCCACAATTACATTAATAAAATTTCAGTTTTGGAGGGCAAAGCTGGGAGTTGGGGTGGATAGCTGAGTCGGGACAATTTTAAAGGTTCTTTGAAAAGGAGTTTGCCAAAGCATACTACTTGCCTTGTTTTCCAAGGCCAGCTCAACAGCAACTCTCTGATACAGATGACTACCTCACGCTGAATATTTAATCCATGACCAACTGGCAGTGGAAATTGATATTTCATTCTCTGTTGCAAGCAGTACATCACTTAGAAATGTAAAACATGTCTCCCATCTTCCTAGTTCGACTCAGCCTTTTAAACTGGAAAATAAGGGGACTAAATAAAACTGTTTAAAGCCTTTGTCAGCTATGACATTCTACGATTCTATGCTTCTGTGAAACTCTAAGATATATCTCCAACTACACAGGTCACTTTAATGAAGCCAGAAAAAGATCTGGAAGGGCGATTGATGTTTTATAAAGAATTATTTGGCCTTTTGGGGGAGGAGCATACAGAGGGTCTGCAACACATCTCTGCATCTTTTGCCTGTCACACTCCACCAGGATACATGGCTCATTTTAAAACCACAGCTATGCAAACTAAAGAATATCACTTGCCATCTAGTTCTTTTTTTAATATCCTTATTGGAGTATAATTGCTTTACAACGTCGTGTTAGTTTCTGCTCTACAACAAAGTGAATCAGCTATGTGTATACATATATCTCCATACCCCCTCCTTCTTGAGACTCCCTCCCACCCTCCCTTTCCGACCCCTCTAGGTCTTCACAAAGCACTGAGCTGATCTCCCTGTGCGATGCAGCAGCTTCCCACTAGCCATCCATTTTACATTTGGTAGTATATATATGTCAATGCTACTCTCTCACTTCGTCCAAGATTCCCATTCCCCCACTGAGTCCTCAAGTCTATTTTCTACGTCTGCGTCTTTATTCCTGCCCTGCCACTAGGTTCATCAGTATTGGTTTATTTAGATTCCATTTATGTTCGTTAGCATCCAGTATTTGTTTTACTCATTCTGACTTACGTCACTCTGTATGACAGACTCTAGGTCCATCCTCATTACAAAAGACTCAATTTAGTTCCTTTTTAAGGCTGAGTAATATTCCATTGTATATATGTGCCCCATCTTCTTTATCCATTCATCTGTCGATAGACACTTAGGTTGCTTCCATGTCCTAGCTATTGTAAACAGTTCTTCAATGAACATTGTGGTACATATCTCTTTTGGAATTATGGTTTTCTCAGGGTATATGCCCAGTGGTGGGATTGCTGGGTCACATGGTAGTTCTATTTTTAGTTTTTTAAGGAACCTCCATACTGTTCTCCATAGTGGCTGTATCAATTTACATTCCCACCAACAGTGCAAGAGGGTTCCCTTTTCTCCACACCCTCTCCAGCATTTGTTGTTTGTAGATTTTTTGATGCTGGCCATTCTGACAGATGTGAGGTGATACCTCATTGTGATTTTGATTTGTATTTCTCTAATGATTAGTTATGTTGAGCATCTTTTCATGCGTTTGTTGGCAATCTGTATATCTACTTCGGAGAAATGTCTATTTAGGTATTCCACCCATTTTTGGATTGGGTTGTTTGTTTTTCTGATATTGAGCTGCATGAGCTGCTTGTAAATTTTGGAGATTAATCCTTTGCCAGTTGCTTCGATTGCAAATATTTCCCCCATTATAAGAGTTGTCTTTTGGTCTTGTTTATGGTTTCCTTTGCTGTGCAAAAGATTTTAAGTTTCACTAGGTCCCATTTGTTTATTTTTGATTTTATTTCCATTTCTCTAGGAGGTGGGTCAAAAAGGATCTTGCTGTGATTTATGTCATAGAGTGTTCTGCCTATGTTTTCCTCTAAGAGATTTATAGTGTCTGGCCTTACATTTAGGTCATTGACCCATTTGGAGTTTCTCTTTGTATGTGGTGTTAGAAAGTGTTCTAATTTCATTCTTTTACATGAAGCTGTCCAGGTTTCCCAGCACCACTTATTGAAGAGGCTATCTTTTCTCCGTTGTATATGCTTGCCTCCTTTGTCAAAGATAAGTTGACCATATGTGCGTGGGTTTATCTCTGGGCTTTCTATCCTGTTCCATTGATCTGTATTTCTGTTTTTGTGCCAGTACCATACTGTCCTGATTACTGTATATTTGTAGTATAGTCTGATATCAGGGAGTCTGATTCGTCCATTTTTCTTTCTCAAGATTGCTTTGGCTATTTGGGGGCTTTTGTGTTTCCATACAAATTATAAAATTTTTTGTTCTACTTCTGTGAAAAATGCCATTGGTAGCTTGACAGGGATTGCACTGAATCTGTAGATTGCTTTAGGTGGTATAGTCATTTTCACAATGTTGATTCTTCCAATCCAAGAACGTGGTGTATCTCTCCATCTGTTTATATCGTCTTTCATTTCTTTCACCAGTGTCTTATAGTTTTCTGCATACAGGTCTTTTGCCACCTTAGGTAGGTTTACTCCTAGGTATTTTTTTCTTTTTGTTGCAATGGTAAATAGGAGTGTTTCCGTAATTTCTCTTTCAGATTTTTCATCATTAGTGTACAGGAATGCAAGAGATTTCCATACATTAATTTTGTATCCTGGTACTCTACCAAATTTGTTGATTAGCTCTAGAAGTTTTCTGGTAGCATCTTTAGGATTCTCTATGTATAGTACCATGTCATCTGCAAACAGTGACAGATTTATAGCTTCTTTTCTGATTTGGATTCCTTTTCTTCCTTTTTCTTCTCTGATTGCTGTTGCTAGGACTTCCAAAACTATGTTGAATATAGTGGTGAGAGTGGGCACCCTTGTCTTGTTCCTGATCTTAGAGGAAATGCTTTCAGTTTTTCACCATTGTGAATAATGTTTGCTGTGGGTTTGTCATATATAGCTTTTATTATGTTAAGGTAGGTTTCCTCTATGCCCACTTTCTGGAGAGTTTTTATCATAAATGGGTGTTGAATTTTGTCAAAAGTTTTTCTGCATCTATTGAGGTGATCATATGGTTTTTATCCTTCAATTTGTTAATATGGTGTATCACATTGATTGACTAGTGTGTATTGAAGAATCCTTGCATTCCTGGGATAAACCCCACTTGATCATTGTGTATGATCCTTTTAATGTGCTGTTGGATTCTGTTTGCTAGTATTTTGTTGAGGATATTTGCATCAATGTTCCTCAGTGATATTGGCCTGTAGTTTTCTTTATTCGTGACATCTTTTCTGGTTTTGGTATCAGAGTGATGGTGGCCTCGTAGAAGAGTTTGGGAGTGTTCCTCTCTCTGCTATATTTTGGAAGAGTTTGACAAGGATAGGTGTTAGCTCTTCTCTAAATGTTTGATAGAATTCGCCTCTGAAGCCACCTGGTCCTGGGTTTCTGTTTGTTGGAAGATTTTTAATCACAGTTTCAATTTCAGTGCTTGTGATTGGTCTGTTCATGTCTTCTATTTCTTCCTGGTTCAGTCTTGGAAGGTTGGACTTTTCTAAGAATTTTTCTATTTCTTCCAGGTTGTCCATTTCATTGGCATATATTTGCTTGTAGTAGTCTCTCATGATCGTTTGTATTCCTGTGGTGTCAGTTCTTACTTCTCCTTTTTCGTTTCTAATTTTGTTGGTTTTAGTCTTCTCCCTTTTTTTCCTGATGAGTCTGGCTAATGGTTTATCAATTTTGTTTATCTTCTCAAAGAACCAGCTTTTCATTTTATTGATCTTTGCTATGAATTCCTTCATTTCTTTTTCATTTATTTTTGATCTGATCTTTATGATTTCTTTCCTTCTGCTAACTTTGGGGGGTTTTTTTGTTGTTGTTCTTCTTTCTCTAACTGCCTTTGGTGTAAGGTTAGGTTGTTTATTTGTGAGTTTTCTTTTTTCTTGTGGTAGGATTATATTGCTATAAACTTCCCTCTTAGAACTGCTTTTGCTGTGTCCCATAGGTTTTGGGTCATCCGGTTTTTGTTATCATTTGTTTCTATGTATTTTTTTATTTCCTCTTTGATTTCTTCAGTGATCTCTTAGTTATTTAGTAGCGTATTGTTTATCCTCCATGAGTCTGTATTTTTTACAGTTTTTTTTTTCCTGTAATTGATATCTAGTCTCATAGTGTTGTGGTTGGAAAAGATACTTGACACAATTTCAATTTTCTTATGTTAACCAAGGCTTGATTTGTGACCCAAGATATGGTCTATCCTGGAGAATGTTCCATGAGCACTTGAGAAGAATGTGTATTCTGTTGTTTTTGGATGGAATGTCCTATAAATATCAATTAAGTCCATCTTGCTTAATGTGTCATTTAAAGCTGTGTTTCCTTATTTATTTTCATTTTGGATGATCTGTCCATTGGTGAAAGTGGGGTGTTAAAGTCCCCTCCTATTATTGTGTTATTGTCGATTTCCCTTTTAATGGCGGTTAGCATTTGCCTTATGTATTGAGGTGCTCCTATGTTGGGTGCATAAATATTTATAATTGTTATATCTTCTTCTTGGATTGATCCCTTGATCATTATGTAGTGTCCTTCTTTGTCTCTTGCAGTAGTCTTTATTTTAAAGTCTATTTTGTCTGATATGAGAATTGCTACTCCAGCTTTCTTTTGATTTCCATTTGCATGGAATATCTTTTTCCATCCCCTCACTTACAGTCTGTATGTGTCCCTAGGTCTGAAGTGGGTCTCTTGCAGACAGCATATATATGGGTCTTGTTTTTGTAACCATTCAGCCAGTCTATGTCTTTTGGTTGGAACATTTAATCCACTTACATTTGAGGTAATTATTAATATGTATGTTCCTATTACCATTTTCTTAATTGTTTTGTGTTTGTTATTGTAGGTCTTTTTCTTCTCTTGTCTTTCCTGTGTAGAGAAGTTCCTTTAGCATTTGTTGTAAAGCTGGTTTTGTGGTGCTGAATTCTCTTAACTTTTGCTTGTCTGTAAAGGTTTTAATTTCTCCATCTAATCTGAATGAGATCCTTGCTGGTTTGAGTAATCTTGGTTTAGGTTTTTCCCTTTCATCTCTTTAAATATGTCCTGCCACTCCCTTCTCGCTTACAGCATTTCTGGTGAAGGAACAAATGTTAGGCTTATGTATGGGGATTCCCTTGTATGTTATTTGTTGCTTTTCCCTTGCTGCTTTTCATATTTTTTCTTTGTATATAATTTTTGATAGTTTGATTAGTATGTGTCTTGGCATGTTTGTCCTTGGATTTATCCTGCATGGGACCCTCTGTGCTTCCTGGACTTGATTGACTATTTCCTTTCCCATGTTAGGGAAGTTTTCAACTGTAATCTCTTCAAATATTTTCTCAGACCCTTTCTTTTTCTTGTCTTGTTCTGGGACCCCTGTAATTCGAATGTTTGTGCATTTAATGTTGTCCCAGATGTCTCTGAGAGTGTCCTAAATTCTTTTCATTCTTTTTTCTTTATTCTCCTCCACAGTATTTAATACCATGATTTTATCTTCCAGATCACTTCTCCATTCTTCTGCCTCAGTTATTCTGCTATTGATTCCTTCTAGAGAATTTTTAATTTCATTTATTGTGTTGTTCATCATTGTTTGTTTGCTCTTTGGTTCTTCTATGTCCTTGTTAAACGTTTCTTGTATTTTCTCCATTCTATTTCCAAAATTTTGGATTATCTTTACTGTCATTACTCTGAATTCTTTTTCAGGTAGACTGCCTAATTCCTGTTCATTTGTTTGGTCTGGTAGGTTTTTACCTTGTTCCTTCATCTGCTGCATGTTTCTCTGTCTTATTCTGTTTAACCTACTGTGTTTGTGGTCTCCTTTTTGCAGGTTGCATGTTCGTAGTTAATGTTGTTTTTGGTGTCTGCTCCCAGTGATTGAGGCTGGTTCAGTGTCTTGTGTAAGTTTCCTGTTTGAGGGGACGGGGGCCTGTGTTCTGGTGGGTGGGTTTAGATCTTGTCTTTCTGGGGGCATGGCCACTTCCGGCATTGTGTTTTGGGTGTCTGTGAACTTAGTATATTTTTAGGCAGCCTCTCTGCTAATGGGTTGGCTTGTGTTCCTTTCTTGCTAGTTGTTTGGCATGGGGCATCCAGCACTTGAGTTTGCTGGCCCTTGGGTGCAGCTGGGTCTTAACATTGAGATGGAGATATCTGGGAGAGCTCTCACTGATTGATATTACATGGGGCCAGGAGGTCTCTGGTGGTCCAATGTCCTGAACTCAGCTCACCCACCTCAGAAGCTCAGGCCTGACACCAGGCTGGGGCACCAAGACCCTCTCAGCCACATGGCTCAGAAGAAAAGGGAGAAAAAAAATAAAAATTAAAATTAAAAAAATAATAAAAAAGAAAAAAATTATTAAAATAAAAATATAATAATAAATAAAGAAGAGTGCAACCAAACCCATAAACAAATCGACCAATGATAACAAGCGCTAAACACTAAACTAAGATAAACATAAAAATCAGAAACAAATCAGTCACAGATAGCAAACCCCAAGTCTACAGTTGCTCCCAAAGTCCACTGCCACAATTTTGGGATGATATGTTGTCCATTCAGTTATTCCACAGATGCAGGGTACACAAAGTTGATTGTGGGGATTTAGTCTGCTTCTTCTGAGGCTACAGGGAGAAATTTCTCTTTCTTTTCTTTTTTTGCACAGCTTCTGGGGTTCAGCTTTGGTTTTGGCCCCACCTCTGCATGTTGGTCACCCTCAGGCATCTGTTCCTGCCAAGACAGGATGAGGTTAAAGCAGCAGCTGATTAAGGGGCTCTGGCTCACTCAGACTGGGGGGAGAGAGGGGTACTGTAGTCATAATTGGAATGCAGGGTGAGCCTCTGGCGGCAGAGGCTGTGTGATGTTGCTACAGCCTGGGGCATGCTGTGTGTTCTCCTGGGGAAGTTGTTCCTGGATCATGGGATCCTGGCAGAGGCGGGCTGCACAGGCTCCTGGGAGGGGGGGAGGTTGTTTGTGGATAGTGACCTGTTCTTGCACACAGGATTCTTGGTGGCTGCAGCAGCAGAGTTAGCATTTCATGCCTGTCTCTGGGGTCCAAGTTGATAGCCATGGCTCACGCCCCTCTCTGGAACTTGTTTAGGTGGTGCTCTGCCTTCTGTGGACAGATAGGGAAGGAATCCCCTCTCCTCACACACCCTGAAACAATGGTCTCTTGCCTCTTAAGCAGGTCCAGACTTTTTTCTGGACACCCTCCTGGCTAGCTGTGGCACACTAGTCCCCTTCAGGCTGTCTTCATGCAGCCAACCCCATTCCTCTACCTGGGATCTGACCTCCGAAGCCCAAGCCTCAGCTGCCAGCCCCCACCTGCCTGGGCAGGTGAGAAAACAAGGCTCTCAGGCTGGTGAGTGCTGGTTGGCACCGATCATCTGTGCGGGAATCTCTCCACTTTGCCCTCTGCACCCCTGTTGCTGCACTCTCCTACAGGGCTCCAAAGCTCCCCACCCCTGCCCACGCCTCTGTCTCTACCAGTGAAGGGGCTTCCTAGTGTATGGAAACTTTTCCTCCTTCACAGCTCCCTCCCAGATGTACCGGTCCCATCCCTATTCTTTTGCCTCTGTTTTTTCTTTTTTCTTTTGCCCTGCCTAGGTATGTGGGGATTTTCTTGCCTTTTGGGAAGTCTGAGGTCTTCTGCCAGCGTTCAGTAGTTGTTCTGTAGGAGTTGTTCCACATGTAGATGTATTTTTGATGTATCTGTGGGGAGGAAGGTGATCTCCATGTCTTAGTCTTCCCCCATCTTGAAGGTCCCTCCTCAAATGTCAGTTCTATCAAATGTTTAAGAGAAATTTCATTCCTATTTTATATAAATGTCCCTAGGAAATAGAAAGAGAGAAACCTGCTCAGTTCATTTTTAAAAATTGATTTATATTTCACTGCTCTGCTCATTTTATGAGGCAACCAAAATTGTGGTTCTACGGCCAGATAAAGATAATTCAAGAAAGAAAATATGGACATAGATGCAAACATTCTACCTAAAATATTAGCTAACTAAATTCATCATAGTCTTAAAAGATACATTTCATGATCAAATAGGATTTAACCCAGACATACAGCCTCTCATGGTGCTCAACATCAGAAAATACCTCGATGTTACATTGTTACATTGTTACATTTTTACATTGATAAACGAAATGTGAAAACTCATATGTTTCTCCACTCACTGTAGAAATGTAAAAATATTTTACAAAGTAGAAAAATAATATAAGCTATATAACACTGTATAACAAATGTTAGAATAATTGTATTAGTTTTCTATTGCCCTGCAACAAATTACTACAAACTTAACAGCTTAAAACAACACATATTTATTATCTCACAGTTTCTGTGGTTCAGGAGTGTGGACATGACTTAACTATGCCCTCTGCTTAGGTTCTCACAAGGCTACAGTCAAGGTGTCTTCTGGGCTGCATTCTCATCTCAAAGTGAGAATGGAGAAAAATCCGCTTCCAAGCTCACTCAGTTTATGGGTAGAATTCATTTCCTTGTGACTTTAAGACTGAAGACCCAAGCTTCATTCTGGATGCTGGCTGGAGGCCTCCAAGAGTTCTTAGAGGATCCTTACAACCCTTTGCAATGAACCCTTTGCAATATGACCACTTTATCAAGCCAATAAGGAAAGTCTCTAATGCTAGCAAGACAAGAAATTATTAAAGAATAAAATAATCAGAGGCATGACATCTTATCACCTTTGACATATTCTAATGATTAAAAGCAAGTCACAGTTTCAGGCCACACTCAAGGGGAGAGGACTACACAAACGTGTGAACACCAGGAGGCAAGGACCATGAGGTGCTGAACTAGAGTCTGTCTATCACATTAATGGATAAAATTTAAATGCACTTACTTTAAGATCAGAAATTAGAGAAAATTTTCCTCTATCACTGCTATCATTTACTATATGATTGGACATCCTGACCAAAGCAGAAAGAAAAAAAAATAACACAAGGTAGAAAGATTGCAAGGGAGAAAATAAAGTTGTCATTATACAGATGGTCTTAGGGGGGAAAAAAACAAGAGAGTAACAGACAACTAATAAGAAAATTTAATGAAACTGCCAGATACAAGATCATACCCTCAGAACTCTCCTCCACAAACAAACAAAAAAATTCAATATAATTCTTTTATAGAATTCACAGTAGCAATAAAAACTAAAAAGTAGTTAGAATGTTAACCAGGAATACACAAGACCTCTGTGAATAAGATGGTAAAGCTCTAATAAAGGACATAAATCATGATCTGAACAGATGAAGACCTCCCATGCTCTTACATGAAATGACCTAAAATTATAAAAATGTTGTATTAGTTGTCTATTGTAACAAATTGTCCCAAACTTAGTGCCTAAATATTACACATTTATTTACTCACAGTTCTGTAACTCAAAATACCAAAATAGGCCTCTCTGGAATAAAATCAAGGTGTCAGGCAGGGTCATGTTCTATTCTGAAAGTCCTACAGAAGAATCTAGTTCCTTGCATTTTTCAAGTTCTAGAGGCCATCCACGTTCCTTGACTCATGGCTTTCCTCCATTTTCGAAGCCTGGAACAGCAGGCCTGGTTCTTCTCACATTGCATCACTCTACCCAGATGGGTTAAATATCAAAATGTAAAAGGTAAAAACATAATGGTAAGAGAAAAAATATGAAAGATTACCTCTGATTCTTAGGAACAGAAAAGGCTATCTTTAAACTTCAAAACCACAAACAGTAAACTTTATTTTTTTAAGATTTTTTTGATGTGGACCATTTTTAAAGTCTTTATTGAATTTGTTGGAATATTTCTTTTGTTTTATGTTTTCGTTTTTTAGCCCTGAGGCATGTGGGATCTTAGATCCCTGACCAGGGATCGAAGGCACACCCCCTGCATTGGAAGGTGAAGTCTGAACCACTGGACCAACAGGGAAGTCCCACAAACCATAAACTTTAAATAAAATGATAGGAATTAGAGTTAATCCAAAATTAAGGTATTCTATTCTATAATGGATACTAAGGACAAATATAATAAACATATGGAACACATGGAGAAGCTATTTGCAATTTCTAAAATCAGCTAGTGAGTAATACCGAAATATACTTTTAAACAGCAAACAAACAGGAAGAGGAGACAGGAGGGCAGAGTAGAAGGACTTGAGCTCACCTCTTCTAATGAAAACACAAAAATCACAACTAACTGCTGAACGATCATCGACAAAAATGACTGGAACTTACCAAAAAAATATGCTACATCCAAAGACAAAGAAGAAGCCACAATGAGACAGGAGAAAGGGGGCTTTTGTGATATAATCAAGTCCCATACCCGTCGGGTGGGTGACCAGAAACTGGAAAATAATTATATCACAAAGGTTCTCCCACAGGACTGAGAGTTCTGCCCCCACATCAGGCTCCCCAGCCCAGGGGTCTGGCATCAGGTGGAGGGGTCCACAGAGCATTTGGATTTGAAGGGCAGCAGGGATTTTGTGCAGGAGTTCCACAGGACTGGGAGAAACAGAGACTCCACTCTTAGGGGGTGCACACAAGGTGTCACATACATGGGGACCCAGGGCAAAGCAGTGACTCCATAAGAGCCTGGGCCAGACCTATTGTAGAATAACTATAAATAAAGTATAACCTTTAAAAATTGTGAATCACTATATTGTACACTTGTAACTTACATAATATTGTACATCAACTCTACTTCAATAAAAAAAAAGGGCCACAAATTGGGTGCAAGCAATGCTCATTGCTATTGGATAGACCATTGTTTCTGATAGTTTGGAATTATTGCATTTCTCTCTGTCTTTTGGGCATATCTCCACAGGGATTTACAATCAAAGTACTTTGTGATGAAGTCACTTGGAATGGTTTCATTCTGTGAGTTTTGCCACCAAATTCGATGCACATTTAGGTTTATATGTTTATTTTATTTTAAACTTTTAGATTTTATTTAAAATGGTCTTTGAAATTTAATTTTGTATTATGACTATACAAAATTTGTATACTGTCCAAATTCAAATCCATAAAAAACTACACTGAATCCCTGTCCCCTTGGTCCTATTTGCCCCCTCCATCTATTGGCAATCATTTTTTAGATGTTATGAATTGTTATCCTATTATTAATTTTAAACATGTAAGCATATATACATGCTTATCTTATATATTATATATTAATACATATTATATATTATTATACATATCTATGTATAATTTATAAGATATTATATGTTATATATTTTATAACATAATATACAATATATAATTTTAATACAATGATGTATTATTTGTTATATATAACATATTATGTAACTATATTTATATTACTATTCCCTTTTCTGAGATAAAAGGTAGCATATTAGATGCACTATTTTGTACCTTTTCATTTCTACTGAATGATATTTTTGGCAGTCAGTTTGTGGTAGTATGTAAGGATGCCCCTCATGTTTTTGTTTTGTTTTCTTTTACATCTGATCATACCATATTTCATGGATGTGATTTTAGATCTTCCTCAATATATTAGTTGAAAAAGAATATCTCAGTGTGACTTTACTTTGCATTCACTTTTTTTGTGTGAACAAATTTGAGCTAGATGCATTTCTTTTCCTGTGAACTGTCTGCTCATATCTTCAGCCTATTTTTCTATAGGATTGTTTGTATTTTTTCCTCATTTTAGAATTTCTATTTTCATTTAAATATGTTAACTCTTACTCTATGGAAAAGTTGTAAATATTTCTCCAGCCTGTCACCTGACTTTTACTTTTGTTTATGGAAGACAAAAAAATCTTAAATTATATTTTTATGTAATCAAATTTATATGGTATTCTTCTTATTGATTATGAATTATTAGTAATTTTAGGAAAGATTTAAACATTCCCATCATATAGAGGAATTCATATAGGCTTTCTACTAATAACCCTATGTTTCAAACCTTTACATTTAAATAATGGATCCACTTGGAATTTATCATGTAATGAATCAGATTGTATCTTTTCCCATAAAACTCTCCAGTTATCCCAATACCATTTATTAAGGACTACATTTCCCCAGTGATTTAAGAGCTAGCTTATTTGTATACTAAATTTGCATATGTAATTGAGTATCTCTCGTTTTTTTCCCTATTTTGTTCCATCGGTTTGTTTGTCTAGTCATGCACCAATAGCTCATTTTAAATACCTCTATTTCTAACTATCTAGTAGTGTTAGCTACTTTCATTTCCTGGTACAGCCCTCTTCTTTTTCAGTATTTTTCTGGTTATTCTTGCTTGTATGTTCCTACAGATGTGGGCTGTTCAGTTTTCCTACACAACAATATGTGTGTTGGGATAATGAGATTTGAATAAATGGAAATAAGTCCACTTTTATGTCTTTCAGATGTGATTTTTGTAGGTTACGTTTATAATCAGCTCCTCCTTTGTGCATAATTACACTCTTGATTTTAGAAGTCCTTTTATATGGGAGCCCATATATGCAAAGTGTTAAGAACATATGAACAGTATTTTGATGCTGAAAATTGTTTCAGTATGAGACAATCCCCTTATTTCCTTTAGTGCCTTACAGTGTACAAAGCATTTTCCCCATGAAGTGTGTCAACAAATGATGATAAGGCATTTGATAAAATTCTATAATGATTCACAATTTAAAAGGAAAAAATTAGCGGACTAGTAATAGAAGGTCACTTCCTTAATTGAATAAAAGGTATCCACCTAAAGCCTACAGTATGCATCATATTTAGTGGTTAAACATTAGAAAATTACAGGTCGATATCACTGATTAACATAGACGCAAAAATCCTCAACAAAATACGAGCAAACCTAATCCAAAAACACATTAAAAGGATCATACACCATGATCAAGTGGGATTTATCCCAGGGATGCAAGGATTCTTCAATATCTGCAAATCAGTGTGATACACAACATCAACAAACTGAAGAATAAAAACTGCATCTCAATAGATGCAGAAAGAGCTTTTGACAAAATTCAACTCCCATTTAGGATAAAAACTCTGCAGAAAGTGGGCATAGAGGGAACCTATCACAACATAATAAAGGCCATATATGACAAACCCACAGCCAACATCATTCTCAATGGTGAAAAACTGAAAGCATTTCCTCTAAGATCAGGAACAAGACAAGGATGTCCACTCTTGCCACTATTATTCAACATAGTTTTGGAAGTCCTAGCCATGGCAATCAGAGAAGAAAAAGAAATAAAAGGAATCTAAATTGGAATAGAAGACGTAAAACTGTCACTGTTTGCAGATGACATGATACTATACATAGAAAACCCTAAAGTTGCTACTAGAAAACTGCTAGAGCTCATTAATGAATTTGGTAAAGTTGCAGGATACAAAATGAATACACCGAAATCTCTTGCATTCTTATACACTAACAATGAAAGATCAGAAAGACAAATCAAGGAAACAATCCCATTTACCATCATATCAAAAAGAATAAAATACCTAGGAATAAACCTACCTAAGGAGGCAAAAGACCTATACTTAGAAAACTATATGATACTGATGAAAGTAATGGAAGATGACACAAACAGATGGAGAGATATACCATGTTCTTGGATTGGATGAATCAATACTGTGAAAATGACTATACTACTCAAAGCAATCTACAGATTCAATGCAATCCCTATCAAACTACCAATGGCATTTTTCACAGAATTAGAACAAAAAAATTGTAAAATTTGTATGAAAACACAAAAGACTCTGGTTAGCCAAAGCAATCTTGTGAGAGAAAAACCGAGCTAGAGGAATCAGGCTCCCCTGACTTCAGACTAAAAAGCTACAGTAATCAAAACGGTATGGTAGTGTCACAAAAACAGAAATATAGGTCTATGGAACAGGATAGAAAGTTCAGTGATAAAGCCACACACCTATGGTCACCTAATCTATGACAAAGGAGGCAGAATATACAATGGAGAAGA
Source organism: Eubalaena glacialis (assembly GCF_028564815.1). NCBI lineage: Eukaryota > Metazoa > Chordata > Mammalia > Artiodactyla > Balaenidae > Eubalaena > Eubalaena glacialis. The sequence continues at coordinate 58,476,278 of NC_083736.1, read as the reverse complement.
GACAGTCTCTTCAATAAATCGTGCTGGGAAAACTGGACCACTCCAAGTAAATGAATGAAATTAGAACACTCCCTAACATCATATACAAATAAACTCAAAATATGTATTGAATTTTTATCCTGCAACTTTACTAAATTCATTTATTAATCTAATAGGTTTCCTTTTTGGTGAAGTCTTTAGGCTTTCTATATAGAATATGTCATCTGCAAACCGTGACAGTTTTACATCTTCCTTTTCAGTTTGGATTTGTTTTATCTATTTTCCTTGTTTGATTGCTGTGGCTAGGACTTCCAATACTATGGTGGATAAAAGTTTCAAGAGTGGGTATCCTTATCTTGCTCCTGTCTTAGAGGAAAAGTTTTCAACTCTTCACCATTGAGAGTATGATGTTAGCTGTGGATTTGTCCTATTTGACTTTTATGATGTTGAGCTACAGTCCCTCTGTACCAACTTTCTAGAGATTTTATCATAAATTGGTGTTGAATTTTAACAAAAATTTTATCAGCATTTATTGAGATGATTATGATTTTTATCCTTCACTTCATTAATGTGATGTGTAACATTGATTTGCAGCTGTTATACCATCCTTGCATCCCAGGGATAAATTCCACCTGATCACAGTGTATTATCATTTTAATGTGTTGTTGAATTCAGTTTGCTAATATTTTCTTGAGGACTTTTGCATCTATGTTTATCAAGGATTTTTTTTGGTAGTGTCCTCGTCTGTTTTTGTTATCAGGGTTAAGCTGGTCTCCTAGAATGAGTTTGGAAGCTTTATTTTCTCTTCAATTTTTTAGGATAGTTTCAGAAGAATGGGTATTAATTCTTCTTTAAATGTTTGGTAGAATTCACCTGTGAAGCCATCTGGTCCTGGACATTTGTTTGTTGGAATTTATTATTATTATTATTACTGATTCAATTTCCTTACTAGTGAATGGTCAGATCAGATTTTCTATTTCTTCCTGATTCAGTCTTGGGAAAGTATATGTTTCTAAGAATTTATCCATTTCTTCTATGTTGTCCATTTAGTTGGAATATAATTGTACATATATGAAATCATCGCTTATGATCATTTGTATTTCTGTGGTGTTGGTTTTAACCTTCATTTCTGATTTTATTTATTGGAACTATTTCTCTTTTTTTTCTTGATGAGTCTGGCTAAAGATTTATCAATTTGGATTATCTTTCAAAGAACCACTCCTAGTTTATTGTATTTTTCTTTTTTTGGGGGGGGTCTCTATTTCATTTATTTCCACTCTTGTCTTTTTTTATGTCCTTTCTTCTACTAACTTTGTGCTTTGTTTGTTCTTCTTTTTTAGTTCTTTTAGGTGTAAGGCCAAATTGCTTATTTGAGACTTTACTTATTTCCTGAGGTAGGCCTAAGTTGCTGTCAACTTGCCCCTCAGAACTGCTTTTACTGCATTCCATAAATTTTGGATATTGTGGTTTCATTTTCATGTGTCTCAAGGTATTTTGAAATTTTCTCTTTAATTTCTTCAGTGACATATTTGTTACTTAGAAACAGATTGTTTATCCCTATGAGTTTATGTATTTTCCAGTTTTTGTCTTGTAATTGATATGTAGTTTCATATGGTTTTGGTGTATTACTATCATTTTCTCCCTTTATGTCTATTAATATTTGCCTTATGTATTCAGGTATGCCTACGTTGGGTTCGTAGATATTTACATTTTTTATATCCTCTTTTTGGATTTATACTTTATCACTGTGTAATACCCTTCTTTGTCTCTTGGTAGAGTCTGTTTTAATATCAGACTTGATATTAAAGGACTTGGTAGAGTCCTTTTTATGACATTTGTATTGCTACCCCAGTTTTCTTTTGTTTCCATTTGCATGTAATATAACTTCCATTTCTTCCCTTTCAGTCTGTTTGAGTCTTTAGATCTAAAGTGAACCTCTTATAGGCAACATATCACTGGGTCTTGTTTTCTATCCACTCAGCCACCCTATGTCTTTTTACTGGTATAGTTATTCCACATACACTTAAAGTAATTATTGATAGGTTTGTGTTTGTTGCCATTTTGTTAATTGTTTTCTGGTTGTTTATGAAGTTCTTCTTTTTCTATCTTCCCTTATTCTTGTCACTTGTGATTTAATGACTTTCTTTAGTGTTATGTTTGTATTCTTTTCTCTTTGTTTTCTGTGTATCTGTTATAGGTATTTGGTTTGTGGTTATTATGTAGTTCATATATGACAAACTACATATACAACAGTCCATTTGAAGTTGATGGTCACTTAAGTTCTAGCATAGTCTAAAAGCATTATATCTTATTGCCCTCACACACATTTTATGTTTTTGATATCATATTTTATATTTTGTATTTTGTATATTATGTGACTAATTATTTTAGATATTCATGGTTTTACTACTCTTGTCTTTTAACCTTCATACTTGCTTTATAGGTGGTTGATCCACTATCTTTACTATATATTTCCCTTTACCAGTGGTATTTTTTCTTCTACAATTTTTTGTTTCCAGTTATAGAGTTTTTTCCATTTAAAGTAGTCCTTTATATCATTTCTTGTATGGCTGGTTGAATGGTGATGAACCCCTTTAGCTTTTGATTTTCTGCAAACTCTTTATATCTCTCCTTCAATTCTGAATGATAACCTTGCCAGGTAGAGTATTCTTGGTTGTAAGATTTTTTTTTCTTTTAGCACTTTGAATATATGGCACCAGTCCTTTCTGTCCTATAAAGTTTCTCTGAAAAATCATCTTGTAGTCTTATGTGGGTCCCCTTGTATGTAACTAGCTGTTTTTCCCTAGCTGCCTTTAAGACTCTCTCTTTATCTTTAATGTTTGATATTTTAATTATAACTTGTCTTTGTATGGGTCTCTTTGGACATATCTTGTTTGGGACTCCTTGTGTTTCCTGGACTTGTATATCTGTTTTTTCACCAAGTTAGGAAGTTTTTGGCTATTATTTCTTCAAATATGTTTTCTGTCTTTTTCTCTCTCTGCTCTATTTCTGGGAACCCTGTAATGTAAATGTTAGCATACTTGATGTTGTCCCAGTGGTCCCTCAAACTATCCTCATAATTTTTTATTCTTTTTTTCTTTCTGCTGTTTTGATTGAATGATTTCCACTATGCTGTTTTCCAGATCACTGATTCATTCTCTTGCATACTCTAATCTGTTGTTGATTCCCTCTAGTGTATTTTCAATTTCAGTTAATTTTGATTGGTTCTTTTTTGTGTTTTCTATCTCTTTGTTGAAGTTGCCAGTGTTTTCTTCCATTTTTTCCCCAAGCATAATGAGCATCTTTATTACCATACTTTGAACTCTTTATCTGGCAAATTGCTTATCTCTGTTTCACTTAGTTCTTTTTCTGAGGTTTTGTCTTATTATTTTGTTTTGAATATATTCCTGTATCTTCTCATTTTGCTTAATTTTCTCTGTTTGTTTATATATATTAGGTATATCAGCTATGTCTCCTGGTCTTGAAAGAATAGCCTTATGTAGAAGGTGTTCTGTGGGTCCCAGTGGTGTGATTTTCCCAGTTTCCAGAGTCAGGGGCTCCAGAGGTATCCCCTATGTGGTATTTCTGCACCCTCCTGCTGTGGTTAAGCCATGATTCCTGCAGGCCCCCTGGTGGGTGGGTCTGGCCCCCAGACTGGCATGCCACAAGGTCCAGCCAGAACTGCTGTGGGTGCACTGGTGGGTGAGGCTACTCTCATGGAGCAGGAGCCACTTTGGAGGGGCATTGGTGCTGGCAGAGGTTGCCCAACAGGTTGTTCATGGTGGAAGACACTTTGGAGGGGTTTTGGTGATGGCCAGAGCTGCCTGCTGGGTGGGCAGGGTAGGAACTGCTTTGGTGGGATTCAGGTACTGGCTGAGGCCACTCACCATGTGGGGCTAGGCAGGAGCCACTATGGAGTGATCAACCAGGGCAGGTGATTTGGCCTGGGTGGGTTCTCATGGGATAGCTGGGTGGGGTACAGTGATAGCAAGGTTGATAGAGAGTGACAGAAATGGCACCAGTCAGCAATAGACCAACTAAGTGGAAGGAGAGTGAAAAAAATGGCATCCACCAGTACTTCTTTCCCCAGAGAAAGTTCTACCAGATTCTTGCCCTTCCAGAACATGCTGTAAAATTAGTCAATGAATCTCCTTCTCATATGACCCAGGAACTTTTCAAGCTGCTGCCTCTGTGCTGGGACTTAGAGCTAGTGAGTTTACATTTGAGCCCTTCAAGAGTGGAGTCTTGGTTTCCCACAACCCTCTGGCTCTCCAGGATGTGAGCCCACTATTTTTCAAAGCCAGACATTATGGGGCTACTCTTCCCCCTGTAGGTCTGTCAGGCTGGAAAGCCAAACATGGGGCACAAACCCCTCATTCCCCCATTCTGCTTCCAGTACTAATCTGCTTTACCTATAAGTTGGTGATTGCTATAGGTTGGAAAAAAATATATAGAGTAACTTGGGGATTGCAACTGTGGCTCCAGTATTTTTAATTTATGCCAGTAAATTAGAGAATAGCTTTGTCAACTTGTGTTTTTTGGCTATGACACCAAAGGCACAAGCACACAAAAAAAGACAATTTGGACTTCATCAAAAGTAAAGGTGTGATATCCCTCCCACTTGTGGCTCACTGCCCTGGGGGTGTGGGTTCCAGCTAGACTGCATCTCTGCCACTTCTACCCATCTCTATGTGGCCTTTCCTTTATATCCTTAGTTGTAGAAAATCTGTTCTGTTAATCTTCAGGTTGTTCTCAAAGATAGTTGTTCCATATATAGTTAAGTAGATTTGATTTCTATTTTAAGAGGTTGCTTTTCTGTTCTTTTCAATTTAAATTTATTTTCAGAATACTTAAATATTTAAAACACTCAACATTTTAAAAGTTTAAAAACTACAGCTATATAAAAAGGTATATTCAGAGAAGTCTTGCTTCCATCCCTATCTCCCCATCCTATATTCCTCTGCATCTTATTAATAAACCATTTTTATTACTTTGTGATTTATCATCCCAATGTTTACTGATGCAAAGTAAGTAAATATATGAATATATTATTATTCTCCATTCTTCCTTATACAAAAGTAGAATATTGTATGTAACTACCTTGCCTTTTTTATTTAACAATATATCTGAGAAATCATTATCAATACACAGAGGTCTTTCTCAGAGAAAGGTTGGATAGATTTTTTTCTTGTTTTCTAATAAAATAGAACTAATTAGATCAAAGTTAAAAGCTAAGATCAACAAAAAGCATTATCCTCCTGCCAAATACCCTTAAGCTAGAATGCTTTTGTATATATCAATGGAGGTGGGAAATGTCCACAAATCAGAAGGTTTCGTATTCCACATATAAAGTTAAAAAGTGAATTTTAGTTATTTACCTAGTTAACAAAACACTGTGAAATTTCCTCTCTTTGGGGTGTATCTCATTCCTAATATTTGGACTCCTAGGACAAATTATAAAACACATACTTTTTTCTCTCATCTATCAATTTCAGTTCAAGTACCTCTAAAACACAGGCTTGAAGAAAAAAGGCAATTCCACTAGAAAAATAACCTAAAATATTTTTCTTAACTTATAAGGAATATTTTATTTAAAAAATAATAAACTTTTTCTCCAGCTAAGATAATATGGTCCAAAAGCAGGCACATGAATAAAATTAGTCCTATACAAATTCTACTTCTACTTTAAATAAATTAAATGCAATATGAAAAGTCAAAAAACATTCTCTCAAATAAGTTTTTCAAAAGAAAAACTAAAACAAATGATTTTTAAAAAACTGCTAACATATATCCTCATTCAGTCTGTTTTTTAAAGTAACAAAAGTATTTTTAATCAATCATGCCACTCATGTAGCAGTTCTACAGTACATTTTTTTTCAAGTACAATAAAAGCATCCTGACAAAGAGTTTCTGAAATGCTAATACATATAATATTATGGTAAAGAGTTTAGAAGTATTCCTTTTTATTCAATCCTTAATTTAAGCTGAAGTATTAAAAGTTAACAATCCACGGATTTGGGAGTACATTGCCTCACAAGTAGTGGAGCACTTTTATCAAGGGACTTGGCAACAGCAAATTTTATAGAGCTTTAGAAAAGTCAGTGTGGAAACAGAGAAAGATTGGCTATGGTTGTACATCTGGCCTTATTTAGAAAGATCAAAGAACAAGGAAATAAGTATAGAGCCCAAAATTGGCTTGGAATTTGTGAATTGGCTGACAATATATTGTGTTTCTGGACAAGCAGAGCATTTACAGGAACACAAAAGTTTGGGCTATTGATGTGACATCACGGTCAGAAGTGTCTCTCTATTGGGCATAGAAATTTATTTCAATAGTCCCTCCTTTTGGTCATTCTCTTGACCATTCAACAGGTTTGATTAAATAAAATCAGCCTTATCAAAGATAAGGTGACATTATGTGTGTGGGTTTATCTCTGGGCTGTCTATCCTGTTCCATTGATATATATTTCTGCTTTTGTGCCAGTACCATAACTGTCTTGATTACTGTAGCTTTGTAGTATAGTCTGAAGTCAGGGAGCCTGATTCCTGCAGCTCTGTTTTTCTTTCTCAAGATTGCTTTGGCTATTCAGGGTCTTTGGAGTTTCCATACAAATTGTGAAATTTTTTGTCCTAGTTCTGTGAAAAACTGCCCTTGGTAGTTTGATAGGGATTGCATTGAATCTGTAGATTGCTTTGGGTAGTATAGTCATTTTCACAATGTTGATTCCTCCAATCCAAGAACATGGTATATCTCTCCATCTGTTTGTATCATCTTTAATTCTTTCATCAGTGTCTTATAGCTTTCTGCATACAGGACTTTTGTCTCCTTAGGAAGGTTTATTCCTAGATATTTTATTCTTTTTGTTGCAATGGATTGTTACAATAGGATTGTTTCCTTAATTTCTCTTTCAGAGTTTTCATCATTAGTGTATAAGAATGCAAGAGATTTCTGTGCATTAATTTTGTATCCTGCTACTTTACCAAATTCATTGATTAGCTCTAGTAGTTTTCTGGTAGCAACTTTAGGATTCTCTACGTATAGTATCATGTCATCTGCAAAGAGTGACAGTTTTACTTCTTCTTTTCCAATTTGGATTCATTTTAGTTCTTCTTCTTCTCTCATTCCCATAGCTAAAACTTCCAAAACTATTTTGAATAATAGTGGTGAGAGTGGGCAACCTTGTCTTGTTCCTGATCTTAGAGGAAATAGTTTCAGTTTTTCACCATTGAGAATGATGTTGGCTGTGGGTTTGTCATATATGGCCTTTATTATGTTGATGTAGGTTCCCTCTATGCCTACTTTCTGGAGAGTTTTTATCATAAATCGGTGTTGAATTTTGTCAAAAGCTTTTTCTGCATCTATTGAGATGATCATATGGTTTTTATCCTTCAATTTGTTGATATGGTGTATCACATTGATTGATTTGCATATATTGAAGAATCCTTGCATTCCTGGGATAAACCCCACTTGATCATGGTGTATGATCCATTTACTGTGCTATTGGATTCTGTTTGCTAATATTCTGTTGAGGATTTTTGCACCTATGTTCGTCAGTGATATTGACCTGTAGCTTTCTTTTTGTGTGACATCTTTGTCTGATTTTGGTATCAGGGTGATGGTGGCCTCATAGAATGAGTTTGGGAGTGTTCGTCCCTCTGCTATATTTTAGAAGAGTTTGAGAAGGATAGGTGTTAGCTCTTCCCAAAATGTTTGATAGAATTTACCTGTGAAGCCAACTGGTCCTGGGCTTTTGTTTGTTTGAAGATTTTTAATCAGAGTTTCCATTTCAGTGCTTGTGATTTGTCTGTTTATATTTTCTATTTCTTCCTTGTTCAGTCTTGGGAGATTGTACCTTTCTAAGAATTTGTCCGTTTCTTCTAGGTTGTCTTTTTTATTGCCGTATAGTTGCTTGTAGTCATCTCCTATGATCCTTTTATGTCTGTAGTGTCAGTTGTAACTTCTTCTTTTTCATTTATAATTTTATTGATTTGAGCCCTTGCCCTTTTTTTCTTGAAGTGTCCGTAAAGTTTTATTGATTTTTTTATCTTTCCAAAGAACCAGCTTTTAGTTTCATTGATCTTTTCTATTGTTTTCTTCATCTCTATTTCATGTATTTCTGGTTTCATCTTTATGATTTCTTTCCTTTTACTAACGTTGAGTTTTGTTTTTTCTTCTTTCTCTAGTTGCCTTAGGTGTAAAGCTTCATTATGTATTTGAGATTTTTCTTGTTTCCTGAGGTAAGAATATATGGCTATAAACTTCCTCTTAGAATTGCTGTTGCTGCATCCCATAGGTTTTGGATTGTCATGCTTTTGTTGTCATTTGTCTCTTGGTATTTTTTATTTCCTTTTTGATTTCTTTGGTGATCCATTGGTTGTTTAGTAACATATGGTTTAGTCCCCACATGTTTATGTTTTTTACAGTTGTTTTCCTTTAATTTATTTCTAATCTCATGGCATGTGGTTGGAAAAGATGCTTGATATGAATTCAATTTTCTTAAACTTACTGAGGCTTAATTTGTGGCCCAATATGTAATCTATGCTGGAGAATGTTCCATGTGCACTTGATAAGAAAGTATATTTTGCTGCTGTTGGATGAGATGTTCTATAAATATCAGTTAATTCCATCTGGTCTAATATGCCATTTAAGGCCTTTGTTTTCTTATTGATTTTCTATCTGGATGATCTCTCCATTTGTGTAAGTATTGTGTAAATCCCCCACTACTGTGTTACTGTTGATTTCCCCTTCTGTGGTTGGTGGCATTTGCCTTATATATTGAGGTGCTCCTATGTTGTGTGCATATATATTTACAATTGTTATATCTTCTTCTTGGATTATCCCTTGATCATTATGTAGTGTTCTTCCTTGTCTCTTGTAACAGTATTTATTTAAAGTCTACTTTGTCTGATATGAGTATTGCTACTCCAGCTTTCTTCTTGTTTCCATTTGCATGGAATACCTTTTTCCATCCCCTCAGTTTCAGTCTGTATATGTTCCCAGATCCAATAGTGGGTCTCTTGTGTACAGCATATACATGGGTCTTGCTTTTGTAGCCATTCAACCAGTCTATGTCTTTGGTTGGAGCATTTAATCCATTTACATTTAAGATAATTATTGATATGTACATTCCTATTGACGTTTTGTTAACTGTTCTGGGTTTGTTTTTGTAGGTCTTTTTACTTGCCTTCCTCTTTTGTTCTTTTGTCTTGTGATTTGATGACTACCTTTGGTGTTGTGTTTGGGTTGCCTTTCTTTTTTGTGTGTATCTATTGTAGTTTTTTGGTTTGCTTTTCCCTTGAGGTTTTGATGTAGCAGTCTATATATGTACAAGGTGTTTTTAGTTGCTGGTCTCTTTCACATCTAGAGAAGTCCCTTTAGCATTTGCTGTAAAGCTGGTTTGGTGGTGCTGAATTCTCTTAGCTTTTTCTTGTCTGTAAAGCTTTTGATTTCTCTGTCGAATCTGAATGAGATTCTTGCTGGTTTGAGTATTCTTTGTTGTAGTTTTTTTCCCCCCCTTTCATCACTTTAAATGTATCATGCCACTTCCTTCTGGCCTGCAGATTCTCTGCTGAAAAATCATCTGATAACCTTATGGGGATTCCCTTGTATGTTATTTGTTGTTTTCCCTTGTTGATTTTTAATATTTTTAAATTGTCTTTAATTTTCGTCACTTTGATTAGTACGTGTCTTGCCATGTTCCTCCTTAGGTGCATGCTGTATGGGACTCTCTGCACTTCCTGGACTTGAGTGAGTGTTTCCTTTCTCATGTCAGGGATGTTTTTGGCTATAATATCTTCAAATATTTTCTCAGGCCCTTTCTTTTTCTATTTTCCTTCAGAGGCCCCTATAACAAGAATGTTGGTGCATTTAATCTTGTCCCAGATGTCTCTGAGACTGTCCTCATTTCTTTTCATTCTTTTTCCTTTATTCTGGTCTGTGACAGTGATTTCCACTACTCTGTCTTCTGCTTCACCTGTTCGTTCTTCTGCCTTACTTATTTCTGCTATTAGTTCCTTCTAGTGCCTTTTCATTTCAGTTATTGTATTGCTCATCTCTGTTTGTTTTTCCTTTAAATCTTCTAGCTCCTTGTTAAACATTTCATATATCTTCTTGATCTGTGCCTCCATTCTTTTTCTGACATCTTCGACCATCTTTACTATCATTACTCTGAATTCTTTTTCTGGTAGATTTCCTATCTCCTCTTCATTTATTTGTCTTGTGGGTTTTTACTGTGTTCTTTCTTTCACAACTTATTTCTCTGTCATCTCATTTTCTCTAAGTTTCTATGTTTGTGGTCTCCTTTCCACAGACTACAGGATCATAGTTCCTCTTGCATCTTTTGTCTGCCCCCCGTGCGTGAGGTTGGTCCAGGGGCTTGTGCAGGCTTCTTGGTGGGAGGGACTGGTGCCTGCCCTCTGTTGGGTGGATATGGGTTTTGTCCCTCTGATGGACAGGGCTGTGTCCAGTGGTGTGTTTTGAGGTAGTTGTGAGCTCAGTATGAATTTAGGCAACCTATATGCTGATGGGTGTGGTTGTGTTTCTGTCTTTCTGGTTGTTTGGGCTGACTTGTTCCAGTTTTGTAGCCTGTAGAGTGTTGGTTGTAGCCGGATCTTGGTGGTGAAATGGGGACCTCTTTGACAGCTCATGCTAATCAACATTCTCTTGGGCCTCTGCCACCAGTGTCCTTGCACCTACAGTGAGCTACTGTCTACCCCTGCCTCCCCAGGAGACCCTCCCAGACACCTAGTTAAGTCTAGTCCCAGTTCCTATGAAGGTATTGCTTTGTGGTGGGTCCCAGTGCACATGAGGTCTTGTGTGCACCCTCCAAGAGTGGAGTCTCTCTTTCTCCCAGGCCTGTGGTGTTCCTGCACTCAGGCTGTGCTGGCCTTCAAATCCAAATGCTCTTGGGGTTCTTCCTCCTGGTGCTTGAACCTAAAACTGTCTTGGAGGGCTATTTTTACTTAGGAACATCCCTGTGTAGTCTGAGTGTTTAGTAATTTTTGGTGTGAGGCCTATTTTTAGTATGAATATCTGGCACATCTTTCCTCAGTGTATGCTCACCATTATACCCTTGATAGGAGTTGTTACTGATGTTGTGGTGACCTGAGCCTGCACTGGATATTGGGTGGGGCCTCCCCTTTGCTCTGTGGTTGTTACTGCCCATTCAGGGTCAGTGTCTGCTCCCTAGTTGTTGGAGTAGAGGCCTCCACATCTGTTTCTGAGCTATGTTTCTATTCTGTGGCACTAGACAGGTGGGATTTGAGAACTCCCACTGGGAGAGAAGCCACTGAGTTTTCCTCCTCTGGAGTTGTTCACCTGTGAGTATACTCTGTTGTGTCACTTTTCACCTGTTGTTTGGCTCACAAATTACACTGTTGCTGTAACTGCTCTCAGTCCCACCTTAACAGTGGGTATGCTGGCAATTGACCTTGGTATCTCTCATGCATTGTTTTCTCCAGGCCACCTGCACCAATCCACCAAAGTCAGGTCCCAGGACTATAGTAATCATGTACTTGGACTTACTATGGGAGCTATGGAGGCAGCTCAGATTCTGGCTTGGTCCAGTCCCCACATGTACATGCTCACAAAGCCCACAGCTGCTAAAGCTAGACCTGTCTCAGCTGCAGGGGCATTCAACCATTCAGATGCTCTGCAGGCACTGAGTTTACAAAGCCAGCAGTGGGGGGTGTAAAACCACAGTTCCTGCAACCGCAAGGAGAGATTTCAACTCTTCTTTCTTAGTTGTTCAGCCCCTAGGGCCGAGCTGTGGTTTAAGCCCCACCTCTGTGTGTGTTCCTCCCTCTGCTTCTGAGGCTGCCCCAGAGCACATGTGTCTGCCCAGGTGGGCAGGGACAGAGGTAGCAACAGGCAGGGTCGGCAAGCCCACCGGGGCCACAAGGGGCATTGGTGGGTTTGGCACAAGAGCCCTCCAGAGGCTGGCTGGGGCAAAGGATGCATTAGTGGGAGGGGTGCATGACCCTGTCAGGGCTTGCAGGGAGGGAGGAGACATTGGTGAGAGGGGTGTGTGAGCCCACCAGGGACTGGTGGGGGTAGAGGAGGCATTGGTGGGCAAAGTGGGCAAGGGTCCTCAGCCAGGCACCTCTCCTAGTGCCCTCGGAGGCAGAGGCCAGTGTATAGGGAAGGCGGATACAATGGCGGCCCTGCTCCTTGGCACCACTCAACAATGGCACCCTGCTTCTATGGTGGTCCAGGCTTCTTCCACGAATATTCCCTTTGTGGAGTTCCTTACTCCTGTTCCTTTAGGCTGTTTCTTCATAGCCAACGGCTGTTCCCTCCCTAGGTCCATTCTCCAAACCCCATGTTCCAGCACCCAGCCCCCCTCTACTCCAGCAGACACACAACTCAGGCTGGGCTGTGCAAGGCTGTGGCACAGACCATCTGTGTAAGTCTTACTCTGTCCTGCCTGCCACAGACTGGTTGCTGTGCTCTCCTCCAAGCTCCCGAATTTCCCTCTCTCTCCCAGCTGATGTCCCTGCCAGTGAGGGGACTTTCCTGAGTGCAAGAACAACTCCTCTCCTTCAGGTCCTCCCCCCCCACAAAATGGGTGCAGGTCCCATCTTATGTTCTCTTTTCTTTTTTTCTTTCTTTCATCCTACCTGGTTGTGAAGGGATTTTTCTTGTCCTTTTAGGTGTCTGAGGTTCTCTGCTAGTGTTCACCAAGTGCTCTGTGAGGATTGTTCCATTTTTAGATGTATTCTTGATGTATTTGAAGGAGGAGGAGATCTAGAAGTCCTCATATTCTGCCATCTTGACTCCGCCGCCCGCTCTCGCCACTTTTATTCAACATAGCTTTGGAAGTCTTAGGCAGGCAATCAGAGAAGTAAAGGAAATAAAAGAAATACAAATTGGAAAAGAAGAAGTAAAACTGTCATTGTTTGCAGATGACATGATGCTATGCATAGAAAATTAAACTCCTAAAGATGCTAAGAGAAAACTGCTAGAGCTCATCAATGAATTTGATAAAGTTTCAGGATACAAAATTACTGCACAGAAATCTCTTGCATTCCTATACACTAACAATGAAAGATCAGAAAGAGAAATTAAGGAAACAATCCATTTACCATCACATCAAAAAGCATAAAATACCTAGGAATAAACGTACCTAAGGAGGCAAAAGACCTGTACTCAGAAAGGTAAAAGATACTGATGAAAGAAATAAAAGATGACACAAACATGGAGAGATATACCATATTCTTGGATTGGAAGAATCAATATTGTGAAAATAACTATACTAAATCTACAGCTTCAATGGAATCCCTATCAACTTACCAATGGCATTTTTCACAGAATTAGAACAAAAAACTTTTACAATTTGTATGGAAACACAAAAGACCTTGAATAGCCAAAGCAATCTTGAGAAAGAAAAATGGAGCTGGAGGAATCAGGCCCTGACTTCGGACTATACTACAAAGCTACAGTCATCAAAACAGTATGGTACCAGCACAAAAACAGAAATATAGATAAATGGAACAGGATAGAAAGCCCAGAGATAAACCCACACTCCTATGGTCCATTAATCTATGACAAAGGAGATAAAAATATACCATGGGGAAAAGACAGCCTCTTCAATAAATGGTGCTGGGAAAACTGGAAAGCCACATGTAAAAAAAAATGAAATTAGAACACTCTATAACACCATACACAAAAATAAACTCAAAATGGATTATGGACCGAAATGTAAGACAGGATACTATAAAACTCTTAGAGGAAAACATAAGCAGAACACTCTTTGAGATAAATTGCAGGAATATCTTTTTTGATCTGTCTCCCAGAGTAATTTAAATAAAAACAAAAATAAACAAATGGAAACTAATTAAACTGAAAAGCTTTTGCACAGCAAAGGAAACCATAAACAAAATTAAAAGACAACCCACAGAATGGGAGAAAATATTTACAAATGAAGCAACCGACAAGGGGTTAATCTCCAAAATATACAAACAGCTCATGTGTCTCAATATCAAAAAAAAAAAAAACCCAATCAATAAATGGGCAGAAGACCTAAATGGACATTTCTCCAAAGAAGATATACAGATTGCCAACAAACACATGAAAAGATGCTTAACATCACTAATTATTAGAGAAATGCAAATCAAAACTACAATGAGATGTCACCTCACACCAGTCAGAATGGACATCATCAAAAAGTCCACAAACAGTAAATGCTGGAGAGGATATGGAGAAAAGGGAACCCTCCTATACCGTTGGTGGGAATGCAAACTGGTACAGCCACTATGGAGAATAGTATGGAGGTTCCTTTAAAAACTAAAAATAGAGCTACCATATGATCCAGCAGTCCCACTCCTGGGCATCTATACAGAGAAAAAACATGGTTTGAAAATAAACATACACCCCAATACTCATTGCAGTGCTATTTACAATAGCAAAAACATGGAAGCCATCTACATATCCATTGTTAGATGAATGGATAAAGAAGACATGGTACATATATACAATGGGATATTACTCATCCTTTAAAAAGAATGAAATAATGCCATTTGCAGCAACATGGATGGACCTGGAGATTATCATACTAAGTGAAGTATGTCAGAGAAAGACAGATATTGTATGATATTGCTTATATGTGGAATCAAAAAATGATACAAATGAACTTATTTACAAAACTGAAATGGACTCACAGACTTAGAGAACAAACTTATGGTTACTGGGGGGAAGGACCTGGAGGAGGGATAGATTTGGAGGTTGGGATTGACATGTACACACTACTATATTTAAAATAAAATAGATAAACAACAAGGACCTACTGTATAGCACAGCAAACTCTGCTCAATATTCTGTAATAACCTAAATGGGAAAAGAATTTGAAAAAGAACAGATACTTGTATATGTATAACTGAATCACTTTGCTGTAAGGGGGAGGAGAGGGAGGGAGCCAGAAGGAGGGAAGAAGTCTAGGAAGAAAGGACAAGTAAGGAGGGAGGAGGAAAGGAAGGAAGGAAGGAAGGAGCGAGAAACAAAGAAAAACAAAAGAAGGCAGAGAAGAGCAAATATTTGTGTTAACGCTTGCAACTGGGTGTAAGGATAGCAGCCATAAGTGTTCATCTTTTGGGGTTTTGGTGGGAAATGCGTTGAGGGAAGAGGAATTGGGCTTTGCTTGGAATGACTTCTGATTTCTAACAGACTTCCTCTTTGGATAAATCCCTTATCCTCTTACAGGGCTCATCTCATTTCCCTCCCAGGAAAATGAAGATAGTTAGCCCCAGCATTTTAGAAGTTGGTACTTTCCATTTCTGCCATGGGGCAATTACTTAAAGGAGCCCCCTCCCAGTTACACACACAGATGAGCCATTTTCAGAGCAGAGCAGGAGCCCACGGTTTCTCAGACTCTTGGTCCCTGTGAGTTTTAGAAATCAGTTCCTCCTCACCCACACCTCTCCTTCTGCCAGCCTGCTCTTCAAGTTGCATACTAGGAGCCAGAAGGGAACTTTCTTATGCAATTCTACTAGGATGATGGGAACAGGGCCAACGTGTACCCAGTCCCATAATCTAGGCTCTCACCTCCACCTTACCGTGATGCCTTTCTCACTGCCTAGGCAGTCACCACAGTGCTGTCCCCCCACTCTGTAACAGAGACTGCCTGCACTGCTCCCTGCTCTCTGTGTTGGCCCTGCAGATTCTTCTGCACTGGGGGAGGAAAGAGAAAAAGAGAGAAGGAGTCAATTGCCTGACTGGGAGGAAATTGAAAGGAAGGAGTAAAAGACAACCTGAGGCATTAGACACAGTTGAGGAAAAGCCTGGAGAAAGAAAAGGAAGAACAAGGGGTGAAGATGGGGTTGTGACTAGAATGGCACTTTCCATCTCTCTAGCACTTCTCCCCCCTGATTTTACCATACCAATAAAGCTAGCTGCCAAGGGCATCCTGACTCTTGCAGCCAGAATTTCCGGCATTT
Organism: Eubalaena glacialis; assembly: GCF_028564815.1. NCBI lineage: Eukaryota > Metazoa > Chordata > Mammalia > Artiodactyla > Balaenidae > Eubalaena > Eubalaena glacialis. The sequence continues at coordinate 58,460,369 of NC_083736.1, read as the reverse complement.
TTCCTAAGGTGCTCACATATTCATTCACAAATATGAAGTGCCAGAACTAATAGGGTGCTGTGTTAGGCCCCAGAGACTTAATCAAGGTGTTAATAAGACCCAATGCTATCCCAAGGTACCTTGGAATCCAGTGAAGAGACTAACAGGTTCACAAACAGCCAATATCTGAAAAAGGATATAAACACAATAGAAGGACAAATGCAATTATGGGACTATAAAGAAAATTGCAGGTAGGCAGTGGCATTTGAACTAAACCTTGAAAGATTATCTATCAGTACTTTGACTTATAGTCAAGAAAAGAATGGGCGCCTAGACATAAGGAAGCACATGATTCAAGAGAAAGAGTGTAAAAGTACATAGTTTCCCTATAGAGTAAATAGTCTTGTGCACTTAAAGGGCCGGGGGGTGGGTGGGCGTGTACACAGACTAATGTGAGCTTAGACTGAGACTATATTTTATTCATTTCTGTATAGTAGGTGCTCAGTAAATTATTCAAAGGCTAGATAGGCCACCTCATAGTGAAGAACTTGGATACTAGTGAAAAGTAGTTTGCCTTTATTTATTTATGGTGATGGGGAGCCATTAGAAAGTTATTTGGTGGGGAGGTCCTGATAAGATCAAGCAAGATTACTTTGGCATTCTGCATTGAGTGAAAGGAAATAGAGAGACTAGAGGCAAGAAAAACAGTTGGGAAATTAGTGCAGTCAGTTCACCAGATCAGGAAAGGTAAGATAGACCTAGTGCAGTAGCTCAAAAGCAGTAAGTATATGATCATAATCTATTTAAGCCATGGCCATTTAAAAAAAATTTAGACAAAAAATGATCTTGTATTTGATTTCACAGCCTTCCTTGATTTTTGAAAGAACAGAATATCAGACTGTATGAAGAACGTTAAGGTTAAACCCTCTATTTTTATAGACGAGGAAACTAAAACTCAGAAAAAATAAGAGATTTGACCAACATTACAGAGTTACAAAATGGCAGTTAGGACTTGAACCCAGGTTCCTTAACTTTACTTAGTAATGTCTCCTGAAGGTTGCTCCCATTATCTCAAAGCATCATTTTTAACATCTTCTTTCATCACTTCACTGGCATCCCACATTTATCTCTCTAACATTGCCTTGACATAACACACTTTTTTCTGTTCCAAAGCTCTATTCTACCCACCATCTTTGCTCCCGACTCTTCTATGGATAGTATGTTCTGAACTTATATCCTCCTTCCTACAGGGTTCCAGCCTCAGTGTGAGTAGCCATCCTCTGCTAATCCTGTGACCCGAGCAGGTATGATCATATCCTCATTTACAAAGGCAGGGAAGTGGTGAACCAGAGATATGAAGTAACTTTATTCACTCATTCATGCTCATAGACATCTTATTCCAGAAAGCAGTTTGAGGAAGTAAGTGAAACGAAATGTCACCAAGACTCTCAAGAGGAGTTCTGTATCTCACAAGGGGACTGGAGTTCCACTGCTTCTGTAAGTAATGCCCCTTTGTGCTAGGAAACTGTTGTTTTGTTTTGTTTTTTTCTGTTCCATTTTAGCTTGTAAAGATACCATTATACAGTTACATATTGGCTGTGCTTTTTGTACTCTCTGTTCTGGATATCAGCAGGATATAATTAAAGCTTAAGATTTTATGAAATCATAAATGAAGTGGAGGAGAGTGGGAGTATTGGGTTCTCCTATGGTTAATAACCTCCCCTACCTGTGGTAATCAGTCAATTAGTCACAGTGTTTATTGATAGCAAGAAGAGTACATAACTAGAATATCAAATTACAAGAACTCTTCGTTCTCTTATTTTAGTTAACAGAATTTAAGGAGACATTTCCCATATGAAGTCATATTGAGAAGGACCATTTCCCTTTCCCAAAAGTACAGAAGTTTAACCAGTTCCTCAAGAGGTTGTACTACTACATCCTCCTTTTTACTGGTAGTAAAATGAATGATGTAAGCTTTTTTCTACTCCTAGGATTAGTTATTGTTTCACTGGGTTAGTAAATAAGTGGTCATCTTCAAGGTTGCATGAATGAAAACCAATCTGTTTTTAGATTTGCTATTACATCTACCTCCAGAGAACTGAAACACTTGATTAAGAGATTTGTCATTGGCTTTGTCTTGATAGTTATATCAGATCTGTCTGCTTTGGACTTTGAAGATCAAATCAGGACTATACTTGAGAAAGAAACTATGTCAATTATGTAATAATGATAATTAATATTGATATAACATGTTGACAGTTCAGAAAGCAATTTTACATCTTTTATGTCATTTAATCCTCATAATAGCCTCATGTCATCATTCTTCTTTTAGAGTGGAATCCAAGTCTCATGAATTTGCTCAGGTGATTATAATAAGTCAAATAATTTAGGTGCATACATGTTACCATTCAAGGTACTTTACAGTCAATGGTTCATTCAATCCTCTCAGTGAGATTAAGATATTGGTGTTATCCATATCTTCATTTTATAGATAAGGAAGAAATACTATCAAATTGTGTAAGATCACAGAGCAAGAAAGTGCATAACTGAATTTGAACCTAAGCTTGACTTGAGAGCCTGTATCTTTGTTTGTAAGTTAAAAATAGACATTATTGACAAAGTCCTCTTTCTTCCCATCTCCATTCTCATTCTTGAATAACTCACTCCCTAGAAGTGGCCATTATCCTAAATTTGGTGAGTTTCCTTTCACTCCATGTTTTTATATTTTATAAATAGTTATATAGCCAAAAGCAGTATATAGATTTTTTTTTAGAATTACATAAATGATATTATACTATAATCATCATTCTACCACTCATTTTTTTTTTCATTCAACGTTTTGGCTCTGTTGATAAAAGCATATATAGCTCATTCATTTTTAATTGCTGTATAGTACTCCATTGATTGACTATACCACTACTTCTATATTGCCCTACTGATGTAGAGTTAGGTTTGGTCTGACTTTTTATTGTTATTGACAACAATGCTATTAATACTGTTGTGTATTCCCCCACCCCCACCCTGGCACTTACTAACCTCTTTATTGCTTTATTTTTTTCCATAGCGTTTTATCACCTTCAATATATTTACTTGTTTTGTTTATTGCCTGCCTTCTTCAAAGTTTTTAAGTCAGAGATTTTGTCTTGTCCACTGATTCCCCAGTGCCTAGAACACTTTATGGCGCATAGGAGGTACTCAATACATATTTGTTAAATGAATTAATGGATAAATTTAAATCATTAATCTATCTGGAATTCATTTTTTGTATGGTATGATCTAATTTTTTTGTCTGTGAGGATAGTGAATTGTCATAAACCATTTCTTATACATTTATTTATAATAGACCTCTTTTGTATTCCATGTTCTCATATATGTGTGTCTGTTTATGGACACTTTTTTTCTGTTCCATTGATCTATTTGGATATCTCTATACTAATACCTCACCATTCTATATTTTTCTGTATCTTTCTAATGTTTTGCTATGTTAGGTACGACAAGATTCCTCCTCTTTGTTCTTTTTTTCAGAATTGCTTTTGATATTCTTAAACCTTTATTCTTCCACATGAATTTTAGATTCTTCTTGTCCAGTTCAAAATAAAAATATTTTTGAGGTTTGTCTAAGAGTCTGTATGCTTTATCCCTATACCACAGTCCTGGTAAACAGCAGTGTCAAGACTGCTGGCTCTAAAGCCCAAGAAGCTTCTACCATGCCTTGGTGACTTCTTGGATACTAGACTAGCAGCAGCAGCAGCAGCAGGAGCAATAGTTAGCCATCTACTACATATAAGAACTGAGTGGAGCCAGATAAATTCCAGGGGCTGATTCCTAACACCAACTAGGACATCTCTCCACTTTCCTCTGTAAATTTGTGAAGGTTAGTATAGTAAGAAAACTTTAGATATTCTATTCTTCCTTTAATAAAGAGCCATTTAATCTCTTTAAGCTTCAGTTTGCTCATTTATAAATTTAATAAACCAAAAAGTGATATACAAATGTTAGTAGTAGTAGCTATTATCAGTCCATCTTCTCCAGAGTTTTGGACAGGTCTACTTGAGTTTCCAGTCTAAATTTAGTTTTAAATGTAAGTCTTCTCAATATGTAAGGATTGTCAGTGTAATAAGGTAGTGTTAGAGAAATGTTATGATGGAAGGCACATTGCAAGAACCAACCTTCCTGATTTGTACTAATTGGAGGAAGATCAGTCTAAATAAGCAAGCAAGTACAATTATGGAATGAAGTGAAATTTTATTACCTTCAGGAATGTAGCATCTAGAAATAACTTGAGATAAAGTGCTTTCTAGTAGAGATTCTTCCTACTTCTTTTATTGAAAACAGTATGCTTATTTCCAATTAGCAATATCCATTAGTAAATGAACAGCTCTAAGTCATTTATGTCAAAGAAAAATTTTTCCAAATTTCATTATTGCTTTACTTCATAAAAAAGGCAATACATGTTTGTTATAAAAAAACTGTTATAGAAATAGATATCACAGAAAGTTTTAAAATCTCCCATAATTCCTCTCTCCAGAAAGATAAAACACTATTAGAATATCTCCAGATATATTTTCTTTGTATAGCTAATGCTTTTAAACAAAAATGCTATCATACTACATACACTATTTTACAATTTGCTTTTTTTCTCACTTGGCAATCAAAATCGGTTGGATATCTTCCCCTGTGATTACACATAGACCTATTTCATTTGTTTTAACTGTTATGTAATTTATTAAATGCTATAAGTCATTTTAAAAATAGTCCCCTTAGAATATCCTTGTTTTTAGCAAATATCCACTAGAGTTTTTAGGGGCAAATGTAAATCATATCTGCAATTTTCAACTGCTTCAGAAAGAAAGATTTATTTATATATAGGAGAGTGGGGAATGTAGAAAAAGAAAAGGTGGTAAAATGTTAGTATTTGGGTAAGGGTATTTGAGTGAAGAGTATATGGCGTTTTTGAACAATTTTTGCAACTTTTCTATAAATCTGATAATACATCAAAATGAGTTAAAAATTAAATTTAAACATGCTCTCATATATGACCTCTACAATCTTATTTATGCAAAAATAAACTGACAATTTTTGTAGGACTATGGTCGGTCTGATCTCCTCAAGCCTAATAGTTTAAGCTCTGGAGACAGAGGGAAATTTAAATTTCACTACTTCAGATAAAAGCATTCTTTCACTAAGATGGCATTTACCAAGAGGAAGTTCCTGCCTACATTGCCCCCAATGAAGGAAAAGTGGTACTCTCATAGGCCATTGATGGGAGTGTAAGTTAGTACAACTTTAGTAGACAACAGTTTGAAATTAACTATTACAAGTAAAAATCCACACGTTTTTTAGTCCAGCAATCCCAATTATGGACATCTGTCCAAGAGAAAAACATACGCAAGTACACAGTGAGATAACTACAAAGATATTCATTATAGCACTGCTTGGAGAGGTAAAAGATTGGCAACAGCCTAAATATTCATTAATAAGGGACTAGCTAAATGAACTATAGACCATCATTTCTCTGAAATACTATGCAACAGTTAAAAAAATGGGGTAGATATTTTATCACCAATTAAGATAGATTTAAAAAGTATAGTATTAAGGAACATAGCAAGTTTCAAAGTGATATAAGCTATGAGATAACATTTATGTAAAATCACATTGTGTATACCTCTTATAAATACATGAGATCAGGAAGGATACTAACAAAACTGATTAAAAAATGGTAAAATTTTTTTGCCTCTGGAAAGGGGACTGGGATTAGATGGAATGCAAAAAAAATTTTTTTTAATTTATCTGTTTAAATTTTCACAATAAGAATATAGGTATTATTCATATAGTTAAAAATTATTTCCTCACATAAAAATTATTATAGTATTAGTCCCATTTATAAGGTCATCACATGACCACACACAAAAACACAGTAGTATATACTAGAGTCTTCTAGAGCACACCAAAACACTCTATCCCTTCAATACTTATTAGCATCTCCCTTTGCTCTGTGAATGTATCACACTATTTTTAAAGGTACAATTCAATAATTTTTAGTAAATATACAAATTTGTGCAGTCATCATCACAATCCAATTTTATAAAGTTTGTATCAATCAAAAGAAATTCTTTGTTCCTATTTTTAGTCAATCCCTGTTCCCATCCCCAGACACAGGCACTAATCTACTTCCCCGTCTCTATAGATTTGTCTTTTCTGGATATTTCATATTAATGGAGTTATACAATATGTAACCTTTTGTATCTGACTTCTTTCACTTAGCCAGATGTTTTCAAGCTTCAGCCATGTTGAAGCATATATCAGTACTTCATTCCTTTATATGGCTGAATAGTATTCTGTTGTCTAGATATACCACATTTTGTTTACCCATTCAACAGTTGATGGACAATTGGGTTGTTTCCACCTTTTGGCTAATATGAATAATGCTGCTATGAACATTGAAGTACACGTATATGTGAGGATATATGTTTTCAGTTCTCTTGAGTAGATTCCCAGGAGTGAAATTGCTGGGTCATACGGTTAAGTTTATATTTAATTTTAAGAAATTGCAAAAATTATTTTCTAAAGTGTTTACACCATTTTACTTCTGCACTAGTAAAGCACATGGGTTCCAGATTTTCCATATCTTTGCCAACATTTGTTATTGTCTGTCCTTTTCATTACAGTCATTCTAGTCGGTGTGAAATAGTATCACAGTGTGAGTTTAATTTGAATTTCCCTAATAACTAGTGATGTTGAACATATTTTCATGTGCTTATTAGTCATTCATGTATCTCCTTGGTGAAATGTGTATTCAAATATTTTTTCATTTTAAAAAATTCTTACTCCTGAGTTGTAAGAGCTATTTATATATTCTTAATAAAAGTCTTTTATCAGATACATGATTTGCAAAAATTATCTCCCAGTTTGGGGCTTCTCTTTTCATTTCTTAATGGTGTATTTTAAAGAGGATATGTTTTAATTTTGATAAAATCCAGTTGCTCATTTTTTTCTCTTTCTTTTTAAAAATTTTATTGCAGTATAGTTGATTTACAATGTTGTGTTAATTTCTTCTGTACAGCAAAGAGACTCAGTTTTATATATATATATATACTTTTTCATATTCTTTCCATTATGGCTTGTCACAGGTTATTAAATATAGTTCCATGTGCTATACAGTAGGACACTGTTGGGTTTTTTAAAATATTTATTTATTTATTTATTTATTTAGGCTGCACCAGGTCTTAGTTGTGGCATGTGGGATCTTTTAGTTGTGGCACGCAGGCTCATAGTTGTGGCATGAGGGCTTCTTAGTTGCGGCATGCAGACTTCTTAGTTGTGGCATGAATGTGGGATCTAGTTCCCTGACCAGGGATTGAACCCTGCATTGGGAGCTCAGGGTCTTACCCACTGGACCACCAGGGAAGTCCCAGGACTTGTTGTTTATCCAGCCTATAATAGTTTGCCTCTATTAATCCCAAACTCCTAATGCTTCCCTCCCCTACCCCCTCTCCCCCTTGGCAACAACAAGTCTTTTCCCTATATCTGTGAGTCTGTTCTTGTTTCGTAGGTATGTTGATTTGTATGGTATTTTAGATTCCACATATAAGTGATATCATATGGTGTTTGTCTTTCTGACTTACTTCACTTAGTATGATAATCTCTAGGTCCTTCTATGTTGCTGCAAATGGCATTATTTCATTCTTTTTTATGGCTGAGTAGTATTCCATTGTATACATGTATCATATCTTCTTTATCCATTCATCTGTCAATGGACATTTAGGTTTTTTCCATATCTTGACTATTGTAAATAGTGTTGCTATGAACATAGGGGTGCATGTATATTTTTGAGTTATAGTTTTGTCTGGATATATGCCCAGGAGTGAGCTTGCTGGATCATATGGCAACTTTATTTTTAGTTTTTTAAGGAACCTCCACACTATTTTCCATAGTGCCTGCACCAATTTACATTCCCACCAACAGTGTAAGAGGGTTACCTTTTCTCCACATATCTCCAGCATATGTTATTTATAGATTTTTAATGATGGCCATTTTGGCTGTTGTGAGGTGGTACCTCATCGTAGTTTTGATTTACATTTCTCTAATAATTCGGGATGTTGAACTTTTTTTCATGTGCCTATTGGCTGTCTGTATGTCTTCTTTGGAGAAATGCCTATTTAGATCTTCTGCCCATTTATTGATTGGATTGTTTGTTTTATTGTTGTTGAGTTGTATGAGCTGCTTGTATATTTTGGAAATTAAGCCCTTGCTGGATGCTTCACTTGTAAATATTTTCTCCCATTCCAAAGGTTGTCTTTTTGTTTTATTTATGGTTGCCTTTGCTGTGCAAAAGCTTGTAAGTTTGATTAGGTCCCTTTTTTTTTAATTTCTATTGCCTTGGGAGATGGACCTGAGAAAACATTGGTACAATTTATTTCAGACAGTGTTTTGCATATGGTTTCTTCTAGGAGTTTTATGTTGTTAAATTTTATGTTTAAGTCTTTTAGCCATTTTGAGTTTATTTTTGTGCATGGTGTGAGGGTGTGTTCTACCTTTATTGATTTACATGCAGCTGTCCAACTTTCCTGGCACCACTTGCTGAAGAGACTGTTTTTTCCCCATTGTATATTCTTGCCTCCTTTGTCAAAGATTAATTGACTGTAGGTGTGTGGGGTTTTTTGGGGGGGCTCTCTATCTGTTCCATTGATCTGCATGTCTGTTTTTCTGCCAGTACCACACTGTTTTGATTACTACCGCTTTGTAGCATTGTCTGAAGTCTGAGAGGGTTATGCCTCCTGCTTTGTTCTTTTTCCTCAGAATTGCTTTGGAAATTCTGGGTCTTTTATCATTCCATATGAATTTTAGAATTATTTATTCTAGTTCTGTGAAAAATGTCATGGGTAACTTGATAGGGTTCACATTGAATCTGTAGGTTGCTTTGGGTAGACTAGCAATTTTAACAATAATAATTCTTCCAGTGCAAGAGCATGGGGTGTCTTTCTATATCTTTGAATCATCTTTAATTTCCTTCATTAATGTTTTATAGTTCTCAGAATATAAGTCTTTCACTTCTTTGGTCAGGTTTATTCCTAATTATTTTATTTTGGGGGGTGCCATTTTAAAATGTATTTTTTTTAACATTTCCTTTCTAATATTTCATTGTTGGTGCAAAGAAATGCAACCAATTTCTATATGTTAATCTTGTATCCTGCTACCTTGCTGAATTCGTTTATTTATTTTAGTAGGTTTTGTGTGGAGTCTTTGGGGTTTTCTATATATAGTATCATGTCATCTGTGTATAATAAAAAATTTACCTCTTCCCTACCAATTTTCATAACTTTTATTTCTTTTTCTTGTCTGATTGCTGTGGATAGGACTTCCAATCCTATGTTGAAGAGAAGTGGTGAGAGTGAACATCCTTGTCTTGTTCCAGATTGTAGCAGGAAGGCTTTAAGCTTTTCACTGTTGAGTATTATATTAGCTGTGGGATTGTCATAAATAGCTTTTATTATGTTGAGATATGTTCCCTTTATACCCACTTTTGTAAGGGTTTGTATCATAAATGGATGTTGAATTTTATCAAATACTTTTTCTGCATCTATTGAGATGATCATGTGAATTTTGTCCTTTCTTTTGTTGATGTGGTTATCACATTGATTGATTTGCCTGTGTTGAACCATCCTTGTGACCCTGGGATGAATCAGACTTGGTCGTGGTTTATGACCTTTTTTATGTGTTGTTGGGTTCGGTTTGCCAATATTTTGTTAAGAATTTTTGCGTCTATATTCATCAAAGATATTGGCTTGTAATTTTCTTTTTTAGTGGTGCCTTGTCTGGTTTTGGTATAAGGGTGACAGTGGCTTCATAGGACGTCTTTGGTAGTGCCCTCCTCTTCAGTTTTTTGGAAGAGTTTGAGAATGATCGGTATAAGTTCTTCTTTGTTTGTTTGGTAGAATTCCCCAGTGAAGCCATCTGGTCCTGGACTTTTGTTTGTTGGGAGGTTTTTTTACTAAAAATTTGATTTCATTTCTAGTGACTGGGCTGTTCAAGTTATCTATTTCTTCTTGACTCAGTTTTAGTGGGCTGTATGTTTTTAGAAACATGACCATTTCTTCTAGGTTGTCAAATCTGTTGGTATAAAATTGTTGATAGTATTCTCCTATGGTTTTCTGTATTTCTGCAGTATCAGTTGTGATTCCTCCCCTTTCATTTCTTATTTTGTTTATTTGGGTCTTCTCTCTTTTCTTCTTAGCGAGCCTGGACAGAGGTTTCTCAAATTTGTTTACCCTTTCAAAGAACCAGCTCTTGGTTTTATTGATTTTTTTCTATTGTTTATTAATCTCTATTTTATTTATTTCCTCTCTGACCTTTATTATCTCTTTCCTCTTGTTGACTTTAGGTTTTGTTTGTTCTTCATTTTCTAATTCTTTTAGGTGGTGGGTTAGGTTGCTTTTTTGAGATTTTTTTTTCCCTTAAAAGAGGCCTGTATTTTTATGAACGTCCCTCTAAGAACTCCTTTTGCTGCATCCCATAAATTTTGTATAGTTGTATTTTCATTGTCATTTGGCTCAAGGTATTTTTAAATTTCTCCTTTGAATTCATCTTTGACCCATTGTTTTTTAATAGCATTTTGTTTATTCTCCATGTAATTGATTTTTTCTCTTTCTTTTTCTGTGGTTGGATTCTAGTTTCATGCCGTCGTTGTCAGAACATATGCTTGAAATAATTTCTATACTTTTAAATTTGTTGAGGCTTGTTTTGTGCCCTAGTATGTGGTCAATCCTAGAGAATGTTCCATGTGCACTTGAAAAGTATGCATATTCTGCTGTTTTTGAATGTAATGTCCTGAAGATATCAATTAAGGCTAACCATTCTATTGTATCCTTTAGGATCTCTGTTGCCTTATTGATTCTCTGTGTAGACGATCTGTCCATTGATGTGAGTGGGTTGTTAAAGTTTCCTACTATTATTGTATTCCTGTCAATTTCTCCCCTTATGTCTGTTAGTATTTGTTCTATGTATTTGGGCCCTCGTTTATTAAGTGCATATATGCTGATGAGTGTAAAATCCTCTTCTTGTATTGATCCCTTTATCATTATATAGTGTCCTTCTTCATCTTTCTTTATGGCCTTTGTTTTAAAGTCTATTTTGTCTGATATAAGTATTGTGACCCCTGCTTTCCTGTCATTTCCATTAGCATGAAATATCTTTTTCCATCCCCTCACTTTCAATTTATGTGTGTCTTTTGCCCTAAAGTGGGTCTCTTGTAGGCAGCATATTGTAGGCTCTTGTTTTTTTATCCAATCTGCCACTCTGTGTCTTTTGATTGGAGTCCATTGACATTTAAGGTAATTACTGATACATATGTATTTATTGACATTTTAAAGTTTGTTTTCCTGTTGATTTTATATTTCTTCTTTTTCCCTTTTTTTTCTTTTGTTTTTCCTTTTGTGGTTTGATGATTTTCTTTTGTATTATACTTATGTTCTCTTCTCTTTGGTTTTCATAAATCTATTGTATGTTTTTGATTTGTGGTTGTCCTGTTTTTCAAGTATGTAAACCCCTTCCTATCTCTACTTGCCTTAGACTGGTAGTCATATAGGCTCAAACACATTCTAGAAAGAAAAAAAATCTGCATTTTCTTCCTCTCCTCCCCCACATTTTATGATTTAGATGTCCTCCTTTACATCTTCATGTTCATCCTTTTGCTGTTCATTGTGGTTATCATCACTTTCAGAGAAATTTAAAAAAATTTTTTAATCTGTGTACTGGCTTATTTAAGTAATTTACTTTCCAATCATGATTTTCTCTTTCTTATAGATTCTTACTTCTTTTCTATTTAAAGAAGACCTTTCACTATTTCCTTTAGGATAGGTTTAGTATTGCTTTATTATTTTAGTTTTTGCTTGTCTAAGAAATGCTTCATCTCTCTTATTCTAAATGAAAATCTTGCTGGGTAGAGTACCCTAGGTTGCAAATTTTTCCCTTTCAGGACTTAATATATTTTGCCACTCCCTTCTTGTCTGCCACGTTTCTGTAGAAAAATCAGCTGTTAGCCTTATGGGGGTTCCCTTATAATTATCTCTTTGTTTTTCTCTTCCTGAATTTAGAATCCTCTTTTTAACGGTTCCCATTTTTATTATATGTCTCCATGTAGGTGTGTTTGGATTTATCTTATTTGGGACCCTCTGTCCTTCCTGCACCTGGATATCTGTTTCCTTCTTTAGGATTGGGAAGTTTTCAGCCATAATTTTTTCAAATACATTTTTGATCCCCTTTTCTCTTTCTTTCCCTTCTGGAATCCCTATTGTGTGTAGATTGGCATGCTTTATATTATTCCATAGATGTGTTATATTGCTTTCATTTTTTTCTTCTTTATGACTTTTTAAATTAATTTTTATTGGAGTATAGTTGATTTACAATGTTGTGTTAGTTTCTGTTGTACAGCAAAGTGAATCAGTTATACATATACATATATCCACTCTTTTTTAGATTATTGTCCCATATAGGTCATTAAAGAGTATTGAGTAGAGTTCCCTTTGCTGTACAGTAGGTTCCCTTTAGTTACCTATTTTATATGTAGCTGTGTGTATATGTCAATCAAAATCTCCCAATTTACCCCTCCCCCCTTTCCCCCTTGGTAATCATAAGTGTTCTTTGTACATCTGTGACTCTATTTCTATTTTGTAAATAGGTTCATTTGTACCATTTTTTATATTCCACATATAAGCAATATCGTATGATATTTGTCTGTGTCTGTGCTTTCATTTTTTTTTCTTTTTTTTTTTGCTGTCCTGTTTGGGTGATTTCCATTATTCTATCTTCCAGGTCACTTATTCGTTCTTCTGCATTATTCATTCTGCTAGTCATTGTCTTTAGCTCAGCTTTCATCTCTGCAAATGAGTTTTCTAATTTTTCTTGGTTCCTTTTTATAGTCTGTAGTTCCTTTTTACAGTATTCTGCATTTCTTTCGATAAACTTTCTTAAGTCCTTTAGTATTTTCATTATCTCCTTTTTGAAATCAGTGTCTGTTAGACTGCAGAGGTCTGTTTCATTGTTTGTTCTTTAAGGGGAATTCTCTTGGTCTTTTAACTGTGAGTGGTTCGTCTGCCTCATTTTACTTATATTTCTCTTACTCTATGAGTTTTTGAGAAATAATTATCTACTGTGGTCTTGGAGGGTGATTTATATGTGGGGGCATCCCTGTGTAGCTTGTGTGGGTTTAATATATTTGGTGCAAGGGCTGTTATCAGTATAGATGCCTGTCGCCTCTTTCCTCAGTGTGTGCTGATTGTTATGCCCTTGATAAAGGCTGTGCAGATATGGCAGCTGGTGCTGGGTCCTGGGGTTCTTGGTGTCCGTGATGGCTCAGGCACACGCCCAGAGCACAAGATGGCATCAGAGGCAGGTCGTGACCACTCCTGGAGACCCAGAGGGAGGCAGTGGGGGCTCATGATCACCCCTGGCATTCAAGAGTCCAGCAGTTGCTCACAACCAGAGGGGCAGAGGCAGCAGTGGCTTGCCACACTCCTGAAGTCTATAAGGGAGGCAACAGCAGCTCATGACTGCTCCTGGCATCTGGGAAGGTGGCTGGTGGCAGTGGCTCCTGATGACTACTGAAGTCTGTGAAGGCAGCAGAAGTTCATGACTGTGGGGCAACAGCAGCAGCTCACAACGGCTCCTGGTGACTGGGTGGGCGGCGACAACAGCTTGTGATTGCCCCTGGAGCCCAAGCAGGTGGTGTCCTGACCTCTGAGAGTGCACCCAGGCAGGAATAAATTCTACAATGGCGGGTTCTGACCCTCTCCTCCCACACCCCCCAAACAATGGCACCTGATGGCCCAGGTGGTGTGGACTTCCCCTGCATACACCATCAGTTGAGGTTGCACCAGTTTTCAGCCCCCCCCAGGTGGTTTCCTCACAGCCAACCCCAGTTCTCTCCCTGGGCCTGATCTCCGAAGCCCAAGTTCCAGCACCCAGCCCCCACCTGCACCAGCTGACTCGTGTCTCGGGCTGGAGAGTGCAGGGCAGTGGCATTGACTGTCTGTGCATTTCTCTATCTGCTCTAGGTGCTGCAAACAGGCTGCTGCATTCTGCTCTGAGACTCTGAAGCTCATCTGTCCAGGCTGATCTCCCGCCAGCAGCTTCCCAGGGTGCAGGAACCTCTCCTTTTTCACAACTCCCTCCCAGGGGAGCAGGTCCCATCCCGATTCCTTTCTCTCTTGTTTATCTTTTTTCCTATCTGGTTATGTGGAGATTTTTTTTGTCCTTTCAGCAATCTGAGGTTTTCTGCCAGTGTTCAGTAGATATTCGTGAGAATTGTTCCACATGTAGATGTATTTTTGATGTATTTGTGGGAGAAGGTGAGCTTCACCTCCTACTGCTCGCCATCTTGATTGTTCTCCAGAAAAGAGAATTTTGAAGTGGCCCTTAAAGGACATGAATTATTTTGATAGTGTCAACTATAAATTGGCACTTGCCACCTACCTCTACAAGGATTAAATTATGTGCTGCTGCAGCTGCTGACTTTCAACACCCCCTGAAAGGAGTTCAGGTGGAGAGCAGAAATGAGGCACTCTGTTCTCTGGAAAAAACTGGCAGAACAGGTCTTCAGATAGTTAGATATTTTTAGGAGCCGATTTTATGAGCCCAATTCTTGTATCTCCTCATATCTAGAAAAGCGTTAAAATCCTTCATGATGACATCTCCTCCTCGTGATTAGCAGTAACCTGCAAGAGACTAGCAGAAACCTTCTGTAAAAAAATATGTGGAGGGAGGGGCAAGATGGCGGAAGAGTAAGACGTGGAGATCACCTTCCTTCCCACAGATACAGTAGAAATACATCTACACGTGGAACTGCTCCTACAGAACACCCACTGAACGCTGGCAGAAGACGTCAGACCTCCCAAAAGGCAAGAAAATCCCCACGTACTTGGGTAGGGCAAAAGAAAAAAGAAATAACAGAGACAAAAGAATAGGGACGGGACCTGCACCAGTGGGAGGGAGCTGTGAAGGAGGAAAGGTTTCCACACACTAGGAAGCCCCTTCGTGGGCAGAGACTGCGGGTGGCAGAGGGGGGAAGCTTCAGAGCCACAGAGGACAGCGCAGCCACAGGGGTGCGGAGGGCAAAGCGGAGAGATTCCCGCACAGAGGATTGGCGCCGAGCAGCACTCACCAGCCCGAGAGGCTTGTCTGCTCAGCTGCTGGGGCGGGTGGGGCCTGGGAGCTGAGGCTCGGGCTTCGGTGCTAGCCGGGAGGGAGTCCGGGAAAAAGACTGCAGCTGCCGAAGAGGCAAGAGACTTTTACTTGCCTCTTTGTTTCGTGGCGCGCAAGGAGAGGGGATTCAGAGCGCCGCCTAAACGAGCTCCAGAGACGGGCGCGAGCTGCGGCTATCAGCGCGGATCCCACAGCAACAGGGGCGCAGAGGGAAAAGTGGAGAGATTCCCACACAGAGGATCAGTGCCGAGCAGCACTCACCAGCCCGAGAGGCTTGTCTGCTCACCCGCCGGGGCGGGCGGGGGCTGGGAGCTGAGGCTCGGGCTTCGGTCGGATCGCAGGGAGAGGACTGGGGTTGGCGGCGTGAACACAGCCTGAAGGGGCTAGCGCACCACAGCTAGCCGGGAGGGAGCCCGAGAAAAAGTCTGCAGCTGCCGAAGAGGCAAGAGACTTTTTCTTGCCTCTTTGTTTCAAGGCGCGCAAGGAGAGGGGATTCAGAGCGCCGCTTAAATGAACTCCAGAGACGGGCACGAGCCGCGGCTATCAGCGCGGACCCCAGAGACGGGCATGAGACGCTAAGGCTGCTGCTGCTGCCACCAAAAAGCCTGTGTGCGAGCACAGGTCACTCTCCACACCGCCCCTCCTGGGAGCCAGTGCAGCCCGCCACGGCCAGGCTCCCATGATCCGGGGACAACTTCCCCGGGGGGGGGGCGCACGGCGCGCCTCAGGCTGCTGCAACGTCATGCCGGCTTCTGCCGCCGCAGGCTCGCCCCGCCTCCTCTGTACCGCTCCCTCCCCCCGGCCTGACTGAGCCAGAGCCCCCGAATCAGCTGCTCCTTTAACCCCGTTCTGTCTGGGAGGGGAACAGACGCCCTCAGGTGATCTACATGCAGAGGCGGGTCCAAATCCAAAGCTGAACCCCGGGAGCTGTGCGAACAAAGAAGAGAAAGGGAAATCTCTCCCAGCAGCCTCAGAAGCAGCGGATTAAAGCTCCACAAACAACTTGATGTGCCTGCATCTGTTGAATACCTGAATAGACAACGAATCATCCCAAATTTAGGAGGTGGACTTTGGGAGCAGGATATATTAATTTTTCCCCTTTTCCTTTTTTTGTGAGTGTATATGTGTATGCTTCTGGGTGAGATTTTGTCTGTATAGCTTTGCTCTCACCGTTAGTCCTAGGGTTACGTCCGTCCGTTTTTGTTTTTTTTTTTTTTACTTAAAAAAAATTTTTTTTCCCTAATAAATGTTTTCTTAATAATTTTTTCCTTATTTTTAAAAAATTAAAACAAATTTTTTAATAAGTTTTTTCATATTTTTTATTTTAAAAAATTAAAAAAATTTTTTTCTTAATAAATTTTTTTCTTAATAATTTTTTTCTTACTTTTATTATAAAAAATTAATAAATCTATTTTTAAAAATTAAAAAAACTTTTTTTCTTAATAAATTTATTCTTAATAATTTTTTTTCTTATTTTTTATTATAATAGCTTTATTTTATTTTATTTTATCCTCTTTCTTTCTTTCTTTCTATTTTTTTTCTCCCTTTTATTCTGAGCCGTGTGGATGAAAGGCTCTTGGTGCTCCAGCAAGGCATCAGGGCTATGCCTCTGAGGTGGGAGAGCCAACTTCAGGATACTGGTCCAAAAGAGACCTCCCAGCTCCATGTAGTCCCAAACGGCAGAAATCTCTCAGAGATCGCCATCTCAACATCAAGACCCAGCTTCACTCAACGACCAGCAAGCTACATTGGTGGACACCCTATGCCAAACAACTAGCAAGACAGGAACACAGCCCAATCCATTAGCAGAGAGGCTGCCTAAAATCATAATAAGGCCACAGACACCCCAAAACACACCATCATACGTGGACCTGCCCACCAAAAAGACAAGATCCAGCCTCATCCACCAGAACACAGGCACTACTTCCCTCCACCAGGAAACCTACACAACCCACTGAACCAACCTTAGCCACTGGGGACAGATACCAAAAACAACGGGAACTACGAACCTGCAGCCTGTGAAAAGGAGACCCCAAACACAGTAAGATAAGCAAAATGAGATGACAGAAAAACACACAGCAGATGAAGGAGCAGGGTCAAAACACACCAGACCTAACAAATGAAGAGGAAAGAGGTAGTCTACCTGAAAAAGAATTCAGAATAATGATAGTAAGGATGATCCAAAATCTTGGAAATAGAATAGACAAAATGCAAGAAACATTTAACAAGGACATAGAAGAACTAAAGAGGAACCAAGCAATGATGAAAAGCACAATAAATGAAATTAAAAATACTCTAGATGGGATCAATAGCAGAATAACTGAGGCAGAAGAACGGATAAGTGACCTGGAAGATAAAATAGTGGAAATAACTACTGCAGAGCAGGATAAAGAAAAAAGAATGAAAAGAACTAAGGACAGTCTCAGAGACCTCTGGGACAACATTAAATGCACCAACATTCGAATTATAGGGGTCCCAGAAGAAGAAGAGAAAAAGAAAGGGACTGAGAAAATATTTGAAGAGATTATAGTTGAAAACTTCCCTAATATGGGAAAGGAAATAGTTAATCAAGTCCTGGAAGCACAGAGAGTCCCATACAGGATAAATCCAAGGAGAAACACACCAAGACACATATTAATCAAACTATCAAAAATTAAATATAAAGAAAACATATTAAAAGCAGCAAGGGAAAAACAACAAATAACACACAAGGGCATCCCCATAAGGTTAACAGCTGACCTTTCAGCAGAAACTCTGCAAGCCAGAAGGGAGTGGCAGGATATATTTAAAGTGATGAAGGAGAAAAACCTACAACCAAGATTACTCTACCCAGCAAGGATCTCATTCAGTTTTGATGGAGAAATTAAAACCTTTACAGACAAGCAAAAGCTGAGAGAGTTCAGCACCACCAAACCAGCTTTACAACAAATGCTAAAGGAACTTCTCTATGGAAGAAACACAAGAGAAGGAAAACACCTACAATAACAAACCCAAAACATTTAAGAAAATGGGAATAGGAACATACATATCGATAATTACCTTAAATGTAAATGGATTAAATGCTCCCACCAAAAGACACAGACTGGCTGAATAGATACAAAAACAAGACCCATATATATGCTGTCTACAAGAGACCCACTTCAGACCTAGAGACACATACAGACTGAAAGTGAGGGGATGGAAAAAGATATTCCATGCAAATGGAAATCAAAAGAAAGCTGGAGTAGCAATTCTCATATCAGACAAAATAGACTTTAAAATAAAGACTATTACAAGAGACAAAGAAGGACACTATATAATGATCAAGGGATCGATCCAAAAGGAAGGTATAACAATTGTAAATATTTATGCACCCAACATAGGAACACCTCAATACATAAGGCAAATAGTAACAGCCATAAAAGGGGAAATCGACAGTAACACAATCATAGTAGGGGACTTTAACACCCCACTTTCACCAATGGACAGATCATCCAAAATGAAAATAAATAAGGAAACACAAGCTTTAAATGATACATTAAACAAGATGGACTTAATTGATATTTATAGGACATTCCACCCAAAAACAACAGAATACACATTTTTCTCAATTGCTCATGGAACATTCTCCAGGATAGATCATACCTTGGGTCACATATCAAGCCTTGGTAAATTTAAATAAATTGAAATCGTATCAAGTATCTTTTCCGACCACAACGCTATGAGACTAGATATCAATTACAGGAAAAGATCTGTAAAAAATACAAACACATGGTGGCTACCCAATACACTACTTAATAACGAAGTGATCACTGAAGAAATCAAAGGGGAAATCAAAGAATACCTAGAAACAAATGACAATGGAGACACGACGATCCAAAACCTATGGGATGCAGCAAAAGCAGTGCTAAGAGGGAAGATTATAGCAATACAAGCCTACATCAAGAAACAGGAAACATCTTGAATAAACAACCTAAACTTGCACCTAAAGCAATTAGAGGAAGGAGAACAAAAAAACCCCAAAGCTAGCAGAAGGAAAGAAATCATAAAGATCAGATCAGAACTAAATGAAAAAGAAATGAAGGAAACAATAGCAAAAATCAATGAAACTAAAAGCTGGTTCTTTGAGAAGATAAAGAAAATTGATAAACCATTAGCCAGACTCATCAAGAGAAAAAGGGAGAAGACTCAAATCAATAGAATTAGAAATGAAAAAGGAGAAGTAACCACTGACACTGCAGAAATACAAATGATCATGAGAGATTACTACAAGCAACTCTATGCCAATAAAATGGACAACCTGGAAGAAATGGACAGATTCTTAGAAATGCACAACCTGCCGAGACTGAACCAAGAAGAAATAGAAAATATGAACAGACCAATCACAAGCACTGAAATTGAAACTGTGATTAAAAATCTTCCAACAAACAAAAGCCCAGGACCAGATGGCTTCACAGGCGAATTCTATCAAACATTTAGAAAAGAGCTAACACCTATCCTTCTCAAACTCTTCCAAAATATTGCAGAGGGAGGAACACTCCCAAACTCATTCTATGAGGCCACCATCACCCTGATACCAAAACCAGACAAAGATGTCACAAAGAAAGAAAACTACAGGCCAATATCACTGATGAACATAGATGCAAAAATCCTCAACAAAATACTAGCAAACAGAATCCAACAGCACATTAAAAAGATTATACACCATGATCAAGTGGGGTTTATTCCAGGAATGCAAGGATTCTTCAATATATGCAAATCAATCAACGTGATACATCATATTAACAAATTGAAGGAGAAAAACCATATGATCATCTCAATAGATGCAGAGAAAGCTTTCAACAAAATTCAACACCCATTTATAATAAAAGCCCTGCAGAAAGTAGGCATAGAGGGAACTTTCCTGAACATAATAAAGGCCATATATGACTAACCCACAGCCAACATTGTCCTCAATGGTGAAAAACTGAAACCATTTCCACTAAGATCAGGAACAAGACAAGGTTGCCCACTCTCACCACTATTATTCAACATAGTTTTGGAAGTTTTAGCCGCAGCAATCAGAGAAGAAAAAGAAATAAAAGGAATCCAAATCGGAAAAGAAGAAGTAAAGCTGTCACTGTTTGCAGATGACATGATACTCTACATAGAGTATCCTAAAGATGCTACCAGAAAACTACTAGAGCTAATCAATGAATTTGGTAAAGTAGCACAATACAAAATTAATGCACAGAAATCTCTTGCATTCCTATATACTAATGATGAAAAATCTGAAAGTGAAATAAAGAAAACACTCCCATTTACCATTGCAACAAAAAGAATAAAATATCTAGGAATAAACCTACCTAAGGAGACAAAAGATCTGTATGCAAAAAATTATAGGACACTGATGAAAGAAATTAAAGATGATACAAATAGATGGAGAGATATACCATGTTCTTGGATTGGAAGAATCAACATTGTGAAAATGACTCTGCTACCCAAAGCAATCTACAGATTCAATGCAATCCCTATCAAACTACCACTGGCATTTTTCACAGAACTAGAACAAAAAATTTCACAATTTGTATGGAAACACAAAAGACCCCGAATAGCCAAAGCAATCTTGAGAACGAAAAATGGAGCTGGAGGAATCAGGCTCCCTGACTTCAGACTATATTACAAAGCTACAGTAATCAAGACAGTTTGGTACTGGCACAAAAACAGAAATATAGATCAATGGAACAGGATAGAAAGCCCAGAGATAAACCCATGCACATATGGTCACCTTATCTTTGATAAAGGAGGCAAGCATATACAGTGGAGAAAAGACAGCCTCTTCAATAAGTGGTGCTGGGAAAATTGGACAGGTACATGTAAAAGTATGAAATTAGAACACTCCCTGACACCATAAACAAAAATAAACTCAAAATGGATTAAAGACCTAAGTGTAAGGCCAGACACTATCAAACTCTTAGAGGAAAATATAGGCAGAACACTCTATGACATAAATCACAGCAAGATCCTTTTTGACCCAGCTCCTAGAGAAATGGAAATAAAAACAGAAATAAACAAATGGGACCTAATGAAACTTAAAAGCTTTTGCACAGCAAAGGAAACCATAAACAAGACCAAAAGACAACCCTCAGAATGGGAGAAAATATTTGCAAATGAAGCAACTGACAAAGGATTAATCTCCAATATTTACAAGCTGCTCATGTGGCTCAATAACAAAAAAACAAACAACCCAATCCAAAAATGGGCAGAAGACCTAAATAGACATTTCTCCAAAGAAGATATACATATTGCCAACAGACACATGAAAGAATGCTCAACATCATTAATCATTAGAGAAATGCAAATCAAAACTACAATGAGGTATCATCTCACACCGGTCAGAATGGCCATCATCAAAAAATCTAGAAACAATAAATGCTGGAGAGGGTGTGGAGAAAAGGGAACACTCTTGCACTGTTGGTGGGAATATAAATTGATACAGCCACTATGGAGAACAGTATGGAGGTTCCTTAAAAAACTAGAAATAGAACTACCATACGACCCAGCAATCCCACTACTGGACATATACCCTGAGAAAACCATAATTCAGAAAGAGTCATGTACCAAAATATTCATTGCAGCTCTGTTTACAATAGCCAGGACATGGAAGCAACCTAGGTGTCCATCATCGGATGAATGGATAAAGAAGATGTGGCACATATATACAATGGAATATTACTCAGCCATAAAAAGAAATGAAATGGAGGTATTTGTAATGAGGTGGATGGAGTCAGAGTCTGTCATACAGAGTGAAGTAAGTCAGAAAGAGAAAAAGAAATACAGTATGCTAACACATATATATGGAATCTAAGAAAAAAAAAAAAGGTCATGAAGAACCTAGTGGCAAGACGGGAATAAAGACACATACCTACTAGAGAATGGACTTGAGGATATGGGGAGGGGGAGGGGTGAGATGTGACAGGGTGAGAGAGTGTCATGGACATATATACACTACCAAATGTAAAATAGATAGCTAGTGGGAAGCAGCCGCATAGCACAGGGTGATCAGCTCGGTGCTCTGTGACCACCTAGAGGGGTGGGATAGGGAGGGGGGGAAGGAGGGAGATGCAAGAGGGAAGAGATATGGGAACATATGTATATGTATAACTGATTCACTTTTTTATTAAGCAAAAAGTAACACACCATTGTAAAGCAATTATACTTCAATAAAGATGTTTAAAAATATATATATATATATATATATATATATATATATATATATATATATATATATATATATATATATATGTGCTTCAGGGAGATCAGCTCAGTGCTTTGTGACCATCTAGAGGGGTGGGATAGGGAGGTTGGGAGGGAGGAACAAGAGGGAAGGGATATGGGGATACATGTATACATATAACTGATTCACTTTGTTATACAGCAGAAACTAACACAACATTGTAAAGCAATTATACTCCAATAAAGATGTTTAAAAAAATATATGTGCTTGATTGCATGTATTCCCCCTTCACCAAAATCACATATATACTGACCTTCCCCCTACCTCTTTGGAGGAGTTTCTCAGAGCTATCTGAAATGTTGTGTCCTGGGCTTCAGTCCTCATTTTGCCCCAAATAGAAGTTAACTCACAACTCTCATGTTGTGCTTTTTTTTTAAGTCGACAGTAGTACGGGGCTTTGTTAACCTAATGCTTGTACACTTTAAATCTGGTCATTAATTAAAACTGTCTTCCACTTCCCCTCCCATACCTCATGTTCAGTTATTCCTAATTAGTCAAGATTTACTGTGTGATGCTATTTAAAAAATCATTGTTTGGTATGCCTTCCTAGAAAGCCATAAGCAAGAAGTGCTCTCTAGCTGGGCTTGAAGACATTTGCTTTTCCATGTGTATCTGTGGAATCAGCATGAGGGAAATAACTTGAGTGTTTGGAAAAGTCATCTTCCAAGCCATAGAGTTCCCCATAATTTCTAGTTGTTTGTCTTTATAGTTTTATTTAGCAGAATCCCTCTGATTTTTCTTAATTTCATAGAATATTATAATTAGAAGTATTGTAAAAATAACTTAGTTCACCTTCTCACTGCATTTTTTCAGAAGGGGTAACTGAGGTCTAGAGAGACTGTGTCTTGCCCAAGATTAGGTACCTATTTTGAAGAAAACTACCTCTTGGATGGTTGGAAGAGACTAGTTTCCTTGCTTAATTCAGTAGCTAGTTTTTGAGCTTGTTGAAGTGAATCCTGAAAAAGTTCTTATTCTTTGTATTGGGATTTCCAAGGAAATTGGTATAACAAAAGACCCAGGCAAACCTTCTAGGAGACACTGATTCTTCACCATGTTTTAATCATGAATCACTTAATCTACAACAGATCTTAGAATTTATCTAATATATTACTTTGCCTCTTGTATGTATGCAGGTGAATTCAGATAAGGGTATTGTAGATCACCCTTTTTCTTAAAGATTTACAGATGTTACTGTCAATGTCTTACATAATTCACCTATTTTAGAGCTGAATCACTTTCCTTCCTCAATTTTTCCTCCTGCAAAGTAAATCTCATTACTCTTGTTCTGTCCCTGCTGAGTGTGAAAAGAGTTAGATCCTGTCCTTCTCATATGATAGTGTCTCAAAGGAATGTTTGTTGCTAACTGACTTTTAGTTCTTTGCTTAGCATCTACTCTGCCTACATAACAACCTCCTGCTTGATTTCTGGGTGTTTGAGCCTCGATGATTAACAAGAGGTCACAGTTTGCTGAACTTGTTGATATGTTCTGGAGGAATAACATTAGTCTTATGTATACAGCAATAACACACTAATAGATATATTCATCTCTTTAATTCAGGAGTTTAAATAAGACTCACACCTATCATCTGTTCTGCATTAGGCTGAAGAGTACTATTTATGCAGATGGAAATTTTGGTCTCAGGTCCTAATTTCTACCTCTGAAGAGGTTACTTGTTTTCTCCTCATACTCTGTGGTCTTGCACTAAGGAAAGTGGTATCTTCAGCCCTCCTTACTATAAATCAACCGTTTCCCAACAACCTAAGAATTGATACTAGCCCTTGTAATCACATATGGGTGAAATAACCATTTAATAACATTTTAAAAAAATTTCCTGCCATTTATCTATTGAAAGTGAGAGGGAAGGGAAATCACTTTAAAAAGAGATAACTTTGGGCCTAATGTCCCATTCTTCATCAATGACTGGATGGTTTGTACATAAATATGAAATCAAAGCATTTTTGACCTGGAAGAAACCTCCTCAAGGATTATGCAGTTCAACCCTCTTATTCGCTTATGATGAAACTGAAGACTAAAAAGATGACATGGCTTGTTTAAAATCACAGTGTTAGATAGGGACAGAGATGAGACTGAAACTAAGGTCTGCTAATGCTTGGATTATTTTTCATGGTACAATGAGAGAGAAGTCTGTCACATAAAGTTCTTGGGACTATTAAAGATAATAAGGATAGCCTGAGGAGAAGAATTAACTGTTCTTTCTATTTCCTACATCAGGAAAAGAGAAACAACTTATGTTTTGGTAGAATAGATAAAGTTAGTAATAAGGTAGAAAATTCTAATACTTTTCTTTCTTTTTTTAAATTTTTAAAAAAATTTTATTGGAGTATAGTTGCTTTACAATATTGTGTTATTTTCAACTGTACAACAAAGTGAATCAGCTATACATATACATCTATCCCCTCTTTTTTGGATTTCCTTCTCATTTAGGTCACCACAGAACACTGAGTAGAGTTCCCTGTGCTATACAGTACGTTCTCATTAGTTATCTATTTTATACATAGTATCAATAGTGTTTATATGTCAATCCCAATGATACTTTTCTTTCTAATCAATACCTTAAAAATCAGGCCAGGTACCCAAACATTTTGAATAGGTTTGGTTGAAGGTCGTTATGAGAGAAAAAGAACCCTTCTTCAAGAAGCCTTGAAGAATTATTTCCAATTAAGGCACTCAGACCTTTATTTGCTTTGAAGTTAATTCTTAGGTTTGCATGAAACACATAGACCTGAATTCATGTAAAGTGAAACAATTTTTTCACAGTCCCACAAGGAACACATCAGGTACCTTTAAAATCCCAACCTCTTTTATTACTTTTGCTGCTATCTTTTTGCAGCTTCACATTTGCAGATTTTCTCTACAGACACATCTGATACTTTGATTTTCTCCCAGGAAAAGGAACCCAGTAAATAATATGAAAAGGAAAAATAAGATGTTAGATGACTAATGTTATGATACAGGAAAGTTTAATTGACTTCAGTTATTATCTTTCTTACATTTATACAATATCTTCCTCTGAAATTCTCTGGCGACAGATATTTTCCAATGCTTTACAAAGGACTTTTAATACTTATCATTCTTGTATCTGTCTAGAATGAACATGCTATTTGTATAGTTTCTCCATCTGTACTATGATACAGATCCTCCTCTGCTGGTTTTAGTGAGTGAATCCATGTGTGATGTCCCATTTTGGAACATACAGTTTCTAATTGTTTCCTCATTATTTACATCCCTGTTTATAAAGCAAACTCTTGATAAACCAAGCAAGTTATCCGCATTTTGCCAGTTGTGAGCTACTTTGTCCCCTAACAAAGGCATTTAGCCTTGTACAGTTCCTTTCATCACTTTTCTCTCATGTTCCTGATCTCATAGCATGGCTTTCTTTATATGCACATATAAACAAATGTACATATATACACATATATATCCCTAAGAATGTTGCAGAAGCCATACAAATGCTGCAAAGATACGAAACCAACAATTCAATTTATGGCTGAATAATTCAGATAAATATTCAGAACTTAATTTGGGCAGAGCTTGAGGTTTCTGTCTTGGATCTATGATTAAAAAGCAACCTATAATTACTGAAAGGATACTAGAATGGGAGTCAGAAGATAAGAATTTGAGTCTGTGTTCTGCTTCATACTAAGCACGTGGATTTCAATGAGTCACATTTTTCTGAGACTTAGTTTTAATGGGTGTGTATTGGTGGGGGAGGGAGGAGACACAAATAAATAATTTCTGAAGTCCTCCTTTTCAGAGAAGGTAGGGAGTGGATCAAGCTACCATTTTGACATATGGTGATTTTTGCCTCTCATACCTAGAATACATGGTTTAACCCAGTTACATATTGCTTTAATTGAAGTTTACTAGTACTTTTTAAAGGATATCATAAATAGCATTGCAATAATAAATTAAATTGATGAGGTTTTGAAGCTTGCATGTATGTACATATATTGTCTGTCTTTGTATAGGGACAACAGAAAAGTGCCTTGGGAATGAAAGAGCCTTAAATGTTAAACTTCTGTGACATATGGAAGTGTCATTGAATCCTGTACAATTTCTGGGTAACAATCACGGACCTTATATTTGAAAAGAGACAATTATGTCTTCTAGTTATTCACTTCCCAGGAAAGAACTACAGAATGTCTTAGACAACGGGCCAATAAAGGTGAAATAGAAATAAAAGATTGCAGAAATAGTAATAATCCCTTATATTTTATTGGTTTCTTTCCTCTATTAGGCTCAAACCAATCTGGGGAATAGAAAACTTTGTAGGACGGAAATCAAGACCACAAATGGTTAGGTAGTTTGTCTAGTGACACAGCCTGTCCTTGGCAAATGTAATTTGAACCATTGTCTCTTGCTTTCTCTATTCCCTAAGACAAGATTTTGGTATGTGAATTAGAGTGGCTGATTCCAGCATTGCAATAGAGACACACCTGTTTGCAAATGACATTGTACAAATCAATTAGATAATTTTAATAATGTGCACTAATAGACAATTGCATCATTTTCAAGATGCTTGCAATACATTATCTCATTTTATCTTCACAACAACCTGTTGTGATAATATCTGAAATTTTTGGAATTTTTAGTGAGATATTGTGGACAAAGGCAGGTACTTTAGAGTCAGGCCATTATAAGCAGATACCTGCTCCTCATGATTAATGCTTCCTTTTCTATTTCTGGCAACAGCACAAAGCTTCCAAGTTATTTCATTGCCTCCCATTACTTGGTCCAGAAAGCTATAATTTCATTTCTTGCTCCTTCTATGACTATCTTTTTGCCATTTTCCCAAGACCCTATTTCCTTCCTTATTTATGTATTTTATGCAATTATTCATTCAATATATGTTCAACAATTCTCTGTGTCAATACAATGCTAAATCCTAATAATTAAAGATCTAAATAGACATTTCTCCAAAGAAGATATACAGATTGCCAACAAACACATGAAAGGATGCTCAACATCACTAATCACTAGAGAAATGCAAATCAAAACTACAGTGTAGTATCACCTCACACAGGTTAGAATGGCCATCATCAAAAAATCTACAAACCATAAATGCTGGAGAGGGTGTGGAGAAAATGGAACCCTCTTGCACTGTTGGTGGGAATGTAAATTGATACAGCCACTATGGAGAACAGTATGGAGGTTCCTTAAAAAACTAAAAATAGAACTACCATACGACCCAGCAATCCTACTACTGGGCATATACCCTGAGAAAACCATAATTCAAAAAGAGTAATGTACCACAATGTTCATTGCAGCTCTATTTACAATAGCCAGGACATGGAAGCAACCTAAGTGTCCATTGACAGATGAATGGATAAAGATGTGGCACATATATACAATGGAATATTACTCAGCCATAAAAAGAAACGAAATTGAGTTATTTGTAGTGAGGTTGATGGACCTAGTGACTGTCATACAGAGTGAAGTAAGTCAGAAAGAGAAAAACAAATACCATATGCTAACACATATATATGGAATCTAAAAAAAAAATTGGTTCTGAAGAACCTAGGGGGAGGACAGGAATAAAGACTCAGATGCAGAGAATGGACTTGAGGACATGGGGAGGGGGAAGGTTAAGCTGGGACAAAGTGAGAGAATGGCATGGACATATATACACTACCAAATGTAAAATAGACAGCTAGTGGGAAACAGCCACATAGCACAGGGAGATCAGCTCGGTTCTTTGTGTCCACCTAGAGGGGAGGGATAGGGAGGGTGGGAGGGAGACGCAAGAGGGAGGACATATATGTGGGGATATATGTGTATGTATAGCTGATTCACTTTGTTATACAGCAGAAACTAACACACCACTATAAAGCAATTATACTCCAATAAAGATGTTTTTAAAAAGTGAATGCAGCTACAAACCAATATCTCTCATGAAAATATATGCAAAATGCTGAATAAGATATTAACAATCAAATCTAACAATATATAAACATAATTATTACACCATGACTAAGTGGGATTTATCCCAGGTATGAAAGGTTGGTTCAATATTTGAAAATCAATTAATAAAATCTAACACATCAACAGACTGAAAAAGAAAAATCATATGATCACATCAATGTATCATTGAATTCAGAAAAAAATTTGAAAAAATTCAATACCTATCTATGATTTAAAACTATTAGTAAACTAGGAATAGAGGGGAACTTTCTCAACTTGATAAAGAGTTTCTACAAAAATCCTACTAGCTAACATCATGTTAATGGTGAGAAACAGGAAGCCTTTCCACTAAGATTAGAACACTGCAAGGATATACCCTCTCACCACTCCTTTTCATTATTTTACTAGAAGTACTAGCTAATGTGATAAAAACAAGAAAGAACAATAAGAGATATAAAGATTGGGAAAGAGGTTATAAAACTGTGTTTGTTCACAGATGGCATGATCATCTTTGCAGAAAATTCAGAAGAATCAACCAAAAGCTCCAAGCACTAATAAATTATAGCTAGTTTGCAGGATATACAAGGTTAATGTACAAAAGTCAATCACTTACCAGCAATGAAAAATTTTGAAATTAAACACAATACCACTTACATTAGCAACACCACAACTGAAGTAATTAGGTATAAATCTAGCAAAATATGTACAAGATCTATATGAGGAAAAAAATCTCTGATGAGTGAAATCAAAGAACTAAATAAGTGTAGACATATTCTAAGTTAATGTATAGCATTTCTCAATATATCAAGATGTCACCTCTTCCCAGCTGCATCTACAGATTACACACAATCTCAATCAAGATCCCAGCAAATTATTTTGTGGATATTGACAAAGCTATTCTAAAGATTATATGGAGAGGAAAAAGACCAAGAATAGCCAATGCAATTTTTAAGGAGAAGAACAACATCAGAAGACTGACACTACCTGACTTCAAGACTTATTATAAAGCTACATTAGTCAACACAGTGTGATATTGGTGAAAGAATAGACAATGAAATCAATGGAACAGAATAGAGACCTCAGAAATAGACACCCATAAATATAGTCACCTTATCCTTGACAAAGGAGCAAAAGTGATACAAGAGAGAAAATATAGTCATTTCAGAAAGGTGCTGGAACCAGACATCCACATGTAAAAAAATAAATTTAGACACAGACATTATGCCCTTCACAAATATTAACTAAAAATGCATCAAAGACTTAAATGTAAAATGCAAGACCATAAAACTCTTAGGAGAAAACCTAGATGGCCTTGGGTAATAGTGGTGACTTTTTTAGATATAACACCAAAGGCACAGTCCATAAAAGAAATAGTTGATAATCTGGAATTAATTAAAATTAAAAACTTCTATGCTGAGAAAAAATGCTGTCAAGAGAATGAAAAGACAAGCCATAGACTGGAGAAAGTATTTGCAAAGGATACATCTGATAAGTAACTATTATCCAAAACACACAAAGAAGTTTTAAAATTCACAATAAGTAAACAAACAACTTGCTTTAAAAATGGGTCAAAGACTGTAACAGACACCTCACCAAAGAAGACATACAGATAAGTTAAGCATATGAAAATATGCTTCATAACATATGTTATCAAGGAAATTCAAATTAAGACAACAATTAAATACTACTACACTTATTAGAATGGCCAAAATCTGGAACACTGAGAACAACAAATGCTGGCGAGGATATGGAGCAACAGAAACTCTTGTTCATTAATGGTGGGAATGCAAAATAGGTTAGCCACTTTGGAAGACAGTCTGGTGGTTTTTTTACTGAAGTAAACATACTTTTACCATAAGACTCAGCAACCCTACTCTTTGATATTTACCCAAACAGTCGAAAACTTATGTTGACACAAAAACCTGCATATAGACGTTTATAGCATCTTTATTCATAATTGCCAAAACTTGGAAGTAACCAAAATGTCCTTCAGTAGGTGAATGGATAAATAAACTGTGGTACGTCCAGACAATGGAATATTATTCAGCACTAAAAAGAAATGAGCTATCATGCAATGAAAAGACATGGAGGACTCTTCAATGTATATTGCTAAGTGAAATAAGCCAACCTGAAAAGACTACATACAGGCTGTATGAATCCACTTATATGAAGTTTTGGAAAAGACAAAACTATGGAGACAGTAAAAAGATGAGTGGTTGCCAGTGGTTGAGGCGAGGGGGAAGAGATGAATAAATGGAGCAGAGGATCCTTTTAGGGCAGTGGAAATACTCTATATGATACTATAGTGATTGATACATTTGTCTAAATCCATAGTATGTGCAACATCAAGAATGAATCTTAAGGTAAACTATGGACTTTGGATAATTATGATGTGTCCAAGTATATTAATCAATTGTAACAAATGTACCAGTCTGGTGGAGGATATTAATAATGGGAGAGGCTATGCCTGTAAGGGGACAGGGAGTATACAGGGAGTATTTTTCTTTTAATTTTGCTGTGAACCAAAAACTGCTCTAAAAATCTTTATTTTTTACTAAAAGTGAATATGATGAATAAAGTTCAAAGATGAATATGTCCCTGCCTGGGAATAACATGAAAGAGACAGAATTAATGGCTATTAAGTGTGTCAAGTATTATAACACTGAGTGCTACAGAACCTACAGAGGAGCAAAAACCTAACTCTACTTTGAGGCAATGAGAAAGGCTTCCTTTAAAAATTAAAAAGTTGTTAAGAGAGTAAATTCTAAGAATTCTTGTCACAAGGAAAACAATTTTTCTTTTTCTTTTATTTCATATCTATATGAGATGATGGATGTTTAGTTAGGACTAAACTTATTGTGGCATTCATTGTGGTAATGATGTATGTAAGTCAAATCATTATGCTGTACATATTAAAATTATACAGTGCTCTATGTCAGTTATATCTCAATAAAACTGGAAGCAGAGAGGACCTTCAAGATGACGGAGGAGTAAGACATGAAGATCACCTTTCTCCCCACAAATACATCAAAAATACACCTACAAGTGGAACAACTACTACAGAACACCTATTGAACGCTGGCAGAAGACCTCAGACTTCCCAAAAGGCAAGAAACTCCCCATGTACCTGTGTAGGACAAAAGAAAAAAGAAAAAACAGACACAAAAGAATAGGGACGGCACCTGCACCTCTGGGAGGGAGCTGTGAAGGCAGAAAAGTTTCCACACACGAGCAAGCCCCTTCACTGGCAGAGATGGGGGTGTGGGCATGGAGAAGCTTTGGAGCCAAAGAGGAGAGTGCAGCAACAGGGGTGCAGAGGGCAAAGCGGAGAGATTCCCACACAGAGGACTGGTGCCAACCAGCACTCACCAGCCTGAGACGATTGTCTGCTCACCTGCTGGGGCAGGTGGGGGCTGGGAGCTGAGGCTCAGGCTTTGGAGATCAGACCCCAGGGAGAGGACTGGGGTTGGCTGTGCGAACACAGCCTGAAGGGGGCTAGTGTGCCACAGCTAGCCGGGAGGGAGTCCAGAAAAAGGTCTGGAACTGCCTAAGAGGCAAGAGACCATTGTTTTGGGGTGTGCAAGGAAAGGGGATACAGAGAACCGCCTAAACGAGCTTCAGAGACGGGCACGAGCCATGGCTATCAGTGCGGACACCTGAGACAGGCATGAAACTCTAATGTTGCTGCTGCAGCCACCAGGAAGCCTGTGTGCAAGCACAGGTCAATATCCACGTCTCCCCACCTGGGGTCCTGTGCAGCTCAACACTGCCAGGGTCACGTGATCCAGGGACAACTTCCCCGGGAGAACAAACTGAGTGCCTCAAGCTGTTGCAACATTACGCTTGCCTCTGACGCCGCAGGCTCGCCCCGCATTCCGCATTCCGTACCTCTCCCTAGCCCGGCCTGAGTGAGTCAGAGCTGCCTAATCAGCTGCTAATTTAACCCCCTCCAATCTGAGTGAAGAACAGACGCCCTCAGGCGGCCTACAAGCAGAGGTGGGGACAAATCCAAAGCTGAACCACAGCAGCTGTGTGAAGAAAGAAGAGAAAGGGAAATTTCTCCCAGCAGACTCAGGAGCAGCAGATTAAACCTCCAATATCAACTTGATGTACCCTGCATCTGTGAAATACTGGAATAGACAATGAATCGTCCCAAAATTGAGTCAGTGGACTTTGGGAGCATCTGTAGATTTGGAATTTGCTTTCTACATCTAATTTGTTTCTGGTTTTATGTTTATCTTATTTTAGTATTTAAAGCTTATTATCATTGGTAGATTTGTTTATCGATTTGGTTGCTCTCTTCCTTTTTTTTTCTTTTTTAAATATATATATATATTTCCTTTTTCTCTTTTTGTGAGTGTGTATGTGTCTGCTTCTTATTGTGATTTTCTCTGTATACCTTTGCTTTTACCATTTGCCCTAAGGTTCTTTCTCTCCATTTTTGGTTGTTTGCTTGTACTTTAGTAGAGTTTCAAGCGCTTGTTATCACTGCTGGATTTGCTTATTGGTATGGTTGCTCTCTTCTTTCTTTCTTTATTTTTCATTACTTTTTATTTATTTACTTTGAATAATATTTAATTTATTTTATATTTTAATAAATTTATTTTATTTTACTTTATTATTTTTCTTTCTTTCTTTCTTTTTCTCTCTCTTTTCTTCTGAGCCATGTGGCTGACAGGGTCTTGGTGTTCCAGCAAGGTGTCAGGGCTGAGCATCTTAGGAGGGAGATCTGAGCTCAGGACGTTGGACCATCAGAGACCTCCTGGGCCCCAATTAATAATAAACAGTGAAAGATTTCACAGAGATCTCCATCTCAATGATAAGACCCAGCTGAACTCAACGACCAGCAAGCTACAGTGCTGGACACCCCATGCCAAACAACTAGCAAGACAGGAACACAACCACACCAATTAGCAGAGATGTTAACTAAAATCATACTAAGTCGACAGACACCCCAAAACACACCACCGGACTCAGTCCTGCCCACCAGAAAGACAGGATCCAGCCTCATCCACCAGAACACAGACACCTGTCCCCTCCACCAGGAAGCATACACAACCCACTGAACCAACCTTACCCACTGGTGGCAGATGCCAAAAACAACGGGAACTATGAACCTGCAGCTTGTAAAAAGGAGACCACAAATGCAGTA
Organism: Eubalaena glacialis; assembly: GCF_028564815.1. NCBI lineage: Eukaryota > Metazoa > Chordata > Mammalia > Artiodactyla > Balaenidae > Eubalaena > Eubalaena glacialis. The sequence goes on along the minus strand of NC_083736.1, from coordinate 58,426,862 downwards.
AGTTAGGCAAAATGAGAAGACAGAGAAATACACAGCAGATGAACGGGCAAGGTAAAAACCCAACAGACCAAACAAATGAAGAGGAAATACGCAGTCTACCTGAAAAAGAATTCAGAGTAATGACAGTAAAGATGATAAACAATCTTGGAAATAGAATGGAGAAAACAAATGAAACGTTTAACAAGGAAATAGAAGAACTAAAGAGCAAACAAACAATGATGAACAACACAATCAGTGAAATTTAAAATTCTCTAGAAGGAATCAATAGCAAAATAACTGAGGCAGAAGAATGGATAAGTGACCCGGAAGATAAAATAGTGGAAAAAACTACAACAGAGCAGAATAAAGAAAAAAGAATGTAAAGAATTGAGGACAGTCTCAGAGACTTCTGGGACAACATTAAATGCACCAACATTCGAATTACAGAGGTCTCAGAAGAAGAACAGAAAAAGAAAGGGACTGAGAAAATATTTGAAGAGATTATAGTTGAAAACTTCCCTAATATGGGAAAGGAACTAGGCAATCAAGTCCAGGAAGCACAGAGAGTTCCAAACAAGATAAAGCCAAGAAGAAACACGCCAAAACACATATTAATCAAACTATCAAAAATTAAATAAAAAGAAAATATTAAAAGCAGCAAGGGAAAAACAACAAATAACATACAAGGGAATCCCCATAAGGTTAACAGCTGATCTTTCAGCAAAAACTCTGCAAGCCAGAAGGGAGTGGCAGGACATATTTAAAGTGATGAAGGGGAAAAACCTACAACCAAGATTACTCTACCCAGCAAGGATCTCATTCAGATTTAACGGAGAAATTAAAACCTTTACAGACTAGCAAAAGCTAAGAGAATTCAGCACCACCAAACCAGCTTTACAACAAAGGCTAAAGGAACTTCTCTAGGCAGAAAACACAAGCGAAAGAAAAGACCTACAATAACAAACTCAAAACAATTAAGAAAATGGTAATAGGAACATACATATCAATAATTACCTTAAATGTAAATGGATTAAATGCTCTAAACAAAGCACATAGACTGGCTGAATGGATACAAAACAAGACCCATATATATACTGTCTACAAGAGACCCATTTCAGACCTAAGGACACATGCAGACTGAAAGTGAGGGGATGGAAAAAGATATTCCATGGAAATGGACATAAAAAGAAAGCTGGAGTAGCAATTTTCATATCAGACAAAATAGATTTTAAAATAAAGACTAAAAGAAGAGATAAAGAATGACACTACATAATGTTCAAGGGATAAATCCAAGAAGAATATAAAATAATTGTAAATGTTTATGCACCCAACATAGGAGCACATCAATACATAAGGCAAATGCTAACAGCCATGAAAGGGGAAAACGACAGTAAGACAATAATAGTAGGGGAATTTAACACTCCACTTACAACAATGGACAGATCATCCAAAATGAAAATAAATAAGGAAACACAAGCTTTAAATGACACATTAGACCAGATGTACTAAATTGATATTAATACAACATTCCATACAAAACCAACAGAATTCACATTCATCTCAAGTGCTCATGGAACATTCTCTAGGATAGATCATATCCTGGGTCACAAATCAAGCCTTGGTAAATTTAAGAAAATTGAAATTGCATCAAGTATCTTTTCCAAACACAACACTATGAGACTAGATATCAATTACAGGAAAAAATCTGTAAAAAAGGAAACAAACACACGGAGGCTAAACAATAAACTACTAAATAAGCAAGAGCTCACTGAAGAATCAAAGAGGATATCAAAAAATACCTAGAAACAAATGACAATGAAAACATTACAATCCAAAACCAATCAGATGCAGCAAAAGCAGTGCAAAGAGGGAAGCTTATAGCAATAAAATCCTACCTCAAGAAACAAGATACATCTAAAATAAACAAAAAATCAAACACCTAAAGCAATTAGAGAAAGAAGAAAAAAAACCCCAAAATTAGCAGAAGGAAAGAAATCATAAAGATCACATCAGAAATAAATGAAAAAGAAATGAAGGAAATGATAGCAAAGATCAATAAAATTAAAATCTTGTTTTATGAGAAGGTAAACAAAATTGATAAACCATTAGCCAGGCTCATCAAGAAAAAAAGGGAGAAGACTCAAATCAACGGAATTAGAATGAAAAAGGAGAAGCAAAAACTGACACTGCAGAAATACAAAGGATCATGAGAAATTACTACAAACAACTATATGCCAATAAAAATGGACAACCTCGAAGAAATGGAAAAATTCTTAGCAAAGCACAAACTTCTGAGACTGAACCAGGAGGAAATAGAAAATATAAACAGACCAATCACAAGCACTGAAATTGAGACTGTGATTAAAAATCTTCCAACAAACAAAAGCCCACAACCTGATGGCTTCACAGGCAAATTCTATCAAACATTTAGAGAAGAGCTAACACCTATCCTTCTCAAATTCTTCCAAAATATACCAGGGTGAAGACCTCTCCCAAACTCATTCTATGAGGCCACCATCAACCTGATACCAAAAGCAGACAAAGCGGTAACAAAGAAACAAAACTAGAGTCCAATATCACTGATGAATATAGATGCAAAAATTCTCAACAAAATACTAGCAAACAGAATCCAGCAGCACGTTAAAAGGATCATCCACCATGATCAAGTGGGGTTTCTCCCAGGAATGCAAGGTTTCTTCAATATATGCAAATCAATCATTGATACACCATATTAACAAATTGAAAGAGAAAAACCATATGATCATCTCAATAGATGAAGAAAAAGCCTTTGATGAAACCCAAAACACATTTATGATAAAAACTCTCCAGAAAGTAGGCATAGAGAGAACTAACCTCAACATAAAAAGGTTATATATGACAAACCCACATCCAACATCTTTCTCAAAGGTGAAAAACTGAAACCATTTCCATTAAGATCAGGAACAAAACAAGGTTGTCCACTCTCACCACTACTATTCAACATGGTTTTGGAAGTTTTAGCCACAGAAATCAGAGGGGCAAAAGAAATAAAAGAATCCAAACCGGAAAAGAAGAAGTAAAGCTGTCACTGTTTGCAGATGACATGATACTATACATAGAGAATCCTAAAGATGCTACCAGAAAACTACAGAGCTAATCAACGAATTTGTTAAAGTAGCAGGATACAAAATTAATGCACAGAAATCTCTTGCATTCCTATACACTAATGATGAAAAATCTGAAACAGAAATTAAGGAAACACTTCCATTTGCCACTGCAACAAAAAGAATAAAATACCTAGGAATTATCCTATGTAAGGAGACAAAAGACCTGTATGCAGAAAATTATAGGACACTGATGAAAGAAATTAAAGACGATACAAACAGTTGGAGAGATATACCATGTCCTTGGATTCGAAGAATCAACATTGTGAAAATGACTATACTACCCAAAGCAACCTACAGATTCAATGCAATGCCTATCGAACTACCACTGGCATTTTTCACAGAACTAGAACAAAAAATTTCACAATTTATATGGAAACACAAAATATCCCGAATAGCCTAATCAATCTTTACAAAGAAAACCAGAACTGGAGGAATCAGTCACCTGGACTTCCGACTATACTACAAAGCTACAGTAATCAAGACAGTATGGGACTGGCACAAAAACAGAAATATAGATCAATGGAACAGGATAGAAAGCCCAGAGATAAACGGACGCACATATGGTCACCTTCTTTTTGATAAAGGAGGCAAGAATATACAATGGAGAAAAGACAGTATCTTCAATAGTGGTGCTGGGAAAACTGGACAGCTACATGTAAAAGAATGAAATTAGAACACTCCCTGACATCATACACAAAATAAACTCAAAGTGGATTAAAGACCTAAATGTAAGGCCAGACACTATAAAACTCTTAGAGGAAAACATAGGCAGAGCACTCTATGACATAAATCACAGCAAGATCCTTTTTGACCCACCTCCTAGAGAAATGGAAGTAAAAAAACAAAAATAAACAAACGGGACATAATGAAACTTAAAGCTTTTGCACAGCAAAGGAAACCATAAACAAGACGAAAAGACAACCCTCAGAATTGAAGAAAATATTTGCAAATAAAGCAAGCAACTGACACATGATTAACCTCCAAAATTTACAAGCAGCTCATGCAACTCAATAACAAAAAAACAGACAACCCAATCCTCAAATGACAGAAAACCTAAATAGACATTTCTCCAAAGAAGATATACAAATTGCCAACAAACACATGAAAGAATGCTCAACATCATTAATCATTAGAGAAATGCAAATCAAAACTACAATGAGATATCATCTCACACCGGTCAGAATGGCCATCATCAAAAAATCTAGAAACAATAAATGCTGGAGAGGGTGTGGAGAAAAGGGAACCCTCTTGCACTGTTGGTGGGAATGTAAATTGATACAGCCACTATGGAGAACAGTATGGAGGTTCCATAAAATACTAAAAATAGAACTACCATACGACCGAGCAATCCAACTACTGGGCATATACCCTGAGAAAACCATAATTCAAAAAGAGTCATGTACCAAAATGTTCATTGCAGCTCTATTTACAATAGCCAGGACATGGAAGCAACCTAAGTGTCCATCATCGGATGAATGGATAAAGAAGATGTGGCACATATATACAATGGAATATTACTCAACCATAAAAAGAAACGAAATGGAGTTATTTGTTGTGAGGTGGATGGAGTTAGAGTCTGTCATACAGAGTGAAGTAAGTCAGAAAGAGAAAAACAAATACAGTATGCTAACACATATACATGGAATCTAAGGGGAAAAAAAAAGGTCATGAAGAACCTAGGGGTAAGATGGGAATAAAGACACAGACCTACTAGAGAATGGACTTGCGGATATGGGGAAGGGGAAGGGTAAACTGGGACAAAGTGAGAGAGTGGCATGGAAATATATACACTACCAAACGTAAAATAGATAGCTAGTGGGAAGCAGCTGCATAGCACAGGGAGATCAGCTCGGTGCTTTGTGACCACCTAGAGGGGTGGGATAGGGAAGGTGGGAGGGAGGGAGATGCAAGAGGGAAGAGATATGGGAACATATGTATATGTATAACTGATTCACTTTGTTATAAAGCAGAAACTAACACACCATTGTAAAGCAATTATACTCCAATAAAGATGTTAAAAAAAAAGGAGTCAGTAATCAAACATCAAAACAAAAAAAAAGGTTTTCACAGCAAAGGAAACCATAAACAAGACGAAAAGACAACTCTCAGAATTGAAGAAAATATTTGCAAATAAAGCAAGCAACTGACAAATGATTAACCTCCAAAATTTACAAGCAGCTCATGCAACTCAATAACAAAAAAACAAACAACCCAATCCTAAAATGACAGAAAACCTAAATAGACATTTCTCCAAAGAAGATATACAAATTGCCAACAAACACATGAACGAATGCTCAACATCACTAATCATTAGAGAAATGCAAATGAAAACTACAATGAGGTATCACCTCCCACCTTTCAGAATGGCCATCATCAAAAAATCTACAAATAATAAATGCAGGAGAGGGTGTGAAGAAAAGGGAAGCCTCTTGCATTGTTGGTGGGAATATAAATTGATACCGCCACGATGGAGAACAGTATGGAGGTTCCCTATAAAACTAAAAATAGAACTACCATACAACCCAGCAATCCCACTACTGGGCATATACCCTGAGAAAACCATAATTCAAAAAGAGTCATGTACCACAATGTTCATTGCAGCCCTATTTACAATAGTCAGGACATGGAAGCAACCTAAGTGTCTATCGACAGATGAATGAATAAAGAAGATGTGGCACATATATACAATAGAATATTACTCAGCCATAAAAAGAAACGAAATTGAATTATTTGTATTGAGGTGGATCGACCTAGAGACCGTCATACAGAGTGAAGTAAGTCAGAAAGAGGAAAACAAATACCATATGCTAACACATATATATGGAATCTAAAAAAAAAAAAAAAAAGAAAGGTTCTGAAGAACCTAGGTGCAGGACAGGAATAAAGAGGCAGAGAATGGAGTTGAGGGCACAGGGAGGGGAAGGTTAAGCTGGGACGAAGTGAGAGAATGGCATGGACACATATACACTACCAAATGTAAGATAGATAGCTAGTGGGAAACAGCCGCATAGCACAGGGAGATCAGCTCGGTGCTTTGTGTCCACCTAGAGTGGTGGGATAAGGAGGGTGGGAGGGAGACGCAAGAGGGAGGAGATATGGGCAGATATGTATACGTATAGCTGATTCAGTTTGTTATACAGTAGAAACTAACACACCATTGTAAACCAATTATACTCCAATAAAGATGTTTAAAAAGAAAAGAGAGACATGGGACACAGTCAGGAGTAGATCACTTTCACTGAATTTCCTTGTCCAAGATTCACTTAGGAAGGCATAGTTTGTTATTATCATTTGAGGAAAATGATAATTTTAACATTATCATGGAAAACTATGTGTGTAAATACTACAAAAAATAATTCTATTTATTACAGTAAAAAAAATATAAAACACCTCTCCACCCCCAGCAGCTTTTAACCAATGAATAGAAATTAATTGGTATGTAGAAGAATAGATATGAACTAATTTATAGAACATATATTTAAGACAAGAAATATTTCTTTTCTCTAGAAAGATAGGATTAAAGGACTTTTTTTTGCGTGGTTGGAATTCAAAACCATGTTAATATTATATGAGTTCTTTTGACTGGGAATTTGGGAAATAATTAATAAAGCATATCTTATCACTGGGAAAAAACCTGGAAGGAAAAATGTGACTAGTCTTAAGTGAGATATATAAAATATACACCACATTTCAAACATTTAATAGAACATAAAGAATGAAAAATATCTCATTAATAACTATTATATTTGTTACATGTTGGCATGGTAACATTTTGATATGTTCAGTTAAAATATAGTACTAAAAATTTTATAAAGATTAAACAGACCATGAAGGAAGGGAATTCCTAGCACAAGAATCAGCACTCTCTCATGGATAGATGTATGTTTTGGACTACAGCACAAAAGAATGAGATAGGCTGTGAGTTATGAATAATACCCAGGGCACCAACTAGAACTAAACCCCTTCATCTTACACTGAGCAAAGGACAGCACAATGCAAGTGAGGGTGAAATTATTATAAAGATAGCTGTGGGTTTCTCCAATTTATTTTTCAAAATAAATCATTTGCAATTATCAAAACACTAAAATCGCTTGTGGAGCATCTCACAACTAATCATGAGCAGTGGCAGTTTACATCTGCTGACCTAGAGCAGTGATCATCACAATTTTTGAGACTGCAATTATGCATTCCTGTCAGTGGATATTTTCTTATTTATGTTTTTTTAAAATTAATTTTTATTGGTGTATAGTTGCTTTGCAATGTTGTGTTAGTTTCTGATGTACAGCAAAGTGAATCAGCTATACGTACACATATATGCACTATTTTTTGGATTTCCTTCCCACTTACGTCACCACAGAGCATTGAGTAGAGTTCCCTGTGCTATACAGTAGATTCTCATTAGTTATCTATTTTATACATAGTAGTGTATATATGTCAATCCCAATCTCCAAATTCATCCCACCCCCCCTTCTCTCCTTGGTATCCAGAATTTGCTCTCTACGTTTGTCTCTATTTCTGCTTTGCAAATAAGTTCATCTGTATCATTTTTCTAGATTGCACATATAAGCGATATTATACGATATTGATTTTTCTCTTTCTGACTTACCTCACTCTGTATGACAGTCTCTAGGTCCATCCACATCTCTGCAATTGCACAATTTCGTTCCTTTTTATGGCTAATATTCCATTGTATATATATACCACATCTTCTTTATCCATTCCTCAGCTGATGGACATTTAGGTTACTTCCATGTACTGGCTATTGTAAATAGTGCTGCAATGAACATTGGGGTGCATGTATCGTTTTGAATTATGGTTTTCTCTGGGTATATGTCCAGGAGTGGGATTGCTGGGTCGTATGGTAGTTCTATTTTTAGTTTTTTAAGGAACCTCCATACTGTTCTCCATAGTGGCTGTATCAATTTACATTCCCACCAACAGTGCAAGAGGGTTCCCTTTTCTCCACACCCTCTCCAGCATTTATTCATTGTAGATTTTTTGATGCTGGCCATTCTGACCAGTGTGAGGTGATACTTCATTGTAGTTTTAATATGCATTTCTCTAATAATTAGTGATGTTGAGTATCTTTTCATGTGTTTGTTAGCCATCTGTATGTCTTCTTTGGTGAAATGTCTATTTAGTTCTTCCGCCCATTTTTTGATTGGTTTGTTTTTTGGTTTTAGGTTTTTGGGGTTTTTTTTGACATTGAGCTGCATGAGCTGTTTGTATATTTTGGAGATTAATCACTTGTCAGTTGCTTCTTTTGCAAATATTTTCTCCCATTCTGAAGGCTGTCTTTTTATTTTCATTATGGTTTCCTTTGCTGTGCAAAAGCTTTTAAGTGGATAATTTTTAAGAATTCTTACACATATTCATTTATAAATTATATACCATAGTGTAAAGATTACAGTTATTATAACATACACAAAAGATTAATGTTTTTAACGATGAGATGTTGAAAATTACAATATTGAAATTTTTAATTTGTATTTATTGATGGCACAATAAAACTGTTTTGCTCTCATGGCAAACCATTAGAGATAGCAATGTGATTGAATATGCTTTTACGTATAATGATTCATGGTTCTGCTTATACAGTTTATTTCAATACTTATTTCATTATTTTAGCATTTGTTTTATTTTATTGTTTATTTCACCAATGCTAAAGAATTTTTGTAATGGATATTAGTTATGAATCTGTATTTCATATACCTGTGTCCATCATTTTAACTTTTTTATCAACTTTATCAAATCTGATATGATCAATATTAGTTTACATATATATTTTATTGAAGTATAGTTAATTTACAATGTTGTGTTATTTTCATGTGTACAGGAGAGAGATTCATATTTATATATATGTGTATATATTTCCATTATAGGTTATTACACAATATTGAGTATATTTCCCTGTGCTATACAGTAGGTCCTTGTTGTTTAATTATTATTATATATACTAATGTGTATATGTTAATCCCAAGCTCCCAATTTCTCTCCCCCACCCCGCTAACCCCTTTGGTAATCATAACTTTTTTTCCTATGTTTGGGAGTCCATTTCTGTTTTGTAAACAAGTTCATTTGTATCATATTTTTAAATTCCACATATAAGTGATATCATATGATATTTGTCTTTCTCTGTCTGACTTACTTCACTTAGCATGATAATCTCCAGGTCCATCCATGTTGCTGCAAATGGCATTATTTTGTTCTTTTTTTTGGCTGAGTAATACTCCATTATGTGTGTGTGTGTGTGTGTGTGTGTGTGTGTGTGTGTGTGTGTGTGTGTAGTTGGCCAAAAAGTTCATTCAGTTTTAAGTAAAAATAAAAGACACATTTTTCATTTTCATGAAGAACTTAATTGAACAATGTATTCACTAACCAAATGAACTTTTTGGCCAACATGATACATATATATCACATCTTCTTTAACCATTCATCTGTCCATGGACATTTAGGTTGCCTCCATGTCTTTGCTACTGTAAATAGTGCTGCTATGAACATTGGGGTGCATGTATCTTTTTGAATTAGAGTTTTTTCTGGATATAGGCCCAGGAGTCAGATTGCTGGATCATATGATGGTTCTATTTTTAGTTTTTTAAGGAACCTCCATACTGTTCTCCATAGTGGCTGTACCAATTTATATTCCCATCAATAGTGTAGGTGGTGTCTTTTTCTCCACACCCTCTCCAGCATTTATTATTTGTAGAATTTTTAATGATGGTCATTCTGACTGGTGTAAGGGGATACCTCATTGTAGCTTCACTTCCATTTCTCTAATAATTAGCCATATTGAGCATCTTGTCATGTACCTGTTGGCCATCTGTATATCTTCTTTGGTAAAATGTCTATTTAAGTCTTCTGTCCATTATTTGATTGGGTTGTTTGTCGTTTTTTGATATTAAGCTTCATGAGCTGTTTGTATGTATTGGAAATTAATCCCTTGGTGGTAGCATTGTTTGAATATATTTTCTCCTAGTCCTAAGGTTGTCTTTTAATTTTTGATGGTTTCCTTTGCTGTGCAGGTTTTAAGTTTAGTTAGGTTCCGGTATTAATTTTTTCATTTGTTTGTTTTTACTAATAACATGGTTGAAGGGCTCATACCTGGGAATAAGAGAAGTGTTAACTCTGCCATTTTCTTGTTTCTATTACTGTTATTATCAATCACTTTTTAAGAGTGGGCAAAAGTATGTTATTAATAAAAATAATATTGTAAAATTTTGCTTTCACACTATTAACAGACTCCCAATTATTGGTTTTATGTCTTATAAACATCTATTACAGTGTTATTCATTCTATTATTTTAATTTTTACTTCTCATTGTTCACTTTGTCCATTTTTTAAAATGTTTATTCCTATTATTTTTTATCAATGTTTAATTCACATAAAATTTTATATTAGTTTCAGGTGTACAGCAGAGGAATTCAAAATTTATATAAATTACAAAATCACCACAATAAGCCTGGATAATAACTGCCACCATTTAAATTCTTACAATAATATTAACTGTATTCTTTTTTGTGTATATTACGTTCCCATGATTATTTATTTTATAAATGGAAGTTTGTGCCGCTTAATCTTATTTACATGTTTTGCCAGTCCCCAGCTCCCTCCTCTCTGGCACTTACCAGTTTGTTCTCTGTATCTATGAATCTATCTCTGTTTTGTTTTGTTTGATTTCTTTGTTTTTTACATTCCATATATAAGTGAAATCATTTATGGTATTTGCCTTTCTCTGTCTGACTTATTATACTTAGCATAATATCGTCTAGGTCCATCAAAGTTGCTGCAAATGGCAGGGTTTCATTCTTTTTTAAGGTTAAGTATTATTATGTTATATATTTATATACTATATTTTTATCCATTCATGTATGGATGGACACTTTGATTGCTTCCATATTTGGCTAAGGTAAATAATGCTGCAATAAACACAGGGGTGCAAAAACTTTATTGAATTGGTGTTTTCATATTCTTTGGATAGGTACTCAGAAGTGGAATTGGTGTATTATAATAGTGGTACTTTTTCAATTATTTTTTTGGAAACTCCATAGACTTACATAGTGGCTGTGACAATTTACATTCCCACCAACAGTGCAAGAGGGTTCCATTTTCTCCACACCCTCTCCAGCATTTATTGTTTGTAGATTTTTTGATGATGGCCATTCTGACTGGTGTGAGGTGATACCTCATTGTAGTATTCATTTGCATTTCTCTAATGATTAGGGATGTTGAGCATCCTTTCATGTGTTTGTTGGCAATCTGTATATCTTCTTTGGAAAAATGCATGTTTAAGTCTTCTGCCCATTTTTGGATTGGGTTGTTTGTTTTTCTTGATATTGAGCTGCATGAGCTGCTTGTAAATTTTGGAGATTAATCCCTTGTAGGTTGCATCATTTGCAAATATTTTCTCCCATTCTGAGGGTTGTCTTTTTGTCTTGTTTATGTTTTCCTTTGCTGTGCAAAAGCTTTTAAGTTTCATTAGGTCCCATTTGTTTATTTTTGTTTTTATTTCACTTTCTGTAGGAGGTGGGTCAAAAAGGAACTTGCTGTGATTTCTGTCATACAGTGTTATGCCTATGCTTCTTTTTTTTTTTTTTTTGTTCTTCTAACTTTATTAGGACAATATGGGAATATGGGATAGCAAAATGGAAACGGCTTTGGGAAAAAAAGCTACAAGAGACTCATATGACAAATGAGTTCTAGTTAAATAATTATGATGAATGTTGGCACCATAGCTTGAATCGCCAGCATAATTTTTATTATTTATTGACTATCTTATTCTTTTTGAATGTGTTATTGCTGAGATTCTATTATATAATAGGGATTTCTTCAGACAGAATAAAAGTGTTCTCCCTCCAAAGATCCATTTTGGAATGATTAATAAGTATAATTAGAGCTACTGGTAAAGGTCCTTGTCATGGTATATGAGTCAGCTGTAAGCTATATTTATGATAGAGTATATTCATATTCCTTGTACTTGGGCAAAGGTAAAATGCCCTACTCAAAGAGCGTCTTTTTTTTAACATCTTTATTGGAGTATAATTGCTGTACGATGGTGTGTTAGTCTCTGCTTTATAACAAAGTGAATCAGTTATACGTATACATATGTTCCCATATCTCTTCCCTCTTGCGTCTCCCTCCCTCCCACCCTCCCCATCCCACCACTCTAGGTGGTCACAAACCACCGAGCTGATCTCCCTGTGCTATGCGGCTGCTTCCCACTAGCTATCTATTTTACGTTTGGTAGTGTATATTTGTCCATGCCACTCTCTCACTTTGTCACAGCTTACCCTTCCCCCTCCCCATATCCTCAAGTCCATACTCTAGTAGGTCTGTGTCTTTATTCCCATCTTACCCCTAGGTTCTTCATGACCTTTTTTTTTTTCTTAGATTCCATATATATGTGTTAGCATGCGGTATTTGTTTTTCTCTTTCTGACTTACTTCACTCTGTATGACAGACTCTACTTCCCTCCACCTCACAACAAATAACTCCATTTCGTTTCTTTTTATGGCTGAGTAATATTCCATTGTCAATATGTGCCACATCTTCTTTATCCATTCATCTGTTGATGGACACTTAGGTTGCTTCCATGTCCTGGCTATTGTAAATAGGGCTGCAATGAACATTTTGGTACATGACTCTTTTTCAATTATGGTTTTCTCAGAGTATATGCCCAGTAGTGGGATTGCTGGGTCGTATGGTAGCTCTATTTTTAGTTTTTTAAGGAACCTCCATACTGTTCTCCATAGTGGCTGTATCAATTTACATTCCCACCAACAGTGCAAGAGTGTTCCCTTTTCTCCACACCCTCTCCAGCATTTATTGTTTCTAGATTTTTTGATGATGGCCATTCTGACCAGTGTGAGATGATATCTCACTGTAGTTTTGATTTGCATTTCTATAATGATTGATGTTGAGCATTCTTTCATGTGTTTGTTGGCAATCTGTATATCTTCTTTGGAGAAATGTCTATTTATGTCTTCTGCCCATTTTTGGATTCGGTTGTTTATTTTTTTGTTATTGAGCTGCATGAGCTGCTTGTAAATTTTGGAGATTAATCCTTTGTCAGTTGCTTCATTTGCAAATATTTTCTCCCATTCTGAGGGTTGTCTTTTGGTCTTGTTTATGGTTTCCTTTGCTGTGCAAAAGCTTTTAAGTTTCATTAGGTCCCATTTGTTTATTTGTGTTTTTATTTCCATTTCTCTAGGAGCTGGGTCAAAAAGGATCTTGCTGTGATTTATGTCATAGAGTGTTCTGCCTATGTTTTCCTCTAAGAGTTTGATAGTGTCTGGCCTTACATTTAAGTCTTTAATCCATTTTGAGTTTATTTTTGTGTATGGTGTTAGGCAGTGTTCTAATTTCATTCTTTTACATGTAGCTGTCCAGTTTCCCCAGCATCACTTATTGAAGAGGCTGTCTTTCCTCCATTGTATATTCCTGTCTCTTTTATCAAAGATAAGGTGACCATATGTGTGTGGGTTTATCTCTGAGCTTTCTATCCTGTTCCATTGATCTATAATTCTGTTTTTGTGCCAGTACCGGTACTCTCTTGATTACTGTAGCTTTGTAGTACAGTCTGAATTCAGGGAGCCTGAATCCTCCATCTCCGTTTTTCTTTCTCAAGTTTGCTTTGGCTATTCAGGGTCTTTTGTGTTCCCATACAAATTGTGAAATTTATTGTTCTAGATCTTTGAAAAATGCCATTGGTAGTTTGATAAGGATTGCATTGAATCTGTAGGTTGCTTTGGGCATTATAGTCATTTTCACAATGTTGATTCATCCAATCGAAGAACATGGTATATCTCTCCATCTGCCTGTATCATCTTTCATTTCTTTCATCAGTGTCTTATAGTTCTCTGCATACAGGTCTTTCGTCTTCTTAGGTAGGTTTATTCCTAAGTATTTCATTATTTTTGTTGCAATGGAAAATAGGAGTGTTTCCTTAATTTCTCTTTCAGATTTTTCATCATTAGTGTATAGGAATGCAAGAGATTTCTGTGCAATAATTTTGTATTCTGCTTCTTTACCAAATCTATTAGTTAGCTCTAGTAGTTTTCTGGTAGCATCATTAGGATTTTCTATGTATAATATCATGTCATCTGCAAAGAGTGACAGTTTTACTTCTTCTTTTCCGATTTGGATTCCTTTTATTTCTTTTTCTTCTCTGATTGCTGTGGCTAACACTTCCAAAACTATGTTGAATAATAATGGTGAGAGTGGGCAACCCTGTCCTGTTCCTGATCTTAGTGGAAATGGTTTCAGTTTTTCACCATTGAGGACAATGTTGGCTGTGGGTTTGTCATATATGGCCTTTATTATGTTGAGGAAAGTTCCCTCTATGCCTACTTTCTGCAGGGCTTTTATCATAAATGGGTGTTGAATTTTGTTGAAAGCTTTCTCTGCATCTATTGAGATGATCATATGGTTTTTCTCCTTCAATTTGTTAATATGGTGTATCACGTTGATTGATTTGCGTATATTGAAGAATCCTTGCATTCCTGGATAAACCCCACTTGATCATGGTGTATGATCCTTTTAATGTGCTGTTGGATTCTGTTTGCTAGTATTTTGTTGAGGATTTTTGCATCTATGTTCATCAGTGATATTGGCCTGTAGTTTTCTTTTTTTGTGACATCTTTGACTGGTTTTGGTATCAGGGTGATGGTGGCCTCGTAGAATGAGTTTGAGAGTGTTCCTCCCTCTGCAATATTTTGGAAGAGTTTGAGAAGGATAGGTGTTTGCTCTTCTCTAAATGTTTGATAGAATTCGCCTGTGAAGCCATCTGGTGCTGAGTTTTTTTTTGATGGAAGATTTTTATTCACATTTCAATTTTAGTGCTTGTGATTGGTCTGTTCATATTTTCTATTTCTTCCTGGTTCAGTGTGGGAAGGTTGTGGTTTTCTCAGAATTTGTCCATTTCTTCCAGGTTGTCCATTTTATTGCCATATAATTGCTTGTAGTAATTTCTCATGATCCTTTGTATTTCTACAGTGTCAGTTGTTACTTCTCCTTTTTTCATTTCTAATTCGGTTGATTTGAGTCTTCTCCCTTTTTTTCTTGCTGAGTCTAGTTAATGGTTTAACCATTTTTTTTATCTTTCAAAGAGCCAGCTTTTAGTTTTATTGATCTTAGCTATTGCTTCCTTCATTTCCTTTTCATTTATTTTTGATCAGATTTTTATGATTTATTTCCTTCTGCTAACCTTGGGGTTTTTTTATTGTTTGTTTGTTCTTCTTTCTGTAGTTGCTTTAGGTGTAATGTTAGGTTGTTTATCTGAGATTTTTCTTGTTTTTTGAATTAGGATTGCATTGTTATAAATTTCCCTCTTAGAACTGCTTTTACTGCATCCCATAGGTTTCAGTCATCGTGTTTTCATTGTTATGTGCTTCTAGGGAAATTTTGATTTGCTCTTTGATTTCTTCAGTGATATGTTAGTTATTAAGTAGTGTATTGTTTAGCCTTCATGTGTTTGTATTTCTTACAGTTTTTTTCCTGTAATTGATATCTTGTCTCATAGGGTTGTGGTTGGAAATGATACTTGACATGATTTCAATTTTCTTAAATTTACCAAGGCTTGATATGTGACCCAAGATATGATCTATCCTGGACAATATTCCATGAGCACTTGAGAAGAAAGTGTAGTCTGTTGTTTTTGGATGGAATGTCCTATAAATATCAATTAAGCCCATCTTGCTTAATGTGTCATTTAAAGCTGTGTTTCCTTATTTATTTTCATTTTGGATGATCTGTCCATTGGTGAATGTGGGGTGTTAAAGTCCCCTCCTATTATTGTGTTAATGTTGATTTCCCTGTTTATGGCTGTTAGCATTTGCCTCATGTAGTGTGGTGCTCCTCTGATGGGTGCTTAAATATTTACAAGTGGTATATCTTCTTGGATTGATCCCTTCATCATTATGTAGTGTCTTTCTTTGTCTCTTCTAATAGTCTTTAATTTAAAGTCTATTTTGTCTGATATGAGAATTGCTATCCAGCTTTCTTTTGATTTCCATTTGCATGGAATATCTTTTTCCATCCCCTCACTTACAGTCTGTATGTGTCCCTAGGTCTGAAGTGGGTCTCTTGTAGACAGCGTATATATGGGTCTTGTTTTTGTATCCATTCAGCCAGTCTATGTCTTTTGGTGGGAGCATTTAATGCATTTACATTTAAGGTAGTTATTGATATGTATGTTACTATTACCATTTTCTTAATTGTTTTCTGTTTGTTACTGTAGGACTTTTCCTTCTCTTGTGTTTCCTGCCTAGAAAAGGTCCTTTAGCATTTGTTTTAAAGCTGGTTTTATGGTGCTGAATTCTCTTAGCTTTTGCTTGTCTGTAAAGATTTTAATTTCTCCATCGAATCTGAATGAAATCCTTGCTGGGTAGAGTAATCTTGGTTGTAGGTTTTTAACTTTTATCACTTTAAATATGTCCTGCCACTCCCTTCTTGCTTGCAGATTTTCTGCTGAAATATCAGCTGTTAACCTTATGGGGATTCTCTTGTATGATATTTGTTGCTTTTCCCTTGCTGCTTTTAATATTTTTTCTTTGAATTTAATTTTTGATAGTTTGATTAATATGTGTCTTAACATGTTTTTCCTTGGATTTATCCTGTATGAGACTCTGCTCTTCATGGACTTGATTGACTATTTCCTTTCCCATATTAGGGAAGTTTTCAACTATAATCACTTCAAATATTTTCTCAGTCTCTTTCTTTTTCTCTTCTTCTCATGGAACCCCTATAATTCGAATGTTGGTGTGTTTAATGTTGTCCCAGAAGTGTTTGAGACTGTCGTCAATTATTTTCATTCTTTTTTCTTTATTCTGCTCTGCGGTACTTATTTCCACTGTTTTATCTCCCAGGTCACTTATCTGTTTTTCTGCCTCAGTTATACTGCTATTGATTCCTTCTATAGAATTTTTAATTTCATTTATTTTGTAGTTCATCATTGTTTGCTCTTTAGTTCTTCTAGGTTAAATGTTTCTTGTATTTTCTCCATTTTTTTCCCAAGATTTTGGATCATCTTTACTATTATTACTCTGAATACTTTTTCAGGTAGACTGCCGATTTCCTCTTCATTTGTTTTGTCTAATAGGTTTTTCCCTTGCTCTTTCATCTACTGTGTAGTTCTCTGTCTTCTCATTTTGCTTAACTTACTGTGTTTGGCATCTCCTTTTCGCAGGCTGCAGGTTCATAGTTCCCGTTGCTTTTGGTGTCTGCCCCCTGTGGGTAAGGTTGGTTCAGTGTGTTGTGTAAGCTTCCTGGTGGAGGTGACTGGTGCCTGTGTTCTGATGGATGAGGCTGGATCTTGTGTTTCTGGTGAGCAGGATGGCAACAGGTGGTGTGTTTTGTGGTGTCTGTGAACTTAGTATGATTTTAGGCAGCCTCTCTGCTAATGGGTGGTGTTGTGTTCCTGTCTTGCTAGTTGTTTTGCATGGGGTGTCCAGCACTGGAGCTTGCTGGTTGTTGAATGGAGCTGGGTCTTCGCGTTGAGATGGAGATCTCTGGGAAAGCTCTTGCTGATTGATATTATGTGGGTCCAGGAGGTCTCTGGTAGTCCCATGTCCTGAACTCGGCTCTCCCACTTCAGACACTCAGGCCTGACACCTGTCTGGGGCACCAAGACCCAGTCAGCAACATGGTCAGAAGAAAAGTGAGAAAAAAAAGGAAGAAAAAATAAATAAAATAAAAAATGTGAAAGTTATTAATATAAAAAATTTTTAATATATTAAAATATAAAACTTTTAAAAAGTGATTAAAAGAAAAGAAGAGAGCAACAAAACCAATAAACAAATCCAAGTGCTGAAAACTATACTAAGATAAACATAAAAGTCAGAATCTAGTCAGTCACATACAGCAAACCCCAAGTCTACATTTGCTCCCAAGGTCCACCACCTCAATTTTGGGATGATTCTATGTCTATTCAGATATTCCAGAGATGCAGGGTACATCAACTTGATTATGGGTATTTAAACCACTGCTCCTGAAGTTGCCCAGAGAAATTTCCCTGTCTCTTCTTTGTTCGCACATCTCCTGAGGTTCAGCTTTGGATTTGGCCCTGCCTCTGCATGTAGGTCACCCTCTGGCATCTGGTCTTGGCCCAGACAGGAGGAGGTTCAAGGAGTGTTTGATTAGGCGGCTTTGGCTCACTCAGGCTGGGGGGAGGGAGGGGTACGGAATGTGGGGCGAGCCTGCAGCGGCAGAGGCCAACGTGACGTTGCAACAGCCTGAGGCATGCCATGTGTTTTCCTCGGGAAGTTGTCCCTGGATCACGGGACCCTGGCAGTGGCGGACTGCCCAGGCTTCTGGGAGAGAAGGCGAGGATAGTGACCTGTGCTTTCACACAGGATTCTTGGTGGCCGCAGCAGCAGCCTTAGCGTTTCATGCCCATCTCTGGTGTCCATGCTGATAGCCACGGCTTGCACCCACCTCTGAAGGTCATTTAGGTGGTGTTCTGAATCTCCTCTCCTCACGCACCCTGAAACAATATCTCTTAGGCAGGTCCAGAGTTTTTCCCGGACTCCCTCCCTGTTAGCTGTGGTGCACTAGCCCCCTTCAGGGTGTCTTCATGCAGCCAACCCCAGTCCTCTCCCTGGGATTTGAACTCCAAAGCCCGAGCCTCAGGTCCCGGCCCCCACCCGCCCCAGCGGGTGAGCAGACAAGCCTCTCAGTGTTGTGAGTGCTGGTTGGCACTGATCCTTTGTACAGGAATCTCTCAGCTTTTCCCTCTGCACCCCTGTTGCTGCACTCTCCTCTGTGTCTTCAAAGCTTCCCACCCACTGCCCACACCCTGTCCCCACCAGTGAATGGGCTCCCTAGTGTGTGGCAACTATTCCTCCTTCACAGCTCCCTTCCAGAAGTGCAGGTCCCATCCCTATTCTTTTGTCTCTGTTTTTTCTTTTTTATTTTGCCCTACATAGTTACATGGGGATTTTCTTGCCTTTTGGGAAGTTTGAAGTCTTCTGCCATCATTCATTAGGTGTTCTGTAGGAGTTGTTCCACATGTACATGTATTTTTGATGTGTTTATCTGGCGGATGTTGATCTCCACGTCTTACTCCTTTGCCATCTTGAATGTCTCTCCCAATTTCTCTTTTATGTCTGTTAATATCTGCTTTATATATTTAGGTTCCCTTATGTTGGGTGCATAAATATTTATAAGTCATATTCTATTGTTGGATTGGTCCCTTTATCATTATGTAATGTCCTTCTCTGTCTCTTGATATAGTCTATGTTTTAAGTCTCCTTTTTCTAATTATTTCTACCCCAGTTTTCTTTTTATTTGCATTGCATGGAATATCTTTTCCCATCACTTCACTTTCAGTCTGTTCTTGCCTTTATATTTGAAGTGAGTCTCTTGTAGGTAGCATATAATTGGGTCTTGTTTTTTAGTCCATTCAGCCACCCTATGTTTTTTTAGTGGAGCATTTAGTCAATTTACATTTAAAATAATTATTGATAGTGTGTATTTATTGCCGTTTTGTTGTTTGGGGTTGTTTTTCCATTTCTTGTCTGCTTCTTTCTTCTTCTCTTTGTCCCTTCATTTGTGGTTTGATGACTTTCATTAGTGTTATGTTTGGATTCCTTTTTCGCTATTTTTTGTATATCTATTATAGGTTTTTCTTGAGGTTACCATGAGGCTTATATATAATTATACATATACAAGTCTTTTCAAACTTGATGGTCAGTTAAGTTCAAATGAATTCTAGAAACACTACATATTTACTCCTCCTACTATATTTTATGGTGTTTAGTTTAGATGTCATATTTTGCCTCTTTTTATTTTGTGTATATTTTAACTTATTATTTTACTACTTACATCTTTTGATCTTTACACTAGCTTTGTAAGTGGTTGATCCACTACCTTTACTATATGCTTGTATTTACCAGTGAGATTTTTTTCCTTTCATATATTTTCTTTTTCTTGTTATGTTATTTTGTTTCTGCTTAAAGAAGTCCTTTTAATACTTCTTGTTTGGACTGTTTAGTGGTGATAAACTCCTTTAGCTTTTTCTTGTCTAGGAAACTTTTTTTCTCTATTTTAATTCTGAATGATAACCTTGCCAAGTAGAGTATTTTTGTTTGTAAGTTTTTTCCTTTCAGCATTTTGGATATATCATGCTACTCCATCCTGGCCTGTAAAGTTTAATTTGAAAAATCAGCCAGTACTCTTATGGGGGTTCCTTCATATGTAACTAGTTGTCTTTCTCTTGCTGCCTTTAAGTTTCTCTCTTTATCTTTAACTTTTGACATTTTAACTGTAATATGTCTTGGTGTGGGTCTCTTTGGGTCCATCTTATTTGGGACTCTTTGTACTTTCTGAACTTGGATGACTTTTTTCCTCAGCAGATTAGTAAAGTTTTCAGCCATTTTTTCTTCAAATAAATTTGCATTCCCTTTCTCTCTCCTGTCCTTCATGGACTCCTATAATGCAAATATTAAGTACACTTGATGTGACCCAGAGATCCTTTAAATTGTCATCATTTAATTTTTTTTTTACAATAACAGTTTGGTGATTTCCACTACCCTGTCTTCTAGATCGCTGATCCATTCTGCCCCATCATTTAATCTACTTTGTCTCTGTCTATGTATTTTTCATTTCAGTTATTGTATTCTTCAACTCTGATTGGTTATTTTTATATTTTCTAACTCTTTGTTGATGTTCTCACTGTGTGAATCCATTCTTCTTCCATGTTCGATGAACATTTATAAGAGCACTTTTTGAACATTTTATCAGGTAGATTACTTATCTCTATTTGATTTAGGTCTTTTTCTGAAGTTTTGTGTTGCATTTCTATTTAGAACATGTTCCTCTGTCTTCTCATTTTGCCTTTCTCTGTTTGTTTTTATGTGTTAGATGAATAAGCTACGTCTCCCAGTCTTAAAGGATGGTCTTGTATAGAAAATTTCCTGTGGGGCTGAGAAGAGTAATCCTCCTTTCCACCAGAGCTAAGTTCTCCATGAGTTTTCACTGTGTGGGATACATGCACCCTCCTGTTGTGGTGGTGCCACGGTTTTTGAAGGCATGCTGATGGCCGGGGCTAACTTTCAGGCCAGCTGGCTGTGATGTCCAGCTGCAACTGCTGTCAGCACACTGGTGGCCAAGTCTTGCCCCAGTGTGGCTGTTTGAGGGACCCAGCCATAACAGTTGTGGGCCCAGTCATGGGCATAGCTGACCTCCTGGGGTTGGAGCCACTTTGGGGAAGTTCCAGTCCAGAATGACGCTCCTCAACAAATGTGTTGGCATGGGAGTCACTTTAGAGAGTTGCTGGTCCTGGCCAAGGCCATCACCAGCTGTGATGTGGAATGATCCACTTTGGAGGGGTGGCAGTCAACACAAGCAGGTTGGGTGGGGTTGGTCTTCAGGGAAATGTTTGAGCAGGGAAAACTTCTAGCCAGGTAAATGGTGAATATCAGAAATTGCTCCTGCCAGCAGTGGACCAACTAGATAGAGGAAGAATTTTTTAAATAGAGCCTGCCAGTACTTTGGTCCCTGGAGGAAGTTTCAACAGATTCCTGTCCCTTCAACACTTGCCCAAAACTTAGCCAATGAATCTCCTTTGTGTATGGTCCAGGTATTTTTCAGACTGCTGCCATTGTGGTAGGTCTCAGAGCAAGTGAGTTTGTGCACCAGCTCTTTAAGAGCAGTCTCAGTTTCCTCCAGCCCTTCAGTTCTTAAAGACAAAAGTCCCACTGGTTTTCAATCCAGATAATATCATCCTCCCAGTTCAAGCCCCCAAGGTTGTGGTGCCTGATATGGGGCTCAAACTCCCCACTCCTTAGGGAGGAATTCTGTGTTTGTGATATCCCGTCCTGTTTGTGGGTCACCACGTCAGTGTTGTAGGTCCTGGTTAGACTACATCTCTTCCCCTCCTACCAGTCTCGACATGTTTCTTTCTTTATATCTTTAGTTGTAAAAGAGCTGTTCTGCTAGTATTTGTGTTGTTCTCAGAGACAGTTTTCTATATGTAGTTATAGTTTTGGTGTGTCCATAGGAAGAGTTGAGCTCAAGATATTCCTACTCTGCTATTGGGATCCCACCTCCTCCTGTCCAGTTGTTTTCTGATACAATATTTCAATATCTTAATTCTGTAATATATTTTTTCAATTTTTCATTATATGTAATAAAACTATTTATAACATGTATATACAGTTCAAAGAACAACAATAAATTGAACATCTGTATACTTACTACCATGGCCAAGAAATAGAACATTGCTAGTAAAACTTATTTTTAAAAAGGAGAAGAATAGGTAAAGATACACATGATTTTGGAGGTGATAGAGAAAAATTTTATGGGAGTTGAAGCATGTCTTCTTTCTGCTAGGTAGAAAATTAAGTTATTTTCTTAGAGTGAAGGGATAGAGGACTTAAGGATTGTGACATTTTAGAAAAGGTGCCATGGAGTAAAGGAAATGTGTCTAGTGAAAAAAGATTGTTAAATAGCACTGAGGGCTTAGCTGAGATTGGAGCTAAACAATATGAATATAGTCTGGGAGCTGGAACAGAGTAGAGGAAATAGAAAATTGGTTTCTTCCAAGGTTGGGAATTTACAGTACAAGGCTAAGGGACCAAAGGAATGAATGGTGCCTATGAGAGTGCAATTGTAGTTTTTTTTCCCTGAGGTTTGGGCTGGATCAGGAAAATATTAAAGCCACAGTGGACCCTCATAGACTGGGAGAATAGGGAGGGGTTGAGGGAAAAAATATAAATCCTGGTGATAAAGTGGCAAATTTTGAACCAGACTCCAAATAGGATGGCAGATGTGAGAAAGTGACCTAGGTATTTAAAGATGTCAGCACTGAGGATGAGAAGAAGGTGTTAATATTGGAAGGAATGAGGAGAGGGAAACCAGGAATAATGGAAGAAGTTGACTCAGACTTTAGTTTGAAGTTCGTGGTTCTGCTGATCTTGTAACTAAAATCCATTCAGGATACTCTCCCAACCCTATTGATAATCCTGGCACCCATAATCTTGTGGGAATAGAGTGAAGTAAGAACAATCATGTTGGATTAAGATAGAAATGGAGGGACTTCCCTGGAGACACAATGGTTAAGAATCCGCCTGCCAATGCAGGGGATATGGGTTCAATCCCTGGCCTGGGAAAATCCCACATGCTGCGGAACAACTAAGCCCATGCACCACAATTACTGAGCCTGCAATCTAGAACCCACGAGCCACAACTACTGAAGCCTGTGTGCCTAGTGCCTGAGCTTTGCAACAAGAGAAGCCACCACAATGAGAAGCCCACTCACCACAACTAGAGAAAGCCCACATGCAGCAACAAAGGCCCAATGCAGCCAAAAATTTAAAAAATAAAATAAAATTTAAAAAGATAGAAATGGAGAGATTCTAATAAAACAAATATTTACAGGTTGAAATTTGAGCCATGGAGGTTTTTAAGAGATGTTTGGGTGCATCATAATTTTCCAGGGATAGATCGATGTTAACAATTATACACTACTGGTGGGAATGTAGGTTTGGAAGGCAATTTGGCAAAACCTAGTAAAGTTGCAGATGCACATATTCTATGACTCAGCAATTCCAACACAAGATATACCCCCTACAGAAACACTTGCACATATGCTTAGGAAACGTGCAAGATTTTTCACTGTAGTACTGTTTGTAATAGTGGAGAACTGGAAACAACCCAAATAGTCACCAGCAGGAGAATGGATAAATAAACTATGGTATAGTTATATAGTAGAATAATATACCTCAGTAAAAATATGAGTAAATGAGAGCTACATGAGTCAGCATGGATACAAACTAAAAGTTGAGCAAAAAAGCAAATTTCAGAAACATTAAGTGCACATGGTGTCAATTACATAGAAGTTTAACTCCATGCAAAAGAGTGCCACTTTTCAGATATTTATAAATGTAATAAAAGTATAGAACAGTCATGGGAATAATAAACACTAAATGTAAAATACCTCCAAGATGTAAGAAGGATACAATCAGAGATATATGAGACTTCAACTTTATTTGCAACGTTTTATTGCTTAAGCTTGGTAGTGGGTACATAGTTTTTTCTATATTATTCGTTATACTATTTCTATGACTAAAATATTAAAAAAAAAATTTTTTTAAAACAACCATCCAGAAAGGTCTACATGGAAAGATAATATTTGACAGTTATAAAATAACTATTTTCAGAGGCTTGAGCTCAAGATGGTGGAGTAGAAGGATGTGGGCTCACCCCTTCTTATGTAAATACCAAAATCACAACTGCTGAACAACCATTGACAGAGAAACGCTGGAAACTACCAAAAAGATACCCTACTGCCAAAAACAAAGAAGAAGCCACAATGAGATGGTAGAAGAGGTGCAATTGCAATAAGATCAAATCCCTTACTGGCCAGGTGGGGTGACCCACAGACTGGAGAGCAATTGTACCATGGAGGCCCTCCCACAGGAGTGAAAGACCTGATCCCCATTTCATGCTTCCCAGCCTGAGGGTCCAGCAATGGAAAGAGGAGCCCCCAGAGAATCTGTCATTGATAGCCAGAAGGGCTTGATCACAGGAAACCCATGGGACTGGGGAAAAAAGAGACTCCACGCTTGGAGGGCACACACAAGGTGCTGTGTACATGAGAACCCAGGGGAAAAAAGGAGTGACCTCAAAAGAGACTGAGACAAACCTACCTGCTAGTATTAGAGGGTTTCCTGTGGAGCCGGGGGGTGGTTGAGGCTCACTGTGGGGAAAAGACACTGGAAGTGGCAGTTATGAGGAGTACTCATTGACATGAGCCCTCCCAGAGGCTGCCATTACCCCAACCTGTAGGCTCTAGAGCTGGGATGCCTCAGGCCAAACAACCAACAGGACAGGAACAGAGCCCCATCAATCAGCAGACAGGCTGCTTAAAGTTTCCTGAGCACGGCCCTGCCCAACAGAGGGAGAAGACCCACCTCCACCCACAAGTGGAATCCCTTCCATCAGAAAGCCTGCACAAACCTCTTAGACAGCCTCATCCACCAGAGGATGGACAGCAGAAGCAAGAACTACAATCCTGCAGCCTGTGGAATGAAAACTGCAATCACAGAAAGTTAGACAAAATGAGACAGCAGAGGAATATGTCCCAGATGAAGGAACAAGATAAAACTCAAGAAGAACGACTAAGGGAAGTGGGATAGGCAGCCTGCCTGAAAAAGAATTCAAAATAATGATAGTGATGATGATCCAAGACCTCAGAAAAAGAATGGAGACAAGGATTGAGAAGATGCAAGAAATGTTTAACAAAGATCTGGAAGAACTAAAGAACAGACAGAGATGAACAATACAATAACTGTAAGGAAAAATACACTAGAAGAAATCAATAGCAGAATAACTGAGGCAGAAGAACGGATAAATGATCTGGAACAGATTGGTGGAAATCACTGCCACAGAACAGAATAAAGAAGAAAGAATGAAAAGAAATGAAGACAGTCTAAGAGACCACTGGGACAACACTAAACACACCAACATTCGCATTGTAGGGTTCCCAGAAGAAGAGAGAAAGGCCCTGAGAAAATATTTGAAGAGATAATAGCTGAAAACTTCCCTAACATGGGAAAGGAAACAGTCACCCAAGTCCAGGAAGTGCACAGAGCCCCAGGCAGGATAAACCCAAGGAGGAACATACCAAGACACATAGTAATCAAATTGACAAAAATTAAAGACAAAGAAAAAAATACTAAAAGCAACAAGGGAAAAGCAACAAATAACATACAAGTGAACTCCCATAAGGTTATCAGCTTATTTCTCAGCAAAAACTCTGCAAGCTAGAAGGGAGTGGCTTGATAAACAGTATGTCCCCTACATACAAACAAGTTCCGTTCTGAAAGCACATCCATAAATCCAATTTTTCTTATAAGTCTGACAAAGTTAGCCTAGGTTACTAACTAACACAATTGGCTATATAGTACTGTACTGTAATAGGTTTATAATACATTTCACACAAATAATACATAAAAAACAAACACAAAAAAGAAAGAAAACATTTTAATCTTACAGTACAGTACCTTGAAAAGTACAGTAGTACAGTACAAGAGCTGGCATACAGGGCCTGGCATTGAGTGAACAGGCAAGAAGAGTTACTGACTGAAGGAGGGAGAGGAGGTGGGAGATAATAGAGCTGAAGGATCATCAGCAATAGGAGACAGAGGGCAAGCTGCAATTCCACTCATACCTGATGCTGATGGAACGCACATTCACATCTTTGAAAGTTCACAACGTGAAGGTTCATATATAGGGAACTTACTGTATTTAAAGTCATGAAAGGGAAGAACCTACAACCAAGATTACTCAACCCAGCAAGGCTCTCATTCATATTCGATGGAGGAATCCAAAGATTTGCAGACAAGCAAAAGCTAAGAGAACCCAGCACCACCTTACTAGCTTTGCAACAAATGCTAAGGGGAATTCTCTAAGCAGAAAAGAAAAAGCCACAACTAGAAACAGAAAAATTAACAGTGGAAAAGCTTATTGGAAAGGCAAATATACAGAAAAAGTAGGAAATTATCCACACACAAATCTGATCTAAAAACCCAGCAATTGTAAGAAGAGCAAAGTACAAATGCAGTACATTGGAAATGCATTTGAAATTAAAAGAACAACAACTTAAAACAATCTTGTTTACATGTAGACTGCTATATTACAACTTCGTGGGAACTGAAAAAAAAATCTACAATAGATACACGCACAAAAAAAGAAAATAGAATCCAAACACAACACTAAATTAGTCATCAAATCACAAGAGAACAAAAGAGAAAGGGAAGAAAAAAGACCTACAAAAACAAATCCAAAATAGTTAACAAAATGGCAATAAGGACATATATATCAAAAATTACTTTAAACATAAACGGATTAAATGCTCCAGCCAAAAGACATAGACTGGCTGAATGGTTACAAAAATAAGACCCATATATATGCTGTCTACAACAGACCCACTTCAGACCTAGGGACACATACAGACTGGAAGTAAGGGGATAGGAAAAGGTAATCCATGCAAACGGAAATCAAAAGAAAGCTGGAGTAGCAGTACTCATTTCAGGCAAAATAGATTTTAAAATAAAAACTGTTAAAAGAGGCAAAGAAGGACATTACATAATGATCAAGGGAACAATCCAAGAGGAAGATATAACAATGTAAATATATAAGCACCCAACGTAGGAGAACTTCAATATATAAGGCAAATACTGACAGCCAAAAAGGGAGAAATCAACAGTAACACAATAATAGTGGGGGACTTTAATACCGCACTTTCATCAATGGAAAAATCATCCAGACAGAAAATTAATAAGGAAACACAGGCCTTAATTGACACATTAGACCAGATGTAATTAACTGATATTTATAGAGCATTCCATCCAAAAGCAGCAGGATACATATTCTTTACAAGTGCACACGGAATTTTCTCCAGGATTGATCACATGCTAGGCCACAAAGTGAGACTTGGTAAATTTAAGAAAATTGAAATCATATAAAGAATATTTTCTGACCACAACACTATGAGATTAGAAATCAAATATAAGAAAAAAAACTGTAGGGGCTTCCCTGGTGGCGCAGTGGTTGAGAATCCGCCTGCCAATGCAGGGGACACGGGTTCAAGCCCTGGTCTGGGATGATCCCACATGCCGCGGAGCAACTAGGCCCGTGAGCCACAATTACTGAGCCTGCGCGTCTGGAGCCTGTACTCCGCAACAAGGGAGGCAGCGATAGTGAAAGGCCCGCACACCGCGATGAAGAGTGGCCCCCACTCTCCGCAACTAGAGAAAGCCCTCGCACAGAAACGAAGACCCAACACAGACAAAAATAAATAAATAAAATTTTTAAAAAAACTGTAAAAAGCACAAACACGTGGAGACTAAAAAATATGCTACTAAACAACAAATGGATCACTGAAGAAATCAAAGAAGAAATCAAAAAATACCTAGAGACAAATCAAAAGGAAAGTAAAATGATCCAAAACCTATGGGATGTAGCAAAAACAATTGTAAGACGGAAGTTCATAGCAATACAATCTTACCTCTGGAAACAAGAAAAATCTCAAATAAACAATCTAACCTTACACCTAAAGCAACTAGAGAATGAAGAACAAACAAAACACAAAGTTAGTAGAAGGAAAGAAATCATAAAGATCAGAGTAGAAATAATTGGCATAAACACTAAGAAAACAACAGGAAACATCAATGAAGCTAAAGCTGATTCTTTGAAAAGATAAACAAAATTGATAAACCTTTAGAGAGATGCATCAAGAAAACTAAGGAGAGGGAGAGGGCTCAAATCAATAAAATTGGAAATGAAAAAGGAGATGCAACAAGGACACCACAGATATACAAAGGGTCAGAAGAGATTACTACAAACAACTATATGCCAATAAAATGGACAACCTAAAAGAAATGGACAAATTCTTATAAAGGTACAATCTCACAAGACACAACCAGGAAGAAATAGAAAATATGTATAGACAAATCACAAGTACTGAAATTGAAAACTTGAGTAAAAAACTCCCAACAAAGAAAAGTCCAGGACCAGATGGCTTCACCGGAGAATTCTGTCAAACATTTAGAGAAGAGTTAACATCTATCCTTCTCAAATTCTTCCAAAAAATTGCAGAGGAAAGAACACTCCCAAACTCATTTTATGAGGCCAAAATCACCCTGATTCCAAAACCAGACAAAGATGTCACAAAAAAGAAATTTATATGCCAATATCACTGATAAACATAGACACAAAAATACTCAACAAAATACTAGCAAACTGAACCCAAGTATGCATTAAAAGGATCACACACCATGATCAAGTAGGATTTATTCCAGGAATTCAAGGATTTATTGATATCCACAAATTAATCAGTGTGATACACCACATCAACAAATTGAAGAATAAAAACCATATAATCATCCCAATAGATGCAGAAAAAGGTTTTTGACAAAATTCAATACCAATTTATGATAAAAACTCTCCAGAAAGTAAACATAGAGGGAACATACCTCAACATAATAAAGGCCACATATGACAAACCTACAGCTAACATCATACTCCATGGTGAAAATCTGAAATCATTTCCTCTAAGACCAGGAATAAGACAAGGATGTCCACTCTCACCACTTTTGTTTAACATAGTTTTGGAAGTTCTAGCCATGGCAACCAGAGAAGAGAGAGGCATAAAAGGAACCCAAATTGGAAAAGAAGAAGTAAAACTGTCACTGTTTGCAGAAGACATGATCCTATACATAGGAAATCCTCAAGATGCTACTAGAAAACTAATAGAGATAATCAATGAATTAGGTAATGTTACAGGATACAAAATTAATACACAGAAATCTGTTGCATTTCTGTACAATAAAAACGATAGACCAGAAAGAGAAATCAAAGAGACAATCCCATTTGCCATCGCATCAATGAATAAAATGCTTAGGAATAAACCTACCTAAGTAGACAAAAGACCTGTAATCTGAAAACTATAAGCTGCTGATGAAAGCAATCAAAGATGACACAAACAGATGGAAAGATATACCATGTATTTGGACTGGAAGAATCAGTATCATCAAAATGACTATACTTCCTAAGGCAATCTACAGATTCAATGCAATCCTTAGTAAATTACCAATGGCATTTTTCACAGAACTAGAAAAAAAACTTAAAATTTTTATGGAGACACAAAAGACCAAGAATATACAAAGCAATCTTGAGAAAGAAAGACGGAACTGGAGGAATCAGGCTCCCTGACTTCAGACTATACTACAAAACTACATTCATCAAAACAGTATTGTGCTGGCACAAAAACAGAAATACAGATCAATGAAACAGGATAGAAACCCAGAAATAAACTCATGCATCTATTGTCAACCAATCCTTAACAAAGGAAGAAAAACTATGCAATGGAGAAAAGATAGTCTCTTCAATAAATGGTGCTGGGATAACTGGACAGCTACATGTAAAAGAAATGAAACTAGAACATTGTTTAACATCATACACAATAATGAACTCAAAATGGATGTAAGACCAGATACTAAAAAACTCTTACAGGAAAACATAGGCAGAACCCTCTTTGACATAAATCACAGCAATATCTTTTTCAATCAATCTCCCAGAGTAATGGAAATAAAAACAAATATAAGCAAATGACACCTAATTAAACTCAAAAGCTTTTTCACAGCAAAGGAAACCACAAACAAAACAAAAAGATAATCTACGGAATGGGAGAAAATATTTGCAAATGATGTGACTGACAAGGGCTTAATTTCCAAAATATAAAAACAGCACATACAACTCAACAAAACAAACAAACAAACAAACAACCCTATCCAGAAATGGGCAGACCACCTAAATAGACATTTCTCCAAAGAAGACATACAACTGGCCAAGAGGCACATGAAAACATGCTCAACATCGCTAATTATTAGAAAAATGCAAAACAAAACTACAAGATATCACCTCACGCCAGTCAGAATCATCATCATCAAAAAATCTACAAACAATAAGTGCTAGAGAAGGTGTGGAGAAAAGGGAACCCTCTTACACTGTTGGTGGGAATGTAAATTGGTACAGCCACTATGGAGAACAGTATGGAGCTTCCTTAAAAAACTAAAAACATAGTTACAATATGATCCAGGGATCCCTCTCCTGGGCCTATACCTGGAGAAAACTGTAATTCGAAAAGATACATGCACCCCAATGTTCATTGCAGTGCTGTTTACAATAGTCAGGATATGGAAGCAACCTAAATGTCCATCAACAGATCAATGGATAAAGAAGATGTGGTACATATATACAATGGTATATTTGTCAGCCATTAAAAAGAACGAAATAATGTCATTTTCAGCAACATGGATGGACCTGGAGATTATCATATTAAGTGAAGTAAGTCAGACAGAGAAAGACAAATATCATTTGATATTGCTTATACGCGGAATCTGAAAAACATGATACCAATTAACTTATTTACAAAACAGTTACAGACTCACAGACTTAGGGAATGAACTTATGGTTACCAGGGTGAAATGGTGCAGGGTTTGGATAGATTGGGAGTTTGAGATTGACATGTACACACTGCTGTACTAAAATAGATATCCAATATGATTCATTAATCCCCTTTTTGGGTATACACCTAAAGGAAATAAAATCATTATTTAAAGAGATATCTGTATGCCCATGTTTATAGTAGCACTATTCACAATAGCCTAGGTATGGAAAAAACTGAAGTGTCCATCAATGAATGAAAGGATAAAAGAAATATCACACACACACACACACACACACACGGAATATTACTCAACTCTAAAAAAGAAGGAAATTCTGTCACATGAAACAACATGGATGAAACTGGAAGGCATTATATTGTGTAAAAAAAGCCATACAGAGAAAGACAAATATGGCATTGTATCACTTACACAAGGAATGTAAAAAAAAAAAGTGAGTAGAAAAGTGATTGCTGGGGATGAAGGATAAGGGGAGTAGAAAGAGATTGGTAAAAAGGTACAAACTTCCAGTTATAAGATGAATAAAGTCTTGAAGATCAAATGAATAACATAGTGACTACTGCTGATAACAGTGTTGTATAATTGAAATTTCCTAAGAGAGTAGAATTTAAATGTTCTGAAAAATAAATAAATAAATAAATATGAAAAAGTAAATAAAATATATAACCAACAAGAAGCTACTGTAAAAAAAAAAAACCCTGTTATTCACCCCCAGAAAGAACTCACGTATTTATTCTTTTTATTTTTATTTACATGCATCCTTTATTAGCTACTTAAAGGTGGTTCACACAAAATACCAATACAAATTTTTGAATATTTTAGGTTATCTCAAATATCTAACTTACATTTTCTTTCAAAATATACTCCTTATTTAATATTAATGGATGCTAATTAGTAGTAATCATCACTATGCACATAAACTGTACAAATCAAGATACAAAGGAGGAAAATGCTTTTCTTTTTAACATCTTCATTGGAGTATAAGTCCGTTACAACGTTGGGTTAGTTTCTGCTGTATAACAAAGTAAATCAGCTATATGTATACATATATCCCCATATCCCTTCCCTCTTGGGTCTCCCTCCCAACCTCACTATCCCACCTTTCTAGATGGTCACGAAGCACCGAGCTGATCTCCCTGTGCTATGTGGCTGCTTCCCATTAGCTATGTATTTTACATTTGGTAGTGTATATATGTCCACACCACTCTCTAACTTTGTCCTAGCTTACCCTACCCCTCCCCGTGTCCTCAAGTCCATTCTCTACGTCTGCGTCTTTATTCCTGTCCTGCCCCTAGATTCTTCAGAACCTTTTTATTTTTTAGATTCCATTTATATCTGTTAGCATACGGTATTTGTTTTTCTCTTCCTGACTTACTTCACTATGTATGACAGACTCTAAGTCCATCCACCTCACTACAAACAACTCAATTTCGTTTCTTTTTATGGCTGAGTAATATTCCATTGTATATAGGTACCACATCTTCTTTAGACATTCATCTGTCAACGGACACTTAGGTTGATTCCATGCCCTGGCTATTGTAAATAGTGCTGCAATGAACATTGTGGTACATGTCTCTTTTGGAATTATGGTTTTCTCAGGGTATATACCCAGTAGTGGGATTGCTCGGTCTATGGTAGTTCTATTTTTAGATTTTTAAAAATACTGTTCTCCATAGTGGCTGTATCAATTTACATTCCCACCAACAGTGCAAGAGGGTTCCCTTTTCTCCACACCCTCTCCAGGATTTACTGTTTGTAGATATGTTGATGGTGGCCATTCTAACAGGTGTGAGGTGTTACCTAATTGTAGTTTTGATTTGCATTTCTTTAATGATAATTGATGTTGAGCATCCTTTTATGTGTTAGTTGTCAATCTGTACATCTTCTTTGGAGAAATGTCCATTTCGGTCTTCTGCCCATTTTTCGGTTGGGTTGTTTGTTTTTTTGATATTGAGCTGCATGAGCGGCTTGTATATTTTGGAGATTAATCCTTTCTCATTTTCTTCATTTGCAAATATTTTCTCCCATTCTGAAGGTTGTCATTTCATCTTGTTTAGGTTTCCTTTGCTGTGCAAAAGCTTTTAAGTTTCATTAGGTCCCATTTGTTTATTTTTGTTTTTATTTCCATTTTTCTAGGAGGTGGTTCAAAAAGGTTCTTGCTGTGATTTCTGTCGTAGGGTGTACTGCCTATGTTTTCCTCTAAGAGTTTTATAGTGTCTGGCCTTACATTTACGTCTTTAATCCATTTTGAGTTTATTTTTGTGTATGGTGTTAGGGAGTGTTCTAATTTCACTCTTTTACATGTAGCTGTCCAGTTTTCTGAGCACCGCTTATTGAAGAAGTCGTCTTTTCTCCACTGTATATTCTTGCCTCCTTTATCAAAGATAAGGTGACCATATGTGTGTGAGTTTATCTCTGGGATTTCTTTCCTGTTCCATTTTTGTTTTTCTGCCAGTACCAAACTGTCTTGGTTACTGTAGCTTTGTAGTACAGTCCGAAGTCAGAGAGCCTGATTCCTCCAGCTCTGTTTTTCTTTCTCAAGATTGCTTTGGCTATTCAGAGTCTGTTGTGTTTCCATACAGATTGTGAAATTTTTTGTTCTAGTTATGTGAAAACTGCCCTTGGTAGTGGAATAGGGATTGCATTGAATCTGTAGATTGCTTTGGGTAGTATAGTCATTTTCACAATGTTGATTCTTCCAATACAGGAACATGGTATATCTCTCCATCTGTTTTTGTCATCTTTAATTTCTTTCATCATTGTGTTTTAGTTTTCTGAATACAGGTCTTTTGTCCCCTTAGGTAAGTTTATTCCTACATATTTTATTCTTTTTGTTGCAATTTTAAATAGGAGTGTTTCCTTAACTTCTCTTTCAGATTTTTCATAATTAGTGTATAAGAATGCAAGAGATTTCTGTGCAATAATTTTCTATCCTGCTTCTTTACCAAATTGATTGATTAGCTCTAGTAGTTATCTGAGTAGGATTCTCTAAGTACAGTATCATGTCATCTGCAAACAGTGACAGTTTTGCTTCTTCTTTTATGATTTCGATTCAATTTATTTCTTTTTCTTCTCTGATTGCTGTGGCTAAAACTTCCAAAACTATGTTGAATAATAGCAGTAAGACTGGGCAACCTTGTCTTGTTCCTGATCTTAGTGGAAATGTTTTCTATTTTTCACCATTGAAAATGATGTTGGCTGTGCGTTTGCCATATATGGCCTTTATTATGTTGAGGTAAGTTCCCTCTATGCCTACTTTCTGGAGGGTTTTTAGCATAAGTGGATGTTGAATTTTGTCAAAAGCTTTTTCTGCATCTATTGAGATTATCATATGCTTTTTATCTTTCAATTTGTTAATATGGTGTATCACATTGATTAATTTGCGTATATTGAAAAATCCTTGCATTCCTGGGATAAACTCCACTTGATCCCGGTGTACGATCCTTTCAATGTGCTGTTGGATTCTGTTTGCTAGTATTTTGTTGAGGATTTTTGCATCTATGTTCATAAGTAATATTGGCCGGTAGTTTTCTTTTTTGGTGACATCTTTGTCTGGTTTTGGTATCAGGATGATGGTGACCTCGTAGAAGGAGTTTGGGAGTGTTGCTCCCTCTGCAATATTTTGGAAGAGTTTGAGAAGGATAGGTGTTAGCTTTCTCTAAATGTTTGATAGAATTCACCTGAGAAGCCATCTGGTCCTGGGCTTTTGTTTGTTAGAAGATTTTTAATCACAGTTTCAATTTCAGAGCTTGTGATTGGTCTGTTTATATTTTCTAT
The DNA here is from genome assembly GCF_028564815.1 of Eubalaena glacialis. Lineage (NCBI taxonomy): Eukaryota > Metazoa > Chordata > Mammalia > Artiodactyla > Balaenidae > Eubalaena > Eubalaena glacialis. The sequence continues at coordinate 58,391,995 of NC_083736.1, read as the reverse complement.
TTCTTCCTGGTTCAGTCTCAGAATGTTGTGCTTTTCTAAGAATTTGTCCATTTCTTCCAGGTTGTCCATTTTATTGGCATAGAGTTGCTTGTAGTAATTTCTCATGATCCTTTGTTTTTCTGCAGTATCAGTTTTTACTTCTCCTTTTTCATTTCTAATTCAGTTGATTTGAGTCTTCTCCCTTTTTTTCTTGATGAGCCTGGCTAATGGTTTATCAATTTTATTTATCTTCTCAAAGAATCAGCATTTTGTTTTATTGATCTGTGCTATTGTTTCATTCATTTCTTTTTCATTTATATCTGATCTGATCTTTATGATTTCTTTCCTTCTGCTAACTTTGGGTTTTGTTTGTTCTTCTTTCTCTAATTGCTTTAAGTGTAAGTTTAGGTTGTTTATTTGAGATATTTCTTGTTCTTGAGGTAGAATTGTATTGCTATAAACTTCCCTCTTAGAACTGCTTTTGCTGCATCCCATAGTTTTTGGGTTGTCGTGTTTTAATTGTCATTTGCTTCTCGGTATTTTTTGAGTTCCTCTTTGATTTCTTAAGTGATCTGTTGGTTATTTAGTAGTGTATTGTTTAGCCTCCATGTGTTTCTTTTTTTCACAGTTTTTTTCCTGTAACTGATATCTAGTCTCATAGTGTTGTTGTCAGAAAAGATACTTGATATGATTTCAATTTTCTTAAATTTACCAAGACTTGTTTTGTGACCCAAGTTATGATCTGTCCTGGAGAAAGTTCCATGAGTACTTGAGAAGAAGGTGTATTCCGTTGACTTTGGGTGGAATTCCTATAAATATCAATTAAGCCCATCTTGTTTAATGTGTCATTTAAAGTTTGTGTTTCCTTATTTATTTTCATTTTGGATGATCTGTCCATTGATGAAAGTGGGGTGTTAAAGTCCCCTACTATTATTGTGTTACTATCGATTTCCCAGTTTATGGCTGTTAACATTTGCCTCATGTATTGAGCTGCTCCTATGTTGGGTGCTTAAATATTGACAATTTGTATATCTCCTTCTTGGATTGATCCCTTGATCATTATGTAGTGTCCTTCTTTGTCTCTTCTAATAATCTTTATTTTAAAGTCTATTTTGTCTGATATGAGTATTGCTATCCAGGTTTCTTTTGATTTCCATTTGCATGGAATATCTTTTTCCATCCCCTCACTTTCAGTCTGTATGTGTCCTTAGGGCTGAAATGGGTCTCTTGTAGACAGATATATACAGGTCTTGTTTTTCTATCCATTCAGCCAGTCTGTGTATTTTGGTTGGAGCCTTTAATGCATTTACATTTAAGGTAATTATCGATATGTATGTTCCTCTTACCATTTTCTTAATTGTTTTGAGTTTGTTTTTGTAGATCTTTTCCTTCTCTTGTGTTTCCTGCCTAGAAAAAGTCCTTTAACATTTGTAGTAAAACTGATGTAGTGGTGCTGAATTCTCTTAGTCTTTGCTTGTCTGTTAAGCTTTTCATTTTTCCATTGAATCTGAATTAGATACTTGCTGGATAGAGTAATATTGGTTGTAGGATTTTCCCTTTCATCACTTTAAATATGTCCTGCCACGTCCTTCTGGCTTGCATAGTTTCTTCTGAAAGATCAGCTGTTAACCTTATGAGGATTTCCTTGTATGTTATTTGTTCCTTTTCCCTTGCTGCTTTTAATATTTTTCTTTGTATTTAATTTTTGATAGTTTGATTGATATGTGTCTTGGCATGTTTCTCCTTGGATTTATCCTGTATGGGACTCTGCGCTTTCTGGACTTGATTGTCTATTTCCTTTCCCATATTAGGGAAGTTTTCAACTATAATCTCTTCAAATATTTTCTCAGTCCCTTTCTTTTCCTCTTCTTCTTCTGGGACCCCTATAGTTCAAATGTTGGTGCGCTTAATGTTGTCCTAGAGGTCTCTGAGACTGTCCTCAATTCTTTTCATTCTTTTTTCTTTATTCTGCTCTGTGATAGTTATTTCCACTATTTTATCTCCAGGTCACTTATCCGTTCTTCTTCCTCAGTTATACTGCTATTCATTCCTTGTAGAGAATTTTAAATTTCATTTATTGTGTTGTTCATCATTGTTCATTTGCTCTTTAGTTCTTCCAGATCCTTGTTAATCCTTTCTTGTATTTTGTCCTTTCTATTTCCAATATTTTGGATCATCTTTACTATCATTACTCTGAATTCTTTTTCAGGTAGACTGCCTATAAACTTTTCATTTGTTTGGTCTGCTGGGTTTTTACCTTGCTCTTTCATCTGCTGCATATTTCTCTGTCTTCTCCTTTTGCTTAACTTACTGTGTTTAGGGTCTCCTTTTCACAGGCTGCAGATTCATAGTCCCTGTTGTTTTTGGTGTCTGCTCCCAGTGCGTAAGTTTTGTATAGTGGTTTGTGTAGGCTTCTTGTTGGTGGGGACTTGTGCCTGTGTTCTGGTAGATGAGGCTGGATCTTGTTTTTCTGATGGGCAGGACCACGTCCGGTGGTGTGTTTTGGCGTTTCTGTGAACTTATTATGATTTTAGGCGGCTTCTTTGCTAATGGGTGTGTTGTGTTCCTATCTTGCTAGTTGTTTTGCATGGGGTGTACAGCACTGGAGCTTGCTTTTCATTGCGTGGGGCTGGGTCTTGCTGTTGAGATGGAGATCTCTGGGAAAGCTCTTGCCAATTGATATTATGTGGGCTGGGAGGTCTCTGGTGGTCCAATGTGCAGAACTCGACACTCCCACCTCAGAGGCTCACACCTGTCACCCGGCTAGAGCACCTAGACCCTGTCAGCCACACTGCTCAGAAGAAAAGCGAGAAAAAAAAAGAATGAAAAAAATAGAATATAATTTAATAAAGTTATTATAATAAAAAATAAAAAATTAATAAAAAAAGAGAGCAACCAAATAAACAAATCCACCAGTAATAACAAGCACTAAAAACTATAATAAAATAAACATAAAAATCATAAACTAGTCAGTCACATACAGCAAACCTCAAGTCTACATTTGCTTCCAAAGTCCACCGTGTCAATTTTGGGATGATTCATTTTCTATTTTGGTATTCCACAGTTGTAGGATACATCAAGTTGATTGTGGGTATTTAATCCACTGCTTCTGAGGCTGTACAGAGATTTTTCCCTTATTTTTTCTTTGTTCGCACAGCTCCTGGGATTCAGTTTTGGATTTGGCCCCCCCTGTGCATATAGTTTTCCCTCTGGTGTCTGTTCATAGCTCAGATAGGTGGGGGTTAAAAGAGTGGCTGATTTGGGGGCTCTGGCTCTCTCAGGCCTTGGGGAGGGAGGGGTATGGAATGCAGGGTGAGCCTGCAGCAGCAGAGGCCAGAGTGACGTTGCAACAGCCTGAGGCATTCCATGTGTTCTCCCAGGGAAGTTGTCCCTGGATCACAGGACCCTGGCAGTGGTGGACTGCATAGGTTCCTAGGAGGGATGGTGTAGACAGTGACCTGTGGTTGCACACAGGCTTCTTGGTGGCTGCAGCAGTAGCCTTAGTGTCATGCCCGTCTCTGGTGTCCACGCTGATAGCCGCGGCTCACCCTATCTCTGAAGCTCATTTAGGCAGTGCTCTGAATCTCCTCTCCTCATGCACCCCAAAACAATGGTCTCTTTACTCATAGGCAGTTCCAGAGCTTTTCCCAGACTCCCTCCCAGCTAGTTGTGGTGCCCTAGCCCCCTTCAGTCTCTGTTCATGCAGCCAACCCCAGTCCTTTCCCTGGGATCTGACCTCCGAATCCGGAGCCTCAGTTCCCAGCCCCCTCCCGCCACAGTGGGTGAGCAGACAAACCTCTCAGGATGGTGAGTGCTGGTCTTCACCAATCCTCCATGCAGGAATCTCTCCGCTTGCCCTCTGCACCCCTGTTGCTGTGCTCTCCTCCATGGCTCCAAAGCTTCCCCACCCCCCTTTTCCACCAGTGAATGGGCTTCCTATTGTGTGGAAACTTGTCCTCCTTCACAGTTCCCTCCCAGAGGTGCAGGTCCCACCTCTATTCTCTTGTCTCTGTTTTGTCTTTTGCCCTACCCGGGTACGTGGGGATTTTCTTGCCTTTTGGGAAGTCTGAGGTCTTCTGCCAGCGTTCAGTAGGTGTTCTGTAGGTGTTGTTCAACATGTAGATGTATTTTTGATGTATCTGTGGGGAGGAAGTTGATCTCCACGTCTTACTCCTGTGTCAACTTGAAGGTTCTCCTCAGGAAAGAAATGTTAATACTAAAATTTAATCATGAACTTGATGGACAACACATTATAATTAGGACATTATTTGGAATCATATAATAAAACTGTATAGAATTCATGGTTTTAGAATTATCTGATTGCATAAGTCATTAGGAGTTTTTACTTTCACAAACCAAATATTAAAACTATAGGAAATGATATACTTTGTAATGTTTTATTTGAATTTTCTGGTATTTAAATTTTCATAGTTGGCAATAACTGGAAATCTGTTTTCATTCTAGTAACATTTGTAATTGTGTTCTATGTAAACCAACTCTACAACCTCAAATGGCTGCATTTGGGGTATTTCTCTTCAACATTTAGTTCTCTCTAGCTGGGAAGCCATTGGCATTCTAGTCCCTCTCATTCTGTCTCATCTGGTGTATCCCAGCGAGGCCTTCGGATATGATACCCACTGAGCAAAGAAAACCTGAATGTATTTATACTAGAATAATATCTGTGTTGCCAGTACCTATTACCTAGACAATTGGTCACACCATATTCCCTGCTTAGGTTACTCTCAATAAGGCATATGTTCCTTTACACAGAACATCCCAATTCTGGCAGCTGAGGTCAATCTACAAAAAGCCGGATAGCAAATTAATGCAGATCTCAAGAAAACTGAACAAGCAGCAGTGCTGGAGAAACCCCCAAAGGTTAGCAACGAATTGTGACTTGAACATAGCACAATCTGGTATCTGGTTCTGACTTGTCCTTCAAAAAATAGGATCGGCATTTTGTGAGATATAAACTGATTTTGAAAACTAACCATCCCGTGATATTTAAAAATTTTTATTAACTCAATAAACATTTTCGGTCTTAAATGTGTTTCCTAAAAGTGAATTATTTCTCTCTTAAACAAAACATTTTAATTTGGGGTCAGTATATTTTAAAAATAGTAAAATAAAATAAAACGAAATTAAATAAATTAAACTATCTTCTACTTGACTGAGAGGCAGAGGCTGTTATATTGATGAACATCAAGGCACACTCTTGGTTAGAGGATTCACAAGAGGGAGAATATGACCCTTCATCTTCTCTAGGGGTACTATGTACCACTACCTTCATGTGCCCTTGTCCCCTTACTTCTAGTAGCTATACTTTTTCACAAAGTAATACAAAGATTCCTGTGAATTTTAGGCCAGCTGAAATTGTAACAGTCTTATCTCCTCATCTTATAGATAAATAATTTGAGGCCCATAGAAGTAAGTTTAGTAGTTTGAATCACATAGCTAGATGAGGTGTAACTGAGACCCTAATCCAGGACTTCTGACATAGTAGCTTTTCTTCTATACGAGGGTGACTTCTATAGATTTGCCTTTCACAATTTGGCTTCCCTCACCAGTCTAGTATCATCACTCATTTTTGGACTACAATTTTTTCATCCTTATTGTGTTGATTCTGCTTCCTGAGTCCTTGATTTAGACTGTTTCCCTCTTGTCATCTTCTGCTTCAAGTCTTAGCCAATTTTTATAAATTTTATTTATTTTTGGCTGAGTTGGGTCTTCGTTGCTGTGCACGGGCTTTCTCTAGTTGTGGCTAGTGGGGGCTACTCTTTGTTGCAGTGCACAGGCTTCTCACTGTGGTGGCTTCTCTTGTTGCAGAGCATGGGCTCTAAGCCATGCAGGCTTCAGTAGCTGTGGTGCACGGGCTTAGTAGTTGTGGCTCCCAGGCTCTAGAATGCAGGCTCAGTAGTTGTAGCACACGGGCTTACTTGCTCTGCAGCATGTGGGACCTTCTTGGATCAGGGATCAAACTCGTGTCCCCTGCATTAGCAGCAGATTCTTAACCACTATGACACCAGAGAATTCCCAAGGTTAGCCATTTGTAAAATGTAGTTTAAATCCCACCATGTTTAGGAGGCTGCTTCATAATGCTACAGCTCTTACTTCTGTAAGATCCTATGTAATTTATAGGCATTACCATGCACTTTAGCTCTTAATTGCTCTTTAAATATTTCAAGTGTATTTATTTTCTCTCCATGCTTAAGGACGTGAGCAATGTATTATGTTTTATTGTATTCTCTTCAGTGCTTAACACTGTGCTGAGTATATCAAATACATTAATGAAGAGTTGATTGATTTATTATCTGTAGCCCCAAAGATTTCTCTCCTGGACCTTCCCATATATCAAAGCACAAATGTTTTACATTAGAGAGTGTGGTTAATACATTTCCACTTGGACAAAAGTCACACAAATAGGCATATTGATTACACAAGCAGGCACTATAGTCCACTTGTTGCTGTCTCTTATTTCTCTAACATCCTCTCATGAATTCTCTGGTTTCATATTATGCAAACTCTCACTTTGGATGAATCAACAATGCCAACTGGCCCTCAGTTTATAGTCTGGTTATCACAGAAAAAAAATGAAAACATAAAACAACAACCTTGCCTTTGTCATTTTTCTAACACAATTGGATTAGTCATTGATTACCTCAGAAGTAATTTCACACTGCTCATTCTTTAAGAAGAGCAAGAATTTGAATTCCAAATTCTCCAGAAGACTTTTCCTCTAAATGCTTGAAAGAACTACCCCCTCCCCTGGGGAATAAGATTGACTCCCGGTTTCTTTCAGAAGTAATTAATATCTGCTAGGAATTCTCTTTATCTCCTCTGTCTTCAGCTCTTTGGAAACCCAGTTGTTTCTAGTCTTGATCTGTATAGTTTGCCCACCTTGTAATGTACCAATGGACTAGCTGGTTGTACTGAAAAGGAAAGATGAGTATGAGTACTTGCTAGCAGAATAAAAATAGAAAGAATGTATCCTTCCTTTATAATGAGTAAGACATCTGTCCTTTCCTTCCTAATTATCCCAGCCCAGATGAGTAACATTCCATTCCTTTGCTCCTGCATCCCAGACAGGAAGCTGAGTGTACCTTTCTCTCTAAAGGTCTCCTTACCTTTGAGTTTCCCAAATAGAATATATACAGCACAGTGCTTCCAGGTTAGCACAGTGCTTCCAGGTTAATCTTTACACAAACCAACCTCTGCTGAAAAATTTTAAGTGGATTCCATACTGAATATAGATGAATATCCAACTCTTTATTAGGATGGTATCATTTAAAACATTCTACAATCATATCCACTTTCCTAACCATATCTCTCATTACTCTTCAACATTCTCCCTTTGCTTTTTCTTCACTGTCTACTGCTCTCTAAACACATCATGCACTTTTTTGAATTTCTTTTCTCACCTCTCTCCTATATATGCAAATGACTTAAAGCCAAACTCCAATTTCATCTCTCTGTGAAGCTTCATATGACCACCACAAGTTATAGCAGTGGTTCTCAAATGGTGATTTCACCCCCTGCCCAGGTAACATTTGGCAGTGTTAGAGACACTTGGTTTTCACCTACCACAGGGAAGAAGGCATCTAGTGTGTAGGGGCTAAGGGTGCTGTTAAACAGCTGCAATGCACAGGACAGCTCCCAACAAAGTATTACAACCAGAAAATGTCAATAGAGTCACAGTTAAGAAATCCTTGCTTATAGTTACCTCTCCTTAGAGCTCCATAACCAATAGCACTACACTGTTGTCTTTGCCAACCTGGCCCTAAGCACAAACTGCCTAGTGATGAGCTCTATTTTGTCTTCTTATAGGTTAGTCTTTTTTTTTTTTTTTTGCATGATTATTGGTGCTAGCTTGATATCTATTTTCATTTCTCTCTTTCTTTCTTTGGAACCTAGAATCCAACCATTTGAGGACCTGAACTTGGCAGTTTCTGAATTGGAAGTTTCTGTGTATGAAAGCGTTTTCTTAAAAGTCAGTACAAATCAACTAGCAGTCACTTGTGAAAGAGATTCTTAATAGATAGGTGGAAGAAAAAAGATGATAAGGCATCCTATCAAAAAGTGATCAGAGGAGACCTTCAAGATGGCAAAAGAGTGTGACGTGAAGATCCCCTTCCTCCCCACAAATACATCAAAAATACATCTACATGGGAAACAACTCCTACAGAACACCTACTGAATGCTGGCAGAAGACGTCAGACTTCCCAAAAGGCAAGAAAATCTGCATGTAACTGGATAGGGCAAAAGAAAAAAGAAAAAACAGAGACAAAAGAAGAGGGACAGGACCTGCACCCCTGGGAGGGAGCTGTGAAGGAGGAAAAGTTTCCACATACGAGCAAGCCCCTACACTGGTGGAAACACGGGGTGGAAGGGGGGAAGCTTCAGAGCCATGGAGGAGAGTGCAGCAACAGGGGTGCAGAGAGCAAAGTGGAGAGATTCCCGTACAGAGGATTGGTGCTGACCAGTACTCTCCAGGCTGAGATGTTTGTGTGCTCACCCGCCAGGGTGGGTGGGGGCTGGGAGCTGAGGCTCTGGCTTTGGAGGTCAGATCCCAGGAAGAGGACTGGGGTTGGCTGCGTAAACACAGCCTGAAGGGGGCTAGGACACCACAACTAGCTGGGAGGGAGTCCAGGAAAAAGTCTGGAACTGCCTATGAGTCAAGAGACCATTGTTCTGGGGTGCAAGAGGAGAGCAGATTCAGAGCACTGCCTAAATGAGCTTCAGAGATGGGTGTGAGCCGCGGCTATCTGCATGGACAACAGAGACAGGCATGAAATGCTAAGGTTGCTGCTGCAGCCATCAAGAAACCTATGTGCAAGCACAGGTCACTATCCACACCTCCCCTCCAGGGAACCTGTGCAGTCCATCACTGCCAGGGTCCCATGATCCAGGGACAATTTCCTCAGGAGAACACATGGCAGGCCTCAGGCTGTTGCAACGTCATTCTGGCCTATGACGCTGCAGGCTCGCCCTGCATTCTGAAACCCTCCCTCCTCAAGGCCTGAGTGAGCCAGAGCCACCTAATAAGCCGCTCCTTTAACCCCCTCCTGTCTGGGTGACAGACGCCAGAGGGCAAACTACATCCAGAGATGGGCCCAAATCCAAAGCTGAACCCCAGGAGCTGTGCGAACAAAGAAAAAAAAGGGAAATTTCTCCCTGCAGCTTCAGGAGCAGCAGATTATATCCCCACAATCGACGTGATGTATCCTACATCTGTGGAATACCTGAATATACAAGAAATCAACCCAAAATTTAGGTGATGGTCTTTGGTAGCAACTGTAGACTTGGAGTTAGCTGTATGCGACTGACTAGTTTCTGATTTATATGTTTATTTTACTATAGTTTATAGCGCTTGTGATCATTGGTGGATTTGTTTTTTAGCTTGGTTGCTCTCTTCTTTTTTATTACTTTTTATTTTAATGATTTTTAAATCTTTTTTAATAACTTTATTTTATTTTATTATTTTGTTTCTTTCTTTTTCTTCTCCCTTTTTTTCTGAGCAGTGTGGCTGACAGGGTCTTGGTGCTCTGGCCGGGTGTCAGGCCTGAGCCTCTGAGGTGGGAGAGCCGAGTTCAGGACACTGGACAACCAGAGACCCCCCCCCCAGTCCCAGGTAACATCAATTGGTGAGAGCTCTCCCAGAGACCTCTGTCTCACTGCTAAGGCCCAGCTCCACTCAATGACTAGCAAGTTCCAGTGCTGGACACCCCATGCCAACTAGCAAGACAGGAAAACAACCCACCCATTAGAAGAGAGGCTGCCTGAAGTAATAATAAGTTCACAGAAACCCCAAAACACAAGACCGGACATGGTCATGCCCACCAGAAAGACAAGTTCCAGCCTAATCCACCAGAACCCTCCACCAGGAAGCCTACACAACCCACTAAACCAACCTTACCCACTGGGGGCAGACACCAAAAATATCAGGAGTTACAAACCTGCAGCCTGCAAAAAGGAGACCCCAAACACAGTAACTTAAGCAAAATGAAAAGAGGGAGAAATACACAGCAGATGAAGGAGCAATGTAAAAACAAACCAGACCAAACAAATGAAGAAGAAACAGGCAATCTACCTGAAAAAGAATCAAGAGTAATGATAGAAAAGATGATCCTAAATCTTGGAAATAGAGTGGAGAAAATACAAGAAACGTTTAACAAGGACATAGAAGAACTACAGCAGAAACAAACAATGATGAAGAACAAAATAAATGAAATTAAAAGTTCTCTAGAAAGAAACAATACCAGAATAACAGGCAAAATAATGGATAAGTGACCTGGAAGATAATAGTGGAAATAACTACCACACAGCACAATAAAGAAAAAAGAATGAAAAGAATTGAGGAGAGTCTCAGAGCTCTGGGGCAACATTAAATGCACCAACATTCGAATTATAAGGGTCCCAGAAGAAGAAGAGAAAAAGAAAGAGACTGAGAACATATTTGAAGAGATTATAGTTGAAAACGTCCGTAATATGGAAAAGGAAATAGGCAATCAAGTCCAGGAAGCACAGAGAGTCACATACAGAATAACTCCAAGGAGAAACACACCAAGACACATATTAATCAAAATATCAAAAATAAAATACAGAGAGAAAATATTTAAAAAGGCAAGGGAAAAGGAACAAATAACATAAAAGGGAATCCCCATAAGGTTAACAACTAATCTTTCAGCTGAAACTCTACAAGCCAAGAGGGAGTGGCAGGACATCTTTAAAGTGATGAAAGGGAAAATCCTACAACAAAATTACTCTACCCAGCAAGGATCTCATTCAGATTTGATGGAGAAATTAAAACCATTACAGGCAAGCAAAAGCTAAGAGAGTTAAGCACCACCAAACCAGCTTTAAAACAAATGCTAAAGGAACTTCTCTACACAGGAAAAACAAGAGAAGGAAAAGACCTATAAAAACAAACCCCAAACAATTAAGAAAATGGTAATGGGAACAAACATATGGATATTTACCTTAAATGTAAATGGATTAAATGCTCCAACCAAAAGACATATCCTGGCTGAATAGATACAAAAACAAGACCCGTATATATGCTGTCTGGAAGAGACAAACTTCAGACCTAGGGACACATACAGACTGAAAGTGAGGGGATGGAAATAGATATTCCATGCAAATGGAAATCAAAAGAAAGCTGGAGTAGCAAATCTCATATCAGACAAAAGAGACTTTAAAATAAAGACTATTACAAGAGACAAAGAAGGACACAACATAATGATCAAGGGATCAATCTAAAAAGAAGATAAAACAATTGTAAATATTTATGCCCCCAACATTGGAGCACCTCAATACATAAGGCAAATGCTATCAGACATAAAAGGAGAAATCGACAGTAGCACAATAATAGTAGGGGACTTTAACACCACACTTTCCCCAATGGACAGATCATCCAAAATGAAAATAAATAAGGAAAAACAAAAAATGACACATTAAACAGAAAGGACTTAACTGATATTTATTCCATCCAAAAACAAAAGAATGCGCTTTCTTCTCAAGTGCTCATGGAACATTTTCCAGGATATATCATACCTTGGGTCCCAAATCAAGCCTTGGTAAATTTAATAAATTGCAATCATATGAAGTAACTTTTCTGACCACAACACTATGAGACTAGATATCAATTACTGGAAAAAAACTGTAAAAAGTACAATCACATGGAGGCTAAACAATACACTACTAAATATCCAACAGATCACTGAAGACATTAAAGAGGATATCAAAAAATACCTAAAAACAAATGACAATGAAAACACAACAACACAAACCTATGGGATGCAGCAAAAGCAGTTTAAGGGGGAAATTTACAGCAATACAGTACCTCCTCAAGAAACAAGAACATCTCAAAAAAATAACCTAACCTTACACCTAAAAAAATTAGAGAAAGAGGAACAAAAAACCCCAAAGTTAGCAGAAGGAAAGAAATCATAAAGATCAGACCAGAAATAAATGAAAAATAAATGAAGGAAATGAGAGCAAAGCTCAATAAAACTAAGCTGGTTCTTTGAGAAGATAAACAAAATTGATAAGCCATTAGCCAGACTATTCAAGAAAAAAGGGGAAAAGACTCAAGTCAACCAAATTAGAAATGAAAATAGGAGAAATAACAATTGAAACTTCAGAAAAACAAAGGATCATGAGAGATTACTACAAGCAAATATATGCCAATAAAATGGAAACCTGGAAGAAATGGACAAATTCTTAGAAAAGCACAACCTTTCGAAACTGAACCCAGAAGAAATAGAAAATATAAACAGACCATTCACAAGCAATGAAATTGAAACTGTGATTAAAAATATTTCAACAAACAGAAGCCCAGGGCCAGATGGCTTCACAGGTGAATTCTATCAAACATTTAGAGAAGAGCTAAGACCTATCCTTCTCAAACTCTTCCAAAATATAGCAGAGGGAGGAACACTTGAAAACTCCTTCTATGAGGCCACCATAACACTGATAACAAAACCAGACAAAAATGTAACAAAAAAAAAAGAAACTACAGGCCAATATTACTTATAAACATAGATACAAAATCCTCAACAAAATACTAGCAAATGGAATCCAACAGCACATTAAAAGGGTCATACACCATGAAGAAGTGGAGTTTTTGCCAGGAATTCAAGGATTCTTCTATGTACAGAAATAAATCATTGTGATGCACCATATTAACAAATTGAAGGTTAAAACCCATATGATAATATCAATAGATGCAGAAAAAGCTTTCAACATATTTCAACACCCATTTATTATTAAAAACCCTCAAGAAACTAGGCATAGAGAGAACTTCCTCAACATAATAAAGGCCATATATGACAAACCCACAGCCAACATCGTTCTCAATGGTGAAAAAAAAACTATTTCCACTAAGATCAGGAAGAAGCCAAGGTTGCCCACTCTCACCGCTATTATTCAACATAGTTTTGGAAGTTTTAGCCACCGCAATCAGAGAAGAAAAAGAAATAAAATGAATCCAAATTGGAAAAGAAGAAGCAAAATTGTCACTGTTTGCAGATGACATGATACAATACTTAGAGAATCCTTAAGATGCTTCCAGAAAACTACTAGAGCCAATCAATGAATTTGGTAAAGTAGCAGGATACAAAATTAATGCACAGAAATCTCTTGCATTCCTATACACTAATTATGAAAAATCTGAAACAGAAATTAAGGAAACACTCTCATTTACTACTGCAACAAACAGAATAAAATACCTAGGAATAAACCTACCTAAGGAGACAAAAGACCTGTATGCAGAAAACTATAACACACTGATGAAAGAAATTAAAGATTATACAAACAGATGGAGAGATATACCATGTTCTTGGATTGGAAGAATCAACATTTTTAAAATGACTATACTACCCAAAGCAATCTACAGATTCAATGCAATCCCTATCAAACTACCAAGGGCAGTTTTCACATTACTAGAACAAATAATTTCACAATTTGTATGGAAACACAAAAGACCCTGTATAGCCAAAGCAATCTTGAGAGAGAAAAACAGAGCTGGAGGATTCAGTCTCCCTGACTTCAGACTATACTACAAAGCTACAATAATCAAGACAGTATGATACTGGCACAAAAACAGTAATATAGATCAATGGAATAGAATAGAAAGCCCAGAGATAAACCCACGCACATATGGTCACCTTATCTTTTATAAAGAAATCAAGAATATACAATGGAGAAAAGACAGCCTCTTCAATAAGTCGTGCTTGGAAAACTGGAGAGCTACATGTAAAAGAATGAAATTAGAACACTCCCTAACACCATACACAAAAATAAACTCAAAATGGATTAAAGACCTAAAGGTAAGGCCAGACACAGTAAAACTCTTAGAGGAAAACATAGGCAGAACACTCTATGACATAAATCCCAGCAAGATCCTTTTCGACCCACCTCCTAGAGAAATTGAAATAAAAACAAAAATAAGCAAATGGGACCTAATGAAACTTAAAAGCTTTTGCACAGCAAACGAAAACATAAACAAGACAAAAAGACAACCCTCAGAATGGGAGAAGATATTTGCAAATGAAGCAACTGACAAAGGATTAATCTCCAAAATATACAAGCAGCTTATGCAGCTCAATATGAAAACAACAAACAACCCAATCCAAAAATGGGCAGAAGACCTAAATAGACATTTCTGCAAAGAAGATATACAGATTGCCAACTAACACATGAAAGGATGCTCAATATCACTTATCATTAGAGAAATGCAAATCAAAACTACAATGAGGTGTCACCTCACACCGGTCAGAATGGCCATCATCACAAAAATCTACAAGCAATAAGTGCTGGAGAGGGTGTGGAGAAAAGGGAACCCTCCTGCACTGTTGGTGGGAAAGTAAATTGATACAGCCACTATGGAGAATAGTATGGAGGTTCCTTAAAAAGCTAAAAATAGAACTACCATACGACCCAGCACTCCCACTACTGGGCATATACCCTGAGAAAACCATAATTGAAAAAGAGTCATGTACCCCAATGTTCATTGCAGCACTATTTACAGTAGCCAGGACATGGAAGCAACCTAAGTGTCCATCGGCAGATGAATGGATAAAGAAGATGTTGTACCTATATACAATGGAATATTACTCAGCCATAAAAAGAAACGAAACTGAGTTATTTGTAATGAGGTGGATGGACCTAGAGTCTGTCATACTGAGTGAAGTAAGTCAGAAAGAGAAAAACAGATACTGTTTGCTGACACATATATATGGAATCTAAAAAAAAAAAAAAGAAGGTTCTGAAGAACCTAGAGGCAGGACAGGAATAAAGATGCAGATGTAGAGAATGGACTTGAGGACACGGGGAGTGGGAAGTGTAAGCTGGGCCGAAGTGAGAGAGTGGCATTGACATATATACACTACCAAATGTAAAATAGATAGCTCGTGGGAAGGAGCCACATAGCACTGGGAGATCAACCCGGTGCTTTGTGACCACTTAGAGATGTGTGATAGGGATGGTGGGAGGCAGACGTAAGAGAGAGTGGATATATATACATGTAGAGCTGATTCACTTTGTTATACAGTAGAAACAAACACAACACTGTAAAGCAATTATACTCCAATAAAGATGTTAAAAAAAAAAGAGATCATACTTCAAGTTTCTAAATCTAAACATGAATATGAAGCTGGGGACCAAAAATGTTCACAAAAATACCAATTATATTCCCTTGTCTGATGTTGGGGTTCAGGTGAAAATTTATAGCTGGAATCATTCTTTCTGTTTTTTATTCCCTAAAAAAAATTTTTAAAAAACCTTATAAAATTTCTGTAATGAAGAAGACTAAGTTAAATAAACTTATACATCAAAAATTATGGTCACATTCTATGGCCATAACATCAGTATTTTAGGGAATTTTTTCTGAGTACTTAAATTGATTACCTGGATAATAATATTCAGATTGGTGTCCTGGATTTCTGAAAGTACAAATATTTGCATGTTTTTATTAGTTCAAATATTGTAATTTCCCTCTTTGGCGTAAAGACAAATTAACTGATGACTGTAGTATTTTCATCTTAAAAATGTGTTTGAGTCATGTGTTTGAGTCATTACTGTCATGTAAGATAATTTTTGCAAAGCCATTAAATGGAGTTTTAAAAGAAAAAATGTCAGTACATTTATTTATTTATTTTTATAAATTTATTTATTTATTTATTTTTGGCTGCATTGGGTCTTTGTTGCTGCGCATGGGCTTCCTCTAGTTGTGGCGAGGGGGGGCAACACTTCATTTTGGTGTGCGGGCTTCTCATTGTGGTGGCTTCTCTTTGTTGCTGAGCATGAACTCTAGGCGCGTGGGCTTCAGTCGTTGTGGCATGTGGGGTCAGTGATTGTGGCCTGTGGGCTCTAGAGCACAGGCTCAGTAGGTGTGGTACATGGGCTTTGTTGCTCTGTGGCATGTGAGATCTTCCCAGACCAGGGCTTGAACCCATGTCCCCTGCACTGGCAGGCAGATTCATAACCACTGCACCATCAGGGAAGTCCCTATAGGTTAGTTTTGTTTCCACAACTAGAACGTTATGTAAAGAGGACAACATGTACAAAAGAAGAGAAGAATGTAAAATCATGACATTTGGGGAAAATGGTGAGATTTTTAATTAGTTCGTGGGAAAAAGCGATAAGCAAGAAAGTCAGGAAAATCACTTTGTGGAGTATTGATCTACAAGGAGTAACTTAATTTATTTTCTAGACTAGCAATCTCCCATAGTTCAGTATCTCTTCCTTTGCAAAATTGCTCTTCAAACTAATTTCTTATTTCTTTTAATACCACCATTATCCATCTTGTTGCCCCAAGTAGAAACCACAAAGTGATTCTCTTCCACTTCTCTTATCCTTCATATAGTCACCAAACCCTTACACTTACACTTTCTAACTCTCTGGAATCCCTCCATTCTCTTCCATTTCCATCATTGCTGCTTTGGTTCAGAACTCCATCACCTTTTCCCAGGGCTACTAAAATAGTGGTTATTTGATTCATGCCTATCTCTCCCATTAAAGTGGTTAAATGCCACAAAGGCACAGATAAAGCTTAATTTTGCTTAATATTATATACCCAGTGCCTAACATGATGCTTGACTCACTGTAGGTGTATAATGGATATTTGGTGAATGAATGCACAAGCAGTGTGCTTTAATCTCTCTTTCATATTACCACTGATTATTTTCAAGCACAAATAAGATATCACTCCTTAATTTAGAAAACTCCTTTGTGTTCCCAATGGCCTTTATAGTGAATCGCTTACAATACTTATCTTGAGCGACCCCAGCTTACTTTCTTTGTTTCAATTCTTGCTTCTTCCCCGCCCTACCTTCCATCCCAAGCAATTCACACCAAAATTCTTGCCAGTCAGTGAATATGCCATCCTCTTCTATTTCTCTTCATTTTTACAGATGCTATTCCCATCATCTGAAATGATTTTCCTCTCTTCTCTAACCTACAAAGGCTTATTCATCCTTCACAGTTTATCTCAGTTTTCACCTCCTCCTCTGTGAAACCTTTTCTCACCCCACCTCAGTAAGCTGAATGCACCATTTTTTCTGTAATCACAGAGGTCTTTGCACTTACATTTTTCTACAACACTTACTACAAAATACTTGTTTCTCTGTTGTCTCTTTCCCCTCCCCCAGACTATACTCCTTGAGGGCATATGCCAGTATTACTTTTTTATGCATCTCATCTAGTTGATAACCTAATTGAGTAACTGTATGTTTGCTTTCTTTCCTAATGGAGACTCAGAGAAAATGTCACTGCATTTGTTACCAAGCTTTGCTTGCCCCCCAATGCATGTGTGACCCAGAGATCACGGTGTCATATAAGTTCAGAGAAGGAAAAGTTTTGCATTGTCATGGGTAAATCAAAAGAGTTTCTAAAATGTCTTATTGAGAAGTTGGGACTTAAAGCTTTAAGTATAGAGAAGTGAAGTGAAAGAAAGAGTAAGGAATGTGACTAATTCAATTTTTGAGAGGTTGAATCTGTAGTGATAACAAGATATAGAAATAAAAATGTCACAAAGGTAGTTGGAAATATGGCACTGGAGTGCAAATGAGAGGTCAGAGCTAAATACATAATCACTTCCTCAACTTACAGACTCATTGAATACCAAAAGGTTATTTGTAAGTTTAGTGTTGGAACTTAGGATGATGTTTCCCATAAAGGCAATGCTATAAATGGTGACTATTCCTACTAGCCCACAAAAGTCTATTAGATTTTGATATGCAGCTAAAAAAGATAAATTGCAATAAAAAGTAGTCAAAATAATATTGTTGTAATTCTAGTAATTAAAACAGAAAAAAAACAGTTTGAAGTTGAAGTTAAGAAAAATATTCCATCTTCAATACTAGTACTTGCAAACATAGTAAGTTTAAATGCAGGAAGTTGCAGAATCAGATGGAGAGTTTTGTGGAGATTTTGCGGCACTTTCAAAAGGCTGTTGCTTTATGATACTGTGTTTTAAAAAATTATAAATTTCAGTTAAAAACTCAGAACTTGCATCACTAGAGCTACCCTTGCTTCCCAGCCTTCACTGGGGTAATTTGGGGCTCATAGACAGAAAAAAGGGAGAGATGGCAATCAAGAAAGAGATTGAGACCATCCCCAAAGGTCACTGAGACAGGACTGGAATAAAGAAGGGACCAAGTGTTACAGAAAAGTGTGTGTAATAAATTGTCTATGGAGGAATTACCTCGAGCTGTCAGAAATGAAAGACAGAGGAAATTAAATATGTGCATACATTCATTAAACAAACAAATATAATCCCCCAGAATGGAAATAAATGGGGGAGAGACTGGAGTACTGTTCTTTGGTTACTTTAGAGGTGTTACTGTCCGTAACTTGATTGTTATCCAGAGTAAAATAAAAAATTACTTATAACTGACACCACAGAAATACAAAGGATCATAAGAGACTACTACAAACAACTATATGCCAATAAAATGGACAACCTAGAAAAAATGGACAAATTCTTAGAAAGGTACAACCTTCCAAGTCTGAACCAGGAACAAATAGAAAATATGAATAGACCAATCACAAGTACTGAAATTGAAACAGTGTTTTAAAAACTTTCAACAAACAAAACTCCAGGACCATATGGCTTTACAGGTGAGTTCTATCAAACATTCACAGAAGAGTTAATGCCTATATTCTGAAACTCTTCCAAAAAATTGCAGAGGTAGGAACACTCCCAAGCTTATTCTATGAGGCCACCATCACCGTGATACCAAAACCAGACAAATATGCTGCAAGAAAAAGTGAAAATTGCAGGCCAATATCACGGATAAACATAGATGCAAAAACACTCAACAAAACACTAACAAATTGAATTCAACAATACATTAAAAGGATCAAACACCATGATCAAGTGGGAGTTATCCCAGAGACGTAAAGATTCTTCAATATCCACAAATTAATCAGTGTGATACATCAGATCAACAAACTGAAGAATAAAAACCATACGGTCATCTCAATAGATGCAGAAAAATCTTTTGACAAAATCCAACACCAATTTTGATAAAAACTCTCCAGAAAATGGGCATAAAGGAAACATACCTCAACATAAAAAAGGTCATATATGACAAACCTACAGCTAACATCATATTCAATGGTGAAAAGCTGAAAGCATTCCCTCTAAGATCAGGAAAAAGGCAAGGATGTCCACTCTCACCACCATTATTCAATGTAGTATTGGAAGTCCTAGCCACAGCAATCAGAGAAGTAAAAGAAATAAAAGGAATCCAAACTGGAAAAGAAGAAGTAAAACTGTCACTGTTTGCAGATGACATGAAACTATACATAGAAAATCCTAAAGCTGCTACCAGAAAACTACTAGAGCTCATCGATAAATTTGGTAAGTTTGCAAGATACAAAATTAATACGAAGAAATCTGTTGCATTTCTATACACAACAACAAAATATCAGAAAGAGAAATTAAGGAAACAATCCCATTTCTCATAGCACCAAAAAGAATAAAATACCTAGGAATAAACCTACCTAAGAAGAAAAAAGACCTGTACTCTGAAATCTATAAGCCACTGATGAAAGAAATCAAAGATGACACAAGTAGACTGAAAGATATATCATGTTCTTGGATTGGAAGAATCAATATTGTCAAAATGATTATACTACCCAAGGCAACCTACAGATTCAATGCAATCTTTATCAAATTACCAATGGCATTATTCACAGAACTAGAACAAAAAAATTTTAATTTGTATGGAACCAGAGAAGACCAAGAATAGCCAAAGCAATCGTGAAAAAGAAAAATGGAGCTGGAGGAATCATGATCCCTGACTTCAGACTATACTAAAAAGCTACAGTAATCAAAACTGTATGGTATTGATGCAAAAACAGAAATATAGATCAATGGGACAGGATTGAAAGCCCAGAAATAAACCCGTGCACTTATGGTCAATTAATCTATGTCAAAGGCAGCAAGGATATACAATGGAGAAAAGAGAGTCACTTCAATAAGTGGTGCTGGGAAAACTGGACAGCTACATGTAAATGAATGAAATGAGAACACTCCCTAACACCATACACACAAAAAAAAAACTCAAAATGGATTAAAGACCTAAATGTAAGGCCAGACACTATAAAACTCTTAGAGGAAAACATAAGGCGAACACTCTTTGACGTAAATCGCAGCAATATCTTTTTGTATCCAGCTCCTAGAGCAATGAAAATAAAAATAATCAGATGGGACCTAGTTAAACTTAAAAGCTTTTCACAGAAAAGGAAAGCATAAACAAAACAGCAAACTCTGGACCGGGAGAAAGTATTTGCAAATTATGCAACCAACAAGGGATTAATTTCCAAAATATACAAACAGCTCATACAGCTCAATATCAAAAGCAAGCAAACAACCCAATCAAAAAATGGGCAGAAGGTTTAAATAAACATTTCTCCAAAGAAGATTTACAGATGGCCAAAAAAACACATAAAAAGATGCTTAACATCACTAATTATCAGAGAAATGCAAATCAAAACTAAAATGAAGTATCACCTCACACCAGTCAGAATGGCCATCATTAAAAAGTCTACAAATAATACATGCTGGAGAGGGTGTGGAGAAAAGGGAACACTTATACACTGTTGGTGAGAATGTAAATTGGTACAACCATTATGAAAATCAGTAGGGAGATTCCTCAAAAAATAAAAACATATGTTCCATATGATCCAGCAATACGACTTTTGGATATATATCTAAAGGAAATGAAATCAGAATCTCAAAGACCCACCTGCACTCCCATGTTCATTGCAGTATTATTCACAGTAGCCAAGACAGGAAATGATCAAAATGTCTGTTGACAGATGAATGGGTAAAGAAGGTTATATATATATATATATATATATATATATATATATATATATATATATATATATATATATATATATATATATATATAAAATATATATTTGAATATTTTCAGCCAAGAGGAAGAAGGAAATCCTGCTATGTGGGACAACATGGAGGAACCTGGAGGCCATTATGCTAAATGAAATAAGCCAAATGGAGAAGGAAAATACTGCGTGATCTCACTTATAGATGGAATGTAATTTTAAAAAGTGAAACCCAGAGAAGCAGAGGCCAGAGGCTGATGTGGTGGGGGTGGGGGTGGGGGCAAGGAATGGGGAATTTCTGATCAAAGGATGCAAAGTTGCAGTTATGTAGAATGAATAAGTTTAGAGACCTAATATAGAGGCATGATGACTAAATTTAATAATACTGTATTGAACACTGGAAATGTGTTAGCAAGTAGATTTCAAGTACACTTATCTCACACACAGAAAGGTAACTATGTGAATAGATTTGTTCATTAGCTTGACTGCAGCAATCACTTCACTATGAATATGTATATCAAATCATCATGTTGTACATCTTAAATATACACAATTTTAATGGAAATATATAAAAATGGGCAGAAGACCTAAATAGTCATTTCTCTAAAGAAGATATACAGATGTCCAACAAGCACATGAAAAGACGCTCAACTTCACTTATTATTAAAAATCAAAACCACAATGCAGTAACACCTCACACTGGTCAAAATGACTATCATCAAATGTGTACAATAATAAATGCTGGAGAGGATGTGGAGAAAAGGGAAACCTACTACACTGTTGGTGGGACTGTAAATAGGTGGAGCCACTATGGAAAACAGTATGGAGGTTCCTTTAAAAGTGAAAAATAGAGCTAATATATGATCCAACAATCTGACTCCCGGGCATATATTCAGAGAAAACTCTAATTCGAAAAGATACATGCACCCAATACTCATAGCAGCAGTATTTACAATTGCCAGGACATAGAAGCAATCTAAGTGTCCATCGACAGAGGAATGGACAAAGATGTGGTACATAAAAAAAAAAAAAAAGATGTGGTACATATATGTGATAACATATTACTCAGCAATAAAGAAGAATGAAATATTGCCATTTGCAGCAACATGGACCTACAGAATATCATACTAAGTGAAGTAAGTCAGACAGAAAAAGACATGTATTTTATTATATCACTTATATGTGGAATCTAAAAATTAATACCACTGAATTTATTAATAAAACAGAAACAGACTCAAAGACGTAGAAAACAAACTTATATTTACCAAAGGGGAAAGAAGAGGGGGATAAATTTGGAGCATGGGATTAACAGATACACACTACTATATAAATATAAAATAGATAAGCAACAGGATTTACTGTATAGCACAGGGAACTATACCCAATATCTCGTAATAACCTCTAATGGAAAATAATCTGAAAAAATATATACATATATAAAACTGAATCACTTTGCTGAACACCTGAAACTAGCACAATATTGTAAGTCAATTATACGTCTATTAAATATATATATATATATGACATCATGGTGCACCAACTGTGCGCATGTATGTCTTAATTTATTAATTCACCTATGCATTTCTTTTTTTTTTAACATCTTTATCGGCGTATAATTGCTTTACAATAGTGTGTTAGTTTCTGCTTTATAACAAAGTGAATCAGTTATACATATACATATGTTCCCATATCTCTTCCCTCTTGCATCTCCCTCCCTCCCACCCTCCTTATCCCACCCCTCTAGGTGGTCACAAAGCACAGAGCTGATCTCCCTGTGCTATGTGGTTGCTTCCCACTAGCTATTTTACATTTGGTAGTGTATATATGTCCATGCCACTCTCTCACTTTGTCACATCTTTCCCTTCCCCCTCCCCATATCCTCAACTCCATTCTCTAGTAGGTCTGCGTCTTTATTCCTGTCTTGCCACTAGGTTCTTCATGAACTTTTTTTTTACCCTTAGATTCCACATACATGTGTTAGCATACTGTATTTGTTTTTCTCTTTCTGACCTACTTCACTCTGTATGACAGACTCTAACTCCATCCACATCACTACAAATAACTCCATTTTGTTTCTTTTTATGGCTGACTAATATTCCATTCTATATATGTGCCACATCTACTTTATCCATTCATCCGATGATGGACACATAGGTTGCTTCCATGTCCTGGCTATTGTAAATAGAGCTGCAATGAACATTTTGGTACATGACTCTTTCTGAATTATGGTTTTCTCAGGGTTTATGCCCAGTGGTGGGATTGCTGGGTCACATGGTAGTTCTATTTTTAGTATTTTTTTTTAAACATCTTTATTGAAGTATAATTGCTTTACAATGGTGTGCTAGCTTCTGCTTTACAACAAAGTGAATCAGTTACACATATACATATGTTGCCATATCTCTTCCCTCTTGCATCTCCCTCCCTCCCACCCTCCCTATCCCACCCCTCTAGGTGGTCACAAAGCACCGAGCTGATCTCCCTGTGCTATGCGGCTGCTTCCCACTAGTTATCTATTTTACATTTGGTAGTGTATATATGTCCATGACACTCTCTCACCCTGTCACATCTCACCCCTCCCCCTCCCCATATCCTCAAGTCCATTCTCTAGTAGGTATGTGTCTTTATTCCCATCTTGCCACTAGGTTCTTCATGACCTCTTTTTTTTTTTCCCTTAGATTCCATATATATGTGTTAGCATACTGTATTTGTTTTTCTCTTTCTGACTTACTTCACTCTGTATGACAGACTCTAACTCCATCCACCTCATTACAAATACCTCCATTTCATTTCTTTTTATGGCTGAGTAATATTCCATTGTATATATGTGCCGCATCGTCTTTATCCATTCATCCAATGATGGACACTTAGGTTGCTTCCATGTCCTGGCTATTGTAAATAGAGCTGCAATGAACATTTTGTTACATGACTCTTTTTGAATTATGGTTTTCTCAGGGTATATGCCCAGTAGTGGGATTGCTGGGTCGTATGGTAGTTCTATTTTTTAGTTTTTTAAGGAACCTCCATACTGTTCTCCAGAGTGGCTGTATCAATTTACATTCCCACCAACAGTGCAAGAGTGTTCCCTTTTCTCCACACCCTCTCCAGCATTTATTGTTTCTAGATTTTTTGATGATGGCCACTCTGATCGGTGTGAGATGATACCTCATTGTAGTTTTGATTTGCATTTCTCTAATGATTAATGATGTTGAGCATTCTTTCATGTGTCTGTTGGCAATCTGTATATCTTCTTTGGAGAAATGTCTATTTAGGTCTTCTGCCCATTTTGGGATTGGGTTGTTTGTTGTTTTGTTATTGAGCTGCATGAGCTGCTTGTAAATCTTGGAGATTAATCCTTTGTCAGTTGCTTCATGTGCAAATATTTTCTCCCATTCTCAGGGTTGTCTTTTCGTCTTGTTTATGGTTTCCTTTGTTGTGCAAAAGCTTTTAAGTTTCATTAGGTCCCATTTATTTATTTGTGTTTTTATTTCCATTTCTCTAGGAGGTGGGTCAAAAAGGATCTTGCTGTGATTTCTGTCATACACTGTTCTGCCTATGTTTTCCTCTAAGAGTTTGATAGTGTCTGGCCTTACACTTAGGTCTTTAATCCATTTTGAATTTATTTTTGTGTATGGTGTCAGGGAGTGTTCTAATTTCATACTTTTACATGTACCTGTCCAGTTTTCCCAGCACCACTTATTGAAGAGGCTGTCTTTTCTCCACTGTATATGCTTGCCTCCTTTATCAAAGATAAGGTGACCATATGTGCATGGGTTTATCTCTGGGCTTTCTATCCTGTTCCATTGGTCTATGTTTCTGTTTTTGTGCCAGTACCATACTGTCTTGATTACTGTAGCTTTGTAGTATAGTCTAAAGTCAGGGAGCCTGATTCCTCCAGCTCCATTTTTCGTTCTCAAGATTGCTTTGGCTATTCGGGGTCTTTTGTGTGTCCATACAAATCACGAAATTTTTTGTTCTAGTTCTGTGAAAAATGCCAGTGGTAGTTTGATAGGGATTGCATTGAATCTGTAGATTGCTTTGGGTAGTAGAGTCATTTTCACAATGTTGATTCTTCCAATCCAAGAACATGGTATATCTCTCCATCTGCCTGTATCATCTTTCATTTCTTTCATCAGTGTCTTATAGTTCTCTGCATACAGGTCTTTCGTCTCCTTAGGTAGGTTTATTCCTAGATATTTTATTCTATTTGTTGCAATGGTAAATGGGAGTGTTTTCTTTATTTCACTTTCAGATTATTCATCAATAGTGTATAGGAATGCCAGAGATTTCTGTGCATTAATTTTGTATTGTGCTACTTTACCAAATTCATTGATTAGCTCTAGTAGTTTTCTGGTAGCATCTGTAGGATTCTCTATGTATAGTATCATGTCATCTGCAAACAGTGACAGCTTTACTTCTTCTTTTCTGATTTGGATTCCTTTTATTTCTTTTTCTTCTCTGATTGCTATGGCTAAAACTTCCAAAACTATGTTGAATAATAGTGGTGAGAGTGGGCAACCCTGTCTTGTTCCTGATCTTAGTGGAAATGATTTCAGTTTTTCAACATTTAGGATGATGTTGGCTGTGGGTTTGTCATATATAGCCTTTATTATGTTGAGGAAAGTTCCCTCTATGCCTACTTTCTGCAGGGCTTTTATCATAAATGGGTGTTGAATTTTGTTGAAAGCTTTCTCTGCATCTATTGAGATGATCATATGGTTTTTCTCCTTCAATTTGTTAATATGGTGTATCACGTTGATTGATTTGCATATATTGAAGAATCCTTACATTCCTGGAATAAACCCCACTTGATCATGGTGTATGATCCTTTTAATGTGCTGTTGGATTCTGTTTGCTAGTATTTTGTTGAGGATTTTTGCATCTATGTTCATCAGTGATATTGGCCTGTAGTTTTCTTTCTTTGTGACATCTTTGTCTGGTTTTGGTATCAGGGTGATGGTGGCCTCGTAGAATGAGTTGGGGAGTGTTCCTCCCTCTGCAATATTTTGGAAGAGTTTGAGAAGGATAGGTGTTAGCTCTTCTCTAAATGTTTGATAGAATTCGCCTGTGAAGTCATCTGGTCCTGGGATTTTGTTTGTTGGAAGATTTTCAATCACAGTTTCAATTTCAGTGCTTGTGATTGGTCTGTTCATAATTTCTATTTCTTCCTGGTTCAGTCTCGGCAGATTGTGCATTTCTAAGAATTTGTCCATTTCTTTCCAGTTGTCCATTTTATTGGCATAGAGTTGCTTGTAGTAATCTCTCATGATCGTTTGTATTTCTGCAGTGTCAGTGGTTACTTCTCCTTTTTCATTTCTAATTCTATTGATTTGAGTCTTCTCCCTTTTTCTCTTGATGAGTCAGGCTAATGGTTTTTCAATTTTGTTTATCTTCTCAAAGAACCAGCTTTTAGTTTCATTGATCTTTGCTATTGTTTCCTTCATTTCTTTTTCACTTAGTTCTGATCTGATCTTTATGATTTCTTTCCTTCTGCTAGCTTTGGGGTTTTTTTGTTCTTCTTTCTCTAATTGCTTTAGGTGCAAGGTTAGGTTGTTTATTCGAGATGTTTCCTGTTTCTTGATGTAGGCTTGTATTGCTATAATCTTCCCTCTTAGCACTGCTTTTGCTGCATCCCATAGGTTTTGGGTCGTCATGTCTCCATGGTCCTTTGTTTCCAGGTATTTTTTGATTTCCCCTTTGATTTCTTCAGTGAGCACTTAGTTATTAGGTAGTGTATTGTGTACTCTCCATGTGTTTGTGTTTTTTACAGACCTTTTCCTGTAATTGATATCTAGTCTCATAGCGTTGTGGTCAGAAAAGATACTTGATACGATTTCAATTTTCTTAAATTTACCAAGGCTTGATTTGTGGCCCAAGATATGATCTATCCTGGAGAATGTTCCATGAGCACTTGAGAAAAATGTGTATTCTGTTGTTTTGGGGTGCAATGTCCTATAAATATCAATGAGGTCCATCTTGTTTAATGTATCATTTAAAGCTTGTGTTTCCTTATTTATTTTCATTTTGGATGATCTGTCTATTGGTGAAAGCGGGGTGTTAAAATCCCCTACTATGATTGTGTTACTGTCAATTTCCCCTTTTATGGCTGTTAGTATTTGCCTTATGTATTGAGGTGCTCCTATGTTGGGTGCATAAATATTTAAAATTGTTATATCTTCTTCTTGAATCAATCCCTTGATCATTATATAGTGTCCTTCTTTGTCTCTTGTAATAGTCTTTATTTTAAAGTCTCTTTTGTCTGACATGAGAATTGCTACTCCAGCTTTCTTTTGATTTCCATTTGCATGGAATATCTTTTTCCATCCCCTCACTTTCAGTCTGTATGTGTCCCTAGGTCTGAAGTCGGTCTCTTGTAGACAGCATATATATGGTTCTTGTTTTTGTATCCATTCAGCCAGTCTGTGCCTTTTGTTGGGAGCATTTAATCCATTTACATTTAAGGTAATTATCGATATGTATGTTCCTATTCCCATTTTCTTAAATGTTTTGGGTTTGTTATTGTAGGTGTTTTCCTTGTCTTGTGTTTCTTCCATAGAGAAGTTCCTTTAGCATTTGTTGTAAAGCTGGTTTGGTGGTGCTGAACTCTCTCAGCTTTTGCTTGCCTGTAAAGGTTTTAATTTCTTCATCATTCTGAATGAGATCCTTGTTGGGTAGAGTAATCTTGGTTGTAGGTTTTTCTCCTTCATCACTTTCAATATGTTCTGCCACTCCCTTCTAGCTTGCAGAGTTTCTGCTGTAAGATCAGCTGTTAACCTTATGGGGATTCCCTTGTGTATTATTTGTTGTTTTTCCCTTGCTGCTTTTAATATGTTTTCTTTATATTTAATTTTTGGTAGTTTGATTAATATGTGTCTTGGTGTGTTTCTCCTTGGATTTATCCTGTATGGGACTCTCTGTGCTTCCAGGACTTGATTAACTATTTCCTTTCCCATATTAGGGAAGTTTTCAACTGTAATCTCTTCAGATATTTTCTCAGTCCCTTTTTTTTTTTCTCTTCTTCTTCTGGGACCCCTATAATTCGAATGTTGGTGCATTTAATGTTGTCCCAGTGGTCTCTGAGACTTTCCTCAGTTCTTTTCATTCTTTTTTCTTTATTCTGCTCTGCAGTAATTATTTCCACCATTTTATCTTCCAGGTCACTTATCCGTTCTTCTGCCTCAGTTATTCTGCTATTGATCCCACCTAGAGTATTTTTAATTTCATTTATTGTGTTTTTCATCGTTGCTTGGTTCCTCTTTAGTTCTTCTAGGTCCTTGTTAAATATTTCTTGCATTTTGTCTATTCTATTTCCAAGATTTTGGATCATCTTTACTATCATTATTCTGAATTCTTTTCCAGGTATACTGCCTATTTCCTCTTCATTTGTTAGGTCTGGTGTGTTTTCACCTTGCTCCTTCATCTGCTGTGTATTTTTCTGTCTTCTCATTTCGCTTATCTTATTGTGTTTGGGGTGGTCTCCTTTTTGCAGGCTGCAGGTTCGTAGTTCCTGTTGTTTTTGGTATCTGTCCCCAGTGGCTAATGTTAGTTCAGTTGGTTGTGTAGGCTTCCTGGTGGAGGGGACTAGTGCCTGTGTTCTGGTGGAAGAGGCTAGATCTTGTCTTTCTGGTGGGCAGGTCCACATCTGGTGCTGTGTTTTGGGATGTCTGTGGCTTTACTATGATTTTAGGCAGCCTCTCTGCTAATGGATGGGGCTGTGTTCCTGTCTTGCTAGTTGTTTGGCATAGGGTGTCCAGCACTGTAGCTTGCTGGTCGTTGAGTGAAGCTGGGTCTTGGTGTTGAGATGGAGATCTCTGGGAGATTTTCGTCGTTTGGTATTACATGGAGCTGAGAGGTGTCTTGTGGACCAGTGTCCTGAAGTTGGCTCTCCTACCTCAGAGGCACAGCCCTGATGCCTAGCTGGAGCACCAAGAGCCTTTCATCCATACAGCTCAGAATAAAAGGGAGAAAAAATTAAAGAAAAAAAAAGAAAAAGGATAAAATAAAATAAAGTAAGATAAAATAAAATGAAGTTATTAAAATAAAAAAATAAAAAATAATTATTAAGAAAAAAAGAAAAAAAATTTTTACGCTAAAAAAAAATTTAAAAACGGCCGGACAGAACCCTAGGACAAATGGTGAAAGCAAAGCTATACAGACAAAATCTCACACAGAAGCATACACATACACATTCACAAATAGAGGAAAAGGGGAAAAAATAATATATCTTGCTCCCAAAGTCCACCTCCTCAATTTGGGATGATTCGTTGTCTATTCAGGTATTCCACAGATGCAGGTACATCAAGTTGTTTGTGGAGCTTTAATCCGCTGCTTCTGAGGCTGCTGGGAGAAATTTCCCTTTCTCTTCTTTGTTCGCACAGTTCCCGGCGTTCAGCTTTGGATTTGGACCCGCCTCTGTGTGTAGGCCACCTGACGGCGTCTGTTCTTCGCTCACACAGGACGGGGTTCAAGGAGCAGCTGCTTCGGGGGCTCTGGCTCACTCAGGCTGGGGGGAGGGAAGGGTCCAGATGTGGGGGGAGCCTGCTGCGGCAGAGGCCTGCGTGACGTTGCAGCAGCCTGAGGCGCGCCGTGCATTCTCCTGGGGAATTTGTCCCTGGATCACGGGACGCTGGCAGTGGTGGGCTGCACAGGCTCCCAGGAGGGGCGGTGTGGATAGTGATCTGTGCTCGCACACAGGCTTCTTGGTGGCAGCAGCAGCAGCCTTAGCGTTTCATGCCCGTCTCTGGGGTCCGCGCTGATAGCCGCGGCTCGCGCCCGTCTCTGGAGCTCATTTAGGCGGCGCTCTGAATCCCCTGTCCTCGCGCACCGGGAAACAAAGAGGCAAGAAAAAGTCTCTTGCCTGTTCGGCAGCTCCAGACCTTTCCCCGGACTCCCTCCCGGCTAGCTGTGGTGCACTAACCCCTTCAGGCTGTGTTCACGCCGCCAACCCCAGTCCTCTCCCTGCAATCCGACCAAAGCCCGAGCCTCAGCTCCCAGCCCCTGCCCGCCCCGGCGGGTGAGCAGACAAGCCTCTCGGGCTAGTGAGTGCTGGTCAGCCCCGCTCCTCTGTGCGGGAATCTCTGCTTTGCCCTCCGCACCCCTGTTGCTTCCCTCTCCTCCATGGCTCCGAATCTTCCCCCCTCTGCCACTCGCAACCTCCGCCTGCGAAGGGGCTTCCTAGTGTGTGGAAACCTTTCCTCCTTCACAGCTCCCTCCCACTGGTGCAGGCCCCGTCCCTATTCTTCTGTCTCTGTTGTTTCTTTTTTCTTTTATGGTACCCAGGTACGTGGGGAGTTTCTTGCCTTTTGGGAGGTCTGACGTCTTCTGCCAGCGTTCAGTGTGTGTTCTATAGGAGCAGTTCCACGTGTAGATGTATTTCTGATGTATCTGTGTGGAGGAAGGTGATCTCCGCGTCTTACTCTTCTGCCGTCTTCTCCTCTCTCTCTCACCTATGCATTTCTTTATTCACACAAACATTTATGGGCACTTTACTCTGGGCCAAGCTTTGTGTTATATTGTGCAGTAACTAAGTGAGATAATATGCAGCTTCTGCTTTTATGGAACAGTCAGATATGAAAATGGACAACTATGAAGTCAAGAAGATCTGAACAGAGGTATTTCCAGGATATCACCTCACACCTGGCTGTTATCAGAATGGCTATTATCAAAAAGACAACAAATAACAAATGTTTGCGAGGATATGGGGAAAAAAGAACCCTCATGCACTGATGATGGGTATGTAAATTTCTACAGCCATTGTGGAAAGCAGTATGAAGGTTCCTTATAATTTAAAAATAGAGCTACTGTATGATCCAGCAATTCCACTTCTGGCTATTTTTTCAAATAAAAGAAAAACACTAATTTGAAAAGCTACATGCACCCTCTATTCATTGCAGCACTGTTTATACTATTTAAGATATGGAAGCAATGGAAGTGTCCATCAATATATGAATAGATAAAGAAGATATGATCTATATCTACCTATATAATGGAATATTATTATAATTCATATATATAATGGAATATTAATCAGTCATAAAAAGAATGAAATCTTATTAAACAACATGGATAGACAAAGGGTATTATGGTAAGTGAGATAAGTCAGACAGAGGAAGACAAATACCATATGATTTTACTTATATATGTAATCTAAAAAACAAAACAAATGGAAAAACATCACAAAAGAGAAACTCAGAGATACAGAGAACAAACATGTGGCTTCCAGAGGGGAGGAGGGTGTGGGATGAGTGAGATAGGTGAGGGAGATTAAGAGGTACAAGCTTCCAGTTACAAAATAAATGTCCTGAGGAAGAAATGTACAGCATGGGGAATACAGGCAATAATATTGTAATAACTTTGAGTGGTTGACAGATGGTGACTACAGTTATAGTGATGATCATTTTGTAATGTATAGAAATATCAAATCACTATGTTATGCACCTGGAACTAACATAATCTTTCAGGTAAATTATACTTCAGTTTAAAAAATCCACTTAAGAAGTTTAGTGGCCATAGGAACATACTAAAAGAGAAATCACTAACCTTATCAGAGACACATATTTCTGAAAGTCTTTTACAGAGGCCTAAAGGATATTTCTATTTCTTTTAGTCTTATAATCTTCCTCTATTCCTTAAATCTATCCAGATTATCTTTCCTGGTTACCTGAAAAAAGACTGGTAAGCAGAAGTAATATTTAAAATATTCCCTTCTAGAGGCAACTAAGCACCTCATTCCTCATTTTTTATAAGCTATTGTTACAAACAAGACCAGAAGTAAGTGCTGGGGCCTCATTTCAACTAGTGACCGCAATGTCAAGTGTTTGCATTCTGCTACCTTAAGGACAACAATAAAATTATAACAGTAATGTTAAAAAAAGTAAAATAAAGCGAGTCTATTGTAGCAGCATATTGTTCAATCCTGATTTGTGTGTGTGTGTGTGTTTAATCCATTCAGCCACTCTGTATTTTGATTGAAGAATTTGATTCATTTACATTTAAAGTAATTATTCATAGGTAAAGATTTACTATTGCCATTTTGTTGTTTTCTGACTGCTTTGTAGTTCCTTTCTTCCTTTCTTGCTGCCTTCCTTTGTGATTTGATGATTTATTTGTAGTGGTATGCTTTAATTACTTTCTCTTTATCTCTTTCCTGTTTACTACAGGGTTTATAATTCTGGTTACCATGCATTTTACATAAAATATCTTATACATATAACAGTATATTTTAAGCTAATAACAACTTAAGTCAACTGCACACACAAAAATATACATTTTAATTTCTCCTCCCCCTACATTTTATGTTATTGATGTTATATTTTTCATCTTTTATATATGGTGTCTCTTTTAAAACATTATTGTAATTATAGCTATTTTTAATACTTTTGTCTTTACCTTTTATACCAGAGTTAAAAGTTATTTACACACCACCATTACAATATTAGAGTATTATGAATTTGACTATATTCTTAACTTTGCATCAAGTTTTATACTTTCGTATGTTTTCTGTTGCTTCCTTTTGTTTCAACTTGAAGAACTCCCTTTAGTATTTTTAAAATTTTATTTAAAATTTTTTAATTTTTAAATTAATTTTTATTAGAGTATAGTTGATTTACAATGTTGTAAATCATTAGTTTCTGTTGTAGAGCAAAGTGAATCAGTTATACATATACCCACTCTTTTTTAGATTCTATTCCCATATATGTCATTACAGAGTACTGAGTAGAGTTCTCTGTGCTCTACAGTAGGTTCTTATTAGTTATCTATTTTATATATAGTAGTGTGTATATATCAATCCCAATCTCGCAATTTATCCCTCCCCCCACTTTCTCCCTTGGTAACCATAAGTTTGTTTTCTATATCTGTGACTCTATTTCTGTTTTGTAAATAAGTTCATTCGTACCATGTTTTTTAAGACTCCACATATAAGCAATATCATATGATATGTGTCTTTCTCTGACTTACTTCACTCAGTATGACAATCTCTAGGTCCATCCATGTTGCTGCAAAAGGCATTATTTCATTTTATTTAATGGCTGAGTAATATTCCATTGTATATACATACCACATCTTCTTTATCCATTCCTTCATTCGTGGACATTTAGGTTGCTTCCGTGTCCTGGCTATTGTAAATAGTGCTGCAATGAACATTGGGGTACATGTATCTTTTCTAATTATGGTTTTCTCTGTATATATGCTCAAGAATGGGATTTCTGGATCATATGGTAGTTCTACTTTTAGTTTTTAAGGAACCTCCATACTGTTCTCCATAGTGGATGTGCAAATTTACATTCCCACCAACAGTGGAGAAAAGGGAGCCCTCCTTTTAGTATTTTTTGCAAGATATGTCTAGTAGTGATAAACCCCCACAGCTTTTGTTTGTCTGGAAAAGTCTTTATTTCTCTATCATTTCTGAAGAGCAACTTTTCTGGGTAATGTATTCCTGGTTGGCAGTTTTTTTTTCTTTCAGCACTTTGAATATATCATCCCACTCTCTCCTGCTCTGCAATGTTTCTGCTGAGAAATTCACTAATGGCCTCATAGGGGTTCTCTGATTTATGAGGATTTTTTTCTCTTTCTGATTTTAAAATTCTCTCTGTTTTTTATTTTAGACAGTTTTATTATAATGTATCTTAGAGATCAATTTTGGTTGAAATTTTGGGATCCTATGAGCTTCATAAATTTGGATGTCCAAATCTCTCCCCAGATTTGGGAAGCTCTCAGCCATAATTTTTTAAAAATAAGATTTCTGCTTCTTTCTCTCTCTCTTCTCCTTATAAGACTGCAATAATGCATAGATTGTTTCCTTTAATGATATTCCATAATTCAAATAGGCTTTCTTCACTGCTTCTTATTCTTTTTGTTGTTCCTCTGAATAGATAATTCCAAATGACCATTATTATAGTTCACTCATTCTTTATTCTGCTTGGTAAAGGCTGTTGTTGAAACTCTCTATACTCTTTATTGAATTCTTCATATCAGTCATTGTATTCTTCAACTCTAGGATTTCTGGGGTTTTTTAAGTTGTTTCAATTTCTTTGTTGAAGTTCTCATTTTGTTCATGCATTGTTTTCCTAATTTTGTTTAGTTTTCTGTCTATGTTCACTGAATTTCTTTAAGAGTATTATTCTGAATTATTTATCAGATAGTTAATAGATGTCCATATATTTAGGACTACTCAGTAGAGTTTTATTAGCTTCCTTTCATGGTGTCATGTTTCCTTGATTATTCATGATCCTTAGGTGTTGTATTGATGCCTGTGCATTTGTAGAAGTAGTCAACTCTTCTTTTCTTTACAGGCTGGTTTTGTCAGGGAAAGCCCTTCAACAGTCTGTCAGTGACACTGGATGGGTTGTCTGTTGGTGTCCATGAATGAGCTTGCTGCTGGAGTCTTCAGGCAGGCAGGTCTGGTGCCTAGGTCAGCAGGTGCACAAGCCTGGAGCTCGGGTCCACAGGGCCTGGTCTGGTGTCTGGTTCCATAGGATAAGGCAAGGAGGCTGGGTCTGCTAGAGCAGACCAGGAGCCTGAGTCCATGGGAGCTGGTCTGGAGGCTGGTCTGGCACTGAGATGATCCTGGATCCTGGGGTTGTAGAATAGGCCTATAGTCTGAGACCTACAGGTTGGGTCTGTGGGAGCTGGTTCAGTGTCAGGGCATGCTGGAAGCCTGGGTCTTCAGGAGCCTACCTGGAGTTTGAGGCTGTGGATGTCAGCCCACTTCTGGGGAAGGCCAGGAATCTTGGTCTGCAGGAGCTGGCCTGAAGTTTAGGTCTTTAGGGGACAGCCTGGTACTGTGGCCAGTCAGTAACCTGGGGCCATGAGAGTTGGCCGGAAGCTGAAGCAGCCCGGGAGCCTGGGTCTGTAGTAGTTGGAGTTCTAGAGGGTTGTGAGCCTGGGTCCAGGGGAGCCTGCCTGGAGCCTGAGGCTGTGGGAGCTTATCTGGTTCTTCTGTGGACCTGGTGCTGGGGTCCACAGTGAAGTCAAGTGCACACTTAATTCTCCTTCTCCCACAGGAGGGTGTCTTTCTCCATCTGAGCTGCCCAAGCTTCTGGGAGAGGTAAAGGGGGTAATGTGAAACTGCCTTTCCTACCCTTTTCATTGCATCTTTTATTATTTCTCTCCCCCACCCAGATGCTGTAACCCTTCACCTGAAATCCTTAGCACTTTTAGGGTATCTTCATGCGTGGTTAGTTTTTCAAAATAAAGTTTCTGTGAGTGAAAAAGTGCCAGAAATTCCTATGCTGCCATCTTGCTAATGTCACTTAGACTACATAATGTATATTTAACTAAAACCTTGCCTTAGGGAACTACCTGTCTGGAAAACAGAATAGTGAACTTTATGGCTTCAGAGAGATTAAGACCAGGAATGAATGAGTCAATATAGATCCTGTAGGGCCTGATGCACAAGTATGCAACTTGAGCTTCACCAATGACCACCACATCTCATAGAGAAGCCAGGGCATGGAGATGGATCTACCAGGATGTCTTTTGATTCAGAACGTCTGAGAGCATGTAGAGATGTGTAGTGAAGATATGTGAAGATATGTGGTGAAGGGGTTTAAATTTTATTCTGGACAGTCCACAGAAAATACTCCCTATTTAATGTCATATGGCTTGTAACAATACCTATTTTAGTAGATTTCCAGGTATATGAACATATTAATTCAGAGCAAATAAATGGCAAATAAATGAATGGGGAGAGAAAGTGAGGAAAACAAATATTCTCCATGACTCTATACATTCATTTGAGCTGTTTGCTGAGGTGATCATTAAACTCCAGAATATACTACCACTTTTAAATTAAGTCCTCCTTCTTGTTGTCTGAATTTCTGGTCTGGGTTTGGTTCTTTTCCATCAGTGCTGTTGCTGTGAAGAGGGAGCAGATACTAAAAGAAACAGGCACAAACCTTCTTGCCTTTTTACTTCCTATTTAGAAGGGAAAAATTTCTAAGTGAAGAATCATGGGAATTTGGCCCAAAGAGGGAAGAAGGAGAAAGAAAAAGAAAAAAAGCATGTTATGAGAATGCAGAATATTGCCAATATTTTCAGCTGCTCTGCATAATTCCCAGAAGACAAGGACTGAAAGATTTTCTCAATAGTCCCTCACAACAGTGGCATTAGAATGACTATCAATTGTTTTGTTTAGTTTCAAAAATGTTTATGGAGTCCCTACTATGTGTTTAGTTATATGCTGTGTTGTGGGCAATATATAAATGAGTGCTGTGGTCCTTTCCCTCAAAGGAGCTTATAGTCTTTGAAGGATCATAAACTGAATGAACTTGTTTGGGCAGTGGGAAGGATGAGTATGGGCTTAGAAGGACATTAGCCAACCTCAAGATTCTAAAACACTGCAATTAATGGTAAAGCAAGATCCCTCTAAACACCAAATGTTTCAGATTTGATGTTAGACTTTTCCTGGTTCGAGGGACAGAAAGAAAGAGGAAACATGTATTGAATCCCTGCCTTTTGCCAGGTACTATGTTAAGCATATCACATTTGTTGTCTTTTAAAATATAAACTCTGTAGAATATGTAATATTACACTTGAGGAAACTGAGATTCAGAGAGACTTGTCTAAGGTCCAATCGCATTAGATTTTAGAGCAAGAGCCATGTCTTTTCAAATGATAAAGGTAGTTAACACCTGCATAGCACTTGCTATGTGCAGGCACTGTTCTAAGCGTTTTAAACATATTAAATCATTTAAGACTCCCAACCATCCTATAAAGTAAGTAAAATTATTGCACCATTTTTTTAAATAAGAAAACTGAAGTGGAGAGATCACGTTTGTATACCCAGCACTTTGCCCAGAATCTGTGTCTGGCACATTGCAGACATCCTGGAAGTGGTGGGTGTATAGTAAAGCTGGTGCTGATTCCAAAGCTGAAACATTTCCAGTCTTGTTCTAGTGATGCAATGAGCCTTCCTGAGCAAGGAAAAAAGAAAAGACTGAAGAGAAGCTTCAGAATTTTAATGAGATCAACTTCCTCCATAAAAGAAAAAGAGAATATCTCTCTCTCTCTCTCTCTCCCTCTTCCCCTTCCACTTCCCTCCTTCCCATTAGACACACACACACACACACACACAAACACACACACACACACACACACACACACACAAACACACACACCCTTTAAGATCCCAGGCTATCTTGGAAAGTGAAATGAGTTAACGTTTCACGTTTTACATATGAAAGTCCACTAGGAGTCCAGAATTTGACTTTTTAATGTCTCTTGCACCTTAAATCTGTAGCTAGTGAATCTAATCTCCAGGCACAAATACTGTATAAAACTATCTGCATTTTTATGAGGTCATGCAACTTCCTTGCCATTAAGTTTGCCAGCCCTGCTTTCTGCATTCCAAGCTCTCCTGCCTCACCCTGAATTCTACTGCCAAGAAAACACAGCTAGTTTACCATCTCCTTCCCATAGCCCTCAGAGACTTAGACACTTATCTGTTCTTCTTTAAAAAAGAAAAAGACAAAAGAAACTTCCCCAATTAGAAAGAGATTAAAACGTTATGCCAGATCTAACCAGACTCTAACCCTCATTTCTATCTTACCTGGATTTACAAACCTATGTTTATTCATTTATTCGTTCACTCTATTTTTATTTAGAGTCTAGTAATAATAGAAATCCTTTATTAAATGTTTGTAATGTTATCAGAAAATGTATTAATGAACTTGGCCCCTTACCTAGATAACAAACCTGTAACAATCTGTGGTGTTATCCCAATTTCATAGGTAAGTAAATTAAGGTTCAGAAAGGTGTAGAGTAATGTGCTCGTAGCAATAAAGCTAAATCTAGCTCTGTTGGGCTATTGCACCCTTTCCTTTCCCTTCTGCCACACTGTTAGTTGAAGTTTGCTAGACAGACAAGAAAAAGAATTCCAGACAGAAAAGTATGAAATAGCATGGTGTATTCAAAAAATATAAATATTCAGTATTGCCAGATCTTAAATGGCAGAATGGCAGTTAGGAGCCAAATTATAAAATGTCTCATATGCCATGCTAAAAGTCTGCATGCCTATAGGCTACTCTGAGGAATTAACAGATTTTGAGTAAGAGGGAGACAGAATCAGACTAGTGTTATAAAATGATGATCCTAGTGTCACTGAAGAAGATGACAGAGTAGAAAGACCCTGAACTCACCTACTTTCACAAGCACACCCAAATCACAACTATTTGTGGAACAACCATCAATGAAAAAGACCAAAACCTACCAGAAAAGATCTACAACTGAAGACATAAAGAAGGAACCACATCAAGACAGGTAGGAGGAACAAACTCATGATATAATCAAGTCCCATAACTCCGGGTGGGTGACCCACAAACTGGAGAATAATTATATTGCAGACGTTCTCCCACAGGAGTGAAAGTTCTGAGTCCCACTTCAGTCTCCCCAACCTGGGGGTGTTGCACCAGGATGATGAACCCCCAGAGCATTTGGTATTGAAGGCCAACAGGGCTTAATTTCGGGAGTCCCAAAGGACTGGGGGAAATAGAGACTTCACTCTTAAAGGCACACACAAAATCTCACATGCTCTGGGACCCAGGACAAAAGCAGTGAGTTGATAGGAAAGTGGGCCAGACCTACCTGATGGTCTTGGAGAGGGTCCCAGAGAGGTAGGGGGCAGCTGCAGCTCACCCTGGAGACATAGACACTGGTGGCAGCCATTCTTGGGAGTTGCTTCTACTGTGTGGAAACTGCTGATGGTGGGTGATATTCTGGAGCCCTCCCTCTAGCTCACGAGTGCCAAAACCTGGCCCCACATAACAGCCTTTAGGCACCACTGCTAAGATGCTTCAGGACAAGCAACTAACTAGGTGGGGACCCCTCAGCAGATAGGATGCACAAAGATTTCTTGAGCCCACAGCTGCCTCTAGACATGGCCCTGCCCACCAGAGGGCCAGGACCCAGCTCCACCCAACAGTGGGCAGACACAGGCCCTGCCCTCCAGGAAGCTTACACTACCCTCTGGAGTAGTCTCACCCACCAGGGGGCGGACCCCAGATGCAAGAAAAACACTTCCTGCAGCCTGCCCTGAGACCAGCTGGGCCAGATCCTGCCCACTAACAGACCAACAGAAGTTTCAAACTTGGGACCTGGTACCCAGCTGTGTAAGGAACCACTCCCTCCCCCACAAGTGATCTGACACGAGCTCTGGTATCCCTGGGGCCTGCAGCCAGACTTCAGAACATGCTTCTGTGTGCCAGTAGTCTTGCACTAATCCCAAGACATGGCTTCACACACCAATGGGTGGGCAAAATCCCCAGAGACTTGTGGACCCTGACTCTACCCACCAGTGAGCCAGAACTAGCCCTGGGTACCCTGGGGCTCTGTAGTAGCCACCTCACGACTAGGCACTGCCAACCATCAGCCAGCAATATCCACAAAGGTAGAGCCTGGCAAACAACTGGGCTAGGAGCAAACCAAGACTACCAGACCACTCACATAGTCAGCTGGCCATGAAAAAAGACACACCCAACCCTCTTAGGGGGAACCCATAGAGCATATAGATTGGATGATGAGGGTAGAGTGCACTGCTGGGACACATAGGACGTCTCCTACAGGAGACCACTTCTCCAAGGTCAAGAAATATAACTAACCTACCACATACATAAAAATATAAATAGCAACTTAGACAAAGTGAGGAGGCAGAGGAATATGTTCCTGATGAAGGAATAAGATAAAACTCCAGAAGAAGAACTAAATGAAGTGGAGATAGGCAATCTACGAAAGAAAGAGTTCAGAGTAATGATCACAAAAATGATTAAAGAACTCAGGAGGAGAATGGATGCACAGAGTGAGAAGTTGGAAGTTTTTAAGAAAGAGCTAGAAAATATAAAGATGAAGATGAAGAATACAATAACTGAAAAGAAAAATACACCAGAAAGAGTCAATAGTAGACTAAATGATAGAGAGGAATGGATCAGCGAGCTGGAAGACAGAGAAGTGGCAATCACTGATGCTGAACAGAAAAAAGAAAAAGGAACAAAAAGAAATGAGACCTCTGGGACAACATCAAGTGCACTAATATTAACATTATAGAGGTCTCAGAAGGAGAAGAGAGACAGAAAGGGGCTGAGAACACATTTGAAGATATAATACCTGAAAACTTCCCTAACCTGAAAAAAGGAAACAGTCACCCAAGTCCAGGAAGCACAGAGAGTCCCATACGGGATTAACCCAAAGACGAACACACCAAGACACATTGTAATTAAAATAACAAAAATTAAAGATAAAGAGAGAATATTAAAAGCAACAAGGGAAAAGCAGCCAATCTCATACAGGGGAACTCAAATAAGACTATCATCAGCATAAACTCTACACGCCAGAAGGGAGTGATGCATTATGTTTAAAGTGCTGAAAGGGAAAAACCTACAACCAAGAATACTTCGCCCAGCAAGGCACTCATTCTGATTTGATGGAGAGATCAAAGCTTTACAGACAAGCAAAAGCTAAAAGATCTCAGCATCAACAAGCCAGCTTTACAAAAAAGTGTTAAAGGAACTTCTCTAAGTGAAAAAAATGTCACAACTATAAACAAGAGACTTACAAAATGAAAAACCTCATTGGTAAAGGCAATCATACAGTAAAGATACGAAATCATCCACGCACAAAGCTAGTAGGAAGGTTAAAAGACAAAAGTAGTAAAATCATCTATATCCACAATAAGCAGTTAAGTAATACACAACACAATTAGATATAAAATATGATATCAAAAACAGTAATCATGAGGGTAGGAGAGTACAAATGCAGGGTTTTAAAAATGCATATGAAATTAAAACAATCATGGATACATATATATTGCTAAGTAAAAACCTTATGGTAAACACAAGTCAAAAATCTATAATAGATATACACACACAAAAAGAGAAAAAGGAATCCAAACATAACACTAAAGATAGTCATCAAATTACAAGAGAAGATAACAAAAGAAGAAAGGAAAAAAGACCTACAAAAACAAACCTCAAACAAATAACAAAATGATGATAAGAACATACATATAAATAATTACCTTAAATGCAAGTGGATTAAATGCTCCAATCAAAAGACACAGAGTACTTGTATGGGTAGGAAAACATGACCCATACTTATGCTCCCTACAAGAGAATTACTTCAGATCTAAAGACACTCACATACTGAAGGTGTGGGGATAGGACAAGTTATTCCATGCAAATGGAAATCAGAAGAAACCCAGAATAGCAATACTTCTATCAGACAAAATAGACTTTAAAATAAAGACTGTTACAAGAGACAAAGAAGGACACTACATAATGATCAAAGGATCAACCCAAGATAATGTTATAACAATTGTAAATTTATATGCACCCAACATAAGAAGACCTGAATACATAAGGCAAATATTAGCCGACGTAAATGGAGAAATCAGCAATAACACAATAATAGTAGGGAACTTTAACACCCCACTTACATCAGTGGATAGACCATCCAGACAAAAAATCAATAAGAAAACACTGGCTTTAATGATACATTAGACCAGTTGGACTTAATTTTATATATATCTATATAGATATATATAGATATATATATCCTTTCATCAGAAAGCAGCAGAATATACATTCTTTTCAAGTATACATGGAACACTCTCCAGGATAGATCACATGCTAGGCCATAAAACAAGTCTTGGTAAATTTAAGAAATTAAAATTATATGAAGCATCTTTTCCGACCACGATGCTATGAGACTAGAAATCAACTACAAGGAAAAACTGCAAAAAACACAAACACGTGGAGGTTAAAAAATATGCTACGAAACAACCAATGGATTACTGGAGAAGTCAAAAGATACATAGAGACAAATGAAAATGAAACATTATGATCCAAAAACTATGGAACACAGCAAATAAATTCTAAAAGGGAAGTTTATCATGATACAGGCTCACCTCAGGAAGCAAGAAAAATCTCAAATAAACAACCTAACTTTAACTTTACACGTAAAGAAACTAGAGAAAAAAGAACAAACAATACCTAAAGTTTGTAGAAAGAAAGAAATCATAAACATCAAAGCAGAAATGAATGAAATAGACAGTAAAAGAACAATAAAAAAGATAGAAAAGATCAATGAAATTAAGTCTGGTTCTTTGAAGAGATAAACAAAATTAACAAACATTTAGTCAGACTCATCAAGAAAAAAAGGGAGAGGGGCCAAATCAATAATTTCAGAAATGAAAAAGAAGTTACTACTGACACCACAGAAATACCAAGGATCCTTAGAGACTACTATGAACAACTATATGCCAATAACATGAACAACATATAAGAAATGGACAATTTTTTAGAAATGTACAATCTCCCAAGACTGAAATAGGAATAAATAGCAAATGTGAACAGACCAAATACCAAGAAAGAAATTTAATTAGTAAATAAAAAACTCCAAACAAACAAAATTCCAGGATCATATGGCTTCACAGGTGATTTCTACGAAACATTTAGAGACGAGTTAACACCTATTCTTCTCAAACTATTTGAAAAATTGCAGAGGAAGACTCTTCCAAACTCATCCTATGAGACCAGCATCACCCTGATACAAACCCCAGACAAAGGTATCACACAAAAAAAGAAACTACAGGCCAGTATCACTGATGAACATAGATGCAAAAATCCTCAACAAAGTATTTTCAAACCAAATCCAACAATACATTAAAAGGATCATACACCATGACCAAGTGGGATTTATCTCAGGCATGCAAGGATTTTTCTATATCCACAAATCAATCAATGTGACACACCATATTAACAAATTGAAGAATAAAAACCATGTGATCATCTAAATCGATGCAGAAAAAGCTTTTGACAAAATTCAGCATCCATTTATGATAAAAACTATCTGAAAAGTGGACATAGAGAAGACATGCTTCAATATAATAAAGGCCATATATGACAGACCCAGAGTTAATATCATACTCAACAGTTAAAATCTGAATGCATTTCCTCTAAGATCAGGTAAAAGACAAGGATGCCAGGACTCACTACTTTTATTCAAAATAGTATTGGAAGTCCTAGCCACAGCAATTAGACCAGAAAAAGAAATAAAAGAAACCAAATTGGAAAGAAAGAAGAAAAACTGTCTCTGTTTGTAGATGGTATGATATTATACACAGAAAATCCTAAAGACACCACTAGAAAACTACTAGAGCTCATTGATGAATTCACTAAAAATTTCAGTATACAAAATTAATATACAGAAATCTGTTGCATTTCTATACACTAACAACAAACTATCAGAAAGAAAAAGTAAGGAAACAATCCCATTTACCATTACATCAAAAAGAATAAAACACCTGGGAATAAACCTACCTAAAGCAGTAAAAGACCTGTAGTCGGAAAACTATAAGATTCTGATGAAAGAAAATGAATACAACACAAACAGAGGGAAAGATGTATTGTCTTCATGGATTGGAAGAATCAATATTGTCAAAATGACTATACTACCCAAGACAAACTACAGATTCAATGTAATCCTTGTCAAAATACCAATGGCATTTTTCACAGAATGAGAACAAAAAATGTTAAAATTTGTATGGAAAATCAAAAAACCCTGAATAGCTAAAACAATCTTGGGAAAGAAGAACAAAGCTAGAGG
This sequence comes from Eubalaena glacialis, assembly GCF_028564815.1. Taxonomy (NCBI): domain Eukaryota; kingdom Metazoa; phylum Chordata; class Mammalia; order Artiodactyla; family Balaenidae; genus Eubalaena; species Eubalaena glacialis. Next base: position 58,348,567 of record NC_083736.1, on the reverse strand, counting down.
AATCAAGCTCCCTGACTTCAGACTATACTACAAAGCTACAGTAATCAAAACAATATGGTACCAGCACAAAAACAGACACATAGATCAATGGAACAGAATAGAGAACCCAGAAATAAACACACATAATTATGGTAAGTTAATCCATGACAAAGGAGGCAAAAATATACAATGGGGAAAAGACAGTCTCTTCCATAAGTGTTGTTGGGAAAACTGAACAGCTACATGTAAAACAATGAGTTTAGAATATTCTCTAACCCCATATACAAATATAAACACCAATTGGATTAAAGCCTTAAATGTAAGACTGCAAACCAGAAAACTATTAGAGGAAAACATAGTCAGAACACTCTTTGACATATATCATAGCCCTGTTTTTTTTGGATCTGTCTCCTAAAGCAAAGGAAGGAAAAGCAAAATAAACAAATGTGACCGAATTAAACTTAAAAGCTTTTGCACAACAAGGAAACCATTGACAAAACAAAAAGACAGCCTACTGAATGGGAGAACATACTTGCAAATGCTATGACTGATAAGGGGTTAATATCCAAAATATTTAAACAGCTCATACACTCAACATTAAAAAAAAAACCCAAATTAAAAATGGACAGGACCTGAAAAGACATTTTTCCAAAGAGGACCTATAGATGAACAGGCACATGAAAAGATGCTCAACGTTGCTAATCGTCAGAGAAATGAAATCCAAAACCACAATGAGATATCACCTCACACCTGTCAGAATGGCTATCACCAAAAAGAACACAAGTAACAAATGTTAGTGATGATGTGGAGGAAAGGGAACCCTCGTACCCTGTGGGTGGGAATGTAAATTGGCAAAGCCACTGTGGAAAGCAGTATGGAGGTTACTCAAAAAACTAAAATAGAACTACCATATAACCCAACAAGTCTACTCTTGTGTATATATCTGAAAAAAACCCAAAAACTCTAATTTGCAAAGATATATGCAGCCCAATTTTCATAGCAGCATTATTTACAATTTCCAAGATATGGAAGCAACACGTGTCCATCAACAGACAAATGGACAAAGAATATGTGGTGTACATATATACAATGAAATTCTGCCATTTGCAACAACCTGCATGGACTTGGAAAGTCTCTTGCTAAGTGACATAAGTCAGACAGAGAAAGACAAATATTGTATGATATCACTTATATGTGGAATCTAAAAAATACAATGAAGTAGTGAATATCACAAAAAAGAATCAGAATCACAGATATACAGAACAAACTAGTGGTTACCAGTTGGGCAAGGTTAAGGGTGGTGGGACAATATAGGCATAAGGGATTAAAAGGTCCAAACTATTATGTATAAAATAAATAAGCTAAAAAACTGTATTGTACAACACAGGGAATAGCCAGTATTTTCTGGTAACTATGGATGGAAATAACCTTCAAAAACTGTTAATCACTATGTTATACACCTGTAACTTATGTAATGTTGTATGTCAACTATACTTCAATAAAAAGTGAAAAAAACAAATTATACAAACTCAAAATTTAAAAAATTATATTAAAAACAATGTTTATAAATACTCAAAGCTCATCACATCCTACATCTTTTACTACATTTACTGTTATCTGTGCTGTTGAGGGTGTCTAAATATATTATAAATGTATGATAGATATTGCACATCTCTTCCCAACTCCACATTCAGTGATCTCATATTGTAGCTTGAAATTATCCTTGGTAAGAGTATTTCAACCACAGAAATCGTCAGTCACTATGAATTTATTGTTCTTTTTACTGTGTATATCTTGTTGTCACCATTTTTATATGTAAAGAGTCAGATAGTTAATATTTGAGGCTCTGTGGACCATGCAGTCTCCGTTGTTACTGTGTTACTCTGTTGTTACAGTCTACTGCCAAAGCAGCCATACACAATAAATAAAAGAATGCATGTGGCTGCATTACAATAAAATTTTATTTACAAAAATAGGCAGCAGGCTAGATTTGGTCCATGGATCATAGTTTGATAACCCCTGGTCTAGACCTAAGGAAGTGGTGGAGAAAATGTTAACACTGCACATTAAACTTGAAAGTCTGCTGTGTTTGTATCTATTACATTGTGAATAGCACACAAAATAATTGAGGAAATATTCTTCCAATATTAAAAAGTAACCAATTCAAGAAAAAAGTCACTCATATTACTGAAAAACAGGTGAAGTTCTACCACATTTTCATTTGTTTCACTTTCATGTTATTTGATAAAATAAAACTATCACCAACAGTTTTTTGGAACTGCACTACATTTGACAACTGCAACTATGGGTTGGTTACAAGTATTAGGAAAACATCAACAAAAAGCATTCTATAGGAATCAACTGGGGGGGGGGACTTCAAGATGGCAGAGGAGTAAGAGGTCTAGATCACCTTCATCCCCACAAATACATCAAAAATACGTCTACATGTGGAACAACTCCTACAGAACACCTACTGAATGCTGGCAGAAGACCTCAGACTTCCCAAAAGGCAAAAAACTCCCCACATACCTGGGTAGGGCAAAAGAAAAAAGGAAAAACAGAGCAAAAAAAACAGGAACGGAACCTGCACCTCTGGGAGGGAGCTTTGAAGGAGGACAAGTTTCCAAACACTAGGAAGCCCATTCATTGGTGGAGACAGGGGGTGGCAGTGGGGAAGCTTCAGAGCCATGGAGGAGAGCGCAGCAACGAGGGTGCAGAGGGCAAAGCAGAGAGATTCTTGCACAGAGGATCGGTGCCAAACAGCACTCACCAGCCTGAGAGGCTTGTCTGCTCACCCTCCTGGATGGGTGGGGGTTGGGAGCTGAGGCTCCAGCTTCGGAGGTCAGATCCTAGGGAGAGGACTGGGGTTGGCTGCGTGAACACAGCCTGAAGGGGGTGAGTACACCAGAGCTAGCCAGAAGGGAGTTGGGAAAAAGTCTGGAACTGATTAAGAGGCAAGAGACCATTATTTCAGGGTGCGTGAGGAGAGGAGATTCAGAGCACTGCCTAAATGAGCTCCAGAGACTGATGCAAGCAGTGGTTATCAGTGCGGACACCAGAAACGAGCATGAAATGCTAATGCTGCTGCTGCAGCTACCAAGAATCTTGTGGGCAAGAAAAGGCCACTAACCACACCTCCCCTCCCAGGAGACTGTGCACCCCACCACAGCCAGGGTCCCGTGATCCAGGGACAACTTTCCCAGGAGAACACACAGTGGGCATCAGGCGGTTGCAATGTCACACTGGCCTCTGCCACAGCAGGCTGGCCCCACATTCCATAGCCCTACCTCCCCACAGCCTGGGTGAGCCAGAGCTCCCTAATCAGCTGCTATTTTAACCCAGTCCTGTCTGGGCGGGGAACAGATGCCCTCAGGTGATCAACATGCAGACGAGGGGCCAAATCCAAAGCTGAAACCCAGGAGCTGTGCGAACAAAGAAGAGAAAGGAAAATTTCTCCCAGCAGCCTCAGGAGAAGCAGATTCAATCTCCATAATCAACTTGATGTATCCTGCATCTCTGGAATACTTGAATAGACAATGAATCATCACAAAATTGAGGTGATGGACTTTGGGAGCAACTGTAGACATGGGGTTTGCTTTCTGTATCTAATTTGTTTCTGGTTTTATGTTTATCTTAGTTTAGTATTTAGATCTTATTATCATTGGTAGATTTGTTTATTGATTTGGTTGCTCTCTTCCTTTTTTTAATATAAATATTTTTTCCTCTTTCTCTTTTTGTGAGTGTTTATGTGTGTGCTTCTTTGTGTGATTTTGTCTATATAGCTTTTCTTTTACCATTTTTCCTAGGGTTCTGTCTGTCCATTTTTTCTTTTTCTTTTTTTTACTATAGTTTTCAGTGCTTGTTATCATTGGTGGATTTGCTTCTTGGTTTGGTTGCTCTCTTCTTTCTTTCTTCTTTTTTTTAATTACCTTTTTATTTTTTATTATTAATAAATTTTTAATTTTAATAACTTTTATTTTCTTTCTTTCTTTCTTTCTTTCTTTCTTTCTTTCTTTCTTTCTTTCTTTCTTTCTTTCTTTCTTTCTTTCTTTCCTCCCTTTTCTTCTGAGCTGTGTGGCTGACAGGGTCTGGGTGCTCCAGCCAGGTGTAAGGCCTGAGGCTCTGAGGTGGGAGAGCTGAGTTCAGGACAATGGTGCACCAGAGACATCCTGGCTGAATGTAATATCAAACGGTGAAAGCTCACCCAGATATCTCCATCTCAATATTAAGACCCAGCTACAGTCAAGGACCAACAAACTACAGTGCTGGACAACCTATGCCAAACAACTAGCAACAAAGGAACACAACCCCACCCATTAGCAGAGAGGTGGCTTAAAATCATAATAAGTGCACAGACACCCCAAAAACACACCACTGTATGCCATCCTGCCCACCAGAAAGACAAGATCCAATCTCATCCACAAGAACACAGGAACCCTCCACCAGGAAGCTTACACAACCCACTGAACTAACCTCACCCACTGGGAGCAGACACCAAAAACAATGGGAACTACGAATCTGCAGCCTGCAAAAAGGAGACCCCAAACACAGTAAGTTAAGCAAAATGAGAAGACAGAGAAATATGCAGCAGAAGAAGGAGCAAGGTAAAAACCCATCAGACCAAACAAAAGAAGAGGAAATAAGAAGTCTACCTGCAAAACAATTCAGAGTAATGATAGTAAAGATGATACAAAATCTTGGAAATAGAATGGAGAAAATATAAGAAACGTTTAACAAGGACCTAGAAGAACTAGAGCAAACAAACAATGATGAAAAACATGGTAAATGAAATTAAACATTCGCCAGAATGAATCAACACCAGAATAACTGAAGCAGAAGAATGGATAAGTGACCTGGAAGATAAAATAGTGGAAATAACTACCACAGAGCACAATAAAGAAAAAAGAATGCAAATAATTGAGGACTGTCTCAGAGACCTCTGGGACAACATTAAACGCACCAACATACGAACTATAGGGGTCCCAGAAAAAGAAGTAAAATAGAAAGGGACTGAGAAAATATTTGAAAAGATAATAGTTGAAAACTTCCCTAATATGGGAAAGGAAACAGTTAGCCAAGTCCAGGAAGTGCAGAGAGCCCCATACAGGATAAATCCAAGGAGAAACATGCCAAGACACATATTAATCAAACTATAAAAATTAAATATAAAGAAAAAATATTAAAAGTAGCAAAGGAAAAGCAACAAATAACATACAAGGGAATTCCCATAAGGTTAACAGCTGTTTCAGCAGAAACTCTGCAAGCCAGAAGAGAGTGGCAGGACATATTTAAAGTGATGAAAGGGAAAAACCTACAATGAAGATTATTCTACACAGCAAGGATCTCATTCAGATTCGACAGAGAAATTAATAAATTTACAGTCAAGCAAAAGCTAAAAGATTTCAGCACCACCAAACCAGCTTTACAACAAATGTTAAAGGAACTTCTTTAGGCGGGAAACACAATGGAAGGAAAAGACCTATAATAACAAACCCAAAACAATTAATAAAATGGTAATCGGAACATACATATCGATAACTACCTTAAATGTAAATGGATTAAATGCTCCAACAAAGGACACAGACTGGCTGAATGGATACAAAAACAAGACCCATACATATGCTGTCTACAAGAGACCAAATTCAGACATAGGGAAACATACAGACTGAGAGTGAGGGGATGGAAAGAGATATTCCATGCAAATGGAAATCAAAAGAAAGCTGGATAGCAATTCTCATATCAAACAAAATAGACTTTAAAAATAAAGATTATTACAAGAGGCAAAGAAGGACACTACATAAAGATCAAGGGATCAATCCAAGAAGAAGATATAAAAATGGTAAATACTTATGCACCCAACATAGGAGTACATAAATACGAAAGGCAGATGCTAAGAGCCATAAAAGGGGAAATTGGCAGTAGCACAATAATAGTAGGGGACTTTAACACCCCACTTTCACCAATGGACAGATCATCCAAAATGAAAATTAATAAGGAAACACAAGCTTTAAGTGATACATTAAACAAGATGGACTTAACTGATATTTAAAGCACATTCCATCCAAAATCAACAGAATACACTTTCTTCTCAAGTGCTGATGGAACATTCTCCAGGATAGATCATATCTAGGGTCATGAAACAAGCCTTGGTAAATTTAAGAAAATTGAAGTCGTATCAAGAAACTTTTCCAACCACAATGCTATGAGACTACATATCAATTACAGGAAAAGATCTGTAAAACATACAAACACATGGAGGCTAAACAATACACTACTAAATAACCAAGAGATCATTGAAGAAATCAAAGAGGAAATCAAAAAATACCTAGAAACAAATGACAATGAAAACACAATGAAACAAAACCTATGGGATGCAGCAAAAGCAGTTCTAAGAGGGAAGTTTATAGCAATACAATCCTACATCAAGAAACAAGAAACAGCTCAAAAGAACAACCTAACCTTACACCTAAAGTAATTAGAGAAAAAAGAACAAAAAATTCCCGAAGTTAGCAGAAGGAAAGAAATCATAAAGATCAGATCAGAAATAAATGAAAAAGAAATGAAGAAAATGATAACAAAGATCAATAAAACTATCAGTGGGTTCTTTGAGAAGATTAAAAAAATTGATAAACCATTAGTCAGACTCATCAAGAAAAAACGGGAGAAGACTCAAATCAACAGGATTACAGATGAAAAAGGATAAGTGACAACTGACACTGCAGAAATACAAAGGATCATGAGAGATTACTACAAGCAACTATATGTCAATACAATGGACAACCTGGAAGAAATGGACAAATTCTTAGAAATGCACAACCCTCCGAGACTGAACCAGGAAGAAATAGAAAATATAAACAGACTGATCATAAGCACTGAAATTGAAACTGTGATTAAATCTTCCAAAAAACAAAAGCCCAGGGCTAGATGGCTTCACAAGCGAATTCTATCAAACATTTAGAGAATAGCTAACACCTTTCCTTCTCAAATGCTTCCAAAACATAGCAGAGGGAGGAACACTCCCAAACTCATTCTACAAGGCCACCATCACACTGATACCAAAACCAGACAAAGATGTCACAAAAAAAGAAAACTACAGGCCACTATCACTGATGAACATAGATGCAAAAATCCTCAACAAAATATTAGCAAATAGAATCCAACAGCACATTTAAAGGATCATACACCATAACCAAGTGGGATTTATCCCAGGGATGCAAGGAATCTTCAATATCCACAAATCAATAAGTGTGATACACAACATCAACAAATTGAAGAATAAAAACCATATGATCGGGGCCTCCCTGGTGGCACAGTGGTTGAGAATCTGCCTGCCAATGCAGGGGACATGGGTTCGAGCCCTGGTCTGGGAAGATCCCACATGCCGCGGAGCAACTAGGCCCGTGAGCCACAATTGCTGAGCCTGCGCGTCTGCAGCCTGTGCTCCGCAACAAGAGAGGCTGCGATAGTGAGAGGCCCGCACACCACGATGAAGAGCGGCCCCCACTTGCCGCAACTAGAGAAAGCCCTCACACAGAAACGAAGACCCAACACAACCATAAATAAATAAATAAATAAATGATAAAAAAAAGTTAATGAACAGTGTTTGACATATCATCTTTCAGTAAAGGACTAGACAAAATTATAAAAAAAGAAAAACAAAAAAAAATCCCATATGATCATCACAATAGGGGCAGAAAAACCTTGTTACAAAATTCAAAACTCATTTATGATAAAAAACCTCCAGAAAGTAGGCATAGAGGGAACTGACCTCAACATAATAAAGGCCATATATGACAAACCCACAGCCAACATTGCTCTCAATGGTGAAAAACGGAAACCATTTCCACTAAGATCAGGAACAAGACAATGTTGCCCACTCTAATCACTATTATTCAACATAGTTTTTGAAGTTTTACCCTGAGCAATCAGAGAAGAAAAAGAAATAAAAGGAATCCAAATCGGAAAAGAAGAAGCAAAACTGTCACTGTTTGCAGATGACATGATACTATACCTAGAAAGTCCTAAAGATGCTACCAGAAAACTACTAATGAATTTGGTAAAGTAGCAGGATACAAAATTAATGCATAGAAATTTCTTGCGCTCCTAACACTAATGATGAAAAATCTGAAAAGGAAATTAAGGAAACATTCCCATTTACCATTGTAACAAAAAAATAAAATAAAATACCTGGTAATAAACCTACCAAAGGTGACAAAAGACCTATATGAAGAAAACTGTAAGACACTGATGAAAGAAATTAGAGATGATACAGATGGAGAGATATGCCATGTTCTTGGATTGGAAGAATCAACATTGTGAAAATGACTATACTACCCAAAGCAATCTACAGATTCAATGTAATCCTTGTCAAACTACCAATGGCATTTTTCACAGAACTAGAACAAAAATTTCACAATTTGTATGGAAACACAAAAGATCCCGTATAGCAAAACAAATCTTGAGGCGGAAGAGCAGAGCTGGAGGAATCAGGTTCCCAGACTTCAGACTATACTACAAAGCTATAGTAAGCAAGGCAGTATGGTACTGGAACCAAAACAGAAATATAGATCAATGGAACAGGATAGAAAACCCAGAGAAAAACCCATGCACATATGGTCACCTTATGTTTGATAAAGGAGGAAAAATATACAATTGAGAAAAGACAGCCTTTTCAATAATTGGTGCTGGTAAAACTGGACAGGTCCATTTAAAAGAATGAAGTTAGAACACTCCCTAACACCATATACAAAAATAAACTCATACCGGTTCAAGACCTAAATGTAAGGCCAGACACTATAAAACTCTTAGAGGAAAACATAGGCAATACATGCTATGACATAAATCACAGCAAGATCCTTTCTGACCCACCTCCTAGAGAAATGGAAATAAAACCAAAAATAAACAAATGGGACCTAGTGAAACTTAAAAGCTTTTGCACTCCAAAGGAAACCATAAACAAGATGAAAAGACAACCCTCAGAATGGGAGAAAATATTTTCAAACAGAGCAACTGACAAATGATTAATCTCCAAAATATACAAGCAGCACATGCAACTCAATATCAAAAAAACAAACAACTCAATCCAAAAATGGGCAGAAGACCTAATTAGACATTTTTCCAAAGAAGATATACAGATTGCCAACAAACACATTAAAAGATGCTCAACATCACTAACAATTAGAGAAGTGCAAATCAAAACTTCAATGAGGTATCACCTCACGCCTTTTAGAATGGCCATCATCAAAATGTCTACAAACAGTAAATGCTAGAGAGGGTGTGGAGAAAAGGGAACCTTCTTGCACTGTTGGTGGAAATGTAAAATGATACAGCCACTATGGAGAACAGTATGGAGGTTCCTTAAAAAACTAAAAATAGAACTACCATATGACCCAGCAATCCCACTACTGGGCATATACCCTGAGAAAACCATAATTCAAAAAGAGTGATGTATCACAGTATTCACTGCAGCACTATTTACAATAGCCAGGACATGGAAGCAACCTAAGTGTCCTTTGACAGATGAATGGATAAAGATGATGTAGCACATATATACAATGAAATATATCTCAGCCCTAAAAAGAAATGAAATTGAGTTATTTGTAGTGAGGTGGATGGACCTATAGTCTGTCCTACAGAATGTAGTAAGTCAGAAAGTGAAAAAGAAATACCGTATGCTAACACATATATATGGAATCAAAAAAAAAAAAAGGTTCTGAAGAACCTAGGGACAGGACAGGAATAAAGACACAGATGTAGAGAATGGACTTGAGTACACAGGGAGGGGGAAGGTTAAGCTGGGAAGAAGTGAGAGAATGACATGGACTTATATACACTACCAAATGTAAAATAGATAGCTAGTGGGAAGCAGCCGCATAGCACAGGGAGATCAGCTCGGTGCTTTGTGACCACCTAGAGGGGTGGGATAGGGAGGGTGGGAGGCAGACGCAACAGGGAGGGGGTAGGGGGATATATATATATATATATATATATATATATATATATATGTATAGCTGATTCACTTTGTTTTATAGCAGAAATCAACACAACATTTTAAATCAATTACACTCCAATAAAGATGTTAAAAAAAAGAAAAGTACAGTGAGGTATCACCTCACACGGTCAGAATGGCCACCATCAAAAAATCTACAAACAACAAATGCTGGAGAGGGTGTGGAGAAAAGGGAACCCTCTTGCACTATTGGTGGAAATGTAAATTGATACAGCCACTATGGAGAACAGTATGGCGGTTCCATAAAAAACTAAAAATAGAACTGCCATATGACCGAGCAATCCCACTACTGGGCATATAGCTGGAGAAAACCGTAATTCAAAAAGTGTCGTGTACCACAATGTTCATTGCAGCACTGTTTACAATAGCCAGGACATGGAAGCAACATGAGTGTCCATCAACAGATGAATGGTTAAAGAAAATGTGGCACATATATATGATGGAATATTACTCAACTATAAAAAGAAACAATATTGAGTTATTTGTAGTGAGGTGGATGGACCTAGAGACTGTCATACAGAGTGAAGTAAGTCAGAAGGGGAAAAACAAATACCATATGCTAACACACATATATGGAATCTAAAAAAAACATAAAGATGCAGACATGGAGAGTGGACTTGAGGACACGTGGGGTGGGGGGATTTTAAGCTGGGACGAAGCGAGAGAGTAGCATTGACCTATATACACTAACACATGTAAAATAGCTAGCTGGTGGGAAGCAGTTGCATCACACACGGAGATCAGCTCGGTGCTTTGTGACTACCTAGAGCGTTGGGATAGGGAGTGTGGGAGGGAGACGCAAGAGGGAGGGCAGATGGGTATATATGTATACATATAGCTGATTCACTTTGTTATACAGCAGAAACTAATACAATATTGTAAAGCAATTATACTCCAATAAAGACGTTAAAAAAAAAGATACTGATGGAAAAAATAAAAGATGACATAAAGAGATGGGGAGGTATACCATGTCCTTTGATTGGAGGAATGAATATTGGGAAAATGACTACACTACCTAAAGCAGTGTACAGATTCAATGCAATCCCTATCAAATTATCAATGGCATTTTTCACAGAATTAGAACAAATAGTTTTACAATTTGTGTGGAAACACAAGGGACCATGAATAGCTAAAGCAATCTTGAGCAAGAAAAACGGAGCTGGAGGAATCAGGGTCCCTGGCTTCAGACCATACTACCAAGCTACAGTCATCAGAACAATATGGTGCTGTCATAAAAACAGAAACATTGATCAGTGGAATAAGGTAGAAAGTCCTTAGATAAACCCACACATTTATGGTCACCTAATCTATGACATAGGAAGAATATACATTGGAGAAAAGACAGTCGCATCAATAAGTGGTGCTATGAAAACTGGACAGCTCCACGTAAAAGAATGAAAATAGAAAATACCTAACACCATACACACAAAAAAATCTCAGAATGGGTTAAAGACCTAAATATAAGTCTGGATACTATAAAACTTTTAGAGGAAATCATAGGCAGAACACTGTCTGACATAGATCCCATCAATATTTTTTCGACCTGTCTCCTAGATTAATGGAAATAAAACCAAAAATAAACAATTGGAACCTAATTAAACTCAAAAGCTCTTGCACAGCCAAGGAAACCATCAACAAAACGAAAAGACAACCCACAGAATGGGAGAAAATATTTGCACACAAAGCAACTGACAAGGGATTAATCTCCAAAATATACAAACAGCTCTTGACGCTCAATATCAAAAAATGTGTGGAAGATATAAATGTACAATTCTTCAAAGAAGACATACAGATGGTTAAAAAGCACATGAAAAGATGCTCAACATCACTAATTATTAGGAAATGTAAATCAAATCTACAATGTGGTATCACCTAACACCTGTTAGAATGGCCATGATCAAATCTACAAACAATAAATGCTGGAGAGGGTGTGGAGAAAAGGGAACCTTTCTTTTGCTGTGCAGAAGCTTTTTAGTTTGATATAATGCCACTTATTTTTTTGCTATTGTGCTTGTATATATTGCTTGTGCTTTTGTTGTCATATCCAAAAATATCATTTCTAAGACTATTGTCAGGGAGCTTTCCCCCTATGTTTTTTCTAGGGGTTTTACCATTTCAGGTCTTACATTTAAAAATGTAATACATTTCATTTTAATTTTTGTGAGTGGTGAAAGACAGGGGTCCATTTTCATTCTTCTGCTTGTGGTTACCCAGTTTTCCCAGCACCATTTATTGAACAGACTATCATTCCCCAATGAGTATTTCTGTAAATAAATTTTCTGCTCACTTATCCCTTTCTTCTCCTTCTGGAATTCTAATTTTTCTAATATTTCTTCTTCTGATGGAATCCTATAGATTACATAAGTTTTCTTTGCTCTCTTTCATTCTTTTTTGTTTGATCTCCTCTAATTGGGTTATTTCAAAGTTCCTATTCTCTAAAACACTTATTCTTTATTCTGCCTGATCTATTTTGCTGTTGATGCTCTCTATTGCATTGAATTTATTAATTGAATTCTTCAGCTCCAGAATTTCGATTTGGTTCTTTTTATCATTTCTATCTGTTTGTTAAATTTTTAATTTTGTTTGTGTATTGTTTTCCTTATTTTGTTGAATTGTCTTTCTGTGTTTTCTTGTACACAATTGAATTTTATTTAAATAGCTATTTTGAATTCTTTATAAGGTAAATCACAGATCTCCACGTCATTGGATTTAGTTACTAGAGGATTATTGTGACATTTTGGTGATATCATGTTTCCTCAATTCTTCAGATTCCTTGGAGTTTTTCATTGCATTTTTTGCATTTGAAGTAGCAGTCACCTCCTCCTATGTTTACTAGCTGCCTTCAGATGTGGGATACTTTCCATTGTTCCTGTTTTATATTCTGAGGCTTTCTTTGGCCTTGTATAAATGCACTGCTCTACGCTTCTTGCTCCCTCTTGTGGAAGAATTCTTAAGTTAGTATATCTCCTCTTGATCTTACAATGCACTAGACTGGCTGCTGGAAACCTTTCTTTTGTTTTCCTGAAAGTGTCACTGTAACTCAAGATTGTGCTTTCTCCCTTGCTGACTGCCTCTAGCCTGCTTTGTGTACCTCCTTCCTGTCTACCAAAGCTTGCTCTCACTGCCACCCTCAGGAGTGCACACAATGAGCCAGCCACAGAGTGGAGGTATGGATTTGGCACTGGGGCATTGGGAGTACCCATGGGCCAGTTGAGAGGATCTTCAGATGAAGTTTTTCCAGTGGCTCATAGATGGACAGGATTTCTTTTAGAGTCTATAAAGCAGTCAACAGGAATTGTGTCCATTTAATGCCCTCTGATATTCTTAACTGCCTCTTTCCCAATCTCCTCCCTCCTCCCAGTCATGGAGGGCCTGCTTTAATACTCTAGGTTCTGTAGGAGAGAAATGGGTTTCTTTAACATTGTCCCACACAGCTAGAGAACTCACTAACTACTCTCCTTTTACCCTGTGCAAGAGATCACCGACCTTTTCTAGCACTAAGCTGTGTAACCTTGAGGGGAAGGATGATGCTGGAAAAGTTCCTCTTACCCATTACAATGCATCTAAACTTTATTTTTTGGCTTTGTGTGTGTGTGTGTGTGTGTGTGTGTGTGTGTGTGTGTGTGTGTTTTGTTTTGTTTGCTCCAGCAGAGTGCTGAAAACTTCTCCTCTGGAAACCTGGATTTCTACCAAAGCTTTCTCATCCACGGGTGTCTACCCAAGTCTATGTTTTCTAGGTGCTCCCAGATCATGGCTGAGAGGGGCTGAAACCAGTTCACAGGCTCCTGCTAATTCCTCAGCCCATATCAGGTCTGTCTACCTATTGTCAGATGCAGAGCTGGGCAAGACTCCTCCTGGATCCCTTGACATATGGTTCAGGACACCACAACTCCTACAAAGGCACTTTTGATTATAGATGGATGCCAAATTTTAGTTGTTAAAGAGGAGACAAAAATGAGGGACATCTTATGCTGCCAAAATGCTGATGTCACTCCTCTCTGACCTCATTTTAAATAGCAAGACTCAGCAATGTTTCCCAGACCTGGATATACATTAGAAATACCTGGGGAGATTCTTAAAAAACTGATATGTGAGCCCCACCATTTGAAACCCTGATTCACTGGAGTTAGACTTGGGCATGAGCATCAGTATATGTATTTTAAGCTCCCCAGTGTTTCCAATGTGCAGCCATCGTTGAAAATGATTGCTCTTGCTTCTTGCTCTAGAGCAACACTTTCCAAATAAAATTTTTTGATGTTGAAAGTGTTCTTTAATCTGCACTATTCAATAGAGTAGCCACTCATATGTCTATGGATCACTAGAAATGTAGCTAGCATGAGGGAGGAGTTGAGTTTTTAATTTCAACAGATTTTAATTAATTTAAATTTGAATAGCTACATATGGCTAGTGGCTATAGTATTGGATAGTGTAACTCTAGACCTTAAAAATCAGCCATCCTCTTTCCCAAAGTACTTGCCCTCACACCCTTTACCATATACTGTTCCATCTCATCTCTGCCTTTCCTAAAGCATATGTTAGTTTTGTATCTCTCTATGCTACTGTATATGGCCCAGTTAGCATCCGACCAGAAATAATTGGGGCCACAAAAACAGTAGGTATATCATTTGAGATTCTTATGGTTAAATTTGAAAGGAAATCCTGCTGAAATTGACTGAAAAATAAAATTATTTCACACAAGTGAGAAGTCCAGAGATAGGGCTAGCTTCAGGTGAAGATTTTTCTGGTAGCTCAACAATGTCAAGAGGGTCTGATTTCTTTCCCTCTCTTCACCCTGCCTTCCATGAGTTTGGCTTCAGACTAAGGCTAGTTCCCCAAGATGGTTGCCAACACCTTCAAGGGCTACATTCTTCAATTTTCACATCTAAAAGAAAAAAGAAAGCACCTTTGTTCCAGTTTTCCCATTATATGTGTGAGATTCATTTTGATTTGACCAGCTTCGATCACATAATCATCCTTGAACTAATCTTTGCAGATAAAGGGTAGAATGTGTTGATTGATCAACTCCTGGGGTTAAGGGTAGGATCAGCCTCTCTGAAACCTCATCATATGGATCCATAAAAAGAAGCCAGGGATTTAGGGGAAGAGGGATGCTGGGGAGTGGATGATATGAAGGTAAACAATAAATGCCTACTACAACCATATAGGGCATGTTCAACCTTTTATTGAGCATGTCCTATATGCCAAAACCAGACTAAAGCAGACTGGCAGCAAGTACCATGCGTAAGTCTGATATATATGATAAAAGAAAATCAGGTGGGCATTTGGCATTTGAGAAGACTCTTACTTAGCAAGTAGCAGAACCTCAGCCGTCAACTTGAGGTTTCAAGATGGATTCCGGTGGCTGGGAAATGAAAAGGCAAGGAAAAGCCTGGACCCTTTTTCCTGAGGGATGATGACATCAGGCAGATTGCTGAGGCAGTGAAAAAAAGAGGAATGCAGGAAGCAACTGAACTACTGAAACCAGACTTTAAGATGGGGACAAGGTTTTGATAGCAAGGCAAAAGCTTAGTGAGTAGTACTGTGATTCAATGTCCAAGCAAGACTTCCAGCCAATGGCACTTGATGGGGAATCTCCTCAGCCATGATTTAAATTCCCTTTTCTTAGGTCAGTGATAGTTCCAAAGACTAAGGTGGTCTTGGACCTATAGGCAGAGGTCATGTGGCTCCAAGAGGAGGAGATAATGGAGCCAGTCAGGGCCTGAAGTGGTCCAAGACTCTTCCTCCTCCCCTTCCAATTTATGGAAATCTGAGGCTCTGAGTAAGACAAAATGGGAGGAAGATTAGGTTTGCAAGTGTCAGAAACACAATTCAAACTGGCGTAAGCAAAAAAGGGAATTTGTTGATTCAGAGACCTCAGAAGATCAAGGGTATCTGGATTCAGGAGCTCAATGACATCTTTAGGACCTGACTTCTCTCTCTTCATAGTTCAGTTTCATTCTCAGTCACTCCAGCTTCACCCCCAACTACTTTAGACTTATATAATATATTCATCTACCATATAGCCTAATGGTCAAGAGCACAAGCTCTGAAGTTCCACTGCCAGAAGACTCCCTGTTTTGCCACTTAACTGTGTGACTTTGACAGTTACTTGATGCTCTGTACCCTCTGTAAAATGGAGTTTATAATACTACCTACCTCATAGAGTTACTGTGATGATGAAATGAGTTAATCCATGTAAAGGATTTAGAATAATTGTAAATACTCAACAAGGGATTTCTGTTATTATCCTCATCCTTATATCTAGTAATTCCAATGGAAATAAAATATAATATTACCAGTCGTTTCAGCAAAAGTCCCAGGATTGGCCCAGCATTGGTCACTTTCTGGTCCTGAACCACTCACTGTGGTCAGGGGAACAATGAGTCAGGAAGAGGAGGTGTGCCAACCTACCTGAACCACTGAGGAAAGGGAAATTGGGGAGACAGCTATCAAAAGAAAGAAAAGGGATGCTGGTAAGATAAAAATGAAAAACACTCAAAAACAAAGATGCCCATACTATGAGTGAGAGGAGAGATCCATGAAAATGAATGGCCTCTTAAAGTAACTACTGAAATATTCCTGTCCCCCCTCCTCACCCTAAAGCAATAATATGATGATGGTGATAGTGATAATGATAATGATGGCAATGACAATGATGAGGATGAGGATGGGGCAGAGTGCACTAGATAGCTGACATTGTAAGAGTACTGAGAAGCAGCAATGTGGGCTTGGAAGATTTTTTAAAAAGCAAAGTGCAAATGATTTTTTATACATAGCATGCAATTCTTCCAGATTACCTGGGTGTTGGGCCATTTAACAAAGAACAGATGTCTTTGATGGCAACAATTTGCCCCAGCTGTGAGAACTGAGTGAGAAACCTTTTGGAACATCTAAAATCAAGCTTGCAGGCAGGTTCAGAAAAATATAAAAGCCTGATAAATATCCTCTATATTTTTCACTATCCATTAGTACCCCTGTAGGGGTTTTTCTGATGGTGCCAAGCACTAATTCCACAGTGAAGGTTGTTGTTTCTTTTTGAGATAAACTTAATCCAGTATTCTTGCTGCTTGTTTTCATAAATACACACTATTCATTTCTGTCAGGTGCTTCTCAGTTTTCATAGTTGGCCTAGAGAGCCAGAAGCCTCCTGCCCTGAACCTAGTCTGCCTCTCCCACTCACTCTGATGCAACTTACTTTCCAGCCAGCCACCCTAGACAACCTTCTGTTGTCTGTCCAAACATTTCTGCCACTTTTTCTTCTCTGTGCCTTTACTCAAGCTGTCCCCTCTATCTGAAATTCCCTTCCCTTTGCTTCTTCTCACCTTTGACAGTTCTGTACATCTCCATAACCACAAGTCATATCCCACCTTCTTCCAAAGTTTTCAGAAACTACCCTATTCTGAATTAAGTTCTCTCACCCCTGACATTGCATTGAGGACTATAGACACTCATTATAGTAGCTACCACATTCTACCTCAGGAGAGTTACTAGTGGGTGGATTTGACTCCCTGTCTAGTTTGTAAGCCTCCTCCTCCCACCCCAGGGCAGAAACTCTATCTCCAACTCCCTCTCTCCTCTCAGTATAGCCTAACACAAGATCTGCAGCATATTAGGCCCTTGAAAATGTTTGTTCATGTACTCTTTCAACAAGTATTTATTGAGAACCTCCTATGTGCCAGGCACTGTGCTAGTTTTACTGGGGATATAACAATAATCATAACAGTCAAACATCTATGTTCTCATGGTACTTATATTCTATTATGCAATATAGATAATAAATAAATAAATATATCCTATGTTAGACAGTAATAAGTGGTATTTTAAAAGTAAAGCATGGTAAAAGGGAGAGTTACAAGGGTAGGAGCTATGTTAGGAGAGGCAGGGAAGGCCTCAGAGAAAAGGTAACATTTCAGTAGAAATCTTAAAATAAATAAGGGAGTTAGACATGGGGATATCTACAGAAAGAGTGCTTTACATTATACAAACAGCATGTGCAAAGGTCCTAAGGTAGGAACATGGAAGGAGGCCAGTGTAGCTGAAGCAGAGTGAACAAGGGAGGGAAAGAGTGTTAGGAGACAAGGTCAGAGAAGTAGTGGGGAGCCAAATCACATAGGCCCTGTTGACCTAAATTGAGTTAAAAAATAAATCAAGAAAGGTGAGTATGGGAGACTGATGGAATAGAAGCAGGGCTTCTTGAATGAATTCTGGACCCATGGCCAGTTTTGACTCCAGGGTTTACCTCACACACAGGGCTTACCTCATGACCCTTCTAAGCTTAACCCTTCCTTTTGGTCCTTGGTCTTCAGGTATCTACCCTACTCCATAGCCACTTAGTGTCTCTGTCCCAGGTTGAATCAAGAGCTCTGACTAAATTAAGCACAATTACAATTCAACACTAAAGAAGAATCTGAGCGCTGCTTGAGGCAGGAAATCCACAGATTCCTCTGTTTTCTAAACCGAACCAGAGACTCAGAGAAGATTTCTAAAATTGAGAGGTTGTTTGGCTTGTTCTTTATTTAATCACTCAAATTCTGGGTCATCTTTTGATCTGTGAAAAGAGCAGAATGTTTCCTCCTCAAATAGGTTTCAATACTTGAAGGAAGGTGCTCAATAGCTCTCTTTTTATTGGGACCAGGTCAAAAGTGGAATGGAACCATGTTTTGTAGAGGGCGTTTTGTGGAAAAGGCAGAGGAAAGATAGGATTCAGTCTTGCAAAGTTATGGGGTGTTGTACTGAAGGAAGTAGTGAGGAGGAGGGGGAAGAAAAACCCAGACCGCAAGCAGAAATGTGGCTATTTTTGTTACCAGCATTTAGTACTGGAGCTTGTTTAGTCACAGGAAATTGAACAGCAGATCTGCATGATGGGTGGAACCCCATTAGACATTAGATCTTCCTGCCACAGACTCAGTGCCAGCAACTCTCTCGAGGAGAGAGAAAGACAGAGCTTAAACTCTACACCTCTCATGGCCCCTTGGAAGTAGCAAGTGGGATTAAGTTATGGTTGCAGAGTCCCCTGACTGGCTGAAACCTAGATGGGAAGTAGTGAGCTAGGTAGAGGGGATACTCATCAAAGACAAATCTGGCCTTACGATTTATCCTGGTGTGGGTTACTTCTGGCAGAATATGGTAAAGAGGATAAAGCAAGGGTTGCAAACTGGTGATACCTCTTCTTATGGCCTGAAGTCATGATTGTTTTGCCAGCATGATGTTTTTTAAAAATATTAACACGATGAGTTTTACATGGGGTATAAACTCTCAAGTCCAAAACACTCTCTGTTGTCTTATACTGAGAGACAATATGTGCAATGTTTAACAAGGCTAGAGCTCTAAGATCAAACCTCCTGTTTGTGCAACCTAGATCTGCCACTTACTAGCTGTCCTTCAGTTTCCCCATCTGTATATGAGGAGGATGATAAAGCCAACTCTTAAGGAGTTTGTGAGGATGTAAAGAGTTAATGTAGTAAGTTCTCTATGGCTGCAAGTTCTCCATTATATTTGCCTGACCCCTGAATTCATTTGAGTTTTCAACCTCTCATGTAAAGGGAGGAACTCTGGAGTAGGTAACAAGAATGCTTCACAGAGAAAATGTCATTTTACCTAGATCCTAAATAAAAGGGCAGAGGGACTAATCCAAGCAAAGGAATGGATGCATGAACCCATAGGCTATGTTTGCATGGCAGAACGTAGCTCTGAGGACTAAGGCAGAAGTGCTTTCTTGGGAAACTGCAGGAGTGGGTCTGGGAAGTCCAAAGATAGACTGTGAAGAATCTGCTCTGCCCTGCCCAGCTGTTACACATAGTCATTTGAAATCCATTGCCGTTTTTACTACAAAGATGTTAGGGCAAGACATCTTTCAATTTATCACCCAGAGCTAATCAAATATTTATTTCCTCCTTCTGATAATGAGATTAATATAATTGATCATATCTCATTTTTGTCTTGGTTATCAGGGAGCTCAGAGCCAAAAGGAAAACTCAACTAAGCCTACGATCTTCATTTTATATTTTTCTTTTCCTTGGTCTTCATTTTCTGTTTACATTCCATTATTTTATGTGTTATGACTTTATTTAGTATAACATTATGAGATATTTTTATAAGTTGCTGCCACTCATTTCTGGGGAAAGTAGAATATAAAGATATTGACAAATAAAATGTAAAGGATTTGAGCTTTACCTTTTAAACAGTGGGGAACTATAGAAAGTTTAAAAGCAGAGTGACATGATTTGGTTTACACTTTAGAAAGACAAGTTTGACTGCATTGTGAAAGATGGATTAGAGAAGGGATGAGATTGGAAATGGAGAAACCACACAAGTGATCGTTTCAGTTGTGTAGGTGGGAGAAGATGAAGGCCTGACACCAGGCAGTAGGATGGAGAGGAGAGGATAGAGATAGGATAAGTTGGAGACAAGATAAAATTGGCATGATGCAGTGACTGGGGACAGAGAGAGAGGAAGAAGGCAATTAAGTAGATGGTGGTTAAAAAGTAGGCAGAATTCTAAGATGGTACCTGGGATCTTTGCCCCCAACCCCCGCCCGTGTTACTCTCATGATTATGTTACATTATATGGCAGAAGGAATTTTGCAGATGTAATTAAGTTTACTGATCTTTTGACTTTTAGGAGGGAAGATTTTCTAGATGGGGCCTGTCTAATCACACGAGCCCTTTAAAAGCACAGACTTTTCTCTAGCAGGAGGGAAAAAAAGGAAATCAGAGAGATTTGAAGTGAATGGAATTTGAATTGAGGGTGATTCTTCATTTCTTAAATGGTGGAGGCCATGTGGAAGTAAATACCTAAAAGTGGCCACTAGGAGCTAAGTGTGACACTCAGGTGACAACCAGCAATGAAAAATGGACCTCAGTCCTACAACCATAAAGAATTGAATCCTGATAAAAATCTGAATGAACTTGGAACTGGACTCTTCCTCAGAGCCTCCAGATAAGAGCTCAGTCAGGCCAACATCTTGATTTCAGCCTTGTGAGACCCTAAGCAGAGAACCCAGTTAAACCTGCCCAGACTTCTGACATACAGAATTGTAAGCTAACAAAAGAATTTTGTTTCAAACTGCCAAGTTTGCGGTAATTTGTTACACAGCAATAGAAAGTAATACAGTGGTTGAGCAAAAACTTTGGCACCCATATTACATCCCTTTGGGCCACCTCTGATTTTCAGCTACAGTTGTAGTGGACAGGTCTGACTCACCTCTAGCTGCGAGTTTCCTACCTCAAGGGCATACTGAACACCTTTTTGCATTATACCCCAGTTGTTTTTCTGATGCTGTGGAGCTTTCTCAAAAGTAACCCAGAAGTTCAGGAAAAATTAATGCCCACACTGGCAACCCTCAATCAGCAGAGAAAGGGAAATGGAATTAGATATATCTTCCAGCCTCTGAAAGGCTTTCAGGTAGACAATTCTGGGAGACATTCTGCATGCTTCTCAGAGACCTTGGTGGAAACAAGCTTCTGTTGTCTACATTAATGACCTCAAGAATACATCTTTACATTAGATTCCTCATTCAATGTCTCTCTCTGCTGTCTCATTCATGCTTACTGGAAACACCTCCTAAATAAATTACTATTCCTAAATACTTGTGTCAGGCTCTGTTTTCAAGAAAACCTAAATAAGCCAGTGGGGCTGTAAATTAATATATGGAGTACTAGAAGAGAGAGCAGGTATGGTGGTGGAAGCAGAGATAATAAGTTCAGTTTTGTAAATAATGAATTTAACGGTCCTGTAAGATAATAATTCATTGATTAATTCAACAAATATTTATTGATCATCAATTATGTGATATAGGTGGAGTGAAGCAGTGAACAAGGCAAACTAAGTTTAATTCTTCTGATGCCAACAGCTGGATAGGAAAGTCAGACAATGAAAAAGTTCTCTGAGTGCCTGAAGGACAAGTATGGGGTGCTGAGAAGAACATCCTAGGTGGATCTAACCTAATACACATTTTCTTTAAGCGATTCCTAGAGAAAGCAACATTTCAGATGAGATCTGAAGGATACAGAGGCATTACTGGGAGACACTGGGGAACAGAAGTGAAGGAGGGAGAGAAGTAGGGGTCTAGGCAGAGGGAAACATATGTGTAAATGTCCCTAAGGTGAGAAAGACTCTGATCCATCTGGTTATGGCTGTAGCATAGAAGGAAGGAGTATAGTACAAAATGAAGTTCAAGAGGTAAGTAGGACGTGACCTTGAAAAGCTTTTCAGGCTATGATGAGGTTTTCTGTTTTTATCCTAATGACAACTGGAAGCCACAGAAATGTCTTAAGCAAGAAAGTGTCATCAGCTTTGCATCTTTGCATTTAAAAGCATCATTCTAGATGCTTTGTGTAGATTAATTAGGGATGTGGGTAGCCTAGAGTAAGGAAAACTAGCTACAAGGCTGAGTTATAAGTAAGAGACAAATGTGGCTTGGATTAGTGTGGTACCAGTGGCAATGGAGAGAAAATGAACAGACTTGAGAGGTATTTAGAAAGAATAATAGAACTTGGTGACTGGCTGCACATAAGAGTGGGTTTATAGGAGAAGGAGATATTAAAGATGACTGCCAAATGTCTGCCTTAATCATCTGAGGAAATGGTGATGCCATTTCTGCAGAGGAGGAATAATGAAATCATATAGATGTGGAGGTAATCACTTTTATCTCCCACTCCCTTCCATTGCACTCATATCCAATAAAAATGTGCTATTCCAGACTAGTTGGATTTAATAAATGTCTATACAAGAGTTAAAATGGCAAAAATATAAACATGTGGAGAGTAAATAACATGATACTAAAAAACCAATGGGTCAATGAAGAAATCAAAGAGGAAATCAGAAAATACCTTGAGACAAATGAAAATAAAAGCACAGCTTTCCAAAATATGTGGGATGCAGCAAAAGCATTTCTAAGACGGAAGTTTATAGTGAGATAGGCCTACCTCAAGAAACAAGAAAAATCTCAAATAAACAATCTAACCTACCATCTAAAGAAATTAGAAAAAGAAGAACAAGAGATAATTTTTTGAAAAGATAAACAAAATTGGTAAGCCTTGAGCCAGGTACATTAAGAAAAAAATAGAGAGAATCCAAATAAACAAAATAAGAAATGAAAAAGGAGACGTTACAACCGATATCACAGAGGTACAAACAATCCTGACAACACTATGAACAGTTATATGCCAACAAACTAGACAACCTAGAAATAAATGGATAAATTCCTAGACATACAATCTTCCAAAACTGAATCAGGAAGAAATAGATAACAAGGACAGACTGATCACAAGTGTTTAAATTGAATCAGTTATCAAAAAATTCCCAAGAAACAAAAATCCAGGAGTAGACTGCTTCACAGGGGAATTCTACCAAACATATAAAGAAGAGTTAATACTTATCCTTCTCAAAATATTCCAAAAAATTGAAGAGGAGGGAATACTCCCAAATTTATTCTAAAAGACCACCATAACCTTAAACCAAAATCAGACAAAGACACTACAGAAAAGGAAAATTACAGGTCAATACCACTGATGAATATAGCTGCAAATATCCTCAATAAAATATTAGCAAACTGAATTTACTGATATATTAAAAGGGTTGTACACCATGAACAAGTGGGATTTATTCCAGAGATGCAAGGATTGTTCACTACCTGTTTACCAATTAATGTGATACACCACATTAACAAAACAAAGAATAAAATCATATAATCATCTCAATAGATGCAGAAAAAGCATTTGGTCAAATTCAACATCAATTTATGATAAAAACTCTCATCAAATTTGGTATAGAGGGAACATACCTCAACACAATAAAGGCCATTTAGGACAAACCCACAGCTCACATCATAGTCAATGATGAAAAGCTGAAAGCTTTTCCTCTAAAATCAGGAACAAGACAAGGATGTCCACTCTTGCCACTTCTGTTTAACACAGTACTGGAAGTCCTAGCCACAGCAATCAGACAAGGAAAAGAAATAAAAGGCATCAAAATTAGAAGGGAAGAAGTAAAGCTGTCACTATTTGCAGATGACATGATATTGGGTTGGCCAAAAATTTGTTTGGATTTTTCATAGGAACAGCTGGTTACTGCTGTTCCTAAGAACTACCTCTACATTTTCCACAGGAGGCAACACTTTATTCTCACCCCACATCACTCTTGGTCATCTCAAAATCAGTTAAAGCCTCTGTTGTAACTAGAACTTCAAACCTAAAGTTTCTAGACTCTGTTGTCAATTGCATGGGTGCTCAGCCTGCTCCCCCCACTTCCAGGTACCTGCCTGAAGACAGATATCTCTAACTTAACCCCCATACACATATCCCCATACCTGACCTGATATTTAAAGCACTTTATATTTTCCAAAACACTTTGTGCCCATTTTAAAATTTGATCTCCACGCTAACCTTGCCAGTATCAACATCTCCATTTTCTAGGTGAAAAACCAGAGACCCATAGAGTGATTAGCCTAGGGTTATATACCTAATAAATGATAGCTCAGGGCTGGGAATCATATTCTTAGAATTCAAGTATTTTCACCCTATTGTAAATGCCTGTATAAAAAAATCCAACAGGAAAATAAATAAACATATGAATAAATGAACATACTGCATGTAGAACTCCTGATTAGCAGAGATAATGCACATTCCATACAATAATGAGCAAGGACAGCACTCATCAGAATTTTTCCACTTAATTCCTACACCATTAATTGTGTATACCATTCAGTTGGCATGGACCTCACCCTATGCAAGGAACATAATAATCACATAAAGCCTCAAAGCCAGAGGTAAAGATTTCCCAGAGTGAGACACCCTGCTGCCCAGAGGCAAGGGAGTTATGACAGGTGCTGGGGAGTCGGGGAGAGGAAGGACAAAGAGGACTCAACAACCTCCCTTCATTCTCCATTAATTTAAAATGCAGGAAACCAAGGAAGTGGCTTGGTTGGAAAATCAACCTTTATCCATTCATTATGTCTGTCATTTATTTAATCATCCAGCAAGTTGTGTATTCATTGAGAACTTCCAGCACATAAGCCTGCTAATGGGGATTACAACAAAATAGTCATCTCTAGGGGAACTTGTAGGCTAATAAGGGAGAGAAGATATATACATGCATAGGAAGAACTGAAAGTTGAAAGAGTTAAGTGTTATGAGAGAGGTTCAAAGCACAAGGTGGGGGATTCCAAGTCATGAGGAAACACCTCCAAACCTGGGGAATAAGGAATATCATTATAGGAATGGACCTGGTGACTGGGCCTAGGCAAGTAAGTAGGATACGTGCTTGAGATTGTTAGAGAAGAAGAGGGGAGGGCAAGTAACAGTGAATTCTGAGAACACCATGGAAGAAATTGTGAAGCATGTCCTGACAACAATGACCTGTTCAGTGTGGCTGGACTGCAGAGTACAAGAAAGGAAAAGTGGGCACCAAGGTGGCAGATGAAGGTTAAGGCTAGCTTCAGAATTCCACTGTGAGTACCTAAAGCAACAAGGACACACAGGGTGGATGGAGAGAAGAGATGAATCCTCACAGCAAGTCTCAAGCTTCTCTGTACTGACCCTGAGCCCTCACATAGCCTATCCTGATCCCTTCTGGGAATAGAAGAGACCAAATGAATTTTTCTCTACATTCAGTTGTACCTTACTTATGCAAGACAGGTTCAGTTTCCAGGGAAAGACTCACCATGGCAACAAGCTAGGCATGGCCTGGTACCACAGTGAAGTGCTTCTCTCTGGCTGGAAAGGGCAGGATCTCTGCTATGTGGTGACCACCTAGGCTCCCTTCCCCTTCCTAGCTTACCACCTTGGGCCTCAGTCAGCCATACCCCCAATTAAGTCTCTTGTTCAATGGGGAATCTGAGTACTTAGCTTGTCCTCTAATGAAAGATTTGCCTGGGCCTTTCTAACTGGCAAAGCCATTTTCCTCAGTGGCCCTAATTCCTGAACATGTCTTTTTTGCCTGGGAGATCCAGGCTGCAAAGAATAATGTAGAAGGCTCAATTAACTTAAGAATTTTCCTTCTTTTCCCTCCATCTCACCTCTCTCTCTTTCCCTTCAGGGATATGCCACATTGAGGCTCTATCCAAGATGAAGGCTCTACTGAAGCCACTTCCACATTTAACGTTTTCCCTGGCTTATTGCCCTACCACTATTTCAAGCTCTTTTCTTAACAGCAGCCAGTGTGAAAAAGCCTTAGGGGGTTTAGTTAACTAGGAGCTCAATGTCAGTCAGCAGTATAATATGGCTGCCAAAATAAAAGTTAAAGCAATTTCATTAGAAAAAGAGAACCCAGAAGGAGAGCAATGAGACCATTTGCTCTGCTTTGCTCTTCCACCCCAGAAGGCAGTATCTGCTGCCTCACCACCATGCCTGAAGATGCTGCAGGTGCGAAGGGAAAGGGGCATTGTCCTGGGAGGCTGCAACCACATTGGTCTCCTGATAGTTCCTCAAAAGATCAGGCACACTCCTGCCTCAGGGCCTTTGAATGGCTCTTGTCTCTACCTGAAACACTTCCCCTAGTTCTTGTCATGGCTCACTTCCTCACTTCATTAGGCCTCTGTACAGATATTGTCTCTCCAGAGATGCTGCCCCTGACCTCCTATTTAAAATAGTCCCTCCCATCACTCTTTATCTCCCTTTATACTGCTTTGTTTGTCTTCAGGACACTTATTATCTCCTGACACATATTCTGTTTCTTCCATTAGAATGTAAGCTCTATGAACATAAGGTTTTTGTGTATTTTCTTCACTGCTGTGTCTAGAACAGTGCCCGACACAGTGGGAGCTCAATACATATTTGCATAAACAAACTTTTTCATGCCATCTACCTCATTGTATTGCAACTTATTTTTCATTTGTCTTGTCCCCACTAGAATTTTATCTAAGAAACTTCTTTTCTCAATTATTTTGACATTTTTATTAATTACCTAGCATTGGCTAGGTAATTAATTGGCAAGGATGTTGTAGAGGGGTTTCAAACATTGGATGGCGTTGGCCTAGACCCACATTGCCAAATATGGTAGCCACTAGATACTTGTGACTATTGAGCATTTGAAATGAGACTTGTCTGAATTGAGGTGTGTTGCAAATGTAAAATGCACACCAGATTTTGAAGCCTTGGTATGCAAACATGTAAAATATCTCATCAATAATATTTTTATTGATTATGTGTTTAAATAATAATATTTTGGATGTAATGGGTTAAATAAAATACATTCTTAAAATTAAATTCACCTGTATCATTTTTTCTTTTTTAATGTGGCTATTAAAATATTTAAGTTACATATATGACAGGCATTATATTTGTATTGAATAGCACACAGATATTTTTCAACCTCCATGTTTAAACCTTGACCTTTACAGGCTTGTGAGAGTGTGTATGGGGGGGCGGTTTGAAGTGGTTCCCTGTAACTGACAGAGAAGAGGGTTCTCCATAATCACTGCTCCTGGGGACTGGTGGCAGCAGGGTCAAATAAGCACTATGCTTTATTACTCAACCTCATCTTTCTCATTCCTGTCTTCTTTCACCCCAGCTTGTCCACAGTAGCTAGCAACAAGCCAGATGGAATGGTTAGAACTTTTTACCTTCTTTCTTAGCTTCTGCCCACCCATGTTTCCCCTGATGGTGACAACAATGAACAGATAAATGGTCCAAAGGTGAGCTACAAATTGGAAGAATAAAATCTAGCCACAAGCACCCTGGATCATCCACACCCAGCAGAATCCCCACTTTGGAAAATCTCTCTATTCCTGATAAGTGATTTTATGTGTGTAGCCAACTCCCCTAGCAAAGCCCCATGCTGGGTTATCCCAGGAGGGAAATAGAGAAGTAGAAGACAAACAACCTGCCCTCTAGGATATTATAATAAAGTTGGGAAACAAAACTAATGTGTATGTGAAAAGTTAAACAAGATCACAGGACAATCATACAAGAAATGTTGGGCAAAGTATGATTAAGTCCAAACAAATTACCCAGAGAGTTAGTGCTTTAGTAATTCAAATTATGGTCAGCCCTAAGGTTGAGGCAGGCAGAGAAAGCTTCCTCAAGGAGGTAGTACTTGTGCTGGATTTTGAAGGATGTATGTGATTATTACAAAATCATAGATTTCTAGAGCTTGAAGGGCCCTTAGAGACATAGTGCACTCCTCATTGTACAGATAAGGAAATTGAGGCCCAGAGAAAAATATAGTAAGTCAGGAAAAAGTTGGGAGCACAACCAAGATTTTCTACTTCCCAGTCCACTACTCTTCCTTCCAAGTGTTGAGAAGGGAGGGATTGTGTTCTAGGTGTAAAAAATGTGCAAAAAAACAAATGCTTGAATACTCACTCCCCAATCTGCCCCTCTCCTAACACACACACACACACACACACACACACACACATCTCCAAACCTGATCTGGGATCTCCTTTTATTTTCCTCAAGACTATGTTAATCTAGAAGGTGAATCAGATAACACTGAATTCAAATTCCAGGTCAAACACCAGTGCCTTTTTATTTAGTTAGAAATGGGCCAGGAGTTGATGAATGGCCTCTCTGATGTAACCCGCCATCTTGAAAGCCTTGAGGTTGAGAGACCCTCTTTCTGTTCCTTGGTGTCCCATCACCACAAGGTATACAGACTCGATCTGAACTACTGTCACTGCCTGGTTGCCCCGACTCTGGCGTTTGGTGTGGAGGTCCATGGTGTTGTTGCCCTCAGTGTACAGGTTGTCCCGGATCAACAAGCATTTGGTCCCTGCAAGGGTGATTCCCTGAAGAAACAACTTCTCTCTCTCCTCTCTCACTAGCAAGATCTGAATTTCTTCCTGGGTCAATTGGAACAAGTTGCCTTCAGGATAAGAAGCTAACAACCAGGGTGGGGAATTGGTGATTATCGCTGCATCACAGCACATTCCAGTCTGTAGGAAAAGGATGATGCAGTCTTACCAGACTTCTTCACTGATACCCCCTATGCACTGCATGATTCAAGTAAGCTGTATCTGAAAGATGAAAAAAGTGCTTTCTGGCAAGTTGGTCTTCAAAAGAAGTTTGTCGGTAGTTGGCCCAAGATGACTGATAAACTGAAACTGAAATAACCTAAAAATACAGTCTCTTTCTGATGGATTCTCCCCAGCAGCAAGGTGGAGGAGGTCTTGATGACTTGTGTGAAGTTATGCCCCAACTGCCCTCTGCTGTGACTTATCAAGCTACCTCTGGAGCAGGAGTGAGGTCACAAAGGCTCTGTGGCTTGTTAAATAGTCATAATGCACTGCTTCACGGATGACTTTTGGCAGTAGCTTTCTTAGGTTATATCTCCAGCTAGTGAGATATTGGGGCAAAGCACACCTACTTACTTCCCTAGGATACCATGGGAAGAACACCAACCCCTAATAGCAGAAAATCCCTCAAAGTAGAAAATAAGTGGGTAATAACTGAGTTGGAGGTTTGCATATAAAGCAGGACAGGTGAGGTTTAGTGTGGCAACTAGTATCTCAGACGTTGGCTAATCTAAGATCTGAGCTCTAGGTACAAAGTCAAAAAGCCCACAGGCTCACTGGCTTACAACCTTTTGGGGATGAACATAATAGCCTCCTAATGATTTCCTTGCCTTCAGACTCTTTCCCTTTAGTTGTTTACCCTCTGGCCCACACCAGCTGTGAGTCTAGAGTAATTCATTTTCATTTAGTCATTCAGCAAGTATTTATCAAGCATTAGCTATGTGCCAAGTATTTTTCTAGGCACTGGGGTACAGCAGTGCACAGAGAAAAACCTCATGGAGTTGATATCATAATGGCAGAAAACAAATAAATAATAGATAATAGTATCCCTTTCACAGAAAATATTTTACAAGTCTAATACTTTCTTCTTCCATAATTTTCCTCTTAGTCCCAGGCTTTCTCTACTCCTGTGGGGGTCCAATCTGACATGTGACTCTTCTGCAACCTTTGACAAGTCACCATCTGTATCTTAATTTCCTCTGAAATGACACTAACTTGCCTTAAGGAGGGAATGTTAGGAGGAATGGTTAAAGTTAATGGTGGAGAAAATCTGGGATAGTTTAGAAAATTCATTTATTCAACAAATATTTATTGAGTACCTACTGTGTTCCAGGTCTGTCCTAGACTTTGGAGATCTAGCAGTGGACAGAAAGTCCCTGCCCTCATGAAGCTGACATCCTAGAGGGGGAGACAAATAACTGACAAAGACATTTATAGCGTATCAGGTGGTGCTGATAACTATAAAGAAAAAAGGTTAAGAAGATAGAGAATGCTGGGGAAGAAGTGGTGGTGGTTTTATTTAATATGAGGTGCTCGAGTAAGGATTCTCTGATATTGTGACATTTGATCAGAGTCCTGACAGAGATGAGGGAGTGAACATGTGGATTTCTGGGGGAAGAGCATTCTAAGCAGAGGGAACAGCAAGTGCTCGTGAGGCAGGAGCATGTCTGGTATATTTGAGAAAGAACAAGAAGATCAATATGACATAAACAGAGAAAGAAAAGGGTGATAGAAGGTATAGTCAGAGAGGCACTAGGCTTAGATCATATGTAGGGCTTCATAGGCCATGTAAGGATTTGGCTTTTACTCTGAGATGGGGAGCCACTGGTAGGTTTTAAGCAAAGGAGAGACGTTTCTATAGATTCTAGAGTCTAGAAGATGCTATGTAGACAATAGATGTTAGGGGAACCAGGGCCAAAACATGGAGACTAGACTATGACAATAATCCAGGCTAGATAAATAGAGGTTGGGGCCAGAATACAGGGGTGAGAAGTGGTTAGATTTGGAATATTTTGAAAGAAGAGCTAATAGGATTTGATGATGAGTTGAGTATGGGGTATGAAAGAAAGAGAATGTCTCCAAGGCTTTTGTCCTAAACAACTGGAGTTGCCAATTTCTGATATGAGATATATTATAAAAAGAGCAGATTTGAGGAGATGATAGGTAGAAATCAAAAATTCTGCTTTGGATATGGTAAGTTTGAGATGCCTCTAAGACATCCAAGTAGACATGTCAGTATGCTGTTGGATATTATATAAGTTTAAGAGTTAACAGGATGGATCAGGAATAGAGATAAAATTTTGGAAGTTTTTTGCAAATATGGTATTTAAAGGCATGAGACTGGATGACAGCACCCAGGGAACAAGTGTAAATAGAGAAGAGGACCAAGGTCTTAGCCCTGACAGCATTCCAACGTATAAAGAAGGTAAGATAAGGGAGAAATAGCAAAGGAGATTGGGAAAGAGATGTCAGAGAAGTAGGACAGAGAGCAGTGTCTCTGAAACCAAGTGAAAAAAATGTATCAAGGGGAAGGGAGTGATCAAATACTGCTGAGAGGAAAAGAAATCTGAGGATTACCCATTGGATTTTGCAATATGGAGATTACTGGTAACCCTGACAAGGACACTTTGTTGGAGTGGTGGGGGTAAAACCTGATTAGAGTGTTTTCAAGAGAGAATAGGAGGAGAGAAAAAGAAGTGGAAGTAGATAATTTAGACAAATATTTGGAGGAATTTTGCTATAAGGTACAATAGAGAAATGGGGTAGGGGATGGTAGGTGGGGGAGAGGAATGTGGGTCAAAAAGGGTTTTTTAAAATTGGAAATAAACATGTTATTATAAACATGTTCTTGTGCTGATGGAAATGATCTGGTAAAGTGGGAATGTTTTATGATAAAGGAAAGAAGGGACAATTTAGTAGTGGAGGGAGTATGCAGTTGAGTGGACAAGTGGAGGAGTTGCCTTAGGAAGGCTCGGGAACAGTTGATTCATTGAAGGAAGATTATATGGGTTCACATGCAGAGCAGCAATTAGATTTGGTTGTGGGAGGATGTGGAAGTTCCTTTTGGATGCCTTCTACTTTATCAGTGAACAAGGAAGCAGGGTAATGATCTGAGAGAGAGGAGAACAGAAATATTTAATAACTGAGTTGAGGAAGGGAAGGTAACTGCCAATATTCATTGTGCCCTTATGATGTTCCTGGTACCTGATATACGTTACTTTGAATCCTCACAAGCACCTTACTAGACTTGGTTTACAGATGAGAAAACTGAGACTCAGAGATGTTGTGTAACTTGTCCAGGGTCATATACCATTAGCAAATAGCAGAGTCGAAATTTTAACCTGAAGTCCATACTCCTTTTAACTATCCCAAACAGCATGGACATGAGGTTATAGTCTAAGTAACTGAGTATATGATGGTGGCATTACTAGAGATAAAGAAAACTTGAGAAAGAGCCGGTGGCAGAAGTGGGAGAGGGCAAGAGGTAGGAGGAAGGTGTAAAAGATGAGGAGTTTGTTTTCAGTCGTGATGCCTTTAATGTGCTAGCCGGAACACCAAAGTGGAACTCTCAGGGGAGAGTTGGAAGTTCCAAACTTGAGCACAGGAGAAGGGTCACAGGACTTGAGATGTAAATTTGGGAGTACCCTACCAGCGGATAAGGATATAACTTGAGAATGAGATCAAGATTACCAAGGGAAAGAAAACAGAGAGAGTAGAAGAATGAGGACAGAAGCCAGGGAAATGGATAAATAAGGGCAAAGAGGAGTTGGGAGGAAGGCAGAAAAGGAATACTGAGTGATGCCAGCAATGAGTCTGCTTTATAATAAAGGCCAAGGGAAGAGAGAATGTCAAAAAGGAAAGTGAATCAACAGTGTAAAAAGCTGCAAAACAAATGGAGATTGAACACTGCGAAGAGCTATTGGATGCAGCAACTGGAGTTCAGGATGATTGTAAAAGAGCCAGTTGAGAGGAGTGTTTGGCATGCAGTGAGTATGTTCTGAAGACGTGGAAGTGAAGCGATACTCGGGTCATGGATTGAGGGAAGGGCTTTTAGGCTAGGGAAAAAAGCAAAATATGATGAATGAGTAGTTTAACTAGCAAATGTTATGGATACTAAAAGAAGAAAACATCACTTTGTAGGGAAGGTGATATTTCAAACCATAACATCACAGTAGTGAGGTAGAAATGACCCTACAAACTGTGGCCAATACCCTCATTGTAACCTTGGTCAACTTAAGGCCCAGAGAGGTGACATGATTTGCTCAAGGTCACACAGCAAGTTAGTGGCAGACCTGAGAGTAAAACCCAGGTTTTCCATTGACATATATACACTACCAAATGTAAAATAGATAGCTAGTGGGAAGCAGCTGCATCGCACAGGGAGATCAGCTTGGTGCTTTGTGACCACCTAGATGGGTGGGATAGGGAAGGTGGGAGGGAGATGCAAGAGGGAGGGGATATGGGGATATATGTATACGTATTGCTGATTCACTTTGTTATACAGCAGAAACTAACACAACATTGTAAAGCAATTATACTCCAATAAAGATGTTAAAAACAAACAAACAAACAAAAACCCCCAGGTTTTCCAACTCCCAGACTGTTGTTTTGGCCATCACAAGTCTGATTCAGAGAACACTACTGAGTAACTGCATCTCATCTGAGAGGTGGTCCAGTGGGTCCTTGGTCCTTTCCCCACATCTGTGACGACAAAAGTTATGAGGCTACTGTAATAGTCCAGGCTTTAACTAGATTGATGGTAGTAGGCTCCCCCTGGATAAGGGGAGTGAAAGGAGGAAATGCTTATAAACTATTTCAAAAATATTCTACAGTGACTTGCCCAAGGTCTCACAGGAAACTCTTCAGAAAACCAGTCATCACCACAAGGCAGTCTGTATTATCTCTGCCTGGTGCATCGCTGTTAACATTAAATAGTAGTGGAATGATATTGGTGCTCAGAATCCTTACAGCATCATGGGATGTGAGAAGGGTGTCAGCACTCGAGTCTGGGACTTAAGAACTCCCCGGCCAAACCTGGAGTCTGAGCTAGAACAATCTGTTGTTGTTTTTTAATCTTAAGAAAATGGAAGCAGTCCTAGAAATATTTGTGAGCCTAATATGTCACTGTTTTGCCTCCTGTCTACATTCTTAGTAGCTTTGCACTTAAAAAATATGAAAAAGCTCACAATCACTGGATTTTATTTAAACTAAGTGTTCTTAGAGAGCTAGAATGTATATTTAGCAGTTTCCCCTGCCAAAGGAATGGCATTTGACAGGCTCCCCCAAAGAAAAGGGCATTTGCCAGGAAGCAAGATGGCGGGAGCGGCCGTGGGCGAAGTTTCGCGATAGGAGCCTCCGCGAGGATCAGGTGACGAGAGCTTGATCCAGTACGGGGAGGGCGGGAGCTGGAACCCGGGTTGGGCAAGGAGGCAAGTAGAACGGTTGTGGCGGCAGCAGCCAGAGGAGCGGTGAGCCATTCGGGTGGCGGGAACCGCGGTCATGGACCATATCACGGTGCCCAAGGTAAGGAGAAGAGTTCGGCGAGGCTGGGAGCCGTGGGCTCCCTCTCGGTGCTCAGCCGTGAGCCCAGGCACGCCCCCTCAAGCCTTCTCAGGGTGCTCTTTGACGCCCTCTTCCGCGCGGGACCCGAGTGATATTCCTCGGTTCACACCCCCTTTCACCCAATCTGAACTTTCTTCTCCTTGGGATCCGCCTGCTGGCGGCTGCGGCGCGAAGGAGAGGTGGTCCTGCGCCAACCGTCCTCTCACGTGACGCCGACCCCGCGCCGGGTGCTTGCCTGCCGGGTCCCTCCCTGACCTGTCCCTCCGACCCCAGCTCCTCCCGGCTCCCCAGTCGTTACCTCACACACGCCTTTACTCCAGCCTTTTATATACACTCGCTGCAGTTGTAACAGCCTTTCTTGAGCACCGCACTTGGCATTGCCTCCTGGAGAGTTACTTCCTTTATCCAGCGTTTCCCTACTCTCCTTTTGACTCCTGCCCCTGACCTGCCCCAGCAGTTGCCCAGACCACCACCATCACCCCCACCCCAGCCCCCCCGCATGCATGTGTGGGTTTTGGGGGCAAAAGCATCTGTCCAGCCCCAAGGTGGGCTATGAGAAAGGAAGGAGGTGTAGCAGAGTGGACCTGGCCTTGCTCAGCCGGGAAGGAAAACCCGAGAGGTGACATTGCCAGGCCAGCTGGCATCTGTGTATAGCTGACCCCCCAGTTAGAGCCTCTTCTACTTCTTTTCTTTCCAGAGCCTACTCTTTCCCTCCCCAGCTCCAGCCTCTTTCTATTCGAATTCCATGTCCCTCCTGTCAGTTTTCTTTCTACTATCAGGCTGAGGATCAGAGAAGAGTTACAACTAGTCTCTGCTTAATTTTTTTCTATCCATCATAACAGATGTGGCCCAGGCTAACTGACACACACATAAAAGCCCAGTATGTTGTAATCGAAAGAGCACGGATTTTGAAGCCGGAAGACTCGAGTTAGAATGCTGGTCCCCTCAACTAGTAGCTTATGACTTTGGACGAATTTATTAACCTCTCTGAGACTGTCTTTCCTCCTTTACCAAATGGGGATAATGAAATTTGTTCTTCTCACTTCACAGGGTGGTTGTAAGGACTAAATAAAAGGATGTGTGTGAAAGCTTTTTTGTAACTAAGCTTTTTTTGTATCAACCATTAAGGATCACTAACTGTAAAGAGGCAAAAAGGTAGTTTATTTGGGATCTTAGAATTGCAATTCAGGGATCACAGAAAGTCTGGAAGAAACCAGAATAGTGTCCCACTAGAGGAAATGGCCAGGGTTTTTAGAGGAAAAGAGGGACATCAATGCAGGCTTATACAAGTTGTTTACCAACAATTTGGATTGGAGGGTAAAATTATTCTGTACATAAGATTGAGTTATGGAATGCATCTCATTCATTACTAGGGAAAGTTATGTTTTCTTAGGCCAGATAAAGTCCAGTTCTCAGCATTATTCTTTCCTTTTAGCAACTCAGCAACTCTTTAGCAGTTTTAATTTATAGAGTGTTCAGCAAAAGTCCAGCATGGGCAGCAAACGTGGAGGTCCTCAGGTCATGTCTTAGTCATTCCTGACATAGTTCTTTTCACATTTCCCCCTTTTGCCCATGCTTTTTCCTGAAGAAAACATCATTGGAGCAATTCTTATTCCCACATAGCCAGAATGGCTTGGTTGCCTGCTCCAGGTCCATCATGTCCCTTAGAGGGTGGTTGTGTGAATGAATCAATGGATGGATTGTAAAATTCATTGGAGGCACCGTGATGTTGTGCTGCCTCGAGTTTATTGACTTGTGTGAACATCAACTGAGCAGTAGAATGGCTAAGTATAGAAGTAATCAATTTAAGCAAGCACTTTATCAATATAAAGAAGCTGACAACAATTATTAAGAGTAATAATCCAGTTTGCAGAACAGTTTTGAACCAAGATCCAATGTTTGAGGGTAACCAACTAAACAAATCAAACATTAGGGGAGTATTAAGACTATCAGAATGAAGTCAATTGGCCTTCTTTTGTTAAGATCTTAATTTGAGTTTCTACTATACCAGAGGCATTTATCCAAGTACAACAGGTGTTATTTAAGATGACACAGACACCTCCAAGTTCTGCAAGAAGGTAATCCAAAGCAAATCTTTTATCTAACACAACATGAGCAAGCAAATTCAGGGAGTCTTTTTGGGCACTTAATGCTCTAGCTGTGGCATTAGCTGTGTCTGCTATGGTAGCAGAGAGATTTCGAATAATTTTGTCAATGGCTCCAACTCCCCACGTGGTTTGAATAATTCTTGGGAACCTTTGAAATCCCTCAGAAGGGGTTTCTTGGCATAGGCAGAAAGTAGAGTGTGTGTGCCATTTGGTAATTTCTGAAGAATTTAACACAGTCAAAGGAACTATTAAAAGTCCTAGAGCACATTGAAAACGTGGGGTTAGGGTGTTGGGGCAGGACATCCCCCAGGTGGTACTCTTCCAACCACAAATAAAGACATAGATGGAGCATAGAGAAAGGAGGTGTCAAAGGTGAAATTCAACCATGGGTTGGTTATATTTGAGCAGCCTAGAAGCCTTCCTTGTAGGAATACATGGGGGTTATCATGAGAATATGTTTTGTTTTTGCACAGTGAAGTAAAGTTGGGTGTTTGGAAGCTGGATCTGACGTTTCCGAGTAACCAAAGGGCCTCGTTGGAACACATGTTCCTAAGGGAATATTCTGGGTTTTATCTGGTTCCAGACAAGGCAAACAAGGAAAGGGAACTGTGGATTTGAGTAGATGAACATGGTATGCTTGGAGAATAGATGGATTCTGAAAAGGATATGGTAGAGGGATACCAGTAAGATTCGAGATAGCCAAGGCAAGGGGATCCTGGGTATTCAGTGAATGATCTAGGGTGCTGATGGCATATCCAATAGTCTGTTAGATTTCCTCCAGTGGCTAGACTTTAGGAAATGCAGAATAAGGCATTATTTTCCCAGGCATAAGGAGCCTGGGTGGATAATAAGAGAGATAATAACATAACTCTAGTAAAAGAACTATCCCAAGAAAAGTCAACAATTTTAATATAAAGAAGACTAAGGGTAACTCCTGGTCTTGGTTGGTGAAAGAATCCCAAGCGGAGTAGATTAATCGAATGGGCAAGAATTGGAGCCAGAGGCTTATTCCCAGCAGAGTTAATGCAAGATAGAATTACCACTCATGGAGGATGCCCACTGTATGTAATAGGGCAAAGCGCATTAATAAAACTGTAACTTCAAGGAGGAGTCCCAAAAGTTCAATTCTCCAGTCCATAGTCAAAATTGAAGGACCAAAGGGCCAGGGTCATTTCCTCTAAACTTTAATTCCTGGCCATAAACCTATTCATGAAAATTTTCACTCCTTGAAAGTATGTCTATAAGAAGGAAAGGCAATTTGATGCCTCATCAGTTATTACATAATGAAGGAGATGTAACAACTCTATGATGACAGCAATTAGAACGAGGGTAACTTGAGGGATTTCATCAGTGAGGATCATGGAGAGTACCGGCCTTGTCCAAAGTCTTGGGAGAGCCATCTACATTAGGTGCCATCTGAGTCACTTCTGGGCCAATTTCAGCTTTAGGTCTCCAACTGTTTCAGAGGCCCACACAGGTGGGGAAGCCTTTTTTTAAAATTGGAAACATGAATCCAAGAATCAATGCCTTTAAGTTTAGCAGCACAGGGTGTTGGTTAAAAGTACCTAATAGGGTCCCTTCTATCTGGGTTGTAAGGAGTCCTTTAAAATATGTCTTTTCCAATAAACATAGTCCACTGGTTTTAAATTGTGGTGTTCTGTATCTCCATCTCCCAGGAGCTCACTGTGGAAAAAGTTTTCAACCAGGTGCTCATTTTTTTAGAGCCTTAATGAGACTTTGACAATAATGTAAAAGATCTCCCTTGACTAGAAGGGGCTTATATAGTCCTGAGTCAAGAATCATGGGTTTTTCAATAATTTTTTCAAATGGTTACAGTTTGTGTTTTTGAAAGGTTATAGATATTAAGTTTACCAGAACTATGGTAGCAATTTAGGCCAAGGAAGGCCTCAGGCCTCAGAGATTTTTGCTAGTTAGGTCTCGATTATGTCATTTGTTCTTTCCATTAGACCAGAAGATTGAGGATGATAGCACAGTGGAAATGTGGTAGTATAGGCCAGATTTCACAAACAGCATTTAGAATTTGTCCAGTGAAATGGACACCATTATCACTATGTAATTGCAGGGGAATTCCCCAATTAAGAATAATCCTTTCCAACAATATTGGCCACTGTAAGGGGAGTTGCACGTCTGCAAGGAAAGGCTTCCACCAAATGGGAATACATGCACACCATCATCAGAACATATTTATATCCTTGAGAGGGAGACAGGTAGATAACACCCAGTTGACAGATAGCAAAGGGACCAGGAGGCAAAGGAAAGTGGTTCTGAGAAGTATAAATAGGTTTTTCTGGGTTATACTTAGGACAGATCTGACACCTCTGACATATTTCAGCTACTACTTTGGGAGAAGGTTTCCAAAAGTATTGTTTTCCCCAGGCTATCATTTTATCAGTTCCCGCAATGAGTCATTTAATATATTAATTTTAGTATGGTTTCTTGAGTAGCTTCAGAAAGAGGAGGGTGGCCATTGGCTTATACCAAAGCCCAGTAAGTTGATCAAATGTGCATCCTTCAGAAAACCACCTCTGTTACTTAGCTGTAGCATGCAATTGCCCATCTCTAATAATATCCTTTTTTCTTTTATTGGAGAATAGTTGCTTTACAATGTTGTGTTAGTTTCTGCTGTACAGCAAAGTGATGCAGCCACATGTATACATATATCCCCTCTTCCTTAGATTTCCTTCCCATTTAGGTCACCACATAGCCTTGAGTAGAGTTCCCTGTGCTATACAGTCTGTTCTCATTAGTTACCTATTTTATACGTAGTAGTGTATATATGTCAATCCCAATCTCCCAATCCATCCCACTCCCCATTCCCCCCTTGGTATCCATATGTTTATTCTCTACGTCTGTGTCTCTATTTCTGCTTTGCAAATAAGTTCATCTATACCATTTTTCTAGATTCCAAATATCTGCGTTAATATACGATATTTGTTTTTCTCTTTCTGACTTTCACTCTGTATGACAGTCCCTAGGTCCATCCATGTCTCTACAAATGACGCAATTTCGTTCACTTTTATGGCTGAGTAATATTCCATTGTATATATGCACCACATCTTCTTTATCCATTCCTCTGTTGATGGGCATTTAGGTTGTTTCCATGTCCTGGCTATTGTAAATAGTGCTGCAATGAACATTGGGGTGCGTGTATCTTTTTGAATTATGGTTTTCTCCAGGTATATGCCCAGGAGCGGGATTGTTGAGTCATATGGTATTGCTATTTTTAGTTTTATAAGGAAACTCCATACTGTTCTCCATAGTGGCTGTAGCAATTTACATTTCCAACAATAGTGTAGGGTTCCCTTTCTCCACACCCTCTCCAGCATTTATTGTTTGTAAATTTTTTGATGCTGGCCATTCTAACCAGTGTGAGGTGATACCTCACTGTAGTTTTGATTTGCATTTCTCTAATAATTAGTGATGTTGTGCATCTTTTCATGTGTTTGTTGGCCATATGTCTGTCTTCTTTGGAGAAATGTCTATTGAGGTCTTCTGCCCATTTTTTTTAATGTTTGGCGCCATTTTTTTTTTATTGGAGCAGAGTTGGTTTACATTGTTGTGTTAGTTTCTGCTGTACAGTGAAGGGAATCACCTATACCTATACATATATCCCCTCTTTTTTTGGATTTCCTTCGCATTTAGGTCACCACAGAGCATTAAGTAGAGTTCCCTATGCTATACAGCAGGTTCTCATTAGTTATCTATTTTATACATATTAGTGTATATATATCTATATCAATGTCCCAATTCATCCCACCCCCACTTTCACGTTAGTGTCCGTACATTTGTTCTCTATGTCTGTGTGTCTGTTTCTGCCTTGCAGACAAGTTCTTCTGTAGCATTCTTCTAGATTCCACATATATGTGTAAATATACGATATTTGTTTTTCTCTTTCTGACTTACTTCACTCTGTATGACAGTCTCTAGGTCCATCCATGTCTCTACAAACGACCCCATATGTTTCTTTTTATGGCTGAGTAATATTCCATTGTGTATATGTACCACATCTTTTTTTTTTAACATCTTTATTGGAGTATAATTGCTTTACAATGGTGTGTTAGTTTCTGCTTTACAGCAAAGTGAATCAGTTATACATATGTTCCCATATCTCTTCCCTCTTGCGTCTCCCTCCCTCCCACCTTCCCTATCCCACCCCTCTAGGTGGTCACAAAGCACCGAGCTGATCTCCCTGTGCTATGCAGCTGCTTCCCACTAGCTATCTATTTTATGTTTGGTAGTGTATATATGTCCATGCCAGTCTCTCACTTTGTCACAGCTTACCCTTCCCCCTCCCCATATCCTCAAGTCCATTCTCTAGTAGGTCTGTGTCTTTATTCCCATCTTGCCCCTAGGTTCTTCATGACCTTTTTTTTTTTTCTTAGATTCCATATATATGTGTTAGCATACGGTATTTGTTTATCTCTTTCTGACTTACTTCACTCTGTATGACAGACTCTAGGTCCATCCACCTCACTACAAATAACTCAATTTCGTTTCTTTTTATGGCTGAGTAATATTCCATTGTATATATGTGCCACATCTTCTTTATCCATTCATCTGTTTATGGACATTTAGGTTGCTTCCATGACCTGGATATTGTAAGGAGTGCTGCAATGAACATTAGGTTGCATGTGTCTTTTTGAATTATGGTTTTCTCAGAGTATCTGCCCAGTAGTGGGATTGCTGGGTCATATGGTACTTCTATTTTTAGTTTTTTAAGGAATCTCCATACTGTTCTCCATAGTGGCTGTATCAATTAACATTCCCACCAACAATGCAGGAGGGTTCCCTTTTCTCCACACCCTCTCCAGCATTTACTGTTTGTAGATTTTTTGATGTTGGCCGTTCTGACTGGTGTGAGGTGATACCTCATTATACTTTTGGTTTGCATTTCTCTAATAATTAGTGATGTTGAGCATCTTTTCATGTGCCTCTTGGCCATATGTGTGTCTTCTTTGTAGAAATGTCTATTTATGTCTTCTGCCGATTTTTTTGATTGCGTTTTTTTTTGATATTGAGCTCTATGAGCTGTTCATATATTTTGGAGATTAATCCCTTGTCCATTGCTTCATTTGCAAATATTTTCTCCTGTTCTGAGGGTTATCTTTTTGTCTTGTTTATGGTTTTCTTTGCTATGCAAAAGCTTTTAAGTTTCGTTAGGTTCCTTTTCTTTGTTTTTGTTTTTATTTTCATTACTCTAGAATGCAGTTCAAGAAAGAGCTTGCTGTGATTTTTGTCAAAGAATGTTCTGCCTATGTTTTCCTCTGAGAGTTTTATAGTGTCCGGCCTTACGTTTAGGTCTTTAATCCATTTTGAGTTTATTTTTGTGTATGGTGTTAGGGAGTGTTCTAATTTCATTCTTTTACATGTAGCTGTCCAATTTTCCCAGCACCACTTGTTGAAGACACTGTCTTTTCTCCAATGTATATTCATGCCTCCTTTGTTGTAGATTAATTGACCATAAGTGTGTAGGTTTATCTTTGGGCTTTCTATCCTGTTCCATTGATCTATATTTCTGTTTTTGTGGCAGTACCATACTGTCTTGATCACTGTAGCTTTGTAGTATAGTCTGAAGTCTGGGAGCCTGATTCCTCCAGCTCCGTTCTTCTTTCTCAAGATTGCTTTGGTTATTTGGGGTCTTTTGTGTTTCCATACAAACTGTGAAATTATTTCTAGTTCTGTGAAAGATGCCATTGGTAGTTTGATAGGGGTTGCATTGACTCTGTAGATTGCTTTGTGTAGTATAGTCATTTTCACAATGTTGATTCTTCCAATCCAAGAACATGGTATATCTCTCCATCTGTTTGTATCATCTTTGATTTCTTTCATCAGTGTCTTATAGTTTTCTGCATATAGGTCTTTTGTCTCCTTAGGTAGGTTTATTCCTAGGTATTTTATTCTTTTTGTTGCAGTGTTAAATGGAAGTGTTTCCTTAATTTCTCTTTCAGATTTTTCATCATTAGTGTATAGGAATGCAACAGATTTCTGTGCATTAATTTTGTATCCGGCTACTTTACCAAATTCATTGATTAGCTCTAGTAGTTTTCTGGTAGCATCTTTAGGATTCTCTATGTATAGTATCATGTCATCTGCAAACAGTGACAGCTTTATTTCTTCTTTTCCGATTTGGATTCCTTTTATTTCTTTTTCTTCTCTGATTGCTGTGGCTAAAACTTCCAAAACTATGTTAAATAATAGCAGTGAGAGTGGGCAACCTTGTCTTGTTCCTGACCTTAATGGAAATGGTTTCAGTTTTTCACCATTGAGAACGATGTTGGCTGTGGGTTTGTCATATATGGCCTTTATTATGTTGAGGTAAGTTCCCTCTTTGCCTACTTTCTGGAGGGTTTTTATCATAAATCAGTGTTGAATTTTGTTGAAAGCCTTTTCTGCATCTATTGAGATGATTATATGGTTTTTCTCTTTCAATTTGTTAATATGGTTTATCACATTGATTGATTTGTATATATTGAAGAATCCTTGTATTCCTGGGATAAACTCAAGTTGATCATGGTGTATGATCCTTTTAATGTGCTGTTGGATTCTGTTTGCTAGTATTTTGTTGAGGATTTTTGCATCTATGTTCATCAGTGATATTGACCTGTAGTTTTCTTTCTTTGTGACATCTTTGTCTGGTTTTGGTATCAGGGTGATGGTGGCCTCGTAGAATGAGTTTGGGAGTGTTCCTCTCTCTGCTATATTTTGGAAGGGTTTGAGAAGGATAGGTGTTAGCTCTTCTCTAAATGTTTGATATAATTCGCCTGTGAAGCTATCTGGTCGTGGGCTTTTGTTTGTTGGAAGATTTTTAATCACCGTCTCAATTTCAGTGCTTCTGACTGGTCTGTTTATGTTTTCTGTTTCTTCCTTGTTCAGTATCAGAAGGTTGTGCTTTTCTACGGATTTGTCCACTTCTTCCAGGTTGTCCATTTTTTTGGCTTGTAGTAATCTCTCATGATCCTCTGTATTTCTGCAGTGTCAGTTGTTACTTCTCCGTTTTCAATTGTAACTCTATTGATTTGAGTCTTCTCCCTTTTTTTCTTGATGAGTCTGGCTAATGGTTTATCAATTTTCTTTA
The DNA here is from genome assembly GCF_028564815.1 of Eubalaena glacialis. NCBI lineage: Eukaryota > Metazoa > Chordata > Mammalia > Artiodactyla > Balaenidae > Eubalaena > Eubalaena glacialis. The sequence continues at coordinate 58,305,080 of NC_083736.1, read as the reverse complement.
TCTTCTCAAAGAACCAGCTTTTAGTTTTATTGATCTTTGCTATTGTTTCCTTCATTTCTTTTTCAGTTATTCTGATCTGATCTTTATGATTTCTTTCCTTCTGCTAACTTTGGGGTTTTTTGTTCTTCTTTCTCCAGTTGCTTTAGGTGTAAGGTCAGGTTGTTTATTTGAGATGTTTCTTGTTTCTTGAGGTAGGTTTATATTGCTATAAACTTCCCTCTTAGAACTGCTTTTGCTGCATCCCATAGGTTTTGGGTCATCTTGTTTTCATTGTCATTAGTTTCTTGATATTTTTTGTTTTCCTCTTTGATTTCTTCAGTTATCTCTTGGTTATTTAGTATTGTATTGTTTAGCCTCCATGTGTTTGTATATTTTACAGATTATTTCCTGTAATTGAGATCTAGTCTCATAGCCTTGTGGTTGGGAAAGATACTTGATATGATTTCAATTTTCTTATATTTACCAAGGCTTGATTTGTGACCCAAGATATGGTCTATCCTGGAGAATGTTCCATGAGCACTTGAGAAGAAAGTGTATTCTGTTGTTTTTGGATGGAATGTCCTATAATTATTAATGAAGTTCATCTTGTTTAATGTATTATTTAAAGCTTGTGTTTCCTTATTTTTTTTCATTTTGGATGATCTGTCCATTGGTGAAAGTAGGGAGTTAAAATCCCCTGCTATTATTGTGTTACTGTTGAATTCCCCCTTTATAGCTGTTAGCATTTGCCTTATGTATTGAGGTGCTCTTATGTTGGATGCATAAATATTTACAATTGTTATATCTTCTTCTTCGATTGATCCCTGGATCATTATGTAGTGTCCTTCTTTGTCTCTTGTAATAGTCTGTATTTTAAAGTCTATTTTGTCTGATATGAGAATTTCTACTCCAGCTTTCTTTTGATTTCATTTGCATGGAATATCTTTTTCCATCCATTCACTTTCAGTTTGTATATGTCCCTAGGTCTGAAGTGGGTCTGGTGTAGACAGCATATATACGGGTCTTGATTTTTTATCCATTCAGCCAGTCTGTGCCTTTTGGTGGGAACATTTATTCCATTTACATTTAAGGTAGTTGTCGATATGTATGTTCTGATTACCATTTTCTTAATTGTTTTGGGTTTGGTATTGTAGGTCTTTTTCTTCTCTTGTGTTTCCTGCCTAGAGACGTTCCTTTAGCATTTGTTGTAAAGCTGGTTTGGTGGTGCTAAATTCTCTTAGCTTTTGCTTGTCTGTAAACGTTTTAATTTCTCCATCTAATCTGAATGAGATCCTTACTGTGTAGAGTAATCTTGGTTGTAGGTTTTTCCCTTTCACCACTTTAAATATGTCCTGCCACTCCCTTCTGGCTTGCAGAGTTTCTGCTGAAAGGTCAGCTGTTAACCTTATGGGGATTCCTTTGTGTGTTATTTGTTGTTCCCTTACTGCTTTTAATATTTTTTCTTTGTATTTAATTTTTGGTAGTTTGATTAATATGTGTCTTGGCGTGTTTCTCCTTGGATTTATCCTGTATGGGACTCTCTGCACTTCCTGGACTTGACTGACTATTTCCTTTCCCATTTTAGGGAAGTTTCCAACTATAATCTGTTCAAATATTTTCTCAGTCCCTTTCTTTTTCTTTTCTTCTTCTGGGACCCCTATAATTCCACTGTTGGTGCGTTTAATGTTGTCCTAGAGGTCTCTGAGACTGTGCTCAATTCTTTTCATTCTTTTTTGTTTATTTTGCTCTGTGGTAGTTATTTCCACTATTTTATCTTCCAGGTCACTTATCCGTTCTTCTGCCTCACTTATAGTGCTATTGATTCCTTCTAGAGAATTTTTAATTTCATTTATTGTGTTGTTCATTCTTGTTTTTTTGCTCTTTAGTTCTTCAGGGTTCTTGTTAAACATTACTTACATTTTCTCCATTCTATTTCCAAGATTTTGGATCAGCTTTACTGTCATTACTCTGAATTCTTTTTCAGGTAGACTGCTTATTTCCTCTCCATTTGTTTGGTTTGGTAGGTTTTTGCCATGCTCCTTCATCTGCTGTGTTTGTCTGTCTTCTCATTTTGCTTAACTTACTGTGTTTGGCGTCTCCTTTTCACAGGCTGCAAGTTCGTAGTTCCTGTTGTTTTTGGTGTCTGCCCCCAGTGGCGAATTTTGGTTCACTGGGTCGTGTGGGCTTCCTGGTGGAGGGGACTGGTCCCTGTGTTCTGATGGATGAGGCTGGATATTGTCTTTCTGGTGGGCAGGGCTGCATCCGGTTGTGTGTTTTGAGGTGTCTGTGACCTTATTATGATTTTAGGCAGCCTCTCTGCTAATGGGTGGGGTTGTGTTCCTGTCTTGCTAGTTGTTTGGCATAAGGTGTCCACACTGTAGCTTGCTAGTCGTTGAGTGGAGCTGGGTCTTACGTTGAGATGGAGATCTCTGGGCGAGCTTTTGCCATTTGATATTATGTTGAGCCTGAAGGTCTATGTTTGACCAGTGTCCTAAAGTCGGCTCTCCCACCTCAGAGGCACAGGCCTGACACCCGGTTGGAGCACCAAGACCCTGTCAGCCACATAGCTCAGAAGAAAATGGAGAAAAAAAGAAAGAAATAAAAAACATAAAATAAAGTTATTAAGGTAAAATTTTTTAAAAAGCTATTAAAAATAGAAAATTAAAAAGTAATAAAAAAAAGAAAAGCAAAGAAAGAAAGAAAAAAGAGAGCGACCATACCAAAAAACAAATCCACCAATGATAACAAGCACTAAAAGCTATACTAAGAAAAATAAATAAAAAAGGGACAGACAGAACTCTAGGACAAATGGTAAAAGCAAAGCTATAGAGAGAAAATCACACAAAGAAGCATATACGTACACAGCTACAGAAAGAGAAAAAGCAGAACAATATATGTATCTATATATAAAAGAAAAGGAAGAGAGCAGCCAAATCATTAAACAAATCTACTGATGATAATAAACTTTAAATACTAAAATAAGATAAACATAAAACCAGAAACAAATTTGATGCAGAAAGCAAACCCCAAGTCTGCAGTTGCTCCCAAAGTCCATCACCTTAATTTTGGGATGATTCATTGTCTATTCAGGTATTCCAGAGATGCAGTGTACATCAAGTTGACTGTGGAGATTTAATCGGCTGCTCCTGAGGCTGCTGGGAGAGATTTCCCTTTCTCTTCCTTGTTCGCACAGCTCCTGGGGTTCTGCTTTGGATTTGGCCCCACCTCTGCATGTAGGTCGCCTGAGTGCATCTGTTCTTCACTCAGACAGGACGCGGTTAAAGTAGCAGCTGATTAGGGGTCTCTGGCTCACTCAGGCCGGGGGGAGGGAGGGGTACGGTATGCGGGGCGAGCCTGAGGTGGCAGAGGCTGGCGTCACGTTGCAACAGCCTGTGGCATGCCATGTGTTCTCCCGGGGAAGTTGTCCTTGGATCACGGGACCCTGGCAGTGGTGGGCTGCGCAGGCTCCCAGGAGGGGAGGTGTGTATTGTGACCTGTGCTTGCACACAGGCTTCTTGGTGGCTGCAGTAGCAGCCTTAGCATCTCATGCCCATCTCTGGTGTCTGCGCTGATAGCCCCAGCTCGTGCCCATCTCTGGAGCTCTTTTGGGCAGTGCTCTGAATCCCCTCTCCTCGTACACCCCGAAACAATGGTCTCTTGCCTCTTAGGCTGTTCCAGAGTTTTTCCCAGACTCCCTCCTGGCTAGCTGTGGTGCACTAGCCCCCTTCAGGCTGTGTTCACGCAGCGAACCCCAGTCCTCTCCCTGGGATGTAACCTCCGAAGCCGGAGCCTCAGCTCCCAGCCCCCACCTGCCCCGGCGGGTGAGCAGACAATCGTCTCAGGCTGGTGAGTGCTGGTCGGCACTGATCCTCTTGCGGGAGTCTCTCTGCTTTGCCCTCTGCACCCTTATTGCTGCACTCTCCTCCGTGGCTCCATAGCTTCCCTCCAGCCGAACCACTGTCTCCACCACTGAAGGGGCTTCCTAGTGTGTGGAAACTTTTCCTCCTTCACAGCTCCCTTCCAGAGGTGCAGGTTCTGTCCCTATTCTTTTGCCTCTGTTTTTTCTCTTTTTTTTTGCCCTACCCTGGAACATGGGGAGTTTCTTGCCTTTTGGGAGGTCTGAGGTCTTCTGCCAGCTTTCAGTAGGTGTTCTGTAGGAGTTGTTCCACATGTAGATGTATTTCTGATGTATTTGTGGGGAGGAAGGTGATCTCTAAGTCTTACTCTTCCGACATCTTGAAGGTCTCTGTTGTCTTTTAAAAGGGAATAAAGGGGTTGTGCATACAAGGAGAAATTGGGAACCCAACTTCTGCAATAGCTTCCTAGCTTGAGAAAGCCTCTCAGTTGACATTTGGTGCCAGGAAGTGGTAACTGAGATATGCCCTGGATATGTGTAGGATGAAGCAGTAGTCCTCGGGGAGGGGCATAAGCAAATAACCCAAGTATCTTACCTGAGTTGGAACAAATTGGAGCTTATCCCTTGAGGCCTTATGCCCTTTGTGTGCTAGCTGAGTGAGGAGATGTAGCCTGTCCTTGAGGTTTGCTTCCTCAGTGGGGGAGCATAACAAAAGGTCATCAACATATTGGAGTAAAGTAGAGCCATGGCTTAAATTCACATTGGCCAAGTCTTGTCTCGATATTTGTGAAAAATAAGTAGGGCTTTCCATGTAGCCCTGAGGCATAATGGTCCAAGTAAATTGACATCCCTCACACCTGAAGGCACACAGGTATTGGCTATCTGGATGGACAGGAATGGTGCAGAAAGTACTATATAAATCTATGATTGTAAAAAATTGTGTGTTTAAAGGGATTAAATTGAGAATGGTATGAGGGTTGGTGACTACAGGGTTACGTGGTATGACTATATTGTTTATGGCTCGGAGATCTTGAATAATATGACAACCTCGACCATGAGGCGTGAATATCAGAAGGATTGTTGTGTTACAAGGACTGGTGCATGGGATTATGAGACCCTTCTGGAGGTGTACCTTGGCAGTGGGATGAATTCTTTCCAGGGCCTCAGGCCTGAGAGGGCATTGTCTGAGGTGAGGTGAAGATTTATTAGGGTCTATCTGTATCTTAATTGGTGGTGCTGAATGAATGTATTCTATGTCATTTGAAGAGGTGGACCTTAAGGTAGGAGGAACAGAATCTAGCAAATCCTTATGACTGAGAATTGACAAGGTATGAGCAAGGAGGGGAATTTCAATATTAGTACTAGATTCAGAAGTAAATCTCAAGGGGTCAAGAATTTGTAAATGTATTTCCCCTTTTGGGTAAAAGGAAATATTAGCTTGTAATTTTTCCAGTAGGTCTTGGCCCAAACGGTGTACAGGAGCAGAAGGAACAAGAAGGAACTGGGGTGAATTCCCTGAAAATAGCCTATCTCAAAAGACAATGGGATACTTACCTGGCAGGGGAGATACCATGATCATGAAGGTGGTTTTCCCAGGGTGAGCCTCACTCACTGCACTGCGAGTGTGCTGACCCCTGTGATTTCCCCAAATGGGGGAAACTCGACTGTGTAATTTGTGGTGGTGGGGTACTGCGTGCGCGCTCTCCCCTGAAAAAAAAAAAAGACAATGGGGACAATTTGCTTACCTTCATAACTGTGTTGGAAACTCCCACCATTTGTACCTTTTCTGTACTTCGAGGAACGGGGAGCCTTGAGGTTGGTGAGGTTCAAGACAAAGTTGCTCCTGTGTTCAGAAGAGCAGTAATAGCTTCAGCTCCTATAAAATGGTCCAGTTCTCCCAACGGTGTTAGTGGGAATACTGGGAAGACCCCAACACTTTCTTCCAGAGCATCCCTATTTGTGAGTGTCTAAAAAAGGGAGGTGCTTCTCAAATTTCTCAGAGAGTTCATGAAAGGGGCCAGGGTGAGGGGCTTTGGGATGCTGATAGGGCCCTCTTTTTAACTTTGGGTGCTTCTTCCAGTGGTCGGGCTGGGGCCTTGATCTTGGTAGGGTCCATTAGAGGAATTTTGGTCTTTCTGTTGAGGTGGCCGCTGAGCAGCAGTGGCCAGTTGCTGCAGCTGCAAATTCATGATTTTAATGGTCTTGAGTTTTTCTGTGTGTTTGATTGTTTTAGATAGCTAATTAGCCAAATTGACCAGATCAGGAGTGGCCATTATTTCCCAATTTAATTGTACCTGTTTCACCAGCAGTCTGAGTTCCTCATCTAATCCCCCAACAAAGATTGAATTAAAGAGGGTTTGAGTATTGTTTGCCCCAGCAGGTATTCTGGAGTTTTCCCAGAATACTGTCTATAGGCATGAGTAATAATCATGAACAGTTTCATCAGGTCGTTGTGTAGTAGACTGAATTTTTCCCCAGGAAGTGGTACAGGGAAAAGCCTGAGAAGTTGCTTCATGAAGGGCTAGAGCTACCTGAGAAGCTGGTGCCACTGCATCAGTGTCGTTTCTATGGATATCTTTCTATGAAGCCAGTTGGCAGTAGTTTGCCAATGTCTGGCTTGGCTTTCTCCAATTAGGATGTGGGTTAGTTGATACAAGACAGAGAAGTTTGGATCATAGGTTCGTATCACAAAGTTAAATTCTTCCACAAACCAGGGGGGTGGTCCTCAGTGACCTTGGGAAATTCCTGAGCTATGGCCCATAATTCTGCAGGGGACCAAACCCTATAGTCTACCAGATAACAGGTGCCAACAGGGTTCTTTTATGTCGTCTCTGGTATACCATTGCCATTTACCTAGGTAAGCACAGGAGGCAGCCCCATACTTTTTGTATATGTACCCAGCAGGAGTCCCAGATGGGTGAGAATCTTCCCCCATAGCAGTCTGAGACTGTGACCGTCCCATTATTATGCACTCACCAAAAGGAAGTAAGTCCTTAAGCGATCAGTTGATTAAACAAAAGACACCCAGAATAAAGGCCTGAACCTCAACCAAAGAGGGAGGTTCTGGACCAAAAGGACTTACTGCCCAGGCCTGGGGCCACCAGGGAGGCAGTAAAGCACAAGGGGCTCACACAGGTACCTTACTCAAATCCATGGCAGCTTCGGAGCTGGGCATATCACTTCAGATCCCATTTCTGACACTAATAATGTCAGCTGAAAGGACCACGGTCTGTAAAAAGGCAAAAAGCAGTTTATTTGGGGTCTTAGAACTGTAATTCAGGAATCATAGATTCTGGAGGATACCAGAATAGTGTCTCACTAGAGGAGAATGGCGGGGGTTTTTATAGGAAAAGAGGGAAGTTAATGCAGGTTTACACAAGTTGTTTACCAAGAATTTGGATTGGAGGTCAAAATTATTCTATATAATATGTTTGGGTTATGGAATGCATCTCATTTGTTACTAAAGAAAGGTATGTTTTCTTAGGCCAAATAAAGTCCAGTTCTCAGCATTATTCTTTCCTTTTAGCGACTCAGCAACTATATAGCAGTTTCAATTTGGAGTGTTAAGCAAAAGTCCAGCATGGGCAGCAAACATGGAGGTGCTCAGGTCATGTCTCAGTCATTCCTGACAGTTATTTTCATACTAGAAAAGTCTTCTCCCTACTTGTTAACTTAAGATTATGATGCTGCTTGATGGGCAAAGCAGGAACTCCAAGCAAGATCCCTGGTAGGATCCAGCCTTGCTTTTTTCTGGACCCCTTCCTTTCCAGGTCATATCATTTGCACCAGGTTCCCTGGCATGGTAGAGGAAGGTGGCCTCACAAAGCAAAGGGGCTTCTGCTATTCATACAACCTCTTCTCCCAACCCACCTAACCCTGGGCCACCGTACTTGCCCAGTTCAAAATGAGCTTATCTGAATTCTTCCTTTTTTGACCTTTTCACCTGGGGGAGAAAGGGAGGCAGAACTGCCCTTGTACTTGAGTGTTAAAATATTTAAAAAATTAAAATATTAAAACCCCCCTATTGGGGGATTCAAGCTATAAAACTGAGCTAGCTGTATGGTAAGGGAGAAGATACCATTATCCCATCCACATCAAAATAATAGAAGCAGCTAATACATTGAGTATTTAACTATGTGGCAGGCACTGTGCTAAACAACCCATAAGGGAGGTAGTATTAATACTCCCATGTCACAGATGAGGAAACTGGGACCATTAGAGGTGAAGTGACTTGTCTAATAAAGATAGGAGTGATAAGTTTTAGACTGGTGTGGAGATGGGGTTAGTGCTCAAGAAAACTTTAACTGGCATCATGTTCAGACTCCATTTGTACTTCATGGATGGGATTGTAAGTCTTGAAAATAAATAAAAATTCCAAATGAAGACTTAGTTCTTTAAATAAAATTGGCATTTCTTTTGGTGCCTGGCAGGGCTGTGAGTGCCCATAGGTGGTATCTTGCCAGAAGTCTACTATTTTTACTTTATTTTAAGTTCTGGGAAGAATTAGGGTTGAACTAATGACAAGGACTTAGAATTGCCTCTCTCTTATTTATTCACCATTTCCACAAAAGGGAAATACATCTGTCTTGTTCATTTCAGGACAAAGAGATAACCATGAGCTTGTCAGTCATTAGTTTTGCATGTCAAGTGCAAAAGTGACTTTTATTTTTGGCTCTTGCTTGAGTCTTTTTCTCTTCTTGGGAAGACTTTAAAAAAAACTGTATTAAAGTATAACATACATAAAGTTCATAGATTATAAGTTTGTACTCCATGAATATTCACAAACTGCACATACCCATGTAACCAGCACCCTGGTCCAAGAAACAGAACATTACTAGGAATCCCCTCATTCCTCTTCTAGTCAATACCCCTCCCAAGGGTAACCACTATCCTGACTTCCAACAGAATAGTTTTGCCATTTTTTGTACTTAACATAAATGGATTCATGCAGTATATGCTGTTTTGTATCTGGATTTTTTTTTGCTTGATACTATGTTTTAAAGATTCATCCATATTATTCCTTGCAATTGTAGATCATTCTCATTGCTATATAATGTTCCTTGTTAGCATGCCACATGTGATGTATCCATTTTTCTGTTGATGGGAAATTTCCAGTTCTGGCTGTTACAAGTAGAGCATTCTTTTGACAGCTATACACATGCATTTTTGTTGGGGTATACATAGGAGTGAAATTTCTGGATAGTAGGATATGCATTCATTCAGCTATCTTAGATATAGGAACTATCCTCTAGGATCTCTTAAGTAAGGTGATGAGATGTTAAGCATAAGATTCAAGAATGAAAGTGAGAACTTTCAAGAGAGGGACAAATGAAATACTATTGGAGTTTAAAGGCAAATAGGATCCAGTTCTAGATGAGTGTGAAGAGTATGAAATGAAGAAAGCTTTATAGAAGGAGTGGTGTGTAAGCTGAGTCTGAATAATAGGATTTTACTCTTCAGAGATTGGGAAGGTGAGAGGGACTCCCTACCAAGGGAACTGCAAGAGCATAAGCTCAGAGGCTTAAGCTCAGAGGCAGGATTGAGAGGAATGAAGCAAGGAATTAAGTTGGAGAAATAGGTTTTGTAGATTGTAGAACGCCTTGAATGTTACACTGAGGAACTTGAACTTGGTTCTACAGGTAGCAACAACCTGCTAAAGCTTTGTAAGTCTAGAACATAGAATGCAAAAGTTAGAAAGGACCTTTTAAAAGATTATCTAAATGAGGAATGGGAATGCAGTTTCTTTTTTGCATGATAGGAATGTTCTAAAATTATATTGTGGTGATGGTTTTACAACTCTGTAAATTCACTAAAAAATCAATGAATTGTACATGCAAAACAAGTGAATTTTATGGTATGTAAATTCATTAAAGTTATGAATGAATGAACGAATGAATGAATAAGATCATCTCATGATAGTCCAAGCCTCTTATTTCACAAATGCGAAAGCTGTGGCCCAGATTGCTGAAGTTTCTTGTCCAAGGTCAAACATCTAGCAAGTGTCAGAGCCAGCATTCTCTTTTTGTTGTTTAGTATGCATGACTGGTTCAGACTATGATAAATTGTATGGAATTATCATTGAAACAAGAGCCAAAATAATTGGGAATGCTGGATGGGTATGCAATGCTATTCTGGATAATAGTAGTAAGTAATAACACTTTATAGTACTTTACTGTTTACAAAGTGCTTTTCAAGCCACCCTACCTGCTCTCAACGTAAAAATTTATATCACGCTTTCCTAAAAGCAGATAATTTTTGGCTTGACTTCCAGGAAACTGAGAACTAAATTTAGTGTTCAATCATATTAACTACATTAGCCCTTGTATTTAGCATTATTGCTTCCTCCTCCTTTTTCATGGCTTTGATTTTCTGTTCTGATAGCGTAATTGTAGATTTATGTTTTATTATAAACCACCTCAGATTCATTTAGGAAAGAGGCAAGGTCAAAATCAATCAAGATGAAACTGGGTAAAGTGTTTTTCATTATCAAGGAAACGTGACTTCTAGAGACAAGGGTTGTACTCCTCTTTCAGTTCTCAAAAGCCTAAATCCACTTGGCTTCGCTTTGATCCTTTCAGTCAAGGAAGTAGTATAATGTAGTGGGGAAAAAACGTGGACAGAGCCAGGTTTGAATTCCAGATGTATTATTTCTTAACTCCGAGTTCTTGGGCAAATCACTCAAAAGATCTGGGTCTCAGTTTCCTCCTTTGTAAAATGGAGGTAATATCTACATCTTGGGACTATGATGAAGATTAAGATATGGTATGATAAGGGACTGACACAAATTAAGTGTTCCATGACTATGTATTCCCTTCTTTTTCCATCAGAGCCAAACAACAATGGTAGAGGCTTTAGTATATATATTAGTCCTCGAAGGTCTCAAAGATCAGCCCGTCTCAAAGAGGAGTATTTTCCTGAGCATCCTGAGTACCAAGGCTCTTGGTACTACAGTTCAAAGAGAAAGCCTACCAAGGAAGCCCTGGTAGCAGTGGTCTGATATTGTGGCCACTATTTTATAGGGATTGGAATTGTTTTCCTCACCACCAGAACTTCCTCCTTTGACATCACTTTGTACTTGGGAAACCCCAATGAAGCTGTTACTCCCAGAAACCATTGGGATTTATTTTAGGGTTGTGTCTTTTAAAAATCATTTTGTGGTTTTGTGATGCAATATTTAAGTGCTTTAGAAAGAGTTTTCGATAATCTCCAAAGACATTTTCCTTGGTTGAGAAATGCATACTGGACAGGGAGTCAGGAGGCCTGGGCTGATACTGACATGCTGCATGACCTTAGGTTTTATTTTCCTTGTGGATAAAATAATAATATCTAACCTTTATTGAGCAATTACTAAGTGCCAGGCACTATTGTAAGTGGTTTACATAAATATTGCATATTTATATACTCATTTAAGACTCACAACAATAACTATCATTATCCTCATTTCAAAGATAAAGAAATCAAGACCCAGAAAGCTTAAGCAACTTGCTGAGAGTCAGAAAATGAAGCAGTCTGTGACTCAAAAGCCTGTGCTCTTAACCCCTGCACTGTACTGCTTCAATAAAATGAGCAGATTGGATTATACCAGCACTTCCTAAACTGTGTTCCTGATGACCACTAGTCCCACAAGATAAGTTGTTTAAAAAAGAAAAAAGGATTCTAAGGTAAAATATGTTGACACCACAAACACTGTGGAGATTGATAGTGAATTTTCACCTGTTAAAGTCTCTGAGAAACCCTGTAAGAAACCTGCTTATAATGCAGTGTTTCCCTAACCTGACCACAGAACTCTGTGTGTATGTGTGCGCGTGCGTGTGTGTGCGTGTGCATGAACACACACCTATTAACATTCTGTGGAACTAGGGTTTATAGAATGTGCTTTGAGAAATGCTGTTGTTAATCTGGAAGATTCATTCTCTTAAGTGCTTCCAGCACTTAATAATGATAGGTATGTGGACTGTAAAATGCAGCATTCTTTTCTGAGTCTCAAATTTTCTTTAATTGGAGGGGTGCTGCAAATTACGGTGTGATGAGGCATAAATTCAAGGCTGGTCTGGGTTGCATTTTTAACACTTGCTTCAAATGACCTTGTACATCTTAACACAAAAGACTTCATTTGCCCTCTACCTTTTCCTTTCCTCCTTCCTGCCCTGTTACATATTTTCTCACTTATTACTTAAAAGAAGAGACTTAAATCAGAGATGCTTGTTATGAAAATAGGAGAAAGCTTTTTTAATATGTGCAGGGTGCAGCAATTGTTTTCATGATGAATACTCTTTGTTGTCAGAGGTGATGCCACATGGAGCAGTGCTTATGTGGAACACGGGCTGTTAGATATCACCACGCTGTTAGTCCTCCTGGAGCCAGATGCCCTGTCTTTTATTTAATTATTTTTGCAGTGTTTCTAATTTGTTACCAGTAATTGTGACAAATAAGGATAGTAAATGAATTCAGAGACCTCTGAAGTGCACCTGATTTCCTCCCTTCCTCCCTTCCTGGAAGGGTAATGAAAAAAAAACCAAACAAACATGGTTTATGGTCTACATCTTCTCTAAGAGCAAAGATCTTGTAAATGTCAGCATGTTCTGTTTACAGTCCAGGTGTGTAAAACTAACAAAGCAGTTGGGTGGCCTTACTGGGACTTAGAGTCTCTATAGTACTTAGTGGTGGTCATCTTCTTCTCACCTCTTTTCTTTCTCTCTCCATCTCTCTCTCTTTACTCTCCCTCTCCTCCCTTCTCTCTTTCTCTCTCCTTTTTCCTTTTTCTCCCCCTCTATCCTTTCTCTCCCCTCACCCTACCCTCAGGTCTTTTAAGTCTCTTCCCCGCATCTCTCTTTTTCTTTCTCTCTTCCCCCTATACACATACTATGGGACCCAGATTTCTGTGGGAAAAAAGCACACCAGGCAGAGACATCCTCTTACACACTGTCTTAGAACCAGAGGGATCTCTGGTGCCTATGAATAGAGAAAGGGGTGGGTCTGAGTAATCGCAGGTTTCCTAAAAGGTCCTACCTGCTAATACACACAGGTTCCCTGCAGTGTGGAGCCCTCCAGGAAGTCCATATTAACAGTTTCAATATTAACAATTTCCCTCTCTCTGAGGCACTTGGTAACCTTCATACACGGACATTGTAGCCTTTTGGTAGATAGTGCCCTGGGCCTTAGCAGCAACTCCTTTTGAGTGGTCGATTTTCCCCTTTGTTGTGCATTTCCTTCCATTCAAGGCTGCCTGTCCTGGGACAGGCAGGAGAGTGCTAAAGATGCTTTATAGTTTCAATTTCTACTCCTCACCCCTTGCCATTATTTTCCTGAAGTGTGACTTCTTTTCCTGAGTATGAGAGAGTGAGCCCTTATTCCAACTGGCACTGATGTCTTCTATTAACATAATCACAATATAGTTCCTTCTAGCAACAGTAAGACTACTTCCTTTTAACTTTCAATTAGCTGAAGCAATCACATGCTTTTACCAAACTATTCTCATCAATTTTACATTGCCTCCTGCATTCAGATTAGCAAATGCCTACCTACAGCTTCCTCATCAGGAAAGGAAATGGTATGCACTCATGTTTCTTTTGCAGCATTACTTTGCAGCATTTCCTATAAGCATTTTTACCCTGTACCTCATTCCTAACCTTCTTCTACTTGTTCTCTGCCTGAAGGGTGCTGTGGATTCTTTTTTATTTTTTTTCTCTTCTTAGTCCATTTGGGCTGTTATAATAACATACCACAGATTGGTGGCTTATAAACAACAGAAATTTATTTCTCACAGTTCTAGAGGCTAGAAGTCTAACATTAGGGTGCTAGCATGTTTGGGTTCTGGTAAAGTCCCTCTTCTGAGTTGCAAACTGCCGATGACTTCTCACCGTGTTCTTACATGGCAAAAGCAGGCAAGGAATCTCTCTGGAGCCTCCTTTATAAGGGTACTAATCTCACTAATCCTATTTATGAGAGCTCCGCCCTCATGACCTAATCACCTCCCAAAGGCCCCACCTCTGAATACCATCATATTTGGGCATTAGGATTTCAACATATGAATTTGTAGGGTGGACACAAGCATTCAGACCAAAGCACCTTCCTTCTCCATTTGGGTTTTTGGCCTTAAAATATCTCCTAGGTTCTAATAGTTCTTTTTTATTTATCTTATACTGGGCCTTCTGAGTTTGGCTTTTTGCTTAACTCTACTCCTTCTCTGGCCTTGTCCTTCCACCCTCCTTCCCTTCTCTAATTGGACACTTCTTGCTATCTTTCCCTTCCTTCTTTTTCTCCAGTCACCCTTTAGCCACCTTCTGTATCTGTACCTCTAGCATGGGTGACTCTGTGCTGCAAATAAATGCCTTCCTGATTTCGGATGCATGCATCAGTAAGCGGCAGCTTGCAGCAAGCATCAGCGAGCAGTAGCTGGAAGCAAGATCTTAGTTCCTGGGCTGGGAGTCCTAACTGCTAGCCCACAGAGGCCAGCGGCTAGGGCCTGGGTCCCTAGTTCTTGCCTGCCTTGTCAAGAATGAATTCAGGCGAGGAGGCAGAAGGTAAAGAGAAAAGTAAAAAGTTTATTGGAAAAACAAAGTACATGCGGAAAGACGCATGGGCGAACTCAGAGAGAGAGTCGCACCTTTGGGAAGTTTAAATCCTTCATAAGGGGGCAGTTTTCTGGGTCTTTTTTTCCCTTCTGGCAAATCATCTTGCTTTGTCCCTCCTGGCTAATCAGTCTCAGGACCCTCCTCGTAGGTGCGCACGCACACCTCTCAGTCAAGATGATCCTGCTGTGAAGGCGTCTGGGAGAAGCAAGTCTTATTATGGCCTGGAGTTGTCCCCTGACTTTTGACCCCCAAGGAGCCTTTCTGCGCATGCGTAGTGTCTCTCTTGCCCCAAGGGGTGGGTCGGGGGGTGGGGAGTGGAGATCCCTTGATCCTTTATTCAGACAAGATTTTGGCCTTCTTTGTTCTTGCCATGACTGTTATCTTAAGACATCCCCAAGAGACAAAGCTTGGCTATTTACCCTGTCTCTGTCATTACTTCCATTTCGGAGAGCAAACAGGAGGCTGATTTTAAATGCCTAACCTGAAGCCCACCTGTCATCTCCTGTCTCAGGAAATGCAAACAGGAGGCTAGTTGTAAGTGTCCAGCCTGAAGCCCGCTTTTTCCTGCCCCATGAAATGTAAACAGAAGGCCAGTTGTAAATGTCTAACCTGGAGCCCATCTATCTCCTGCCTCATTCATAGCCTGTACAGGAAAACAAGATCAGTTTTTCTTGGGATTGGTAAAGACTTCTTTTTTAATGGTGGGAAAAAACCCCCATAACATTAAATTTAACAACTTAACCATTTTTAAGTGTATAATTCCATAGTATTAAGTATATTCACATTATTCTTCAACAAATCTCTAGAACTTTTTCATCCTGCAACACTGAAACTCTGTATTTACTAAACACTGATTTCCCCTCCCACCTCCCCCCAGCCCTTGACAACTACCTTCCTACTTTCTGTTTCTATAATTTTGACTAATTTAGATATTTCATATAAGGGAAATGATACGGTATTTGTCCTTTTATGACTGGCTTATTTCATATAGCATAATGTCATCCACGTTTTAGTATGTGGCAGGATTTGTTAAGGCTGCATAATATTCCATTGTGTGTACATTTTCTTTATCCATTCATCTGTGTGTGGACATTTGGGTTGCTTCCACCTCTTGGCTATTGTGAATAATGTGGCATTGAATATGGGTGTACAAATATCTCTTCAGTATCCTGCTTTGAATTATTTTGGATATAAGTCCAGAAATAGGATTGCTGGATCATATGATAATTCTCTTTTTAGTTTGTTGAGACACTTGTATCCTGGTTTTCATAATGGCTTCACCATTTTACATTCCCACCAACAGTGTACAAGGGTTCCAACTTCTCCATATCCTCACCAACACTTGTTATTTTCTGTTCTTTTTATAATGGCTATCCTAATGGGTGTGAGGTGATATCTCTTGGTTCTGATTTGAATTTCTCTTATGATTAGTGATATTGATCTTTTCATAGGCTTGTTGGTCATTTGTAGATCTCTTTTGGAGAACTGTCTATTCAAGTCCTTTGCCAATTTTAAAATCAGGTTATTATTATATTTGTGTGTGTATGGTTGAGTTGTAAAAGTTCTTTTTTATATTCTGGATGTTAAACCCTTTTCAGATGTATGATTCGGAAATATTCTCTCCCATTCTGTGGTTGCCTTTTCACCCAGTTGATTGTTTCCTTTGTTGCACAGAAGTTTTAAATTTTGATGTAGTCTCTTATCTTTCTTTGCCTGTGCTTTTTGGTATCATATCCAAGAAATAATTGCCAAATCCAATATCCTGAAGCTGTTCCCCTATGTTTTATTCTAGGAGTTTTATAGTTTTTGGTCATACGTTTAGCTCTTTAACCCATTTTGAGTTAATTTTTTTATATGATATAAGGTAAGGGTCTAACATCATGCCAGTTTACCTGACACCATTTGTGGAAGAGACTGTCCTTTCCCCATTGTGTAGTCTTGGTACTCTTATCAAAAATCAGTTGGTCAAATATGCATGGGTTTATTTCTGGGCTCTATTCTGTTACATTGGTCTGTATATCTGTTTTTATGCCAGTGGCACACATTTTGATTACTGTTGCTTTGTAGTATGTTTTGAAATCAGGAAGTGTGAGACCTCTAACTTTATTCTTTTTTTTCAATATTGATTTGGCTATTTGGGATCCTTAGAGATTCCATATGAATTTTAGATTTTACGATCATTCTTTTATTTCTGCAAAAAATTACATCAGGATTTTGATTGGAACTGCATTGAATCTGTAGATCACTTTGGGTAGTGTGGACATTTTAACAATATTAAGTCTTCCAATCCACAAGCATGGAATATCAATTCCACTTATTTGTATCTTCTTTGACTTCTTTTAACAATGTTTTCTAGTTTTCAGTGTACAAGTCTTTCACCTCCTTGGTAAGTTTATTCCTGAGTATTTTATCCTTCTAGATGCTATAGTGAATGGGATTGTTGTCTTAATTTCCTTTTTGGATTGGTCATTGTTAGTTTATAGAAATGCAACTGATTTTTGTATGTTGATTTTGTATCCTGAAACATTACTGAAATTGTTTATTGTAACAGTTTTTTGGTGGAATCCTTAGCGTTTTCTACATATAAGATCATGTCATCTGTGAACAAAGATAATTTTACTTCTTCTTTTCCAATTTGGATGTCTTTTATTTCTTTTTCTTGTCTGATTGCTCTGGTTAGGACTTTCAGTACTGGAGAACAGTTTTAAGAATGACTTTACAGGATTGAGTCCTAGGGGCAGGTGTTCAAGAGAGATTTTTTTCTCAAGCATAACTACTTTGGGTTGTAGTAAAGATTAAAATGAAACATAGCATGTAAAGCACAATACTTGGTGCATAGTAACTTCTATATGTTGTTATTACAGTTGTTCCTGTGTTTGAGAGGTGAAACTTGGAACCTAACCCTGGAAAATAAAAGGATGAAGTTGTAACTCCCTAAAGATGTGGTTCTCAACCTGGCTACCTACTGGAATCACCTGGGGAAACTTTTTCAAACTTCCAAGACCAAACCAATTACATCAAAACCCTTAGGAGTGGGAATCAGGCATCAGTATTTTTAAAGTTGCCCAATTGATTCCAATATTTAGCTAAGCATTTATATATATATATATATATATATATATATATATATATATATAGGTGTGTGTGTGTGTGTATGTGTATATATATACATATATATATACATTTATATTTATTAATCTATATTTACATTTATATATTTAATGATTTTGGCTTCCATTAATTTTGCATGTCTAAGTTTTTCTCGACTGTACATTTTATTTAGATATGTTGTTTGGAATAATTCACTGGTTCTCAATGATGGCTACACATTAGAATCACCTGTGGGGTTTTAAAAAATTCCACTTCCCCACCCCAATTAAATCAGTTTGGGGGGTGAGGCCTGCATAGTCCTTGTTTTGTTTTGTTTTTATTTTGCATTGTTTTAAAGCTCCTCTGGTATATAGCCCATGTTGAAGACCATTAATTTACCTGAAAGGAAGCTTGTGCTTGTGAGGCTAAGACACTGCAGAGTTTTAATTGCTATAGATATAACCTAATTCTTAAGTTAGAATCTAAATATGTGAGCTTTTCTGGGTCAAACTATCCTGTAGTAATCACCTCTTACGGTTTATTAAGTGCTATTATATACATTTGATGTTTATAATAAATTCACATGGCAGGCATAATTTTCCCCATTTTACAGATGAGGAAAGTGGTACAGAGAGTTGCAGTAAGTTCCCTAAGGTTACCCCATTGGCAGAGCTGGATTTGTACCCAGGTTTCCTATTGCACAGTGTTGTGCTATAATATGCCATGCACACAACCTTGAAAAAAATATTTTCCCTCCAGTATGAGTACGTACTCTCTTTCAGTCTTTTAACCAGAATAAATAATCACCCAATTTGAGTAGAATCTTTTTTGATCCAACCCTCTTTTTCTATATCCATTCAGTTTCAACTCAGGTTTGCCATTAACTTTCTATGTCTTTCAAGGAGGAAGGATTGCTAACTATGTCTGCTTGTAGATCAAGTGAGATAATTACTGAGAATTCAGGCCACTCCTTTCATTCTTTTTTTTAAAAAAGAAAACTTCAGTGTTTTGGAGCAATTTAGATTTACAGAAAAATTGGGACGTTTTCCCATATACACCCTCATCCACCCTCCCCCTGCCCCATTCAGTTTCTCCTGTTATTGACATCTTGCATTAGTGTGATACATTTCTTACAATTGATGACCCAATATTGAACATTATTATGATTAAGTTCATCATTTACATTAGGGTTCACTCTTGGTTTTGTACATTCTATGGGTTCGGACAAATGTATCCATCAGTACGGTATCATATAGAATATTTTTATAGCCCTAAAATGCCTGCATGCTTTGCCTATTCATATCTCCTCCCACCCCCCAACTCCTGGAATCATAGATCGTTTTTATGCCTCCAGAGTTTTGCCTTTTCCAGAATGCCATGTGGTTGGAATCATACAGTATGTAGCCTTTTCATATTGGCTTATTTCATTTAGCAATATACATTGAAGATTCCTCCATGCCTTTTCATGGCTTGATAGCTCATTTTATTTAATCACTGAATAGCATTCTAATGACTGAATGTTACACAGTTTCGTTATCCATTCACTTATTAAAGCATATCTTGGTTGCTTCCAAGTTTTGGCAATTATGAATAAAGCTGCAATAAATGTGTGCAGGTTTTATGTGGGCATAAATTTTCAACTGATTGCGGCACATACCAAGGAGCACAGTTGCTGTATTTTATGGTAAGATTATGTTTAGTTTTATATGAAACCACCAAAATGTTTTCCAAAGTGACTGTACTGTTTTGCATTCCTATAAGCAATGAATGAGAGTTCCTGTTGCTCTACATCCTCACCAGCATCTGTTGTCAGTGTTTAGGATTTTGGCTATTCTAATAGGTGTATAGTGGTATCTCATTGTTGTTTTAATTTCCATTTCCTTCGTGACATATGATGTGGAGCATCTTTTCACATGCTTATGTGCCATCTGCATATCTTCTTTTTTAAAAAATTTATTTATTTTTTAAATTTATTTTTGGCTGTGTTGGGTCCTCATTGCTGTGCACAGGCTTTCGCTACTTGTGGCGAGAGGGGGCTACTCTTTGTTGTGGTGCGCCGGCTTCTCATTGCGGTGGCTTCTCTCATTGTGGAGCACAGGCTCTAGGCACGCGGGCTTCAGTAGTTGCAGCATGTGGGCTCTAGAGCTCAGGCACAGGAGTTTTGGTGCACGGGCTTAGTTGCTCCACAGCATGTGGGATCTTCCCGCACAAGGGCTCGAACCCATGTACCCTGCATTGAGAGGTGGATTCTTAACCACTGTGCCACCAGGGAAGTCCTGCATATCTTCTTTAGTGAGATGTCTATTCAGAACTTTGCCGATTTGTTTATTGGGTTCTCTGTTGTCTTATTGTTGAGTTTTAATAGTTCTTTATATATATGCGTACCAGTCATTTTTCAGATATGTGTTTTTTTTTAACATCTTTATTGGAGTATAATTGCATTACAATGTTGTGTTAGTTTCGGCTGTATAACAAATTCAATCAGCTATATGTATACAGGTATCCCCATATCCCCGCCCTCTTGCATCTCCCTGCCACCCTCCCTATCACACCCCTCTAGGTGGTCACAAAGCACTGAGCTGGTCTGCCTGTGCTATGTGGCTGCTTCCCACTAGCTACCTATTTACATTTGGTAGTGTATATATGTCAGTGCTACTCTATCACTTGATTCCAGCTTACACTTCCCCCTCCCGTGTCCTCAAGTCCATTCTCTACATCTACGTCTTTATTCCTGTCCTGCCCCTAGGTTCATCAGAACTATTTTTTTTTTGATTCCATATATATGTGTTAGCATATGGTATTTGTTTTTCTCTTTCTGACTTACTTCACTCTGTATGACAGACTCTACGTCCATCCACCTCACTACAAATAACTCAATTTGATTTCTTTTTATGGCTGAGTAATATTCCACTGTATATATGTGCCACGTATTCTTTATCCATTCATCTGTCAATCGACACTTAGGTTGCTTCCATGTACTGGCTGTTGTAAATAGTACTGCAGTGAACACTGTGGTACATGACTCTTTGAATTATGGATTTCTCGGGGTATATGCCCAGTAGTGGGATTGCTGGGTCATATGGTAGTTATATTTTTACTTTTAAGGAACCTCCATACTGTTCTCCATAGTGGCTGTATGAATTTACATTCCCATCAACAGTGCAAGAAGGTTCCCTTTTCTCCACACCCTCTCCAGCATTTATTGTTTGTAGATTTTTTGATGATGGCCATTCTGACAGGTGTGAGGTGATACCTAATTGTAGTTTTGATATGCATTTCTCTAATGATTAATGATGTTGAGCATCCTTTCATGTGTTAGTTGGCAATCTGTATATCTTCTTTGGAGAAATGTCTATTTAGGTCTTCTGCACATTTTTGGATTAGGTTGTTTTTTTTTCTGATACTGAGCTGCATGAGCTGCTTGTAAATCTTGGAGATTAATCCTTTGTCAGTTGCTTCATCTGCAAATATTTTCTCCCATTCTGAGGGTTGTCTTTTGGTCTTGTTTATGGTTTCCTTTGCTGTGCAAAAGCTTTTAAGTTTCATTAGGTCCTATTTGTTTATTTTTGTTTTTATTTCCATTTCTCTAGGAGCTGGGTCAAAAAGGATCTTGCTGTGATTTATGTCATAGAGTGTTCTGCCTATGTTTTCCTCTAAGGGTTTGATTGTGTCTGACCTTACATTTACGTCTTTAATCCATTCTGAGTTTATTTTTGTGTATGGTGTTAGGGAGTGTTCTAATTTCATACTTTTACATGTAGCTGTCCAGTTTTCCCAGCACCACTTATTGAAGAGACTGTCGTTTTTCCATTGTATATTCTTCCGTACTTTTCAAAGATAAGGTGACCATATGTGGGTGGCTTTATCTCTGGGCTTTCTATCCTGTTCCATTGACCTGTATTTCTGTTTTTCTGCCAGTACTGTACTGTCTTGATTACTGTAGCTTTGTAGTATAGTCTGAAGTCAGGGGGCTTGATTCCTCCAGCTCCATTTTTCGTTCTCAAGATTGCTTTGGCTATTCGGGGTCTTTTGTGTTTCCATACAAATTGTGCAATTTTTTGTTCTAGTTCTTTGAAAAATGCCATTGGTTGTTTGATAGGGATTGCATTTAATCTGTAGATTGCTTTGGGTAATATAGTCATTTTCACAATGTTGATTCTTCCAATCCAAGAACATGGTGTATCTCTCCATCTGTTTGTATCACCTTTAATTTTTCATCAGTGTCTTATAGTTTTCTGCATATAGGTCTTTTGTCTCCTAGGGTAGGTTTATTCCTAGGTATTTTATTCTTTTTGTTGCAGTGGTAAATGGAAATGCTTCCTTAAATTCTCTTTCAGATTTTTCATCATTAGCGTATAGGAATGCAATAGATTTCTGTGCATTAATTTTGTATCCTGCAACTTTACCAAATTCATTGATTAGCTCTAGTAGTTTTCTGGTAGCATCTTTAGGATTCTCTATGTATACTCTCATGTCATCTGCAAACAGTGAAAGCTTTACTTCTTCTTTTCTGATTTGAATTCCTTTTATTTTGTTTTCTTCTCTGATTGCTGTGGTGAAAACTTCCAAAACTATGTTGAATAATAGTGGTGAGAGTGGGCAACCTTGTCTTGTTCCTGATCTTACTGGAAATGGTTTCAGTTTTTCACCATTGAGAATGATGTTGGCTGTGGGTTTGTCATATATGGCCTTTATTATGTTGAGGTAGGTTCCCTCTCTGCCTACTTTCTGGAGAGTTTTTATCATAAATTGGTATTGAATTTTGTCAAAAGCTTTTTCTGCATCTATTGTGATTTTCATATGGTTTTTCTCCTCCAGTTTGTTAATATGGTGTATCTCATTGATTGATTCGTGTATATTGAAGAATCCTTGCATTCCTGGGATAAACCGCACTTGATCATGGTGTATGATTCTTTTAATATGCTGTTGGATTGTGTTTGCTAGTATTTTGTTGAGGATTTCTGCATCGATGTTCATCAGTGTTATTGGCCTGTAGTTTTCTTTCTTTGTGACATCTTTGTCTGGTTTTGGTATCAGGGTGATGGTGGCCTCATAGAATGAGTTTGGGAGTGTTCCTCCTTCTGCTATATTTTGGAAGAGTTTGAGAAGGATAGGTGTTAGTTCTTCTCTAAATGTTTGCTAGAAGTCGCCTGTGAAGCCATCTGGTCCTGGGCCTTTATTTGTTGGAAGAGTTTTAATCACAGTCTCTGTTTCAGTGCTTGTGATTGGTCTGTTTATAGTTTATACTTCTTCCTGGTTCACTCTCAGAAGGTTGTGCTTTTCTAAGAATTTGTCCATTTCTTCCAGGTTGTCCATTTTATTGACATATCGTTGCTTGTAGTAATCTCTCATGATTCTTTGTATTTCTGCAGTGTCAGTTATTACTTCTCCTTTTTCATTTGTAATTCTGTTGGTTTGAGCCTTCTGCCTTTTTTTCTTGATGAGTCTGGCTAATGGTTTATCAATTTTGTTTATCTTTTCAAAGAACCAGCTTTTAGTTTTATTGATCTTTGCTACTGTTTCCT
Organism: Eubalaena glacialis; assembly: GCF_028564815.1. NCBI lineage: Eukaryota > Metazoa > Chordata > Mammalia > Artiodactyla > Balaenidae > Eubalaena > Eubalaena glacialis. Next base: position 58,282,056 of record NC_083736.1, on the reverse strand, counting down.
TCATTTCTTTTATTTCATTTCTTTCATTTCTTTCTGATCTGATCTTTATGATTTCTTTCCTTCTGCTAACTTTGGGGTTTTTTTGTTCTTTTTTCTCTAATTGCTTTAGGTGTAAGGTTAGGTTGTTTTTTTGAGATGTGTCTTGTTTCTTGAGGTAGGACTGTATTGCTATAAATTTCCCTCTTAGAACTGCTTTTGCTGCATCCAGTAGGTTTCGGGTCATCGTGTTTTCATTGTCATATGTTTCTTGGTAATTTTTGATTTCCTCTTTGATTTCTTCAGTGATCTTTGGTTAGTTGGTAGTGTATTGTTTAGCCTCCATGTGTTTGTATTTTTTACAGGTTCTTTCCTGTAATTGATATCTAGTCTGATAGCGTAGTCAGGAGAGATACTTGATATAATTTCGATTTTCTTAAATTTACCAAGGCTTGATTTGTGACCCAATATATGATCTATTCTGGAGAATGTTCCATGAGCACTTGAGAAGAAAGGGTATTCTGTTTTTTGGGGATGGAATGCCCTATAACTATCAATTAAGTCCATCTTGTTTAATGTATTATTTAAAGCTTGTGTTGCCTTATTTATGTTCATTTTGGATGATCTGTCCATTGGTGAAAGTGGGGTGTTAAAGTCCCCTACTCTTATGTGCTGCTGTCGATTTCCCCTTTTATGGCTGTTAGCATTTGTGTTATATTGAGGTGCTCTTATATTGTGTTCATAAATATTTACAATTGTTATATCTTGTTCTTGTATTGATCCCTTGGTCATTATGTAGTGTCCTTTTTTGTCTCTTGGAATAGTCTTTATTTTAAAGTCTATTTTGTCTGATATGAGAATTGCTACTCCAGCTTTCTTTTGATTTCCATTTGCATGGAATATATTTTTCCATACCCTCAGGTCCAGTGTGTATGTGTCCCTAGGTCTGAAATGGGTCTCTTGTAGACAGTATATATATGGGTCTTGTTTTTGTATTCATTCAGCCAGTCTCTGCCTTTTGGTAGGAACATTTAATCCATTTACTTTTAAGGTAGTTATCGATATGTATGTTCCTATTACCATTTTCTTAATTGTTTTGGGTTTGTTATTATAGGTCTTTTCCTTCTCTTGTGTTTCCTGCCTAGAGATGCTCCTTTAGCATTTGTTGTAAAGGTGGTTTGGTGGTGCTGAGTTATCTTAACTTTTGCTTGTCTGTAAAGATTTTAATTTCTTCATTAAATGTGAATGAGATCCTTGCTGGGTAGAGTAATCTTGGTTGTAGGTTTTTCCCTTTTATCACCTTAAATATGTCCTGCCACCCCCTCTGGCTTGCAGTGTTTCTGGTGAAAGATCAGCTGTTAACCTTATGGGGATTTCCTTGTATGTTATTTGTTGTTTTTCCCTTGCTGCTTTTAATATTTTTTCTTTGTATTTAATTTTTGATAGTTTGATTAATATGTGTCTTGGCGTGTTTCTCCTTGGATTTATCCTGTATGGGACTGTCTGCGCTCCCTGGACTTGATTGACTGTTTTCTTTCCCATATTAGGGAAGTTTTCAAGTATAATTTCTTCAAGTATTTTCTCAGTCCCTTTCTTTTTCTCTTCTTCTTCTGGGATCCCTATAATTCCACTGTTGGTGCATTTAATGTTGTCCCATAGGGGTCTGAGACTGTCCTCAGTTCTTTTCATTCTTTTTTCCTTTTTCTGCTCTCAGGTAGTTATTTCCACTATTATCTTCCAGGTCACTTATCTGTTCTTCTGCCTCAGTTATACTGCTATTGATTCCTTCTAGAGAATTTCTAATTTCATTTATTGTGTTGTTCATCATTGTTTCTTTGCTCTTTAGTTCTTATAGGTCCTTGTTAAGCGTTTCTTTTATTTTCTCCATTCTATTTCCAAGATTTTGGATCATCTTTACTATCATTACTCTGAATTGTTTTTCAGGTAGACTGTCTATTTCCTCTTCATTTGTTTGGTCTGTTGGGTTTTCACCTTGCTCCTTCATCTGCTGTGTGTTTGTCTGTCTTCTCATTTTGCTTAACTTACTGTGTTTGGTGTCTCTTTTTCGCAGACTGCAGGTTTGTAGCTCCCGTAGTTTTTGGCGTCTGCCCCCAGTGGCTAAGGCGGTTCAGTGGGTTGTGTAGGCTTCCTGGTGGAGGGGACTGGTGCCTGTTTTCTGGTGCATGAGGCTGGATCTTCTTTTTCTGGTGGGCAGGACTGCATTCGGTGGTTTGTTTTTGGGTGTCTGCTACCTTATTACGATTTTACGCAGCCTCTCTGCTAATGGGTGGGTTTGTGTTCCTATCTTGCTAGTTGTTGGAATCTGGTGTCAAGCACTGAAGCTTGCTGGTTATTGAGTGGAGCTGGGTCTTAGTGTTGAGATGGAGCTATCTGGGAGAGCTTTCGCCGTTTGATATTACGTGGAGCTGGGAAGGCTCTGGCTGATCAATGTCCTGAACTCGGCTCTCCCACCTCAGAGGCACAGGCCTGAAACCCGGCCGGAGCACCAAGATCCTGTCATCCACATGGCTCAAAAGAAAAGGGAGAAAAAAAGAAAGAAAGAAAGAAAAAATAAATAAAATAAAGTTATTAAAATAAAAAATAAACAAATTATTAAAAATTTTAAAAAAAGTAATAAGAAAAGAAAAAGAGAGAAAGAAGAGAGCATCCAAAGCAAAAAACAAATCCACCAATGATAGTATACTCTAAATACTAAACTAAGATAAACATAAAACCAGAAACAAATTAGATGCAGAAAGCAAACCCCAAGTCTACAGTTGCTCCCAAAATCCACCGCCTCAATTTTGGGATGATTAGTTGTCTATTCAGGTATTCCACAGATGCAGGGTACATCAAGTTGATAGTGGTGATTTAATCCACTGCTCCTGGAGCTGCTGGGAGAAATTTCCCTTTCTCCTCTTTTTTCCCACAGCTCCTGGGGTTCAGCTTTGGATTTGGCCCCACCTCTGTGTGTAGGTCACCTGAGGGCGTCTGTTCTTCGTTCAGACTGGACAAGGGTAAAGTAGTAGCTGATTAGGTGGCTCTGGCTCACTCAGGCCAGGGGGAGGAAGGGGTATATAATGCGGGGTGGGCCTTCAGCAGCAGAGGCCGATGTGACATTGCAGCAGCCTGAGGTGCGCCGTTTGTTCTCCCGGGGAAGTTTTCCTTGGATCACAAGACCCTGGCAGGGGCAGGCTGCGCAGGCTCCTGGGAGGGGAGGGGTGTATTGTGACCTGTGCTTGCACACAGGCTTCTTGGTGGCTCAGCAACAACCTTAGCATTTCATGCCTGTCTTGGTGTCTGCGCTGATAGTCACGGCTCACGTCCGTCTCTGGAGCTCGTTTAGGTGGTGCTCTGAATCCCCTCTCCTCGTGCACCCCGAAACAATGGTCTCTTGCCTCGTAGGCAGTTCCAGACATTTTCCTGGACTCCCTCCCTGTTAGCTGTGGTGCACTAGCCCCCTTCAGGCTGTCTTCACACAGCCAAACCCAGTCCTCTCCCTGGGATCTGAACTCCAAAGCCGGAGCCTCAGCTCCCATCTCCCACACGTCCCAGGGGGTGAGCAGACAAGCCTCTCAGGCTGGTGAGTGCTGGTTGGCACCGATCCTCTGTGTGGGAATCTCTCCGCTTTGCCCTCTGCATCCCTACTGCTGCATTCTCCTCTGTGGCTCCAAAGCTTCCCACCCCCTCCACCTTCGTCTCTGCCAGTGAAGGAGCTTCCTAGTGTGTGGAAACTTTTCCTTCTTCACAGCTCCCTCCCTGTGGTGCAGGTTCTGTCCCTATGCTTTTGTCTCTGTTTTTTCTCTTTTTTTTTGCCCTACCCTGGAACATGGGGAGTTTCTTGCCTTTTGGGAAGTCTGAGGTTTTCTGCCAGCATTCAGTAGGTATTCTGTAGGAGTTGTTCCACATGTAGATGTATTTCTGATGTATTTGTGGGGGGCAAGGTGATATCCAAGTCTTACTCCTTCACCATCTTGAAGGTCTACCTTCCTTACTGATCTTAAACATTTCTAGGTTTTGACTTAAAGTGAGAGACATGCTTCTCTTCCTTTTATTTGAGCACTTGAAGCCATTGTAGTGTTGTTAATTGGCCTATTTTCAATACTGTTGTGTGTCAGGGAATAGGGAGTCCCCAAGGAGAGGGAGAGAGAAGGGGAATGGCCGTTTGGTGGAGTAGTGAGAACACAGACAACATTTATTGATTGAGTTCACTGTCTTGTATGGGCACGGTTAATGTCATCCCCAAACAATTATAATAGAAGCATCAAAGATTACTGATTACACATCACCATAACAAATATAATAATAATGAAAGGTTTCAAACATTGTGAGAATTAGCAAAATATGACATAGAGACAAGAAATGAGCAAATCCTTTTGGAAAAATGGCACAGGTAGAATTCTTCGACACAAGTTTGCCACAAACCTTCAATTTGTATAAAACTAAATATCTGCAAAGAGCAATAAAATGAAACACATTTTAAAAAGGTATGCCTGTACCTATTTATTTAGCCTCCTTTTCTTCTATTTCCCTCCCTTATTATATGCAAGCATTCTAATGTGATTAATGTTATATTTATATTTGAATATGTCCTTTTTTAAAAACATCTTTATTGGAGTATAATTGCTATACAATGGTGTGTTAGTTTCTGCTTTATAACAAAGTGAATCAGTTATACATATACATATGTTCCCATATCTCTTCCCTCTTGCATCTCCCTCCCTTCCACCCTCCCTATCCCACCCCTCTAGGTGGTCAAAAAGCACTGAGCTGATCTCCCTGTGCTATGTGGCTGCTTCCCAGTAGCTATCAATTTTACATTTGGTAGTGTATATATGTCCATGCCACTGTCTCACATTGTCCCAGCTTACCCTTCCCCCTCACCGTATCCTCAAGTCCATTCTCTAGTAGGTCTGTGTCATTATTCCCGTCTTGCCCCTAGGTTCTTCAGGACCTTTTTTTTTTTTTTTAAATTCCATATATGTGTGTTAGAATATGGTATTTCTTTTTCTCTTTCTGACTTACTTCTCTCTGTATGACAGGCTCTAGGTCCATCCACCTCACTACAAATAATTCAATTCCGTTTCTTTTTATGGCTGAGTAATATTCCATTGTATATATGTACCACATCTTCTTTATCCATTCATCTGTTGATGGACACTTAGGTTGTTTCCACGTCCTGGCTATTGTAAATAGAGCTGCAATGAACATTTTGGTACATGACTGTTTTTGAATTATGGTTTTCTCAGGGTATATGCCCAGTAGTGGGATTGCTGGGTCTTATGGTAGTTCTATTTTTAGTTTTTTAAGGAACCTCCATACTGTTCTCCATAGTGCCTGTATCAATTTACATTCCTACCAACAGTGCAGGAGGTTTCCCTTTTCTTCACACCCTCTCCAGCATTTATTGTTTGTAGATTTTTTGATGATGGCCATTCTGACCGGTGTGAGATGATATCTCATTGTAGTTTTGATTTGTGTTTCTCTAATGATTAATGATGTTGAGCATTCTTTCATGTGTTTGTTGGCAATCTGTATATCTTCTTTGGAGAAATGTCTATTTAGGTCTTCTGCCCATTTTTGGATTGAGTTGTTTGTTTTTTTGATATTATGCTGCATGAGCTGCTTGTAAATTTTGGAGATTAATCCTTCGTCAGTTGCTTCATTTGCAAATATTTTCTCCCATTCTGAGGGTTGTCTTTTCACCTTGTGTATGGTTTCCTTTGCTGTGCAAAAGCTTTTAAGTTTCATTAGGTCCTGTTTGTTTATATTTATTTTTATTTACATTTCTCTATGAGGTGGGTCAAAAAGGATCTTGCTGTGATTTATGTCATAGAGGGCTCTGCCTATGTTTTCCTCTAAGAGTTTGATAGTGTCTGGCCTTACATTTATGTCTTTAATCCATTTTGAGTTTATTTTTGTGTATGGTGTTAAGGAGTGTTCTAATTTGATTCTTTTACATGTAGCTGTCCTATTTTCCCAGCACCACTTATTGAAGAGGCTGTCTTTTCTCCACTGTATATTCTTGCCTCCTTTATCGAAGATAAGGTGACCATATGTGCGTGGGTTTATCTCTGGACTTTCTATCCTGTTCTATTGATCTATATTTCTGTTTTTGTGCCAGTACCATACTGGCTTGATTGCTGTAGCTTTGTAATATAGTCTGAAGTCAGGGAGCCTGATTCATCCAGCTCCATGTTTCTTTCTCAAGATTGCTTTGGCTATCCGGAGTCTTTTGTTTTTCCATACAAATTGTGAAATTTTTTGTTCTAGTTCTGTGAAAAATGCCAGCGGTAGTTTGATGTAAAACTACAGGCCAATATCACTGCTGAACATAGATGCAAAAATCCTCAATAAAATACTAGCAAACAGAATCCAAGAACACATTAAAAGGATCATACACCATGATCAAGTGGGGTTTATCCCAAGAATGCAAGCATTCTTCAATATACGCAAATCAATCAGTGTGATACACCATATTAAACAAATTGAAGGAGAAAAACCACATGATCATCTCAATAGATGCAGAGAAAGCTTTCGACAAAATTCAACACCCATGTATGATAAAATACCCTCCAGAAAGTAGGCATAGAGGGAACTTTCCTCAACATAATAAAGGCCATATATGAGAAACCCACAGCCAACATCGTCCTCAATGGTGAAAAACTGAAACCATTTCTACTAAGATCAGGAACAAGACAAGGTTGCCCACTCTTACCACTATTATTCAACATAGTTTTGGAAGTTTTAGCCACAGCAATCAGAGAAGAAAAAGAAATAAAGGCAATCCAAATTGGGAAAGGGGTAAAGCTGTCACTGTTTGCAGATGACATGATACTATACATACAGAATCCTAAAGTTGCTACCAGAAAACTACTAGAGCTAATCAATGAATTTGGAAAAGTACCAGGATACAAAATTAATGCACAGAAATTTCTTGTATTCCTATACACTAATGATGAAAAATCTGAAAGTGAAATTAAGAAAACACTCCCATTTACCATTGCAACAAAAAGAATAAAATACCTAGGAATAAACCTACCTAAGGAGACAAAAGACCTGTATGCAGAAAATTATAAGACACTGATGAAAGAAATTAAACATGATACAAATAGATGGAGAGATATACCATGTTCTTGGTTTGGAAGAATCAACATTGTGAAAATGACTATACTACCCAAAGCAATCTACAGATTCAATGAATATGTCCTTTAAAACATGATGGTTGTTTCATATGCATGAATTTTTAATTTATGTAACTAGTGATATCTTCAGTATATCATTCTGTTTCTTACTTTTTCACTAAGCTATGTATTTCTTGGATCTATTCATGTTGCCATGTGTACCTCCAACCCATTGCTTCTAATACCTGCTTAATGCTCCACCACATCTGACCTATCCATTCTCCCAGTGATGGAAATGTTCATTCTTGTATATGTTCTCTTTAGGATCTATATGAAAATTTCTTTGGGCTCATTTTCAGCAATAGCATTTCTGGGTCATAGAGTGTACTTTTTTATGTGTACTTTGCTTATGTAGTACCAGATTTCCCTCCTAAGTAGTCTCAATCTGTCTATATCCCCTCGCCCCCTGCCAGTTTTAGTAGATGAGGGTTCTTTTATCCCCACATCCCTACCAACACTTGGCATTTTCTAGCCTTCCAGTTTTTGCCAGTCTTACAGACTTAAAGCAATATCTTTTGGTTTTAATTTTCATTTATGTGATTACCAACATTTTGAGTGTCTCTTCACAGTTGTATGCTTATTGGATTTCCTATTCTGTAACTTGCCTTTTTCTTATGTTTTTGCCTATTTTTCTATTACAGCCTCTGTCTTTTTCTCACTGAGTTACAGGAGTCCTTTATATTGTCTAGATAATAATCTCTTGTTTGGTTTTTTATTTTATTTTATTTAATTAATTTTTTTATATAGCAGGTCCTTATTAGTCATCAATATTATACACATCAGTGTATACATGTCAATCCAAATAGCACAATTCATCACACCCCCACCCCCCTCTGCCGCTTTCCCCCCTTGGTGTCCATATGTTTGTTCTCTACATCTGTGTCTCAATTTCTGCCCTACAAACCGGTTCATCTGTACCAGTTTCCTAGGTTCCACATACATGCGTTAATATATGATATTTGTTTTTCTCTTTCTGACTTACTTCACTCTGTATGACAGTCTCTAGATCCATCCACGTCTCAACAAATGACCCAATTTCGTTCCTTTTTATGGCTGAGTAATATTCCATTGTATGTATGTACCACATCTTCTTTATCCATTCGTCTGTCGATGGGCGTTTAGGATGCTTCCATGACCTGGCTACTGTAAATAGTGCTGCAATGAACATTGGGGTGCATGTGTATTTTTAAATTATGGTTTTCTCTGGGTATATGCCCAGTAATGGGATTGATGGATCATATGGTAATTCTATTTTTAGTTTTTTAAGGAACCTCCATACTGTTCTCCATAGTGGCTGTATCAATTTACATTCCCACCAACAGTGCAAGAGGGTTCCCTTTTCTCCACACCCCCTCCAACATTTCTTGTTTGTAGATTTTCTGATGATGCCTATTCTAACGGGTGTGAGGTGATACCTCATTGTAGTTTCGATTTGCATTTCTCTAATAATTAGTGATGTTGAGCAGCTTTTCATGTGCTTCTTGGCCACCTGTCTGTCTTCCTTGGAGAAATGTCTATTTAGGTCTTCTGCCCATTTTTGGACTGGGTTGTTTGTTTTCTTAATATTGAGCTGCATGAGCTGTTTATATATTTTGGAGATTAATCCTTTGTCCATTGATTCGTTTGCAAATATTTTCTCCCATTCTGAGGGTTGTCTTTTCGTCTTGTTTATGGTTTCCTTTGCTGTGCAAAAGCTTTGAAGTTTCATTAGGTCCCATTTGTTTATTTTTGTTTTTATTTCCATTACTCTAGGAGGTGGATCAAAAAAGATCCTGCTGTGATTTATGTCACAGAGTGTTCTTCCTATATTTTCCTCTAAGAGTTTTATAGTGTCCGGTCTTACATTTAGGTCTCGAATCCATTTTGAGTTTATTTTTGTGGTGTTAGGGAGTGTTCTAATTTCATTCTTTTACATGTAGCTGTCCAGTTTTCCCAGCACCACTTATTGAAGAGACTGTCTTTTCTCCATTGTATATCTTTGCCTCCTTTGTCATAGATTAGTTGACCATAGCTGCATGGGTTTATGCCTGGGCTTTCTGTCTTGTTCCATTGATCTATGTTTCTGTTTTTGTGCCAGTACCATATTGTCTTGATTATTGTAGCTTTGTAGTATAGTCTGAAGTCAGGGAGTCTGATTCCTCCAGCTCCGTATTTTTCCCTCAAGACTGCTTTGGCTATTCGGAGTCTTTTGTGTCTCCATACAAATTTTAAGATTTTTTGTTCTAGTTCTGTAAAATATGCCATTGGTAATTTGATAGGGATTGCATTGAATCTGTAGATTGCTTTGGGTAGTATAGTCATTTTCACAATATGGATTCTTCCAATCCAAGAACATGATATATCTCTTCATCTGTTGGTATCATCTTTAATTTTTTTCATTAGTGTCTTATAGTTTTCTGCATACTGGTCTTTTGTCTCCCTAGGTAAGTTTATTCCTAGGTATTTTATTCTTTTTGTTGCAATGGTAAATGGGAGTGTTTCCTTAATTTCTCTTTCATATTTTTCATCATTAGTGTATAGGAATGCAAGAGATTTCTGTGCATTAGTTTTGTATCCTGCAACTTTAGCAAATTCATTGATTAGCTCTAGTAGTTTTCTGGTGGCATCTTTAGGATTTTCTATGTATAGTATCATGTCATCTGCAAACAGTGACAGTTTTACTTCTTCTTTTCCAATTTGTATTCCTTGTATTTCTTTTTCTTCTCTGATTGCTGTGGCTAGGACTTCCAAAACCATGTTGAATAATAGTGGTGAGAGTGGACATCCTTGTCTTGTTCCGGATCTTAGAGGAAATGCTTTCAGTTTTTCACCATTGAGAATGATGTTTGCTGTGTGTTTGTCATATATGGCCTTTATTATGTTGAGGTAGGTTCCCTCTATGCCCACTTTCTGGAGCGTTATTATCATAAATGGGTGTTGAATTTTGTCAAAAGCTTTTTCTTCATCTGTTGAGATGATCATATGGTTTTTATTCTTCAATTTGTTAGTATGGTGTATCACATTGATTGATTTACGTATATTGAAGAATCCTTGCATCCCTGGGATAAATCCCACTTCATCATGGTGTATGATCTTTTTAATGTGTTGTTGGATTCTGTTTGCTAGTGTTTTGTTGAGGATTTTTGCATCTATATTCATCAGTGATATTGGTCTGTAATTTTCTTTTTTTGTAGTGTCTTTGTCTGGTTTTGGTATCAGGGTGATGGTGGCCTCGTAGAATGAGTTTGGGAGTGTTCCTTCCTCTGCAATTTTTTGGAAAAGTTTGAGAAGGATGGGTGTTAGCTCTTCTCTAAATGTTTGATAGAATTCACCTGTGAAGCCATCGGGTCCTGGACTTTTTTTTGTTGCAGGATTTTTAATCACAGTTTCAATTTCATTCCTTTTGATTCCTCTGTTCATATTTTCTGTTTCTTCCTTCTTCAGTCTTGGAAGGTTATACCTTTCTAAGAATTTGTCCATTTCTTCCAGGTTGTCCATTTTATTGGCATAGAGTTGCTTGTAGTAGTCTCTTAGGATGCTTTGTATTTCTGCGGTGTCTGTTGTAACTTCTCCTTTTTCATTTCTAATTTTATTGATTTGAGTTCTCTCCCCCTTTTTCTTGATGAGTCTGGCTAATGGTTTATCAATTTTGTTTATCTTCTTAAAGAATCAGCTTTTAGTTTTATTGATCTTTGCTATTGTTTTCTTTGTTTCTATTTCATTTATTTCTGCTCTGATCTTTATGATTTCTTTCCTTCTGCTAACTTTGGGTTTTGTTTGTTCTTCTTTCTCTGGATCCTTTAGGTGTAAGGATAGATTGTTTATTTGAGATTTTTCTTTTTTCTTGAGGTAGGCTTGTATAGCTATAAACCTGCCTCTTAGAACTGCTTTTGCTGCATCCCATAGGTTTTGGATCGTCGTGTTTTCATTGTGATTTGTCTCCAGGTATTTTTTGATTTCCCCTTTGATTTCTTCAGTGATCTCTTGGTTATTTAGTAACCTATTGTTTAGCCTCCATGTGTTTGTGTTTTTTACGTATTTTTCCCTGTAGTTCATTTCTAATCTCATAGCGTTGTGGTCAGAAAAGATGCTTAATATGATTTCAATATTCTGAAATTTACTTTGGCTTGATTTGTGACCCACGACATGATCTATCCTGGAGAATGTTCCATGCGCACTTGAGAAGAAAGTGTAATCTGCTGTTTTTGCATGGAATGTCCTATAAATATCAATTTAATCTATCTGGTCTATTGTGTCATTTAAAGCTTCTGTTCCCTTATTTATTTTCATTTTCGATGATCTGTCCATTGGTGTAAGTGAGGTGTTATAGTCCCCCACTATTTTTGTGTTATTGTCGATTTCCTCTTTCATAGCTTTTAGGAGTTGCTTTATGTATTGAGGTGCCCCTATGTTGGGTGCATATATATTTATAATTGTTATATCTTCTTCTTGGATTGATCCGTTGATCATTATGTAGTGTCCTTCCTTGTCTCTTGTAACATTGTTTATTTTAAAGTCTATTTTATCTGATATGAGTATTCCTACTCCAGCTTTCTTTTGATTTCAATTTACATGGAATATCTTTTTCCACTCCCTCACTTTCAGTCTGTATGTGTCCCTAGATCTGAAGTGGGTCTCTTGTAGACAGCATATATATGGGTCTTGTTTTTGTATCCATTCAGCAAGCCTGTGTCTTTTGTTTGGAGCATTTAATCCATTTACGTTTAAGGTCATTATCTATATATATGTTCCTATGACCATTTTCTTAATTGTTTTGGGTTTGTTTTTGTAGGTTCTTTTCTTCTCTTGTGTTTCCCACTCAGAGAAGTTCCTGTAGTATTTGTTGTAGAGCTGGTTTGGTGGTGCTGAATTCTCTTAGCTTTTGTTTGTCTGTAAAGCTTTTGATTTCTCCATCAAATCTGAATGAGATCCTTTCTGGGTAGAGTAATCTTGGTTGTAGTTTCTTCCCTTTCATCACTTTAAGTATATCATGCCACTCCCTTCTGGCTTGTAGAGTTTCTGCTGAGAAATCACTTGTTAACCTTATGGGAGTTCCCTTATATATTATTTGTTGTTTTTCCCTTGCTGCTTTCAATAATTTTTGTTTGTCTTTAATTTTTGCCAATTTAATTACTATGTGTCTCGGTGTGTTTCTCCTTGGGTTTATCCTGTATGGGACTCTCTGTGCTTCCTGGACTTGGGTGGCTATTTCCTTTCCCATGTTAGGGAACTTCTTGCTTATAATCTCTTCAAATATTTTATCGGGTTCTTTCTCTCTCTCTTCTCCTTCTGGGACCCCTATAATGCGAATGTTGTTGCATTTAATGTTGTCCCAGAGGTCTCTTAGGCTGTCTTCATTTCTTTTCATTCTTTTTTCTTTATTCTATTCTGCAGCAGTGAATTCCACCATTCTGTCTTCCAGGTCACTTATTCGTTCTTCTGCCTCAGTTATTCTGCTATTGATTCCTTCTAGTGTAGTTTTCATTTCAGTTATTGTATTGTTCATTTCTGTTTGTTTGTTCTTTAATTCTTCTAGGTCTTTGTTAAACATTTCTTGCATCTTCTCGGTCTTTGCCTCCATTCTTTTTCCGTGGTCCTGGATCATCTTCACTATCATTATTCTGAATTCTTTTTCTGGAAGGTTGCCTATCTTCACTTCATTTAGTTGTTTTTCTGGGGTTTTATCTTGTTCCTTCATCTGGTACATAGCTATCTGTCTTTTCATCTTGTCTATCTTTCTGTGAATGTGTTTTTTGTTCCACAGGCTGCAGGATTGTAGTTTTTCTTCCTTCTACTGTCTGCCCTCTGGTGGATGAGGCTATCTAAGAGGCTTGTGCAAGTTTCCTGATGAGAGGGACTGGTAGTGGGTAGAGCTGACTGTTGCTGTGGTGAGCAGAGCTCAGTAAATCTTTAATCCGGTTGACTGCTGATGGGTGGGGCTGGGTTCCCTCCCTGTTGGTCGTTTGGCCTGAGGCAATCCAACACTGGAGCCTCCCCAGGCTCTTTGGTGGGTCTAATGGTGGACTCTGGGAGGGCTCACAGCGAGGAGTACTTCCCAGAACTTCTGCTGCCAGTTTCCTTGTCCCCACGGTGAGCCACAGCCACCCCTGCCTCTGCACAACACCCTCCAACACTAGCTGGTAGGTCTGTTTCAGTCTCCCCTGGGGTCACTGCTCCTTCCCCTGGGTCCGGATGCGCACAGTACTTTGTGTGTGCCCTCCAAGAGTGGAGTCTCTGTTTCCCCCAGTCCTGTCGAAGTCCTGCACTCAAATCCCACTAGACTTCAAAGTCTGATTCTCTAGGAATTCTTCCTCCCATTGCCGGACCTCCAGGTTGGGAAGCCTGACGTGGGGCTCAGAACCTTCACTCCAGCAGGTGGACTTCTGTGGTATAAGTGTTCTCCAGTCTGTGAGTCACCCACCCACCAGTTGTGGGATTTGATTTTACTGTGATTGTGCCCCTCCTACCGTCTCATTGTGGCTTCTCGTTTATCTTTGGATGTGGGGTATCTTTTTTGGTGTGTTCCAGTGTGTTCCTGTTGATGATTGTCCAGCAGCTAGTTGTGATTCTGGTGTTCTCACAAGAGGGAGTGAGAGCACATCCTTCTACTCCACCATCTTGGTTCCTCCCTAATAATCTCTTGTTAATTTCAGACATTTTATATATTTTCTTCCTTTCTGTTATTAAGTTTTGAAGTCTTTTCCTGTCTCTAGACCCAAGGTATTTTGCATTTTTTCTAGTAATTTTATAGTTTTACTTCTTACATATAGATATATCTAGATTCCAGTTTTGTATATGGTGTTACAGGGATCTAGTTTTATTTTTCTCCATGTATTCATACAGTTTCCCCAACACATTTAGTAAGTACTCTTATCTTTTGTTCATAATTTGTAGTGCCACAGTTATCGTATATGAAGCACCCATTCATACATGAGTCTGTCTTTGAGCTATGGTCCTTTATCAGTGGTCTATTTGTCTATTCTTACACTAGTACTTCAGGCTTTTTTTTTTTTTTTTATCCCATGGCTTTGGGTATGTCTTAATATCTAGTAGAGCAAATCTTCCCTTCTTCACTGTTCTCTTTTAAGATTTATTTATCTACTTATGGGGTATAGTCTTCTACTTAAATTTAGAATACATTTGTGGAAAATTCACTTTGAAATTTAATTGTAGTTGCATTAAATTTATAGATTAATTTAGGGGATAATTGCCAACTTTACAAAATTAAGTTGTCCCATCCGAGAGCATGGATGTCTCTTCATTTCTTTAAGTTGTCTTCAGTTTTCTTATTAGAGTTTTAAAGTTTTCTCTGTAAAAGTCTCATATATGCTTCGTTAAGCTAATTCCTGGATTCAACATGGTGTTTGTTGCCACTGTGAATGGTATTTTCTTAATGGTTATTGCTGGTTTAGAGAAACACTTGAGTTTTGTAGGTTGATATTTTATCTTGCAACCTTGCTGAATTCCTCTGATTTAAGTTCTAATAGTTTGTTGATTCTTTTGTTTTTTTCTTGGTAGAAGATCTTCTATTATCTTTTTATTGGGAAAATTATCTTCCCAGTAAATTGTGCCAGATCACTTCCAATTGTGCCAGATTGTGCCACTTCACTTCCAATCCTTTCATGTCTTAATTTTCCCCCTCTTTTTTCTTATTGTATTGGCTAGGATATCTAAAAGAGTAGCAGTGATAGATGGGTCCAGTGTGTCTTTTTTGTGATTTTAAATTAATGCATTTAGTTTCTCCATTACACATGACATTCTTTGTAGGCTCTTGATATATAATCTTTACCAAGTTAAGGATGTTTACTTCTGTTTCTAATTCACTAAGAGCTATCATAAATAGAAGTGAACTCAAAAGTATTTTTCTCTATTAATTGAGATAAAGCATTTGATTTTTCTCTTTTAATCTGTTAATGTGATGTTTTCCATTGAAGTTTTTCAATGTTGAACTATCTTTGCTTTCTTGAGTTAAATTTACTTGATCAAATGTATTTTTAAAAATATACTGTTGATTCACTAAATAATTTTTATTTGGATTTTTTTGCATCTACATTTCTTAAGTGAAATGGATATAAATTTTCATTTCTTATAGTTGTCTATTTGGTTTTAGAATCAAGATTACGCTAGCCTCATACATAAAATAGACTGTCATTCTTTTTCTAATAACTGGAATCAATTGGATAAGGTAGTCTGTTTCTTGGAAGTTTGGTAGAATTCACTAATAAGTCATCCTGAGGTATTTTCCTTGGAATTTTTTCACTTCATGTAGGTTTTTCAATTTATTAGCATATTGTTCATAATACTCTTATTTAAAGAAATTTGTTACATTGTTTTCCCTTTTTCATTCTGTAGCTTGTGTATTTGCCTCTTTTCCCTTTTTTTCCTGATCAGTCTTGTCAAAGATCTATTAACCTTTAGGAATGAAATTGGGTCATTTGTAGAGACGTGGATGGACTTAGAGAGTGTAATACAGAGTGAAGTAAGTCAGAAAGAGAAAAGCAAATATCATATAATAATGCATATATGTGGAATCTAGAAAAATGGTATAGATGATCTTATTTGCAAAGCAGAAATAGAGACACAGACGTAGAGAACAAATGTATGGATCCCAAGGGGGAAAGGGGTGCAGTGGGAGGAATTGGGAGACTGGGATTTACACATATACATTATTGATACTATGTATAAAATAGACAACTGTTGGGAACATACTCTATAGCACAGGGAACTCTACCTAAATGGGAGGGAAGTCCAAAAGGGAGGGGATATCTGTATGTGTATGGCTGATTCATTTTGTTGTGCAGTGGAGGCTAACACAACATTGTAAAGCAACCATATTCCAATAAAAATTAATTTAAAAAGATCTATTAACTTTTTAAAAGAATTAAATTCTAGTTTTGTTCATCTTTTCTGTTGGTTTTTTTGGTGTGTGTGTGTATGTGGGGGGGGCAATTCTCTGCTTCTTAATTTCTGTCCTTTGTCTTCCTTGTTTCTCTGTTCTTTTGCTTTCTTCATTGCATTGAATGCTTAACTAGTTTATCAACGTTTCTTCTTTAATGATAAGTTTACTTAAAGGTATACATTTCCTTCTTAGTTCTGCTTTAGCTGTGCCCCACAAATTTTCATTTGTTGTGTTTTTATTACTATTCACTTCTAAATATTTATTAATTTTATTTATGATTTCCTTTTAACCCAAGGTTAATTTAATAGTATGCTATTTTGTTTCCAAACATATGCTAACGTTGCCTATTATTTTGTTATTAATTTCTAATGTCATTGTGTCATGGTTGGAGAATGTAGACTGTGTGATATTGAACCTTTAGAATTTATTGAGGCTTCCTTTACAGCCATTATCATGATGTCTTTTTAGAAATGTTCTATTAGTTGTCTTGAATGACTTTATGTTCTTTATTTGTTGGATATAGCGTTCTCTGTATATCTAATAGCTTGAACTTTGTAGTTGTGCTGTGCAAGTATACTGTATCTCTATTCATTTTTGTTTTTTATTTTTGTATGCTTGATCTATCAATTCCTAACTAAAGTGTTAAAGTATCCAAGTGTTTCTTTTCTCTCTGCAGTTCTGCTACAAGCAAGTACATCAAGCAAGATGTATTTTGAAACTGTCTTGTAAGATGCATATATATTTATGATCAATATGTCTTCTTGTCCTGTTGTTCTTTGTCTCTTGATTCTATTTTGTCAGATATTAAATCTACTCAAGCTTTGTTCATATTTGTCTAGTATATCTTTTCTATCTTTTTATTTTCAACTTATTTACATCTCTTTATTTTAGGTATATATCTTCTAGACTGAATATTGTTGAGTATTTGTTTTAATTCAGTCTCTAAGTCTGTCTTTTAACTGGTAAGTTTAATTTGTGTACATTTGTTATTTCTCTTATATTGGGACTTATTTCTGGCATTTAATTTTATACTTTACATTTATGGTACTCTTTTTGGGGTTTTTTTGTTTGCTTTTTTTTTTTTCTTTCCTACTTTCCACTGGATAGATCAAGTTTTCTCCTGCTTTTTAGAAAGTTATATACTCTATTTTCTTGCCCTTTAACTTAAGATCTAATCTCACGTTATTTACACCTATTGATTTTTCCACGTACAATAACTGCCACTTCCCTCTAACAAGATTAGTACCTCAGCAGGCTCTTATGTCCTATTTATCTTCCACAGACATCTACCCCATCATAGTAACATCATCTAGAATTTTAATCCTTCTAAGAATCCACGTTTCCCTCTCACTTTTATAGTTTCTTCAGGGCTGATTTAGGAAAAGGAAACACAGATCATACCAGTTTGCCACTTTGACAGGACCTAGAAAGCCTCAAAGAAATTTTATAGCAATTTAACAGCATTTATCTTGCTTTGAATTACACCACTTTAATCACAGGTGGTGAGTTGATAACTTAATCTGTATTTTTCTCCCCCCTCATATAACAGGTAGAAAACGTGAAATTACTGGATCGTTATGTAGGTAAGAAACCAGCTAATGGGAGTCTATATCTTACTGCAACCCACCTGATCTATGTGGAGGCTTCTGGTGCAGCCCGAAAAGAGACATGGGTATGTTCATGAGCAGAAATATCAAAGGGTCTGGAAGAGTTGTGTATACATGCTTTCTAACATGGTTAAATTTCAGTTAACAGTTAAATTGCTGTAAAACCTTTTCTTCAAAGAATCTATTCTGGGGGGGGGTCTTTTCAGAGATTGAATCATATGATTTCTCGTCCCTCAAGTTGTTGACTATAGTCATCTTAAGCTACATGGGACTTTTCCTCAATATTTTTAGGTAAAGTAGTCTCTGCTCATTTTCTGAGCCTACTTGGTAAGCATCCTGAAGTAATTTAAAGCCTTGCTACCATAAAATGTGGTCCAAAAACCAAGAACATCTGTATCACCTGGGAGCTTATTAAAAATGCAGAATCTCAGGCCTCAGATTTTAAATTTCTAAAGCGCTCTCAGGTGATGCTGGTGGCTCATGGACTACATTTTGGGTATCAATAATTTAGACCAACACTCTGACCTAAGACAGGGTGGTGTGTGTGTGGGTGTGGGTGTGGGTGTGTGTGTGTTTTGTTATACCTTTAAACAATGTTGTCTAATTAGTTTAGCACTGCTAATGTTACTTTATGCCTACCTCATCCTAAAGTAGGACCATTTAATCTTAATCATTAGTCAGACTTATGCATAGCCCTCTGTAACAAGTAAAACATGCTTCTGGTATATGGCATAGCATAGTGATTAAGATCACAGACTCTAGAGCCAGTCTGCTCAGGGTGAAATCCCAGCTTCAACATTTACTACCTTTGTAACCTTGGGCAAGTTATTTAACTTCTCTGAGGCTCACTTCCCTCATCTCTAAAATAGAGGAAATAATACCTGGTTATGGAATAAAAAAGTTAATGTTGTAAATGCTTAAAATGGTGTTTGGCACATGATAGATACGATTATATAAGTATAAAATGAATTAAACAGAATATACATTTGAAAAAAGCATTTTAATACTTCCTTTTTAAAAACACTGTGAGCTTTCCCCATATGACATTGTATCTTGTTCACTTTGTTATGATGAAAGGAATGAGAAAAGAGGAATCAGGAGAGTTGGTTCTAGCTAGACTCAGTTGTGCACTAACTGGCTATATGACCTTGGGTAAGTGACTCTTGCTCTCTGGGCTTCAGTTTCCTCATACGTAAAATGAGGTTGTTAGATTATATAATTAGTAAGGACTCTTCCATTTCTAACAGTTTGGGAACCAGTTCTTTAGTACTGTGCCATGAGCCTTTCCCCTTTCTACCTGCATTTACAGACAGCACATGTCTCCAGATTTGTTTCTACTGGGTATTATTTCAAACCTAATGGACTAGATTGGGAAGGGAGAACTTATGTTAATTATTTCTATATGTCAAAGGAGGCATATTTACCCAATTAGTACTATTAATGAAGCTCTTTCCATCCTTAGTCTGCTTCACTTTCTGCCTCTTTCCAATTCACCAGTTTTTGCCTGGCACCTGATCTCGATGATCACTGTTTTACTACCCAAACACAGGTCTCCCATATTGATCAACAGGGCTTTGATTTTCTTGAAATTTGATACATTAATTCCTGTTACATTATCAATAGTTTTTATGGCCCTTCAAAACTGCCATAACAGGAATTGAGTTTGACAGAATAGTTAAGACAGAAATTAAGATGGAAAATTCCTTCTCAGAATATGTGAATAGTCCCTACATCTACCCCATTCTTAGATGATGGATATGATTGAAAGATTTCCAGGAAGAGATTTCTTTTCCAAATAAATGGGGGCTGGGGCATAGACTGTGTGAGATGGAGGAAAAGAAAAGACAATGATGATCGGAAGGCCATTCCAGGCACAGGACAGGGAGTCCAGAGAATGAAAAGAGTACATTCAGGCTCTAGTTGTAGGAAACATCAGAGACACAGATAGGAGGAGAACATCAAAGACTAAAATGTAAAACCATGATTCCATGGCTTTTTGAAATTATAAAGAGAGACTTGTATTATTTGTATACAGTTTCTTGTACCGGTTCCCTTTCCATGCATTTCTGTTTTGCTGGCATCAGCATGAGCAGGAATGATGAGACTAAAAATTTAATAATCCTTCATTTTAAAAAAAAATCAGAATTATTAACCTGTACTCCCATGGGAAACAACTTTATTAACTGCAGTACAGTGCTTATGTATAGTTCCTTTAGTCCTTAGTCTTATAGTCTCTACTCATTCCCTTAGTCACTTAGGTAAAAATTTCCCCCATTTCATTCTTTGCTTTACTGTCACTAGAGTCTAAAATGTGGAAGATAAATTTTCCCTGTAATATTTCTAGTTAAATCCTAATTCCAGGACTAGAGTTTAGAATTTCTAGAGAAATAACCCTGAACAAAGTTAGACTGCCATGGTTCAAATCCTGTTTGTGCCACTTTTTGGCTGTGTGGCCTCTGATGAAGACTTCACTTCTCAGAGCTTTGGTTTCTTCATTCCTGAAATGGGATGATTATACGTCAAAGTGTTGTTACAGGGATTAAATAGTTAATGATCATGGACTACCTCATGAGCAGTAAAGCACAATACCAATTATTAATCATTTTAATTAGTAATTTGGTAGAAAAAAAGGAAGTTCTATTTTCCTGACAATCATTCTACTATGATTTTTAAACTCCACCACAGCATGCTAGAAGCCATTTGTTCTGAGCCAGTTCATCACAATTGCCCCGTAAATCTCTTAACCTTATATCCCTAAGGAGAGGGAAGTTTTATAATATCATAATTTGCTTTTCATTGCTTTACCACTATTTACTTCTGTTTAAAAGAAACCCAGTTGTACCTTGCAAAGGATGGTTGTAGGCTGTAGATGTGATCACATCTCTGGCCATGCTGTTACCGTTACTGAGAGTCAGGCACACTGAGAGTGATAGATCTAGTGCATGTCTGTGAATTATTTTGGTTCTTTTCTGTTTTGTAGATTGCACTGCATCATATTGCCACTGTGGAGAAGTTGTCCATCACTAGCCTGGGTTGTCCCCTGATCCTCCGCTGTAAGAACTTCCGGGTGGCCCACTTTGTTTTAGAATCTGACGTTGTGTGCCATGAGGTTTACATTTCACTGTTAAAGCTTTCTCAGCCAGGTAGTTATGATCGTATTTTTATCTAAAACCATTGTAATTTTTCTCCTAGAATGGCATAATGGAAAGATCATTGGTTATGGAGTTAAATAGAGCAGAGTTTGAATCTGGGCTTTGCCTCTTACAGCTCCATGGTATTTGGACAAGATACATAACCTTTGAACTCAGCTTCCTCACCTGTAAAAATAATGATAGTATAAGCTCCCTGTGGTGGTTGTTTTGAGGTTTAAATGCATGTGTGCATTTTTACTCTGTACTTGGTATATAGTAGATGTTTAACAGCTGTTATTTCCTTCTCTTTCCCTCTTTCCTCTTAAGTATCAACTTGTAAATTTTTCAACACTTCAGGAAGTAAGACTGCTTTGGAGCAAAATTTGTTTACTGTTGTCCTGCAAGCTTTATGTTTGGCCTATTGTTCCTACCCCTACTTTTAGTTCCAACTAGCAAACTAGGGAAGTTTATCAGATTCCTTAATGCAGTTATCCCTGCTTCCTCCAGCCTCACCCTCTCATCTTCCAGCCTCAACTCCAGGTTGCTAACCCATCAGCTTCCTCTGATTTTAGTCTGTGGACTAATGTCCTAGTCTGTGGATTAAAATTACATTTCCCTCCCCATTTTCTTCTACCCTTTCCCTAGAATAATTTCTTAGAATTTGCTGGTGCTCTATTGACAGAGGCTATCTGTTAGCTGGCCCAACACTTTGTAAAAGGCTCTGGAAGACTCCATCCATCTCTGGAAAAGTTACTGCCACATAAGTTGGTCAAATGAGTTATTGATTACATGTTGAACTTTGTGAAGGGAGGAAGTGGGGTTGACCGGAAGAAGAGAAGAAATGGCCATTTATCAGCCAGAAGCGGGTATTGACCTGACGAGTAGAATGCAAGAACACTGTTAATGTTTTGCAGTATGTTACAACAAACAGTGCAATTGAGACATTGAAGTTCAGTTAAAAACTATGGTAAGGACCACTTTCTTAGGATATGAAACCTGGAAACTTGAGTTCAGTCCATTATCCAGCAATTCACAGGAAACCAGGCAGAATGTTCCTGCTTTGTATTGGTATCATATAAACTTAAATATTTTTAAAAGAAGACTCTGAAGCAATATTTCAGTTCTTATGCCTTGTATACAAATAAAGGCAACCTTGTACACAAACTATTGTCCTTTTCAGGGGCTGTTGACAAACATTCCCTTAGAGAGAAGAAAATCTAGGCTTTTTTGCACTATTTGGTATTAAGTTTCACTCATTATTACTTTGTTTTCATGCCTATCTTTCTTCTCTAGCATTACATGAAGATCTGTATGCTTTTTCTTACAATCCCAAATCCTCAAAAGAGATGAGGGAAAATGGATGGAAGCTGATTGACCCAATATCAGACTTTGGACGTATGGGACTTCCTAACAGGTACTGGACCATAACAGACGCCAACAGAAACTATGAGGTAATTTTTTCATTGTTGCTTTCTTTTGGTTCATTTAATTAAAACAGAAGAATACCAGCAAACAAATTTTTAAGAAAAGGGAAAAAACAACTCATGATCTCTCCTTTTCATTCAACATTCAGCAATTCAACAAGCTTTTTTTAAATAACTAGTACACTCAAAACACCGAGTCAGAGTTCTCATAGTCTAAAGCATAGGGTGCTATGGGAGCATAGATGAAGAATATGGAATTCAGACTGGGAAGCCAGAAACAGCCTTATGCTTTGGGTAATAGCCTGGAGAAGGAATTCTATCCTAACTTACACAGAGAGAGAAGGAAAGAGGTCAGTAAGTGAACTCAGATCATGAAAGGCTTCATGGCTAGATTGAGGAATTTGAACATTATCCTGAAGAGAGCAATCACAAGAGTATTTATTTTAAGCTGGAAAGGACTGTAAGTATATTTTTATTTTAGAAAGATGACTTTGGTTTTGGTATGGAGAATTGGATTGCTGGAGCTAAGAATGCAGGAGAGTGATATGAGAAGTGATGAGAACCTGAACTAAGGCAATGACTGTGGATGGAGAGGAGGAGATGGTTTTAAGAGATATTTAGGTGGTAGAATTAAAAGAACCTGGTGACACATTAATGTGGTTGGGAGAAAGAGGGAGAAGTTTAGTATGCATCCCAGGTTTCCTGGTTTCTGGCTTAGGTGACCCAAGTGGTTATGGATATGTTAGCAAGATAAGGAGCACAAGGAGAAGGACAGACAGTGTCTTCAGTTTTAGACTTGAATTCAAGGTGATTAAAAACATATCAGGTATTTGTTATCAAGCATTTGAGTCTAGGTCTCAAGAAAGAGCCCTGAGCCAAATATGGAAGCTTGGGAATGTGTTGGGGGTCCCCAAGACCATCCCTCAAGCGCATTGATTCACTAGGAGGTCTCGCAGGACCTGGCATATAGTCATACTTGTGACTGTGATTTATTACAGTGAAAGGATAGAAAGCAAAATCAGCAAAGGGAAAAGGGGTGAAGTCTGGAGAAAACCAGGCACAAACTTCAGAGCCCTCTCCCAGGGGAGTCACATAGGACGTGCTTTAACTCCTCTAGCAACAAATTGTGACAACATGTGAAAAACGTTGTTTATTAGAGAAGCTCATTGGAGAATCAGTGCCAGGATTTTTATTGGGGGCTGGTCACATAAGCGCTCTGCTTGGTGTATACCAAAGTTCTAGATGCTCACAAGGAAAGCAAGTATTTAGCATAAACCACATTGTTTGTACAGTTTAGGCACAGTGAGTCACTCTTATCAGTTAGGGAATGGAGGGAACCTTTCCAAAATTCAAGCTCACAGGCATCAGCCAAGGGGCAACATTGCAAGTTGGCCTTTCCAAGGACAGCAGTCAGGCCTGCTATGATAACTTTTCTGCATAGGGTGTTTAAGTGGTATTTCTGAACTGTTGGATCTTCATTTCCAGCTTTTTACTATCATAAAAAGACAGTAAATTTAATGACTTTCTGGTATTTCAGTTTTGTTTTCTTTTTAACATCTTTATTGGAGTATAATTGCTTTACAATGGTGTGTTAGTTTCTGCTTTATAACAAAGTGAATCAGCTATACGTATACATATATCCCCATATCTCCTCCCTCTTGCATCTCCCTTCCATTCTCCCTATACCACCCCTCTAGGTGGTCACAAAGCACGAGCTGATCTCCCTGTGCTATGCGGCTGCTTCCAACATAGCACATGTATGCTATGTGAAATCAATGTAATCAAATGTAATCAATTTTACATTTGGGAGTATATGTAAGTCCATGCCACTCTCTCACTTCGTCCCAGCATAACCTTCACCCTCCCTGTGTCCTCAAGTCCATTCTCTACGTCTGTGTCTTTATTCCTGTCCTGTCCCTAGGTTCTTCAGAACCATTTTTTTTTTGATTCCATAAATATGTGTTAGCATACGGTATTTGTTTTTCTCTTTCTGGCTTACTTCACTCTGTATGACAGACTCTAGGTCCATCCACCTCACTACAAATAACTCAATTTCATTTCTTTTTATGGCTGAGTAATATTCCATTGTATATATGTGCCACATCTTCTGTGTCCATTCATCTGTTGACGGACACTTAGGTTGCTTCCGTGTCTGGGCTATTGTAAATAGAGCTGCAGTGAACATTGTGGTACATGACTCTTTTTGAATTAAGGGTTTCTCAGGGTATATGCTCAGTAGTGGGATTGCTGGGTCGTATGGTAGTTCTATTTTTAGTTCTTTAAGGAACCTCCATATTGTTCTCCATAGTGGCTGTATCAATTTGCATTCCCACCAACAGTGCAAGAGGGTTCCCTTTTCTCCACACCCTCTCCAGCATTTATTGTTTGTAGATTTTGATGATGGCCATTCTGACTGGTGTGAGGGGATACCTCATTACAGTTTTGATTTGCATTACTCTAACGATTAGTGATGTTGAGCATCCTTTCATGTGTTTGTTGGCAATCTGTATATCTTCTTTAGAAAATGTCTATTTAGGTCTTCTGCCCATTTTTGGATTGGGTTGTTTGTTTGTTTAATATTGAGCTGCATGAGCTGCTTGTATATTTTGCAGATTAATCCTTTGTCAGTTGCTCCGTTTGCAAATATTTTCTCCCATTCTGAGGGTTGTCTTTTCGTCTTGTTTATGGCTTCCTTTGCTGTGCAAAAACTTTTAAGTTTCATTAGGTCCCATTTGTTTATTTTTGTTTCTAATTCCATTTCTTTAGGAGGTGGATCAAAAAGGATGTTGCTGTGATTTATGTCATAGAGTATTCTGCCTATGTTTTACTGTAAGAGTTTTATAGTGTCTGGACTTACATTTAGGTATTTAATGCATTTTGAGTTTATTTTTGTGTATGGTGTCACGGAGTGTTCTAATTTCATTCTTTTACATGTAGCTGTCCAGTTTTCCGAGCACAACATATTGAAGAGACTGTCTTTTCTCCTTTGTATATTCATGCCTCCTTTATCAAAGATAAGGTGACCAAATGTGGGTGGGTTTATCTCTGGGCTTTCTATCCTGTTCCATTGATCTCTATTTCTTTTCTTCTGCCAGTACCATACTGTCTTGATTACTGTAGCTTTGTAGTATAGTCTGAAGCCAGGGAGCCTGATTCCTTCAGCTCCATTTTTCTTTCCCAAGATTGCTTTGGCTGTTCAGGGTCTTTTGTGTTTCCATACAAATTGTGAAATTATTTGTTCTAGTTCTGTGAAAAATGCCATTGGTAGTTTGATGGGGATTGCAATGAATCTGTAGATTGCTTTGGATAGTATAGTCATTTTCACAATGTTGATTCTTCCAATCCAAGAACATGGTATATCTCTCCATCTGTATCATCTTTAAGTTCTTTCATCAGTATCTTATAGTTTTCTGCATACAGGTCTTTTGTCTCCTTAGGTAGGTTTATTCCTAGGTATTTTATTCTTTTTGTTGCAGTGGTAAAGGGGAGTGTTTCCTTAATTTCTCTTCAGTTTGTTCATCATTAGTGTATAGGAATGCAAGAGATTTCTGTGCATTAATTTTGTATCCTGCTACTTTATCAAATCCATTGATTAGCTCTAGTAGTTTTCTGGTAGCATCTTTAGGATTCTCTATGTATAGTATCATATCATCTGCAAACAGTGACAGTTTTAATTCTTTTCCGATTTGAATTCCTTTTACTTATTTTCCTTCTCTAAATTGCTGTGGCTAAAACTTCCAAAACTATATTGAATAATAGTGGTGCGAGTGGGCAAACTTGTATTGTTCCTGATCTTAGTGGAAATGGTTTCAGTTTCACCATTGAGAACAATGTTGGATGTGGGTTTGTCATATATGGCCTTTATTATGTTGAGGTTAAATTCCCTTTATGTCTACTTTCTGGAGGCCTTTTATCATAAATGGGTGTTGAATTTTGTGAAAAGCTTTTTCTGCATCTATTGAAATGATCATATGGTTTTTAGCCTTCAGTTTGTTAATATTCTATATCACATTGATTTATTTGCATATACTGAAGAATCCTTGCATTCCTGGTATAAACCCCACTTGATCATTGTGTATAATCCTTTTAATGTGCTGTTGGATTCTGTTTGCTAGTATTTTGTTGAGGATTTTTGCATCTATGTTCATCAGTGATATTGGCCTGTAGTTTTCTTTCTTTGTGACATCTTTGTCTTGTTTTGGTATCAGGGTGATGGTGGCCTCGTAGAATGAGTTTGGGAGTGTTCCTCCCTCTGTTATATTTTGGAAGATTTTGAGAAGGATAGGTGTTAGCTCTTCTCGAAATGCTTGATATAATTCGCCTGTGAAGCCATCAGGTTGTGGGCTTTTGTTTGTTGGAAGATTTTTAATCACAGTCTCAATTTCAGTGCTTCTGATTCATCTGTTTATATTTTCTGTTTCTTCCTGGTTCAGTATCAGAAGGTTGTGCTTTTCTAAGAATTTGTCCATTTCTTCCAGGTTGTGCATTTTATTGGCATATAGTTGCTTGTAGTAATTTCTCATGATGCTTTGTATTTCTGCAGTGTCAGTTGTTCCTTTTTTTTTCATTTGTAATTCTGTTGATTTGAGTCTTCTCACTCTTTTTCTTGATGAGTCTGGCTAATGGTTTATCAATTTTGTTTATCTTCTCAAAGAACCAGCTTTTAGTTTTATTGATCTTTGCTATCATATTCTTCATTTCTTTTTCAGTTATTCTGATCTGATTTTTATAGTTTCTTTCCTTCTGCTAACTTTGGGTTTCTTTTGTTTTTCTTTCTCTAATTGCTTTAGGTGGAATGTTAGGTTGTTTGTTTGAGATTTTTCTTGTTTCTTGAGGTAGGATTGTATTGCTATAAACTTCCCTCTTAGAACAGCTTTTGCTGCATCCTATAGGTTTTGGGTCATCGTGTTTTCATTGTCATTTGTTTCTAGGTATTTTTCGATCTCCTCTTTGATATCTTCAGTGATCTCTTGGTTATTTAGTAGCACATTGTTTATCCTCCATGTGTTTGTGTTTTTTTTCAGTTTTTTTTCCTTTAATTGATATCTAGTCTCCTAGCTAGAGATATCATAGTTGTGGTCAGAAAAGTTAGTTGATACAATTTCAGTTTTCTTAAATTTACCAAGGCTTGAATTGTGACTCAAGATAGGATTTATCCTGGAGAATGTTCCATGAGCACTTGAGAAGAAAGTGTATTCTGTTGTTTTTGGATGGAATGTCCTATCAATATGAATTAAGTCCATCTTGTTTAATGTGTCGTTTAAAGCTTGTGTTTCCTTATTTATTTTCATTTTGGATGATGTCTCCATTGGTGAGAGTGGGGTGTTAAAGTCCCCTATTATTACTGTGTAACTATCGATTTCCCCTTTTAAGGCTGTAAGCATTTGCTTTATATATTGACGTACTCCTATGTTGGCTGCATAAATATTTACAATTGTTATATCTTTTTCTTGGATTGATTCTTTGATCATTATGTAGTGTCCTTCTTTGTTGTAATAGTGTTTATTTTAGAGTCTATTTTGTATGATATGAGAATTTCTGTTCCAGCTTTCTTTTGATTTCCATTTGCATGGAATATTTTTTTCCATCCTCTCACTTTCAGTCTGTATGTGTCCCTAGGTCTGCAGAGTGTCTCTTGTCGACAGGATATATACGAGTCCTGTTTTTGTATCCATTCAGCCAATCTGTGTCTTTTGGTTGGAGCATTTTTTTTTTTAATTTTTATGGCTGTGTTGGGTCTTTGTTTCTGTGCGAGGGCTTTCTCTAGTTGCGGCAAGTGGGGGCCACTCTTCATCACGGTGCACGGGCCTCTCATTATTGCGGCCTCTCTTGTTGCGGAGGACAGGCTCCAGACGCGCAGGCTCAGTAATTGTGGCTCACGGGCCTAGTTGATCCGCGGCATGTGGGATCCTCCCAGACCAGGGCTCGAACCCGTGTCCCCTGCATTGGCAGGCAGACTCTCAACCACTGCGCCACCAGGGAAGCCCATGGTTGGAGCATTTAATCCTTTTTTGTTTAAAGTATTTATCGACATGCATGTTCCTCTTACCATTTCTTAATTGCTTTGGATTTGTTATTGTAGGTGTTTTCCTTCTCTTGTCTTTTCTGCGTAGAGAAGTTCCTTTAGCATTTGCTGTGAAGTTGGTTTGGTGGTGCTCTATTCTCTTAGCATTTGCTTGTGTGTAAAGATTTTAATTTCTCCATCGAATGTGAATGAGATCCTTGCTGGGTAAAGTAATCTTGGTTGTAGGTTTTTCCCTTTCATCACTTTAAATATGTCCTGCCACTTCCTTCTGGCTTACAGAGTTTCTGCTGAAAGGTCAGCTGTTAACCTTATGGGGGTTCCCTTGTATTTTATTTGCGGCTTTTCCCTTACTGCTTTTAACATTTTTTGTTTGTATTTAATTCTTTTTTTTTTAACAAGTTTATTGAAGTATAATTGCTTTACAATGGTGTGTTAGTTTCTGCTTTATAACAAAGTGAATCAGTTATACATATACGTATGTTCCCATATCTGTTCCCTCTTGCATTTCCCTCCCTCCCACCCTCCCCATCCCACCCCTCTAGGTGGTCACAAAGCACCGAGCTGATCTCCCTGTGCTATGCGGCTGCTTCCCACTAGCTATCTATTTTACATTTGGTAGTGTATATGTGTCCATGACACTCTCTCACCCTGTCACATCTCACCCCTCCCCCTCCCCATATCCTCAAGTCCATTCTCTAGTAGGTCTGTGTCTTTATTCCCGTCTTGCCACTAGGTTCTTCATGGCCTTTTTTTTTTCCCTTAGATTCCATATATATGTGTTAGCATACTGTATTTGTTTTTCTCTTTCTGACTTACTTCACTCTGTATGACAGACTCTAACTCCATCCACCTCATTACAAATACCTCCATTTCATTTCTTTTTATGGCTGAGTAATATTCCATTGTATATATGTGCCACATCTTCTTTATCCATTCATCTGATGATGGACACTTAGGTTGCTTCCATGTCCTGGCTATTGTAAATAGAGCTGCAATGAATATTTTGGTACATGACTCTTTTTGAACTATGGTTTTCTCAGGGTATATGCCCAGTAGTGGAATTGCTGGGTCGTATGGTAGTTCTATTTTTACTTTTCTAAGGAACCTCCATACTGTTCTCCATAGTGGCTGTATCAATTTACATTCCCACCAACAGTGCAAGTGTGTTCCCTTTCCTCCACACTCTCTCCAGCATTTATTGTTTCTAGATTTTTTGATGATGGCCACTCTGACCGGTGTGAGATGATACCTCATTGTAGTTTTGATTTGCATTTCTCTAATGATTAATGATGTTGAGCATTCTTTCATGTGTCTGTTGGCAATCTGTATATCTTCTTTGGAGAAATGACAATTTAGGTCTTCTGCCCATTTTTGGATTCGGTTGTTTGTTTTTTTGTTATTGAGCTGCATGAGCTGCTTGTAAATCTTGGAGATTAATCCTTTGTCAGTTGCTTCATGTGCAAATATTTTCTCCCATTCTGAGGGTTGTCTTTTGGTCTTGTTTATGGTTTCCTTTGCTGTACAAAAGCTTTTAAGTTTCATTAGGTCCCATTTGTTTATTTGTGTTTTTATTTCCATTTCTCTAGGAGCTGGGTCAAAAAGAATCTTGCTGTGACTTATGTCATAGAGTGTTCTGCCTATGTTTTCCTCTAAGAGTTTGATAGTGTCTGGCCTTACACTTAGGTCTTTAATCCATTTTGAGTTTATTTTTGTGTATGGTGTCAGGGAGTGTTCTAATTTCATATTTTTACATGTATCTGTCCAATTTTCCCAGCACCACTTATTGAAGAGGTTGTCTTTTCTCCACTGTATATGCTTGCCTACTTTATCAAAGATAAGGTGACCATATGTGCGTGGGCTTATCTCTGGGCTTTCTATCCTGTTCCATTGATCTATATTTCTGTTTTTGTGCCAGTACCAAACTGTCTTGATTACTGTAGCTTTGTAGTATAGTCTGAAGTCAGGGAGCCTGATTCCTCCAGCTCCATTTTTCGTTCTCAAGATTGCTTTGGCTATTCGGGGTCTTTTGTGTTTCCATATAAATTGTGAAATTTTTTGTTCTAGTTCTGTGAAAAATGCCAGTGGTAGTTTGATAGGGATTGCATTGAATCTGTAGATTGCTTTGGGTAGTAGAGTCATTTTCACAATGTTGATTATTCCAATCCAAGAACATGGTATATCTCTCCATCTATTTGTATCATCTTTAATTTCTTTCATCAGTGTCTTATAATTTTCTGCATACAGGTCTTTTGTCTCCTTAGGTAGGTTTATTCCTAGATATTTTATTCTTTTTGTTGCAATGGTAAACGGGAGTGTTTTCTTAATTTCACTTTCAGATTTTTCGTCATTAGTGTATAGAAATGCAAGAGATTTCTGTGCATTAATTTTGTATCCTGGTACTTTACCAAATTCATTGATTAGCTCTAGTAGTTTTCTGGTAGCATCGTTAGGATTCTCTATGTATATTATCATGTCATCTGCAAACAGTGACAGCTTTACTTCTTCTTTTCCGATTTGGATTCCTTTTATTTCTTTTTCTTCTCTGATTGCTGTGGCTAACACTTCCAAAACTATGTTGAATAATAGTGGTGAGAGTGGGCAACCTTGTCTTGTTCCTGATCTTAGTGGAAATGGTTTCAGTGTTTCACCATTGAGGACAATGTTGGCTGTGGGTTTGTCATATATGGCCTTTATTATGTTGAGGAAAGTTCCCTCTATGCCTACATTCTGCAGGGCTTTTATCATAAATGGGTGTTGAATTTTGTCGAAAGCTTTCTCTGCATCTATTGAGATGATCATATGGTTTTTCTCCTTCAATTTGTTAATATGGTGTATCACGTTGATTGATTTGCGTATATTGAAGAATCCTTGCATTCCTGGGATAAACCCCACTTGATCATGGTGTATGATCCTTTTAATGTGCTGTTGGATTTTGTTTGCTAGTATTTTGTTGAGGATTTTTGCATCTATGTTCATCAGTGATATTGGCCTGTAGTTTTCTTTCTTTGTGACATCTTTGTCTGGTTTTGGTATCAGGGTAATGGTGGCCTCATAGAATGAGTTTGGGAGTGTTCCTCCCTCTGCAATATTTTGGAAGAGTTTGAGAAGGATAGGTGTTAGCTCTTCTCTAAATGTTTGATAGAATTCGCCTGTGAAGCCATCTGGTCCTTGGCTTTTGTGTGTTGGAAGATTTTTAATCACAGTTTCAATTTCAGTGCTTGTGATTGGTCTGTTCATATTTTCTATTTCTTCCTGGTTCACTCTCGGCATGTTGTGCATTTCTAAGAATCTGTCCATTTCTTCCAGGTTGTCCATTTTATTGGCATAGAGTTGCTTGTAGTAATCTCTCATGATCGTTTGTATTTCTGCAGTGTCAGTGGTTACTTCTCCTTTTTCATTTCTAATTCTATTGATTTGAGTCTTCTCCCTTTTTCTCCTGATGAGTCTAGCTAATGGTTTATCAATTTTGTTTATCTTCTCAAAGAACCAGCTTTTAGTTTCATTGATTTTTGCTATTGTTTCCTTCATTTCTTTTTCATTTTTTTCTGATCTGATCTTTATGATTTCTTTCCTTCTGCTAGCTTTGGGGTTTTTTTGTTCTTCTTTCTCTAATTGCTTCAGGTGCAAGGTTAGGTTGTTTATTCGAGATGTTTCCTGTTTCTTGAGGTAGGCTTGTATTGCTATAAACTTCCCTCTTAGCACTGCTTTTGCTGCGTCCCATAGGTTTTGGGTCGTCGTGTCTCCATTGTCATTTGTTTCTAGGTATTTTTTGATTTCCCCTTTGATTTCTTCAGTGATCACTTCGTTATTAAGTAGTGTATTGTGTAGCCTCCATGTGTTTGTATTTTTTACAGATCTTTTCCTGTAATTCATATCTAGTCTCATAGCGTTGTGGTCGGAAAAGATACTTGATACGATTTCAATTTTCTTAAATTTACCAAGGCTTGATTTGTGGCCCAAGATATGATCTATCCTGGAGAATGTTCCATGAGCACTTGAGAAAAATGTGTATTCTGTTGTTTTTGGGTGGAATGTCCTATAAATATCAATGAAGTCCATCTTGTTTAATGTATCATTTAAAGCTTGTGTTTCCTTATTTTTTTTCATTTTGGATGATCTGTCCATTGGTGAAAGTGGGGTGTTAAAGTCCCCTACTATGATTGTGTTGCTGTCGATTTCCCCTTTTATGGCTGTTAGTATTTGCCTTATGTATTGAGGTGCTCCTATGTTGGGTGCATAAATATTTACAATTGTTATACCTTCCTCTTGGATCGATCCCTTGATCATTATATAGTGTCCTTCTTTGTCTCTTGTAATAGTCTTTATTTTAAAGTCTATTTTGTCTGATATGAGAATTGCTACTCCAGCTTTCTTTTGATTTCCATTTGCATGGAATATCTTTTTCCATCCCCTCACTTTCAGTCTGTATGTGTCTCTAGGTCTGAAGTGGGTCTCTTGTAGACAGCATATATATGGGTCTTGTTTTTGTATCCATTCAGCCAGTCTGTGTCTTTTGGTGGGAGCATTTAATCCTTTTACATTTAAGGTAATTATCGATATGTATGTTCCTATTCCCATTTTCTTAAATGTTTTGGGTTTGTTATTGTAGGTGTTTTCCTTCTCTTGTGTTTCTTGCCTAGAGAAGTTCCTTTAGCATTTGTTGTAAAGCTGGTTTGGTGGTGCTGAACTCTCTCAGCTTTTGCTTGTCTGTAAAGGTTTTAATTTCTCCATCAAATCTGAATGAGATCCTTGCTGGGTAGATTAATCTTGGTTGTAGGTTTTTCTCCTTCATTGCTTTAAGTATATCCTGCCACTCCCTTCTGGCTTGCAGAGTTTCTGCTGAAAGGTCAGCTGTTAACCTTATGGTTATTCCCTTGTGTGTTATTTGTTGTTTTTCCCTTGCTGCTTTTAATATGTTTTCTTTATATTTAATTTTTGACAGTTTGATTAATATGTGTCTTGGCGTGTTTCTCCTTGGATTTATCCTGTATGGGAACCTCTGTGCTTCCAGGATTTGATTAACTGTTTCCTTTCCCATATTAGGGAAGTTTTCAACTATAATCTCTTCAAATATTTTCTCAGTCCCTTTCTTTTTCTCTTCTTCTTCTGGGACCCCTATAATTCGAATGTTGGTGCGTTTAATGTTGCCCCAAAGGTCTCTGAGACTGTCCTCAGTTCTTTTCATTCTTTTTTCTTTATTCTGCTCTGCAGTAATTATTTCCACCATTTTATCGTCCAGGTCACTTATCCGTTCTTCTGCCTCAGTTATTCTGCTATTGATCCCACCTACAGTATTTTCAATTTCATTTGTTGTGTTTTTCATCGTTGCTTGGTTCCTCTTTAGTTCTTCTAGGTCCTTGTTAAATGTTTCTTGCATTTTGTCTATTCTATTTCCAAGATTTTGGATCATCCTTACTATCATTATTCTGAATTCTTTTTCAGGTAAACTACCTATTTCTTCTTCATTTGTTAGGTCTGGCGTGTTTTGACCCTGCTGCTTCATCTGCTGTGTGTTTTTCTGTCATCTCATTTTGCTTATCTTAATGTGTTTGGGGGTCTCCTTTTCACAGGCTGCAGGTTCGTAGTTCCTGTTGTTTTTGGTATCTGTCCGCAGTGGCTAAGGTTGGTTCAGTGGGTTGTGTAGGCTTCCTGGTGGAGGGAATTAGTGCCTGTGTTCTGGTGGATGAGGCTGGATCTTGTCTTTCTGGTGGGCACGTCCACATATTGTGGTGTATTTTGGGGTGTCTGTGGCCTTATTATGATTTTAGGCAGCCTCTCTGCTAATGGATGGGGCTGTGTTCCTGTCTTGCTAGTTGTTTGGCATAGGGTGTCCAGCACTGTAGCTTGCTGGTCGTTGAGTGAAGCTGGGTCTTGATGTTGAGATGGAGATCTCTGAGAGATTTTCGCTGTTTGGCATTACGTGTGTCTGGGAGGTCTCTTGTGGACCAGTGCCCTGAAGTTGGCTCTCCCACCTCAGAGACACAGCCCTGATGCCTGGCTGGAGCACCAAGAGCCTTTCATCCACACGGCTCAGAGTAAAAGGGAGAAAAAATAGAAAGAAAGAAAGAAAGAGGATAAAATATAGTGAAGTAAAATAAAGCTATTATAAAGCAAAGCTGTACATACAAAATCTCACCCAGAAGCATATACATATACACTCAGAAAAAAAGGAAAAGGGAAAAAATTAATATATCCTGCTCCCAAAGTCCACCTCCTGAATTTGGGATGATTCGTTGTCTATTCAGGTATTCAACAGATGTAGGCGCAACAAGTTTTTGTGGAGTTTTAATCTGCTGCTTCTGAGGCTGCTGGGAGAGATTTCCCTTTCTCTTCTTTGTTCGCACAGCTCCTGGGGTTCAGCTTTGGATTCGGACCCGCCTCTGCGTGTAGGTCGCCTGAGGGCGTCTGTTCCCTGCCCAGACAGAACGGGGTTAAAGGAGCAGCTGCTTCGGGGGCTCTGGCTCACTCGGGCGGGGGGGAGGGAAGGACACGGATGCGGGGTGAGCCTGCGGCGGCAGAGGCCAGCGTGACGTTGCACCAGCCCGAGGCGCGCCATGTGTTCTCCCGGGGAAGTTGTCCCTGGATCACGGGAGCCTGGCCGTGGCGGGCTGCACCGGCTCCCGGGAGGGGCGGTGTGGAGAGTGACCTGTGCTCGCACACAGGCTTTTTGGTGGCGGCAGCAGCAGCCGTCGCGTCTCATGCCCATCTCTGGGGTCCGCGCTGATCGCCGCGGCTCACGCCCGTCTCTGGAGTTTGTTTAGGCGGCGCTCTGAATCCCCTCTCCTTGCGCACCAGGAAACAGAGGCAAGAAAAAGTCCCTTGCCTCTTCGGCAGCTGCAGACTTTTTCCCGGACTCCCTCCCGGCTAGCTGTGGTGCACTGACCCCTTCAGGCTGTGTTCATGCTGCCAACCCCAGTCCTCTCCCTGGGATCTGACCGAAGCCCGAGCCTCAGCTCCCAGCCCCCGCCCGCCCAGGCCGGTGAGCAGACAAGCCTCTGGGGCTGGTGATTGCTGCTCGGCACCGATCCTCTGTGTGGGAATCTCTCCGCTTTGCCCTCCGCACCCCTGTGGCTGCGCTCTCCTCCGTGGCTCCGAAGCTTCCCCCCTCTGCCACCCGCAGTCTCCGCCCGCGAAGGGGCTTCCTAGTGCGTGGAAACCTTTCCTCCTTCACGGCTCCCTCCCACTGGTGCAGGTCCCGTCCCTATTCTTTTGTCTCTGTTATTTCTTTTTTCTTTTGCCCTACCCAAGTACGTGGGGAGTTTCTTGCCTTTTGGGAGGTCTGACGTTTTCTGCCAGCGTTCAGTGGGTGTTCTGTAGGAGCAGTTCCACGTGTAGATGTATTTCTAATGTATCTGTGGGAAGGAAGGTGATCTCCGCGTCTTACTCTTCCGCCATCTTGCCCTCTGTATACCCTGTATTTAATTCTTGATAGCTTGATTAATATGTGTCTTGGCATGTTTCTCCTTGGATTTATCCTGTATAGGACTCTGCACTTCCTACACTTGATTGGCTATTTCCTTTCCCGTATTAGGGAAGTTTTCAACTAAAATCTCTTCAAATATTTTCTCAGTCTCTTTCTTTTTCTGTTTTTCTTCTGGGACCCCTATAATTCGAATGTTGGTGTGTTTAATGTTTTCCCAGAAGTCTCTGAGACTGTCATCAATTCTCTTCATTCCTTTTTCTTTATTATGCTCTGTAGTAGTTATTTCCACGTTTTTATCCTCCAGGTCACTTATCTGTTCTTCTGCCTCAGTTGTTCTCCTATTGATTCCTTCTAGAGAATTTTTTATTTCATTTATTGTGGTGTTCATCATTGTTTGCTCTTTAGTTATTCTATGTTAAACGTTTCTTGTATTTTCTCCATCCTATTTCCAAGGTTTTGTATCATCTTTACTATCATTACTCTGAATACTTTTTCAGGTAGATTGCCTATTTCCTCTTCATTTGTTTGGTCTGGTGGGTCTTTGCCTTGCTCCTTCATCTACTGCGTATTTCTCTGTCTTCTCATTTTGCTGCACTAACTGTTTTTGACGTCCTCTTTTTGCAGTCTGCAGGTTTGTAGTTCCTGTTGTTTTTGGTGTCTGCCCCCATTGGGTAATGTTGGTTCAGTGGTTTTTGTAGGCTTCCTGGTAGAGGGGATTGGTGCCTGTGTTCTGATGGATGAGGCTGGATCTTGTCTTTCTGGTGGGCAGGACAGCATCTGGTTATGTGCTTTGGCGTGTCTGTGACCTTATTATGATTTTAGGCAGCCTCTCTGCTAATGGGTGGTGTTGTGTTCCTGTCTTGCTAGTTGTTTGGCATGGGGTGTCCAGCATTGGAGCTTTCTGGTCGTTGAATGGATTTGGGTCTTAGCATTGAGACGGAGGTCTCTGGGAGAGCTCTTGCCAATTGATATTATGTGGGGCCGGGAGGTCTCTGGTGGTCCAGTGTCCTGAACTTGGCTCTCCCACCTCAGAGATTCAAGCCTGGCGTCCGGCCGGAGCACCAAGATCCTGTCAGCCACATAGCCAGGTACATGGGGAGTTTCTTGCCTTTTGGGAAGTCTGAGGTCTTTTGCCAGCCTTCAGTAGGTGTACTGTAGGAGTTGTTCCACATGTAGATGTATTTTTGATGTACTTGTGGGGAGGAAGGTGATCTCCACGTCATACTCCTCTGTCATCTTGAAGGTCCTTCTCTGGTAATTACGTTTTGAATATCCACTAGATATTGGATTGATGAGCTATCACTCAGCAGGGTGAGGTGGCTGGTTAGAGTCATAATTAACAGGAATGAGAAGAGATGAGGTGGATTCTTTCCAGTTCAAATATGTGTCTAAGTCCCCCAAATGAGGTCTGAAATAGCTCCTTTGGCACCTTTCACATGTGTAGCCTTCTGAGTTGAAAGGGAAATTACATTTATTTCTCTTTTTATGACCAGCTTATCCAAAGCCTACATCTAGGTAAGGGGATGGGTAGAGAACTTTTTCTCTTTCAAATGTTCTGCATTCTGAGACACTGGCTTTAACGATTTACGTAGAGCCATTCCTGATCTATTCCACCGTGAACTTCTTTTGCGTATTCATTTTTTAATTTGTTTGATCCATTCTTAGAGGAGGGATTAGAATTAATATGCCAGTATCAGGTCTGTGCTGCTATAATATTTTGTCACTGTCTCTTTGGAACAATATATTTTGGAAACCACTAAAAGCTGATAAATTAGAGATAGTTTATCAGTCTTATAGAGTAAGTCCTACCTAAAATGTCGATACTTCTACCCCAAGACTAGGATTTTAAAGGTCCTCAAGATGTGCATATTATGAACCTAGTAGGCATTTTAAGAAAGGGTAAATCATGTTTCCCCCTTCTTTACCTGTCTGGCTTGCATTTGAGTCTATTTGTTTTAATTTACTTGCTTATAATATACATTGTTTTCTCGGTTAGGCAAGTGTAGGAATTTCAGGGTAGATTATACATTCATTTCTACCTATAAAGTTAGTTATTGTAAAGGTACATTTTGTTCTTATATATCTCAATATCTTCCTTTCTAGAAAATAATAGCATACTTGGAAGAGATTTTTACATCAAGGATATTTTTTTTAACGTCTTTATTGGAGTATAAATGCTTTACAACGTTGTGTTACTTTCTGCTGTGTAACAGAGTGAATCAGCTATACGTATACATATATCCCTATATCCCCTCCCTCTTGCGTCTCCCTCCCACACTCCCTATCCCACCCCTCTAGGTGGTCACAAAGCACCGAGCTGATCTCCCTCTGCTATGCGTGTGCTTCCCACTGGCTATATTTCATAGTGTATATATGTCCATGCCACTCTCACTTCGTCCCAGCTTACCCTTCCCCCTCCCTGTGTCCTCAAGTCCATTCTCTATGTCTGTGTGTTTATTCCTGTCCTACCCTTAGGTTCTTCAGAACCCTTTTTTTTTCAGATTCCATAAATATGTGTTAGCATATTTGTTTTTCTCTTTCTGACTTACTTCACTCTGTATGACAGACTCTAGGTCCATCCACCTCACTACAAATAACTCAATTTCGTTTCTTTTTATAGCTGAACAATATTCTATTGTATGTGTGTGCCACATATTCTTTATCCATTCATCTGTCGATGGACACTTAAGTTGCTTCCATGTCCTGGCTATTGTAAATAGAGCTGCAATCAGCATTGTGGTACATGACTCTTTCTGAATTACGGTTTTCTCAGGGTATATGCCCAGTAGTGGGATTGCTGGGTCGTATGGTAGTTCTATTTTTAGTTCTTTAAGGAACCTCCATATTGTTCTCCATAGTGGCTCTATCAATTTACATTCTCACCAACAGTGCAAGAGGGTTCCCTTTTCTCCACACCCTCTCCAGCATTTATTGTTTGTAGATTTTTTGATGAGGGCCATTCTGATTGGTGTGAGGTGATACCTCCTTGTAGTTTTGATTTGCATTTCTCTAATGATTAGTGATGTTGAGCATTCTTTCATGTGTTTGTTGGCAATCTGTACATCTTCCTTGGAGAAATGTCTATTTAGCTCTTCTGCCCATTTTTGGATTGAGTTCTTTGTTTTATTGATATTCAGTTGCATGAGCTGCTTGTAAGCTTTGGAGATTAATCCTTTGTCATTTTCTTCATTTGCAAATATTTTCTCCCATTCTGAGGGTTGTCTTTTCGTCTTGTTTATGGTTTCCTTTGCTGTGCAAAAGCTTTGAAGTTTCATTAGGTCCCATTTGTTTATTTTTATTTTTATTTCCATTTCTCTAGGAGGTGGGTCAAAAAGGATCTTGCTGTGATTTATGTCATAGAGTGTTCTGCCTATGTTTTCCTCTAAGAGTTTTATAGTGTCTGTTCTTACATTTAGGGCTTTAATCCATTTTGAGTTTATTTTTGTGTATGATGTTAGGAAGTGTTCTAATTTCATTCTTTTACATGTAGCTGTCCAGTTTTCCCAGCACCACTTATTGAAGAGGCTGTCTTTTTTCCATTGTATATTCTTGCCTCCTTTATCAACGATAAGGTGACCATATGTAGGTGGGTTTATCTCTGCGCTTTCTATCCTGTTCCATTGTCCTATATTTCTGTTTTTGTGACAGTACTGTACTGTCTTGATTACTGTAGCTTTGTAGTATAGTCCGAAGTCAGGGAGCCTGAATCCTCCAGCTCTGTTTTTCTTTCTCAAGATTGCTTTGGCTATTTGGGGTCTTTTGTGTTTCCATACAAATTGTGCAATTTTTTGTTTATGTTTTGTGAAAAATGCCACTGGTGGTTTGATAAGGATTGCATTGAATCTGTAGATTGCTTTGGGTAGTATAGTCATTTTCACAATGTTGATTCTTCCAATCCAAGAGCATGGTATATCTCTCCATCTATTTGTATCATCTTTAGTTTCTTTTATCACTGTCTTACAGTTTTCTGCATATAGGTCTTTTGTCTCCTTAGGTAGGTTTATTCTCAGGTATTATATTCGTTTTGTTGCAGTGATAAATGGGAGTGTTTCCTTAATTTCTCTTTCAGATTTTTCATCAGTAGTGTATAGGAATGCAAGAGATTTCTTTGCCTTAATTTTGTATCCTGCTACTTTACCAAATTCATTGATTAGCTCTAGTAGTTTTTTGTAGCATCTTTAGGATTCTCTATATATAGTGTCATGTCATCTGCTAACAGTGAAAGTTTTACTTCTTTTCTGATTTGGATTCCTTTTATTTCTTTTCTTCTCTCGTTTCTGTCACTAAAACTTCCAAAACTATGTTGAATAATAGTGTTGAGAGTGAACAACCTTGTCTTGTTCCTCATCTTAGAGGAAATGGTTTCATTTTTTCACCATTGAGAACTATGTTGGCTGTGAGTTTTTCATATATGGCCTTTTTTATGTTGAGATACGTTCCGTGTATGCCTACTTTCTGGAGGGTTTTTATAATAAATGGGTGTTGAATTTTGTCAGAAGCTTTTTCTGCATCTATTGAGATTATCATATGGTTCTTATCCTTCAGTTTGTTAATATGGTGTATCGCATTGATTGATTTGCATATATTGAAGAATCCTTGCATTCCTGGGATAAACTCCACTTGATCACGGTGTATGATCCTTTTAATGTGCTGTTGGATTCTGTTTGCTAGTATTTTGTTGAGGATTTTTGCATCTATATTCATCAGCGATACTGGCCTGTAGTTTTCTTTTTTTGTACCATCTTTGTCTGGTTTTGTTATCAGGGTGATGGTGGCCTCGTAGAATGAGTTTGGGAGTGTTCCTCCCTCTGCTATATTTTGAAAGAGTTTGAGAAGGATAGGTGTTGGCTCTTCTCTGAATGTTTGCTAGAATTCGCCTGTGAAGCCATCAGGTTGTGGGCTTTTGTTTGTTCGAAGATTCTTAATCACAGTTTCAATTTCAGTGCTTGTGACTGGTCTGTTTATATTTTCTATTTCTTCCTGGTTCAGTCTCAGAAGGTTGTGCTTTTCTAAGAATTTGTCCATTTCTTCCAGGCTGTCCATTTTATTGGCAGAGTTTCTTGTAGTAATCTCTCATGATCCTTTGTATTTCTGCAGTGTCAGTTGTTACTTCTCCTTCTTCATTTGTAATTCTGTTGATTTGAGTCTTCTCCCTTTTTTTCTTGATGAGTCTGGCTAATGGTTATCAATTTTGTTTATCTTCTCAAAGAACCAGCTTTTAGTTTTATTGATCTTTGCTATTGTTTCCTTCATTTCTTTTTCATTTATTTCTGATCTGATTTTTATGGTTTCTTTCCTTCTGGTAACTTTGGGTTTTTTTGGTTCTTCTTTTTATAATTGCTTTAGGTGTAAGGTTAGGCTGTTCATTTGAGATGTTTCTTGTTTCTTGAGGTAGGATTCTATTGCTATAATCTTCCCTCTTGGAACTGCTTTTGCTGCATCCCATAGGTTTTGGTTCTTTGTGTTTTCATTGTCATTTGTTTCTAGGTATTTTTTGATTTCCTCTTTGATTTCTTTAGTGATCTCTTTGTTATTTAGTAGCATACTGTTTATCCTCCATGTGTTTGTGTTTTTTATGGTTTTCTTCCTGTAATTGATATCTAGTTTCATAGCGTTGTGGTCAGGAAAGATACTTGATACAATTTCAATTTTCTTAAATTTACCAAGGCTTGATTTGTGACCCATGATATGATCTATCCTGGAGAATGTTCCATGAGCACTTGAGAAGAAAGTGTATTCTGTTGTTTTTGTATGGAATGTCCTATAAGTTTCAATTAAGTCCATCTTTTTTAATGTGTCATTTCAAGCTTGTGTTTTCTTATTTATTTTCATTTTGGATGGTCTGTCCATTGGTGAAAATGGGGTGTTAAAGTCCCCTACTATTATTGTGTAACTATTAATTTCCCCTTTTATGTCTGTTAGCATTTGCCCTGTGTATTGATGTACTCCTACGTTGGGTGCATAAATATTTACAATTGTTATATCTTCTTCTTGGATTGATTCCTTGATCATTATGTGGTGTCCTTCTTGTCTGTTGTAATAGTGTTTATTTTAAAGTCTATTTTGTGTGATACGAGAATTGCTACTCTAGCTTTCTTTTATTTCCATTTGCATGGAATATCTTTTTCCATCCCCTCACTTTCAGTCTGTATGTATCCCTAGATCTGAGGTGTGTCTCTTCTAGACAGTATATATACGGGTCCTGTTTTTGTATCCATTCCGCCAATCTGTGTATTTGGTTGGAGTATTGAATCCATTTACATTTAAAGTAATGATCAATGTGTATGCTCCTATTACCATTTTCTTAATTGCTTTGGATTTGTTACTGTAGGTCTTTTCCTTCCCTTGTCTTTCCTGTGTAGAGAAGTTCCTTTAGCATTTGTTTTGAAGCTGGTTGGGTGGTGCTGAATTCTCTTTGCATTTGCTTGTGTGTAAAGATTTTAATTTTTCTGTTGAATCTGAATGAGATCGTTGCTCGTTAAGAGTAATCTTGGTTGTAGGTTTTTCCGTTTTATCACTTTAAATGTGT
This sequence comes from Eubalaena glacialis, assembly GCF_028564815.1. Classification (NCBI taxonomy): domain Eukaryota; kingdom Metazoa; phylum Chordata; class Mammalia; order Artiodactyla; family Balaenidae; genus Eubalaena; species Eubalaena glacialis. The sequence continues at coordinate 58,239,879 of NC_083736.1, read as the reverse complement.
CCTGCCACTCCCTTCTTGCTTACAGAGTTTCTGCTAAATATCAGCTGTTAACCTTATGGGGATTCCCTTGTATATTATTTGTTGCTTTTCCCTTGCTGCTTTTAATATTTTTCTTTGTATTTAATTTTTGATAGTTTGATTAATATGTGTCTTGGCGTGTTTCTCCTTGGATTTATCCTGTATGGGACTCTGTGCTTTCTGGACTTGATTGACTATTTCCATTCCCATATTAGGGAAATTTTCAACAATAATTACTTCAAATATTTTGTCAGTCTCTTTCTTTTTCTCTTCTTCTTTTGGAACCCCTGTAATTCAAATGTTGGTGTGTTTAATGTTGTCCCAGAAGCCTCTGAGACTGTCGTGAATTCTTTTTATTCTTTTTTCTTTATTCTTCTCTGTGGTAGTTATTTCCACTATTTCATCTTCCAGGTCACTTATCCGTTCTTCTGCTTCAGTTAATTTGCTGTTGATTCCTCGTATAGAATTTTTTATTTCATTTATTGTGTGGTTCCTCATTGTTTGCTCTTTAGTTCTTCTAGGTTAAATGTTTCTTTTATTTTCTCCATTCTATTTCAAAGATTTTGGATCATTTTTACTATCATTGCTCTGAATACTTTTTCAGGTAGACTGCCTATTTCCTCTTCATTTGTTTGGTCTAGTAGGTTTTTACCTTGCTCGTTCATCTACTGCATATTTCTCTGTCTTCTCATTTTGTTTAACTTACTGTGTTTGGGGTCTCCTCTTCGCAGGCTGCAGGTTCGTAGTTCCTTTTGCTTTTGGTGTCCTCCCCCAGTGGATAAGGTTGGTTCAGTTCATTGTGTAGGCTTCCTGGTGGAGTGTACTGGTGCCTGTGTTCTGATGGATGAGGCTGGATCTTGTCTTTCTGGTGGGCAGGACCACATCTGGTGGTGTGTTTTGGGGTGTTTGTGACCTTATCATGATTTTAGGCAGCCTCTCTGCTAATGGATCGGGTTGTGTTCCTGTCTTGCTGTTGTTTGTCCTGGGGTGTCCATCACTGGACCTTGCTGGTTGTTGAATGGAGCTGGGTCTTAGCGTTGAGTTGGAAATCTCTGGGAGAGCTCTCGCCGATTGATACTACGTGGGGCCGGGAGGTCTCTGGTGGTCCAATGTCCTGAACTCGGCTCTCCCACTTCAGAGACTCAGGCCTGACACCCGGCTGGAGCATCAAGACCCAGTCAGCCACACGTCTCAGAAGAAAAGAGAGAAAAAAAAGAGAAAGAAAAAATAAAAAAATAAAATAAAAAGTTATTAAAATAAAAAATGAAAAAATATTAAAATTAAAAATATTTAAAAAGTAATTAAAGAAAAAAGAAGAGAGCAACGAAACCAATAAACAAAGCCACCAATTATAACAAGTGCTGAAAACTATACTAAGATAAACATAAAATCAGAAACTAGTCAGTCACATACAGCAAAAACCCCAAGTCTACAGTTGCTCCCAAAGTCCAGTACCTCAATTTTGGGATGGTTCGTTGTCTATTCACGTTTTCCAGATATGCAGGGTACATCAAGTTGATTGTTGCTATTTAATCTGCTGCTCCTGAAGCTGCCCAGAGAAATTTCCCTTTCTCTTCTTTGTTCGCACATCTCCTGGGGTTCAGCTTTGGATTTGGCCCCGCCTCTGCATGTAGGTCCCCCTCTGGCATCTGGTCTTTGCCCAGACAGGAGGGGGTTCAAGGTGCGGTTGATTAGGGAGCCTTGGGTCACTCAGTCCGCGGGGAGGGAGGGGTACGGAATGTGGGGTGAGCCTGCAGCGGCAGAGGCCAAGGTGACGTCACAACAGCCTGAGGCGTGCCATGTGTTCTCCCGGGGAAGTTGTCCCTGGATCACGGGACCCTGGCAGTGGCGTGTTGCCCAGGCTTCTGGGAGGGGAGGTGTGGATAGTGACCTGTGCTTGCACACAGGCTTCTTGGTGGCGGCAGCAGCAGCCTTAGCGTTTCATGCCCGTCTCTGTTGTCCACGCTGATAGCTGCAGTTGCGCCCATCTCTGGAACTCATTTATGCGATGCTCCGAATCCCCTCTCCTTGCGCACCCTGAAACAATGGTCTCTTGCCTGTTAGGCAGTTCCATACTCTCTCCCAGACTCCCTGCCAGCTAGCTGTGTCGCACTAGCCCCCTTCAGGCTGTGTTCACGCAGCCAACCCCTGTCCTCTCCCTGCAATCTGAACTCCAAAGCCCAAGCCTCAGCTCCCAGTCCCCACCCGCCCCAATAGGTGAGCAGACAAGCCTCTCAGGCTGGTGAGTGCTGGTCGGCACTGATCCTCTGTGCGGGAATCTCTCTGCTTTGCTCTCTGCACCCCTATTGCTGCATTCTCCTCTGTGGCACCGAAGCTTCCCCCCCACCACCCTCGTCTCTGCCAGTGAAGGGGCTTCCCAGTGTGTGGAAACTTTTCCTCCTTCACAGCTCCCTCCCAGAGGTGCAGGTCCTGTCCCTTTTCTTTTGTCTCTTTTTTCTTTTTTCTTTTGCCTTACCCTGGTAAGTGGGGAGTTTCTTGCCTTTTGGGAAGTCTGAGGTCTTCTGCCAGCGTTCAGTAGATGTTCTGTAGGAGTTTTTCCACATGTAGATGTATTTTTCATGTATTTGTAGGGAGGATGGTGATCTCCACGTCTTACTTCTCTGCCATCTTGAATGTCCTCCCATCAAGGATAAGTTTGTTCTTATTTCTGAGGAATGGATGATTCTAGATGATAAATAACAGACAGCTAATTCTTGAGTGATTGCTATTCTAACCTGTTGCTAGCAGGTAAAAATATGTAAAAAAAAATTGAGTTTAAAAAAATTGAGTTTATTTTGTTTTAGATATGCAGTACCTACCCTCCTGAAATAGTGGTTCCTAAATCTGTTACATTGGGAACGGTGGTTGGAAGTTCGAAGTTCAGAAGTAAAGAACGTGTGCCTGTGCTCTCCTACCTCTACAAAGAGAACAATGTGAGTTGAGCAAACTTCTCTCATGAGAACTTAACTTGGTGCTGGAAGACCTGGGTTTAAGTCACACCATTGCCACTTACTAGCTATGTGACCTCAAGCAAGTTACTTCTCTGAACTTTAGTACTTCTGAGAGTTTTTAAGTGTGTAATATGAGAGAAAAATATATGTGTACTTTGTAAATTGTAAAGTGTTGTGCAGATGTTAAGTGGCATTTGTAGTGTGTTCATTTATTTCTTTTCTTCTCTGTGGGCTCCTGCTTGATGGCAAGTTGTTGAATAAAAGGGAACAGCTGTATGAAAGGATATTTGGGGACTGTGGCCTCCCACTAGAACACAGATGTCCTTGATTCTTTCTCACTATTTTTCATACAATTTAAGGTAGTAGGGGGAAATTTCACTTGAATCCTCTGTTTGAGTCCCCTTCCATAGGAAGGGATAATAGTTCTTGCCTCTTGTGGTCTCTCTGAGCTCTGGAATTACACAAACAGTCAAGTTCTCAGGTAGGCAACTATCAAGTGCTAAAAAGTACAGTAATACAAGTGGGTGTCTTTGTGTCAAACTATTGAAGTAAGCAGACTCCATAAAAAACACCAAAGTGTAATGCAGTTCACTAACAAATTATTACCAGATGTATCTGCTAAATAGCTATGTTGTTTTCCTATTGAAATGGCTTGAAACAAACCAGCCCTCTGATTTGGCATTAACTCCTGAAATGAGTGAACCCTGTTCTCTTAAGAGACTCTAGGTCTTTGAATTCTGCTGTCACTGTGAGCCTCTGGTTTATATGGGTGATATTACTGGGACTATAAAAGCAAGAAAGTTTCAGGTAAATACTAGCCTAATACATATCGAAAATAGATAGAATTTTATTAAGGAAACACTCAGGGTGTGATTTTCTTGTAGTCTGGATTTGCCGAGACTGGGTTGGGAATCATAGCCATGTAGAAGAAAAAAAGACTATCTGAGCAACAGTTTGTGGTAATACAGCCCACATGCTGGAGCGGGGAGGGAGGCAGGAGGCTGAGCCCAATGTCATTGGAATGCCTGGGCTTCAGAGCTACATTTCTTTTTACTTCACTATCCCGAGTTGTCTCATCCTCTTCTTCTACTCACTGAACATGGGATCAAGGAGGATTTTTGACCACCTGTACATTTGACCACTCAACTGATACATTTTTTCCTTACAGGCTGCCATTTGCCGCTGTAGCCAGCCTCTGTCTGGATTTTATACTCGTTGCATAGATGATGAGCTCCTGCTAGAGGCTATTAGCCAGACGAACCCAGGGAGCCAGTTTATGTATGTTGTAGACACAAGACCAAAGGTATCTATGTATCAATGACCTCTCTAATACTCCTACTTTACTCATGTTATAATCGCCTTCCCCACATGTTGAGCTTTGCAGTGTTAATGGGAAAGTTAGGTTTGTGTATATGGGCTTATTATGTCATAACTGTGTAAAATCATTTGAGTAAGCCATTTGGAACTCCTTTTATCATAGCTGTCACTGTCAAGCAAGACTATGAGAAGGTACTTTGAACAACTTAGTCTTGCCACTGCCTGTGAATGTCACAGAGAGGAGGGTCCTCAGATCAACCTAAACTCTCTGCATTAATTCCTTGACCCTCAACATTTTGTCTAGCTTTAATAAGGGATCGTAGAGGAATTAATTGTGCCCCACAAGGCAAGTAAAGGACAGATTTCCTTTTCTTAAAGGCTGTTCTTTTTACAAACAGCCCCAGAAAGAAATAATTTTGCTTATACTTTGATATGTTGACTGTGGATGATTAGGAGGTTTCATTGCTAACTAGGGATTGCTAAGTCAGTGATTTATATTCTAAGCCTAAGCCAGGTGGTTGTGACTTCAGAGTTAAGCAATTGGTTGTGCTTGAAACCAGATAGTGGTCTTAGACAGATGTCTGCCTATTTTGGGGATCTCTCACTGACTATTCTGCAGGGCTACCTAGAACTGACTGGGCTCAATAGAGAAAATAATTTCCCTTTCTGCTCAGGTACCATCCTTCAGTTTCTCAGAACTTTGCTGTCTTGCTTCAACTATAACTGCATTTGACATTCTGGGATTAGAAGGAGTTTAATCAAATCTGTGTCTTCCATCGGTATTAGTCTTAAAATGGTAAAGAGAAGTACCAAGCTTTTGAAAAACTAAAGGATTCATGCCCTTTGTCCAAATGAAAGACCAAAAAGTCCTTTTTGATAGGTCCCTTTTTCCTCTCTCAGAGAGCCTAGAAATATCTAGCAACACTCCTCTTCTGGATGGCTAGATATATACTTTTAGTAGAAACTGTATTGTAGTGACGAAGTTACATTCTTAGGAGTCAGTCAAATCTGGGGTCAGATCCTGCCTTCAGTTTTTATCCATATGATCCTGGTTGAAATTGGTTCACCTCTCTGAACTTGTTTCCTTATGGGAATAATAATTGTACCTATCTTTAGGAGCTGTCATGAGGATTAAATGAGATAATATAAGTGAAGGATCTAGCACAGTGTCTGGCACATACATACTAGGGGCTCAGTAAATATTATATGTTCTTTCCTACTTGAACATTAGGCTGCTAATATGTAGCAGTTTCTCAGATATGCCAGTCCTATTCCCAAAGAGTGTATACTGGTATGATGTAGCTAGCTATCTGTAGTAGCTGGCCTTTCTACTGCTGCCCAGACCTGGGTAGGGACTGCTGTAATTATTGTTTCATTTGCTGGAGCATCCATCAGTCATAACAAACTTTTTTGTTACAAGTGGCTGTTGCTTACACCTCCTCAGGTGTCCCATTGATTTGTCATTAATTTAATGAAAGCTCAGTGACATTCTTTGTGTGATAAGAGATCAAAATTACCATCATGTTTCTCCCTTTAACAAATATCCTGCATTCTAAATAGAATATGTTGACATGTAGATTTTTCTTCCCTGCATGTGTTAATGTGAATAGTTTGTGCTTTTGAGGTTTTTAATGGCATTCTTTTTTATTAATACAAAAACTACACCCTATCCATATACATTCTCCTCCTACCTTCTGAAATGCACAACAATGGGAGATTAGAAAATAGGCCCAGACAACAGAAAAACATTTAATTAGTAACACTGTATTGGGTCTTCGTCGCTGCACATGGGCTTTCTCTAGTTGCAGCAAGCGGGAGCTACTCTTCGTTGCTGTGCGCGGGCTTCTCATTGCGGTGGCTTCTCTTGTTGCGGAGCACGGGCTCTAGGCACGCAGGCTTCAGTAGCTGCAGCACGCCGGCTCAGTAGTTGTGGCGCATGGTCTTAGTTGCTCCGTGGCATGTGGGATCTTCCCAGACCAGGGATCGAACCCGTGTCCCCTGCATTGGCAGGTGGATTCTCAACCCACTGTGCCACCAGGGAAGCCCCTTTCCAGTTTTTGGATTAATATCTCCTCTCTGCAAGTCTCATTTACTCACTACCCCACCCAACATTCTTCATATGACCTAGAAGTATTCTGATTACCACAAGCTGAATATAGTGTTAAAACAGCTCTTGGTATCTCCATTTCAATTTTATCAGTGAATGAAAGTCATTTATCTTATGCAGTCATGTTTTAGACATTTTTCTAGAGTAGCTATTTATAATTAATTGGCCCTGAAGTTCTTAGACTTCTTTCTAGAGCTTCTCAGTTATAAGGATTTTTGAACTTTCACATGTTTCTCAGTATAAAACCCATTTGTTTGTGATAGGAAGCTCAAAATTATTATTTTAGTTCTTCAGATCAGATATCCTCATAGCTGCCATATCCTTCAATCAATCTCTTAAGCAGGGTTTTAGTAATAAAATAAAAACACTAAATCTCCTTCTCTTTCCCTATACTACTCTGTTACTTAAGATACCTGATCTAAATGCCAGTGAGATTCTCTTCATTCCAGAATGTGCATTATGTGATCTAACTTCTTTTTAAATGGGTAAGATTTAAAACTGTTTAGAATGAAGCATTGAGATTGATGAACCATGTTCTTTTATCATCTGCCCTATCTGTTCTGTTATGTCCTCTATATTGCAGTTAAATGCCATGGCCAACCGAGCAGCTGGGAAGGGGTATGAAAAAGAAGACAACTATTCCAACATTCGCTTCAGGTTCATGGGCATTGAGAACATCCATGTGATGCGGAGCAGCCTGCAGAAACTCTTGGAAGGTACAGGGATTTCACCTGGGCTTGGCCAGAGGTTATATAGCTTGCATAATTATGTAAGCAAAAAGTATGCCTGATTTTGTGGTGAAACATAAAAGCAACCAGGTGAGCAGAATCAACAGGTGATAAGATTTTTGACTATAGTATAAATCCAGTTTGCATAGATAGTACTGAATTATAGCAGTGTTGGTCTGACAGAGGAACTACAATGTTTAGTTTTCATAACTCTGTGGAGTTCATCTGGGTTTAGTGGCTATGGAAATAATTTCTCTCTATAGAATTACAGAGGAGACTGCTGTATAGGGGTGGGTAGGTCAACATAAATATAAATGAATTGGGATTTATTTCATCTTCCTCATTTAATCTGCTGTAAGGAGTCAGTCCAATTTCATCACTGTGCTGATGAAGGGGGCGAATTTAGACTTCAAAGGAATAAAGCTGCTATCAGACAATTTGGGTCATCTGTCATCACCGCAATGTAATTGGGATCCGAATGGGGGCAAGGTGAGATCAGGGCTTTACAGGACTCTTGAGTCTAGAACATTTCTCCCAAAGCCACTACCCAGGATTCCATGATGTGGTATGTCATCTCAGGCACACATAGGGAAAACCTGCCCTCATTAAGTGAACTCCGTGTTCTTCCTCTCTTTTCTTCAATTGTTCACTTATGCTGTCTGCCAGGACCTCTCCCTTACACAACCCTTATCAGATCCTGTCTTCTCAGTCTGCAGCCCTTTTAGGATATTAATGTTCCTCTTCCTTGGGTCTCTTCCTCCTTTCTTTTTTGTCCCAGAATATTCTATAGTAGGAGTGTAAGAGGACTTCTTGCAGATTTTTTGAGGCAAAAGATTGCCCTCTGCTGGATAACCAGTGCAAAATGCATGAAAATTAACTGATGTTTTTTTCAACCTGTTGAGACAGCACAAGGCTGCAAGGGAGTAGGTGGGGATGTGGAAGCAGAGACAGATGTTAAGGGTCTACAAAGTTAGGCTGAGTAGGAGGAGTTAAGATGGGAATCAAATGTGTTTTCTAATCAGAGGAGATGTGAGTATTTTCCTGTGGATGCTGACTCAGTCTTCTGGCTGTGTTCTTCAGAGATCTCTGTGGGCTTGGGGTGGGTTCTACAAGTCAAGAAAGCAGAGACCCGAGCTAGGAGATATGGTAGGCTCTAGCCCTAGTCCTGTCCCTGATTCACTGTGCGGTTTCCAACTAATCATTTAACCTTTCTGTGCCTCAGCTTCCTCATTTACAAAATGGGGATCCACTTTGTCCCCTTTCTTGGTGAATAAACTGAGGTAATTGTGAATTTCAATCTCTGCTTCCTTTTCTACCTTAGTTTGTGAATTGAAAACTCCAACAATGAGTGAATTTCTTAGCGGCCTGGAGAGCTCAGGGTGGTTGAGACACATTAAAGCTATTATGGATGCTGGAATTTTCATTGCAAAGGTAATAATCAGGACTTTTAAGAACTTGTACTGACTTAATTATGGGATCTCTTGAGGTAGCAGTGTATTCATGGTGGAAAGAATATTGAAAAAAAACCTGGTTTCTAGATTCAGGTCTGCCACTAATTTACTGCGTGCCCTTGGAAAATCTCTTCCCTTCTCTGGGCCTCAGTTTCTCTGTCTGTAAAACAAGGTGGTTCTACTAGAATCTAATGGTATAAGTTTTGGGGGGCCCACTGAACTCTTTGAGAATATGATTGACCCTCTGCCCCTAGAAAAATGTACATATGGCTATACATACAGAAAATAGACCTTAATTTCACGGGGTACACAGACCCCAGATCTCAAGTTAAAAACTCTTAGATAATCTCTCATGGTCCTTCCAGCTCAAATATTCTCATGGTCTTTCCAGCTCAAATACTCTGATGTATTTTTGTGTTGATTCTGAGGTATCAAGTGGAAGTAAGACTGGGTGTAAAATAAATGCAGAGCTTGTGTTTCTATGGGTTTTCAGAGCTCTGAGTATAAAGCAGACGATTTTCTGACTTCTTTGTATAGGTCTGCCTCTGAATGCAGTCTAAGTAGGCTTCACCACTCATTTATGCTGACTCACTTATTTTCTGACCTTCAGAACCCTGGCTTCTGTATCATTTGTTAGGTGATGTTTAAAAAAAAACAGAAGAAGAAATTTGGAGTGTACATTTTCTCATTTTGAAGTTTTGTTTATACATTCCTACATGAGAACTTGCTCTTTTCACCACACCCCTATTATTTGGTAGAAGTAAAGAAAAGGAGAGAATCACTCTTCACCTCTCTGCTGTCATTGTTTCAGTTGAAGATAATGAGATTTATAGCTTCTGGCTTAAAAGGTTTTTAGAGAGCGTGTGTAATTAACTGTCTTAAATATCCAGCCCTATTGTTTTCCAATTTCCTAGTCCCGTTGCCTACATTTTTCACTGTAATTTATTATTAGTGCTTACTGTGTGACCCTCTTGGTCATTTCAAGCCCACTGTTCTAGCCATTCTTTATACTGTTCCTTTTTCGCATGCCCTATACCCATACATTTGTATTTCCTTTCTGAAACTGACTTCATTAGACCAAAGAGAGTGAGAATGGAGAAGAGGGATAGATTTGATAGACCGTACAACCTCATAAATATTGGTTGAATTAAAATGAGTGGATGAAAAAGATAGGCTTGTGATTGCACGATTATCCTGTGCTTCCCATCTCCATCAGTACCTATCCAGTATCCCAAGCTTGAAAACTCTGTCAGCCTTGAATTCTCTCTCTTCCCCTCCATCTGGCAATTGCCTCATCCTGTCAGTTCTCCTCAAAAGCGTTTCTCAAATATCCATTCTTCCCCACCTCTGCCTTAAGTACTATAATAACTTCCTGACTGGTTTACTTGTCTCTAGTAGTTGCGCCCCCCAGTATGGCCACCAGATTGCTTCTAAAGCCATATTTCTTGAGCACATATGATAATGTCACTTTAAACTCAAAATCCTCCATTGGTTCCCCATTGCCCGTAAGACCCTGGTAATTAGTGAGATTCTTGTTGCTCTCAAAAACACTATAGTATCCCTCCCTCTCTTGCTTTGTCTCTCATTATCTTTATTTTATTTATTTATTTCTCATTACAAAAGTTATACATGTACGTTATCTAAGAAGTAAACATTTCAGAAATATATAATATAAAATGTAAATATTCCCTGTAGTTTGCCCCACAACACACACTATTAATAGTTTAATGTATGCTGCTAGATCAGCACTATTTGAACTTTCTGTGATGATGGAAATGTTCTGGATCTGTACTAATACAATAGCCACTAGCCACATGTGGCAGTTGTGCATTTGAAATGTGGCTAGTGAGAGTGAGGAACTGAATTTTTAATTTTATTTAGTTTTGATCAATTTAAATTTAAATAGCCACTTGTGGCTAGTGACTACCATATTGGACAGTACAGGTCTAGAATTTTTCAACATATATATAATTACATATATTATTACTAATTTGTAAAAATGAGATTATGTTGTGCATATTTTTCTGCAACTAACTTTTTATACTTAATGTATGATGAACATTTTCCAGGTCAGTTCAGTCAGTGTGACCTCATTCTTTTCAGTGACTGTATAATATTCCATTAAGTGAATTTATCATGGTCCCTGTTCATGGGCAATTCAGTTATTCACATTTTTCACAAATGCAGACATTGTTGCATCAAATATCCTTGAACATATATCTTTATATGTGTGGGCATTCTTAAAAGTGGATTTTCAGTTGAAGAGTATGAATATTTCAGACTTTACTAGATGTGGCCAAATTGCCCTTCAAATAGGATGCACCAGTTTCCATTCCCACCAACAATGCCTCTTTCTCCACATAGCCAGCAATGGTTATCATCCATCTTTTTAATCTTTGCCAATTTGATAGGTTATGCATTTTATGTCATGTTTTAATTTGCATTTCTTTAATCATTAGTGAAATTGAGCATCTTTTCCTGTCCACCAGTGACTTTTCACTCCATTTGGAGTCCTAAGGAAAGAGTATACTCGCTACTATTAGGCCTCTGATACTATCTGAGGTATCTGGTTAACTGAAGAGTTTAAAAGGTTGAGAAACTTTTTTCCAGATCTCTCTAACTCTTGTCTTACTCGCAACCTAACTATCCTTCTAGGAATATCATTTCTCTTTTACCTTCTACTACAAAGGTTACTCATTTTCCCACACCCCATGAACCGCACGGTCCATGACAGGTTCAGTGTTCCCCTTGCTCCTTACAAAACTCCTTCCTCCTTTTAGGTCTATTGCAGTTAGCTATACCACTCTATACCTCTCCTAGTGACTCTTCTTTCTCCATTAAGGACTTTGGAAACCGCTTTAGGTAGGTGGTTTCCTCTCCATCCTGATTCTTCCTCTCAATCCCAGGAGATTTGAATGTCCATGTACAACCTATAAAACACTCTGCACTGATAGTTCTTTGAGCTTTTGTACTCCAGTTCTTACACTCTTACTCCAGCTAACCTGGTTCTTCTATCCCATGGAGACCTCTACACTTTTAACTCCACTTTTTCCACCTTTTCCTACTTTCTTCCCTATCGAGCCAAAACCTAGTGGTGTAGCACCTCATCTATTCCACCTTGCCTCTTTATCCTTCCACTCTACCTGCCCTGTTAATCCCATTCATTCTCTACTTTCTCTGCTCTTATGCCCTGAAAACTAAACATTGCCACAAAGAAATAAATCCCATAGTCATGTTACTTGGTATAATTACAGATTTATGGTCTATAATATTGACTGTAGTCCTATAGTCTTAGGACCACTTAACAGTCATTTTATGTGTCCCTGGTTGGTTCCCAGCCCTGTTCCACCAAGCAGATATTCCTAATTTGTATTTTACTTTCAAGCTGGCTACACCACTGTTACTCCCCTTTCTGTAAGCACATATTCAGACATGTCTTCTTCTTTATAGAAAAATAAAGGTAATCTCTCATCTTCCCACTACTATTCTTACCAACTTTTTTTTGCTCCTTTCTTGCTATCTCAGAGGAAATGGTGCCTCATCTTCTGTGTAAGACTGATCCCTTTACCTGTATTCTTAATCCCATCCCCTCCTTCTTCAAGGAGCCTCTTTCCCCTACATTTTCAAACATTTCCTTTCACTGGCTTCATCCCTCAGAAATATGCTCAATACTTTCTTATTCCTAAGAAAAAGAACTTTTCTTATTCTCTTCTAGTTACTGTTCTCTTTCCTCTTGCTTAGAGCTTTCTTGAAAGTAATTGGCCTTCCCTATTCGTACTTCCTCACCTCCCTTCACTCTTCAGTTCACTGTGATCCAGTTTACATACCATTACTACTGTTCTTGCTGAGGTCACTAATGACCCCTAACTTGTCAATCTCAGGGTCACTCTTTAATCTTTATTCTATTTTGACCACTCTGCTGCATTTGACATTGTTATCCCCTTTCTCTTTGAACCATTTTTGTAGTTCTGACCTTAATCCCACTGCTACTTCCTGGTTCTCTTTCTACCTTTCAGGCTTCTTTTTCACAAGCTGACTCCTATAATAGCCCGCCCCCCTTCCTCTACTTTCCCTTTAAACGTTACTACTTTCTAAGGTCTTTCCTTTTCTCACTTTGGTCTCTGCCTGGACAGCACCAGCCATACACAGTTTCCACTACCATCTCTGTTCATATAGTGGTCAAATCTATACTCTGGCTCAGATTCCTCCTTCTCCTGAACTCCAGACCCACATATGCAGTTGTCCACTGGATGCTCCATTAGATGTCCCTCAACTACCTCAGAATCTCCATGGCCCCAAATGAAATCTTATCTACTCCCAACACCAACTAAAACTTGTTTCTTCTTCTCTGTTCACTGTTCAGGCTAATGGTACTGTAATCCACCTAGTTACTAAGTGACACATTTAAGAGTCATCTTTGGCTTTTCCTTCTCCTTCATTCCACATCCATTCTCTTACTATGTCCTGTTAAATCTTCATTCTTAACATCCCTCTTCTCCTTTTCAGCCCCACTGCTACTGCATTAATTCAGGTCCTTGTTGCATTTCACAATTTTAGTAACTCTTTGACTGGTTTTCCTAAATCCAAATTTATGTCCTCTATTCTCCTACTGTCACCACAGTGAGTACATCTGATCATGGCACTCCTCTGCTTTTAACACTCCAGTGACTCCCTGTTGCCACCAGATAAAATGCACACTTGTCAGTCTGACCCTTGCCCTCCTGGCCAGACCTGTCTCTCCTCACTCCCTCACTCCCAGCCTAGCCTCAACCACCAAGCTAGTTAAGAATTCCTCACCTATGCCTCGCATCCTTGCCTTTGTACATGTTGTCATATTATGCCCCTTGCCTGGAATGTCCTTTCCTCCTGGTCCATCTGACAAATGCCTACTCATCTGACAAGACCCACTTTAGTTGTCTCCTCTTCTTTAGTTATTGTGTGCCTTTGTTGTACCTGGTATTAACTTTTATTGTTTTGGTTATCATTGGTTTGTAGTCATTCATTTAAATGTTTGTCTTTTTTTGTGTACCTAGTGCACACAATAGTGCATCTTGTGTAGTCACTCAGTAATTATTGGCTAGGTGAGTAGATGAATGAATGAGTGAATAAATTTCCTTCTCCTTCCTCACCTGAGAAAATCCTACATTTTCTTCAAGGCTCAAGCTTCCCTGGCTCCTACAAAAGGATATAGTTACTACACATTACCCTATAGCAGCAGTTTTTCCACTGCATTGTATTTATTTATTTACCTTTGGTCACCCTGACTAGTTTGCTCATTGAAGTCAGAAACTGAGTCTCATCTTTGTATCTCTAATCCTTAACACATACCTGGCACAGAGGTATACATAATTAAGTGTTAGAATGAATAAGTGAATGCTCAATATCTACCATTGCCAAAATTGCACAGGTTGAGTAACTGCCCATATTTTTACATAGTTCTGATTGTACAGAAACTGACCTAAGACAGATAAACCTCTCCATCGTAAGTTGGAAAGATTTATATTAGTAAGGCTAAATGGCTAAAGCTTCCAGAGGAAATTATTGTCAGGTCTGGGACTGGAATGCAGAACTGTCCTGTCTGTTTTTGAGCATGAATTCTTCCTCTTGCCCACTTCTCTCTCTGAGAATTGAGAATTGATCCATGTCTTCTTCAGAAGTTTTATGAATGTAGACCTCCTTTTGTTTTTCTTTTTACCCTGTATCATGTGTTGATTTTGATTTTCTTTTCCTTATTAGGTAAGCTCACCTTCTGTTACACTCCTTTATTTTCTTTGTCATTCCCATACAGGTTGCTAGTATTTTGAGAAGAAATTAATGTAGCCCAGTAAGACCAAGTTCTCTGCTGTAGGGATGGTAACCCTATTTATTAACCCGGCATACTATGAAAAATTGTCTATGCTACTTTTTGCTTCTTGTCTTAACAGGCAGTGAAGGTAGAAAAGACCAGTGTCTTAGTCCATTGTTCTGATGGGTGGGACCGCACAGCACAGGTCTGCTCTGTGGCCAGCATCCTCCTAGATCCATTTTATAGGACATTCAAAGGACTCATGGTAAGAGAACAAGTGATTGGATTTTACTTTGCACAAGTGGGAGATTGTGAATAGGTCAAAAATAACTCTCAGCCAACTTGTTTTCTACAAGAAAGAGGTCTACAAAAACAGCTCTGTTTTTCAATTTAGCTTCTTTCTACTAAACTAGGCGTTTACAGTCTATATACTTTCCATTGCACACTCAACATAGTTTCTTACCCATCAGAAGATAAGTTGGATGTAATAGGCTGATGTAAGGGGTAGGAAAGGCTCCAAAAGTTTGCAAAGTTGAATGGATGACTTAAATAAGCAGACTGATGGGCTCATCATCTTCAACATCAGCTGTCTGGATGTCAGACTCATGATTTTTTTCTGGTGCTGAATCCAGGGTTTCTTAGTTTGTCTTTCTATGAAACAGAACTCACAGTAGGAGTTTATCCTCATTTTTTTTTGGAAATGCTTTATTTTTTTTAATGGTTGAAAATGTGTTTATATCAAGATTTGTTCCTGATATAAACTCAAGTACTGCCTTTGGATTCCTGTTTTTTCATAGGTTGAATGTAATATGTTTATCAAGATTGCGTTTAGTTATGGCTCAAATGGCTTGTCACACATTATGTAAAAGCCAAAAGAAATGTGACAATGGATACAAATCCAGAATAATTTCTTCTGAGAGCTTTGAAATTTGAAGGCAGCCTGTATAGGCTTTTAAATGAAATCCAAGTTACTTATTTATCATTTGGGAAATTAACTTTATGATCAGTTCAACGCAAATTTGTACAAAGTCCACTTCAGCAAAGTGTTTTGATATTTTATAGGTATGGTTAATTAATTTTATGGTTTTCCTAATGCAAAGTTTTCTTTTTGTATAAAAATGAAGATCCTGATAGAGAAGGAATGGATATCCATGGGCCACAAGTTCTCCCAAAGGTAAAAATATTACTTTAAAGGTAGAGGCTAAAGAGAATTTATTAGGGTGAGATTTATCAAAAACCCCAATATGTTCTTGTGAAAGAAGGAAGAGTAGGTTGAACATGGCATAAATCTCTTTTCATCAAGAAACACATATTCCAGACACTATGCTAAGGGACTAGGGCTACAAGGGTGACTAGAATATCATATCTGCCTTCAAAGTGAGCAAATGATTATATCAAATTGTTAAATATTTCAGGGAAGAACAGACATCACGGGCCACAGAGGAAAAAGTGCTTAACTGTTTTTGAAGAAGACAGGATAGCCTTCCAGGAATAGGCATTCAGGCAGAGGGAATAATATCTAAGACAATGTACCTTTTAACCTTGTATAAGAAGAAAAGGCATGTGCGGATTTCTGTTCTTTGGTAAGAGGTGGATGCAAGGACTTACATTTATTTAGTGACCTAATGCTGCTATAAGCCAAGCAGCCTCACTGAGACTTTATGTGTGTTGTGAGAACAATAACAAATGTTTACCGAACACCTAACAGTATGCTGTATACTATATCAGACACTGAGCTGGTGCCAAAGGCACATAAAATGTGAGTTTTACCCTCAAGGAGGTTACCATTCAGGTCTTATTCTCCTGCATCGGTGTGTATCCATTTAATTTCATTTGATTGTCGCTCTCTAGCTATTTGGGTCCATCCATTCATTCTTCCTTTGTCAACAAACATTGGGCCAAGCAATATGCCAGGTTTTAAGGAGACTGTATTAGATCAGATATGGTCTCTGTCCCTTCTTTTATAGAAAATAAAATCAATGATGATAGTATAGTATGATAAGTGCTAAATCAAAGGTAAACATATACAAGGGAACCTTACCTATTCTGGGCAAAGAAAGCTTCCTAGAACTGATGGCATTTTAGAACATTAAGAAGATGAGGTTGATTCTATTTTTAGTTTTTGAGAAATCTCCATAATGTTTTCCACAGTGGCTGCACCAATTTACATACCCACCAGCAGTGTAGGATGTTTCCCTTTTCTCCACATGGAGACTACATGGAATGACAGGAGGAGAAGGAACTAAGTTTGTGAGTGTCCAAGGCAGAAGTTAGGTATTTTTACTTGATAGCCTTGATCTTTTTCATTAACAATGTAGACATCAATGTGAAATGGGTTAGGGTTTAAGAAGATAGCTTAAAATTTGCAAGAGCTGTAAGGGTTAATGGGAAAACTGTGTTAAGGATATTCATAAAGGTTATTTGGGAGCAATTAAGTTCCAGCTGAGTATGGAGACTTATGGTATCAATTTGCATGGTTTTATAATTTTCTCAAGCAGCATTTATCAGTCAAGATGTGGGAGTAGAGAACATAGCTTCTTAGGCTCATCAATGGTTGGATTTTGAAGGAGAATAATGACAAAAAAAATGACCAGAAAATTGAAGAAAATGTGGAGAGAATAGTTGATGGGGCAGACCATAGCATATAGTCTGGGTAAGGAAGAAAGGGAAGCTAGTAGGAATCTGGAAAGGTGAGAGGTCCAGAGATGAGGCTGGAGGAGATAAGATGAGCAGCCTTTGGAAATATAATATATGGTGATCAGAGTAGGATATTGAGATTAAGGTTTCAAAGTGGAGGAAGGACCTTTAGCTAACATCAAGAAACAGCCATGGATATGAGAGGCTGATGTGAAGTAGAGGTAAAGATCGGTGAAGATAATTAGATTTGAGTTAGTTAAGGAACCTGCTAAGCCAAGTGTAGGTCATCTGCATCGACTCCAAAGATAAGTACTTATGACTGGAGTCAGATTCTTCAGAAAATGTAGAGAAGTAACCCAAAGATTGTGGAACACAACATTGAGGAAAGTGAACAACAGCATGACCCATAGTGGAAGTGTTTTTAAGAGAGTGAAAGGAGTAGTAGAAAGGAGAAAGCCGATCCCACTTCTGCTCTGTTTTAGGATTATTATACATGGAGAGTGGAATGATGAGCATTCTCCATTTGATTTGGGCCCCAAGAAGAAGTAGTGTCGTTGGTGAGATGGATTTCAATTAAATCAAAAGGTAGAACATTCAATGTAAAAGCTAAGGATGCCATGTTTATTTCTAGTGGAATAGGGTTTCTAATGGATGGTAGAGTTGGGAAAGAGGACATCATGGGAGAGGAAACATTAAACAATTCTGGGATGAGGTTTTTTCATTCATTTAATAAACTTATTAAATACCCTTTTCATGCCAGGCACTGTCCAGTAAACAAGATAGATATGGTCCTTGCTCACATGAAGCTAAAGGTAGCTGTTTAAATTAATGAAAATTAAATACAATTGAAAATTCAGTTCCTTAGTCACACTAGCTGCATTTCAAGTGCTTAATAGTTAGTGACTACCATATTGGACAGCACAAATATGGAACATTTTGATCATTGCAGAAAGTTCTATTGTAGAGGATGTAAAAGGAAATAGAATAGATGACCAAGGGCTTACAATCTGGATAATAGTGAAGGATGCTGGTGGCTAAGAGGTCCATTGGGATTAATGAACTTTGAGATTCTGGGTGGCATTTTGGCATTAGGCATTTCCTTACCAATGCCAACAGAGACAAAAGGTGACCTTGCTATAGCCTATTCCAAACAGTGTAATCCCTGATGTTAATCATTGTCTTTCTTTACCTTTATTTGCATCTCTCAGATGTGGCCACCTGGATGGGGACTCTAAAGAAGTATCCCCTATCTTCACACAGTTCGTAGACTGTATCTGGCAATTAACGGAACAATTTCCTTGTGCCTTTGAGTTTAATGAAAATTTCTTGCTGGAAATTCATGACCATGTTTTCTCCTGCCAGTTTGGGAACTTCCTTGGAAACTGCCAGAAGGATCGAGACGATCTGAGGTGAATTCAGTTTGTGAAAAAACACTGAATAGGGAGAGGGGATCAGTGTAAAAGAAATTTACCCACCACCCTGAATTTGGGACAGCAGTTCACGAAAGGGGAGGAGATGACAACTATAAAAATAACTTTTGAAGCATAAATCACTCAGTGTTTCCATGGAGATTCCTCAAAACCTCAGATTCTTTATCTGTGAAATAGGGATAATACCTACTTTTCAGAGCAATCCTGAGGAACCAGTAAAACAATGGATGTGCAAGGACTTTGTAAGGAATGAATTACTGTGCAGGTGTGAGTAGTCAATAGCTACAGTCCTTTATCATTTGTGTCAAAGATCAGGTGTGAGTAGTCAATAGCTACAGTCCTTTATCACTTGTGTCAAAGATCACCAAATGGCAGCTCATAGGCCAAATCTAGCTTAACAGGTATATTTTGTTTAGTCTGTGGAGTATTTTTTAAACTGTGAATAAGATGTCAACATTTAAATATCACGATATTTCACACAAAAATCCAGTTATTTTAGGATTTTTTTCCTAAATCAAAAAGCTGTTGTGCCAAGATATTCTGCAAAATCAGGAGCTCTGGCAGTACCTGACCTGCATTTTCTAATGGCAGTAATCAGCTAGAGCTGAATAACAGCTGCTCCACTTGAATGAAGCAAACTCACTCTCGTTTGCCACAGTTCTCACCCCTCTCTATAGTTTATTCTCAGCGCACTTCTAATGTTATCTTCCCAGCTCCTATAGGTGGTTGAATTTGCACCAGACTTAAAACTCTAACATCCTCACAATATATAAAACGTAAATAATTTTTGAAGTTGACAAGATAGAGTTTCTGTGAATAGTATTCTCCTTGTTTTAGAGTCAGAGAAAAAGAAATAGAGAGGGAAGTAGCTGTCGCACAACCCAACCCACTCTTGTTTCATAGCTGTTGGTTGAGTGGCAGTTAGCTCAAGTTCTCAGGCCCCTCTATGATGTATCCTGGATGAATCGGATGACATCTCTAATTCTGTTTTCTTGTCAACACAGAGATGGATCTTGCTGCTTTAACATTTGTGCTTACTTGGTAGCTTCTATGCACATTTCTATTTCATTTTGCAACTAGACCTTTCTTACCCTTTTCGCAGATGCTTTCAGACACATTCATTCTGCCTCTGACCTGCTTTTCTAGCATTAAAATCTAAGATCTTTTGCATATTCTTTTTTCCGCCCTCTTAAAATGAGGCTAATATATCCTAGACCCATTCCCCACACAAATCTGAATCTCCATGTAAAAGTACAAAAGTTGAAAATTTTAACATGTTAAAATAGTGATTGCATAAAATAAACGGAAATATCATTCATCCATAAAAGAAAAGGCATGGACTCTAGAATCAGAGAGAGTTGGGTTCAAATTTTGGCTCTGTCACCTACTAGCTATGTGACTTTTTTCAAAGTATTTTTTTGTCTCATTTTCTCATTATTATTTTGGGGATAAAATATCTCACAGGATTTTATTATGAAAATTTAATGAGGTATTTTAGGTAGAGTCTGGACCAGTGTTTCACACATAGTACATACTCAACAAATACTAGTTACCTTACCTCTGCAATATTGTTTTTCTTTTTTCAACCAAAAACAAATGAGAAAGATGGATATACAAGTCCTTTGACCTCATTGAAATGGTCTGAGGATTCTAAAAGTTTCAAGACTACAATGTTTAGGTCCTACAACCCATACCGCTTCTCTTTGTTGTCCTCCTTGAGCTTTCTTTGACACTGTGTGAGTAAATGAACTTCCCATGCATTGTTACGCAGCAGCTCTCACTGGGACAATGGATCCCATGTTTTTTGCAGTGTTAACTAAGTGGCTCCCCAAGGACTCAACTAAGGTATAAGAAGAATCAGTCTTGCAATATAAATGTCACAGTCTGTGCTGCTCACCTAGATAACTCACAAATATTTGCTAATATAAATTGCTAATTGTCTTTCACTGTCTTATACCTTCTGAGAGGAGGAGAAGCTGGCTTGAAATAAAATAAAATATAGAAAAGCCAGAAATTCACCCTCTAGTCTTTCGGTTAACTTACCAGATTTTTAAAAGCAATTCTAGATTTTTTAAAACTGGAAAGGTCATTAGTTCATAGCATCTGAGATTTGGAAGAGACCTTAAAGGTCATATTTTACAAATGAGGAAATAGGCCCAGAAAGAGCTAGGGACATTCCTCAGATTACATAGCTACTCCATGGCAGAGACTATACTCAGCATCTGTTGCTCTTCAATGTGGAACTCTTTCTAACCTCTAATTCATTTAAAGATGGGTAAGTTGAAGCCCAGATAATTTGTTACTCTATCAGTGTTCATTACCACTTATTTTCACTTTCCGTCTATCATATCCTGTCCCTCTGTCTTGAATTAGGTTAATTGTTAATAAAATTTGGATGATTATCAAGTTCAACAGGACTGTTGATTTTACTTGCTTGCTGCTTTTAATTTTTTGGCTTTTTTTTTTTTCCCTGACAGAATCTATGAGAAAACCCATTCCGTGTGGCCTTTCTTGGTTCAGAGGAAACCAGACTTCAGGAACCCTCTCTATAAAGGCTTCACTGTGTATGGGGTACTCAATCCTAGTACTGTGCCCTACAACATTCAGTAAGTTCCTAAGCTGTTCCATCCTTTCTTACAGCAAGCCCAGGGCCTCAGCTGCTTTGCCTCTCCTTGTATAGCTGACATCATCTCCATAAGCCTGGCTATGGAGTAGGACACTCTCTCCCCAGATCACCCATTCCTTGCTGCCTCTGAAAACAAGACCACACTCTCTTTGGTTGTTGTTACTTGCTGAGGGAAATAAACAAGAAACAATAGTTGATTTGTAGTAATACAACCAGTCAAGATGTAGGTTGTTTCATTCCTTTGAGTCTTTCCTTGTATATTCCTCTTCTTTCCCATCCTTTTCCCCAACAAAGAGAAGGAAAAACAGAGAAAGAGAATGTGCTGGTATTGTTTGCTCTACTTTCCCCAAAAAGTGTAAAGTATAGGGTGCCATGCTCACTGACCACAACTCAATGAGTACAAGACAGAACTGAATGCATTTATTAAGTCTAATGGTTTATTTTGTATATTCATTAGGATTTTATATATGTAAGATCATGTCATTTCTGCATAGAGATTGTTTTACTTAGTCCTTTCCAATTTGGATGCCTTTTATTTTCTTGCCTAATGCCCTGTTTAGAACTTACAGTGTTGAATAGAAGTAGTGAAAGCAGGCATCCTTGTACTGTTCCTGATCTTAGGGGGAAACCTTTTGGTCTTTCTCCATTGAGTATGTTATAATTTTGTTTTGTTTTGTTTTACAAATGACCTTTATCACGTTTAGGACATTCCTGTCTGTTCCTAGTTTGTTGAGTGCTTTTATGATGAAAGGGTGTTAGATTATATCAAATGTTTTTTCTGAATCATGTTGAGATGCAGATGACTATGTGTTATTTTCTCCTTAATTTTATTTATTTTTTATTTATTTTTTTGTTTCTTTTTTGTTTGGCCATGCCACACAGCTTGCAGGATCTCAGTTCCCTGACCAGGGATTGAATCCGGGCCACAGTAGTGAAAGCCCAGAATCCTAACCACTAGGCCACCAGGGAACTCCCTCTCCTTAATTGTATTAATATGGTGTATAACATTGATTGATTTTTCAGATGTTGAACCATCCATACTTTCCTAGGGTAAATCCCACTTGGCCATGGTGTATAATCCTCTTAATATGCTGCTGTGTTCAGTTGGCTACTATATTGTTGAGGATTTTTGCATCTATATTCATAAAGCATATTAATCTACAGTTTTGTTTTTTTGTGATGTCCTGGTCTGGCTTTGGTATCAGGGTAACGGTGACCACATAGAATGAGCTGGGAGTGTTCCATTCTCTTCAATATTTGGAACAGTTTGAGAAGGATTGTTGTTAATTCTTTAAATGTTTAGCAGAATTCACCAGTGAAGCCATCTGGTCCTGGATTTTTCTTTGTTGGGAAGTTTTTGATTACTTGTTATAGGCCTGTTCAAATGTTTTATTCCTTCTTGAGTCATTTTTGGTAGTTTGTGTGTTTCTAGAAATTTGTCCATTTCATCTGTCTAATTTGTTGGCATGCAATTGTTCAGGATATTCTCTCATATTTTTCTTTATTTCTGTAAATTCAGTAGTAACATCCCTAATTTAATTTATGATTTTAGTAATTTGAGACTTTTTTATTTTTTGAGGCCGAAATACTTTCCTTTAATATCCAAAACATTCTGTACGTAAACTGGATAATACATATTAAATGATACATTTCTATGACATTTAGGGGTTTTGGGGGCATTTTTTCCCACTTTATTGAGATATAATTGACATATAACATGGTGTAAGTTTAAGGTGTACAATGTGGTGATCTGATACATGTAAATATTGTGAAATGCTTACCACAATAAGATCAGTTAGCACATCCTCTACCTCATACAATTACCATTTTGCTGTTGCTGTTGTTATGGTGAGAATATTAAAGCTCTACACTCATAGCAAAAATATGGAACAATTCACAAATTTGCATGTTATTCTTTCACACGTGCCATGCTAATCCCTGTATCATTCTGATTACATTATATGTGCTGCTAAAGTGAGCACTCTCATTGTTTTTAATCAGTTTAGCTTAAAGTTTTATTGAATTTATTGATCTTTTCAAAGAACCAATTTTAGTTTTGTTGATTTTCTCTATTTTTTTATAATCTTTATTTCTTTTATCTCTGTCCTAATCCTTATTATTTCTTTCCTTATGCTGACTTTGGGTTTAATTTGCTCTTCTTTTTTAGTTTCATAAGGTGTAAAGTGATTTACTTGAGATCTTTCTTCTTTTTTAATGAATGCATTTACAGCTATAAATTTCCTTCTTAGAAGTTCTTTCTCTGTATCCCATAAGTTTTGGTATATTGTGTTTTTGTTTATACCCATCCCAAAGTATTTTTAAATTTGAATTTCAGATAAACAAAAAATAATTTGCTTAAAAAGCTTGGATGATATGTCTCTTTAATGCATTTAAAGACAGTTCTAAAATGTATACAGAAATGGATTTGAAAGTTACAGTTAAAAATTAAAAGTAAGAAATGGTGAATTGGGGCGTTCAAGACACAGCTTCTCTCATCTCCCTTGGTGTCATCTTCACCCAGGTGAGACCCCCTGGACATCCCTTTTCCCATGCAGGTTCCAGGAAGCAGTCAGTTAAATCACTTTATTCCTTAAAGGTCTATGGAATAGATTCAAAGGAAGGGAATATGTGGGTTGAAGGGAATGTGTGTGTTTAATTCGTTAGTAGGTGATGCCAGATTAGCCTTAGTTGTTTCTTCTTGAGCCTGACCCTCTTGTGGGGGTCACCTGCTCCTCTCTCTCTCAGCAGGAAGAGCTTGACTTCCCAGCCCAACCCCTCTACCTACTTCTTTCAGGAGACAGCCCTGCCCTTTTCCCCTGACCCGTTTTATCAACAATTTAGGGTTCTGACCAGTGCTGTGATGAGCTATATTGGAGCCTATTGCAATGGGCCTGTATCCGTGCTTCCCCTCTCCCACTACCCTGTTCTCTGTATCTATGTGTTTGTCTTCTTTTGTCTTGTTTGTTCATTTTTCTTTTTATTCCACATATGAGTGAAATCATACAGTATTTGTCTTTCTCCATCTGACTTATTTCACTTAACATAAAACCCTTAATATCCATCCATGTTGTCACTAATGGCAAGATTTTGGCTTTTTTATGGCTGAGTAGTATTCCATTGTGTATTTTTTTTGTGTGTGTGCGTGTTTGTGTGTGTGTACACATATATGACATCTTCTTTATCCATTCATCCATCAGTGAGCACTTGGGTTGTTTCCATACCTAGGCTATTGTAAATAAAACTGCAACAAATATAGGGGTTGTGTGCTATGGTAAATAAAGCTGCAACAAATATAGGGGTTGTGTGTGTCTTTTCAAATTATTATTTTCGCATTCTTCAGATGAATACCCAGAAATGGAATAGCTGGATTGTATGATATTTCTGTTCTTAACTTTTTGAGGCATCTCCATACTTCTTTCCATAGTGGCTGCATCAAGTTACATTCCAATTAGCAGTGCACAGGACTTCCTTTTCTCCACATCCTTTCCAACACTTGTTGTTTCTTGTCTTTTTGATACTAGTCATTCTGATGGGCATGAGGTGATATGTTTTGGTTTTGATTTTCATTTCCCTAATAATTAGTGATGTTGAACATCTTTTCATGTGCCTGTTGGCCATCCGTATGTCTTCTTTGGAAAAATGTCTCTTCAAATCCTCTGCTCATTTTTTAATCATATTGTTTATCTTGTTGTTGTTGAGTTGTATGAGTTCTTTATATATTTTGGATATTAACCCCATATCAGATATATGATTTGGAAATAACTTTTCCCATTTGGTAGGTTGTCCTTTCATTTTGCTGATGGTTTCCTTTACTGTACAGAAGCTTTTTAGTTTGATGTAGTCCCATTTGTTTGTTTTTTGCTTAGTCTTTCTTGCCTGAGGAAAATATCCAGAAAGATATTGCTAAGACCACTGTCAAAGAGCATACTGCTTATGTTTTCTTCTAGGGGTTTTATGGTTTCAGGTCTTATATTCAAGGATTTGATCCATTTTGATTTGATTTTTGTGTCTGGTATGAGATAGTGGTCTAGTTTCATTTTTCTTTGTATGTGGATTGTCCAGTTTTCCTAACACCATTTATTGAAGAGACTACCTTTCTCCATTGTACATTCTTTGCTCTTTTGTCATAAATTAATTGTCCATATATGCATGAGTTTATTTCTTTGCTGTCATTTCTTTTTTTTTTTAAAACATCTTTATTGAAGTATAATTGCTTTACAATGGTGTGTTAGTTTCTGCTTTATAACAAAGTGAATCAGTTATACATATACATATGTTCCCATATCTCTTCCCTGTTGCATCTCCCTCCCTCCCACCCTCCCTATCCCACCCCTCTAGGTGGTCACAAAGCACCGAGCTGATCTCCCTGTGCTATGCGGCTGCTTCCCACTAGCTATCTATTTTACATTTGGTAGTGTATATATGTCCATGACACTCAATCACCCTGTCACATCTCACCCCTCCCCCTCCCCATATCCTCAAGTCCATTCTCTAGTAGGTCTGTGTCTTTATTCCTGTCTTGCCACTAGGTTCTTCATGACCTTTTTTTTTTTTCCCTTAGATTCCATATATATGTGTTAGCATACTGTATTTGTTTTTCTCTTTCTGACTTACTTCACTCTGTATGACAGACTCTAACTGCATCCACCTCATTACAAATACCTCCATTTCATTTCTTTTTATGGCTCAGTAATATTCCATTGTATATATGTGCCACATCTTCTTTATCCATTCATCCGATGATGGACACCTAGGTTGCTTCCATGTCCTGGCTGTTGTAAACAGAGCTGCAATGAATATTTTGGTACATGACTCTTTCTGAATTATGGTTTTCTCAGGGTATATGCCCAGTAGCGGGATTGCTGGGTCGTATGGTAGTTCTATTTGTAGTCTTTCAAGGAACCTCCATACTGTTCTCCATAGTGGCTGTATCAATTTACATTCCCACCAACAGTGCAAGAGTGTTCCCTTTTCTCCACACCCTCTCCAGCATTTATTGTTTCTAGATTTTTTGATGGTGGCCATTCTGACCGGTGTGAGATGATACCTCATTGTAGTTTTGATTTGCATTTCTCTAATGATTAATGATGTTGAGCATTCTTTCATGTGTCTGTTGGCAATCTGTATATCTTCTTTGAAGAAATGTCTATTTAGGTCTTCTGCCCATTTTTGGATTGGGTTGTTTGTTGTTTTGTTATTGAGCTGCATGAGCTGCTTGTAAATCTTGGAGATTAATCCTTTGTCAGTTGCTTCATGTGCAAATATTTTCTCCCATTCTGAGGGTTGTCTTTTGGTCTTGTTTATGGTTTCCTTTGCTGTGCAAAAGCTTTTAAGTTTCATTAGGTCCCATTTGTTTATTTGTGTTTTTATTTCCATTTCTCTAGGAGCTGGATCAAAAAGGTTCTTGCTGTGATTTATGTCATAGAGTGTTCTGCCTATGTTTTCCTCTAAGAGTTTGATAGTGTCTGGCCTTACACTTAGGTCTTTAATCCATTTTGAGTTTATTTTTGTGTATGGTGTCAGGGAGTGTTCTAATTTCATACTTTTACATGTATCTGTCCAATTTTCCCAGCACCACTTATTGAAGAGGCTGTCTTTTCTCCACTGTATATGCTTGCCTCCTTTATCAAAGATAAGGTGACCATATGTGTGTGGGCTTATCTCTGGGCTTTCTATCCTGTTCCATTGATCTATATTTCTGTTTTGGTGCCAGTACCAAACTGTCTTGACTACTGCAGCTTTGTAATATAGTCTGAAGTCAGGGAGCCTGATTCCTCCAGCTCCATTTTTCGTTCTCAACATTGCTTTGGCTATTCGGGGTCTTTTGTGTTTCCATACAAATTGTGAAATTTTTTGTTCTAGTTCTGTGAAAAATGCCATTGGTAGTTTGATAGGGATTGCATTGAATCTGTAGATTGCTTTGGGTAGCAGAGTCATTTTCACAATGTTGATTCTTCCAATCCAAGAACATGGTATGTCTCTCCATCTATTTGTATCATCTTTAATTTCTTTCATCAGTGTCCTATAATTTTCTGCATAAAGGTCTTTTGTCTCCTTAGGTAGGTTTATTCCTAGATATTTTATTCTTTTTGTTGCAATGGTAAACGGGAGTGTTTTCTTAATTTCACTTTCAGATTTTTCATCATTAGTATATAGGAATGCAAGAGATTTCTGTGCATTAATTTTGTATCCTGCTACTTTACCAAATTCATTGATTAGCTCTAGTAGTTTTCTGGTAGCATCGTTAGGATTCTCTATGTATAGTATCATGTCATCTGCAAACAGTGACAGCTTTACTTCTTTTCCGATTTGGATTCCATTTATTTCTTTTTCTTCTCTGATTGCTGTGGCTAACACTTCCAAAACTATGTTGAATAATAGTGGTGAGAGTGGGCAACCTTGTCTTGTTCCTGATCTTAGTGGAAATGGTTTCAGTTTTTCACCATTGAGGACAATGTTGGCTGTGGGTTTGTCATATATGGCCTTTATTATGTTGGGGAAAGTTCCCTCTATGCCTACTTTCTGCAGGGCTTTTATCATAAATGGGTGTTGAATTTTGTCAAAGCTTTCTCTGCATCTATTGAGATGATCATATGGTTTTTCTCCTTCAATTTGTTAATATGATGTATCACGTTGATTGATTTGCGTATATTGAAGAATCCTTGCATTCCTGGAATAAACCCCACTTGATCATGGTGTATAATCCTTTTAATGTGCTGTTGGATTCTGTTTGCTAGTATTTTGTTGAGGATTTTTGCATCTATGTTCATCAGTGATATTGGCCTGTAGTTTTCTTTCTTTGTGACATCTTTGCCTGGTTTTGGTATCAGGGTGATGGTGGCCTCGTAGAATGAGTTTGGGAGTGTTCCTCCCTCTGCAGTATTTTGGAAGAGTTTGAGAAGGATAGGTGTTAGCTCTTCTCTAAATGTTTGATAGAATTCGCCTGTGAAGCCATCTGGTCCTGGGCTTTTGTGTGTTGGAAGATTTTTAATCACAGTTTCAATTTCAGTGCTTGTGATTGGTCTGTTCATATTTTCTATTTCTTCCTGGTTCAGTCTCGGCAGGTTGTGCATTTCTAAGAATCTGTCCATTTCTTCCAGGTTGTCCATTTTATTGGCATAGAGTTGCTTGTAGTAATCTCTTATGATCGTTTGTATTTCTGCAGTGTCAGTGGTTACTTCTCCTTTTTCATTTCTAATTCTATTGATTTGAGTCTTCTCCTTTTTTCTCTTGATGAGTCTGGCTAATGGTTTATCAATTTTGTTTATCTTCTCAAAGAACCAGCTTTTAGTTTCATTGATTTTTGCTATTGTTTCCTTCATTTCTTTTTCATTTTTTTCTGATCTGATCTTTATGATTTCTTTCCTTCTGCTAGCTTTGGGGTTTTTTTGTTCTTCTTTCTCTAATTGCTTTAGGTGCAAGGTTAGGTTGTTTATTCGAGATGTTTCCTGTTTCTTGATGTAGGCTTGTATTGCTATAAACTTCCCTCTTAGAACTGCTTTTGCTGCATCCCATAGGTTTTGGGTCGTCGTGTCTCCATTGTCATTTGTTTCTAGGTATTTTTTGATTTCCCCTTTGATTTCTTCAGTGATCACTTCGTTATTAAGTAGTGTATTGTGTAGCCTCCATGTGTTTGTATTTTTTACAGATCTTTTCCTGTAATTGATATCTAGTCTCATAGCGTTGTGGTCGGAAAAGATACTTGATACGATTTCAATTTTTTTAAATTTACCAAGGCTTGATTTGTGACCCAAGATATGATCTATCCTGGAGAATGTTCCATGAGCACTTGAGAAAAATGTGTATTCTGTTGTTTTGGGGTGGAATGTCCTATAAATATCAATTAAGTCCATCTTGTTTAATGTATCTTTTAAAGCTTGTGTTTCCTTATTTATTTTCATTTTGGATGATCTGTCCATGATTAGTGGCTTTTGAAAACTATTTTTGTCAAGACTGTATTCATTGTCATCAGTCATGACTGAATTCTCTTTCCATTAGCTTAGTTGTCAACTAGTGATTTGACAGAGATTTCTTTAAAAGCCAAAAATAAAAATAGTCTCCTGTCTGTGCAGATTGACTCTGTATTGGTGTATACCTTCAGTGCTTAACCAGATCATTTATAACACTTCCTTAACCATCACTTCCTGCTTGGGCAGAACCTAGAAATCAGCAACAGATGAAAGCTTAGGTTCTTGTCAGATATTTTCTGAACATGTGTCCAGCCCTGGTCATGTACCTGGCTGTGTACTTTCCCTGGTATATGCAGGAGCTTTTCAGTGCCCTTATTTTCCCATGTATCTCCTTGCCAAGCCTCTTCCTAGTCTTTTCAGTCTGTCTGCTGTTTGCCCCATATATTATCCCTTCCCTCAGGTGGCTGTGGATGGTATATTTGCCTTTAAATTTTTTGACAATGTCAGTAAGGCCACTCTAGCCCTGAAAGAGTTCTGAAGTGGACAAAAAGAGCCCCTGAACTCATCCAGGAGGAGCTACCAGGGAGGTCAAAATATACAACCACAATAATTTAATAACAATTTAATTTAATTTAATAATTTAATAACAATTTAATTTAATTTAATTTAATAACAAGGTCTGTGTTGTCCCCTCTGGCACCAGAAAGCCACACTGTTAATGTGAACTGCCATTCCCAAAGTTTCTGGTAAGCTGGAGAGTGAGACTGGAAAGCAGGTAAGTCAATATGTTATAATACTCTCTTACCAAAATTTAGCAGGTTTTTCTTTGATTAAGCCTTCCCCTGATTGTTGTAAGCTTTTGCTTAGATTTTGAAGTTTAAAATAAGTTGATTATTGCCTGCTTGATCATTGCTTTAGTGAGGGGACAGAGTTTTGGAGATCCCTACTTCACCCTTTTCAGTGATATCACCAATGATAGGTATTTTTTTGTTACCAAAAAGCGACAGAAAATACCTATTAAGGGAAAGATGTAGGAGAAATGTTTTTCCCTACTTCTCCCACTAAGTAAAACTAAAACCCCTGGATATTATAAAACAAACATTAAGCTACTACAAAAGTTGGAAAGAAGATGGCAGACCGACTATGGTCCACAGAACTAAAGGAAAACACAATGGTGAGTTCCATGCTTTTTGGTTTTTTTGTTTTGTTTGCTTTATATATTCTAGACTTGAAGCTGAAGAAGTTGGCAACCAAGAAACATCAAGGAGACAGAAGAAAAAGACATATGTGAAGCCTGCCCTCTTTAGCCAAAGGACCAAAAAATGGGCAGCCTTAGTTAGATAATAACTGTTCTCCTCCAGTCAAACACTACAAAAACAAACTGTGGCCCTACCTATCTAGCAAAGGCCAAGTAAAGAGCCTAGATTTCTACCCCCATCAAGCTGTAACAAAGCACCCAAGTGCCCCTATATCCTCTCCCCAGAGTGGTGTCAGAGAAGGTCAAGTGAGGAGCTGGGATTTTTATCCCCACCAGATACTCTCCTCCTGATAGTGTCAATAGAGATCATGTGGGGAACCTGGACTTCCACCTCCACTCATTGATAATTAGTTACCTTTCCCTCTCCCCAGTTTGATGGTATCGAAGGAGGCCTAGTGGAGAGTCATGAATTTAACTACCACCCAGCATTAATGAGACCAAACCCTATGGCATCATTAGAATTTACATGGGGAGAAGTAATGAAGTACGTCTGCCCACTCCAGCTGGGGTACTATCAGTATAACACTAGTGAGGTGCTTGAATCCCCACTCCCATGCAGCAGTACTGTGGGGGCCCTCCCCAACTTGAGTGTCAGTGGAAGCCATGTGGGGAACCTTAAACTCTGTTTCCTCCTGGCACTAATAAGAAGCACCCACATTTCCTCTGCCAGAACAGTGTCATAGTCAGCTTGCTAAAATAGAAGGTTTAAATAAGCACCAGAGTCTCATAACAATATTACCAAAATTTCTTAAGTTTCAGTTGAAAATTACTCATCATACCAAGAATAAGTATCAACTTAAATGAAAAAAGCATTCAGTAGACATCAACAGAAAGATAACAGTGATGTTAGAATTGTCTGACAAAGATTTTAGATAGCCATCATTAAAATTCTTCAACAAACATTTACAAATGAAAAAACTCAGAAAAGAAATTGAAAACATAGAACCAATTGGAAATTATACAACTGAAAAATAAAATAATAGGAATTAAAAAAAAAATACTGAATGGATAAGCTCAAAAGCCCAAGGAATCTAATAACAATTTTATAAAAATCCTTTTAGAACTAATAGGTGAGTTCAGCATGATTACAGGATACAAGATGAATGTACAAAAATCAATTGTTTTTGCATGTACTAGTAATGAAAAAAGGGACACAGAAACAAAAATGTATATACTGTTTATAATCATTCCCCTAAATATAATGCTTGAGATCCTGATTAGCCAGAAAACAATCTTAAATTACAAGAACAAAGTTGAAGGACTCACACTTTCTGATTTCAAATCTTACTACAACTCAACAGTAATCAAAATAGTGTACTAGCATATGGACAGACATATAGGCCAATGGAATAGTATAGCGAGCCTAAAAATAATCCCTCACATATATAGTCAATAGATTTTCAATGAGAGTTGCAAGACCATTCAATGGGGAAAGGACAGTTTTTTCAACAAATGGTACTGGGAAAACTGGATATCCACAGCAAAAGAATGAAGTTGGACCCTTACCTTACACCAAATACAAAAATTAACTAAAAATTGATTAAAAACCTAAATGTAGGAGCTAGACTATAAAATTTGTAAACATAGAGAAAATCTTCATAACATTAGATTTGGCAGTGGTTTCTTGGATATGACACCAAGAGTGGACCAAAAGGAAAAACTAGGTAAAATGGACTTGATCACAATTAAAAACTTTTGTGCATGAAAGCGTACTATCGGGACTTCCCTGGTGGTCCAGTGGTTAAGACTCCATGCTTCCACTGCAGGGGATACGGGTTCGATCCTTGGTCAAGGAACTAAGATCCCGCATGGCATGCCCCCCCCCTCAAAAAAATGGTACTATCAAGAGAGTGAAAAGTCAAACTAGAAAATGGGAAAATATTTGCAAGTCATATATATAGTATGAGGTTAATATCCAGAGTATATAATGAACTTCTAAAAGCTCAACAACAAAAAAACAAATAATCCTACTCAAAAATGGGCAAAGGACTTAAATAAATGCTTCTCCAAAGAAGGTATACAGATGGCCAATAAGCACAAGAAGGACAATAAGCCTTCAACATCACTGATCATAAGGGAAATGCAAATCATACCACAGTGAGATACTACTTCACACCCATTAGGATTGTTACTATCAAAAACATGGTAAAAAAGATCAATCAGCAGGGATTTAGAGAAGTTGGAACCCTTGTGCATTGCTGGTGGGAATATAAAATGATGTACTCACTGTTGAAAATAATTTGGCAGTCCTTCAAAAAATTAAATATAGAATTACCATATGGTACAGCAATCCTACTTCTAGATTTATATCCAAAATAATTCAATATCTCTAAGAACTTTCGCATACCCACATTAATCACAGCATTATTCACAATAGCCAAGAGTTAGAAGTGACCCAAATGTCCATTGACACAGAAATGGATAAAGGATATTTGGTATATACAACAAAATGGAATATTATGCAGCCTTAAAAAAGAAGGGCATTCTGTCACGTGCTACAATGTGGAAGAACCTTGAGGATATTATACTAAGTGAAATCAGTCAGTCATAAAAGGCCAACTGTTGTATTATTCCACTCCTATGAAGTATCTAAAGTAGTCAAAATCAGAAAAACAGGAAGTAGAGGGGTGGTTGCCAAGGTCTGGGTGCAGGTGAGGAGGGAATTTATGTTTAGTAAGTGTACAGTTTCAGTGTTGCAAAATAGAGTTCTAGAGATCTGTTGCACAATAATGTAATGATACCTAACACTACTGAACTTTACACTTAAAAATGGTTGAGATGGTAATTTTAATGTTATGTCTTTTTTACCACAATAAAAAAAAAATGTGACCAGGAAACATTCCATCTAACCAATCTAATAAAAAAAAGAAATACTTAAGTGACAATCTAACAAAATATATATAGGTCTTGTGTGCTGAAAACTATAAAACACTGCTGAAAGAAATAAAAGACTAAATAAATGGGAAGACATAAGATAGTCATGGGTTGGAAAACTTAATATAGTAAAGATGTCCGTTCTCCTCAAATTGTTGTATGGATATAATGCATTTCCTATCAAAATTCCAGAAAGATTTTTGGAGATATTGTCAATATTCTGAAATGTATATAGAAAGGCAAAGGAACCAGAATCGTTAAAACAGTTTGAAAAAGAAGTATAAACCAATACGTTTCATGAAGGTAGATATGAAAGTCCTCAATAAAATATTATCAAATCAAATCCAAAAATTAAAAAAAAGAATTATTGGCATCCTTTATATATTTTGGATATTAATCCTTTGTGTGAAATGACCATTTTTCTACTACACTCTTTCTTGACCGTTGGCACCCTTTATATATTTTGGATATTTATCCTTTGCAGTTACATGTGTTACAAATTTAAAAAAATGTTAATGCTGGGTAAAACTACCAGATGCTGGGGAAGATGCAAATGGCTGATTAACTCTCCTCCATGAGCATTCAAGCCCTGAATAATGATTACCTGGGCTCACTCAATAGCCATAGTCTTGGAGCAGACTTTTCTTTATGAAAAATTAGTATTGGAATGAGGTGCCATTTCTACTGTAAAGCCAAGAACAGTCCCTTGGAGGATACTGCTTCATTGTACAGAAGGATTTAAAAGACTCCCTAAGTGATGAAAATTTAAGGCAAACAGGCAATCCTTGCCAGTGAAAGTTTGTGTGTAGGCGTAGGTGTAGGTATGTAAAATGTGTGTTGCTTATCAACATTTGCCTTTTCCCTTTATGTGCAATGAGGAGATCCCTTGTTGGGATGTGCTGAGGTGGTCCCATGCATGGGGAGTGAACCAGGCTCCATGGGGAAGATTTATTCCAGCACCTCAGGAGGCTGGGGCTGGGTTCTTCTCCAATGTGGCCCACCTGGCACTGTGCTAAGCATTAGGCGGAAAGGGTTGAGTATGGGAGTGTGATCTAAAAGAGAAGCGTCCTGAGAGCTCGGGGATGCTGCAGGGGTGATTCAAAGAAAAGAGCTGAGTTAATAGGAGTATCATAGCAACCATGAACAAATTTCCTGCCATCAGAATGTGCAGGACCACCTGTAACCTCATGTGGCAGAGACACAAGCCACGGTGTTAGTGGACTGGTCGTGCTTTCTGGTTTTCTCTCTCTTCCTGGGTTCTTGCAGCAGGACCAGTCTTCTTTGAACTAAGTCCCTAGTGTTCCTGCCCAAGTAGGGTGGTTGGAGGAGGCTTCGGGAAATAAGGGGAATTCCTGTCCCTGAGGGCAGGTGGGTGCTCAAACAATAAACTGAATAAATAAAAGTGAAAAGAAAAGAATTATACACCATAACGACAGGGGATTTA
Organism: Eubalaena glacialis; assembly: GCF_028564815.1. Lineage (NCBI taxonomy): Eukaryota > Metazoa > Chordata > Mammalia > Artiodactyla > Balaenidae > Eubalaena > Eubalaena glacialis. The sequence goes on along the minus strand of NC_083736.1, from coordinate 58,205,343 downwards.
TTCCAGGTATGCAAGGGTGGTACAACATTTGAAAATCAATTAATGTAATCCATCACAGAAACATGCTAAAAAGAAAAGTCATAATGTCAACAGTTGCAGAAAGAGCATTTGACAATATCCAACATTCTCTCAGTAAACTAGGAATAGAAGGGAACTTCCTCAACTTGATAAAGAATATCTTCAAAAATCCTACAGATAACGTCATAACTAATGGTGAGCATCTCAAAGCCTAAGATGAGGAACAAAGCAGGGATGTCCCCTGTCACCACTCCTTTTCAAGATCATACTGGAAGTCCTAGCTAATGTAATAGACAAGAAAAGGAAATAAAAGGTATACAGATTGGGAAGGAAGACATAAACCTGTCTTTGTTTACAGATGACATGATTATATGTAGAAAACATGGAAGACTGGACAGAAAATCTCCTGGGAGTAATAAGCAATTATATCAAGGTTGCAGGATACGAGGTTTATATACAGAAGTCAATCGATTCCCTATATACCAATAATGAACAAGTAGAATTTGAAATTAATACCCAATTTAATTTAATTTAATTATAAATTATAGTTTAATTATAATTCAAATATAAAAAATATATTTTAAAATAATACCACTTTATATTAGCACTTGAAAAAAATCACATACATAGGTATAAATTTAATAAAACATGTACAAGATATACATGAGGAAATCTATAAAATTCTGATGAAGGAACTCAAAGAAGATTAAATAAATAGAGAGAGAGCCCTTCTTCATGGATTGGAAGACTCAATATTTAGTACTTCCCAACTTGATCTATAGATTCAGTGCAAACCCAGTCAAAATCCCAGCAAGTTATTTTATAAATATCAAGAAAATGATTATAAAGTTTATATAGAGAGGCAAAAGACCCATACTAACCAACACAATATTGAATGATAAGAACAATGGAGGGCTGACACTACTGAACTTCAAGACTTACTATAAACCTACAGTAACCAAGACAGTTTGCTATTGGCAAAATAATATACAAATAGATCAATGGAACGGAATAGAGAGCCCAGAAATAGACCCAGATAAATTTAGTCAACTGATATTTGACAAAGTAGCAAAGACAATACAGTGGAGCAAAGATAAACTTTTCAACAAATGCTGGAACAACTGGACATCCACATCCAAACTTAAAAAAAAAAAAGGAATCTAGACACGGATTTTATCACCTTCACAAAAATTACCTAAAACTTGATCACAGACATCTACATGTAAAATGAAAACCTATAAAACTCCTAGAGGATAACTTAAAAGAAAAGTTACATGACCTTGGGTATGGCAATGAATTTTTTTTTTGGTACTTTTATTTTTATTTTTTAATTTTTTTTAAACATTTTTATTGGAGTATAATTGCTTTACAATGGTGTGTTAGTTTCTGCTTTATAAAAAAGTGAATCAGCTATACATATACATATATACCCATATCTCCTCCATCTTGCATCTCCCTCCCACCCTCCCTATCCCACCCCTCTAGGTGGTCACAGAGCACCGAGCTGATCTCCCTGAACTATGCAGCTGCTTCCCAATAGCTGTCTATTTCACATTTGTTAGTATATATACGTCCATGCCACTCTCTCACTTCATCCCAGTTGGCCCTTCCCCCATCGTGTCCTCAAGTCCATTATCTACGTCTGTGTCTTTATTCCTGTCCTGCCCCTAGATTCTTCAGACCTTTTTTTTTTTTTTTTTACATTCCATATATAAATGTGTTAGCATATGGTATTTGTTTTACTCTTACGGACTTAATTCACTCTTTCTGACAGACTCTAGGTCCATCCACCTCTACAAATAACTCAATTTCATTTCTTTTTATGGCTGAGTAATATTCCATTGTATATATGTGCCACATCTTCTTTATCCATTCATCTGTCGATGGACACTTAGGTTGTTTCCATGTGCTGGCTATTGTAAATAGAGCTGAAATGAACACTGTGGTACAGGACTCTTTTTGAATTATGGTTTTCTCAGAGTATATGCCCAGTATTGGGATTGCTGGGTTGTATGGTAGTTCTATTTTTAGTTTTTTAAGGAACCTCCATACTGTTCTCCATAGTGGCTGTATCAATTTACATTCCCACCAACAGTGCAAGAGGGTTCCCTTTTCTCCACACCCTCTCCAGCATTTATTGTTTGTAGATTTTTTGATGATGGCCATTCTGGCTGGTGTGAGGTGATACATCATTTTAGTTTTGATTTGCATTTCTCTAATTAGTGACATTGAGCATTCTTTCAAGTGCTTCTTGGCAATTGGTATATCTTCTTTGGAGAAATGTCTATTTAGGTCTTCTGCCCATTTTTGGACTGGGTTGTTTGTTTTTTTGATATTGAGCTGCATGAGCGGCTTGTAAAATTTGGAGATAAATCCACTGTCACTTGCTCCATTTGCAAATATTTTCTCCCAATCTGAGGGTTGTCTTTTCATCTTGTTTAAGGTTTCCTTTGCTGTGCAAAAGCTTCTAAGTTTCATTAGGTCCCATTTGTTTATTTTTGTTTTTATTTCCATTACCCTAGGAGCTGGGTCAAAAAGGATCTTGCTGTGATTTATGTCATAGAGTGTACTACCTATGTTTTCCTGTAAGAGTTTTAGAGTGTCTGGCCTTACGTTTAGGTCTTTAATCCATTTTGAGTTTATTTTTGTGTATGGTGTTAGGGAGTGCTCTAATTTCATTCTTTTACATGTAGCTGTCCAGTTTTCCCAGCACCACTTATTGAAGAGGCTGTCTTTTCTCCATTTTATATTCTTGCCTCCTTTATCAAAAATAAGGTGACCATATGTGTGTGGGTTTATCTCTGGGCTCTCTATCCTGTTTCATGGATCTATATTTCTGTTTTTGTGTCAGTACCATACTGTCTTGATTACTGTAACCTTGTGGTATAGTCTGAAGTCTGGGAGCCTGATTCCTCCAGCTCCGTGTTTCTTTCTCAAGATTGCTTTGGCTATTCGGGGTCTTTTGTGTTTCCATACAAATTGTGAAATTTTTTGTTCTCATTCTGCGAAAAATACCATTGGTAGTTTGATAGGGATTGCATTGAATCTGTAGATTGCTTTGGGTAGTATAATCATTTTCACAAGGTTGATTCTTCCAATCCAAGAACATGGAATATCTCTCCATCTGTTTGTATCATCTTTAATTTCTTTCATCAGTGTTTTATAGTTTTCTGCATAAAGGTCTTTTGTCTCCTTGGGTAGGTTTATTCCTAGGTATTCTATTCTTTTCGTTGCAGTGGTACATGGGAGTGTTTCCTTAATATCTCTTTCAGATTTTTCATCATTAGTGTATAGGAATGCCAGAGATTTCTATGCATTAATTTTGTATCCTGCTACTTTACCAAATTCATTGATTAGCTCTAGTAGTTTTGTGGTAGCATCTTTAGGATTCTCTATGTATAGTATCATGTCATCTGCAAACAGTGACAGTTTTACTTCTTCTTTTCCGATTTGGATTCCTTTTATTTATTTTTCTTCTCTGATTGCTCAGGCTAAAACTTCAAAAACTATGTTGAATACTAGTGGTGAGAGTGGACAACCTTGTCTTGTTCCTGATCTTAGTGAAAATTGTTTCAGTTTTTCACCATTGAGAACGAAGTTGGCTCTGGGTTTGTCATATATGGCCTTTATTATGTTGAGGTAAGTTCCCTCTTTGCCTACTTTATGGAGGGTTTTTAATCATAACTGGGTGTTGAATTTTGTCAAAAGCTTTTTCTGCATCTATTGAGATCATAGGTTTTTAAGCCTTCAGTTTGTTAATGTGGTGTATCACATTGATTGATTTGCATATATTGAAGAATCCTTGCATTCCTGGGATAAACCCCATGTGATCATGGTGTATGATCCTTGTAATGTGCTTTTGGATTCTGTTTGCTAGTATTTTGTTGAGAATCTTTGCATCTATGTTAATCAGTGATATTGGCCTGTAGTTTTCTTTCATTGTGACATCTTTGTCTGGTTTTGGTATCAGGGTGATGGTGGCCTCGTAGAATGGGTTTGGGAGTGCTCCTCCCTCTGCTATATTTTGGAAGAGTTTGAGAACGACAGGTGTTACCTCTTCTCTAAATGTTTGAAAGAATTCGCCTGTGAATCCATCTGATCCTGGGCTTTTGTTTGTTGGAAGATTTTTAATCACATTCTCAACTTTAGTGCTTGTGATTGGTCTGTTTATATGTTCTATTTCTTCCTGGTTCAGTCTCAGAAGGTTGTACTTTCCTCAGTATTTGTCCATTTCTTCCAGGTTGTCCATTTCATTTGCATATGGATGCTTGTAGCAATCTCTCATGATCCTTTGTATTTCTGCAGTGTCAGTTGTTACTTCTCCTTTTTCATTTCTAATTCTATTGATTTGAGTCTTCTCCCTTTTTTCTTGATGAGTCTGGCTAATGGTTATCATTTTTTTTTATCTTCTCAAAGAACGAGCTTTTACTTTTATTGATCTTTGCTATTATTTGCTTCCTTTCTTTTTTATTTATTTCTCATCTGATCTTTATGATTTCTTTCTTTCTGCTAACTTTGAGGGTTCTCTTGTTCTTCTTTCTCTAATTGCTTTAGTTGTTAAGTTAGGTTGTTGTTTATTTGAGATGTTTCTTGTTTCTTGAGGTAGCATTTTATTGCTATAAACTTCCCTCTTAGAACTGCTTTTGCTGCATCCCATCGGGTTTGGGTCATCGTGTTTTCATTGTCATTTCTTTCTCTGTATTTTTTGATTTCCTCTTTGATTTCTTCAGTGATCTCCTGGTTATTAAGTAGTGTATTGTTTAGCCTCCATGTGTCTATTTTTTACAGATTTTTATCTGTAATTTATTCCTAGTCTCATAGCATTGTGGTCAGAAAAGATACTTGATACGATTTCAATTTTCTTAAACTTACCAAGGTTTGATTTGTGACCCAAGATATGATCTATCCTGGAGAATGTTCCCTGAGCACTTGAGAAGAAAATGTATTCTGTTGTTTTTGGATGCAATGTCCTATAAATATCAATTAAGTCCATCTTGTTTAAAGTATCATTTAAAGCTTGTGTTTCCTTATTTATTTGCATTTTGGATGAGCTGTCCATTGGTGAAAGTGGGGTGTTAAAGTCCCCTACTATCATTATGTTTCTGTAAATTTCCCCTTTTATGGCTGTTAGCATTTGCCTTATGTATTGAGGTGCTCCTATGTTGGGTGCATAAATATTTACACTTGTTATATCTTCTTCTTGGATTGATTCCTTGATCATTATGTAGTGTCCTTCTTTGTCTCTTGTAATAGTCTTTACTTTAAAGTCTATTTTGTCTGATATGAGAATTGCTACTCCAGCTTTCTTTTGATTTCCATTTGCATGGAATATCCTTTTCCATCCCCTCACTTTCAGTCTGTATGTGTACCTAGGTCTGAAGTGGGTCTCCTGTAGGCAGCATATATACCAGTCTTGTTTCTGTATCCATTCAGCCAGTCTATGTCTTTTGGTTGGTGCATTTAATCCTTATACATTTTAGGTAATTATCGATATGTATGTTTCTATTACCATTTTCTTAATTGTGTTCATTGTGTTATTCTAGGTCTTTTCCTTCTCTTGTGTCTCCTGCCTAGAGAAGTTCCTTTAGCATTTGTTGTAAAGCTGTTTGGTGGTGTTGAATTCTCTTAGCTTTTGCTTGTCTGTAAAGGTTTTAATTCCTCCATCAAATCTGAATGAGATCCTTGCTGGGTAGAATAATCTTGGTTGTAGGTTTTTCCCTTTCATCACTTTACATATGTCCTGCCACTCCCTTCTGGCTTGCAGAGTTTCTGCTGAAAGATCAGCTGTTAACCTTATGGGTATTCCCTTGTATGTTATTTGTTGTTTTTCCCTTGCTGCTTTTAATATTTTTTCTTTGTATTTCATTTTTGATAGTTTGATTAATATGTGTCCTGGCGTGTTTCTCCTTGGATTTATCCTGTATGTGACTCTTTGCGCTTCCTGGACTTGATTAACTATTTCCTTTCCCATATTAGGCAACTTTCAACTATAATCTCTTCAAGTATTTTCTCAGTCCCTTTCTTTTTCTCTTCTTCTGTGACCCCTATAATTCGAATGTTGGTGCATCTACTGTTGTCCCAGAGGTCTCTGAGACTGTCCTCCATTCTTTTCATTTTTTTTTTCTTTATTCTGCTCTGCAGTAGTTATTTCCACTATTTTATCTTCCAGGTCACTTATCCTTTCTTTTGCCTCAGTTATTCTGCTATTGTTTCCTTCTAGAGAATTTTTAATTTCATTTATCGTGTTGTTCATCATTGTTTGCTCTTTAGTTCTTCTAGGTCATTATTAAATGTTTCTTTTATTTTCTCCATTCTATTTCCAAGGTTTTGCCTCATCTTTACTATCATTACTCTGAATTCTTTATCAGGTAGACTGCCAATTTCGTCTTCATTTCTTTGGTCTGGTGGGTTTTTACCTTGCTCCTTCATCTACTGTGTGTTCCTCTGTCTTCTCATTTTGCTTCACTTACTGTGTTTGGGGTCTCCTTTTCACAGGTTGTAGGTTTGTAGTTCCCATTGTTTTTGGTGTCTTCCCCCAGTGGCTAAGGTTGGTTCAGTGGGTTGTGTAGGCTTCCTGGTGGAAGGGAGTAGTGCCTGTGTTCTGGTGGATGAGGCTGGATCTTGTCTTTCTGATGGGCAGGACTGCGTCTGGTGGTGTGTTTTGGGGTGTCTGTGACATGATGATTTTTGGCAGCCTCTCTGCTAATGGGTGGGGTTGTTTTGCTGTCTTGCTAGTTGTTTGGCATAGGCTCTCCAGCACTGTAGCTTGCTGGTCGTTGAGTGGAGCTGGGTCTTAGCATTGAGATAGAGATCTCTGGGAGAGCTTTTACAGTTTGATATTACATGGAGCCGGGAGGTCTCTGGTGGACCAATGTCCTGAACTCGACACTCCCACCTCAGAGGCACAGCTCTGACACCCGGCCAGAGCACCAAGACCCTGTCAGCCACACGGCTCAGAAGAAAAGAGAGAAAAAAAAGAAAGAATGAAAGAAAAAAATAAAATAATGGTATTAAAATAAGATTTAAAAATTATTATTAAAAATTAAAAAATAATTTAAAAAAGGAAAAAAAACAAAGAACGAAAGAAGAGAGCAATCAAACCAAAATACAAATCTACCAATGGTAACAAGCACTAAAAACTATACAAAAAAACAAAAACAAAAAACGGACAGACAGAACCTTAGGACAAATGGTAAAAGCAAAGCTATACAGTCAAAATCACACAAAGAAACATACAGAAACACACTCAGAAAAAGAGAAAAAGGAAAAAATGTGTATATATATTTGTTCCCAACGTCCACTGCCTCTATTTAGGAATCATTCATTGTCTATTCAGGTTTTCCACAGATGCAGGGTACATCTAGTTGATTGTGGTGATTTAATCTTCTGCCCCTGAGGCTGCTGGGAGAAATTTCCCTTTCTCTTCCTTGTTCGCACAGCTCCTGGGTTTCAGCTTTGGATTTGGCCCTGCCTCTGCGTGTAGATCACCTGAGGGCATCTGTTCTTCGCTCAGACAGGACGCGGTTAAAGTAGCAGCTGATTAGGGGGCTCTGGCTCACTCAGGCTGTGGGGAGGGAGCTGTACGGAATGCGAGGTGAGCCTGTGGTGGCAGAGGCCAGCATGACATTGCAACAGCCTGAGGTGCGCCATGTGTTCTCCCGGGGAAGTTGTTCCTGGATCATGGGACCCTGGCATTGGTGGGCTGCACAGGCTCCCGGGAGTGGAGGTGTGAATAGTGACCTGTGCTTGCACACAGGCTTCTTGGTGGCTGCAGCAGCAGCCTTAGCATCTCATGCCCATCTCTGGTGTCTGCGCTGATAGCCTCGGCTTGCGCCCTTCTCTGGGACTCGTTTAGGCGGTGCTCTGGATCCCCTCTCCTGGTGCACCCTGAAACAATGGTCTCTTGCCTCTTAGGCAGGTCCACACCTTTTCCCGGACTCCCTCCCGGCTATCTGTGGTATATTAGCCCCCTTCAGGCTGTGTTCACGCAGCCAACCCCAGCCCTCTACCTGGGATGTGACCTCCAAAGGCCGAGCCTTTGCTCCCAGCCCCCATCTCTCCTGGCCGGCGGTTGAGCAGACAAGCCTCTCGGGCTGGTGAGTGCTGGTTGGCACCGATCGTCTGTGCAGGAATCTCTCCACTTTGCCCTCTGCACCCCTCCCTAACGCTGCACTCTCCTCCGTGTCTCTGAAGCTTCCCCCACGCCACCCCCTGTCTCCGCCAGTGAAGGGGCTTCCTAGTGTGTGGAAACTTTTCCTCCTTCACAGCTCCCTCCCAGTGTTGCAGGTCCCGTCCCTATTCTTTTGTCTCTGTTTTTTCTTTTTTCTTTTGCCCTACCCAGGAATGTGGGAAGTTTCTTTCCTTTTGGGAAGTCTGAGGTCTTCTGCCAGTGTTCAGTAGGTGTTCTGTAGTAGTTGTCCCACTTGTAGACGTTTTTCTGATGTATTTGTGGGGAGGAAGGTGATCTCCACGTCTTACTCTTCCACCATCTTGAAGGTCTGGCAGTGACTTTTTAGATAAAACACTAGAGGCACGATCCATGAAAGAAATCATTGATAAGCTGGACTTCATTAAAATTAAGAAGAAAAATGTGTGCTCTACTAAAGACACTTAAGAGAATGAGAAGCCAAAGCCTGGGAGAAAATATTTACCAAAGACTAATCTGATTAAGGACTGCTATACAAATTACATAAAGAAGTCTTAAAACTCAACAGTAAGGAAACAAACAACCTGATTAGAAAATGGGCCAAAGATCATAACAGATACCTCACCAAAGAAGGTATACAGATGACAAATAAGCATATGAAAAGATGCTTACATCATATGTCATCATGGAAATGCAAAATAAAACAATGAGATACCACTACATACCTATTAGAATGGCCAAAATATCAGAACCTAATGCTGAGAAGGCTCTGGAACAACAGGAGCTCTTTTCCATTGCTGATGGGAATGCAAAAGTGTATAGACACTTTGAAAGATAGTTTGATTGTTTCTTACTAAACTAAGCATATTCTTATCATATATTCCAGCAACTGTGGTCCTTGGTATTTACCCAAAGGGGTTGAAAATTTATGTCCACACAAAAACCTGCACACAAATGTTTATAGCAGCCTAATTCGTAGATGCTAAAACCTGGAAGCAACCAAGATGCCTTTCAATATGTGAATGGTTAAATAAACTGTGGTACATGCAAACAGAATATTATTCAGTGCTAAAATGAAATGAGCTATCAAGCCCTGAAAACACATGGAGAAACCTTAAATGCATATTACTAAGTAAAATAATCCATTTGAAAAGTTACCTGCAGTATAAATACAACTATATGACATCCTGAAAAAAGGCACAACTTTGGAGACAGTAAACAGATCAGGAGTTGAGGCTGCGAGGAGAGATTAATATGCAAAGCATAGAGGCTTTTTAGGGCCATGAAAATACTCTGTATTATACTTTAATGATGGATCCATGTAATTTATATGTTTGTCCAAACCCTTGGAATGTACAACACCAAGAGTGAATCCCTAGGTGAACTATGGACTTTGAGTGAGTATGATGTGTCAGTGTAGGTTCATTAATTTTAACAAATGTGCCACTGTGGTGGGATGTTGATAATGGAGCAGGCTAAACATGTGTGGGTTCAGGGCATATATGGGAAGTCTGTTCCTTCCCCTCAATTTTGCTGTGCACCTAATACTGCTGTAAAAATAATTAAAAGTCTTTAAAAGATAGAATTATAAAGTGGGAGGAATTACTACGCCCAATTTGAAGACTTTAGTATATAGCTACATTAACAAGTTTGTGTGGTATTGGTGAGGGATAGACTTACTTATAATTCAATAGAACTGGATTGAGAACCAAGAATGAGGCCTACACAAATGTATCTAACTGATTGCAAAAGCAGTTCAATGAAGGATAGCCTTTTCAGCAAGTGACCAGGGAGCAACTGGACATCCGTTGGAGAACAAACCAACCAACCTCAATCTAAACCTCATACTTTTTATAAAGTTTAACACAAAATGGATCATAGATTTAAATGTAAAGCATTAAAACTATAAATCTTCAGAAGAAAACAGAAAAATTCTAGAACTTAGGCAAGGCACTTGATACTAAAAGTATAATCCATAAATGGAAAGACAAATTAGAGCCTGACAAAATTAAAAACGTTTGCTTTCTGAAAGCCTATGTGCAGAGGATCAAAGGTAACACTACATACTGGAATAAAATATTTCAAACCACATATCTGACAAAGAAATAGTATCTAAAATATATAAAGTATATAAAAAATATAAAAATATAAATATATTTATATTTATAAATATATATCTAAAATATATAAATATATATAAAATATATAAAGAACTATTAAAACTCAATAGTAAATAAAAATCTAATTATAAATTGGGCTAAAGACATGAACAAACATTTCACTAATGAGGATATACAGATGATGAATAAGCACACAAAAAGATGTTTAACATATTAGCCGTTAGGGAAGTAAGATTAAAAGGTCAATGAATAACAACTACCACAATGGCTAAATATTGTAAATCAACTATTGTAAATCAAGTATACTTCAATTAAAAGAATCTAAAAAGCATACTAACAATACCAAATGCTGACAAGGATGCTAAACAACTGATTTTCTCATACATTGCTGGTGGGAACTGTTGTGACTTTGAAGGATTTCATGCCTGACTGGAGATAAAGATACCACAAAGGTGGTATTAGCATAAAAGGAGCTTTATTTGGGTGACGCTTTGGCAGGTTCATACCCAGGAAATCCCTCACATCATGAGACCATGCTGCCATATATGTACCCTGCAGAAGGGGACAAGGGCAAGAAACTCCTCAGGGAGAGGGGGATTGGAGGGTCATTTAGCCTTAAGTGTCTAAATGATGTCATTCTGCAGCTTTGGGGATGTGGGCAGAATCTCTAGGTCAGAGAGCTCTGAATGCTAGTACCAGCTTGTGGTCTTTATTGCCCTGTGTTTATCACATCAAGGGCTGGCAAATATTGGGTGCAGTTTTGCAGGATATGTAAAGCAGGCAGGTTTATTGGATAAAAATATGCTCATGTGGGCTATATTTAAAACAATTAGATGTGTAAACTTTTGAGTTTGCTTCTGGCAGGATTTTGAACTAATGGGTCCTAAAAAGTGCATTGCATAGAGGCATTATATAGAGGCCATCTTTGGCTCATTTATATAACAATCCATCTCCTGACTCCATGTGTTTTTTTTTTGTTTATTTTTTGGTGAAATATACATTATGTAAAATTCACCATTTTAATGATTTTAAATGTACAATTCAGTGGCATTCACAATGTTATTCAGCCACCACCATTATTTTTTTCCAGAAAACCATTTTATCATCCCAAACAGAAACTGCACACCCTTTACACAATAACTCCCCATTTCCCCCTATCTGTAGCCCCTGGCAACCTCCATTCTACTTTCTGTCTCTAAGAATTTGCCAATTCTAGGTGTCTCATAAGTGGAATTATTCAATATTTTTCCTTTTGTGTCTTGCTTATTTCACTTAGCATAATGTTTTCAAGGTCCATCCATGTTATACCATGAATCAGAACTTCCTTTTCTTTTTCTTCCAGTTTTATTGAGATATAATTGGCATGCAGCATTGTATAAGTTGAAGGTGTACAGAGTAATGATTTGACTTACATACTTCATGAAATGGTTACCACAGTAAGTTTAGTGAACATCCAACATCTCATACAGATACCAAATTAAAGAAATAGAAAAACAATTTTTTACTTGTTACGAGAACTCTTAGGAATTACCTTCTTAACAACTTTCATTTATTACATACAGCAGTGTTAACTCTCTCTATATATATATGATGTTATACATTTTATCCCTAGTATTTATTTATCGTATAACTAGAAGTTCGGACGTTTGGGCTACCTTCGTTCAATCCTCCCTCCCCCCACCCCCGCCTCTGGTAACCACAAATCTGATCTCTTTTTCTTTGAGTTTGTTTGTTTTTGAAGTATAATTGACCTACAACACTGTTAGTTCTTTGTATACAACAGAGTGATTTAATATACATTTCTATACATTTCAAAATGATCACCATGATAAGTCTAGTTACCTTCTGTCACCATACAAATATATTACATAATTATTGACTATATTCCCCACACTGTACATTTCATACCCATGACTCATTTATTTTGTAACAGGAAGTTTGTACCTCTTAATCTCATTCGCCTATTTCTCTCCTCCCACCAAACCCCTACCCTCTGGCAACCACCTGTTTGTTCTCTGTATCCATGACTCTGTTTCCTTTTTGTTATATTTGTTCATTTGTTTTTTAAATTCTGCATATAAGTGAAATCATACAGTATTTGTCTCTCTCTGTCTGACTTGTTTTACTTAGCATAATACCCTTTAGGTCTATCCATGTTGCAAATGGCAAAATTTCATTCTTTTTTCTAGCTAATATTCCATTATACATACATGTGTGTGTGTGTATACCACAGCTTCTTTATCCATTCATCTATTGATGGGCATTTAGGTTACTTCCATATCTGGGCTATTGTAGATAATGCTGCAGTGAACATAGGGGTTTGAATTAGTATTTTCATTTTCTTTGAATAAATACCCAGTGTGGAATTGCTGGATCATACTGTAGTTCTATTTTTAATTTTTTGAATAATCTGCATAATGTTTGCCATAAAGGCTGCACCAATTTACATTCCCAGCAACAGTGCACGAGGGTTCCCTTTTCTTCACATCCTTGCTGACAATTGTTACTTCTTGTCTATTTGACAATAGCCATTCTGGCAGGTGTAAGGTGGTATCTCCTTGTGGTTTTGATTTGCATTTCCCTGATGATTGGTGATGTTGAGCATCTTTTCATGTGCCTGTTGATCATCTGTAGGTCTTCTTTGGAAAAATGTCTATTTAGGTCCTTTGCCCATTTTTAAAATGAGGTTATTTGTTTTTCTGATGTTGAGTTGTATGGATTCTTTGTATATTTTGGATATTAATTGATTATCGAATATATCATTTGCAAATATCTTCTCCCATTCAGTAAGTGGCCTTTTCATTTTGTTGACAGTTTCCTTCACTGTTCAAAAGCTTTTTAGTTTGATATAGTCCCATTTGTTTATTTTTGCTTTCGATTCCCTTCCCTAAGGAGACATATCCCCCCCAAAATTATTAAGACCATTGTCAAAAAGCTTACTGCCTATGTTTTCTCATAGAAATGTTATGTTTTCAGGTTTTACACTTAACTCTTTAATCCATTTTGAGTTTATTTTTGTATATGGTGTAAGAAAGTAGTCCAGTTTGATTCTTTTGCATGTAGCTGTCCAGTTTTCCCAACACCATTTATTGAACAGGCTATCTTTTACCCCATTGTATATTTTGCCTCCTTTGTCATAGATTAATTGACCTTATAAGTGCAGCTTCATTTCTAGGCTCTCTATTCTGTACCACTAATCTATGTGTCTGTTTTTGTGCCAGTACCATTCTATTTTGATTACTGTAGCTTCGTAGTATAGTTTGAAATCAAGGAGCTTGATGCCTCCAGCTTTGTTCTTTCTCAAGATTGTTTTGGTTATTTGAGGTCTTTTGTGTTTCCATATGAATTTTAGAATTATTTAGAATTATTCTAGTTCTGTGAAAAATGACATTGGTATTTTGATAGTGATTGCATTGAATCTGTAGATTGCCTTGGGCAGTATGGTCATTTTAACAGTATTAATTCTTCTAATCCATGGGCATGGTATATCTTTCCATTTGTTTGTGTCATCTTCAATTACCTTCATCAGTGTCTTATACTTTTCCAATTACAGGTCTTTAACCTCCTTAGTTAGATTTATTCCCAAGTATTTTATTTTTGTGATGCTATTGTAAATGGGATTGTTTTCTTAATTTCTCTTTCTGATGGTTTGTTGTTAGTGTATAGAAACTCAACATATTTCTGTATGTTATTTTTTTATGCTGCATCTTTACTGAATTCATTTATGAGTTCTAGTCGTTTTTGAGGGGTGCATCTTTAGGATTTTATATCTATAGTATCATGTCATCTGCAAAACGTGACAGCTTTACTTTTCCTTTCCAATTTGGATTTATTTTATTTATTTTTCTTGTCTGACTGTTGTAGCTAGGGCTTCCAATACTATGTTAAATAAAAGTGGTAAGAGTGGGTACCCTTGTCTTGTTTCTGATCTTAGAGGAAATGCTTTCAGCTTTTCCCCAATGAGTATGATGTGAGGTTTGGGCTTGTCAGGTATGTCCTGTATTATTTTGAAGGTATGTTCCCTCAAAGCTCACTTGGTTGAGAGTTTTTATCATAAATGGATGTTGAATTTTGTTAAAGGCTTTTTGTGCATCTATTGAGATGATCATTTTATTGTTAAATTTGTTAATGTTGTGTATCATATTTATTGATCTATGGATATTGAACCATCCTTGCATCACTGGGATAAGTCCCACTTGATCATTGTGTATGATCCTTTTAATGTATTATTACATTTGGTTTGCTAACATATTCTTGAGGATTTTTGCATCTATGTCCATCAGTGATATTGGCCTGTAATTTTCTTTCTTTGTGATGTCTTTGTCTGGTTTTGGTACCAGGGTGATGTTGGCCTTATAGAGTGAGTTTGGATTTATTCCTTCATCTGTGATTTTTTTGGAATAGTTGAAGAAGATAAGTGTTAACTCTTAAGTGTTTGACAGAATGAACCTGTGAAGACTTCTGGCCCTGGACTTTCGTTTGTTGGGAGTTGTTTTTTGTTTGTTTGTTTCGTTGGGTTTTTTGTTTTTCTGGGTTTTCTTCTGATGCAACTTCATTACTGCTAATTGGTCTTTTCATATTTTCTATTTCTTCCTGGTTCAGTCTTGGGAGACTGTCCATTTCTAGGAATTTATTTCTTCTAGGTGTCCATTTTATTGGCAAATAATTGTTCATAGTAATCTCTTATGATAGTTTGTATTTCTGTGGTATCTGTTGTTAACTTTCCTCTTTCATTTCTGAACTTATTTATTTGGGCCCTCTGTCTTTTTTTCTTGATGAGTCTGGCTAAAGTTTTATCATTTTTTTAAATCTTTTCAAATGACCAGCTCTTAGTTTCATTAATCTTTTTATTGTTTTTCAGTCTCTATTTCATTTATTTCTACTCTGACTTTTATTATTTCTTTCCTTCTACTAACTTTGGGTTTTGTTTGTTCTTGTTTTTCTATTTCCTTTAGGTATAAGATTAGGCTGTTTATTTGAGATTTATCTTGTTTCCTGAAGTAGGCTTGTATCACTATAAATTTTCCTCTTAGAATTGCTTTTGTTGTGTGCCATAATTTTTGAATTACTGTGTTTTTATTTTCATTTGTCTCTAGGTATTTCTTTAATTTATGCTTTGATTTCTTCAGTGTCCCATTGGTTCTTTAGTAGCATATTGTTTAAACTCCATGTGTTTGTTTTTTCTTCATTTTTTTCTTATTGTTGATTTCTAGACTCAGCATTATGGTCGAAAAAGATGATTAATATGCTTTCAGTCTTCTAAAATTTACTGAGTCTTGTTTTGTGTTCTATCATGTGCTCTATCCTAGAGAATGTTCCATGTACACTTAAAAATAATGTTTGTTATGCTGCTTTTGGATGGAATGTTTTATATATATATATATATATATATATATATATATATTCATATGTCTAATGTGTTGCCTAAGGCCAGTGATTCCTTATTAATTTTCCATCTGGATGATTTGTGCATTGATGTAAGTGAGGTTTAAAATCCCCTACTATTATTGTGTTACTATCAATTTCTCCCTTTATGTCTCTTAATATTTGCTTTATATATTTAGGTGTTCCTATTTTTGGTTCATATATATTTACCATTGTTATAGTTTCTTCTTAGATTGATCTCAATATCATTATGTAATGTCCTTTATCTCTTGTTACAGTCTTTATTTAAAAGTCTATTTTCTCTGATAAAAGTATTGCTACCCCAGCTTTCTTTTGAGTTCCATTTGCATGGAATAACTTTTTCCATTGCCTCACTTTTAGTCTATGTGTTTCTTTAGATCTGAAGTGATTCTACTGTATGCAGCATATAGATGGGTAATGTTTTTCTATCCATTCAGTCGCTCTGTATCTTTTGATTGGAGCATTTAGTCCACTCACATTTTTTTAGGACTTTTTTGTGTCTTTCTTTTCCTTTTTCTCTCTTCCCTTTTGATTTAATGACTATCTTTAGTGTTATTTTTGGATTCCTTTCTGTTTTTTTGCATATGTATCTCTTAGAGGTTTCTGGTTTGTCATTACTATGAGGTTTATATATAGCAATCTACATATACACATGTGATTTTTTTATTGGAGTACAGTTGATTTACAATGTTTTTTTTAACATCTTTCTTGGAGTATAATTGCTTTACAATGTTGTGTTAGTTTCTGCTCTACAGCAAAGTGAATCAATTATACATATATCCACTCTTTTTTAGATTTCATTCCCATTTAGGTCACCACAGATCATTCAGTAGAGTTCCCTGTGCTATACAGTAGGTTCTCATTAGTTATCTATTTTATACATAGTAGTGTATATATGTCAATCCCAATCTCCCAATTCGTCCCACCCCCCCTTCCCCACTTGGTAACCATAAGTTTTTTCTCTACGTCTGTGACTCCATTTTTGCTTTGCAAATAAGTTCATCTGTACCATTTTTCTAGATTCCACATATAAGTGATATTATACAATATTTGTTTTTCTCTTTCTGACTTACATCACTCTGTGTGACAATCTCTAGGTCCATCCACTATTTCATTCCTTTTTATGGCTGAGTAATATTCCATTGTATATATGTACCATATCTTCTTTATCCATTCCTCTGTCAATGGACATTTAGGTTGCTTCCATGTCCTGGCTATTGTAAATAGTCCATTGGGGTTCATGCATCCTTTCAAATTATGGTTTTCTCTGGATATAGGCCTAGGAGTGGGATTGCTGGGTCACACATGTATGATATTTTAAGTTGCTGATCTCTTAAGATCAAACACATTTTATAACCCTGCATTTTTACTACCCCCCCAACATTCGATGTTTTAGGAATCATATTTTACAGCTTTTTCTTCAGTGTATCCCTTAATTACTTATTGTGGAACAGATGATTTTACTACTTTTGTCTTTTAACCATCCTACTAGCTTTATAAGTGGTTGATCTACTTACCTTTACTGCATATTTTACTTTACCAAAGAGATTTTTCTCTCATATTTCCAATTGTGACTTTTTTTTTCCATTTTGAGAAGTCTTTTTAACGTTTCTTCTGAAGCCAGTTTTATGGTGCTGAACTCTTCTAGCTTTTGTTTCTCTGTAAAACTCTTGACCTCTCCTTCAAATCTTTATGATAGCCTTGCCAGGTAGAGTATTCTTGGTTACAGGTTTTTTTCCTATATTTACTTTAAATATATTATGCCACTGCCTTCTGGCCTGCAGACTTTCTGCTGAAAAGTCAAGTAATAGCCTTATGGGAGTTCTCTTGTACATACCTAGTTGCTTTTCCCTTGCTGCTTTTAACGTTCTCTTTAATTTTTGCCATTTTAATTACAGTGTGTCTTTGTTTGGTTCTCTTTGGTTTGGTCTTGTTGTGGACTCTCTGTGCTTCCTAGACTTGGATGTCTGTTTCCTTTCCCAGGTTAGGGAAGTTTTTAGCTGTTATGTCTTCAAACATACTCTCTGCAACTTTCTCTCTCTTCTCCTTTTGGGACCCCTATAATGAGGATGTTTGTATGCTTGATGTTATCCCAGAGGTCTCTTAGACTGTCCTTTTTTTTTTTTTTTTGCCACACCACGCGGCATGTGGAACTTCCCCAACCAGGGATCAAACCCATGCCCCCTGCAGTGGAAGCACGGAGTCTGAACCACTGGACCACCAGGGAAGTCCTGTCCTCATTTTTTTAAAATTCTTTTTTGTTGTTTAGCTTGAGTGATTTATACTACTCTTTCTTCTAGTTCACTGATCCTTTCCACTATATCACTGAATCTACTGTTGGTTCCTCTCAGTCTGTTTTTTTTATTTCAGTTATTGTATTTTTCAGCTCTGCTTTTTAAAAAAATATTTTCTTACCGTTTGTTAGAAACTTATGACTTCTCACTGTATTCACTTATTCTTCTCCCCAGTTCTTTGAGCATCTTTATAATCATTACCTTGAACTCTTTATCGGGGCAATTTCTTATCTGCACTTCACTTAGTTCTTCTGGTATTTTGTCTTGTTCTTTTGTTTGGAACATGTTCCTCTGTTGCCTCATTTTGTGTAATTTGCTGTTTTTATTTCTATATATTTGGCATGTTACATTTCTTGGAGAAGTGGCCTTATGTAGGAGACATGCTATGGGTTCCATCAGCACACTCTCCTCTGGTCATTAGTGCTATATGTTCTAAGGTTACCTTCTACGTGGCCTGCATTGATCCTTCTGTTGTAGCAGGTTTACTACTGTGGATGTGCTTGTAGCCCTGGCTGGATGGCCCCCAGTCCAGTTGGTTGCCAGGCCCTGCCTAGTGCAAAGGCTGCTAGCTGCTGGTGGGTGTGGGCAGGTCCTGGCATGGCTGGCTGCATGTCCTGGGGAGTCCCAGTCCTGTTGCTAGTCTGCTGGTGAGTAAGGCCAGGTCATGAGGCAGTTGGGTGCAATGCCCTGGAGGGTCCCAGTGCTACTGCTGACCCATTGGTGGGTGGAATTTGTCCCAGGATGGCTGCATGTGATGCTGTGGGTCCTGGAGCTAGTGTCAGCCTGCTGATGGGTGGGACTGTTCTCTGACTTGGCTGGCTGTGGGTTCCAAGATATCCCAGAGCTGGTGTTGGTCCTCTGGTGGATGAGGTCATGTCTTGGGGCTAATGCAGCCCACTGGTATACAGAAGCAATTCCTGGAGTCTCTGGCTGCAAGGTCAAAGTGTCCCAGAGCTGGTGTCAGCTCTCTGGTCGGCCAGGTTGGGTCCCAGGTGGTCCTGGGGCTGGTGTCTGGCCACTGGTGGGTGCCGTCATGTGCTAGAGTCTCTGCCTTCAGGGCCCAGGTTTCCCTGAGCTGGTTTCTGCCCATTGGTGGGCAAGGCCAGGGCCCAGAGGATCTTGAGGATAGCGCTAGCCCACTGGTGAGCAGAGCCATGTCCTGGGGTCTTTGGCTGCAGGGCCCAAGGGTTCTGGAACTGGTGTCTGCCTGTTGAAGTGTGGGGCTGAGTCTCTTCCTGGCTGCAGGCCTCAGGGGTCCTGGGGCTAGTGCCAGCCCACTAGTAGTTGAGGCCGGGTCCTGGGCCTTCTGGTGGGTGGGGCAGGATCCATGGGAGACTTGGTGCTCAGGGAATCCTACAGCAGCTGCTTTGCCTGGGGCATGCCAGGACTGGTGAGGGCCAGCTGGTCAGTGTGGTGGAGTCCCGTCTCTAATCAGCTAGAGGGGGGGATTCCAAAATACTGCTTGACAGTATCAGTGTCCCTGTGGTAGAAGGAGCTCCCCAAAATGGCTGCCACCAACATCTGTCTCTCCAGGGTGAGTCCCAGTTGCCTCCTGCCTCTCCAGAAGGCTCTCCAAGATCAGCAAGTAGGTCTAATCTAGACTGCTTTCAAATTACTGCTTCTGCCTTGGGTTTTGGTGTGTGTGAGATTTTGTGTGCAGCCTTTATGTGTGAAGTCTTTTTTCCACAGCTCTCTGTCTTTCCTGAAAGTAAGCCCCACTGGCCTTCAAAGCCAGATATTCTAGGATTTGTCTTCCAGTGCAAGACCCCCCAGGCTGGGGAGCCCAATGTGGACCTTGGACCCCTCGCTCATTGGGGAGAACCTCTGCAGTTGTGATTATCCTTCCATTTATGTGTTGCCCACCTGGGTGTATGAGTTTTGACTATACTGTATCTCGACCCCTCTGCCTGTGTCATTGTGGTTCCTTCTTTATACCTTTATTTGTAAAAGATCTTTTCTTCTAGTCTTCAGGTCATTCTCATTGATAGTTACTCTGTAAATAGTTGTAATCTTATTGTGCCCTTGGGAGGAAGTGAGCTTATGGTCTTCCTACTCCCCCATCTTGTCCACTCTCCCAGAACTTTATTGCTTTTTAAGGGTGAATAATATTCCTTTGTATGTCTGTGCAACATTTTGTTTAATCATTCACCTGTTGATAGCCATATGGTTGTTTCCATATTTGGCTCTTGTGAATAATGCTCCTATTAACATTTGTTTAAAAATATCCTTTTTGAGTCCTTGCTTTCAGTTATTTTGAGTATATACCTAGATGTGGAATTGCTGGATTACATGGTAATTCTATGATTAACTTTTGGAAGGGTTGCTAAATCGTTTCCAACAGTGACTGCAGTTTTCTGTTCTCACCAGCAATGCACAAGTATTCCAATTTCTCCATATCTTTGTTGACTCTTCTTTTTTCCAATTTTTTTGATAGCAGCAATCCTAACGTGTGTGAAGTGGTATCTCATTATGGTTTTGATTTGCATTTCCCTCACAATCAGTGATGGTAAGCATCTTTAATTGTGCTCACTAGCCATCTGTATACCTTCTTTGGAGAGGCACTTACGTCCTTTGTCCATTATTTAATAGGATTGTTTGTTTTTTTGTTGTTGAGCTTTAGCAGTTCCTTATATATTCTGGATATTAATCCCTTACCATATATATGATTTGCAAATACTTTCTCCCATTCTCTATTTTGTCTTTTCACTCTCTTGATAGTGCCCTTTCATGCACAAAAGTTTTTAATTGTGATCAAGTCCCTTTCACCTATTTGTTTCTTTTGTTGTCTGTGCTTTTGGTGTCATATCCAAGAAATCATTGTCAAATCCAATGTTGTAAAGATTTTCTTTATTTCTCTCCTAAGAATTTTATAGTCTAGCTCTTACATTTAGGTTTTTAATACATTTTGAGTTAATTTTTGTGTATGGTCAACTTTATTCTTTTGCATGTGGATATCCAGTTTTCCCAGCACTATTTGTTGAAAAGACTGTTATTTCCATATTGAATGGTCTTAGAACCCTTGTAAAAACTCTGTTGACCATTGTACAACACAGGGAATATAGCCAATGTTTTATAATAACTATAAATAGAACATAGTTTTAAAAATTGTGAATCACTATATTGTACACCTGTAACATATAATGTTGTACATCAACTATACTTCAATAAAAAATCTATTGGTCATATATGCAAGGGTTTATTTCTGGACTTTTTTCTGTTCAGTTGGTCTGTATGTGTGTCCTTGTGACAGTACAACACTATTTTGATTATTGTAGATTTGTACTAACTTTTGAAATCAGGTGTGAGTCATCCAACTTTGTTCTTGTATTTCAAAATTGTTTTAGCTATTTGGGATCCCTTCAGATTTCATATGAATTGTAGGATTGACTTTTCTACTTCTGCAACAAATTGTCATCAGGATTTTGATAGGGATTGCATTGAATCTGTAGGTCACTTTGGGTAGTATTGACATCTTAACAATGTTGTCTTCCAATCAAATGTCTTTCCATTTGTATTTTCTTTAATTACTTTAACCAATGATTTTTAGCTTTCAGTGTACAAGTCTCTGAGCTCCTTGGTTAAATTCATTCATAAGTATTTTATTCTTTTTGATGCCATTGATGTAATTGTTTTCTTAATTATCCTGTTCAGATTTTTCATTGCTATTATATAGAAATGTAAATGCAACTGATTTTCTCATGTTGATTTCATATCCTGCAGCTTTGCTGAATTTGTTTATTAGCTTTGACTGTGATGTGTCTGTTGTTCGTATGTGCATGCATGTGTAATCTTCAGAGTTTTCTGCATGTAAGATTGTATTATCTTTAAATAGAGATGATTTTACTCCTTTCTTTCCAATTTAGGTGCCTTTTATTTCTTTTACTTGCCTAATTGTTCTGACTAGGACTTGCACTACTGTGTTGAATAGAAGTGGTGAGAGTGGGCATACTTGTCTTGTTCCTGATCTTAGAGGAAAGCTTTTAGTTTTTTGCCATTGAGTACATTGGTAGCTGTAGGTTTTTCATATATGGCCTTTGTCATATTGAGGAATTTTTTTCCCTATTGTATTAATTGTTTCTTTTTTCCATGAAAGTGTTTTGAATTTCATTAAATCCTTTCTTATGCATCAGTTGAGATGATCATAAGGTTTTTTTTCCTTAGTTCTATTAATGTGGTATATTATGCTGATTGATTTTTGTATGTTGGATCATCCTTTCTTTCTTGGAATATATCCGCTAGGGATATATTCATCATGTAGGCTGAAGAAGTTGATTTGCTTGTATTTTCTTGAGAGGATTATTGCATCAATGTTCATAAGAGATATTGGTCCATAGTTACTGTTGTTGTTTTTTTTTTTCCCTTGTAGTGTCTGTCTTTGTCTAACTTTGTTATCAGGGTATTGCTGGCCTAGTTGAATGAGTTAAGAAGTGTTTTCTCCTCTTATGTCTTTTGGAAGAGTTTGAAAAGGAGTGCTTTTGATTCCTTTTAAATGTTTTATATATATTACTAGTGAAGCCATTTTCATAGCCTGTTTTGCTATGAGGAGTTTGATTACTACTCCATCTTCTTAGTAGTTATACGTCTATTCAGGTTTTCTGTTGCTTCATAGGTCAGTTTTGGTAGATTGTGTTTCCAGGAATCTGTCCATTTCATGTAGGTGATTGAATTTATTGGTATACAATTATTAATAGTAATCTCTAATAATCTTTTTTTATTTCTATAAAATTGGTACCATTGTCCTCACTTTCATTTATTATTTTAATATTTTGAGTCTTTTTTTCATAGACATCAATCTAGTTAAAAGTTTGTCAATTTTGTTAATCTTTTCAAAGAACCAACTTCTGGCTTTATTGATATTCTCTATTTTTTTCTGTTCTTTATTTAATTTATCTTCAGTCTTCTTTATTATTACCTTCCTTCTGCTAGCTTTGGGTTTAGTTTGCTATTATTTTTCTACATCCTTAGGTGTAAAATTAGGTTCTAAATTTGAGATATTCATTTTTTAAAGTATGCATTTACAGCTCTAAATTTCCTTCCTAGCACTGCATTTGAAGCATCTCTAATATTTGGTATGTTGTATTTTTGTTTTAATTTATCTCAAGGTGTTTTCTAATTTCATTTGTGTTTTTTTCTTTGACCTGTTGGTTGTTTAAAAGTATGTTGTTTAATTTTCTCATATTTGTTAATTTTCCATTTTTCTTTTTTAACTTATTTCTAGTTTCTTCCCACTGTCATCGAAAAAGATAATTTGTATTACTTTAATCTTTTTATGTTTGTTAAGACTTGTCTTGTAGTCTATCCTGGAGAATGTCCCATGTACACTTGAGAAAAATGCATATTCTGCTGGTTTGAGGTGGAATTTTCTGTATACATCTATTAGGTCTAGTTGGTTTATAGGGTTGTTCAAGTTCTCTGTTTCCTTATTGATATTCTTCTGGTCATTCTAACCATTACTGAACGTTGGCTGTATATAGTTTTACAATTTTAAGTTGTATGTGAATTCATAATGCCTAAGTTTAGTGCCAACAATAAAGAATCTTAAAGAATCTTAAAAAATCTTATAAGGGAACAAACTAAAATTCCAAAGCACTTTCACAGCCAGTTTGCCCATTTACTGGGGGAAAGCCAGGAGAATATATCAGAAAAGGAAAATGCTTTCATTTGTTCAATCTTTGTTAGCATAGTGATATTATGGCTCCTTTAATGCATGTCCCTAGCTATCTGTAAAAGCTGGTAAGTTTTATCTACCTGCATGCATCAAAATGTATTAACACGTTTGCTGACCCTTCCTTCATGCAGGTAATAAACAGTGTAGGGCTATGCAGTTTTCTATCACCATAGCTGCAGAAGATTCGGTCAGGAGTTCCATTCCTTTGTTCCATTTGTTAAATTCATGTGGATAATTTCTTAGAAATGGCTATCTCTGTTTAATTATTATGTGATGTTCCACACTTATGCTTCTCCTATTGCTCCCAAACTTAATGATGCCAGGGTGGTCAACACCAGGGAGATAAGCGGGAAACCTCATTTGTAGCATTGGGAAGGTGCAGCAAGTAGGGTTTGTGGGGGCAAGTACTGGAAGTTACTCAGCTGTGTAAAATATACTGGATTTTGAGACAAACCCAAATTCAGGAAATATTGTGCAGGGTTGGACAAAATGAAGCTTGTGATAGGAGAAGCCATTTTCTTCCCTTACATGCCCACAAAGCTCCCTCTACTGCCTATATTCTTTGAGTTTCTTTGAAGGTAAATTTGTATGACTTACCACAGTTCTGAATTCTAGGTGGCAATAAGAGCATATGATGTGGTTTTAAATTTTTTTTCCAGCTTTATTGAGATACAGTTTACATATAACATTGTGTAAGTTTAAGGTATACAACATAGTGGTTTTAAACATGTATATATTTAAAAATTATGACTTTAGTTAACACATCCATCACCTAACATAATTACACTTTTTTGTGTGTGGTGAGAACATTTAAAATCAACTGGCTTAGCAATTTTCAAATATGCAATACAGTATTATTAACTATAGTCACTATGCTGTACATTACACCCCCAAAACTTATTAATCTTATAACTGGACGTTTGTACCCTTTGACTGCTTTCACCCATTCCCCACAACACCACTCCTGTTCTGTTTCTATGAGTTTGGTTTTTGTTTGCTTATTTTTTCCCTAAAATAATTTTGTAAAACTCGTAAAGGTCAGAGCAGAAATAAATGAAAGAGACAAAGAAAACAATAGAAAAGATCAATGAAACTAAAAGCTGGTTCTTTGAAAAGATAAACAAAATTGATAAACCTTCAGCTAGACACATCAAGGAAAAAAGGGAGAGGGCCCTTATCAATAAAATTAGAAATGAAAAAGGAAAAGTTACAACTGACACCACAAAAGTACAAAGGACCATAAGAGACTACTACAGGCAACTATATGCCAATAAAATAGACAATCTAGAAGAAATGGACAACTTCTCAGAAAGGTACAATCTCCCAAGACTGAACCAGGAAGAAACAGAAAATCTGAACAGACCAATTACAAGCACTGAAATTGAGTCTGTGATTTAAAAACTCTGAACAAACAAAAGTCCAGGACCAGATGGCTTCACAGGTGAATTCTACCAAACATTTAGAAAAGAGTTAACACCTATCCTTCTGAAACTATTCCAAAAAATGGCAGAGGAGGGAACACTTCCAAACTCACTCTATCAGGCCGCCATCACCCTGATACCAAAACCAAAGATACCAGCAAAAAAAGAAAATTACAGGCCAGTATCACTGATGAACATAGACAGAAAAATTCTCAACAAAATACTAGTAAATCCAATCCAACAATACATTAAAAGGTTCATACACCATAATTGAGTGGGATTTTTCCCAGGGGTGCAAGGACTTTTCAAAATCTGCAAATCAGTTTGATACACCACATCAACAAATTGAAGAATAAACACCATATGATCATCTCAATAGATGCAGAAAAACTTTCCACAAAATTCAACACCAACTTATGATAAAAACTCTCCAGAAAGTGGGCATAGAGGGAACCTACCTCAACTTAATAAAGGCCATATAGGACAAATCCACAGCTAACATCATACTCAATGGTGAAAATTTGAAACCATTTCCTCTATGATCAAGAACAAGACAAGGATGTCCACTCTTGCCACTTTTATTCAACATAGTTTTGGAAGTCCTAGCTACAGCAATCACATAAGAAAAAGAAATAAAAGCATTCCAAATCAGAAAATAAGAAGTAAATCTATGAGTTTGGTTTTTGTTTGCTTATTTTTTCCCTAAAATAATTTTATACAACTCATTTCTAGTCACAGCAGGTAAAATTTCTTGTAAACCCTTTCAGACTAATTCTATTACCATTTTGCTACAGCACAACTGCAGGATTTAAAAGGCCATCTTTCCATGTAGAATTTCATTATCACACTGAAAGAATCTCTGCTCTGTCCTTGAGTATGGCCTTGAGTTAAATAAAACGTGGAGTTAATTGCACTAAGACTGTCCAACAATCCCATGGAAATGGGAAGGATGGGGCAGGGAGAGGAAAAGAAAGGAATGATTTGGAGGTTCACCTTTAAGAACTTTTTCTCAAATTTGAATCCTCAGATTTATTCTCTGAGACCCTATAGAGTTTTCTATTTTTTACTATTTTTTTAAAAAATGGTGATAAATTGTACTTAACATAAAATTTATCATTTTGACAATTTTTAGTGTACAGTTCAGAAACATTAAGTACATTCATATTTTTGTGCAACCATCACCACCATCTATCCCAGAACTTTTTTATTATCTTGTGAAACTAAAACACTATGCCTATTAAACAGTAACTATTCATTCTCCCCTTCCCTCTGTCTCTGGCAACCACCATTCTACTTTCTGTCTCTATGAATTTGACTACTCTAGGTGCCTTATATAAGTGGAATCTTACAGTATTTGTTTTATTATGGTGGCTGGCTTTTTTTACTCAGCTTAAATGTCTTCATTGTTCATCCATCTTGTAACATGGGTCAGAATTTCCTGCCTTTTTAATGAACTATCAGAAAGAGAAATTAAGGAAACAATCCCATTGCAATAGCATCAGGAAGAATAAAATACCTAGGAATAAACCTACCTAAGGAGGTAAACGACCTATACTCTTTATGCTCCTATACTGAAAACAACACAAACAGATGGAAAAATATACTGTCTTCATGGATTGGAAGAATTATTGTTGTTAAAATGACTATACTACCCAAGGCAATCTACAGATTCAGTTAAATCCCTGTGAAAATACCAAGGGCATTTCTCACATAACTAGAACAAGTAATTTAAAATTTTTTATGAAAAGACAAAAGACACCGAATAGCCAAAACAATCATGAGAAAGAAGAACAGAGCTGGAGGAATCATGCTCCCTGACTTCAGACTATACTACAATGTTACAGTAATCAAAACAGTGTGGTACTGGCACAAACACAGACACATAGATCAATGGAACAGAATAGAGATCCCAGTAATAAACTTACACACTTATGGGCAATTAATGAGAACGAAAGCAAGAATATACAAATGGAGAAAAGACAGCCTCTTCAATAAGTGGTGCTGGGAATACTGGACAGCTACATGTAAAAAATTAAATGAGAACACTCTCTAACACCATATACAAAAGTAAACTCAAAATGGATTAAAGACCTAAATGTAAGACTGCAAACCATAAAACTCCTAGAAGAAAACCTAGGTAGAACACTCTTTGACATACATCTTAGCAACATTTCTTTTGGATCTGTCTCCTAGAGCAAAGGAAATAAAAACGAAAATAAACAAATGGGACCTAACTAAATTTAAAAACTTTTTCACAGCAAATGAAGCCACCAACAAAAGAAAAAGACAACCTACTGAATGGGAGAAAATATTTGCAAATATTTTGACCGATAAGGAGTTAATATCCAAAGTATACAAACAGCTCATACAACTCAACATCAAAAAATAAATAAATAAATAAACAACCAAATTAAAAATGTGCAGAAGACCTGAATAGACATTTTTCCAAAGGAGATGTACAGATGGTCAACAGGCATATGAAAAGATGCTCAACATCATTACTCATCAGAGATATGCAAATTAAAATCTCAATGAGATATCATCTCACACCTGTCAGAGTGGCTTTTATCAAAAAGGCCACAAGCAACTGTGGTTATCATGTGACATTTAAAAATTTTAAGAACTTTCTTGCTGTGGTTATAAATATATAAGTAAATAAAAACTAGTATTAATATACTGTAATTAAAAAAAAAAGGGCCACAAGCAACAAATGTTGGCAAGGATGTGGAGAAAAGGGAACCCTAGTTCACTGTTGGTGGGAATGTAAATTTTTGCAGCCACTGTGGAAAACAGTATGGAGGTTTCTCAAAAAACTATAAATAGGACTACCATATGACCCAGCAATTCCACTCCTGGGTATATATCCCCCCAAAAATGAAAAACACTAATTTGAAAAGATACATACACCCCAATGTTCATAGCAGCATTATTTACAATTGCTAAGCTATGGAAACAACCTAAGCATCCATCAACATATGAATGGATAAAGAATATGTGGTTATCAGTCAAGATGGTGGAGTAGGAACACATGGAGCTCACTTCTCCCCACAAATACATCAAAAATACATCTAATCAAAAATGGAACAATGCTCAGAGAGCAGCTGCTGAACACTAACAGAGGACCTCGGACACCTAAAAGGACAAGAAAGATCCCTGCGTAACTGAGTAGGATGAAAGAAAGAAAAAAAAGAAAAGAGGAAGTGGAATGGGACCTGTGCCTCTGGGGGAGCTGAAGGAGAAGAGAGGTTCCCACACCCAGGGAAGCCCCCTCACCAGCAGAGTGATCATCAGGAACAGAAGGGGAGCTTTGGGGGCTTGGAGGAGAGCGTGACAACTGGTCTGTGGCAGGCAGGACAGAGTGAGACCTACACAGATGGTCAGTGCCACAGCCCTGTGTGCCCCGCCTGAGACATATGTCCGCTGGTGTGGAGGGGGGCTGAGTGCTGGAATGTGGGGTTGGGAGAGCAGATCTGCGGAGAGGACTGCTGTTGGCTGCATGGAGACAGCTTGAAGAGACAGGAGTGTGGAGCTCCACAACCAGGAATGTTCATGCAATAAGCCCAGGCTGCCATAGAAGCAAAGTGCCACTGTTGAGTGGCACACAAAGAGTGGGGCTGCCATTGCAGCCTCTTTCCCCACACGCCAACCCGTGCCTCCACAGGCACTAGGAAGTGCTCCTGCCTGGGCGGCCCACATGCCCCAACTGCTGTCTCAGCCCCCTCCCACCTGAGCAGGCTTGTACACCCAGATCACCACCCTGGCCCCCTCCTGCCTGAGCGAGCTCCCATGCCCAAGTCACTGCCTCAGCTCCCTCCCACCTGGGCAGGCACATACACCCCGACTGCTACCCCGGCCCCCTCCCACCTGGGCATGCCCACACACCTCAACCACCACCCCGGCCCCCTCCCACCTGAGTGGCCTCGTGCACCTCAGTTGCCACTGCAGCCCCCTCCCACCTGAACAGGCATGGTTGCCCTGATCACTGCTCTGGCCTCTGCCTGAGCAGGCTTGCACAACCCAATCACTGCTCTGACCCACTACTACCTGAGTGGGCTCGTGAGCCTTGAATATGGCCCCGGCCCCCTCCCACATGGGCAGGGTTGTGTACCCCAGGGCTGCCTTGGGAGCAGATGCCAGTGTGTGACCCACACACAGAGGTAGGGCTGAAACCACAGCTGAGCTCCAGGGCTGTGCAGCTAAGGAAGAAGAGCTGAAATCTCTCTGTGCAGCTGCGCAAACCACAGATTTACACCTCCATTGCTGGCTTTGTAAATTCAATGCCTGAAGAACATTTGAACAGACAAGTGCTCCTGCAGCTGAGACGGGTCTGGCTTTAGCAGCTATGCTCTTTGTGGGCACATACACGTGGGGGTGAGCCAGGCCAGAGTCTGAGCTGCCTCCATAGTTCCCACAATGGGTCCAGGTGCATGACTACTGCAGTCCTGGGACCTGACTTCAGTGGATCTGCACTGGTGGCCTGGTGAAAACAATGTCTGAGAGACACCAGGACCAATTGCCAGCATACCCACAGTTAAGGTGGTGCTGAGAGCAGTTCCAACAAGAGTCTACTTTTGTGAGCCCACACAGCAAGTGAAAAGTGTCACAACAGAGCACACTCAACAGGTGAACAGCTCCAGAGGAGTAATACTCAGTGCCTTCTTTCCCAATGGGAGTGCTCCAATCCCACCTACCTCGTACCACAGATCAGAAACACAGCCCAAAAACAGATCTGGGGGCTTCCCTGGTGGCGCAGTGGTTGAGAATGTGCCTGCTAATGCAGGGGACATGGGTTCGAGCCCTGGTCTGGCAAAATCCCACATGCCACAGAGCAACTGGGCCCGTGAGCCACAACTGCTGAGCCTGCGCGTCTGGAGCCTGTGCCCCACAACGGGAGGGGCTGCGATAGTGAGAGGCCCACGCACCGCGATGAAGAGTGGCCCCCGCACCATGATGAAGAGTGGCCCCCGCTTGCCGCAACTAGAGAAAGCCCTCGCATGAAACGAAGACCCCACACAGCTAAAAATAAATAAATAAATAAGTAAATAAAGTAGCTATAAAAAAAATAGATCTGAGGCTTCTACTCCAACAACTAAGGAGCAGACCCTGCCCCTGAAAGGGCAGTGACAAACACAGGGCAACAGAGAGGCCCCACTCAATATACAGTGCAGGCTCTGGTCACCATAGCATCAGTCACACCTCCTATCAAGGAGATAATGGCCAGCATACACTGAAAGAGGTGGCAGACATCCATACTTAAAACAGCCCTCATACCAAAAAATATTTATCCCACGTAGGCTACAAAGGGGTGTTCCCACATAAAAATAGCCCTCTAAGACAGTCTGAGGATCTGACATCAACAGGCAGAACCTGCTGAGCATTTGGCTTTGAAGGCCAGTGGGGCATGAGTGCAGGAGCTCCACAGGGCTGGGGGAAACAGAGACTCCACTCTTGGAGGGTGCACACAAGGTCTCACGTGCACTGTGACCCAGCACAGAGCAGTACCTCCATAGGAACCTGGGCTAGACCTACCTATGAGTCTTAGAGGGTTTCCTGGGGAGGCAGGGGTTGGCTCTAGTTCACTGTGGAGACAAGGACACTGGTGGCAGAGGCCCCAGGGAATACTGATCGGTGTGAGCTCTCCTGGAGGTCCCCATTTCGGCACCAACACTTGGCCCCATCCAACAGCCTGCAAGCTCCAGTGCTGGAATGCCCCAGGCCAAACAACCAGAAGGATAGGAACACAGACCCACCCATTAGCAAAGAGGCTGCCTAAAGTCATACTGAGATCACAGCCACCTCTAAACACACTCCTTGACATGGCCCTGCCGACCAGAGGGACAAAACCCAACTCCACCCACCACTGGGCAGGCACCAGCCCCTCCCACAAGGAAGCCTGCACAAGCCACTGGACCAACCTCACCTACCAGGGGGCAGGCAACAGAAGCAAGAGGAACTACAACCCTACAGGCTGTGGAAAGGAGACAACAAACACAGAAAGTTAGACAAAATGAGATGAGAGAGAAATAGGTTTCAGACAAGAACGACTAAATGAAGAGGAGATAGGCAATGTACCTGAAAAAGAATTCAGAGTAATGATAATAAAGATGATGCAAAATCTCAGAAAAAGAATGGAGGCACAGACCGAGAAGATACAAGAAATGTTTAACAAAGAGCTAGAAGATTTAAAGAACAGAGATAAACAATGCAATAATTGAAATGAAAAATACACTAGAAGGAATCAATTGCAGAATAACTGAGGCAGATGGATGAATAAGTGAGCTAGAAGACAGGGTGGTAGAAATCACTGCCACAGAACAGAATAAAGAAAAAAAATTAAAAGAAATGAGACCTCTGGAACATTAACTGCCCCAACATTTGCATCATAGGGGTCCCAGAAGGAGAAGAGAAAGAGAAAGGTCCTGAGAAAATAATTGAAGAGATTATAGCCCAAAATTTCCCTAACATGAGAAAGGAAGCACTCAAGTCCAGGAAGCATGGAGAGTCCCATGTAAGATATACCCAAGGAGGATCATGCCAAGACACATATTAATCCAACTGACAAAAATTAAATAGAAATTAAAAAATGTTAAAAGCAACAAATAACATACAAGGGAATCAAAATAAGGTTATCAGCTGATTTTTCAGCAGAAACACTGCAGGCCAGAAGGGAGTGGCATGATTATTTCCAGTGATGAAAGGGAAAAACCTCCAGTCAATACTGTACCCAACAAGACTCTCATTCAGATTTGATAGAGAAATCAAAAGCTTTACAGATAAGCAAAAGCTAAGAGAATTCAGCACCACCAAACCAGCTTTACAAGTAATGCTAAAGGAACTTCCCTAGGAGGGAGAAAAAAAAAAAAGGCCACAACTAGAAATAAGAAAATCAGAAATAGGATTTTGACTTTTGTTAATGTAGTGTATTACATTAATTGATTTGCATATGTTGAACCATCCTTGTGAGCTTGGGATGAATCCCATTTGGTCATGGGGTATGATGTTTTTTATGTGTTGTTCGATTCTGTTTGCTAATATTTTGCTGAGAATTTTTGCTGTAATTTTCTTTTTTTGGTGGTATCATTGTCTGGTTTTGGTATCAGGGTGATGGTGGCTTCAGAGAATGTCTTTGTGAGTGTTCCCTCCTCTTCAGTGTTTTAGAACAATTTGAGAAGAATCAGTATAAGTTCTTCTTTGTATGTTTGGTAGAATTTGCATGTGAAGCCATCTGGTCCTGGACTTTTGTTTGTAGGGAATTGTTTTTTTTTTGTTACAGATTCTATTTCACATCTAGTGATCTGTCTGTTCAAATTATCTATTTCTTCTTGATTCAATTTTGGTGGGCTGTATGTTTCTAGAAAGTTCTCCATTTCTTCTAGGTTGCCAAATTCGTTGGCATGTAATTGTTCATAGTATTCTCTTATGTTTTTTTTTTTTTGTATTTCTAAGGTATCATTTAATATTTCTCCTTTTTCATTTCTTATTTTGTTTATTTGGGTTCTCTCTTCTTGGTGAGCCTAGCCAGAGGTTTGTAAGTTTTGTTTACCCTTTCAAAGAATCAGCTCTTGGTTTTATTGATTTTTTTCTATTATTTTTATCTCTATTTTATTTATTTCCTCCCTAATCTTTATTATTTCCTTCCTGCTGACTTTAGGTTTTGTTTGTTCTTCTTCTAATTCTTTTAGGTGGAAGATTATGTGTTTATTTGAGATCTTTCTTGTTTTTTGAGGAAGGCCTGTATTGCTATCAGCTTCTCCCTAAGAACTGCTTTTGCTGCATCCCATAGATTTTGTATGGTGGTTGTTTTCATTGTCATTTGTCTCAAAGTATTTTTTAATTTCCTTTTTGATTCCCTTGTTGAACCATTGGTTTTTTTAGTAGCATGATTTTTGGTCTCCATGTAGCCGGGTTTTTTCTCATTTCTTTTCCTATGGTTGATTTCTAGTTTCATGCTGTTGTGGTCAGAGAAAATGCTTGAAATAATTTCTATACTCTTAAATTTGTTGAGGTTATTTCTGTGCCCTAGTATGTGGTCAATCCTAGAGAATGTTCCATGTGCACTTGAAAAGAATGTGTTTTTTTTTTTTTTGGATGTAATGTCCTGAAAATATCAATTAAGTCTGACTGTTCTATTGTATCATTTAGGATCTCTGTTGCCTTATTGATTTTTCTCTCTAGAAGATCTGTCCAGTGATGTGAGTGGGGTGTTAAAAACTCCGACTGTTATTGTATTCCAATCAATTTCTCCCTTTATGTCTGTTAGTATTTGTTTTATATATTTGGGTGCTTCTATGTTAGGTGCATCTATGTTGATGATTGTAAAATCCTCTTCTTGAATTGATCCTTTTATCATTATATAGTGTCCTTTATCTTTCTTTATAGCATTTGCTTTAAAATCTATTTTATCTGATATGAGTATGGCAACTCCTGCTTTCTTTTCATTTCAGTTTGCATGAAATACCTTTTTTCATTCCCTCAATTTCAACCTGTGTGTGTCCTTTGCCCTAAGGTGGGTCTCTTGTAGGCAGGATATTGTTGGCTCTTGTTTTTTTTCTTTTTTTTTTATTCATCCAATCTACTACTCTGTGTCTTTTGATTAGAGCATTTAGTCCATTGACATTTAAAGTAATTATTGATATATATGTATTTATTGCCATTTTACACCATGTTTTCCTGTTGATTCTTTGTTTCTTCTTTGTTCCTTTCTTTCTCTTTTTGTCTTTCTTTTTGTGTTTTGATGATTTCCTTTTATTTTATGCTCATATTCTCTCCTTTTTGGCTTTTATGAATATCTTGTATGTTTTTTATGTTTGGTTGCCCTGTTTTTCATGTATGTTAACACCTTCCTATATATTATTGCTTTACACTGATAGTCACAGAGGCTCAAACACATTCCAAAAAAGACTGCATTTTTGTACTCTCCTTTCCCACATTTTATGATTTTGATTTCCTTTTTTACATCTTCATATTCATCCTTTTGCTGTTGCTTGTGTTTATGATCACTTTCACAAATAGGTTTTTTTTTCTCTATTTGATCTGTGTACTGGCTAATTTGATTTACTTTCAAATTATTATTTCCTTCTTTCTATATCTTCTTGCTTCTTTTCTATTTAGAGAAGATCTTTCAATATTTCTTTAAGGATAGGTTTAGTATTGTTGTATTCTTTTAGTTTTTGCTTGTCTGAGAAATTCCGTATTTCTCCTCCTATTCTAAATGATAATCTTGTTGGGTAGAGTATTCTAGGTTGCAGATTTTTCCCTTTCAAGACTTTGAATGTATTTTGCCACTTCGTTCTACCCTGCAGTGTTTCTGTAGAGAAATCAGCTGACAGCCTTAGTGGGGGTTCCCTTGTAATTAACTCTTTGTTTTTCACTTTCCACATTTATAATCCTCTCTTTATCTTTAATTTTTGCCACTTTTATTATACTGTGTCATGGCATATGTCTGTTTGGGTTCATCTTGTTTGGAACCCTCTGTGCTTCTTGCATCTGGATATCTGTTTCCTTCTTTACGTTTGGGAAGTTTTCTACCATAATTTCTTCAAATACATTTTCAATCCCCTTTTCTCTTTCTTCTCCTTCTGGAATCCCTATTATGCATAGATTGGGATGCTTTATATTATCCCACAGGTCTCTTATATTGCTTTCGTTTTATTATTCATTTGGCTTTCTGTCTGCTATTTTGACTGGGTAATTTCCATTATTCTATCTTCATCAAAAAGTCTACAAATAACAAATGCTGGAGAGGGTGTGGAGATAGGGAACCCTCCTACACTGTTGGTGGGAATGTAAGTTGGTGCAGCCACTAAGGAAAACAGTATGGAGGTTCCTAAGAAAACTCAGAATAGAATTACCATATGATCCAGCAATCCCACTCCTGGGCATGTACCTGGACAAAACTATAATTCCAAAAGATACATGTGCCACTATGTTCATAGCAGTGCTATTCACAATAGCCAAAACGTGAAAACAACCTAAATGTCCATTGACAGATGAATGGATAAAGAACATGTGGTACATATATACAATGGAATACTACTCAGCCATAAAGAAGAACAAAATAATGCCATTTGCAGCAACATGGATGTGACTAGAGATTATCATACTAAGTGAAGTAAGTCAGAAAGAGAAAGACAAATACCATATGATATCACATATATATCAATCTAAAATATGGCACAAATTAACCTATCTACAAAACAGAAACAGAATCACAGACATAGAGATCAGACTGTGTGGTTGCCAAGGGGCAGGAAGGAAGGAGAGGGATGGACTGGGAATTTGGGGTGGTAGATGCAAACTATTACATTTAGAATGGATAAACAACAAGATCCTACTGTATCACACAGGAAATTATATCCAACCTCCTGGAATAAACCATAATGGAAAGGAATATTTAAAAAGAGAATGTTTATATGTGTAAAACTGAGTCACTTTGCTGTACAGCAGAGAATGACACATTGTAAATCAACTATACTTAAATTTAAAAAATAGTAAAAAAAAAAAAAGAAAATCACAAATAGGAAAGTTCAATGGTAAAGGCAAACATGCAGTAGAAGTAGGCAATCATCCATATGCAAATATGACATCAAAACCAGCAACAATGAGGAGAGTAGAAATGCAGGAAATGGGAAATGCATCTGAAATTAAGAGACCAGCAACTTAAAACTAACTTGTTTATGTATACAATGCTATATCAAAACCTCATAGGAACTGCAAACCAAAAAACTAAAATAGATATACACACAAAAAATAAAAAGGAATCCAAACACAACACTAAATATAGTCCTTAAATCACAAGAGAAGAGAACAAAAGATGAAGGGAAGAAAAAAGACCTAAAAAGTAAATTTCAAAACAATTAAGAAAATGGCAATAAGAACATGCATATTGATAATTGCCTTAAAAGTAAATGGATTAAATGCTTCAACCAAAAGACATAGACTGGCTGAATGGATACAAAAATAAGACCCATATATTTGCTGTCTACAAGAGACCCACTTCAGATCTAGGGACAAATATGGACTGAAAGTGAGGGGATGGAAACCGGTGTACATGCAAATGGAAATCAAAAGAAAGCTGGAGAAGCAATATATTCATATCAGATAAAATAGACTTTAAAATAAAGACTGTTACAAGAGACAAGGAAGGACACTACATAATGATCAAGGGATAACTCCAAGAAGATATAACAGTTGTAAATATATATGTACCAAACATAGGGGCAACTCAATATATGAAGCTAATGCTAACAACCATAAAAGGAGAAATTGACAACAAAATAATAGTGGGGGACTTTAACACCCCACCTACACCAATGGACAGATCATCTAGACAGCAAAGCACTAAGGAAACACAGGCCTTAAATGACACATTAGACCAGATGGACTTAATTGATATTTATAGAACATTCCATCTGAAAGCAGAATACACTTTCTTCTCACGGAACACATAAGTGCACATGGAACATTTCTGAGGATCTTGAGGCATAAATCAAGCCCCAGTAAATTTAAGAAAACTGAAATTATATCAAGCACCTTTTCCGACCACAACACTATGAGATTAGAAATCAATTACGGGGGAAAAAAAACTCTAAAAAACAAAAACATGTGGAGGCTAAACAATATACTACTAAGCAACCAATGGATCACTGAAGAAATTAAAGAGGAAATCAAAAAATACCTAGACACAGATTTGAACAAAAACACGATGATCCAAAGCCTACGGGACTCAGTGAAAGCGGTTCTAAGAGAAAAGTATGTAGCAGTAAAATTTTACCTCAGGAAACAAGACAAATCTTAAATAAACAACCTAAGCTTACACCTAAAGCAACTAGTGAAACAAGAAGAAAAAACACAAGGTTCTTAGAAGGAAGTAAATCATAAAGATCAGAGCAGAAATAAATGAAATAGGGACGAAGAAAACAATAGAAAAGATTGATGAAAGTAAAAGCTGATTCTTTGTAAAGATAAGCAAAATTGATAAACCTTTAGCCAAACTCATCAGAAACAAAAAGGAGAGGGCTCAAATCAACAAAATTAGAAATGAAAAAGGAGAAGTTACAGCTGATACCACCCAAATGCAAAGGATCATAAGAGACTACTATATGCAACTGTATGCCAATAAAATGGACAACCTAGAAGAAATGGACAAATTCTTAGAAATGTACAACCTTCCCAGACTGAACAAGGAAGAAATAGAAAACATGAGACACCAATCACAAGTACTGAAATTGAAACTGTGATTTTAAAATTCCAACAAACAAAAGTCCAGGACCAGGTGGCTTCACAGGCAAATTCTATCAAACATTTAGAGAAGAGTTAACAACTATCCTTCTGAAACTCTTCCAAAAATTGCAGAGGAAGGAACACTCCCAAGCTCATTCTATGAGGCCACCATCACCCTGATACCAAAACCAGACAAAGACCACAAAAAAAGAAAATTACAGGCCAATATCACTGAGGAACACAGACGCAAAAATCCTCCACAAAATACTAGCAAATCGAATCCAACAATGCATTAAAAGGATCATATACCATGCATCCCTCTGATGCAACGATTCTTCAATATTGGCAATCAGTGTGATTCACCATATTAACAAACTGAAGAATAAAAACCACATGATCATCTCAACAGATGCAGAAAAATCTTTTGAGAAAATTCAACACCCATTTATGATAAAAACTCTCCAGAAACTGGGCATAGAGCGAACCTACTTCAACATAATAAAGGCCATATATGACAAACCCACAGCTAACATCAGACTCAAAGGTGAAAAATTGAAAGCATTTCCTCTAA
Source organism: Eubalaena glacialis (assembly GCF_028564815.1). Lineage (NCBI taxonomy): Eukaryota > Metazoa > Chordata > Mammalia > Artiodactyla > Balaenidae > Eubalaena > Eubalaena glacialis. Next base: position 58,167,477 of record NC_083736.1, on the reverse strand, counting down.
TATCAGGAACAAGAAAGACAAGGATGTCCACTCTTGCCAGTTTTATTCAACATAGTTTTGGAAGCCCTAGCCACAGCATTCAGAGAAGCAAAAGAAATAAAAGGAATCCAAATTGAAAAGGAGTATCTAAAACAGTCACTGCAGATGACATGATACTATACATAGAAAATCCTAAAGATGCTACCAGAAGACTACTAGAGCTCATCAATGAATTAGGTAAATTTGCAGGATACAAAATTAATACATAGAAATCTGTTGCATTCCTATACACTAACAACAGAAGATCAGAGAGAGAAATTAAGGAAACAATCCCATTTATCATCACATCAAAAAGAATAAAATACCTAGGGATAAACCTACCTAAGGAGGCAAAAGACCTGTACTCTGACAACTATAAGATGCTGACAAAAGAAATCAAAGATGACACAAGCAGATGGAAATATATAACATGCTCTTCGATTGGAGGAATCAATATTTTCAAAATGACTATACTACCCAAGGCAATCCACAGATTCATTGCAATCCCTATCAAATTACTAATGGCATTTTTCACAGAACTAGAAAAAAAAACTTTAAAATTTGTATGGAGACACAAAAGACCCTGAATAACCAAAGCAATCTTGAGAAAGAAAAACGAGCTGGAGGAATCAGGCTCCCTGACTTCAGACTATACCAAAAAGCTACAGTAATCAAGACTGTATGGTACTGGCACAAAAACAGGAATATAGATTAATGGAACAGGATAGAAAGTCCAGAGATAAACCCACGCACCTATGGTCAATTAAATAAATAAAAAATCTTGCCTCTTCAATAAAAAGAGGCAAGATTATACAATGGTGAAGACAGTCTCTTCAATAAGTGGTGCTGGGAAAACGGGACAGCTACATGTAAAAGAATGAAATTAGAACATTCTCTAACACCATAAACAAAAATAAACTCAAAATGGATTAAAGACTTAAGTTTAAGGCCAGATACTATAAAACTCTTAGATAAAAACATAGGCAGAATACTCTCTAACATAAATTGCAGCAATGTCTTTTTGATCCATTTCCTAGAGTAATGAAAATCAAAACAAAGATAAACAAATGTGACCTTATTAAACGTAAAAGCTTTTATACGGCAAAGAAAGCCATAAACAAAATGAAAAGACAACCCACAGAATGGAAGAAAATATTTGCAAATGAAGTGACTGACAAGGGATTAATCTCCAAAATATACAAAGAGCTCATGCACCTATATAAAAAAAAAAATCAAAAGATGGGTGGAAGATCTAAATACACATTTCTTCAAAGAAGACAGACATATGGCCAAAAAGCACATCAAAAAATGCTCAACATCACTAATTATCAGAGAAATGCAAATCAGAACTACAGTGAGATATCAGCTCACACCAGTCAGAATTGCCATCATCAAAATATTTACAAACTATAAATTCTGGAAAGGGTGTGGAGAAAAGGGAACCCTCCTACACTGTTGGTGGGAATGTAAATTGGTTCAACCATTTTGGAGAACATTATGGAGGTTCCTTAAAAAACTAAATATAGAACTACTATGTGATCTACCAATCCCACTCCTGGGCATGTATCTGGAGAAAACCAGATAACTTGAAAAGATACATGCATCCCAATGTTCATTGCTGCACTCTTTGCAATAGCCAAGACATGGAAGCAACCTAAATGTCTATTGACAGATGAGTGGATAAAGAAGATGTGGTACATATATACAATGTAATATTACTCAGCCATAAAAAAGAATGAAATAATGCCATTCGCAGCAGCATGGATGGACCTAGAGATTGTCATACTGCGTGAAGGAAGTCAGACAGAGAAAGACAAATACCATATGATATCACTTATATGTGGAAGCTAAAAAAATGATACAAATGAACTTATTTACAAAACAGAAATAGAGTCACAGATGTAGAAAACAAACTTATGGTTACCAGGGGGGAAGGTGGGGAGGGATAAATTGGGAGATTGAGATTGACATATACATACTACTATATATAAAACAGATAACTAATAAGGACCTAGTGTGTAGCACAGGGAACTCTACCCAATACTCTGTAATGACCTATATGGTAAAATAATCTAAAAAAAAAAGTGGATATATGTATGTGTATAACTAATTCACTTTACTGTACTCCTGAAACTAACACAACATTGTGAATCAACTATACTCCAATAAAATTTTTTTATGAAACCTAGATTGGTACATATATGCAATGGAATACTACTCAGCCATAAAAAAGAATGAAATAATGCCATTTGCAGCAACATGAATGGACCTATAGATTATTATACTAAGTGAAGTAAGTCAGACATAGAAAGACCAATGTCAAATGATATCACTTCTATCTGGAATCTAGTTTAAAAATGATACAAATGAACTTATTTATAAAAGAGAAACAGACTCACGGATCTCAAAATCAAATTTATGGTTACTAAAGGGGAAACATGGGGTGAAGGGATAAATTAGGAGATTGTGATTTACATATGCACACTATATAAAATAGATAACCAACAAGGACCTACTATATATCACAGGGATCTCTACTCGATATTGTTTAATAACCTATATGGGAAAAGAATCTGAAAAAGAATGTATATATGTATATATATGTATATATGTATATATACATATATATACATATATATGTATAACTGATTCACTTTGCTATACACCTGAAACTAACACAACATTGTAAATCAACTATACTCCAATAAAATTTTTTTAAAATAGAATATGTGGTATATATGCATATATATACATATATATACACACACACAATGGAATACTACTCACCCATAAGAAAGAATGAAATTTTGCCCTTTGCAACAATATGGATGGGCCTGGTTGGTTTCATGCTTAGTGAAAGGAGTCAGACAGAGAAATACAAATAGTGTATGTTATCACTTCTATGTGGAATCTAAAAAATAAAACAAACTTGTGACTATATCAAAAAGAAACAGACTAACAGATATAGAGAACAAATTAGTGGTTTCCAGTGGGGAGAGGGAAAGAGGAAGGGGCAAGATAGGGGTAGGTGATTAACAGGTATAAACTACTATGTATAAAATAAATAAGCTACAAGGATATATTGTACAACACATGGAATATAGCCACTATTTTATGGTAACTGTAAATGGAATATAATCTTTAAAAATTGTGAATCACTATATTGTATACCTGAAACTTATATAATATTTTACATCATCTAAACCTCAATAAAAAAGTAATTTCCTACCTTTTGAAGGCTCAACAATATTACATTGTATGTTTACATGAAATTTTGTTTGTCAGTTTATCTGTTGATAGATGTGTTGCTTCCACTTTTTGGCTATTGTGAATAATGCTGCTATCCACATGGTTGCGCAATATCAGTTAGAGTTTTTGCTTTTAATTCTGATGGGCATATACCCAGAAATGAAATTTCTGGATCATATGGTAATTCTATTTTTAATTTTTTGTGGAACTTCCATACTGTTTTTTATAGTAACTGCACCATTTTACATTCCTACCAGCATTGCATAATGGGCACAATTTCTCAATATCCTTGCCAACACTTGTTATTTTCTGGTTTTACTTTGTGTGTTTGTTTTATAGTAGCCATCCAAATGAGTGTGAAATTGTATCTCGTTGTTTTGATTTGCATTTACCTAATGGTTAGTACTAAGCCTCTTTTCATGTAATTATTAGCCATTTGTGTATCTTCTTTGGAGAAATGTCTGTTCAAATTGTTTGCCCATTTCTTTTTTTAATTGAGATTTGATTGACATTTAATAGTGTATTAGTATTAGGTTTCAGTTTTATTTTCTAAGATTTCACATACAAGTAAGAGCATACAGTATTTGTCTTCCACTGACTTATTTCAGTTAGCATTATACCCTCAAAGTTCATCCATATTGTCACAAATGACAGGATTCCCTCTTTTTTATGACTGAATAATATTCCATTATATATATATATATATATATATATATATATATATATATATATATATATATATACACATATACCACAGTTTCTTTATCTATTTATCCATCAATGGACACTTGGGTTATTTCCATGTCTTGGCTATTGTAAATAATTCTGCAGTGAACATAGGGGTGCAGATATGTCTTTGAAACAGTGAGTTTATTTCTTTCAGGTATATACCCAAAAGTGGAGTTGTTGGATCTGGGAATTCTATTTTTAATTTTTTGAGCAACCTCCATACTGTTTCCATAGTGGTCCAACTAACCCACCAACAATGCACAAGTGTTCCTTTTTCTCCACATCCTTGCCAACACTTGTTACTTCTCGTCTTGTTGATAACAGTGATTCTAACATGTGTGAGGTGATATCTCATTGTGGATTTGATTTGCATTTCCCTGGTGATTAGTGATGTTGAGCATCTTTTCATGTGCCTGTTGCCCACCTGTATATCTTCTTTCAAAAAATGCCTATTCAGAGCCTCTGCCCATTTTTTAAATGGGTTGTTTGTTTTTTTGTCGCTGCTGAGTTGCATGAGTTCTTTATATATTTTGGCTGTTAACCCCTTATCAAATATTTGATTTGAAAATATTTTCTTTCAATTGGTAGGTTGACTTTTCATTGTGTTGATGATTTTTTTGGCTGTGCAGAAACGTGTTTGGTTTGATATATTCCCACTTGCTTATTTTTGCTTTTGTTGCCTTTGCTTTTGGTGTCAAAAGGGTTCAACCTTTGGGGGGCCTTTTGGGGCTCATGAATCTGGACGTCCATTTCTCTCAATATATTTGGTAAGTTTCAGCCTTTATTGCTTTAAATATATTTTCTGTTCCTTTATCTTTCTCTTATTCCTGGATTCCCATAATGCATTTATTGTTTCTTTTGGTTTGTCCCATAAATCCAGTGGGCTTTCTTCACACTTTTTAATTCTTTTTTCTTTTTGCTCCTCTGCCTGGATAAGTTCATATGATTTATCTTTGTGTTCATTGATTCTTTCTTATTCTTAATTGAGTCTGCTATTGAAGCTCTGTTGAATTCTTCAGTTCAGTCATTGTATTCTTCAGCTCTAGAATAAACTTTTTTGTTTCTATTTCTTTGTTGCATTTCTCATTGTGTTCATGGATTGTTTTCCTAGTTTTATTTAGTTGTTTGTGTGTTCTTGTTGTTCACTAAACTTTTAGAGGATTATTCTGAATACTTTGCCAGACATTTCATACATCTCTATTTCTTTAGGGTCAGTTATTGGAACTTTATTAATTTCCTTTGGTGGTGTCATGTTTACCTGATCTGCACATTTGAGTAAGCAGTCTCCTCTTCCAGACCTCACAGATTCACTTCAACAAGGATATTCCTAGTCAGCATACCTTGGTGTTCTGGATGGATCACCTGATAGCACCCTTTTACAGGTGAGGCTTCCTACTGGGATCTCTAAGTCAGGCCATAATCCTTCAGTGCCTTGTCTTAGCTGATACTGTGTCATATTTACCACCTGCACCAGTAATGGATGATTAACTGGTTTCTACCATGCAATGCCCACCACTTAAACTTGTTCCATGAAATACTTGCTGACTGAAGAGCTCCATTCCCGTAATAGGAAAACGGATAGTCTTGATATAGGGGGTGACAGTTACAACCAGGGCAGAAACTTCTTTTTGTAGAACTGGACCAATTTTAATAAAGTGGGTAATTACTACTTTAATTATTCTTCCTCCCAAGCTGATCACCTCTTGGGTGGGGGGGGGAGTCGAGGGGTCCCTTTAAAACATGAGTGATTTCTGGGATAAGGGAGATTTGGAAAAACGTGGCCAATAAAGCCAGCCAGTGCTGTTTAGATCTTGAAACCCAAACTATAGTTATTTAAAATTTTTTTCATTTTATGTTGGACTATAGTTGATTTACAATGTTGTATTAGTTTCAGGTGTATAGCAAAGTGATTCAATTATACATATACACATATCTCTTCTTTTTTCAAATTATTTTCCCATTAGGTTATCACAGAATATTGAGCAGAGTTCCCTATGCTATACAGTAGGTCCTTGTTGGTCATCTATTTTAAATATAGTAGTGTATATATGTCAATCCCAAACTCCCAATCTATCACTGCCCCCGACCCTTCGTTCCTAGTAACCAAAAGTTTGTTCTCTACGTCTGTAAGTCTGTTTCTGTTTTGTAAATAAGTTCATTTGTTTTTTGTTTTTTTTTTAGATTCCACATATAAGTGATATCATATGATATTTGTCTTTCTCTGTCTGACTTCACTTAGTATGATAATTTCCAGGCCCATCCATGCTGCTGCAAGTGGTATTCTTTCATGCTTTTTAATGGCTGAGTAATATTCCATTGTCTACATGTACCACATCTTTATTTGTAGATGGACATTTAGGTTGCTTCCATGTTTTGGCTATTGTAAACAGGGCTGCAGTGAACATTGGGATGCATGTATCTTTTCGAACTGTGGTTTTCTCCAGATATATGCTGAGGAGTGGGATCGCTGGATCATATGGTAGCTCTATGTTTAGTTTTTTAAGGACTCTCCATACTGTTCTCCATAGTGGCTGTACTAATTTACATTCCCACCAACAGTGCAGGAGGTTTCCCTTTTCTCCACACCCTCTCCAGCATCTATTGCTTGTAGACTTTTTAATGATGGCCGTTCTGACTGGTGTGAGGTGATACCTCATTGTAGTTTTCATTTGCATTTCTCTAATAATTAGTGGTGTTGAGCATCTTTTCATGTACCTCTTGGCCATCTGTATGTCTTCTTTGGAGAAATGTCTATTTAGGTCTTCTGCCCATTTTTTGATTGGGTTGTTTGGTTTTTTCAAACTCATTCTATGAGGCTACCATCACCCTGATACCAAAACCAGACAAGGGTACCAAAGAAAAGAAAATTATAGGCCAATATCACTGATGAACATGGGTGCAAAAATCCTCAACAAAATACTAGCAAACCAAATCCAACAATACATTGAAAGGATTGTACACCATGATCAAGTGGGATTTATCCCAGGGATGCAAGGATTTTTCAATATGCACAAATTAATCAGTGTGGTACACCACATTAACAAATTGAAGAATAAAAACCATATGATCCTCTCAATAAATGCAGAAAAAGCTTTTGACAAAATACAACACCGATTTATGATGAAAACTCTCTGGAAACTGGGCATAGAGGGAACCTACTTCAACATAATAAAAGCCATATAGGACAAATCCACAGCTAACATCATACTCAATGGTGAAAATTTGAAAGCATTTCCTCTAAGATCAGGAACAAGACAAGGATGTCCACCCTCCCCACTTTTACTCAACATTGTTTTGGTAATCCTAGCCACAGCAATCAGAGAAGAAAAAGAAATAAAAGGAATCCAAATTAGAAAAGAAGAAGTAAAACTGTCACTGTTTGCAGATGGCATGATACTTTACATAGACAATCCTAAAGATGCTACCAGAAAACTACTAGAGCTCATCAGTGAATTCAGTAAAGTTGTAGGTTACAAAATTAATACACAGAATTCTGTTGCATTTGTATATACTAACAACCAAAGATCAGAAAGAGAAATTAAGGAAACAATCCCATTAACCATTGCATCAAAAAGAATAAAATACCTGGGATAAACCTACCTAAGGAGGCAAAAGACCTGTACTCCAAAAACTAAGATGCTGATGAAAGAAATCAAAGATGACACAAACAGATGGAAAGATATACCATGTTCTTGGATTCAAAGAATCAATATTGTCAGAATGACTGTACTACCCAAGGCAATCTACGGATTCAATGCAATCCCTATCAAATTACCAATGGCATTTCTCACAGAACTAGAATAAAAAACTTTAAAATTTGTATGGAGACACAAAAGACCCTGAATAACCAAAGCAATCTTGAGAAAGAAAAACGGAGCTGGAGGAATCAGGCTTCCTGACTTCAGACTATACCAAAAACCTACAGTAATCAAGACTGTATGGTACTGGCACAAAAACAGAAATATAGATTAATGGAACAGGATAGACAGTCCAGAGATAAACCCACGCACCTATGGTCAATTAATCTTCGATAAAAAGAGGCAAGATTATACAATGGTGAAGACAGTCTCTTCAATAAGTGGTGCTGAGAAAACTGGACAGCTACATGTAAAAGACTGAAATTAGAACATTCTCTAACACCATAAATAAAAATAAACTCAAAATGGATTAAAGACCTAAATGTAAGGCCAGACACAATACAACTCTTAGAGGAAAACTTAGGCTGAACACTCTCTGACATAAATCGCAGCAATATCTTTTTTGATCAGTCTTCTAGAGTAATGAAAATTAAAACAAAAATAAACAAATTGGACCTAATTAAACTCAAAAGCTTTTGCACAGCAAAGGAAACCATAAACAAAACAAAAAGACAACCCACAGAATGGGAGAAAATATTTGCAAATGATGCAGTCTACAAGGGATTAATCTCCAAAGTTTACAAACAACTCATGCAGCTCAATATCAAAAAAATAAAAACTATAGTTAATATGTTGAAAGTGTGATTGTCTACTAGAAGGGGCTGGCTTCTACAACCACCCCTCCTGTGACTGCCAGATCCCTATATGGGGGCTGGTGCCTGCCGCTGAAGGAGATCAGGAGTAGTCTTTGCAGGGGTAGCTGTCTTTGAATGTGATGCATTTTGAGGATTGTAATCTAACCCTAGTAAATATTGTAATTACTCCACCAGTTTACCAGAGATCATCCAATTTGGATTCCCTTTGTTTCTTTGGATCCAGTATAACCTCTCTTGTTCATCTCATAGTTCACACTTAAGCACGGGCCTGGTTGTAATTGGTTTGTTTAGCCTAGAGGAAAGAGGCGTCACTGTTGATAGCAATTTCAATTTAGGCCAAATAGGATATTGTTTGTAGAATTAACAAGCGACACAACTCTGAGTTTGTCTTTCATGAGTTTCTTTTAAATGTAGGGCAGCTGTGACCTCTTCAATTGTTTTGGCATTAGCTGTCATGGCTCATAAAAAGAACTTATACTTAACAGGAGCCCTCCTGACAAACAACTGGGTAGACTCAGGACCTAATTAAGTCACCTCTGGACTTGCAGAGTCATCATACTTCATGCCATACTGTATCCTCTATTACCTAGTAAGTCCACTCCAACATCCCAGCTGATGGAGGAGATATTTGGCCTCAGTTAACATTTTCCATTGCCAGTCTTCCTAGGCCTTTATGAGGCCTAACATAGGATGGTTAGCCCTCCAAGCCATAAAAATCTATATCAAAGGTATATATAGACTGGGGTCCAAAGCCTCCTCTGTTGGTCATTCCCACCTTTCACACTAATTAGTAGGGACACCATTTTTTTCCATTTTGAGCCACCAATTCTGGCAACCAATTGCTTAATTTCAGCCCCCATAAGGTGAAGCTTGTTCCTCACCAGATCTATTCTATATAGCCAGGCAGCCCCTTTTTTACTTGATTCCAGGGTTAGGTCTTTAAGGAGAGACTGGGCCTCAGGAAAAAAGAGAGGTTATATCTCTTTATCCAACTGAGAACCAGCCCCTCCTTTTTGGCCCTCCCCTTGTGCCATTTCTATATCTTTAACTTTTGCAAGTAGTTACCAGGAAAGCAGAGGATAATATATCCTCATCACTATCATGATGGTATTGTGCTGCCTTGCCCTCTAGTGGGCACTAGTCCTCTTTCATAGGGTCCTGCCTTCCATTTCATCTCCCCCAGAAGTTTAAGCTTCTACCTCATCTTTAGGCAGTGCCCTGGTGAGAAGCACCCTCTGGCAGAACTCAACACATGTCTAGTGGTTCAGAGCACCTGTTCAGTTATTGCGCTGAAATTCATCTTATCTATGGCTTGCAGATACTGAGTGCAGATTCTCAGGGTATGCAAAGCAAGTAGGCTTTAAATGGCTAAAAACTGCTTATTTGGGCTATGTTTAAAACAATTGGATCGGTAAAATTTTGAGTTTGGCACTGATGGGCTTTTCAGCTAACACGTCCCAGCCTTCTATGAAGAAGTAAACAATATAGAGCCAATATGCAGAGGCCATCTTTAGCTCATTTATATAACAGTAATGTATAATAGTACAATCACTATGGAAAACAGTTTTTCACTTTCCTAAAAAACTAAACATGCAACTACCGTATGATCTAACAATTGCACTAATTGCACTCTAGGACATGTATCCCAGAAAAATGAAAACTTTGTTCACACAAAAACCTGTACACTAATGTTCATAGCAATTTTATTCATAATAGCCAAAAACTGAAAACAACCCAAATTTCCTTCAACAAGTAAATTGTTCATAGGTAAAAAAAAAAAACTCTAGTACATCAATGCCAGAGATTATTACTCAGCAATAAAGAGGAATGAACTATTGATACATGCAACACCTTGCAGAGAATTGTGATGAATTTTAAAAGCTAATCTCAAAATGTTACATACTTTATGCTTCCATTTATATAAATTTCTTAAAAAGACAAAATTAATGGTTAAGATTAATGGTTACCAGGGGTTAAGGACAGGATGGAGGATAGAGGGTACGGAGATGTGTGTGGCTATAAAAGTACAATAGAAGTACTCCTTATGGTGAGGGAATTGTTATCTTGACTATATCAATATCATCCTAGTTGTGATATTATACTAGTTATCCTTTGAAGAACCTGGGTAAAGCATTTTGGGGATCACTCTTTATTATTTCTTTTTTTAATTGTGGTAAAATACACATAGCACAAAATTTACCATCTTAACCATTTTTAAGTGTACAGTTCAGTAATATTAAGTATATCTGCATTGTTCAATCTCCAGAAATTTTCCATTTACAAAACTGAAATCTCTGTATCCATTAAACAGTTTTCTATTTCCGCCTCACTCCATCCCCTGCCAACTATCATTCTACTTTCTGTCTCTATGTATTTGAATACTCTAGATACCTCATATGAGTGGAACCATATATTATCTGTCCTTTCATCTCTGGCTTATTTCACTTAGTATGATGTCCTCAAGGTTCATCCATGTGAACCTTCTGTCAGAATTTTCATTCTCTTTTAAGGCTGAGTAATATTTCATTGATTGCATATCACATTTTGTTTATCCATTCATCTATCTATAGACACTTGGATAACTTCCACCTTTTGGTTCTTGTAAATAATGCTGCTATGAACGTTGGTGTAAAAGTATTTTTGAGGCCCTATTTTCAAATTCTTTTGGATATATACTGAGAAGTGGAATTAATGGATCATATGGTTAATCTATTTTTAATTTTTTTGAGGAATGACCATAGCGTTTTCCATAGAAGCTGTACCACTTTACAGTCCCACAGTGGTGCACAAGAGTTCCAATTTCTCCACATTCTTGCCAACACTTGTTTTTGTTTTTTTGTTTTTTCAAATAGTAGCCATTCTAATGGGTATGAAATGATATGTTATGGTTTTAGTTTGCATTTCCCTAATGAGTAGTGATGATAGTTTCATGTGCTTATTGTCCATTTGTATCTCTTATTTGAAAAAAATTATTCAGGTCCTTTGTTTTTTTTTAAATTTTATTGGAGTATAGGTGATTTACAATGTTGTATTAGTTTCAGGTGTACAGCATAGTGATTCAGTTATACATATACATATATTCATTCTTTTGCAGATTCATTTCCCGTATAGGTTATTATAGAATATTAAGTAGAGTTCCCTGTGCTGTACAGTAGGTCATTGTTGGTTATCTATTTTATATATAGTTGTGTGTGTATGATAATCCTAGGATCCTAATTTATCCCTCCCCATCCCCATGTATCCCCTTTGGTAACCATCGGTTTGTTTTCGAAATCTGTGAAACTGTTTTGTAAATAAGTTCATTTGTATCATTTTTTAAATTAGATTCCACATATGAGTGATATCATATGATATTTGTCTTTCTCTGTGTGACTTACTTCATTTAATGTGATAATCTCTAGGTCCATCCATGTTGTTGCAAATGGCATTATTTTGTTCTTTTTTAAGGTTGAGTAATATTCCATTGTATATATGTACCACATCTTCTTTATCCATTCCTCTATCAATGGACATTTAGGTTGCTTCCGTGACTTGGCTATTGTAAATAGCACTGCAATTACAATTGGGGTGCATGTATCTTTTCGAATTATGGTTTTCTCTGGATATATGCCCAGGAGTGGGATTGCTGGATCATATGGTACTTCTATATTTAGTTTTTTAAGGAACCTCCATACTGTTCTCCATAATGGTTGTACTAATTTACATTCCACCAACATTGTAAGAGGGTTCCCTTTTCTCCTCACCCTCTCCAGCATTTGTTTCTAGATTTTTTGATGATGGCCATTCTGACCAGTGTGAGGTGATACTTCATTGTAGTTTTGATTTGCATTTCTCTCATAATTAGTGATGTTGAGCATCTTTTCATGTGCTTTTGGGCCATCTGTATGACTTCTTTGGAGCAATGTCTATTTTGATATTCTGCCCATTTTTTTATTGTGTTGTTTGTTTTTGTGACATAGAGCTGCATGAGCTGTTTGTATATTTTGGAGATTAACCCCTTGTCAGTCACTTTGTTTGCAAATATTTTCTCCCAACCTGTGCATTGTCTTTTTGTTTTGTTTATGGTTTCCTTTGCTTTGCAAAAGCTTTTAAGTTTAATTAGGTCCCATTTGTTATTTTTGTTTCTTTTTCATTACTCTAGGAGGTGGATCAAAAAAGATATTGCTGTGATTTCCTAATAGGAGGGAGTGGTTCCTGCCCAGTGGTGGGTGGAGCTGGGTCTTGTCCTTCTGGTGGGCAGGACCATGCTCAGGAAAACTTTAAGATGCTTGTCTGCTGATGGGTGGGGTTGTGTTCCCGTCCTGTTGGTTGTTTGGCCTGAGGTGTCCCAGCACTGGAGCCTACAGGCTGTTGGGTAGGACTAACGTCAGCCTCCGGGAGGGCTCATGCCAGTGAGTACTCCCCAGAACTGCTGCTGCCAGTGTCTTTGTCTCCACAGTGAGCCACAGCTGCCCCCTGCCTCTGCAGGAGACGCTCCAATACTAGCAGGTAGGTCTGGCCCAGTCTTTTATGGGGTCATTGCTTTTTTACCCTCTGTCCTGGTGCACACGAGACCTTGTGTGCACCCTCCAAGAGTGGAGTTTCTGTTTCCCCCAGTCCTGTGGAATTCCTGAGATCAAACCCCACTGACCTTCAAAGCCAGATCATCTGGGGGCTCCTCCTCCCAGTGCTGGACCACTAGGCTGGGAAGCCTGATGTGGGGCTCAGAAATTTCACTCCTGTGGGAGAACTTCTGTGGTTTCATTGTTTTCTAGTTTGTGGGTCACCCACCTGGTGGGAATGGGATTTGATTTTATCACAGTTGTGCCCCTCATACCATCTCATTGTGGCTTCTTCTTTGTCTTTGGATATAGGGTATCTTTTTTGGTCGGTTCTAGCATTTTTTTTGTCAATGTTTGTTTAGCAGTTAGTTGTGATTTTGGTGTTCTCATAAAAAGGTGTGAGCTCACATCCTTATACTCCACCAACTTGAGCTAATCTCATGTCAGAGCGTGTTCTGCCTGTTTTGCTATAAGACTTTTATAGTGTCTGGCCTTACATTTAGGTATTTGATCCATTTTGAGTTTATTTTTGTGTATGGTGTTAGAGAATGTTCTAATTTCATTTTTTACATGTAGCTGTCCAGTTTTCCCAGCACCACTTATTGAAGAGACTGTCTTTTCTCCATTGTATATCCTTGCCTCATTTGTCATAGATTAATTGACCATAGGAGCATGAGTTTATTTCTGGGCTTTCTATCTGTTCCATTGATCTATATTTCTGTTTTTGTGCCAGTACCATACTGTTTTGATGACTGTAGCTTTGTAGTATAGTCTGAAGTCAGGGAGCCTGATTCCTCCAGCTCCCTTTTTCTTTCTCAAGATTGATTTGGTTACTTGGGGTCTTTTGTGTTTCCATACAAATTTAAAATGTTTTATTCTAGTTCTGTGAAAAATGCCATTGGTAATTTGATAGGGATTGCATTGAATCTATAGATTGCCTTGGGTAGTATAGTCATTTTCAAAATTTTGATTCTTCCAGTCCAAGAACATGGTATATCTGTCCATCTGTCTGCATCATCTTCAATTTCTTTCATCAGTGTCTTATAGTTTTCAGAGTATAGGTCTTTTCCCTCCTTAGGCAGGTTTATTCTAAGTATTTTATTATTTTTGATGTGATGGTAAATGGGATTGTTTCCTTAATTTCTCTTTCTGATCTTTCATTGTTAGAGTATAGGAATGCAAGACATTTCTGTGTATTAATTTTGTATCCTGCAGCTTTATCAAATTCGTGTTTGCCTTTACTGGTAAGCCTTCCCATTCATAATTTTATTGTTTCTAGTTGTGGCCTTTTCATTTCCTCCTACAGAAGTTCCTTTAGCATTTGTTGTAAAGCTTTTTTGGTGGTGCTGAATTCTATTAACTTTTGTTTGTCTGTAAAGTTTTTGATTTCTCTGTCAAGTATGAATAAGAGCCTTGCTGGGTAGAGTATTCTTGGTTGTAGGTTCTTCCCTTTTATCACTTTAAATATATCATGCCACCAGATTCTGGCCTGCAGAGTTTCTGCTGAAAAATCATCTGATAACCTTATTTTGATTCCCTTGTATGTTATTTGTTGCTTTTCCCTTGTTACTTTTAATGTTTTCTCTTTGTCTTTAATTTTTGTCAGTTTGATTAATATGTGTCTTGCTGTGTTCCTCCTTGGGTTTATCTTGTATGGGACTCTGTGCTTCCTGGACTTGAGTGAGCATTTCCTTTCTCATGTTAGGGAAATTTTCAGCTATTATCTCTTCAAATATTTTCTCAGACCCTTTCTCTCTCTCTTCTCCTTCTGGGACCCCTATAATGCAAATATTGGCGCATTTAATGTTTTCCCAAAGGTCTCTGAGAGTGTCCTCCTTTCTTTTCATTATTTTTTCTGTTCTGTGGCAGTGATTTCCACCACTCTGTCTTCCAGCTCACTTATTCGTTCTTCTGCCTCATTTATTCTGCTATTCATTTCCTTCTAGTGTATTTTTCATTTCAGTTATTGTACTGTTCATTTGTTTGTTGTTCTTTGAACCTTCTAGCTCTTTGTTAAACATTTCTTATATCTTCGCTGTCTGTACCTCCATTCTTTTTCTGAGATCTTGGATCATATTTACTATCATTACTCTGAATTATTTTTTAGGGAGATTGCCTATCTCCATTTCACTTAGTTGTTCTGGGTTTTTATCTTGTGCCTTCTTCTGGATCATATTTCTCTGCCATCTCATTTTGTCTAATTTTCTGTGTTTGTGGTCTCCTTTCTGCAGCCTACAGGATCGTAGCTCCTTTTGCTTCTGGTGTCTGCCCCCTGGTGGTTAAGGTTGGTCCTGGGGCTTGTGCCTGCCCACTGGTGGGTGAAGTTGGGTCTTGTCCCTATGGGGGCAGGGCCATGTCAAGGTGTGTGTTTAGAGGTGGCTGTGAGCTCAGTACGACTTTAGGAAGCCTGTCTTCAGCAGAGATCTTTCTGTTAGGAACTTTACTCTTCAATTATGAACATGTCCAGTCTTTTTAATGTCATCAAAGTTACCTTACTTTTGAGATCTGCCTACCTACCAGGCTAATATTTTCTTGACATGAGGAAAACATAAACAATCTATTTCTCCAGCTAAGCTAACCCACTTTTTTTCTTTTTGTTTATTCAAGGTTCTGGTGTGGGATGTATAACCGCTTTGACAAAGGGCTGCAGCCCAAGCAGAGTATGCTAGAGAGCCTCTTGGAAATTAAGAAGCAGAGATCAATGCTGGAGGCAGATGTGCACAAACTAGAAAAGGTGAAGAGTTAAATCTCAAAATGAGAACCTCTTGCCCCTTCTGAGTAGGCCCAATCCACTGAGAGTTGAATTGGTACTTGTGAGAAGCTGCCTGGCTGGCTTGTTATACTCTCTGCTTTCCAAGCATCCTGTGTCTATAAAGCTCTAAGGCGCAACTCTTTTTTTACGTCCCATATTAAGTGGTAAATATAACACTCAGCTAAACAAGTGGATTGGTTCCCTTTTTGGATCTGGATGGAATTATTAGGAGGAACAAGAGGGAATGACAGGGAAGTAATACAAGTATTTGTTATCCATCAAGAGAATAAGTATAACTTCTTGGGTGTACTAATGAGAACAATGAAATTGTTATATTTCCAATTAGGAAAACCTTATAAAAAATCTGATTTCCTTCCCATGTAGATTATAAACTCTGCTTATTGTACCAGCAAAACCAAAGTCACACACTTGTTTTTAATTAGAAGTTAAACAAGTCAACAGGGATTTCCTTTCAAAAAATGGAAAATGCTGAACTGCTTCTGGAATCCAGAGGTCCCTAAGGGTGTGTTTGAAGTAGAGGGGAGGGATACTTTTTAGAAAAGAATTCTTGGAAAGGGTGTGCTGTTTAGGAACTGGGTGTGAACCTCCTTTCGACCAGATAAGGCATAGCTTTTCTGCTCACTGTAAGTAAACAAATATCCTTTTATTGTGAAAATAAATGTATTGTGATTACATCAGATCCTAAACTTTTGAATGTCCTCTTGGCAGGTAACGGTCAGTTAGTTGGTTCCATTAAAAAAAAAAAAAAGAAGGGGAAGGGGAAGGAAAAAACTGAAGCATAACTTAAAATCATAGGAAACAAAGGAAACAAGCAGCCCCAGGAAGGTCAAACCCTAGGCAGAACTGAGAAGTAGGAAACCTTTTTCCTAGTGTCTCCTGCCTCCTTTTTTACCTATTAGCAGCCTTCTCCACAAGGCCTCCAGAGCAGGTCTCCTATTCTAAACCCAGCCCTTTCACTTATTCCTGCCTAATTCCTGAGAGAATCAGATTCATTCTAGATAGAATCAGATCACTTTCTGATTCTAAAGTTCAAAAGTAAGTAAGGCTTCCTTTTAAAATAATAACTATTATTAACATTCCTTTTTTAATACAGAGAAGAGAAACAAAAGCAGCCCAACAGATAACCCTGTTGACGTTTAAAAAAAAAAAAAGGCAGTACAAGTATAAAGTTAGAATATGCAGAATACAAAAATGTACAAAATGGAACGTTGAAAAAACTCTCCCAGCCACCTACCCATTCAGTTTCTCTCTCCAAGGGTTATCACTGTGTGTATGTGTGTGTGTGTGTGTGTGTGTGTGTGTGTGTGTGTGTGTGATTTTGTGATTTCCAGGAAAATAAGAGTGGTATGCTTATACCCTAAGGCAGGAGTTCTTAACTGGAGTCCATGAACCCATAGATGTCCACAGATGCCCTTCAGGGGATCTGTGAAACCTCTGAAATTATACCTAAAAACTGTTTGTGTGCCATCTCATGCACTCACATGTGAATGCATGCAGTTTTCTGAGAAGAAGGTCCATCATTTTCTTCAGATTTTCAAAGGTGTCTATGACCCACAAAAAGTTAAGAATCACTGTTGTAAAGTATCAGTGAATCATTGTGTTATCCCTGAAGGTGAAAATATCCATTGGAGATAGCATGAAGTAGTAGACAGATCATAGACTTTGGCATTAAGAAGAGGCAGGGTCAGATCCCAGCTCTACCACTTCCTAAATGTGTGAATTTGGGGTGACTTAAATTCTCTGAGCCTCAGTTTCCTTATCTGTAAAATACAGCTAATTCCTAACTAATAAGACTCTTAAGTATAAAAGGAAATACTATATGTAAAGTGTCTGGCACATGGAGGTATTCAATAAATGTTAGTGATCCTTTCCCTTGCCCTCCCTGCTCCCAGTAATAAAATTGCATTTATCAGAAAAGGGAACTTTTATATATACAAGACTCTTGAGGGTCTTTAGTAGTAGGGCTTTTAAAGCACTATGTCAAGTGATGAAGAAAAGATGTTTGAGGATGAGGAGGGGGCAAAAGGTCATTTGCTACCATATAAGTGACAGCAGGCAGGATCCCTATAGGTCAATGTGATATTTGCCTAGTTTTACTCTGGTTTCTAATTCTTTTCAACCATTCCTTGCTCCCATGACAGAAAGTGAAAGCCCATGATGAGCCACCAGAAGAAGTCTGTACCTGCTCTCAATTAGGGCGTTTATTATCTCAACACCTGGGAACTCCTTTAACCAATCCTCTCGGCTTTATGGGTATTGATGGAGACCTGAATACCTTGATGGAGAATGGCACTCTTTCTAGGGAAGGAGGCCTTCGAGTTCAGATGGATCAAGTAAAAAGCCAGTGTGCAGACCTCCACCCTGACTATTATGGGACCATGGGCAACCTTAGGGCCATAAACATTTCTGGGGATGTCGGCTTCTCTGGAGACACAGGCATTTCTGGGGTCTCAGGCATCTCTGGCAACACGGGCACCTCTGAGGCTATGGGCTTCTATGAAGACATCAGTATCTCTGGAGCCATGAGCTTCTCTGGGACCACAGGCCTCTCTGAAGACACAGGACTCTCTAAGGCCATCATCAAGGAGGCAGGTTTCTCTAAGCAACAGTGAGCTATTCATCTGCTTCCATATTAGGTGCACCTGCAACACCCACAATGATCCTTGTCTCAAAAAAGGCTGTGCTGCTTTTCTAATTGGATTAAATGGGCAAGGCCAGGGCACCCCTCCTCCCACTTAAGAGTCTGGAAGGGGATTTAGGGCCTTTACTAGTTACGCAACCAGTATATGCATGTCAAGCAGCCCAGAATATAGGCAAGAGAAAGAATATGTTATTATTCTAGAATGGGATTTAGCTTTAAAAATATTGCTTTTCAGCTGAGATATTAGGCTGGTTCCATTATTCCATTTTCCTTAAAGATCAGCCTCCCTTACATTTCCACCCTTACTATTATAGCATGAGAGCAAGTTGAAATATTGTCACAGTGGAGAATTAAGACCCTGTTGAGGGGATGGAGAGATGGTGTGCAACAGGTAGCTGAATTGCAGAATAGCTTAAAAGAAAATTTTACTTGGAATTATATTTAGTCATACAATGTAAGCTAACATTATTGCCAATAGAGACCCCAACATTTGCCTGAGAAATAAAATGATCCATGGGTGCTTGGTGGTTTAGAACATATAAGGAAATAGTTTTCTTAAGTTACAACACTTGTTTTCCCCAACTCACACCCTGATTAGGTCTTATAATACTCAGCCAAATCCCTTTTTAATAGATAGCCCATTGATAAACTTAAATCCACTACATTGTAAAATGATCAATTCCAAAATAGTGAGGTCTGAATTAATAATATTGATCAATAGCATTCTCAACATCAGTTCAGGAGACAACTGAAAATCTCAGCGCTTTAGACCCTGGCTTGCACATGGCATATGTGCCCATCTAAGTTTTCCTAAAACAGGACTGTTCTTAGGTCTTTTTTTTTTTTTTTTTTTTGGCCATACCGCATGGCATGTGGGATCTTAGTTCCCTGACCAGGGATCGAACCCGTTCCCCCTGCAGTGGAAGCATGGAATCTTAACCACTGGACTGCCAGGGAAGTCCCTCTTCTTAGGTCTTTTTATGAAGACCAGTGGTTTTACTTCCCTAGACATCACATCAAGTTTGTGGATTTTTAGACATAATTGGAACTACTTTTAAAATCTCGTAGTCTTAACACCTTGTGCTAATGTACACTTTTGAAAAAGGTCTATTCTTAAAGCATGCCCAAATACTCCAGGGAGAAGGGGATGTGTTGTTTAAACACCAAACTTTCCCCCATTTGGGGTTGATACACGCTGTACACTTTCCTATTGGATACTCAGTCATAGTTTACCCACTTCCACATGCTGGGGTAGGGTAAGTCTTGGGTAGTTTGGGTCATGCACTACGTATTGTCAGCATTTTCAGAACTCCCATTGCCAATAGAATCCATGTCTTCACCTAAGATGTCTATTCTGTATACCATATGTCTGGTTTAAGCTAAAAAATTAGATGTCTTAGTGAACGAGCCATCTCTGTTACTACCATATCCATTTGTAAATACAGACACCTCTGAAGCATCACCTCATTAGTTACTTTTCTCTATAAGAAAGAGGGACCTTTTAATCGAAGTATTAGAAGTAGCAGAGAAGACCCAGGATAGTTCCTTGATTTCTTGCCCCTAGCTAAACTATGGATACAAAAACATATTCCTATTTAGAGGAAGAACTCTAAGTCATTTTGGTTGTCTTTTTTTCATATGTAAATAGGGGCCATTTTTCTACTTACCTCTCCTTGATAGCTGCCTTGTTCCTGTAATTTTAAAACATCAATGTGATTTCCTATTGTATCTTCTCATCCCCTCTTTCCACTGTTTGGTCTTTGGCTTATATAACATAAATCATCAGATGTTGCCAGTTGTCATTTGACTTCTTACTTCTGGAAAATAATTGGGATTTGTACAAGTCATTTTGATCTGAAAGCTCCATCTAAACCCTGGATCTGTGAAGGAAGTTATCAAAGAGGATGACAATACCAATCATCTGCTACAAATGAGTTTATTCTGGATCTTGCTTTATACCCAGGGCTTTCTCCCATATCTCAATCTGAATTTTATAGTCCATTAACTAGTATGATATTTCCAATAGTGTGTTAAGGTCTTTTCAGAGAAAGAAAAAAGGCAAATGACCTTTGCAAATCCTATAAAAAGTTAGTTTAAGGGTCTCAGATTTATTTCTACAGACCTGTACATAGTACCAAACCTTATTTCTTAGATCCAAAACAAAATTAATAATTAGTGACAAGTTCTTTTCAATATAGTTCTAGACTGAGAAGTGGTGAAGAGCAACACTGCTATTTCCAGTCAATTTGTTTGGTCTTTTATTATTTTTATTCCCCAGCATGTCCTATGTTACCTGTATATGACATACATGGAACTAAGGAAAACCTTGTGAAAATCCCCTATTTACTCTCAACACATAACACCTCCCTGTTTTACAGTTGGATTTGTAAATCTGAAGGAGGAAAAAAGTTCAGTAGAATCCAAATATTTATGCACTGGTAAAAACCCAGTAGCTATCTGTAGTCAGGAGCCTAGCAATAGAGGGGAGGCTCCTGAAGGAAAGTTACTGGGTGTACTAAAAAAGATCATCTATTAATGGCTTTCATTTCATACCCTCGTATAGCACCTATGCTGTGAAAGAAATGTGACGTCCTCCGCCACTGCCCTACCCTTCCAGTTCCCTGAGTAGAAAATTCCATTCTCATGTGACTGCCCCACTTAAATAGGAAGGCATTTAACCACCTGCCACTGTCTCATCCATGAACCTGACATCTGCCTGTTTCCTACACAGCTTACATGGGCCTGGGGTCACTCCTTATCTTTTCCAAGCATGAGGCAGGGTCTGTGCCTGGGAGTGTGGCCATGCTCAGATTCTACATGAACACCTTTCTTAAAAATTCGTTAAGTATTAGTTTATAGAATAACAGATTCCTCATGGTAATAACTAAAACAATCCTAAATAACAAACCTAAGTAACAGCTTTTTAAAGAAGAAATTCAAGGATGGGGTTTGCTGTATGAAAGAAAGCATGAAACTTTATTTGGCACTAACTGGGCAAGAACATAAAGCTTATGGTACATGTATTAGGCACAGGTATCTTTTGGAAGGTCATCCTAGAAACTGTGTTCAATTACTACCAAGTCAGTTGTCATGCCTGTCAACATGCATGGACATATTTTGTCTAAGAAACACTTCACACTTCACTGAATGCAAGATCTTTCCTTGAACACTTCCAACCAGAAGGAATCCAAGTCTTTTTATGAGTTGCTTTCAAACCAGATTGGTAAATATTTAAGCTTGGCCTGAATTTAGCAGACAGAGAAGTTTAATAACTATGTCCGATCTTTGTTACATAGTGACTTTTATTAAACACATAACACCTTTTCTTGATGCTATTAAGCTTTGATGTACCACTGGGAAATCTTTCTGAGAGCATTTTATAAAGTGACTTTTTAAAAAAAACAGTTGTGTAGGGAAATGTAAATTTCCTGTAAGAAAAATACTTGTCACAAAAGGGGTATACTATACTTCAGATTGGTTTCTTCCTAGGAAGATTGTTCTCACTTTCTCAAGTTCCAAAGTATATGATTTAATGATATCTGTTGTACCAAATCTCTCCCCCACCCTCAGGTCTCTCCCTCCCAGAATTCTATGTATGATACAGGCAGATGTGATTGTAACCAAATCTGGTTACTTTCTTCTAAGTGCCAAATCTAGACCTGACTTTTTATATAGACATTTATAAACAAAAAGTAGACATGGATTAAGCCTTAATTTTTTTTCCTATTCGGTTATTTTTTTAACATAATGTGAAGAAATGGCTTGGCTATTAGATGACGCCAAACAAACAAAGGACAAGGGAAAAGATTTGTGGTTGTAAATGACTCTTAGTTTGTTTCCCTTTTAGAGGCATTTCCATTTTCAAAGCATTTGATGGCAGCAACAGAAGCTTTTCCAATGCAAAAAAAAAAAAAGTGATTTTCAAGCCATACAGAACATGTCTTCTCTGATTCCCTGGCTGTGAGACTTGACAGTCTGTGCCTTCCCCTTAAATAGGAAGTATTGGTTTCATCACCAATCAATCACAGCAGCCCATGTCTCCTTTAGATGTCAGTGCAAGTAAAAGTGTGTTACATGCTCTGTGATTTGTGACTTGTCTTCACAAAAGGCAAGTGCGCTTTGAAAGCTAATTTAGGCCCATGTGTCTTGCTGGGGCTAAACAAAAACATATTCAGAAGTTGGCCTGTGTGAAACCAACAGCTTCTGTGTTAAGCCTGGTGCCCTCTTCCCTGGCATTTTCTAAAGCTTTGGGGGTGACCTAAAAGCCTCTTTCTCTTCCAAAGCTTTGTTGCTTTTCAACCACTTTCATGGCTTTGTACTCTGACTCTTTAGAGAGCTCTACAGTAGCCCTTATAGAATCCCAGTTGTGGAGAAGGTGGGGAGAAGGGAAGAGGAAAGAGAAGGTAATATAGAAATATACCTGGCCAATTAAGCTGAAGGAGTATATGCTAGTCCAGGATGACCAGCATACCAATTAATTAAGATTGAATGTGCTCCAATAAGGTCCAAAAAAGGTCCTCTTTTCCAGGTAGTATTATGGCTGACATATTTTCTTTTAAGGCTATCTTTTACACTGGTAGAAATTCTTTCCTTTAGAATGCTCTGAGTTGTGTATTTTCTATGTCAACAATTTTCTCTTCTAGGGTATGTGGTCCTGGGTTTTCTTTTCTTTTAAAGTGTCAAGGATGGTAGGTGGTATTCTCTCCCATTAATATATGTCTCTAAGGCTGTTGGGTCCTGAGTTCCTTCTTTGCCTCTTTGTAGGTGAAACATCATTGGAACCCCTGCCACCAGTCAGATGAGACTATGTACACCAAAGTCACTAGGTGATCACTGTCAAAAGACTCATGTCTCTGATCCTACCTCACATGCAGTTGGCCACACCAGTTCATATAAAGTATTTCCATGCCACCACCTCACATTTGCAGACAGGGTTATTTCTGTATTTTGTGAATGCCAATAGGAATGCAGAGCATGTATGCTAGTTTTGAAACAGACCATGTCCTGTATTCTAGTTAACAGTGCCTCAGGCTTAGGAACAGGTAATAAATTCAGTCTTTTTGGAATGTAGCTCATAGTAAGAGTATTTGTGTATGTGTATGTGTTTACTGTAACTCCAGTAGCATCTGGTTGGACAGGTCATTTGGGCATTCAGATGAAGAGAATTTATCCAAGAATAAAAAACTGTTTTAGTGCTAGACCTCTAACTTTGATATTGTCCAGCTAAGTGCCATGGGGACTTTAGGACTTGTTAAGCCAGAGATACAAACCAAAGTGATGGTGAAGTAATTGTCCTTTTTGCTGGGGTGTATTGATCAGGCAGCTTTAGAAGTAGTATTCAAATATATGACCATTGTTACCTGTAGTGTGATAATGTTAGCCATATACCTGCATGAACGTCATGCAACTGATGTATAAATCAGAACCCAGGCTGTGTAGGTTCTTTGAGAACCTGACTTTTCATTAGTCCCAGGTTTACAGAATGATTGTCGCAGCAGCTCAAGTCTGAACTTTCCAAGATACAACAGTGTATATGATTGACTTTAAACTTCCTGTTGTGTGTTATCTTGAACCTGTCATACCAGTGGGGTATGGGTGTGTGACCCCATCAGAATGTTCACTGTCATTTGTTTAGTCCAGTGCCAAATTGCTCACTGGCTCCCTTCTGCACTTGTGTTCCGATTTGAAGATGTTGGTTGATACAGTTTTTTGGTCTAGAATTTAAAACCTTCAATCATTTATGTGTGTGAATTTACTGTGTAATAGCTACAAATTAAAGGAAAGGTGGCATACCTTCAAAAAAAAGGTACCCTGACCTAGCCTTAATGGATGAACCACCTTATAAAGACAGAATCTGCAGGTAGGTTAAATGTTGATGTTAAAATAAGACAAAACAGGTATCAGAGAGAATGCCTGGTTCTGGACAGCACTGTGGAGTGCAGAGTCTATCTAGCATTGATGAGCTGGGAGGACAAGACTGACACCCACTTAACTCACAAAAGCATACTGACTGAACACCAGTTTGTTCATTCACATTCGGGGATAGATCTATCCAGGGATCTGGCTCTTCACCCCCTCCACGGCCCCTTCTCTTTTCTCCACCTCCCATCCAACAAGAATATTCACACATGGAGCCTCATGAACTCAGGGGTTATTTCCTCCAGGCCGCAAAAGAGGCCAGTGATCTCTCCTTGCCCCAAAGCAGAGCCTCCCTCTCTGGAAACTACATGCCCAGGGCCTCCAGTGGGTAGAACACAAGGAGATCTGGGTTCTAGTCCTGGCTTTGCCATTTATTAGCTGTATGGCCTTGGGCAAGTTACTTCCCCTCTGTGAGGCTCAGAGGCCTCATCTGGAAAATGGGGGTAATAATCATACCTTCCACACAGAGTGGTTATGCAGATTAACTGAGCTAACATGTGACATACTACCTGCTTAAGTGCCTGGCAAATTTTTAAAAATCAATCAAAATACATTAGTCAGGCTCCTTCTACTTTCAGCCCTGTTGCTACTAATTAAACTAACCAATTCTTACTCTTAGGCTTCCTTTTTCTTCAATCCATTCAACACCCTTCTTACTCTTGACACATTGTCTTTAGACAATCAAGTTACAATACAATAAGGTTACAATACAATTTCTGTCAGTCCATTTAGGCTACTATAACAAAATACCAGACACTGGGTGGCTTATAAAAAACAAACATTTATTTTTCATGGTCTGGAGGCTGGGAAGCCCAAGACCTGGCAGATTTGGTGTCTGATGAGAGCCTGCTTTCTAGACAGCTATCTTTCACTGTATCCTGACATGGTGGAGAGCAGAGAGAGAAGCATGGTCTCTCATGACTCTTAAAATGTCACTGATCCCATTCATGAGGGTTCAACTTTCATCATTTCATCTAATCCAAATCACCTCCAAAGGCTCCATCTCCTATTATCATCATATTGGGGGAGGGAGAATTTCAACATATGAATTTTGGTGGGACACAAACATTCAGTTCATAACAAGTGGATTAGGCTATGGCTCTATTTTATAATTAACTGAGAAACATTTGTTCATTATAGAATGTTCTTAAAATATAGAAAACCAAAAAAAGACTTCATAATTCCTCTATGCAGAGATAAATCTACATGCATGCATATAGAATAAAAATCAGATCGTACTATACACTCCTATATGTTTCTTGCTTATATATTTTGAACACCTTTCTACCCCTATATATATATATAAATTGATCTCACTTTTAATGATCACATTGTATCTCACTATATGAGCTATAGTTTATTCAACCAACTCCCTATTGTTTGGTCAGGCTACAGCTTTTTACATCAAATTTCAATCTTGCCTTTGTGGACTACACCCCATTTCCCTCTATTGGAATTCAGCAACCTCCTTTCTGATATGATACCCTCTTCCCTGAGGTGACCTGTTCAGATGGATAATTTCATCTATCTGGGAAGATTTTTTACCAACAGATTCTCTAAGGGTAATTTGATTTCCAGATTCTCAGAGTACTTTATATGGAACATAAGCTTGAACTTGGAATTTATCCACTCTATAGTTCCATGGTAACCTACTGTGTTAGTTGCAGCCGAGGACATGGCAAGCTGGGTCCCTTTAAATCAACTATTTCCACAGCCTCCTGTCACCCAGTAAAGGTCTGGTTTCACAAGGGGAAAAGTATCAATGGAAGGCCCTGAATGAGAAATCACTTCTGATGAGTCTCAGTCTCCCAACTTACTATGTTTTCTTATTAGCAAAATAGGAATAATCTCAATCTTGCTGGTCTCACACTGTGATTGTGGAAAGCAAGGGAAGTTGTAGCTGCAAAAGCACTTTATAATTTTGGAGGTGCTTTTCATATATAAATTGGTAAATCCCGTCAAACTGAACCTAGAAGTTTCAGGTTTCCTGTCAAACATAGAAGCTATCACACAGAAGCAAGGAACCAAATAATTGAGAACTGACAATGTCACTTCTTTAAGTGGAAAATGTCACTTGGGTATATGTGAGTCACAGCACATTTGAAAGTCTCCCTCATTTCTCTAGGCCTCTCTTGGGTATTTCCTGACCTCCAACTTAACAACAGAAGGCAGCCCAGGGAGGCTCATTTCTCCCCCAGATTGAACAGGATTCCCTCTGACAGGAGGTGAGCCTGGCAGCATCGGCAAAGAGGATTGATCAAGACCATATTCCCCACTAATAATAATAAACTAAGTGAAGGGCTCTCATCTCTGCCCTTTCCCACCCAGAGACACTGCAGTAGCCAGGAGGCATCAATAAGAGATGCCCTGCCACAACAAGTGCTCATCCCAGGAAGCTCTCTCCATTTCCACAGGCAGGGAGGACCCTGTAAAAGTAAAGGACCAGCCAGGGAAGGCTCTTTGTTCTTGCAGACCTGAGATTTCCATCCCCCAGTGAGAGACACTGGGCAACAGGCCTGGGGAAAGCCCTTCCACCCTCTGAGGTAGCACAAGCAGAAACCAGTGGGAGCCCTGGTGACACCAGATAAATCAGGCAGAAAAATAGCACCACAAAGGTTCTAAAACCTAAACTTCCATTGGAACCACAGCTGACAGAAGTAGGCCAGAATCCACATGCTAAAATTAAGGTGACTGCCTACTAAAAAAGATTTAAATAGGACCCAGAGTCTCCTAACATACTAAACTAAAATGTTCAGGATACAATAGAAAGTCATTTGCCAACCAGGAAAATCACAATTTGAATAAGAAAAGACAAACAGCTGACATCAACACTGAGATGAATCAGATTATCTGAAAAGGGTTTTAAAACTCATCATAAAATACTAATAAAAAGGCAAATTATTTTAAAACAAATGAAAAATAGAAAGTCACAGTAAAGAAATAGAAGTTATTTTTTTAAAAAAAGAACCAAACAGAAATTATACAACAGAAAAATACAATAAAATTTTTTTAACATCTTTATTGGAGTATAATTGCTTTACAATGTTGTGTTAGTTTCTGCTGTATAACAAAGTGAATCAGCTATATGTATACATAAACCCCCATATCCCTCCCTCTTGAGCATCCCTCCACCTTCTCTATCCCACCCCTCTAGGTGGTCACAAAGCACTGAGCTGATCTCCCTATACTATGCAGCTGCTTCCCACTATCTATTTTACATTTGGTAGTGTATATATGTCAATGCTACTCTCTCACTTCATATTAAAAAAAAGAAAGAAAAACACTTCACTGGTTGGTATCCTAGTAGAATGAAGATAACAGGATAAAATCTGTGAACTTAAGGACAGGTTAATAGAATTTACCCAATCTGAAAAACATAGAAAATTGACTTGTAAGATAAACAAATAAATAAATAGAGCCTCAGGGACCTGTGTAACATTTTTTGTTTGTTTACTTTATTTATTTTTCGCTGTGTTGGGTCTTCGTTGCTGCGCGTGGGCTTTCTCTAGCTGTGGCGAGGGGGGGCTACTCTTCATTGAGGTGCATGGGCTTCTCATTGCGGTGGCCTCTCCCACCATGAAGCATGGGCTCCAGGTGCGTGGGCTTCAGTAGTTGTGGTGCGTGGGCTCAGTGATTGTGGTGCGCAGGCTCAGTAGTTGTGGTGCACGGGCCCAGCTGCTCCACGGCATGTGGAATCCTCTTGGACCAGGGCTTGAACCCGTGTCCCCTGCATTGGCAGGTGGATTCCCAACCACTGTGCCACCGGGGAAGCCTCTGTGTAACATTTTTTAAGCCAACATTCGTATCTTTGGAATTGGAGAAGGAAAGTAGAAAGAGAATGGGGCTGAAAGAGTATGTGAAACAATAATGGCTGAAAACTTCCCAAATTTGGTGAAAAGTGCAAACTTACAGATTTCAGCTGAGCAAACCCCAAACAGAATAAACCCAAAGAAATCCATGCCAGGACACATCATAATTAAACTTCTAAAAACTAAAGACAAAAAATATTGAGAGAAAAATAACTATTGAGAACAGCCAGAGTGAAATGACACATTATCGATAGGATTTTATAGGCAGCTACCAATTCAAGTGAGAGTGATTTTTTTCATATGAAACTGTGGAAGCCAGAGAAGAGTTGGATATTTTTTCAACTGCTGAAAAAAAACCTATTAACTGCAAACTCTATACTCATTGAAACTATCCTTCAGGAATGCATAGGAAAAAGACATCCTCAGATGACAGCAAACTAAAAGAATTTTTTGCTTGCAGACCTACTCTTAAATACTGGTTAAATGAAGTTCTTCAACAGAAGGGAAACATGAACAACATGCAAGAACAGATGGGTAATTTTAGCTGAGCGATGGGAACAATAAGGAAGAATGAAAAAGAAATGCTAGAAATGAAGCACAATGTAATAGAAATGAAGAATGCCTTTGATCAGCTCATCAATAGATTGGACACAGCCAAGGAAAGAATCAGTGACTTGAAGAAACATCGATAGAGTCCTCCAAAACTGAAATCCGAAGAGATTTTTAAAATGGAAATTACATAACAGAATAACCAAGAACTGTGAAACAATTACATAAGGCATAACATGGGTGTAAGGAGAAGAAAGAAGGAAGGAAGAAAGAAAGAAAGAAAGGGAGGGAGGGAGGAAAACAAGTACTATTTGAAGCAATAATGACTAAGGATTTCTGAAAATTAATGATAGATACCAAACCACAGATTCAGGAAGTTCATAGAATACCAAGAAGAATAAATACCAGAAAAATCTGCACATATGTAAATCATATTTAAAATGCAGAAGATAAAAGACAAAGAGAAAATCTTGAAAGGAACCACAGAGGGGAAAATGCTATACCTATAACAAATCAAGGATAAGTGTTATATCAAACTAATCTTCAAAACCATGCAAGCACAGAGAGAGTAGAATAAAATATTTAAAGCATTAAAAGAAGAAAACCACCAATCTAAAATTCTGTGCCAGTAAAATTATTCTTCAAATGTGAAGGAGATAAAAGCTTAAAGCAAGATGGTAGAATAGGAAGATCCAAATCCTCATTCCCCCATAGAAACATATTTTAAAATGACTAGAGACTAAATAAAATGACTTTATAAGACTTCTGGATATCAGACAAATATCTATAGTATCCAAGCAAATGCCCAATCAAGAAAAAGCCCCATTCACAAAGCTAGAAAATTTTGTGATTTTTTTTACTCATCCTTGACCCACTCCCTCCCTGGCATGATGTGGATGGAGGGAAGCAGTGGCCCCGTCCCCAGTTGCTTTGTCAAACCAGAGAAAGTAGAGTGGAACTAATTCGCAATGCTGTAACCTTCCTGGGGGCTGCTGGAAGGATCAGTCTCTGTGTTGTTTAAAATGGACCTCAGATCTCAGGCTAGGAAAAACCATGTGAAACTGAGCACATCTCGTGAAAGTCACAGAAGGACTACAGAGCCACAGAAAATGGAGGCAAGAAAATACTGGTAGAGAAGCAAAGTATAAAAGCAAAGGCCTTGAGAAACTGGGATGTTAACTCTTAGGGGAGTTATTACATTTATAAGCAGCCATTTGTTATCACAAGACCTGCCCTACTCAAAAAACTTGAGTCCTTCAAGTTGAAGCAAAAGACAAATGCCTAAAAAATAATTGGAACTCTGTGTCAATGGGTGCACATTGTATAAAGATGTAACTTGTGACATCACTAACATAAAGAAAGGGAGGCAGAACTGTAAAGGGCAGTTTCTGTATGCAATTGAAGTTAAGCTGGTATCAATTTAAAATTGATTATTATAACCTTAAGATGTTTTATATAATCCCCATGGTAACCATAAAGAAAATATCTAAAGAAGATATACAAAAGGCGATGAGAAGGGAATCAAAATGTATCACTACAAAAAAAGTCAACTGAGCACAAAGGAAGGCAATAATGGAGAAAATGAGGTTCAATAAAGGTATAACACAGTAAACAAATAACAAAATTACAATAGTAAGCTTTTCACCAACAGTAATTACTTTAAATGTAAATGAATTAAACTCCCTGATAAAAAGACATATGTTGACAAAATGGATTTAAAAAAAAAAAACAGAATCTAATTGTATGCTATCAACAAGGGACCCAACTTAGATCCAAGGGCATGAATAGATTGAAAAAGGTTGGAAAAGGATAGTCCACGCAAATAGTAACCAAAAATGAGGAGGGGTGGCTATACTAATACTAGACAAAATAGACTTAAAGTAAAAACTATGACAAAAGGCAAAGAATGACATTATATAATAACAAAAGTATCAATTCACCAGAAAGATGTAACAGCCCAAAGCTGCCAGAAATAAGAAAATAATAAAGACTGGAGCTTCAATAAGTAAAATAGAAAATACAAAAACAATAAGGGAAATCAAAAACAAGAGTTGGCTCTTTGGAATGATCAACAAAATTCATGCAACTTTAGTTAGATTTACTAAGGAAAAAAAAAGAGAAGACTCAAATATCAGAAATTAGAAACAAAAGAGTGGACATTACTACTAATTTTATAGAATTACTACCAATTTTATAGAATTTTCTATATATTTTTATATCTAAAATATAGAATTTAATAGAATCACTACTAATTTTATAAATTTTCCATACATTTCTATATTCTAATTATAGAATTTTATAGAAATGGATTATAATAGAGTATACCAAAAACTTGGATAACTTAGATGAAATAAACAAGGTCCTAGAAACACACAACCTACCAAGAATGAATCATGAAGAAAGAAAAATTTGAATAGACCCATAACTACTAAGGATATTGAATCAATAATCAAAAACCTCCCAACAAAGAAAACCCAGTACAAGATGGCAATCCTGTGGCAGTGCTGATGCAGTCACGGGAACAGGTTTCAGAAGAGCTGGTGAGGTTACAGAAAGATAATGACAGTCTTCAGGGAAAGCATAGCTTGCATGTGTCATTACAACAAGCAGAAGACTTCATTCTCCCAGACACTATAGAGCCGCTCCGGGAGTTGGTATTAAAATACCGTGAGAACATCATTAATGTGCGGACAGCAGCAGATCACATGGAAGAAAAGCTGAAGGCTGAAATACTTTTCCTGAAAGAGCAGATTCAAGCAGAACAATGTTTAAAAGAAAACCTCGAAGAAACTCTGCAGCTAGAAATAGAAAACTGCAAGGAAGAAATAGCTTCCATTTCTAGCCTAAAAGCTGAATTAGAAAGAATAAAAGTAGAAAAAGGACAGTTGGAGTCCACATTAAGAGAGAAGTCTCAACAGCTTGAGAGCCTTCAGGAGATGAAGATCACTTTGGAAGAACAGTTAAAGAAAGAAACTGCTGCTAAGGTTACTGTTGAACAACTAATGTTTGAAGAGAAGAACAAAGCTCAGAGGTTGCAGACAGAACTAGATGTCAGTGAACAAGTCCAGAGAGACTTTGTAAAGCTTTCTCAGACCCTTCAGGTGCAATTAGAGCGGATCCGGCAAGCAGACTCCTTGGAGAGAATCCAGGCAATTCTGAACGATACCAAACTGACAGACATTAACCAGCTCCCTGAGACATGACACCCTCATGGCAGGACTCTAGCCTGCACTTTGGGTTTTTAACTCATCTTTAGAGCAACATTAATTATTATTTAACTCTTAACTGAAGAAGAAGTCACACACAGAAAAAGGAAGACTGGAGAAATGCTTAATTCTAGTGGGCAGACTGTGCAGCGCGGGAGCAGCAAACAGCCAGGGTAATTTGCAGCAGAAAAGACCTTTCAACTGGGAACGCTAGCCAGACTCCAGACCTGATTCCAGTGAGTGTGGGATCAGATTTGGTGATGGAGGAAGTGCTGTTTCCTTGCCTGCTTTAGTCAACATTTCCCTGCCCTACAGCACCGTCCCAGTAGTGTTTGAAATGGCATTTCCTGTTCATAGCTGTTGGAAGAGAGAATTTGTTTCTGTTGTCTAGAGTTCATCAGTAACAGTATTCAGCTAGCAGACAGAGGTGGAGTATGCCGTATGAATATTTTATATTAAAATATGAAGTTTGAGAGCAGCCCACTGGCTAGTGACTGTATTTCCTAGCTCAGTGTATTTTTTTTTTTAACCATTTTATCTTGCATTGGAGGACCTTAAATGCTACTGAAACTTGCCTGAGAACCATAAGACGGTGGCAGACAACCAATTCAATTGAATTGGAACCGAACTAATTATGAGGATTTGCAAACTTGGCTGGGGCTATATGTATTGGAAGTTGAGGTTAAAGGAAAAGCACAAGAAACTGTTTGGAAGCACTTTTCCTGCTACCTGGGTAAGTTTCGTGGACTCACAGGTACCAGGGTCAAGCTGAACTGGCACCATCTACTCTTTTGAAAACTGTTTTAGTTTAGTTATTGGATCAGTGGAAAAAAATATTAATAAAACAAGCTATGTCTGACAACATCTAGTATAAATTTATAAGTCTGCTGCTTATTTTATTTTCAACTCGAGTCAGTGGGCCTGAGTACGTACTTGTTTTCAAAAGTGTCAAATACAAAAATGGTGATAACTAGGTTTGGCAGATACCTATTTTGTATTTTTCTTTTATATTTTAGACCTGGAGTGTGATAATGCTTATGGTGAAGTTGGGGAAAACCCAGTTAGTTGATCAGTTTGGAAATCTGCTTTGTCATTTCTATGAGGTTAGATTCCTTTCCTGTGTGGATAAAGCTTCAATGAACAGGTTGTCTTTGCCGTAGCCTTATGAAGTGTTGCAGAAAGCACAAGAATGGATTTATATTCACTGTTTACCTGCAGTACTGTTAGCCAGTGGAAGACTACACTGTTTGATTCATCATACAGATGGTTCCAAAGTAAAACTGTTGTTTTCAAAAAAAAAAAAAAAAAAAAAAAAAAAAAAAAAAAAAAAGATGGCAATCCTGGTGGATTCTAACACTTAAAGAGGAATTAATTCAATTCTTCTTAAACTATTCTGAAAACTTGAAGAGCAGGGAACACCTACTACATTATTCTATGAGGCCAGCATTACCCTGATACAAAAGCCAGACAAAAACACTGTAAGAAAAGTACAGGCCAATATTCTTTTTTGAATATTGAAGTAAATGTCCTCAACAAAATACTAGCAAACAGAATTCAACAGCACATTGAAAGCACATACACTATAGCCAAGTGGGATACATTCCTGGAATACAAAAATGGTTCAACATACTAAAATCAATCAGTGTAATATGCCACATTAACGTTACCAAATGCAAGTCTGTGTGCCCAATGCACAGTGAGGCCAAACAATACCAAAACCTCAGAGTTTGAAGCAGAGAAAGGTTTATTGCAGGGCCATGCAAGGAGTCAGATAGCTCATGCCTTAAAAAGCCCAAACTCCCGAAGGCTTTCAGCAAAGCCCTTTTAAAGGCAAGGTGAGGGAGGAGTGTAGTTAGTTGTTGCAAACTTCTTGGTGTCGGATCCTTTGTTCTTGTAGCTGTCCATGTAGGTCAGGTCACAGTCAGGTCACAATGTTCCTGTAAATCTCCAACAAGACAAATGCTATTCTCTGTTCAGGCCAGGTCATGGTCAGACTATTTTGTATATTTCAAGATATAGGCAACATTCTCTTACAAAAGGTGCAGAGACAGCCTAAGCACAGGCAACAGGGTACAAAGCTTAAAGTAAGGTTAAAGTAAAAAGAACGGATCTAATATGGAGTCAGATTTGTTCTTCCCTATTACATTAATAAAATGAAAGGGGAAAAAAATCACATGATCATTTCAATTCATGAAGAAAAAACATTTGAAAAATTCAACACTATTTCATGATTAAAAGAAAACAAAAACATCTCAATAAACTGGGAATAGAAGGAAACTATCTCAACACAATAAAGGCCATATATGAAAAATCCAAAGTGAACATTATACTCAATGGTGAAAACTTTTTCTCTAAAGTCAGAAGCAAGACAATAGTGCCTGCTTACACCATTTCTACTCAGCATTGTACTGGAAGTTTTAGGAAGAGCAATTGGCAAGAAAAAATATACATATATATAAGGGATCCAAATTGGAAAGGAAGAGGCAAAATAATCTGTTATCTATGTTTGAAGACATAAAGATATAAAATAAATGAAATATACAATATAGTGTTAGAACTGATAAGTGAACCCAGCAAGATTGCAGGATACAAAATCAACATGCAAAAAATCAGTTGGATTTCTGTATGCTAACAATGAATAATTTGAAAAGGAAATTAAGAAATCAATTCCATTTACAAAAGCATGTATAATAATAAAATACCTAGGAGTAAATTTAACAAAGGAGGTAAAAGAAATGTACACTGAAACTACAAAAGGATGCTGAAAGAAATAAGACACAGATGGAAAGACATTCATATTCATGGATTGGAAGAATTAATTTTGTTAAATGTCAATACTACCCAAAGTAATCTACAGATTCAGTACAATCCCTATCAAAATTCCAGAGACATTTTTTGTCAGAAAGAGAAAATTCCATCCAAAAATTCATATGGAATTTTAAGTATCCCCATAGAGACAAAAACATCTTGAAAAAGAAAAACAAAGCTGGAGACCTCACACTTCCTGATTTCATAAATTATAGAAAGCTACAGTAATCAAAACAATGTGGTACTTGTATAAAGATAGGCAAATACACTAATGGAGTAGAGTGTCAAGAAGTAACTCTCATATGTATGATCAAGTGATTCTCAATAACAGTGCTAAGATCACTCAATAGAAAAAGGATGGTCTTTTCAACAGGTGGTACTGGTAAAATGATATCTACATACCAAAGAATCGAATTGGAAAATATAGGGGAACAGTTTCATGATATTTGATTTAGCAGTTATTTCTTGTACATGTCATCAAAAGCAGAGACAACAAAAGGAAAGATATATAAATTGGATTTCACCAAAATTAAAAACTTTTGTCTATCAAAACACATTACTGAGAGAATGGAAAGGTAAAACATAGAATGAGAGAAAATATTTGTAAAACATATATCTGATAAGGGATTAGTACTTAAAATATATAAAGAAACCCTACAACTCAACAAAAAAAAAAACAAAATGAACCTGATTAAAAATGGGCAAAGGACTTGAAGAGACATGACTCTAAGGAAGATATACAAATGACAATAAGTACATGAAAATGTGTTCAATGTCACTCATCATCAGGGAAATACAAATCAAAACCACAAGGAGATATCACGTCACATGTTTCAAAAGGACTATTACCAAAAAGACAAGAGGTAATAAATGCTGGCAAAGATGTGGAGAAAGGGAATCCTGGTGCACAGCTAGTGGGAATGTAAATTAGTAGAGTCACTATGAAAAATGGTATGGTTACTCAAAAGATTAAAAGTAGAACTACCATATGATCCAGTAATTTCACTTTTGAGTGTGTATCCAAAGGAAATTTAATCATTGTCTCAAAGATATATCTGCACTGCCATGTTCATAGCAGCATTATTCACAACAGCCAAGACATGGAGACAACCTAAGTGTCCACTGACAGATAAATGGATAAAGAAAACATTTTAAATATAGATACAGATATATAATATTATGCAGCCATTTCAAAGAAAGAAATCCTGCCAATTGTGACAACATGGATGGACGTTGAGGGCATTATGCTAAATGAAATAAGTCAGACAAACAGAGACAAATACTGAATGATCTCATTTAAATGTGAAATCTAAAAACATCAAGCTCATAGAAACAGTAGAACAGTGGTTGTCAGGGCTTGAGGGATGGGGGAAACTGGGAGACATTGGTCAAAGTGTGCAAACTTTCAATTACAAGATTAATAAATTCAGGGGATTTAAGGTACAGCATGTTAAATACAGTTAACAATACTATATTCTATACTTGAAAGTTTCTATGAGAATAGAGTTTTAATGTTCTCACCATAACAACAATTGACAATTATGTGAGGTGAAAGATGTTTTAACTAACCTTATTTTGGTAGATATTCTACAATATATATGTGTATCAAATCATCACATTGTATACTTTAACTTACATAATGTTGTATGTCAATTATATCACAATAAAGCTGGAAAAATAAATAAAAGAATAGAAATTAAACAAAGTATACTCTCAGACCACAATAGAATTACACTAGAAATTGATAATCAAAATGTAGCTGGAAAAGCCCAGTATGCTAGGAGATTGAACAACATACTTCTAAATAACAGATGGGTCAAGGAAGAAGCCTCAAGAGAAAATTTTTAATGTTTCTACCTAAGTGAAAATTAAAATACAGCTTATCAAAATTCATGGGATGCATTGAAAGTAATGCATTGAGAGAAACTTATAACATTGAATAGAAAACAAGAAAGATCTAAAATAAATAAGATTCCACATTAGGAAACTAGGGAAAATGAGCAAATTAAACCAAAGAGAGGAGAAGAAAAAAAATTAAAATTAGAGCAGACATTGAGGAAAATCAAAAAATCAAATAAGACAGAAATTCAATAAAGAAAATCAACAAAACCAAAAGCTGGTGCTCTGCAAAGATTACTAAAATTGCTAAGCCTCTAGCCAAGTTAATTATGCAAAGAAGAGAGAAGACACAAATTATTAATTGGACAATAAAAGGATAGTAAGAGAATATTATGAATAATTGTATGCCCAGAAATTTGATAACCCAGATGAAACAGACCAATTCCTTGAAAGACAAAATCAACAAAAATTCACACAAGAAGAAATAGACAATCTGAATAGGCCTATATCTATTTAAAAATTGAATCAAGAAATAATAATGAAGCAGAATAGAGAGCCCAGAAACAAACCCACACTTACATGCTCAATTAATCTACAACAAAGGAGGCAATGGGGAAAAGACAGTCTCTTCAATAAATGGTGTTGAAAAAACTAGACAGCTACATGCAAAAGAATGAAACAGGACCACTTCATTACACCACATACAGAAATAAACTTAAAATGGATTAAAGACTTAAATGTAAAACCTGAAACCATAAAACTCCTACAAGAAAACATAGGCAGTATGCTCTCTGACATTGGTTTTAGCAATATTTTTTTGGACATGTCTTCTCAGGCAATAGCAACAAAAGAAAAAGTAAACAAATGACAGTACAAACTAAAACGCTTTTGCACAGTGAGAAAAACTGTCAACAAAACAAAAAGGCAACCTACTGAATTGGAGAAGATATTTGCAAACAATATATCCAATAAGCGGGTGATATCCAAGATATATAAAAAATTCCATATCAAAACACCAACAACCCTATTAAAAAATAAGCAGTGGTGCTGAATAGATTTTTTTTCCCAAGGAAGACATACAGATGGCCAACAGGCACATGAAAATATACTCAGTATCATTAATCATCAGGGGAATGCAAATTGAAACCACAATGAAATACCACCTCACACCTGTCAGAATGGCTATTATCAAAAAGACAAGAAACAAGTGTTGGAGAGCATGTGGAGAAAAGGGAACCCTCATACACTGTTGGTGGGAATGTAAATTGGTATAGCCACTATGAAAAACAGTATGGAGATTCCTCAAAAAACTAAAAATAGAACTACTATCTAATCCACAATTCTACTTCTGAGTACTTATCCAAAGAAATAAAAATACACTAATTCAAATAGATATATGTACCCCTATATTAATTGCAGTACTATTTACAATAGCTAAGATATGGAAGCCACTTAAGTGTCCATCGATAGACAAATAGATAAAGAAGAGGTGGGATACATAGATAATGGAATATTACTCATCCATAAAAAAGAATGAAATATTGCAATTTATGACAATATGGGTGGAGTTAAATAAGTCAGAGAAAGATGAATATTGTATGATTTCACTTATATGTTTTGGAATCTATAAAACAAAACAAATGAACAAACAAACAAACTAAAACAGAAACAGACTCATAGGTATGAAGAATAAATTGGTGGTTGCCAGAGGGGAGGGTTGTTGGGTGATGGGTGAATAGATGAAGGGGATTAAGGGGTACAAACTTCCAGCTATAAAAGAAATAAGTCATGGGGATGTAAAGTACAGTATAGGGAATATAGTTAATAATACTGTAATAACTCTGTCTGGTGACAGATGGTAACTAGACCTATCATGTTGATGAATCACTATGTTGTATACCTGAAACTCATATAATATTGTATGTCAATTATAATTTCTAAAAAAGTTAATAACCTTCCAAAACAGAAATCACCAGTCTCAGATGGGTTCACTGGTGGATTCTACCAAACACTTAAGGGAAAATAATTATACCAGTTACCTATAATTTCTTCCAGAAATTGAAGCAGAGGGAATACTTCTTACCTCACTCTATGAGGCCAGCACTATCCTAATACCAAAGCCAGGCAAAGACTTCATAAGAAAAGTACAGACCAATATCTATCATGAACATAGATGCAAAACCCCTCAACAAAATATTAGCAAATAAA
The DNA here is from genome assembly GCF_028564815.1 of Eubalaena glacialis. Classification (NCBI taxonomy): domain Eukaryota; kingdom Metazoa; phylum Chordata; class Mammalia; order Artiodactyla; family Balaenidae; genus Eubalaena; species Eubalaena glacialis. The sequence goes on along the minus strand of NC_083736.1, from coordinate 58,128,675 downwards.
ATCAATGTATAAAAGGAATAATACAACATGAACAAGTGGAATGATGACAAGGTTGGTTCAACATTTGAAAATCAATTAATGTAATACATCATAGCAACATACTGAAAAAGAAAAATCACATCGTCATATCAATAGATGCAGAAAAAGCATTTGCAATATCAAACACTCATTTATGGCAAAAACTCATTAAAATAGGAGTAGAGGGGAACATCCTCAAATTGATAAACACTATATGTGAAAAACCTGCAGCTAAGATCATACGTAATGGTAAGAACTTCAAAGCATTCCCACGAAGATTGGCAAGAAGGCAAGTATATCTCTTCTCACCACTCCTTTCCTATATCATACTGGAAGTCCTAGCTAATGTAATAAGACAAGAAAAGAAGATAAAAGGTATAAAATTTGGAAGGGAGATGTAAAACTGTCTTTGTACTAGATGACATTATTGCATGTAGAAAATCCAAAAGGATGGACAGAACAACTCCTGGAACTAATAAGCAATTATAGCAAGCTTGCAGGATACAAGATTAATATACAAAAGCCAATCATTTGCCTATATACCAGCAATGAATAAGAATTTTGAAATCCAAAACACAATACCATTTACATTAGCACCCCAAAAATGAAATACATAAGGATAGACTTAACAAAATATGTACAAGATCTACATGAGGAAAACTACAAAACTCTGATGAATGAAATCAATCAAGAATGAAATAAATGGAGAGATAGTTCTTGTTAATGGATAGAAGACACAATATTGTCAAGATGTCAGTTCTTTCCAACTTGATCTATAGATTCAATGCAATCTCAATCAAAATCTCAGGAAGTTATTTTGTGAATATCAACAAACTGATTATAAAGTTATTATAAATTTCATATAGAGGGGCAAAAGACCCATACTAAGCAACACACTATTGAAGGAGAAGAACAATGGAGAGCAGACACTACTCGACTTCAAGACTTACTATAAATCTACAGTAACCAAGACAGTGTGTTATTGGCAAAGAATAGACAAATAGATCAATGGAAAGCTCAGAAATAGACCCACATAAATATAGTCAACTGATCTTTGACAAAGTAGCAAAGGCAATACTATGGAGCAAAGATAGTCTTTTCAACAAATGGTGCTGGAACAACTGGACATCCACATGCAAAAAAAAAATGAGTCTAGACACAGACTTTACACTTTCACAAAAATTAACTAAATATGGATCACAGACCTACGTGTAAAATGGAAAACTATAAAACTCCTAGAAGATAACCTAGAAGAAAACCTAGATGACCTTGGGTATGGCAATGACTTTTTAGGTACAACACCAAAGGCATGATCCATGAAAGAAATTATTGATAAGCAAGACTTAGTTAAATTTTTTTAAGTCTGTTCAGCAAAAGACACTTTTAAGAGAATGAGAAGCCAAAGACTAGGAGAAAGTATTCACAAAAGACACATCTGATGAAGGACTTCTATACAAATTACACAAAGAACTCTTAAAACTTAACAATAAGGCAACAAACAACCCAATTAAAAAATGGGACAAAGGTCACAACAGACACCTCACCAAAAAAGATATACAGAGGGCAAATATGCATATGAAAAGATGTTTACATCATATTCATCAGGGAAATGCAAAATAAAAAAATGAGATACTACTACACACCTATTAGAATTGCCAAAATCCTGAACACTGACAAGACCAAATGCTGAGAAGGATCTGGAATAATAGGAGCCCTTGTTCATTGCTGGTGGGAATGCAAAATGGTACAGCCACTTTGGAAGACAGTTTGGCAGTTTCTTACAAAGCTAAACATAATCTTATCATACATTCCAGAAACTGCACTCCTTGGAATTTACCCAAAGGAATTGAAAACTTATATCCACACAAAAACTCGCATACGGATGTTTCTAGCAGCATTATAATTGCCAAAACTTGAAAGCCACCAAAATGTCTTTCAGTAGGTGAATTCATAAATAAACTGTGGAACATCCAGAAAATGGAAAATAATCCACCACTGAAAATAAAGGAGATATTAAGTGATAAAAAGACATGGAAGAACTGTAAAAGCAAAACCAGAGAACTCTCAATTAAATAGTTGGGAGACAAGAAGGGGGAGCTCTCATGCCCTGTAAGGATAGCAGAGCCCAATAGGAAGAAGAGGGCTTTTTTCCTGGCAAGGACTCTGCCAATGAAAAGTGATGAATTCTGTTTACTATAGCCTTCCCAACTTCCTTTCCCCCTCTATAAAAGTGTTCTGAAACCAACTTGATTAGATGGTTGGAACTTTCAGGCCGACACCCTGATTACCCAGAAGGAGGAGAAAGGTTCTGGAGGTTGAATTAATCACCAATGACTAAGGATTTAATCAACCATGGCTGTGTAGTGAAGCCACCATTAAAATCCAAAAGGAGGGGTTCCAGAGAGCTTCCAGGTTGGTGAAGCAGAATGCCTCCATGTGCCACTGTGCTGGGCTCCAAACTCCAAGAGGACTGAAGTTTCTTTGTTCTCGACCTCAGCCTATGAATCTCTTCATCTGGCTGTTTGTTGTGTGGTTAAATATCCACGATAATAAGCCACTCATCTGTCGTGTGGCTGACAGGGTCTTGGCGCTCCACCCTCATGTCAGGCCTGAACCTCCGAGGTGGGAGAGCTGAATTCAGGACATTGGACCACCAGAGACCTCCAGGCCCCACGTAATATCAATCAGCAAGAGCTCTCCCAGAGATATCTGTCTCAACACTAAGGCCCAGCTCCACCGAATGGCCAGCAAGTTCCAGTGCTGGACGCCCCATGCCAAAGAACTAGCAAGACAGGAACACAACCCCACCCATTAGCAGAGAGGCTGCCTAAACTCATAATAAGTTCTCAGACACCCTAAAACACACCACCAGATGCAGTCCTACCCACCAGAAAGACAAGATCCAGTACTGCACACCAGAACACAGGCACCAGTCCCCTCCACCAGGAAGCCTGCACAACCCATGGAACCAACCTTCCCCACTGAGGTCAGACACCAAAAAGAACGGGAACTATGAACCTGTAGCCTGCAAAAAGGAGACACCAAACACAGTAAGTTAAGCAAAATGAGAAGACACAGAAATACGCAGCAGATGAAGGAGCAAGGTAAAAACCCACCAAACAAAACAAATGAAGAGGAAATAGGCAGTCTACCTGAAAAAGAATTCAGAGTAATGATAGTAAAGATGATCCAAAATCTTGGAAATAGAATGGAGAAAATACAAGAAACGTTCAACAAGGACATAGAAGAACTAAAGAGCAAACAAACAATGATGAACAACACAATAAATGGAATTAAAAATAATCTAGAAGGAATCAATAGCAGAATAACTGAGGCAGAAGAACAGATAAGTGACCTGGAAGATAAAATAGTGGAAATAATTACCACAGAGCAGAATAAAGAAAAAAGAATGAAAAGAATTGAGGACACTCTCAGAGACTTTTGGGACAACATTAAATGCACCAACATTCGAATTATAGGGGTCCCAGAAGAAGAAGAAAAAAAAAAGGGACAGAAAATATTTGAAGAGATTATAGTTGAGGACTTCCCTAATATGGGAAAGGAAATAGTTAATCAAGTCCAGGAAGCAGAGAGAGTCCCATACAGGATAAATCCAAGGAGAAACACGACAAGGCACATATTAATCAAACTATCAAAAATTAAATACAAAGAAAAAATATAAAAAAGCACCAAGGGAAAAACAACAAATAACATACAGGGGGATCCCCATAAGGTTAACAGCTGAACTTTCAGCAGAAACTGTGCAAGCCAGAAGGGAGTGTCAGGGCATATTTAAAGTGATGAAAGGGAAAAACCTACAAACAAGTTTACTCTACTCAGCAAGGATCTCATTCAGATTTGACAGAGAAATTAAAACCTTTACAGACAAGCAAAAGTTAAGAGAATTTAGCACCACCAAACCAGCTTTACAACAAATGATAAAAGAACTTATCTAGGCAGGAAACACAAGAAAAGGAACAGATCTAAAAAAACAAACCCAAACCAATTAAGAAAATGGGAATAGGAACATACATATCAATAATTACCTTAAATGTAAATGGATTAAACACTCCAACCAAAAGATGTAGACTGGCTGAATGGACACAAAAACAATATGCATATATATGCTGTCCACAAGAGACCCACATCAGACCTAGGGACATACGGACTGAAAGTGAGGGGATGGAAAAAGATATTCCATGCAAATGGAAATCAAAAGAAAGCTGCAGTAGCAATTCTCATATCAGATAAAATAGACTTTAAAATAAAGACTATTACAAGAGACAAAGAAGGACACTACATAATGATTAAGGGATCAATCCAAGAAGAAGATATATCAATAGTAAATATTTATGCACCCAACATAGGAGCACCTCAATACATAAGGCAAATGCTAACAGCCAAAAAAGGGGAAATTGACAGCAACACAATCATTGTACGGGACTTTAACACCCCACTTTTACCAATAGACAGATCACCCAAAATGAAAATAAACAAGGAAACACAAGCTTTAAATGACACATTAAACAAGATGGACTTAATTGATATTTATAGGACATTCCATCCAAAAACAACAGAATACATATTTTTCTCAAGTGCTCATGGAACATTCTGCAGGATAGATCATATCTTGGGTCACAAATCAAGCCTTGGTAAATTTAAGAAAATTGAAATCCTATCAAGTATCTTTTCCGAACACAGTGCTGTGAGACTAGATTTCAATGACAGGAAAAAAACCTGTAAAAAATACAAACACATGGCGGCTAAACAAATGAGGCTACACTATGAAATAACCAAGTGATCACTGAAGATATCAAAGAGGAAATCAAAAGATAGCTAGAAACAAATGGCAATGAAAACACGACGACACAAAACCTATGGGATGCAGTAAAAGCACCTCTAAGAGGAAAGTTTATAACAACACAGTCCTACCTCAAGAAACAAGAAACATCTCAAATAAACAACCTAACCTTACACATAAAACAATCAGAGAAAGAAGAACAAACAAAACCCAAAGTTAGCAGAAGGAAAGAAATCATAAAGATCAGATCAGAAATAAATGAAAAAGAAATGAATGAAACAATAGCAAAGAACAATAAAACTAAAAGCTGGTTTTTGAGAAGATAAACAAAATTGATAAACCACTAGCCAGGATCATCAAGAAAAAAAGGGAGAAGACTCAAATCAACAGAATTAGAAATGAAAATGGAGAAGTAACAACTGACCCTGCATAAATACAAAGAACCATGAGGGATTACTACAAGCAACTATATGCCAATAAAATGGAAAAACTGGAAGAAATGGACAAATTCTTAGAAAAGCACAACCTTCTGAGACTGAACCAGGAAGAAATAGAAATATAAACAGACCAATCACAAGCACTGAAACTGAAACTGTGATTAAAACACTTTCCAACAAACAAAAGCCCAGCACCAGATGGCTTCACAGGCGAATTCTTTCAAACATTTGGAGAAGAGCTAACACCTATCCTTCTCAAACTCGTCCATAATATAGAAGAGGGAGGAACACTCCCAAACTCATTCTACAAGGTCACCATCACCCTGATACCAAAACCAGACAAAGATGTCACAAAGAAAGAAAAATACAGGCCAATATCACTGATGAACATAGATGCAAAAAACCTCAACAAAATACTAACAAACAGAATCCAACAGCATATTAGAAGGATCATACAACATGATCAAGTGGGGTTTATCCCAGGAATGCAAGGATTCTTCAATATACGCAAATCAATCCATGTGATACAACATATTAACAAATTGAAGGATAAAAACCATATGATCATCTCAATAGATGATGATCATCTCAATAGATGCAGAAAAAGCTTTTGACAAAATTCAATACCCATTTATGATAAAAAACCCTCCAGAAAGTAGGCATAGAGGGAACTTACCTCAACATAATAAGGGCCATATATAACAAACCCACAGCCAACATCGTTCTCAAAGGTGAAAAACTGAAACCATTTCTACTAAGATCAGGAACAAAACAAGGTTGCCCACACTCACCACTATTATTCAACATAGTTTTGGAATTTTTAGCCACAGTGATCAGGGAAGGAAAAGAAATAAAAGGAATCCAAATCAGAATAGAAGAAGTAAAGCTGTCACTGTTTGCAGATGACATGATACTATACATAGAGAATCCTAAAGACGCTACCAGAAAGCTACTAGAGCTAATCAATGAATTTGGTAAAGTAGCACGATACAAACTTAATGCACAGAAATCTCTTGTGTTCCTATACACTAATGATGAAAAATCTGAAAAAGAAATTAAGGAAACCCTCACATTTACCTTTGCAACAAAAAGAATAAAATACCTAGGAATAAACCTACCCTAGGAGACAAAAGACCTGTACATAGAAAACTATAAGACACTGATGAAAGAAATTAAAGGTGATAAAAAGAGATGGAGAGATATACCATGTTCTTGGATTGGAATAATCAACATTGTGAAAATGACTATTCTACCCAAAGTAATGTACAAATTCAATGCAATCCCTATCAAACTACCAATGGCATTTTTCACAGAACTAGTACAAAAAATTTCACAATTTGTATGGAAACACAAAAGACCCTGAAGAGCCAAAGCAATCTTGAGAAAGAAAAATGGAGCTGGAGGAATCAGGCTCCCCGACTTCAGACTATACTACAAGGCTACAGTAATCAAGTCAGTATGTTACTGGGGGAGACCTTCAAGATGGCGGAAGAGTAAGACATTGAGATCACCTTCCTCCCCACAAATACATCAGAAATACATCTCCCTATGGAACAACTCCTACAGAACACCTACTGAACGCTGGCAGAAGACCTCAGAGTTCCCCAAAGAGAAGAAACTCCCCACATATCTGGGTAGGGCAAAAGAAAAAAGAAAAAAACAGATACAAAAAAATAAGGACGGGACCTGCCCCTCTGGGAGGGAGCTGTGAAGGAGGAAAAGTTTCCACACACTAGGAAACCCCTTCACTGGTGGAGATGGGGGCGTGTGGCAGAGGGGAAGCTTCGGAGCCACAGAGAAGAGCGCAGCAACAGGGGTGCAGAGGGCAAAGCTGAGAGATTCCAGCACAGAGGGTCAGTGCCGAAGAGCACTCACCAGCCCGAGTGGCTTCTCTGCTCACCCGCCGACCAGGACTGGTGGTGGCTGGGAGCTGAGGCTCAGGCTTCAGTGTTCAGAACCCAGGGAGCAGACTGGGGTTGGCTGTGTGAACACAGCCTGAAGGGGGATACTGTGACACAGCTAGCCATCAGGGAGTCCTGGAAAGAGCCTGGACCTGCCTAACAGGCAAGAGACCATTGTTTTGGGGTGGGCGAGGAGAGGGGATTTGGAGCATTGCATAAACGAGCTCCAGAGATGGGCGCAAGCTTCGGCAATAAGCGCAGACACCAGAGACGGGCATGAAACGCTAAGGCTGCTACTGCAGCCACCAAAAAGCCTGTGTGCAAGCACAGGTCACTATCCACACCTCCCCTCCAGGGATCCTGTGCAGCCTTCCACTGCCAGGTCCCATGATCCAGGGACAACTTCCCCGGGAAAACACACGGCATGCCTCAGGCTGTTGCAACGTCATGCCGGCCTCTGCCGCTGCAAGCTTGCCCCGCATTCTGTACCCCACCCTCCGCCAGGCCTGAGTGAGCCAGAGCCCCCTAATCAGTTGCTCCTTTAACCACGTCCTGTCTGAGTGAAGAACAGATGTCCTCAGGTGACCTACATGTGGAGGCAAAGCCAAATCCAAAGCTGAACACCAGGAGCTGTGCAAACAAAGAAGAGAAAGGGAAATTTCTCTCAACAGCCTCAGGAGCAGTGGATCAAATCTCCACAATCAACTTGCTGTACCCTGCATCTGTGGAATACCTGAATAGACAAGGAATCATACCAAAATTGAGGCGGTGGACTTTGGGAGAAACGATATATATACTTTTTCCTTTTTCTCTTTTTATGAGTGAGCATGTGTATGCTTCGTTGTGTGATTTTGCCTGTATGGCATTGGTTTTACCATTTGTCCTAGGGTCTCTCTGTCCATTTTATTTGTTTTGTTTTGTTTTAGTATACTTTTTAGTGCTTGTTATCATTGGTGGATTTGTTTTTTGGTTTGGTTGCTCTCTTTCTTTCTTTCATTTTTTTTCTTTTTTAAATTACTATTTAATTTTTTGTTTTTAATAATTATTTTTTTAATAACTTTATTTTATTTATTTTTTCTTTCTTTCTTTTTTCTCCCTTTTCCTCTGAACCGTGTGGCTGACAGGGTCATGGTGCTCCGGCCGGGTGTCATGCCTGTACCTCTGAGGTGGGAGACCCAAGTTCAGGACATTGGTCCATGAGAGACCTCCTGGCTCCAGGTAATATCAAATAGTGAAAGCTCTCCCAGAGATCTCCATCTCAATTCTAAGACCCAGCTCCACTCAACGACCAGCAAGCAACAGTGCTGGACATCCTATGCCAAATAACTAGCAAGACAGGAACACAACCTCACCCATTAGCAGGGAGGCTGCCTAAAATCATAATAAGGTCACAGACACCTCAAAACACACCACCGGATATGGTCCTGCCCACCAGAAAGAAAAGACCCAGCCTCATCCAACAGAACACAGGCACTAGTCCCCTCCACCAGGAAGCCTACACAACACACTGAACCAAACTTAGCCACGGGGGAGAGACACCAAAAACAATGGGAACTACGAACCTGCGGCCTGCGAAAAGGGGACCCCAAAAACATTAAGTTAAACAAAATGAGAAGACAGATAAACAAACAGCAGATGAAACAACAAGGTAAAAACCCACCAAACAAAACAAATGAAGAGGAAATAGGCAGTCTATTGCAAAAGAATTCAGAATAATGATAGTAAAGATGATCCAAGATCTTGGAAATAGAATAGAGAAAAATACAAGAAACGTTTAACAAGGACCTAGAAGAACTAAAGAGCAAACAAACAGTGATGAACAACACAATAAATGAAATTAAAAATTCTCTAGAAGGAATCAATAGCAGAATAACTGAGGCAGAAGAACAGATAAGTGACCTGGAAGATAAAATAGTGGAAATAATTACCACAGAGCAGAATAAAGAAAAAAGAATGAAAAGAATTGAGGACAGTCTCAGAGACCTCTGGGACAATATGAAATGCACCAACATTCGAATTTTAGGGGTCCCAGAAGAAGAAGAGAAAAAGAAAAGGACTGAGAAAATTTTTGAAGAGATTAGAGTTGAAACCTTCCCTAATATGGGAAAGGAAATAGTTAATCAAGTCCAAAAAACGCAGAGAGTCTGATACAGGATAAATCCAAGGAGAAATACGCCAAGACACATATTAATCTAACTATCAAAAATTAAATACAAAGAAAAAATATTAAAGGTGGCAAGGGAAAAACAACAAATAACATACAAGGGAATCCCTATAAGGTTAACAGCTGATCTTTCAGCAGAAACTCTGCAAGCCAGAAGGGAGTGGCAGGACATATGTAAAGTGATGAAAGGGATAAAACTACAACCAAGATTACTCTATCCAGCAAAGATCTCATTCAGATTCAATGGAGAAATTAAAACATTTACAGACAAGCAAAAGCTAAGAAAATTCAGCACCACCAAACCAGCTTTACAACAAAGGCTGAAGGAACTTCTTTAGGCAGGAAACACAAGAGAGAAAAAGACCTACAATAACAAACCCAAAACAATTAAGAAAATGGTAATAGGAATATACATATCGATAATTACCTTAAATGTAAATGGATTAAATGCTCCAACCAAAAGACATTGACTGACTGAATGGATACAAAAATAAGACCCGTATATATGCTATCTACATGAGACCCACTTCAGACCTAGGGACACATAGAGACTGAAAGTGAGAGGATGGAAAAAACATATTCCATGCACATGGAAATAAAAAAAAAGCTGGAGTAGCAATTCCCTTGTCAGACAAAATAGACTTTAAAATAAAGACTATTACAAGAGACAAAGAAGGACACTACATGATGATCAAGGGATCAATCCAAGAAGAAGATATAATAATAGTAAAATTTATGCACCCAACAAAAGAGCACCTCAATACATAAGGCAAATGCTAACAGCCATAGAAGGGGAAATCGACAGTAACACAGTCATAATAGGGGACTTTAACACCCCACTTTTACAAATGGACAGATAATCCCAAATGACAATATATAAGGAAACAGAGCTTTAAATGATACATTAAAAATGATGGGCTTAATTGATATTTATAGGACATTCTATCCAAAAACAACAGAATACACTCTCTTCTCAAGTGGTCATGGAACATTCTCCAAGATAGATCATATCTTGGGTCACAAATCAAGCCTTAGTAAATTTAAGAAAATTGAAATCTTATCAAGTATCTTTTCAGACCACAATGCTATGAGACTAGATATCAATTACAGGAAAAAATCTGGAAAAACTACAAACACATGGAGGCTAAACAATAGACTACGAAATAACCAAGAGATCACTGAAGAAATCCAAGAGGAAATCAAAAAATATCTAGAAACAAATGACAATGAAAACACGATGATCCAAAACCTATGGGATGCAGCAAAAGCAGTTCTAAGAGGGAAGTTTATAGCAATAAAATTCTACTTCAAGAAACAAGAAACATCTCAACTAAATAACCTAACCTTACACCTGAAGCAATTAGAGAAAGAAGAACAAAAAACCCCAAAGTTAGCAGAAGGAAAGAAATCAGAAATATCAGATCAGAAATAAATGAAAAAGAAATGAAGGAAACAATAGCAAAGATCAATAGAACTAAAAGCTGTTTCTCTGAGAAGATAAACAAAATTGATAAACCATTAGACAGACTCATGAAGAAAAAAAGGGAGAAACTCAAATCAATAGAATTAGAAATGAAAAAGGAGAAGTAACAACTGACTGCAGAAATACAAAGGATCATGAGAGATTACTACAAGCAACCCTATGCCAATAAAATGGACAACCTGGAAGAAATGGACAAATTCTTAGAAATGCACAACCTTCCGAGACTGAACCAGGACGAAATAGAAATTATAAACAGATCATTCACAAGCACTGAAATTGAGGCTGTGATTAAAAATCTTCCAACAAACAAAAGCCCAGCACCAGATGGCTTCACAGGCGAATTCTTTCAAACATTTGGAGAAGAGCTAACACCTATCCTTCTCAAACTCGTCCATAATATAGAAGAGGGAGGAACACTCCCAAACTCATTCTACAAGGTCACCATCACCCTGATACCAAAACCAGACAAAGATGTCACAAAGAAAGAAAAATACAGGCCAATATCACTGATGAACATAGATGCAAAAAACCTCAACAAAATACTAACAAACAGAATCCAACAGCATATTAGAAGGATCATACAACATGATCAAGTGGGGTTTATCCCAGGAATGCAAGGATTCTTCAATATACGCAAATCAATCCATGTGATACAACATATTAACAAATTGAAGGATAAAAACCATATGATCATCTCAATAGATGATGATCATCTCAATAGATGCAGAAAAAGCTTTTGACAAAATTCAACACCCATTTATGATAAAAACCCTCCAGAAAGTAGGCATAGAGGGAACTTACCTCAACATAATAAGGGCCATATATAACAAACCCACAGCCAACATCGTTCTCAAAGGTGAAAAACTGAAACCATTTCTACTAAGATCAGGAACAAAACAAGGTTGCCCACACTCACCACTATTATTCAACATAGTTTTGGAATTTTTAGCCACAGTGATCAGGGAAGAAAAAGAAATAAAAGGAATCCAAATCAGAATAGAAGAAGTAAAGCTGTCACTGTTTGCAGATGTCATGATACTATACATAGAGAATCCTAAAGACGCTACCAGAAAACTACTAGAGCTAATCAGTGAATTTGGTAAAGTAGCAGAATACAAAATTAATGCACAGAAATCTCTTGCATTCCTATAAACTAATGAAAAATCTGAAAGAGAAATTAAGGAAACACTCCCATTTACCTTTTCAACAAAAAGAATAAAATACCTAGGAATAAACCTACCCTAGGAGACAAAAGACCTGTATGCAGAAAACTATAAGACACTGATGAAAAAAATTAGAGATGATACAAAGAGATGGAGAGATATACCATGTTCTTGGATTGGAAGAATCAACATTGTGAAAATGACTATAGTACCCAAAGTAATCTACAGATTCAATGCAATCCCTATTAATATAACAATGGCATTTTTCACAGAATTAGAACCAAAAATTTCACAATTTGTATGGAAACACAGAAGACCCCGAATAGCCAAAGCAATCTTGAGAAAGAAAAACGGAGCTGGATGAATCAGGCTCCCTGACTTCAGACTATACTACAAAGTTACAGCAATCAAGCCAGTATGGTACTGGCACAAAAACAGAAATATAGATCAATGGAAAAGGATAGAAAGCCCAGAGATAAACCCACGCACATATAGTCACCTTATTTTTGATAAAGAAGGCAAGAATATGCAATGGAGAATAGACAGCCTCTTCAATAAGTGGTGCTGGGAAAACTGGACAGCTACATGTAAAAGTATGAAATTAGAACACTCCCTAACACCATACACAAAAATAAACTCAATATGGATTAAAGACCTAAATGTAAGGCCAGACACTATAAAACTCTTTTTAGAGGAAAACATAGGCAGAACACTCTATGACATAAATCACAGCAGGATCCTTTGTGACCCACCTCCTAGAGAAATGGTAATAAAAACAAAAATAAACAAATGGGACTTAATGAAAATTAAAAGCTTTTGCACAGCAAAGGAAACCATATGCAAGACCAAAAGACAACCCTCAGAATGGGAGAAAATATTTGCAAATGAAGCAACTGACAAAGGATTAATCTCCAAAACTTACAAGCAGCTCATGCAGCTCAGTATCAAAAAAAGAAACATCCCAATGCAAAAATGGGCAGAAGACCTAAATCGACATTTCTCCAAAGATATACAGATTGCCAACAAACACATGAAAGAATGCTCAATATCACTAATCATTAGAGAAATGCCAATCGAAACTAAAATGAGGTATCACCTCACAGGAGTCAGAATGGCCTTCATCAAAAATCTAGAAACAATAAATGCTGGAGAGGGTGTGGAGAAAAGGGAACCCTAGTGCACTGTTGGTGGGAATGTAAATCGATACAGCCACTATGGAGAATAGTATGGAGGTTCCTTAGAAAACTAAAAATAGAACTACCATATGACCCAGCAATCCCACTACTGGGCATATACCCTGAGAAAACCATAACTCAAAAAGAGACATGTACCAAATGTTCATTGCAGCACTATTTACAATAGCCAGGACATGGAAGCAACCTAGTTGTCCATCGACAGATGAAGGGATAAAGAAGATGTGGCAAATATATACAATGGAATATTACTCAGCCATAAAAAGAAACGAAATTGAGTTGTTTATAGTGAGGTGGATGGACCTAGAGTCTGTCATACATAGTGAAGTAAGTCAGAAAGAGAAAAACAAATACCGTGTGCTAACACATATATATGGAATCTAAAAAAAAAAATTGTTCTGATGAACCTAGGGGCAGGACAGGAATAAATACGCAGACGTAGAGAATGGTCTTGAGGACACGGGGACGGGGATGGATAAGCTGGAACGAAGTGAGAGAGTAGCATTGACATATATGCACTACCAAATGTAAAATAGATAGCTAGTGGGAAGCAGCTACATAGCACAGGGAGATCTGCTCCGTGCTTTGTGACCACCTAGAGGGGTGGGATAGGGAGGGTGGGAGGGAGACGCAGGAGGGAGGGGATATGGGGATATATGTATACATATATCTGATTCACTTTGTTATACAGCAGAAACAAATACAACATTGTAAAGCAATTATACTCCAATAAAGATGTTTTTTTAAAAAAAGTGTGCTTCTTTCCTTGCTGTGGGGGGACTTGCACATGTCTCACCATGATTACAGACCCCAAATTACAATTCTCTGCTGATCTTGAAGAAAGCCATTTTTTTCTGGAGAAATATTTGGTAGTCTATTTGTTTTAGGTCAACACAAACTTAAATGCATATTACTAAGTGCAAGAAGCCAATCTGAAAAGGCTACATATTGTATGACTCTAACTATATGACATTCTAGAAAAGGCAAAACTTTGGAGACAATAAAAAGGTCAGTGTTGCCTGAGCTTGGATGGGGATGAGATGAACAGGTGGAGCACAGAGTACTTATGAGGCAATGAAAATATTCTGTATGATACTATAATGATGGATGCATATCATTATACATTTTTCCAAACCCATAGAATGTACAACACCGAGCAGCATGAACCCTAATGCAAACTATGGACTTAGGGTGATTACAATGTGTCGATGTAGGTTCATGAATTGTTAATAGCCCACTCTGGTGGGGGATGTTGATAAAGGGGAAGGCTATTTGTGCATAGGGGTGGGGCATGTGGGAAATCTATGTGCCTCCTCTCAATTTTGCTGTGAACATAAAATAATACATAAAACAGAACATAAAACAAAAAAAATAATATTTTTAATGTGAGTAAAATGGTAAATATATGTCCACAATAAAATAATTGATTAATTGTAAAAGGGAATGCTATGAACAGCTTCACACTTATAAATATGACAATTTAGAGAAAATTGACCTTCAAAACCCACAAATTACTAAAACTTTAATAAAGATGAAGTATCTGATATGAATAGTTCTATACCCATTAAAGAACTGCAATTCATTATGTAAAAGCTCCCCTCCCCCCAAAATCTCGAGGCCCAGATGGTTTCACTGGAGAATTCTACCAAACATTTAAAGAATTAACACCAATCTTATGGATTTACACAATCTCTTCCAGAAACAGAAGAAAAGAGTAGACTTCTAAACTCATTTTGTGAGGTCAGTATTACACTGATACCAAAATCAAAGAGAGAAGAAAAAAAAAGGAAAGAAATCTACACACCAATATTTCTCATCAATTTAAACATAAAATTTCTTGCCAAAACATTAGCAAACCTAATCCCACAATGCATTAAAAAAAATTATACACCATTACCAAGTGGAATTTATTCCAAGGATGAAAGGCTGATTCAACATTTCAAAATCAATGAGCATAATCCACCATAGGAACAGGTTAAAGAAGAAAACTTACATGACCACATCTATTGATGCAGTAAAAGCATTTAACAAAATCCAACATCCATTCCTGATATAAACTCTCAGTGAAATATGAATAGAAGGGAATTTCGTGAACCTAGGTTTTTGTCTATAAAACAATGGGCATCTATAAAAAACCTACAGTTAACATCATACCTAATGATGAAAGACTAAATGCTTCCCCCCAAGACTGGGAAAAAGCAAAGACGTCCACTCTCACCACTCTTATTCAATATATTTCTGGAATTTCTAGCCACTGCGAAAGGCAAGGAAAGGAAATAAGGCATTCAGATTGGAAAGGAAGAAATAAAGCTGTCCCTATTTGCAGATGACATGATTGACTACATAGAAATTCCCAAGGAATATACAAAAACAAAAACACTGGAACTAGTGAAGTCAGCACTGTGGCAAGATATAAAATCAATATACACACAAAAAAAATCAAATTTCTACATGAACACATGGAAACTGAAATCAAAACCCAATGTAATTTATAATTTATCCAAAGAAATTCAAATACATAGGTATACACTTAACAAAATATGTACATGATACATATGCTGAAAACTACAAAATGTGATGAAAGAAATTAAGGACTTAAATAAATGTAAAAACATACCATGTTCAGAGAAAGACAAATATCATATGATATTGCTTATATGTCGAATCTAAAAAAAGGGTACAAATGAACTTATCTACAAAATAGAAATAGAGTTACAGATGTAGAAAACAAACTTTTGGTTACCAGGAAGGAAAGTGGGGGGAGATGAGGGATAAATTGGGAGATTGGGATTGACATATACACACTACTATATATAAAACAGATAACTAATAATAACCTACTGTATAGCACAGGGAACTCTACTCAAGACTCTGTAATGGCCTATATGGGAAAAGAATCTTAAAAAGAGTAGATATATGTATATGTATAACTGATACACTTTGCTGTACAGCAGAAACTAACACAACATTGTAAATCGACTATACTCCAATAACAATTAAAAAAAATACCATGTGCATGGGTTCAACACAGTAAAGCAGTCAATTCTCCTGAAATTGTTATATAGACTTAACACAGTTTCTACCAAAATCTCATAAGTTTTTTTTTTTTTTTGGGAGACATAGGCAAGCTTATTCTAAAAGGTATATTGAAAGTCACAGGCCCTAGTATAGCTAAAGGAATCCTGACATGGAAGAGTAAAGTGGGAGTAATCACTTTAGGGTTAGGGATAGGGTTAGTGTTAGGGTTAGGGTTAGGGTAATCGCTTTACTCAATAAGGCCTATGATATTACTAGAGTGATAAAGACCTGTGCACAGATGTTCATAGAAGCCTTATTCTTAATAGCCAAATACTACATACAATCCAGATGTCCTTCACTGGGTCAATGGTTAAAAAAATCATGGTACATACATACCACAAAAACAAAAACTTGATACAGGCAACAACTTGGATGAGTCCCAAGGGCATGCTGGATGAAAAAAAGCTACTTTCAAAAGTTATGGTTTCGGGACTTCCCTAGTGGCGCAGTGGTTAAGAATCCACCTGCCAATGCAGGGGACACAGGTTCGATCCCCGGTCCGGGAAGAGCCCACATGCCGCAGAGCAACTAAGCCTGTGCACCTCAACTACTGAGCCTGTTCTCTAGAGCCCGTGAGCCACAGCTACCAAGCTCAGGTGCCACAACTACTGAAGCTTGCGCCTAGAGCCTGTGCTCTGCAATGAGATGCCACCGCAATGAGAAGCCCGTGCACCGCAATGAAGGGTAGCCCCAGCTCACTGCAACTAGAGAAAGCCTGCGTGCAGCAACGAAGACCCAACACAGCCAAAAATAAATAAAATTTTTTAAAAAAGTCAAATAGAGGCATGGAAAATTTTTTTTAAGAAAAGTATGGTTTCATTTATATAATTTTGAAATACCCAAATTATAGAAATGGAAAAGAGATTAGATGTTGCCAGGGGTTAGGGACCAAGGAGGGAGAGTGGGAAAGGAGTGGATATGGCTATAAAAAGGAAATCTGAGGTATCCTTATTGTGATAGAACTATTCTGTATATTGTCTGTGGTGGTATATGCAAGAGCCTACTATGTGATAAAATTGTACAGAAGTAAACACACACACACATGACTACAGGTAAACCTTGGGAAATCTGAATAAGATAGGTGGATTGTATCAATGTCAATATCCTACTTGTGGCACTGCATTGTCTTGCAAAATTCTACTACTGGAGGAAATAGTAAAGTCTACAGGGGATCTCTGTATTATTTTTACAACTGTATGTTAATATAAATTATCTCCAAAATTTTCTATTAAAAAATCCTACTAATCTTTTTTTTCAAGAATAATACTGCATCATAATAGCTTGTTTATTGGCTGCTAATCAGGTTTGCATGAAACCTCATAATAAACAGCTACAGGCCACTGGCTCAAACTGAGGTGAAGCAGATATGCTTTTTGATGTTTCTGATAGTCAGATTCATTGATCACACTGAGACACACTTGACACTTTCCTAAGAAGTCATCTGACCTCCTGTGAACTCCCTGGTGCTGTTAATGTGTAAGCAGGCTGCATGACCACTTCATGAGTGTGGTAGACAAGACTTGGGAAGTGACTGGATAGATACCAGCTTGAAATAAATAGTTGAAGGAGCTGAGCTGTTTTCACTGAGATAAGGTGACATGAAGGATAAGATACCTGGGTTCAGATCCCTAGAGGGCTGTTTTGGGGCAAAGAAAGTAACTGTGTTCTCTGAGGTCCTAAGGGTAAATGAAGGTCGGATCAGCAGTTGACCTCAGGGATGCCTTATAGATGCAGATATAGGCTTAGCAGAAAGAAGGACTAACTGAGCTGTCCAATAATGAGATGTGTTACTTCTGGATGTAGAGAGTGTCCTATTATTGGAAGCATTTAAGCAGAAGTCATTGAACATCTCTCAGAAATGTGGAAATTTCCTTTCAATGTGCAGATTCTAACACCAAAGTAATCATGTAAAACAGGGCTGCCAGTGCTTTATCCCAACACATCTCTCATTCCCTCACTGGCTTTTCTTTTTTCCTGACTGGAACCTTCTCTTCCTTGATGACTGGAAGGGAAAGAAAGGGACTCTGAGGTCTTGGGATCAATGTTCTATATAGACTGGAATCTCTTTGCAGGAAAATTCAAGTTACTATTGGTTTTGGTGGATGTAGGGACATAGAACCCTGCAGTAACCCCCCAGACTAATCTGGGAGATTGACAAAGACACAAGATAACCATAGGCAGCTTTTAGTTCTGGCATTTTTGCATTATGAGAAATACAGTTGTTTTCATGTCTGTTTTTCCTAATAAACTGTGAACTCTTTCAGGGATACTATATTTTACATTCCTTTGTGTTCTTCCTGCATTTAGAACCTTACACATAGTGGCTTCTTGAGGGTTTCTCCATAAAGTGTTTCTCAGACATGATCAGATTGTTTGTGATGTAGTTTGTATACCAAATGCTAGGCTGGCATTTCCTCCCAGAGAGAAGAAAGAGCTGGCTTCCACTTTCTTTTTGGGTGACATCTAAAGCAGATAATGTGACTATTTCTAAAGGTAGCTCCCTACCACTTCCTTCATTTCATGGCAACCAGGGAGCTAAAACAATACATTTAAGACCTGAGCTTTTGACAAAGTTCCTAGTGCTGGACACATGAATCTGGTTTGATGCCTTAGGTGTGAGAAGAGTGGAGAGGCTGTGGGTATTTTCTTCAAGCTGAGCCTGGTAAGTTGGTGGACTGGGGAGGCATTTATAAATGATCAGGCCTTCTAAATTTTAGAAAACCTTGTTGATATATGTACCAGTATGGAGGTCTTTGCTTCCCACCATCCTCCTCACTCTTGGGAGTGGGGGCATTGGGGTGGGGGAAGGAGAGAGCAATGTGTTGCTGGTCCTTCAAAAAAGGAAAAAGGAAATCCAGAGTGGCTAAGTTAGAGAGAGAAAAAGAAGAGGCCTGGGCCAGAGGAAAGTGTGCTAAGGGAGAACAGGCCTTCTCAGGCCCCTTGATGAAAGGATGAGAACACTCACAGCACAGGAGTCTGGCCTTGTAGCCCATATGAATGGTGGGGAGGGGGTACCTTAGGACACACTAGGAGCCTGAGTCCTGGCCCAGCCAGACACCTGCCTGACAGTCCTTCCAGGACTTCCCCGAGGATGGCCCTCCTCTCACTGGGATCTCTCCCAGTATGGCATTAGTAAGATAATACGGCCCTGGGAGGGAGGGTGGAGGGTAAACTAAAATTAGCCCTCTGGACCTGTTCAGCCAGCCTTTAGGCGGTGTTGTTAACAGTGGAAACTGAGACCCCTGCCTGCACCAGCCCCCAGGGCAGTAGGGGGCTCCCCTTGGAGGGGCCACCAGGGCCCAATGCTTCGCAGAGGGGTAGGGGCAGCCCGGTGAGTACCTGGAGCCTAGGACGCGATGATGCTGTCAGGGAAGAGTGAACCCTAAGGGCTGCCAGCCAGTGGACCTGTGATCACCACCCTTAGTAGTCTGTTTCCACTGGGTCTGGTTTCTGGGGGTGCTTGGGAGGTTAGTGGGGAAACCTTCCCGCAGAGGGAAGGATGGTTTCCTGCCGCATCTGTCCCAGGAAACTGTGTCTGCCTAGGCTCTGGGGTTCAAATGGGCCTACTTCTTGAGGGAAATTGCTGCGGTTATGCAATACAGGGAGGGTGAAGTTTTGTCTTTGTGTCCCTGTGTAGTATTTGTGAGTCTGTGTGTGGATGCAGCAGGGTGGGCTCAGGGCAGAAGGGCAGAGCTCCTCAGTGTGTGTGGGGGGGGGGGCGGGGAAGATGAGTACTAAAAATAGTCTACTAATGCCTGGCAGACTATTCTAGGGCCCACTGAAACCAGCCACTCTCCCGTAGGAGTTCTTAACCTAGATTCACAGACCCCCCCCCCCAAGAGGGCCTTAGATAGAATTCAAAGGGTCCAAAAATACAGATGGGGCAAACAATCACCTTTATATCCCCCTAATCTCTAACTGAAATTTACCATTTCCTTCAAGGATGAATGCAGGCAGCAAATGGCAATAGTATTACTAGTTCCTGTAACTTCGTCATCAGAAGAAATCATAGATATTCCCTATCATATTACAGTTGTGGCAGAGATCTGGAAATGTCATTTATGCTCATAATCACTTAGAAATTATTAGTAGATCTTGTTATTTAACGTTAGTAAAGAACTTCTATTACTATATCATGCAGTTTTAAAAATATTTTGATAGCTGTATTTCAATATAATTGGTTTCCTTTAATTCTATATATTTTATGTATTAAAAATCATTCTGAGAGGGGATCAGAGACTTAGCCAGATTGTCACAGGGGCCAATGCCACCAAAAAAGGGTTTAAAACCCCTGCACTTTGGGGATCAGGACGAGGATCCTTGCACAGAATGGTCACACATAGAAACTCTTAGATTAATAAACCACAGTATGGTGAGATTAGACAAAAGATGAGTTGGGTTTTCTTATCCTATCTAATGAGATAAGGCACAATTCACTCAAGTCCCCAAGGTAGCTGGGGTCATGCCTTGTTCTCCCTCTGGAGGCTCATAATATGGGCCCTGCTGTGGGTTCATAGTATGACCTTGGTGAGAGCTTCAGCATTTCCCTTCACACTCCCTTTCCTCTTCATTTCTCTGAACACCACTGCCCCAAATAAAATAGTAAGGAGAGAATCCCTACTGGCTGTCAGAAGAAATGATTTGTAAAGCAACCTTCTATGATTGAGATCCTGGAATCCAGTATGACTCTCAAACCTGAGGATCCTGAGAGCTACAATATGACTGCTTGAGGCAAGGGGGAGGGGTAGGTGTTTATTTTTCAGGTGGCAGTAGAAACAGGATGGGGAATAAGGAAACCTGGATTCTATTTCTGGCTCTGCTATTGCCCTGATGTAAGGCACCTGGCAAATCCCTTACCCTATTGGACTTCAGTTTCCTCATCCACAAAATGGGAATAATATTACCTATTCCACTACGTGAAATAGCTCTGGAAAGCACACGATTATAGATGTGTTCTGAGTTCTTGCTAATGAGACAACTGTCAATAACAGCCATGTGACCTTAGGAAAAAGTCTCTGCTCTCCTCTAAGCCTTGGTTTTCCCATCTCTAAATTGAGGAGATTAAAGTAAATAATTTATTATGTGCATTCCATCTCTGAAGTTATAGAGCTTTAACCTCAGGAGGGAGCAACAACCATAGAAATTAGAGACCTAAGTAATAATAAAAATCATAGTGAAAATAGTTACTGAGTACTACATACAGGTGGTATTCTAAACATTTAAGATGTATTGATATTAACTCATTTAATCCTAACAATAACCCTCTGAGGCAGATACTACTATCATACTATCTTTACAGATGAAGAAATAGGCACAGAGAGATTAAATGATCTGCCGTAGATCACACAACTACTAATTGGTAGAGCTGAGATTGAAGCAGAATCCTAGACCATGTTTTACCACTTCCATATATGGCTTCCCAATCTGCACTGGGGGCAAAACAGACCTATATAGAAGGACTTATGATATAGTGTGATGACTGCTATAGTACTATTAAGAGCAAAGACTCAAGGAACTAACCCATCAGAAGGACTTACATGTGACAGAAGGAAGCATGATGTATATCAACAGCCATCATTTCTCTTCCCTTATCAATGGATCTTGGGGTATAAGTAGAGGAGTGGTAGGAAATGAGGCTGGAGATATTTGCCAAGGTTTTCTCATGAAGGACCTGTGAGCCTGGCAAGGCATCTGGGCTATACTCTGAAAGAAAGGGGAGTGATTAAAAGATTTAAAATATAAGATTGGCAGAGAGAAGATTTGTACTTTTAAATGATCACTTTAGCCAAAATGTGGAGAAATTATTGAAAAGATAAACTAGCTAGGAGACTACTACAACAGTTGATGCAAAAGATGATGGGGGTCTGGATAAAGCACTGGCAATCGGGTTGCCTATAGAGGCCTCTAGGAAGTAAAATCCTAGATTTGATGACCAATTAGATGCGAGTGGAACAATGAGATAAGAGGGCTGACATTAGTCTTGGGCGTTTGGTTTGGTTGACTAGTTGGATGATGAGGAACTGAGATGTGGATCTAGTTTGGTGATGGTGATAGTAGTAGTGGTGGTGTGATACTGCTGACTTTGAAGTACCTGAAAGAACTCAGTGAATACATACCTTTTGCTGAAGAGAGAGCTGGGGGACTTGGAGTGGTAGGCTTGAAATCATCCTGATAAAGGTGAGAGCTACAGCTCTAGAACAAGGAGAGAACAAGGGGAACAAAACTATTTCAGGGGAGAAAAATCAGAAGAGTGTGCTGGCCAGGAAGCCAAGGGAAGACTACATAGGAGGAAGTGGTCAGTGGAGACAGATGTCCCAGAAAAGTCAGAAAAGGAAAGAGCTGAGAAACAGCCAGTAGATTTAACCACAAGGATGAGCTTTAAAGAAATATCTCAGTGTGTGATTGAGGGTGGGTGGAGACAGACTGCAGAGGGTGGAATTGGATGTGAGGAAATGGATGGTAAACAACTCTTTGGAGATGTTTGGTGAAAAAGAGAGAGAAGAAAAGAAAGGTAGCTAGAGTAGGACAAAGGACCACAGAAGTGTTTTGTTTCCAAAGATGATTGAGGGGGAGGAGCCAGTGGAGAGGTTGAAGGCACAGAGGAAGCTCACCTTTGAAGATCTAGTATATGGTAGCTTTCTTTCTCTTAACAGCCCCATGAGGCAGGGACTATCATTTCTGTCTTATAAACGAGGAAACTGAATGAGTGTAATCTCAGATATCAACATTATTCTATTTTAAAATCACGCTATGGAAATATCACCTGCATTCTGTCATTTGTCAGATTTACAGTACCTTTTTTTTTCTTTAAATTTTAGCATTAAATAAAAATAAAATTGGGAGCACTGAAAAAACAAAAAGAAAGGAAGAGACTTTCCCAAAGCTTACTCAGATAGGAAATGGGGGTGCTGAGTTACAAACTTAGGTCTGCCTGATTTCTAAAATTATCTTCTTATAATTGCACCTCAAAAGTGAATAAATAAAAGACCATATATGGAGTTGATGCTGACTTGTGGCAGGGGGGCTAAAGTTGAGGGAGACCCCACCCACCCACCTCACAATTTATTCTATGAGGTGTGCATTTGAGGCCCCAGGCTAACAAAGAGGGGTGGAGGTGGACAGTGAATAAAAGGAGGTTTGAAGCCCTGAGCCCAGGGCTGCAGGGTATGGGATAAGAGGGAGACTCAACCTCTGAAAACCCTACCAGCTTACCCTGATGACATTACCAACTGAGGTGGGTGACTTTGATTTTGGAGCATTAGGAACAGGACTAGAAATGCCAAGGGTTTAGGTTGAGTCAGCCATTGGGCCATGGGTGATTTTGTAGGGCCTGGGGATAATGAGGAGAGAAGAGTTGAGGGTTGAGGCAAGGCTCCAGGCTGGGTGGAACAGAGAGGATGGGAAAAGGCTCGACTCAGAGAGATTGGGAAGCCATAGTTTCCAAAGAGATGCTGGCAATCAAAGGGATTCCTGGATTGAAATGGTCCTGGTGGAAAAACTAGTTGTCAACAGAGAGGAGGACTTGTCCTGGAAACCTCAACTATTCCCTACTATCTCTTTGACTATGTTTTACTTGAAGTCACCTTTTACTTTTACTTGTAATGTCACGTCTTTATTTAATCAGTGAATGCCATTCAACATCCATTTCCTGAGCAACCCTGTTGCCTGAAGCATGGGGCCTGAGTCTGAGGGGAGGTCACATATGAGGGGCTGTGAAGAGGCTGAATCTCATCTAAAAGATTGAGAGGTAGAGTTGAGGGCCTGCCCCATGAGACTGATGTCAGAATGCTCAGGGATGACAGCTTGACACCACAAAACACCATTCTGTTGGCCTAGCAACTACCAGACCAGAACCACCTCATTAGTCCACACATTCTGAACCAAGGAAGATGTATCTACCAACACCCCGGTCATGATGTAGGCTCTACTGGGAGTGGAGGAATAATAAGATGGAGACAGGAGTCCTCACCCTGGAGTTTACACACTGATGAAGCACAGATAAGTGGAAATGTGATGTGAAAGTTCATAGCTAAAGCCTAGTTGTAATCCTTTGGAATCCCTGAGCAGAGGAGGAGGAGATTAGGGAAGGTTTCCCAGAAGTAGGAGTTTGAAGGGAAGACAGAAGAGCATATGCAAAGGCACCAGGCTGTGAAATGGCCTGATCTATTTTGGCAGCCATCTCTGGGGTCTGAAATAAGATGGAGTAGGAGTTAGAAGCAGGGGACCCATGAGTGAAGAGCCTGATGTGAAAGATGGGGGGCAAGCATCCAGGCTTTTGATGGGAGCCCTCAGTCTCTGCTGTTTTTGTCATCCACAGATCTGGCATATCCTCCTGCTCATAATGAGAATAGTTCTGCTCCAGTCAGCCAAGGTGAACCTCATGGACATCACCAAAATCTTCTCCCTCCTGCAGCCCGATAAGGAGGAGGAGGACACCGACACGGGGGAGAAGCAGGCTCTCAATCAAGCAGTGTACAACAACGACTCTTATACCTTGGACCAGCTTTTGCGCCAGGAGCGTTATAAACGATTCATCAACAGTAGAAGTGGCTGGGGCATCCCTGGGACACCCTTGCGCTTGGCTGCTTCTTATGGCCACCTTAGCTGCTTGCAGGTCCTCCTGGCACATGGTGCTGATGTTGACAGCTTGGACGTCAAGGCACAGACACCACTTTTTACCGCTGTCAGTCATGGCCATCTGGACTGTGTGCGTGTGCTTTTGGAAGCTGGTGCTTGTCCTGGTGGTAGCATCTACAACAACTGCTCTCCTGTGCTCACAGCTGCCCGTGATGGTGCTGTTGCCATCCTGCAGGAGCTCCTGGGTCATGGTGCAGAGGCCAACGTCAAGGCAAAACTACCAGTCTGGGCATCGAACATAGCTTCATGTTCTGGCCCCCTCTATTTGGCTGCAGTCTACGGTCACCTTGATTGTTTCCGCCTGCTTTTGCTCCATGGGGCAGACCCTGATTACAACTGTACTGACCAGCACCTACTGACTCGAGTCCCACGGCCCTGCACCCTCCTCGAAATCTGCCTGCACCATAATTGTGAGCCAGAGTACATCCGGCTGTTAATTGATTTTGGTGCTAACATCTACCTTCCATCTCTCTCCCTGGACCTGAACTCACAATATGATAAAGGCACTGCATTGCTGCTACAGGCCCGAGGTGAGTGTCAGGCAGACCAGCTCTAATAGGTCTCCTGGCTTGGAGGGCCGAGGGCCCCAAATCACCCCCCAAGCTAATCCTTCTGGGATGAGTTGGAGAAAACACCATCTTCTTCCCTCTCCTGGGGCCCCAGTAGAGAAGAGGTTACAGATTCCTTTTTAGGGAAGGGATCACTAAGATGAGGTAGGGGATAGCACTAGCCCAGTTTCTCCTTCTGGCATTGCCCATGACTGTTTTGTGGCCTTGAACATGCCCTCTCTAGGCCTCAGTGTGTCCCCATTGGTACCATGCATTGAGGGCAGGGAGGGGACATTTCTTAGAAGGGAGAGAGCGATTAGGGCTGCAGTAGCCAGGGCAGGATGGATGTAAGCTTGGGTGGGAGAACTATACTGAGAATTGCTTCTCATGACCTGTTTTTCCTTCCTGTAGCCACTCCACGGTCACTACTATCACAGGCTCGTTTAGTTATCCGCAGAGCCCTGCGCCACGCCAGCCAGCCACAAGCCATTGACCAGCTGGATATTCCCCCTGTGTTGATTAGCTATCTTAAACACCAACTGTAACCTTGCAGCCTGCCCAGAAACACACAATGCCTCCAAAAAACCACCTGGGGACCCAGGTAGCTTGAGGGCACTACAGCTCTACCCACTCGCCTGAAGCTGCTCTCCTGTATTATCCTCCACAATAAAATCCTCAACAAAATAAATCCTGGGGGCTGTTGTGTTGGTGTGTGTGGGGGGTGGGGGAGTTCACTGGGGGAAAGGGTCTGGTTGGCCATGGGGAAGGATTAGAGTGATCTGGCATTCAACAGGCATAGGAGCCTAGCCACTGAAAGAGAAAACTAACCCAATGGCCTATACATCCCCACCAAGATCCTTGAGAGAATTTGGAGCTGTAATGTCTTAGAAGCAAGGTCCTGAAGAATTCAGGTAAGTATAAGGGTAGCATCATCGTGCTCAGCCCTGTATCTCCATTGAATCTCTGGCTGCTATTGTTACCAAACCAAACTTGGGTCCACAGCCAATCTACTGACACCGGGTTGTGGTGAAGTAGAGGGGCTTCACCCTTTTCAGGGGCTGTTGCCCAATACCCTATTTGAGTCAAGTGACCAAGGAGTCTCCCATTCACTCACCTTGAATCATAGGCTGCAATTACATTAGTCTATTTTATAGTCAAGATCTAACTAGGAAAACAAACTACCAAATATTTGTCACAACGAATTTAACACAGAGAAGAAATTGGTTACATAGGTGATAGGCAGAGAATCTAAGAAGGACAGGAAGTTAACCCAGAGTTTAGTGACAGCAGGAGGCCAACATCACCCTTAGGTTGGAGGGGTGAGGGAGGAAGTATGTCCAGACTCTAGGGACAGGGGTCACCTGATAGAAAGTAGAATCACAGGCTTATCATGGGTATCCAAACAAGAGAAAAGGAAGAAATACCCTCTCCTTTCCCTCATTCTTTTCCTTCAATCTGCTTTCAATGTCTGTCTCACTGAGGGAAACTAGAAGTCAACTAATATGAGAGCCTGGGAAACACAGCCTGCAGTGGTTAGTCCTCCTAACTGGTCCAGGCAACCAGGGCCTGGACCAGCACAGATAACCACCCAAATCCAGATCCAGGCACCTTCAATTTTGCTAAATCTTCATCTTTCCACGGTACCTTCTTTTATATCTCCTGCACCACTATGGGTGAGGATGTGGATGAGCAGTGAAAAAGACACAAGGTGAAGGGGTAGAGGATGCGAGCCCAGATAATCTGTATATGGGGAGTACTTTAGATGTTTGGAGCTTTTCCTGGGAGCTGCCTTGACAGACCCACCCCCCACGCCCCTACATAATTATCTCCCATCATGCAGGAAGGGAGGCAGGGAATGGGGTCTTGAACTGACTTGCCTCTCCCCGTTCTTACCTCTCCCACTCACCCTAGCTCCTAGTGCCTAGAGACTTTAGGAAGGAAGGCAAGAATATTGCACATCTATCCCCATGGTCCTGCCCCACTCAGCTTCCAGACTTTCAAATGCATAAAGCATTTTGGAGAGCAGTGCAACTGTTTATCTCCAAGGGGCAAGATAACTGAAGGACTGGACTGTAAACACAGACTTTAGGGCAGTGAGCTGCAGGTCTCTTCTACCTTTCTTTCAATCTGGGTTCCTGAAGGGTGAGTTATCTGGGATTGCACTCCTCACTCTGCTCCCCATCCCTTTAGTCAGGGCTTAAGAGATTAGGAATCAAGCTCAGCAGCTCCATCTACTTTAGGACCCCAGGAAAGTACACCCTTCAAATAGGGCCTGGCCAGGGTGGCCTCCCTTGTGCCATGTGGAACACCGATTCTCTAGTTGACCCTTGAAAGCACGTAGATACTCTGGGCATATCAAAAGAATTGCATTTGACGAGGATGTAGGAGCATACCAAATTCTAGGCAGAGAGGAAGAGCTGAAACTCTTTGCCCCATTTCCCAGATAAGCAGACTGAGAAACTTTCCAAGTTAAGTGCCCATGTTATTGGCAGCTCAGCTCTCCAGACCTCTCTGAGCTGTTGTTCTTCCAGTTGCCTGTGCTGCTGTGGGCAGAAACAACTTTAAGGCCTGATGCCTTGGTTTCTTCCCCATCCAGACAACAGGCCTGGAATAAAAAGGGATCATCTCAAATTCTGATGATGAATCTTCTGAGGCAAATTTCCCTAGGAGGTGTGAGGAGGAGGTTCCTGGAATGAAATGTCACCCTTGGCCTTTAGTCTCTTGTTGGCATTGCTCCCAGATAATAACCTAGCCTCCCCCCACCCTCCATTACAACCACCAGTTTCCAGGTAATTTGTTTTCCCAGTTAGATCTTGACTATAAACTGAACAAGTGGGAATGCAGCTTCCAAGAAAGCTGAATCTTAACCCTTCTCTCCCTCTCTCCCTGTCTCCTCCTAACTTCCCTTTTTTCCTTCTTTCTTCTCTCCCTCTCTCCTTCCCTCCCTCCCTTCCTGGAATTGCCATTAGCCTAGGGCTGGCTCTGCTCTGCATATGCCACTGACCAGTCTGCATTCTTTCCTGCAATGGGAAAATTCTTTCGTTTTATTCGGAAAGAAGAAGTAGTGTTTGATCTTGGCCTTGAAGGGTGTAAAGTGTTTTAATTAGTACAGAGGAAAGAAAAGGTATTAGTGGAGGGAACTCAGTGAGCAAAGACATAGAAGTGGGAAAAAGCAGGGCAATTTGGGTAACCAATTTAGTCTGGTTCGAGTTCAATGTGTTTCAACAAGAGCTCGGCTGGGGACTAGACTGGAGAGGGCTCTGAATATCCTGGTCTTTCGGACTTGAAGATTTCAATCCTTAGAATGGGGCATGCATAGTCATAGGAATGACTTACTGAATGTATAGAGAACATGTTCCCTGATTTCCCAGGGCAAATCTGGTATAATTACATTTTTTACTGAAATATAACTGACATACAACATTATATTACTTCCAAGTGTACAACGTAAGAATTCAATATTTGTGTATATTGTGAAATAATCACAACAAATCTAGTTAACATCTATCACCACACAGTTACAATTTTTTCTTGTGATGAGAACTTTTAAGATCTATTCTCTTAGCAACTTTCAGATAGGCAATACAGTATTATTAACTATATTCACCATGTTGTACATTACATCCCCATGACTTATTTATTTTATAACTGGAAGCTTGTCCCTTTTGACACCCTTCACCCATTTTGTCCACCCCCAACCCCTGCCTCTGGCAACCACCAATCTGTTCTCTGTGTGTATAAGCTCGCTTTTTTTTTTTTAATTTTAGATTCTACATATAAGTGAAATCATATAGTATTTGTCTTTCTCTGAATTATTCACTTAGCATAATGCCCTCCAGGTCAATCCATATTGTTGCAAATGACAAGACTTCACTATTTTCTATGGCAAAATAATATTCCAGTGTGTGTGTGTGCGTGTGCACGTGTGTGTGCGCGCGCGTGTATCACATTTTCTTTACCCATTCATCCATTCTTGAACACTTGGGTTGCTTCCATGTCTTGGCTATTGTAAATAATGCTGCAGTGAACATGGGGGTGCACATATCTAGTGTCTTTGTTTTCTTTGGATAAATACACATAAGCGGGATTGCTTGATCATATGGTAGTTCTATTTTTAATTTTGAGGCACCTCCATACTTTTTTACATAGTGGCTGCATCAATTTACATTCCCATGAGCTGTTCACAAGGGTTCCATTTGTTCCACATCCTTGCCAGCATTTGATATTTCTTATCTTTTTGATAACAGCCATTTTAACAGGGGTGAGGTCATATCTCATTTTGGTTTTAATTTGCATTTCCCTGATGATTAGTGATATTGAACACCTTTCCATGTACCTGTTGCGCATCTGTATCTTCTTTGAAGAAATGTCTATTCAGGTCCTCTGCCCATTTTTTAATCAGGTTGTTTGTTTTTTTGATGTTGAGTTGTATGAGTTCTTTTGATATTTTATATTAACCCCTTATAGGATATATTGTTTGCAAGTATCTCCTCCCATTTTGTAGGTTGCTTTTTCATTTTGTTGATAGTTTCCTTTGCTGTGCAGAAGCTTTTTAGTTTGATGTAGTCCCACTTGTTTATTTTTGCTTTTGGTGCCTAGTCCAAAAAATCACTGCCAAGACTGATGTCAAGGAGCTTACCACCTATGTTTTCTTCTAGGAGTTTTATGGCTTCAGGTCTTATGTTCAAGTCTTTAATCCATTTTGAGTTAATTTTTGTGTATGGTGTAAAATAGAGGTCCAGTTTCATTTTTTTGCATGTGACTGTCCAGTTTTCCCAACACCATTTATTGAAGAGACTGTCCTGTCCTCATTGTATATCTTGGCTCTCTGTCATAAATTAATTGACCATATATGCTTAGGTTTATTCCGGCAGCATTAATTTAACCACTCTCTTGTGGGTCCAGAGCATTTGACTGCTTACAAAACATTTACACATCCATTATTTCATTTACTTCTATTATAACTCTCAGGTAGGCAGAACAGTTTTTGTACAGATGTGGAAACTAAGGCCCAGAGAAGGGAAGAAAGTTGCCCAAGGTCACACAGTGGGGCAATGGTAGAGCCAGAACTAGAACCCATGAGGTTTCTTGTCTAAGACAGGGCTTTTCACAGGATACCATGTTCTACCTCATATGTGAGTGGGAGCACTGGGGAAGAGAGGGGCAAGCCTTGACTTCATTTCATAGGCCTGGGCAGTGTATATACAGGGCTCTCTCTTACTGAGAATGGTGGCAGCCCCTTAGTTGTCAGAGACCCCAGCCCTTATCCCCATGATAGAATTGGCACTCAGGAGTAATGCAGCAAGCAAGGAACGGTGGCAGCCCCAGGCACTGAGGATAGGCTAAAGGGTTTGGGGCAAGTCCAGAGTGAGGGTCTGGACATATGGGAGGAGCAGAGCTCTCCCTCTCCCTGCTCTATTTTTGTTGGTTATTTCCAAGCTCTAAAGGGGTTTCATTGCTCTCCTAGCCTCAGGGAAACCCTGCTCTTTCATGTTCAAGCCATCTTCTTGATGAAGATGCAAGATGAACAACCATCTGTTTCATCCTGGTACCTTCTGAGTTACAGTCACAGTCGACATTAGCTTCCAGAAACTAGTCTACTTGCTAGCTCCTACTTTGCCAGTCTCCTCCCAGCACAGGTTGCCTCCTCTCAGTAGAAAAGTGGAGCCTGGGCTGATGGCAAGGTCTGCTCAAGTGACTCCTCCAATGCCTTCACCTGCAGTTCCTTCACCTCCTTGACTCTCACAACATCATCTACCCTCCATTTTACCACCTGCTCCCTTGGCTTCACCTGGAAATGCTGGTCCTCCTTTCTAGCTAGAATTGCCTGTTTCCAGAAGTGACATTCCAGGAAACTTATGGTTTGACCCCACAGAATCTCCCATTCTTTCACACAACAAATATTTATTGAGATCTACTCTGTGCCAGGCTCTGTGTTTTAGGGACCATGTTATCTCCTACCTTCTCTTCATTTGTTTCCCTCCCCTGTCTTCACTTCCTTCCCTGTCTATCTTTGACCCTGTGTTCATTAAATCACTTCAATCTCTCACCCAGTAACACACAAACTTTGGATCAAGCCATTGTCCTCTCCTAAGCCTGGACTGATGAACACTATAGAAGAAATAATAATAATAACAAAAAGGCCTTTATCGACTTGCCCATTCTCTACAGTAACTATTTCAAACTTTGTCCAATAATAGCAAGTTTCCTTGAATCTCCCCAGTTACTGCTTTTCCTCTCACTTTGGGGACTTTGCCTTCCAGTTCCCAGAGCAGGTAGAGGTCATTAGATGTGATATCATCAACTTTCCATAACAACACATTCTATGGAATCCACACATCCTTCCCTCCTGTCTTAGTCTTTCCTCCCAGCCAAGGCCCACTCATCTGTAGGGGCTCTGGGTCCCATCCCCAACCACATCCAGGGCCTCCCACCCATCAATTATCCTGTTTCCTATATCTTCACCTTGATTGGTTTTCCCCCTCAGCATATAAACAAGCTCATATCTTTCCATCTTGTAAAAACAAACCTGAACCCAAGAGCCCCCTCTACCTACTATCTCTTTGCAAACTTCTAGAGCAAGGAAGCTGCATACATTCTCCCTTTCCTTGCAGACCAAATTCTTGACACTCCACTGCAGTCTGGCATACACTCTCACATCTGCTCCAAACTGGCCTTGCCCACATCACCAGTGACTACTCAGATCCATATCCAATGGCACCTTTTCTACTTTTATCTTGCTGTGCCTCTGGGCAGCATCTGACACATACACTCTTGGTAATATCACCTTTTATAAAACCCCTGTCTCCCCTGGCTTCTGGGAGAGTCAGCTCCCCTGGCTCTGGTCTCACCTTGCCAATCCCTCCCTCTCAGAGTTTTGAAAGCTCCTATTCCTTACTCTTCTCTTTCTCTCACACCCTTCATCACCAAGTCTGGCCAGTTCTATCTTCCAAATACATCTAGAACTCAACTACTTCTCACCACCTCTAGTGCCTCTACCCTGGTCTGAGCCACCATCTCCTCTCACCTGGATCACTGCAGGGGCCTCTGTCCTGATCTCACTGCTTCCTCCTTCCTTGCTGCTACAGCTCTCTAGACATTTCACTAAGACCATGCCAACTCCTCAGCTCAAAATCTGCAAAGTTTAAAGTCTTTAAAATAATGCAAAAAGTCATATGCCATCTGCCTCCCATGTTCTCTCTGACCCCCTCTCCCACCACTTTTCTCCACAATCACTCTACTCTAGCTATACTGCCTGCCTTGTTGTTCCTCTAATATTCCAGAATGTTCCCACCTCAGGATCTTTGTACTTGTTTTTCTCTGCCTGGGATGCTTCTCCTCCAGATAGTCTCATAGTTTGCTCCCTCAGTTCCCTCAGATCCTTGTTTGACTTTCACCTTTTCAGTGAGGCCTACCCCAACTGCCCTGTTTAAAGCAGCACCCTCCCACCAATACTCCTTCTACCCCTTTCCTGCTCTATTTTTCTTTATAACATTTATTGCCATCTGACATACTATATACTTTACTTATGTATTTTGTTCATTGTCAGCCCTCATGGAGCTTTCATTATAATGATGGGAAATAGAAAATTAAAAAGTGACAATAAAAACAAATAAATAACAATAAAAATAATATACCAGGAAGTGGTAAATGCTATGGGTAAGAAAAAGAGGCCAATTAAGGGACTGGAGAGTAAAGGGGCTAGGAATGGGGATTGCTATTTTATATTCAAGTATCCAGGGAAGGTTTCACTAATAAGGTGACATTTGAGAGACATTTGAAGGAAATGAGGCACAAACTATGTCAGTAACTATGTCAGAGCCCCCAGAGCATCTGGCTTTGAAGGCCAGGGGAGGTTGAGTGCAGAAGCTCCACAGAACTGGGGAAGACAGAGAATCCATTCTTGGAGGGTGCACACAAGGTCTCATGCACACCAGGACCCAGGGCAAAAGCAGTGACTTCATAGGAGCCTGGGCCAGACCTACCTGTGGGTCTTGGAGGGTCTCCTCGGGAGGCAGGGGTGAGCTATGGTTCACTGTGGGGACAAGAAAACTAGAGGCAGAGGTACCAGGGAATATTCATCAGTGTGAGTTCTCCTGGAGGTTGCCATTTGGCACTAAAACCTGGCCCCACCCAACAGCCTGTTGGTTCCAGCACTGGGATGCCAGAGGCCAAAAAACCAATAGGGTGGGCACACAGTCCCACCCATCAGCAGACAGGCTGGCTAAAGACTTCCCAAGCCCACAGCTGACTCTAGACATGCCCCTCGACACAGCCCTGCCCACTAGAGGGCCAAGGCCCAACTCCACACACCAGTGGGCAGGCACCAGCCAATCCTGCCAAGAGCCTGCACAAACATCTAGATCAGCCTCACCCACCAGAGGCAAACACAAGAAGCAAGAAAGCTACTATCCAGGACACTGCAGAACTGAATCTGCAAATACAGATTAGAACCTACTCTGGGACCAGTTGGCTCCTGGCCCATGGGTGACAAGAGGGGAGTGTACTGTTGGGATACATAGGACATACTCTACAAAGGGCCACTTCTCTAGGGTTGAGAAACATAACTAACCTTCCACACATAAATATACAAAAAGAAATTGAGACAAAATGAGATGGCAGAGGATGAGATAAAACCCCAGAAGAATAACTAACATGGAGTTACGCAATATACCCAAGAAAGAGTTCAGAGTAACGATCATAAAGATGATCCAAGAACTCGGGAAAAGAATGGATGCACAGGGGCTTCCCTGGTGGCGCAGTGGTTGAGAGTCCGCCTGCCAATGCAGGGGAAACGCGTTCGAGCCCTGGTCTGGGAAGATCCCACATGCCACGGAGCAACTGGGCCCGTGAGCCACAACTACTGAGCCTGCGCATCTGGAGCCTGTGCTCCACAGCAGGAGAGGCCGCGATAGTGAGAGGCCCACACACTGCGATGAAGAGTGGCCCCCGCTTGCCACAACTAGAGAAAGCCCTCGCACAGAAACGAAGACCCAACACAGCCAAAAATAAATAAATTAATTAATTAAAAAAAAAAAGAATGGATGCACAGAGTGATAAGTTGCAAAAAAATTTTCACAAAGAGTTAGAAAATATAAAGAACAACCAAACAAAGTTGAAGAATACAATAACTGAAATGAAAAACAAACTAGAAGAAATCAATAGCAGAATAAATGAGGCAGAAGAATGGATAAGTGAGCTGGAAGACAGAGTGGTGGAAATCACTGCTATGAAATAGAATAAAGAAGAAAGAATGGAAAGAAATGAGGACACTTTAAGAGACCTCTGGGACAATGTCAAATGCACCAACATTCGCATTATAGGCATCCCAGAAGAAGAGAGAGAAAGGGCCTGAGAAGATATCTGAAGAGATGATAGCTGAAAACTTCCCTAACATGGGAAAGGAAACAGTCAACCAAGTGCAGGAAGCACAGAGAGTCCCACATAGGATTAACCCAAGGAGGATCCCACCAAGACACATACTAATCAAATGGACAAAAATTAAAGATAAAGAGAAAATATTAAAAGAAACAAGGGAACAGCTACAAATAACATACAAGGGAATCCCTATGAGGTTATCACCTGATTTTTCAGCAGAAGCACTGCAGGCCAGAAGGGAGTGGCACAATGTATTTAAAGTGATGAAAGGGGAAAACCTAAAACCAAGAATACTCTATGCAGCAAGGCTCTTGTTCAGATTTGACAGAGAAATCAAAAGCTTTGCAGACTAGCAAAAGCTAAAGAATTCAGCTTGACAAGAAATGCTAAATTAACTTCTCTAGGAGGAAAGAAAAGGCCAAAATTAGAAATAAGAAAATTACAAAATGGGAAAGCTCAATGGTAAAGGCAAACATACAGTAAAAGTAGGAAATCATCCAAACACAAATATATCTAAACCAGCAATTGTGAGAGGAGGAGAGTACAAATGCAGAACATTTGAAATGTATTTGAAATTAAGAGATCAGCAACTTAAAACAATCATGAATATATAGACTGCTATAACAAAACCTCAGGGTAACAGCAACCAAAAATCTACAATGGATATACACACAAAAAAGAAAAAGGAATGCAAACGCAACACTAAAGATAGTCAACAAATCATAAGAGAGGAGAACAAAAGAAGAAAGGAAGAAAAAAGACTTACAAAAAAATCCAAAACAAAGGACACAATGGCAGTAAGAACATACATATTGATAATTACCTTAAATGTAAATGGATTAAATGCTCCAACAAATGACATAGACTGGCTGAATGGATACAAAAACAAGACCCATACATATGCTGACTACAAGAGACCCACTTCAGATCTAGAGACACATACAGACTGAAAATGAGGGGATGGAAAAAGGTATTCCATGCAAATAGAAATCAAAAGAAAGCTGGAGTAGCCGTACTCATATCAGACAAAATGACTTTAAAATAAAGACTGTTACAAGAGACAAGGAAGGACAGTACATAATGATCAAGGAATCAACCTAAAAAGAAGATATAACAATTGTAAATATATATGCACCAAACATAGGAGCACCACCATATATAAGGCAAATTCTAACAGCCATAAAATGTGAAATCAACAGTAACACAATAATATTGGGGGACTTCAACACCCCACCTACATCAATAGACAGATATTTCAGACAGAAAATCAATAAGGAAACACAGGCCTTAAATGACACATTAGACCATATTGACTTAATTGATATTTATAGAGCATTCCATACAAAAGCAGCAGAATACACCTTCTAATAAAGTACACATGGATTCTCCAGGATAGATCACATGCTGACCCACAAAGCAAGGCTCAGTAAATTTAAGAAAATTGAAATCATATCAAGCAACTTTCCCGACCACAACGCTATGAGATTAGAAATCAACTACATGAGAAAAACTGCAAAAGACACAAAACATGTGGAGGCTAAACAATATGCTACTAAATAACCAATGGATCACTGAAGAAATCAAAGAATAATAATAAAAAAATACCTAGAGACAAATGAAAACAAAAGCACAATGAACCAAAACCTACAGGACACAGCAAAAGCAGTTCTAAGAGGGAAGTTTATAGTGATACGAGCTTACATCAAGAAACAAAAAAATCTCAAATACACGACTTAACCTTACACCTAAAGCAACTAGAGAAAGAAGAACAAACAAAACCCAAAGTTAGTAGATGGAAAATCATAAATATCAGAGCAAAAATAAATGAAATAGAGATGAAGAAAACAATAAGAAAGATCAATGAAACTAAAAGCTGGTTCTTTGAGAAGATAGACAAAATTGATAAACCACTAGCCAGACTCATCAAGAAAAAAAGGGATAGGGCTCAAATCAATAAAATTAGAAACGAAAAAGGAGAAGTTACAAACAACACCACAGATATACAAAGCACCATAAAAAACTATTACAGGCAGCTATATGCCAATAAATTGGACAACCTAGAAGAAATGGACCAATTCTTAGAAAGGTACAATCTTCTAAGGCTGAACCAGGAAGAAACAGAAAATATGAACAGAATGATTACAAGTATTGAAGTTGAATCTATGATTTTAAGACTCCCAATAAACAAAACACCAGGACCAGATGACTTCACAGGCAAACTCTACCAAACATCTAGTGAAGAGTTAACACCTATCCTTCTGAAACTGTTCCAAAAAATTGTAGGGGAAGGAACACTTCCAAACTCATTCTATGAAGCCACCATCACCCTGACACCAAAACCAGACAAAGATACCACAAGAAAAAAAATTACAGGCCAGTATCAATGATGAACACAGATGCAAAAATCCCCACAAAATACTAGCAAACCAAATGCAACAATCCATTAAAAGGATCATACACCATGATCAAGTGGGATTTATACCAGAGATGCAAGGAATTTTCAATATCCACAAATCAATCAGTGTGATACACCACACTAACAAATTGAAGAATAAAAACCATATGATCATGTCAAAAGATACAGGAAAAGCTTTTGATAAGATTAAACATCCATTTATGATAAACACTCTCCAAAAAGTGCACATAGAGGGAATGTATCTAAACATAATGAAGGTCATATATAACAAACCCACAGCTAACACCACACTCAATGGTGAAAAATTGAAAGCATTTCCTCTAAGATCAGGAACAAGACAAGGATTTCCAGTATCATCACTTTTATTCAACATAGTTCTGGAAGTCTTAGCCACGGCAATTAGAGAAGAAAAAGAAATAAAAGGAATCCAAATTGGAAAAGATGAAGTAAAACTGTCACTGCTTGCAGATGACATTACACTATACATAGAAAATCCTAAAGAGGCTACCAGAAAATTACTAGAGCTCATCAATGAATTTCATAAAGTTTCAGGATACAAAATTAATACACAGAAATCTGATGCATTTCTATACACTCACAATGAAAGATCAGAAAGAGAAATTAAGGAAACAATCCCATTTACCATTGCATCAAAAAGAATAAAATACCTAGGAATAAACCTACCTAAGGAGGCACGAGAACTGCACTACAAAAACTATAAGATGCTGATGAAAGAAATCAAAGATGACTCAAACAGATGGAAAGATATACCATGTTCTTATATTGGAAGAATCAATATTGTTAAAATGACTATACTACCCAATGTGATCTACAGATTCAAAGCAATCCCTATCAAATTACCAATGGCATTTTTCACAGAACTAGCATAAAATAATTTTTAAATTCGTATGGAAACACAAAAGACCCCAAATAACAAAGCAATCTTGAGAAAGAAAAAGGGAGCTGGAGGACTCAGGCTCCCTGACTTCAGACTATACTACAAAGCTATAGTAATCAATACAGTATGGTATTGGCACAAAAAACAGAAATATAGATCAATGTCATAGGATAGAAATTCCAGAAATAAACCCATGCACCTAAGGTCAATTAATCTATGACAAAGGAGGCAAGAATGTACAATGGAGAAAAGACAGTCTCTTCAATAAGTGGTGTTGGGAAAACTGTACAGCTACATGTAAGAGAATGAAATTAGAGCATTCTCTAACACCATACACAAAAATAAACTCATAATGGATTAAAGACCTAAATGTAAGACCGTATGCTGTAAAACTCTTAGAGGAAAACATAGGTAGAATACTCTTTGACATAAATCATGGCAATATCTTTTTGCATCTGTCTCCTAGAGTAATGGAAATAAAAACAAAAATAAGCAAAGGAGACCTAATTAAACTTAAAAGCTTTTGCACAGCAAAGGAAACCATAAACAAAACCAAAAGACAACCTACAGAATGGGAGAAAATATTTGCAAATCATTCGACCGACAAGGGTTTAACCTCCAAAATATACAAACAGCTCATGCAGCTCTATATCAAAAAAACAAACAACCCAATCAAAAAATGGGCAGAAGATCTAAATAGACATTTCTCCAAGGAAGACACACAGATGGCCAAAAGGCACATGAAAATATGCTCAACATCACTAATTATTAGAGAAATGACTACAGTGAAGTATCACCTCACACCCATCAGAATGGCCATCATCAAAAAGTCTACAAACAATAAATGCTGGAGAGGGTGTGGAGAAAAGGGAAATCTCCTACACTGGTGATGGTAATGTGAATTGGGGCAACCATTATGGAGAAGAGTATGGAGGTTCCTTAAAAAAATTAAATAAAGAACTACCATGTGATACAGCAATCCCACTCCTTGCATACATCCAGAGAAAACCATAATTCGAAAAGATACATGCAGTCCGATGTTCATTGCAGCACTATTTACAATAGCCAAGGCATGGAAGCAACCTAAATGTCCATCAACAGATGAATGGATAAAGAAGATGTGGTATATTTATACAATGGAATATTACTCAGCCATAAAAAAGAATGAAGTAATGCCATTTGCAACAATACGGATGGACCTAGAGATTATCATACTAAGTGAAATAAGCCAGACAGAGAAAGACTAATATCATATGATACCGTTTATATGTGGAACCTTAAAAAAAATAAAGATACAGATGAACTTATATACAAAACTGAAACAGATCTACAGACATAGAAAACAAACTTATAGTTACCTAAGGAGAAAGTTGGGGGGAGGGATAAATTAGGAGTTTGGGATTAACTACTATATATAAAATAGATAACCATCAAGGACCTACTGTATAGCACTGGGACCTAGAGTCAGCATTTTGCAATAACCTATAAGGGAAAAGAATCTGGAAAAAAAAAGATATATATGTTGTATAACTGAATCACTTTGCTGAACACCTGAAACTAACACAACATTGTATATCAAGTACATTTCAATAAAATAAGCAAGTTTTAAAAAAACCTCTGTATAAAGAGTCACAGGCTCTTGTGTGTTTATATGAAAAAATGGTTTCAAAATTAGTTCTATAACTTTGAAGAGCTGTACACTGAATCAGAAGTAGACCAACAATAATAATACAGTAGCAGCAGCTAACATTTATTGAGAGTTTTGTATGTATCAGGCTCTGTGCTGAGTACTTATGTGTAATACTCATTTAATTCTTACCACAACTCTGTGACATGGGCACTCTTATTACTTTTTTTCAGAAGAGAAAACTGAAACTCAGAGAGGGGAATTAACCTGCCCAGTTCACACTGCTCCAAAGTGGTATGGCCAGCATCCCAGCCCAGGCAGTCTGGTAGCAGAGCCACTACACTACTTAGCTTGCTTCCATGGGAAGGACAAACTTAGCTAGCTGAGCCTCAATTTAGCCAAACAGCCATGGTCTTTTACACTTTTGTCCCAGACCTATCTTTCCAGCCCAGTTTCCAGCTCTTCCTCTCTCTATATACAAATACTCAGCCCCAGATGTCTAGAATCCTAGCTTTTGCTTAACCCACCATACTCTCTCAGACTGATGGGCTTTGTATTGGGCAGGAACCCTTTCCCTACTTTTCTGACTTGACATAATCCTCAAGGCCATCCTCCATGGAACTTTTCTCTGATGCCCTTCCTTACCCTGGAGGGAAGGAACCTCTTCATCTGCAATGCTCCAGATCACCTTTGCCAGACCTCTAGTCTAGCTTTCAGCTCCTCTCAGAACTCCATCGCCAGAGTCCCCTTTCTCCCAGAATGTTACCACTGTACCCACTCCTCCCAATGCCTATCACCAGGCCTGGCATAGAGGAGGTGCCCATGGAACATTTGGTGAAGAAAGAAATGAGCAGTGTAGTCATGTGAATCAGTCTGTCTACCTGAGTTTATAGAGTTGCCTCCACACAGCCTGCACATCTGTTCTCATGGGCTTTTCACCACAGAAACAAGGTACTGAGCAGCAGAGTGATTATCTCCACTTTGGAGGTGAAGAAACTTAAGACAAGAAAGTATTCTTGCTCCCCACCACCAGCCCGTGTAGTGACCAAACAAGTTGATCATGCATCACTCAGCATGTGTAATGGGGGCCTGGAGGGCACCCTCTTCAAGAAGGCAGTTTGAGGTACAAGTTTATGCCCATACTTGGTCTTGCCATACATTGTCCCTGGGGAGGAGTGGGCCATACAAACAAGGAGCTGTGCCACGCCCCCCCCAACATCCCTTCTACCTTAATGTGTACATACACAATCTCTACCTGAGACTTAGAAATACAGGACCAAGAAGGGCACCCAGCTGAGACCTCTTTAGCACGTCAAAGACTACTTTCATTTTCATCAATCCCTATTTATTTTGGGCCCAGCCCAATGTCAAATATCTATCAGTCCCAAATCTGACTGGTGTGGCAGAATGTTTGGTAGCTGGGTAGAGGATATGGAGGACTAGCTCCTGTGACACGAGCCATGCAACAGTGCCCCCTCACCTCAGGGTTATTTCAAGCCCACCACGTGACTACTTTGTACGTCTCTTCT
Organism: Eubalaena glacialis; assembly: GCF_028564815.1. Taxonomy (NCBI): domain Eukaryota; kingdom Metazoa; phylum Chordata; class Mammalia; order Artiodactyla; family Balaenidae; genus Eubalaena; species Eubalaena glacialis. Next base: position 58,087,404 of record NC_083736.1, on the reverse strand, counting down.
CCCTGTTCCCACAGCTGAGACTGTCCTGGCCCTATGTTTCCCTGGGCTCCAGATTTGGAAACTGTCTTCTCCAAATTGTAATCTTTGGTCTACTCCAGTGAATCAAGGTTCCGGGTGAAAAGGGAACAGATGGCAGGCAACCAGAGGCACGAGGCAGTGAGAAAGCCTATGAAGGAGGTGCTGGGGAAAAAAAGACACCTCCAAATCAGGTCCAATAAATGAGAATCAGGACTTTGAAAAGCAGCAAAGCACAGCACCAGGGAAACATTATAGTCCAGCCATCCTGATGGGGAAACTGAGGCTAGGGAGAAGAAGGCACTTGCCCAACAAAGTTGCACAATGAGTTAGCCACAGCCCCCTCCTTCCTGACATTTATTTGGACCTAGGACTAGGAGAGGAGGTCTGATGTTCAAATACTGATTTTTGTTGGCCATGTATAGAATGTCATGGAAAGTCACGTAATATTATAAAAAGAATTGAGTTGAACTGTCAGAGTTGGAAGACATCAATGAGCTTGAACAGTCTTACCCCCTCCTTGTGGAGATGGGGTAATGGACTGGCCCAGAGAAGAAAACGGACTGGCCAAGGTCATACAGCAACTCTGAGGCAGAGTTGGAGCCAGATCCCAGCTCTAGCAGCCATGTCACTTCCTGTGCCCCACACATGCAGGGGCAGCAGTCCTCCTCTTACTAGTTTAGCAGCTGGATCTTTTCAAGGCAGACAGGACCTAATAGAGCAGCAGAGAACACTCCTCCTGCAATGCAAAAATGGCAGGCATTGCTCTCTAACCCCTCCCCTCTCCTCAACTTTACCACCTCCACCCCCACCCCCCCTGCTTTTTAGACTTTCACAGAGTTTTAGGGCTGGGCCTTCTGGATATTCTTGAGCTAGTGGTAGAACTGGATTCTTTGTTTCCTCTGCTCACCTGGCCCTGGCAGCCACCAATGCCATTTAATGCCCTCAGGCTATTTAGAGACCACCGAAGTTCAGGCTGGCCCCCTGCCACATCTCAGACACATCAGCGGCAAGGCTAGTACAGGCATCCTCACTCCACCTTCAACTTTGACCTCCAGTCTGGGCCCAGACAAGATTTTTCTCTCAATATCCATATTTTTCAGGGACAGGAAACTGCACAAAGCCTAGCTCACCATTAAAAGGTTGAGGAGGTCACTAGAGACCTTGGGGATCCCCTCAAATTCCGTAAAAGTTGGGAAATTTGGGTGAGGGTCAATCACGAAAACAGGTCTTTACAGAGAAAAGTGAAAGCAGCCCTGGACTGGGAGCCTGGGTTCTGAACTCCAAATCTGCCCCAGTCGCTGGTAGGGTAGGTGACCTTGGGGAAGCACTTTCTCTTCTCTGGGCAGCAGCAGGCCCTTCAGTAACTGGTGGAAGCTGGACTCTATGGTCTCTTAAGGCTCCAGTGGGCTGAAGAGGCGGAGGAAGCTGGGACGCGGGCGCTGCAATTCGTTTTCCTGGCAGGTGAGCCCCTCGGCGAGGCCCAGGGGCGCGTGCCCCGGGGCCCTGTTTCTATGCCTAAGGATGGGCCCGGCAAGGTGCCAAAGGGCTTTGTAGTCCCCAACCTCTCCGCCCCCGCCTCTCCCCGCCGGCCTCTCGCTCTGGAATAAACTGCCGGGTGGCGGCCAGGGCGCCGCAGCGCGATTGCACCGCGGCCACGGAAATGGGAACGCATGCAAAATCGAAACCGAGCTCCAAGGCTCCAGCGAGCCCCATCCGGGCGGGACCAGCCCCTCGAGCTTGCGGTGTCGCCAAGCAGCGACCAGCCTAGCGTGGGGGGGGGAGTGGGGAGTCCCAGCGAGGGGTTCTGCAGCCTCTACGTCCCCTGCCAACACCACGCCCGCGCTTATTTGCATTTAAAGAGAAACGCACCAAGGAAAACAGTGGGCGAGTCGGGAAACGCCTTCTCACCGTGGCGATTGGGCCATACGCCTGCCAATCAGGGCGCCGATGCCCCACCCTGTGGCTGTGGAGTCCGGGGGGAAGGGTATGGGGGAGCTGCCCAGAGCTTGGGGTAGGGGAGCCGGTGCAGGAGGTGACTGGAGCCGCAGGGGCGGCGGTGGCGACTCTCTCAGCCGTGGCAGCCAAGGTTCCAGCCCCGGCCAGGGAGGCGCAAAAGACAATAAGCAAGCTGGAAACCGGACCGGGCCGGGTAAGCATTGCGCGCGGCCAGGAGCCTCCGCCTGCCCGCCGTCCGGTGCAGTCTCGCGTGCTCCGCTCTGGCCGCCTGGAGAGGAGCTCTAAGGGCTGGGCCGGTCGGCATCCGGACCGCTCTGCGCTCCCCTTTGGAACCCGCTTTGAGGATTGTCCGGTGAGGGCCAGAGCAGTGTCCCCTGGGCGCGAGCGACCGCTGCTAGAGGCGGAGAAGAGGTGGGCAGGCCGGCGGGCTATCCTGGGCCATGCCTTGGGGCTCTCGGGGGAGGCGGGGATGGGGCCCCACACGTGCTGCCCTGCGGTCTCGGGAGGGGAGCAGCCAACCAGCACTCCCAGCGGTGCATTTGTAGGCCAGGAGCTTTACAGCTTTGTTGTAGCACATTAGCTGGAACAGCTGTGTTACGCGGGTATTGCTCACCCCAGCGGCTCGGCTGCCGCCCCGCCCCTCCCCTCCCCTGCGCATCTCCTGCCTCTCCCTGTCCTCTAGGGACGAAGACAGCGCGCTAGGCTGGGCCCGACGGGTACTTACTTTGGCGTGGATTGGGGTATCTACATTGTCTGCCTTCTCCCTGGGGGAGCTCATTTGGGCCTGTGGTCTGCTCACTTCCCTTTGGAACCTCGGCCTTGAGGCCCCAACAGCCGCGCCCCCTGCTCCTGGGCCTCCGGGCGCATCTGGCGCCCCCCCCCACCCCGTCGCGGACAGGCGGGCTGGCAACCCGGCTCTCGCTGTACCTTGCGTTAGGGCAGCAGCTCAAGCTAGTCCTTGGGTTAGAGCTGCAAGGCCGCTTTGTGTCCCCCACCTACCCCCCCCCCCGCCTCGCCTCCTCTCCCCTTGGAGGGCACTGGCCGCGTTTTTCTCTCCAGCCTCCGGTTTAAAAATAGCGATAAGCATGGTGGGGTGTGTGTGTATGTGGGGGGGAGGGTGTTCTGTGCCAGAGGCCGAGGGAGCAATTATTGTAGTAGGGAACGAACCGTTTGGGTGTGTGTGAGAGCTAGAGAGTCAGCCAAACCCTCCAACTTCGCAGTTACTTAAAATACCCAGGCTGCCGGGCCGCTGTCATTGTCTGCTGCAGACACCTTTGACACTGGTGACCGCTGGACTTTGCCTAGGCTTTCCGGTGGTGAGGGGTTGTGCCCTCCAGGCGCGCCACAGCCCGGGCGGCAGCTGGCCTGGCCCCGCAGAGCCGGCCTCGGTTTGGCCAGACTTGTCTTGGCACGGGCCGCGGGGTCAAGGTGAGCCTTTGCCCCTCACACACTAACATCTCCCTCTGCAGCTTTGCCTGCCTGCTGCATTCATCTGGGCTGGGTGGAGGGTGCTGCGCTGTTGGACTCTGCACCCCTTGGGGATTCCAGCAGAGCCCCCTCCCCGAGTGCAGCTCCCCTCATTCGGCCCCGGCCCCATCCACCGCTGTGTGCCTCTGGCAATGGACTCTAGGCCTTTCTGAGGAACAAGAGGGAGGGAGCTACCTAGGGGCTTGAAAGGCTTTTCTTGGACATTTGACCCACCTCTGAGGGTGGAGAACTCTGTGGGCTGCAGGGCCCAGGCAAAGCCTAGGTACCTTTGAGAGGAGACAGTGAGACCCAATAAATCCCTCACTTAAGGGAAGGCTAGCTGGGGACCTTTGCGACACTAGCCAGGACTGCAGATACTACACTACAGTCACCTCCTCTCACTTTGACCAAGCACCAATACAGTCCCCCTACTTGCAGCTGGGCATCCCCGGCCCAGAGCTGGACATGTCCTCTGCACTGCCTCTAACCAACAGCCACCTAACATATCTGCCCTATATAACTCCCTCCCCACACCCAAACCCACTCACTGCACTGTCCAAATTCTCTTCCCTCTCAGCTCTGGGCCTATCTCCTCAGTGCCTTTCCTGCCTGTCTCTTGCAGTCCATGATGACCTCTTCCTTCTCAGAACTCAGAACTCCTCCAGGCTGCCTGCATCCCTTGGGCATTTTGGGGCTTAAATTATAATAGGAGACAAATTATAATTGAGTTTCCCTGCCTCTACTTTGTCTCCCTGATATCATGGATGTTTGGGTTCTTTTGGAACCTCTCAGGGGGGTAAAGGAAACCTGGATCTCAGCCACAATCCCCTCAAAGCCTAGCAATGCATAGCAGTTAATGAATGCTCCGGAAGGACTTGCCGTCTGTAAAGCTTTGGAGAAGACCTTTACCTCTCCAACTGGCACTTGTCCTGGTTCATATGAAAATGATTAGAAAAATGATACTGAAGGCTCAGATATTTATTGAGTATACTTAATGAAGATTGAGAAGGGGGATGGGTTACATCTGAAATTAAAAGTAAATAAATCATGATGTCTCCCTTCAATAAGCTCAGGACCTGGACTGCCCAGTCCCCAGACTACACTACCTTTGGTTGCTGATTCATGAGTCTAGAGGCAAACTACCATGGAGAGAGATGAGAGATCTGTATATACAGGGGAATTGTCCTGGGAAGCCTCCAGAAATTAGAGGGGTTTGTTTAGGCAAAGGATAGTGGTATAAGCAAAATTAGGAGTAGGAGGGGGTGACTTGCAAGCAGGCTGAGTGCAGTGACAGTCTTTTCTGGTTGATACTGTAAGGTAGAAAGGAGGTTGGGGCCCAGTGGTGGTGGGGTTCCCAAGTGCCAGGTTGTGGAATGAGGATCTGATCTTGGGGGAATGGAGGAAGGGGCCATCAAAGAATGGGGAATTGGGAGGTTTTGATATTTTTTGTGTGCAAATATGCCACAATAAAATGGGATTTTAGAAAGAGTTTTAGAATGGGGTCTTAGAAAGGGATAGGAAGAGCACCATAAATTGGGCAGGTAAGAGGCCACCTTTGGATCTGAAAGAACTGGGGGGCAGGCTATCTCTAGAGGGAAACTGTATCTTGTCAGCCTCTCTTTGGCCTTGCAGGGGGTTGGGGGAAAGGAGGGAGCCTGGAGCATACATACCAATGTGGTGGAGGCTAAGTGTCCCTCAGGCCTCTGCTGATCCTTTTTCTCCCAGCTGGACAGGCCTTCAGGGAGCACCAGTTTGGACACCTATGTTTACAGATGGGAATCCTGAGGCATTGGAAAGCAACAGGGACTTGCTTAAGGTCACACAGCATTTAGGGAGAGGCTGCTGCCTCCTGTGCAGTGACTCCACTGTATCCCACTGTCTCCAGCAGCCTCCATTCAACACAAATCAGCACAAATTGCATTAACTAACCCCTCATCTTACCTCACCCATTCATCAAGAGTGAAGGGATGCTAAGTTAGCTTTCTAGGAACTCCTCCCCTGGCATGTCTCTTGCGTTTTAGTCTTGGTCTACAGCCTGTCAGGGGCTGAAAGTTTCAGGAAGGGAGGTAATTGAAAGAAGTTGGCAGTCCAGTGATTCTCTCCTAGTATAGTGGAGGTGTTAAAAATTCCTCAAGAACTGTTACATTTACAATCTCTGAACCAGGGGACAAAGGGAATGAGAGAAATAGCAACAAGTCTGGCTTGCTTGTAGAAACAAAGAGGGAGAAGGGCTTCCAGCCCCCTCATTTACAGATGGGCTACAAGAGGGCATGCCCAGTGTTATTTCATCAGTGCCCCTGCCTCAAATCCTGACCAGGCAGATAGACTAGGTGATAAAAGTAAAGCCCTCGGAGGAGGCGTTTCATAGCCTTCCTGTGTCATTCATTCCTGGGTTACCCATCTCATTGCCAGGAAATTCTTTCTCAGCTCTAACCTGAGCCTCTCATGCTATGCTTAAACCAACTGTGTGTGTGTTGGGGGGTGGGGTTGAGAGCAGCTGGCCACCATTGCTCTTCTGCTTAACAATTCATTGGAGATTTCATGGGCATTAAACCATCTCTTCCACCTCCAACTTCTATTCTCTGAATTAAATAATCACAGTCTTTTCACCTCTCCTTGGTCTTATTTTTCAAACCTGTGCATGTGTAAGTATATCACTAGCAAGGCAGGCAGGGAAACCAGAACCACTGCAGAGGTGCAGGTGCCAGCCGAGTGAGGGTGCATTGCTCCCCTGCACCTCCCCTTTTGGGATTAGGGGATAATATGAACAATGGAGGAAATGGCCCGAGGGAGCTTGGTGGAGTCAGAGGCAGCCATAGTGGTGCTGCAGGGGGTGGGGGTGGGGGAGCTTTGCGACCCTTTGATCTACATTTCTTGCTGCAGAGCCTTCATTGCTTTCATCTCCTACAGGTTTTTCCCCCCCTGCTGGGTTTCGAAGCAGATACTAACCCCTCTTCTCTAGCCAGTACTCCTCAGCCCTCCCTGCTGGGGGCTGCAGCTCTTTCCGGAGAGAAAGGGCTAGGCCCAGACAGTTGTGGTCCCCCTCCTCTCTGTATATGTATGAAATATTCATAGGCTAGGCCTCGTGCATTCAGAAAGAGTAAAATGCTGGGTGGTCTTGCAGGGGGTAGAAGTGAGAGGCATGAGGAGTGAGGCTGGGCCACAGTACACCTCTGTTCTGCAGTGGACCCAACCAGCTAGGCATCCAGGCCTCCCAGTGAAGCCTAGGATCCCCAACATCCCATTCCCTCAACATGCCTCCTGACTCAGCAGCCACTAGAAAACTGGACACAGGACCGCCCTTTCCCCAGCTTCTCATGCATCCTGGGGGAAGCAGATGCCCGGTCCAATCTCCCATTTCTACATGGGAAAACAGAGGCCCAGAACAGGGAAGGGATTTATTTGCCCAAGGTTACATGAGAGCACAAAGCTCCTGGCCCCCAATTCTAGGCTTCTTTCTCTAAGCACACTGATCCTGATCCCCACCCCCCAAACCTCAGTTTCCTTACCTGGTCTCTCACATAGGGTATGGTGCATACAGAGGGGTGGATACATAGGAAAGTCAGGAGTCTCCATTGTTCACTCCACCCAGCTGCTCCTCTTCAGGCTTTCCTCGGCTGCCTTCTCACATCTGTTTCCCTGGGGTTAGCTCCTCTCTTGTTCTTCATCTGAACAGGGGTGGAAGGAGGTAGTGCCTGTCTTTGATCTCACCCTTGCTGGGTTAGTACTGACATAGTGGAAACCTTATGATGCAGGCATGACACCTTCCTTGGATACATTCCTCTCTAAGGGGGTTGGAAGCCTGAGAGGGGAGTGGCAAGTAGGTGGCTCCCAGAGCCCCCACCGTTCCAGGCAAGTTGGGTAGGCAGCCTCAGCAGCCTGAGGAGAAAGATGGAGCATCAAGAAGATTCACCAGGAAAGCCTGTTTCTAGGCAGAGGCAGTGTCTAGGTGACCACACCTCCCAGACTGGAGAAGCCCCTGTATATTTGGGGCTGAAGCTAAGGGGCAGAGAAGTGAGCCTAGGAAACCTGCAAAGGGCATGCAGAGAGCAAGTCTTGTAAGTCAGGCAAAGGAGTTTGGCCTTGATCCTGTAGGCAATGCGGAATATTTGGTAAGTAGAGGAGTGATGTGCTGAAATCAGGATTGTAAGAAAATGAATCTGGCAAGGGTGTGCAGGATGGATGAGATGGAAGTGGGGAGGCACGGGGTGGGATTTCAGTGTCATGGCAGGGAGGAACCAGAGGGAACTCTGCTAAGATGCTTTTGTCATCCTCATAGGACCGGGAGGGGTGGGGGGGAATCTGACGAGCTGGAGTGGAGAAGGTAGCTGCAAGAGGCCCCATCACAAGGGCACGTTATTGAACATCTGCTTGGTACCTAGCAAGTAATCTGTCTTTTACATTTATCATCTCTAATCCTTACTGCAATTCTACACGGTAGGTAGCATTTTCTTCATTTTATAGATAAGGCGTTTGAGTTTCAGAAAGGTTAGGCCACTTTCTCATATCCCACAGCCTGAAAGGGATGAAGCTGGCATTTTAGTTCTGGGCTGACAAACTCCAGCTAAATTAGAATTCAGTTGAACCAACGTTGTTTGAGCTCCTGCTCTGTGCTAGATATGGTGACTACTGTATAAGATGAAGGCGGGTGCATTGAGAGAAATGAAAAGACAGAGGCCTGCCAGAATGAATTGCCCAAGGCTGAGTATGTTAATTCATTTGACGGACTAGTGGTGGGGGAGTAGGAGCAGGGGCTAGAGGGCCCAGTTTGGGGTCTGTGCTGCATCTAGAGTTGGTGGGATGCCCCCTTGAGAAGAGGTGCCCCTCAGGAAGCCTGCAAATTAGGGGAGGAATGGTTTCAGGGATAGCTTGGGTGGGGCTCTGCCAGCAGCCTTTACAGCTCCACCAAAGAATACCAAGCTAGACAGCCCTTCCTTCAGGTCCTGAAAAAAATGATTTTGAGAGTAGACTTTGGCTGTGGGCTTTAGAAACGGTTGATTCAAATTCCAAATCTCATAGATCATTTTCCTTAAATAATAGCTCAAATTCTTTGTCCCCGTTTTGTCTTTACCTTTATCTTTGTCCCCACTGGCAGGTTTCTGTTTGGACCTTTTTTTTGGCCCCTCAAACTTATCTCCCAAGGAAAAGAAGAGTAGAGGAACATATTCCACGGTTTGGGAGTAGTGATGGTGGGGTTGCTGATGAGGAGAACAGCCACAGGCTGGGTTGGCAGCTCTTGGATTCTGAAGTCAGCAGGCTTTCTGGAATGTGCTAGGTGGGGCCAAAATAGTGGTAGCCAGTGAGGACTGGAAATGCTTCAGAGAAGGCTCAGCTGGGTTGGGACAGGAGTGTGATGGGAGGGGGAGATGATGGCTCTTGCAGGTGTGAGGGGAACCTGCACAGTCCTTACTCTCAGTCTTCTTCCTTTGATTAGGGGCCAGAACGGTGCAGCAGAATGGCATAGAATTGGGACTCAAAGAGGCCTGGAAACTGGTGTGGCTCTGTCATCATCCCACTGTGTGACCTTAGGCAAGTCTTTTCCCAAGCCTAGGCAGTTTCCTTTTCTGTGACAAGGAGTTACCATCCCCTACCAGGCCTGATTAATGGATTGCTGGGAAGGAGAAATGGGGAGTGAGGAAGTGGGGAACACTTTGTAAGCTGATAAGTACCATGAGTGGATAAAGGACATCCGTTGATTTGCATTTCCTTTGATGCTGGTACTTTAGCTGAGTTTGAATTGTTGACCTTTCTGGCTTGGGCTAGAGAACCTGGCTACTTGAAATTCCCAGATAATCCAGAGCTGTTAGCCAGTAGCTGATTTGAGGCAACATTTTGAGTTCCTGAATGTCAAATGTTGGCTAAAAGAACAACTAAAGCCTCCTGTGAGATAACTGCACAGTCACCCTCATTTACCATTTGGGTAAACTGAGGCCCAAGGAGGTTTGGTGACATACCCTTAGAGCACTGGGGAGCACTTTAGTCAACCCTGACTGAGGTGGTTTTGCTGCTAGAAACTGTCCAACTATAGTTTGAATAAAATACATATAAAACTAGTTGCCATGTTTTTGAGCCTCTGTTATATAATGCATTTTATTTGGTACTCTATATACATCGGTTTTGTTCCTTAAAATAGCTTTAAGAGGTAGGCACTCTTAATAGCATCATTTTCCAGTTGGGGAAACTGAAAGAACTTGCTGGATTTCCCCCAGGTAGGCAGAGCTGATTACAGTGCAGAACTGGCTGACTCTCAGGGAGTGGGGGGCTGGGCTTCCTGTCCTTACTACTCCTTCCTTAGACCACCCTCCCCCACATACATGAGGGCAGGATGGGCCCAGAGTGGGCTTGCTCCCAGGAAAACTTCTTGGAGGAGGTCTGGGAAACTATGACTAGTTGAGGCCATGCCTCTGGAGCTACTGCTTAAATCCACACACTTCTTCCCTGAACTCAGCCTTCTCTAAGTTGGCTGAGCTGGCCCCAGGAAATAGGGCTGGGAGCAGAATGTTTAAGACTTGGTGGAGCTGTTTCCTCCTTATCGAGAAGGATTCCTGGGGCAGGTTTGTGACTGGTCTCCTGCCTGTATTTTGAAAGGAGGGGAGAAGGAAGAAGCTCTGCCCTAGCTCTGACCTAGCCTTTCACTGGTCCGAGAATGGCCTCGGGAGCAGGGTTGCCCACAGCCCAATTCTGGCCATGCTAGCAACAGCTGTAGCAAGTGGCCCCTGCCAGGGACCACAGAGTAGCCTTAGAGGGTTCCCTCACCCACCAGTCCACCTGAAACTTAGACAGCCGTACAGGTTGAGAAACCTAAGGGTGGAGGGGCTCTGCATTTAGCAGGACCACTTTCTTGGCAGGAACCATGAAGGGAGCCAGCCTCAGCCTGGAGGAGCTGCAGAATCTGTCCCTTTGCTGTCCCCTTTGCCTTCTGCCCCACCTCACTCTCCTGACCAGTGTACTCTGTGGTCCCGAATAAAGGCAGCATAGCCCACTGGGGAAGGACAGCATTGGGACCTGGTGAGGTAGTAAGGTGTATGGAGAAGGGGCCTGGGCCAGAAGTGGCTAGGTGGGGCTGGGCTAGGGGGCTACTAGCCCTGGGTGATTCCTGCCACCTCCTGTCCTACTGTCTTACAGGGGGATACAGGGAAGAGACACTATGAGTGGGGTACATGGCTCTGGGAGGGACAAGGCAGGGAGGTAGGAGACAGCATAGTTTCAAGGCTGGTCCTTGCCAGCGAAGATAACCCTGGGCCTAGTTAGGAGGAAAGCCTGAAGCTGGGGGAAGAGAATTTCATTCCAAGGGACACAGCCTTGCCTAGTTCACCCACTCCCACCACATACACAGAGGGCTTTTTAAACTGCCCTTAACGGAGGACTTTGTATAAATCCACGAACATGTCTTTAAAATCCCCTCACACCTGGCTCTTCCTTAGCATGAGCCAAGGCAGCTAGTCCCTTGGACTTCCTGTAGTGAATGGCTTTCTCAAATGAGTGGCCTTTTACACATGGTCTGCTACTTCCTAAGAAACTGGGATCTGACCTGAAATAACGGTAATGCCAACCTTTCTCATTTGCTTTGCACTTTACAGTTTACAAAGTGCTTTTGGTGTCCATTATCCCATCTAACCTCACATTACTGCAGTGGACTGGGGAGATAGAGGGGGTAGATAGAGGAGCTATTTTGATCTCCATTTCACAAACACCCAAGGCTCAGAGGAGTGCCTTGGCCTGTTCAGGGTTCCTTGGCATGGTATGCAACACAGCCCTGTGGCCCATGGCTCCTTCCACAACATACTGCAGATCCCTGTGACAGGGAAGGGGACAATGTAGAGAGCAGTGGACTGGCCTCTACTCCAACGGAGCACAGAAGCAAGGGCAAGAGAAAGCCCAAAGGGACTACCCTCAAGCCAAGGCATCAAGGTTCTGGAAAGCAGCCCTCTTTGAGATTCAGTCTGCCTAATTCTTCTGTTCACAGGAATTCCAGCTCCAAAACCAGTAGGACAATTAAGCCTTTGATTCACAAGGATGGGTAAGCCCATAAGGTTTTTCACTTAGCCCTTGATCTTCCTTGATGACTAGTCTTGCCCATCCTTTCCCCTAAATAATTGCCGTTTTTACTCACTCCTGTCTAACAAGGCCCAGATTGAATGCCTCCTTATCAAGGCAGCTTTTCTGAGCCCAGGAGCTATCTTTCTGCCTTTCAAGTTTATCCTGGGATATGATCACAAGGTCTGAAGAATGATACTTCAACACTCTGCTTAAGCAATAATGGGGACTCTTCTCTAAGGCCTGCATCATATTGTGCCTTCAGACTGTTATATATAGGTTTTTCTACCTGTTAGCCTAGGGGATCCCCAAAAGCAAGGACTGGGGTTTCCCCTTCTGGCAGCACTGAGCTTAATAACTATCATTTAACCAAATGTTCTGGAGAGGTTCATTTCATGAATTCCACAGAGGGGGGTAGAATTTCACAAATAACTCCGTTTATTGCCACCCCATCTCCTCAATGCCCAGCACCATAATGACAACACTGTCAGTAATTTCAGGGCTGAGGTAAAAACATCTGTGCTCTGGAAAGTGAGCGATTCAGATAGATGATAGGGCCCTTATTCCCATGAGACCCTGGGGCAGAGGACTCTGAGTGTATGTGTGTATGATTGTGTATTTGAGGGGTAGCACTGTCTATTGTGAGTCTGTCAGTTACAGGGCTGAGCTGGAACAATGCCATGTTAAAGTATGTCACACAGAATCAAAAAAACAAAAACCTAACCTGAGCAAATGGCAATACAGATCTCTGCAGAGAGGGGATCAGATGAGGTTTTTTTTTCTCTTATTTTCTGGATAACCAGCCATTATCTTGCTCCTAGTTTAATATTCAGTTCTGCAGAGCCCCTGATGGAAGCCTGGATCACATTGATGATTCAAGTGTCAGGCCAAACAAGGCACAAGGCACAAAGTTAATATTTGCTAGACAAGATCAGGGACTCCAGCAAGGTTCCTCTAATGAGGTCAGAGGCCAGAGTGTAGCTGCCAGGCTCTCTCCACCTCCAGTGCTGACCCTTAGTTTCACTGCAGGTGAATGTGTGAGTGTTATTACCGTGGCAACCAATCACAGGGCTGATGTGCTGGCTAGCTGCTCTTAGGACAACAGTGTTGCTTGCCTCTCCTTCTCTCTCTCTGGCTCCCAGCAGCTGTTCTGCCTCCCTTCCCTACCCAAGCTCCTTATCTGCTGGCGGCTACCCTACAGAGAGGGGACAGTGGTGAGGGACTTTCCAGGGAGGGGTCATTGGGTTTTAGCAGGCTGGTCACTGATCCAGCTGTCAATCAGTTGTAGTCACTGGAATGAATACATCAGACAGTGGGGTTGGGGAGGGGGATATGTTGGGGTAGGTGGTGGCTAGCTCTTCTTTTTATTCCATCTCTGTGACATTTGGATATTTAGAGGATTGGGAGCTTAGACCAGAAGGGTGTGTCTTGCACCAGGCTTGTTTATTTATTTTTTTATTAATTTAAAAAAATTTTTATTGGAGTATAGTTGCTTTACTATATGTTAGCATATAGAAACTAATGTTTTGTTAGTTTCTGTTGTATAGCAAAGTGAATCAGCTATATGTATACATATATCCCCTCTTTTTTGGATTTCCTTCCCATTTAGGTCACCACAGAGCATTGAGTAGAGTTCCCTGTTGCACCAGGTTTATTTATTTAAATAGCTGTTGAGAGCCTAACTCCCAGACCAGGGACATGAATCATGTGGCGTTGTGCCTTCAAGGAGTTCCCTTTCTAGATAGGGAGCTAGATGGGGGCCAAAGTAACGAAAGGAGCAGAGAAGAAACAGTCTGCCTCATGGTTCTAAAGTGGAACTTGGAGGTTTCAGCTGCTGAGGGCCACATTAAAATCTGTTCGCAGCAGGACAGTAACTAGAGAGTCTGACCTAGACCTACCCCTCACATAACCACTATGACAGGGAGGTATTTCTAGGTGTCTTGGACAGAGGATACTGAATCCCGGAGAGTGCCTTGCCCCAAGGCTACCATGCCATCTTAGCTGATCCTGGATTGCAGCTCTGGAATGTGGGTCTGCAAGGCTCCTACTCTGAGCTTTTGAAGGTCTGAGCATGGTCCTACAGGCAATTTAAGGAGCCTGGGGGAAGAAGGTGAAACTTCAGGTCTACTTTTCTACCCAGCCCAAGGCAAAATGTCAGTGAGAGCCCTGGCTAATGTGAAATTGAGGCCTGGATGTTGCAGAACCCAGTGAATACCTAATGGGCTATTTTGCCAGATGCTTTTCAAAAATTCTGTGTCATAAGAGTTGACTTCCCTTCTGCCTTTCCTGCCTCTCTACTCCACCCCCTTTGATAATCCCTCTCATGACCAATAGCACTGTGGGCCTTTTTCATATCTGCAGTTCCCCCTGCCCAGTGCTCCCCTGAGCTTAAGGTGACCTGAAGTGAGTGGACCCAGCAAGTGGGGTAAGGGTGATGGCTGCCCGTTGCTCAGTGTAGGGTTTTGCTGCCTTGGGGCCCAGAGGAGGCTGGCCCAGCAAGTCAAGCATATGGAGTGCATTAAGGTTTTCCCTACATTTTCTCTTACATTCTGGTTCCACTCAAGCCTGAAACCACAGACACCTGTGAAAACAAACCCAGCCTGGTTGCTTGCTCACCAGTACTGTCTCTCTGTCTTTGTCTCTCTCATCTTCAGCCCCAACTGTGATGCTTCCTGACTGATGATGTTATAACAGTGCCCAGAAGCCAGAAGGCTGCATTTTTCAGCTGAACATACCTGAGTTGTCCCCACCATCATGGAGACCCAAAAGGATGAAGCTGCTCAGGCCAAGGGAACAGCAGTCTCTGTGGATACCCAGGACCAATGGGCAGAGAAAGGAGCCAAGAACAAGGCAGCTGAGATGACAGAAGGGCCAGCATCAGAGCAACCCTCATCTGGCCCAGGTAGGCTGAAGAAAACTGCCATGAAACTCTTTGGTGGCAAGAAGAGCATCTGTACCCTGCCTAGTTTCTTTGGAGGGGGACGAAGCAAAGGTTCTAGGAAAGGCAGCTCTAAGAAGGGTCTTAGCAAGAGCAAGACCCACGATGGCCTGAGTGAAGCAGTCCATGGCCCTGAAGACATTGTCAGTGAAGGAAATGGCCTCTCCTTACCTTTGCCTGAGTCATCCTGCCGACTTCCCAGCTCTCAGAGTGCCCATGGATCTTTGGAGACAGACTCCAGATGCAAGACGTCTGTGGCTGGAGCCACAGAGAAAGCTAGGGCTGAGAAGGCTCCCTTTGTACCCAAGCCAAAAAAAGGCCTGAAAGGTTTTTTCAGCAGTATCCGCCGTCACCGGAAGAGCAAGGTCTCTGGGGCTGAGCAAAGTGATCCAAGAGCCAAGGAGCCTGAGGGGGCCAGAGGCAGGCCTCATGAGCATGTGAGCTCAGCCCTTCTGTCCCACACTGAGACCCTCCAAGCCCCAAGAAAGGAAAATGCCAAATCCCAAGATGTCCCTGGGCCAAAAGTTTCTTCAGTACCAGAGACTTCTCCAGCAGCCACTGAGCAGACAGCCTGCAAAGATCCAGAAAAAACCATGGAGGCCTGTGCCTCAGCACTCCTGCAGCCCAAACCTGCCCCTGAAGCCAGTGGCCCAGAGGAGCCCCATAGCCCAGAAACAGGGGAGAAGGTTGTGGCAGGAGAGGTAAATCCACCCAATGGCCCTGTGGGGGACCAGCTGAGCCTCCTCTTTGGGGATGTCACATCCCTGAAAAGTTTTGACTCACTGACAGGTTGTGGTGACATAATAGCAGAACAGGACATGGACAGTATGACAGACAGCATGGCCTCTGGAGGCCAGAGGGCCAACCGAGATGGGACCAAACGAAGTTCCTGCCTGGTGACCTACCAAGGAGGGGGCGAGGAGATGGCCTTGCCTGATGATGATGACGAGGAAGAAGAGGAAGAGGAGGTGGAATTAGAGGAGGAAGAAGAGGAAGTCAAGGAGGAAGAAGACGATGACTTAGAATATCTGTGGGCAAGTTCCCAGGTGTACCCAAGGCCCATTCTAAATCCAGGCTACCATCCCACCACATCCCCAGGCCACCTCGGTTACATGCTCCTTGACCCAGTTAGGTCTTATCCTGGCCTAGCCCCTGGAGACCTTTTGACTCCTCAGAGCGATCAGCAAGAGTCTGCCCCCAATAGTGATGAGGGTTATTATGACTCCACCACACCTGGACTTGAGGATGATTCAGGTGAGGCCCTGGGGCTTGTCCGCAGGGATTGCTTGCCCCGAGACAGCTATAGTGGCGATGCCCTCTATGAGTTCTATGAGCCAGATGATAGTCTTGAGAACTCCCCACCTGGGGATGACTGCCTTTATGACCTCCATGGTCACAGCTCTGAGATGTTTGACCCCTTCCTGAACTTTGAGCCCTTTTCTTCCTCTCGGCCACCTGGGGCAATGGAGACAGAGGAAGAACGGCTAGTGACCATCCAGAAACAGTTGCTGTATTGGGAGCTTCGGCGGGAGCAGCGAGAGGCCCGCGAGGCATGTGCCCGAGAAGCTCACACTAGGGAGGCCTACACCCAAGAAGCTCACACCAGGGAGGCCCATGCTCGAGAGGCCCACACCCGGGACGCTTATGTCAGAGAGGCCCGAGCTCGAGAGGCCTATGCCAGGGAGACCTGTGGCCGAGAGGTCCGTGCTCGAGAGGCTCAAGTCCGAGAGGTCCAAGTCCGGCAGGAGAAGCCCATCATGGAGTATCAGATGAGGCCTTTAGGGCCGTCAGTGATGGGCCTGGTGGAAGGGGCATCAGGGGCCTCTCAGACTTCCCACAGAGGAACCACCTCAGCTTTCCCTGCCACTGCAAGCAGTGAGCCAGACTGGAGGGACTTCCGTCCTTTGGAGAAGCGTTTCGAGGGAACCTGCTCCAAGAAAGATCAAAGTACCTGCCTGATGCAGCTCTTCCAGAGTGATGCTATGTTTGAGCCAGACATGCAAGAAGCAAATTTTGGAGGATCTCCCAGGAGGGCTTACCCTACTTATTCACCCCCTGAGGAGCCAGAGGAAGAGGAGGTTGAGAAGGAAGGGAATGCCACTGTGAGTTTCTCTCAGGCCCTTGTGGAGTTCACCAGCAATGGGAACCTCTTCTCCAGCATGTCCTGCAGCTCTGACTCTGACTCATCCTTCACTCAAAACCTCCCTGAGCTGCCCCCCATGGTGACCTTTGACATCGCTGATGTGGAACGGGATGGGGAAGGCAAGTGTGAAGAAAATCCTGAGTTCCACAATGATGAAGACCTTGCAGCCTCCTTGGAAGCTTTTGAACTGGGCTACTACCAGAAACGCGCCTTCAACAACTACCACAGCCGATTCTACCAAGGCCTACCCTGGGGTGTGAGCAGTCTCCCTCGATACTTGGGACTGCCTGGCATGCACCCTCGTCCTCCACCTGCTGCCATGGCCCTCAACAGGAGGAGCCGCTCCCTCGACACTGCTGAGACCCTGGAGCTGGAGCTCTCCAATTCTCACCTGGGCCAGGGCTACATGGAGTCTGATGAGCTTCAGGCTCAGCAAGAAGATTCAGATGAAGAAGAAGAGGAAGAATGGGGCCGAGACAGTCCCCTGTCCCTCTATACTGAACCTCCAGGGACCTACGACTGGCCTGCCTGGGCTCCCTGTCCTCTCACAGTGGGGCCAGGCCCTGCAGGAATAAGTCCTAGCCAGTTGGATGGGCCTTCCAGCCAGTCTCTATATAGACAGGCAGTCTGTTGCATATCTCCTGTCGCCATGTCAATGTTGCTGTCAGTATCAGGGCCAGAGCCAAGGGCACCTGGGGAATCCAAGTCTCAGCTAGCTCGACCTTCGCACCTACCCCTGCCCACGGGCCCTTGTTATAACCTCCAGCCAAAGGCCTCCCAGAGTCTGAGGGCCAGGCCTCGAGATGTGCTGCTGCCTGTTGATGAGCCCAGTTGCTCCTCCATTTCTGGAGGCTTCAGCCCCAGCCCTCTGCCCCAGGCCAAGCCTGTAGGCATTACCCATGGCATCCCTCAGCTGCCCAGGGTCCGGCCTGAGCCCACAGAGCCTCAGCCCATTCACTATGGGGCTTCCAGCCTTGACCTGTCAAAGGAGAGGGCCGAGCAAGGTGCCTCTCTTCCCACCAGCTACTCCTCCACTGCCATGAATGGAAACCTAGCTGAGTAGTCATCATCAATTCTGGAGTGGGGGGCATGGGGCCTGAGCATGTGAATGGGGATCAGGGTTGGGCAGAGGGGTGGGGGGTGGGGGTTGCTGTTTAACTTGAAAATCCTTTTGGCCAAGGAAAGCTCCTATGAGTTTTCACCTTTTTTTTCCCACTTCCCTTGTCTGCCATCTGTGGCCACATTCAGCTCAAGTACATCTGCCCTGGGAGATTGCTGCTGCTGCTGCTGTGCTCCAGTTTTTGCTTTTGGGTTTTTTTCTTGTGACCCAGGCAGGGTTTGGGATGCTGTAATTTTGTGCCTATTCCAGTTGCCAAGGTAGTGATTATATATATATAGCATGCATCCTTGACACAGACTGAACCCTTAGTGCCCTCCGCCACTTCTCCACCCAGTGAATGATGAACCACTGATGAGCAGCCGCATCTACAATGCCTCCCACTTGGGGACAGGGAGCTTGTTTGCTGTTAGCAATGTGAAATTACGGTACAGATCCCCCCACCCCCACTTCCTTTGGTCTTGGCATAGCTGCCACCATTACATCAGATGATATAATCTATTAGCCCCAGCTAGCTGTCCTCAGAGAGGATCAAGTAGCATGTGTCTCACTGCCTATTGCTGTGGACTTTGGCATCATAACCAGATGAGGGCCTTTTAACCTGGCCTGCTACAGCTTGGGTTGAAGACAAAAACGCTAATTCCCTTAATGGAGTGATCAAATTCATCTAGTTGCAAACAGAAGACAAAATAGGGTTCTATTGTAGACACTGCCATAAGTCTTGAGCTCTGGAATGATAGGATTTTTTCCTTCTTTGTTTCTTTAAGCTTGTGACTGCCTGAATTGCAGATGCTTTTGAATTTTGTTTCTTTTTTCCTCCAAAGGAAATTTTTATTATTACAAGGAACACATTCTTTTGATTGATATACAGGAAGAGAAGCGGCCTAAATTAGGCTTGGCAGTAGGGGCTGGGGTTTTTGCAGGTTGCAAGAGGATAGAAAAAGGAGGTTCATTTGTCCAGCCATCAGGAGAGAGGATTTCATACATTGCAGAGCTCATGGCAACTCAGCTTCTTTTGGGAAAATTGCTTCCCCCCGCCAAAGACAAAAACTTCCTTAAGCCTTGCCCACCCCTTCACTGGACGCAGTAAAGAGACTCCATGCTAGCATTCCCAAGAGACAGGACACCAAGGGCATTTAGGCTGCTGTTCCAGGCTCTCTAAAGACCTTTCATTTTCCAATTAGCCAAGTTCTTAGCATCATCAAAGGACCGTGCTTCTTGAGAGAAAAGACTGTGACCTGCCCTCACTCTGCCAAGCTGAAGGACTCTGATTTGTGTGGTAATTGCAGCCCTTTATGGAATGAATGGCACCCTCCCTTCTGCATTCACACAGTTTTCATGTTAAACTAGCTTGGAAATATTTGTGGGGAAGAGTTGCTGTCAGGAAAACATTGCAACAGGCTAATCTTGCTAGGCTCTACCTCTCATTAATCACCAACATGAGAGGGGTCCTTTTAAATTTCTTTATTGGAAATGGTATATGGAACATTTTTTACCTGGATATGTTGACCCAAATTATGATCCTTGCTCCCCTGACCCTGTCCCTATCCCCCACCCATCTCCATGCCTGTTAAGAGAAGTGGTAAACAGGGCTCTTGCTATTCCCAAGATATGGCAACTTAGCTTAGGAACAGATGCTGTTGGCCCCCCAAGTCAAGATGACTTTGTGGGCAAACCGCCACCTGGACAAGGGATGTGTCTGTGCTGGTCTTTGTCACCATTTCTCAGATTGGGGTTGGCCCAGTGCCCCTCACCACAAAGAGCAAACCTGGATGGTAGAAGCTGTACCCCTGGAAGCACCACATGAATTTGCATGGCACTGACACCAACACTCAAGGGACCCAGACCAGCTCTCCAGGCTGACTTTGTCTGCATTGTGAAGAAATGCATTAGTCATGGAGCTGGAGAATCAAAGAGGGTGAGGAAGGCCCTCCTCACCCCTAGCACAGCATTCCAGGAGAGAAGTGCCCAAATTCTGGCCTCTCACCAAAGCTGCCCTGGGAGGGTGGGGCTGAAATTGGCCTGGCTGTTTGGCAGGCAGGAAACACTCACCAAATGCCTTTACAACAGGGGAAAACCCACCACTTGCCTCTTCTGTCTCTGCTTATCCTTCATGGCAGCCTAAGCTGCTGTTTATATGTGGACTGTGCCAGTCACAGCAGGTAGTAGAGCCATCACCAACCTCCAGAGCCTGCTGAGTCTATCTGAGAAGAGAAAAAGTAGGTTGTCAGCCTTTGGCCAAGGGCTGAGAGCTGCCCTCT
The DNA here is from genome assembly GCF_028564815.1 of Eubalaena glacialis. Lineage (NCBI taxonomy): Eukaryota > Metazoa > Chordata > Mammalia > Artiodactyla > Balaenidae > Eubalaena > Eubalaena glacialis. Next base: position 58,067,467 of record NC_083736.1, on the reverse strand, counting down.
GTAACAAGAGGGCAGCAAGAGGTGCCACCTCTGCAGGGGGCAGTCATAGCTCTGACATACTTTGCTGGGCTTTGGAAGGTCGCATATCACAGTAAGTTTTAGCACTGAGCATCAGCTCATGGTTTGAACATTGTTGCCTGCAAGTCCTTTCACTGTCCTGGCCAGCCCAGAGACAGGATCCTCACCAGCAAAAGTAAGGCAGTCAGGGTGCATGGCTGCAGAAGCAGGCTCCTTTGAGTCTCACTCTGGATCCAAGCAGTTCATGGCTGAATCCCAGCTGCAGCCTAGAAGAGGAAGGAAGACTGGCTGGGGACTCATGATGACAGAACAGGGTGACACTGGGAGAGCCAACCAAGCTCCAGGCCTCTCCCCAAGCATATGCCAGTGTTTGCTTAGCTAACATCAAATATGTCCCGGACTACTAAATGTGTAGATGTCAAGTCCACAAATGAACACCATTTCTGCACTGCAAGGTCATGGAATAATGCTTTTGGATATGACTTCAAGGGAAGATATGACTTGAGAGAAGGTGACTGCTCTTATCTTGCTACCCAGCAAGCAGGCTTATGTAGTGTCAGATAGCTCTGATTCTGAGAATTCTCAAATGAGACTGGCCTTCAGGGGACCAGTGACTGGATAGAGAAGGCCACCTAGAAGATCTCTCCCAGGGCTGTCAGTTTCTCAGTGCTTTAACGCCTTCAAGGAAGTCCTGCCTTGGGGCTCAGTTAGGGCCTGCCCCAATCGTCTGGACTCAGCTTGGGCACCAGTCCATGAGCCTCCTGGGCCAAAGGCTTTGGTCAAAACCAGTCTTTCTCCCTCAATACTGTACCAAGGAGGGAAGTATCTTCCCACACCCAGGGTGCATTCCCCTCATCCTGCTGCCAGTGACTTTCCCACCCTTGCCAGTGCTACCGCCCCACCTGCCCTCGGCCCCCAGGCCCAATAGCTAGAGGGAGGCATAGGGGGTTTAGCAGGGAGACTTCAAGTTTACCCATGTGTATGTTGCATCCAAGTTGTTTTTAATATATATATATCAAAAGTCAATTATCTATTTTTGTATTGTTTGCATTTTATATTCATGGAAAACAATGTTTATCAATTGTTCTTTTCTGATATATTTTATTTTTAAGCGGTGCTGTTTACAGTTTTAGACAAAACGAAGATGACACAAAAATTGCTGCTGCTTGTGCAGAGGGCTGGCATCTCAATTGCCCAGGACTCTCGCTCTTTCCCCTCTCCCCATCCCTGATGTATCGTACTGTCCATCCCCTCCCTCCATGATAGGGACAGCAGAAGATGCCCAGGTACTAAGACAAATGCCAGGTGACTCAGGCATGTGGAACCTGGTAGACAGTGTGTCGTTTATGGCTTATTTTTTTCTTTCAGACCTTGCCCTTACCCGTGTATAGACCTTCTGTCTCTGTCCCTCTTTCCTCTTTATGTTTTGTGCTCTAGTTTTGAAACCAGAGTGCCCACGTTTTGCTATTTGTCGTGTTGAGTTTCTGCAAAGGAGCATTTTGGGGACATTCTCCACCCAGAGAGGAGGGCAGGGGGTTTCAACTATTCCCCCTCTCCCCAAGAAGCTGGGGGAGACAGATGGAAGTGATGCTTGAACCATCAGGAATTGGCCATCTCATTGAGGAAACCCTTACATGGGACTTTCCAGGAGCTCAGTTGATTGTGACATTCGCCCAGAAGAGACATTGGGGAATTCCTTGACCCCTCTTGCTGCTTTGGGGGAATCTCTTCCTCTGCCGCCATTCCCACTCCCCTGCCCTGCTCCAGCTCACACACTGATGGGACTTTGGGGAACAGTGACTGTTAGGGTGATGGCTTGCTGGCCTGATCCCTACTTTTCCATCCTATAGTCACTCCAAAGAAGAAAATCCACATGGCGTGTATATGTGTGAGGGTTGGGCCTACTGAGAGGCAGGGCTTTAATTATTATTCTTGTTACTATTGGTGCTTATTTTCCCTGATGTATACGGGGTAGGGGGGGAAGAAACCAGGAATGTATATTTAGGTCATGTTAAATAAAACGGCTGGGGGACAAAGGGAAGAAATTGGAAACTGCAGTACATCCTCACCCCAGGTGTAAGAGTTCTTTCTCTCCCAGTGCAAAAAGGGGAGCATGGCCCCTGGATGTGCCCTAGCTTCCCCTTCCCTATCCCTGAGACATCATGGAATTACCTGGATTGTGACCTCTCCAATCCTAGTTCTCATTGACATCTGGATATCTTGATGCACTGCCCGTTTGTAACAAATATTTCTTTTGCTGAATGCTAATAAACTGGGTTCAAGAGGGACCCCCAGTCACTAAAGTGCATTCTTGTGGTTTGTTCCACAGCAACATGCCTGTGACCCATGATTGTTGGGTTTGCCCTTGAAGGGAAATGAAAAAAAGCAAGGGGGTGTGTGGGAGTCAACAAGTAGGGGGAACAGAAGCCAGAGCTGAAACTGAAAGTAGAGGAAACTTCAGTTCATCCAAGCCATGCCCTGCATCTCAGTCTGATGATGTGTTGCTCTCCATCACACCGTCCATGCCCTGAGACCTGCCTGGGGGCTGGCTAGCACTTCTGAAATTAGCCTCAGTTCATGTAAGTGTGCTGGCTTCCCCACCAGCCAGGAGGCAGAGGTGTGGACCTCCTCCTGATGGCTCCAGCAAAAGGATGCATCTAATGGTGGGACTCTCAGGCCAACCTGAAAGGAATAGCATCCTTTACCCAGGCCTATGGGCAGAGATGCTGGCCAGGCAGCTGACTGCCCCACCTATTCAGCTGTGGGGATGATTGGGGAGCATGTGGCTTCTGCCCCTTATTGCAAGGCATCTCATCTGTTGGCACCAGCAACAGATGTCACCTGGGTCAACAGATGTCACAGCAACAACTCAGTCACCTGTGTCATATCCTGATATCCAGGCCTGTCCAAGCCTAGGCAGTAATCACCTTCCCTTTTCTATTACCCACATAAAGGCCTACCTGTGCAATCAAACAGGAGAAGGTGATTGTGCTAATGGCTCAGGTTTCTCTAATCCAAACTCTTACCACTGGCTCCTGGTAAGCAAGGGCGTCTGGCACCTGTTGGTGGGCTTCCTTGAGTTCTGCCCAATTGCCATGTACAAGCCAGAAGGCCTGAAATAGCAGCTGCTTGAACGTGCTGTGGATAGTGCTGCTAGGCTCCCTGGGGCCCCTTTTCAGACTAGATAAGAAGCTTGTTGACCCCCAGGACCTCGTGAATCAAGCAAAGCCAAGATAGAAGCAAATTACCAAGAGAGAAAAGAGAACATCCTGGGAGGGAAGTTGATAATGTATAGAAATGGAATTCTCCACCCTGGGCTGCTCATGAAAGGAAGAAGAGTGTTGTAGCTGCTCAGGGAGCTTTTGGAGCAAGACTTTCTGGGAAGGCCTTATTACATCCATTGGAAATTCACGGGAGTCATGGAGTCAGGGAGGCTTGGGCTTCTGCCCGAATTTTTGCCCCTCATTAATCTATGAGGACTTGGGCAAATCCCTTCTCCTTCTGAGTCTCAGTTTCCCCAACAATAATATGCGGTGGCATGGGCATAGATTTGACTAGACTAGTTTCCGTATGCAAGACAGAAGATTGGGCTACCTCAGAGTGACCAATGGAACTTTGTCAACTACCTAAGTCCAGCACTCCCCACACTGATTCTAACTCAGTTGGCCTTGGGGGGAGTTCTTTTTGTGATACCTGACATGACTGATGTATTGCACCTCTTCCTGTTCTGCTGTGACTGATAGCTACCTTCACTGTGACATCCTGGGGAGTCCTTTGCAATACTAGAGAGGGCCATTGGTGGAGGGAACCTCCTAAGACCTTCCTTAGATCATCAAGAAAACTGGCTTGCTCAGCTCTAGTGCTATTCCCTGGTCTGCTTGAGGGCTGGGGTTGTGCCTAGCAAATGGGCTGCCTTTGTTCCCAGTTTCTGTTTAGAGCAGATGGAAACCCTGCAGACAAGAGAACTTTGTGCAAGACTTTTGGAGGATGCTGTGGGCAAGCTGCTAGCTCCCCACTGCCCCCACCCTGACTGGGCTCTGGGCCCTACTGACTGTGTTCCTCTTCTGGATAATTCCTAGACTTTGACTGGCCTGCATGACTTTCGGGAGCCAAATCTAGCCAATAGGAGCAAGTGACCTGTGGTAGCACTTTCTAGTCTGCAAATTCCTTCCATCTCCATTTTCTTCTAAAAGGCCCCTGAAGCAGGTGGGCAGAACAGATGATTTTATACCCAGTTTACAGGTAAGGAAATGGAGGCATAGAGAAGTGAAATGACTTGCTCATGGTGATCTAGAACATTGACTGCAAATCAGGGTGGGAAAGAGGATGGGCAGGCTGGGGTGGAAGATGTGGTGGAAGAGAAAGATTAATAATAATAATTTTCCAAACACATAATAATATCATTGATGTGTGCCAGGCCATAGACACTTTACATTATCTTGTGTAATCCTTACCTTAACTGTATGAGGTCGACATTGTTGTTATCTGCATTTTCACATAAGAAAACAGGGCCTCAGAAAGGTTAAGACCCTTGCCAAAGTTCACACAACCAGATCACCAGACTTCAAATCTCCTGCTATTTCTATTGTAGTGAAGCTGCTGTTACAATGTACATTATGGGTGCTAGGGGTGAATCCCAGCAATGTTCCCAGCAGCAGGCCCAAAGTCAGAGCATCCTAAACCTAAAAGGGACCTCTGGCTGCTTCCTTATCCCACTGAGCCCAGCCTAGCTTCCCAGCTCCAAGCCCAGGTCAGAGGCCCTTGTGAGCCCAGGGAGCAACCCCTTTCCCCCACTCCCACCTCCAGCCTTGGATCTCTGGGAATTGTTCCCAGCCAGGTGGGCCCAACCCTCCTCCCACTTAAACCTGCTAATAAGCAGCCTGGGAAAAATGATGAATGGCAGAGTGAGTCAATAGACGTGAGCCTGGAGAACTGGCCTCTGGCCACTCAGACCTTCACCATCAATTGGAGCATTGCCTCATGAAGAGTTACTTAATTGCAAATCACTTAATAGCCACACTGGAAAACAGTCTCATTCTCTGGAAGAATAATTGCTGTCTGATGGGCTCTTGAAGGCTGCTCTCCTCTGCTCCTTCAGTTTCTCTCCTGCTTTTCCACTTCCTCCTTCTGGATGCCTGAGCATATTTTCTATGTGGTTCTCCCAGCCCATCGAGAACCTCATGAGGTTTCCCAAGGGCTCCTATGCAGAACCCAGTGCCAACAGGAAGTGGATGCTCTGCATGTCCACAAATGCTATGATTAAAAGTAATGTTATGTCCTTCAAGAGGCTGAAAATGGAATAGGCATCCATCTCCATCCACAAACTCAGATATGGGTGGGCAAGAAATAGTCCTTGTTTGTTTTATTTAAAGTAACTGCATTCTGACTCCAAACCTCCCATCCTAGCAGGGAAGCAGAAAATTCCATGTTTGTCATGACTGGGGACCCACTCAAGGGTGGCACTGGAATCCAAGGGGTACTTCGATTACCCAGAAATTAAGGCAAGGGCAACTAATCTCTAATCTATTCCAGTCACCACTGATACCCTCATTTTCCATGCCAGCAGTGAGGGAAGGGAAGCTGAGAGCCCTGAGGTCCTAGATCCTGCCTCCCTCTGGGTACCTTAGAGCCATCTCCTCTCCATCTTTGAGGCACTGCCCTAAGCAGTGCTTGTGTTTCTCTACTGCCCCAGACTCAGGAGCTCTCCCTTTCCAGGTGGGGCTGGGAGTGCTAGGGATCTCTCTTCTTTTATTTTTTTTTTCTCTCTGGGCTTTTCCTTCTCCTTTATGACTATATATCTTCAATGGGATTGTCATACTTTTATAAAAGAATGATAGATTCAGTGACTTCAGTCTGCTTTGGCTTTCTATACTGTGAAATCCATCTTGCAAGAGGTCTTTCAAAGGCCTGGTTACCTCCATGGAGCAGGAGAATGGGGAGTGGGGACATAGAGGGACAACAGACACAAACAAACATGAATATTTCCAGAAATTACCCTGCCACAAAATACTGCCTTATTGAAGAAAAAAATTATTTCACTGTCTTAGAATTTAGAACACCAAGATTTTAGTCCCTTTAGTTGGCCTGCAACTGATGGAAACTTGATTTCTCAGAGCCTCAGTTTCTACATCCTTAAATGAGGGGTTGGAGAACACAGAATCTCAGGCTGTGGTCCTTTCCTCACCCTTTCCCTTTTGATGCTTAAATTTCTCCTACAACATCTGTCTTGTTCCTGCTCATCTCCCCTAACATAGAATCCTGGGGCAGTTTTAATACCTAAGATGTCCCTACTTATATTGAGCTGGAATAGGCCTAGCTTAGTCCCTGGGAGCCACACAGATCCTGTTTGCTATCTACTCTCTTTGCCCTGTAACAGTCCTTCCAGATGGGAAGGCAGAGATGGTGTTCTTTGGTTCAACAAATATTGAGTACCTGTTATATGCCAGGTTCTGTTCTAGGTTCTGAGGGTGCAACAGTGAATAAACAAGATAAAAAAAAACCCTGCCCTTTTGGGGCTTACTTATTTCCACAAGTGGGCAGAGAATAAAACAAAATGAATAAACAAAAGTTATAGTATGTCAGATGGTGATAGGTACAATGGAGAAAAATAAAAGAAAGACAGGAGGTTGCAATTTAAAATAGAGTGGTCAAGAGAGGACTCACTGAGCAGGTGACATTTGAGAGAAGAACTAAAACCTTGAGGTGAGAGCAGATAATAAATACCAGGAACAACCAGGAGTCCAGTGTGCCTGAAGTGGAGTGAGTAAAGGGGGCAGTAATAGGAGATGAGGTCACAGAGATAATGTTGGAGTGGGGGAGGTGGGAAGACCATTGTAAAGACTTTGACTCTTGTCCTTAGTTAGATGGGAGCAGAGAATGACATGACCTGATTCATGTTACCTGGAGTTGTCTCTTTTCCAGGCTAAACAGCCCTAGGTCCTTCCAACCTTTCCTCGTATGTCCTTGGTCTAAGCCCCTTCCCCAGCCTTCTCAATCCCTCCTGGACGCACTCCAGTATTAGTGGCCCTCTTCAAGTTTGGGTCCCAGAACAAGACTCTTTAGACAAATTCACCTGGGTCCTTTTTCATTATTCCTGGACACCTACAAGAGGCTAAGTGGTATGAGTTTTGGAGCCAAACAGACCTGGATACTCTTCTTGGCTCCACGACCTACCAGCTATGTGAGCTTGGATAAGTGAGACCTTCTCTAAGCCTCAACATCTTCATCTGTAAAATGGAAGAAATAATCTGTATCTTGTGGGGATTAGTGATGATGTGTATAAAGCTTCTCTATACAGTGCCTGGCCCATGTGAGCCCTACCCAGATGATGGTCAATCTAAGTTGTCATTGTGGCTTGTATCCTTGGCACATAGACAGCCTCACTTTGGATCCTTGGTAGGTGTGGACCTGTAGTGGGAGAGAATCTAGTCAACCTGGTCACCCTCTGTGAAGGCCTAAGCTGCTGGGGAAGTAAGAGTATGGGCCCATCATGTTTCTCCCACTGAGTTCTGTGAGTGCCTGTTGATGGCTGGACTTGGGGCTCCCAGAAAAGCCAGGGCTGTCAGTATCTAGGATCAAGGTCCCATGTCCTACCCCAAGGGAAGGTAGGATTGGAGACTTCAAGGAGAATGGGTGGCAAGTTTGACTTCTTTTATCAGAAATTGGAGGTGCCTGAAGCCAGGAAATCTGTAGTGGGCTGTACCTGGAAGAGCATGTTAAGGTCTGAGCTGTATAATCAGGATTAAAACCATCATCTAAGTAAGGAGCTTAAAGTAGGCATGAGAAGCCCAGGTACAAAGGGAGGAAGAAAGTGAGGAACAGGAGGACCAAACAGGTGAGTGTGAAGGAGATAAACAGTGGCTGGTGCTTGGTGTCAAGGCTGGGCTTTTATGAGTTCCCAGCAGCTGTTTGTGTAAGCATGTGAGCTGTATCTACATACAGGGTGCAAACAGAGGACTAACCAAAATGCTTTCCTCAGGGTCCCTACCTTGAGGGCTGCTTTCAGGCCTTAAAGCCAAGTACTTGTAGGGTATTTATAATGCCACTTCTGGGGCTGGGCTTAGTGGTAGGCCAGTCTGAAGAAGGACTCTACTCACCTGGGAGCTGAAAAAATGGCTTGAGGCAGCCCTGTGCTGGGAGCAGCCAGAGTGTGTAACAGGCAAGTCCTTGAGATTCTGAATAGGTCTGTCATCAGCCTTGAGCATGTTTTCTCACCTGCTAAATGGGACCATTAATGCCTACTCAGCCTCCCTCCCACCAGTCCTGTGCTTCAGCAGAGACCACCTTCATTTTCCTACTGGAAAATGCAGTAGACACTAAATGTGAAAATACTTTTTAAAAAATTGTAAAAGGCTACAGAAATGCAAGGTGATAGTAGTACTCAAATGCTTTGGCACTGGTTGTCTGCCCTCTATGAGCTCATCTCTCTCACAAAGCCAGGGCCCTATGGAAAGCCAGTAGCCACATCCTACATTGTAACAACCCAGTCATTGGATACAGTGACTTTAAAGTCTTATTTTTGACGTGTATGTGTGGGGGGTATGTTTTCTTTTTTTTATTTTGAAAAATTGCCGCAACTAAAGGAATTCACTTTCTTGATTCTCCCAACTCCTCAATCTCAGTTTATCCCCAACTTCCTCATCCGTCAGGTAAGAATATGAATTCCTGTCCTGTCTCCCTCTTGTTTTCCTCCTGAAATGGATATACAAGTTATTTGGAAAACTGTAAAGCAAAGTGCCAAATGGTTGTCATTACTGGCATTATCTGTGCAGCTTGGATTCTTTTGGAGGAGGCTGCATCTTCAAATTGACAATTACTGCACTCATACTAAGTCTGAGATCCTGTGCTAAGTGTTATAAATGGGTGTAGAGATAAGCAGTGGTGTGTTACAGCCAGCTTGTACCAGCTCTCAAGAACCGATTGTGCACATCTCTTTCCAACTCCGCATTCAATGACATCACATTGGTAGATGAAATTGGCAACGGTGAGAGTAATTTCCACCATGGAAATCGGCAAACACCACAAATATGGAACTTTTTTTTCAGAGATCTAGAACTGTTTCAATCATAAAGGAGCTGCCAATTTAGCAGTGGTGTGTATGTGTGTATTTCTGTGTGTGTATGTCTGTGACTGCACATGCATATATACTGTGGGAAAGTGGTAAGGTAAGCAGGCACATGATTATAATAGAGGAAAATACTAAGTTGAACCATGTGATATTGCTGTTTGTGCCAGTCAAAACTAGGTGAGTACTGGCAATTTCATATATTTCAACCTAATAGAATGTCATCTTTAGCAGAGGGGAGTACCTGGAATGGAAAAGGATTTCTCAAGTCCCCTCAGATGACCTGAGGCTGAGCTGGAGTTAGGCCCCAGGACTCCTAGTTCCTTGTCTTAACCCTGAAGCCTCCATTACCATTTTATTTTCCTCTGATTCCTTGTCAAAATGGACAAGGCTCTGACATGAAAACCATAGTACTGATTGGGTAAGATAACCACAGGCCTTTTACCTCATTGCCTCCTCTAAATTAAGGTTAGAATTCAGGTCATATCCTTATTCCGCAGCCTCATTGTCCCAAACACACACTTTCTCTCTCCCTCACTCTTTCTCTTCACCCCCACCCTCACCAGTCTTCCTGTGTCTTGCATCCTAAGAGTGCAAGAAATTAGAGTATGTCCAGAGGAGAGCAAAGGAAAGTTATTATAACAGTTGGAAATAGGATCTATGAGGAAAGGTGAAAGGAAGTTTGCCTTGAGAAAAGAAATTTGCCTGTCAACAGAATAATAATGTCCACATCTCAAAAGACAGATATACAGGGGGTGCTATACTGCTTTTTTCCATTTCCTGAAGCCAGAAGAATTCAACATTTCACTTAATGGCATTACCAGCCAGCCAGACTCTTAAAAAGAGTCATCACTGACTCCTTTCTTTTGCTCAGTTGCCATATCTAATCATTCACTAAATTCTGTTGACTCTACCCCCTAAATATTTCTTGAATCCATCACCTCCTCTCCATCTCAGCTGCCATGGTCCTAGGTCAGGCCTTCACCCCTAGTCTCCACTGAGCTCCATGCATCTACTCTCAGCTGCTGCCACCAGAATGTTCTTTAGAAATCACCCAACTGTTCAGGCCATGCCTCTTGTGAAGTCACGATTGCCTATGAAATTAATACTGACTTCCTCAACCTGGCATTCAAAACCTTCTACCTTACAGCTCCAAACTTTTTTGTAGCCCTAACTCTCACCACTCTATATACTAGATGCTTTAGCTGATTCCTCAATAGGCCCCCACTGTTACCACCACAGGACCTTTATACATGCTCTTCCCTCTAACTAGACTTCCACCACCTTCACCCATTGAAATCCTACTTATCCTTCATTACACTTCCTAAATGCCACCTCCTTCTGTTTTCCACATCATAGGAGGTTCATTTGCTGTTCTGAACCCTATTCATTTGCCTTTCTGTGTTGTTAATCAACTTAGTATAGTCGTAAGAGTAGTAGCTTTTAAGCCAGACTGCTTAGGTCCCAGTCCTGACTTTGCTACCTACTAGCTGTGTCACATTGAGAAAGTTGCTTAACTTTTCTTGTGCATATTTAAAATGGGCAACATATTAGTACCTCCCTCAGAGGTTGTTATAAAATGTTAAACATTTATTAACTTAATGTTTGTTAACTGTAAACTGAAACATAGTAAATGCTGCTGTTATATTTATATTCTTGTCTCATCTCTCTGACTAGTCTATTGTTCCTTAAGGGCAGAAGTAATACATTACTCATCTTTATGACAGGTAATAATGATTTTTAAAAAATGTTTTACAGGGTCTTCTGGTCCAGATGTACTTCCCCTAAAGTACAATTATAAATTCTGGAAATAACATAAGACACAACCAAAGGAGAACTTGATAAGTGGTAAGAAGAGGTGAGCTGGCTAGGGATCATAGAATTGGAGGAAAATAGCACAACAGCAGGACATCATGCATCCTCCAACCCACGAAAAAATGGTGACATGGGCCTGGCATTTCCTGACCCCAAACCTAACAACAGAAAGCAGCCAAGGAAAGTTTAACCCTCTCCCAGAAGGAACAGATGTCCCTCTGACAACATCATGTGATTCCTACAGCACCATCAAAGAGGATTGACTGGGAGTCCTGCTAATAATAAGCAGTAAAAGGAATCATTCTCTTTCTCTGCCAGGCCTCAGATTCCTCTCTCCTATTAAGAGACATCAGGTAACTATGTGGTACCAGCAAGGGTTATCCTAACAAAACAAGTGGCCCAGCTTGGGATATGCTCATCCTCCTTGCAGGACACTGACTATTTTCCCCCTAACATAGGTTCACCAGGTAGCCTGGCCTGGGGGATTCTCTCCACCCCTCAGGCAGCAACATCAGAAACAAATGGGAATTCCATCAGCACCAGATAGACCAAGAAGACTAAAATAGTACCATAAAGACCACAAAGAAAACTAAATTGCCATTGAAGCCACAACCCACAAAAGTAGTCCAGGACCTGCATGTTAAACCTAAACAGGATGACTGCCTGCTAACATAAAACATTTATATAGGATGCAGAGTCTCCTAACATACTATGCAAAATATCCATGATAAAATAAAAAATCACCCATCATACAAGAACAAGGAAAATCAAACTTCAACAAGAAATGACAATCAACAGATGCCAACACTGAGATAAATCAGATGTTGGGAATAATCTGATAAGGATTTTGAAGCAGCCATCATAAAAATGCCTCAGCAGCCAATAACAAATTATCCTGAAGCAAATGAAAAAATAGAAAATCTCAGCAATGAATTAGAAGTTATCAAAAAGAACCAAATGAAAATTTTAAAACTAAAAAAAAAAAAAACCAGTAACTGAATTTTTTAAAAATGCTGGATAGGCTCAAAATTGAAGGATATAACAGAGGATAGAATCAGTGAACTTGAGGACAGATTAGTCGAATTTATGCAATCTGAACAATAGAGGGAAAATAGGTTGAAAACAATGAACAAAACCACAATACCAGTGGGACAAAAACAGAAGATATAACATTTGTATTATTTGAGTCACAGAAGGAGAGAAAAGAGAATGGAGGTGAAAGAGTATATGAGAAAATGATGGATGAAAACTTCCAAATTTTGGTGAAAGATATAAACTTACATATTCAAGGAACTGAGTGAACCCCAAATAGGACCATTACAAACAATCATAATTAAAACTTGAAAACTAAAGAAAAGAAAAAACCTTGAAAGCATCCAGAGAGAAACAATATATTAATTATAGGGGAACAAGAATTTGATTTTATTTTAATAATTATTAAAGAAAGTCACAATTTTATTCAGTTTATTTTTTCTGGTTTTATTAGATAAATAAAAAATTTTCAATGGTTCAGAAATAATTCTTTTCTTATTGAAATATAGTTGGATTATAATATTATATTAGTTTCAGGTGTACAGCATAGTGCTTTAGTATTTTTAGATTATACTCCATTAAAAGATGTTACAAAATAATGGCGATAAGTCCCTGTGCTGCACAATATATTCTTGGTTGCTTATCTATTTTATACATAGTAGTTTGTATCTCATAATCCTGTACCACTATCATGTCCCTCCACCCTTCCCTCTCCCCACTGGGAACCATTAGTTTGTTTCCTATATCAATGAATCTGTTTCTTCAATCTCAATTAATCTGTTTCTATTTTACTATATATATTAGTTTGTTAAATAAAACAAACTATTTATTAGATTCCGCATATAAGTGATATCTCTGACTTAAATCACTAAGCATAATATTCTCTATGTCCATTCACGTTGTTGCAAATGGCAGAAATACATTCTTTTGTATGGCTGAGTATTCCATTATACACACATAACACATCTTCTTAATCCATTCTTCTGTTGATGGGCACTTGGGATGCTTCCACATATTGATTATTGTAGATAGTGCTGCTATGAACATTGGGGTGCATGTATCTTTTCGAATTATTGTTTTCATTTTTTCCAGGTGTATACCCAAGAGTGGAATTGCTGAATCATATGGTAGTTCTATTTATAGTTTTTTAAGGAACCTCTATACTGTTTTCCACAGTGACTGCACCAATTTACATTCCCACCAGCAGTGTACAAGTGTTTCCTTTTCTCCACAACCTCGCCAAAATTTGTTATTCATAGACTTTTTGATGATAGCCATTCTGACAGGTGTGAGGTGATATCTTATTGTGGTTTTAATTTGCATTTCTCTGATGATTAATGATGTTGAACATCTTTTCATGTGCCTGTTAGTCATCTGTGTATCTTCTTTGGAAAAATGTCTATTCAAGTCTTCTGCCCATTTTTTGATTGGATTTTTTTGATATTCAGTAGTATGAGCTTTTTATATATTTTGGATATTAACCTCTTGGCAGTGATATCAATTACAAATATTTTCTCCCATTCCATAGGTTGTCTTTTCATTTTGTTGATGGTTTCCTTTGCTATGCAAAAACCTTTAAGCTTAATTAGGTCCCATTTGTTTATTTATTTATTTATTTATTTTTGGCTGTGTTGGGTCTTCATTGCTGTGCACAGGCTTTCTCTACTTGCGGCGAGCGGGGGCTACTCTTTGTTGTGGTGAATGGGGGCTACTCTTTGTTGCAGTGAGCGGGCTTCTCATTGACATGGCTTCTCTTGCTGTGGAGCACGGGCTCTAGGCACACAGGCTCAGTAGTTGTGGTTCGCGGGCTCTAGAGTGCAGGCTCAGTAGTTGCGGTGCACGGGCTTAGTTGCTCCGTGGCATGTGGGATCTTCCTGGGCCAGGGATCGAATCCTTGTCCCCTGCATCGGCAGGTGGATTCTTAACCACTGCGCCACCAGGGAAGCCCTCCCATTTCTTTAATTTTGCTTTTATTTCTTTTGCCTGAGGAGACAGATCCAAAAAAAATATTGCTATGATTTATGTCAAAGAATGTTCTGCCTATGTTCTCTTCTAGGAGTTTTAAGGTTTCAGGTCTTATATTTCAGCCTTTAATCCATTTGAATTTACTTTTGTATGGTATGAAGAAATGATCTAATTTCATTCTTTTACATGTAGTTGTCCAGTTTTCCTGGCACCACTTATTGAAGAGACTGTTCTTCCCTGTTGTATATTCTTCCCACCTTTGTTATAGATTAATTAGCCATAGCTGTGTGGGTTTACTTCTGGGCTCTCTATTCTGTCCCATTGTTCTATGTGTCTGTTTTTGTGCCAGTACCGCACTCTTTTGATTACTGTAGCTTTGTAATTCAAAGAGGGTGATACTTCCGGCTTTGTACTTTTTTTTTCAAGATTGCTTTGGCAATTTGGGGTCTTTTGTTGTCCCATATAAATTTTAGGATTATTTATTCTAATTCTGTGAAAAATGTCATGAGTGTTTTGACAGGAATTACATAAAATCTGTAGATTGCTTTGGGAAGTTTGGCCATTTTAACAATATTAATTCTTCCAATACAAGAGCACTGGATATCTTTACATTTCTTTGTATCATCTTTAATTTCCTTCCTCAGTGTTTTATAGTTTTCAGAGTATAAGCCTTTCAACTCCTTGGTTAGGTTTATTCCTAGGTATGTTATTCTTTTTGATGTGATGTTAAAATAAGATTCTTTTTTTAACTTTCTCATTCTGATAGTTTCTTATTAGTGTATAGAAAAGTAACAGATTTCTGTATATTTATCTTGTATCCTGCAATGTTACTGAATTCATTTATTGGTTCTAATAGTTATTTGGTGGAGACTTTAGGGTTTTCTATATAAAGTATCATGTAGATGACAGTAGTGACAGTTTTACTTCATCCCTCCCAATTTGGATGCCATCTATTTCTTTTTCTTGTCTGAATGCTATGGCTAGGACTTCCAATACTACGTTAAATAGAAGTGGTGAGAATGGGCATCCTTGTCTTTTCCCTCAATTTAGAGGAAAGGCTTTCAGGTTTTCACCAATGAGTATGATGTTAACTGTGGATTTGTCATAAATGGTCTTGCTAATGTCAAGATACGTTCCCTCTATATTAACTTTGATGACAGTTTTTATCATGAATAGATATTGAATTGTGTCAAATCCTTTTTCTAAATCTATTGAGATGATCATATGATTTTTATCCTTCCTTTTGTTACTGTGGTATATTACATTGACTGATTTGTGAATATTGAACCATCCTTGAGTCCCTGGAATAAATCCTCCTTGATCATGGTGTATGACCATTTTATATATTGTTGGATTCATTTCATTAATATTTTGTTGAGGATTTTTGCATGTATATTCATCAAAGATATTGTCCTGAAATTTTCTTTTTTTGTAGGGTCTTTGTCTGGTATTGGTATCAGGATAATGGTCATCTTGTAGAATGAATTTAGGATTGGTGCATCCTCTTCGTTTTTTTGGAATAGTTTTAGAAGGATAGGTATTATTTCTTCATTCTATGCTTGATAGTATTCCCCTGTGAAGCCATTCAGTCCTGGACTTTTGCTTTCTGGGCGTTTTTTATTATTACAAATTCAATTTCACTTCTACTGATTGATTGGTCTTTTCAGATTATCTGTTTCTTCTTGATTCATTCTTGGCAGGTTGTATGCTCCTAGAAATTTGTCCATTTCTTCTATGTTGTCCAATTTGTTGTGAAATAGTTCATAGTATTCTCTTATGATTTTTTGTATCTCTGTGGTATTGGTTGCTCTTTTCCCTTTTTTGTTTCTTATTTTGTTTATTTGTGTCCCCTCTTTTTCTTCTTGGTTAGTCTGGCTAAAGGTTTATCAATTTTGTTTATCTTTAAAAAAAATAGCTCTTGGTTTCATTGATTTTTTTTTTTGGTTTCTATTTCATTTATTTTCTCTCTGACCTTTATTATTTTCTTCCTTTTGCCAATTTCAGGCTTTTTTTCTTGTTTTTCTAACTGTTTAAGATGGTAGTTTAGGTTGTTTCTTTGAGATTTTTCTTGTTTCTTGAAGGAGGCCTGTATCGCTATAAAATTCCATTTTAGAACTGCTTTTGCTGGATCCCGTAGATTTTGGAGAGCTGTGATTGAATTTTCATTTGAATTGAGGTATTTTCTGATTCCCTCTTTGATTTCCTCATTTACTCCTTTGGTTTTTAGTAGCATGTTGTCTCATCTCCACATGTTTGCTCTTTTCCCATTTTTCTTACTGTAATTGAGTTCTAGTTTCATAACATTGTGATCAGAGAAATGCTTGATATATTTTCTATCCTCTTAAATTTGTTAAGCCATGTTTTGTGACTTAACATGTGACATACCCTGGAGAATGTTCTATGTGCACTTGAAAAGAATGTGTATTCCACTGTTTTTGGTTGGAATGTCCTGTAGGTATCTATTAATTCCAACTGGTCTATTGTGTCATTTAATACCACTGTTGCCGTATTGATTTTCTGCCTGGATGATCTGTCCATTGATGTCGGTTGGGTGTTAAAGTCCCCTACTATTATTGTATTATTGTATATTTCTCCCTTTATGTCTGTTAGTATTAGCTTTTTTTTTTTTTTAATTTGACAGGCCCAATTTTTTTTAAATTAATTAATTAATTAATTAATTTTTGGTTGTGTTGGGTCTTCGTTTCTGTGCGAGGGCTTTCTCCAGTTGCTGCAAGCGGGGGCCACTCCTCATCACAGTGCGTGGGCCCCTCACTATCGCGGCCTCTCTTGTTGCGGAGTACAGGCTCCAGACGCGCAGGCTCAGCAGCCGTGGCTCACAGGCCCAGTTGCTCCACGGCATGTGGGATCCTCCCAGACCAGGGCTCAAACCCATGTCCCCTGCATTGGCAGGCAGACCCCCAACCACTGCACCACCAGGGAAGCCCAGTATTAGCTTTATATATTTAGGTGCTCCTGTATTGGGTTCATATATCTTAAGAGTATAATATTCTCTTCTTGTATTGATCCCTTCATCATTATATAATGCCCTTCTTCATATTTTGTTTTAGCCTTTGTTCTAAAGTCTATTTTGTCTGATATGAGTATTGCTACCTCTGCTTTCATGTCCTTTCTGTTTGCATGAAATGTCTTTTCCCAACCCCTCACTTTCAGTCTGTGTGTGTCTTTAGGTCTGAGGTGAGTCTCTTGTAGGCAGTATATAGATGGGTCTTGCTTTTTTATCCAGTCACCCTATGTCTTTTGATTGGAGCATTTATTCCATTGACATTTAAAGTAATCATTCATAGGTATGTACTTATTGCCAATTTAATACTTGTTTTCAGGTTGTCTTTTTAGTTCTGCTCTGACCATTACTTCTTTTTGTTGCTTTCCTTATGGTTTGATGCTTTTCTTTAGTTTTATGCTTGTGTTCCTTTATTTTTAGTTTTGTGTATCTATTGTAGGTTTCTGGTTACCATGGGTTTCATATATGTTGACCTATATCTTCTTGTTTTAAACTGGTAGTTATTTAAGTTCAAACACATTCTAAAATATCTATGTTTTTTCTCCCTTCCTCATATTTTGTGTTTTTGATGTCATATTTTAAGTCTTCATGTTAATCCTTTAACTGTTTATTGTAGTTGTAGTTCATTTTACATGGTTTTCCCTTTTTGTATAGATTCTTACTTCTCCTCCACTCAGAGAAGACCCTTCAGCATTTATTTTAATGCAGGTTTAGTACTGATGAACTTTTAAAATTTTGCTTGTCTGAGAAGATCTTTTTCTCTCCTTCTATTCTAAATGATAATCTTGCTGGGTACCGTATCCTAGGTTGCAGGCTTTTCCCTTTCATCACTCCGAATATATCATTCCACTACCTTCTGATCTACAAATTACATGCAGAAAAATCAGCCTTATGTGGGTTCCCTTGTATATGACTCTGTTTTTCTCCTGCTGCCTTTAGAACTCTTTCTTCATCTTTAACTTTTGCCATTTTAATTATGATATGTCTTAGTGTAGGTCTTTTTGAGTTCAACTTGTTTGGGACCCTCTGTGCTTTTGTACCTGGATATCTGTTTCCTTCTTAAGATTTGGGAAGTTTTCCACCATAATTTCATCACATACTTTTTCGATCTCCTTCCCTCTCCCTTCTCCTTCTGTGACCCTATAATATGAATGTTAATATGCTTACTGTTATCACAGAGATCTCTTAAACTGTTCTCATTTTAAAAATTTGTTTTTTTATTTTCTGTTCTGACAGTTGATTTCCATTATTCTATTTTCCAGATCACTTATGTGTTCTTCTGTAACACTTAGTCTGCTATTCATTCCTTCTAGTGTGCTTTTCATTTCAGTTATTGAATTCTTCCTTTATGATTGGGTTTTAAAAAATATTTTCCAGTTCATTGTCAAAATTCTCACTGTATTCATATATTATTTTCCCTAATCCAATTAACATTCTTATTACCAATGTTTTGAATTCTTTATCTGGTAAATTGTTTATTTCTCTTTCATTATTTTTTCAGGGTTTTTCTCTCACTCTTTCAATTGTGATGAGTTCCTTTGCCTTTTCCTTTTGCTTAACTTCCTTTGACTCAATGAATTTAGGTGAAACTGTTACCTATTGTGATCTTGAAGGTGTATTCTGATGTGGGAGCATCTCTATACAGACTGTGTGTGCCAAGTGCTTTTGGTAGGAGAGCTGAATTTGACATGGATACAAGTCACATCTTTCCTCAGGATGTGCTGGGAGCTATCACCTTCATAAGGGGTGGGGCTGGAGATGGAAGGGCTACAGCTGGAGCCAGATGTTAGATAGGATTTATCCTCTGCTCAATGGCTATCACCACCTGATCGGGCTGAGGTCTGATCCCAAGTTGCTGGAGCAGCCCTGAGGGTCGGGCCTGAGATGGCTCAGTTTCCTTTAAGTGTATTCTTTCCCCTCTCCAGCAATAGGACCCTTGCCCCAGAGAGGGAGAGTACTGAGGCAAGGGGAGCCCATGTAAGCTCTCAGCTCATGTTGATCACAGAGAGAGTTCTGAGCTGTCTCTGATGTGTTGCCTGTGCCAGCACCAGCAATTGTTTCCTTTGTTTTGCTCAGACACAGCCTTGGGTCCAAGTCCCCTTTGTCCCCCACAGCTGGCAACTCCTTACAGCCTCTGCAGCCCCCACCCTCTTGTTGGACAGGGCAGGCAGTCCTGTGTGGACTCTTGGTGTATATTGGCATGTGAGCTGTGGTGGAGTGGCTGCAGTCACAGTTCTGGGCTGCTTCTGAGGCAGTGCTTGAATAAGTGCCAACAATGGCTGTTGCTACCCCACCCAGGGTCAGCCAGCCATGTGGTTTCAATCTGCCCTTTCTGCCCTGCCTGGAGGGCAAACCAGGGTTCACATGCTCCTCAAGAGCAGAGTCCAAGCTTCCCTCAGCCTTCTTGTAAGTCCCAGCTCTCCAACCAGCCAAGCAGGCTCATTTCCCCTGTGTAAGACCCCAAGACTGGGGCACCCAATCTATGGCTCAAACCATTTACTCCCCAGGGTAGATCTCCACCCATGTATTCTCTCTTTTCCTCTGAGTCTCTTCCCAGGTGCACAGGTCCTGACCTGATCACTTTTTTTCCCTTCCTACCCAATTACATGTGGATCTATCTTACAACCTTGGTTGTACAGAAGTCTTTCTGCCAGTTTCCAGTTAGATTTAGTGAGAATTCTTCCACATGTCGGTGTAATTTTGATGTGTGCATGGAGGGAGGTGAATATCACATCCTCCTATGCTGCCATCTTGATCTATCCCCCAGGGGAACAAGAATTTAAATGGCAGCAGGTTTCTCATCAAAAACCATGAAGGACAGAGGGAAGTGGCAGAATATTTTTCAAATGCTGAAAGAAAAGAAGAATGAACTGTGAATTCAGTGTCCTGTGAATAAAGGGAAATAAATAAAAGCATCCTTGGAAAACCAAGACTAGAAAGTTCAGCAAGGTTGAAAATATAAGATCAATACACAAAAGTTAATTACAACTCTACATAATAACAATGAACATGTGTAAAGCAAAAATTAAAGACCCAATATCATTTACAACTCAAAGCAGATCAGGTACTTAAAAGTGAAATGTAAAACTATAACACTTAAAAAATAGAAGAAAATTTGGGGAGATCTAGGGCTAGGCCATGAGTTCTTAGACTTGATAACAAAAGTGTGATATATAAAAGGAAAAACTATTAAATTGGATATTTGGAAAATTAAAAAACTTTATTTTTTATTTTTTATTTTTATTTTTACAAGAGATAAATAAACTGACCCAAGCATTGTACATGGATGACCACAACAAAAGCAACAATGATTACAAATACCAAACACGAAACACACTCATACTATGTCATAATATTGACATTCAGTCCAGTAATCCTCCACTGTAACAGCTCCTTTACTTTGCAAGTGAAAATTGATTTGTATATTTTTTGCCTTTGAGTCCTTGTGGGATTTTTTATTTTTTATTCAAACAGAAAGTCACAAAAATTATAATCATCCTCATCAGTTCACTCGGTCCCATGTAATTAATTTTTTTTATTATCTTGGTCTTTTGTTAGCACTTTTATGAATTCATCAGTTTTCCATTAGAGTTCTGAAAATGCTTATTCATTCAGTTCAGCAATATAGTCAGTTACCAGAAACCTGTACTTGTCAGAGTCTTTTCCAGGAATTCCTTGAAGATGAAACCCTTTTATAGGAACATTTTTGCAAAAGTATCAGAGTACACCCAGAACTGTCTGTAAATGACAAAAGACTTAAAAATGACCATGGTTAAAGATTTGATGAAAGTTCATAATAATGAAATTGACAAGTAAATTTAGTTATTTCTGAGATATACATTTTAAACTAATAACTAGAATTATGACTTATAACATTATACCAGAACATATAAGATTTTTAGAAATTTCATGTAATGTCTGAAACATTGATATTAACATATTTCCATACAAATAACCCAAAGAAAGTTTAGTATTAGTTTTTTGTATTGTTTGTTTGTTTGTTTATAATGCAGGTTCTTATTAGTCATCAATTTTACACACATCAGTGTATACATGTCAATCCCAATCGCCCAATTTAGCACACCACCATCCCCACCCCACTGCAGTTTTCCCCCCTTGGTGTCCATACATTTGTTCTCTACATCTGTGTCTCAACTTCTGCCCTGCAAACTGGTTCATCTGTACCATTTTTCTAGGTTCCACATACATGCGTTAAAATACTATATTTGTTTTTCTCTTTCTGACTTACTTCACTCTGTATGACAGTCTCTAGATCCAAACACGTCTCAACAAATGACTCAATTTTGTTCCTTTTTATGGCTGAGTAATATTCCATTGTATATATGTACCACATCTTCTTTATCCATTCGTCTGTTGATGGGCATTTAGGTTGCTTCCATGACCTGGCTATTGTAAATAGTGCTGCAATGAATATTGAGGTGCATGTGTCTTTTTGAATTATGGTTTTCTCTGGGTATATGCCCAGTAGTGGGATTGCTGGATCAAATGATAATTCTATTTTTAGTTTTTTAAGGAACCTCCATACTGTTCTCTATAGTGGCTGTATCAATTTACATTCCCACCAACAGTGCAAGAGGGTTCCCTTTTCTCCAGCATTTGATGTTTGTAGATTTTCTGATGATGCCCATTCTAACTGGTGTGAGGTGATACCTCACTGTAGTTTTGATTTGCATTTCTCTAATAATTAGCGATGTTGAGCAGATTTTCATGAGCTTCTTGGCCATCTGTATGTCTTCTTTGGAGAAATGTCTATTTAGGTCTTCTGCCCATTTTTGGATTGGGTTGCTTGTTTCTTTAATATTGAGCTGCATGAGCTGTTTATATATTTTGGAGATTAATCCTTTGTCCATTGATTCGTTTGCAAATATTTTCTCCCATTCTGAGTGTTGCCTTTTCATCTTGTTTATGGTTTCCTTTGCTGTGCAAAAGCGTTGAAGTTTCATTAGGTCGCATTTGTTTATTTTTGTTTTTATTTCCATTACTCTAGGAGGTGGATGAAAAAAGATCTTGCTGTGATTTATGTCAAAGAGTGTTCTTCCTATGTTTTCCTCTAAGAGTTTTATAGTGGCCAGTCTTACATTTAGGTCTCGAATCCATTTAGAATTTATTTTTCTGTATGGTGTTAGGGAGTGTTCTAATTTCATTCTTTTGCGTGTAGCTGTCCAGTTTTCTCAGCACCACTTATTGAAGAGACTGTCTTTTCTCCATTGTATATCCTTGCCTCCTTTGTCATAGATTAGTTGACCATAGGTGTGTGGGTTTACCTCTGGGCTTTCTATCTTGTTCCATTGATCTATGTTTTTGTTTTTGTGCCAGGACCATATTGTCTTGATTACTGTAGCTTTGTAGTATAGTCTGAAGTCAGGGAGACTGATTCCTCCAGCTCCGTTTGTTTCCTCCAAGACTGCTTTGGCTATTCGGGGTCTTTTGTGTCTCCACACAAATTTTAAGATGATTTGTTCTAGTTCTGCAAAAAATACCATTGGTAATTTGATAGGGATTGCATTGAATCTGTAGATTGCTTTGGGTAGTAGAGTCATTTTCACAATGTTCATTCTTCCAATCCAAGAACATGGTATATCTCTCCATCTGTTTGTATCATCTTTAATTTCTTTCATCAGTGTCTTATAGTTTTCTGCATACAGGTCTTTTGTCTCCCTAGGTAGGTTTATTCCTAGGTATTTTATTCTTTTTGTTGCAATGGTAAATGGGAGTGTTTCCATAATTTCTCTTTCAGATTTTTCATCATTAGTGTATAGGAATGCAAGAGATTTCTGTGCATTAATTTTGTATCTGCAACTTTACCAAATTCATTGGCTATAGTAGTTTTCTGGTAGCATCTTTACGATTTTCTATGTAGAGTATCATGTCATCTGCATACAGTGACCGTTTTACTTCTTCTTTTCCAGTTTTGATGTCTTTTATTTCTTTTTCTTCTCTGATTGTTTTGGCTAGGACTTCCAAATCTATATTGAATATTAGTGGTGAAAGCAGACATCCTTGTCTTGTTCCTGATCTTAGAGGAAGTGCTTTTAGCTTTTCACCATTGAATATGATGTTAGCAGTAGGTTTGTTGTATATGGCCTTTATGATGTTGAGGTAGGTTCCCTCTATGCCCACTTTCTGGAGAGTTTTTATCATAAATGGGTGTTGAATTTTGTCAAAAGCTTATTCTGCATCTATTGAGATGCTCATATGGTTTTTATTCTTCAATTTGTTAATATGGTGTATCACATTGATTGATTTGCATATATTGAACAATCCTTGCATCCCTGGGATAAATCCCACTTGATCATGGTGCATGATCCTTTTAATGTGTTGTTGGATTCTGTTTGCTAGTATTTTGTTGAGGATTTTTGCATCTATATTCATCAGTGATATTAGTCTGTAATTTTCTTTTTTTGTAGTATCTTTGTCTGGTTTTGATATCAGGGTGATGGTGGCCTCATAGAATGAGTTTGGGTGTGTTCCTTCCTCTGCAATTTTTTGGAAGAGTTTGAGAAGGATGGGTGTTAGCTCTTCTCTAAATGTTTGAAAGAATTCACCTGTGAAACCATCTGGTCCTGGACTTTTGTTTGTTGGAAGATTTTTAATCGGAGTTTCAATTTCATTACTTGTGATTGGTCTGTTCATATTTTCTGTTTCTTCCTGGTTCAGTTTTGGAAGCTTATACCTTTCTAAGAATTTGTCCATTTCTTCCAGGTTGTCCATTTTATTGGCATAGAGTTGCTTGTAGTAGTCTCTTAGGATGCTTTGTATTTCTGCGGTGTCTGTTGTAACTTCTTTTTCATTTCTAATTTTATTGATTTGAGTCCTCTCCCTCTTTTTCTTGTTGAGTCTGGCTAATGGTTTATCAATTTTGTTTATCTTCTCAAAGAACCAGCTTTTAGTTTTATTGATCTTTGCTACTGTTTTCTTTGTTTCTGTTTCATTTATTTCTGCTCTGGTGTTTATGATTTCTTTCCTTCTGCTAACTTTGGGTTTTGTTTGTTCTTCTTTCTCTAGTTACTTTAAGTGTAAGGTTAGATTGTTTACTTGAGATTTTTCTTGTTTCTTGAGGTAGGCTTCTATAGCTATAAACTTCCCTCTTAGAACTGCTTTTGCTGCACCCCATAGGTTTTGGATCATCGTGTTTTCATTGTCATTTGTCTCTAGGTATTTTTTGATTTCCTCTTTGATTTCTTCAGTGATCTCTTGGTTATTTAGTAACGTATTGTTTAGCCTCCATGTGTTTGTGTTTTTTACTTTTTTTCTCTGTAATTCATTTCTAATCTCATAGTGTTGTGGTCAGAAAAGATGCTTGATATGATTTCAATTTTCTTAAATTTACTGAGTCTTGATTTGTGACCCAAGATGTGATCTATCCTGGAGAATGTTCCGTGCACACTTGAGAAGAAAGTGTAATCTGCTGTTTTTTGGATGGAATGTCCTATAAATATCAATTAAATCTATCTGGTCTATTTTGTCATTTAAAGCTTCTGTTTCCTTATTTGTTTTCATTTTGGATGATCTGTCCATTGGTGTAAGTGAGGTGTTAAATTCCCCCACTATTATTGTGTTACTGTCGATTTCCTCTTTCATAGATTTTAGGAGTTGCCTTATGTATTGAGGTGCCCCTATGTTGGGTGCATATATATTTATAATTGTTATATCTTCATCTTGGTTTGATCCCTTGATCATTATGTAGTGTCCTTCTTTGTCTCCTATAACATTCTTTATTTTAAAGTCTATTTTATCTGAAATAAGTATAGCTACTCTAGCTTTCTTTTGATTTCCATTTGCATGGAATATCTTTTTCCATCCCCTCACTTTCAGTCTGTATGTGTTCCTAGGTCTGAAGTGGGTATCTTGTAGACAGCATATATATGGGTCTTGTTTTTGTATCCATTCATCAAGCCTGTGTCTTTTGTTTGGAGCATTTAATCCATTCACGTTTAAGGTAATTATTGATATGTATGTTCCTATGACCATTTTCTTAGTTGTTTTGGGATTGTTTTTGTAGGTCCTTTTCTTCTCTTGTGTCTCCCACTTAGAGAAGTTTCTTTTGCATTTGTTGTACAGCTGGTTTGGTGGTGCTGAATTCTCTTAGCTTTTGCTTGTCTGTAAAGCTTTTGATTTCTCCATCGAGTCTGAATGAGATCCTTGCCGGGTAGAGTAATCTTGGTTGTAGGTTCTTCCCTTTCATCACTTTAAGTACATCATGCCACTCCCTTCTGGCTTGTAGAGTTTCTGCTGAGAGATCAGCTGTTAACCTTATGGGAGTTCCCGTGTATGTTATTTTTTGTTTTTCCCTTGCTGCTTTCAATAATTTTTCTTTGTCTTTAATTTTTGCCAATTTGATTACTATGTGTCTCGGCGTCTTTCTCCTTGGGTTTATCCTGTATGGGACTCACTGCGCTTCCTGGACTTGGGTGGCTATTTCCTTTCCCATGTTAGGGAACTTTTCGACTATAATCTCTTCAAATATTTTCTCGGGTACCTTCTTTCTCTCTTCTCCTTCTGGGACCCCTATAATGCAAATGTTGTTGGGTTTAATGTTGTCCCAGAAGTCTCTTAGGCTGTCTTAATTTCTTTTCATTCTTTTTTCTTTATTCTGTTCCACAGCAATGAATTCCACCATTCTGTCTTCCAGGTCACTTATCCGTTTTCTGCCTCAGTTATTCTGCTATTGATTCCTTCTAGTGTAGTTTTCATTTCAGTTATTATATTGTTCATCTCTGTTTGTTTGTCCTTTAATTCTTCTAGGTCTTTGTTAAACATTTCTTGCATCTTCTCGATCTTTGCCTCCATTCTTTTCCGATGTCCTGGATCATCTTCACTATCACTATTCTGAATTCTTTTTCTGGAAGGTTGCCTATCTCCACTTCATTTAGTTGTTTTTCTGGGGTTTTATTTTGTTCCTTCATCTGGTACATAGCCCTCTGCCTTTTCATCTTGTCTATCTTGTCTATCTTTCTGTGAATGTGGTTTTTGTTCCACAGGCTGCAGGATTGTAGTTCTTCTTGATTCTGCTGTCTGCCCTCTGGTGGATGAGGCTATCTAAGAGGGTTGATGAGAAGGACTGGTGGTGGGTAGAGCTGACTGTTGCTCTGGTGGGCAGACCTCAGTAAAACTTTAACTTGACTGTTGATGGGTGGGGCTGGGTCCCTCCCTGTTGGTTGTTTGGCCTGAGACAACCCAACCCTGTATCCTACCTGGGTTATTTGGTGGGGCTAATGACAGATTCTGGGAGGGCTCACACCAAGGAGTACTTCTGAGAACTTCCGCTGCCAGTGTCCTTGTCCCCACGGTGAGCCAAAGCCCCCCACCCCGCCTCTGCAGGAGACCCTCCAACCCTAGCAGGTAGGTCTGGTTCAGTCTCCCCTGGGTCCCGATGCGCACACTACTTTTTGTGTGCCCTCCAAGAGTGGAGGCTCTGTTTTCCCCTGTCCTGTTGAAGTCCTGCAATCAATTCCCACTAGGCTTCAAAGTCTGATTCTCTAGGAATTCCTCCTCCCATTGCCGGACCCCCAGGTTGGGAAGCCTGATGTGGAGCTCAGAACCTTCACTCCAGTGGGTGAACTTCTGTGGTATAAGTGTTCTCCAGTCTGTGAGTCACCCACCCTCCAGTTATGGGATTTGATTTTACTGTGATTGTGCCCCTCTTACCCTCTCATTGTGGCTTCTCCTTTGTCTTTGGATGTGGGGTATCTTTTTTGGCAAGTTCCAGTGTGTTCCTGTTGATGATTGTCCAGCAGCTAGTTGTGATTCTGGTGTTCTCGCAAGATGGAGTGAGAGCATGTCCTTCTACTCCGCCATCTTGGTTCATCTCTAAAATCTTTTGATTTGCAAAAGACTAGCAAGAGGATGAAAAGATAAGTTACATAAAGGGAGAAACTTTTTTGTTGTTGTTACTGTCATAAATGTATGTGTGAAGTGGCATTGCAGTGCACTTTTTGAGTTGTGTTTTCCTAATAAGGAATGATGCTGAGCATTTTTCTTGTGCTTATTTACCACTGTATATCTTCTTTGGAGGAACATCTATTCAAATCCTCTGCCCATTTTTAATTAGATTATTTGCCTTTTTTTTCTGGTTGTGTTGTAATTTATTCATATATTCTAAATACTATGCTCTTATCAGTTATATTATTTCCAAATATTGTCTCCATCTGCAGGTTATTTTTAACTTTCTTGATAGAGTCCTTTGATTCACAAAATTTTAAAATTTTGATGAAGTCTAATTTTTCTGTTTTTTTCTTTTGTCACTCATTCTTTTGCTTTCATATGTAAGAAAACATTGCTTGACCTAAGGTCATGAAGATTTACTCCTATGTTCATGTATTAGTATACTTGGGATGTTGTAAAAAAGCACCACAAACTGGGTGGCTTAAACAACAGAAAAGTATTGTCCCACAGTTCTGGAAGCTAGAAGTCCATGATCAAGGTGTCAGTAGGATTGGTTTATTCTGAGATCTATGGGAAAAATTCTGTTCCATGCTCCTTGCCTAGCTTCTAGTGGTTTGCTGGCAATTGTTGGAGTTCCTCGGCTCGTATAGGCATCCTTTGATCTCAGTCATCATCTTCATGTGGCATCATCTCTGTGTGTGTACGTCTCTGTGTCCAAATTTCCCCTTTCTATAAGGAAACCAGTCATGTTGGGTTAGGGCACACCCTAATGGCCTCATTTTAACTTTACTATCTCTGTAAATACCCTATCTTCATATATGGTTACATGCTGAGGTTTAGAAATGCAACATATTTTTGGGGGGAAATGCAATTCAACCTGTAACAGTTTTTCTCTAGAAATTTTATAATTTTAAATTAGTTTTAGCTCTTACATGTAGGTCTCTGTTCCATTTTGAGTTAATTTTTGTATATGGCAGGAGGTAAGCATCCAAATTCACTCTTTTGCATGTGGATATCCAGTTGTCCCAGAACCATTTGTTGAGAAGATTAATCTTTCCCCCATTGAAATATCTTGGCATCTTTGTCAAAAATCAATTGACACATAATGTAAGGGCGTGTTTATGGACTCTCAATTCTATTTTATTGATCTAGGTGTGTATCTTTATGCTAGTGCCACACAATCTTGATTAATATAGGTTTGTAGTAAGATTTGAAATTAGGAATATGAGTCTTCCAAATTTGTTCTTCTCTTTCAATATTATTTTGACTTTTCTGGGTCCCTTGAATTTCAATATGAATTTTTGGATCTACTTGTTAATTTATGCCAAAAAGTTGGAATTTTAGTAGACTGCATTCAATCTGTAGATCAGTTTGGAGAGTATTGAAATCTTAACATTAAGTCTTTCAGTCCAGGAACATGGAGTTGCTTTCCATTTATTTAGGTATTAAGTTCTTTCAACAATGTTTTGCAGTGTCAGTGTACAAATCTTGCACTTCTTTTGTTGAATCTGTACCCACGTATTTTATTCTTTTTGATTTTATTATAAATTGAATTATTATTTTTTAGTTTTCAGATTGTTCATTGCTAGTGTATTCAATTGATTTTTGTATATTAATCTTGTATCCTCCAACATTGCTGAATTAATTTATCAACTCTAATGTTTACTTTTTGGGGGTATATTTATTAAGATGATGTCATCTACAATAGAAATACTTTTATTATTTCCTTTCTAATATGCAAAACTTTTATTTTTCCTTGTCTAATTGCTCTGACTAGAATCTCAACTACAACGTTGCATAGAAGTGGCCAGAATGAACATCATCGCCTTGTTCCAGATCTTAAGGGGAAAGATATCACTATTTCACCATTGAGTATGATGTTAGCTGTGGGTTTTTTGTAGATACGCTTTATCAGATTAAGGGAGTCCCTTTCTATTCTTAATTTGTTGAATATTTTTATTATGAAAGGGTCTTGGATTTTGTCAGATGCTTTCTTTGTATCTATTGAGATGACCATTTGATAGTTTTTTCTTTATTATGTCGTGATTTGCACTGACTGATTTTCATATGTTGAACCAACCTCTCATTTCTGTAATAAATTCCACTTCTGTCATGATGTGTGATCCTTTTTATAAGCTGCTATATTTTGTTTGCTAGTATTTTGTTGAGGATTTTAACATCATATTCATAAGAGATATTAGTCTGCAGTCCCATTTTCTTATGATGTCTTCATCTAATTTTTATATCAGAGTAATACTGGCCTCATAAAATGAGTTGGAAAGTGGTCCTTTCTCTTCTATTTTTTTAGAAGAGTTTAGGAAGTATTTATGTTAATTCCTCTTTAAAACTGTAGTAGAATTCAATAAGGAAATCATCTTATCCTTGGCTTCTCTTAGTAAGATTTTAGATTACTAAATCAATCTCTTTATATGTAATATGTTTATTCAAGTTTTCTATTTTTTATTGAATAATTTTCAATAATTTGTGTTTTCATGGGAATTTGTCCATTTCATCTAGGATAACTAATTTGTTGGCACACAATTGTTCATAGTATTCCCTTATAATTCTTTTTATTTCTGTAAAATTGGTATTAATGCCCCCTCTTTTATCCCTGATTTTAGTAATCTGAGTTTTCTCTCTCTATTTTTCTTCATCATGAGGTAAAAGTTTGCCAGTTTTTTACCTTTTCAAAGAACAAAGGTTTTTGTTTTTGTTTTTTTGCAGATTTTCTTTATTTTTTTATATTCTCTATTTCATTTATTTATGCTCTTTTCCTTATTTGAATGGAAAGACACGAAAAGGCCTTAATCTCTCACTTCTGGCTGACTTTGAGGCGCTTCACTATGAACATGAAAGCTAAGACAGAGTTGAAAACTGCCTGACTGAATTTTGTAGGCTTGCTCCAACATACACACTGAGCTCCTTGGCAACAGTTGGAAAATGTACTGGTTCCAGGCATTTAAGGATATTTTTATCCATTTATTAGTTGATCATTAAGTTATCCAAGCAGGGACTTCAGTGGCCACATATGTTAAAGAATACAGACTTTACAGAGTTAGATGAGGAGAGCCACTAAGCAAAAAAACAGCAATAAAAATAAGAGCAACAAAAACAAACCCCGTGGAAGAGAGCAACTGATTTCGTGAGTTGCCACATTATATTAGTTAAAAGGTTATTTTTTCACCAAAAATTATGGCACATGTAAAGAAAACATTTCTAAAGAACTAAAGAAAAGTATTAGAACAATGTCTCACTAAATATAGACTTAATAAAGAGAAAGTCTTAAAAAGAACTGAATAAAACTTCTGGAATCGAAAAGTTAACTGAAATAAAAAATTCATTAAAGGTGCTCAATGGAAGATTTAAACTGATAGAAGAAAGAATCAATAAACTTGAAGGATAGATCAATTAGCATTATCCAGTCTGAGGAACAGGAAGAAGAAAAGAATGAGAAAGAATAAAGAGGCCCGTGGGACACCATCAAGGGTATATATACATAATGGGAGTCCCAGAAGGCAATAAGAGAGAGAAAGGGAAAGAAAGAATACTTGAAGAAATATTAGCTGAGATCATCCCAATTTTGATAAAAAACAGTAATCTATACATCCAAGATGCTCAATGAACTTCATGTAGGATAAATTCAAAAATATCCACATCTAACCACAATTAAACTGCCAAAAACAAAGACAAAGAAAGACTCTTGAAAAGAGCAAGAGAAAGATTTATTTAGAACCCTCTCCTCCTCCCTCATCCTCATAGGAAAATTCCCTCTTTATCGAAGATAATTTTCCATGAGGGAGTTCACTGTCCAGGCCTAGAAAATGGAACTATTGTACCATTTATCAAATCTACATTAAGGAGCCCTATAATAAAATCTTTTCATTAAGATGACAACTGATGGAAGCCTTTTGATTAAAGAGGCAGAATGGTAGGGCAGAAACAGTCCCATACTGAGTGAAAAGATACCTAGGGGTCCAGCCTTAGCTTGGCCATTGAAAAAGCATGTGACACTTGGACAATCCTTTCCCCTCTCTGGGTCTCAGTTTCCCTGTTCATAAAATGTAGGGTCCAGTCTCTCATTTCTCTATGGAGATTTTCAGTTCTGACTCACAGTGACTTGGCTGACATGACAAATGGGGTGATCAGCCTGTCACCAGCACCTGCCATTGAGGTCTGGGAGCGTTTTGTGACCCAAAGCCTCCTGTTTAGAATAGGGTCAGCCCTCCTGCTTCTGTCAGCCATATAGCCACTCTGTGATGGTTCCTTTTTCCCCAGGAGAAGATGAAGATAGGATGGGAGTTTCCTTGGAGTTGGAGGAGGAAAGGGGGTATATGAAAGTCTCTAACCACTAGTGGCTTGATGTCAAGGATACACCCTCAGGTAGAGCCTAAAGATGGCCTTTGTACTCCAAGCTTGTAGGAAAAGAGGGATGTGAACCACACTTGTCATTTTCTCACAGATGCTCTGTGAACCTGAGTATCTTCAGCAACATCTTTCCGTCAGTTGGTCAGTCAAGAAACATTTATCAAATACAAGTACTTTCTATGTGCTGGGAACTATGTTAGGTGCTGATCACATACAAACACACACACACACAAACACGCACACACAGGCACAACCTATAATCTCAAGAAGCTCATAGTATATGGAGGAAATAAGACAGGAAGCTATGACACAAGAATTCAGTAGAGGGAGAAAGAGGTCTTCCATGGAAAGACCAGGTGACTCTCAAATGGAGGTGACATTTGAGCCCCTATGCAGAAGACTATAATAATTAAGCTCCTGGACCTTGGGTTTAGCCAGACTTGGCTTCCAAAGCCAGCACATCCACTCCTTAGCTATGTGCCCTTAGACAAGTTACTCAACCTTTTTAAACCTCAGTTCTTTCATCATAAAATGGGGATATCCTGACCCACTCTGTAGGATGAATGTGAGGATGAAATGAGAGATTGCGTGTGAAGCATTTAGTACAGGGTAAAAACTTGAGATACGAAGTCAGTATTATCTGTTATAATTTGAACTACTGTTAACATTGCTTTAATTTTTATCTCACTACTATCTGTCTCTAATTCAGGGCCTCTTACATCAGACCCCCTGGAGCTGGAAGATTTATTTCTGAATTGTGCAGGAGGGGTAAATAGGTAAGGATTGGTCCTTCCAACCATTCTCTCTTCTCCTTTCTTGGTTCTGGGGGAAGGGACTGGACCTGGGAATGACCCTCATTTCTTTAAAAAGAGCCTTTTGTTGTCAAACCTGGACCTTATTCACTGACCTTAGACTTGATTTATTTTCTAACCTTATGTGTCCCTTCTCTGTGCCTCAGTTTCTCTATCTATAACATGAGGATGCTTTTCTAAAGGATTTCAAAGGGGTCTTTCAGTGACAAAATTCTAGTATTTCCAATTTAATCTGGGAGATGTTAAAAATACTTCCAGCTAACTTGTAGGAAACATCATTTTCTCCAAAGAACTTCCTAAAGTCAGAAGGAAAAAACAACAACAAAGGTTAACTACGGTACTTATTTGACTTGGAACAGAATCACATTCAGGACTGACCTTATTTCCAACAAGCAGAACCCGATCAGTGCAGTAGAAACTGTTTTTCCTGACATTTATACAGCACTTTAAGCTTTTCAGGCAGTTGGATAAGTGAATGTGCCTCCTCTCTCCATTGCTCTCTGATCCTGATAAGGAGAAGCTACCCTTCAGGTGACTATAACCCTGACCATTGGAGGCGGAAGCCTCAGCTGATCAAGGCCTGGGGATTTCAGACAAGTGAAGTGAAAGCATTTTCAGTCTGAAAAATTTCTGGATCCCCTATCCCATTCTCTCTGACAAAATATCATCAAGAAATCTCTCCTGGGTGTAAAATCCTTGCCTCCTTCCCTCCTAGCTCCCTGCATCCTAGTGTGTGTATGTATATGTATACACATGTGCACATGGGTCAGTGGAGGGTCAAAATGAAGCTACAGTGGTCAGTTTGGACACCATAAGGGAGACTCTGTGTTTGTCCGCCTTTCCCTATTTCTTCTTTCCCATGGCACTGGGTACCTAACCTCAAATGGACCTGAGCTCAGTACTAGCACTGGAGTCCCCTTTTATACCTTACCTTGGCAGGGGTAGCAAGTGACAAGGGCCTCCTGCCTAGTGTGCCCAGTCTGTGATTTACGTAAGGAATAGTTAAGTCACTCAGAGTGAACAGTTTATTTCCCTCTCCCTCTTAGGGAAAACGGGCTGGGTTCAGTGTTCCACTGTTCTTCCAAACCTAACTTTCTGGACAAAAACAAACTGAGGAGCCAAGTGGGATGAAACAAAAACTGGCTTCCAAACCATCTGGTAAAATCATCAGGTGTTTGGTTTCTCCAACTACAGGTTTTTCCAGTATTTGCTCTTGAGATGTAATAAATGCCCCTGGCAATCCACTACTTCATCCCGCTTAGTCCCACATCTCCTCTAAGTGACAGTCTCTCCCTCACCCCATCCCAATTCTGCAGATGTAGAAGAGTTGGCCAAGAAAGATTACAGAATGTTTCTCAGGAGCTATTCTATAAGCAGTGATCCCTGAGGAAAGAAACATTCACATTTCTGAGTACACACATAAACTGAACACTCTAGTTGGGTACATGATAGTCAATATACAACAAGAATCAGAGTATGATCACCTTAGTTTACAGATGAGGAAAGTAGGTCATAGAGAAATTAGGTAAGTTGCTTGGGGTCACCCAAGCAGAAGTGGTTGAGCTTAGGTGACAGAGAGTTGTCTGATGCCCAGGCCCACAAGTCACCTTGCAAAAAAAATCCTAGATTCTCACAGTAGGATCCAGCATATTGTAGTTCAATGGACTGCTGTGCCTGGGGAGGGTTCTAGTCAGAACCAGGAATGGTGTGGGGAGATAAACTCACAGAGGGGTCTTTATTTCTGCCTGCTGGGGAATTGAATCACAGCCTTCAGGCAATATAAGACTGTTAGAAGTAAGTGTTGCCCCCCAGCATGTTGAGTCCCTCTGTGATAGTACCTCTCTAAAGGTTTCTAAACCTTTGTCATGTTCTCTTCCTTACCTTTCTTCAAATGGATCTCAGGAAAAGCTCAGCTAACAGTCTTTGGCATTCTAAAAGAGGTTTAATGTCAGCATAGATCCGCTGAAACTCAGCATAGATAAGTTTCAACATGGAAACAAGCCCATAGAGATAGCCATCTTCTGTCTTTTTCTTTTTAATTTTTATTGGAGTATAGTTAATTTACAAATTTGTGTTAGTTTCAGGAGTACAGCATAGTGAATCAGTTATACATTTACATATATCCAATCTTTTTTAAGATTGTTTTCCCATATAGGCCATTACAGATTATTGAGTAGAGTTCCCTGTGCTATACAGTAGGTTCTTATTAGTTATCTATTTTATATATAGTAGTGTGTATATGTCAATTCCAATCTCCCAATTTATCCCTCCCCCACCTTATCCACTGGTAAACATAAGTTTGTTTACTACATCTGTTACTCCTGTTTTGTAAATAAGTCCATCTGTACACTTTTTTGGATTCCATGTAAACCTGATAGCATATGATATTTTCTTTCTCCATCTGACTTACTTCACTCAGTATGACAATCTCTAGGTCCATCCATGTTGCTTCAAATGGCATTATTTTCTTCTTTTATATGACTGAGTAATACTCCATTGTATATATGTACCACATCTTCTTTATCCCTTCCTCTGTTGATGGACATTTAGGTTGCTTCGATCTCCTGGCTACTGTAAATAGTGCTGCAATAAACATTGGGGTGCATGTATTTTTTCGAATTATGGTTTTCTCCAAGTATATGCCTAGGAGTGTGATTACTGGGTCATATGGTACTTCTAATTTTAGTTTCTTAAGGAACCTCCATATTGTTCCCCATAGTGGTTTATAAATTTACATTCCCACCAACAGTGTAAGAGGGTTCCCTTTTTCTCCATACCTTTTCCAGGATTTATTGTTTGTAGATTTTTTGATGATGGCCATTCTGACCGGTGTGAGATGATACCTCATTGTAGTTTTCATTTGCATTTCTCTAATGATTGATGATGTTGAGCATTCTTTCATATGTTTGTTGGCAATCTGTATATCTTCTTTGGAGAAATGTCTATTTTGGTCTTCTGCCCATTTTTGGATTGGGTTGTTTGTTTTTTTGATATTGAGCTACAGGAGCTGCTTGTAAATTTTGGGAGATTAATCCTTTGTCAGTTGCTTCATTTGCAAATATTTTCTCCCATTCTGAGGGTTGTCTTTTCGACTGGTTTATGGTATTCCTTGCTGTGCAAGAGCTTTTAAGTTTCATTAGGTCCCATTTGTTTTTATTTCCATTTCTCTAGGAGGAGAGTCAAACAGGATCTTGCTGTGATTTATGTCATAGAGTGTTCTGCCTATGTTTTCCTCTAAGAGTTTGATAGTGTCTGGCCTTACATTTAGGTCTTTAATCCATGCTGAGTTTATTTTTGTGTATGGTGTTAGGGAGTGTTCTAATTTCATACTTTTACATGTACCTGTCCAGTTTTCCCAGCACCACTTATAGAAGAGGCTGTCTTTTCTCCACTGTATATGCTTGCCTCCTTTATCAAAGATAAGGTGACCATATGTGCATGGGTTTATCTCTGGGCTTTCTATCCTGTTCCATTGATCTATGTTTCTGTTTTTGTGCCAGTACCATACTGTCTTGATTACTGTAGCTTTGTAGTATAGTCTAAAGTCAGGGAGCCTGATTCCTCCAGCTCCATTTTTCTTTCTCAAGATTGCTTTGGCTATTCGGGGTCTTTTGTGTTTCCATACAAATTTTGAAATTGTTTGTTCTACTTCTGTGAAAAAGGCCAGTGGTAGTTTGATAGGGATTGCATTGAATCTGTAGATTGCTTTGGGTGGTAGAGTCATTTTCACAATGTTGATTCTTCCAATCCAAGAACATGGTGTATCTTTCCATCTATTTGTATCATCTTTAATTCTTTCATCAGTGTCTTATTAATTTTCTGCATACAGGTCTTTTGTCTCCTTAGGTAGGTTTATTCCTAGATATTTTATTCTTTTTGTTGCAATGGTAAATGGGAGTGTTTTCTTAATTTCACTTTTAGACTTTTCATCATTACTGTATAGGAATGCAAGAGATTTCTGTGCATTAATTTTGTATCCTGCTACTTTACCAAATTCATTGATTAGCTCTAGTAGTTTTCTGGTAGCATCTTTAGGATTCTCTATGTATAGTATCATGTCATCTGCAAACAGTGACAGCTTTACTTCTTCTTTTCCGATTTGATTTCCTTTTATTTCTTTTTCTTCTCTGATTGCTGTGGCTAAAAGTTCCAAAACTATGTTGCATAATAGTGGTGAGAGTAGGCAACATTGTCTTTATCCTGATCTTAGTGGTAATGGCTTCAGTTTTTCACCATTGAGGATGATGTTGGCTGTGGGTTTGTCATATATGGCCTTTATTATGTTGAGGAAAGTTCCCTCTATGCCTGCTGTCTGGAGGGTTTTTATCATAAATGGGTGTTGAATTTTGTCAAAAGCTTTCTCTGCATCTATTGAGATGATCATATCATTTTTCTCCTTCAATTTGTTAATATGGTGTATCACATTGATTGATTTGCATATATTGAAGAATCCTTGCATTCCTGGGATAAACCCCACTTCATCATGGTGTATGATCCTTTTAATGTGCTCTTGGTTTCTGTTTGCTAGTATTTTGTTGAGGATTTTTGCATCTATGTTCATCAGTGATATTAGCCTTTATTTTTCTTTCTTTGTGACATCTTTGTCTGGTTTTGGTATCAGGGTGATAGTGGCCTCGTAGAATGAGTTTGGGAGTGTTCCTCCTTCTGCTATATTTTGGAAGAGTTTGAGAAGGATAGGTGTTAGCTCTTCTCTAAATGTTTACTAGAAGTCACCTGTGAAGCCATCTGGTCCTGGGCTTTTGTTGCTCGGAAGATTTTTAATCACAGTTTCAATTTCAGTGCTTGTGATTGGTCTGTTCATATTTTCTATTTCTTCCTGGTTCAGTCTCGGCAGGTTGTGCATTTCTAAGAATTTGTCCATTTCTTCCAGGTTGTCCATGTTATCGGCATATATTTGCTTGTAGTAATCTCTCATGACCCTTTGTACTTCTGCAGTGTCAGTTGTTACTTCTCCTTTTCCATTTCTAATTCTATTGATTTGAGTCTGCTCCCTTTTTTTCTTGATGAGTCTGGCTAATGGTTTATCAATTTTGTTTATCTTCTCAAAGAACCAACTTTTAGTTGTATTGATCTTTGCTATCGTTTCCTTCATTTCTTTTTCATTTATTTCTGACCTGATCTTTATGATTTCTTTCCTTCTGTTAACTTTGGGTTTTTTTTGTTCTTCTTTCTCTAATTGCTTTAGGTGTAACCTTAGGTTGTTTACTTGAGATTTTTCTTGTTTCTTGAGGTAGGCTTCTATAGCTATAAACTTCCCTCTTAGAACTGCTTTTGCTGTAGCCCATAGGTTTTGGGTCGTCGTGTTTTCATTGTCATTTGTTTCTAGGTATTTTTTGATTTCCTCTTGGATTTCTTCAGTGATCTCTTGGTTAAGTAATTTATTGTTTAGCCTCCATGTGTTTGTATTTTTTACAGATTTTTTTCCTGTAATTGATATCTAGTCTCATAGTGCTGTGGTAGAAAAATATACTTTATATGATTTCAATTTTCTTAAATTTACCAAGGCTTGATTTGTGACCCAAGATATGATCTATCCTGGAGAATGTTCCATGAGCACTTGAGAAAAATGTGTATTCTGTTGTTTTTGGATGGAATGTTCTATAAATATCAATTAAGCCCATCATTTTAAATGTGTCATTTAAAGTTTGTGTTTCCTTATTGATTTTCATTCTGGATGTTCTCTCCCTTGGTGAAAGTGGGGTGTTAAATTCCCCTACTATGATTGTGTTACTGTCGATTTCCCCTGTTATGGCTGTTACCATTTGCCTTATGTATTGAGGTGTTCCTATGTTGGGTGCATAAATATTTACAATTGTTATATCTTCTTCTTGGATTGATCCCTTGATCATTATGTAGTGTCCTTCTTTGTCTCTTGTAATAGTCCTTATTTTAAAGTCTATTTTGTCTGATATGAGAATTGCTACTCCAGCTTTCTTTTGATTTCCATTTGCATGGAATATCTTTTTCCATCCCCTCACTTTCAGTCTGTATGTGTCTCTAGGTCTGAAGTGGGTCTCTTGTAGACAGCATATATACGGGTCTTGTTTTTTTTTTTTTTTTTTTTTTTTTTTTTTTTTTAAACATCTTTATTGAAGTATAATTGCTTTACAATGGTGTGCTAGCTTCTGCTTTACAACAAAGTGAATCAGTTACATATATACATATGTTGCCATATCTCTTCCCTCTTGCATCTCCCTCCCTCCCACCCTCCCCACGGGTCTTGTTTTTGTATCCATTCAGCCAGTCTTTTGGTTGGAGCATTTAATCCTTTTACATTTAATGTAATTATCAATATGTATGTTCCTATTACCATTTTCTGAATCGTTTTGGGTTTGTTATTGTAAGTCTTTTCCTTCTCTTGTGTTTCCTGTCTAGAGAAGTTCCTTTAGCATTTGTTATAAAGCTGGTTTGGTGGTGTTGAATTCTCTTAGCTTTTGCTTGTCTGTAAAGGTTTTAATTTCTCCATCAAATCTGAATGAGATCCTTGCTGGGTAGAGTAATCTTGGTTGTAGGTTTTTTCCTTCATCACTTTAAATATGTCCTGCCAATTCCTTCTGGCTTGCAGAGTTTCTGCTGAAAGATCAGCTGTTAACCTTATGGGGATTCCCTTGTGTGTTATTTGTTGTTTTTCCCTTGCTGCTTTTAATAATTTTTCTTTGTATTTAATTTTTGATAGTTTGATTAATATGTTTCTTGGCGTGTTTCTCCTTGGATTTATCCTGTATGGGACTCTCTGTGGTTCCTGGACTTGATTAACTGTTTCCTTTCCCATGTTAGGGACGTTTTCAACTATAATCTCTTCAAATATTTTCTCAATCCCTTTCTTTTCCTCTTCTTCTTCTGGGACCCCTATAATTCGAATGTTGGTGCGTTTAATGTTGTCCCAGAGGTCTCTGAGACTCTCCTCAATTCTTTTCATTCTTTTTTCTTTATTCTGCTCTGCAGTAGTTATTTCCACTATTTTGTCTTCCACATCACTTATCCATTCTTCTGTCTCAGTTATTCTGCTATTTATTCCTTCTAGAGAATTTTTAATTTCATTTATTGTGTTGTTCATCACTGTTTGTTTGCTCTTTAGTTGTTCTAGGTCCCTGTTAAACGTTTCTTGTATTTTCTCCATTCTATCTCCAAGATTTTGGATCATCTTTACTATCATTATTCTGAATTCTTTTTCAGGTAGACTGCCTATTTCCTCTTCATTTGTTAGGTCTGGTGGGTTTTTGCCTTGCTCCTTCATCTGTTGTGTGTTTCTCTGTCTTCTCTTTTTGCTTAACTTACTGTGTTTGGGGTCTCCTTTTTGCAGGCTGCAGGTTCATAGTTTCCGTTGTTTTTAGTGTCTGTCCCCAATGGCTAAGGTTGGTTCAGTGGGTTGTGTAGTCTTCCTGGTGGAGGGGACTAGTGCCTGTGTTCTGGTGGATAAGCCTGGATCTTGTCTTTCTGGTGGGCAGGTCCACGTCTGGTGGTGTGTTTTGGGGTGTCTGTGTACTTTTTTTGATTTTAGACAGCCTCTCTGCTAATGGATGGGGTTTGTGTTCCTGTCTTACTAATTGTTTGGCATAGGGTGTCCAGCACTGTAGCTTGCTGGTCGTTGAGTGGAGCTGGGTCTTGGCGTTGAGTTGGAGATGTCTGGGAGTTTTTCACCATTTGATATTACGTGGACCTGGGAGGTCTCTTGTGGACCAGTGTCCTGAACTTGGCTCGCCCACCTCAGAGGCACAGCCCTGACACCTGGCTGGAGTATCAAGAGCCTGTCATCCA
The DNA here is from genome assembly GCF_028564815.1 of Eubalaena glacialis. Lineage (NCBI taxonomy): Eukaryota > Metazoa > Chordata > Mammalia > Artiodactyla > Balaenidae > Eubalaena > Eubalaena glacialis. The sequence continues at coordinate 58,027,689 of NC_083736.1, read as the reverse complement.
CACAGTCATGTGGCTGTAGGTAGGAGGCCTCAGTTCCTTGCCACATGGATCTCTTCTTAGGGCTGCTAGAGTGTCCTCATGACATGGCAGCTGGCTTACCCCAGCATGAGTGATCCAGCACGTGGTCCCCAGGACTGTCGTTTCTTCAGCTGCTGGGACCCCTCCAGAGCCAGCAGCCTCAGTGGGGCAGCCCTCCCCTCAGGCTCCAGGGCAATTCAATGATGGCGGAAGGAAGAGACCCCTAGCCAGGAGTTCCAGGTCTGTGGAAACACGGGTTCCATTCTGGGCACAGGGAGTGGGACCTATGTCTTCTTAATTTTGTTGTTCTTACAGGTTTTTATCTAGCTCCTTCATCTACAACATACTTCTCTGTCATCTCATTTTGTCTAACTTACTGTGTTTGAGGTCTCCTTTCTGCAGGCTGCAGAATTGTAGTTCCTCTTGCTTCTGGTGTCTGTCCCATGGTGGGTGAAGTTGGTCCAGGGGCTTTTGCAGGCTTCCTGTTGGGAGGGACTGGTGCTTGCCCTCTGGAGCATGGAGCTGGTTTGTGTCCCTCTGGTGGGCAGGTCCATGTCAGGGGGTGTGTTTTGGGGTGGCTGTGAGCTTAGTACAACGTTAGGAAGCCTGTCTGCTGCTGAGTGGGTCTGTGTTCCTGTCTTGCTGGTTATTTGGCCGAGGCATTCCAGTACTGGAGCCTGTAGGCTGGTTGGTGGGTCTGGGATTTGGTGCCGAAGTGGGGACCTCTGGGAGAGCTCACACCAATTAATATACACTGGGTACTCTGCTACCAGTCCCCTTGCTCCCACCGCAAGCCACAGGCGACCCCCACCTCCTCAGCAGGCCCTCTAAGACCCCTAGGTAGGTCTAGTCCAGGTTCCTATGGAGCTACTGCTTTGTGCTTGGTCCCAGTGCACATGAGACCTTGTGTGTGCCTTCCAAGAGTGGAGTTTCTGTTTCCCCCAGCCCTGTGGAGCTCTTGCACTCAAGCCCCTGGCTTTCAAGGCCAAATGCTCTGTGGGTTCTTCCTCCCGATGACAGCCCCTCAGACTGTCTTGGAGGGCTATTTTTATGTGGGAATGTCCCTGCGTGACCTGCATAGGTTTAATTTGTTTTTTTGGGGTTTTTTTGGTGTGAGGGCTGTTTTTGGTATGGATGACTGCTGCCTCTTCCCTCACTGTATGCTGGCTGTTATGCCCTTGATAGGGGGTTTGACTGGTGTTGTGGTGACCCTAGCCTGCCCTGGATATCGAGCAGGGGCTCCCCTTTGCTCTGTGGTTGTTACTGTCCTGTCAGGGGCAGAGTCTTCTCCCTAATTGTTGGAGTAGAGGCCACCAGATCTGTTTCTTAGCTGTGTTTCTGATCTGTGGGTGCAAGATAGGTGAGATTGGAGCACTCCCACTGGGAAGGAAGTTACTAAGTATTCGTCCTCTGTAGCTGTTCACCTATGAATGTGCTTTGTTGTACCCTTTTGCCCATTGTGCAGGCTCTCAAAGTACACTGTTGTTGGCACTGCTCTCAGTTCCACCTTAACTGTGGGTATGCCAGCAATTGGCCCTGGTGTCTCTCAGGAGTTGTTTTCACCAGGCCACCAGTGCAGATACACTGAGTTCAGGTCCCAGGACTGCAGTACTTGTACACCTGGATCTGCTGTGGGAGCTATGGATGAGGCTCAGACTCTGGCCTGGCCCAAACCTCACATGTACATGCCCACAAAGTTCACAGCTGCTAAAGCCCAACCTGTCCCAGCTGCAAGAGCCCTTGGTGTCCTTTCAGATGTTTCACAGGTGCTGGATTTAGGAAGCTGTCAGTGGAGGAGTAACTCTGCAGTTAGTGCAGTGTGAGGAGAGATTTCAGCTCTTCTTCCTTAGTCACACAGTCCCTGGGCCTCAGCTGTGGTTTCAGCCACACCTCAAGGGTGGATTTCCTAGTGGGGGAAAATCCGTGACCTCCTGGGACAGCGGGGTGGGCCTCGGCCCCCACTGACAGATTTCCTAGTAGCAAGAGCTATCCTCACTCTCCCAGAACAATAGGACAGGTCCTGGCACCCACTGATGGATTTCCTAGTAGTGAGAGCTATCCACACTTCCAGGACAGCAGGGCAGGTCCCGGCACCCACTGTTGGATTTTGTAGTCATAGAAGCTATCCACGACTTCCCAGGACAGTGCGGGCAGGTCCTGGGGCCCGCTGGCAGCATTCCTAGTGGCAGGAGCTCTCCATGCCCTTCTGGGTCAGTGGAGGTAGGGCCTGGCATCTCCCTGCAGGTTTGGAAGAGGCAGCCAGTACCTACCTTTGGAGCCTAAGTTGGCAGCAGTGACTTGCGCCCACCCCCGAGCTCCTGTAGGCAGTGTAACAATGTCTTGTTTCCTGGGAGTGCTCACAGGGAAAGAAACTCTTATGGTAGTCCTGCCCCCTCCTCATGCACTTCCCAATAATGGTGCCTTACATCTCTGGCAGGTCCAGGCTTCTTCCTAGTACACCCTCCGTTGCCACAGCCCAGCCTCTTCAGGCTGTTTTGACACCTAACCCTGGTCCTCTCCCTGGGACTGACCTCCAGAGCCTGAGCTTCAGTACCTGACCACCCCTCACTCCGACAGAGGAGTGTCTCTAGTTGGGGAGTGCAGGGTAGTGGTGCCACCCCCCTGTGCAGGTTACTCTCCATTTTGCCTTTCACAAACCGGTTACTGCTCTCTCCTCTTAGGCTCTGAAGCTCCCCCTCCATCCAGGCTGATCTCCCTGCCGCTGGTGAGGAGACTTCACAAGGTGCGGGAACCTTTCCTCCTTTGCAGCTCCCTCCCTGGGGCACAAGCTGCGTTCTGAGTTCTGATTCCTTCTTTTTCTTTTTCCTTTTGTCCTACCCGGTTATGTAGAGGTTTTCTTGTCTTTTTGGATGTCTGAGGTCTTCTGTCTGTGCTCAGTAGCTGTTCCCTGTGAATCATTCCACTTGTAGATGTATTTTCAATGTTTCTGTGGAAGAAGGTGAACTCTGCTTCCTACTCCTCTGCCATCTTGATTTCTTCAACCATCTTCTTTCTTGAGGAGATTTATGTTCAGCTGGAATCAGGTCTGAGAAAAAATAAAACAAAGCAGGACGCCAGTCCTGGAGAGGGATCTCCAGGAGACAGCTTCTTTCCCTTGTGTTTTTTAGAGCCCTTATTCGGTGTGTGTATGGGGGGAGGAAAGGTAGTGGGGGTGGAAGAGTACCAGCCGAAGTGTGTGGCTGAGCACCTACTCAAACCCAGAGATGGTAAGATTTTAGTTTTACAAGAATTGGAAACAAGCAGAATGCAGAAAGTTTTTTTAATCAGTAATTGGCTCCTCTGAATTCCAGAGGTGTTTGTAGCAGGAAAGGGGCCTGCTGTTTCTTGGAGTAGGGAAGGAAGCTGGGGCATCCTCCAGAAACCAGATTCTTGCAAACTCTCACTATGCAGGTCACTGAAGAAAGTTTAAGACCTCTTTGTAACATGGTCTCACTTTGGCTTCATTAGCTTGGATATCTTTCCAGAGGGTTCCATGGTCACTTAGCCCAGTTCAGGACCAAGTGGTCTTCCAAATATCTGTATGTTCTTCTTCTTAGGCTATTCACATTCCCCTCCCCGCCCCCACATCCAAATCTTATTAGGGAGTGAAAGTCTTGTCTGTACCTCCCCCTTAGATCACCCCTTCCCAGGGTCCCTGAAATACTACCACATGACACTGAGACCCAGCAGGGACGATATGGGAAAATAACATGTCAGAACCTCAGTACTAGCTCATGTTTACATTGGGAGTATGATCACAGCTAAGCTGTATGACACAGCCTGATAAATGAGGACTCTCACCACCCCCAACTGTACTCTGAGAGAGCTCCAGCCTATCCAGACCAGCAGTCCCAAATTAGACCTTCTCTTTGAAAACAGCTGCTCCCTCTGTTTATTCTTACTCTCACACCTCTTTCTTTGAACTTTTAATGGTGTACTTTGTGTTTTGAGCGCCCTCTAGAGACCACATTTCACCAATGCAACCCCAGCCAGGGTATGGATTTATAGCAAATTGATAGTTTTTCCAAGCTGGCATATCTTTCCCCTGGTATTTTAACTAATGTCTCCACAGCTTTAAAGCAGTAGATACAGAATCTCAGGAGCCTAAAAATATGGAGCTTTAGAGGACCTTGTAGATCACCTAATACTTCTCTATTTTACAGATAAGCCCAAACAGATAATTACTGAATCAGGCCCCACCAATCCTAGGCAAGTGAGCTTTTCACGGCAGCCAGTTGTCTGAGAAGTGGGCAGAGTGAGAAGTACAGAAAGAGGAAGCAATGCATTTCTCAGTAGAAGGAGAAATAATAGCTCACACATATGAGTGCCTCCTATGTGCTGGGTACTTCTCTCTATGTGTAGTGTCTTACTTAATCCTCACAGCAGTCCTCTGAGATAAGTACTATTATCACCCTCGTTTTACAGATGAAGGAACTTGAGGCACAGTGACTTGCCTATGTTTGCATAGCTAATAAATTGCAGAGTCAGAAATGAGACTTAGGCAGTCTGATTCCTGTGCCCAAGATCCTCTTTAGTCTCTTCTCTTTTTTCTTGTCTTCCATCCCACATCTGATCAGTCACTAAATTCAACAAATTCTTCTTTTTTATTGAAATATAATTGACATATAACATTAGTTTCAGGTGTACAACATAATGATAGGATATTTGTATGTATTGGGAAATGCTCACCACAATAAATCTAGTTAACATCCACCACCACAAATAGTTACAAGTTTTTTCTTGTAAAAAAGCTTTTTAAGAACTACTCTCTTAGCAACTTTCAAATATGCAATACAGTATTTTCAACTATAGTCAACATTCTGTAAATTACATCTCCAGGACTTATTTTATAAATGGAAATTTGTACCTTTCACCTCCTTACTCATTTTCTTCACTCCTCACACCCCACCTCTAGCAACCTCCAATCCGTTTTCTCTATATATGAGTTCAGTTCTTGTTTTTTTAGGATTTTTAAAACATTCCATATATAAGTGGGATCATACAGTATTTGTCTTTCTCTGTCTGACTAATTTCACTTAGCATAATGCTTTCAAGATCCATCTATGATCAGAGGAGAGGAGAAGATGGTGGAAGAGTAAGACGCGGAGATCACCTTCTTCCCCACAGATACAACAGAAATACATCTACACGTGGAACTGCTCCTATAGAACACTGACTGAACGCTGACAGAAGATGTCAGACTTCCCAAAAGGCAAGAAACTTCCCACGTACCTGGGTAGGGTAAAAGAAAAATGAAACAACAGAGACAAAGGAATAGGGACGGGATCTGCACCAGTGGGAGGGAGCTGTGAAGGAGGAAAGGTTTCCACACACTAGGAAGCCCCTTCATGGGCGGAGACTGCGAGTGGCAGAGGGGGGAAGCTTCAGAGCTGCGGAGGAGAGCGCAGCCACAGGGGTGCGGAGGGCAAAGTGGAGAGATTCCCGCACAGAGGAGCGGTGCCGACCAGCACTCACCAGCCCGAGAGGCTTGTCTGCTCACCCGCCGGGGCAGGCGGGGGCTGGGAGCTGAGGCTCGGGCTTCGGTCGGATCGCAGGGAGAGGACTGGGGTTGGCGGCGTGAACACAGCCTGAAGGGGCTAGCGCACCACAGCTAGCCGGGAGGGAGCCCGAGAAAAAGTCTGCAGCTGCCGAAGAGGCAAGAGACTTTTTCTTGCCTCTTTGTTTCAAGGCGCGCAAGGAGAGGGGATTCAGAGCGCCGCTTAAATGAACTCCAGAGACGGGAGCCAGCCGCGGCTATCAGCGCGGACCCCAGAGACGGGCATGAGACGCTAAGGCTGCTGGTGCCACCACCAAGAAGCCTGTGTGGAAGCACAGGTCACTAACCATACCGCCCCTCCTGGGAGCCTGCGCAGCCCGCCACTGCCAGCGTCCCGTGATCCAGGGACAACTTCCCCAGGAGAACGCGCGGCGCGCCTAAGGCTGCTGCAACGTCACACCAGCCGCTGCCGCTACAGGCTCGCCCCGCATCCATACCCCTCCCTCCCCCCGGCCTGAGTGAGCCAGAGCCCCTGAAGCAGCTGCTCCTTTAACCCCATCCTGTCTGAGCAAAGAACAGACACCCTCAGGTGACCTAAACGCAGAGGCGGGTCCAAATCCAAGGGGGACCAAATCCAAGGCTGAAACCCGGGAGCTGTGTGAACAAAGAGGAGAAAGGGAAATTTCTCCCAGCAGCCTCAGAAGCAGCGGATTAAAGCTCCACAAACAACTTGATGTACCTGCATCTGTGGAATACCTGAATAGACAACAAATCATCCCAAATTGAGGAGGTGGACTTTGGGAGCAAGATATATTATTTTTTCACCTTTTCCTCTTTTTGTGAGTATGTATGTGTATGCTTCTGTGTGAGATTTTGTCTGTATAGCTTTGCTTTCACCATTTGTCCTAGGGTTCTGCCCGTCCGTTTTTTTTTTTTTTACTTAAAAAAAATTTTTTCTTTTTTTCTTAATAATTATTTTTTATTTTTTTATTTTAATAACTTTATTTTATCTTACTTTATTTTATTTTATCCTCTTTATTTTTCTTTCTATTTTTTCTCCCTTTTATTCTGAGGCGTGTGGATGAAAGGCTCTTGGTGCTCCAGCCAGGCATCAGGGCTGTGCCTCTGAGATGGGAGAGCCAACTTCAGGACACTGGTCCACAAGAGACCTCCCAGCTCCATGTAATACCAAACAGTGAAAATCTCCCAGAGATCTCCATCTCAACACCAAGACCCAGCTTCACTCAACGACCAGCCAGCTATAGTGCTGGACACCCTATGCCAAACAACTAGCAAGACAGGAACACAGCGCCATCCATTAGCTGAGAGGCTGCCTAAAATCATAGTAAAGCCACAGACACACCAAAACACACGACCAGACGTGGACCTTCCCACCAGAAAGACAAGATCCATCCTCATCCACCAGAACACAGGCACTAGTCCCCTCCACCAGAAAGCCTACAAAACCCACTGAACAAAACTTAGCCACTGGGGACAGATACCAAAAACAACAGGAACTACGAACTTGCAGCCTGCAAAAAGGAGACCCCAAACACAGTAAGGTAAGCAAAATGAGAAGACAGAAAAACACACAGCAGATGAAGGAGCAAGGTAAAAACACACCAGACCTAACAAATGAAGAGGAAATAGGCAGTCTACCTGAAAAAGAATTCAGAATAATGATAGTAAAGATGATCCAAAATCTTGGAAATAGAATAGACAAAATGCAAAAACATTTAACAAGGACCTAGAAGAACTAAAGAGGAACCAAGCAACGATGAAAAACACAATAAATGAACTTAAAAATACTCTAGAAGGGATCAATAGCAGAATAACTGAGGCAGAAGAACGGATAAGTGACCCGGAAGATAAAATAGTGGAAATAACTACTGCAGAGCAGAATAAAGAAAAAAGAATGAAAAGAACTGAGGACAGTCTCAGAGACCTCTGGGACAACATTAAATGCACCAACATTCGAATTATAGGGGTCCCAGAAGAAGAAGAGAAAAAGAAAGGGACTGAGAAAATATTTGACGAGATTATAGTTGAACACTTCCCTAATATGGGAAAGGAAATAGTTAATCAAGTCCTGGAAGCACAGAGAGTCCCATACAGGATAAATCCAAGGAGAAACACGCCAAGACACAGATTAATCAAACTATCAAAAATTAATTATAAAGAAAACATATTAAAAGAAGCAGCAAGGGTAAAACAACAAGTAACACACAAGGGAATCGCCATAAGGTTAACAGCTGATCTTTCAGCAGAAACTCTGCAAGCCAGAAGGGAGTGGCAGAACATATTTAAAGTGATGAAGGAGAAAAACCTACAACCAAGATTACTCTACCCAACAAGGATCTCATTCAGATTTGATGGAGAAATTAAAACCTTTACAGACAAGCAAAAGCTGAGAGAGTTCAGCACCACCAAACCAGCTTTACAACAAATGCTAAAGGAACTTCTCTAGGCAAGAAACACAAGAGAAGGAAAACACCTACAATAACAAACCCAAAACATTTAAGAAAATGGGAATAGGAACATACATATCGATAATTATCTTAAATGTAAATGGATTAAATGCTCCCACCAAAAGACTCAGATTGACTGAATGGATACTAAAACAAGACCCATATATATGCTGTCTACAAGAGACCCACTTCAGACCTAGGGACACATACAGACTGAAAGTGAGGGGATGGAAAAAGATATTCCATGCAAATGGAAATCAAAAGAAAGCTGGAGTAGCAATTCTCATATCAGACAAAATAGACTTTAAAATAAGGACTATTACAAGAGACAAAGAAGGACACTATATAATGATCAAGGGATCGATTCAAGAAGAAGATATAACAATTGTAAATATTTATGCACCCAACATAGGAGCACCTCAATACATAAGGCAAATACTAACAGCCATAAAAGGGGAAATTGACAGCAACACAATCATAGTACGGGACTTCAACACCCACCTTCACCAATGGACAGATCATCCAAAATGAAAATAAATAAGGAAACACAAGCTTTAAATGATACATTAAACAAGATGGACTTAATTGATATTTATAGCACATTCCATCCAAAAACAACAGAATACACATTCTTCTCAAGTACTCATGGGATATTCCCCAGGATAGATCATATCTTGGGTCACAAATCAAGCCTTGGTAAATTTTAAAAAATTGAAATCGTATCAAGTATCTTTTCCAACCACAATGCTCTGACACTAGATATCAATTACAGGAAAAGATCTGTAAAAAATACAAACACATGGAGGCTACACAATACACTACTTAATAACGAAGTGATCACTGAAGAAATCAAAGAGGAAATCAAAAAATACCTAGAAACAAATGACAATGGAGACACGATGACCCAAAACCTATGGGATGCAGCAAAAGCAGTTCTAAGAGGGAAGATTATAGCAATGCAAGCCTACATCAAGAAACAGGAAACATCTCGAATAAACAACCTAACCTTGCACCTAAAGCAATTGGAGAAAGAAGAACAAAAAACCCCCAAAGTTAGCAGAAGGAAAGTAATCATAAAGATCAGATCAGAAATAAATGAAAAAGAAATGAAGGAAACAATAGCAAAAATCAACGAAACTAAAAGCTGGTTCTTTGAGAAGATAAACAAAATTGATAAACCATTAGCCAGACTCATCAAGAAAAAAAAGGAGAAGACTCAAATCAATAGAATTAGAAATGAAAAAGGAGAAGTAACCACTGACACTGCAGAAATACAAACGATCATGAGAGATTAGTACAAGCAACTCTATGCCAATAAAATGGACAACCTGGAAGAAATGGACAAATTCTTAGAAATGCACAACCTGCCGAGACTGAACCAGGAAGGAATAGAAAATATGAACAGACCAATCACAAGCACTGAAATTGAAACTGTGATTAAAAACCTTCCAACAAACAAAAGCCCAGGACCAGATGGCTTCACAGGCGAATTCTATGAAACATTTAGAGAAGAGCTAACACCTATCCTTCTCTAACTCTTCCAAAATGTTGCAGAGGGAGGATCACTCCCCACCTCATTCTACAAGGCCACTATCACCCTGATACCAAAACCAGACAAAGATGTCACAAAGAAAGAAAACTACAGGCCAATATCACTGCTGAATATAGATGCAAAATCCTCAACAAAATACTAGCAAACAGAATCCAACAGCACATTAAAAGGATTATACACCATGATGAAGTGGGGTTTATCCCAGGAATGCAAGGATTCTTCAATATACACAAATCAATCAACGTGATACACCATATTAACAAATTGAAGGAGAAAAACCATATGATTATCTCAATAGATGCAGAGAAAGCTTTCGATAAAATTCAACACCCATTTATGATAAAAGCCCTGCAGAAAGTAGGCATAGAGGGAACTTTCCCAACATAATAAAGGCTATATATGACAAACCCACAGCCAACATCGTCCTAAATGGTGAAAAACTGAAACCATGTCCACTAAGTTCAGGAACAAGACAAGGTTGCCCACTCTCACCACTATTATTCAACATAGTTTTGGAAGTTTTAACCACAGTAATCAGAGAAGAAAAAGAAATAAAAGGAATCCAAATCGGAAAAGAAGAAGTAAAGCTGTCACTGTTTGCAGGTGACATGATACCTTACATAGAGAACCCTAAAGATGCTACCAGAAAACTACTAGAGCCAATCAATGAATTTGGTAAAGTAGCAGGATACAAAATCAATGCACAGAAATCTCTTGCATTCCTATACACTAATGATGAAAAATCTGAAAGTGAAATTAAGAAAACACTCCCATTTACCATTGCAACAAAAAGAATAAAATATCTAGGAATAAACCTACCTAAGGAGACAAAAGACCTGTATGCAGAAAATTATAAGACACTGATGAAAGAAATTAAAGATGATACAAATAGATGGAGAGATATACCATGTTCTTGGATCAGAAGAATCAACATTGTGAAAATGACTCTACTACCCAAAGCAATCTACAGATTCAATGCAATCCCTATCAAACTACCACTGGCATTTTTCACAGAACTAGAACAAAAAATTTCACAATTTGTATGGACACACAAAAGACCCCAAATAGCCAAAGCAATGTTGAGAACGAAAAATGGAGCTGGAGGAATCAAGCCCCCTGACTTCAGACTATACTACAAAGCTACAGTAATCAAGACAGTATGGTACTGGCACAAAAACAGAAACATAGATCAATGGAACAGGATAGAAAGCCCAGAGATAAACCCACACACATATGGTCACCTTATCTTTGATAAAGGAGGCAAGCATATACAGTGGAGAAAAGACAGCCTCTTCAATAAGTGGTGCTGGGAAAACTGGACAGGTACATGTAAAAGTATGAAATTAGAACACTCCCTAACACCATACACAAAAATAAACTCAAAATGGATTAAAGACCTAAATGTAAGGCCAGACACTATCAAACTCTTAGAGGAAAACATAGGCAGAACACTGTATGACATAAATCACAGCAAGATCCTTTTCGACCCAGCTCCTAGAGAAATGGAAATAAAAACAAAAATAAACAAATGGGACTTAATGAAACTTAAAAGCTTTTGCACAACAAAGGAAACCATAAACAAGACCAAAAGACAACCCTCAGAATGGGAGAAAATATTTGCAAATGAAGCAACTGACAAAGGATTAATCTCCAAGATTTACAAGCAGCTCATGCAGCTCAATAACAAAAAAGCAAACAACCCAATCCAAAAATGGGCAGAAGACCTAAATAGACATTTCTCCAAAGAAGATATACAGATTGCCAACAAACACATGAAAGAATGCTCAACATCATTAATCATTAGAGAAATGCAAATCAAAACTACAATGAGAGGTCATCTCACACCAGTCAGAATAGCCATCATCAAAAAATCTAGAAACAATAAATGCTGGAGAGGGTGTGGAGAAGAGGGAACCCTCTTGCGCTGTTGGTGGGAATGTAAATTGATACAGCCACTATGGAGAACAGTATGGAGGTTCTTTGAAAAACTAAAAATAGAACTACCATACGACCCAGCAATCCCAGTACTGGGCATATACCCTGAGAAAACCAAAATTCAAAAAGAGTCATGTACCAAAATGTTCATTGCATCTCTATTTACAATAGCCAGGACATGGAAGCAACCTAAATGTCCATCATCGGATGAATGGATAAAGAAGATGTGGCACATATGTACAATGGAATATTACTCAGCCATAAAAAGCAACGAAATGGAGTTATTTGTAATGAGGTGGTTGGAGTTAGAGTCTGTCATACAGAGTGAAGTAAGTCAGAAAGAGAAAAAGAAATACAGTATGCTAACACATATATATGGAATCTAAGGGAAAAAAAAAGGTCATGAGGAACCTAGTGGCAAGACGGGAATAAAGACACAGACCTACTAGAGAATGGACTTGAGGATATGGGGAGGGGGAAGGGTAAGATGTGACAAAGTGATAGAGTGGCATGGACATATATACAACTACCAAACGTAAAATAGATAGCTAGTGGGAAGCAGCCGCATAGCACAGGGAGATCAGCTCGGTGCTTTGTGACCACCTAGAGGGGTGGGATAGGGAGGGTGGGAGGGAGGGAGATGCAAGAGGGAAGAGATATGGGAACATATGTATATGTATAACTGATTTACTTTGTTATAAAGCAGAAACTAACACACCATTGTAAAGCAATTATACTCCAATAAAGATGTTAAAAAAAAATCCATCTATGTTGTCACAAATGGCAATATTTCCTTTTTATGGCTGAATAATATTCCATTTTATATACATATATATATATATATATCTCACATTTTCTTTATCCATTCATCTATCAATGGACACTTAGACTGTTTCTATGTCTTCGCTATTGTAAATAATGTTGCAGTGAACATGGGGTTGCATATATCTTTTCTTTTTTTTCTATCCTCAATATTTATTATTTTGTCATTTAAAAAATGCTACATAAATTTAATCATATGACGTAAGTTTTGAGATTGGACTTTTTTACTCAACATAATTATCTGGAGTTCATCTAGATTATTGCATATATCAATAGTTTGTTCTTTTTTATTGCTGTGCAGTATTCATGGTATGACTATACTACTGTTTGTTTAACCATTCCCATTTTGAAAACCATCTGGGTTATTTCTAGTTTTGTACTATTTCTTACGAAGAAAGCTGTTATGAACATTCATATACAGGTTTGTGGTTAACTTAAGTTTTCATATCCCTGGGATAAATGCCCAGGATTATGCTATCTGGGCCTGTGGTAGTTTTGTTGTATGTTTAGTTTTTAAAGAAATTTTCAATGTGCTGTCCTGAGTGGCTGTACCATTTTACATTCCCATCAGCAACATATGAGTAATCTAGTTTTTCCATATCCTCAACTTTTGGTATTGCCATTACTGTCTTTTTTGTTATTTTTTTTTTAGTTTAGCTATTCTGAAAGACATGATGAAACTTCATTTTGGTTTTATTCAGCATTTCCCTAAAGGCTAGTGCAGTTGAACATCTCATGTGCTTATTTGCCACCTCTGTATCATCCTCAGTGAAATGTCTCTTCTTGTCTTTCCTTTATTCTATTGCAATACTCAGATTTTTTTTACTGTTGAATATTGAGGGTTCTCCATATTTTATTATTTATTTTTATTTTCTTTCTTTTTGTTATATTTTATTGAGGTATAGTTGATTTACAATATTATATTTATTAGTTTCAGGTGTACAAAATAACAATTCAAATTTTTTACAGTTTATACTCCATTTAAAGTTATTATACATGCATCCCAATGTTCATTGCAGCACTATTTACAATAGCCAAGACATGGAAGCAACCTAAATGTCCATGAACAGATGAATGGATAAAGAAGATGTGGTACAGATATACAATGGAATATTACTCAGCCATAAAAAAGAACAAAATAATGCCATTTGCAGCAACATGGATCGACCTGGAGATTGTGATACTGAGTGAAGTAAGTCAGACAGAGAAAGACAAATATCATATATCACTTACATGTGGAATCTAAAAAAAATGGTACAAATGAACTTATTTACAAAACAGAAATTGAGTCACAGATGTAGAAAACAAACTTATGGTTACCAAGGGGAAAGGGGAGAGGGATAATTTGGGAGATTGGGATTGACATATACACACTACTATATATAAAATAGATAACTAATAAGGACCTACTGTATAGCACAGGGAACTCTACTCTACTTACTACCTACTCTGTAATGACCTGTATGGGAAAAAAATCTAAAAAAGGTGGATATATGTATATGTACAACTGATTCCCTTTGTTGTACAGCAGAAACTAACACAACATTGTAAATCAACTATACTCCAATAAAATTAAAAATAAAATTATTATAAAATATTGGCTATATTCCCTGTGCTGTACAATATATCCTTGTAGTTTATTTTATACATAGCAGTTTGTACCTATTGATCCCCTACCCCTATCTTGCCCCTCCTCCCTTTTCCTCTCCCGTCTGGTAACCACTAGTTTGTTCTCTATATCTGTGAGTCTGTAGCTTTTTTGTTATATTAACTAGTTTGTTTTATTTTTTAGATTCCACATATAAGTGATTTCATATAGTATTGTCTTTCTCTGTCTGACTTATTTCACTAAACATAATGCCCTCCAATTCCAACCATGTTGTTGCACATGGCAAAATTTTACATCTTCTTTATCGATTCATCTGTTGTTGGACACTTAGATTACTTCCATATCTCAGCTATTGCAAATAATGCTGCTATGAACACTGGGGTGTATATATCTTTTCAAATACAATATCTTTTTTGGTTTTCTTTGGATATATGCCCAGGAGTGGAATTGCTAGATCATAAAGTAGTTCTATTTTTAGTTTTTTGAGGAGCTTGCATATTGTTTTCCACAGTGGCTGCACCAATTTACACTTCTACCAACAATGTACAAGGATTCCCTTTCTCTACATCTTCACCAGCTCTTGTTATTTCTTGTCTTTTTGATAATAGCCATTCTAACAGGTGTGACATGATAACTCATTGTGGATTTGATTTGCATTTCCCTGATGATTAGTGATATTAACATCTTTTCATGTGCCTGTTGGCCATCTGTATGTCTTCTTTGGAAAAATATCTGTTCAAATCCTCTGGCCATTTTTTAATTGGATTTTTTGTTTATTTGGTTTTTGCTATTAAGTTGTAACAGTTCTTTACATATTTTGGATATTAACCTCTTATCAGATATATGGTTTGCAAATATTTTCTCCCATTTGGTAGGTTGCCTTTTCACTTTGTTGATGGTTTCATTTGCTGTGCAGAAGCATTTTAGTTTGATGTAGTCCCACTTATTTATTTTTGCTTTTGTTGGCTTTATTTTGGTGTTAAATCCAAAAAAATTATCACCAAGACCAATGTCAAAGAGCTTACTGCCTATGTTTTCTTCTAAGGCTTTTGCAGTTTCAGGTCTTACATTCAAGTTTTTAATTCATTTTGACTTAATTTTTATGTATGATGTAAGATAGTGGTCCAGTTTCATTCATTTGCATGTGGCTTTCCAGTTTTCCCAACATCATTTATTGAAGAGACTGTCCTTTCTCCATTGTATATTCTTGGTTATTTTGTTGCAGATTAATTGACCTTATATGCATGGGTTTATTTCTGGACTCTCTATTCTGTTCCATTGAGCTATGTCTCTGTTTTTTTTGCCCATACCATATTATTTTTATTACTATAAATCCGTAATGTTTTTTGAAATCAGTGAGCTTGATGCCTCCTGCTTTGTTCTTTCTCAAAATTGCTTTGGCTATTTGGGGTCTGACTTGTTTCTTAATGAAACTGCTTCCAAGCCTGTTGGATTCCACTGTGTTAAATTCCCTGAGCGGTGGCTATAGTCCTAGGTTTACTTTTCTGATGCTTTTCTGTCCTGTAAGCAGCCAAATAAAAGTGCAGTTGAACATCTCATGTTTCTACTCCTTCTACCAGTAGAAAAGTTCAGTGAGGACTAGAAGAGGTGGAAGAGACTTCCTAAGGACAGGAGGATTGAGCTGAACCTGGAACAGTGGCCAGGTTTGAATGAATAGAAGACAACTGGGAGGGCATCCCAGGAGGGGAAAACAGAATGGCTAAATGTGTGGACACAGGAATAGCAAAATCTGGGAGTAACCAGATTAGCTGAAGAAGAAATCCTTGTTGGGTAGGAGTGGGAGATATAGATGAAAGGTAATGTGGGACCATTTTTTAAAGGAGCTGGAATGCCAGGCTGAGGAATTGAGATGTACAAAGGCAATCAAAACTGAGAGTCTCCAGGCACAGTCTCAAGCAAAGCTCCAGCCTCCTGTCAGCAAATATTCAGATGGCACAAGAGGGCTTCTTATTTACCCCTGGGGCCTTTATCATCCTCTTCCTGGCACATAGTAGACACTCAATAAGTGTATTTTTTCTCCCCTGCCTTGTATATAGAGCATATGGTCAGGGTGAGGTCAATTTTCTCCTTCTAATTCCACAGACCACTTCTCATGTAAATGCAAATCATTGAGAGGTGTGGAGGCAGTTCCTTAAGGCCTTTCACATTTTCTTTCCTTGGAGATAGCTTGTGAGGCTCCCAGGACCTCCATGAGGCCTACTGTATTTGATCATATTAACTTCAACACTAGGACAAGCCATGATCTTATTGGTTTGTTGGTGTATTAATTTTCTATTGCTGCATAATAAATTACCACAAACTTAGAGACTTAAAACAACACCCATTTCACATTTCTCAGTTCTATAAGTCAGAAGTCTGGCATAACATGACTGGGTTTTCTGCTCAGGGTATCACAAAGCTAACATCCAAGTGTTGTCTGTGCTGCGTTTCTAACTGGAGGTTCTGGAGAAAAATCCATTTCCAAGCTAAATCTTGTTAGCAAGATTCAGTTCCTTGCTTCTAGAAGCAAAGTCTTAGGTCCAAGCTCTTAGGTCCTTCCATGTGGCCTCATCTACCTTCAGACTAGCCAGGGCATGCTGAATTCTTCTCTTTTTTTGTATCTCTTAACTTCCTCTTCTGCCACCAGACTAAGAAAACTGCTTTTTTAAATTGAAGTATAATTGATTGACTACAATGTTCTATTAGTTTCAGGTATCCAGCATAGTTATCCAACATTTATATACATATGAGATGATCACCACAATAAGTCTAGTTACTATCTATCAGCATTTAAAGATATTACAATGTTATTGACTATATTTTCTATTCTGTATATTACATACCTATGACTTATTTATTTTATTTTATAACTGGAACTTCGTGTCTCTTAAGCCCCTTTACTGGCAATATTTTTAGTGTCCATATTTCTAATAACAGTTTATTCATGGCAATCAAGGCTTTCTCTATCATACTCCTTAAAATTCTTCCAGCCTTCACCCATTGCCTGATTCCAAAATTGCTCCCATATTTTTTGGTATTTACAGCAGCACCCTACTTCCAAGTATCAAAAGCTGTATTAGTTTTCTATTGCTGTATAACAAATTACCACAAACTTAGAAGCGTCAAACCACAATCATTTATTAGTTCAAAGTTCTTTAGGTTAGAAGTCTGGGCACAGTGCATCTGGGTTCTCTGCACAGAATATCCCAAGGCTGAAATCAAAGTGACAGTTATGGTGACTTCTCATCTGGAGGCTCTGGGGAAAAAAAATCTACTCCAGCTTATTCTTGTTGTTGACAGAATTTAGTGCCTTGTAGTTATAGGACTAAGGGCCCCATTTCTTAGCTGAGTGTCAGTCATGGACTGCTTTCAGCTCCTAGAGGCCACCCACATTCCATGCTACTTGGTCTCTTCCATCTTTAAGCTAGCAATAACACTTCAAGTCCTTCTCAGTCTCACCAGATAATCTAATCAGATTCACAGTCCTCAGGAGTTATGCAGAGCATGTACATGATGGGGGTGGGAAATCTTGGGGACTATCCTAGAATTCTGCCTACACAGTGGGTTTACCTTGTTCTATAATTATGGGGTCATTCACTGGCTGGTTTTATAACCCCCTAACACTTGGTGAATTTGTCCCCAGTCTGTGAAAGCATCTGAAGTTCTGAGTGTATCCTTGTGACTTTCACTTTCCTGGTAGAGGTCTAGTCACTTTAGCTTCTCTAGGTCTGGAATCCCAGCCTGATACTGCTTTTGAGGTCTTGTAACTGAGGTCATTAAAGCCAGCTTCGCTTTATCAGCCAAACTAATGTTTACTTCTGGTTTATTTAATCCATGCTTTCCTTTCACCTCTCCCAGAACAAAAGATGTGGGACCTCCATGGGGTAGATATCCCTGATTTTCCCAAACCCAAGATATAGCAGGGGCACCAGTGGATTTATTGATATTCTCTTAGCACTTCTAGAAAAACTACACAGTCATTCCTTTTGTTTTCTTTTTCCAGTCCAGCAGAACTGCAACTGAAAAAGGAGGTAAAATCTTTCTGGGTATGAACGAATGATTTCTGTCTTTCTTTCCAGTAATCGAAACACTGCACTCCTATTTTCTGCCTTCTCCAACGAACAATTGAAGTTTCATATACTGGGGAGGGACCGGGGAGGAAATGGTTAAAATACCAAGTCTCTGAAAAGGCCATCTGTCCGACATTAGTCCATCTTCAAAGAGGAGAAGGCAGGCAAGAGTTAATAGTGTATGATTTAGATTCTTATGGAATTAACAGAATGTCAAGACTGGAAAAAAACCCATTGTGGGATTGTGCATTGGTAGCCTCTTGGGTGAAATTAGGCCTGTGAATGTGTTTTGTTTGGCCAACCCAGTATTTTCTTTTAAATGTTTGAATCTGAAAGCCTTTAAGTAGGGCATGCATGGTCCAGTTTTTGACACAGTCCTCACCACTCCTTAGTGTCTTATACCAGGGTTCATACATTTTCTCAAAGCCTGAGAAATAGAATGGAAAGATGAAAAATGTGGCCTCTGAAGCCAGACTGCTTGGGTGCAAGTTCAGCTCTTCTATTTGTGATTTTGTGCTAAGTACTTTACTTTGGGCTTTAATTCCTGAATCGGTAAAAATGAAGTTAATAAAATAGCATGATATTACTGTGAGCTCTACCTCATAGAGCTGTTGCAAGTATTAAATGTGATAATACTCATGATGGGCTTAAAACAGTGCCTGGCAAATAGTAAGTGCTATAGAAGTATTAGTGCTGTTAAACCCCTGAAATCACTTCAGCTTGTGTCTCCTGATTTCAGTAAATTTTACCAGTCCCGTATTTTACAGGTGAAGAAATTAAAGCCTGACAAGGTCAAAAGGTTACCCTGGTTGCCTGATGCCAAGGTCTACGTACTTAGTGTCTGTTTATTGACAAAACTGTAATAATAATATTATAACAATGACTTACATAATATTTCTATGTACCTGGTGTTGTTCCAAGTACTTAATACATATTAACACTTTTAATCCCCATGGCAATCCCAGGACATAGGTATTAATATTTGTTCTGTCTTAGTCAGTTCGGGCTTCAATAACAAAAATATCATAGACTGGGTGGCTTAATTAAACATTTATTTCTCCCAGTTCTGGAGGCTGGAGGTTCAAGATCAGGAACCTATTTAATTCCTGATGATGGCCCTCTTCCTGGTTTGCAAATGACCATCTTCTTGCTGTGTCCTCACATGGTAGAAAGCAGAGAGGGGAAGCAAGTTCTCTCACTTTTCTTCTTATGAGGGCACTGATCCCATCACGAGGCCTCCACCTTCATGACCTAATTACCTCCCCAAATCCCCATCTCCAAATACCATCACAGTGCGATTGTTCCAACATATGAATTTTGGGGGGACACAAACATTCAGTTCATAGCAAGCTCCATTTTTTACAGTTGCGAAAACCAAAGCATGGAAGACTTAACTACTTTCTAAAGTTATCAGCTTAAATTATGTTTTACCCAAGGAAGTTTAGTGTTTTCCTTGGTTTCCACACAGATGTGTTTAATATGGTGCATACCATAGTGGATAGGGTCTGGGATTTGAAGTGGGACAGTGTGAGCTCCCCTACTACCAAGCTATGAACTTGGAAAAGTCATTTAACCTCTCTGAGGCTCAATAAAAATAGTAATGAGAGATATATCCCAGGGTTGATGCATGGGTCAAATGAAGTGACATGTGAAAAATCTCAGCACATAATTACATAGTTAAGCACTCAACAAATGTGTTCTTTTTTTTTCCAACTATGTACAAAAGTTGTGTTCCTGTATAGTGCTGTTTTTGTATATAAATCTCTCAATTGACGCCCAACACTGACCACCACCTAGAGCATATATTATTTTTAAATCTTCACACCATGGGTCTGGGCTACATTTTGGCTTTGCTGTCTTTGGCATTTATACTGGTGGGTTGTTTCTGTCAACAGTATATTCTGGAATGTCTCATAGTTATAGTTATTTTCTTCCTTTTGCTCCATATATCTATTGATTTAGGGGAATCCAGTCCCCCTGTTGGGAAGACCTGGGTCCAAATCCCAACTCTTCCCTGTGTGACCTTGGGCCTGTTCTTTCTCTTCTCTGGCCCTCAAATCTCATCTGAAAAATGAGAGAAGTTGGATTAAATCATCTCTAAGGACCTTTCAGCATCCAACATTGGAGTTCTTTTGGGCTATGACAAGATTGTGGTCATTTTGGCAGTAGCTGTGGGCAACCTCTAGGTGAGGGAATGGAGGAATGTCCCAGCTCTGAACCTAGATAGCCTGTGACAAGTATGTGAAGATTTCTGCTAGGCCCACCAGTGCTCAATTGAAAACATTCAAAAATGCCGCCAATCTTAAGCAGAACAATGTATCAATTTTGCTCATTAATGTTCTCTTTGGCTTTTTGTTCCCAGGGATAAAGGTTGCTTGGTTTGGGAAGCAATGTCTTCTTTGATTAACAACTGAGAAAGGAAAAGTGTCATTGAATTGCAGTCAAGTTAGCATTTCTCAAATCTTCCAGTGTGTTGCAGAGAGCCATATCTTGCCAGCAAACTTGTATGTGTTAAGCTTTGAATTGTGACAGAGACCCTTGCTTTACGTTACTTGGCATTTCCAGATTTCAGTCTTCAGTTCTACCTACAATACATTCTATTTAGATTCTGTCACTTTCTGTGTGATCTTGGATCAGTCTCTTTCCCTCCCTAGGCCTCAGTTTCCTTCTCTGTACAATGGGAGTGGTTGACCTAGAAAGCTATGATGGTAGGATTCCATGAATGATGATGATGATGATGAGCTTACACTTATCTTGCATTTACTATGTGCCAGGCATAGTAAATGTGCCTCCTTATGTGGATTATCTCATTATAGTCTCATAACATTGCTATGAGGTAAGTACTATTTTATAAGCAAGAGTATCGAGGCAACAGAGAAGATAACTCCAAACAACCTGCTAGCTGGGCTTTATTAGCTCTATTCCACTGATGAGGAAACTAAAGTTCAGAGAAACTTAGTAGCTTATCCAATATCATTCAGATAGTAAGTGACAGAGTGAGATTTGAATGAAGGTTTGTCTGCTTCCCACCTTCTGAACCACAGCAGAATCATAGGAAAAAGTGGACAGCTTCTCAGGGAGAGAACTTTGCAAAACAACCTTGCTGGGATATGTAAGTTGAAGAAAAAAACCTCATCTCTTTATTTGGCAATCACATATAATATATTTATGTAATAGCAGAGGGGCTCTGATTCCAAGGTAATTTACTCATGAAGCTGAGCACAACAACATTCACATCAACAGACTGAGCCTGATTCACTCGTTGAGCGTCTAATGTAAGGATGGAAGAGAGAGTGCTAAGTTAGGGTGGGGTATAGCACCTGTGTTGGCACCACTCATGGTGTGATTTCAGATGTCCAATCTATCCATTCCAACTGACCAATGCCTGAAATTCCTCCATTAAAGCAACATCCTTCTAGCTTAAGGTTCTCCTCATTAAAATACAGCTTCCAAGGGAAAAGGTAATAGCATAAATATTTCTCAAAGTGCAACCTGTTTTGGACATCTGGGGTGGGGTAATATTACTAGGTGTTAATAGTTAAAAAAAAAACAGGGGGTTCTTTGACCTTGAAAATTCACAGTGTACATTTAAAACTGTGGGAAGTTCTGTGGCAGAGAAAGCGTTGATCTTTATTTAACTCACCATTTCCTAAACTTATTTGAAGATGAGACTTCGTCTACGGCCATACCACCCTGAATGCACCAGATCTCGTCTGAAGATGAGACTTTTTTTTTTTAACATAATAGCATTCCATGGAAGGAATGTTGTCCAGAATAGACTTTGGGAAATGTGGTTTAAGCTGTTCTCAATGGTTTATACCTTAGCTGAAGAAATATTTGATGAGAGATTGGGAATAAAAAGTAATATGCCTGTGAGGTAGAGTGAGGGTGCCTGCTGCTTATGATATTGTCTAGGGTGGGTCTTGGTGAAACAGAGTTATCCTTCCCCACATAATTCCCAAATCTGTGTATTTATTTATCTTCACTTTCCACCCCTTTACTTCATTTATCCTTTCTCTCTCTCTCTCTTTTCCCACTCCTAAGAGTTTCAAATGAGAGAACAGAAATATTTTCCCCCAGTTTTATTGAGATATAATCAACATACATCACGGTATAAGTTTAAGGCATACAGCATAATGTTTTGACTTACATGTATTGTGAAATGATTACCACTATAAGTTTAGTTAGCATCCATTATCTCATATAGATACAATAAAAAGCAAAAACAAAAAAGAAAAGAAAAAACACTTTTCCTTGTGATGAGAACTCAAGATTTACTCTGGTAACAATTTTCATATATATCATACAACAGTGTTAACTATAGTCATCAGGCTGGACGTTTGTACCTTTTGACTGCCTTTCTCCTATTTCTCCTCTCCCCACCCTCTGCCTCTGGTAACCACAAATCTGATCCCTTTTTCTATGAGTTTTGTTTGTTTTCAGATTCCACATATAAGTGAGATCACATGGTATTTGTCTTTCTCTGACTTATGTAACGTAGCATAATGCCCTAAGGTCCATCCATGTTGTTGTAAATGGCAGGATTTCCTTAATTTTTATGGCATATTATATATATATATATATCTCACATCTTCTTTATCCATTCATCTGTCAATGGACACATAGGTTGTTTCCATGTCTTGGCTATTGTAAATAATGCTGCTATGAATATGGGGGTGCAGATATCTTTTCAAGTTAGTGTTTTTGTTTCCTTTGGATATATTCCAAGAAGTGGAATTGTTGGATTATATGGTAGTTCTATTTTTAATTTTTTGTGGATTCTTCATACTGTTTTCCGTAGAGGCTGTACCAGTTTACAGTCCTACCAACAGTGCCTAAGAGTTCTCTTTACTCCACATCCTCGCCAGCATTTGTTATCTCTGGTCTTTTTGATGTTGACCATTCTAACAGGAGTGAGGTGATATCTCATTGTGATTTTGATTTGCATTTCCCTAATGACTAGTGATCATCTTGAGCATCTTTTCATGTACCTGTTGGCCTTTTGTATATCTTTTTTGGAGAGATGTCTATATATATTTTGGATATTAACCCCTTATCAGATATAGGGTTCGCAAATATTTTTCCCACTCTGTAGGTTGTCTTTTCACTTTGTCGATTGTTTCTTTTGCCGTGCAGAAGCTTTTTAGTTTGATGTAGTCCCACTTGTTTATTTTTTTTATTTTGTAGCTTGTGCTTTAGATGTCATATCCAAGACCTATGTCAAGGACATTTTTTTCCTGTTTTCTTCCAGGAGTTCCATGGTTTCAGGTCTTACATCTAAGTCTTTAATACATTTCGAGTTAATTTTTTGAGTGGTGTAAGATAGGGGCTGAGGGAATTCCCTGGCGGTTCAGTGGTTAAGATTCCGCACTTTCACTGCAGAGGGTCCGGGTTCAATCTCTGGTCAGGGATCCCACAAGCCGCGCGGTGCAGCCAAAAATAATAATAATAATAAATTTCACTCTTAAAAAAATAGGGGCTGAGTTTCATTCTTTTACATCTGATTCTTCCCGCACCATTTGTGGAAGAGACTGTCTTCTCTCCATTGTGTATTCTTGGTTCCCTTGTCAAATATTTCTTGGCCATATATGCTTGGGTTTATTTCTAGGCTCTTGGTTTTGTTTCATTGATCTATTTGTTTTTATGCCAGTAGCATACTATAGCTTTACAGTATAGTTTGAAATCAGCAAGAGTGATGCCTCCCACTTTGTTTTTATTTCTCAGGATTGTTTTGGATATTTGGGGTCTTTTGTGGTTCCATACAATTTTTAGAATTTTAAAAAATTTCTGTAAAAAATGCCATTGGAATCTTGATAGGGACTGTATTGAGTCTGTAAAAATAAATAACAAAAAACGTCTTTTAAAATGGAATTAGAAGGGACTTCCCTGGTGGTCCAGTGGTAAAGAATCCGCCTTCCAATGCAGGGAACGTGGGTTCAATCTCTGGTTGGGGAACTAGGATCCCACATGCTGCGGGGCAACTAAGCCCGTGCGTTACAACTACTTAGCTTGCGTACCTCAAATAGATAGTCCGTGTGCCACAAACCACAGAGTCCACATGCCCTGGAGTCCACGTATCACAACTAGAGAGGAGCCTATGCACTACAACAAAGAGCCTGTGCGCTGCAACGAAAGATCCCACACGCCTCAATGAAGATCCTGCTTGCCGCAACTAAGACCTGAGACAGCCAAATAAATAAATAAATATTAAAAAAAAAAAAAAAGGAATTGGAAGCCCTGAAGGGAAAGTTCTCATGCACATATCACTTGTTGCAGCCTGCAAAACCAGCAGGAAGAAGGAAGATAAGAATTATTTTTAAAAAGGTCTGTTTGTATAGAATTCTTTGTATAAAATTCTCTCAGTCTCAATTTCTTATTCCTGATGATAAGAATGTTACTTTTCTTCTGATAAAAGTGAGGACATATTTCACATGGGAATTTCATCTCCCGCTCTTTTAAAAAAGGAAGGAAGATCCCTCCCTGCCCCAGCAACAATGAGCTAACCACCACTTGCAGCCAGTAAGAAACGCCACAACCTTGAACTCTTGTTCTTTTTCAATTAACTTTTATTCAGAACCACCCTCCCCAGTTTCCTCCTAAAGTCTAATAAAAGCTGATGTTCCCTTTGTCTCTTCAGACTTGGCTATGATTCACCATAGCTTGCCTGTCTCGAATTGCAATTGTCTGCTATTCCTGAATAAACCATTTTTTTTCTGGTAAAATAACTGGCTGTTTAATTTTTGAGGTTGGCATTAATTGGTGACCAGAAGTGGGGTCCAAAGAAGAACCCCGACGACTCTGAGGCTGGTAAGCAAATAGGTACTGGTACTCACAGAGTCCACTGAGCACACTGCTTTCTCATCAACCCAGGAGTTTGAAGATAAGTCTCTCCTGGATCATAGCTGTGTTCTTTTCTTGTTTTGAGCTCTCTGGCTTTATTTGGGATCTGTTTTTATGAAGATTCCTGGTAAGTCAACTATTCTGTTCAAAAGCGGGGAAAACGTAATTCCTGGTGTTTTAGAACAGCTGTTGGAAAACAGGGCCCCCTCATAATTAAGATGTTTTAGGGAATTCAAAGGCAAGATAGGTTCCACCTGGTCCTTGGACCATGGTCTTGTGCCTTTCTGGAAAAATGGGTGAACTTTTGAATAATTTGGAATTATAATGGCCATTCTGGGGAAACTTTGTTTTAAATAAGTCCACCTTAAAGAGTGCCCTTAAAAGAGAAGATCCCAAATCTCTCAGACAATGGAATGCATTCTTTGATTAGTATGCAGAAACTTCTAAAAACAAAATGACTTACAACATGCAAATAAAAAAAAATTAGTAAAATCTTTGGCCATCTGAGCAAGTAACCTTAATTTACTCTATCTGTCAGAAACACAGTTTGGATCTAACTACTCCTTTGCATTTTCTGCCTGAGACATGGCTAAATTTTTAAAAAGCAAACCCTGTAGGATCTCTGTGTCTGTTTGTATATTATGTCTGTCTATATGTGTATGTTATAAGTATATGATATTTTTATACCTCCTGGTGGTATTGCCAAAATTAATTTGTAAAGAGCTCTATTTAACTGACTTAAAGAAAAATTAAGTATATATATATATATATATATATATATATATATATATATATATATATAAATCAAGTATACACTTAGATATATAAAAACTAACCCAAATGTTCTTTGAGTTCACATGATCTGAGATAATTTTTAATAAATAAGAGCTAGTTTAAATTTGTTGGTTTAATGAAAACAAGTGTGTTTTCAGCATTATCAATATTGAATGAAATGCAAAGGTACAACTTTTTCTACCAGGGTTTTCTGATCAAATAAGCTCATGTTATTTCTGTTACAGAATTTGCCAACAACAACAAAAAAACAACTTAAGGTGATGGCTAGCTGTTTAATGTCTAATCAAAGCATAACTGTTAAAAATGTTTTAAATAAATGAAAATAAGATAAAAGTTTATGCTAAGTTAAACTAAATAATGGATATTCATTAAATATCTAAATCCTTTCCAGATAAGATAAACATTAAATACTAAACATAAGTTTATCTACTTATAGCTTTTTAATTTTTACAGAGACAAAAATATTTGGGTCTATTAAAACTTATTATGAGGAAAAGTATACTTCTAAAAATTTTAAATGTATTTATAAGTTTGCTAGTCTACTGCAGAATATGATAGTTCACAATCGCTTGCTTCCTATTAGTCACTGGAAGGCAAAGATTACAGATGGTTGAAAGAAGGTTTGGAAGAGCTGAAGTGCAGGGTAAGCCAGGGAATAGTGTTAGAACATTTGGAGTGATAATCATGAATTGACTCTGCATGAGCTATGCATTGGTGTTGAGAGGATACAATCAGGGTAGCAGGGGCCCGTTTGGGGTGTGGGGGATGATGAGGCTACCATGATAGCTTTCTCCTGCTGTGGAATGAGCAAACATGTTTGAAAGCCACTGCTCTTATGCCACAATGAATTAACCTACAAAAGCGTTGTGCAGCCAGCTGAAAAGACAAAAAACAGACCCTTTTTTGTCCGGTACATACACAGAGATAATTCCTTAAGGCCAGGCTGTAATCACTATTTGATAAGCTCAAACATCTTTTCCTTTGTCTTTTCAGATTTGTAGCCAGGCAGCAATTTTTGCTTAAAAGAGCCACCTCCCTCATTTCTTATAACTACTTGCAAGGCTGGGAACCCTGAAGGTGGCTTCCCAGATATTGATAGCTCTGACATCAGTTTAGAAGTTGTTGTCCCATATTTTAAATTTTTATTCTGCCTACTCAATTTAGAGCAACCCTCTCCAGCAATAATGTGGGTAATGTGGTGCATAGGCACTTATGCTATCCTCTAAGAGTAAATCTGTAATTATTCTGTAACAAATGCCTTGCATAATTTCTTTTCTAGACAAGCTTTGTATGTTTTTGAAATTGAAAAAATAACATTTTAATTAATAAAGTTGAAATTGTCAGCAAAAAGGAGTCTTAAAAAATAGAAAACAGGGCTTCCCTGGTGGCGCAGTGGTTGAGAGTCTGCCTGCTAATGCAGGGGACACGGGTTCGAGCCCTGGTCTGGGAAGATCCCACGTTCCGCGGAGCAACTGGGCCCGTGAGCCACAATTACTGAGTCTGCGCGTCTGGAGCCTGTGCTCCGCAACAAGAGAGGCCGCGATAGTGAGAGGCCCGCGCACCGCGATGAAGAGTGGCCCCCGCTTGCCGCAACTAGAGAAAGCCCTCGCACAGAAACGAAGACCCAACACAGCCAAAAATAAATAAATAAATAAATATATTAAAAAAAAAAAATAGAAAACAGGGACTTCTCTGGTAGTCCAGTGGGTAGGGCTCTGTGCTCCCAATGCAGGGGACCTGGGTTCAATCCCTGGTTGGGGACTAGATCCCACATGCCACAACTGAGAGTTCACATGCCGCAACTAAGACCCAGCACAGCCAAAATAAATATATAAATATTTAAAAAAAATAGAAAACAGATTTGTAAAAGAACGAAGTTGTTGTTTTGCTTTTTGGTTTTTGTTTTTTATAAAACTAATAAAAATAATGATGGAAAGAAAATGACACTAGACGTGGATGGATCTAGAGACTGTCATACAGAGTGAAGTAAGTCAGAAAGAGTAAAACAAATATCATATATTGACGCATATATGTGGAACCTAGAAAAATGGTACAGATGAACTGGTTTGCAGGGCAGAAATAGAGACACAGATGTAGAGAACAAACGTATGGACACCAAGGGGGGAAAGTGGCAGGGGTGGTGGTGGTAGTGGGATGAATTGGGAGATTGGGATTGACATATATACACTAATATGTATAAAATAGATAACTAATAAGAACCTACTGTATAAAAAAATAAATAAAATAAAGTTCAAAAATAAAAAAAAGAGAAAATTACACTATAAAAAGTGGAATATGTTTTTGGTAAAGGAAGGTATGAAAAATAAAGATGCATTTTTGCTAAGATGCATTTTTTTGTCCTAAAGTAAAATGATTGTTCCCGAATAAGAAAGGAAAAAGATTGTACAATGTCTAAATGGATATAGGAAAGTTGTAGAAGGTTTGTGAAAAAGATATATCAGAAAAGTAATTTTATGTGTGATCAAGCTTGAATGAGTGTATTATAAGGGTTTTTAAATTAAGCTTCAATATCAGTAGTCTACTTATGTAAAACTGGAACTTATTTTTTTCTTCTGCTAAAAGGACAAAGTTTGGTTGGACTATTGGTCTGCTCCTGATAAGCGATTATGAAAGTTTTTTCCTAACCCTTTTAGGTAACCTGCTTGAAAGCAAAGATTTTGTTTCACACTGTCTACACAATGTCTTTGATTACTTAAGAAAACCTAATCCTCTCGTTTTTAAAAGAGGTAAGTTTTGCTCAGAACTATGTAACCTGTATTTGCCTGTGAAGTGCTTAATTGTTACCTTGGTTCACTAGATAACTATGTATTTTTTCACAGTGACCTATGATCTTATTTAACCAAGGGTTTTGAAATCTTTAGATATTTTTTACAAACTCCCCCTCCCCAAATCAAACTCTAAATGTAGTCTTTTTGACCTCAAACAAACGTTGGGATTTTTGAGAGGTCCCAGGGAACATCTCAAAAGATTTGTTTTCTCTACTTATAAAGAAATATATTATACTAATTAGGCTTATTTGATATGTTAAATTATGGGGAAATCATTGTCAAATAAGTGATGCTAGTTGTTTATGGGATTATGTTTATGAAGATATATGTTATTAACATGAGTATTCCAGAAATTATATGAAATTCCTAGAGATCTGATATGTCCTGACATGTTATCACTTGTAATTCTAGTTATTATCTTGAAATGTTATGTGTCACAGAAATAACCAAATTTTTTTGGCAATTGTAACTTTAAGCAGATCTTTAAGCGTGGAAATTTTTAAGTCTTTTGTCATTTACAGCTATTGTTTTACTCTGATGCATTTATAAAAGTGTTCCTATGAAAAGCTTGGAGGTGGGATCAGATGGTGGAGTAGGAAGATGCTGAGCTCACCTCCTCCCACAAACACACCAAAATTACAGCTCTGGGAAAAACATATAGAAAAACACTCTCTGAGAATGACCTGAAGACTAGCAGGATGGCTCTTCTACAACTAAGGATATAAAGAAGAAAACGTATCAAGACAGGTAGGAGGGGAAGAGAAGTGATCCAGTCACAACCCATACCCCTTGTGGGCAAACAAGAAGAGGAAGGGGATATTACAAATTCGGAGATCCACCCTATGGAGTGAGGAATATGAGCCCCACATTGGGCACCCCAGCCCTGAGGTCCTGCACCAGGAAGGTAAAACCCCATAACTGGTTTTGAAAACCAGTAGGGCTGATGACTGGGAGAACTGGAGGACTCTAGGAAACAAAGACTCTGCTACTAAAGGATGCATGGAGAAACTTACTTATTCCCAGTCCCAGCACAGAAGCTCAGATTGAAAAGTTCCTGGTGCTTAAAGTGGTCTGCCAAAACTACCTCAGCATGCCCACCAGCCTGTACTGGGCTCTGGATGGCCACCAGCAAACCAGGTGGCCACCAGCAAACCCCAGGAGAAACTATACCTTGAATCAGGCTCTGGCTTTAACCTTTCAAAGTCCACTCACAACCCCTTCTGAGGCAGCAGGTTCCAGGGTGCTCTTGGCAAAGCCCCACCTCACATGAGACTCCAGCTTTAGTCCATCCAGCTCCAGCACCACCCCTCCATGAAGGCAGCAACCACCAGTGCACCCCAGAAAAAGCCTTGGCCCACACTTGCTTCAGATCAACCTCTCTCACCAAAGCCACTGGGCACAAGCAGACTGCAAAGGGATGCTCCCACACAAGGACATGCCTTCAAGAACAGGATAAGTCACTGTTTCACCTAATTTCATAGACACAAACAAAAAGTCAAACAAAATGAGAACATAGAGGAATATGTTCCAAACAAAAGAATATAAAATCTCAGGGAAAAACTCTAATGAAAAAGATATAAGTATTTTACCTGATAAAGAGTTCAAAGTAATTGTCATAAATATGCTCACTGAACTCAGGGAATAAAATAGAAGAACACAGTAAGAACTGCAACCAATAATTAGAAAATATAATATCAGAAAATATAAAATCAAAGTTGAAGAATATAACAACTGAACTGAAAAATACACTAGAAGGAATCAGATTGGATGATATAGAAGAATGAATAAGTGACCTGGAGACAGAATAGTAGAAACCACCAAATAAGAAAAACAAAAATATATTTTTTAATGAGGATAGTTTAAGGGAACTCTGGGAAAACATCGAGTGTACTAACATTAGCATTATAGTGGTCCTAGAAAAAGAAGAGGAAAAGGGGAGTAGCAAATGTATTTGATAAAATAACGGCCCAAAACTTCCCTAACCTAAAGAAGGAAACAGATATCTAGGTACAGGAAGCATAGAGAGTCTCAAAGAAAATGAACTCAAAGAGATCCACACAAAAACATAGCATAATTAAAACGGCAAAAAGTAAAAGTGGGAATTTTAAAGGCAGCAAGAGAAAAAGAATCACAAACAAGGAAACTTCCATCACAAAATCAGCTGATTGTTCAGCAGAAACTTTGCAGGCCAGAAGGGAGTTGTGTGATATATTTAAAGTGCTGAAGGGAAAAAAACCTACAACCAAGGATCCTATGCCCAACAAGGCAATCATTCAGAATGGAAGGAGAGATAAAGAGTTTCTCAGACAAGCAGAAACCAGGAGTTCATCACCACTGAACCAGTCTTACAAGAAATGTTAAAGGATCTTCTTTAAGCAAAAAAGAAAAGGCCATAACAAGAAATAAGAAAATATATAAAGGAAAAATTCTCACTCCTAAAGGCAAATATAGTAAAGGAAGTGGAACAAACACTTAAAAAAATTATTACAAAGGATGAAAAACAAAAATTGTAAAATCAGCTATAACTACTAACGGTTATTACAGTTAAGGAACTCACATAAAGATGTAAAATATGACATCAAAAACATAAAATGTTGGGGGGGAGTAAAATGTAGAGCTTTCAGAATGTTTTGGAACTTACATGACTATCAGTTTAAAACATCTATCTATCTATCTATCTATCTATCTATCTATCTATCTATCTATCATCTATCTATCTATCTCATGGTAATCATGAACCAAAAACCTACAAAAGAGACACAGAAAACAAACAGAAAGGAACCCAAACAGAACACTAAAGAAAAGTATCAAACCAAAAAGGAAGAAACTAAAAGAAGAAAAGAACAAGCAACAAAAACAACCAGAAAACAAGTAACAGAATGGCAATAAAAGCATACCTATCAATAATCACTTTAAAATAAGTGGACTAAGTACTCTGCTCAAAAGAGGGGCTGAATGGATAAAAAACAAGACATTTATATGCTGCCTACAAGAAACTCACTTCAGCGTTAAAGACACACAGAGAATGAAAGTAGAAAGGATAAAAAAAAAAATTCCATGCAAGCAGAAATGAAAAGAAAACTGAGGTGGCAATACTCATCAGACAAAATAAACTTTAAAACAAAGGTTATAACAAATGACAAAGAAGGGCATTATGTAATGATAAAGGGGTCAATATAAAAAGAGGATATAACATACATAAACATATATGCATCTAATGCAGGAACACCTAAACATATAAAATAAATATTAACACACATAAAAGGAGAATTTGAAAGTAGTATAATAACAGTAGGGGACTTGAATACCCCATGTACATCAATGGATAGATCAGACAGAAATTAATAAGAAAACAGTGGTCTCAACAAACATATGGATACCAAGGGGGAAAGGGTGGGTGGGATGAATTGGGAAATTGGGATTGACATATATACACTACTATGTATAAAATAAATAACGAATGAGAACATACTGTATAGCACAGGGAACTCTATCCAGGGCTTTGTGGTGACCTAAATGAGAAGGAAATCCAAAAAATAGGGGATATATGTATATGTATAGCTGCTTCACTTTGCTGTACAGCAGAAACTAACACAACATTGTAAAGCAACTATACTCCAATAAAAATAAATTAAAAAAAGAAAACAGTGGTCTCAAGTGGTACTTTAGACCAAATAGACTTAATAGATATCTACAGAACGTTCCTTCCAAAAACAACAGAATACACATCCTTTTAAAGTGCACATGTACTGTTCTCCAGGATAGATAACATACTAGGCTACAAAACAAGTCTCAATAAATTTAAGAAGATTGAAATCATATCAAGCATCTTTTCTGGCAAAAAGAGTATGAAACTAGAAATCAATTATAGGAAAAAAAAAAACCTGGAAAAATCACAGATATATTGAGACTAAACAACAATGGCTAGCTACCAAAAATCCAAGGGGTCAATGAAGAAATCAATACAGAAATCAAAAAGTACCCTGAGACAAATGAAAATAGAAATAAAACTTTCAAAAATCTATGGAACACAGCAAAAGCATTTCTAAGAGAGAAATTTATAGTGATATAGGTCTACCACAAGAAGAAAAATCTCTAATAAACAACCTATTTATTTTACCTAAAGTAAATAGAAAAAAAGAAGAAAAAACAAAACACAAAATCAGCAGAAGGAAGGAAATAATAAAGGTGAGAGCTGAAATCAATAAAATAGAGACAAAAAATAGAAAAGATCAATGAAACTAAGAGCTGGTTCACTGAATAGATAAACAAAGTTAATAATCCTTTAGCTAGACTCATCAAGAAACAAAGAGAGAGGGCCTAAGTAAATAAAATTAGAAATGAAAGAGAAGTTACAACTGATATCACAGAAATACAAAGAGTCATAAGGGAATATTATGAAGGTTATATGCCAACAGATTGGACAACCTAGAAGGAATGAATAAATTCCTAGAAACATACAATCTTCCAACCCTGAATCAGGAAGAAATAGTAAATCTGAACAGACCTATTACTAGTAATGAAATTAAATCAGTAGTCAAAATACTCCCAACAAATAAAAATCAGGGACAAGATGGCTTCACAGGAGAATTCTACCATATGAATTAAAGAAGAGTTAATGCCTATCCTTCTCAAACTATTCCAAAAAATTGAGGAGGATGGGATACTTCCAAACTCATTCTATGAGACCAGCATTACCCTGATACCAAAGAAACTAAAAAAAAGAAAATTACAAGCCAATATCCCTGATGAACAAAGATGCAAAAGTCCTCAACAAAATATTACCTAATTGAATTCAACAGTACATTAAAAGGATCATACATCATGATCAAGTGTGATTTACTCCAGGGATGCAAGGATGACTCAATATCCACAAATAAATCAGTGTGATACACCACATTAACAAAACAAAGAATAAAAATAACATGATCATCTAAATAGATGCAGAGAAAGCATTTGCAAAATTCAACATCCATTCATGATAAAAACTCTCAACAAAGTTGGTATAGAGGAAACATCATACCTCATAATAAAGGCCATCTATGAGAAACACACAGCTAATGTAATAATCAATGTGAAATGCTGAAAGCTTTTCCTCTAAGATCAGGAACAATACAAGTATTCCCACTCTCACCGCTTCTATTTAATATAGTATTGGAAGCCCTTGCCACAGCATTCAGACAAGAAAAAGAAATAAAAATCATCCAAATTGGAAGGGAAGAAGTAAAACTGTCACTATTTACAGATGACAGGATACTATATGTAGAAAACCCTAAAGACTCCACCAAATAACTATTAGAACTAATAAATGAATTTAGAAATATTGCAGGATAGATTAATATACAGAAATGTGTTGCATCTCTATATATTAATATAGAACATATTCTATATATTAACACTAATAATGAACTATCAGAAAGAGAAAGCAAGAAAACAATTCCATTTACAATTACTCAAAACCATAAAATATCTAGGAATAAATTTAACCAAGGAGGTGAAAGACCTATACTCTGAAAACTATGAGACGTTGTTGAAAAAAAACTGAAAATGATACAAATAAGTGGAAAGATATCTTGTGTTCATGAATTGGAAGAATTAGTATTATTAAAATGTACATATCATTCAAAGCAATCTACAGATTTAATGTAATCCCTATCATAATGCCCAGGCATTTTCCACAGAACTAGAACAAATAATCCTAAAATTTGTATGGAACCAGAAAAGACCATGAATAGTCAAAATGGTCTTATACTCTCTGACTTCAAACAACGCCATAAAGCTATAGTAATAAAAAAAAAATGGTATTTCCACAAAAACAGACCTAAAGATTAATGGAGAATAGCAGAGAGCTCGGAAATAAAACCAGCCATATATAGCCAGTCTCCTACAAAGGAGTTAAGGAAATACATTGGGGAAAAGAGAATTTCTTCAGTATGTGGTATTGGGAAAGCTAGGCAGATACATGTAAAAAAATAAAACTAGAATATTTTAACACTCCATATACAAAAATAAACTCAAATTGGGTTAAAGACTTAAATGTAAGACCCAAAACCATGAAACCCTCTAAAGAAAATACAGGCAGTATGCCCTTTGACATCAATCTTAGCAATAATTTTTTGGCTCTGCCTCCTCAGACAAGGGAAACGAAAGCAAAAATAAACAAATAAGACTTAATCAAACTAAAATGCTTTTGCACAGTGAAGAAAATGATCAACAAAATGAAAAGGCAACTTACTAAATGGGAGAAGATATTTGCAAACTATTTGTCTGATAAGGGTAATATCCAAATATATAAAGAACTCATACAACTTAATATCAAAAAAACCAAACAATCCAATTAAAAAATGGGCAGAGGACCTGAATAGGTATTTTTCCCAAAGATGACATACAGATGGCCAACAGACACAAGAAAATATGCTCAACACCACTAGTCAACAGGATAATGCAAATCAGAACCACAATGAGATATCACCTCACACCTACCATAATGGCTATCATCAAAAAGACAACAAATAAGTTTTGTGAGGATGTGGAGAAAAGGGAACCCTTGTGCACTGCTGGTGGGAATATAAATTGGTACAGTCACTATGGGAAACAGTGTGGAGATTCCTCACAAAATTAAAAATAGAACTACCATATGACCAAGCTATTCCACTTCTAGGTATTTATCCAAAGAAATTGAAAACACTAATTTGAAAAGATATATGCACCTCAATGTTTATAGTAGCTTTTAAAAATATAGCCAACTAAGATATGGAAACAACCTAAGTGCCCATTGACAGATTAATTAATAAAGAAGTATGCCCATTGACACAATGGAATATTACTCAGCTGTAATAAAATAATATAATCTTGCCATATTTGACAACATGTATGGATCTGGAGGTTATTATACTTAGATAAATAAGTCAGACAGAGATAGACAAATACTGTATGCTTTCACTTATATGTGGAATCTAAAAAAACCAAAACAAATGAACAAACAACAAAACAGAAACAGAGTTACAGATACAGAGAACAAACTACTGGTTAAGAGAGGATGGGGTGCGGGAGGGGTGAAATAGGTAAAAATGATTAAGAGGTACAAACTCAATTAAAAGGTATGGAAGTTACAAAATAAATAAGTCACAGGGATGTAATGTAGAGCACAGGGAATATAGACAATATTATATTTTAAGTTTGCATGGATTATAATTTATAACAATTCAAATCACTATATATACACCTGAAACTAATATAATACTGTAAGTCAATTATACTTCAATAAAAAATTAATTATTTTTAAAAAGTGTCTGGCAAAAATGCAACATCTTCAGAAAGATACATGGGAAGGACTGTGACAAGTATTCTAGAATACAGGTTTCTTTTTTTAATTGAAGTATAGTTGATTTACAGTGTTTTGTTAGTTTTAGGTGTACAGCAAAGGGATTCAGTTATACATACATATATATTTCTTTTTTTTTCAGATTCTTTTCCCTTATAGGTTATTTTAAAATATTGAGTATAGTTCCTTGTGCTATACAGTAGGTCCTTGATGGTTATCTATTTTATATATAGTAGAGTGTATATGTTAATCCCAAGCTCCTAATTTATCCCCCACCTTCCACTTTGGAAACCATAAGTTTCTTTGCTCTCTGTGGATCTATTTCTGTTTTATATATAAGTTCATTGACATCATATTCTTTAAGATTCCACATATATGCGATATCAAATGATATTTGTCTTTGGCTTACATCACTTAGTATGATAATCTCTAGGTCCATCCATGTTGCTGCAAATAGCATTATTTCATTTTTATGGCTGAGTAATATTCCATTGTATAAATATACCACATCTTTATCCATTCATCTAGTTCTGTGAAGAATGCCATTAGTATCTGATGGTGATTGCATTAAATCTGTAGATTGCCTTGGGTAGTATAGTCATTTTGACAATATTGACTCTTCTAATTCAAGAACATCATATATCTTTACATTTGTTTGTGTCATCTTCAATTTCTTTTATCAGCCTCTTATAGTTTTTGTAGTGCAGTTATTTTGCCTCATTAAGTAGGTTTATTCCTAGGTAATTTATTCTTTTTGATGTATTGTTGCATTCAGTTTGCTAGAATTTAGTTGAAGATTTTTGAGTCTATGTTAATCAGTAATATTGACCTGTAATTTTCTTTTTTTGTGTGGTATCTTTGGTTTTGGTATCAGGGTGATGGTGGCCTTATAAAATGAGTTCAGAAGTGTTCCTTCCTCTGCAATATTTTGGAATAGTTTCAGAATTATAGGTGTTAACACTTCTCTAAATGTTTGATAGAATTCAACTGTGAAGGCACCTGGTCCAGGACTTTTTGTTCATTGCGAGTTTTAAAATCACAGATTCAATTTCAATACTTGTAATTGGTCTGTTTATATTTTCTACTTCTTTCTGGTTCAGTCTTGGGAGATTATACCTTTCTAAGAATGTGTCCAGTTCTTCCAGGTTGTCCATTTTATTGGCATATAGTTGCTTGTAGTAGTCTCTTATGATCCTTTGTATTTATGTTGTGTTGGTTGTAACTTCTCCTTTTTCATTTCTAATTTTATTGATTTGGGCCCTCTCCCTTTTTTCATAATGAGTCTGGCTAAAGGTTTATCAGTTTTGTTTATTTTTTCCAAGAACTAGCTTTTAGTTTCATTAATCTTCTCTACTGTTTTCTTCATCTCTAATTCATTTATTTCTGCTCCGATCTTTATGATTTCTTTCCTTCTACTAACGTTGGATTTTGTTTCTTTCTCTAGTTGCTTTAGGTGTAAGGTTAGGTTGTTTATATATGATTTTTCTCATGTCCTGATGTAAGTTTGTATCGCTAATAACTTCCCTCTTAGAACTACTTTGCTGTGTCCCATAGGTTTTCGATTATTTTGTTTCATTTTCATTTGTCTCTAGTTGTTTTTTGATTTCCTCTTTGATTTCTTCAACGACCCTTTGTTTTTTTAGTAACATATTGTTTAGCTTACACGTGTTTTTGTGTTTTGCAGTATTTTTTTCTTGTAGTTGATTTCTAATCTCATTTTGTTGTGTTCAGAAAAGATGCTTGATATGATTTCAATTTTCTTAAATTTACCAAGGCTTGCTTTGTGGTCTAGCATGTGATCTATCCTGGAGAATGTTCCATGTGCACTTGAGAAGAGTGTGTATTCTGCTGCTTTTGGATGGAATGCTCTGTAAATATCAATTAAGTCCATCAAGTCTAATGTGTCATTTAAGGCCTGTGTTATCTTGTTGATTTTCTGTCTGGATGATCTGTCTGTTGATTTAAGTGGGGTGTTAAAGTCCCCTACTATTCGTGTGTTACTGTCAATTTCTCCTTTTATATGTGCTGACATTTGCCTTATACATTGAGGTGCTCCTGTGTAGGGTGTGTATATATTTCCAATTGTTATATCTTCTTGGATTGATCCCTTGATCATTATGTTGTGTCCTTCTTTGTCTCTTGTAACAGTTTTTATTTTAAAGTCCATTTTGTCTGATATGAGTATTGCTACTCCAGCTTCTTTTGATTTCCATTTGCACAGAATACCTTTTTCCATCACCTCATTTTCAGTCTGTATATGTCTGTAGATCTGAAGTGGGTCTCTTTTAGACAGAATATATATGGGTCTTATTTTTGTATCCATTCAGCCAGTCTATGTCTTTTGAGCTTTTAACTGATATTTATGTTCTTATTTCCATTGTGTTGTCTTGGATTTGTTTTTGTAAGTCTTTTTTTCTACCTTTCCTTTTTGTCCTCTTATCTTGTGATCTGATGACGATCTTTAGTGTTGTGTTTGGATTCCTTTTTCTTTTCTGTGTGTGTATCTATTATAGATTTTTAACTGGCGGTTATTATGAGGTTTTGATATAGCAGTCTCTCTCTCTCTCTCTCTATATATATATATATACACACACACACATATATATATATGTGTCTGTGTATATATATATGTGTATATATATATATATATATATATATATATATATATATATATATATATATATATATATATATATATATATATGATTGTTTTAAGTTGCTGATCTCTTAATTTCAAATGCATTTGAAATATCCTACATTTGTACTCTCCTTCTCTCATGGTCACTGTTTTTGATATCATATTTTTGTGTGGATGATTTCCTACTTTTACTGTATATTTGCCTTTACCAGTGAGCTTACTCAGTTCATAATAATTTTCTTGTTTCTAGTTGAGTCCTATTTTTTTTCCACCTAGAGAAGTTCCTTTAGCATTTGTTGTCAAACTGGTTTGGTGGTTTTGAATTCTCTTAGCTTTTGCTTGCCTGTAAAGCATTTGATTTCTCCATCAAATCTGAATGAGAGCCTTACTGGGTAGAGTATTCTTGGTTGTAAGTTTTTCCCTTTCATCACTTTAAATATATCATGCCACTCTCTTCTGCTCTGCAGATTTTCTGCCAGAGTTTCTGCTGATAAATCAGCTGATAGCCTTTTGGGGATTCCCTTGTATGTAATTTGTGGCTTTTCTGTTGTTGTTTTTAATATTTTCTCTTTATCTTCGATTTTTATCAGTTTGATTACTATGTGTCTTGGTGGGTTCCTCCTTTAGTTTATCCTGTGTGTGACTCTCTGCTCTTCCTGGACTTGGGTGACTGTTTTCTTTCCCATGTTAGGGAAGTTTTCAGCTATTATCTCTTCAAATTATCTTCCCAGGCCCTTTCTCTCTCTCTTGTCCTTCTGGGACCCATATAATGTGAATGTTGATAGGTTTGATGTTGTCCCAGAGGCCTCTTAAACTGTCCTCATTTCTTTTCATTCTTTCTTCTGTTTCATAGCAGTGATTTCCACCACTCTGTCTTCCAGCTCACTTATCCATTCTTCTGCCTCATTTATTCTGCTATTGATTTCTTCTAGTTTGTTTTTCATTTCAGTTATTGTATTATTCAACTTTGTTTGATTGTTCTTTATGTTTTCTAACTCTTCGTGAAATACTTATTGTAACTTATCACTCTGTGCATCCATTCTTTTCCTGAGTTCTTGGATCATCTTTACGATCATTACTCTGAACTCTTTCTTGGGTATGTTGCCTATCTCCATGTTACTTAGTTATTCTTCTGTGGTTTTATCTTGTTCCTTTATCTGGAACATATTCCTCTGCCATCTCATTTTGTCTCAATTTCTTTTTGTATTTTTATGTGTGGAAGGTTTGTTATGTTTCTTGACCCTAGAGAAGTGGCCCTCTGTAAGGGATGTCCTATGTATCCCAACAGTACACTTCCCTCTCGTCACCCACAGGCCAGGGACCAGCTGGTCACAGACTAGGTTCTAATTTGCATTTGTGGACTTGGTTCTACAGGCTTCTGGATAATAGCTTTCTTGCTTCTTCTGTTTTCTTCTGCTGGGTGAGGCTGGTCTAGAGGTTTGTGAAGGCTTCCTGGCAGGAGGGGCTGGTGCCTGCTCACTGGTGTGTGGAGTTGGGCTTTAGCCCTCTAGTGGGCAGGGTTGTGTCAAGAGACATGTCTAGAATCATCTGTGGGCTTATGAAGTCTTTAGGCAGCCTGTCTGCTGATGGGTGGGCTGTGTTCCTGCTTTATTGGTTCTTTGGTCTCTGGCATCCCAGTGCTGGAACCTACAGGCTGTTGGGTGGGGCCAGGTCTTAGTGCCAAAATGGCAATCTCCAGGGGAATTGCTGATGAATATTCCCTGGTACCTCTGCCTTCAGTTTCCTTGTCCCCACAGTGAGCCACAGCTCTCCCTTGTCTCCCCAGGAGACCCTGCAAGACCCACAGGTAGGTCTGGCCCAGGCTCTTATGAAGTCGCTGCTTTTGCCCTGGGTCCTGGTGTGCACAAGACTTTGTGTGCACCCTCCAAGAGTGGATTCTCTGTTTCCCTCAGTTCTGTAGAGCTCCTGCTCTCAACCTCCTCTGGCCTTCAAAGCCACATGCTCTGGGGGATCCTCCTCCTCATTCTAGACCCCCAGGATGGGGAGCCTGATGTGGGGCTCAGAACTCTCACTCCTGTGGGAGAACTTCTGCAATATAATTGTTCACCAGTTTGTGGGTTGCCCACCTGGTAGGTGTGGGTTTTGATTATATTGCTAGTGCACCTCTCCTTCTGTCTTGCTGGGTCTCTTCTTTATGTCTTTGGACGTAGAATATATTTTTTGATAGGTTCCAGTCTTTTTATTGATGATTGTTCAGCATTTAGTTGGGATTTTTGTGTGCTCGTGAAAGGGGGTGAACTCAAGGTCCTCTTACTCTGCCGTTTGTCCCTCCACAGTCTTGTGATGCACTGTGTTTGAGGCACTGGATGCAGATATGAGAAATGGGCTTCCTATCCTAAGTGGCCTGCTCCCTACAGGCTGATATTGCCCAGCGTGAAGAGGGGCTGAATTTCCTGAAACAGAGGCCACGTGGAGCTTCTTTGGGCTAAGCTGAAGCTGCAGCTGGAGCCAGAGCAGGACCCAGAGCTTGTGTAGAATACAGGTTTCAGATCATACCACTGACCTAGGTAAGAATTTACAGAACACTAATAGAGAAATTGGTGGCTTTATTTCTTCTAACAAAAGATCAATATCAACAAGAATTAATTGCATGGGACTAAATTATCTGACTAGAATTATTGATTCAGATTTTCATGAATTTTTATGTAAAACATTGCTGATTTTTTAAAATATCTAAATTTTCCAGATTTAAGAAAACTTTTTTCCTTAAGCTATCCATGACTTACAGCAATTTGATAAAATGTAACCTTTGGACACTTCGTCACTTTGTAAAGATGAAGCATTTACTTTTTTTTCTCTGCCTAATACCTCCAGAATTTGGAAACTCTCAGTGAGTATTCTTATTTTCATGGCAATATAGTTGTTTGCATGAGTTCAATAAAATTGGTTCTTCTTGTAACAGGACACTATTGGAAACATTGGTTATGTTACCAAGACTTTGACTGGAATGTTATATTTGAGAAGGATATGGATAGATTGGGATATGCACAGACAGCTTTAAGGAACTAACATTGACTTTATGGAGCCAATATAGCCCCTTGGAAAAACAGCCTGGTACCTTGCTTTCAGGGTGTTCACAGCATTACGAGGTTTTATTATACACATATACTTGACTGAATCCTAAAGTCTTTTAGTTTCCTCAAATATCTGGCTACAAATCTCCAAACTATATGTTTCCAATTTTCTCCACAGTTCTGATTTGGAATCAATAAGAACAAAGACTTCCGTTAAATCTCCTTGGAAGGGATTATACTAGGTCCTTCTCACTACCCTGATGGCAGCCAAACTTCAGAGACTTGACCCTAGGTACACATCTTGTAGCTAAAGATGGCTCCAGCTGACATCTGGTCCTATACAAGCTCTGGAGACCTCCAAACCAATTGATCAGGAATTGGAGCAGATGACAGCTAAAGGAGATAGCCTTCCCAAGATAACCTTACTAAGCCTGTATACCTTTTCCTCACTGTTACTTCTTACCTTATCTCTTCTCTCTCTTTCTTGGAAAGACAATGCTCTTGTCTACATTTCTCACTCTACTGATATTACAAAAGGGGTAATGTCTTCTAATTATTGGGTTTACCAGAAACTTTGATTTATTGACAATAATGGTGACCCTTTAGTCCATTCTGTAATTAATTTTTTCACTTGTCCCAAGTGCTACTGCTAATTTCACCCAGTGTCCCCTTGACATCAGCTAAGAGTGTTGAAGACTCTCATAGTCCACCCCATTAAGTCCCCATGGCCACCTTAAATGGGAACTATTCAGGGGCATATATTACTCTGAGTTTGCCTCCACAGAAAGAGCCTTTCTCCTTTGGAACAGAATAAGTGCAAATGAACACATGATCAGAAATCTCTCCCTAGCATTAGGAGAGATAGCCAGTGACACAGCCAAAGCAGTCACAGCCCAAAGCCATCACTTGACTCATTGGCTAAAGTGGTTTTAGACAATCATGTGGCCCTTGATTATCTACTTGCTGAGCAAGGAGGTGTTTGTGTGATAGAAAATACCACCTGTTGCACATGGATAAATACCTCTGGAGAGGTAGAAATTCAATTACACAAGATCAGGGCCCAAGCACGCTGTTTACAACAAATTTTCTCTGAAAATCTATGGTCTGTTGATCTATTTAGCTAACTCCCTTCAGGTTTGGGCTCCTAGTTTAGAACCATCATAAAAACTGGACTTCTCATA
Organism: Eubalaena glacialis; assembly: GCF_028564815.1. Lineage (NCBI taxonomy): Eukaryota > Metazoa > Chordata > Mammalia > Artiodactyla > Balaenidae > Eubalaena > Eubalaena glacialis. The sequence goes on along the minus strand of NC_083736.1, from coordinate 57,985,116 downwards.
TCACTTTTAACTCTGCTTTGCGTAATTATTATTATTTTTTAAATTAATTAATTATATTTATTTTTGGTTGCATGTGGTCTTCATTGCTGCACATGGGCTTTCTCTAGTTGTGACAAGTGGGGGTTACTCTTTGTTGCAGTGCATGGGCTTCTCATTGCCGTGGCTTCTCTTGTTGCAGAGCATGGGCTCTAGGCACATGGGCTTCAGTAGTTGCAGCATGCAGGCTCAGTAGTTGTGGCATTTGGGCTCTAGAGCACAAGCTCAGTGGTTGTGGCACATGGGCTTAGTTTCTCCGCAGCATGTGGGATCTTCTGGACCAGGGCTCAAACCCGTGTCCCCTGCATTGGCAGGCAGATTCTTAACCACTGTGCCACCAGGGAAGTACCTGCATAATTATTTTTAAGCTCTGTCCCTGTTGCCTGTCAAACCTTTGTAGAAATGATGTGTCCAATAGGGTGACGCACTTTGAGATGATCTTCAACACTTATGTGACTTTGATAGAATATAGACTTTGGATGAAAAATGTCTGAAAATTCTCTCTCCTGTCATTCTTTGTTACTCAATTGTGGTCTAATTGGTTTCTAATAACTATGCACTTTCCCTCTGACATGGGACATGACAACCAGGAAAGATCCTCCCTGGCACTGAGGTACAAAAGCACTACATATGGACAACCTGACTCGATCAATAGTGCTTTCAAGGAAAGATATTAATCAAAAGGGGAAAATGTGAAATAAATAAATGAAAACCTCATTTAAAATAAAGGCAAGAAGCCCTGAAGGGAGAGCTCTTTTGCACTTACCACTTGTTACGGCCTGCATAACCAGCAGGAAGAAGGAAGATAAGAATTATTTTAACAAGGTCTGTTTGTATAGAATTCTTTGTATAAAATTCTCTGTCTCAACTTCTTATCCATGATGGCAAGATTGTTACTTTTCTTCTGGTACAAGGGAGAACATATTTCACATGGGAATTTCATCTCCTGCTTTTAAGAGAAGGACGGATGATCCCTCCCTGCCCCAGCAACAATGCACTAACCACTGCTTGCAGACAATAAGAAACTGCCACAACCTTGAACTCTTGTTCTTCTCCAATAAATTTTGTGCAAAATAACCGTCCCCAATTTCCTCCTAAAACCTAAAAAAAAGCTGATCCTTTGTCTCTTCAGACTTACCTATAATTCACCATAGCTTGCCTGACCTGAATTGCTATTCTCTGCTGTTCCCAAATAAACCTATTTTACTGGTAAAATAACTGGCTATTTTATTTTTGAGGTTGACAAATATTTGGATGGTGTGGAGATTTTAGCAGTGTTAATTCTTCTAATCCATGAACACAGGATACCTTTCATTTATTTGTGTTTTCTTTGATTTCTTTCATAAATGTCTTGTAGTTTTCAGAGTGAAGATCTTTCACCTTCTTGGTTAAGTTTATTCCTAAATATTTTATTGTTTTGATGTTATTTATTTTATTTTTAAAAACATTATTTATCATTTACTTATTTTATTTATTTTTGGCTGCGTCGAGTCTTAGTTGCAGCACACAGGATCTTCATTGAAGCATGCGGGATATTTCATTGTGCACACAGGCTCTTGGTTGTGGCACATGGGCTTCTCTCTAGTTGCAGTGTGCAAGCTTCTGTCTAGTTGAGGCGTGTGGGTTTTCTCTTCTCTAGTTTTGGTGTGCAGGCTTCAGGGCGCATGGGCTCTGTAGTTGTGGTGCACAGGTTCCAGAGCACATGGGCTCTGTAGTTTGCAGTACACAGGCTCTCTAGTTGAGGCGCATGAGCTCAGTAGTTGTGGCATGCAGGCTTAGTTGACTTGTGGCATGTGGGATCTTAGTTCCCTGACCAGGGATCAAACCTGCCTCCCCTGCATTGTAAGGTGAATTCTTTACTGCTGGACCACCAGGGAAGTCCCAATTTCTTCTTAATTTCTTTGGCTGTGTCAGGTCTTAGTTGCCGCACATGGGATCTTTGTTGTGGTGCGCGGGCTCTAGAGCGTGCGGGCTTAGTTGTCCTGCAGCATGTGGGATCTTAGTTCCCCGAACAGGGATAGAACCCACGTCCTCTGCATTGGAAGGTGGATTCTTAACCACTGGACCACCAGGGAAGTCCCTTGATGCTATTTAGATGGGATCATTTTCTTTATTTCTTTTTAAGATAATTTGTTTTTAGTCACTACTGATTTTTGTACATTGATTTTGTATCCTGTAACTTTTCTGAATTTGAGGTTTTTTGGTAGAGTCTTTAGAATTTTCTATATATAAAATCATGTCATCTGCAAATAGAGACAATTTTATGTCTTTCCAATTCTGATGCCTAATTTCCTTTTCTTGCCCAATTACTCTGACAAGGATTTTCAGTTGAGAGTGGCAACCTTATCTTGGTCTGATCTTGAAGGAAAAGCTTTCAACCTTTCACCATCGAGTATATTAGCTTTGGGCTTATTATGTGTGGCCTTTATTATATTGAGGTATGTTTCTTTTATACCTAATCTGTAAAATGAGAGTGTTTCCTTCTATTTTATACAAGTGATTGAGAAGAATTGGCATTAATTCTTCTTTAAATGTTTGGTAAAATTCACCAGAAAAGACATCTCGTCTTGGGATTTTCTTCATTGGGAGATTTTTTATTAATGATTCAATCTTCTTACTAGTATTTGGTCTATTCAAACTTTCTATTTCTTCTTGATTCAGTCTTGGTAAATTGTATGTTGCTAAGTATTTTACCATTTCTTCTAGGTTGTCCAGTTTGTTGATGTATAGTTGTTCATAGTAGCCTCTTATGATTCTTTGTATTCCTGTGGTATCTGTAGTAATGTCTCCTTTTTCATCTATATTTTTGTTGATTTGTGTCCTCTTTCTTTTTTCCTTCGTTAGTTGATTGCTAAAGGTTTGTCAATTTTTTAAATCTATTCAAAGAACCAACTTTTAATTTGGTTAATATTTTCTATTGTTTTCCTCTTCTGTATTTCATTTATTTATGCTCTAATCTTTATTATTTCATTTCTTATGCAAATTTTGGGCTCAGTTTGTTCTTTTTCTAGTTTCTTAATGCATAGAGTTGGATTGTTATTTGGGGTCTTTCTTGCTTCTTAATGTAGGCATTTATTGCTGTGAAGTTCCTTCTTAGAATTGCTTTAACTGCATCCCATAAGTTTTGGTATATTATGTTTCCATGTTCATTTGTCTCAAGATGCTCTTTAATTTCCCATTTAATTTCGTTTTTTTTTAATGGGAAAGCATTTTGTTTTAAATATAGCAGTGAGTATATGTCAATTCCAAACTCCCAATCTATCCCTCCCCCCCCCCACCTTTCCCTCCTGGTAACCATAAGTTCGTTCTCTAATTCAATGAGTCTCTTTCTGTTTTGTAAATAAATTTGTTTGTATCATTTTTTTTTAGATTCCACATATAAGTGATATTATATATTTGTCTTTGTCTGACTTCCTTCACTTAGTATGATAACTTCCAGGTCCATGCATGTCACTGCAAATGGCATTATCTCATGCATTTTTTTAATATACCCTCAAGTATTGCAGGGCTTTTAATTTTATTTTTCATTTTTTTGGCCATGCCACATGGCATGTGGGATCTTAGTACCCTGACCAGGGATTGAACCTATGCCCCTTGCATTGGAAGCATGGAGCCCCAACCACTGGACTACCAGGAAAGTCCCTATCACCTGCTTTTTAATGGCTGAGTAATATTCCATTGTATATATGTACCACATCTTTATCAATTCATCCATCAATGGACATTTAGGTTGATTCCATGCCTTGGCTATTGTAAATAGTGCTGCAATGAACATTTGGGTGCATGTACCTTTTCAAATTATGGTTTTCTCCTGGTATATGCCCAGGAATGGGAATACTGGATCACATGGTAGCTCTATTTTTAGTTTTTAAAGAAGCTTCCATAATGTTTTCTATAGTGGCTATACCAATTTACATTCCCACCAACAGTGGAGGAGGGTTCCCTTTTCTCCACACCCTCTCCAGCATTTATTATTTGCAGATTTTTTGATGATGGCCATTCTGACTGGTGTGAGTTGATATCTCATTGTAGTTTTGATTTGCATTTCTGTAATAATTAACAATGTTGAGCATCTTTTCATGTGCCTGTTGGCTATCTGTATGTCTTCTTTGGAGAAATGTCTATTTAGGTCTTCTGTCCATTTTTTGACTGCATTGCTTGTTTTTTGATATTGAGCTGTATGAGCTATTTGTAAATTTTGGAGACTAATCCCTTGTCGGTCACATCATTTGTAAATATTTTCTCCCATTCTGTGGGTTGTCTTTTCGTTTTGTTTATGGTTTCCTTTGTTGTGCGAAAGTCTTTGAATTTAATTAGGTCCCATTTGTTTATTTTTGTTTCTATTTCCATTACTCTGGGAGATGAATCAAAAAAGAACCTGCTGCAATTTACGACTTCAATGCATGTGTTCTGCCTATGTTTTCCTCTAAGAGTTTTATAGTATGCGGTCTTACATTTAGGTCTTTAATCTATTTTGAGTTTTGTGTATGCTATTAAAGAATGTTCTAATTTCATTTTTTACAGGTAGCTGTCCAGGTTTCCCAGCACCATTTACTGAAGAGACTGTCTTTCCTCCATTTTGTAGTCTTGCCTCCACTGTCATAGATTAATTAGCCATAAGTGTGTTGGTTTATTTTGGGGCTTTCTATCTGGTTACATTGATCTATATTTCTGGTTTTTGCCAGTAACATACTTTAGCTTTGTAGTATAGCTGAAGTCAGGGAGCCTGATAACCCCAGCTCCCTTTTTCTTTCTCAAGATTGCTTTGGCTATTCAGGGTCTTTTGTGTCTCCATACAAATTTTAGGATTTTTTTTCTAGTTATGTGAAAAATGTCTCTCGTAATTTGATAGGGATTGCATTGAATCTGTAGATTGCCTTGGGTAGAATAGTCATTTTGACAGCATTGATTCTTCCAGTCCAAGAACATGGTATATCTTTCCATCTGTTTGTGCTGTCTTTGATTTCTTTCATCGACATCTTATACTTTTCAGAGTACAGGTCTTTTGTCTCCTTAGGTAGGTATATTCCTAGGTATTTCATTCTTTTTGATACGATGGTGGGATTGTTTCTCTAATTTCTGTTTCTCATCTTTCATTGTCAGTGTATAGATATGCAACAGGTTTCTGTGTATTAATTTTGTGTCCTGCAACACTACTGAATTCATTGATGAGCTCTAGTATTTTTCTGGTAACATGTTTAGGATTTTCTATGCAGAGTATCATGTCATCTGCAAAGAGTGACAGTTTTACTTCTTCTTTTTCAAATTGGATTCCTTTTATTTCTTTTTCTTCTCTGATTGTCATGGCTAGGACTTCCAAAAACATGTTGAATAACAGTGGTGAGAGTGGACATCCTTATCTTGTTCCTGAACTTAGAGAAAATGCTTTCAGCTTTTCACCATTCAGTATGATGTTAGCTGTACGTTTGTCATACATGACCTTTATTCTGTTGAGGTAGGTTCCTTCTGTGCCCACTTTCTGGAGAGCTTTTATCATAAATGGATGTTGAATTTTCTCAAAAGCTTTTTCTGCATCTATTGAGATGATCATATGGTTTTAATACTTCAATGTGTCAATGTGATGTATCACAATGATTGATTTGCAGATATTGAAGAATCCTTGCATCCCTGGGATAAATCCCACTTGAACATGCTGTATGATCATTTTAATGTATTGTTGGATTTGCAAGTATTTTGTTGAGGATTTTTGCGTCTATGTTCATCATTCATATTGGCCTGTAATTTTCTTTTTTTGTGTGATATCTTTGTCTGATTTTGGTATCAGGGTGATGGTGGCCTCATAGAATGAGCTTGGGAGTGCCCCACCTTTTGCAATTTTTTTGGAAGAATTAGAGAAGGATAGGTGCCAGCTCTTCTCTAAATGTTTGATAGAATTCTTCTGTGAAGCCATCTGGTCCTGGCCTTTAATTTTTGGAAGATTTTCAATCACAGTTTTAATTTCATTACTTGTGACTGGTCTGTTCATCTTTTCTATTTCTTCCTGGTTCAGTCTTGGAAGGTTGTACCTTTCTAAGAATTTGTCCATTTCTTCCAGGTTGTCCATTTTATTGGCATATAGTTGCTTGCTGCCGTCTCTTATGATCCTTTGTATCTCTGCAGTGTCAATTGTTACTTCTCCTTTTTCATTTTTAACTTTATTGATTTGAGTCCTCTCCCTTTTTTTCTTGATGAGTCTGGCTAATGGTTTATCAATTTTGTTTATCCTCAAAGAACCAGCTTTTAGTTTCATTGATCTTTGCTATTGTTTTCTTCGTTTCTGTTTCATTTATTTTTGCTCTGATCTTAATGATTTATTTCCTTCTGCTAACTTTGGGTTTTATTTGTTCTTCTTTCTCTAGTTGCTTTTGTTGTATGGTTAGGTTGTTTGTTTGTGATTTTTCTTGTTTCCTGAGGTAAGATTTTATTGCTCTAAACTTCCCTCTTAGAACTTCTTTTGCTGCATTCCATAGATTTTGGAATCTTGTACTTCCGTTTTCATTTGTCCTTAGGTTTTTTGATTTCCTCTTTGATTTCTTCAGTGATCCTTTGGTTGTTTAGTAGCATATTTTTTATCCTCCATGTGTTTGTGTTTTTTACAATTTTTTTTGTTGTTGTTGATTTCTAATCTCATAGTGTTGTGCTTTTAAAAGATACTTGATATGATTTCAATTTTCTTAAATTTACCAAGGCTTGATTTGTGACCCAAGATATGATCTATCCTGGAGAATGTTCCATGAGTACTTGAGAAGATAGTGTATTCTGTTGTTTTTGGATGGAATGTCCTATAAATATCAATTAAGTCCATCTTGTTTAATGTATCATTTAAAGCTTGTGTTTCCTTATTTATTTTCATTTTGGATGATCTGTCCATTGGTGAAAGTGGGGTGTTAAAGTCCCCTACTATGATTGTATTACCATCAATTTCCCCTTTTATAGCTGTTAACATTTGCCTTATATATTGAGGTTCTCCTATATCAGGTGCATATATATTTCCAATTGTTATGTCTTCTTCTTGGATTGATCCCTTGACCATTATGTAGTGTCTTTCTTTGTCTCTTGTAATAGTCTTTATTTTAAAGTCTATTTTGTCTGTTATGAGAATTGTTACTCCAGCTTTCTTTTGATTTCCATTTGCATGGAATATCTTTTTCCATCCCCTCACTTTCAACCGGTATGTGTCCCTAGGTCTGAAGTGGGTCTCTTGTAGAGCATATATGGGTCTTGTTTTTGTATCCATTCAGTGAACCTATGTCTTTTGTTTGAAGCATTTAATCCATTTGTGTTTAAGGTAATTATCGATATGTAGGTTTTATTGCCATTTTGTTAATTGTTTTGGATTTGTTTTTGTAGGTCCTTTCTCTTTCCTTCCTCTTTTGTTCTCTTCTCTTGTGAATTGATGACTAACTTTAGTGTTGTGTTTGGACTCCTTTTTTGTGTGTGTGTGTGCATCTATTGTAGATTTTTGGTTTGTGGTTACCATGAGATTTTGATATTACAGTCTGTATATAAACAAGATTGTTTTAAATTGATGGTCTTTTTATTTGAAATACATTTCCAATATTCTGCTTTTGTGCTCTTGTATTCTCACAATTGCTTGTTTTTATATCATATTTGTGTGCAGATGATTTCATACCTTTGCTGTATGTTTGCCTTTACTGGTGAGCTTTTCCATTTGTAATTCTCCTGTTTCTAGTTGTGGCCTTTTCTATCCTGCTTAGAGAATTTCCTTTAGCCTTTGTTGCAAAGCTGATCTGGTGGTGCTGAATTGTCTCAGCTTTTGCTTATCTGTAAAGCTTTTGATTTCTCCATCAAATCTGAATGAGAGCCTTGGTGGGTAGGGTATTCTTGGTTGTAGGTTCTTCCCTTTCATCACTTTAAATATACCATGCCACTCCCTTCTGGCCTGTAGAGTTTCTCCTGAGAAACCAGCTGATAATCTTATGGGGATTCCCTTGTATATTATTTGTTGCTTTTCCCTTGTTGCTTTTAATATTTTTTCTTTGTCTTTAATTTTTGTCAGTTTTATTACTATGTGTCTTGGCATGTTCCTCCTTGGATTTATCCTGCTTGGGACTCTCTGCACTTCCTGGACTTCGGTGACTCTTTCCCATGTTAGGGATATTTTCAGCTATTATCTCTTTAAATATTTTCCCAGATCCTTTCTCTCTCTCTTCTCCTTCTGAGACCCCTGTAATATGAATGTTTGTGCATTTAATCTTGTTCCAGAGGTCTCTGAGACTGTCCTCATTTCTTTTCAGACTTTTTTCTTTAATCTGTTACATGACAGTGATTTCCACCATTCTGTCTTCAAGGTCACTTATCCATTCTTCTGCCTCAGTTATTCTGCTATTGATTCTTCTAGTGTATTTCTCATTTCACTTATTGTATTTTTCATCTCTGTTTGTTCTTTAGTTCTTTTAGGTCTTTGTTATATTTCTTCCATCTTCTCTATCCTTGCCTCCATTGTTTTTCCAAAGTCTTGGATCATCTTCACTATCATTATTCTGAATTCCTTTTCTGGTAGATTGCCTATCTCCACTTCACTTAGTTGTTCTGGGTTTTATATTATTCCTTCATGTGGGACATATTCCTCTGCCATCTCATTTTGTCTAACTTTCTGTGATTGTGGTTTTCATTCTGCAGGCTGCAGGATTGTAGCTCTTCTTGCTTCTGCTGTCTGCCCTCTGGTGGATGAGGCTGTCTAAGAGGCTCGTGCAGGCTTCCTGATGGGAGAGGCTTGTTCTGCCTACTGTTGAGTGGAGGTGTGTTTTGTCCCTTTGGTGGGCAGGGCTGTGCTCAGGAAGACTTTTAACAGCTTGTCTGCTGATGGAGCTGTGTTTCTGCCCTGTTTGTTGCTTGGCCTGAGGCATCCCACTACTGGAACCTGCAGGCTGTAGGGTGGGGCTAATGGTGGTCTCCAGGAGGGCTCACACCAATGATTACTCCCCAGGTCTGCTGCTGCCAGTGTCTTTGTCCCCACTGTGAACCACAGCTGCCCCCCACCTCTGCAGGATACCCACCAATACTAGCACGTAGGTCTGGCCCAGTCTCTTATAAGGTCACTGCTCTTTTCCCCTGGGTCCTATTGTGCACACAACCTTGTGTGCAACCTCCAAGCGTGGATTTTCTGGTTCCCTCAGCCATGTGGAATTCCTGCAATCAAACCTCACTGCCCTTAAAAGCCAAATTCTCTGGGGCCTCCTCTTCCCATTGCCAGACCCCCAGGCTGTGGAGCCTGACATGGGGTTCAGGACTTTCACTTCTGTGGCAGAACTTCTGTGGTATAATTGTTTTCCAGTTTGTGAGTTGCCCACCTGGCAGGTATGGGATTTGATTTTATCATGATTGCGCCCCTCCTAGTGTCTTGTTTTGGCTTCTTCTTTGCCTTTGGATGTAGGGTATTTTTTTGGTAGGTTCCAGAATTTTTTTTTTTTTTTTTTTTTTGTCGATGGTTGTTCATCTACTGGTTGTGATTTTGGTGTTTACATAAGAAGGGGTGAGCTCATGTCCTTCTACTCTACCATCTTGAGATAATCTTCCCCATTAATTTCTTGTTTGATCCATCAGTTTTTCAGGAAAGTGTTTAATTTCCGTGTATTCATCAATTTTCCAGTTTTCATCTTAAAGAATAGAAATCTTTGATATGTGTACTTCAGCTTTGAGCTTATGGAACATAACCCAGAGTTTTACTTTTGTCTCTGGACCTGACATTTTTTCTAGGCCATGGAAAGGAACTTTGACAGAGAAGGGAATAATCCCTTAGACGATCAGATGAGAGCCTTGTGGGAGAATCATCATCTCATTAATGTTGAGGTATTAAAGGCAGAGAGAGAGAGAGAGAAGAGAGAGAAAGAGAAGAGAGAAAAGAAAGGACATGCAGTCCTCCTCTAGTATTTGCCTTTTCACCAGGCACTGTAGCAGAATGATTCAAGGGACTTCTATTTTGACTACCTCCTCCTGCCAACTTTGTAGACTAAGATGTATGTGGATCCCCATTGTAATGGGGTCATAGGTATACTTGGCCACCAGCTGGCTGTGTGCCTTTGGGCCTCAGTTTCCCTATCTGTAGCTCAAGGAGCTTGGAGTTCATGTCCTCTGAGGACTCACCCAGGCTGAGGATTTGGCCTTTGAATGGAAGTATCTATCACTGTTGTGGTTGTTTTATACCTTGCCCCTTTATGTTTTCCCTGGTGACTTTGGCTTTTTGAAAACCTGCTGTATTGTTTACATTTTCCTGTGTTACAAAATATCTCAAAAGTGAGGTAAACATTTGTTATCTCACACAATTTCTGTGGGTCAGGAGTGATTTATCTGGGTGCTTCTGTTTCAGATTATGGCATGAGGTTACAGACAAGATATTGGCCAGGGCTGGAGTCATCTGAAGCTTGACTAGAGCTGGAGGATCTGCTTCCAAAATGGTTCTCTCACATGACTAGCATATTAATGTTAGTTTTTGGTTAGAGGTCTCAGTTCTTCACCACGAAGGCCACTTGAGTGTCCTCATGGCATGACACCTGGATTTTCAGAGCAAGTGATCCAGGAGATAGCCATGGTGGAAACTGCAATTTTTTTTTATGAACTAGTCTCAGAAGTCACACTCTCCACAATATTCTATTTGTCAAATAGATCAGCCCTATGTAGGATGGGGACTACATACGGGTGTAAATACCAAGTGGCAAGAGTTATCAGGGACTGTCTTGGATGGTGGCTACCACATATATATTGTAGCCACATAGCCACTTGGGTTCACGAACATTTGTGACTTCCTGGTATCTGTCCTTCTGCTTTTTGATCCAGGTCCATAATGCATAGTTGTGCAAATTGGGACACTGAACTAGGGCTCCAGGCCAAGTGGGAAAAAAGGTGCTGAAACAGAGCCTGAGCTGACTTACCAAGTCTTGCCCTTGTAGGGCTGCATCCTCCCAAATAATATGTGCCTTTTAAAATTTTTCATTAGGGCATCACCTGAGATATTTGGGCCAAAAATCACTCAGATTTGCCTGACTCATTCTATCAGAGGGCTTGCTTTGACCTCATTCCGTCCTCATCCCCCAGCTCTTACCTCAGACTGCCTAGCCCTTCTGTTTGTTTTCTCTCCTAACATTCTCATTGTTTACCTTTCCCCTGTGAAGCTTTTTGTCTGTTATCTAGAGTTCAGTGCTTCTCAAACTGTTATTTGTATGGGAATCCCTGGGGAATCTTATGAAAATGCAAATTTGTTTTCAGCAGATCTGTGGAAGGGCCTGAGATTTTGCATTTCTCCCAGGCTCCTAAGTGATGCCCATCTGCTGGTCCATGGATCACACTTTGAATTGTAAGAGGCTAGAGCCTGCTCTGACTTTCTGCAGCTCTGACCACTTTTCAGCAGAGAATAACAAAAACAACAGTAACAGTAGTAATAATACAAGCTAATATTTTAAAATTAATTTTTATTGGAATGTAGTTGCTTTACAATGTTGTGTTAGTTTCTACTGTACAGCAAAGTGAATCAGCTATATGTAAACATACATCCCCTCTTTTTTGGATTTCCTTCCCATTTAGGTCACCACAGAGCATTGAGCAGAGTTCCCTGTGCTATACAGTAGGTTCTCATTAGTTATCTATTTTATACATAGTAGTGTATATATGTCAATCCCAATCTCCCAATTCATCCCAACCCCCTCCCTTCCCCCCTTGATATCCATACGTTTGTTCTCTATGTCTGTGTCTCTATTTCAATAGCAGCTAATATTTAATAATAGTTTACTACATGTCAGGGACTTTTCTAAACATGTTACAAACACTAATTCATTCAGTTCTGAGAAAAGCCTGTGAGGTATGTCTATTGTTATCACTCCCATTTTGTACAGGAGGAAATTGAGACACAGAAAAGGTGAAGCCCTTTTGTGGGGGAATAGGCAATGGCTTGCTCAAGGGCATGCATCTAGTGAATGGCAGAGTCAGGATTCTAACCTAGGTGGTCTGGCATCAGAGTCCTTTCTCTTAACTGCATCATCACACTATCTCTTGTTTAATCAACTACCATTTGCCTGGTACTGTATTAGGCTCTTTCTACATAGTCTCTCTTAATCACTATGAGCTAGGTAGTACGCTTCCTATTTTATAAATGAGGCACAGAAAGCTTAAGTAATTCTCTGAAGATCACACAGCAAAAGTTGCTACAGGAATCCAGTTTGTTCTAGAACCTCTCCTTTACCCACTTCTCAAACTGCCAGAAATTTGAGCCTTTTCAGTCACTCAGGGTCCCTTATTCAAAGTGATCCCCGTCATGGAAAGAGAAACAGCTAATACTCTCAGTTAGATGTGCCAGGTTACTTAGAAAGGCCAGTGCTTTCTAAGAGAGAGAGGGAATGGTCTGAGGATTTAGGGCCCCAGCCCTGTATATAAGGGTGGGGTGAGTAGTCTGGAAAAGAGCAGTGGATGGGATCAGTGGCAGACTGTGAAGTCTTTTCAGTTTTTCTAGGTCCCTGTGTCTCTTGGAACTCCTGGGAGGGTATGGGGTTGTGGAGGGAGTGAAGTGCCATCTGGCCCTCTATGAAGACACATTGTTGTTTGGGGGAAGTGAGTCAGGGCCCTGCCAGGCAATGCTTTCCTAGCCTTCTCAGGAAGGTGAACTGACATCCTGTGGTGGGAACTAAAGCCCAGATGCACTCCCCTGAGCCTCTCAGCAGGCCTTTCATCTTGGGACACCCTGAGATACCCTGGAGGTTCCTTCGACCCAGTGCTTCCCAGACTTGAGTGCCTAGAGCCTCCTTCCTCCCCAGACCTGGCAGAACTCTTGACGTCTTGCCTGCCTCAGCTCTTAAAGGTCAATCTCCCTCATCCGCCCCCCACTCCACACCAGGCTGGATTCATGCCACTCCACCCAAGTCTTTTTGTTCATTCCCTTGTTCACTGAGGCCTGCAAATTTTTCAGCTGGGAGTTAGGCCTTCTTTCCATAGAAAAGAATCAGGCCTAGAATGCTGAGTATGACAGTTGAGAAAACATGAAGACTGCCATTTTCTTCTATTCCCACCAAGGAACTAGTAACCAGGGTCTCTGTGGGAGGAAAACAACAGTGGGAGTCACAAGGCCTGGGTTTCATTCCTGGTTTGCCCACTACTAGCTGAGTGAATTTGGGTGCATTCCTCTCCTCAGAGTTTCAGATGGGAAAACTCTGGGACTCAGTTTCCCCATCTGAAACCTGAGAGGATAAGGCTAGATGGTATCTAAGAGATCACACTGCTCTCACATTCTGTGCCTTGCATTCACTGGGAGAAGTAAGTCACTGAGAAAAATAACAGCAACAATAAGAATAACTAACATTAATTGAGCATTTGCTATGTGCTAGGCATTGTAAATTCTTCAGATATATATTAATTCAGTGAATACTTGCTTAATATTAGTAAGGATTCTATTCTTTGAGGTAGATATTATTATTGCCATTTTACATATATGAAAACTAAGGCACAGAGAAATTAAATAGTCAAGGTGATACAGCTAGTGAGAGGAGGATATCCTAGCATAATAATTGTATTGAAGGCCCAGAAAGGGAAGGTTCAGGAAGATGCTCTGCCTCCGTTCATCATCTACCTTGTTTAGTCTGTCTCTCTTATTCTCTCTCTCTCTCTCTCGTTTTGTCACTATGCTTTGGTCTACCTCAGACCCTGACAGCCCAAGAACAGAACAGTCAACTCTCTTCTCTACCCTTAAGAGTCTAGTAAATCACAAAGGACTTGAAGAGAAGGGGATTGTGTGACGGGAGGTAGTTCCTCCCATCTATCACAGTACCTGATAATCTTCCATTAGAGCAGAGGATCTAGGAATCGTGGTAGTCCGGGAACACAAAGCCTGGGAAAGAGGGACATGCAGATGGATGCTGGAGTTCTGGCATTTTCCCTTAACCCCATAAGTAGGATAATAGCTTTTAGTATAACTGGACATTCTGGAAGGGCATATTGCTACTTCCCACCAGGGGCCATTTCTTATATACTGAGCTGAGCTTCAGTTTTGCTACCTTTACTCATCTTTACTCTCCAGGGTGGCATCAAACCCAGCAGAGAAAGAAAGTGCTTAGGGAAGAGTAGTGTCCCAAGTAACAGCTTAAGCAAGCTGCAAGGTCTGAGGATGGCAATCCCTCTGTCACTCTCTGTCCCAGGCTGGAGGACTTCTAGGAGCTGGGTCTATTGAGGCTAATGTAAAGAATATCGGTGTTCACCCTTATGGATAAGGTCTGTTTAGTCTGTTTTGAGAGAAATCCTTAAAAATTACTAGTATTTTCACAGGAAGAAAAATGAATATGGAGGCAGACAGGAAGGGTATTAGTGGAAAGACAACATGTGCCAAGCCCTAGAGGTGGGAAGGCATACACTATGTTTGGAGGCTAGAGTTAGGCAGAGTGGCTAGAATATGTGATCAAAGTATAGGCAAGAGAATGAAAAGAGATGGGGCTGCAGAGGTATAAAACAGCCAGATTACAAAGATCCTTGGATGAGTATTTTTTTAATATCAAAAGATTTTTAAAATCTACTTTTGAGAAACTTGAAGCTGAGGGAAAGTTTTAAGCAGGAGAATGGGTGGATAATAGTAACAATAACAGTAATAATAATAAGCACTTATTGAGAGGTTACTACATGCCAGGACTTGTGTTAAGTGCTTTATGTCTATCCTGTGCTATCTTGTTTAATCCTAACAACTACCCTATGAGATGAATAGGATGAGATACTAGTTCCATTTTGCAGATGAGGAGTTGAAGCACAGAGCAGATAGGGAAATATATAAGCCAAACTGTGTTTAATTTTGGAGCCTCCTGTATACTCACTGTCCTTAGGAGTGGCCTGAGGCCAGTGCTGGCAAACTTATAAGACCTCAGTTCATCTTCTTTTGGTTTTTCTCCCTGGGCATCAAATGAGAAAGAGTCTGAGAGGATCAAGATCTTGCTGGGATAGTGTATAGAAGGATCCCTGCCTGGTCCAGTTGAGGCCTCCATGTTTGCCCCAGGCCTGACTGCTGGAACTTGGCTGTCATGGAAGACTCCCCTGAGGGTCCCCTCCTCTGCAGTCTCACCTCTGCCACTCACCTGGGCACATATCCTTCACTCTCTGGGCCTCCAGTTCCTCACTTGTGACCTAAAGGAAAGGTATGTGCCATGAACTATTCTGGGTGTTGGAGGTATAGTGATTAATTAACATAGCTAAATCCCTGCATTCATGCTGCTAACATTCTAGTGGTGAGAACCAGTAAACAAAGAAATGTTTATTTTAAATGACAATGAGAACCATGAAGAAAGCAAAATACGATAATGTGCTACTGAGTGACTGAGCACGGAATGTACCATCAGTAGAGTGATCAGGGAGGGCTTCTATGAAGAGGTAACATTTCAGCTGAGATCTGAAGGGTGAGAAAAGCCAGTCAAGCAGAGTAAGGGAAGAACATTCCAGGTAGTGAAAACAGCAAAACAAAGGCCCAGAGGTAAGAACTATCTTCAAGTGTTTGAGGGACAAAAGAAAGCTTGATGGGGCTGGTATATAGTTAAGTGTGTAGGAAGTGAGTACAAAATGAAGTAAAATAGGAAATAGGGGCTAGACCACATGTAGCTTTGTAAAACACAAAAAGGAGTTCAGACTTATTCTAAATGTGACAGGAAGTTTTAAGTAAAGGCATGACATAATCTGATGCAGATTTTTAAACATGATCCTTCTGGTTGTAGCATGAATGCTTGTAGCAGAATGGGAGCCCAGTGATGAGGCCATTGTAGTAATCCATGTGACATATGATTGGTGTCTCAGATAGGGTGTGGTCAGTGGAGAGGAGACACAGTGTTGTAATTGGGATGTGTTCTGGAGATAGTATTACTAAGATTTGTTGTTGGCTTAGCAGTGGGAGGAGAGCTGAGAGAAAAGAGATAAATCAAGAATGACTCCTAAGTTTGGGATTCTTCTGCAATAAGACTGATGTTTGTATTATTTTCTGAGATGAGAAAGTTTAGGTAAGGGAGCGGTGTAATCCAAATAGTTAAAATATGGACTTTGGAGCCAAGCTGCTTAGCTTCAAATCTCAGTGCTGTAGCCTGTGGCCTTTGGCAAATTTTTAAATCTGTGGGTCACAGTTTCCCCATCTGCACAAAGGGGATAATAACAGTGATAATAATAGTACCTACATAACAGGGTTGTTGTAAGGATTACATAAATTAATGGTTAAAGCACTTGGAACAATGTCTGTCATAGAGTAAGTGCTATGTTACTTGTTACAATTCTCCTTTCTAGTGGATTCACTTGCAACTTTGTAAGCTTCGTCCCTCTAACTGTGCTCTGGATCTCACTTTATGTTTATTATTTTGTCCTCTTCTTGCCTCTGACTTGGTCTTCCTTCTATTGGGATCCAGGAGATAAACAGAGGAGGCTCATATGGTCAACTCAGGCTCTGTGGGTAAGCTGTCTGCAATTAGGTAGAGGAGAAGTTGCCTCAGGCAGGAAGGGAGACTACACTTATCTTGGCAGTCAGCGTATCTTGAGGCTCCAGGATGGGCTGACTTTGATAGGGTTTGTTACAGACCATGTATAGAGTGTATGCTGGGGAAAGGCTTTGGCAAGCTGTTGATGTTTCAGGATACTGCACTCTGGCCTCTTTTTCCCTTTTCTGGATCATTTGTTCTATTCTCTGTCTTATCTCTTCAAAAGATACCTACAAACTAACCCTTGATCTGTATGTTCCCTTCAAATGGATATCCTGCTGAATATTAATAGTTTTTTTTTCCTGAGGGGAGGGTGAGGTGTCCTATGATCATATTTTATGATAAAGAAAATTAAACATTTTTAGGAGCCTCTACTCTGCTAATGTACATTGTGAATCTCCAAAAAGAAAGATAAAGTTACAGCATTCCTTAAACTTACTTGAACAAGGAGTCCTCCTTTTAGACGAGTATGTCACATTTTGGGAAATGCTGTCATAGCCACACCCCTCTCAGGAGAGCCCAGCACCATGACCCTTCTTTTGATAGGAACACACTCGTGTCTAAGTTCACTGTCCTAGAAGATTTGCCTTCTCAGCTTAATTTTTAATGTGGAAAGAAGAAAATGTCAGACTTTAGAAGCTGTGAAGCCTGTCTCAAATTCTGACCCTGCCGCTTATAAACTGTGTGCTTTAAGCAAGTTCCTTTGCCTCTCTGGACTTTAACAAAAGCCTTATTTGTATAATAAAAATGTAGTAATTCCTGTTCTTCAGGAGTATTATGAGAGTTGAAATACTGTATTTGAGGGCAACTGGTACACTAAATGTGGTCCACAGTCTTGAGAAGTTACTTTTCAGACATCAGCAGGCAGGTGGGGCATTTAAGTCTTTCTGTTGTTTAGGACATGGCATTGCATAGGAAATGACTTGCAGAAGAAGACATGATGCTGGAAACCTGACTAGAAATGGGATTGGAATGGCCCTGGCACACAGGTCTGTAATACTCAGATATAACCACTAGAGGATGAGGACTTATGCTCAGAAGCCTTTTTAAAAAATGAAAACTTTTCTGATTATAAACTTACCAAATATACCAAAGGGGAAATGTGGGGGAAAGTGATAAATTAGGAGATCGGGATTAACATATACACACTATTATATATAAAATAGATAACTAGCAAGGACCTACTGTATAGCACAGGGAACTCTACTCAATATTCTATAATAACCTATATGGGAAAAGAATCTGAAAAAGAGTGGCTATATATATATATATGTACATATATATACATGTATAACTGATTCACTTTGTTGTACACCTGAAACTAGCACAACATTGTAAATCAAATATACTCTAATAAAAATTAAAAAAAAATAAACTTACCAAATAAATGCTCATTGTAGAAATTCTGGAAAATACAGAAAAGTTAGCAAGGAAAATTTTTAAATCTTTCATGATTCCACTCCACCCCTAGAGACATTGTTAATGAATATTTTATTTTCCTCCAGAGTTTTTTGCATTGTATATATTTATAGAGTTTATATCATGCCGTGTATGTAATTTTGGTTCTTGCTTTATTCATTGAACACAACCACATAACCATTTCCCCTCTCAAGTCACTTGAGAATTATTTGTCAATATGCTATATATTTTAAAATAAGCATATTTTAACTTATGAATGCTTTCTAAAATGAATGTAAGCTGAGGTTGCTACTGAATTTTTATTATTTTAAATAAAGCTGTGGTGAAAATCTTTGTGCATAAAATGTTTCTGTATTTCAAGTAATGCCTTTAGGCTCAATTCCCAGAAGTGGGATTCCTGGGCTCAGGAACTTGTTGTTTGAAGGCTCATGATATATGTAGCTGGAATTCTTTCCAGATTGGCTACATCAATTTTTATTTCCACCAGCAGTCTCAGTTACTCTACACTCTCTCTGGCAATTGGTATGCATATTCTAAAAGGGCTTTGTTAATTTGATAGGAGAAAAATACTAACTTGTTTAATTTGCATTTCTTTGATTACATATGACGTTGAGTATTTTTCAATGTGTGTATTATCCATTTGTATTTCTTTAGTGATTTGTCTGTTCACATCTTTTACTCTGTATGCACTGGGAGTCTTGTTCATTCCTGTGAATTATTCATATTTTAAGGTTTTTGAACTTTTTGTCTTATTTGTTGCAAATGGTTTTTAGTTTTGCTCTCTTTAAAATTGTATCTTGTATTTAGGTATATAAATAGCTGTTGAGACTTATGACCAAGCGTTTGTAGAGATTGATAAAGGACAGAGCAGTAATTTGAAAAGCATGTAGAGATATTGGAGGCATTGGAAAATCAAGTACCTATCTGAAATTCTTTGGTGTTGGAGCTGTAATAATAATGATGGTTCATGTGTATTGAGTGCTTGCCAGTTGCCAGGCACACTGCTGAGTGACATCAGTAATCTCATTTAATTTCTATCCCAACATCATGAAGAAGATATTATAATTATGATATTTAGAGAGAAAAGTCACTTTTCTGAAGTCAGCTGATAACAGCTATCTCTAGATCCTGCAGTTCTAAACATTGTGCTCTATTTCCTTGGTATTGAGTCCTGAGGGCCTTGTGTATGGTTACACAGGTTATTCACTATTCAAGGAGTGCCACTCACATTGTAGTCCAGTTTGTGCATGGTACAACTCTAGGGAGTACCAGAGTTGTGCCATGCACAAACTGTGTGATCATATGCAGTTTTCCAGTGAGTTCCTTCCCTTTGATAAAGGAATTTTGGAGAATATATTTGGCCCTTGGAAATATGAGATCTGACTATGGGGATGTGCTCAAACTATTTTTGACTTCTGAATCAATTTTCCCATAGAGAAAAGTGATGGGTTCAACTAAATCAATGCCCTAAAAAAGTGTAGCATGGATTCCAGAGATGACATCAGGCATGCTTATAGAAGGTAATTCCCATGATAATTTCTTTAACAGTAACAAATTTATTTTAAACTTATCTTCTAATAGTGACATATTACTGGTTCTCCACTTATAATAGTGTTATAATTTCCTTTAAAAATAAATGCCTGTAAGTAAAAAGTAGATTTAAACAAAAAATTAAATGTAGTCACATAGGTAGACTTTGAATGTCTATTTCTTTACTGTCTGTCTTTTTCAATGAGAATGTAAACTCCACAGGAGAAGGACATTTGTCTATCTTACTCACTATTGTATTCCCAGATTCTAGAGCAATGTTTGGCATGTAGTAGGTACTCAATGAATGCTATTGAATTAATTTAAAAAGAATGAATGGAATTCTGGGTTCCAGTCTGGCATGTAAGGAGCTTGGAAATTGTTGCTCTCATTCTCACAATAAGAACAAAGCTGAACAAATGGAAAACCAACAACTCTTTTTAGATCCATTAAGAATTTAGGTCACAAATCAAAACTACAATAAGGTATCACTTCACACTGGTCAGAGTGGCATCTTAAAAAAATCTACAAACAATAAATGCTGGAGAGGATGTGGAGAAAAGGGAACCTTCTTACACTGTTGGTGAGAATGTAAGTTGATATAGCCACTATGGAGAACAGTATGAAAGATCCTTAAAAAACTAAAAATAGAACTACCATATGACTCAGCAATCCCACTCCTGGGCATATGCCCAGAGGAAAACATAATTCAAAGAGATACATGCACCTCAATGTTCATTGCAGCACTATTTATAATAGCCAGGTCATGGAAGCAACGTAAATGTCTATCAACAGAAGAATGGATAAAGATGTGGTACATATATACAATGGAATATTACTCAGCCATATAAAGGAATGAAATTGTGCCATTTGCAGAGACATGGATGGACCCAAAGACTGTCATACAGAGTGAAGTAAATCAGAAAGAGAAAAATATCATATAATATCGATTATATGTGGAATCTAGAAAAATGATACAGATGAACTTATTTGCAAAGCATAGAGACATAGGTATAGAGAATGGACGTATGGATACAGTGTGGGGGGAAGGGGGTGGGATGAACTGGGAGATTGGGATTGACATATATACACTACTATGTATAAAATAGATAACTAATGAGAACCTACTGTATAGCACAGGGAACTCTATTCAGTGCTCTGTGGTGACCTAAATGGGATGGAAATCCAAAAAAGAGTGAATATATGTATACGTATAGATGATTCACTTTGCTGTACAGTAGAAACTAAAACTACATTGTAAAACAACTATACTCCAATAAAAATTAATTAAAAAAAGAATTTAGGTCACAATAAAGATGGTGAAGTAAGAGGATGTGGATTCTCCCTTCATGAACATATCAAAAGTACATCCACATGTGAAAATATTCTCACAGAAAACTAACTAGAAACTGGCAGAAGGACTCATAAAACGAAGGCTATAAGAAAGATAGACATGTAATCAGGTAGGATGGGAAGAAAAGCATCAGGTTAGGACCTGTGCTTCTAGGAGGGTACTAAGAAGAAAAGGGAGATCTCATGGATAAACACTTGCCCTGGGGAGTGAGTGGGTTGAGCCACAGACTGGCATCCCAGTCCTGGGGTCCTACACATAGGAGACAAGGCCCACTGGCTTCTTGGAGAAATTCTGGGACAGATAGAAAGACTAGAGAAACATAGATTCATGAGGACTGCACAGGTGCTCGTTTGCCCCCAGGCAGGGTTGAGAGAGGTCTGCCCTAATGGCTGCTGCCTTGCCAAGCTCGCCAGTCTGAGCTGAGCAAACATGCTGGCCTCACTGTCTCCATGCCACAGCTTGGCACTAGATCTAGGGCAACCAAGACCTGGGAAAAGACTCAATCTAGGGACATAGAAGTGACCCAAGGGCCCAAAGCATTGCCCAAGTGGGCAGTGGCAGACATTGTTGGCACATACTCAAACAGCACTCCAGAAGTAGCCCAGACTTCTGACAGAAGTGCAGCAGATGGAATTCTTGGACTGCCTCATTACATGCCTGAGCCCAAGCTGGATGAATGCTCCAGCCCCACCCACTCCATGCCACAGAATAACACTAGATATGGGGCAGCCATGAAGGGCAAAAGATGTGAACATAGGCTCTGTCTGAGTGGAGCTGTAGACACCTACACAGGCAGTGCATTGGACCTCTCCAAGTACATGAGCCCCACTTTAGCACTCCCTTCCTCTAAGGCAAAGGTCCCAGTGTGTGGAGAAGAGAAAACACACACAAAGGGAACAGAGCCAGCTTGAGCTCAACCCTCTGGGCTTCCACTCCAGCAACTAGGAAGACCCCACCCCTGTTTTGGCCACTGAGGAGAGAGGAGGTCCCCATCTCACAGCTTGCATAGGCTCTATCTCCTCCATCACCAGCCACAATCCCTACCAAGGTGACAGTGCCCAGCAAATCCTTAGGAAAAATGTGACTGGTGTCCACATCAAACCTAGCCCTCCCACTAAAGGCATTGGGCACACACAGTCTACATAGGGATGCTCCACATAAGAACACCCTTTCAAGACCACAATAGGTAACTGTTTCACTTAAATTCATAGAGACAGAGAAAGTTAGGTAAAATGAAAAGGCAGAGGAACTACTCCCAATTGAAAAAGCAAGAGAAAACACCTGAAAAAATAAATAATGAAAGAGAAATAAACAATCTACCAGAAAAAGAATTAAAAACACTGGTAATAAAAATGCTAACTGAATTAGGGAAGAGCGTTGAACTAAACACAGATCACTTTAACAAGGAACTAGAAAATACAAAGAAAACCCAATCAAAAATAGTTAATTCAATATCTGAGATAAAAAGCCCTCTAGAAGCAATGAACAGCAGACTAAATGACACAGAATGAATAAGTGATCTGGAAGATAGATAAATGGAAATGACCCAATCAGAACAGCAGACAGAAAGACAAATTTTTAAAAAATGAGCACACCATATAATATCACTGGAATAACATCAAACATGTCAAAATTTGCATTATAGTGTTTCCAGAAGAAGAGAGAGAAGAGTACCAAAAATGTATTTGAAGAAAGTACTGCTCAGAGCTTCTCAAATCTAAATAAGGAAACTGATATCCTGGTACA
The DNA here is from genome assembly GCF_028564815.1 of Eubalaena glacialis. Lineage (NCBI taxonomy): Eukaryota > Metazoa > Chordata > Mammalia > Artiodactyla > Balaenidae > Eubalaena > Eubalaena glacialis. Next base: position 57,962,601 of record NC_083736.1, on the reverse strand, counting down.
GGAAGCACAGAGTTTCTTAAACAAGATGAACTCAAGCAGATCCACAAAAAGACATATCATAATTAAAATGGCAAAAGTTAAAGATAAAAGAGAATTCTAAAGGCAACAAGAGAAAACAAATAATCAGTTACAAGGGAACCCCTGAAGGCTATGAGCTGATTTCTCTACAGAACTTTGTAAGCCAGAAGGGAGTGTCATGATATATTCAAAGTACTGAAAGGAAAAAACCCTGAAACCTAGGATACTCTACCCAGCAAGATTATCATTTAGAACAGAAGGAGGGACAAAGAACTTCTCAGACAAACAAAAACTGAATGAATTCAGCAGTACTAAACATACCCTAAGAGAAATGTTGATGTGTCTTCTCTAAATGGAAAAGTAGTAAGATATATAGGAAAGGGAAAATCCCAATAAGAAAGGCAAATACATAATAAGGATTGAAGATTACTTAAATAAGCCAGTACATGGATTAAGAGACAAAAACATTTTTAAGCAAATATAATTACAATAAATAGTAAAGGGATAAGCATGAAGATGTAAAATAGGACATCAAACACGCAAAATGTGGGGGAAGGTAATAAACAATATAGATCGTTTAGAATGTGTTTGAATTTAAATGACTATCAGTATAAATCAAGTAGATATAATTATGGGTCAACATATATGAACCACATTGTAACCACAAATCAAAAACCTACAATAACTACACACACAAAAACACAAAGAAAGGAACTGAAGCATACTAAAGAAGAAAATCATTGAACCATAACAGAACGTAGAAGAAATGAACAGAGAACTAAAAAAAAACAAAAAAAACCCAAAACTGGAAAACAAGTAATAAAATGGCAATAAGTACAAAACTATCAATAAGTACTTAAAATGTGAGTGGACTACATGCTTTGATCAAAAGACAAAGGGTGTCTGACTGGATAAACACACACACACACACAAACAAACAAAAATGAAAAACAAACAAACAAAAAACCCAAGACCCTTCAATATGCTGTCTGCAAGAGACAGACTTCAGGGATAAAGACACACAGACTGAAAATGAGGAAATGGAAAAAGATATTTCATGCAAATGGAAACAAGAAAGAGAGGGTAATAATACTCTATCAGACAAACTAGATTTTAAAACAAAGGCCATAACAAAAGACAAAGGAGGGCATTATATAATGATAAAGAGATCAATACAAGAAGAGGATATTCCACTCATTAACATATATGCACCCAATACAGGAGCACCTAAATGTACAAAGCAAACACTAACAGACATACAGGGAGAAATTGAAAATAATACGATAATAGTAGAAGACTTTAACACCCTACTGACATCAATGAACAGATCACCCAGACAAAAAGTCCATAAGGCAAGAGTGGCCTTAAATGACACAATAGACCAGTTGGAATAAATTGGTATTTATAGGTTATTACATTCAAAAACTGCAGCATATAAACTCTTTTCATGTGAACATGGAACATTCTCCCCAAGATGTCACATACTACACTAAAAAACAAGCCTCAGCAAATTTAAGAGGATAGAAATTATATTATGTATTTACTCTGACCACAATATAATGAAACTAGAAATCAACTACAGAAAGAAAAATGGGAAAATAACAAAGGCATAGAGACTAAACAACATGCTCCTAAAAAACCAATGGGTCAATGAAGAAATCAAAGAGGAAATCAGAAAATACCTTTAGACAAATGAAAATAAAAACACAACTTTCCAATATTTATGGGATGCAGCAAAAAGTTATGAGGGAAGTTCATAGTGATATAGGCCTTCCTCATAAAACAAGAAAAAATCTAAAATAAACAACTTTACCTACCACCTAAAAGAGCAGAAAAAGAAGAACAAAGCCCAAAGTAAGAAGAAGGAAAGAAGTAATAAAGATCAGAGAGGAAATAACTAAGACAAAGACAGAAAAACAATAGATCAATGAAACGAAGAGCTCTTTTTTCTGAAAAGATAAACAAAATTGATAAACCTTTAGCCAGGTTGACCAAGATGAACAGAGAGAGGACCCATATAAAGGAAATAAAAAATGAAAGAGGAGAAATAAAAACTGATACCACAGAGATAAAAAAAATCATAAGAGAATACAATTAACCTTTATATGCCAACAAATTGGACAACCTAGAAGAAGTGGACAAATTTCTAGAACCATACAACCTACCAAGACTGAGTCAAGAAGAAACAGAGAATTTGAACAGACTGAAGTAAATTGAATTTGTAATAAAAAAAACCTCCCAGCACACAAAAGTCCAATAAAGAAGTATTAATATCTACTCTTCTCAAGCCATTGAGTAAAATTGAATAGGAGAGAACACTCCCAAATTCATTCTACAATGCCACCATTACCCTGATACAAAAACCAAACAAAGACACATAAAAAAATTACAGGCCAATATCTTTGATGAATATAGATGTAAAATTCTCAACAAAACATTAGGAAACTGAACCCAACAATACATAAAAAGGATCATATACCATGATCAGGTTCAATTTACTGCAGGGTCACAACAATGGTTCGACATTCTCAAATGGAGCAATGTGATACACCACATTAAAAAAAGGAAAGATAAAAATCACATGATCATCACAATAGACACAGAAAAAACATTTGACAAAATTTAACATACTTCATGATGAAAACTCTCATCAAAGTGGATATAGAAGGAACATATCTCAACATAATAAAGACAATTTATGACAAAACCATAGCCAACATCATAAGCAATGGTGAACAGCTGAAAGCCTTTCTGCTAATTCAGGAAAAGTTAAGCATTCCCACTCTCACCAATTCTATTTAACATCGTTTGGAAGTCCTAGACAGAGTAATCAGACAAGAACACCAAATAAAAATTATCCAAACTGGAATAGAAGAGGTAAAACTGTCACTATTTGCAGATAACATGATATTTTATAGAGAGAACCCAAAAGCTTCCACCGTCAAAATATTAGAAATAATAAATGAATTCAGCAAGGTTGCAGGATACAAGATTAATGTACAGAAATCTCTTTCATTTCTATACACTAATAATGAAATATCATAAAGAGAAAGTTTAAAAATCCAGTTAAAAATCAGATAAAACACAATAGAATAACTAGGAATAAACCTAAACAAAGAGGTGAAAGATTTATACTATGAAAATTGTAAAATATTGAGGAAGAAAACTGAAGATGACACAAAGAAATGGAAAGATACTTAGTGCTCCTGGATTGGAAGAATTAATATTGTTAAAATGGTCATAATCCCCAAAGCAATCTACAGATTTAATGCAGTCCCTATCAAAATACCCATGACATTCTTCACAGAACTAGAACAAATTCACATGGAACCACAAAAGACCCCAAATTGCCAAAGCAATCTTGAGATAAAAGAACAAAGCTGGAGGTAGCCCCACCCCAGACTTCAGACTATACTACACAGCTACAGTAATGAAAACAGCTTGGTATTGGCACAAAACAGACACCTAGCTCAATGGAACAGAATAGAGAGTCCAGAAATAAACCCATGCACCTATGGTCAATTAACCTACAACAAAGAAAGAAATAATATACAACAGAGAAAAGACAGTCTCTCAATAAGTGGTCCTGGGAAAATTGGGAAGCCACATGTAAAACAATGAGATTAGAACATTCCATTTACAAAAATAAACTCAAAATGGATTAAACCCTTAAATGTAAGACCTGAAACTATCAAACTCCTAGAAAAGAACATAGAATGAATATTCTTTGAAATGAAATGGAGCAATACTTTTTTTGATCAGTCTCCTAAGGCAAAAGAAATACAAACAAAATTAAACCAAAGGGATCTAATTAAATTTAAAAGTTTTTCCATGGCAAAGGAAACCACTGACAAAATGAAAAGACAACCTACAGAATGGGAGAAAATATTTGCAAATGATGCAACTGACAAAAGGGGTTAATATCAAAAGTAAACACACAGCTCATACATCTTGATATCAAAAAGACAAACAACCCAATTGAAAAATGGACAGAACCTGAATAGATCTTTCTCCAAAGAAGACGTACAGATGGCTATGAGGCACATGAAAAGGTGCTCAACATCACTAATTATTAGAGAAATGCAAATTAAAACCACAAGGAGATATCACCTCACACCTGTCCGAATGGCTATCATCAAAAAATCTACAAATAATAAGCTTTGGCAAGGATGTGGAGAAAAGGGAACACTGTACACTCTTGGTGAGAATGTAAATGGGTGAAGCCACTGTGGAAAAGAGTATGGAGGTTCCTCAAAAAACAAATAATAGAACTACCATATGATCCAGCAATTCCTTTCCTGGGCATATATCTGGATAAAATGAAAACAGTAATTCAATGAGACACATCCACCCCAATGTTCATAGAAGCACGATTTACAATACAAGAAATGGAAGCCAGGGGAGACCTACAAGATGGTGGAGGAGTAAGGTGTGGAGATCACCTTCCTTCCCACAAATACATCAGAAATACATCTACATGTGGAACAACTCCTACAGAACACATACTGAAAGCTGGCAGAAGACCTTGGATTCCCAAAAGGCAAGAAACTCCTCATATACCTGGGTAGGGCAAAAGAAAAAAGAAAAAGAGACAAAAGAATAGGGACAGGACCTGCACCTCTGGGAGGGCACTGTGAAGAAGGAAAAGTTTCCACACACAAGGAAGCCCCTTCACTAGCGGAGACGAGGGTGGAGTGGGGGGAAGCTTCAGAGCCACGGAGGAGAGTGCAGCAATAGGGGTGCAGAAGGCAAAGCGGAGAGATTCCCACACAGAGGATTGGTGCCGACCAGCCCTCAAAAGCCTGAGAGGCTTGTCTGCTCACCCGCTGGGGCAAGTGGGGACTGGGAGCTGAGGCTCAGGCTTCAGAGTTCAGATCCCAGGGAGAGGACAGGGGTTGGCTGCGTGAACACAGCCTGAAGGGGGTTAGTGCACCACAGCTAGCCAGGAGGGAGTCCAGGAAAAAGTTTGGATCTGCTTAAGAGGCAAGAGACCATTGTTTCCAGGTGCTTCAGGGGAAGGGATTCAGAGCACCGCCTAAATGAGCTCCAGAGATGGGCATAAGCCACAGGGATCAGCGCGGACACCAGAGACTGGCATGAAATGTTAAGGCTGCTGCTGCAGCCACCAAGAAGCCTGTGTGCAAGAACAGGTCACTATCCACACCTCCCCTCCCAGGAGCCTGTGCAGCCCGCCACTGCCAGGGTCCCGTGATTCAGGGACAACTTCCCCGGGAGAACACATGGCACACCTCAGGCTGTTGCAACGTCACGCTGGCCTCTGCCACCACAGGCTCAGCCCGCATTCCGTACCTCTCCCTAACCCTGGCCTGAGTGAACCAGAGCCCCCTACTCAGCTGCTACTTTAACCCTGTCCTGTCTGAGCGAAGAACAGACACCCTCAGGTGACCTACACGCATAGGTAGGGCCAAATAAAAAGCTGAAACCCAGGAGCTGTGCGAACAAAGAAGAGAAAGGGAAATTTCTCCCAGCAGCCTCAGGCACAGTGGATTAAATCTTCACAATAAACTTGATGTACGCTGCATCTCTGGAATACCTGAATAGACAGTGAATCATCCCAAAATTGAGGCAGTAGACCTGGGGAGCAACTGTAGACTTGGGGTTTTCTTTCTGCATCTAATTTGTTTCTGGTTTTATGTTTATCTTAGTTTAGTATTTACAGTTTATTATCATTGGTAGATTTGTTTATTGTTTTGGTTGCTCTCTTCCTTTTTTTAAAAAAAAATATATTTCCTTTTTCTCTTTTTGTGAGTGTGCATGGGTAAGCTTTTTTGTGTGATTTTGTCTGTATTGTTTTGCTTTTACCTAGAGAGTCCTAGGGTTATGTCTGTCGGTTTTTTTTTTTTCTTCTTCTTCTTTAGTATAGATTTTAGTGCTTGTTATCATTACTGGATTTGTTTTTTGGTTTGGTTGCTCTCTTCTTTCTTTCTTTCTTTTTTTATTACTTTTAAATTTTTTATTTTTAATAATTTCTTTATTTTAATAACTTTATTTATTTAGTTTTTTTCTTTCTTTCCTTCCTTTTTTCTTCCTTTTCTTCTAAGCCATGTTGCTGAAAGGGTCTTGGGGCTCCAGCCAGGTGCCAAGCCTGTGTCTCTGAGGTGGGAGAGCCGAGTTCAGGACATTGGTCCACCAGAGACTTCCAGGCTCCACATAATATCAAATGGTGAAAGCTCTCCCAGAGATCTCCATCTCAACGCTAAGACCCAGCTCCACTCTACGACCAGCATACAGTGCTGGATACCCTATGCCAAACAACTAGCAAGAGAGGAGCACAACAAAACCCATTAGCAGAGAGGTTGCCTAAAACCATAATGTCACAGGCACCTCAAAACACACCACCGGACATGGTCCTGCCGACCAGAAAGACAAGATCCAGCCTCATCCACCAGAACACAGACACCAGTCCCCTCCACCAGGAAGCTTACACAACCCACTGAACCAACCTTAGCCACTGGGGGAAGACACCAAAAACAATGGGAACTATGAACACACAGCCTGCGAAAAGGAGACCCCAAACACAGTAAGTTAAGCAAAATGAGAAGACAGAGAAACACACAGCAGATGAAGGAGCAAGGTAAAAACTCACCAGACCAAACAAATGGAGAGGAAATAAGCAGTCTACCTGAAAAAGAATTCAGAATAATGATAGTAAAGATGATCCAAATGTTGGAAATACAATGGAGAAAATAAAAAAAAGTTTAACCAGGATCTAGAAGAACTAAAGAGCAAACAAACAATGATGAACAACACAATAAATGAAAATAAAAATTCTCTAGAAGGAATCAATAGCAGAACAACTGAGGCAGAAGAACGGATAAGGGACCTGGAGATAAAATAGTGGAAATAAGTACCACAGAGCAGAATAAAGAAAAAAGAATGCAAAGAATTGAGGACAGTCTCAGAGATTTCTGGGGCAACATTAAACCCACCAACATTAGAATTATAGGGGTCCCAGAAGAAGAAGAGAAAAAGAAAGGAACTGAGAAAATATTTGAAGAGATTATAGTTGAAAACTTCCCTAATATGGGAAAGGAAATAGTCAATCAAGTCAAGGAAGCACAGAGATTCCCATACAGGATAAATCCAAGGAGAAATACCCCAAGAAACATAATAATCAAACTATCAAAAATAAAATACAAAGAAAAACTATTAAAAGCAGGAAGAGCAAAACAACAAATAACATACAAGGGAATCCCCATAAGGTTAACAGCTGATCTTTCAGCAGAAACTGTGCAAGCCAGAAGAGAGTGGCAGGACATATTTAAAGTGAAGAAAGGGAAAAATCTACAACCAAGATTACTCTACCCAGCAAGAATCTCATTCAGATTTGACAGAGAAATTAAAACCTTTACAGACAAGCAAAAGCTAAGAGAATTCAGCACCACCAAACCAGTTGACAGCAAACGCTAATGGAACTTCTCTAGGCAGGACACACAAGAGAAGGAAAAGACCTTCAATAACAAACCCAAAACAATTAAGAAAATGGTAATAGAAATGGACATATTGATAACTACCTTAAATGTAAATGCATTAAATACTCCAACCAAAAGACATAGACTGGCTGAATGGTTACAAAAACAAGACCCATATATATGCTGTCTGCAAGAGCCCCATGTCAAAACCTAGGGACACACACAGACTGAAAGTGAAGGGATGAAAACGATATTCCATGCAAATGGAAATCAAAAGAAAGCTGGAGTAACAATTCTCATATCAGACAAAATAGATTTTAAAATAAAGACTATTACAAGGGACAAAGAAGGACACTAATAATGATCAAGGGGTCAATTGAAAAAGAAGATATAACAATTGTAAATATTTATGCACCCAAAATAGGAGCACCTCAATACATAAGGCAAACGCTAACAACGATAGAAGGGGAAATCGACAGTAACACAATAATACTGGGGACATTAACACCTCACTGTCACCAATGGACAGATCATCCAAAATGAAAATAAATAAGGAAACACAAGCTTTAAATGATACATTAAACAAGATGGACTTAATTGATATTTATAGGACATTCCATCCAAAAACAACGGCATACACATTCTTCTCAAGTGCTCATGGAACATTCTCCAGGATAGATCATATTTGGGTCACAAATCAAGCCTTGGTACATTTAAGAAAATTGAAATCATATCAAGTGTATTTTCCGACCACAACACTATGAGACTAGATATCAGTTACAGAAAAAATGTGTAAAAATACAAATACACTACTATATAACAAAGAGGTCACTGAAGACATCAAAGAGGAAATAAAAAAATACCTAGAAACAAATGACAATGAAAACACAATGACCCAAAACCTATGGGATGCAGCCAAAGCAGTTCTAAGAGGGAAGTTTATAGCAATAAAATCCTACCTCAAGAAACAAGACACATCTCAAATAAACCACCTAACCTTACAACTAAAGCAGTTAGAGAAAGGAGAACAAAAAACCTCCAAAGTTATCAGAAGGAAAGAAATCATAAAAATCAGATCAGAAATAACTGAAACAGAAAGGAAGCAAACAATATCAAAGATCAAAAAAACTAAAAGCTGGTACTTTGAGAAGATAAACACAATTGATAAACCATTAGCCAGACTGAAAAGAAAAAAAGGGAGAAGGCGCAAATCAATAGAATTAGAAATGAAAAAGGAGAAGTAACACCTGACACTGCAGAAATACAAAGGATAATCAGAGGTTACTACGAGCAGCTATATGTCAATGAAATAGACAACCTGGAAGAAATGGACAAATTCTTAGAAAAGCACAACCTTCTGAGACTGAAGGAGGAAGAAATAGAAAATATAAAGAGACCAATCACAAGCACTGAAATTGAGACTGTGATTAAAAATCTTCCAACAAACAAAAGCCCAAGACCAGATGGCTTCACAGACGAATTCTATCAAACATTTAGAGAAGAGCTATCACCTATCCTTCTCAAACTCTTCCAAAATATAGCAGAGGGAGGAACACTACCTAGCTCATTCTATGGGGCTATGATCACCCTGATACCAACACCAGACAAAGATGTCAAAAAGAAAGAAAACTACAGGCCAATATCACTGATGAATATAGATGCAAAAATCCTCAACAAAATACTAGCAAACAGAATCCAACTACACATTAAAAGGATCATGCACCATGATCAAGTGGGATTTACCCCAGGGATGCAAGGATTCTTCAATATACGCAAATCAATCAATGTGATACACCATACTAACAAATTGAAGAATAAAAACCATATGATCATCTCAATAGATGCAGAAAAAGCTTTTGACAAAATTCAACACCCATTTATGATAAAAACTCTCCAGAAAGTGGGCATAGAGGGAAGCTACCTCAACATAATAAAGGCCATATATGACAAACCCATAGAAAACATCATTCTCAATGGTGAAAAACTGAAACCGTTTCCTGTAAGATCAGGAAAAAGACAAGGTTGCCCACTCTTACCACTATTATTCAACAGAGTTTTGGAAGTCTTAGGCACAGCAATCAGAGAAGAAAAAGAAATAAAAGGAATCCAAATCGGAAAGGAAGAATTAAAGCTGTCACTGTTTGCAGATGATATGATAGTATACATAGAGAATCCTAAAGATGCTACCAGAAAACTAGTAGAGCTAATCAGTGAATTTGGTAAAGCAGCAGGATACAAAATTAATGCGCAGAAATCTCTTGCATTCCTATACACTAAGGATGAAAAACATGAAAGAGAAATTAAGAAAACACTCCCATTTACCATTGCAACAAAAAGAATACAATAGCCAGGAATAAACCTACGTAAAGAGACAAAAGACCTGTATGCAGAAAACTATAAGACACTGATGAAAGAAATTAAAGATGATACCAACAGATGGAGAGTTATACCATGTTCTTGGATTGGAAGAATCAACATTGTGAAATAACTATAATACACAAAGCAATCTACAGATTCAATGCAATCCCTATCAAACTACCACTGGCATTTTTCACAGAACTAGAACAAAAAATTTCACAATTTGTATTGAAACACACAAGACCCCGAATAGCCAAAGCAATCTTGAGAAAGGAAAATGGAGCTGGAGGAATGAGGCTGGCTCCCAGACTTCAGACTATAGTACAAAGCTACAGTAATCAAGACAGTAAGGTACTGGCACAAAAACAGAAATATAGATCAATGGAACAGGATAGAAACCCAGAGATAAACCCACACACATATGGTCCCCTTATTTTTGATAAAGGAAGCAAGAATATACAGCGGAGAAAAGACAGCCTCTTCAATAAGTGGTGCTGGGAAAACTGGACAGCTACATGTAAAAGAGTGAAATTAGAACACTCCCTAACACCTTAAACAATAATACACTCAGAATGGGTTAAAGACCTAAATGTAAGGCCAGACACTATAAAAGTCTTAGAGGAAAACATACGTAGAACACTCTATGACATAAATCACAGCAAGATCCTTTTTGACCCACCTCCTAGAAAAATGGAAATAAAAACAAAAATAAACAAATGGGACGTAATGAAACTTAAAAACTTTTGCACAGTGAAGGAAAACATAAACAAGATGAAAAGACAACCCTCAGAATGGGAGAAAATATTTGCAGATGAAGCAAATGTCAAAGCATTAATTTCTAAAATTTACAAGCAGCACATGCAGCTCAATATCACAAAAAACAAACAACGCAATCCAAAAATGGGCAGAAGACCTAAGTAGACATTTCTCCAATGAAGATGTACAGATTGCCAACAAACACATGAAAGGATGCTCAACATCACTAATCATTAGCGAAATGCAAATCAAAACCACAATGAGGTATCACCTCACACCATTCAGAATGGTCATCATTAAAAATCTACAAACAATAAATGATGGAGAGAGGGTGGAGAAAACGGTACCCTCTTTCACTGTTGTTGGGAATGTAAATTGATACAACCACTGTGGAGAACACTATGGAAGTTCCTTAAAAAACTAAAAATAGAACTACCATACGACCCAGTAATCCCACTACTGGGCATATACCCTGAGAAAAACATAATTCAAAAAGAATCATGTACCACAATGTTCATTGCAGCTCTATTTACAATGGCCAGGACATGGAAGCAACCTAAGTGTCCATCATCAGATGAATGGATAAGGAAGATGTGGCACATATATGCAATGGTACATTACTCAACCTTGAAAGGAAATGAAACTGAGTTGTTTGTGATGAGGTGGATGGGTCTAGAGTCTGTCATACAGAGTGAAGTAAGTCAGAAAGAGAAAAGCAAATACCGTATGCTAACACTTATGTATGGAATCTAAAAAAAAAAAAAAGTTTTCTGAAGAACCTAGGGGCAGGACAGCAATAAAGACGCAGACGTAGAGAATGATCTTGAGGACACGGGGAGGGGGAAGTGTAGGCTGGGACGAAGTGAGAGAGTAATATGTACATATATACACTACCAAATGTAAAATAGATAGCTAGTGGGAAGCAGCTGCATAGCACAGGGAGATCAACTCAGTGTTTTGTGACCACCTAGAAGGGTGGGATAGGGCGGGTGAGAGGGCGACACAAGAAGGATGAGATATGAGGATATATGTATATGTATAGCTGATTGACTTTGTTATAAAGAAGAAACTAACACACCATTTTAAAGCAGTTATAGTCCAATAAAGATGTTAAAAAAATAAAGAAAGAAAGAAATGGAAGACAGGCACATTCTCATCAACAGAAGATTGGATAAATAAGATGTGCTCTATATATACACAATGGACTATTAGCTCAGTCCTAAGAAAGAATGAAATACTGCCATTTGCAGCAATGTGGATGGACCTAGAGAATACTATACTTAGTCAAATAAGTCAGACAGAGAAAGGCAAATACTGTATGATATCATTTATGGAATCTAAAAAATAATACAAATGAATGTATACGCAAAACAGAAACAGACTCACAGATATGGAAAACAAACTTGTGTGTACCAACAGGGGGAGGGAAGGAGGAAGGGACAAATTAGGTGTATGGGATTAACAAATACAAACTACTATACATACAATAGATTAGCAACAAGGATATATTGTATAGCACAGTGAATTATACACATTATCTTGTCATAACCTATAATGAAGTATAATCTGCAAAAATACTGAGTCACTATGCTGTATGCCTGAAACTCACATAATATTGTAAATCAACCATACTTCAATTTTTAAAAAAAGAAAAAAGTATATATTTGGCATAACGTTAAAAAAATGGAATTGCAGTCATAGAGCAAACCACTGCCCCCAATTTGGACAGAAAGAAGGGCAGATACAGAGAATCACAGAACTGGAGTAGAAGACCAGGAGCAAAACCCTTCAATGAAACCAGTACAGGAATAGAAAACATTTCCCTCAAAGAGTTGAATTCTGGAGGCTCAGTTTGGACACGGGGTGGGGCACATACTTTTGTGAATTTTACCTCTAGAAGCCATGCTGTGTTACCACAGGGAAGATCTGTGAGAAACCCCCTCCCACTTCTAGCAGGGGAAAGGGAAAATAGACATTTTAATATAAAGTCAGAGCATTCTAGTCTTCTTAATAAGGCCTGCCCTCAAGAGAAACTATTTCACCAGATCTTAACTGACTGGGGTCAGTTAAGGAGAAATAACCAGCTCCTGCCCTGCCTAGCCTCCCTATCTCACCTGACAGGGGAATAAAAACTGAGAAGCACTTGTAGAGGTTACATCCCAGGGGCACAGGCTCACTAAAAGTCTGAGACCTAATCAGAGAATGCTCCCCCTCTCCCATCTTCCCAGCATATCAACAGGGTTTCTGTTTAGCAACAGGGTAATGTAACAAATGAACTGCATGTTTCAGAATGTGTTTAAGAAAAAAACCTCCAGGAAATCCCAAGACATCAGGGTGACAATAACAGGGGCACCAGAGGTAATTTAACCTCTGACATTTACAACTATAGCAAACAGTAAACAACAGACTAACTCTTATTCAGATAAACACAGAACCTCATACTGAAGCCCTATTTACCTTGGTTCCTTTTAGTCAATACATCATGTTTGGCTTTCAACAAAAATATTACAAGGCATACAAAAGTGCAAAAACACATTTTAAGAGACAGAGTCAGACTCAGGTACAGCAAGGATGTTGGAATTATCAGACCAAGTATTAATAACATCCATGATTAAAAAACTAAGGGCTTTATTGGAAAAGTGGAAAACATGCAAAAAATAGATGTGTGAGTGAGAGTGAGATAAAGACTATCAAAAAGATTGAAAAGGAAATGCTAGAAATCAAACATTATACAACAGAAATAAAGAAAGCTTTTGATGGACTCATTGATAGTTTGTAAATGGCCAAGAAAATGTCAGTGAGCTTGAAGAAACATCAACTGAAACTTCCAAAACTGAAATGGAAAGAGAAAAAAGAAAGAAAAAACAGAGCAGAATTACTAAAATTTGTGAGACATTTGCAAAAGGTGTAACATACACATACTGAGAATAGGAAAAGGAAAACGTAGAAAGAAACAGAAGAAATATTTAAAGCAATAATGACTGAGAATTTCACAAAATTAATGATAGACTCCAAATCACAAATCAAGGAATCTCAGAGAATACCAAACAAGGTAAATATTTAAAAATCTACGCTGAGATATATTCAAACTGCAGAAAATCAAGGACAAAGAGAAAAATTTGAATGGATCCAGGGTGGAGGAGGGGGGGAATCTATTTATCAAAGAGTAAAGATAAGAATTAGCTTAGATTTCTTTTCAAAAACCATGCATGCAAGAACATAGTAGAGTGAAATATTTAAGGTGTGGAAAGGAAAAAACACACCAACCTAGAATTTTGTATCCAGTGAAATTATCCTTCAAAAGTGAAGGAGAAATATTTTCTCAGACAGACAAAAATTGAGACATTTTGTCACCAATACAGCTGCCTTGTAAGTAATGTTTTAAAAACTTTTTTTAGAAAGAGGAAGAAGAATATAGATCAGAAACTCAGATCTATATGAAAAAAGGAAAAGCATTATAAAATGAATAAATGAAAGCAAATTAGGATCTTTTATTTTTCTTATTATTAATTGATTTAATAGTTAACAGTTTGTTGAAAATAATAACAGCAACAACTTATTCACTAATTATAGCTTATGGACAGGTGAAATGAACAACAGCAATATTATAAGAAATTGGAGGGTGGAATTTGGAATACTCTGTTATAAGTTATTTGCATACACTACATGAGAAGTGGTATAGTATTATCTGACAGACGATTTGGATTAGTTGTAAATGTATATTGCAAAACTCAATGACAACCACTTTAAAAAAGTTAAAAAAGAAGTATGAAAGATATACTAAGAGAGGAAAGAAAATAGAACCTTACAAAATGCTCAATTAAAACCAGAGAAGAACAAAAGAGTAGAAGACAAAAAAGAAAAAAAGAACATGATGAACAAATAGAAACCATTAACAAATATGGTAGATATTAATCCAGATATATAAACAATCACTTAAAACATCATTATTCTAAATATACCAATTAAAGTGCAGAAATTATCTTTTTAACATGAAAAAAATGAGACTACACTACATGTGGTCCACAAGAAATGCATTTTAAAATAAAGATAGAGATTAAAACTAAAGAGATGGAGAAACATAATATGCTAACACTAATCAAGATAAAGCTAGAGTAGCTGTATTAATTTCAGACAAAATCAAGTTCAGAGCAAGGAAAATTATAAGGTAAAGAGGGGCATTACACACTGGTAAGGGGTCAATTCTCCAAGAAGACATAACAATCCTTAATGTGTATGTGCCTAACAACAAAGTGACAAAATAGGTGATGCAAACAATAATAGAAATGCAGGGAAAAATAGCTTAATCCACTATTATAGTTGAAGACTTCCACACCCTTCTATTACTAATTGACAAATTCAGCTGGCAGAAAATCGGTAAGGGCATTTTTGAACAGAAAAGCACCATCAATCAACTGGATATGTCACATCTATCGAATATTTTACCCAACAACAACAGAATACACATTCTTCTCATGTCACACAGAACATTGACCAAGACAGACCACATTTTGGGTTATAAAACATCCCATAACAATTTTAAAAGAATAGCATTCATGCAAAATATGCTCTCAAGATACAATGAAATTAAGTTAGAAATCAATGACATAATGATAGCTGGCAAACCACAAAATGCTAGAGTGAACTCCCCTCCTTCATTGTGTGTGTGTGTGTGTATATACACATACATACACATATAAAAGATTAAACTATATATAATTAGATTATATATATATAGCTATATATAAACCTCATGGTAACCACAAAACAAAAATTTATATTAGATACTGATGACAAATTGAAATTATAATGGAGTAATCATAGTTCAGGAATACAACAATTGAGTCAGGTGGTCATTAAGGATCTGGTCTCAGATATGTCTCTGCACCACTGAGACCTACAATTTTTCTCTGAATCGTATTAAACCCAAGGATACCACCAGTCTTATTTAGAACACCCACCAGCTCCAAACTTATAATCTCAAGGTCCCTCTTTTAAATATGCAACCATTTCAGACTCCAACAAATTCTTGCACCCTTACTTCTTGCCAGCTCCAATTATAATTCTTGACAAATAATTTATGTAACTAACTGTGGCCTTGCAGTTCCAAGCTATAAATGAAAAGTTGACTTACACTGTCTCTAAACTTGAAAAATCAGCTGAACATTGTCACCCTTCTCCTGTCTCCTCCCCCAATTCTGCATCTTTTCCTCCATCCCTTTACCTGCCTCTTTCCCAAAGTCCCTTTTTTTGTCCAAATGACTCCTTCCATACTCCTCCTCCACCAATTGGCATCCCTGAGCCTGAAGTCCCTCTTGACCACCCTGTTCTAGCAGCCCCTTTAAAAACTAAGCCCACTTGACAAGGGGGAAAAAAACTGTTCCATTTCAGCAATTCCCTGTGCCTTCCTACAAATAATCAGAAAATAAATCACCTGGAAACCAATATTCAAGGGCTAATAGAAACAACTGTCTTTCTCTTGCAAATCTCTACGAAACCAGAAGTACAACTCTAAAAACAAATCAAGGACTACCTATTTTACCAGTCCCAAGGTCTCATCTATTCCTCTCAAAGTGATTGTAGGTATTATAAAAGACCAGGATATTAGAGCAAAATTGTTCTGTACTGAAGAAAAAGTTAACAAAAATGACCCCATGACACGATAATAGACAAATGTACTCAAAAACTCCTAGGAGAAAACTTATATTTTCTTTCTCTGTTCCTTAAAGTTATAAATCTTTTCATGTCTTTGAAAAGTAAACACAGTCCCCATTGTCTGACACTGCAGCCTTAGCTGCTGAATCAGTAGAACCTGAAACTTAAAAAAACAAACAAACAAACAAAAATAGTCTTTTGAACACAAACTGCTAAAAGGACCCTCTTGCCTCCTTAGAATTGCTTGTCAAGGGCAAAGAAAGATTTTTAAAGTCTTCTCTACAAATAATAAATACTTTAGTCTCCTGAGAGAATAATCTAATTTATTCCAACCATCATTTATAAACTAGCGAGTTTTGTATTGTATCTGATTCATGACTAAATTTTTTAAAAGAAAACTATGAGATCTCTGGTTGTCTGTCTATATGTCTATATGTGTACGTTATAAATATGGTATCTTCCTACCTCCAGATAATGCTGACAAAATTAATTTGTAAAAGAGTTCTATTTAATTGACTTAAGCAAACAAACACTTATGTAAAAACTTTCAAAAGTATAGCAAAAACTAACCCAAATATTTTTCAAGTTCATACAGTCTAGGTTAGTTTAAAAGCTAATTTTAAGCTTGTTGGTTTAATTAATACATATATGTCTTCAGAGTTAGCATTAAAAATAATGTCTTGTTAAAAGAATCACTTATGTTCTATATTGTCTTTATCAGGTCTTTGATGATTTAAGTGACCTAGTCCTTTCAATATTAAAACAGCTAAGTTTTGCTTAAAACTATCTAACCATCTATATTTGAAGGTTTTAATTGTTATTTTGGTTAAATGAGTAATTAAGCATTGTTTCACAGTGACCTCTTTGACTAAGTGTTTTAAAAACTTTTTGATATTTTTGACAAATTTCCCTAAAATCAAATTCTAAGTGAAGATTATTGACTTAGAACTGACTTTGATATTTGTTCTTTCTCCTTATAAAAAGGGATATTAAACTAATTATGCACACTTGATATGTTAAACTACATGGAAACCATTATCAGATAAGAAGTAAGATTAAGCCTTCTTTACACTATTTCTGTATAGTTATGTGTTTTAAGTGTTCCAGAAATTGTATGAAATTCCAGAAATCTTATATGTTCCGACATAAAATGTTGCCTGTCATCAAAATTCAGGCTCACACTAAAGGAACTGAACCCAAGTATCAGGGAAATGCCCTGACTTTCATGCAAAGGCAGCAACAAGAAAAGAATCTGTAAAGATTATATATGGTAGGGACTTCCCTGGTGATGCAGTGGTTAAGAATCCACCTGCCAATGCGGGGGACATGGGTTTGATCCCTAGTCCGGGAAGATCCCACATGCTGCAGAGCAACTAAGCCTGTGAGTCACAACTACTGAGACTGCACTCTAGAGCTCACGAGCCACAACTACTGAGCCCACGTGCCACAACTAGTGAAGCCTGTGCGCTTAGAGCCTGTGCTCTGCAACAAGAGAAGCCACTGCAATGAGAAGCCCGTGACCACAACGAAGAGTATCCCCTGCTTGCCGCAACTAGAGGAAGCTCCTGTGCAGCAGTGAAGACCCAACACAGCCAAAAACAAACAAACAAACAAACAAACAAGTAAATAAATAAAAGATTATGTATGGCACATGGGGATGAAATCCATTCTGCTTCTGCAAAATAAATAAATAAATAAACCCTCATTGCCTGATTTTGCCATCCTGATATCCTTGTAACATGGCAACATTCTGCTTCTAAATCAGAAAAATTAAGATGAGTATACAATAGCTGTAAATTAAACAAATAGTCGGGGCTATGGGAAACTGAAGACAGCCACTTTGCTCCTCCAGGCTACCTGACAATCCCATTTTAAACTTTTATTTTGCATTCCTTCACCTGCCATAGTGCAGCTAAGATGATTCAAGTTGTAAATAGTCATTGACAGGGAGATTTCTATAAAATTGTGAAAATATTCTACAAGCAATGTCTGACCTGTCAGGTCCATGAGCTTGGGGGAAAATATTTTTGTCCCCAAAGGCCTCAGACTTCTTCCCTCTAGACCCTTTGAACATCTGCAACTTGATTACATTCAACTGAAACTTTGTATGGTTTATAAAAATGTTTTTGTTATTGAATGGAAGTTTTCTAGGTGGATTAAAGCCTTCCCTTACTGTGAGACTGATGCCCTCACAATGGCAAAGAAACTGTTAGAAAATGTGTTTTCCACTTGGGGTATACCTTCCACAATCTCCAATGACCAAGGCACCCACTTAACTGGGCAAATCATATGAGTTTTAACAAAATCTTTGCAAACTTCTTGAAATTATCCTTGTCACTATCACCCTCAATCATCCGGCAAGACCTACAGAACTAATGGAAAAACTGGACTCAAGTACAACAAGAATTAATTACATAGGATCAAATGAACTGAAAAATATTATAATTTTTATGTCATTTTGTCTAAAATATTACCAGTTTTTAATCCTTTGTTCTCCAGATACAAGGAAATTTTTAAAAGACTTACAACAATTTGGTAAATTATACGTTTGCAAGAAAATTTAAGTTTATATTTTTCTCCCTGCTTGATCTCTCCAGAATTCAGAAACTCTCAGTGAGTATGCTTATTTTCTTATAATATAGTTGTTTGCATAAATTCAATATGAATCTGCTCTCCTAATAATTAACATTGTTGAGCATCTTTTCATGTGCCTTTTGGCCATCCTTATGTCTTCTTTGGAGAAATGTCTAATTATAGATCTTCTGCTCATTTTTGATTGGGTTGTTTGTTTTCTTTATATTGAGCAGTATGAGCTAACTGTATATTTTGGAGATTAATCCCTTGTCAGTTGCAACATTGGCAAATGTTGCCTCCCATTCTGTAGGTTGTCTTTTTGTTTTGTTTATGGTTTCCTTTGCTGTGCAAGAGCTTTTAAGTTTAATTAGGTCCCATTTGTTTATTTTTGTTTTTATTTCTATTACTTTAGGAGATGGATCCAAAAAGATATTGCTGGTTTTATGTCAGAGAGTGTTCTGCGTATGTTTTCCTCTCGGAGTTTTATAGTATCCGGTCTTACATTTAGGTCTTTAATCCATTTTGAGTTTATTTTTTTATATGGTGTTAGGGAGTGTTCTAATTTCCTTCTTTTACATGTAGCTGTCCAGTTTTCCCAGCACCACTTATTGAAGAGGCTGTCTTTTCTCCATTGTATATTCTTGTCTCCTTTGTCATAGATTAATTGACTATAGGTGTGTGGGTTTATTTCTGGGCTTTCTATCCTGTGGTATTGATATATATTTCTGTTTTTGTGCCAGTAGCTACTGTTTTGATTACTCTATAGTCTGAAATCAGGGAGCCTGATTCCTCCAGCTCCATTTTTCTTTCTCAAGATTGTTTTGGCTATTCAGGGTCTTTTGTGTTTCCATACAAATTTTAAAAAATTTGTTCTAGTTCTGTGAAAAATGCCATTGGTAATTTGATAAGAATTGCATTGAATTTGTAGACTGTCTTGAGTAATATAGTCATTTTGACAATATTGCTTCTTCCAACCCAATAACATGGTATGTCTTTCCATCTGTTTGTTTCATCTTCAATTTCTTTCATCAGTGTCTTATAGCTTTCACAGTAAAGTTCTTTTGCCTCCTTAGGTAGGTTTATTCCTATGTATTTTATTCTTTTTGATGCAGTGGTAACTGGGATTGCTTCCTTATTTTTTCTTTCTGACCTTTTGTTGTTAGTGTATAGCAATGCAACAGATTTCTGTGTATTAATTTTGTATCCTGCAAATTTACCAGATTAATTGATGAGATCTAGTAGTTTTCTGGTAGCATCTTTAGGATTTTCTCTGTATAGTATCATGTCATCTGCAAACAGTGACAGTTTTACTTCTTCTTTTCCAGTTGGCATTCATTTTATTTCTTTTTTTTTCTCTGATTGCTGTAACTAGGACTTCCAAAACTATGTTGAATAAAAGTGGTGAGAGTGGGAATACTTGTCTTATTCTTGATCTTAGAGGAAATGCTTTCAGCTTTCACCATTGAGTATGATGTTAATTGTGGGTTTGTCATATATGGCCTTTATCATGTTGAAGTAGGTTCCCTCTATGCCCACATTCTGGAGAGTTTTTATCATAAATGGATGTTGAATTTTATCAAAAGCTTTTTCTACATCTATTGAGATGATCATATGGTTTTTATTCTTCAATTTGTTAGTGTGGTGTATCACACTGACTGATTTGCAGATATTGAAAACTCCTTGCCTCCCTAGGATAAATCACACTTGATCATGGTGTATGATCTATTTTTAATTAATTAATTAATTTTTATTTATTTATTTTTGGCTACTTTGGGTCTTAGTTGTAGCATGCAGGATCTTCATTGAGACATGCAGGATCTTTCCTTGTGGCATGTGGGCTCTTCGTTGTAGGTTCTAGTTGTGGTGCACTGGCTTCTTTCTAGTTGTGTCATGTGGGTTTTTCTCTCTCTAGTTGTGGTGCATGGGTTCCAGAGCATGTGGGCTCTGTAGTTTGTGGCATGTAGGCTCTAGTTGAGGTGTGTGAGGTCAGTAGTTGTGGCACACAGGCTTAGTTTCCCCGAGGCATGTGGGATCTTAGTTCCCTGGCCAGGGATCAAACCCATGTCCCATGCATTTTAAGGTGGATTCTTTACCACTGGACAACCAGGGAAGTCCCTGAGGTCCTTTAATGTATTGTTGAAGTTGGTTTGCCAGTATTTTGTTGAGGGTTTTTGCGTCTATGTTCATCAGTGATATTAGCCTGTCATTTTCTTTTTTTGTGGTATCTTTGTCTGGTTTTGGTATCAGGGTGTTGGTGACATTATAGAATGAGTTTGGAAGTACTCTTTCCTCTGCAATTTTTTGGAATAATTTCAGAAGGATATGTGTTAACTCTTCTTTAAATGTTTGATAGCATTCGCCTGTGAAGCCATCTGGCTCTGGACTTTCATTTGTAAACTACAATGAGGTATCACCTCACACTGGTCAGAATGGCCATCATCAAAAATCTACAAATAATAATAAAAAAAAATCTACAAATAATAAATGCTGGAGAGTGTGGAGAAAAAGGAACACTCCTACACTGTTGGTAGGAATAGTTTATAATTTACTCCAATCATTAACCTTTGTTTTTCTTTTGTTTCCATAGAAGTGTCTCTTATTAAATACCTGATTGCTTGAACTATAGGCCTAGCTTTGGGAGCCCACTTGCATCACCACCTCCTTAAATAAAATATAACTGTTTAACTAACCTGACCTGTTCTCAGAAGTAAAAAACTGGTTCAAAGAAAAGGAAAACTGTACTAACCTGTTTTCTCACAATTACAGTTACCAGCTCAGCTTTTAATATGTGAAATATCCAGAGATGTTTTGGAGGGAGGAACTGTTAGGGGCCAGGGTAGGCTGCCCCAAAATATTACTCAATGGCATATTGATTATTTTAAATTAAAGTTAATTAAGAAGCAAGAAACACAGGGTAACACTCTGACCCTACTTTCTGTCTCCCTAAAAGCAGGAAATAAATCTATGTGAAAGGTGCATTCCCTGCATCTGAAAGTAGGACATCCTTATTGCTAGAGATTAGGAAATTCAGGTCAAGAAGTTTATATAAACAAACTTTGTTACTTCTTTAATTTACTACCCTAAATCCAAACTCTGTTCAGATTTTTCACTAGTTGTGCACCCAAAACCTAAGTATCTTGGTCTTGTCAATTTCTAACAAATTTATTTTTTCTTTGTCTATAACCACCCAACAAGGAGGAACTTGTGCTCTCCTTGGAGGAAAGTGCTGTTTATATATATATAAACCATAAAAGGTGGTCCAACAATTAGAAATATTAAAGGCTAACATTGCTATTTTAAAAAAAAAATTCTGAGAAACCCCTTGGGACTGGACAGACCTATAGTTGGTTGTCTTCTTGAGTAAGGTCCCTTTTAAAATCAAGACTGAAATTTGTATTACTAATTGTAATCTTAGCCCTATCTATTTGGTTGTTATTCAAACTAATTGTGTTTTATTTCAAACATGTTTAAACACCAGATCTATAAGGATAATGGTGAAGCAGAGATTGGAGACTATTCATCAAGCCTTCACCTCATAACCTGCCTTTCATCCCCTGAGAGATCAACTAACTCTGAACTTAATTGAGATTTGACTTGCCTGAGATCATATCCCTAAAGCCCCTTGTTACTCAAATGCGGCCCAAGCCTGAAACACTAAAACTCTCTCCTCTCACTCCTTTTGCCCCAAATGCAGACTTCCTGGGACAGGTCCATCCCAGATCCGTGGGACAAAAAAAATCTAATTGATACAGACTTCCTGGGAGAAATCCATCCCAGTTCCATGGGACAAAAGATCTAATCAATACAGAAGGTTGAAAGGCCTCTTTTTGTTTACATACTTTTGTCTAGTTATCAATGTTAGGGGAAAACTAAGTCATAATGAATAAGCACAGAGGTATGCTAATTGGGAAATATTTTATAGGCTATATATTTTATCAGTTATACAAAACTGTCACACAAACATTATATGTGTGCTTTTAGCAGTAGACTTGAAACAAGCAGTGATATATGTCATGAGTAGTTATGCACTTTGACAACTTTACTAAAGAATTTGTTTTCCTTCCTGAACACTGGGGCAAACGTATAGCTAGAAATAAAAGAATAATTTTCAATTTTGATAGGGTAGTTAAATTGAATTAGTAGGATGAATCTTATAGGCCCGGTCCGAATTCTTGGGTCAGCCATCTACTATTGCTGTTGTCTTCTTCTCATCTTGGTATGGGTGTCATTTGAGATCAGAAGTCCTTTCTATAGACCAGTCCAGTGTATAGGCTTTCTTAAAGTCAGAAATATGAATTCAAGAGCCAATTCCCTGCAGTTTTACAGTGTGTGAGATACTTAAGAATACCTGATAAGGGTGCTTTCATCTAGGTTAGAATGAGAGACCGTTATATTATGTCTTTTACAGTGTGCATAATCCCCTAGTTGCAGGTCATGGGGCATCTGATCTTCATCCAAAGATTATTGTGATCAGCTTCAGAAACAAGTTTAGAATATCCTTTTAATAATTAAACTTTACAAAAATGTAACATAGCAACAAGGAGCCATGTTGGATGCAGGAAATACATACATTACCTCAATATTCACAAAGGTATATACAAAACCTCAATATCCATAAAGGTATATTATTGAAACATATTTTTTTCTCTCTAGATTATCCTCACTTCTACTAAATCTAGCCAAATAAGACTGATTTGTTTGAAAAATAAGTCTGGTTTCAATTAACTTGTCCTGATTATTTACATAAGTGTAATTGATCATATAAGCTCTTTTAAATTGGCTGTGTTGGAATTTTTCATAAGGAATCTCAAATTAAACTTTTAAAAATCCTCTCAAGGCCAGGAAAGTTACATCAAGGATTTGCCATCAGATTTTGCCTGCAACATCTACAGATTTGGGCAAACTCCTCTCTTCTTTCAGTCCCCAAAATATCTTGAGATTCCTGCACTTGCCAGAAAGTTGCCTTTCTTATTCACCTGGAAATACTTCTGGAAACCCTGTAAGCAAGGTACCGGGTTGTTTTTCCAAGGGGCTTTATGGCTCCATAGAGTCCACCTTAGTTCTTTGACGCTTTCTGGTCATATTTGATTTTATGTATATTCCAAATATGACATTTCAGTCAAAACCATGGTAATATAACAAATATTTCCAACTGTGTCCTGTTTAGGAGAACAGATTCTTACTGAATTCATACAAATAACTATATTGCCATAAAAATAAGAATGCTCTCTAAGGGTTTCCAAATTCTGGAAAGATTGGGTAGAGAGGAAGGATAAATATGTATTTTATGTAAAATGTATAACTTACCAATATTGCTATATGTCATATTTTGCTTAAGGAAAAAGGTTTCCTTATATCTGGAAAACACAGATTAAAAGCCAATATTATTTTAGACAAAGCCCATAAAAGTTATAACCATATTTATCAGTTCACTCAGTCCTGTGTAACAACTAATTCTTGATCTTGATCTTCTGTTAAGTGTTTATGAAGCCATCATTTTTTAAATTATAATTCTTTAATTTCTTACCCAGTTCAGTGGTGTGGTCTGAAAGTTTTCAGAAACCTGTACTTGTCAAAAAGTCTTTTCTGTGAATTTTCTTGAAGATGAAGTATTTTTGCAAAAACATCAGAGTAAAACAATAACTGTCTACAAATGACAAAATACTTTAAAAGGCATGGTGAAAGATCTGATTACAATGTAATTGACAAAGAAACTTGGTTATTTTTGGAACATATAATAATTTAAGATAATAACTAGAATTATGACTGATAGCATACCAGGACATTTTTAAATTTTAGCAACTCCATATAATTTCCCTAATTTTTATATTAATAACATTTAACCATACAAAGTAACCTAAGAAGGGTTATCACCATTCATTTTGCAATGCTTCCCATGTAATTTAATATACTAAATAAGCTTTATTTTAATTTCTCTCTTTGAGATGCATCAGGGGTCCTCTGAGATGTCCTAAAGTTAGCTAGAGTTCAAAACAATTTCATTTATAATTTGATTTCAGGAATTTTGTCAAAAATATCAAAAATGTTTTAAAATGCTTGGTCAAATAAGATCATAGGTGACTGTGAAAATATACTTATTCAGTTAACCAAAATGACAATAAATGATTTCAAAGGCAAGTATGGAAAGTTACAACAGATTACTTAAAATGTAAAGAAACTTAGAATCTGTTATCTAAAGCAGCTCAATAGTCCAGGAAAACTTTATTCTCTTAACAGGGAGATGAAACCATACTCCAGTCTTGTACCAACTTACTTTAAATAAAAAAATTCATTTACTTTGTTAAATTCAATCTAATCTTAGCCAGTCTTGACCATACACAAAACTATTTTCTCAGGGTTCCTTTTCCTTCTATAACTTCTGTGTCCATATTAGTCTGTCCCTTATTCTCTTTCC
Organism: Eubalaena glacialis; assembly: GCF_028564815.1. Classification (NCBI taxonomy): domain Eukaryota; kingdom Metazoa; phylum Chordata; class Mammalia; order Artiodactyla; family Balaenidae; genus Eubalaena; species Eubalaena glacialis. Next base: position 57,937,392 of record NC_083736.1, on the reverse strand, counting down.
CATCCAGAAACTACCAGCTTTAGGACAAAATTATTTTATTTTCCCTTAACAAAAATCTATCAATTCTTCATACCTTCTCTTACCACAACATATATCCTACTGTTTTTTAATCAAGAAAGAATTTGACTTCTTTTTTCTTATTATCAGTCTGCAAAATTTTTCAAAGTTATTGAATTACCAAAGAAGTAATTTTAATGGTTAAAGTAAATAATGTAAAGCATCATTTCAGTTCTGCTTTAAAATTCAAGAAAAAAAGGAAATAGAATTGTAAATCCACATGCTTTCAGAATTCAAGGGATATGGCATCCTACTTTCTTTACATACTGAAAAGTTTCCCTTATAAGTTCTAGCAGCTTTAATTACATATATATTAAAATTTTGACCCGTAAAACCCTAATCTGTAGCAAAAACCAAGAAGCAAGAAATTGTGAACTATTTGTCATACCAGCATTTTTTGATTGGCAAACTTATAAACATATTCTACAACCTCTATAAATATATATTTTCTCATAGCAGAATTTATTTTCTCAATGTGGGACATGTGTCCAATAAACCCAAATATCTTTAGTTCCTTCTCATAAGAAGACAAAATTAAGTAAACTTAGACTTGTCTAGCAATCAATGTTCCAGTATTTTATCTTATTTAAAAATCATCTAGACATTTTACAAATTTTCATTATTTAACTTAATTAGGAAAACCCTAAAGTTCCAAGTTACCAGAAATCTTGAAAAACTATTTTAGATAGACATACCTAAAACATAATTATTCCTAAAGATTTAATCTAAAAACTCTTATCTCATGTACCTCTATTTCATTACTTATGAAAATATTATCATACAAAGTTAATTTTTTGTTGTTGACAAATATTGCAACAGAAATAATATCTTATTTGATTTATAGTAAACTTAGGTACAATAGAAGTATTATATTCAAAGTTAATGACTCCAAAACATGTCTGTATTAATTAAATCAACAAACTTTAACTTTAATATAAAATATTAATTTAATCTTAAATATTTCCCACATTAGTTTCTTTTGTATTTTTGAGGATTTATATAAGCTCTTAATTTTCTTTAAGCCAATTAAATAGAGCTCATTCATAAGTTGATTTTGGTATAATCCTCTGGAGGTAAAGATATATCATATTTATAATGTACACACAGATGTAAAGACAGAACCAGATACCTCATAGTTTTATTTTAAAACATAGTCATGAATCAGATATTAAAATATAAACTCATTATTTTGTAAGTAGAAATTGTAATAAGTTACCATTACTCAAGTTTTAAAAGGCCTCTCTTTTCCTTTTTTTTTTTTTTTTCTTTCAATTTTAGGTTCTACTAATGGAACCAAGGCTGTAGTCTCAGGCAATGTTTATTGTGTTTGCATTTCAAGGACATGATAAAAGTTCCTGAGAGCCCATGTAGATCATTTACATCTTAAAGGCACAGGAAGGAAAAAACAAGGTCCTAGAAGGACTTGTTTCCTTAGGGTAAGAATTCTGAAAAGATGTATTATTAAGCTGGCAAATCCAGTTTTGGAATGTCAAATGAGCCCCATCTTGAGCATCTTTTTCCAGAGTCTAAAGAATATTGTGTCCATGTGGTGTTACAAATAAAATATCTTTTTTTTTCCGTAGTTGCAAAACAAAATATTTTCCAATTCAGTAAAAAACATCTTAAGGGGCTACAAAATGGGACAGAGCTGTGCATCTCATTTTTGTTATTCACCGATGGTGTTGTCAATTATCTAGCAAACAAGTAAATAAATACTAAGTGGTCTCTCCGGGTCTCAGTTCCATAGTCCAAAAGGGAAAGTCCCAACAAGTGGAGTCAAATGACAGAGAATAATACCCTGGTGTTGTCATATGTGAGTTCTGCTATTTACCAGAGATGTCTCAAACAGCCATTGCCTTGTTTCCTTTAACACAAACTCTAAAGGATTGTAAGCCAATGACGCCTCATTTGAGGCAGGTGCTCAGGGCTGCCCCTGAGACAAAGGTGCTCAGTACAGAATCTGAGAGCCTCCAAGCCTCCACCAGCCAGATGCTGATGTGCCATGGGCAAGATGCTTACCCAGGACAGTGATGCCTTTCATGGTCACCAAAATTTTTAACAAACTGAACTCAGGTTCACTTTTCTGACATACAGCAAAGCCAATCTACTGACACTGGGTTGAGGTGAAGGAAAGTACAGCATTTATTTGCAAGGTACCAAGCAAGCAGAATGAGCAGATAATGCTCAAAAGATCTGAACTCCCCATTGGCTTACATGTAGAGGTTTTTAAAGGCAACATTAGGGGTGAGGGTCACAGGTGCATGATCAGTTTGTGGACATCCTTCTGATTGGTTGGTGGTGAGGTAACAGGGTGATATTTTGGGAATTTGGGGAATCTCAATCATCAGTTTTCTGGCTCCAACCAGTCTGTGGTCTATGTGTTTGTGATCAGCATGCAGTCAATTTCTTCCACCAAGTGGGGGGGGGTCATAGTTTCTACAAAATTACTCAAGGATATGCATCAGGATAGCTTAACTGCTTTCCTTAGTTTCTGCATTTTTTCACTTCTGTAATTGTTAACTAATCAAATTTGCTATTTGGAATTCAGAGAAGGCCTAGGAGGCTAAAGTTAAGCAGGGGACTCAGGGAGACTTGCATCTGGGAAGGCCCCACAGGGTCTTGCTCAGTTTCACCTAGCACATGGTAAGTATTCAATGAATATTTATTGACTAAATAAAATAATTGTATTTAAACCTCCCATAATCTGACCATGGTTTATTTCTCCAGCCTCATCCTCTACTTCCCCATCCTCTTGCACTCTAGGCTCTAAGCCTATCAAACAATGTCATTGCCCTTGAATTCACCACATTCTTTCATACTGCAGTAATGTTTTGTGTGCTCTTGCCCCTTTCTCAACTGGTAAACTTCCTTTGATCCCAGAAGGCTCTGCACACTCATCAACTTTTCTGGAGGAGCCCATACCAACACACTTTCTCTTAAATACTCTTATTGTAGCACAAACTATATCATATTAAAGTTACTTACCTTTGGAATCCTCCACTAGCTAGGAGCTCCTCATGGGTCAGGACTAGATGAAAGTCCTATTTATGTTCCCAGTGCCTGGAATATACCCACTATGTAATAAGGGCTCAAGAAATGCTTGCTAAATAGATGGATGAAATAAAAAATGAATCAATCAGCTAAGGAGAGATGAGAGTCAGAGTGGAAGCAAGTGACTACGGTTTTAAAAAGATAAGGAGCAGGTTGATGTAGTGAAAGGAGCTTTTTTGGAGGCAGGTATACTTGGCTTATAATCCTAGCTTCACTATTAATATTTGTGTGACCTTGGTCAAATCATTGCACAGCTTGTACCTCAGCTTCTATATTAGTAACATGGGTCTAATAATTACTTCTAGATATGTTGTGAGTAACAAGGGAAACAACACCCACAAAATGCCTAGTATAGAAACAGATACATGAAATATAATCAAAATGAGTTTTCTTTCCCTTCCTACTATTGTCTACTTGTCACCCTGCTTTGTTCCCAAATACTTTCTTCTTTACTCACCTCCACCAACTCCCTCTTTATCCTTTCCTCTGTTAATTCCCAAGAGGTCTTAGTCCCCAACCACCTAGCTGCTGGGAGACTGAATCTTCTCCACAGGACAGACTTCTGACTCGGGATTGCTGTTCCACCCCCTGCAGAAGTGCTGTTATTGTGGGTCATCAGACTGACTCCAGGCTATTTTCTTGTTAGTACTTGACCACTCTGGAACCAATGGCTGTTGCTTTATAATTGCTTTTCCTAGATTTGTTTTAATATTCCATAGAGCAATTGTGCTCTCTAATGCACCACTGCCCCCAACCTCCATCTTGCCAGTGGGGAATATCATCTCTTCTCCTTGAAGGGGTGGAGAATATGGTGCTGCCTTTTCTCCTGAGACTTCCTGTTCTAGGCCCTTGGGAGCCAAGCAACGGAAATAGCCCAGAGGTTAGAGACTTGCACGTTCTTGTCAGCCTGCCTTCCTCTAAACCTTGTTTGTGTATGTTTATTTTGGGGTCAAGAATACATTGGTAGTGGAGAAGGTGTGAGGGAAAAGCCAAGATATTTTTTCTGGGGAAAGGAATTGGTACCTTTTCTTTACCTCTTTTATAAGTATCTCTCCAACCTCAAGCTATTCTGGAGTCCTGTAGGTAACTATATAGGCAAATCCAGTCTCAGAGCTGAAAAAGACCTTCACAATTTCCTTAGACTATGCTGTCATTTTTAAGGGAGGGAAATCAAAGTCTAGAGAAGTGGAAATAATTTACCCAAGGTTGCCCAGTGAGTTATCTCTTTTGTGAGTCTTTAGATTTTCCTTAGAGAATCAGGTGGCTCAGATGAGTAGCAATTCCATTCTCTGGGGCCTCTAAATTTGTCATGAACTAAAAATTTTACTCAAGGTAACCCAAAGAAAAAGGGGCATCCTAAAATAAGAAGATTTTTCTGCTCCCAGGCAAAGTATATTGAGCATGTCATGAGTACCTCACTGATTTTTCAAAATTCTTGTTGCCATGCTGGGTTCCATTTCAAGTACAAGCATTAACCAATGATCCTGGAGAGTGGGAGAAATTATGAAGGATAAGAAACAGAAAAATGCTTCATTTTTCCAAAATGAAATGAGCAGATACTGAAAACCAGGGACCAAACAGCTTAATTTTTACATTAGGCAAGATTCTGGGACAGACTATGCAAATAATGATGTGTGGAAACTTAGAAAAGGAAGTGGTAATCAGGACAACCATAATAGGCTTGCCTGGAATGCAAACATGTCAGGTGAATCAACTGCATTGCTTTTATGCAATGAAACTAGCCTTATGAATTGGGGGAAAGGAGATAAATGATTATCTGGCCAAACGTAGGCACTTACCATGTCTTTTCTGATTGCTTCTTGGTCTACATAGATAAATAAAGATTGACTGACAGGGCAGTTTGGTGAATTTGTAATAAGCTAAATGATTATACCCAATATATGGTTACTGCTATGATTACTGCTATCATTGTGGCTACTGCTGTTATATTATTAACATTAATAGCATAAAGGCCCATAGAATTAAATAAAATTTAAAACTGTTTACTATTTATTATAAAGGATATAGATGAACTGAGAGATGAAATATTTTGGTTTCTATAAATGAATAGGACATATATTTGTGGCCAACTTACTTTTAACAATGATGCCAAGACCATGCTATGAGGGAAGTAATAGTCTCTTCAACAAATTTCATTAGAACAATTAGATAGCCACATGAGAAATAATTAATCTGGACTCCTATCCCATACCTTATACATAAGTTAACTCAAAATGGATCAAAGTCCTAAATGTAAGAGCTTAAACAATAAAACACTTAGAAGAAAATATAGATACACATTTTTATGACCTTGAATTTGGCAATGGCTTTTTAGATATGATGCCAAAAACATAAGCAATAAAAGAAAAATGGAGTTCATCAAAATTAAAAACTTTTGAGGATTAACCAAGATGGCGGAGTAGAAGGACGTGCTCTCACTCCCTCTTGCGAGAACACCAGAATCACAACTGGCTGCTGGACAATCATCGACAGGAAGACACTGGACTTCACCAAGGAGGATACCCCACGTCCAAGGACAGAGGAGAAGCCACAGTGAGACGGTAGGAGGGGCGCAATCAGAGTAAAATCAAATCCCATAACTGCTGGGTGGGTGACTCACAGACTGGTGAGCACTTATACCACAGAAGTCCACCCACTGGAGTGAACATTCTGAGCCCCACGTCAGGCTTCCCAACCTGGGGGTCCGGCAACGGGAGGAGGAATTCATAGAGAATCAGACTTTGAAGCCTAGTGGGAATTGATTGCAAGACTTCGACAGGACTGGGGGAAACAGAGACCCCACTCTTGGAGGGCGTACACAAAATAGTGTGTGCATTGGGACCCAGGGGAAGGAGCAGTGACCCTGGGGGAGACTGAACCAGACATAACTGCTGGTGTTGGGGGGTCTCCTGCAGAGGCAGGGGCTGGCTCTGTTTCACCGTGGGGACAAGGACACTGGCAGCGGAGGTTCTGGGAAGTACTCCTTGGCGTGAGCCCTCTCAGAGTCTGCCATTAGCCCCACCAAAGAGCCCGGGTAGGCTCCAGTGTTGGGTTGCCTCAGGCAAAACAACCAACAGGGAGGGAACCCAGCCCCACCCAGCAACAGTCAAGTGGATTAAAGTTTTACAGAGCTCTGACCGCCACAGCAACAGTCAGCTCTACCCACCTCCAGAGCCTCCCATCAAGCCTCTTAGATAGCCTCAACCACCAGAGGGCAGACAGCAGAAGCAAGAAAAACTACAGTCCTGCAGCTTGTGGAACAGAAACCAAATTTACAGAAAGATAGACAAGATGAAAAGGCAGAGGGCTATATACCAGATGAAGGAACAAGAAAAAACCCCAGAAAAACAACTAAATGAAGTGGAGATAGGCAACCTTCCAGAAAAAGAATTCAGAATAATGATAGTGAAGATGATCCAGGACCTTGGAATAAGAATGGAGGCAAAGATTGAGAAGATGCAAGAAATGATTAACAAAGACCTAGAAGAATTAAAGAACAAACAAACAGAGATGACCAATACAATAACTGAAATGAAAACTACACTAGAAGGAATCAATAGTAGAATAACTGAGGCAGAAGAACGGATAAGTGACCTGGAAGACAGAATGGTGGAATTCACTGCTGTGGAACAGACTAAAGAAAAAAGAATGAAAAGAAATGAAGACAGCCTAAGAGACCTCTGGGACAACATTAAACGCAACAACATTCGTATTATAGGGGTCCCAGAAGGAGAAGAGAGAGAGAAAGGACCAGAGAAAATATTTGAAGAGATTATAGTCGAAAACTTCCCTAACATGGGAAAGGAAATAGCCACCCAAGTCCAGGAAGCGCAGAGAGTCCCATACAGGATAAACCCAAGGAGAAGCACGCCGAGACACATAGTAATCAAAGTGGCAAAAATTAAAGACAAAGAAAAATTATTGAAAGCAGCAAGGGAAAAATGACAAATAACATACAAGGGAACTCCCATAAGGTTAACAGCTGATTTCTCAGCAGAAACTCTACAAGCCAGAAGGGAGTGGCATGATATACTTAAAGTGATGAAAGGGAAGAACCTACAACCAAGATTACTCTACCCGGCAAGGATCTCATTTAGATTTGATGGAGAAATCAAAAGCTTTACAGACAAGCAAAAGCTAAGAGAATTCAGCACCACCAAACCAGCTCTACAACAAATGTTAAAGGAACTTCTCTAAGTGGGGAACACAAGAGAAGAAAAGGACCTACAAAAACAAACCCAAAACAATTAAGAAAATGGTCATAGGAACATACATATCGATAATTACCTTAAACGTGAATGGATTAAATGCTCCAGCCAAAAGACACAGGCTTGCTGAATGGATACAAAAACAAGACCCATATATATGCTGTCTACAAGAGACCCACTTCAGACCTAGGGACACATACAGACTGAAAGTGAGGGGATGGAAAAAGATATTCCATGCAAATGGAAATCAAAAGAAAGCTGGAGTAGCTATACTCATATCAGATAAAATAGACTTTAAAATAAAGAATGTTACAAGAGACAAGGAAGGACACTACATAATGATCAAGGGATCAATCCAAGAAGAAGATATAACAATTATAAATATATATGCACCCAACATAGGAGCACCTCATTACATAAGGCAATTGCTAACAGCTATAAAAGAGGAAATTGACAGTAACACAATAATAGTGGGGGACTTTAACACCTCACTTACACCAATGGACAGATCATCCAAAATGAAAATAAATAATGAAACAGAAGCTTTAAATGACACAATAGACCAGATAGATTTAATTGATATTTATAGGACATTCCATCCAAAAACAGCAGATTACACGTTCTTCTCAAGTGCGCACGGAACATTCTCCAGGATAGATCACATCTTGGGTCACAAATCAAGCCTCAGTAAATTTAAGAAAATTGAAATCATATCAAGCATCTTTTCTGACCACAACGCTATGAGATTAGAAATGAATTACAGGGGGAAAAGCATAAAAAACACAAACACATGGAGGCTAAACAATACGTTACTAAATAACCAAGAGATTACTGAAGAAATCAAAGAGGAAATCAAAAAATACCTAGAGACAAATGACAATGAAAACACGACAACCCAAAACCTATGGGATGCTGCAAAAGCAGTTCTAAGAGGGAAGTTTATAGCTATACAAGCCTACCTAAAGAAACAAGAAAAATCTCAAGTAAACAATCTAACCTTACACCTAAAGAAACTAGAGAAAGAAGAACAAACAAAACCCAAAGTTAGCAGAAGGAAAGAAATCATAAAGATCAGATCAGAAATAAATGAAATAGAAACAAAGAAAACAATAGCAAAGATCAATAAAACTAAAAGCTGGTTCTTTGAGAAGATAAACAAAATTGATAAGCCATTAGCCAGACTCATCAAGAAAAAGAGGGAGAGGACTCAAATCAATAAAATCAGAAATGAAAAAGGAGAAGTTACAACAGACACCGCAGAAATACAAAGCATCCTAAGAGACTACTACAAGCAACTTTATGCCAATAAAATGGACAACCTGGAAGAAATGGACAAATTCTTAGAAAGGTATAACCTTCCAAGACTGAACCAGGAAGAAGCAGAAAATATGAACAGACCAATCACAAGTAATGAAATTGAAACTGTGATTAAAAATCTTCCAACAAACAAAAGTCCAGGACCAGATGGCTTCAAAGGTGAATTCTATCAAACATTTAGAGAAGAGCTAACACCTATCCTTCTCAAACTCTTCCAAAAAATTGCAGAGGAAGGAACACTCCCAAACTCATTCTATGAGGCCACCATCACCCTGATACCAAAACCAGACAAAGACACTACAAAAAAAGAAAATTACAGACCAATATCACTGATGAATATAGATGCAAAAATCCTCAACAAAATACTAGCAAACAGAATCCAACAACACATTAAAAGGATCATACACCACGATCAAGTGGGATTTATTCCAGGGATGCAAGGATTCTTCAATATACGCAAATCAATCAATGTGATACACCATATTAACAAATTGAAGAATAAAAACCATATGATCATCTCAATAGATGCAGAAAAAGCTTTTGACAAAATTCAACACCCATTTATGATAAAAACTCTCCAGAAAGTGGGCATAGAGGGAACCTACCTCAACATAATAAAGGCCATATATGACAAACCCACAGCAAACATCATTCTCAATGGTGAAAAACTGAAAGCATTTCCTCTAAGATCAGGAATGAGACAAGGATGTCCACTCTCACCACTATTATTCAACATAGTTCTGGAAGTCCTAGCCACGGCAATCAGAGAAGAAAAAGAAATAAAAGGAATACAAATTGGAAAAGAAGAAGTAAAACTGTCACTGTTTGCAGATGACATGATACTATACATAGAGAATCCTAAAACTGCCACCAGAAAACTGCTAGAGCTAATTAATGAATATGGTAAAGTTGCAGGATACAAAATTAATGCACAGAAATCTCTTGCATTCCTATACACTAATGGTGAAAAATCTGAAAGAGAAATTACGGAAACACTCCCATTTACCATTGCAACAAAAAGAATAAAATACCTAGGAATAAACCTACCTAGGGAGACAAAAGACCTGTATGCAGAAAACTATAAGACACTGATGAAAGAAATTAAAGATGATACCAACAGATGGAGAGATATACCATGTTCTTGGATTGGAAGAATCAACATTGTGAAAATGACTATACTACCCAAAGCAATCTACAGATTCAATGCAATCCCTATCAAATTACCAATGGCATTTTTTATGGAGCTAGGAAAAATCATCTTAAAATTTGTATGGAGACACAAAAGACCCCGAATAGCCAAAGCAGTCTTGAGGGAAAAAAACGGAGCTGGAGGAATCAGACTCCCTGACTTCAGACTATACTACAAAGCTACAGTAATCAAGACAATATGGTACTGGCACAAAAACAGAAACATAGATCAATGGAACAAGATAGAAAGCCCAGAGATAAACCCACGCACCTATGGTCAACTAATCTATGACAAAGGAGGCAAAGATATACGATGGAGAAAAGACAGTCTCTTCAATAAGTGGTGCTGGGAAAACTGGACAGCTACATGTAAAAGAATGAAATTAGAATACTCCCTAACACCATACACAAAAATAAACTCAAAATGGATTACAGACCTAAATGTAAGACTGGACACTATAAAACTCTTAGAGGAAAACATAGGAAGAACACTCTTTGACATAAATCACAGCAAGATCTTTTTTGATCCACCTCCTAGAGTAATGGAAATAAAAACAAAAATAAACAAATGGGACCTAATGAAACTTCAAAGCTTTTGCACAGCAAAGGAAACCATAAACAAGACGAAAAGACAACCCTCAGAATGGGAGAAAATATTTGCAAACGAATCAACGGACAAAGGATTAATCTCCAAAATATATAAACAGCTCATTCAGCTCAATATTAAAGAAACAAACAAGCCAATCCAAAAATGGGCAGAAGACCTAAATAGACATTTCTCCAAAGAAGACATACAGACGGCCACGAAGCACATGAAAAGATGCTCAACATCACTAATTATTAGAGAAATGCAAATCAAAACTACAATGAGGTATCACCTCACACCAGTTAGAATGGGCATCATCAGAAAATCTACAAACAACAAATGCTGGAGAGGGTGTGGAGAAAAGGGAACCCTCTTGCACTGTTGGTGGGAATGTAAATTGATACAGCCACTATGGAGAACAATATGGAGGTTCCTTAAAAAACTAAAAATAGAATTACCATATGACCCAGCAATCCCACTACTGGGCATATACCCAGAGAAAACCGTAATTCAAAAAGACACATGCACCCGAATGTTCATTGCAGCACTATTTACAATAGCCAGGTCATGGAAGCAACCTAAATGCCCATCAACAGACGAATGGATAAAGAAGTTGTGGTACATATATACAATGGAATATTACTCAGCCATAAAAAGGAACGAAATTGAGTCATTTGTTGAGACGTGGATGGATCTAGAGACTGTCATACAGAGTGAAGTAAGTCAGAAAGAGAAAAACAAATATCGTATATTAACGCATGTATGTGGAACCTAGAAAAATGGTACAGATGAGCCGGTTTGCAGGGCAGAAGTTGAGACACAGATGTAGAGAACAGACATATGGACACCAAGGGGGGAAAACTGCGGTGGAGCGGGGATAGTGGTGTGCTGAATTGGGCGATTGGGATTGACATGTATACACTGATGTGTATAAAATGGATGACTAATAAGAACCTGCAGTATAAACAAACAAACAAAACAACTAATACTAAACTTTCATTGGGTTATTTGTATGGAAATATGTTAATATAAATGTTTCAGACATTACATGAAATTTCTAAAAATCTTATATGTTCTGGTATAATGTTATAAGTCATAATCCTAGTTATTACTTTAAAATGTATATCTCAGAAATAACTAATTTTCTTGTCAACTGCATTATTATGAACTTTCATCAAATCTTTAACCGTGGTCATTTTTAAGTCTTTTGTCATTTACAGACAGTTCTGGGTGTACTCTGATGCTTTTGTAAATATGTTCCTATAAAAGGGTTTCATCTTCAGGAAATTCATGGAAAAGACTCTGACAAGTACAGGTTTCTGGTACCTGACTGTACTGCAGAACTGAATGAATAAGCATTTTCAGAACTCTAATGAAAAACTGATGAGCTCATAAAAGTGCTAACAAAAGATCAAGATGAAAAAAAAAATTAATTACATGGGACTGAGTGAACTGATGAGGATGAGTATAATTTTTGTGACTTTCTGGTTGAATTTAAAAAAAGAAAAAATCCCACAAGAACTCAGAGGCAAAGAATATACAAATCAATTTTCACTGCAAAGTAAAGGAGCTGTTACAGTGGAGGATTACTGGACTGAATGTCAATATTATGACATAGTATGAGTGTGTTTCATGTTTGGTAATTGCAATCATTGTTGCTTTTGTTGTGGTCATCCATGTACAATGCTTGGTGTCAGTCTATTTATCTCTTGTAAAAATAAAATACAGTGTGTGTGAAAAAAAAAATTAAAAACTTTGCACTTCAAAATATACTAACAGTAAAGTGAAAAAGACAATAAACATAAATTTTTTACAAATCATATACCTGTTAAGTGTCTAGTATCCAAAAATGTATAAAGAACTGAATATATTACAACTCAAAGTAAAAGACAAATAATACAATTTTTAAATGTACAAAGATGCCGATAGACACTTATCCAAAGATATACAAATGTCTAATAGTCACATGAAAATATACTCAACATTGTTAGTCTATTTGAATTAGGAAAATGCAAATTAAAACCACAATGAGATGCCACTTCACACCTTTTATAATGACTGTAATAAAAATTAGCAACAACTGTTGGTGAGGATGTGGAGGAACCTTTATATATCACTGATGGAGATGTAAAATGGTGCACCCACTATGGAAAACAGCCTGGTAGTTTCACAAAAAGTTAAAAAGAGAGTTATCATTTGACTCTACAGTTTCACTCCTAGGTATATACCCAAGAGAAATGAAAACTTATGTCCATACCAAAACTTGTACACAAATGTTCATAGCAGCATTATTCATAGGTAGACAAAAAAGTCAAGATAGCACAAATGTCTATCAACTCATGAACAGAAAAACAAAATGTGTTATATCCACACAATGAAATATAATTCATTCATAGAAAGCAATAAAGTGAAGATGAGAAAGAAGATGGCAGAGTAGAAAGCAATAGGAATCTGTCTCTGTACACTGGACAAGAATTGAATTTTCAGAAACTGCTAGAGTATCTATTTTGGAACTATGGATTCTGTTAAAACAACTGAAGTTTCCAGGGGAAATCAGACTGGTAAATTATGATTAATTTCAGTCAATTTCAACCATTAGGGAGACTCCCCCATAATGAGCAGCAATGCCTGCATTCTGGAAAAGGCTTGTGAGAGCCAGAATTGGCAATAAGGACATTATCCTCCAAATATTGGGGATCTATGTTCTGATCACTGATTATTGCTTCTGATCACAGAGGTTCAGGTAAAGAGTCAGGCTGTCACTGTTTTATCCCCAACATCCATTGTTTCTTCTCCTTCAGGTTGAAATGGCTTCCAGGAGATTTATAGGAACAGCTCCTGTAACTTTTTTCTTCTTTTTCCCTTTTTCTCATTTTGGGAGACAAGAATTTAAGGATTAGTTCATTCAAAAGTAACTGCATATATCAAATAATTTAGAAAGCTACCACATATGACCAGAGAAAGACACAGGCTCAGAAGAGACCCGAGAAGACCTTACACTTTCACTTCAGGCTGATACCTGGCACAGAGACACATTACAACAATCGCCAAAATAGCAAACCTTAACCAAGTGGTGAAATCTGATTTTCAGATTTAGCACACCAAGGTTCAGATTTTGTTTTCAACAACAACAACAAAAACCCACAAAGGCACATAAAGAAACAGGAAAGTATGGCCGATTTAAATGAATAAAATAAATCAATAGAAACCTCCTGTAAGGAAGCTCAGATGATGGAATTTCTAAATAAAGACTTTAAAACAATTGTGTTAAATATGCTCAGAGAGCTAAAGGAAGACATAGACAAAAATGGGAAAACAGTGCATTAACAAAGTGAGAATATCAATAAAGAGAAAATACAGAGAGAAACTGAAAAGAAATGCTGGATCTGAACAATACAATAATTAAGATGAAAAATCAATTATAGATTTCAAAGCAGGTTTAATCAGACAGAAGAATCAAACCTGAAGACAGGACAATTGAAATTATCAAGTTTGATAAAGAGAGAAAAAAGATGGAAGAAAAGTGGACAGAGACTAAGACACCCATGGGATACCATCAAGAAGACCAACATATGCATTGTGGTAGCTCCAGAAAGAGAAAGGGAAGTGGTTAAAAAGAATATTTAAAGAAATAATGGCTAAAAACCCAAATTTGATGAAATACATGAATCTATAAACTCAAGAGTCTTAACAACCTCCAAGTAGAATGAACTGATACCCACACTGAGATACATTATAATCAAACTGTCAAAAGCCAAGACAAAACAAGAATCTTGGAAGCAGAAAGGGAGAAGCAGCTCATCACATTTAAGGGATCCTAAGTAACTTTATCTACTGATTTCTTATCAAGAATCTTGGAGGCCTGAATGCAATGGGTTGATATATTCAAAGAGCTGAAAGAAAAAAATAAACTATCAACTGAGAATACTATATCTAGCAAAATCACCCTTCAAAAATGAGGGAGAAATTAATACACTGTCAAATAAACAAAAGCTAAGAAGGTTCATTACCACAAGATCTGCCCTGAAAGGAATGCAAACGGAGTTCATCAGACTGAAATGAAAAAACAAGAGAGTGGCTTGAAGATGTATGAATAAATAAAGATCCCTGGAAAAGGTAAGCACATAGACAATTATAAAATCTAGGCTCCTGGGGAAGATGGCGGAAGAGTAAGACGCGGAGATCACCTTCCTTCCCACAGATACATTAGAAATACATCTACACGGGGAACTGCTCCGACAGAACACCCACTGAACGCTGGCAGAAGACGTCAGACCTCCCAAAAGGCAAGAAACTCCCCACGTACTTGAATAAGGCAAAAGAAAAAAGAAATAACAGAGACAAAAGAATAGGGATGGGACCTGCACCAGTGGAAGGGAGCCGTGAAGGAGGAAAGGTTTCCACACACTAGGAAGCCCCTTCACAGGCGGAGACTGCGGGTGGCGGGTGGCGGAGGGGGGAAGCTTTGGAGTCACGGAGGAGAGCGCAGCCACAGGGGTGCAGAGGGCAAAGCGGAGAGATTCCCGCACAGAGGCTCGGCGCCGAGCAGCACTCACCAGCTCGAGAGGCTTGTTTGCTCACCCGCCGGGGCGGGCGGGGGCTGGGAGCTGAGGCTCGGGCTTCGGTCAGATCGCAGGGAGAGGACTGGGGTTGGCGGCGTGAACACAGCCTGAAGGGGTTAGCACGCCACGGCTAGCCGGGAGGGAGTCCGGGAAAAAGTCTGCAGCTGCCGAAGAGGCAAGAGACCTTTTCTTGCCTCTTTGTTTCGTGGCGCGCAAGGAGAGGGGATTCAGAGCGCCGCCTAAACGAGCTCCAGAGACGGGCGCGAGCCGCGGCTATCAGCGCGGACCCCAGAGACGGGCATGAGATGCTAAGGCTGCTGCTGCCGCCACCAAGAAGCCTGTGTGTGAGCACAGGTCACTCTCCACACTGCCCCTCCCGGGAGCCTGTGCAGCACACCACTGCCAGGCTCCCGTGATCCAGGGATAACTTCCCTGGGAGAACGCACGGTGCGCCTCAGGCTGGTGCAACGTCACGCCGGCCTCTGCCGCCGCAGGCTCGCCCCGCCTCTTCCGTACCCCTCCCTCCCCAAGCCTGAGTGAGCCAGAGCCCCCGAAGCAGCTGCTCCTTTAACCCCGTTCTGTCTGGGTGGGGAACAGACGCCCTCAGGCGACCTACACGCAGAGGCGGGTCCAAATCCAAAGCTGAACCCCGGGAGCTGTGCGAACAAAGAAGAGAAAGGGAAATCTCTCCCAGCAACCTCAGAAGCAACGGATTAAAACTCCACAAACAACTTGATGTGCCTGCATCTGTTGAATACCTGAATAGACAACGAATCATCCCAAATTCAGGAGGTGGACTTTGGGAGCAGGATATATTAATTTTTCCCCTTTTCCTTTTTTTGTGAATGTATATGTGTATGCTTCTGGGTCAGATTTTGTCTGTATAGCTTTGCTTTATAATAGCTTTATTTTATTTCATTTTACTTTATCCTCTTTCTTTCTTTCTTTCTATTTTTTCTCCCTTTTACTCTGAGCCATGTGGATGAAAGGCTCTTGGTGCTCCAGCCAGGCATCAGGGCTGTGCCTCTGAGGTGGGAGAGCCAACTTCAGGACACTGGTCCACAAGAGACCTCCCAGCTCCACGTAATACCAAACGGCGAACATCTCTCAGAGATCTCCATCGCAACATCAAGACCCAGCTTCACTCAACGACCAGCAAGCTACAGTGTTGGACACCCTATGCCAAACAACTAGCAAGACAGGAACACAGCCCCATCCATTAGCAGAGAGGCTGCCTAAAATCATAACAAGGCCACAGACACCCCAAAACACACCACCAGACGTGGATGTGCCCACCAGAAAGACAAGATCCAGCCTCATCCACCAGAACACAAGCACTAGTTCCCTCCACCAGGAAGCCTACACAAACCACTGAACCAACCTTAGCCACTGGGGACAGATACCAAAAACAACGGGAACTACGAACCAGCAGCCTGTGAAAAGGAGACCCCAAACACAGTAAGATAAGCAAAATGAGACGACAGAAAAACACACAGCAGAGGAAGGAGCAGGGTCAAAACACACCAGATCTAACAAATGAAGAGGAAATAGGTAGTCTACCTGAAAAAGAATTCAGAATAATGATAGTAAGGATGATCCAAAATCTTGGAAATAGAATAGACAAAATGCAAGAAACATTTAACAAGGACCTAGAAGAACTAAAGAGGAACCAAGCAACGATGAAAAGCACAATAAATGAAATTAAAAATACTCTGGATGGGATCAATAGCAGAATAACTGAGGCAGAAGAATGGATAAGTGACCTGGAAGATAAAATGGTGGAAATAACTACTGCAGAGCAGAATAAAGAAAAAAGAATGAAAAGAACTGAGGACAGTCTCAGAGACCTCTGGGACAACATTAAACGCACCAACATTCGAATTATAGGGGTCCCAGAAGAAGAAGAGAAAAAGAAAGGGACTGAGAAAATATTTGAAGAGATTATAGTTGAAAATTTCCCTAATATGGGAAAGGAAATAGTTAATCAAGTCCTGGAAGCACAGAGAGTCCCATACAGGATAAATCCAAGGAGAAACACGCCAAGACACATATTAATCAAACTGTCAAAAATTAAATATAAAGAAAACATATTAAAAGCAGCAAGGGAAAAACAACAAATAACACACAAGGGAATCCCCATAAGGTTAACAGCTGATCTTTCAGCAGAAACTCTGCAAGCCAGAAGGGAGTGGCAGGATATACTTAAAGTGATGAAGGAGAAAAACCTACAACCAAGATTAATCTACCCAGCAAGGATCTCATTCAGATTTGATGGAGAAATTAAAACCTTTACAGACAAGCAAAAGCTGAGAGAGTTCAGCACCACCAAACCAGCTTTACAACAAATGCTAAAGGAATTTCTCTAGGCAAGAAACGCAAGAGAAGGAAAACACCTACAATAACAAACCCAAAACATTTAAGAAAATGGGAATAGGAACATACATATCGATAATTACCTTAAATGTAAATGGATTAAATGCTCCCACCAAAAGACACAGACTGGCTGAATGGATACAAAAACAAGACCCATATATATGCTGTCTACAAGAGACCCACTTCAGACCTAGAGACACATACAGACTGAAAGTGAGGGGATGGAAAAAGATATTCCATGCAAATGGAAATCAAAAGAAAGCTGGAGTAACAATTCTCATAACAGACAAAATAGACTTTAAAATAAAGACTATTACAAGAGACAAAGAAGGACACTATATAATGATCAAGGGATCTATCCAAGAGGAAGGTATAACAATTGTAAATACTTATGCACCCAACATAGGAGCACCTCAATACATAAGGCAAATACTAACAGCCATAAAAGGGGAAATCGACAGCAACACAATCATAGTAGGGGACTTTAACACCCCACTTTCACCAATGGACAGATCATCCAAAATGAAAATAAATAAGGAAACACAAGCTTTAAATGATACATTAAACAAGATGGACTTAATTGATATTTAGAGGACATTCCACCCAAAAACAACAGAATACACATTTTTCTCAAGTGCTCATGGAACATTCTCCAGGATAGATCATATCTTGGGTCACAAATCAAGCCTTTGTAAATTTAAGAAAATTGAAATCATATCAAGTATCTTTTCCGACCACAATGCTATGAGACTAGATATCAATTACAGGAAAAGATCTGTAAAAAATACAAATACATGGAGGCTACACAATACATTACTTAATAACGAAGTGATCACTGAAGAAATCAAAGTGGAAATCAAAAAATACCTAGAAACAAATGACAATGGAGACACGATGACCCAAAACCGATGGGATGCAGCAAAAGCAGTGCTAAGAGGGAAGTTTATAGCAATACAAGCCTACCTCAAGAAACAGGAAACATCTCGAATAAACAACCTAACCTTGCACTTAAAGCAATTAGAGAAAGAAGAACAAAAAACCCCCAAAGCTAGCAGAAGGAAAGAAATCATAAAGATCAGATCAGAAATAAATGAAAAAGAAATGAAGGAGACAATAGCGAAGATCAATAGAACTAAAAGCTGGTTCTTTGAGAAGATAAACAAAATTGATAAACCATTAGCAAGACTCATCAAGAAAAAAAGGGAGAAGACTCAAATCAATAGAATTAGAAATGAAAAAGGAGAAGTAACCACTGACACTGCAGAAATACAAAGGATCATGAGAGATTACTACAAGCAACTCTATGCCAATAAAATGGACAACCTGGAAGAAATGGACAGATTCTTAGAAATGCACAACCTTCTGAGACTGAACCAGGAAGAAATAGAAAATATGAACAGACCAATCACAAGCACTGAAATTGAAACTGTGATTAAAAATCTTCCAACAAACAAAAGCCCAGGACCAGATGGCTTCACAGGCGAATTCTATCAAACATTTAGAGAAGAGCTAACACCTATCCTTCTCAAACTCTTCCAAAATATTGCAGAGGGAGGAACACTCCCCAACTCATTCTACGAGGCCACCATCACCCTGATACCAAAACCAGGCAAAGATGTCACAAAGAAAGAAAACTACAGGCCAACATCACTGATGAACATAGATGTAAAAATCCTCAACAAAATACTAGCAAACAGAATCCAACAGCACATTAAAAGGATCATACACCATGATGAAGTGGGGTTTATCCCAGGAATGCAAGGATTCTTCAATATACACAAATCAATCAACGTGATACATCATATTAACAAATTGAAGGAGAAAAACCATATGATCATCTCAATAGATGCAGAGAAAGCTTTTGAGAAAATTCAACACCCATGTATGATAAAAGCCCTGCAGAAAGTAGACATAGAGGGAACTTTCCTCAACATAATAAAGGCCATATATGACAAACCCACAGCCAACATCATCCTCAATGGTGAAAAAGTGAAATCATTTCCACTAAGATCAGGAACAAGACAAGTTTGCCCACTCTCACCACTATTATTCAACATAGTTTTGGAAGTGTTAGCCACAGCAATCAGAGAAGACAAAGAAATAAAAGGAATCCAAATCGGAAAAGAAGAAGTAAAGCTGTCACTGTTTGCAGATGACATGATACTCTACATAGAGTATCCTAAAGATGCTACCAGAAAACTACTAGAGCTAATCAATGAATTTGGTAAAGTAGCACAATACAAAATTAATGCACAGAAATCTCTTGCATTTCTATACACTAATGACGAAAAATCTGAAAGTGAAATTAAGAAAACACTCCCGTTTACCATTGCAACAAAAAGAATAAATATCTAGGAATAAACCTACCTAAGGAGACAAAAGACCTGTATGCAGAAAATTATGAGACACTGATGAAAGAAATTAAAGATGATACAAATAGATGGAGAGATATACCATGTTCTTGGATCGGAAGAATCAACATTGTGAAAATGACTCTACTACCCAAAGCAATCTACAGATTCAATGCAATCCCTATCAAACTACCACTGGCATTTTTCACAGAACTAGAACAAACAATTTCAAAATTTGTATGGAAACACAAAAGACCCCGAATAGCCAAAGCAATATTGAGAAAGAAAAATGGAGCTGGAGGAATCAGGCTCCCTGACTTCTGACTATATTACAAAGTTACAGTAATCAAGACAGCTTGGTACTGGCACAAAAACAGAAACATAGTTCAATGGAACAGGATAGAAAGCCCAGAGATAAACCCATGCACATATGGTCACCTTATCTTTGATAAAGGAGGCAAGCATATACAGTGGAGAAAAGACAGCCTCTTCAATAAGTGGTGCTGGGAAAATTGGACATATACATGTAAAAGTATGAAATTAGAACACTCCCTGCAACCATACACAAAAATAAACTCAAAATGGATTAACGACCTAAGTGTAAGGCCAGACACTATCAAACTCTTAGAGGAAAACATAGGCAGAACACTCTATGACATAAATCACAGCAAGATCCTTTTTGACCCATCCCCTAGAGAAATGGAAATAAAAACACAAATAAACAAATGGGACCTAATGAAACTTAAAAGCTTTTGCACAGCAAAGGAAACCATAAACAAGACGAAAAGACAACCCTCAGAATGGGAGAAAATATTTGCAAATGAAGCATCTGACAAAGGATTAATCTCCAAGATTTACAAGCAGCTCATGCAGCTCAATAACAAAAACACAAACAACCCAATCCAAAAATGGGCAGAAGACCTAAATAGACATTTCTCCAAAGAAGATATACAGATTGTCAAGAGACACATGAAAGAATGCTCAACATCATTAATAATTAGAGAAATGCAAATCAAAACTACTTTGAGATATCATCTCACACCGGTCAGAATGGCCATCATCAAAAAATCTAGAAACAATAAATGCTGGAGAGGGTGTGGAGAAAAGGGAACACTGTTGCACTGTTGGTGGGAATGTAAATTGACACAGCCACTATGGAGAACAGTATGGAGGTTCCTTAAAAAACTACAAATAGAACTACCATACGACCCAGCAATCCCACTACTGGGCATATACCCTGAGAAAACCATAATTCAAAAAGAGTCATGTACCAAAATGTTCATTGCAGCTCTATTTACAATAGCCAGGACATGGAAGCAACCTAAGTGTCCATCATCGGATGAATGGATAAAGATGTGGCACATATATACAATGGAATATTACTCAGCCATAAAAAGAAATGAAATGGAGGTATTTGTAGTGAGGTGGATGGATTTAGAGTCTGTCATACAGAGTGAAGTAAGTCAGAAAGAGAAAAACAAATACAGTATGCTAACACATATATATGGAATCTAAGGGAAAATAAAGGTCATGAAGAACCTAGTGGCAAGACGGTAATAAAGACACAGACCTACTAAAGAATGGACTTGGGGATATGGGGAGGGGGAGGGGTAAGATGTGACAGGGTGAGAGAGTGTCATAGACATGTATACACTACCAAATGTAAAATAGATAGCTAGTGGGAAGCAGCCGCATAGCACAGGGAGATCAGCTCGGTGCTTTGTGACCACCTAGAGGGGTGGGATGGGGAGGGTGGGAGGGAGGGAGATGCAAGAGGGAAGAGATATGGGAACATATGTATATGTATAACTGATTCACTTTGTTATAAAGCAGAAACTAACACACCATTGTAAAGCAATTATACTCCAATAAAGATGTTTTAAAAAAAAATCTAGTGTTATTGTAATTTTGTTGTAAATTCTACTTTTTAATTTTCTACATTATTTGAAAGACAGATGCATAAAATAATTATTTACCTATGTTATTAGGCATGAAACGTATTAAGATGTAATTCTGACAGCAGTAACAGAAAAATGTGGTTGGAGCTGTAGAAAAGCAGAGTTTCTGTATACCATTGAAGTTAAGTAGGTATATATTTAAATTAGATTTTTATTACTTTAGAATGTTAAATATCATCCTCATGGTAGCCACAAAATATATCTACAGAACATGCACAAAATAAAATGAGAAGGGAATCAAAATGGTTCAATATTAAAATTAAATAGAAAAGAAGGCATTAATGGAGGAAATGAGGGAGAAAAATTGTACAAGATATATAGAGAACAAATAGAAAAGCGGCAGAAATAAGCCTTCTTATCATTATTTTAAATATAAATGGATTAAACATTTTGTTCAAAAGGCAGAAATTGGGGGACTTCTCTGGTGGTCCAGTGGTTAAGACTCCATGCTTCCACTCCAAAGGGACTGGGTTTGAGGAACTAAGATCCCGCATGCCACACAGTGAGGCCAAAATAAATAAATAAATAAAAAGGCAAAGATTGGCAGAATAGATTAAAAAAAATGATACTACTGTATGCTGCCTACAGGAGACTCATTTTAGATCCAAAGACACAAGTTTAAAGTGAAAGGATCAAAAAAGGTATTCCATACAAACAATAACCAACAGAGAGCTGGAGGGGCTATCCTAACATGAGACAAAATAGAGTGTAAATGCAAAAATATTATGAGACAAAGAAGGACATTATATGTTAATAAATGGCTTAGCACAGCAAAAGCTACAACAATTATAAACATTTACAGACCTAATAACCAACCTTCAAATATAGGAAGCAAACCTTGATTGAATTGAAGAGAGAGATAGATAGTTCTACAATAATAGTTGTAAACTTCAATACCCAACTTTCAATAATGGATAGAACAACCAGACAGAAGCTAAGTAAGGAAATGGTGGGCTTGAGCAACACAATAAATCAATTAGACTTAACAGATATATGCAGGACACTCCATCCAATAACAGAATACACAATCTTCTCAAGTGCACACAGGATATTCTCCAGGATAGACCAGAGATTAGGCCACAAAACAAGCCTCAATAGGTTTAAAAGATAGAACTCAGTCAAAGTATCTTCTATGTTGTAAAGAAGTTAGGAGTAAATAACAGAGGAAAACTAAAATTTAACAAAAAATGTATACATTAAACAACACACTTTAGAACAACCAATGGGTCAAAGAAGAAATCACAAGGAAAATTTAAAATGCTTAGAGACAAATGAAAACAAAAGCACAGCATACAGATACAGTATGCAGTAAAGTCAGTGCTCAAAAGGAAATTTACAGCTGTAAACGCACATGTTAAAAAAGAAGAAATACCTCAAATTGGTAATATAACATTACATCTGAGGAACTAGAAAAAGTAGAGCAAGCTAAACCAAAGCTGGCAGAATAAATGAAATAAGATCAGAGCAGAACTAAACAAAAGAGAGAATAGAAAACAATAAAGAAAATCAATGAAACCAAAAACTGGTTCTTTGAAAAGATAAAGAAATCTTGCAAACCTTTACCTAGACTAAAATTAAAGAAAGACAACACATAACTAAAATCAGAAACGAAATTGGGGGCGTTACTACCAACCTTACAGAGATAAAAAGGGATTCTAAGAGAATATTATGAACAATTGTGTGCTAACACATTGGATAACCTAAAAGAAACGAGCAAATTCCTTGAAACACACACATTACCTAAACTGATTCAAGAAGAAATAGAAAATTTCAACAGACCTGTAACAAGTAGATATTGAATAAATAATCAAAATTTCCCAACAAATAAATGTCTTGGACCAGATGGCTTCACTGGTGAATTCTACCAAGCATTTAAAGAAGAATTAAAACCAATCATTCTCAAACTCTTCCAAGAATTGAGGAAGAAGAGACACTTCCTAACTCATTCCATGAGGCCAGTCTTATACAGATACCAAAGCCAGATAAAGACATCACAAGAAAAGAAAATTGTAGACAAATATCCCTTATGAATATAGATGCAAAAATCCCCAATAAAATATCAGTAAATCAAATCCAAAAGCATATTGAAAGGATCGTTCACCATGACAATTTATAATAGCATCAAAAGTAATAAAATGCTTAGAAATAAATTTAATCAATGAAGCGAAAGACTGTATGCCAAAAGTTACAAGGCATTGTTGAATGAGTTTAAAGATCTAAGTAAGTGTGGTGACATTCTGTGTTCATGGATAGGAACACAACATTTTCTAAGATGTCATTACTATCAAAATTAATCTACAGATTTATCACAATAGTTATCAAAATTACAATGAACTGTTTTTAAAGAAATTTAAAAGCCAATCTTCAAATCTATGTAGAATTGCAACAGGCACCAAATCGCCAAAATAATTTGAAAAAGAACAAAGTTGGAAGACTCACACTTCTCAACTTCCTAACTTACTACAAAGTTAGAATAATTAAACAATATGATTTCTGGAATACAGATAGACATATAGAACAATGGAATAGACTAGAGTGCCCAGAAATAAGCCCTCACATATAAGGTCAATTGATTTTTAGCAAGGGTGCCACGATAATTCTATGAAATAATAGTAATTTAACAAATGGTGCTGAGAAAATTGGATAACCACGTGCAAAAGAATGAAGTTGAACCCTTACTTTACACTGTATACAAAATCAACTCAAAATGGATCAAAGATCTAAATATCAAAGCTAAAATTATAAGCTAGGATGGCTAAAATTTCTAAAAATCCAGAAAATAGTAAGTGTTGGTGAGGATGTGGAGAAATTGGGACCCTCATGCATTATTGGTAGGAATGTAAAATGATGAAGCTGCTATGCAAAACAGTTTGGTGGTTACTCAAAAAGTTAAGCGTAAACTGTCATATGACCCAGAAACTTCACTTCTGGGTATATACTTTAAACAATTGAAAGCAGGAACTCAAAGAGATACTTGTATACCAATGTTCTCAGCAGCACTGTTCACAACAGCCAAAAGGTTGAAAAAATAGCTCAAATGTCCATCAACAGGTGAAGGAAGAGAAAAGGTAGTATATCCATACAATTAAATTCTGCTACATGTTACAACATGGGTGAACCTTGAAAACGTTATGCTAAGTGAAATAAACCAGACACAGTAGAACACATATTGTATAAGTCTACTTGTGTGAGGTACCTCAAATAGGCAAATTCATAGAGACAGAAAGTAGAATAGAGGTTACCAAAGGGTGGGGGGTCAGAAAGAGAGAACTGTTATTTAATAGGTATAAAGTTTATGTTGGGTATGATGAAAATGTTTTGGATCTAGATGGTTACCTAACATTGTGATTGTAATTAATGCCACTGAATAGTACACTTACAAATGATTAAAATGATACATATTGAATGTATATTTTACCACAATAAAGCACTTTAAAGCAGTGAAATACTGATTCATTCTATAACATGGATGAAACTTGAAAATTTCTGGGTGAAAGAAGCCTGACACAAAAGACTATATACAGTATGAGTCCACTTACATAAAATGTTCAGAATGGAAAAATGCATAGACACAAAATAGATTAATAGTTTCCAGGAACTGCTAGGAAAGAGAAGTGTGGAGCAGCTGCTAATGGGTATGGGATTTCTTCTGGGAGTGATGAAAATATTCTGCAATTATAGTGTTTATGGTTACACAACTTTGTGAATATACAAAAAAGCTGCTGAATTGTAATTTATTTAAAAATACCTAATAGGACAAGTTCAGGCTGAGTTAGATATGGTTCAGCAACAGTATATAGGAGAATTCAGGGGTTGTAGTTGATAGTTAAGTTCGTGATGAGTCAACAGTGTGGTGTGGCTTTAGCAAAACCTAATGTGATCTGAGACTGCACTAAAAGGTGTAACTGACCTATAAGAAAAGAAGCAGTCACCTTGTTCTTTCCTGGGCAGCCAGGCCACACCTGTAGGACTATTTTTAATGCTAGCCCCATCCTTTAAGAAAGCACTTAATTACTTGAAGCACAGCTAGAGGAGCATGCCCAGGGTATAAAAGGACTCAAGGCAGATTCAAGAAGGGGACTGGCTTAGAGAATTTAAAGATCCTCTAGGAGGTAATATAGTTTAGAAAATATTATACTTAGTTACAGATGTTTTAATTCCAGTTCTTCTACTTATTAGATTGGTGAATTTGAACAAGTCATTCACTGTATTAGCCAGAATTATTTTCACTAAAAGTGGCAGAAACCCCAAATTAAATTGGTTTAATCAAAAAGGGGAATGAATATATGAGCTTATGTAATTGAAAAATTCAGGGATAGGTGCAGCTTGATCCAGAAGCTCCAAGGTTGTCACTGGGATCTAGCCTCTGTCTCTATCTCTAGGCCCTGTCTCCTCCAGTTGTCTCTATACTCAAACAGGCTCCCTCTTCAGGATGGTAAGATGGCTGCCAGCAGTTCCAACATTCCAGGCTTGAGTGTGTGTGTGTTGGATAAGGGATATTTCCTGGAGATTCCCATGTAAGCCCAAGATTTACCTTCATTAGGACACCTCGGGTCATGTGTAATTCTCTGAACCCCAACCCTTGGAACCCTGGCTAAAGTGCATGTACCGAAAATGGGGAGAGCTTGGGTCCTTAAAATAAAATAAGAGGTCTTTCATCAAAAGGAGGAGAAACTCATGTTTGGCAGCCAAGATACAACAATATCAACTCTGTGCTTCAAGTTTTCTCATCTGTAGGATTAATAATCATGCCCACTACACAGGATTGTTATTAGGAATGAATGAGATAACATATGTACAGTATCTGGCACAGAGTCTGACTTGTGGTAAAGGTTCTGTAAGTGTTAGTTTACTTTTCTTTTCCTTACATGTATCAAAACCCCTGTCTCCTTCTCTTAGGACTTCATGCCACTGTTACTGAGTTAATGCAGACATCATTTCATCATGGTTCAGTTTTCTTTATTTCCAGAAGCTTGGTCTCTGGAGTTCAGGCAAGAAGTATGTAAAATTCCAAAAGCTTCCAGACTTACTTACCTACCACATTATATGGATCAGGTCATCTGGTCTCCTCCTTGAGTTTAGTTGACAAAATTCTGAATATTATCACTTCTACCTGGTTCCAGGAGATATTTTAAATCCACTCTTCCTTGAACTTTCCCTTACGTAAAAGGCTAATTCATTTTTCCTTTCTGAACTTTTTAAGCATGCTTTGAAGATAACAACAGCTATTTTGTAACAGTGTTTCTTAAGAGGATCTGGTGACCTTTGATGGAAAGAACACTGCTGACTCTAGCAGGAGGCATTTGGCCCTTGAAGGAGGATGAAGATAGAATCTGGAAGATGGTGCTGAAGAGAAGACAGAGGAGAGAGAAGAGGACATTTCCAATTACCTTTTAGAATGAGTCTGAAACATTTTCTGGTCTTCTTCTAAGCTTCAAGATGAAGAGAATCATCCCTAAACTCCTGCAAAGAGATCAGTTGCTAAAACAATCTGGCAAAACCTGAGACTAAAGCTATATCTGAGATTATTTTATACAGTTAGCTCACTCTAGTACCCTTTTTATTCCATTTCTGGCAGGGCTGAAGTTCACTGTTTGTCTCATTCTTCCAAACTTCCCTGACGTGAAACACAACTGGCACCAGGCCCCATGAATACATGCGTGTATGAGTGTATTTGTATATTTATGTATGTGTGTGCCTATGCACATGGCCTCCCCTATCAATGATGCTAATAATGGATGGTGGTGGACTTTACCTGGCGTTTGTACTCTGGATATAAACAAGGGCAAGAAAATGAACCCAAAAGAGTTGCTAAGGCCAAAACCAATATGCAGGCTGTATTCCTAATTCCAAGCAGGAATGGTGGCCCAGGAAATGCCAATGAGAGAAGATGTATGGGTACTTAGGAATCTTTCACAGTCAGGTCAGGTCTCAGTGGAGAGAGGAAACTTCTTCAATGTATGTGCATTCATGGATGCTGAAGGCTTCTCTCTTCGGAAGTGGATTATGAATCTTGTCCTCATTTTTAGGAGAGGAAACTGAGATGGAAGATGTTCTCAGGAGGATTGCAGCCCCACTCCATAATCTGTCCTTTTCCAGCTATGAAGGAGGTTCCTCTGGCAGGAACAAGAACCATGACTCAGCATGGGCAGTGTGTTGGGACCTACAACACCCAAAGATGGTACTGTCTCAAGATATGGGGATGAAAGCAGGGAAAAATATATGAGATAAAATCTAGTAAAAATCAAGCCATATAGATAAAGCAAGCTGCCTACAGAAGTGACCCAGCCAAAAATCAAAGAGGGTATGTGCAAATGGCTGCTGATAGGGCCCCTATAATTCTCAACTCAGTCAGGTAAATAAGCTGATCCTAAAAAGGTGTCACTCACCCACTGCTGAAGAGGGAAGTGCCCTAGAGAGCCCTAGAGTTTGGGTGTCAGTTCTGCTCTTAATTTGCCACATGACCTTAAGCAAGTTCTCCTTCTGTGGAAATTTTATTTCTCTAAAATGAAGGGACAGGAGCAGGAGATCTCTATGTACCTCCTTTTGATGATTTGATGATTCCACTAAACTTTGTTATAACTTGTTTGAGGTAATTGTTGTGTTGTCATAGCGGAGTGTGTAGGGGGGACATATAGGCTGGGAAAAAGGAAGCAGTGTAGTCTTACAATTTCTAAGAAGGTGTGAGTATGGCTCTGATATTCACAGGAAAACTTGAGCTGTGAACAATCAAAAGAATCAAGAGAGATATCTTTCAAGAATGTTGAGGGGCTTCCCTGGTGGCGCAGTGGTTGAGAGTCTGCCTGCTAATGCAGGGGACACGGGTTCGAGCCCTGGTCTGGGAAGATCCCACATGCCGCGGAGCAACTAAGCCCGTGCGCCACAGCTACTGAGCCTGCGCGTCTGGAGCCTGTGCTCCACAACAAGAGAGGCCGCGATAGTGAGAGGCCCGCGCACCGCGATGAAGAAGGGGCCCCCGCTTGCCGCAACTAGAGAAAGCCCTCGCACAGAAACGAAGACCCAACATAGCAATCAATCAATTAATCAATAAATCTTAAAGTGTACAGTGGTTTTATTAAAAAAAAAAAAAAGAATGTTGAATCTCCTTTGTCCTAATTCTCTCATGACCAAGAAGCTTCCCAAGTATGCATTCAGCCTCCAAAGTAGACCGGCATACCCGGAAAGAAGGCCCTTAAATGAATGGTGTTTATGGATGATTGGCTCTTTCCCTCAGGGAAAATTAATGAGTTGACAGCTGCTCTTTCTTACATCAAGCTCTAAAGAATTTGATTAATGAGGAATTGTGTTCCTGAGCCCGAGCATCCCTGCTAGGGACAGTAAAATTTCATTTCTGACCCTACAAAACTGAGGCCAGGTCCATATTCCCATGACAAACCTTTCAAGGTGCTGACTCTCTATTGAATCCAGTTTCCCTAACCACCAACAGCCAGAACCTCCTTCTCTTTGATATCTCTGGAGCAGCACCATTCTCTCTTTCCTCTCTCTTTCTCTCTCTCTCCCCCCCAACCAGACTGTGGAATGAAGAAACATGCAACAACCTGGGCCGCATATATTTACCTTCACACAGGTGTGACCTGACAAGCCTCTAGGCACTGTAACCTTCACTGTTTGGAGGACTAAAGTTGATGCTTAGCTTGACAAACCACACCTACAAGATGGCAGCTGTTTATAGGTGAGGCCACCCAGGGCAGAAGAGAACACTAGCCTTGGGAACAGAGGCCTGGGCCCTCAACATTTCAGTGCCATAAATTCTTTCCATAACTCTGGGCAAGTTACCTTCCTTCCCTATCCTTTCATTTCTTCACTTGGAAAAATATGGGGAACAGACTAGTCTAGGGATGCAAATTCAAACGACCTCTAAAACATGAACACTGAGAAATAAATGGAAGTTGCTTAATGCAATACAGCAGGGAGTAGTGGAAATTTTAGTGAACTGAAGAGTGTATATTCTAACTAAAAAGTGTAACTGATCCTTAGCTGATTATGGTCATGTGAAAATGTATGAAATGGTAAAAATCTGGAACTTTTAATATAAAATCTTCTAATTTATAACTATTGGATGCTAATTTAATTTTTAAAAAATAATATTAACCTCCTAAAAATATGTCTCCAGACTGGCATATGTAGTAGAAATTCTCTAAAGCCCTTGGCATTCAGGGCAGCAGTGCGTTTGACAGGAAAGGACACTGAGGTAGAGTTGAGGGATCCAACTACAAGCTTGCCTAGAACTTGAGGGGCCTGAATTTCTGCTCTGGGATCAGTTTCTTCAACTGTAACCTGGGGATAGTAATTTTGCCCTGCCTCCCTCACAAGGTTGTTTTGAGGAGGCAAGGAGATCAGTACTTTGAAAACATTAAGTATTTTGAAAGTACTTTGAGAACAGTATCACCTGTAGAGAATGATGTCAGCAAGATGGCAGACTAAGAGGTCCCAACACTTGTTCCCCCAATACAAAAACAACAGATAAACAACTACATGCCAATGAAAATATCTTTGTAGAGCTCTGGAGTACAATGAAGAACCTGAAGTGACCCAGTGGGGCACAAAAACTGAGGATGGCCACAGAAAAAAGTGAAAGGAATTATCTTACTTGTGTCACCCCATTTTCAAGTCTGGCAAAGCTTGGAACCAAGAGAGAAAACCAAGAGAGATTCCCTTGGTGTGACCTCTCCTAATGTGGGAAAAGGAGAACATGAGGACCCCAAGAGCCACTGCCACCACCACAGACTCCCACTATTTTGCAACTGAGGAGCTCTGTAGTCTTCACCAAAGCGGATCCTAGCTGATAGATCTGCCTGGAGTCCATACTGTTGCACTCCCCCAAGAGAAGGAGCTGCCACTGCACCTCCCTGGAGATTAACCTCCGCATCATACTCCTGCCCCAGTACAACTGCGTGTATGCTCAGGACCCTGGCTCTGCAATCATTTCATGTGTACCTACAGTCCTGACACGAATGACACTGCCATAGTGAGCATGTTTTTGCCCCACACCATGGCACTGTGGTCTTTTCAAACACACCCACACTTAGGACCCCAGCTTTACAACAGGTATGTGCGTACCTGTTCCCTGGACACCAGCACCACTACCATAGCTAGAATGCCCACTTTCTGCACACTGGAGTCACTGCTGCAGCAGGATGACACATGCTCTGGACCCTGGAGCTGTAATTATTCCATGTGCACCCATGACCTAGCCCCAGATGTCTGGATGTCTTTGTCCCAGACATCAGCACCACTGCTGCAGTGAGTGTGCCCACACCCTGGACACTGCCACCACTGCCTCAGTGAATGCATCCAGTGCCATTAGCACTTCATGCATGCCCATTCCTCATAATATGCCTCTCCAGATCCTCTTGGCTATGGCTTCCCCTGTGGGAAAAAAAGAGAACAGGGTGATCCCAACAAGCTTCCACCATCAATGACTCCAATAACCCTCACCACTGCTGCAGACACCCATAGCCTTGGTTGTCAATAATTCCTGAAGTTTTCACTGATGCTGACATCAGTTGATGAAGAATATGCCACTGCACTATCCCTAGAACTGGAGCTGTTGCTGCACCCCACTGGAGCTGGAGTTACTACATCCCACCAAACCAATGCCTCCTCACATACTCATAGGTAATGGTCTTTCCCTATCAAAGCCAGTCCATAGATTCTGGAAGAAGTGACTACTACTCAAATGTTCAGACATCAATACAAGGCTATAAGAAGCACAAAAAATCAAGGAAACATGATACCGCCAAAGAAATACAGTAATTTTCTAAAAATTGGTCTCAAAGAAATGGAGATCTACGGTTTGCCCAACAAAGAATTCAAAATAATTGTTTTAAAGTAGCTTAATGAGAACAAAGTAACACAGACAATTCAACAGAATCAGGAGAACAATATATGAACAAAATAAGAAGTTCATCAAGAGACAGAAATCATAAAAAAGAACCAAAAAATTCTAGAGCTGAAGAATACAATTAATGAAATGAAAAATTCAAGAAAGATCTACAACAGCACATTTGATCAAGAAGACGAAAAAATCTGCAAACTCAAAGAAAGACCATTTGAAATTATCTAGACAAAGGAGAAAAAAGAATGAAAAAGAGGGAAGAAAGCCTATGGGATTAATGGCACATCATAAAGTACTCCCCTATGCATTATGGGAGTCCCAGAAGGAGAAGAGAAAGTGGCAGAAAGTTTATTTAAAGAAATAATGTCTAAAAACCACAAAAATCTTGGGAAGGAAAAGAATATCCAAATTCATGAAGCTCAAAAATCCCCAAATATAATCAACTCAAAGAAGACTACACTGAAGCTTATTATAATCAAATTGTCAAAAGTCAAGGACAAATAGAATTTTGAAAACAGCAAGAGAGATGTGACTCATCACATAAAAAGACCTCCCATAGGACTATCAGTGGATTCTAAGCAGAAACCTTGCAGACCATGACAGAGTGGGGTGATATATTCAAAGTACTGAAAGAAAAAACTGCCAACCAAGAATATTATGCCTGGAAAAATTATCTTTTAAAAATGAAGGATAGATAAAAAACAGGGAGTTTGTCACAATTATACCTGCCTTATAAGAAATACTTAACAGAGTTATTAAAATTGAAATGAAAACAAACTAAACAACAGTGTGAAAACATATGAAAGTATAAATATCAGTGGTAAAGTTAAATATGTCAAAATACACAGATTAATGTAACACTGTAATGCTGGTGCATAAGTTACATTTAACTCTAATTAAAAGTCAAAAGAAAGAATTTGTTAATGAATATGCAGTATAAAAAGAAGCAAACTCTGACTACAAGAACACAAGGTGTGGGGTCATAATAAAAGCGGGTTTTCATATGTGATCAAAGTTAAGTTGTTATAAAATTAGAAGATTATAACTACAAGATATTTTATGCAAGCCTCAAGCTAACCACAAAAGAAAAAATACTATAATAGATACACAAAAATTAAGAAGAAAAGAACCAAAGCAAATCACTACATAAAATAGTCCAATCACAGAGGAAGACAGAAAGAAAGGAAGAGGGGGAAAAATGCAAAACAAACAGAAAATAATAAAATGGCAATAGTACGTCCTTCTTATCAATAATTACCTTAAATATAAATGGATTAAACTCACCAACCAAAAGGATTAAGAAAAAAGATTCAGCATTACACTGTCTACAAGACATTTACTTAAGATTTAAGCCTATTTCAAACATAAACTGAAAATAAAGGAATTGGAAAAGATATTTCATGGAAATGGTAATGAAAAAAAGCAAGGGGGTTATACTTATATCAGACAAAATAAACTTTATAACTAAAACTGTCTCTAGAGACAAAGAAGGTCATCATATAATGACAAAAGGGTTAATTCAACAGGAAGATGTAGCAATTATAAATATATATGAACCCAATATCAGATGACTTAAATATATAAAACAAATATTGAGAGATTTGAAGGCAGAAATGACAACAGTACAATAATAGTAGAGGACTTAAGTACCACACTTGTAATAGTGGATAAGAGATCCAGACAGAAAATCAATAAAGAAACATCTGACTTGAAGAACACTATAGACCAAATGGGCCTAACAGACACACAAAACTTTCCACCCAATAGCAAAATACACATTCTTCTCAAGTGCACATGGAACATTCTCTAGGATAGATCACATGCGAGGTTACAAAGCATGTCTTAATAAATTTAAGAAGTTCAAAATCATTCTAAGTATCTATTCCAACCACAGTGGAATGAAACTTGAAACCAATAACATCAAGAAAACTGGAAAATTCACAAATATGTGGAAACAAAACATCACACTCTTGAACAACCATTGGGTCAAAAAGGAAAACAAAATGGAATTTTAAAAGTATTTCAAGTGAAAACAAAAACACAGCATACCAAAACCTATGAGATGCAGCAAAAGTGGTACTGAGAGGGAATTTTATACTGATAAATGCCTATATTAAAAAAGAAGAAAGATCTCAAATAAACAAACTAACTTCAAATTTCGAAGAACTAGAAAAAGAAGAACAAGCTAAGTCCAAGGTGAGCAGAAAGAAGGAAATAATAAAAATTAGAAAAGAAATAAAGCAAGTAGAAAAATTAAAATATAGAAAAGATCAACAAAATTACGATTTGTGTTCTTTTTGAAAAGACAACAACATTGACAAACTCTTAGCTAGACTAAGAAAAAAGGAGAGAACACTCAAATTAGGTCAGGATTGAAAGAGATGGTATTACAACATACACTTCAGACATAAAAAGGATCATGAGACTATTATGAACAATTATATGACAACAAACCTAGAAAAATGGATAAATTCTTAGAAACATACAACCTACCAAACTGAATCAAGGAGAAATAGAAAGCCTGCACAAACTAATAATAAAGAGATTAAATAAATCAGCAATCAAAAATCTTCCAACAAAGAAAAGTCCAGAGCCAGATGACTTCACTGGTCAATTCTACTTGTCCAGTGAAGTAGAATTGTTCAAAGAAGAATTAATACCATTTCTTCTTAAATTTATCCAAAAAAACAGAAGAGGAACACTTCCAAAATCATTTTATGAAGCCATCATTACACTGATACCAAAACCAGACAAAGACACTAAAGAAAATAAACTACAGGTAAATAGCCCTGATGAACATAGATATAAAAATCCTTAATAAAATATTAGCAAATTGAATTCAACAACACATTAAAAGGATCATATACCATGATCAAATGGGGTTTATCCCTGAGATGCAAGGATGTTTCAACATACAAAAATCAATCAGTGTAATAAAATACATTAAAAAAAAGAAAGAAAAATCTACATAATCTTCTTGGTAAACACAGAAAAAGCATTTGACCAATTTCCGTATAAATTCATGATTAAAACTTTCAACAAAATAGGTATAGAAGGAATTTACATCAACGCAATAAAGAGTAAAGCCCGGAGGTAACATTTAATCAATTGGAAAGACAAATCTTTCCCTCTAAGATCCAGTACAAGACAGGGATGTCCACTTTTGTCACTTCTATTTATATTGTACCGAAAGTTCTAGCCAGAGCAATTAGACAAGAAAAATAAATTCATCCAAATTAGGAGGAAGTAAAATTATCTCTTTGTCAATGACATGATCATATATGCAGAAACACCAAGACACAAAAAAGTCTTAAGAACTAAGTGAGTTCAATGAAGTTGCATGATACAAAGTCAATATATGAAAATCAATTACATTCTGTACACAACTGATTATCCTAAAAGAAATTAACAAAACAATTCCATTCACAACAGCAAACAAAAAATAAAATATTTATGAATAAACATAACCAAGGAGGTGAAAGACTTGTACACAGAAAGATATAAAACACTGATAAAGGAAATTAAAGAAGAAATAAATGGAAAGACATCCTGTGTTTATGAATTGGAAGAATTAATATTGTTAAAATGTTCATGCTACCCAAGGATATCTACAGATTTATTGCAATCCCTATGAAAATACCAATGGCATTCTTTATAGAAATAGAAAAAAAATCCAAAAATTCATATCCACAAAAGACCTAAGTCTAAGCAATGTTGAGAAGAACAAAGATGGAGGTATAACATGTCTTGATTTCAAATTATATTACAAAACTACAGTAATTAAAACAGTATGGTATTGGCATAAAAGCAGACACATAGACCAATAGAACAGAATAAAGATCCCAGAAACAAACTTATGCATCTATGATCAACTGATCTTTGACAAGGGTGCCAAGAACACACAATGAAGAAAGTATAATCTTGTCAATAAATTTTACATGGAAACCCACCTGTAAAAGAATGAAATTTTATCCTTATCTCACATGATGTACAAAAGTTAACTCAAAATTGATTAAAGATTTAAACATAAGAACTGAAACCTTAAAACTGCTAGAAGAAAACAATGGTAAAGCTTTTTAACATTGGTCTGGGCAATTATTTTTTTGCATATGATACCAAAAGCACAGACAATTAAAGCAAAAATAGACTAATGAGATTTCTTCAAACCAAAAAGCTCTGCACAGAAAAGAAAACAATCAAAAGAATGAAAAGGCAACACATGGAACAGGAAAAATATCTGCCAACCATATACCTGACAGGTGTCTAATATCCAAAATATATAAGGAACTCATGCAACTCAATAGCAAACAAACAAACACACACACAATCAAAAAATAAACCCCAAATAACCCAATTAAAAAAATAGTCAAAGTCCTGAATAGACATTTCTCAAAAGAAGACATACATGTGGTCAACAGGCATATTAAGATGTGCTCAACTTCTCTAGTCATTAGGGAAAAACAAATCAAAACCACAGTGGCATATTACCTCACACCTGTTAAAGTGGCTATTACTAGAAAGACAAAAGATAACATGTTGGTGGGGATGTGGAGAAAAGGGAGCCCTTGTACACTGTTGATGGGAATGTAAATTGGTACAGCCATTACGGAAAACAGTATGGAGGTTACTCAAAAAAATTAAAAATGGGACTACCATTTGATCAGCAATTCAACTTCTGGGTATATACTCAAAGGAAATGAAATCAGAATCTTGAAGAGATATGCACTCTGTGTTCATTTCAGCATTATTCACAATAGCCAAGATATGGAAACAACCAAAATGTCCATCAACAGATGAATAAATAAAGAAACTACACAGTAGAATATTGTTCTGCCTTTAGAAAGAAGGAAATCCTGCCATTTGTGCCAACATGGATGAACGTAGAGGACTTCATTCTAAGTGAAACAAGCCAAATGCAGAAAGATAAATACTGCATGATCTCACTTATATGTGGGATCTAAAATAGTCAAATTCATAGAAACAGAGAGTAAAATGGTGGTTAGTTACCAGGGGCTGGGGGGAGGGGAAAATGAGGAGATGTTGGTCGAGGGGTACAAAGTTTCAATTATGCACAATGAATAAGTCCTGGAGACCTAATGCACAACAATGTAACTATAGTAAAACACATTATAGTATGTATTTGCAATTTGCTAGAAGGGTAAATTTTGTGTTATCACACACACACACAAAGAAAATGGTAACTATATGAGGTGATTAATATGTCAATTAGCTTGGTTGTAGTGAATATTTCATATGTATAATTATATAAAAACATCAAGCTGTACAACTTAAATATATACAATTTAAAATTGACAATTATATCTCAGTAAAGCTGGAAAAATTAACAACTATAAAATATAATTTATTTCAACATTTATCAAGTACCTATTCTATGCCAAATATAGGGTGGGAAGGACATAGAAAGATAAGTGAAAAAAGTTGTGGCTTTTAAGAAATTCCTATCATAGTGGAAAGGATAAACAAAAGTGCTATTATGATGCTTAATGCTATAGAGCAGTCTACTGAACAGAAAAGGTAGTATTTGAGTTGGTATTTGAAGGATAAATAGTTTTCTGAGTGAACGGTAATTGTGATGAGGATGAGGATAATATGCAAGAAAGAGGGAACAGCTTTATTAGGATTGAATTTCCATGAGTTAGGGATCATGTTTGTCTTGTCCACTCTTTATGCCAAGTGCCAGGCACACAGTACTGTGTTTAATAGACATTTATTAATTGAGTGAATATGAATATGTAATCATGCATAAAGACAAGCGAGAAAGGACAGGTAAGGGACTTCCCTGGTGGTCCAGTGGGTATGACTTTGCGCTCCCAGTGCAGGGAGCCTGGGTTCGATCCCTGGTTGGGGAACTAGATCCCGCATGAATGCCACAACTAAGAAGTCCGCATGCTGCAACTAAGATCCCACATGCTGCAACTAAAAGATCCTGCATGCTGCAATGAAGATCCCAGGTACTGCAACTAAGAAGTATAGTTCCAGAACTATAATAATTCTACACCTCTTCATGGAGCCCACCATTGAATTAAAGACTACTAAGCTGAAAGTATCCTTAAGAACAAGCTAGAAAAGCCAGTGGTTTTCAAACCATGGTCTCTAGAGCTCCAGGAATTTCTCAAACGTACCTTGGTGGTAGGCTGGCTGGAGACTAGAGTTGAAAAGCAAGTAGGTGGCTATAAGCTCCAACCCTATCTTCAACTAGAGAAGCCCTAATGGGCTTTTGCATTAGATTTTACTAGAAGAATGGACTGTACTGCAAAAATAAAAATACAATACCATACAATACTCAGAAAACCGCTGCTTACATAAAAACCCTGCCATTTTTTAGGGTCTGAAATGGAAGCGGAGGACAAGTGGCTACAGTGATGTCACATGGCCAGCCAGTGGGAGAGTCAGGACTCAGGGATGCCCTGCTACACAATTAAGGAGGGTACAATTTCCACTGCATTTATCCAGAGTTGTGCAGCACAGCAGCTCAGTACTAGAATGTTTCTTTCCTGGTGCACAGTTGTGCTATTTTTCACACTGTCATACACACACAACATTAATAAAGGAGGTGGTCAAAATCAAAGAGATGCAAACTTTGAAAAAATTGATTATGCTCTTCACTTGAGTGAAAACTACTCATGAATTTCAAAAATCAATTGTTGAATTAAAATTATACATATTTATATATCAATATATTTATTGAGCACCTACAATGTGTCAGATATTGTGCACATGTTTGGAAAACACATAAGAGCAAGGTCTAGTTCTGTCCCCAAGTAGCTTACAATCTAGTGGAAGAGACCCAAGATTCTTGGACATAAAACATCAATTTTATCTTCCAGCTACCCCTCAAATATTTTGAGAATTGAGGCAGGCTCTATTCAGTGGCATACAGGTAAATGTTTAACAATTGACTTTCCAGGGGAAAAGAAACAACCTGATTTTTACTCTTCCAATTTCCATGGTATAACTCCTCCAATCATGGCTAGTTTCAAGCTGTCACATGACTGAATGTGTAGGTGGGATGAGATGCCTATGACTGCCTTTGCCACCAGCTGGAGCAGGCCAGCTCTAGCACACTACTGGAAGAAATACTTTCCTTTACACTCTCCTCCCCCCAACATTTATATGCCTAGCTGTGGTGGAGAACTTTGTGTTCTATTTTCTATCGTTATTTGGTAAACACATACATGAAAAGTTTCTTCACACTTATTTTTGATTGAGAGTGAGGTATGTCTTTCCTAAAGAACACCGGCAGGATGATTGGTAATCAGAATGTTAGTACCTTAGCTCTTTTTTATGGTTTCCCCTTCTTACAGCCACTCAATCTATTACTTTCTATTCATGACTTTTACATTCAGATGATCTTCCAAAAGCAGCGTGATAGGTCTCTTAATCAGAAAACAGATATATAGTTGGGCTGGGAAGGCTGACATTTAGGGAGATATGAAGCTGGTAGAAAAGAACTTGACACAACCCAGAAAGAACTACTTTTGCCAAGGCCTATTCATGTCCCCTGCCTCATTGCTGATACCTACCCCCCTGGTCTGACAACTCTATGACCACTCAAATGAAGAAATCTATGATAGCGAGGATGCTTCAAGATACATATCAAGAAGGCCAGTTGGCTTTTCTGCTCCTTCCTCTCAAGGATTCTAGCTCTAGATGCATACCTAAGCAAGGACTTCATGCCCACGGTCAGTGGTGGGTGGACTAGGGCTTGTTTCAGAGATCCTAGCACCTGGAATCACTTAAGAGGGCCTGATATGAGGATTCCCTGTTAATGTAACCTTAAGAAGCAGATAGAGGTTGAACTCAGTGTTTTGTGTGATTTATAGGCTGTTGTCAATGCACTGAGGCTCCACCACAGATGTCATTACTTATTTTATTCCTCAGTTGCACCCATGATCATTTATATGGAACTTAAACCCAGTAGCTTTTGTCCTGTGTCACTCAGTCAATCTGCCTTCTGATTTTAAAAAATCCCCTTCATTTGGCTCCAGATTACAGGTGACCTCCTCTCCCTGAGGTGGGGGGTGGGGGAAGAGGGCAATAGCTCTTAAATAAATAAAACTAATTGAAATATTGCCTTGTTTAATTGACTCAGATAGTGAAACTTTAGAAGTCTTTATAATGAACATGAAATTGAAATACTCATTTGTGGAATTAATAGAATTTTATTACTTTGAAGGCGCCCTTAGAGATTATCTATTCTTCACTATACAAATGAAAAAAAATGAGACACAGAAAAAGTAAATGACTTGTCTAAGGTCATACAGAAGATTCATAATGACATGAGGACTAAAACCAAGAAGCCTGATTCCTGTCTGGTGTTATTTCTACTACATCTTGTTTATAGTTGGTGCTTGGGGTCAATACTATAAAAAATTAGATAGGAAGATTCTGGACAAGTCTGCAAGTCCCAGTTATGACATTGCCTTTTGGGGAACATCAGATTTAGCTTATATTTGGTTTGCTTTTTCTAGGAAATTGTTTTTCCCAAAGTCTGAAGATTGTCTGTGTTTTAACATGGAGTGGGGGAGCAGTGGGAGATGATGCCAACCTTATATAAATTGTCATGTGAAGAATGAAACACTCCAGTTACTTGAGGTTCATTTTCTGGGTAGATGAATGGTGGGAAGAGATGCAGGTCAATAGGGAAACCTCCTTGATTGGTCCAAATGTCAGGGCACCATGAGGGGATATCCCCAGAGACCTAACCACAGTTAGTCTCTCTCTCTCTGGGAAAATCATACCAAATGCCAACTCCTTTCTAGGCTGGCAGGTACGTGGATGCCCTGTGTTCTTTGGACACTTTGATCCTGCAGGCAAATGTTAAGAAAGTGCATTTTACTGGCCCAAAAAGACAGGTTCTATTTTGACCTCTTGGTATTTTTCCGCTTGAATATTCTGGCATGTGTTCCCCTTTCTGACCTATACAATGAGAGAGACAAATGTTGGGCAAAGGAGGTTCATTTTTGGCAGACTGTGGCTAACTGACTGCCAGAATTGTGAGACTGAAGACATTTTATTTCAGTGGGGTGAAGAGGGATACTTGGTTACCAAAATACTCACTGATTTTTTTCTTCCTCTGATTCTCTTCCAACCTCTCTATCTGACCTCCAAGTCAGGATACCCTGATTTGGGATCCTGGCACTGTTACTCATTAGTAGCTTTAGATAAGTGGTTTGACCTTTGTTCCGTTTCAAACACTCCAATGGCATACCAACCCACACACAATAATTTCAGAAGTCTTGAAAATGGCCTATAGAGACTCTACATGATCTGATTCTCTGACTTCATCTCCTACTCTTTTCCTCTTGCTCACTCCACTCTAGGTGCATTGGCTTCCTTGCTTCTTTGAACACAGAATGCCCTCCTTCTTTGTGCTTTTGAATCTACAGTTGCCTTTGCATGAACTGCTCTGCTTTCAGATATTGAATGCCGTATTCCTTCACTTCTTTTGGGCTGCTACATAAATGCCACTTTATCAGAAAGGACTTATCTGACCTCGAATATCACTCCCTGTTTCTCTCAATCCCCTTACCCTGGTTTACTTTGCTTCATAGCTTTTATTCTACCCTGATAAATCCTTTCTCATTTGTTTACTGCATGTCTTTCCCCACTAGAGTATATCTATTTTCCTGCTGCATCCACAGTAACTGGCATAAAATAGGTGCTCAATAAATATGTACTGAATGAACATATGAATGAAGGAATGAATGGAATCTCCAAGACCTATTGTGAGATTTCAATGAGATAATATATATGACAGTGTCGACTGAAAAGAAATGCACAACCTAAAAGTTGAGAATTATGTTTTATTCAGCAGATCTGCTGAGGACTTAAGCCTGGGAAGCAGACTCTCAAATAGCTCTGAGGGACTTCTATGAAGAGGAAATGGAGGAGCCAGGATATGAAACCATCTCCTTCAGATGGGACTCAAACCCAGCCACACCTCAGATTGGGACTGGAACCCACAATCCCTGCTTTAAAAGGGGACTTGAATCCACTGTCTTTTTTTTTTAACATCTTTATAGGAATATAAATGCTTTACAATGTTGTGTTAGTTTCTGCTGTATATCAAAGTGAATCAGATATACGTATACATATATCCCCATATCCCCTCCCTCTTGTGTCTCCTTCCCACCCTCCCTATCCCAACCCTCTAGGTGGTCACAAAGCACTGAGCTGATCTCCCGGCACTATGCAGCTGCTTCCCACTAGCTATCTATTTTATATTTGGTAGTGTATATATATCAACGCTACTCTCACACTTCGTCCCAGATTACCCTTCCCCCTCCCCATGTCCTGAAGTCCATTCTCTGCATTTGCATCTTTATGCCTGTCCTGCCCCTAAGTTCATCAGAACATTTTTTTTTGATTCCATATATATGTGTTAGCATATGGTATTTGTTTTTCTCTTTCTGACTTACTTCACTCTGCAGGACAGACTCTAGGTCCATCCACCTCACTACAAATAACTCAATTTTGTTTCCTTTAGGGGCCGAGTAATATTCCATTGCGTATATGTGCCACATATTCCTTAGCCATTCATCTGTTGATGGACACTTTGGTTGCTTCCATGTCCTGGTTATTGTAAATAGTGCTGCAGTGAACATTGTGGTACATGACTCTTTTTGAATTATGGTTTTCCCAGGGTATATGCCCAGTAGTGGGATTGATGGGTCACATGGTAGTTCTATTTTTAGTTTTTTAAAGAACCTCCATACTGTTCTTCATAGTGGCTGCAACAATTTAAATTCCCACCACCATTGCAAGAGGTTTCCCTTTTCTCCCCACCCTCTCCAGCATTTATTGG
Source organism: Eubalaena glacialis (assembly GCF_028564815.1). Taxonomy (NCBI): domain Eukaryota; kingdom Metazoa; phylum Chordata; class Mammalia; order Artiodactyla; family Balaenidae; genus Eubalaena; species Eubalaena glacialis. Next base: position 57,895,054 of record NC_083736.1, on the reverse strand, counting down.
ATGTAGATTTATTGATGAGAGCCATTCTGACTGCTGTGAGGTGATACCTCACTGTAGTTTTGATTTGCATTTCTCTAATGATTAGTGATGTTGAGCAACCTTTCTTGTGTTTGTTGGCAATCTGTATATCTTCTTTAGAGAAATGTCGATTTAAATCTTCTGCCCATTTTTGGATTGGGTTGTTTGTTTTTTGATATTGAGCTGCATGACATGCTTGTATATTTTGTAGATTAATCCTTTGTCAGTTGCTTCGTTTGCAAATATTTTCTCCCATGCAGAGTGTTGTCTTTTTGTCTTGTTTATGGTTTCTTTTGCTGTGCAAAAGCTCTTAAGTTTCATTAGGTCCCATTTGTTTATTTTTGCTTTTATTTTCTTTTCTCTAGGAGGTGGGCCAAAAAAGGTCTTGCTGTGATTTATGTAAAAGAGTGTTCTGCCTCTGTTTTCCTCTAAGGGTTTTATAGTGTCTGGCCTTACCTTTAGGTCTTTAATCCATTTTCAGTTTATTTTTGTGTCTGGTGTTAGGAAGCATTCTAATTTCATTCTTTTACATGTAGCTGTCCAATTTTCCCAGCACCACTTACTGAAAAGGCTGTCTTTTCTACATTGTATACTCATGCTTCCTTAGTCAAAGATAAGGTGACCATAGGTGTGTGGGTTTATCTTTGGGCTTTCTATCCTGTTCCATTGATCTGTATTTCTGTTTTTGTGCCAGTACCATACTGTCTTGATTACTGTAGCTTTGTAGTATAGGCTGAAGTCAGGGAGCCTGATTCCTCCAGCTCCGTTTTTCTTTCTCAATATTGCTTTGGCTATTCGGGGTCTTTTGTGTTTCCATACAAATTGTGAAATTTTTTGTTCTAGTTATATGAAAAATACCATTGGTAGTCTGATAGGGTTGCCTTGAATCTGTAGCTTGCTTGGGTAGTACAGTCATTTTCACAATTTTGATTCTTCCAATCCAAGAGCATGGTATATCTCTCCATCTGTTTATATCATCTTTAATTTCTTTCATCAGTGTCATAGTTTTCTGCATACAGGTTTTTGTCTCCTTTGGTAGGTTTTTTCCTAGGTATTTTCCTCTTTTGGTTGCAATGGTAAATGGGAGTGTTTCCTTAATTTCTCTTTCAGGTTTTTCATCATTAGTGTATAGGAATGCAAGAGATTTCTGTGCATTAATTTTGTGTCCTGCTACTTTACCAAATTCATTGCTTAGCTCTAGTAGTTTTCTGGTAGCATCTTTAGGATTCTCTATATATAATATCATGTCATTTGAAAACAGTGACAGTTTTACTTCTTCTTTTCTGATTTAGATTCCTTTTATTTATCTTTCTTCTCTGATTTCTGGGGCCAAAACTTCCAAAACTATGTTGAATAATAGTGGTGAGAGTGGGCATCCTTGTCTTGTTCCTCATTTTAGAGGAAATGGTATCTCTTTTTTCACCATTGAGAATGATGTGGGCTGTGGGTTTGTCATATATGGCCTTTATTATGTTGAGGTAAGTTCCCTGTATGTCTACCTTCTGGAGAGTTTTTATCATAAATGAGTGTTGAATTTTGTCAAAAGTTTTTCTGCATCTATTGAGATTATCATATGCTTTTTATACTTCTGTTTGTTAATATGATGTATAACATTGATTGATTTGTGTATATTGAAGAATCCTTGCATTCCTGGGGTAAACCTCACTTGATCATGGTGTATGATTCTTTTAATATGCTATTGGATTCTGTTTGCTAGTATTTTCTTGAGGATTTTTGCATCTATGTTCATCAGTGATATTGGTCTGTAGTTTTTTTCATTGTGACATCTTTGTCTGATTTTGGTATCAGGGTGATGGTGGCCTCGTAGAATGAGTTTTGGTGTGTTCCTCCCTCTGCTATATTTTGGAAGAGTTTGAGAAGGATAGGTGCTAGTTCTTCTCTAAATGTTAGATAGAATTCACCTGTGAAGCCATCTGGTGCTGGGCTTTTGTTTGTTGGAAAGTGTTTTAATCACAGTTTCAGTTTCAGTGCTTGTGATTGGTCTGTTTATATTTCTCTTTCTTCCTGGTTAAGTCTCAGAAGGTTGTGCTTTTCTAAGAATTTGTCCATTACTTCCAGGTTATCAATTTTATTGGCATATAGTTGCTTGTAGTAATCTCTTATAAGCCTTTGTATTTCTGCAGTGTCAGTTGTTACTTCTCCTTTTTCATTTCTAATTCTGTTGATTTGAGTGTTCCCTCTTTTTTTTCTTGATGAGTCTGGCTAGCGGTTTATCAATTTTGTTTATCTTCTCAAAGAACCAGCTTTTAGTTTTATTGTTCTTTGGTCTTGTTTCCTTCATTTCTTTTTCATTTATTTCTGATCTGGTCTTCATGATTTCTTTCCTTCTGCTAACTTTGGGTTTTGTTTGTTCTACTTTCTCTAATTGCTATAGGAGTAAAGTTAGGTTGTATATTTGAGATGTTTCTTGTTTCTTGAGGTAAGATTTTATTGCTATAAACTTCTCTCTTAGAACTGTTTTTGCTGCATCCCATAGGTTTTGTGTCATCGTGTTTTCATTGTCATTTGTTTCTAGGTATTTTTTTACTTCCTCTTTGATTTCTTCAGTGATCTCTTGGTTATTAAGTAGTGCATTGTTTAGCCTCCATGTGTTTGTAATTTTTACAGGTTTTTCCTTTAATTGATATCTAGTCTCATAGTGTTGTGTTCTGAAAAGATACTTGATATGATTTCAATTTTCTTAAATTTACCAAGGCTTGATTTGTGGCCCAAGATATGATGTATCCTGGAGGATGTTCCATGAGTGTTTGAGAAGAAAGTGTATTCTGTTGTTTTTGGATGGAATGTCCTATAAATATCTATCAAGTCCATTTTGTTTAATTTAAAGCTTGTGTTTCCTTATTATTTTTCTCTTTAAAAAAATTTTATAATTAATTTATTTTTATTATTTATTTATTTTTGGCTGTGTTGGGTCTTTGTTGCTGTGCACAGGCTTTCTCTAGTTGCAGCGAGCGGGGGCTACTTGTTATTGTGGTGCATGGGCTTCTCATTTTGGTGGCTTCTCTTGTTGCGAAGCACAGGCTCTAGGCACGTGGGCTTCAGTAGTTGCAGCATGCTGGCTCAGTAGTTGTGGCTCACGGGCTCTAGAATTCAGGCTCAGTAGTTGTGGCGCATGAGCTTAGTTGCTCTGTGGCATGTGGGATCTTCCTGGACCAGGGCTCGAACCTGTGTCCCCTGCATTGGCAGCTGGATTCTTAACCACTGGACCACCAGGGAAGTCCCTCCTTATTTTTTTTCATTTTGGATGATCTGTCCTTTGGTGAAAGTGGGTGTTAAAGTCCCCTACTATTATTGTGTTGCTGTCAATTTCCCCTTTTATGGCTGTTAGCATTTGCCTTATATATTGAGGTGCTCCTAAGTTGGGTGCCTAAATATTTACAACTGTTATATCTTCTTCTTGGTTGGATCCCTTGATCATTATGTAGTGTCCTTCTTTGTCTCTTGTAGTAGTCTTTATTTTAAATTCTATTTTTTTCTGATATGAGAATTGTTACTCCAACTTCTTTTTTATTTTCATTTGCATGGAATATCTTTTTCCATTCCCCTCACTTTCAGTCTTTATGTGTCCCTAGGTCTGAAGTGGGTCTCTTTTTGACAGCATATTTATGGGTCTTGTTTTTGTATGCATTCAGCCAGTCCATGTCTTTTGGTTGGAGCATTTAATCCATTTACATTTAAGGTAACTATCAATATGTTTGTTCCTATTACCATTTTCTTAATTGTTTTGGGTTTTTTTTAACATCTTTATTGTACTATAACTGCTTTACAGTGTTGTGTTAGTTTCTGCTGTATAACAAAGTGAATCAGCTATATACATACGTATATCCCCATATCCCCTCCATCTTGCATCTCCATCCCACCCTCCTTGTCCCACCCCTTTAGGTGGTCACAAAGTCCTTTTCCTTTTCTTGTTTTTCCTGCCTAGAGAAGTTCCTTTTTCATTTGTTGGAACGGTGGTTTGGTGGTGCTGAATTATCTTAACTTTTGCTTGTCTCTAAAGGTATTATTTTCTCCATCTAATCTGAATGAGATCCTTGCTGGGTAGAGTAATCTTGGTTGTAGGTTTTTCCCTTTCATCACTTTAAACATATCATGCCACTCCCTTCTGGCTTGCAGAGTTTCTTCTGAAAGATTAGCTGTTAACCTTATGGGGATTCCCTTGCATGTTATTTGTTGCATTTCCCTTGTTGCTTTTAATATTTTTCCTTTGTATTTAAGTTTTGATAGTTTGATTAATATTTGTCTTGGCGTGTTTCTCCTTGGATTTATCCTGTATGGGACTTTCTGTGATTAACTATTTCCTTTCCCATGTTAGGGAAGTTTTCCACTATAATCTCTTCAATATTTTCTCAGTCCCTTTCTTTTTCTCTTCTTCTTCTGAGACCGCTAAAATTCGAATGTTGGTGCATTTAATGTTGTCCCAGAGGTCTCTGAGACTGTCCTCAATTCTTTTTATTCTTTTTCATTTATTCTGCTCTGTGATAGTTATTTCCAGTATTTTATCTTCCAGGTTACTTATCTGTTTTTCTGCCTCAGTTATTCTGCTATTGATTCCTTCTAGAGAATTTTAAATTTCATTTATTGTGTTGTTCATCATTGTTTGTTTGTTCTTCAGTTCTTCCAGGCCCTTGTTAAACCTTTCTTGTATTTTCTCCATTCTTTTTCCAAGATTTTGTATCATCTTTACTATCATTATTTTGAATTCTTTTTCAGGTAGACTGTGTATTTTCTCTTCATTTGTTTGGTCTAGTGCCTTTTTCCTTTGGTTCTTCGTCTGCTGTATATTTCTCTGTCTTCTCGTTTTGCTTAACTTACTGTGTTTGGTGTCTCCTTTTTGCAAGCTGCAGGTTCATAGTTCCATTGTTTTTTGTGCCTGCCCCCAGTGGGTACGGTTGGTTCAGTGGCTTGTGTAGGCTTTTTGTGGATGGGACTGGTGCCTGTGTTCTTTTGCATGGGGCTGGTTCTTGTCTTTCTGGTGGGCAGGGCTGCTTCTGATGGTGTTTTTTGGGTGGTCTGTGAACTTAGTATGATTCTAGGCAGCCTCTCTGCTAATGGGCGGGGTTGTGTTCCTGTCTTGTTAGTTGTTTGGCATGAGGCGTCCAGCACTGGAGCTTGCGGCCATTGGGTGGAGCTGGGTCTTAGCGTTGAGATGCAGATTTCTAGGAGAGCTCTCGCCTATTGATATTATGTGGGGCTGGGAGGTCTCTGGTGGTCCAATGTCCTGGACTCAGCTCTCCCACCTCAGAGGCTCACGCCTGTCACCAGGCTGGAGCACCAGGACCATGTCAGCCACATGGCTCAGAAGAAAAGGGAGAAAAAAAGAAAGAAAATAAATAAAAAAATAAATAAATAAGATAAAGTTATTAAAGTAAAAAAATTAAAAAGTAATAATAATAATATAAAGAAGAGAGCAACCAAACCAATATATAAATCCACCAGTGATAACAAGTGCTAAAAACTATACTAAGATAAACATAAAAATCAGAAACAAGTCAGTCACATACAGTAAACCCCAAGTCTACAGTTCCTCCCAAAGTCCACTGCCTCCATTCTGGGTTGATTTATTGTCTATTCAGGTATTCCACAAATGCATGGTACATCAAGTTGATTGTGGGTATTTAATCCCCTGCTCCTGAGGCTGTACAGAGAAATTTCCCTTTCTCTTCTTTGTTCGCACAGCTCCTGAGGTTCAGCTTTGGTTCTGGCCCCACCTCTGACTGTAGGTCACCCTCAGGCATCTGTTCCTGCCCAGACAGGATGAGGTTAAAGCAGCGGCTGATTAGGGGGCTCTGACTCACTCATGCCAGGGGGAGGGAGGGGCACGGTAGTTATAATTGGAATGTGGGGCAAGCCTGCCATGGAAGAGGCCAGCATGACTTTGCAACAGCCTGAGGCACGCCCTGCTTTCTCCCAGGGAAGTTGTCCCTGCATCACAGGACACTGGCAGTGGCGGGCTGCACAGGCTCCTGGGGAGAGGTGTGTGGATAGTGACCTATTCTTGTACACAAGATTCTTGGTGGCTGCAGCAGTAGCATTAGTGTTTCATGCCCATCTGTGGTGTCTGAGCTGATAGCTGGGGCTCGTGCCCTCCTCCAGAGCTCATTTAGGTGGTGCTCTTCCTTCTGTGAGAAGACAGGGAAGGAATCCCCTCTCCTCACACACCCCTTAACAATAGTCTCTTGCCTCTTAGGCAGGTCCCGAGTTTTTCCCGGACTCCCTCCCAGCTAGCTGTGGCACACTAGCCCACTTCAGGCTGTGTTCATGCAGCCAACCCCAGTCCTCTCCCTGGGATCTGAACTCCAAAGCCTGAGCCTCAGCTCCCAGCCCCTACCCACCCCAGTGGGTGAGCAGACAAACCTCTCAGGCCAGTGAGTGTTGGTTGGCACTGATCCTCTGTCTGGGAATCTCTCTGCTTTGCTCTCTGCACCCCTGTTGCTTCACTCTCCTCCGTGGCTCCATAGCTGTCCCCCCGCCCACCCCTGTTTCTGCCAGTGAAGGGACTTCCAAGTGTGTGGAAACTTTTCCTCCTTCACAGCTCCCTCCCAGAAGTGCAGGTCCCATTTCTGTTTTCTTTTGTCTCTGTTTTTCCTTTTGCCCTACCCAGGTATGTGGGGATTTTCTTGCCTTTTGAGAAGTCTGAGGTCTTCTGCCAGCATTCAGTAGGTGTTCTGTAAGAGTTGTTCAACATGTAGATATATTTTTGATGTATTTGTGGGGAGGAAGGTGATCTCCATGTCTTACTCCTCCACCATCTTGAAGGTCTCAGTCACTGATATTAATGTTTCTATTGTTTTGCCTGTGAAATGTAATTTTTAAGTAGCACTTTGGATAATCACAGGCAGCTCAACACTGGCCCTAGGATGCGAATCCACTGTCTTTTAATTAAAACTGCACACCTGGTGTCAGTACTTACTGGAACTCAGATTCTTTTGTCTCGTTACAGAAAGAATTCAGTGTGAGGCAAAGTGATATGGAAAGAGTGAGTTTATTAGCATAGGACATTTGTGAGAGATACCATCGGGCAGGCAAGGGAGCACAGCCCAGAGAACAAAGGGAGCTACATTTTTATAATCAAAGAAAACGTGGGGTAGACATCAAGGCTTACATCATTTGTCCCTCCTTAGACCCTATATGGTCTAACTGGGACTGTCAAGGCACTATTTTAATCATATATATATTAGCAAAAGGGTGGTAACATATACTAATATATGGTAATTCATCTCAAGTTTTAGTATAATGTCCCCTTTCACTTAGTTTCTGTCCCTTTTCACTTAGTTTCAACCCTTTTCTGTCTTGGTTACATGCAGATATGCTATTCTTCAAGAACCATTAACTCCCTGACTTCATGTAAAAAAGATTCAGACCCCATATCTATTGTCTTGTGTTTTAACTATCAGGACTTGTGGCTCGAGTGTGCCTGGCACTTGAATGCATCTGGTCTTACTTCAACGTAGAGTAGATTGTTGCTAGGTTACTGGATTCTTTTCTTGAGTGGTCATTAGCTTACAACAGTCTCCCAAACTCCCTTAAAATTCCCTTTCTGTTTTTAATCCCCTAGTGGGATTTTAAACTAAATATTTAATTATTCTACTTTATCCCTATCAGATATATAGGAGTTTTTGCAACAAAACCCCGGTAGAGAGACATTAAAATTTTTACTGTTAATTAAAGAAACATTAGACATCTCAAGTTATGAACTAACATTTTTCTGTGTCAGGGAAGATTCAAGAGTCTGGGGGTCATTTAAACCATTCATTGATATGTACCTTAACTATCTAGGCCAGTATCCTGCTTTTCTCCATCCTGAATACCCTCAGGGTGCACAGCCAGAGGCGGCTGCAGTGGCTGATAACTTGATGGCTGCAACATCCTTTGCTTACTGATATGGCAGGCGACATTCCTCATTCACAGTACCTCCTCTTGGTCATAAACTCCACCACTGTTGGGAGGAATTTCATGACCAATTTTGTCCCATGGTGCTAGGAAGGCTCATTCTTAGATCAGGCAAAGATTCTGATGATAGGCCATTCAATGTGTTGATTTTTTTTTTTTTGTATCAGCCCCTGTTAATAATCTAAAATACTCTGGATTGCCTGTCTTACTAGTTTATTATGATCCAGGAAATGTTTTCCCTTGTTGCGTCTTCCCATATCTAGAGTGGCACTATTACAATTATTCTATGTAGAGTTATATATATGATCATCTGTCTCAAGACTTTTAGCCATCATTTTGTCAGAGGTCTGGGTACACATTGGGTAATACAAGAGACAACAATCTTATAAAACAGGCAGGATATAAGTAATACAGCTAGTAACATTAATAAAGTCATAGTGCAGCAGAGAGAGGCACAAGGCATAAATAATTTGAAAATAAAGAGAACAAATTAAAACAATGATTAGTATAACCAGTGCAATCTGGTCGCAATAAACCATCAAGTTCACAGGGGAGCCACTGGAGAAGCCAAATTCTGGAGGGATCAGGTAGAGAGAAAAAGACAAATGTTTCATCTTTGTTTACAATGGTATACTTCATCAACTTGTTCTAGGTCATAGTGCAAGAGGAAAGGTTCTTCTGGAAAACAAAGATTAAAAGCCAGAAAAAGTCATAAAATTATAAATTAAAATTATCAGCTCATTCACTCCCATAAAAATAATTCCTGTTGATCTGGATGAAGTCATCAGGTTTTCCATTAGAGTTTGTAATTTCTTACCCAGTTCAGTGGAATGATCTAAAAGTTATCAGAAACTTATATTTATCAAAAAGTCCTTTTTATGAATCCTCTCAAAGTGATTCATTTTATAAAAGCATCAGATTAAGCAATGATTGTCTATAAACAACAAGACTTAAAATGGTGTGGTTAAAGATCTGATTACAATGTAATTGACAAGAAACTTGGATATTTCTGTGACATACAACATTTTAAGATAATAACTAGGATTATGCCTAATAACATTATACCAGGACATATCAGATATTTAGGAATTGCATATAACTTTTGGAACATCTATATTAATGACATTTACCCATACAATATAACCTAAGAAGGTTTACCTCCAATCACTTGACAATGCTTCTCAAATAATTTAACATATCAAGTAAGCCTAATTAGTTTAACATTTCTCTCTGATATGACTCAGGCTTCCTTTGAAGCATCCCAGAGTTAGCTGGAAGTCAAAATAACTTCAGTTAGAATTTGATACTTGGGGAGTTTGTCAAAAATATCAAAAAGGTTTTAAAACACTTAGTCAAATAGGATCATAGGTCACTGTGAAACAATACTTATTCACTTAACCAAAGTGACAAAAGATTTTGAAAAACAAATACAGATCACTTAAAGGCAAAGAAATTCACACAATCTGTCAACAAAAGTAATATTCCAAGGAAACTGTCTTCTCCTAACAGAGAAAGAAAGAACTAAACTGCAGTCCTGCACTAGCTTACTTTTAATAACAAAATTCAATTACCTAATTAATTACATATCTTACAATTTTAACACTTAAGAGCCTTAATCTCTATTGAAAACCAAGAAGCAAGTAATTGTGAACTGTTTGTCATACCAGCATGTCCTGGTTGTCAAATTTAGGAATATTCCATAACCTTTAGAAACATACATCGTTTTACAGTATAATTTCTTTCTTTAATGTGTTACAAGATGTGTCTAATAAACCCCAAATATCTTTAGTTTTCCTCTTGTAAGAAGACAAAAGTTGTTAAACATAGACCTGTTTAGCAATTAAAGTTTCAATATTTTATCTTATTTGAAATGACTTGGGTGTTCAGTGGATTCTCATCATTTAACTTAATTTAACAAAATTCAAGTTACCAAAAATCTGGAGAAACTATTTTAGATAAACATACTGAAAAATGGAATATTGCCTGCCATATCAATAAACAAAGTATGTCACAGTCATTAGCGATTGCAGCCACCACCGGATGGTCAGCTGGTGAGCCCTAAGGAAACTCGGGAAGGAAAGAATACCTGCCATTTAGCAGCCATCAGACTGCAGCCACTCCCTATGGTAAGCTCTGAGGAAACTCAGGATGTGAAAGCACAGGATACTGGCCCAGATAGCTGAGGTATTGATACATATTAAAAGAATGATTTCAGTGAGCCCAAACTCTTGCATCTTCCCATACAATAGAAAAGTGCTAAATTCCTTAACTTGGGATATCTGGTTTTCTTTTTTTTTTAATATATAAATTTATTTATTTTTGGCCACGTTGGGTCTTTGGTGCTGTGCACGGGCTTTCTCTAGTTGTGCCAAGCAAGGGCTACTCTTCATTGTGGTGTGTGGGCTTCAGGAGTTGTGGTATGCGGGCTCAGTAGTTGCAGCTTGCAGGCTCTAGAGCGCAGGTTCAGTAGTTGTGGCACATGGGCTTAGTTGCTCCGCGGCATGTGGGATCTTCCTGGACCAGGGTTCAAACCCATGTCCCCTGCATGGGCAGGTGGATTCTTAACCACTGCACTACCAGGGAAATCCCTGGTTTTCTTTAATTAACAATAATATTTTGATGTTCCCGACTACCTTCCCTTTGTTGCAAACTCCTATATATCCTAGCTCCCCCTCACCTCCTTGGAGCAGTTCTCTCAGGGTTACTTGAGATGCTGTCTCCCGGGCTTGAAGTCCTAAAAGTTCCCACCGAATAAAACATAACTCTCAACTTTTAGGTTGTGAATATTTCTTAAGTTGACAATACGCCGAAAATAATTATTTCTAAAGAATTCACCTGAAAACTCTTATGTCATTTACATTTATTTTATAATTTATGAACATATTAACATACCAAGTTAATTTTTCTTCTTGCTGACAAACTCTGTAACAAAAATACATGAACTTATTGACCTTCAATAAACCTAGGTACAAGAAAATAAGACATGTCTATATTGATTAAACCAACAAGCTTAAGCTAGCTTTAATATCAGATACTAATTTAATATTGAATAGTTCCTAGATCACATAAATCTGAAATTTATTCTGACCAGTTTCTTTTACATTTAGAAATATGTAATCATAAGTGTTACCGCATCCAAGCTCACTCTGCTCGCTGCACAACAGGCCAATAAATTGGGAGACGAGGTGTTGAGACAAGGAATAGCGGCAGTATTCAGAAAGCTGGCAGACTGAGAAGATGGCAATCTAGTGTCTCAAAAAGACCATCTTCTTGGGGTCTGGAATGCCAGTTTCTTTTATAGAACAGAGAGGGGGAGGAGGTGAGGAAATAAAGTAAAAAGGCCATAAGTCTTGCAAATATCTCCTGGAATGGTCAACCTCTGGGAGGGGATGTGTTAATTTCTTCTTTCTTACAGCCATTCACAGGTGGATAGAGTCAGGATGTTTCCCTGAACAAAGGCACTTTGGTTTAACATTCAGGCAGAGGGGCAGGGTTCCCCAAGGCAGGCCATTATGTATAGACAGTATCTTTTTAGTGAACAAAAGCAACAGGAAACAAAGGTTAAAGTAAAAGAAACAGATCCAACATGTAGTCAGATTTTGTTCTTCCTTGTAACATAAACGCTTACTTTTGAGTCAGTTAAACAGAGCTCTTTTATAAGTTTAATTTTGATAATGTTTTCTGGAGGTAGAAACATTTCATGTGTATAATATGTACAGAGACATATGAATAGACAAATCTAGAGATCTCATAGCTTCACTTTAAAAACTTAGTTTTGAATCAAGTATTACAATACAAACTTACTAGTTTATAAATAACAGATGGAAGAAGTTAAATTTTTTTGCTCAGATGACTAAGACTTTACTACTTGTGGAAAAGACTTTAAGATTTGAATTTGTCCTTGATAAACATTTAAGGAGGTTGTAAATTAGATTTGGGATGAGGGAGCCTTCCAGCAGTTTGAGTTTAGAAGGTCTCCCCCTCCCACCTTTTATTTTCTTAATTCAAGTTTTACCTGATTGAACTAATTAGGCTCAGTCTCAGGTCTCTGTGGGCTGTATTTACATTTCTGATTTGTTGAGATTTGCAAGACAAAGGCAGTTGCCTTTAATTCTCCAAAGAACAAGTCTGTCACCTAAATGATATTAAAAGGTTGATTTGCCCAACTATATTTTCTTTAATTTGTTTTTTTATGTCAGTGAGAAGATTTCCAACTGAACTGAAAGTGAAGAGTTCTATGTTCTAAAACTTTAGTGTTTAATTTATCATATCTACAAAGGCTGCATAAGGCATTCAACCAAGGCCCTCTTTCTGAGGGCACAGGTTAGACCCAGAACAAAATCTCTATTGTTTTTATTAGTACCTGAATATTGTTCCCACTTTTTACTTTATATTGTATGGGCTCAGGTAACCCTATTGATTTCCTTTAGAATGTTTAATTAATATTTCCTGAGGGGAAGATCTATATGCCCTGTCTTATCATACCAAGCAGGGGAAGCATTCCCCTGTGAAACATGTCTCTCACACAGTATAATTAAGCAAAAGAGATATAACCATCTTAAATATATAAAGCCCATTTAAATATAACAATTTTTATAAACTTTCATCTCAATTCTGTCAACCTTTATACCTTTAACTTCAGTTTCCATTAAAACCCAATCAACAAGTCTTAATCTTACAAGGGGTCCTAGAAGTTTTCTTACTTTTTATCCCCCAACCATTTAATCTATTTTGTATAAAAGGCTCTGGAGTCCCCAGTGAGGGCTTGAGCCAAGGGACTCAGGCCTTTTTGTCAATCTTTTAACTTGATGAATTGACATAACTGTTGCCCCAAGTTGGTCAGGTATCTCAGTGTAGTTTTCTTCCAGCCTTTTTAATATATGTTTTTTAAACTGGGGTAAATAGAACAGACTTGTTTGCGGCCCTTTAATGTTGGAGATCAATACAAGGTCCCTTTGGCCCATCCAAACTTAGGTAGTGTTGTATCAAACCTTTGATTTAATCTCATTAATGTCTGTTTAATTTATCCCATTTTTAAACAATCATCTAAAGATTTCATTATTCATTTGGGATGAGTCTCTTTAAAATTTCTACCTTGCAGGGAAAAAAACCACTAGATTTTCTGTTCAGTTTTTTCTTTTCTTCTTTCTTTCTGTATTCATTCATTCATTCATTCAGCTTTATTGAGGTATAATTGACAAAATTGTAACATATTAAAATTGTACATCATGATGATTTGATATATGCGTACATTGTGAAAGGATCCCCATCTAGTATTTTTTAATCCAAAATGTGTTTATTGGGATGGTTTCCCATTCATCTTTTTTTTAATTAATTTTTTTTTAGTGGAGTATACTTGATTTACAATGTTGTGTTATTTTCTGCTGTACAGCAAGGTGAATCGGCCATACATATACATATATCCACTCTCTTCTAGAATCCATTCCCACATAGGTCATTACAGAGCACTGAATAGAGTTCCCTGTGCTATACAGTAGGTTCTTATTAGTTATCTTTTATATACAATAGTGTGTATATGTCAATCCCAAACTCTCAATTTATTCACCACCACCCCCCCCCCGCCTTTCCCCCTTGGTAACCATAAGGTTGCTTTCTGTTTTGTAAATAAGTACATTTCTGTTTTGTAAATAAGTTCATTTGTACCATTTTTTTAGATTCCACATATAAGCAATATCATATGATATTTGTCTTTGTCTGACTTACTTCACTCAGTATGACAATCTCTAGGTCTAACCATGTTGCTGCAAATAGCATTATTTCTTTCTTTTTTATGGCCGAGTAATATTCCATGGTATATATGTACCAGATCTTATTTATTCATTCCTCCATCGAAGGACATTTAGGTTGCTTCCATGTGCTGGCTGCTGTAAATAGTACTGCAATGAATATTGGGGTGCATTTATCCTTTCGAATTACAGTTTTCTCTGGAAATATGCCAAGAAGTGAGACTACTGGATCATATGGTAGCTTGAGTTTTAGTTTTTTAAGTAATCTCCATACTGTCCCCCCATAGTAGCTATACCAACTTACATTCCATCCAACAATGTAGGAGGGTTCTCTTTTCTCCACACCCTCTCCAGCATTTATTGTTTGTAGATTTCTTGATGATGGCCATTCTAACTGGTGTGAGGTAATACCACATTGTAGTTTTGATTTGATTTTTCTAATAATTAGTGATGTTGAACACGTGCCTCTTGGCCATCTGTATGACTTCTTTGGAGAAATGTCTTTTTAGATATTCTGCCCATTTTTTGATTGGGCTGTTTGCTTTTTTGATATTGAGCTACATGAGCTGTTTGTATATTTTGGAGATTAATCCCTTGTCGGTCACTTCATTTGCAAATATTTTCTCCCATTCTGTGGGCTTTCTTTTCATTTTGTTGGTGGTTTCCTTTGCTGTGCAAAAGCTTTTAAGTTTAATTAAGTCTCATTTGTTTATTTTTATTTTTATTTTTATCACTCTTAGAGGTGGATCAAAAAAGATCTTGCTGCGATTTATGTCAGAGAGGGTTCTGTTTTCCTCTAAGAGTTTTATAGTGTCCAGTCTTACATTTAGGTCTGTAATTCATTTTGACTTTTTTTTTGGGTATGGTGTTAGAGAATGTTCTAATTTCATTATTTTACATGTAGCTATCCAGTTTTCCCACCAACACTTATTGAAGAGACTGTCTTTTCTCCATTGTATATATTATTTCCTTCTTTGTCATAGATTAGGTGACCATACGTGCATGGGGTTATCTCTGGACTTTCTATCCTGTTCCATTGATCTATATTTCTGTTTTTGTGCCAGTACCATACTGTTTAGATGACTTAGCTTTGCAGTATCATCTGAACTCAGGGAGCCTGATCCTCCAGCTCCATTTTTCTTTCTCAAGATTGCCTTGGCTATTCGGGGTCTTTTGTGTTTCCATACAAATTGGAATTTTGTTTTTGTAATTCTGTGTAAAATGCTATTAGTAATTTGTTAGGGATTGCATTGAATCTGTAGATTACATTGGGCAGTATAGCCATTCTGACATTATTGATTCTTCCAATCCAAGAACATGGTATATCTTTACATCTGTTTGTGTCATCTTTAATTTCTTTCATCAGTGTCTTATAGTTTTCTGCATACATGTCTTTTGCCTCCTTAGGTAGGTTTATTCCCAGGTATTTTATTCTTTTTGATGTGATGGTAAATGGGATTGTTTCCTTAATTTCTCCTTCTGAACTTTCATTGTTAGTGTACAGGAATGCCAAAAATTTCTGTGTATTAATTTTGTATCCTGCAACTTTACCAAATTCGTTGATGAGCTCTAGTAGTTTTCTGATAGCATCTTTAGGATTTTCTATGTATAGTATCATGTCATCTGCAGACAGTGATAGTTTTACTTCTTCTTTTCCAATTTTGATTCCTTTTTATCTTTTTCTTCTCTGATTGCTGTGGCTAGGACTTCCAAAGCTATGTTAAGTAATAGTGGCAAGAGTGGACACCCTTGTCTTTTTCCTGATCTTAGAGGAAATGCTTTCAGATTTTCACTGTTTAGTATGATGTTAGTTGTAGGTTTGTCATATATGACCTTTATTATGTTGAGGTAAGCTCCCTCTATGCCCACCTTTGGAGAGCTTTTAACATAAATTGCTGTTGAATTTTCTCAAAAGCTTTTTCTGCATCTATTGAGATGATCATATGGTTTTTATTCTTCAGTTGTTTAATATAGTGTATCACATTGATTGATCTACATATGCTGAAAAATCCTTTCATCCCTGGGTTAAATCCCACTTGATCATGGTGTATGATCCTTTTAATGTGTTGTTGGATTCAGTTCGCAAGTATTTTGTTGACGATTTTTGTGTCTATGTTCATCAGTGGTATTGGACTGTAATTTTCTTTTGTTTTGATATCTTTGTCTAATTTTGGTATCAGGGCACTGGTGGCCTCATAAAATGAGCTTGGGAGTGTTCCTCCCTCTGCTATATTTTGGATGAGTTTAAGGATAGGTGTTAGCGCTTCTCTAAATGTTTGATAGAATTCACCTGTGAAGCCATCCGATCCTGGGGTTTTGTTAGTTGGAAGATTTTTAATCACAGCTTCAACTTCATTACTTGTGATTGCTCTGTTCATATTTTATATTTCTTCCTGGTTCAGTCTTGGAACGTTATACCTTTCTAAGAATTTGTCCATTTTCTCTAGGTTGTCCACTTTATTGGCATATAGTTGCTTGTAGTCGTCTCTTATGATCTTTTGTATTTCTGTGGTGTCAGTTGTAATTTCTCCTTTTTCATTTCTAATTTTATTAATTTGAGTCCTCTCTCATTTTTTTCTTGATGAGACTGGCTGAAAGTTTGTTTATCTTCTCAAGGAACCAACTTTTAATTTCATTGATCTTTGCTATTGTTTTCTTTGTCTCTATATCATTTATTTCTGCTCTGATGTTTATGATTTCTTTTCTTCTACTAACTTTAGATTTTGTTTGTTCTCCTTTCTCTAGTTGCTTTAGGTACAATGTTAGGTTGTTTATTTGAGATTTTTCATTTTTCTTGAGGTAAGATTGTATTGCTATAAACTTCCCTCATAGAACTGTTTTGCTGTGCCCCATAGGTGTTGGATCATCATGTTTTCATTGTCTTTTGTCTTGGGTATTTTTTGATTTCCTCTTTGATTTCTTCAGTGATCCCTTGGTTATTTAGTAACATATTGTTTGCCTCAATCTGTTTGTGTTTTTTACAGTTTATTTCCTGTAATCCATTTCTAATCTCTTAGCATTGTGGTTGAAAAAGATGCTTGATATGATTTCAATTTTCTTAAATTTACCAAGGTTTGATTTGTTACCCAAGATATGATCTATCCTGGAGAATGTTCCATGTGCACTTGAGAAGAAAGTGTATTCTGCGACTTTCGGATGGAATTTCCTATAAATCTCAATTAAGTCTGTCTAGTCTAATGTGTTATTTAAGGCTTGTGCTTCCTTATGAATTTTCTGTCTGGATGATCTGTCCATTGGGATAAGTTGGGTTTTAAAGTCCCCCACTATTGTTGTGTTACTGTTGATCTCCCCTTTTCAGGCTGTTAGTATTTGCCTTGTGTTTTGAAGTGCTCCTATGTTGGGTGCATAAATATTTCCAACTGTTATATCTTCTCCTTGGATTGATCCCTTGATCATTATGTCATGTCCTTCCTTGTCTTTTTAACAGTCTTTTTGTTAAAGTCTATTTTGTCTGCTGTGAGTATTGCTACTCCAGCTTTCTTTTGATTTCTATTTGCATGAAATATCTTTTTCCATCCCCTCACTTTCATTCTGTATATGTCCCTAGGTCTGAAGTTGGTGTCTTGTAGACAACATATATATGGATCTTGTTTTTGTATCTATTCATCCAGTCTATGTCTTTTGGTTGAAGCATTTAATCCATTTACATTTAAGGTAATTATCAATATGTAAGTTCCTATTGCCATTTTCTTAGTTGTTTGGGGTTTGTTTTTGTAAGTCTTTTTTTCTTCCCTTCCTCTTTTGTTCTCTTCTCTTTTGGTTTGATGACCAACTTTAGTGTTGTGTTTGGGATGCTTTTTCTTATGTGTGTGTGTATGTACTGTAGTTTTGGGGTTTGCTCTTCCTATGAGGTTGTGAGTTAGCAGTCTATATATGTACAAGGTTGTTTTAAGTTGCTCGTCTCTTTCCAGCCTAGAGAAGTTTCTTTGCCATTTGTTGTAGAGCTGGTTTGGTGGTGCTGATTTCTCTTAGCTTTTGCTTGTCTGTAATGTTTTTGTTTTCTCCATCAAATCTGAATGAGACCCTTGCTGGGTAGAGTATTCTTCGGTGTAGGTTTTTCCCTTTCATCACTTTAAACATATCATGCCACTCCCTTCCGGCCTGCAGAGTTTCTGCTGAAAAATCAGCCAATAACTTTATGGGAATTCTCTTGTATGTTATTTGTTGCTTTTCCCTTGTTGCTTTTAATATTTTTTCTTTGTATTTTTGTTTGTTTGTTTGTTTGATTAATAGGTGTTCAACATGTTCCTCCTTGGGTTTATCCTGTATGGGACTCTCTGCGTTTCCTGGACTTGGGTAACTATTTCCTTTCCCATGTTGGGGAAGTTTTCGACTATATGGTCTTCAAATGTTTTCTCAGGCCCTTTCTATTTTTCTACTTTTTCTTGGACCCTTATAATTTGAACGTTGTTGCATTTAATGTTGTCTCAGACGTCTCTGAGACTGTCCTCATTTCTTTTCATGCTTTTTTCTTTCTTCTGTTCCACAGTAGTGATTTCCACCATTCTATCTTCCAGCTTGCTTATTCGTTCTTCTGCCTCAGTTATTGTTATTGATTCCTTTTAGTGTATTTTTTATTTCAGTTATTGTATTGTTAATCTCCATTTGTTTGTTCTTTAGTTCTTCTAGGTCTTTGTTAAACATTTCTTGTATCTTCTCAATCTGTGCCTCCATTCTTTTTCCAAGATCTTGGATCATCTTTACTATCGTTATTCTGAAATAGTTTTCAGGTGGATTGCTTATCTCCTCTTTATTTAGTTGTTCTTGTAGGTTTTTATCTTGCTCCTTCATCTGCAACATATTTCTTTGTCATCTCATTTTGTCTAACTTTCTGTGTTTGTCATCTCCTTTCCACAGCGTGCAGGATCATAGTTCCTCTTGCTTCTGTTGTCTGCCCCCTGGTGGGTGAGTTTTGTCCAGAGGCTTGTGCCATTATCCCTTTGATAGGGGGTTTGACTGGTGTGTGGTGACCAGAGCCTGCCCTGGATATTGAGTGGGGCCTCCTCTTTGCTCTGTGGTTATCACTGCCCCGTCAGGGGTGTGGTCTGCTCCCTGGTTGTTGGAGTAGAGGCTCCCAGATTTGTTTCTTCACTGTGTTTCTGATCCATGGTGCAAGGTAGTCAGAATTGCAGCATTCCCACTGGGAAGGAAGTGACTGAGTATTCCTCCTCTGGAGCTGTTCACCTGTGTGTGTGCTCTGTTGTGTCACCTTTCACCCTTTGTGCGAGCTCTCAGATTACACTGTTGTTGGCACTGCTTTCAGCCCCACCTTAACTTTGGGTATGCTGGCATTTAGCCTTGGTGTCTCTGAGTCATTTTTTTCACCAGGCCACAAGTGTAGATCACTGAAGTCAGGTCCCAGGATTGCAGTAATCATGGATCTGGACCTGCTGTGGGTGCTATTAAAGCAGGTCAGATTAGCCTGGCCCAAGCCCTATGTGCATATGCCCACAAAAGTCTACCACTGCTAAAGCTATGCCCGTCTTGGCTGCAGGAGCAGTCACTGTCCATTCTGATATTCTGTAGGCACTGAGTTTACAAAGCTGGTTGTGGGGGTGTCAGTATGCAGTTTGTGCAGCTGTGAGGAGAGATTTCAGCTCTTCTTCCTTAGTTGCACAGCCCCCTGGCGCTCAGCTGTAGTTTCAGCCCCACCTCTGTGTGTAGGCCACCCACGGTTGCCTACTCCTGAGGCTGCCTTAGAACACATGAGTCTTCCCCAACAAGGAGGGCATGAAGAGGCAGCATGGTGGCTGGGGTTGTGGGAGCCCTGGTGGCGATAGGTGAATGGGTGAGCCAGCA
Source organism: Eubalaena glacialis (assembly GCF_028564815.1). Classification (NCBI taxonomy): domain Eukaryota; kingdom Metazoa; phylum Chordata; class Mammalia; order Artiodactyla; family Balaenidae; genus Eubalaena; species Eubalaena glacialis. Next base: position 57,875,555 of record NC_083736.1, on the reverse strand, counting down.
GCTGGGGGCCCAGGAGCTTCAGCACTGGCACAGCCCTTCCCAGTGCTGGGCTGTGGACATGAGAGCCAGGCCCAGCAGTGATGAGGTGTGCAGAGAGGCCAGAAGCTGTGGGCATGAGAGAGCCGGCCCTGGTGGGGGACCCTCCCAGTGCCTGGGGGGGCAGGAGCTGGTACATGTGGAAAGAAGCTGCAATGGTGACTCCGCCCCTTGCACATCACTTAACAATGGCTTTTTGCTTCTACTGCATTCCACGTTTCCTCCACAACCATTCCCAGTTGAGGACGTCCTCACTCCTGTCCCCTCAGGCCTTCTCCTTGCAGCCAACAGTAGTCTTATCCCAGGGTTTTCTCTCCAAATCCCAGGTTCCAGCACCCAGCCCCCATCTTCACCTGCAGACACATGTCTCAGGCTGGGGTGCACACGGCTGTGGTATGGACCATCTATGTAAGTCTCACTTTATCCTGCCTGCCACAGACCGGTTGCTGCACTCTCCTTCAATAGCCCCTGAAGCTCCTCTTCTGTCCCAACTGATCTCCCCATTGGTGAGGGGGCTTTCCCGGATGTGGGAACCTCTCCTCTCCTTTGGCTACCCCTACCCCTGGGCACCAGTCCTGTCCTGCTTCCTCTCCTCTTCTTTTTTTCCTTCTTCTTTCTTTCATCATACCCACTTATGCAGGGATCTTTCATGTCCTTTTAGGTGTCCGAGGTCTTCTGCTCTATGAGAATAGTCCCATTTGTAGATATATTCTTGATGCATTTGTTGGGAGAGATGAACTCCATGTCCTCCAACACCTCTGCCATCTTGTCCTCTCTCATCTTCAGTTTTTTTTTATTTCCCTGTTAATCAACCTAATTAACACTAATTATTCTAATGTTCTTATTAGCATCTCTAGGACCCATTGAGTGGAAGCAGAGACCAGAAATAAGGCTTCCCAAACTGTTTTTTGTTTGTTTGTTTGTTTTCATTTGCTTTAAATTAAAGGAGTTCTTAGGTTAGCTATTATATATATATATATTTTTTTCACCTTCTAAGTTGTTTTTGTTTATATAGGTACCAATAAAACAACTGTTTATAATGAGTGCTCTTTAAAATTTTATCAGTTTAGAAGTTTTTCCAATTTAAAGGATTTATCACCTGCCCATTAAGGAGATATATCTTAATAGTGACTCAAACCAGTAATATGCAAGAGACATCCCTACAAGAGAGTGCAAAGATGCTACCTAAAGACCCAGAAAGTTTATTCCCAAAAATGGTCTAAAAAAGTAAAGGCCTTCATTGTACAAGCTGACGCAACAAAGGTTAAGATGGCAAAAAGACCCTGAGAGATGGCACAGTCAGACAAAAGACTGCTCAGTATCCCTGTCTATTTGATTGGCTGCCAAATGTACACCATACGTGTACCTTCCAGATGGCAGAGACCGCATTCTCAAAACACACACACACACACACACACACACACACACACTCACACACAAACACAGAAGAAGATCATGTAGAACATTTACATTTCAAAGACACAGAAAGAGAAATACAAGTTCCCCCTCAAAGGGCTTTTGTTTCTTTAAGGTCAGAATCCTTAAAAAATGTTTTGTCAGGTTGGCTTTATCTAACTTAACTGCGCATGTAATAAAAGAGCCCTGTCTTAGTTATTTTCAAGGTGAGATTGCCTTTAATTTACAGTTAAATAAGTATTTTAAGTATAAGTTTTGTACATATATAAACCTGTCTGGGGGTATTAGTTGGAGGCTGGAAATATGTCATTCCTTTTTCTTTCATTTTGAAAGTTTTGTTCCCCATTCTAAGGACACTGTGTCAGGATAATTAAAATGAATGTGTTTCCCTATAGGGATGGCTGCATGGTATGAGAACTTGCCTCCACTACTCCCATAAGTTTCTCAGTTGCCTGAGAAAGTCATTGCTGGCTGGGAAGAGATGTCATTTTTTTTGGAGTTGAACTCTCTCATGAGATATCTTCACTTTTATTTTTGACATTCTTTTAAAGTAGCCAATTCAAGGAAAAACAACAAGCCAGTCTTCTACCTAATTACCCAGTTCAACCTCACTCAGTGTCTTTCAATTGAGCAAAGTCTTCTCAGTCTTTCAACTGAGGATAACCAACTCAGTGTCTAAACTGAACAAAATCTTCCCAGTGTCTTTCAACTGAATATAATCCAGGTACCAGTTCTTGAAACCAAGTTTCAAGGATAACTTTCTCCTCCAGAGGGTTTAACACCACCAAATAAAACTTACGATCATCAGCCAATAATGGGAGATCCAAGAACCAGGAGAGGCTCACCGAAATTCATCCAGACTCTGCAAAGAGGCGGACAGGCCCAAGAGGCCTCTGCTGCTACTAGGCTCCATATACTTGTAGAGTTCAGGCAAAGGAGAAAAGTCTGCTCTGGATCCCTTTTTTGGTCACCAAAGCAGTCAACTAAAAAAAAAAATGCACATCTTAAAAGTTGAGAATTGTGTTTTATTCGGCAGACTTGCTGATAACTTAAGCCTGGGAGACACCTTTAGATAGCTCTGAGGGACTGCTTCAAAGAGTTAAGGGAGGAGCCAAGATATATAGGAGTATTTGCAACAAAAACCAAGTAGTCAGAACATTAAAAGATTACTGTTAATTTAAGAAAAACAAGAAATCTCAAGTTAATGAATTTAGTACGTTTTTATGTATGGGAAGGTGCAAGAGTCTGGGCTCATTTAAATCATTCCTTTGATATGCACCTTAACTATCTAGGGCCAGTATCCTTTTTTTCTCCATCCTGAATCCCCTCAAGGTGCACAGTCAGGTACAGCTGATGGCTTGATGGCTGCAACATCCTTTGTTTATTGATATGGCAGGAGACATTTTTTTTGTGCACAACAGTGACAGTAGTTTTCAAATAGTAATGTATGAATTGCTGCTTTTTGTTTTGTTTTGTTTTTTGTTTCCTGCAATGAATCCTTTCCTTAGCTCTCCTAAAGAAACTATTCTGAAACATTTCTGGATCACATCTCCTTGTGTCTCATAGTCAGGAAGTGTTTAATAATACCTACCTAGAAACTGAACTGTTGCTCTTGGCATCATTTCTGTCTTGTCTGGCTGTTGTGAAAACAGTAATCAGCAGCCCATGATCACCCCTATCTCCCCCCTTCCCTTCTGTTTTTGTTAAGGGTCTCTTAACAGAGTTACAGTTGCTGTATATAGGGTTGCACAGCCTGTGCTCTGTGCAAGTCCAGGGAGTACCATTCACCTAGACTTCAATGTGAATGGTACCCTTTGGAATTGAGCAACTTATTGGCCCTCTGAGATCTTTGTGATCAGAAAGGCCCAAAGGAGCCCAACTGGTTTCTATAGCAAGTAAAGCCTCTGTATTCTTCTAATGCACTTCTACTATGTTGAAAGCAGATGGGGAGGAAGTGAGACAACCCCCACATCCTCTTTGTTCAGGAACAACAGTAATAATGGATATACCTCAACTTCCCTTTCCTCTTACAGCCTCAGCCTTCACTAGCAGTCCCCACACAAGACTAAAGAGTGTTCAAGAGAGGGAATACTTCTTTTATTTTCTTCTTTGGCTCTGTTGAGCTTATACATTTTCATTTCCTATTCAAGGTAATGTTCCTAACAAGCATCTTTAGAATTTCTCTGCACAAGACATGGCTTTTCCAGAAGCAATAGAGATAACATTTTCTTGGCTGACTTTTTGGTTGTGGATAAAACAGAAGTGTTTAATAATGTAACATCCTAGATCTATCCACTAATATTTTAATTTCTTCAAGGTCTACCTTTTACCATCCATGGTTAATAACAGTCTTTACTTTCCACACCTCTAAGAGGCTTGCCCCCAAAATGGACAATTCTGCTGATTTAGCATATAATTCTTCCAGATTTGAAGGATGTGATTGTGAAATGAAGTTGGAAACTTTAGCTAAACAGAGGAGGCCCTACTACCAGAGGAACCTTCTAGGTTCTTCTTAAGCCATCAGGATTTTTGAATGGAGGGGAAAGGGAAGCCATGGATAACTCCCCCGGGATGGGTAATCAAATATCTAACCACTGATTAGCTAATGTCAGACTTATTGAAGCTAACATCTATGCTTGCTTCAGAAGGGAGTGGCCACCTTGCATCAAATCCTGCTGGCAAGAGCCTGCTCACTGGGGTCTCAGCACCGGACTACAGGCTTACTTCATGTGAGGAAATGTTTGTTTTCTTGTGTGACTCACCACCAGAGCTGTGAGAAAAGGGGCTGCCTCAGCAATGGTGTGGGCACAACCCAGAGTCACAGTCTGGGCCTCATGCCAAGACATAGTGCTCAGTTACTATTAGGTGCATCAGAAGAATCCAAGACCGGAAAGACCTATGAGGTCATTTTTCTCTGCCCAGGAGCCAGGAAACTACTCCCCCTCCTTTTCTTACCTTCCTCTATCTACCTACTGGGTGATTCAGAAAGCAATACTTTGTTTATCTTTTCCCCTATTTTACATTCAGTAGTTCCCCTAGCTGGAGTACTGGGCAGGGCAGTCTGCTCCTTTTTAGTCCTGGGTTTAATTGCAATAGATGAACTTGTCAATATGTTAGTTAAAAGTTCTGTAGGCAAGAAAGCCAGGATGCAACAAAATATAGCAGCCCTTCCCAGTCTACCCCTCACCTCCAACACACACAAACACCTGAAGTGCACACTGGTGCAATTCAACACATGATCCTAGACATGGGGAACCTGGCTTAGCTAGGGAATGGCAAGCGGCCAAATCATCGTTCAGTGTCTTGCTGGATTGACTGGGGATGTACAATCAGAAATGTTTAGTTCTTTTCTAGAGATTAGCTTGGGGATTGACTCAAATCGGTTGGCTTCTAATCAGTCTTGGGTGGAAGGGTAGAGCTTACAGCCCTCAGAACAAAAGATGCTTTTAAAGGGGTACTTATAATAAAGGGTAAAACACTTTGGACTGTCAATGGTGACCACATCTGCATTCTCTGTGGTCAAAACAGAATAAAACCATAGCTTCATATATATATTTTTAAACGGAGTTTCTAATTTATTTACCTCTATAAGATTTTGTACAAATTTATATGTTGGTTGACCATCTTTATCAAATTTATCTCCCTTTTTTTTAACCAGTGGTATTACAGGGTAAATGTTCTTTTAAAAATTATTCATTAAAATTTTAATTCTTTGATAATTGATTTGATTCCCTCTAATTAAGATCTTGACAAAAGATATATATTACACTTGGTCTGACTTATCCTCTTTATAGAAAAAAAAAAAAACAAACTTCATTTTGTGATAATTGTAGATTCACATGCAGTTGTAAGAAATAATGCAGAGAGATCCTGTGTATTCTTTATCCAGTTTCCCCATTCGTAACATCTTGCATAACTGTAGTACAATATCATAACCAGGATACCAATACTGATACAATCCAGTTTTCAGATTTCACCAGTTTTACATGCACTCAAGTGTGTGTGTGTGTGTGGTGATTAAGTTTTATACAATTTTATAACGTGTAATCATCACCAGAAATAAGCTATAGAACTGTTTCATAGAAAGTATCCTTCATGCAACCTTTTGATAGCCACAGTCACCACCATCTTATTATGCGTCCTAACTGCTGGAAATCACTAATATCTATAATTCTGTCATTTCAGGAATGTTATAAAATTGGAATCATACACTGTGTAACTTTGGGGATTGCCTTTTTTTCACTCAGTATAATTCCCTCTAGGTTCATCAAAGCTGTTGTGTGTATCAATAGTTCACTTCTTCATATTGCTGAGTTGTATTCTATGGCATGGATGTACCACTGTTGGTTTAACCATTCAGCGGCTAAAGGACATCTGGGCTGTTTCTGGGTTTTTGCTGTTACAGTAAAGCTTCTAAGAATATTCATATACAAGTGTTTGTGTGAACTTAATTTTTTTTTCTTTTTTTCTCGAGGATAAATGCCCAGGAGTTCAATTGCTGGGTCATGGTAATTGCAAGGTTTCTTGTCTAAGAAACTGTCAAATTGTTTTCCAGATTAGCTGAACATTTTACATTCCTACCAGCAATGGACAAGTGATCCAGTTTCTTTACATCCTCCCCAGCATTTGGTGTTATCACTATTTTATTTTCAATTTCTATACTTGATTTTTGATGCACATTCTGATAGGTGTATAATGATATCTCATGGTGGTTTTAATTTGCATTTCTCTATGACTAATAATGTTGATCATCTTTTCAAGTGTTTATTTGCCATCTTTATATTACCTTCAGTGAAATGTCTGTGTCTTTTGGATGACTTCACTTTAGCCTCCTTTCTCTCCTTAATAAGTTTGTCTAAAATTCTCAAGTGTGTTCTACAATCCTTCCTCTCCCAAACACCTTAGTGGTGTAGAAGTCACTGATAAGGAAATTTACTGGGTCTCAGCATCATCTCTAACCATCTACCTATCACCAAAAAATCCCAATAAGTATCTTCCTGAACCTGGGGGATCTGAAGAAGTCTCATCCATAGCGTTTTGGGAAACTAGGATAGGAAAGAATCAGAGATAGAGTTTTCATTAAAAGTGCACTTTCCAAAAGTGTACATTAACATATAGAAACAAAGCCTTAACTTCTCAATGCAGAAAGATCTTTATGCCCTATCTTTAGTCTTCCTTGAGAGGCTCCAAAGACACAGAGTTACATGCAAATAGGAAACCTGAGGCTTCCAATTACTCACTAGGATGTAAAAACCAGCCATAAGATACTTCTTGGGCAGTTCCTCAAGCTCTTATCATAGTATCAGTACTATGATTTTTATATTTATGGTAACTGCTTCACAAAACAGTGGCTGGGGTCAGACCTTGTGAAGAAGCTTATTGAGACCAGGGCTCAGCTCTTATGCAGCTGGCAATAGGAAAATTCAGAAGTTTGGATGTTCCTACAATTGAGGACTGGAGTGTGATTCCTTGGGTAAAGCTGAGGAGGCAGCTGGACCTGCTCTTTTAGTTAATAATTAATGACCAGCCCTAGATTGTCTCTTCCTCAAAAGGTAATAAACCAAGCCCCAGGTCTGAAACACCATCTCTTCTAGGGTGCCTTTCCCCCTGTTAGAAGCTCTAACCAGTCCCTATGATCTTTGAACCTTGAATGGGTGTGAAGAAATAACCTCTCTTCCCTTTCCAGTTTATATCCTGTGTTTTGTGATCAGATAAATAACATAATGTATGTGAAGTGTTTAGCATGGATGCCTGACACTCAGTAAGACTTGGATTGAGTCCTCCCCCTGACTTTGTTTGGATGAGAGTTGTTTAACTATATTATGGACCTTCAATATGCTACTGTATTTGCCAGGTGGTGACATCAGGCACAAAGAAGAGAAAGAAGATGTTTAGAGATGGGAACAGAAGAAATGGTGACTTAAAGAAGATCAAAAGAGAAAAACTTGAGAGGAGGGTAGATCAAGATGGCAGATTAAGAAGATGCTGAGCTCAGCTTCCTATGTGAACACATAAAAAATACATCTACATGTGGAAGAACTCTCACTGAAAACAAACTGGAGACTAGCACTAAGGCTCTCCTATAAACAAAGCTATAAAGAAAGATCCACATGGAATTGGGTAGAAATAGAGAAGCAATTAGTTTGGGATCCATGCTCCTAGCAGGGGAGACAGAAGAAGAGGAGAATACCATGGGCTCAGGAATCCTTCCTGGGGAGTGAGGTGCTCGAGCCACATATTGGGCACCCCAAACCTGGGGTCCAACACTGCAAAGATGAGTCCACTTAACTGATTTGGAAACCAATGGGACTTAATGGAGAGCTGTAAGAAACTGAGACTCTGATCCTGAAGACTGTGCACACAAGCTTGCTTACTCCTGGGAACAAGACAGAGGAAGTGGATTGAAAATAGTCTGGGCCTTTGACAGACTTGATAAGACTGTTCCAGCATGCACATCAGCCCACACAGGGTGGGAGAGAGCACACACTTAGAGGGAATAGAACCAGCTCAGGCCTGAAAATCAGGGCTTCTACTCCAGAACCTTGGGCCCTGCCCCTGCCACTATAGGGTGGTGTTGACCATTGAGCACAGTAGAGGCCCCAGCTCACATCTGGCCCTGGTTCTGGCTCTAGCCAATCCAACACAGCCATACATCCCACTAAGGTAGTAGCTGCCAGCGTAACCTGGGGGAAAATGTGACCCATAATCACTTCAAATCCAGTACCCCCACAAAAGCCACTGGGATCATGAAGATTGCATATGAATGCTCCCACACAAGACACCCTTTCAAGACTGGGAGAGGTAACTCTTTCATCTTAATCTCATAGAGTCAGGGAAAGTTAAGAAAAATAAGAAGAAAGAGAAATTTGTTTCAAATGAAAGAACAACGAAAACCCTGAAAAAACAACTAATAAACAGATACATAATTTACCAGATAAATAATTCAAAGTATTAGTAAAAATAATGCTAACTGAATTAGGAAAAAGACTAGATGAACACACTGATAATTTTAAGAAGAAAGTAGAAAATATTAAAAACAGAACTGAAGAATACAATAACTGAGATGAAAAATACACTAGAAGGAATTAACAGCAGACTAGGAGATACAGAAGAATGCATAAGCAATCTGGAAGATAGAATAATGGAAGTCATCCAATCAAAACAGCCAAAAAAGAAAAAAAAAATTTTAAAAGATAAGAGTTTAAGGGACCTCTAGGACAACATTAAACATACTAACATTCACATTATAGGAGTCCCAGAAGGAGGAGAGGGAGACAAAGGAGCAGAAAATGTACTTGATGAAATTATGGCTGAAAACTTACCAAACCTGAAGAAGGAAACAGATATCCAGGAACAGAGAAACAGAGGGTCCCAAATAAATTGAACTCAAACACACTCACACCAAGATATATCATAATTAAAATGGTTAATTTTAAAGATAAAGAGAGAATTCTAAAGGCAGCAAGAGAAAACAGAGAGTCATATACAAGAGAAATCCCCATAAGGCTATCACCTGATTTATCTGCAGAAAACTTCAGGTCAAAAGGGAGTGGCATGATAATATATATATTTTTAACATCTTTATTGGAATATAATTGCTTTACAGTGGTGTGCTAGTTTCTGCTTTATAACAAAGTGAATCAGCTATATGTATACATATATCTCCATATCCCCTCCCTCTTGCATCTCCCTCCCACCCTCCCGATCCCACCCCTCTAGGTGGTCACAAAGCACCGAGCTGATCTCCCCATGCAATGCAGCTGCTTCCCACTAGCTATCTATTTTACATTTGGTAGTGTACATATGTCAATGCTATTCTCTCACTTTGACCCAGCTTACCCTTCCCGCTTCCCGTGTCCTCAAGTCCACTGTCTATGTCTGCGTCTTTATTCCTGTCCTGCCCTTAGGTTCATCATAACCATTTTTTTTTTAGATTCCATATATATGTGTTAGCATACAGTATTTGTTTTTCTCTTTCTGACTTACTTCACTCTGTATGACAGGCTCTAGGTCCATCCAAGTCACTACAAATAACTCAATTTCATTTCTTTTTATGGCTGAGTAATATTCCATTGTATATATGTGCCACATCTTCTTTATCCATTGCTCAACATCACTAATCATTAGAGAAATGCAAATCAAAACTACAATGAGGTGTCATCTCACACCGGTCAGAATGGCCATCATCAAAAAATCTACAAACAATAAATGCTGGAGAGGGTGTAGAGAAAAGGGAACCCTCTTGCACTGTTGGTGGGAATGTAAATTGATGCAGCCACTATGGAGAACAGTATGGAGGTTCTTTAAAAAACTAAAAATAGAACTACCATAAGATCCAGCAATCCCACTACTGGGCATATACCCTGAGAAAACCATAATTCAAAAAGAATCATGTACCACAGTGTTCATTGCAACACTATTTACAATAGCCAGGACATGGAAGCAGCCTAAGTGTCCATCGGCATGATATATTGAAAGTGATGAAAGGGGAAAAACATGCGACCTAGGATACTCTACCCAGCAAGGTTATCATTTAGAATTGAAGCAGAGAGAAAGAGCTTCTCAGACAAGCAAAATTTTAAAAGTTCATCAATACAAAATGTACCCTAAAAGAAATGCTGAAGCATCTTCTCTAAGTGGAAAAGAAGTAAGAATCTACAAGAAAGGGAAAATCCCATAGGAAATACAAATATAGTAAGGGTTGAATATCAACCATTTAAGTAAGCCAAGTCCAAAGATTAAAGGATAAAAAAAAATGAAAAATCAACTATAACTACAATAAAAAATTAAGGGATTAAAGAAAAAGATGTAAACTATGACACCAAAAACACAAAATGTGGGGGAGGGGAGTAAAAAATGTAGATGTCTTAGAATGTGTTTGAACTTAAATGACTACCAATTTAAAACAAGTACATATAGTTCTAAGTTAACATATATGAAACTCATGGTAACCAGAAACCTAAAACCTACAATAGATACACAAAAACTATAGAGAAAGGAACACAAGCATATTACCAAAGAAAACTATCCAACCACCAGTGAAGAAACTAAAAGAAGAACAACAGAGAAGAACTAAATAAACAACCAGAAAACAAGTAACAAAATAGCAATAAGTACAGGCCTATTAGTAATCACTTTAAACGTCAATGGACTAAATGCTCCAATCAAAAGACATAGGGTGGCTGATTGGATTAAAAAAAGACCCATTTATATGTTGCTTATAAGAGACTCACTTCTGAGCTAAAGACAAACACAGACTGAAAGTGAGGGATGCAAAAAGATATTTCATGCAAATAGAAATGACATGAAAGCTGTGGTAGCAATACTCACATCAGACAAAATAGCCTTTAAAACAAAGGCTATAAAAAAAGACAAAGAGGGCATTATATAATGATAAAGGGATGAATACAAAAAGAGGATATAACATTTGTTAACATATATGCACCCAATACAGGAGCACATAAGCATATAAAGCAAATACTAACAGACATAAAGGGGGAAATTGGCAATAATACAAAAATAGTAGGGTAATTTAACACTTTACTTACATCAATGGACATATCATCCAGACACAAAATAAATAAGAAAACAGTGGGCTTAAATGCACCAGGTGAACTTAATAGATATCTACAGAACATTCCACCCCAAAACAGCAGAATTCAAATTCTTTTCAAGTGCACATAAAACGTTCTCCAGGACAGATCACATGCAAGGCCACAAAACGAGTCTCAACAAATTTAAGAGGATAGAAATTATATCAAGCATTCATTCAACCACAACTGTATGAAACAGGAAATCAAAAAAGAGTAAAACACAAACACATGGAGACTAAAAAACATACTACTCAAAATAAAATGGGCCCATGATGAAATCAAAGAGGAAATCAGAAAATACCTTGATACAAATGTGAATAAATCAACAATTTTTGAAAATCAATGGGATGCAGCAAAATCAGTTCTAAGAGGGAAGTTAATAGCAATACAGGTTTTCCACAACAAACAAGAAAAATCTCAAATAACAAACCTAAACTCCCATCTAAAGGAATTAGAAAAAGAAGAGCTAACAAAATCCCAAACCGTCAGAATACAGAAAACAATAAAGATCAGAACAGAAATAAATAAACTAGTGACCAAAAAATGATAGAAAATATGTGTATTTTCTTTTTTTTTTTAACACATCTTTATTGGAGTATAATTGCTTTACAATGTTGTGTTAGTTTCTGCTGTACAACAAAGTGAATCAGCTCTATGCATACATATATCCCCAAATCCCCTCCCTCTTGAGCCTCCCTCCAACTCTCCCTATCCCACCCCTCTAGGTGGTCACAAAGCACCGAGCTGATCTCTCTGTGCTATGTAGCTGCTTCCCACTAGCTATCTATTTTAAATTTGGTAGTGTATATATATCAATGCAACTCTCTCACTACGTCCCAGCCTCCCCTTCCCTCCCGGTGTCCCCATGTCCGTTCTCAACGTCTGCATCTTTATTCCTGCCTTATGACAAGGTTCATCAGTACCATTTTTCTAGATTCCATATATATGCTTTAGGATATGATATTTGTTTTTCTTTCTGACTTACTTCACTCTGTATGACAGACTCTAGGTCCATCCACCTCGCTACAAATAACTCAATTTCTTTCCTTTTTATAACCGAGTAATATTCCATTGTATATGTGTGCCACATCTTCTTTATCCATTCCTCTGTTGATGGACATTTAGGTTGTTTCCATGGCCTGGCTATTGTAGATAGTGCTGCAATGAACATTGTGGTACATATATGTTTTGAATTATGGTTCTCTCAGGGTATATGCCCAGTAGTGGGATTGTTGGGTCATATGGTAGTTCTATTTTTAGTTTTTTAAGAAACCTCCATACTGTTTTCCATAGTGGTTGTACCAATTTACATTCCCACCAACAGTGTAGGAGGGTACCATTTTCTCCACACCCTCTCCAGCATTCATTGTTTGTAGACTCGTTGATAATGGTCCTTCTGACCAGTGTGAGGTGATACCTGATTGTGGTTTTGATTTGCATTTCTCTAATGATTAGTGATGTTGAGCATCTTTTCATGTGTTTGTTGGCCATCTGTATGTCTTCTTTAGAGAAATGTCTATTTAGGTATTCTGGCCATTTTTGGTTTGTGTTGTTTGCTTTTTGGATATTGATCTGCATGAGCTGCTTGTATATTTTGGAGATTAATCCTTTCTCAGTTGCTTCGTTTGCAAATATTTTCTCCTATTCTGAGGGTTGTCTTTTTGTCTTGTTTATGGTTTCCTTTGCTGTGCAAAAGCTTTTAAGTTTCATTAGGCTGCATTTCTTTATTTTTGCTTTTATTTCCATTTCTCTAGGAGGTGGGTCAAAAAGGTTCTTGCTGTGATTTATGTCATAGAGTGTTCTGCCTATGTTTTCCTCTAAGAGTTTTATAGTGTCTGGCCTTACATGTAGGTCTTTAATCCACTTTGAGGGTGTTGTTTTTTTTGTTTTTGTTTTTGGTGTGTGTGTGTATGATGTTAGGGAGTGTTGTAATTTCATTCTTTTACATGTAGCTGTCCAGTTTTCCCAGCACCACATATTGAAGGGGCTTTTGTTTGTCCATTGTATATTCTTGCCTCCTTTGTCCAAGATAAGGTGACCATATGTGCGTGGGTTTATTTCTGGGTTTCAATCCTGCTCCATTGAACTATATATCTGTCTTTGTGCCAGTATCATGCTTTCTTGATTACAGTAGCTTTGTAGTATAGTCTGAAGTCAGGGAACATGATTCCTCCACCTCCGTTTTTCTTTCTCAAGATTGCTTTGGCTATTCGGGGTCTTTTGTGTTTCCACACAAATTGTAAATTTTTTTGGTCTTGTTCTGTGAAAAATGCCATTGGTAATTTGATAGGAATTGCACGGAATCTGTAGATTGCTTTGGGGAATATAGTCATTTTCACCATGTTGATTCCTCCAATCCAAGAACATGGTATATCTCTCCATCTGTTTGTATCATCTTTAATTTCTTTCATTAGTGCCTTATAGTTTTCTGCATACAGGTCTTTTGCCTAGTTAGGTAGGTTTATTCCTAGGTATTTTATTCTTTATGATGTGATGGTAAATGGGAGTGTTTCCTTAAATTCTCTTTTTGATTTTTCATTGTTAGTGTATAGGAATGCAAGAGATTTCTGTGCACTAATTTTGTATCCTGCTACTTTACCAAATTCATTGATTAGCTCTAGTAGTTTTCTAGTGGCATCTTTACGATTTTCTATGTATAGTATCATGTCATCTGCAAACAGTGATAGTTTTACTCCACCTTTTACAATTTGGATTCCTTTTATTTCTATTTCTTCTCTGATTGCCATGGCTAAATATTCCAAAACTATGTTGAATAATAGTGGTGAGAGTGGGCAACCTTGTCCTGTTCCTGATCTTAGAAGAAATGGTTTCAGTTTTTCACCATTGAGAATGATGTTGGCTGTAGGTTTGTCATATATGGCCTTAATTATGTTGAGGTAAGTTCCCTCTATGACCACTTTCTGGAGAGATTTTTATCATAAATAGGTGTTGAATTTTGTCAAAAGTTTTTCTGCCTCTTTTGAAATTGTCATACTTTTTTTCCTTCAGTTTGCTAATATGGTGTATCACATTGATGGATTTGTTTATATTGAAGAATCCTTGAATTCCTAGGATAAACCCCACTTGATCATGGTGTATGATCCTTTTAGTGTGCTGTTGGATTCTGTTTGCTAGCCTTTTGTTGAGGATTTTTTCATCTATGTTCATCAGTGATATTGGCCTGTAGTTTCCTTTTTTTGTGACATCTTTGTCTGGTTTTGGTACCAGGGTGATGGTGGCCTCGTAGAATGAGTTTTGGTGTGTTCCTCCCTCTGCTATATTTTGGATGAGTTTGAGAAGGATATGTGTTAGCTCTTCTCTAAATGTTTGATAGAATTCACCTGTGAAGCCATCTGGCCCTGGGCTTTTGTTTGTTGGAAGAATTTTAATCACAGTTTCAATTTCAGTGCTGATTCACTATTGGAGGTTGTGCTTTTCTAAGAATTTTTCTATTTCTGCCAGGTTGTCCATTTTATTGGCATATAGTTGCTTGTAATCTCTCATGATCCTTTGTATTTCTGCAGTGTCAGTTTTTACCTCCCTTTTTTCATTTCTAATTCTGTTGATTTGAGTCTTCTCCCTTTTTTTTCCTGATGAGTCTGGCTAATGGTTTATCAATTTTGTTTATCTTCTCAAAGAAACAGCTTTTAGTTTTATTACTCTTTGAAATTCTTTCCTTCATTTCTTTTTCATTTATTTCTGATTTAATTTTTATGATTTCTTTCCTTCTGCTAACTTTGGGGTTTTTTTAATGTTCTTTCTTTAATTGTTTTCGGTGTAAGGTTAGGTTGTTTATTTGAGATGTTTCTTGTTTCTTGAAGTAGGATTGTATTGCTATAAACTTCCCTTTTAGAACTGCTTTTGCTGCATCCCATAGGTTTTGGGTCGTTTTCATTTTCATTTGTTTCTAGGTATTTTTTGATTTCATCTTTGATTTCTTCAGTGATCTCTTGGTTATTTAGGAGCATGTTGTTAACCTACATGTGTTTGTATTTTTTTACAGTTTTTTTTCTGTAATTCATTTCTAATCTCATAGCTTTGTGGTTGGAAAAGATACTTGATATGACTTGAATTTTCTTCAATTTACCGAGGCTTCATTTGTGACCCAAGATGTGATCTGTCCTGGAGAATGTTCCATGTGTACTTGAGAAAAATGTGTATTCTGTTGTTTCTGGTTGGAATGTCCTATAAATATCAATTAAGTCCATCTGGTCTAATGTGTCATTTAAAGCTTGTGTTTCCTTAGTTATTTTCATTTTGGATGATCTGTCCATTGGTGAAATTGGGGTGTTGAAATACCATACTATTATTGTGTTACTGTTGATTTCCCATTTTATGGCTGTTAGCATTTGCCTTATGTATTATGATGCTTCTATGTTGGGTGCATAAATATTTACAATTGTTATATCTTCTTCTTGGATTGATCCCTTGATCATTATATAGTGTCCTTCTTTGTCTCTTGTAATAGTCTTTATTTTAAAGTCTATTTTGTCTGATATGAGTATTGGTACTCCAGATTTCCTTTGATTTCCATTTGCATGGAATATATTTTTCCATCCCCTCACTTTCAGTCTGTATGTGTCTCTAGGTCTGAAGTTGGATTTTTGGAGACAGCATATATACAGGTCTTGTTTTTGTATCCATTCAGCCATTCTGTGTCTTTTGGTTGGAGCATTTAATCCATTCACAATTAAGGTAATTATCAATATGTATGTTCCTATTACCATTTTCTCAATTGTTTGGTGTTTGGTTTTATAGGTTCTTTTCTTCTCTTTTGTTTCCTGCTTAGAGAAGTTCCTATAGCATTTGTTGTAGAGCTGGTTTGATTGTGTGAATTCTCTTGGCTTTTGCTTGTCTGTAAAGCTTTTGATTTCTCTGTCAATTCTCAATGAGATCCTTGCTGGGTAGAGTAATCTTGTTTGTAAGTTTTTCCCTTTCATCATTTTAAGTATATCCTTCTGGCCTGCAGAGTTTCTGCTGTAAAATCAGCTGATAACTTTATGAGGATTCCCTTGTATGTTTTTGTTGCTTTTCCCTTGCTGCTATTAATATTTTTTCTTTGTATTTAATTTTTGATAGTTTGATTAATATGTGTCTTGGCGTGTTTCCACTTGGGTTTTTCTGTATGGGACCCCCTGTGCTTCCTGGATTTGATTGACTATTTCCTTTCCCATATCAGGGAACTTTTTGACTATATCATCTTCAAATATTTTCTCAGACCCTTTTTCTTTCTCTTCTTTTTCTGGGACCCCTATAATTCAAATGTTTGTGTGTTTAATGCTTTCCCAGAAGTCTCTGAGACTGCCCTCATTTCTTTTCATTCTTTTTTCTTTATTCTTCTCTGTGGCAGTTATTTCCACCATTTTATATTCCAGCTCACTTATCCATTCGTGTGCCTCAGTTATTCTTCTATTGATTCCTTCTAGAATATTTTTAATTTCAGTTATTGTGTTCTTCATCACTATTTCTTTGTTCTTTACTTCTTCTAGGTTCTTGTTAAACATTTCTTCTATTTTCTCCATTGTATTTCCGAGATTTTGTATATCTTTACTCTCATTACTCTGAATTCTTTTTTTTGGTAGACTGCCTGCCTCCTCTTCATTTGCTTGGTCTTGTGGGGTTTTACCTTGCTCCTTCGTCTGTTACATATTTTTCTGTCTTCTCATTTTGTTTAACTTACTTATTGTGTTTGGGGTGTCCTTTCCACAGGTTTCAGGTTTGTAGTTCCTCTTACTCCTTTTGTCTGTCCCCAGTGGGTGACGTTGGTCCAGTGGCTTGTGTATGCTTCCTGATGGAGGGACTGGTGCCTGTGCTCTGGTGGGTGGAGCTGGATCTTGTCCCTCTGATGGGCAGGGCTGCATCTGTTGGTGTGTGTGTGAGCTTAGTATGACCTTAGGCAGCCTGTCTGCTAATGGGTGTGTTTGTGTTCCTCTCTTGCTAGTTGTTTTGCATGAGGCATCCAGCTCTGGAGCTTGCTGGCTGTTGGGTGGAGCTGGATCTTAGTGTTCAGTTTTTACCTTGCTCCTTCATCTTCTGTGTGTTTTTCTCTCTTCACATTTTGCTTAACTTACTGTGTTTGGGGTCTCCTTTTCTCAGGCTGCAAGTTTGTAGTTCCCATGGTTTTTGATGTCTGCCCCCTGTGACTAAGTTTGGTTCAGTGTGTTGTGTAGGCTTCCTGTTGGAAGGGACTGGTGTCTGTGTTCTGGTGGATGAGGCTGGATCTTGTCTTTCTGGTGGACTGGACCATGTCCAGTGGTGTGTTTTGGAGTGTCTGTGACCTTATTATGATTTTAGGCAACCTCTCTGCTAATGGGTGAGGTTGTGTTCCTGCCTTGCTAGTTGTTTGGTGTAGGGTGTCCAGTACTGTAGCTTGCTGGTTGTTGAGTGGAGCTGGGTCTTAGTGTTGAGATGGAGATCTCTGGGAGAGCTTTCACCATTTGATGTTATGTGGAGCTGGGAGGTCTCTGGTGGACCAATGTCCTGAACTCGGCTCTCCCATCTCAGAGGCACAGGTCTGATAACCGGCCAGAGCAGGAAGACCTTGTCAGCCACACGGCTCAGAAAAAAAGGGCTAAAAAAGAAAGAAAGGAAGAAAAAATAAAATAAAGTTATGAAAATAAAAAATTAAAAAATTATTAAAAAAATAAAAAGTAATATAAAGAAGAAAGAAAGAAAGAAGAGAGCATCCAAACCAAAAGCAAATCCACCAATAATAACAAGCATCAAAAACTATACAAAACAAAAACAAAAACAAATTGGACAGACAGAACCCTAGGACAAATGGTAAAATCAAAGCTTTACAGACAAAATCACACAAAGAAGCATATACATACACACTCACAAAAAGAGAAAAAGGGAAAAAAACATATATATCTTTTGGGAAGTCTGAGGTCTTCTGCCAGCGTTCAGTAGGTGTTCTGTAGGAGTTGTTCCACATGTAGATGTATTTCTGATGTATTTGTGGGGAGGAAGGTGATCTCCACATGTTACTTCTCCACTATCTTGAAAGTCTCTCTGCTCTATTTTTTAGTGTAACTATACCTCTAGTAGCAAGAATATATCTTTCAACCTTTCTAAAAGGGACTCTTCAGGAAAATCCCAGGCATTATTGGTAAGTGGATGTAACTTTAAATAGTCAGCTGGAGAAAACAGCATACAGACCTGAAACCAACTCCTGCAGCATCAGATCATCTTATCCTCCTCTTCTCCCCTGTGTCCATACTGGGCTGGGCAAAGAACCTGTGCTGAGAAGAACAATGCCCTGCTGAAGATACTGGAGCACCAGACACCGCGGAAACCCTGAGCTTTTACACTCTGCACTGTTTTGTTCCAAACAGAAATCTGACCAAATCGAAGTGGCCGTGTGACCTGAACTGTTCTAAGGAACCACAGGAAGATGAGAAACGCCAGGCAGCCAGCGGTCTGAGAGGACTAGTGGGGTTCAGTTTCTGATCCGATGACTGAGGGTTATAAATACGGGGAGTAAAAATCAGTCCTCTTCCCGAAACTGCCTGCTGAAACCAGGAGCTCCCTTCACCTTCGTGCCTGGCCCGCTGCCCGCTGCTCTGGGGCCTTGGCCCGGCTGGAGGCACACGCAGCACCACAGCCACAGAGCGAGCCCTTCACAAAACCCTGGGCAGAAAACAGGTAACATTTTAAAAATCCTAGGGATTAAGATGTAGACATCTTTGTGAAGTCATTATTCAGTCTATTTTAAGGCTCATGGAAGGCATAAGACACAAGTATGGACCTGAGGGGAAGCTGGCAGGATGAGAGGTAAGGTTTAGGGCAAGGGTTTTTCTCTTGTTATCACCAATTAGCTCATATGGAGTTAAAAAACAAGACCAAGTCCTGTTCAGCACTATGCTTAACAGCTCATTAGAAACATTAGTCCACTCTATCAAATATAGCCAGAAAGTCCATATCCAGTGGATTCCTGTCGAGCATTAACCATCCATGGGGATATTGAATCTACTTGACTTTTGATAGGAAAAGTGTGTAGTGGCAATTTGTTTGCAAAATGTTAGTCCAATTTTCTATAGTCTCTTGGACAAGGAGACACAGAAGATGCTAGCTGGGGCAGCTGTTGTGTGCTTACTTACCTTATCTCCTGGATTGACAAGGACTGCTTGAGAGCAGGATCTGGGCCTTGTCCATATCTGTGTCATTCATGGGTCCTAGCCAGGTTGCTTACTAGCATAGGTGTCTAGTGAATATATTTTACTTCTTGAATGGCTGTCTTTCTCTGGGAAACCTGAAACACAGGAGTAATTCTTATGGTGAGGGCCTCTTGGGAGGCATGCAGCTAGATGAGATAACCTCTTGAGCTGTCCCTTGTGATCAAAAGTTCTGGGATTATGTTTTTACATGGGCAGAATATAGAAGGGCCTATCTCAGAAAAATGTAATCCTCCTGCATCTGTCTCTGTCTCCTTCCCCATTGCAGAGGCTGTTACCCAGCACAGACATTATTATTGTGGTTAATATCACAGTGAGTATGATGAAGAGGAATAATTATGGCAATCAAAAATATGTATTCTTATTTATATTTTCAAAAGCATGCCTACCCATATATAGCATATAGAAAGAGTTGGCCCTTGTTTCGAAAGCTTCTGATCTGAGCTCATGAAGACAGGCCCTGTAGGGCAGCGGTCCCCAACCTTTTTGGCACCAGGGACCAGTTTCATGGAAGACAGTTTTTCCACGGATGGGGGGGGTGGGGGGATGATTCAGGCAGTAATGTGAGCGATGGTTCCGGTGGTAATGCAAGTGATGGGGAGTGATGGGGAGTGGCAGATGAAGTTTGCTGGCTTGCCTGCTGCTCACCTCCTGCTGTGTGGCCCAGTTCCTAACAGGCCGTGGGCCTCTACCGGTCTGAGGCCCAGGGGTTGGGGTCCTCTGCTGTAGGGACTTCCCTGAGGGTCCAGTGGTTAAGACTCTGCACTTCCACTGCAGGGGGCATGGGTTCAATCCCTGGTCAGAACCAAGATCCAGCAAGGTGCAGCCAAAAAAAAGGGAAAAAAAGGCCCTGTGGAAAGGGTAAAGGGGCCTGCTTTTAAAGCAGGAGGCTAGGCCCTTTCCCTCAGATGATGGTTAACTGTTGGTGATCTGGTTCCACCTTCATCAAGGGTAATGGGCCATGAATGACAATGGGAAAAATGGGCAATCTGGGACTCACTATCTTTATTTCATTTTGGAAGGGGAAGGGAAACACAGAGCTCTGATTATGGGCCAGGTGTAGATCAACCCATTGAATCCTTTCTGAAATACTGTGAAGAAGGTCCTCTTATTAGGGTCATTTAATAGATGAAGAATATTGAAGCTCCAAGGTGGTAAAGTGCTTTGTTCAAGGTTTTCCTCTCAGTTTGGAGGTGGCGAAGTCCTCTCAGACTCCCATCAGCTACTACACACACTGGCAGGAAGACTAGGAGCAAGAGGAGGCAGTGAGAGGTAGGACAGGAGTAGGTGGAGTGAGATATAAGGGAAACCCCAGATCTGGCTTCTGTATGGAGTTGACAGGCTATCCTGGAAGTCAGGACCCTCTTGACATCTCTGTGGCAAAGTTACAGGATAAACTTGTTCCGTCCATTCATTTGTCAAGGATGGTTGCTTTTCTGCCTACTGGCAGAATTTTGAGGAAACCTTTTCCAGGGGAGTGCTGCCTCACACAATTCCCTCCATTGCACACTGATGTTTTTAGAGTGCTAAAGTGATTCATGTGAGTTTTTTCCCCCCTCTGGTATGTTATACAGATTTATTAGTATAATTGCCAGCTTGATTAGCCTAATTTCTCTATTTAAAAACAGAGGTGTGTCCATTAATCTCTCCTGAAAAATTCTGAAGTCAGTCCCTTCCACCTAGCAAGCAAGGGCTTGAGGGTAGTGTTCCTCAGCCAGGAGGTGGGATCTCCAAGAGGCAATGCTCCTTCGTGTTCTAGTACACATCTGGTGAGAGCTGAAGGAAAGCAACATTTAAGTCCTCCTGCCCACGCACTTGAGATGGGGAGCTGTGTCTTTTCCCAACCACTCCAAGCTTGTCGGCTGGAAGCAAGTGAGCTAATTTTCAAAAAGATGGGGGGAGGGGGTTTAAAAATGCATACTGTGATTAACAGGCAGGGAATCTGCCCTCCTGGGGCTGTTCCAATCGCCAGGAAATTTCGACGAGTGGATTGAATGGATCCAGGAAAAGGTTGTCGACACCGTCGCGCCCTCCCACCCCACCCTCCCCTTTCCTCACAAGTAGGCCGGGCCTCCCGGGGACGTGAGACTGGGGGCTCGAGGCCAGGGTTTGATGCTCTGCAGGGCGTTCTGGTGGAGGGTGCAGGTGGCCCCTCAGAGAGGCCTGCAAAGGGGAGGAACTCTTACCCCGCCCTCCTGGCCTTTGGCTCCAGGAAGGTCAGCAATTAGGCTAATGAAATGTTTGGGTTACAAGTCAGAGCTTGGCGGACCAAGCCGGTCTGCTTGACCTGAGCAGGCAGCGGGGCTGGGAAGGGGGTGGCATTAGCGAACAGCTGGTTCGAACCGCTGCGCACCCTATCTCGGGCACCTCTGCCTGCACCCCCCTGAGTAGCTAGGTCGCCCAAGTCCGCCTCTGGGAGGGAGTGTGCGTTGGCCTTCCGCCAGCCTTCTCTGTGCAGGCAGCAGAGTTCCGATCTGAACTTCAGAGTTGGGGCCCCTCCCCGGGGCCCCTCCCCTCCCGACCCCACCCACTTTGCTAGCCTCTAAGGCTCCATCTTCCACCAATTGTGACCCGAAGAACCCGCCGCCCCGATGCCCAGTAGCTGACGAGGGGCAGCGGCCGAGAGGCTTGGTTGAATGCAGGCCTCCTTGCCCCCTAGCTGGTGCCTCGTGCACCTACGCCAGAGCTCTCCGGCGCGTCTGTAACAAGCTGAGGGCGACCGCGGCCACCCGGCGAGCCGCAGCTGGGGGCCAGGGGCGGTCAGAGCAACCGGGCGGTTGGTTCTCTCATTTGGGTTGGCGAGGCGGCGGCCAGCAGTGCTCCGCCGCAGTGGCACCCCCTGCGAAGCTGCCTCTGTGCCAGCCGCCGCCTGCCCGCTAGCCCGGCCGCTCGTCAGTGGGTCCGTCCAACTGCTGGTTACTAGGGACAG
Source organism: Eubalaena glacialis (assembly GCF_028564815.1). Lineage (NCBI taxonomy): Eukaryota > Metazoa > Chordata > Mammalia > Artiodactyla > Balaenidae > Eubalaena > Eubalaena glacialis. The sequence goes on along the minus strand of NC_083736.1, from coordinate 57,853,404 downwards.
GGACCCTCCATCCAGCCTGCCGCCCGGGACCTGACCGTAGCCGAAGGAGCGCAGCCTAGGTGCGGATCCACCCACTCGTAGGTACAGTCGTCCGACGGAGCGCTTCCACCACTTGATGCTTGCAAGGTAACTCCCGCTGTAGGCTCCCTGCAGAACTAGTGCCTTGCGCCGCCAGGGCAAAGGCCTAAGTTTGCCACCAGCTTGGGGAAAGTGTCCGAGACAAAAGCTACCTGGGGAGCCTGCAGGGACCACTGGGGCATGCCAGGATAGGAAGCTGAGCGGGAGTGCCCTCCTGGTTCAACACAACGCCCAACAGTCAGTTTGCATGGGTCAACAATTGAGCTTGTAGATTTAGGGATGTAGGGTAGAACCTTACCCACTCCTGAAGAGTTCTCCCGTGGGGATGGGATGGGGAAATGGGGAAGAGAGGTGGGGGAGGTAAGGAGCCAAGGATAGGCGGTGGGGAAGCTACCAATGGCAGTGTAAAGCTGTTGGCTCCCCTGAGGGCCCCGACACTTCACCGCCTTGGGGTGTTGTGCCTGGTTCACCCTTTGCTTGTGGTGTAAGGGTAAATGGGCTTGAGGCCACAGGGTAAGTGCACTTCTGTTGGCTCAACTTTCCAGGCAGAGACCGGGTGACAGCCTCTGGTGACAAATGTCATGATTTTGTGGAAAATGAGGCCAATGTTAGGCCCCCTATTTGCAGGAAGATGAAATCTGGGTGGGTGGAGGGTAGTCTTGCAGTGAATCATGGTGAGGGAACGGAAGCAGGCTAGGGGTGCTCTCTTCAAAATGCCTTCAAAGCTGTCATGTGGAAAAGGATCGTTTGTCTTGTGTGGCCCCAGAAAGGAGAACCCAGGATGGGTCAGAATTCAACAGAGTGGAAACCACCAGGAAGGAGGCAGAATTAAGCTTACTGTAAGGAACCCCTTTCTAATAGGGAGGGAGGAGTGTTTTATTGTGTATCAGGCATTTTACTAAGTACCTTACATAAATTATCCCACTTAACGCTTAGCAAGGTTTGGATATGTCCAATGATAAAATGGAATGCTGGGAGGTAGTGGGGTCTCTGTGCTCATCTAGGCTGCAGTTTTTTTCTGTTTCCAGGTTAAGATGAGGTTGGTGTCAACCACTTGTTCATTTGCTGGAGTTGAAAAAGGCTTGTACAAGGAATTGGGAGATTCTATCACCCACTAATGTTGTGACTTTAAAGAAATCCCAGCATCCTTCTGGACCTCAAGTCCCTCATCTGTAAAGTCAGATAATTAGACTTCACTGGGTTACCTGAAAAAATGACCAGTAAAAATAAAAATTAAAACAAAAAAACTAGACTTTAGTTTCTTGCACACTTGTAGTATAGGAGTGTAGAATTGGAGCTCCATAATATCTTGAAGATGGACCCCTGCAGGGAAGCTAAAATGTCTCTCCTTTCTTTCATTGGCTGAGGCGTGACTCTAATGTCCATTCAACTAAGATAAGCTTTCAGTGGCTTCAGTGTTTCCAAACAGCCAAGGTCTCGGAAGAGTAAAAACTCAGGGCCTCCTTTGATGTTGCTTGGATTGTCCTATGACAACTGCATTGCTTTCTAGTCACTGCCAAGGCAATTGTTCTGGCCTGTTATGCAAAAATACAGAGCATCTGCTGGTGTGGTGCATTGTGCTGAGCAACTGGAGATGAAGGCAGAGAGGAATGGATGAAATAGGCTCCTGCCCTTAGGGAGCTTCAAGTCTGTTGTGGGAAAGGTGGATACAAGGACCATAGACCATATTATAAGGCAGAAAGGTGCTTTGGGGGGAGGGGTACAGAAAAGGCAGAAGCCATGTGAAGCCATAAAAATACACTAGATTAGAAATTTGGGAGACTTAGATTCTAATCTTGGCTGGTCACCTAGGGCAGGTCAGCCCACCTCCTGAGGCCTGCAACTTTAAGGCTTTCTGATATTAGATAAGAATTTCTGTTTTGGGTGGGTGCTCAAGAGGCATTTGTGGTGGACCTTGAAGTGCTCTGGGTAGGGTTTACAATAATAGAGGAAGACAGCAGAGGCTGGGACAAAGCTTTCCTGGGCACATGAAAAACATGTGTGCCTTCATGGAGACAAGGAAGTGCTGGATAAGCAGGGGATAGCTAATGGCTAGTGTGACTCCTGAGCCAAAAAAGGGAAATAGAAATTGAGGTTGCAAAGAGAGCCCTTGAACACTAGACCCGGGCATTTTGGACCTGCTCCTGGAAAGGCAATAGCAGCCATGCCTGGTTTTTGAGCTGGGCAGTGCCAGTGAGCAAACAGCCATGACACTGAGTAGAGCCTCCTGTAACAAACTATGCCTTGCCTAATCTTCATTCTGCGCAGAAATTCAAGGAATGGCAGTACCTCCCTCTTGGGGGAACTTGAGCAAATGGCCTGTAATTGTAGACAGTACCTCCTAATACCAATGGAGAAGAAACACTATAGGGCTGGAGTGGCCCATCCTTGAGATAGTTGCCAATGAACTGTGCATGGTTCTGGCCCTTTGCTAGCAGTTGAGGGAGGTCAGCCTTGTTGGCTGCTGAGGGATGGTGGAGGAGGTCACTAGTGGATTGAGTGTAATCCTCACTGTCTGACTGAGGCTGAAGGAGAGAGGGCATAGTGGGGGCTTGGGGAAGGGCAGGGGAAGACAAAGTCTTCCAGATCATGTGACTTGACTTAATGGTGTACCCTGTTGAGAAAAAGAGTTTGGAAACCACAAGTGGGATCAAGAGTGGATCCATTTTTAGTTTTTTAAGGAATCTCCATACTGTTCTCCACACTGGCTGTATCAATTTACATCCCCACCAACAGTACAGGAGGGTTCCCTTTTCTCCACACTCTCTTCAGCATTTATTGTTTCTAGATTTTTTGGTAATGGCCATTCTGACCAGTGTAAGATGATACCTCAGTGTGGTTTTATTTGCATTTCTCTAATGATTAGTGATGATTCAAAAAAATACATGTACCACAATGTTCATTGCAGCACTATCTACAATAGCTAGGACATGGAAACAACCTAAATGTTCATCGACAGATGAATGAATAAAGAAGATGTTGCACATATATACAATGGAATATTACTCAGCCATAAAAGGGAAAGAAATTGAGTTATTTGTAGTGAGGTGGATGGACCTAGAGTCTGTCATACAGAGTGAAGTAAGTCAGAAAGAGAAAAACAAATATCATATGCTAACGCATATATATGAAATCTAGAAAAAATGGTACTGATGAACCTAGTGGTAGGGCAGGAACAGAGATGCAGACATTGAGAATGGATTTGAGGACACGGGAGGGAAGGGGAGTCTAGAATGTAGTGAGAGAGCAGCATTGACATATATACACTACCAAATGTACAATAGATAGCTAGTGGGAAGCTGCTGCATAGCACAGGGAGATTAGCTCGGTGCTTTGTGATGACTTAGAGGGGTGGTATAGGGAGGGTGGGAGGGAAGCTCAAGAGGGAGGGGATGTGGGGATATATGTATGCATATAGCTGATTCACTTTGTTGTACAGCAGAAACGAACAAAACATTGTAAAGCAGTTATACTCCAATAAAGATGTAAAAAAAAAAAAGAGTAGATCCAGGTTTCTGATGTGGTCTGGTGATATTGAAGAAGCCTAGCCAATCCTACTGCAGACATGGAAAGAACTTTTGCCGGGTAGGCTGGCGGCTTTAGTTTTATCAAGTCCTTTCCCTCTCTGAGCCTCAGTTTTTCCACTGTTAGTATGGGAGTTGGGGAGGTTGGCCCCAGTGATTCTTTAGGGCCTTCTAGCTTTAAATATCTAGGAAAGGTATATGATTTGGAACCTCCATGGATGAATCCAGGGAGACTTTGTCCAGAATTTAAGTAATAAAGCTGGGATTTATTTTGAACTGAGGGCTTACAAAAAACAATCTTTATATTGGAGAGTGGGGCTCCCTATCCTTGGTAGAGGAAGGTCAGAAGGAGTGTCATTGAGCTGAATTCTTTGGATATTTCCTTTCTCAAATCCCTTTTTGTCTTCCCTTCCTTTCCTTCCTCTACCAATACTTCTTTCTCAGATTTCCAGTAACCATTGCTCTGCCCTTAACACCTGGCACATTGGGCTTCTTTTTTTTTCTTTTTCTACCTACAGAGGGCAGCTTTTGGGCTCTTTGCCTTGTATTTACCCAATGAACCTCAGAGCCATCTTCATCTTCTGTTTCCTATCATCCAACATAAACCACCCTATCCCCAATTTACTTAACTGCTAAGTCTCTATAATCAATGCTGATAATATCTTTTATTGTCTTTTATTGCATTTTAAAACATGAGTAATTCTGCAACTTACTTTGAAATGCATCAAAAATAAGATGGATAGATGGATTAATGAATAGATAAATGAATGATAGTTCATAAATGGATCATAAATAAATGAACAGATGAATGAATGGCAAGCAGATAAATAAAATATGGGGGAAATAGGTAATATACTGTTATATTACAAACAATTCAAACTGTATAAAAGTACACAGAATAAAAAGGTAAATATAGTTCACAGTTTTCTGTGTATACTTCTAGTCCTTTTTTCTATGTGTCCAAAACTATATACATCCAGTCAACCTCCATATCAAACTAATAGTTTTGCTTTTAAATTTAAATAGATCACACTTTACAGTTGAGTCTGTAATTTGCATTTTTTCACTTCACAATATATTTTGGAAATCTCTTCATGTCAGTGTATAGATCCACCTCATTTTTAAAAACAGCTGCATAATATTTCATAGTATGGGTATACCATAATGTATTTAAACTTTCCTTCTTGATGGACAGCTAAGTGTTTCCAATTCTTCCCTATGACACACAGGGCTGCAGTGTACCTCCTTGGTTATTTATTACCTATATACATGTGAGCATCTCTTCCTGTAAGGTAGATTCTTAGAAATTTGTTGTGCCAAAAGATTGATGCTTTAAAATTCTGCCCCTCCCCCACAACATTTCATTATGGATGTTTTCAAACACACAGAAAAGTTGAAAGACTGTATAGTGAACACCCATATATCCACTACTTAGATTCTACCATTAATATTTAACTACATTTGCTTTATCACATATTCCTCTGTTCAAAAAAAAAATCAAAAAATACCTAGAGACAAATGACAATGAAAACACAATGATCCAAAACCTATGGGATGCACCAAAAGCAGTTCTAAGAGGGAAGTTTATAGCTATACAAGCTTACCTCAAAAAACAAGAAAAATCTCAAATAAACAATCTAACCTTACACCTAAAGTAACTAGAGAAAGAAGAACAAACAAAACGCAAAGTTAGTAGAAGGAAAGAAATCATAAAGATCAGAGCAGAAATAAATGAAATAGAAACAAAGAAAACAATAGCAAAGATCAATAAAATGAAAAGCTGGTTCTTTGAGAAGATAAACAAAATTGATACACCTTTAGCCAGACTCATCAAGAAAAAGAGGGAGAGAACTCAAAACAATAAAATTAGAAATGAAAAAGAAGAAGTTACAACAGACATTGCAGAAATACAAAGCATCCTAAGAGACTACTACAAGCAAATCTATGCCAATAAAATGGACAACCTGGAAGAAATGGACAAATTCTTAGAAAGGTATAACCTTCCAAGACTGAACCAGGAAGAAACAGAAAATATGAACAGACCAATCACAAGTAATGAAATTGAAACTGTGATTAAAAATCTTCCAAGAAACAAAAGTCCAGGACCAGATGGCTTCACAAGTGAATTCTATCAAACATTTAGAGAAGAGCTAACACTCATCCTTCTCAAACTCTTCCAAAAGATTTCAGAGGAAGGAACACTCCCAAACTCATTCTATGAGGCCACCATCACCCTGATACCAAAACCAGACAAAGATACTACAAAAAAAAGAAAATTACAGACCAATATCACTGATGAATATTGATGCAAAAATCCTCAACAAATTACTAGCAAACAGAATCCAACAACACATTAAAAGGATCATACACCATGATCAAGTGGGATTTATCCCAGCAATGCAAGGATTCTTCAATATATGGAAATCAATCAATGTGATACACCATATTAACAAATTGAAGAAGAAAAACCATATGATCATCTCAATAGATGCAGAGGAAATTTTGACAAAATTCAACACTGATTGATGATAAAAACTCTCCAGAAAGTCAGCATAGAGGGAACCTACCTCAACATAATAAAGGCCATATATGACAAACCCACAGCAAACATCATTCTCAATGGTGAAAAATGGAAAGCATTTCCTCTAAGATCAGGAACAAGACAAGGATGTCCACTCTCACCACTATTATTCAACATAGTTTTGGAAGTCCTAGCCACAGCAATCAGAGAAGAAAAAGAAATAAAAGAAACACAAATTGGAGAAGAAGAAGTAAAACTGTCACTGCTTGCAGATGACATGATACTATACATAGAGAATCCTAAAGATGCCACCAGAAAACTACTAAAGCTAATCAATGAATTTGGTAAAGTTGCAGGATACAAAATTAATGCACAGAAATCTCTTGCATTCCTATACACGAATGATGAAAAATCTGAAGGAGAAATTAGGAAACACTCCCATTTACCATTGCAACAAAAAGAATAAAATACCTAGGAATAAACCTACCTAGGGAGACAAAAGACTTGTATGCAGAAAACTATAAGACACTGATGAAAGAAATTAAAGATGATACCAACAGGTGGAGAGATATACCATGTTCTTGGATTGGAAGAATCAACATTGTGAAAATGACTATCATACACAAAGCAATCTACAGATTCAATGCAATCCCTATCAAATTACCAATGACATTTTTTACAGAACTAGAACAAAAAATCTTAAAGTTTGTATGGAGACACAAAAAACCCCGAATAGCCAAAGCAGTCTTGAGGGGAAAAAAACGGAGCTGGAGGAATCAGACTCCCTGGCTTCAGACTATAATAGAAAGCTACACTAATCAAAAAAGATGGTATTGGCACAAAAACAGAGATATAGATCAATGGAACAGGATAGAAAGCCCAGAGATAAACCCATGCACCTATGGTCAACTAATCTATGACAAAGGAGGCAAGGATAGACAATGGAGAAAAGGCAGTCTCTTCAATAAGTGGTGCTGGGAAAACTGGACAGCCACATGTAAAAGAATGAAATTAGAAAACTCCCTAACACCATCCACAAAAATAAGCTCAAAATGGATTAGAGACCTAAATGTAAGACCATACACTATAAAACTCTTAGAGGAAAACATAGGAAGAACACTCTTTGACATAAATCACAGCAAGATCTTGTTTGATCCACCTCCTAGAGTAATGGAAATAAAAACAAAAATAAACGAATGGGACCTAATGAAACTTAAAAGCTTTTGCAAAGCAAAGGAAGCTATAAACAAGATGAAAAGACAACCCTCAGAATGGGCGAAAATATTTGAAAATGAATCAACGGGCAAAGGATTAATCTCCAAAATATATAAACAGCTCATTCAGCTCAATATTAAAGAAACAAACACCCCAATCCAAAAATGGGCAGAAGACCTAAATAGACATTTCTCCAAAGAAGACGTACAGATAGCCAAGAAGCACATGAAAAGATGCTCAACATCACTAATTATTAGAGAAATGCAAATCAAAACTACAATGAGGTATCACCTCACACCAGTTAGAATGGGCATCATCAGAAAATCTACAAACAGCAAGTGCTGGAGAGGGTGTGGAGAAAAGGGAACCCTCTTGCATTGTTGGTGGGAATGTAAATTGATACAGCCACTATGGAGAACAGTATGGAGGTTCCTTAGAAAACTAAAAATAGAATTACCATATGACCCAGCAATCCCACTACTGGGCATTATGCAGAGAAAACCATAATTCAAAAAGACACATGCACCCCAGTGTTCATTGCAGCACTATGTACAGTAGCCAGGTCATGGAAGCAACCTAAATGCCCATTGACAGATAAATGGATAAAGAAGATGTGGTACATATATACAATGGAATATTACTCAGCCATAAAAAGGAACGAAATTGGGTCATTTGTAGAGACGTGGATGAATCTAGAGACTGTCATACAGAGTGAAGTAAGTCAGAAAGAGAAAAACAAATATTGTATATTAACGCATATATGTGGAACCTAGAAAAATGGTACAGATGAACGGGTTTGCAGGGCAGAAATCAAGACACAGATGTAGAGAACAAACTCATGGACACCAAGGAGGGAAAGCAGTGGGGCAGGGGGGGTGTGCTGTGATGAATTCGGAGGTTGGGATTGACATATGTACACTAATATGTATAAAATGGGTAACTAATAAGAACCTGCTGTATAAAAAAATATAAAATAAAATTCAAAAAAAAAAATTAAAAGGGGAAAGTGTTTTTCATGGCAATGCCTAGGCTTACTTTGTGCCCCTACTCTTTTCCAGCCACTGATCCATGTTTTAACTCCTGTGAAGAAGTGGCTTTGAGCATCAGGAAGTAATATAGGACTGATCCCAATCCCAGAGACCTTCTCCTTCCTAATTAGAAGTCCTTTAAAGAACTCAATTCTGTTCATTATATTTTTTTATGACAAAGAATTTTTTATTGTGGTAAAATATCCATAACATAAGATTAACCAATTAACCATTTTCAGTGGCATTAAGTACATTTGCAGTGTTGTGCAACAGTCACCAACATCCACTTCCAAAGTTTTTCATCATACCCAATGTAAACTCTGTACCCATTTTAATAACTCCCTCTTCCTGGCTCCAGTCCTCTGGTAACCTCTAGCTTATCCTCTTTCTCTATGAATTTGCCTAGTTGAGGTACCTCACATAAGTAGAATCATATCATATGTGTCCTACTTTGTCTGACCCATTTTATTTAGCATAATGTTTTCAATGTTCATCCACTGTTGTAGCATGTAGCAGAATTTCATTCCTTTGTAAGGCTGATTGATATTCCATCGTATGGATAAACTACCTTTTTATCCATTCATCTGTTAATGGGCATTTGGGATGTTTTTTCACCTTTTGCTTATTGTGAACAATGCTGTTGTAAACATTCATGTACAAGTATTCATTTGAGTCTTTGATTTCCATTCTTTTGAGTAGACACCTAGAAGTAGTAGTTCTATGTTTAACTTTTTGAGGAATCACCAAACTGTTTTCCACAGTACCTGCACCATTTTACATTCCCAACAGTGCATGAAAGTTCCAATTTCCCCACATCCTCATGAACACTTTCTATTTTCTGTATTTTTTTAACATCTTTATTGGAGTATAATTGCTTTACAATGGTGTGTTAGTTTCTGCTTTATAACAAAGTGAATCAGTTATACATATACATATGTTCCCATATCTCTTCCCTCTTGCATCTCCCTGTATTTTTTTTTAATTTAAACATACTAATGGGTGAGAAGTGGTATCTCATTGTGATTTTGATTTGAATTTCCCTAACAAATAGTGCTGTTGATCATCTTCATGTGCTTAGTAGCCATTTGTATATCTTCTTTGGAAAAATGTCTCTTCCAGTCCTTTGACCGTTTAAAAATTTTTTTGGGGGGGGGTGTTGTCATTTGTTGTTTTTGTTGTTGAGGCATAGGAGCTCTTTATATATTCTGGATATTAATCCCTTATCAGATATATGATTTGCAAATATTTTCTCCCATTCTATGCATTATCTTTTCACTCTTTTATTAGTGTCTTTTCATGCACAAAAGTTTTCATTTTGTTGAACTCCAATTTATCTATTTTTCTCTTTTGTTACCTGTGCTTTTGGTGTCATATCCAAAAAATACTAACCAAATTCAATGCCATGAAGATTTCCTCAGTATATTCTTCTAAGAGTTCCATAATTTTTTCTTTTTGAGTTCCATAATTTTAACTTGTAAATTTAAGTCTTTAACCCATTTAGATGAACTTTTTGTATATGGTGTGAGATAAGGGCCCAATTTCATTCTTTCACATCTGGACATCCAGTTTTCCAAGCACCACTGGTTGAAAAAACTGTCATTTCCACCATAGAATGGTCTTGGCACCCTTGTTCAAAAGCAGTTGACCATACATGCAACAGTTTCTTTCTGGGCTTTCTGTTCTATTTCATTGGTCTATGTGTTTGTCCTTATACCACTACCACACTGTTTTGATTCTTGTAGCTTTATAATAAGTTTTGAAATCAGGAAACGTGAATCCTCCAACTTTGTTCTTTTTCAAGATTGCTTTGCCTATTCAGAGTCCCGTGATATATAAATATTAAGATATGTATTTCTATTTCTGCAAAAGTTGCCATTGAGATTTTGGTAGGGGTGACACTAAATCTGTTGTTCAGTTTGGGTAGTACTGTCATCTTAACAATATAAAATCCTCCAATCCTTGAATACAGACTTTTCCATTTATTTATGTTTTGTTTAATTTTTCAGTACTGCTTTGTAGTTTTCAGTGAACAATCATTTACCTCCTTGTATAATTTATTTCTGAGTATTTATTCTTTTAAAATTTCAATACATATTATTCTTCCAGGTTTATTGAGATATAATTGACATACAGCACTATATAAATTTAAGGTGGTCAATTAATCTATGACAAAGGAGGCAAGACTGTACAAGGGAGAAAAGACAGTCTCTTCAATAAGTGGTGCTGGGAAAACTGGTCAGCTACATGTAAAGAATGGCATTAGAACATTCTCTAACACCATACACAAAAATAAACTCAAAATGGAATAAAGACCTAAATGTAAGACAGGATACTATAAAACTCCTAGAGGAAAACATAAGCAGAACACTCTTTGACATAAATCGCAACAATATTTTTTTGGATCTGTCTCCTAATGTAATAGAAATAAAAGCAAAAATAAACAAATAGGACCTAATTAAACTTAAAAGCTTTTGCACAGTAAAGGAAACCATAAACAAGATGAAAAGACAACCTATGGAATGGGAGAAAATATTTGCAAAGGATGTGACCAACAAGGGATTAATTTCCAAAATATACAAACAGCTCATACTACTCAACATAAAAAAAAACAAACAACCCAATCAAAAAATAGACAGAAGACCTAAATAGACATTTCTCCAAAGAAGACAAACAGGTGGTTACCAGGCTTATGAAAAGATGCTCAACATTGCTAATTATTAGAAAAATGCAAATCAAAACTACTGTGAGGTATCACCTCACACCAGACAGAATGGCCATCATCAAAATTTCTACAAATAATAAATGCTGGAGAGGGTGTGGAGAAAAGGGAACCTCCTACACTGTTGGTGGGAATGTAAATTGGTGCAGGCACTATAGAGGGCAGTATGGAGGGTCCTTAAAAAACTGAAAGTAGAGTTACTATATGATCCAGAAATCCCACTCTTGGGCATATATCCAGGAAAGATGAAAACTCTAATTTGAAAAGATACATCCACCCCAATGTTCATAGCAGCTATTTAAAATAGCTGGGACATGGAAACATGGAAGCAACCAAAATGTCCATCAACAGATGAATGTATAAATAAGATGTGGTATACACACACACACACACACACACACACACACTCACATACACACACACAATGGAATATTACTGAGCCATAAAAAAGAATGAAATAATGATGAAATAATACCATTTGTAGCAATATGGAAGGAACTAGAGATTATCATATTAAGTGAAGTAATTCAGATAGAGAAAGACAAATATCATATCACTTATATATGGAACATAAAAATATGATACAAATGAACTTATTTACAAAAACAGAAATAGACTCACAGACATAGGAAACAAACTTATGGTTACCAAAGAGGAAAGGGGTTGAGGAGGGGTAAATTAGGAGTTTGGGATTAACATATACACACTACTATGTATAAAATAGATAAACACCAAAGACCTACTGTATAGCACAGGGAACTATATTTAATATCTTGTAATAACCTACAATGGAAAAGAATCTGGAAAATAATATATATATGTGTACATATATATTTATATATATGTATAATATATATATATGTACAACTGAATCACTTTTCTGTTCTCCTGAAACTAACACAACATTGTAAATCAATTATACTTCAATTTCAAAAAGTGAAAAAAAGTTTAAGGTGTATAGAATAATGATTTGACTTACATATATAATGAAGTGTTTATCATAATAGATTCAGTGAACATCCATCATCTCATATAGATACAAAATTAAAGAAATAGAAAAAAATTTTCCTTGTCATAGAACTCTTAGGATTTGCTCTCTTAACAACTTTCGTATATAACATAAAGAAGTGTTAATTATGTTTATGTTCTATATTACATCCCTAGTATTATTTGCCTTATAATTGGAAGTTTGAACATTTTGACTGCCTTCATCCAATTCCCCCTCTCCCTACCCCTTGCTTCTGGTAGTCACAAATATAATCTATTTTTCTATGAGCTTATCTGTCTGTTTGTTTGTTTGTTTTTTTTTTGGAAGTATAGTTGACCTAGAACACTATTTAGTTCCTGTTACACAACATAGTTAGTTGATATATCTATATATTTCAAAATGATGACCACAAAAATTCTACTTACAATCTGTCACCATACTAAGATATTACATAGGTATTTACTATATTCCCCACACTATACATTTTATACCCATGACTCATTTATTTTACATCTAGAAGTTTGTACCTTTTAATGTCTGTCACCTATTTCTTTCCTCCTACAACCCCCTTTCACTCTGGCAACCACACGTTTGTTTTCTGTATCTATAACTCTGTTTCTGTTTTATGTTTGTTCATTTGTTTTGTTTTGTTTTGTTTTTAGATTTCACACATAAGTGGAATCATACAGTACTTGCTTTCTCTGACTTATTTCACTTAGCATAATACCCTCTACGTCCATCCATGCTGTCAAAAGTGGCAAGATTTCACACTTTTCTATGGCTCAGTAATATTCCATAGAATTGACATACCAAATCAAAATAGAACTACTATATTTTCCAGCTATTCCATACTGTTTTCCATAGTGGCTGCACCAATTTACATTCCTGTTAACAGTGCACAAGGGTTCCCTTTTCTCCACATCCTTGCCAACACTTGTTATTTGTTGTCTTTTTGATAGTAACCCTTTCTGAAATGTGTGAGATGATATCTCATTGTGGTTTTGATTTGCATTTCCCTGGTGATTAGTGATGTTGAGCAATTTTTCATGTGCCTGTTGGCCATCTGTACGTCTTCTTTGGAAAAATATCTATTCCGATCATCTTCCCATTTTTTAATCTGTTTGTTTGTTTGTTTGTTTGATTTTGAGTTGTAAGAGTTTTTGTATATTTTGTATATTAACCCCTTATTGGATACATCGTTTAAAAACTGTTCTTCTATTCAGTAAGGGACCTTTTTGTCTTGTTGAAAGTTGCCTTCACTGTGCAAAAGCTTTCTAGTGTGATATAAGCCAATTTCTTTATTTTTGCTTTTGTTTCCCTTGACGGAAGAGACATACCCAAAAAACAAAAATTGATAAGATCCATGTCAAAGAGTGTGTTGCCTACGTATTCTTCTAGAAATGTTGTGAATTCAGGTCTTATATTTAAGTTATTAATCCATTTTAATTTATTTTTGTGCATGCTGTGAAAAAGTAGTCCAGTTTGATTTCTTTTTGTTTTTGCATGTAGCTGTCCAGTTTTCCCAACACAATTTATTGAAGAGGCTATCTTTTCTCCATTGCATATTCTTGCCTCCTTTCTCTTAGATTAATTGCCCATATAAGTATGAGTTCCTTTCTGGGCTCTTTATTATGTTCCTTTTATCAATGTATCTGTTTTTGTGCCCATACTATACTCTTTTGATTACTGTAGCATTGTCATATAGCTTGAAATCAGAGATCGTGATACCTCCAGCTTTGTCCTTTTTCCTCAAGATTGTTTTGGCTATTTGGGGTCCTTTGTGTTTCCATACAAATTTTAGAATTATTTGTTTAGTTCTGTGAAAAATGCCATTGGTATTTTGAAAGGGATTGCATTGACTTAGGTAGTACGGTCATATTAACAATATTAATTCTTCCAATCCATGAACATGGTATATCTTTCTGTCTGTGTCATCTTCAATTTCTTTCATCAGTGTCTTATAGTTTTCTGAGTAAACGTCTCTTACCTCCTCCGATAGGTTTATTCGTAGTTATTTTATTATTTTTGATGCAGTGGTAAATGGGATTGTTTCCTTAATTTCTCTTTCTGATAGTTCATTGTTAGTGTGTAGAAATGTAACAGATTTCTGTATATTAATTTTGTATCCTGCAGCTCTACTGAATTCATTGGTGAGCTCTAGTAGTTTTTGATGGTGCCTTTGGAATTTTTATGTGTGGTACAAAGTCATCTGCAAACAGTGACAGTTTAACTTCTTCCTTTCCAATTTGGCTTCATTTATTTGTTTTCCTTGTCTGATGGCTGTGGCTAGTACTTAACAATGCTATGTTGTGTAAAATTTGCAAGAGTGCACATCCTTGTCTTGCTCCTGAATTTAGAGGAAATGATTTCAGCTTTTCAGTGTTGAGTATGATGTTAGCTCTGGGTTTGTCATATACAGCCTTTATTATGTTGATATATGTTCCATCTATGCCCAAGTTTTGGAGAGTTTTTATTATAAATGGATGTTGAATATTGTCAAAAGTTTTTCTGCATCTATAGAGATGATCATATGATTTTCATTCTTCAATTTGTTAATGTGGTGTATCAGATTGATAGATTTATGGATATCAAACCATCCTTGTATCCCTGGGTTGAATCCCACTTGATCATGGTGTATGATCCTTTTAATATATTGTTGAATTTGATTTGCTAATATCTTATTGAGGATTTTAGCATTCATGTTCACTAGTGATATTGGCCTGTATTTGTGTGTGTGTGTGTGTGATATCTTTATCCAGTTTTAGTATTGGGGGTGACACTTACCTTGTAGAATGAGTTCAGAAGCATTCCTTCTACATTTTGGGGGGGAATAATTTTAGAAGGATAAGTGTTAGCTCCTTTCTAAATGTTTGGAGAATTTAGCTGTGGAACCATCTGGTCTTGTACTTTGGTTTGTTGGGAGTTGTTTTACTGCTGATTCAATTTCATTAATGGTAATTTGTTCTTTCATGTTTTCTATTTCTTCCTCATTCCATTCAGTCTTGGGAAATTGTACATTTCAAGAATTTGTTCATTTCCTCTACATTTTCCATTTTGTTGTTGTATCATTATTTGTAGTAATCTCTTCTGATCCTTTGTATTTCTGTAGTGTTGGTTGTAATTTCTTGTTTTTCATTTCATTTCTGATTTTATTGATCTGAACTCGCTTTTTTTTTTCTTTTGATGAATCTGTGTGAAGATTTCTCAATTTTGTTTCTCTTTTCAAAGAACCAGCTCTGAGTGTTACTGAT
Organism: Eubalaena glacialis; assembly: GCF_028564815.1. Classification (NCBI taxonomy): domain Eukaryota; kingdom Metazoa; phylum Chordata; class Mammalia; order Artiodactyla; family Balaenidae; genus Eubalaena; species Eubalaena glacialis. The sequence continues at coordinate 57,838,080 of NC_083736.1, read as the reverse complement.
CTTTTCTACTTTTGTCTCTATTTTATTTATTTATGGTCTGATGTTTATGATTTATTTCCCTTAACTAACTTTGTTTTGTTTGTTTTTCTTTTTCTAGTTGCTTTAAGTGTAAAGTTAGGTAATTTATTTGAGATTTTTCTTGTTTCCTTAAGTAGGCTTGTTTCACCATAAACTTCCCTCTTAGAACTGCTCTTGCTGCATCCCATAGATTGTGGATTGTTGTATTTTCGTTTTCACTTGTCTTTAGGTATTTTTAAAATTTCTTCCTTGATTTCTTCAGTGATCCACTTGTTATTCAGTAGCATATTATTTGGCCTCCACGTGTTTTTGTTTTTTTGCAGTTTTTTCTCAAAGTTGATTTGTAGTCTCATAGTGCAGTTGTCAGAAAAGATGCTTGGTATGATTTTAATCTTATTAAAATTTTTGAGATCTCTTTTGTGGCCTTACGTATGATCTATCCTGGAGAATGTTCCATGTGCATTTGAAAAGAATTTGTATTCCACTGCTTTTGGATGGAATGTTCTGTAGATATCTATTAAGTTCTCTGTTATTATTGTTTAAGACCAGTGTTTCCTTATTGATTTTCTCTCTGTGAACTGTCCATTGATGTAAGGGAGGTGTTGAAGTCCCCTACCATTATTTTGTACTGTCAATTTCTCCCTTTATATCTGTTAATATTTGCTTTATGTAGTTAGGTGTCCCTATGTTGAGTGCATTATATTTACAATTATTATACCTTCTTAATTATTATGTTATGTCCTCTTTTGTCTCTTGTTACACACTTTGTTTTAAAGTGCATTTTGTCTGATATAAATATTCCTACCCTGGCTTTCTTTTAGTTTCTATTGGCATGGACTACTTTTTTCTATCCCCTCACTTTTGGTCTGTGCGTGTCCTTAGATCTAAAGTAAGTCTCTTGTAGGCAGCATATACAAGACCCATACAGCATATGGGTCTTGTTTTTATAGCCATTCAGCCAGTCTATGTCTATTGATTGGAGCATTTAGTCCATTTACATTTAGAGTAATTATTGATAGGTATGTACTTATTGCCACTTTGTTAATTTCTTGGGTTGTTTCAGTAGTTCTTTGTTTTTCTTTCTTATTTTGTTCTCTTGTGTTTTGATGACTATCTTTATTGTTATATTTGGATTCTTTTTTGAGTGTGTATCTATTATAGCTTTTTGTTTTGTGCAGTTAATTTTGGCTCACTGGTGGTTGGAGCTAGGTCCCTGGATGTCTTTCTCTAGGGCCTCAGGAGGCCCTGGGGCTAAGGCTAGTAGTGTACTGGTTGGTGGGGCTGGGTTCTGGCACTTAAGCTTGAGGGAGGATCCCAAAATGGTGCTTGCCAGCACCAGTGTCCTTGTGGTGCAACAAACCCCCAGAATAGCTGCTGCCAATGTCTGTGCCCAACAGTGAGCTCCAGTTGCTTCCTCCCTGTCTGGGGGGCTCTCCAAGTTCAGCATGTGGGTCTGACCTAGGCTTCCTTCAAATCACTGCTTCTGCTCTTGGTCATGGAACATGCAAGACTTTGTGTACCCCCTTTAAGAGTGGAATCTGTTCCCCACATCCCTCTGGCTCTCCTGAAAGTAAGCCCTGCTGGCCTTCAAAGCCAAATGTTCTGAGGCTCATCTTCCTGTTGCAGGACCCCCAGGCTGTGGAGCCCAATAGGTTCTCTTGTGGAGAAACTTTGCATTTGTAATTATCCTCCCATGTGTGGGTTGCCCACCCAGGGGTATGAGCCTTGACTACACTGTATCTCCACCCCTCCCACCTGTCTTGCTATGGTTCCTTCCTTATATCTTTAATTGTAGAAGATGTTTTCTGTTAGTCGTACAGTCATTCTCATCAATAGTTGGTCTGTAAATAGTTGTAATTTGGGTACACCCATGGGAGAAGACAACAAAAAATTTTATCATGAATAGATGTTAAATTTTGTCAAATCTTTTTCTGCATCTATGTATATAATTGTGGTGTATCACATTGATTGATTTGCAGATGTCTAACCATCCTTGTGACCTTGGAATATTTCTAAGTTGCTTATGGTGTATGCTACTTTTTATGTATTCTTGGGTTCAGTTTGCTAATATTTTGTTGAAGATTTTTGCATATATATTCATCAAAGATATATATTTGCCTGTAATTTTTTATATTGCTTTTGGTTTTGGTATCAGGATAATGGTGGCTTTGCAGAATGAATAAGGGATTTTTCCATCCTCTTCAAATTTTGGAATAGTTTGTGAAGGTTAGGTATTATTTTTTCTTTATATGTTTGGTAGAATTCCCCTGTGAAGCCATCTATTCCCACACTTTTGTGAGCTGGGAAGTTTTTTATTACAAATTCAATTTCCCTACTAGTGATTGGTCTGATCAAATGTTCAGTCTCTTCTTGATTCAGTCTTGGCAGTTCTTATGTTTCTAGAAATGTGTCAATTTATTCTAGGTTGTCCAATTTTTGGGCATAAAACTGTTCATAGCATTCTCATTATTTTTTGTATCACTGTGATATCTGTTGCTATTTCTCCTCTTTCATTTCTTATTTTTTTTTAATTTGGGTCCTTTCTCTTTTCTTCTTTGTGAACCTGGATAAGGACTCATCAATTTTTCCCATTATTTTTTTGATCTCTATTTTATTTATTTCCTTTCTGATCTTTAATATTCTTTCCTTCTGCTTACTTTTGGCTTTGTTTCTTCTTCTTTTTTCCATTTTTTTAGGCAGTCGGTTAGGTGATTTATTTCAAGTTTTCCTCATTTCCCAAAGAAAGCTTGTATAGGTATAAACTTCTCTCTTAGAACAGCTTTTGCAGCAAAAGCAGAACAGAGGATCCCAATGTTTCTTTGAGTTCACATTGCTTGGGATCCTCTGTTTTTCCTGTACATGGATATCTGTTTTTTTGTTTTTCTTAATTTAGGTTCAGTAAGTTTTCAGTCATAATTTTATCAAATGTATTTTCAACCCATTTCTCTCTCCTCCTTCTCAGACCCCTATAATGAGACGTTGGTAGGTTTGATGTTGTTCTAGAAGTCCCTTAAATTGTTCTTTTTAAATTATTATTTTTTGCTGTTCTGATTGGGTGATTTATATTATTCTGTCTTCCAAATCACTTATGTTTTCTTCTGTATCACCTAATCTGCTGTTCGTTCCTACTAGTGTATGTTTCATTTTGGTTAATGCATTATTCCATTCTGACTTCTTTTTCATATTTTATTTCCTTGTTAAAATTTTCACTGTGTTCACCTCTTCTTTTTTCCCTAATTCAGTTATCATTTTTTATTACTAATGCTTTGAACTCTTTATCTGGCAAATTATTTATCTCTGTTTCATTATTTTTTCAGTTTTTCTTCTTGTTTTTTCATTCAAAACACATTCCTCTGTCTTCTTATTTTGCTTAACTTTCTATGACTCTACGAAATTAGCTGAAACAGTTACCTATCCCAGTCTTCAAGGATTGTCCTTTTGTGGCAGCATCCTATAAAATCTGAACTGGATTTAATGTGAGCATGAGTAGTGTCTTCCCCCAGATTGTTCTGACAGCTATCACGTTTGTAGGAGGTGGAACTGGAGATGGAGTTGCTAGAGCCAGAACCAGGTGTTAGCTGGGTCTTCTCCTTTGCTCAGTGGTAAACACCACCCTACTGGGAGTGGAATTGGGGCCCAAGTTGCTGGAGCAGAAGCCTTGAGAGTTGGGTCTAAGCTAGTTCTGTTCCTTCTAAATGTGTGCTCTCCCTCCTCCCAGCATTGGAACCTATGCCCTAGAAGGGAGCAGTGATGGAGCAAGGGGCGCTGGAGCCAGCATATGGCATCGATCAGGGCATGTGCTAAGGCAGTCTTGGCACCAGAGTTCCAGACCACTCCCAATCTTCTGCCTCCAAGAGCTCCAGTAATGGCTGCCTTTGCCTTGTCCAGATGCCATGGCAGGTCTGAGCTGGCTTTGACCCCTACAACTATGCACTTTTCCTAGCTGTGGCAGTTTTTTCCTAGTGTTTAGCTGTGCCATGGAGTAAGTGGAGTGGCAGCAGGCACTGGGCTTGGGCTGGGGTGCACGCTTGGGCAGTTGAGGGAACAAGGCCAGAGTCCTGGGCAATTTTAACCTACTTACTCTGCCTTGTTTCTGGAGTAAGCAAGTGTGTGCACACTCTTCATGAGCAGAGTCTAGGTTCCTTACATCTCTGCTGTCAGGATCACTGGTTTTCAAAACAGCTAAGGGGACTCATCCTCCCAATGTGGACCCCAGGTTTGGGGTGCCCAATATGTGGTTCAAACTGTTCACTCCCCAGGGAGGATTTCCAAGCTCATGTAATCCCCCTTCTCTTCTGTGCCCATCTCAGTGGTGCAGGTCTTGACATAATCACTTCTGTTTTCTTCCTACTTGACTTTGTGTGGGTCTTACAGCCTTTGTTGTATAAGTGTCTGCCAGTCTCCAGTTTGATTTCAGTGAGAATTGCTGCACATATTGATGAATTTTTAATATGTTCATGGGGGAGGTGACCTCTGCATCCTCCTGCTCTGTCGTCTTGATCTCCTCCTCCTCCTCTCCTATTTTTCTTAGTCAATATAGCTAAATATTTGTCAATTTTGTTGATGTTTTCAAAGAACTAACTTTTTTGATTTTCCTTATTTTCTATTTTCTCTTTTGTTCATCTCTGCTCTAGTCTTTATTATTTCCTTTCTCCTGCTAGCTTTGATTTCATTTTGCTTTCCTTTTTCCAGTTCCTTTATGTGTATAGTTCGATTATTGATTTGAGATCTTTTTTGGTATATGCATTACAGCTATAAATTTCTCTCTTAGTACTTTTTGTTTCCCATAAATTTTGGTATGTTGTGTTTTCTTTTTCATTTGTCTCAAGGTATTTTCTAATTTCCTTTGTGATTTCCTCTTTGACCAACTGGTTGCTTAAGTGTGTATTGCTTAATTTCCACATATTTGTGAATTTCCAGTTTTATTCTGTTATTGTTTTCTAGTTTCCTTCTATTGTGATTGGAAGAGACAATTTGTATAGTTTCAATATTTTAAAACTTTTTAGTCCCTTTAAGATTTGTTTTGTGGCCTACTGTCATTATCTGTCTTGGAGAATGTCCACTTGAGTACGTATTCTGCTGTCATTGGCTAGAATATTATCTATATGTCTACTATGTCTAGTTGATTTAAAGTGTTGTTCAATCATCTACTTGCTTTTGATCATCTGTCTGGTTGTTCTATACATTAATAAAACTGAAGTATTGAACTCTCTAACTCTTAATGTAAAACTATTTTTTCTCTCTTCATTTCTGTTAATGATTTGCTTCATATATTTTGGGAGCTTTGATGTTTGACACATATGCATTTATAGTTACATACTTGTGGGAAATTGACCCTTTTAATTAATATGAAATGTTCTTCTTTGTCTCTTATAGCAGTTTTTTAGTTAAAGTCTCTATTAGTCAGCTCGGGCTACCATAACAAAATACCATAGGCTGGTGTTCTTAAGGAAGAAAAATTAATTTTCTCACAGTTCTTGAGGCTAGAAGTCCAAGGTCAAGAAGCCATTAGGATTGGTTTCTGGTGAGAACTCTCTTCCTGGCTTGTAGATGACTGCCCTCTTGCTGAGTCCTCCATGGCCTTTAGTCTGTCTGCACATCAATAGAGAGTGTGGTCTCTGCTGTTTCTTCCTCTTCTTATGAGGACACTAGCCCTGTCATATTAAGGCTCCACCCTATGACCTCACTTAAACTTTTAAATATTCTTACATGACCTATTTCCAAATATCGGGGTTTAGGGTTTCAACACATGAATTTGGTTGGGAAGGGCACAATTCAGTCTATAACAAAGTATATTTTGTCTGATATTAGTGTAGCCAGTCCATCTCTGTTTTGGTTATTATTTGTATGGAGTATCTTTTACCATTCTTTTACTTTCAGTTTATTTGTGTCTTTAAATTCTAGAGTGAGTTTCTTTTAGATAGCACGTAGTTGTGCCGTGTTTTTTAATCTATTCTGCCAATCTTTGCCTTTGATTGGAGAGTTTAATCCATTTACATTTGATGTAACTACTGAAAAGGAAGGACTTACTTCTGCAATTTGTTATTTGTTCTCTGATTTTCTTGTAGCTTTTTGAACCTCATTTTCTCCATTGCTGTATGATTTTGTGTTTAAATGAATTTTGTAGTGACATGCTCTGATTCCTTCTCATTTTCTTTTGTGTGTATTCTATAGGTATTTTCTTTGTGGTTATCATGGGGATTATATATAATATCCTAAAGTTATAATAATCTAATATTAATTGTCACCAACTTATTTTCAATCACAAAAACTCTACTCTTATACAGCTCTGCACCTTTTATGCTATCAGTGTGACAAATTGTGTCTTTATAAGTATGTGCCCAAAAACATAGATCTAAAATTATTTTATACGATTGTGTCTTTAATCCTGTAGAAGATATAAAATGGAGTTACAAACCAAATTACTATGATATGAGTTTTTATATTTGCCTAAGTATTTACCTTTACCAGAGATTGTTATATCTTTCATATGGCTTTGAATTAATATAGTTTAGTGTCCTTTCATTTCAGCCTAAAAGATTCATTCTCTTAAGCATTTCTTGTAGGGAGGTCTGGTGCTTATGATATCCCTCAGATTTTGTTTATCTGAGAATGTCTTAATTTCTTCATTTTAAAGGACAGTTTTGCTGGAAATAGAATTTTAGTTTGACAGGTATTTTTTTGTCTGTCAGCACTTTGAATATATCAACTATTGACTTTTTCCTGCAATATTTCTGCTGAGAAATTGGTTGATATTTGTATTGAGGATCCTTTGTTCATGACAAGTTGCTTCTCCTTTGTCTTGGTTTTCAACAGTCTCTTTGTGGCTCTTTGTGGGTCTCTGGAGTTTGTTGAGCTTCTTGTAGATTCATGTCTTTCATCAAATTTGGCATTTTTCATGCATGCATTATTTCAAATATTCTTTCTTCCCCTTTCCCTCTCTCTTCTTCTAGGATTCCCATAATGCATATGTTGGCTTGATTGATGGTGTCCCACAAGTCCCTTAGTCTGTGTTTACTTTTTTGATTTGTTTTTCTTTCTGCTCCTCAGATTAGATTATTTCTCTTATCATATCTTTATGTTTGCTGATTCTTTCTTCTTCATGAACAAACTTTCTCTTGATCCCCTTTGGTGAATTTTTCATTTCAGTTATTGTACTTTTCAGTTCCAGAATTTGTTTAATTTCTTTTTATAATTGTTATCTTTTTTGATATTATTATTTTGTTCATTTATCATTTTCCTGATTTCCTTCAGTTCTTTATCTATGTTTTGCTTTAGCTCTTTGAGTATATTTAAGACAATTGTTTTAAAGTATTTTTTCTACTAAATCTGATGTCTGGGCTTCCTCAGGCATGATTTCTGTCAAGTTATTTTGTTCCTCTTAATTAACCATGTTTTCCTGTTTCCTTGTGTGACTTGTGATTTTCTTCTGTTGTTGAAAACTGGGCATTTGACTATTATAATGTGGTAATTACGGAAATCAGATTCTTCTCTTTTCCAGAGCTTCCTTTTTTTTTATTCTTGAAGGTTATAGTAGGCCATTTGTTTTGAGACTTTTCCAAATTAATTTTGCTATTCTTTGTAAAGACTATTCTTTGTCATGTGTGATCAATGAGTTCTCCTCTTATATAAGTCATGTTCAGCTAATGTTTTCACAGATTTTCATTAGTACCAGAAGCTGAAAGAGACAAATAACTCTTCCCCCTGAAGAAAAAAAAGAGAACAACCACCTGTTCTGGTCTTTGCAGTTGGCTCTCTGCTGGGGCATTCCTACACCTCTTAGCTAGGTTTGCTCTGAGCCTAGGGATCATCCCAAAGTGAAAGTGTAAGGTTTCCTGGGACTTTTCTGAGCATGTATCTTGCCTGGGCATGTGCATGACTTTCTAAGTCCCTCTATATACATGGCTACTTTTCAATGTCATAGGAGTGGAGAGGTGGAGATTAAGGTAGAAATAACATAACACTCTAATCTGAAAGGACTTGGCTATACATTTGCTGTGTGAAAAAATCTGAACTGGTTTTTTTGGACTTTTGTTAATCTTTTTTTTTTTTTTTAGCTTTGGATACACGGCTGCTGTGGACCACTGGGAATGGTAGTGTTTCTATTCCCTTAAATGAACTCAGTCAAAAACACTTACTGTTCTCCTAGGGAGAACTTACCATGGGTACTCAGGCAAGGCACTGAAGGGGGCTTCTCTGGAGGGTGACCTCACCATCCATACCTGTAAGATAAGGATTATAAAATACAGGATCTCCAAAGGCTTTAGAGTTTTCACATTCTAGAAGTTGAAGATTATTTCTGTAATTATAAGCCCAGAGATAAGTGAAGCCAGAAAGTAAAGGTAGAGGACATATTTAGGAGCAGCAATCAAAAGATCTCTCTTTTTTTATTTTTTGACATCTTTATTGGAGTATAATTGCTTTAAAATGTTGTGTTAGTTTCTGGTGTATATCAAAGTGAATCAGCTATACGTATACATATATCACCATATCCCCTACCTCTTGGGTCTCCCTCCCACCCCTCTAGGTGGTCACAAAGCACTGAGCTGATCTCGCTGAACTTTGTGCTGCTTCCCACTAGCTATCTATTTTACATTTGGTAGTGTATATATGTCAGTGCCACTCTCCCACTGCAACCCAGCTTACCTTTCCCCCTCCCCGTGTCCTCAAGTCCATTCTCTACATCTGTGTCTTTATTCCTGTCCTGCCCCTAAGTTCTTCAGAACCATTTATTAAAAGATTCCATATATATGTGTTAGCATATGGTATTTGTTTTTCTCTTTCTGACTTACTTTACTCTGTATGACAGACTCTAGGTCCATCCACGTCACTACAAATAATGCAATTTTATTTCTTCTTATGGCTGAGTAATAATCATTGTATATATGTGCCACATCTTCTCTATCCATTCATCTGTCGATGGACACTTACGTTGCTTCCATGTCCTGGCTATTGTAAATAGTGCTGCAATGAACATTGTGGTACATGTATCTTTTTGAATTATGGTTTTCTCAGGGTATAGTCCCAGTAGTGAGATTGCTGGGTCATATGGTAGTTATATTTTTAGTTCTTTAAGGGACCTCCATAATGTTCTCCATAGTGGCTGTATCAATTTACATTCCCACCAACAGTGCAAGAGGGTACCCTTTTCTCCAAACCCTCTCCAGCATTTATTGTTTGTAGATTTTTTGATGATGGCCATTCTGACTGGTGAGAGGTGATATTTCATTGTAGTTTGATTTACATTTCTATAATGATTAGTGATGTTGAGTATCCCTTCATGTGTTTGTTGGCAATTTGTATATCTTCTTTGGAGAAATGTCTATTTAGGTCTTCCACCCATTTTTGATTGGGTTGTTAGTTTTTTTGATATTGAGCTGCATGAGCTGCTTGTATATTTTGGGGATTAATCCTTTTTCAGTTGCTTCATTTGCAAATATTTTCTTCCATTGTGAGGGTTGTCTTTTCATCTGGTTTATGGTTTCCTTTGCTGTGCAAAAGTTTTAGGTTTCGTTAGGTCCCATTTGTTTATTTTTGTTTTTATTTCCACTTCTCTAGGACGTGGGTCAAAAAGGATCTTGCTGTGATTTATGTTGTAAACTGTTCTGCCTATGTGTTCCTCTAAGAGTTTTATAGTGTCTGGCCTTATATTTAGGTCTTAAATCCATTTTAAGTTTATTTTTGTGTATGGTGTTAGGGAGTGTTCTAATTTAATTCTTTTACATGTAGCTGTCCAGGTTTCCCAGCACCACTTATTGAAGAGGCTGTCTTTCTGCATTGTATATTCTTGCCTCCTTCATCAAAGATAAGGTGACCATGTGTGCGTGGGTTTATCACTGGGCTTTCTATCCTGTTTCATTGATCTATATTTCTGTTTTTGTGCCAGTACCATACTGTCTTGATTACTGTAGCTTTGTAGTATAGTCTGAAGTCCAGGAGCATGATTCCTCCAGCTCCGTTTTTATTTCTCAAGATTGCTTTGGCTATTCTTTTGCGTTTCTATACAAATTGTGAAAATTTTTGTTCTAGGTCTGTGAAAAAAACCATTGGTAGTTTGATAGGGATTGCATTGAATCTGTAGATTGCTTTTGGTAATATAGTCATTTTCACAATGTTGATTCTTCTAATCCAAGAACATGGTATATCTCTCCATGTGTTTGTATCATCTTTAATTTCTTTCATCAGTTTCTTATAGTTTTCTGCATACAGGTCTTTTGTCACTTTGGGTAGGTTTATTCCTAGGTATTTTATTCTTTTTGTTGCAGCGGTAAATGGGAGTGTTTCCTTAATTTCTATTTCAGAATGTTCATCATTAGTGTATAGGAATGCAAGAGATTTCTATGCATTAATTTTCATCCTGCTACTTTACCAAATTCATTGTTTAGCTCTAGTAGTTTTCTGGCAGCATCTTTAGGATTCTCTATGTATAGTATCATGGCATCTGCAAACAGTGACAGATTTACTTCTTCTTTTCCGATTTGGATTCCTTTTATTTCTTTTACTTCTCTGGTTGCTGTGGCTAAAACTTCCAAACCTATGTTGAATAATAATGGTGAGAGTGGGCAACCTTGTCTTGTTCCTGATCTTAGAGAAAATGGTTTCAGTTTTTCAACACTAAGAATGATGTTGGCTGTGGGTTTGTCAAATATGGCCTTTATTATGTTGAGGTAGGTTCCCTCTATGCCAATTTTCTGGAAGGTTTTTATCATAAATGGGTTTTGAATTTTGTCAAAAGCTTTTTCTGCATCTACTGAGATGATCATATGGTTTTTCTCCTTCAAGTTGTTAATATGGTGTATCACATTGAACGATATGTGTATTTTGGAAAATCTTTGCATTCCTGGGATAAACCCCACTTGATCATGTTGTATGATCCTTTTAATGTGTTGTTGTATTCTGTTTGCTAGTATTTTGTTGAGGATTTTTGCATCTATGTTCATCAGTGATATTGACCTGTAGTTTTCTTTCTTTGTGACATCTTTGTCTGGTTTTGGTATCAGGGTGATGGTGGCCTTGTAGAATGAGTTTGGGAGTGTTCCTCCCTCTGCTATATTTTGGAATAGTTTGAGAAGGATTGGTGTTAGCTCTTCTCTAAATATTGGATCAAATTTGCCCATGAAGCCTTCTGGTCCTGGACTTTTGTTTTTTGGAAGATGTTTAATCACAGTTTCAATTTCAGTGCTTCTGAATGGTCTGTTTATATTTTCTATTTCTTCCTGGTTCAGTCACAGAAGGTTGTGCTTTTCTAAGAATTTGTCCATTTCTTCCAGTTTGTCCATTTTATTGGCATACAGTTTCTTGTAGTAATCTCTCATGATCTTTTGTATTTCTGCAGTATCAGTTGTTACTTCTTTTTCATTTCTAATTCTGTTGAATTGAGTCGTCTCTCTTTTTTGCTTGATGAGTCTGGCTAATTGTTTATCAATTTTGTTTATGTTCTCAAAGAACCAGCTTTTAGTTTTATTGATCTTTTCTATTGTTTTCTTCATTTCTTTTTAATTTATATCTGATCTGATCTTTATGATTTCTTTCCTTCTGCTAATTTTGGGGATTTTTTGTTCTTCTTCCTCTAATTGCTTTAGGTATAATTTAGGTTGTTTATTTGAGATGTTTCTTGTTTCTTGAGGTAGGGTTGTATTGCTATATACTTCCCTCTTAGAACTGCTTTTGCTGCATCCCATAGGTTTTGGGTCATCGTGTTTTCATTGTCATTTGTTTCTTGGTATGTTTTGATTTCCTCTTTGATTTCTTCAGTTACCTCTTGGTTATTAAGTAGTGTATTGTTTACCCTCCATGTGTTTGTGTTTTTTACAGTTTTGTTCCTGTAACTGATATCTCGTTTCATAGCGTTGTGGTCGGAAAAGATGCTTGATACGATTTCAATTTTCTTAAATTTACCAAGGCTTGATTTGTGACCCAAGGTATGATCTATCTTGGAGAATGTTCCGTGGGTACTTGAGAAGAAAGTGTGTTCTGTTGTTTTCAAATGGGGTGTCCTATAAATATCAATTAAGTCCATCTTGTTTAATGTATCATTTAAAGCTTGTGTTTACTAATTTATTTTCATTTTGGATGATCTGTCCATTGGTGAAAGTGGGGTGTTAAAGTCCCGTAATATGATTCTGTTATTGTCGATTTCCCCTTTTATGACTGTTAGCATTTTCCTCATGCATTGTGGTGCGCCTATGTTGGGTGCATAAATATTTACAATTGTTCTATCTTGTTCTCGGATTGACCCCTTGATCATTATTTAGTGTCCTTCTTTGTCTCTTGTTATAGTCTGTATTTTAAAGTCTCTTTTGTCTGACATGAGAATTGTTACTCCAGCTTTCTTTTGATTTCCATTTGCATGGAATATCTTTTTCCATCCCCTCACTTTCAGTCTTTATATATCCCTAGGTCTGAAATGGGTGTCTTGTAGACAACATATATATGGGTCTTTTTTTGTATCCATTTAGCCAGTCTATGTCTTTTGGTGGGAGCAATTAATCCATTTACATTTAAGCTAATTAACGATATGCATGTTCATATTACCATTTTCTTAATTGTTTTGGGTTTGTTATTGTAGGTTTTTTCCTTCTCTTGTGTTTTCTGACTAGAGAATTTCCTTTAGCATTTGTTCTAAAGCTGGTTTGGTGGTGCTGAATTCTCTTACCTTTCGATTGTCTGTAAATATTTTAATTTCTCTGTTGAATCTGAATGAGCTTCTTGCTGGGTAGAGTAATCTTGGTTGTAGGTTTTTCCCTTTCATCACTTTAAATATGTCCTGCCACTCCCTTCTGGCTTGTAGAGTTTCTGCTGAAATATCAGCTGTTAACCTTATGGGGATTCACTTGTATTTTATTTGTTGCTTTTCCCTTGCTGCTTTTCATATTTTTTCTTTGTATTTAATATTTGATAGTTTGATTAATATGTGTCTTGGCATGTTTCTCCTCGGATTTATCCTTTATGGGACTCTCTACGCTTCCTGGACTTGATTACCCATTTCCTGTTCTGTAGTGGGGAAGTTTTCAACTACAATCTCTTAAATATTTTCTCAGTCCCTTTCTTTTTCTCTTCTTCTTCTGGGACGCCTATAATTCAAATGTTAGTTCATTTAATGTTGTCCCAGAGGTCTCTGAGATTGTCCTCAATTCTTTTCATTCTTTTTTCTTTATTCTGCTCTGCAGTAGTTATTTCCACTCTTTTATCTTCCAGGTAACTTATCCGTTCTTCTGCCTCAGTTATTCTGCTATTGATTTCTTCTAGAGATTTTAAAATTTCATTTATTGTGTTGTACATCATTGTTTGTTTGTTCTTTAGTTCTTCTAGGTCCTTGTTAAATGTTCTTTGTGTGTTCTCCATTCTATTTCCAAGATTTTGGATCATCTTTACTATCATTATTCTGAATTTTTTTTCAGGTAGACTGCCTATTTCCTCTTCATGTGTTTGGTCTTCTGGGTTTTTACGTTGCTACTTCATCTGCTGTGTGTTTCTCTGTTCTCTCATTTTGCTTAACTTCGTGTGTTTGGGGTCTCCTTTTTGCAAGCTGCTGGTTCGTAGTTTCCATTGTTTTTGGTGTCTGCCCCCAGTGGCTAAGGTTGGTTCAGTGGGTTTTGTAGGCTTACTGGTGGAGGGGACTAGTGCCTGTGTTCTGGTGGATGAGGCTGGATCTTGTCTTTCTGTTGGGCAGGACAGTGCCTGGTGGTGTGTTTTGTAGTGTCTGTGACCTTATTATGATTTTAGGCAGTCTCTCTGCTAATGGGTGGTATTGTGTTCCTGTCTTGCTAGTTGTTTGGCATAGGGTGTCCAGCAGTGTAGCTTTCGTTCTTAATGATTTTTTTGTATATCTGTGGTATCATTTATTTCTTTACTTTCATTTTTATTTTGTTTTCTTTGTTCATGTCTCTTTGTTTTGATGAGCCTGGCTAATGGTTTATCAATTCTTTTCAAAAAACCAGCTCTTTATTTCACTGATTTTTTCCTATTGTTTTAAAATCTCTATTTATTTATTTCCCCCCTGACATTTATTATTTCCTTCCTTATCTTGACTTTGGGCTTAATTTGTTCCTCTTTTTTAAATTTCTTGAGGTATAAACCTAGCTTGTTTATTATCAACTTTTCTTGTTTCTTGAGGAAGGCCTGTATCACTATGAACTACCCTCTTATAAGTGCTATTGCTGCACCCCATAGATTTTGGAAGTTTATGTTTCCAATTTCATTTGTTTCGAGTTATTTCCTTATTGCCTCTTTGGTTTAATGTTTGACATATATTTTTAGTAGCATGTTGTTTAGTCTCCACATGTTTGGTCTTTTCCCATTTTTCTTTCTGTAGTTGATTTCTAGTTTCATACTGTTGCAGATGGAAAAAATGTTTGATATAATTTCTATCCTCTTAAATTTGTTGAGGCATGTTTTGTGATGCATTATATGATGTATCCTAGGGAACGTCCCATGTGCACTTGAAAAGAATGTGTATTCTGCTGTTTATGGATATAATGTCTGTATATATCAATTCCAATTTATCTATTGTGTCATTTAAGGTGACTGTTGCCTGATTCACTTTCTGTATGGTTGATCATTCCACTGATGTTAATGGGTGTTAAAGTCTCCTACTAATATTCTATTGTCAATTTCTCCTTTTACATCTGTTAGTATTTACTTTATATATTTAGGTGCACCTATATTGGGTGCATATATGTTAATGAGTGTAATAGCCTCTTCTTGTGTTGATATTTTTATCATTATATAATGTACTTCATGGTCTTTTATTATAGCCTTTATTTAAAAACTTATTTTGTCTTATATGAGTATTGCTACTCCTGCTTTCTTGTCATTTCCATTTGCATGAAACATCTTTTTCCATCCCCTCTCTTTCAGACGTGTGTCTTTAGTCCTGAAGTGGATCTCTTGTAAGCAGTATATTGAAGGGTCTTAATATTTTATTCAGTCAGCCTCCCTATATCTATTGACATTTAATCCATTGCCATTTAAGGTAATTAAAAAAAATTATTGGAGTGGAGTTGATTTACAATGTTGTGTTTCTTTCTGCTGTACAGCAAAGTGAAAGCATTATATATATACATAGATCCACTCTTTTTTAGATTCTTTTCACATTTAGGTCATTACAGAGAATTGAGAAGAGTTCCCTGTGCTATACAGTACATATTTATTGACTTATTAGTTATCTATTTTACATAGAGTAATGTGTATATGTAAATCCCAATCTCCCAATGATGCCTCCCTCCCCTACTCTTTCCCTCCTGGTAATCATAAGTTTGTATTCTATATCTGTGACTCTATTTTTTAGAATAAGTTCATTTGTACCATTTTTTAAGATTACACATATAAGCAATATCATGTGATAATTGTCTTTATCAGACTTGCATAACTCAGTATGACAATCTCTAGGTCCATCCATGTTGCTGCAAATGGCATTATTTCATTCTTTTTTATGGTGGAGTAATATTCCATGGTATATGTGTACCAGGTCTTCTTTATCCATTCCTCCATTGATGGACATTTAGGTTGCTTCCATGTCCTGGCTATTGTAAATAGTGCTGCAATGAACATTGGGGTGCATGCATCCTTTCAAATTATGGTTTTCTCTGGATATATGCCCAGGAGGTGGGATTTCAGGGTAATATGGTAGGTATTTTTTAATTTTTAAAGGAAACTCCATACTGTTCTCCACAGCAGCTGTACCAATGTACATTCTCACCAACAATGTAGGAGGGTTCCCTTTCTCTACACCCTCTCCAGCATTTATTGTTTGTAGATTTTTTGATGATGGCCATTCTGACAGGTGTGAGGTGATACATCATTGTAGTTTTGATTTGCATTTCTCTAATAATTAGTAATGTTGAGCATCTTTTCATGTGCTTTTTGGCCATCTTTGTGACTTCTTTGGAGAAATGTCTGCTTAGAACTTTGCCTACTTTTTGATTGGGTTGTTTGGTTTTTTCATATTGAGCTGCATGATCTGTTTGTATATTTTGGAGATTAATCCCTTGTCAGTCGCTTCATTTGCATATATTTTCTCCCATTCTGTGGGTTGTCTTTTCTTTTTGTTTATTGTTTCCTTTGCTGTGCAAAAGCTTTTAAGTTTAATTAGGTCCCATTTTTTTAATTTTTGTTTTTATTTTCATTACTCTCAGAGATGGATCAAAAAAAGATCTTGCTGTGATTTATATCAGAGAGTGTTCTGCCTATGTTTTCCTCTAAGAGTTTTATAGTATCTAGCCTTACATTTAGGTCTTTAATCCATTTTGATTTTATTTTTGGGTGTGGTGTTAGAGAGTGTTCTAATTCCATTCCTTTATATGTACCTGTCCAGTTTTCTTAGCACTACTTATTGAAGAGATTGTCCTTTCTCCATTGTATATTCTTGCCTCATTTGTCATAGATTAATTGATCATAGGTGTGTGGGTTTATCTCTGGACTTTCTATCCTGTTGCATTGATCTATATTTCTGTTTTTATGCCAGTACCATACTGTTTGATTACTGTTTTGGTTACTTCTATTTCTTCCTGGTTCAGCCTTGGATGGTTGTATCTTTCTAAGAATTTGTCCTTTTCTTCTAGGTTGTCCATTTTGTTGGCATATAGTTGCTTGTAGTAGTCTTTTATGATACTTTGTATATCTGTGGTGTGAGCTGTAACTTCTTTTTCATTTCTAATTTTATTAATTTGAGTTCTCTCCCTTTTTTTCGTGATGAGTCTGGCTAAATATTTATCAATCTTGTTTATCTTTTCAAAGATCCAGCTTTTAGTTTCATTGATTTTTTGTATTATTTTCTTTGTTGCTATTTCATTTATTTCTGCTCTGATTTGTCTAATATTGTCCTTCTACTAACTTTGGGTTTTGTTTGTTCTCCTTTCTATAGTTGCTTTAGGTGTAAGGTTAGGCTGTATATTTCAGATTTTTCTCGTTTCCTGAGGTAAGATTGTATTGCTATAAACTTCCATCTTAGAACTGCTTTTGCTGCATCCCATAGTTTTTGCATTGTCGTGTTTTCATTGTCATTTGTCTCTAGGTATTTCTTGATTTCATCTTTGATTTCTTCAGTAATCCATTGAAAAAAGCATATTGTTTAGCCTCTATGTGTCTGTATTTTTTACAGTTTATTTTTTCCTGTAATTGATTTCTAATCTTAGAGTGTTGTTGTTGGAAAAGATGCTTGTATCATTTCAATTTTCTTAAATTTACTGAGGGTTGATTTTTGGCCCAAGATGTGATCTATCCTGGAGAATGTTCCTTGTGCACTTGAGAAGAAAGTGTATTCTGCTGCATTCTAATGGACTGTTCTATAAATATAAATTAAAACCATCTGGTCTAATGTGGCATTTAAGGCTTTTGTTTCCTTCTCAATTTTCTGTCTGGAAGATCTGTCCATTGGTATAATTGGGGTGTTAAAATCCCCCACTATTATTGTGTTATTGTTGATTTCCCCTTTTATGGCTATTAGCATTTGCCTTATGTATTGAAGTGCTCCTATGTTGGGTGCATATATATTTAAAATCATTATATTTTCTTCTTGGATTTATCCCTTGATCATTATGTAGTGTCCTTCCTTGACTCTTGTTACAGTCTTTATTTTAAAGTCTATTCTGTCTGATATGAATATTGCTACTCCAGCTTTCTTTTGATTTCCATTTGCATGGAATACCTTTTTCCATCCCCTCACTTTCGTTCTGTATGTGTCTCTAGGTCTGAAGTGGGTCTCTTGTAGACAGCATATATATGGGTCTTGTTTTTGTATCCATTCAGCCAGTCTATGTATTTTGGTTGGAGCATTTAGTCCATTTATATTTAAGGTAATTATTGATATGTATGTTCCTATTGCCATTTTCTTAATTGTTTTGGGTTTGTTTTTGTAGGGCTTTTTTCTTCCCTTCCTCTTTTGTTCTCTTCTCTTGTGGTTTGATGGCCATCTTTAGTGTTGTGTTTGGGGTTGCTTTTTCTTTTTTGTGTAATTATCTATTGTAGTTTTTTGGGTTGCCTTTCCCATGAAGTTCTGATACGGCAGTCTCTCTCTCTCTCTCTCTCTCTCTCTGTGTATATATATATATATATACAAGGTTGTTTTAATTTGCTGGTCTCTTAATTTCAGATGCAATTCCCATTTTCTGCATTGGTACTCTCCTCTTCTCATTGTTGCTGGTTTTGGTATCATATGTGTGTGTGGATGATTTCCTACTTTCACTGTATGTTTGCTTTTACCAGTGAGCTTTCCCATTTGTGACTTTCTTTTTTCTAGTTGTGACCTCACTTTTTTATGGTAATTATTGATAGTTATATACCTACTGCCATTTTGTTACTTGTTTTCCAGTTGTTTTTGTAGTTCTTATCTGTTCATTTCTTTTTCTTTTTGTTTCCACCATTGCAGTTTGAAGATTTTCTTTTGTAGTATGTTTGAGTGACTTTTGTGTGTGTGTATATATTGTACGTTTTTGATTTGTTGTTACCATGTGGTTGATAAATGTTGACCTGAAATTATATCTACTTGTTTTAAACTGTTAGTCATTTAAGTTTAAACACAGTCTAAAAGATTTACATTTTTTACTCCCCTTCCCCACATTTTGTTTTTTAATATCATATTTTACATCTTCACACTTAACTGTTTATTCTAGTTATAGTTGCTTTTACATTTTTTGTCTGTTAATACGCATACTAGCTTATTTAGGTAATCTTCATTCCTTACTATAAATTTGCATTTCTTAGCATGATTTTCCATTTCCTATAAATTCTTGCTTTTTTTCCATTTAGAGAAGGCTCTTCAACATTTCTTTTAGGGTAAGCTTATTATTGATGTACTCTTAGTTTCTGTTTGTCTGAAACTTTCTTCTTCCTTCTATTCTAAATGATAATCTAGTTGGGTAGAGTATCCTAAATTGCAGGTTTTTCCCTTTCAATACCTTCAATATATCATGCCACTCCCTTCTGTCCTGCAGAGTTTCTGCAGAGAAGTCAGTTGATACCCTTATGGAGATTCTCTTGTATATGACTCTTTGTTTTTTTTCTTACCTCATTTAGAATTCTTTCTTCATATTTTACTTTTGCCATTAAAATATTCTATTTATTGGTGTGGGTATATTTGGGTTCATCTTGTTTGGGACCCTCTATGCTTCTTGTACCTTGATATCTCTTTCATTCTTCAAGTTTGGGAACTTTTCGGCCATAATTTCTTCAAATATTTTTTGATCCCCTTCTCTCCCTCTTTTCCTTCTGGAACACCTGTGATGCTAATGTTGGCACACTTATTATTCCCCCAGAGATTTCATAGATTGCTTTCATTTTTCTTTTGATTTATCTTTCTGCTTTTCTCATTGGATGATTTCCATTATTCTATCTTCCAGATTACCTATGTGTTCTTCTGTACCACTTAGTCTAGTATTCATCCCTTCTAGTGTGTTTTTTACTTCAGATACTTAATTATTTATTCTTAATTGGGTCGTTTTCATATTTTCTAGCTTCTTGTTAAAATGATCAATACTTCCCCCAATTCAGTTAACATTTTTATTACCACTCTTTTATATTCTTTATCTGGTAAATTGTTTATTCTTATTTTATTATTTATTTTCAAGGGTTTTCTCTTGCTTTTTCAATTGAGTGTCTTTCCTCTGCCTTTTCATTTAACTTGACTTTCTCTGCTCTATGAATATATGTGAAACAGCTATCTATTATGGTCTTAATAGGGTGTTTTTATTTGGGAGCATCCTTATGCAGACTACATGTGTCCAAGGCCTTTTGTGGCAGTGCTGAATTTGTTGTGGACACCAGTCACATCTTTCCTTAAGGTGTGCTGGCACCTATTACCTAGTTAGTGGTTAGGGCTGGAGATATAGGAGTTACAGCCTGTTCAGGTCTCAGTTTTCAGTGAGAATCGTTCCACATGTAGGTGTATTTTTTATGTTTTTGTCAAGAAACATGCATATTTCCTTCCAGTCTGTGGCTTGTCTTTTAATTCTATTAACAGTGTCTTTCACTGAGCAGATGTTTATTTATTTTAATAAATTCCTACTTATGAATTATTTCTTTCATGGATTGTGTTTTTAGTTTTGTATCTAAAAAGTCATTGTCAACTCATGATCACATAATATTTCTGATTATATCTTCTAGGAGTTTTATAGTTTTGCCTTTCATCTTTATGCCTGTGATCTATTTTATGTTAATTTTTGTGAAAGTACAAGATCTGTATGTAAATTCATTTTTTTCTGCATGTGAATGTTTAGTTGTTCCAGCACCATTTTTGAAAAAGAAAAGAAAACTGTCCCTTTTCCATTTAATTGCCTTGCTTCTTTGTCAAAGTTCAATTGACTATGTTTGTATGGGTCTATTTCTAGCATCTTTATCCTGTTCCATTGATTTAATCATCTGTTCTTTCACTGGTCCCACATGGTCTTACTTTCTTTGTCTTTATAGTAATTCTTGAGGTCAGATAGTGTCAGTTCTCCAACTTTGTTCTTCAAATTTGAGTTAACTCTACAGGGTCTTTTGCTGTTGTATATAAACTTTAGAATCAGTTTGTCAATATTCATGAAATAACTTGCTGAGATTTTGATTGGGATTTTTTTGAATCTATACACAAATTTGGGAGGAAGTAACACCTTCCCAGTTTTGAGTCTTTTTATCCATGTGAATGGAATATCTCTTCTTTAATTAGATATTTATAGTTTTTCTCATGTAGATCTCATGCCTGTTTTCTTAGATTTATATATTTATTTGTTTTTATCTAAATGGTATTGTGTTTTTATTTCAAATTCCAATTGTTCATTGATGGTATATAAGACAGCAATTGCATTTTTATATTAACCTTTTATCTTGCACCCTTGATGTATTCTCTTTTTAAGTTTCAGACCTTTTTTTCCCCAATTCTTTGGGATTTTCTACATTGATAATCATGTTCTCTGAAAACAAAAATTAATTTTACTTGTGAATCTGATTAACTTTTTTTGTCATCTTATTGAATTAGCTAGGGCTTACATTGTCATGTTGAATAGGAGTTGTGAGAGTGGATATCCTTGTCTTGTGCCTTATCTTATTGAGAAAGCATCTGGATTCTCACCATTAAGTATGATGTTTGCTGTAGGTTTTTGGTAGTTTTTCTTTATCAAGTTGAGGAAATTCCCCTCTATTCCCAGTTTACTGAGAATATTTTTTCATGATTAAGGGTTGGATTTCGTCAAATGCTTTTTCTACATATTGATACGATCATATAATTTCTGTTCTTTAGCCTGTTGAATTTATGGATTACATTAATTGATTTTCAAATGTTGAACTAGCCTTGCATATTTTGAATAAATTCCACTTGGTTCTGGTGTATTTTCTTTTTTATACATTTTTGGATTTAATTTGGTAATATTTTTAAGGGTTTTTGCATTTATGTTCATGAGAGATATTCATCAGTAGTTTTCCTTTCTTGTAACATCTTTTTCTGTTTTTTGTATTAGAGTCTCTTAGAATGAATTAGGAGATATTTCCTCAGCTTCTAGTTTTCTGGAAGAGATTGTAGAGAATTGATATAGTTTCTTCCTTAAAAGTTTGGTACAACTCACCAATGAGCCCATCTGGACCTGATGCTTTCTGTTTTGAAAGGTTATTAATTATTGACTGAATTTCTTTAGGGATATAAGTGTCCCGAGATTATCTACTTATCCTGTTATGGTAGATTGTGTTTTTCAAGGAATTGGTCCATTTTATCTAGGTTATCAAATTTGTGGGCATTGAGTTTTTCATAATATTCATTTATTATCTTTTAAATGTCCATGGAATCTGTAGTGATGTCTCTTCTTTTATTTCTGATATTATTAATTTGAGTCTCCTCTCTTTTTCTTCTTCTTTAGCCTGGCTGGAGGCTTATGAAATTCATTGATTTTTTTCAAAATCCATCTTTTTTTTCTTTTTTAAAAAACCACTTTATTGTGGTATGGTTGACCTGTGGAAAACTGTAGATATTTAATGTACACAATTTGACGAGTTTGGGGATAAGTATACACTCTTGAAACTACCACCATGATCAAGGCCCATAAACATACACTTATCATCCTAAAGTTTCCCTCCACTTCCTTTTCAAAGAACCAGCTTTTTGTTGCATTTTCTCCACTGATTTTTGTTTTCAATTTCATTGATTTCTGCTCTAACATTTATTACTTACTTTCTTCTACTTATTTTGAACTTAATTAGCTCCTCATTTTCTAGTTTACTAAGAGGTAACCTCAGATTCTTAATTTACATATTTCTTTTCTAAGATGTGTATTTGATGCTATAATTTCCTTTGAAGCACTGCTTTAGCTGCAGTCCACAAATTTTGATTAGTTGTATTTACATTTTCATTTATTTGGAAATGTTTAAAAATTTATCTTGAGACTTTATTGATACATGTTATTTAGAAGTGTTTTGCTTAATTGCCATGTATTTTGAGATTTTCCATCCATCTTCAGGTAGTTGATTTAATTTTATTTTTCATGTAGTTGATTTACTTTAATTCTGTTGTGGTATGAGAGCATAATTGCATGATTTTTATTCTTTTAAATTTTTAAGATGTGCTTTATGACCCAGAATGTGGTCTATCTTGATGAAGGATTCAAGTGAGTTTGAGAATAATGTGCTTGTTGCTGTTGTTTTATGAAGTACTCTATGAATCATTCAGATCCAGTTAATTGATGGTGTTTTTCAGTTCAACTATATCCTTACTGATTTTCTGCCTCCTGGGTCTGTCAGTTACTGAGAGAGGTATGTTAAAATTTCCAGTTCTAACATTGGATTCATCTACTTCTCCTTGAAGTTCTACCAGTTTTTGCCTTAAATATTTTGATACTCTATTTTTAGGTGCATACACATTAAGGATTGCTATATCTTCTGGTAAAATTGACCACTTTATTATTACGTATTTTCTCTCTTTTCCCTGATAATTTTCCTTGTTCTGAAGTATTATTTGTCTGAAATTAATGTAGCTACATGAACTTCGTTTTTTAGTGTTATCATGGCATACCTTTCTTCACTCCTTTATTTTAATTTGCTTCTTTATATTTAAAATGGGTTTCTTGGGCTTCCCTGGTGGCTCAGTGGTTGAGAATCTGCCTGCCAATGCAGGGGACACGGGTTCAAGCCCTGGTCTGGGAAGATCCCACATGCTGCAGAGCAACTCGGCCCGTGAGCCACAACTACTGAGCCTGCGCGTCTGGAGCGTGTGCTCCGCAACAAGAGAGGCCACGATAGTGAGAGGCCCATGCACCGCAATGAAGAGTGGTCCACACTCGCCGCAACTAGAGAAAGCCCTCACACAGAAACGAAGACCCAACACAGCCAAAAATAAATAAATTAATTAATTAATTTTAAAAAAAAGCATTTGTTGTTGTGACTGTTTAAAAAATAAATAAATTAAAATGGGTTTCTTATAGACAAAATATAGTTGGATTGTTTTTGTTTTTAACATCCCTTTTTATTGGTGCATTTAGACCATTGATGGTCAAAGTGCTTATTGATATAGTTGGATTAATATCTACCATATTTTTAAATGTTTTCTATTTTTGCCCTTGTTCTTTGTTCTTATTTTAGTCTTCCACTCTCTTTCTGTTTTTTTTTGTTTAAATTGAGCATTTCATATGATTCTATTTTCTCTCCTTTCTTGAAATATTATATGTATGTATATATGTATATAAAATATATACATATATTTTTTATTGAATTGGAGTATAGCTGCTTTACAATTTGTGTTAGTTTCTGCTGCATGGTGAATTGTATCTGCTATATGTATACATATATCCCTTTTTAAAATTTCTTTCCCATTTAGGTCACACAGAGCATTGAGTTGAGTTGCCTGTGCTATACAGCAGGCTCTCATTAGTTATCTATTTTATACATAGTAGTGTATATATGTCAATTCCAATCTCCCAATTCATTCCACCACCACCCCCTTTTCCCCCTTGGTGTCCACACATTTGCTCTATACATCTGTGTCTCTATTTCTGCTCTGCAACTAGGTTCATCTTTATAATCTTTCTAGATTCCATATATATACATTAATATACAATATTTGTTTTTCTCTTTCTGACTTACTTCACTCTGACAGTCTCTAGGTCCATCCACATCTCAACAAATGGCCCAATTTCGTTCCTTTTTATGGCTGAGTAATATTCCATTGTATATATGTGCCACATCTTCTTTATCCATTCATCTGTGGATGGGCATTTAGGTTGCTTTCATTTCCTGGCTATTATAAATAGTGCTGCAGTGAGCATTGGGGTGCATGTGTAGTTTTGAATTATGGGATTCTCAGAGTATATGTCCAGTACTGGGATTGCTGGGTCACACAGTAGTTCTAGTTTTAATTGTTTGAGGAATCTCCATACTGTTCTCCATAGTGGCTGTATCAATTTACATTCTCACCAACAGTGAAAGAGGGTTTCCTTTTCTGAACACCCTCTCCAGCATTTACTGTTTGTAGATTTTTCGATGATGGCCATTCTGACTGGTGTGAGGTGATACCTCATTGTAGCTTTCATTTGTATTTCTCTAATAATTAATGATGTTGAGCACCTTTTCATGTGCCTCATGGCCATCCACATGTTTTCTTTGGAGAAATGCCTATTTAGGTCTTCTGCCCATTTTTTAATTTTTTCTTTAATTGAGCTACATGAGTTCTTTGTACATTTTGGATATTAATCCCTTGTCAGTTGCTTCGTTTGCAAATATTTTCTCCAATTTTGGGGATTGTCTTTTTGTCTTGTTTATGGTTTCCTTTGCTGTGCAAAAGTTTTTAAGTTTAATTAGGTCCCATTTTTATTTTTGGATATCTTGTTGTCTTTGATTTCTTTCATCAGTATCTTTTTTTTTTAAACATCTTTATTGAAGTATAATTGCTTTACAATGGTGTGTTAGTTTCTGCTTTATAACAAAGTGACTCAGTTATACATATACATATGTTCCCATATCTCTTCTCTCTTTCATCTCCCTCCCTCCCACCCTCCCCATCCCACCACTCTAGGTGGTCACAAAGCACCGAGCTGATCTCCCTGTGCTATGCGGCTGCTTCCCACTAGCTATCTATTTTACATTTGGTAGTGTATATATGTCCATGACACTCTCTCACCCGGTCACATCTCACCCCTCCCCCTCCCCATATCCTCAAGTCCATTCTCTAGTAGGTCTGTGTCTTTATTCCCGTCTTGCCACTAGGTTCTTCATGGCCTTTTTTTTCCCCTTAGATTCCATATATATTTATTAGCATACTGTATTTGTTTATCTCTTTCTGACTTACTTCACTCTGTATGACAGACTCTAACTCCATCCACCTCATTACAAATACCTCCATTTCATTTCTTTTTATGGCTGAGTAATATTCCATTGTATATATGTGCCACATCTTCTTTATCCATTCATCCGATGATGGACACTTAGGTTGCTTCCATGTCCTGGCTATTGTAAATAGAGCTGCAATGAACATTTTGGTACATGACTCTTTTTGAACTATGGTTTTCTCAGGGTATATGCCCAGTAGTGGGATTGCTGGATCGTATGGTAGTTCTATTTGTAGTTTTTTAAGGAACCTCCATACTGTTCTCCATAGTGGCTGTATCAATTTACATTCCCACCAACAGTGCAAGAGGGTTCCCTTTTCTCCACACCCTCTCCAGCATTTACTGATTTTTTTTTTAACATCTTTATTGGAGTATAATTGCTTTACAATGGTGTGTTAGTTTCTGTTGCATTTATTGTTTCTAGATTTTTTGATGATGGCCATTCTGGCTGGTGTGAGATGATATGTCATTGTAGTTTTGATTTGCATTTCTCTAATGATTAAGGATGCTGAGCATTCTTGAATATTTGTTGGCAATCAGTATATCTTCTTTGGAGAGATGTCTGTTTAGGTCTTTTGCCCATTTTTGGATTGGGTTGTTTGTTTTTTTGATATTGAGCTGCATGAGTTGCTTGTATGATTTGGAGATTAATCCTTTGTCAGTTGCTTCATTTGCAAATATTTTCTCCCATTCTGAGGGTTGCCTTTTCATCTTGTTTATGGTTTCCTTTGCTGTGCAAAAGCTTTTAAGTTTCATTAGGTCCCATTTGTTTATTTTTGTTTTTATATCCATTTCTCTATGAGGTGGGGTCAAAAAGGATCGTGCTGTGATTTATGTCAAAGAGTGTTCTGCCTATGTTTTCCTCTAAGAGTTTGATGGTGTCTGGCCTTACACTTAGGTCTTTAATCCATTTTGAGTTTATTTTTGTGTATGGTGTTAGGGAGTGTTCTAATTTCATTCTTTTACATGTAGCTGTCCAGTTTTCCCAGCACCACTTATTGAAGAGGTTGCCTTTTCTCCACTGTATATTCTTGCCTCGTTTATCAAAGATAAGATGACCATATGTGCTTGGGTTTATCTCTGGGCTTTCTATCCTGTTCCATTGATCTATATTCCTGTTTTTGTGCCAGTACCATACTGTCTTGATTACTGTAGCTTTGTAGTATAATCTGAAGTCAGGGAGACTGATTCCTCCAGCTCTGTTGTTCTTTCTCAAGATTTCTTTGACTATTCGGGGTCTTTTGTGTTTCCATACAAATTGTGACATTTTTTGTTCTAATTCTGTGAAAAATGCCATTGGTAGTTTGATAGGGATTGCATTGAATCTGTAGATTGCTTTGGGTAGTATAATCATTTTCACAGTGTTGCTTCTTCCAATCCAAGAACATGGTATATCTCTCCATCTACTTGTATCATCTTTAATTACTTTCATCAGTGTTTTATAGTTTTCTGCATACAGGTCTTTTGTCTCCTTAGGTAGGCTTAATTCTAGATATATTATTCTTTTTGTAGCAGTGGTAAATGGGATTGTTTTGTTAATTTCACTTTCAGATTTTTCATCATTAGTGTATAGGAATGCAAGTGATTTCTGTGCATTAATTTTGTATCCTGCTACTTTACCAAATTCATTGATTAGCTCTAGCAGTTTTCTGGTAGCATCTTTAGGATTCTCTGTGTATAGTATCATGTCATCTGCAAACAGTGACAGCTTTACTTCTTCTTTTCTGCTTTGGATTCCTTTTATTTCTTTTTCTTCTCCAATTGCTGTGGCTAAAACTTCCAAAACTATGTTGAATAATAGTGGTGAGTGTGGGCAACCTTGTCTTGTTCCTGATCTTAGTGGAAATGGTTTCAGTTTTCCACTATTGAGGACGAGGTTGGCTGTGGGTTTGTCATATATGGCCCTTATTATGTTGAGGAAAGTTCCATCTATGCCTACTTTCTGGAGGGTTTTTATCAGAAATGGGTCTTGAATTTTGTCAAAAGCTTTCTCTGCATCTATTGAGATGATCATATGGTTTTTCTCCTTCAATTTGTTAATATTGTGTATCACGTTGATTGATTTGCATATATTGAAGAATCCTTGCATTCCTGGGATAAACCCCACTTGATCATGGTGTATGATCCTTTTAATGTGCTGCTAGATTCTGTTTGCTAGTATTTTCTTGAGGAATTTTGCATCTATATTCATCAGTGATATTGGCCTGCAGTTTTCTTTCTTTGTGACATCTTTGTCTGGTTTTGGTATCAGGGTGATGGTGGCCTCGTAGAATGAGTTGGGGAGTGTTCCTCCCTCTGCAATATTTTGGAAGAGTTTGAGAAGGATAGGTGTTAGCTCTTCTCTAAATGTTTGATAGAATTCGCCTGTGAAGCCCTGTGGTCCTGGGCTTTTGTTTGTTGGAAGATTTTTAATCACAGTTTCAATTTCAGTGCTTGTGATTGGTCTGTTCATATTTTCTATTTCTTCCTGGTTCAGTCTTGGAAGGTTGTGCATTTCTATGAATTTGTCCATTTCTTCCAGGTTGTCCATTTTATTGGCATATAGTTGCTTGTAGTAATCTCTCATGATTCTTTGTATTTCTGCAGTGTCAGTTGTTATTCTCCTTTTTCATTTCTAATTCTATTGATTTGAGCCTTCTCCCTTTTTTTCTTGATAAGTCTGGCTAATGGTTTATCAATTTTGTTTATATTCTCAAAGAACCAGGTTTTAGTTTTATTGGTCTTTGTTATCGTTCCATCATTTCTTTTCCATTTATTTCGGATCTGATCTTTATGACTTCTTTCCTTCTGCTAACTTTGGGATTTTTTTCTCTAATTGCTTTAGGTGTAAGGTTAGGTTGTTTATTTGAGATGTTTCTTGTTTCTTAAGGTAGGCTTGTATAGCTGTAACTTCCCTCTTAGAACTGCTTTTGCTGCATCCCATAGGTTTTGGATAGTCGAGTTTTCATTGTCATTTGTTTCTAGATATTTTTAGATTTCCTCTTTGATTTCTTCAGTGATCTCTTTGTTATTAAGTAGTGTTTTGTTTTGTCTCCATGTGTTTTTATTTCTTACATATTTTTTCCTGTAATTGATATCTAGTCTCATAGCATTGTGGTTGGAAAAGATACTTGATGCGATTTCAATTTTCTTAAATTTACCAAGGCTTCATTTGTGACCCAAGATATGATCTATCCTGGGGAATATCCCATGAGTACTTGAGAAGAATGTGTATTCTGTTGTTTTTGGATGGAATGTGCTATAAATATCAATTAAGTCCATCTTGTTTAATGTGTCATTTAAAGCTTGTGTTTCCTTATTTATTTTCATTTTGGATGATCTGTCCATTGGTGAAAGTGGGTTGTTAAAGTCCCCTACTATGACTGTGTTACTGTCGATTTCCCCTTTTATGGCTGTTAGTATTTGCCTTATGTATTGAGGTGCTCCTATCTTGGTTGCATAAATATTTACAATTGTTATATCTTCTTCTTGGATTGATCCCTTAATCATTATGTAGTGTCCTTCATTGTCTCTTGTAATAATCTTTGTTTCAAAGTCTATTTTGTCTGATATGAGAATTGCTACTCCAGCTTTCTTTTGATTTCCATTTGCTTGGAATATCTTTTTCTATCCCCTCACTTTCAGTCTGTATGTGTCCCTAGGTCTGAATTTGGTCTCTTGTAGACAGCATATATACGGGTCTTGCTTTTGTATGCATTCAGCCAGTCTATGTCTTCTGGTTGGAGCATTTAAATCATTTACATATAAGGTTATTATCAATATGTATGTTCCTATTACCATTTTCTTAATTGTTTTGGGTTTATTATTGTATGTCTTTTCCTTCTCTTGTAGATCCTGCCTAGAGAAGTTCCTGTAACATTTGTTGTAAAGCTGGTTTCGTGGTGCTGAATTATCTTAGCTTTTGCTTGTCTGTAAAGGTTTTAATTTCTCCATCAAACCTGAATGAGATCCTTGCTGGGTAGAGTAATCTTGGTTGTAGCTTTTTCCCTTTCATCAATTTAAATATGTCCTACCACACCCTTATGGCTTGCAGAGTTTCTGCTGAAAGATCAGCTGTTAACCTTATGATGATTCCCTTATGTGTAACTTGTTGTTTTTCCCTTGCTGCTTTTAATATTTGTTCTTTGTATTTAATTTTTGAAAGTTTAATTAATATGTGTCTTGGCGTGTTTCTCCTTGGATTTATCCTGTATGGGACTCTCTGTGATTCCTGGACTTGATTAACTATTTCCTTTCCATATTAGGGAAGTTTTCAACTATAATGTCTTCAAATATTTTCTCAGTCCCTTTCTTTTTCTCTTCTTCTTCTTGGACCCCTATAATTCGAATGTTGGTGCATTTAATATTGTCCCAGAAGTCCCTGAGACTGTCCTCAATTCTTTTCATTCTTTTTTCTTTATTCTGCTCTGCAGTAGTTATTTCCACTATTTTATCTTCCAGGTCACTTAACCGTTCTTCTGCCTCAGTTATTCTGCTATTGATCCCTTCTAGAGAATTTTTAATTTCATTTATTGTGTTGTTCATCTCTGTTTGTTTGTTCTTTAGTTCTTTTAGTTCCTTGTTAAACGTTTCTTTTATTTTCTCCATTCTATTTCCAAGATTTTGGATCATCTTTACTATCATTATTCTGAATTCTTTTTCAGGTAGACTGCCTATTTCCTCTTCATTTGTTAGGTCTGGTGGGTTTTTGCCTTGCTCCTTCATCTTCTGTGTTTCTCTGTCTTCTCATTTTGCTTAACTTACTGTGTTTGGGATCTCCTTTTTGCAGGCTGCAGCTTCGTAGTTTCCGTTGTTTTTGGTGTCTGTTCCCAGTGGCTAAGTTTGGTTCAGTGTGTTGTGTAGGCTTCCTAGTGGAGGGGTCTAGTGCCTGTGTTCTGGTGGATTAGGCTGTATCTTGTCTTTCTGGTGGGCAAGTCCTTGTCTGGTGGTGTGTTTTGGGATGTCTGTGTCCTTATTATGATTTTAGGCAGCCTCTGTGCTAATGGATGGGGTTGTGTTCCTGTCTTGCTAGTTGTTTGGCATAGGGTGTCCTGCACTGTAGCTTGCTGGTCGTTGAGTTTAGCTGGGTCTTGGTGTTGAGATGGAGATCTCTGGGAGATTTTTGCCATTTCTTATTATGTGGAGCTGGGAGGTGTCTTGTGGACCAATGGCCTGAACTTGTCTCTCCCACCTCAGTGGCCCAGCACTGACGCCTGGCTGGAGCACCACGAGCCTGTCCTCCACACAGCTCAGAATAAAAGGGAGAAAAGAAAGAAAGAAGATAATGTAAAATAAATAAAGTAAAATAAAATAAAGTTATTAAAATAAAAAATAATTATTAGGAAAAAAATTTTTAATTAAAAAAAAAAAACGGACAGGCAGAACCCTAGGACAAATGGTAAAAGCAAAGCTATACAGACAAAATCACACACAGAAGCATACACATACACACTCACAAACAGTGAAAAAGGGAAATATATATATACATCATTGCTCCCAAAGTCCACCTACTCAATTTAGGGATCATTCGTTGTCTATTGAGGTATTCCACAGATGCAGGGTACATCAAGTTGATTGTGGAGATTTAATCTGCTGCTTCTGAGGCTCCTGAGAGAAACTTCCCTTTCTCTTCTTTGTTCGCACAGCTCCCAGAGTTCAGCTTTGGATTTGGACCCGCCTCTGCGTGTAGGTCACCTGAGGTCGTCTGTTCTTCTCTCAGACATGGTGCGGTTAAAGGAGTAGCTGATTCAGGGGCTCTGGCTCACTCAGGCTGGGGGAAGGGAGGGGTATGGATAAGGGGCGACCTGTGGTGGCAGAGTCCCTTGTGACGTTGCACCAGCCTGAGGCATGCCATGCATTCTCACGGGGAAGTTGTCCCTGGATCATAGGACCCTGGCAGTGGTGGGCTGCACAGGCTACTGGGAGGGGAGGTGTGGATAGTGACGTGTGCTTACACACAGGCTTCTTAATGGCGGCAGCAGCAGCCTTAGCGTCTCATGTCCGTCTCTGGGGTCCGTGCTGATAGCCATGGCTCGCGCCCTTCTCTGGAGCTCCTTTAAGCAGCATTCTTAATCCCCTCTTCTCACGCACCAGGAAACAAAGAGGCAAGAAAAAGTCTCTTTTCTCTTCGGCAGCTCCAGACTTTTTCCCAGACTCCCTCCCGGCTAGCTGTGGCACAGTAGACCTTTCAGGCTGTGTTCACGCAGCCATCCCCAGTCGTCGCCCTGGGATCCGGCAGAAGCCCGAGCCTCAGCTCCCAGCCCCCACCCGCCCCAGCGGGTGAGCAGAGAAGGCTCTCGGGCTGGTGAGTGCTGGTCTGCACTGATCCTCTGTGCAGGAATCTCTCTACTTTGCCTTCCGCACCCCTGTTACTGCGTTCTCCTCCGTGGCTCCGAAGCTCCCCCCACCCACCACTAGCAGTCTCTGCCTGCGAATGGCCTTCCTAGTGTGTTTAAACCTTTCCTCCTTCACAGCTCCCTCCCACTGGTGCAGGTCCCGTCCCTATTCTTTGTCTTTGTTTTTTCTTTTTTCTTTTACCCTACCCAGGTACGTGGGGTGTTTCTTGCCTTTTGGGAGGTCTGAGGTTTTCTGCCAGCGTTCAGTAGGTGTTCTGTAAGAGTTGTTCCACATGTTAATGTATTTCTGATGTATTTGTGGGGTGGAAGATGATCTCCACTTTTTACTCTCTGCCATCTTGAAGCTCCCCATGTATATATTCTTTTAAAAAATTCTTTTCACCTTTAGGTTATTACACAATACTGAGCAGCAATCCCTGTGCTCTACAGTAGATCCTTGTTGGTTATCTATTACAAATATAGCAGGGTGTACATGTCAATCCCACACTCACAATCTATCCCTCCCCCAATGATTTCCCCCCAGTAACAATAAGTTCGTTCTCTAAGTCTGTGAGTCTGTTTCTCTTTCATAAATCAGTTCATATGTATCAATTTTTTAAATTCCGCATATAAGTGATATCATATGACGTTTGTTTTTCTCTGTGTGACTTACTTGGCTTAGTATAATTTCCAGGTCCATACATGTTGCTACAAATTGCATTATTTCATTCGTTTCTTTTCTTTTCGTTTTTAACATCTTTATTGGAGTATAATTGCTTTACAATGGTTAGTTTTGTTGTATAACAAGGTAAATCAGGTATACGTATACATATATCACCAAATCCCCTCCCTCTTGTGTCTCCTTCCCACCCTCCCTATCCCACCCCTCTAGGTTGTCACAAAGCACCGAGCTGATCATCCTGTGCTATGCAGCTGCTTCCCACTAGCTATCTATTTTACATCTGGTAGTGTATATATGTCATTGCCACTCTCTCATTTCATCCCAGCTTACCCTTCCCATCCCCGTGTCCTCAAGTCCATTCTCTACATCTGCATCTTTATTCCTGTCCTGCCCTAGGTTCTTCAGAAACTTTTTTTTTTTAGATTCTCTCTCTATATATATATGTGTTAGCATACGGTATTTGTTTTTCTCTTTCTGACTTACTTCACTCTGTATGACAGACTCTAGGGCCATCCATCTCACTACAAATAACTCAATTTAGTTTCTTTTTATGGCCGAGTAACATTCTATTGTATATATGTGCCACATTTTCTTTATCCATTCATCTGCTGATGGACACTTAGGTTGCTTCCATGTCCTGGCTATTGTAAGTAGTGCTGCAAGGACATTGTGGTACATGACTCATTTTGAAGTATGTTTTTCTCAGGGTATAGGCCCAGAAGTGGGATTGGTGGGTCATATGGTAGTTCTAGTTTTAGTTTTTTAAGGAACCTCCATAGTGTTCTCCATATTGGCTGTATCAATTTACAGTCCCACCAACAGTGCAAGAAGGTCACTTCTCTCCATACCTCCTCCAGCATTTATTGTTTGTAGATTTTTTGATGATGGCCATTCTGACTGGTGTGAAGAGGTACCTCATTGTAGTTTTGATTTGCATTTCTCTAATGATTAGTGATGTAGAGCATCCTTTCATGTGTTTGTTGGCAATCTGTATATCTTCTTTGGAGAAATGTCCATTTAGGTCTTCTGCCCATTTTTGGATTAGGTTGTTTGTTTTTTTGACATTGAGCTGCATGACCTGCTGGTATATTTTGGAGATTAATCCTTTGTCAGTTGCTTCATTTGCAAATATTTTCTCCCATTCAGTGGGTTGTCTTTTCATCTTGTTTATGGTTTCCTTTGCTGTGCAAAAGCTTTTAAGTTTCATTAGGTCGCATTTGTTTATTTTTGTTTTTATATCCATTTCTGTAGGAGGTGGGTCAAAAATGACCTTGGTGTAATTTATGTCATAGAGTTTTCTGCCTATGTTTTCATCTAAGAGTTTTATAGTGTCTGGTATTTCATTTAGGTCTTTAATCCATTTTGAGTTTATTTTTACGTATGGTGTTAGGGAGTGTTCTAATTTCATTCTTTTACATGTAGCTGTCCAGTTTTCGCAGCACCACTTATTGTAGAGGCTGTGTTTTCTCCATTGTATATTCTTGCCTCCTTTATCAAAGAGAAGGTGACCATATGTGCATGGATTTATCTCTGGGCTTTCTATCCTGTTCCATTGATCTATATTTCTGTTTTTCTGCCAGTACCATACTGTTTTGAGGACTGTAGCTTTGTAGTATTGTCTGAAGTCAGGGAGCCTGATTCCTCCAGCTCCGTTTTTTTCCTTCAAGACTGCTTTGGCTATTCAGGGTCTTTTGAGTTTCCATACAAGTTGTGAATTTCTTTGTTCTTGTTCTGTGAGAAATGCCTTTGGTAGTTTGATAGGGATTGCATTGAATCTGTACATTGCTTTCAGTAGTATAGTCATTTTCACAATATTGATTCTTCCAATCCACGAACAGGGTATATCTCTCCATCTGTTTGTATCATCTTTATTTTCTTTCATCAGTATCTTATAGTTTTCTGCATACAGTTCTTTTGTCTCCCTAGGTAGGTTTATTCTTAGATATATTATTCTTTTTGTTGCAATGGTAAATGGGAGTGTTTCCTTAATTTCTTTTTCAGATTTTTCATCATTAGTGTATAGGAATGCAAGAGATTTCTGTGCATTAATGTTGTATCCTGCTACTTTACCAAATTCATTGATTGGCTGTGTCAGTTTTCTGGTAACATCTTTAAGATTCTACAAATATAGTATCATGTCATCTGCAAACAGTGACAGATTTACTTCTTCTTTTCCAATTTGGATTCCTTTTATTTCTTTTTATTCTCTGATTGTTGTGGGTAAAACTTCCAATACTATGTTGAAAAACAGTGGTGAGAGTGGGCAACCTTGTCTTGTTCCTGATCTTAGAGGAAATGGTTTCAGTGTTTCACCATTGAGAACAATGTTGGCTGTGGGTTTGTCATATATGGCCTTTATTATGTTGAGGTAAGTTCCCTCTATGCCTACTTTCTGGAGGGTTTTTATCATAAATGGTTTTGAATTTTGTTGAAAGCTTTTTCTACATCTTTGAGATAATCACATGTTTTTTATCCTTTATTTGTTAATATGGTGTATCACATTGAATGATTTGCGTATATTGAAAATCTTTGCATTCCTGGGATAAACCGCACTTGACCATGGTGTATGATCCTTTTAATGTGCTGCTGGATTCTGTTTACCAGTATTTTTTGAGGATTATTGCATGTCTCTTCAACAGTGATATTGGCCTGCAGTTTTCTTTCTTTGTGACATCCTTGTCTGGTTCTGCTATCAGGGTGATGGTGGCCTTATAGAATGAGTTTTGGGAGTGTTCCTCCCTCTGCTATATTTTGGAAGAGTTTGAGAAGGATAGGTATTAGCTCTTCTCTAAATGTTTGATAGAATTCGCCTGTGAAGCCATCTGGTCCTGGGCTTTTGTTTGTTGGAAGATTGTTAACCACAGTTTCAATTTCAGTGCTTGTGATTGGTCTGTTTCTATTTTCTATTTCTTCCTGGTTCAATCTCAGAAGGTTGTGCTTTTCTAAGAATTTGTCCATTTCTTCCAGGTTGTCCGTTTATTGGCATATAGTTGCTTGTAGTATTCTCTCATGATCCTTTGCATTTCTGCAGTGTCAGTTGTTACTTCTCCTTTTTCATTTCTAATTCTATTGATTTGAGCCTTCTCCCTTTTTTTCTTGATGAATCTGGCTAATGGTTTATAAGTTCTGTTTATCTTCCCAAAGAACCAACTTTTAGTTGTTTTGATCTTTGGTATCGTTTCCTTCATTTCTTTTTCATTTATTTCTGATCTGACTTTTGTGATGTCTTTCCTTCTGCTAATTTTGAGTTTTTTTTGTTCTTCATTCACTAATTGCTTTAGGTGCAAGGTTAGGTTGTTTATTTGAGATGTTTCTTTATTCTTGAGGTAGGATTGTATTGCTATAAAATTCCATCTTAAAACTGCTTTTGCTGCATCCCATAGGATTTTGGTCATCGTGTTTTCACTGTCATTTGTTTCTAAGTATTTTTTGATTTCCTCTTTGGTGTCTTCAATGATCTCTTCTTTATTTAGTAGTGTACTGTTTAGCCTTCATGTGTTTTTATTTTTTTTACAGATTTTTTCCTGTAATTGATATCTAGTCTCATAGTGTTGTGGTTGGAAAAGATACTTGATACAATTTCAATTTTCTTAAATTTACCAAGGCTTCATTTGTGATCCAGGATATGATCTATCCTGCAGAATGTTCCATGAGCACTTGAGAAAAATGTGTATTCTGTTGTTTTTGGATGGAATGTCCTATAAATATCAATTAAATCCATCTTGGTTAATGTATCATTTAAAGTTTGTGTTTCCTTATTTACTTTCATTTTGGATGATCTCTCCATTGGTGAAAGTGGGGTGTTAAAGTCCCCTACTATGATTGTGTTACTGTCGATTTCCCCTTTTATGGCTGTTAGTATTTGCCTTATGTATTGAGGTACTCCTATGTTGGTTGCATAAATATTTACACTTGTTATATCTTCTTCTTGGATTGATCATTATGTAGTGTCCTTCTTTGTCTCATGTAATAGTCTTTATTTTAAAGTCTATTTTGTCTGATAAGAGAATTGCTACAGCAGCTTTCTTTTGATTTCCATTTGCATGGAATATCTTTTTCCATGCCCTCACTTTCAGTCTGTACGTGCCCCTAGGTCTGAGAATGGGTCTCCTGTAGACAGCATATGTAAGGGTCTTGTTTTCGTATCCATTCAGCCAGTCTATGTCTTTTGGTTGGAACATTTAATCCATTTACATTTAAGTTAGTTATCGATACGTATGTTCCTATTACCATTTTCTTAATTGTTTTGGGGTTTTTATTGTATGTCTTTTCTTCTGTTGTGTTTTTGCTGCCTGGAATAGTTCCTTTAGCATTTGTTGTAAAGCTCATTTGGTGGTGCTGAATTCTCTTAGCCTTTGCTTTTTGGTCAAGTTTTTAACTTCTCCATCAAATCTGAATGATATCCTTGCTGGACAGTGTAATCTTGGTTATGTTTTTTTCCCTTTGATTACTTTGAATATGTCCTGCCACATCCTTCTGGCTTGCACAGTTTCTGCTGAAAGATCAGCTGTTAACCTTAGGGGATTCACTTGTCTGTTATTTGTTACTTTTCCCTTGCTGATTTTCATATTTTTCTTTGTTTTTAATTTTTGATAGTTTGATTAATATGTGTCTTGGAATGTTTCTCCTTGGATTTATCCTCTTTGGGATTCTCTGTGATTCCTGGACTTGATTGACTATTTCCTTTCCCATGTTAGGGAAGTTTTGAACTATAATCTGTTCAAATATTTTCTCAGTCCCTTTCTTTTTCTCTTCTTCTTCTTGGACCCCTATAATTCAAATGTTGGTGTGTTATTGCATGTCTCTATTGTCCCAGATGTCTCTGAGACTGTCCTCAATCCTTTTCATTCTTTTTTCTTCTCTGCAGTATTTATTTCCACTATTTTATCTTCCAGGTCACTTATCCATTCTTCTGCCTTAGTTATCCTGCTATTGATTCCTTCTAGAGAATTTATAATTTCATTTATTGTGTTGTTCATCATTGTTTGTTTGCTCTTTATTTCTTCTAGGTCCTTGTTAAACATTTCCTGTATTTTCTCCATTCTATTTTCAAGATTTTGTATCATCTTTACTATCATTACTCTGAATTCTTTTTCAGGTAGACTGCCTATTTCCTGTTAATTTTTTGGTCTGGTGGTTTTTACTTTGCTATTTCATCTGCTGCATATTTCTCTGTCTTATCATTTTGCTTATCTTACTGTTTGAGGTCTCCTTTTTGCAGGGTGCAGGTTTGTAGTTCCTGTTGTTTTTGATGGAGGCGACTGGTGCCTGTGTTCTGGTGTTTGAAGCTGGATCTTGTCTTTCTGATGGGCAGGACCGTGTCCAGTGGTGTGTTTTGGGATGTCTGTGAACTTCTTATGATTTTAGGCAGCCTCCCTGCTAATGGGTGGGGTTGTGTTCCTGTCTTGCTAGTTGTTTGGCATAGGGTGTCCAGTACTGTAACTTGCTGGTCATTGAGTGGTGCTGGATCTTAGTGTGAGATGGAGATCTGTGGGAGAGCTCTTGCAGATTGGTATTACATGGGGCTGGGAGGTCTCTTGTGGTCCAATATTCTGAACTTGGCTCTCCCACTCAGAGTCTCAGGCCTGACACCCCACCTGAGCAACAAGATTCTGTCAGCCACACGGCTCAGAAGCTAATGAAGAAAAGAAAAAGAAAGAATGAAAAAATAAACAAAGTAAAATAGAATAAAATAAAAATAACTTTATTAAAGTAAAAAATATTATTAAAATGAAAAAATTTAAAAGTAATAAAAAAAGGAAGAGAGCAACCAAACCAATAAACCAATCCACCGGTGATAACAAGTGGTAAAATCTATAGTAAGATAAACATAAAAATCAAAAAGTACTCAGTCGCATATAGCCAACCTCAAGTCTACAGTTTCTCCCAAAGTGCACTGCCTCAATTTGGGGATGATTTGTTGTCTATTCAGGTATTCCACTGATGCAGGGTACATCAAGTTGACTGAGGAGATTTAATCCACTACTCCTGAGGTTGCATGCATAAATTTCCCTTTCTCTTCTTTGTTCACACAGCTCCTGGGGTTCAGCTTTGGATTTAGCCCCACGTCTGCATACAGGTCGCCCTCTGGTGTCTGTTCTTCGCCCAGACAGAAAGGCGTTAATGCACCACCTGATTAGGGAGCTCTGACTCACTCAGGCTGGGGGGAGGGATGGGTACAGAATCTGTGGCAAACCTGCAGTGGCAGAGGCTGGCATGATGTTGCAACAGCCTGAGGCACACTGTGTGTTCTCCCAAGGAAGTTGTCCCTGGATCACAGGACCCTGGCAGTGGCAGGCTGCACAGACCCCTGGGAGGGGTGGTGTGGATAGTGACCTGTGCTTGCACACAGGGTTCTTGGTGGCTGCAGCAGCAGCCTTAGCGTTTCATGCCCATCTCTGGTGTCTGCGCTGATAGCCGTGGCTTGGGCCTGTCTCTGAATCTCGTTTAGGCGGGGTTCTGAATCCCCTTTCCTTGTGTACCCCAAAACAATAGTCTGTTGCCTCTTGGGCAGTTCCAGACTTTTTCCTGGACTCCCTCTCAGTTAGCTGTGGTGCACTAGCCCCCTTCAGGCTATGTTCACACAGCCAACCCCAGTCCTCTCTCTGGTGTCTGAACTCCAAAGCCTGAACCTCAGCTCCCAGCACCCACCTGCCCCAGCAGGTGAGCAGACAAGCCTCTCAGGCTGGTGAGTGCTGGTCAACACTGATCTTCTGTGTGGGAATCTCTCCACTTTGCCCTGTGCACCCTTGTTGCTGCGCTCTCCTCCTTGGCTCTGAAGCTTCCCCCCTGCCCACCCCCTGTCTCCACCAGTGAAGGGGCTTCCTAGTTTGTGGCAACTTTTCCTCCTTCATAGCTCCCTCCCAGATGTGCAGGTCCCGTCCCTACTCTTCTGTCTCTGTTTTTCTTTTTCTTTTGCCCTACCCAAATACGTGGGGAGTTTCTTGCCTTTTGTGGTGTCTGAGGTCTTCTGCCAGCGTTCAGTAGGTTTTCTGTAGGAGTTGTTCCACATATAGATGCATTTTTGATGTATTTGTGGGGGAAGGTGATCTCCATGTCTTTCTCCTTCACCATCTTGAAGCTCTTCCTCATTCTTTTAAATGGCTGAGTAACATTCCATTGTATATATGTACCACATCTTATTATGCATTTTTCTGTCGATGGACATTTAGGTTGATTCCATGTTTTGGCTGTTGTAAACAGCACTGCAATGGACATTGGGGTGAACCATGGTTTTCTCCATACAAATGCCCATGAGTTGGATTGCTGGATCATATGTTAGCTCTATTTTTAGTTTCTTCAGGAAGCTCCATACTGTTCCCATAGTGGCTGTACCAATTTGCATTCCACCAACAGTGTTGGATGGTTCCATTTCTCCATGCCCTCTCCAACATTTATTGTTTGTAGATAGTCTGACTGGTGTGAGGTGATACCTTATTGTAGTTTTGATGTGCATTTCCTTAATAATTAATGATATTGAGCATTTTTTCAGGTGCCTCATGACCATGTCTTATTTGCAAAAATGTCTGTTTAGCTCTTCTGCCCACTGTTTGATCGGGTTGTTTCTTTGATATTGAGCCACGTGAGCTGTTTACAAATTTTGGAGAATAATCCCTTGTTGGTCGCATCTTCTGAAAATATTTCTCCCATTCTGTGGGTTGCCTTTTCCTTTTATTTATGGTTTCCTTTGCTGTGCAAAATCTTTGCACAGCAAAGTTTAATTAGGTTCTGTTTGTTTATTTTTGTTTTTATCTTCATTAGTCTAGGAGATGGCTCAAAAAAGATATTGCTGCAATTTATGTCAAAGTGTGTTCTTCCTGAGTGTTCCTCTAAGAATTTTATAGTACGTGGTCCTACATTTAGGTCTTTAATCCATCTTGAGTTTATTTTTGTGTATGGTGGTACAGAATGTTCTAATTTCACTTTTTTTTTACATGTAGTTGTCCAGTTTTTCTAGCACAATTTATTGAAGAGATTGTCTTTCCTCCATTTAATAGTCTTGGCTCCTTTGTTATAGATTAACTGACCATAGGTGTGTGGATTTATTTCTGGGCTTTCTATCCTGTTCCATTGATCTATATTTCTGTTTTTCTGCCAGTACCATACTGTTTTGATGACTTTAGCTTTGTAGCATAGTATGAAGTGAGGGAGCCTGATCCTCCAACTCCGCTTTTCTTTCTCAAGATTGCTTTGGCTATTGGGGTCTTTTTGTGTCTCCATACAAATTTTAAGATTTTTTTGTTCTAGTTCTGTGAAAAATACCAGTGGGAATTTGAGAGGAATTGCATTGTATCTGTATATTGCTTTGGGTAGTATAGTCATTTTGACAATATTGATTCTTCCAATCCAAGAATATGGCATATCTTTTCATCTCTTTCTGTCATCTTCTATTTCTTTCATCAGTGTCTTATAGTTTTCTTAGTGCAGTTCTCCTACTTCCTTAGGTAAGTTTATTCCTAGGTATTTTTTTCTTTTGGATGCGATGGTAAATGGGACTGTTTCCTTAATTTCTCTTTCTGATCTTTTGTTGTTAGTGTATAGGAATGCAACAGATTTCTGGGTATTAATTTTGCATCCTGCTATTTTACCAAATTCATTGATTAGCTCTAGTAATTTTCTGGTAGCATCCTTAGGATTCTCTATGTATAGTATCATGTCATATGCAAACAGTGACAGTTTTACTTCTTCTTTTCTGATTTGGATTCCTTTTATTTCTTTTTCTTCTCTGATTGCTGTGACTAGGACTTCCAAAACTATTTTGAATAAAATTGGTGAGAGTGGACATCCTTGTCTTGTTCCTGATTTAGAGGAAATGCTTTCAGTTTTTCACTATTGAGAATGATGTTTGCTGTGGGTTTCTCATATATGGCCTTTATTATGTTGAAGTAGGTTCCCTCTATGCCCACATTCTGGAGAATTTTTATCATAAATGGGGGTTGAATTTTGCCAAAAGCTTTCTCTGAGTCTGTTGAGTTGATCCTATGGGTTTTATTCCTTAATTTGTTAATATGGTGTATCACATTGATTGATTTGCATGTATTAAAGAATCCTTGCATCCCTGGGTAAATCCTACTTGATCATTGTGTATGATTTTTTTTAATGTGTTTTTTGATTTTGTTTGCTAGTATTTTGTTGAGGATTTTTGTGTCAGTGTTAATCACTGATATTGCCCTGTACTTTTCTTTTCTTTTCTTTACTTTTTAACATATTTATTAGAGTATAATTGCTTTACAATGGTGTGTCAGTTTCTGCTCTATAACAAAGTGAATCAGTTATACATATACATATGTCCCCATACCTCTTCCCTCTTGCATCTCCCTCCCTCCCATCCTCCCTATCCCACCCCTCTAGGTGGTCACAAAGCACCGAGCTGATCTCCCTGTGCTCTGAGGCTGCTTACCAGTAGTTATCTATTTTACATTTGGTAGTGTATATATGTCCATGCCACCCTCTCACTTTGACCCAGCTTACCCTTCCCCCTCCCCATATCCTCTCAAGTCCATTCTCTAGTAGGTCTGCATCTTTATTCCCGTCTTGCCCTTAGGTTATTCTGACCATTTCTTTCTTTTTTTTTTTTTTTAGATGCCATATATATGTGTTAGCATACGGTATTTGTTTTTTGCTTTCTGACTTACTTCACTCTGTATGACAGTCTCTACATCCGTCCACCTCACTTCAAATAACTTAGTTTCGTTCCCTTTTATGGCTGAGTAATATTCCATTGTATATATTTGCCACATCTTCTTTATCCATTCATCTGTTGATGGACAGTTAGGTTGCTTCCATGTCCTGGCTATTGTAAATAGACTGCAATGAACATTTTGGTACATGACTCTTTTTGAATTATGGTTTCTCAGGGTATATGCCCAATAGTGGGATTGCTGGGTTGTATGTTAGTATTATTTTTAGTTTTTTAAGGAACCTCCATACTGTTGTCCATAGCGGCTGTATCAATTTACATTCCCACCAACAGTGCAAGAGGGTACCCTTTTATCCACACCCTCTCCAGCATTTATTGTTTCTAGATTTTTTGATGATGGCCATTCTGACCGGTGTGAGATGATATCTCATTATAGTTTTGATTTGCATTTCTCTAATGATTAATGATGTTGAGCATTCTTTCATGTGTTTGTTGGCAATCTGTATATCTTCTTTGGAGAAATGTCTATTTAGGTCTTCTGCCCATTTTTGGGTTGGGTTGTTTGTTTTTTTTGATATTGAGCTGCATGAGTTGCTTGTATGTTTTGGAAATTAATCTTTGTCAGTTGCTTCATTTGCAAATATTTTCTCCCATTCTGAGGGTTGTCTTTTCGTCTTGTTTATGGTTTCCTTTGCTGTGCAAAAGCTTTTAAGTTTCATTAGGTCCCATTTGTTTCTTTTTGTTTTTATTTCCATTTCTCTAGGAGGTGGGTCAAAAGGATCTTGTTGTGATTTATGTCCTAGAGTGTTCTTCCTATGTTTTCCTCTAAGAGTTTGATGGTGTCTGGCCTTACATTTAGGTCTTTAATCCATTTTGAGTTTATTTTTGTGTATGGTGTCACGGAGTGTTCTAATTTCATTCTTTTACATGTAGCTGTCCAGTTTTCCGAGCACAACATATTGAAGAGACTGTCTTTTCTCCTTTGTATATTCATGCCTCCTTTATCAAAGATAAGGTGACCAAATGTGGGTGGGTTTATCTCTGGGCTTTCTATCCTGTTTCATTGATCTCTATTTCTGTTTTTGTGCCAGTACCATACTGTCTTGATTACCGTAGCTTTGTAGTATAGTCTGAAGTCAGGGACCCTGATTCCTCCAGCTGCATTTTTCTTTCTCAAGATTGCTTTGGCTAGTCGGGGTGTTTTGTGTTTTCATACAAATTGTGAAATTTTTTGTTCTAGTTCTGTGAAAATTGCCAGTGGTAGTTTGATAGGGACTGCACTGAATCTGTAGATTGCTTTGGGTAGTATAGTCATTTTCACAATGTTGATTCTTCCAATGCAAGAACATGGTATATCTCTTCATCTATTTGCATCATCTTTAATTTCTTTCATCAGTGTCTTATAATTTTCTGCATACAGGTCTTTTGTCTAATTAGGTAGGTTTATTCCTAGATATTTTATTCTTTTGGCCGCAATGGTAAATGGGAGCATTTTCTTAATTTCACTTTCATATTTTTCATCATTAGTGTATAAGAATGCAAGAGATTTCTGTGCATTAATTTTGTATCCTGCTACTTTACCAAATTCATTGATTAGCTCTAGTAGTTTTCTGGTAGCATCTTTAGGATTCTCTATGTAAGGTATCATGTCACCTGCAAACAGTGACAGCTTTACTTCTTCTTTTCGGATTTGGATTCCTTTTATTTCTTCTTCTTCTCTGATTGCTGTGGCTAAGACTTTGAAAACTATGTTGCATAATTGTGGTGAGAGTGGGCAACTTTGTCTTGTTCCTGATCTTCGTGGAAATGGTTTCTGTTTTTCACCATTGAGGACGATGTTGGCTGTGGGTTTGTCATAAACGGCCTTTATTATGTTGAGGAAAGTTTCCTCTATGCCTACTTTCTGGAGGGTTTTTATCGGAAATGGGTGTTGAGTTTTGTCGAAAGCTTTCTCTGCATCTATTGAGATGATCATATGGTTTTTCTCCTTCAGTTTGTTAATATGGTGTATCATGTTGATTGATTTGCATATATTGAAGAATC
Organism: Eubalaena glacialis; assembly: GCF_028564815.1. Taxonomy (NCBI): domain Eukaryota; kingdom Metazoa; phylum Chordata; class Mammalia; order Artiodactyla; family Balaenidae; genus Eubalaena; species Eubalaena glacialis. The sequence continues at coordinate 57,794,103 of NC_083736.1, read as the reverse complement.
TTTGCATTCCTGGGATAAACCCCACTTGATCATAGTGTATGATACGTTTAATGTGCTGTTGGATTCTGTTTGCTAGTGTTTTGTTGAGGATTTTTGCATCTATGTTCATCTGTGATATTGGCCTGTAGTTTTCTTTCTTTGTGACATCTTTGTGTGGTTCTGCTATCAGGGTGATGGTGGCCTCATAGAATGAGTTTGGGAGTGTTCCTCCCTCTGCTATATTGTGGAAGAGTTTGAGAATTATAGGTGTTAGCTCTTCTCTAAATGTTTTATAGAATTCGTCTGTGAAGCCATCTGGTCTTGGGCTTTTGTTTGCTGGTAGATTTTTAATCACAGTCTGAATTTCAGTGATTGTGATTGGTCTGTTCATATTTCCTATTTCTTCCTGGTTCAGTCTCGAAACATTGTGCATTTCTAAGAATTTGTCCACTTCTTCCGGTTTGTCCATTTTATTAGCATACAGTTGCTTGTAGTAATTTCTCATGATCTTTGTATTTCTGCAGTGTCAGTTGTTATTATCCTTTTTCATTTCTATTTCTACTGTTTTGAGTCTTCTCCCTTTTTTGCTTGATAAGCCTGGCTAATGATTTATCAATATTGTTTATCTTCTCAAAGAACCAGCTTTTAGTTTTATTGATCTTTGCTGTCGTTTCCTTCATTTCTTTTTCATTTATTTCTGATCTGATCTTTATGATTTCTTTCCTTCTGCTAACTTTGGGGGTTTTTTGTTCTTTTTTTCTAATTGCTTTAGGTGTAAGGTTAGGTTGTTTATTTGAGATGTTTCTTGTTTTTTAAGTTAGGCTTGTATAGCTATAAACTTCCCTCTTAGAACCGCTTTTGCTGCATCCCATAGGTTTTGGGTTGTTGTGTTTTCATTGTCATTTGTTTCTAGGTATTTTTTGATTTCCTTAGTGATCTCTTGGTTATTAAGTAGTGTGTTGTTTATCCTCCATGTGTTTGTATTTCTTACAGGTTTTTTCCTGTAATTGATATCTAGTCTCATAGCGTTGTGGTTGGAAAAGATACATGATACGATTTCAATTTTCTTAAATTTACCAAGGCTTGATTTGTGACCTGTGATATGATCTATTCTGGAGAATGTTCCTTGAGCACTTGAGAAGAAAGTGTATTCTGTTGTTTTTGGATGGAATATCATATAGATATCAATTCAGTCCATCTTATTTAATGTATCATTTAAAGCTTGTGTTTCCTTATTTATTTTCATTTTGGATGATATGTCCATTGGTGAAAGTGGGGTGTTAATGTCCCCTACTATGATTGTGTTACTGTTTATTTCCCCTTTTATGGCTGTTAGTATTTGCCTTCTGTATTGAGGTGCTCCTATGTTGGGTGCATAAATATTTTCAGTTGTTATATCTGCTTCTTGGTTGATCCCTTGATCATTATGTAGTGTCCTGCTTTGTCTCTTGTAATAGTCTTTGTTTTAAAGTCTATTTTGTCTGATATGGGAATTGATACTCCAGCTTTATTTTAATTTCCATTTGCATGGAATATCTTTTTCCATCCCCTCACTTTCAGTCTATGTGTCCCTAGGTCCGAAGTGGGACTCTTGTATACAGCATATGTATGGGTCTTGTTTTTGTATCCGTTCAGGCAGTCTATGTCTTTTGGTTGGAGCATTTAATGCATTTACATTTAAGGTAATTATTGATATGTATGTTCCTATTACCATTTTCTTAATTGTTTTGGGTTTATTATTGTAGATGTTTTCCTTCTCTTGTGTTTCCTGCCTAGAGATGTGCCTTTAGCATTTGTTTTAAAGCTGGTTTGGTGGTTCTGAATTCTCTTAGCTTTTGCTTGTCTCTAAAGCTTTTAATTTCTCTGTCAAATCCGAATGAGATCCTTGCTGTGTAGAGTAATCCTGTTGTAGGGTTTTCTCTTTCATCACTTTAATTATGTCGTGCCACTCCCTTCTGGCTTGCAGAGTTTCTGCTGAAAGATCAGCTGTTAACCTTATGGGGATTCCCTTCTGTGTTACTTGTTGTTTTTCCCTTGCTGCTTTTAATATTTGTTCTTTGTTTTTAATTTTTGATAGTTTGATTAACATGTTTCTTGGTGTGTTTCTCCTTGGATTTATCCTGTATGGGACTCTCTGTGCTTTCTGGACTTGATTAACTATTTATTTTCCCATATTAGGGAAGTTTTCAACTATAATCTCTTCAAATATATTCTCAGTCCCTTTCTTTTTTCTCTTCTTCTTGTGGGACCCTTGTAATTCGAATGTTGGTGTGTTTAATGTTGTCCCAGAAGTCTCTGAGACTGTCCTCAATTTTTTTCATTCTTTTTTCTTTATTCTGCTCTGCAGTTGTTATTTCCACTATTTTATCTTCCAGGTCACTTATCCGTTCTTCTGCCTCAGTTATTCTGCTATTGATCCCTTCTAGAGAATTTTTAATTTCATTTATTGTGTTGTTCATCTCTGTTTGTTTGCTTTTAGTTCTTCTAGGTCCTTGTATTTTCTCCATTCTATTTCCAAGATTTTGGATCATCTTTACTATCATTATTTTGAATTCTTTTTCAGGTAGACTGCCTATTTCCTCTTCCTTTGTTAGGTCTGGTGGGTTTTTGCCTTGCTCCTTCATCTTCTGTGTGTTTCTCTGTCTTCTCATTTTGTTCAACTTACTATGTTTGGGGTCTCCTTTTCGCAGGTTGCAGGTTCGTTAGTTTCTGTTGTTTTTGGTGTCTGTCCCCAGTGGCTAAGGTTGGTTCAGTTGGTTGTGTAGGCTTCCTGCTGGAGGGGACTAGTGCCTGTGTTCTGGTGGATGAGGCTGGATCTTGTTTTTCTGGTGGGCAGGTCCACATCTGGTGGTGTGTTTTGGGGTGTCTGTGTCCTTATTATGATTTTAGGCAGCCTCTGTGCTAATGGATGGGGTTGTGTTCGTGTCTTGTTTGTTGTTTGGCATAGGGTGTCCTGCACTGTAGCTTGCTGGTCGTTGAGTGGAGCTGGGTATTGGCGTTGAGATGGAGACCTCTGAGAGATTTTCACCGTTTGATATTATGTGGAGCTGGGAGGTCTCTTGTGGACCAGTGTTGTGAACTTGTCTCTCCCACCTCAGTGGCACAGCCCTGATGCCTCACTGGAGCCCCAAGAGCCTATCCTCCACATGGCTCAGAATAAAAGGGAGAAAAAAAGAATGAAAGAAGGAAGAAGATAAAATAAAATAAAGTAAAATAAAATAAAATAAAGTTATTAAAATAAAAAACAAAAAATTATTATTAAGAAAAAAATTCTTTTTAAGTAAAAAAAAAAAAAATGGACAGAGAGAACCCTACGACAAATGGCAAACGCAAAGCTATACAGACAAAATCACACACAGAGGCATACACATACACACTCACACAAAGGGAAAATGCGGAAAAATTATATATATCATTGGTCCGAAGTTCCACCTCCTCTATTTGGAATGATTCGTTGTCTATTGAGGTATTCCACAGATGCAGGGTACATCAAGTTGATTGTGGAGATTTAATCCGCTGGTCCTGAGGCTGCTGGGAGAAATTTCCCCTTCTCGTCTTTGTTCCCACAGCTCCCGGGGTTCAGCTTTGGATTTGGACCCGCCTCTGCATGTAGGTCGCCTGAGGGCGTCTGTTCTTCGCTCAGACATGACTGGGTTAAAGGAGCAGCTGATTCGGGGGCTGCGGCTCATTCAGGCCAGGGGGAGGGAGGGGTACGGTTGCGTGGTGAGCCTGTGGCAGCAGAGGCCGGCAGGACGTTGCACCAGACTGAGGCACGCTGTGCGTTCTCCCGGGGAAGTTGTCCCTGGATCACGGGATCCTGGCAGTGGCGGGCTGCACAGGCTCCTGGGAGGTGAGATGTGGATAGTGACCTGTGCTTGCACACAGGCTTCTTGGTGGCTGCAGCTGCAGCCTGAGCGTCTCATGGCCGTCTCTGTGGTCCGCGCTGATTGCCACGGCTCGCGCCCTTCTCTGGAGCTCCTTTAAGCAGCACTCTTAATCCCCTCTTCTTGGGCACCAGGAAACAAAGAGGCAAGAAAAAGTCTCTTTCCTCTTCGTCAGCTCCAGACTTTTTCCTGGACGCTCTCCCGGCTAGCTGTGGTGCAGTAGCCCCCTTCAGGCTGTGTTCATGCAGCCAACCCCAGTCCTCTCCCTGGGATCTGAGCGAATCCCAAGCCTCAGCTTCCAGCCCCCACCTGTCCCGGCGGGTGTGCAGAGAAGCCTCTCGGGCTGGTGAGTGCTGGTCAACACCGATCCTCTTTGTGGGAATTTCTCCGCTTTGCCCTCCGCACCCCTGTTGCTGCACTCTCCTCCGTGGCTCTGAAGCTCCCCCCTTCCGCTACCAGCAGTCTCTGCCTGAGAAGGGGCTTCCTAGTGTGCGAAAACCTTTCCTCCTTCACAGCTTCCTCCCACTGGTGCAGATTCCATCCCTATTCTTTGTCTCTGTTTTTTCTTTTACCCTACCCAGGTACGTGGGGAGTTTTTTGCTTTTTGGGAGGTCTGAGGTCTTCTGCCAGCGTTCAGTAGGTGTTCTGTAGGAGTTGTTCCACATGTAGATGTATTTCTGATGTATTTGTGGAGAAGAAGGTGATCTCCGCGTCTTACTCTTATGCCATCTTGAAGCTCCTGTACTTTTCTTTTTTGTGGTATTTTTGTCACGTTTTGGTATCAGGGTGATGGTGGAGTCATAGAATGAGTTTGGGACTATTCCTTCCTCTGAAATTTTTTGGAATATTTTCAGAAGGATAGGTGGTAACTCTGCTCTAAATGTTTGATAAAATTTGCCTGTGAAGGCATCTGGCCCTGGACTTTTTTTTGTTGTGAGTTTTTTTTTTTAAATTTATTTATTTATGGCTGTGTTGGGTCTTCCTTTCTGTGCGAGGGCTTTCTCTAGTTGCGGCAAGTGGGGGCCACTATTCATCGCGGTGCGCGGGTCTCTCACTATCGTGGCCTCTCTTGTTGCGGAGCACAGGCTCCAGATGCGCAGGCTCAGTAATTGTGGCTCACGGGCCCAGTTGCTCCGTGGCATGTGGGATCCTCCCAGACCAGGGCTCGAACCCGTGTCCCCTGAATTGGCAGGCAAACTCTCAACCACTGCACCACCAGGGAAGCCCTGTTGTGAGTTTTTAAGTCACAGTTTCAATTTCAGAACTTGTGATTGGTCTGTTCATATTTTCTGTTTCTTCCTGGTTCAGTCTTTAGAGATTGTATCTTTTTAATAATTTGTCCATTTCTTCCAGGTTTTCCGTTTTATTGTCATATAGTTTCTTGTAGTAGTCTCTTATGATCCTTTGTCTTTCTGTGGTGTCAGTTGTAACTTCTACTTTTTATTTCTAATTTTATTGATTTGAGCCCTCTCCCTTTTTCTCTGGGCGAGTCTGGCTAAAAATTTATCAATTTTGTTTATCTTCTCAAGGAACCGGCTTTTAGTTTCAATTATCTTGTCCATTGTTTTCTTTGTTTCTGTTTCATTTATTTCTTCTATGATCTTTATGATTTCTTTTCTTCTACTAACTTTGGGTTTTGTTTGTTCTTCTTTCTCTAGTTGTTTTGGGTGTAAGGTTATGTTGTTTATTTGTGATTTTTCTTGTTTCATGGGATAAGATATTATTGCTATAAACTTCCATCTTAAAACTGCTTTTGCCATGCCCCATAGATTTTGGATCATCATGGTTTTGTTTTCATTGTATCTAAGTATTTTTTATTTCCTCTTCAATTTCTTCAGTAATCCATTCATTGTTCAGTAGGATATTGTTTCAACTCCACATATTTGTGTTGTTTTGACAGTTTTTTTTTTCTTGTAGTATAGTTTTAATCTCATAGCCTTGTGGTCAGAAAAGGTGCTTGATATGATTTCAATTTTCTTAAATTTAATGAGGCTCACTTTGTGGCCCAGCATGTGTTCAGTCCTGGAGAATATTCCATGTGCACTTGAGAAGAATGTTTATTCTGCTGCTTTTGGATGGAATGCTCTATTAATATCAATTAAGTCCATCTTGTCTAATGTGTCATTTTAGTCCTGTGTTTCCTTATTGAACTTCTGTCTGGATGATCTGTCCATTGATGAAAGTGGGGTGTTAAAGTACCCCCACTATTATTGTGTTACTGTCAATTTCTCCTTTTATGGCTGTTACTCTTTGCCTTATATATTCGTCTGCTCCTCTGTTGGGTGCTTATATATTTACAATTGTTATATCTTCTTCTTGGAGTTATTTCTTGATCATTATGGAGTGTCCTTCTTTGTCTCATGTAACAGTGTTTATTTTAAAGTGTATTTTGTTTGATATGAGTATTGCTACTCCAGCTTTCTTTTGATTTCCATTTTCATGGCATACCTTTTTCCATCCATCATTTTCAGTCTGAATGTTCCCCTAGATCTGAAGGTGGTCACTTGTAGACAGCATATATATGGATCTTGTTTTTGTATCTATTCAGCCAGTCTATGTCCTTTGTTTCGAGCATTTAACCCGTTTACATTTAAGGTAATTATCGATATGTATGTTCTTATTTCCAGTTTGTTAATTGTTTTGGATTTGTTTTTGTAGGTCTTTTTTTTTTCCTTCCTCTTTTGTTACCTTGTGAATTGATGACTAAGTTTACTGTTGTGTTTGGTTTCCTTTATTGTGTTTGTATCTATTGTAGATTTTTGGTTTGCAGTTACCATTAGGTTTTGATATTACAAACTGTATATAAACAAGAGTATTTTAAATTGCTGGTCTTTTAATTTCAAATGCACTTCCAATATTCTGCATTTGTGCTGTCCTCTGCCCACAGTGTCTGGTTTTGATATCATATTTGTTTGCAGATTATTTCTTACCTTTGCTGTATGTTTGCCTTTACTCATGAGCTTTTCCATTCTTAATTTTCCTGTTTCTAGTTGTGGCCTTTTCTTTTCCGCTTAGAGAATTTCCTTTAGCATTTGTTGCAAAGCTGGTCTGGTGGTGCTGAATTCTCTTAATTTTTGCTTATCTGTAAAGCTTTTGATTTCGCCATCAAATCTGAATAAGAGCCTTGGTGGGTAGAGTATTCTTGGTTGTAGGTTCTTCCCTTTCATCACTTTAAATATATCATGCCACTGCCTTCTGGCCTGCAGGGTTTCTCCTGAGAAATCAGCTGATACCCTTATGGGGATTCCCTTGCATGTTATTTGTTGCTTTTTCTTTGTTGCTTTTAATATTTTTTCTTTGTCTTTAATTTTTATCAATTTGATTACTGTGTGTCTCTGTGTGTTCCTTCTTGGGTTTATCCTGTGTGGGATTCTCTGCACTTCCTGGACTTGGGTGACTTTTTCCTTTTCCATGTTATGGAAGTTTTTATCTATTACCTCTTTAAGTATTTTCTCAGATCCTTTCTCTCTCTCTTCTCTTTCTGGGACCCCTGTAACATGAATGTTGGTGCATTTAATATTGTCCCAGAGGTCTCTGAGACTGTCTTCATTTCTTTTCAGTCTTTTTTCTTTATTCTGTTATGTGACAGTGATTTCCAGCATTTTGTCTTCCAGGTCACTTATCCATTCCTCTGCCTCAGTTATTCTGCTATTGATTACTTCTAGTGTACTTCTGATTTCACTTATTGTATTGTTCATCTCTGTTTGTTTGTTCTTTAGTTCTTCTAGGTTTTCATTAAGCATTTCTTGAATCTTCTCCATTCTTTTTCCAAGATCCTGCATCATTTTCACTCTCATTATTCTGAATTCCTTTAATGATAGATTACCTATCTCCACTTCACTTAGTTGTTCTGGGGTTTTATCATGTTCCTTCAGCTGTGACATATTCCTGTGCCATCTCATTTATCCAAATTTCTGTGATTGTGGTTTTCGTTCTGCAGGCTGCAAGATTGTAGTTCTCCTTGCTTCTTTTGTCTGCCTTCTGGTGGATGAGTCTAAGAGAATTGTTCAGGCTTCCTGGTGGCAGGGACTTGTTCCTGCCCACTGGTAGGTTGAGTTGGGCCTTGTCCCTCTGGTGAGCAGGGCATGCTCAGGAAGACTTTAAGCAACCTGTCTGCTGATGGGTAGGGCTGTGTCCCCACCCTGTTGGTTGTTTGGCCTGAAGCATCCCAGCACTGGAGCCTACAGGCTATTGGGTGGGGCTAGGTCTTGGGGAAGAAATGGTGGCCTCCAATACTAGCAGGTATGTCTGACCCAGTCTCTTATGAGGTCACTGCTTTTATCCTTGGGCCCTGTTGTGAACAATATCTTGTGTGCACCCTCCAAGACTGCAGTCTTTCTTTCCTCCAGTCCTGTGGAATTCCTGCAATCTAACCCCACTGGCCTTCAAAGATGGATTCTCTGGGGGGGTCCTCCTCCCATTGCCAGGTCCCCAGGCTGGTAAGCCTGACATGGGACTCAGGACTTTCACTCCTGTGTGTGAACTTCTGTGGTATAATTATTTTCCAGTTTGTGGGTCACCCACCTGGCGCATATGGGGTTTGATTTTATCACAGTTGTGCTCCTCCTACCATCTCGTTGTGGCTTTTTCTTTGTCTGTGAATGTAGGGTATCTGTTTTTTTCTGTTTGTTTGTTTGTTTTTGGTAGGTTCCAGCTTTTTTTTTTTGTCAATGGTTGCTCAGTAGTTAGTTGTGATTTTGGTGTTTTTGTAAGAAGGGGTGAGCTCACGTCCTTCTAATCCACCATATTGCAACAACAAGCAAGTCGACTTCACTCTCCTCTGCCCTTGGAGCTTCTGCTGGGGCCTCTCATCATGGAATTCTACTGTGGCAGTCACCCAACACTCAAAAGAGCAGTAGGGTTTAACGTTAGAAGAACTGGATGAAGTGATGCCTCATTCACTTGCTAGCTGTGGAACCCAGGCACAGCCCAAATATCCCTGAGCCTGTTTCTCACCTCCACTTGGCCCCAGAGCTCTTCCAACGTTGGAGCTCCACCAGTTACTCGGGGCTCATCCACCTCCTCCTTGACATCTTGCCATCAGCTTGCTCTGGAACATTGTTAATTGGTTCCTTTTCCCCTCTCCTGGCCAGAAGCATGAGAGGAGTTTTCTCCAGTATTTTCTGTGGGAAAGTGCCTGAGCTTCTGGAAGCCAGTCTCACAATATTGTGGGGTCCTCCTATGACTGGGTCTCCCTGGAGTTTTTAACTCTCAGAGTTGTCCACACTGAGCCTCCAGAAATTCATCAGTTACAGTTCACGTTTTCCTACTGCAGCTCTGGATCCTGTGGTGTTTTTTGCTTGTGAGTCTCTTCTGGTAAGCCATGACTCCTTGTGTTTGCCTCTCTGTGTCTCCTATTTTTGTGGGCAGCAGTTTTCTCCATGTCTTCCCCTCTCCTACAGACCCAAGAAGAGTTGTTGATTTTTCAGTCTGTTCATCGTTTTACCTGTTGTTAGTATAGAGTGGCAACTTCCAATCTCCTTGCGTATGATCTAGGCGTATTTGAAAATGATGATTTCTCTCTTCATCCTGCCAGAGGGGAATTTTTCTTTAAACATTAGCATGTAAACCTGGTAGGCTTTCTGCAGCTAATACTCATGAACTGTATGTGCTTCCCTAATACATGGCACCCCTGGAGTTTTAGCGCTCAAACTTGTATACATTGACCTTCTAACAATTTGTGGATTACCGTGTAGGTTTTTCTGCCACAGGACTGATTTCCATGTAATTTTTTGCTCCTGGATTTCTGCTCATGTGTAAGTTGTAATTATCCTTACCCAATCTGTGCATCTCTTCAATTTGGGGGGCAGTAGTTTTCCATGTAATCCCAGTTCTCTGTTGGATCTAAGAAGACTGGTCAATTTTCAGTTTGTTCAGGTTATTTTTTGTGGTTGTTGTGTGGGCAGGATTGATGCCTTCTGAGCTCTTTACATGCTGGACTAGAAACTGGAAGTCAGCACTATCATTTTTCTTGATTTTTTGTGTGGAAACTGTGGCTATGAGATGTGACAGAATTTACACATGGCCACATAGCCAGGAAGTAGGACTTGGATCTAGTTTTTTTGTCTCCTATTCCCATCCACCCCAACTCTTCTGCACTTCCTCAGAGATGCCAGTTCAGTTTTTCTAAATAGCCTCCACTCTCCCTCTCCCCACTTCCTATACTCCCTTGCCCCAACTCTTGGTAGAACATTTTCACAGTTAGAGCACGTTTGCTGAGTATGGCCAGATGGCTTTGGAACCTCACAGTTGCAAGTTCAAATCTTGGTTCTTCCACTTGCTAGTTGTGGGACCTTGGGACATTTAGCTAACCTCTATGCACGTCGGTTTTGTTGTCTTGGAAACAGGTAATAACAACTTCCTTATAGGATTTTTGGGATATTTAATTGGGATACTTATCTGCATAACCTAATATATTGTGGAGGAGATTCAACTATTAAGTGGTGGTTTGGACTAGACGACTGTGTAGATATCTTCCAACCTTGAGATTCTGTGACCCATGACTCTTCTGAAGATTTTGGTCTTTCAATTTGATCTTTTCAATCTCCAAATTCTCAGAACACTTGTCTTGAAGCACAAAGTTTACCACTTGATCATATACTCTTAAAAATACCATGAAATAAACAGACAAAAGAGTGTATAAAACATCTATGTAAAGCTTAAAGGATGATAATTAAATGAATACCCACATGCCCATCATCCTGCTTAAGAAATAGAATACTGAAGAGGACCATAGAGGGGAGGGTTCCTATATGCCTCTCCTTGATCACATCCTCTCTTTTCCCCAAAGGTAACCATTACTCTGAATTTTGTTTTAATTATCCTCTTGCTTTATTTTTTTTTTTACCACCTAGTTATATAAACACTATTCTGTTTATTTCTGTCCATTTTGAAACTTACATAAATTATACTTTATATTTCTGAGAGTCATGTTCATGTATGTAGTAACTATAGTTTGTTCTTTTCCATTGCTGTGTAGTATTCCATTATTTGAATATATAACATTTCATTTATCTGTTCTCTTGTTGAGAGACAACTGGGCTGTTTCTAGCATGGAGCTATGGCAAACAGTGTTGCTATGCACATTCTTGTGCCCATCTTCTGGGATACATGTTCAGGGCCTTCTTCAGTATACATCCCCAAGAGTGGAATTGTTGGTTTGTAAGATAAGCACATTTTCAAATTTACTAGACAAAGCTGAATAGCCCCCCAATGTGGTTGCACCATTTTACAGTATCACAATGAAAGTTTCTTCTACTGCGTATCTTCATCCACACTTGATATTGTCAGCCTTTGTAAATTTTGTCAATCTGTTAGGTGTAAATATGTGTCTCCTTGTGGATTTAATTTGCATTTTCCTGATTACCAATTAGACTGAGTATATCTTTCATGTTTGTGACCCATTAAAATATGTATTTTTTGTGAACTGCTTATTCATGTGTTTGACCTATTTTTTTCTATTGGGTTTTTTAACATATTTTCCTATTTATTTATAGGAGCTCTTTATATAATCATATATTCTTTTTACTTTTTATTATAATCATATATTCTTTTATTATATTATCTTTAATGATACACATTAGTTTCCTCATCCAGATTTATAAACTTCTGAAGGGCAGAAATGCCCTTCCCTCACCCCACCCACTCAGCTGAACCTGAGGAAGACTACATAGCAGACAGGGGAGGTCTCTGAATGGTCAGCCTCGGTCACAGACAATTAGAATAAGCACTCTCCTTTATCTTTGACCTCTACCTGGAGGTCACTGAAGGAAATGGGGTTGGGAAGTAAGGGCACTGACAATATCTAAACCCTGTGTGCCAGACTAGGCTCAACACTCTAATGCATGATCTTGTTTAAGCCTCACAATGACCCTGAGAGATAGATATAATTCTCATTTCACAATGGAGGAGGCTCAGAGAGGTAAAGTCCAAATATATCCAGAATGTGCCTGCTTCTCACCTCCTCTACTACCAATATGCCTAATCCAAACCACTCTTACCTTTCAAATACAACAAGCTTGCTTCTACTTCAAGGCCTTTGCACTTGTGGTTTCTTTAGCCTAGAGCACTCTTCCCTTAGCTTAATGGTTCATTCCCCTCACTTCATTCAGGTCTCTACTCCAATGTTACATGGCAGAGGTATTTTCAATAATATCTCAAATAACTACCTCATTCTGTCCTTTTATTTCACTTCATTTCCAGAGCACTTGATACTACCTTATGTGTTGCAAATTTGTTTATCATCTGTCTTCTCCTGCTAGAATGTGAGCTGTGTGAGGGCTCCATGAGGGCAGGGTCCTTGTCTGATTCGTTTGCCACTGTATCTCAGCCTCTGAACAGGCATGGCATCTAGTGAGTATTCACTAAATTTATGTTGAACCAAAAAGTCAAAGTCACTTGCCCAAGGTCATCTGTTCAGTAACTAGTGAAGTCAGCATTCTAACCAAAGTCTATGGAACTCAAATCTGGTGTTCTTTCTCCTACTCCACAGAAGACCTGCTCTTTTCTTCAAAATCTCAAGTACAAATTTCAGACTAGACTTGGAAGGGATGTGGCCTTGAGTCAGAGGGAAAACAGAGAGCAAGACCTAGTAGAAAAGAGGCAAAACTGATGCAGAACCTGTGTAGCAGAGAAGGGCTTATCATTTTATCCTCCCCAGTAAGAAGAGGAGGCAGTGGGCAGAAGACATGAAAGAGGCAGGCAAGTGTAATGGAGGGGAAGACATGAAAGAGGCAGGCAAGTGTAATGGTGGCTATCTATATGGTATGGTTTTTGGGTGCTAGGAAGGTTCCCTGCCCCAAAATTTCTTTCCCACGTACCTGAAATTCTACTCTCAGTGATTCATTTCTTTTCAGGGGCTTACCAATGGATTTTGCAGAGGAGAAGACTGACCTACTGGCTTAATGGCCTGAAAGGGAGTTCTCTCAATCTTGTGGTAACTCTTTGTGAGGATCTGAGGAAAACTTGGGAAATAAATCTCAGAGACCTAGGGGGACTGGGAGGGCTACAGATTATGTTTATGGAAGAAGGGAATGAGAACCCTCCCCCCACCTTTTGCTGAGAGGTGCTCTAGCCCTTTATATTCAGAGTACAGTCTCCAGATCAACAGCATTGGCATCATCTGGTAACTTGTTAGAAATGCAAAATCTCAAGCACCACTACACACCTACTGAATCAGAATCTGCAGTTTAATAAGATCCTCACATTATTCATGTACACATTCACGTGTGAGAAGGTAGAGTTGTTCGTAGTTATAATTCTTTTCTTTCCGTTGCTATATAGTATTTCATTGTCTGAATATACAACTTTTTTATTGAAGTATAGTTGACTTATAATATTATGTTAGTTTTAGGCATACAACATAGTAACTCGATACTTTTATAGATTATACTCCATACAATGTTATTATAAAATATTGACTATATTCCCTGTGCTGTACATTACATCCTAGTAACTTATTTATTTTACACCTAGTAGTTTGTACCTATTAATTGCCTTCACTTATTTTGCCCCTCTCCCAACCCCTTTCCTCTCTAGTAACCACTAGTCTGTTTCTGTTTTATTTGTTCATTTGTTTTATTTTTTAAAATCCACATAAAAGTGGATACAATATTTTTCATTCTCTGTCTGACTTATTTCACTAAGCATAATACCCCCTAGGTCCATCTATGCTGTTGCACATGGCAAAATTTCATTCTTTTAATGGCTGAGTAATATTTCATTGTGTGTGTGTGTGTGTGTATATATATATAATATATATACGATACCACATCTTAGCCACTCATTTGTTGATGGACATTTAGTACCACAACTTATATTCCATATGTCCAGAAGCTAGAAACTTCTAAAGTAACAAAGATGCCTGTGACCAGGTAGTGTGGTGGTCCCAATTTGGTTCCTTCCAGCCTCAGTGCCTTCTTGGAATGCTTTCACTTATGCCTTAGTGTTGCTCCCACTCCCTCTCTTAGAACACAGCCCAAACCTAGACACAGACAGACCCTGGGGCTCTCTGTTGACATTCATCAATAGGAACGTTAAGTAAAGGCAAACAAAAAGCTAATCAATGCAGAAATTGCAAAGAGCATACATAATAACAATCACTTTTTCAAAGTTCACCTTTTTATAAATATAACAATGGTAGTTTTTTTTTTCCATCCTGAAACCACCAACACAGTAGCCTGTTGAGAGAATATGAAATGCAAGTTTCTGATTCTACAAATGTAGTGAGCACAGCAAAAGAACGTTCTCCTAATCCTTAGTTACACTTTTCTCAAGGTAACTAATTCCCCTCTTGACCCAGATGGACTGGCTTTGCTTTTCAATTACTTCGCTTGGGTTTTTCTCCCCTCCAGGTTCCTCCCAGCAACATGAGGCAGGCACTGTCTTATCTCTTGCTACATGGGGGTGGCCATCCATGAGTAAGAACAGACACCAAAGACCTTCACTTTTCAAACTTCCCAAATGACCCAAGGTCCTTATCCCTCAGTTCTCATTCAGAATACTTACAAATAGAGACATGGGATTTTGTTGAACCTCAAGAAGACCAGGTAGTTGGGATGTTTAAACAACAAAAGCTTTGGACGGTGCCTGGCGCAGGGTCTGGTCATTTCATACTCATCTAACTGTGAGAGGCTCAAGTTCTTAGGATCTTCCACCTTTGGAGCTTTCTGTGATGATTCATAGAGGGAAGCGTCCCCCTTTTCTTCCTTCCAATCCCCCTTTGGTGATGTGGTCTTGTGGTGTCCCCTTTATAGATTAGTCAGATAACAACGTTTTAACCACACAATCCACACAACCTGAACAATGACAGTTATATCCAAGTACTAACTGAGGGAGCACTTGCACAACAAGGGGACCCATGTACTTTTGCTTCAAGGGTTAAAACATTGTGAGGCAGCTGCTTTAGTCAGGAGAGTGACAGCATAAAAGAATTGTAAGAAAGGTTGACGTATGGGATTAAGTTTATTAAGGAAAGCAAGAGAATGGAGAAGTGGGCAGAAAAACAGGGCCTGAGAAACTGAAGAGGCAAGGTAGGAACATTTAGGTTGACAATTATGCTTTTGTGTTGCAGTTTTGAAATTTGATTTCGAGAAAGGCAGATCTCTGATTGAAGTGGAGATGCATTCAGGCTGATAACATAGAGACGTAACAGCAGCTCTCAGATCTGGATATATGTTTGAAAGAATGGCTTCTCAAAATAGATCTGGATATATGGATAATGTCCCCTTAAAACTTTCTTTCTTTAATTGAAGAATCTTGAACTCCTGTAATGTCATCTGGTACATCAGGGCTGTCTGGGCTCAGGCCAGGGAGAAGCATCAGGCTGCCTAAGGTGTAGATTAGTGAGGCTTGGGAAATAAACTTCAGCTCCTAATTAACAACAAGTGTTCACAGAATGAAAGACAGCACCATTGAAATGCTACCTCATTCTTAGGCCCTAGTTCCCAAACTCAAGTGTGCCTCAGAATCACTGAGGGTGCTTGTTAAACATGCATATTCCTTGGTTCCAATTACCAGTTTCTGTATCAGGTAGCTCTGACTCAGGTGGGCTGTACTTTGAGAAATATTGTCTTAGGGGAAAGACGCTGGCCAAATGAGAGAAAGGTTTTTAATGAAAAATGTTTCTTCCCTTCTCTGGGTCTCAGTGTTTCTATCAGTATTTACCATTTAAGGTTGGCTGGACCAGGTGTTTCCCATGATCTTTGCTAATTTCATGAGCCCATAGATGTGTATGTAAATTAGTCAGTGTGTATCCTATGAAGAAGAAGGCAGGGCCATGAAAGCTAAGAAAAATGGCTAGGTCCACATATGAAAGGGGCTCCAACAAACCACAAATGTGGTCAAGTGAGCAAACTGGAGGGGGTTGAAGGAGCTGGGGCTTTATAGCTTCAACAGAGGAAACTCAGGGAGATGTGGTCTTTGGTTTCAGGAACACTAATATAGAGAAGAAAGAGCAGATAGGATCTGTGTGACTGTACCCATGCATGCATTTAAGGAAAGTGGGAGGATACTAATATTTAGTGACTACTTTACATACTTACCTGAAAGCTACAGGGTGACATATTTCAGCTTCACACACAGACAACATTTCTAACGACGAAATGTTCTGTCATAGGGTTAATGAGCTCTCCATCACTGGAAGCGTACAAGCTAATCTTTGCTTTATGGGAGTGCCATAGGGAAGATTTAAACATTAGATAGTGATAGATGCTGACAATGGTGGTTGAGGAGTTGGGGGAGAAGAGGGTTGGATGAGATGGCCTTTAAGGTCCTTTGTCAAAGCACTAAGAGCCAGTGAAGTTAACCTTTGGCAAGCCTGCTTCACTTTTCTGTGCCCTCTCAGCCCCAGACCCCTTGTTCTACCTGCCTAGCATGTTAGGGGCATACAATAAGGCTTCAGGGACCTGGGCAACCCTCTTCCTCCTCCAGAGGTACTGGAATTTTGAAATTAGGTCCAGCATTATGTGGTAATACTGAACCTAATTGTAACATTTCCGGTATCAGCCACTTTGGTGTGAGTGGCCTTAAGCTTTGATGCAGAGGCTTCTGTTCACACTATTCCTACACGTAAGGTTGCTCCTGAGGCCAGAGAGCCCGGTAATCTGTGGCCTTATCCACCTACTGGTATTATTTTGCCCCAGGTTTTGGACCCCTCTGACTTCAGAAAAAGTCTAGGAAATCCTAAACAATCACCAGCATCCTGTCTGAGGATTCCCAACTCTGTGTTTTCTGGCACATAGAAAGGCAGTTTTATAACGTCATTGTGTGTGTGTGTGTGCATGAAAGAGAGAGAGAATGAATAACAATAACCAGACAATAGTACAGATGTTAAAGCTGCAAAACTGGCTTGAATTTTAAGCAAAAGGGCTGAAGCACTCAGAAACTCTCATCTGAGAACTGTCTGACTCTTCGATTTTGTGTGGATTGCTGAAAGAGGAAGATGTGAGGGAAGGAAACCTTGTAGAGTACTAGAAGGCACGCTGGGATGGGAGTGGCCCTGCTACTAAGGACCTCGGACAAATTGGCTTCTTTCTCTGGTCCTCAGTACCACTGTCTATAATGTGAGGAGGTTGGCTCAATGAGATATGGCAAGAGAAGTTTGGCCAGCACCTGCTGCCTCATGGTCATGTAAGGTGGTTAACACCCCCATTAATCCTACCTCCAATTCTCAAAATACTCATATGGCAGGGCTAGAGGGGCCCTATGAGGCCATTAGAAAGGCAGCAGAGGGTAATGATTAAGAGCATAGCTCAAGCTTCAGGTGGTCCTTGATAACAATCTTGACTCTTCTAACTAGGAGCTATGTGGCCTTGGGCAAGTCACTGAATTTCTCAGTTTTTCCATCTGTAAAATGAGAGCTTAATAGCACCTGCCTCACAGGATTTTAGGGAAAATCGAGTGAAACAATGATTGCTAGTACTCTGAAGTTTGTGCCACAGAGTAAGGGCTGAATAAATGGTAGCTGTTATTGTTGTCATTATCCCATTCCTGCTCCTGGTGCCCTGGCCTTTCATCGACATCACACTGTGGACAGGAGCTGTGTTGCTTAAGCAGGGACAAGTTTAAAAATTATGACTGTCACTGCAAGGAGAAGCTGCCTCTTCCTCTGCCCTCCTTGGAGGGTGAGACACTTGGGGTGGTACCTTCTGTTCCTGTGGGCTCTGAGTTGGGGCTTATGCTTTCTGTTGGGCTGGGCACATCTGCAGGGCTGGGTCTCCTGCTACTCATGCCTTTAGCGGTGCTGTGTTCCTGCTGGTTTAGAGAATGTGAACTGGAGGCAGTGAGCTGTTTTCCTCTGGCTGGGAATTTGGCCAGGGAACAGAGGAAATCCAACTGGGGTGAGAACAGGCTTTCTAGCTGGTGAGCAGGAGCAATAGGAGGAGCAGGCCCTAGATGGGATTTCTGAATGGAAAAAAAAGAGAAGAAAGATAGACTGACAGAGGGGAGCTCCATGAAGCCTCAGGGCCACGCCTGCCCTATTTGGGCCACATTGTAGTGTTAGCCAAGTGTCTTCTGAACTAACACACCAGTCTCCTGTATGTATTTGAAAATGGTGCTTCTTGTCAGGTCAGTGAACTGTGATTATGGAGAATATGCATTCATTACATACTGAGTGACAATGTAGTGGAATGGTTAGGGGCAGGACTCTGCAGCTAGACTGTCTGGGTTTGAACTCTTACTCCAAAACTTACCAGCTGTATTATTTTACTTCTCTGTGCCTCAGTTTCCTCATCTGTAAAATGCAAATAATAGTACCTATCTCGTAGGCTTGTTCTGAGCATTAAGTGAGTTAATAGGTGAAAAGTGCTTAGAACAGTGCCTGACACACAGTAACCACTCCACAAGTGTTTATTATTGTTATTAAGTCAACAAGCAGTTAAATCAAGAATTTAGTCAACAATCAATGCCTACTCTGTGCCATGCTGGGTAGAGAACATAAAAGTGATGTATAGGACGTGGCACCTGCTCTCAAAGTCCTCATATCTAGTAGTGTTATGCAAAGAGCTTTGAATGATGAGGCAGAAGACCTGGGTTTGAGACCTTGCTCTACTACTTAGGACTCTAGAGTAGTAGGTTGAAATGGAGGTCATCTGTTTTAACACTGTCCTCCTCCTGCCATGTAATACATTAAGTCCCTTACTGCCTGCTAGAAAAAGACAGCCAAACTCTGCTTGAAACCTTCAGAACAAGGACTCACTCCCTATCCAGGTTAGCCATGACATATTACTTGACTACTCTATGCCTCAATTTCTCATCTGTTAGAATGATGGCAAATAATATGTACATCAGAGGCTTGTGAGCATCAAAAGAAAGAATGGTTGTGAATCTGTTAAGCACCCTAAGACTTCAGGAGTCTGTTCATTAGGGTCAGGGAAAGTCATTGCAGGGTAGATAAAAGATTGGCAGACTTTCAAAAGGGGCAAGAGAGAGTTCTGCTCCCATTTCTTGTGATACATGTGTGCAGGGGATGGGTGGCTATGAATCAATCACCAGAGCTGAGGTGAGGAGCAGAAGGTGGAGCTTGCATTCTCCTTGGGGTAGGAGATAAAGGGGATTCTCCCAAGCTTAGTGGGCTGGGGATCAGTGTAAGGAGGGGAGAAGCTGTGCTGCAAGCTTTCAGCACCCACAGAGGCTATGGAAAAGAGAGGTGTGGCAGCTGGAACTTGTCTATAGGGACTGACAGTAGGCTCATGTACCAGGTCTGGCACACTCCGAAAGGTTTGCAACTCTTTGACTGACACACGGATCCCTGCCTCAGCCCAGAGGCATGCTGCCACATCGAGTCACCAAATGTCTATCGCAACCATAGTGTAGACTCAGGTTACCAGCTATTAAGGACTGTCTGATTGTGCTGTCAACATCCCTGTCAACAGGATGAAAGAAAGGAGGGAGGAATGAGGTGGGAAGCAGTTCTGAAGGACACACGTCTTTAAAGCTCACCCCAAGCTCCTGTATTTGAGAGATACAATCTAGAGCCCTTTCCTACCACATTCTGAGCCTACCTAACAAATACAGACTTCTATCACTAATTTTAAGGTGCTGACAGGCTGACCCCTGGTGCCACTGGATATGCCCAGGGCATCAGAAATAAGAGGCAGCAGTGGCAGCAGTATTAATTGAACCTTGGAATACTTGGTCATGTTGCTGATACATCTGAAGTCTGGGAGTAAGAGGAAGTGAGTAGCATGAGAATAGTTTTAGACACAATGCTATGGATCAACTAGCATGTACGCAGTCCTTTTCTGGGTGTAGTAGATTAATAAGAAAAAAGTCTCACTCCTGGCCTCCAGGAGACTCCCTCCATGGGAGTATGTCTCAAGAGGGACAGTTCAGCATAGCAGGCAAGGTTCTGAGCTACAAACAACAGAAACCAACTCTGATTTGGCCATTCAAGGAATGGCCAAAAGGAAGCAGTCATATGTGGTCAACAGATTGAGGCCAGCCCTAGGAACATAACCTAAGTCTCACAGTCTCCAAATCCCATCCTTTGTATATGTTAATGGAGCAGCAATGGTCAAAATAGTTCACAACTGTGTATTTCTTACAAGTTTACATATTCTTCTATCAAAATCATTATGTGTTATTCTTATTATATCAATAGTTACTTGATCTGCACAAATGAAGCTTGGAGGTACATAAGGAAGGTATTCTTTTTACCACTTTCCAGATGAGGTAAATGAGGTTCAGCAGGATTGGATACTGTCCAAGAGCCGGGATTCCAAATCAGGGTTTCTGACTCCAAACCTAGTGCTCTTTCCTTACACATGTCACCCATCCCTCTGACTGTAAGTGAAGGAGTTGACCAACTTGTTGCTGATCCAAAGAATCAGAACCTGGGAACAGAAACTATAGGAAGACAGATGACAATTTACAAACAAAAAGAAGGTACTAGCTAAAGGGTTGGCCATAGAGGGCTGCTTCAAGAATGAGTGAGCTCCTCAACACCAGGGAGTAAAGACTAAAGATTGCTTGCTGGGAATGTTGAAGAGAGAATCCAAATCTGGAAGAGAATGGAGGATAGATGCCTTCTGAGTCACTCAGCACTTCCTGTAATTGGCCTTTTCTGAGCAAGACTGGCCTTAAAATACCTGCTCAGTGCTTCAAGTGCCACAGAGACACAGGCCACTTCTCTTTGTTTCCCTGACCTCAGTCCACCTAATTAACTTCTCCACAAATGAGTGGGTGGTTTTCTATGCCTTTTTCTCTAAGCTGAACTCGGTGTTTCCTCTCAGCCTCTCTTCTAGGAGCAGCAGGCTGAGTTCCACAGCACTTGTCTGACACCTTTTTGTTTTCCTTTTTCCTGCTTACCCCTATTGTGACTTTGCCTGTGGAATGGGTCTGGTATAAAATATTGTTCTCATCTCCTCCTGCTGCTTCCTCTTTGCTCCGTTTACCAGACTCAGGATTACTCCCAGCTCTAATTATCTTCACCCCCTCCCCAAGACAGCCTGGAGCTCCACAACATGGTCTCAAGGTTTCCCAAATAGTAATTTCCTATTCAGCACATTCCCATCTTTCTCCCATCCCTCCACTCCAACTTTCAGACTCCCCTAGTATCCTCACACCATCTACCTGAGGTGATTAGGTCAAGAGCTCTTCATAAATTTTACATAGGGAAACTGAGGTCCCAATGAGGTAGGATGAGCAAGTTCCTCTAGAATGGGCATTGGCAAACTTTTTCTGTAAAGGACTGGATAGTAAATATTTAAGCCTTACAGGGGCACTATGGTCTCTATCATTTCTTCTCCTCTTCCTCCTCCATCTCATCCTCCTCCTCCTTCTCCTTCAACACTTTAAAAAGTGAAAATCATTCTTCCATATGGGCCTTTCAATAACAGGCCCCTGACTGGATTTTGCCCAAACTTGGTAGTTTATCAACACCTGCCGTAGAGAAGTCTTCCCATCCAGTATTCAACAACCTTCACTTTCAAGAAATTCTCCTCCACATCTAACTTTTGTCCCTAGTGGTGCATTTTAAGACCATTCACCCTTGGTAAAATTTTTCTGTAAAACGTTTGTTGTTGTTGCTGTTGTTATTTTCCAAAATGCTCATACCCTGCTGCTCTTGCCCATTTCCCAGAATTTTTTACTACTCTAAAGTACTGTTCTAAAGGAAAGTTCATTAGAGGAAAATAAGAGTTCAGGGTGGTGATGGCTTCTCATTGTTTGAGCTGTGGCATTTTTCATTGGCTGGGATTGTTCCTGGGCAAGAAGAAAATCTTTCATTCTCTTGCTAGGGCAATAAAGTAACAACCTTTTTCTGTCAGAGATGCAAGGTATGTCTCTTCCTGCTTGGGGAAATTGACGATGAGTGGTAGAGCATGAGAGCTCCTTCTATAGGACTCTCCAACTTCAATTTTAAAGTTTTCTTTGTTAATTTTCACATTTACCCCCTTTGATCAAGATTTTTCTCTGACAGCATTGCTGATCAAGAGTCAGGGTCTCCACATCTATTCCCACATAAGGGATGGTATCTATGTATGCACTCACTGGCATAGAGGCTTTAGCATCATTAAACAAAGGCTAAGCTGTCTGAATATATAGGTATGTCAACAAGCTTACAAATGGCCTCATTTATGTTGGCTGTCCCACAGAGATTCTTATATAGATATTTAAGAGATCTCATTTTCCCTTCCCAGGATTGGGTTAGATTGAAGCAATGATTGAGGTTAGGTGGGCTTAGTACCCTAAATTTATTAAACAGGACCAGAGGACAAGTTAAACACACAGTGGCATTTGGAATTCCAGTGAAAATACTTATAGAGTGAACTAAAGGGGCATTACTGTCTTCGACTGATTGAAGTTTCTGGTGACAAATCCAACAATTGGAGTGGTCTCCCCTTTTCATAATAGATCGAGAAATGTGAGTAAAGGCATTGTCTTTCCATGAAAGAGAGAAAGAAAAGGGAAAGCAAGAACAAGCAGAGGTAAAACGATACACAAACCTGGTCCAGACATCCTGAGAAAGCTGTCTCCATCAGATGTTGTCTGCTTCAATTCCTGGAAATCTTTACTTTCAGGTCACCAACTGATGTGCAGGTCCAGTCGGGGGTTTGGTGTTTTCTTTAGGTGCAACATGTGAATCAAAAAGTCCATTCCATTCAGTTTGGTGGCACAAAGATTAGTCATCAGTACCTGATAGGGGCCCTTCCAGTGAGGTTGGAGAGGGCCTTTTTGAAGGCGTCTTTTGTAGTAAAAAAAATCTTCAGGTTGCAAAAGTGATGTTAAGAGTCTGTGTCTCCTGGGAGTGTGGATGAACATATTTTTAGTAATGTTTCTGTATTTTATTTTATTTGGAAATGATCTAGATATTTGATGACTACCCATAATTTAATTTAACTTAGCAAAACTGTAAAGTTTCTAGTTACCAAAAAGACTTTGGGAAGCTACTTAAAAAGTTCACCTAGAAACATTTACGCTCATTTATATCCATTTAATTTATTTGTTTTCAACAATAATGTTTAGATTACTTATGGGAATTTCATCATACCAAGTTGTTTTCTTCCTAACAAATTTAGTAACAGAGATAACATGAACTCATCTGACCAATAAACCCAGGTAGAATGAAAGTTTTTAGTGTTGATAACGCCAAAGACATGCCTGTTTCAATTAAACCAACAACCTTAAACTAGCTTTTATTTACTAAAAATTAACCCTAGTCATGTGAACTTGAACAGCATTTGGTTTAGTTTTTGTTATATTTCTTTAATTTATATGCACATTTGTTTGTTTTTATGCCAATTAAATAGAGCTCTTTTACAAATTAATTTTAGCAATACCATACAGAGTTAGAAGAGAAAAAATATACCACACATCTATAACACATAGATACACATAGGTTTAGACACACATGAGCATACAGACAGAAGCAAACGGAGATATTATAGTTTCATTTTAAATTTTAGCCATGTATCAGCTACAATAACGCAAAAGTCAAAAGAATAGGTGGATCCGAGTTGTGTTTCTGGCAGATTATCAAAATTAAGGTTATTTGCTGTAGGTGTAAGTGTCCTCTTAGAGCTGTTTTGGAGTCAATTTGTCTTTTAGATACTTCTGCATACCAATCAAAGAATACATTCCATTGTCTCTTGAAAGGTTTGAAATCCTCTCATTCAAAGGTCACCCTTAGGGTTGACTTATTTAAAACAAAGTTTCTTCCCTTAGAACAGGATGGGTAACTTACCAAAAATCTTTAACAAACAGAAAGACCAAAGCAGAAAGCAAGTTTTCTCCTGGGACTTTTGGAGTATATTTGTCTGTTATAAAAAATCTGGGGTGATAGGTACTTACATTTTTCCTTCTAATTGTTTATTTTCCCTAGTTAACTTAGAAACAGTAATTAAGCTTTAGTGTTTGAGTCCTCAGAGGGCTTGATTTTAAAGGGGCAGGTTTTCACAGAGGAGGAGAGAGGAAGATGGCACTGGGCACAGGACATGCACACAAGATGGCTACCCCCACAAAGAAGATGGGGGGGAGAAGGAAGCCTCAGAAGCCATTTTGTCTTATTTCAATTGTTTGTTCATCTCAATTAATTTAGAAATTGTATTTTTCAAAGAGATGATTTGGGGGTTGTGGATACAATTGGAAGACTCCAGGTACCCATTAAAATAAGGGTATAATTCAACTCATTTTATCTTAGAACTGTGACTTTCTAATTTAGTTCTGAGAAAAACAAGTTTGAAGATTGAAAGTTCACCATAATGGCCACTGGAGTTCTAGACTACTCTTGGTCATGTTGGCCCATTTATTTAAAAATGTGTATGTGTAGCGCTCATAGCTCTTAAATGTAAACCCAGACAGGGTCCCTGAAGGAGGGCTACCCTTAGAGCATTTAGATGATTGAGATCCTATTTCTCAGGTTTTTCCCAAGAACAAAGAAAAATTCCTAGCTAGACCAATTCCATTCCAAGAGGAACCGTACCAAAGTGTTAGCACACTTCTGAAAGGAAAATAATTGATTACTTCTCAAGGACAAAGGGCAGAGCCTTGAACCAGAAAGAATAAAGCCTTTCATGATCTTGAATTAAGTTGGAGAACTCAAAATGCACAGAGAGTGGGCCCAGGATCTGAGAGACTCAGCAAACCAAAAGTAGGTGGCAACTCATGGAAGCCATGAGCACAGGAGCTCAGTGCAGGTACCTTGCATGATTCCAGGAGTTGCTTCCTTCTAGTCCCACTCTGACATCATAACTGTCAAATTTAAAAATAAAACATCCAGTTATCTCACCAGAAAAATGAATTTATTCGGAAATAGCCAGAGGAATTGCAACTGGGGAAATGCAATCTACGGTGGACCATAAGTAAATCCAGAGAACAAAGGAGAGGAGCTTGCTTTTATAGGGAAAAGGGGGAGTTGGGAGGGTCTGTTCTAAATAAAAGTTTATTGGAGGAAAGTAAGAGTTCAGGGTGGTGAAGCCTTCTTATTGGCTGAGCTATGGTGTTTTTCATTGGCTGGGCTTGTTGCTGGGCAAAAAGAAAATCTTCCTTCCTCTTGCTGGGGTAGTAATATAGAAACCTTCTTCCTATTGGAGATGAAAGGTACATCTCTTCCTGTTTGAGGTAATTGATTATGAGTAATAGGGCATGAGCTCCCTTTACAGGTCTTTCCAACTCCAATTTTAGTTAAGGTTTCCTTTATTAATTTTCACAATATCTAATGCTTACTCTGCGTTAATAAGCACTGTGCTAGACACTTCTCCACTTACCAAATTATAGAATCATCACACATAAAAAATCATTATTATCTTACTTTTCCACATGGTGAAACTGAGGCCCAGAGAGATGGAGTGATTTACTTGGGGTCACATAGCTCACAAGGGATAGAGTTGGAAATTTTTCCCCTGCTATTAGGTTAAACCATATGAAATTGCTGTTTTTGTTCAACAGTGGTCTAATATTGGCAATGTTATATGGTTCAACCTAATGGAATGTAAACTCCTTGTGGCCAGGGAAGTTTTTCTACTTTCTTCACTCTTATAGCTCCATAACCTTGACTAGTGCTTGACCTATTAGTAGGCCAATACATATTTGTTGAATTAATGAATGAATGAAAAGGTATGTTTGTTTTTATAGTCCACACCCTTTCCCCTATGGTGATGTTTCCCAAACTTCAGTCACTTTTTCAACATCTTCAAAATTTGCCATATCTACATACTTGTGTACCTTTGAAAAGTATCCAATGGGTCCTGACCATACCCCAGTGGGGCATATGCCACCCTTTATAAACTGCTGTCCTTAACACCCTCTTGGCTACAGGGATGAACAAGAGTTAATAAATGTAGCAAAACAAAACAAAAAAAAGTATAAGAGTTATTCAAAGGTCTAGGATGCAAATGGTCCTAAGGAAAACAGCAAATTAAGAAACATATATTAGGGACTTCACTGGTGGTCCAATGGTAAAGAATCCACCTTACAATGAGGGGGATGTGGGTTTGATCCCTGGTCAGGGAACTAAGATCCCACATGCCACGGGGCAGCTAAGCCTGCGTGCCACAACAACTGAGCTCACGTGCCTCAACTAGAGAGCTTGCATGCCACAAACTACAGAGCCCATGCACTCTGGAGCCCGCACACCACAACTACAGAGAGAAACCCCACATGCCACAACTAGAGAGAAGCCCCTTGCACCACAGTGAAGGATCTCACATGCCTCAACAAAGACCCCATGTGCTGCAGCTGAGACCCAATGCAGCCAAAAATAAATAAAATAAATAAATACATAATAAATAAATCTTAAAAAAAGAAACATCTATTAAAAAATATGAAATTCAGTAAGAAAGGTGAAAGTCTGTGGCATGTGAACCAAGATCATTCCCTCCCTTCTCCCTCTCAGGTCAGAGAGGAAAGACTTCACTCAGTACTCCTTAATCCAAGAAAAGAAGGTTTCCTCTCCCTCCAGCTCTCAGTTGGAAGACCTTCTGTTCAAAAGGAGCAAGAAGTCAGCATTTCTCTTCCTTCCTCTAGCTACTTGTAACAGAGCCAAGTCCCAAGGCAAGAATGGTTGAAAGGTGGGGCTTCCTCTTGCCACCCAGCATCCATTTGTAGAATGGAAGCTGTACCTTGGACACAACATGCTGAGAAGACTGAGGAACTAGTTACCTTGGCCAAGCTCTTGAGACTGTGGTTCCACACCAGGAGAGACAAGTTGAAAGGCCACAGACTGCTGCCCTTCTCCAATCAAGTGCTTATCTCCTAGAGTACAGGTGTCTCTCAGTCAGAAGCTTAACATAGTCCCTACCTTCAGCTCCAGGGCCCTGTCCCAAAGATAGTGCCAGAAATAGAAGCCAATCATAAATATCTCCTAAGAAAGAAGAAAGATATGAAATCACAAATCTAACTTCCCAGTTTAAGATGTAAAAAAGAACAAACTGAACCTAAAGCATCCAATAGGAGAGAATATACAGTTTAGAATGGAAATTAATGAAAAAGAGAATAGAAAAACAATAAAGTCAATGAAACCAAAAACTGATTCTTTGAAAAGATCAACAAAATCAACAAGCCTTTAGGTAGAGTGACCAAGGTAAAGAGAGAAGACTCAAATTACTAGAATCAGAAATGAAAGAGGAGACATCACTACCAGCCTCACAGAAATTAAAAAGGATTATAAAGAACTACTAAAACAATTGTAAGGTAAAAAATTAGATAACTTAAATGAAATGGACACATTCCTAAAGAGAGAGAAACTAATGGAACTGTATCAAAAAGAAATAATCAATCTGACTAGACTTATAAAATGTGAAGAGAATGAATTAATAATGCAAAAAATACCCACAAAAGAAAATCCACATGGCTTCAATGCTGAATTCTAACAAACACACAAAGAAGAATTAATAACAATTATTTACAAAATCTTCCCCAAAATATGAGAAGGAAACACTTCCCAGCTCAACTTATGATGCCAGCATTACTCTGATACCAAAACCAGACAAACACATCACAAGAAACTATAGATCAGTGACTCTTATGAATATGGACATAAAAATCCTCAACACAGTACTAGCAAACCAAATACAGCATCATATAAAAAGAATTATGCAACATGACCAAATAGGATTTATCTCAGGAATGCAAAGTTGGTTTAACATTTGGAAATCAACTAGTGTACTACATATCAATATAATAAAAAATAAATTCAAGTGATTTTCTCAATCAATGCAGAAAAAGAATTTGACAAAATCCAGCACGTTTTCGTGATAAAAACATTCAACAAACCAGGAATGGAAGAGAACTTTCTTAACCTGATAGACTGCATCTATGAAACACCCACAGGTAACATCATCCGTACTTAAAAAAGAAAGACCACACTCTGTATGACAGACTCTAGATCCATCCACCTCATTACAAATAACTCAATTTCATTTCTTTTTATGGCTGAGTAATATTCCATTGTAAATATGTGCCACATCTTCTTTATCCATTCATCTGTCGATGGACACTTAGGTTGCTTCCTTGTCCTGGCTATTGTAAATAGAGCTGCAATGAACATTGGGGCACATGTATATTTTGAATTATGGTTTTCTCAGGGTATATGCCCAGTAGTGGGATTGATGTGTCATATGGTAGTTCTATTTTTAGTTTTTTAAGGAACCTCCATACTGTTCTCCATAGTAGCTGTATCAATTTACATTCCCACCAACAGTGCAAGAGGGTTCCCTTTTCTCCACACCCTCTCCAGCATTTATTGTTTGCAGATTTTTTGATGATGGCCATTCTGACCTGTGTGAGGCGATACCTCATTGTAGTTTTGATTTGCATTTCTCTAATGATTAGTGATGTTGAGCATTCTTTCATGTGTTTGTTGGCAATCTGTATATCTTCTTTGGAGAAATGTCTATTTAGGTCTTCTGCCCATTTTTGGATTGGGTTTTTTGTCAGAAAGAGAAAAACAAATACTGTATGCTAACACATATATATGGAATCTAAAAAAAAATGGTTCTGAAGATCCTAGGGGCAGGACAGGAATAAAGACGCAGATGTAGAGAATGGACTTGAGGACATGGGGAGGGGGAAGGGTAAGCTGGGACGAAGTGAGAGGGTGGTATGGACATATATACACTACCAAATGTAAAATAGATAGCTAGTGGGAAGCAGCCATATAGCACAGGGAGATCAGCTCGGTGCTTTGTGACCACCTAGAGGGGTGGGATAAGGAGGGTGGGAGGGAGATGCAAGAGTGAGGAGATATGGGGATATATGTATATGTATAGCTGATTCACTTTGTTATAAAGCAGAAACTAACACATCATTGTAAAGCAATTATACTCCAATGAAGATGTTAAAAAAAAAAAAAAGATAGACTAGATTGTTTCCCCTAAGATCGGGAACAAGACATGGATCTGTTCTTGCCACTTCTATTCAACACTGTACTGGAAGTTCTAACCAAGACAATTAGGCAAGAGAATAAAATAAAAGTTGCCCAGATTGGAAAGGAAGAAATAAAAATCTCCCTATTCAGAGATGTCATGCTTTTGTATAGAGAAATCCACCAAAAGACTTAAAAAAATAAACTAATAAACATGTTGAGCAGGGTCACAGGATACAAGATCAATATACAGAGGTGGTATTTCTGTAACACTTGCAATAAGAAAATTTAGGAATGAAGTTAAGAAAGCAAGTCCATTTGCAATAACATCAAAAAAGATATTTAGGATTAAATTTAACAAAAGCAGTGCAAAACTAAAATAAAAACTACAAAACATTGTTGAAAGAAATTTAAGAAGGTCAACATAATTGGGAAAACATCCTAAGATAATGGACAGGAAGTCTTAACATTGTTAAGATGACAATGCTCCCCAAGGTGATCTCTAGATTCAATGCAATCACTATCAGAATACCAGCTGACTCTATGTAGTAAGAACTAGACAGGCTGATTCTAAAATTCATATCAATTGCAAGGGACCCAGAATGGCCAAACCAATTTTTTTAATGGAGCTCTCACAATTCCTGATTTCTAAATTTACTACAAGGCCACACTAATCAAGATACTGTGCCACTGGCACATGGATAGACATAAAGACCAACAGAATAGAATTGAGAGTCCAGAAATAAAACCATACATCCATATTCAACTGATTTTCAACAAGTGTATCAAACCATCCAATGGGGAAATAATAGTCTTTTCAACAAATGGTGCTTGGACAGACATTTGCAAAAGAATGAAGTTGAAACCTTACTTCACATCATTTACAAAAATGAACTAAAAATTGATTAAAGACCTAAATTTAAAAGGTGAAACTATAAAACTCTTAGAATAAATCATAGAAAAAAATTGAAAAAAAATCTTTAATTACATGGAGATAAATAATTTACCTGAAAGATTTCAAAGTAATGGTCGAAAAGATGCTCACTGAACTGGGGCGAAGAATGGAATAACACAGTGACAACTTTAACAAAGAGATGAAAAGTATAAGAAAGTACCAAATAGAAGCCACAGAGCTGAAGGATACAATAACTGAACTGAAAAATACACTAGTAGTCGACTCAAAGGCAAGGTAGTGAAATTCAACCAATCAGAGCAGCAAAAAGAAAAAAGAATGAAAAAAAGTGGAGTTATCTAAAGGGACTTATGGGAAAACATCGAAGAGACTAATATTCACATCATATGGCTCTCAGAAGTAGAAGAGAGAGTAGAAGGAGCAGAAAACTTATTTAAAGAAATAATGGCTGAAAATTTCCTTAACCTGAGTAAGGAAACAGACACCCAGATCCAGGGATCCTAGAGAGTTCAAACTAAGAGGAACCCAAAGAGGCCCACAGCAATATACATTAAAATTAAAATGTCCAAAGTTAAAGAAAAGGAGAGAATATTAAAAGCAGCAAGAGAAAAACAACTCATTATGTACAAGGGAACGCCCATAAGAGTAGCAGCATATTTTACAGCAGAAACTTTGCAGGACAGAAAGGAATGGCACAATGTATTCAAAGTGCTGAAAGAAGAAAACTTCCACCCAAAATACTCTACCCAGAAAAGTTATAATTCAGAAGTGAAGGGGGATAGAGTTTTCCAGGCAAGGAAAAGCTAAAGTAGTTCATCACCACTGAACTGGCCTTACAAGAAATGTAAAAATGGCTTCATTAAGCTGAAAAGAAAGAGCACTAATTAGTAACAAGAACACACATGAAAGAATTAATCTCACCGGAAAGGCAAAGATGTAGTAAAGATAGTGGATTAATCACTTATAAAGCTAGTATGAAGGTTAAAACACAAAAGTAGTAAAAATAACTATGATTACAGTAATTGTTAAGGGATGTACAAGATAAAAATATATAAAATGTGGCATCAAAGACATAAAATATGGGGGGAGTAATAATGTTGAACTTTACAATGAGATCAAACTTAGGTTGTTATCACTTAAACTACACTGCTATAGATATAAGTTGTTATATGTAATCCTCATGGTAACCACAAAGCAAAAACCTATAGTAAATATGCAAAAGATAAAGAGAAAGGAATATAAGTCATCAAACCAAAGGAAGAGAGCAAGAGAAGAAAGAAACAGACAGGAAGTACAAAAATGGCCAGAAAACAATTAGCAAATTGGCAATAAGCCCAAGCCTATCAACAATCACTTTAAATGTAAATTGACTAAATTTTCCAATAAAAACACATAGAGTAGTTGAATGGATTAAATAAAAAGACCCATTTATCTATATGCTGCCTACAAGAGAAACTTTGGATGTAAGGGCACAACACACAGACTGAAAGTGAAGTGATGGAAAATGGTATTGTATGCAAATGGAAACCAAAATAAAGCTGGCGTAGCTCTACTTATATCATACAAAATAGACTTTAAAACAAAGACTGTAATAAGAGACAAAGAAGGTCATTATATGATGATAAAAGTGTCAATCCAACAAGGAGATATAATATTTGTAAATATTTATGCACCTAACATAGAAGTAATTAAATATATAAGAAAATATTAACATAACAAAAGGGAGAAATAGACAGCACTACAACAATAGTACAGGACTTTAATACCCCACTGACATCAATGGATATATCATTAAGAGAGAAAATCAATAAGGAAACATGGGCCTTAAACAACACATTAGACCAGATGAACTAAATGGATATTTATAGAACATTCCATCCAAAAGCAACAACATACTCAATTCTTCTCAAGTGCACATGGAATAGTTTTCAAGGTAGACATGTGCTACATCATAAAATAAGTTTTAATAAATGTAAGAGGACTGAAGTCAAATCAGATATCTTTTCATACCACAATGGTATGAAACTAGAAATTAATTACACAAAGAAAACAGAAAATTCACAATTATGTGCAGATTAAACAACATGCTACTGAACAGCCAATGGGTCAAAGAAGAAATCAAAAGAGAAATAAAAAAGAATACTTTGAGAAAAATGACAACGAAAATGTAACATACCAAAATTCATGGGATGTAGCAATAGCAGTTCTAAGAGGAAAGTTCTTAGCAATAAATGCCTTACTCAGAAAACAAGAAAAGTTGATAATAAACAAGCTAACTTAACACCTAAAGAAATAATAAAAAAGAAGAATAAACAAAGACGAGAGTTAGAAGAAGGAAGGAAACAACAAAGATTAGAGCAGAAATAAATGAAATATTGACTGCAAAGACAGTAGAAAAGGTCAATGAAACCAAGAGTTTGTTCTTTGAAAAGATAAACAAATCACCAAAGTTTTAGCTATATTCACCAAGAAGATAAGAGAGAAGATTAAAATAAATAAAATCATAAATGAAACAGGAGATATTACAACTAATAACACAGAAATACAAAGAATCATAAGAGACAACCATGAGCAATTTTATGCTAAAAGAATTGACCACCTGGAATAAATGGATAAAGTCCTAGAAACATAGAACCTGCCAAGACTGAATCATTATTAAACAGAAAATCCGAACAGAACCATTACTAGTAAAGAGATTGTATCAGTAATAAAGAACCTCTCAATATACAAAAGTCCAGGACCAGGCAACTTCTCTGGTGACTTCTATCAAGCATTCAAGGAAGAATTAATACTAATCCTTTTCAAACTCTTCCAAAAACTGAAGAGGAGGGAACTCCCAAACTCTTTTTGTGAGGACAGCATTACCCTGATAACAAAACCAGACAAGGATGCTAAAAATAAATAAAATTACTGGACAATATCCCTGATGAATATAGATTCAAAAATTCTCAACAAAATATTAGCAAACTGAATTCAACAATACATTAAAAGGATCATACACCATGATCAAGTGGGATATATTCCAGGGATGCAATAATATTTCTTTTTTATCATTAAAAAAAAGGTGTATTGAAGTGTAATTGATGTACAATATTATATGTTACAGGTGTACAATATAGTGATTCACACATTTTAAAGGTTATACTCCATTTATAGTTTTTATAAAATATTGGTTATATTCCCCATGTTGTACAATATATACTTGTAGCTTTTTTATATGTAATAGTTTGTACCTCTTAAGCTCCTACCCTTATATTGCCCCTCCCCACTTCCGTCTCCCCATTGGTAACCACTAGTTTGTTCCCTATATCTGCGAGTCTGCTTCTTGTTGTTATATTCACTCATCTGTTGTATACTTTAGATTCCACATATAAGTGATATCATACAGTATTTGTCTTTCTCTGTCTGACTTATTTCACTTAGCATAATACCCGCCACATCCATGTTGCTGCAAATGGCAAAATTTGATTCTTTCTTATGGCTGAGTTGTATTCCATTGTGTGTATGTGCATGTGTGTGCATGTGTGTGTGTGTGTGTGTGTATATATACATGTACCACATCTTCTTTATTCATTCATATCTTGATGGACAATTAGGTTTCTTTCATGTCTTGGCAATTGTAAATAATGCTGCTATGAATATTGGGGTGATGTATATTTTCAAATTAGTGGGGTATTTTCAGATGTATAACCAGGAGTAGAATTGGTGGGTCAAATGGTAGTTCTAGTTTTAGTTTTATGAGAAACCTCCTTACTGTTTTCCAGTGGCTGCAACAAATTATATTTCCATCAACAGTGTACAAGTGTTCCCTTTTCTCCACATCCTTGTCAACATTTTTTATTTGCATACTTTTTGATGATAGCTTTTCTTTTTTTAATTCAAACAAAAATACTTTGCTTTTATTTTTCCCATATGGGAATGTGGAGAAGGTTGAGGCAGAATAAATCTATTTGCAAGTTCTTCCAATGAAAGTTATTAAGAAATTGATGATTTATTTTATATTCAGCCTCCCAAGTATTTTAAAAAATCCAAGCCATTTATGTTTATTTTACTTAGGAATAGTGTAAGAAAATAGTGTGAGTGAAATATTTCACTCTGCCCTAACAGTTTTTTTTTAAACATTTTTATTGAAGTATAATTGCTTTACAATGGTGTGTTAGTTTCTGCTTTATAACAAAGTGAATCAGTTATACATATACATATATCACCCTATCTCTTCCCTCTTGCGTCTCCCTCCCTCCCACCCTCCTTATCCCAGCCTTCTAGCTGGTCACAAAGCACTGAGATGATCTCCCTGTGCTATGAGACTGCTTCCCACTAGCTATCTATTTTACATTTGGTAGTTTATATACATCCATATATACACTACCACTCTCTCACTTTGTCCCAGCTTACCCATCCCCCTCCCCATGTCCTCAAGTCCATTCTCTAGTAGGTCAGGGTCTTTATTCCCATCTTGACCATAGGTTATTCATGACTTTTTTTTTTTTTTTAGATTCCATATATATGTGTTAGCATACGGTATTTGTGTTTCTCTTTCTGACTTACTTCACTCTGTATGACAGTCTCTAGGTCCATCCATCTCACTACAAATAACTCAATTTCGTTTCTTTTTATGGCTGAGTAATATTCCATTGTATATTAGTGCCAAATCTTCTTTATCCGTTCATCTATCAATGAACACTTAGGTTGATTCCATGTCCTGGCTCTTATAAATAGAGCTACAGTGAATATTGTGGTACATGACTCTTTTTGAATTATGGTTTTCTCAGGGTATATGCCCAGTAGTGGGATTGCTGGGTCGTATGGTACTACTATTTTTAGTTTTTTAGGAACCTCCATACTGTTCTCCATAGTGGGTGTATCAACTAACATTCCCACCAACAGTGCAAGAGGGTTCCCTTTTCTCCACACTCTCTCCAGCATTTATTGTTTGTAGATTTTTTGATGATACCCATTCTGACTAGTGTGAGAGGATATCTCATTGTAGTTTTGATTTGCATTTCTCTAATGATTAATGATGTTGAGCACTCTTTCATGTGTTTGTTGGCAATCTGTATATCTTCTTTGGAGAAATGTCTATTTAGGTCTTCTGCCCATTTTTGGATTGGGTTGTTTGGTTTTTTGATATTGAGCTGCATGAGCTGCTTGTAAATTTTGGAGATTAATCCTTTGGCAGTTGATTCATTTGCAAATATTTTCTCCCATTCTGAGGGTTGTCTTTTCGTCTTGTTTATGGTTTCCTTTGCTGTGCAAAAGCTTTTACGTTTCATTAGGTCCCATTTGTATATTTTTGTTTTTATTTCCATTTCTATAGGAGGTGGGTCAGAAAGGATATTGCTGTGATTTATGTCATAGAGTGTTCTGCCTATGTTTTCCTCTAAGAGTTTGATAGTGTCTGGCATTACATTTAGGTCTTTAATCCATTTTGAGTTTATTTTTGTGTATGGTGTTAGGGAGTGTTCTAATTTCATACTTTTACATGTAGCTGTCCAGTTTTCCCAGCACCACTTATTGAAGAAGCTGTCTTTTCTCCACTGTATATTCTTGCCTCCTTTATCAAAGATAAGGTGACTTTTGTGCATGGGGTTGTCTCTGGGCTTTCTATCCTGTTCCATTGATCAATATTTCTGTTTTTGTGCCAGTACCATACTGTTTTGATTACTGTAGCTTTGTAGTATAGTCTGAAGTCAAGGAGCCTGATTCCTCTAGCTCTGTTTTTCTTTCTCAAGATTGCTTTGGCTATTCGGAGTCTTTTGTGTTTCCATACAAATTGTGAAATTTTTTGTTCTAGTTCTGTGAAAAATGCCATTGGTAGTTTGATAAGGATTGCATTGAATCTGTAGATTGCTTTGGGTAGTATAGTCATTTTCACAATGTTGATTCATCCAGTCCAAGAACATGGTTAATCTCTCCATCTATTTATATCATCTTTAATTTCTTTCAACAGTGTCTTATAGTTTTCTGCATACAGGTCTTTTGTCTCCTTAGATAAGTTTATTCTTAGGTATTTTATTCTTTCTGTTGCAATAGCAAATCGGAGTGTTTTCTTAATTTCACTTTCAGATTTTTCATCATTGGTATGTAGCAATGCAAGAGATTTCTGTGCATTAATTTTGTATCCTGCTACTTCACCAAATTCATTGATTAGCTCTAGTAGTTTTCTGGTAGCATCTTTAGGATTCTCTATGTATAGTATCATGTCATCTGCAAACAGTGACAGCTATACTTCTTCTTTTCCAGTTTGGATTGCTTTTATTTATTTTTCTTCTCTGATTGCTGTGGCTAAAACTTCCAAAACTATGTTGAATAATAGTGGTGAGCGTGGGCAACCTTGTCTTGTTCCTGATCTTAGTGGAAATGGTTTCACTTTTTCACCATTGAGGACGATGTTAGCTGTGGGTTTGTCATATTTGGCCTTTATTATGTCGAGGTAAGTTCACTGTATGCCTACTTTCTGGACGTTTTTTATCATACATGGGTGTTGAATTTTGTCGAAAGCTTCTCTGCTGCTATTGAATTGATCATATGGTTTTTCTCCTTCAATTTGTTACTATGGTGTATCACACTGATTGCTTTGCGTATATTTAAGAATCCTTGCATTCCTGGGATAAACCCCACTTGATCATGGTGTATGATCCTTTTAATGTGCTGCTGGATTCTGTTTGCTAGTATTTTGTTGAGGATTTTTGAATCTATGTTCATCAGTGATATTGGTCTGTAGTTTTCTTTTTTTGTGATATCCTTGTCTGGTTTTGGTATCAGGGTGACAGTGGCCTCGTGGAATGAGTTTGGGAGTGTTCCTCCCCCTGCTATACTTAGGAAGAGTTTGAGAAGGAAAGATGTTAACTGTTTTCTAAATATTTGCTAGAATTCACCAGTGAAGCCATTTGGTCCTGGGCTTTTGTTTGTTGGAAGATTTTTAATCACAGTCTCAATATCAATGCTTGTGATTGGTCTGTTCATATTTTCTATTTCTTCCTGGTTCAGTCTTGGAAGGTTGTGAATTTCTACGAATTGGTCCGTTTCTTCCAGGTTGTCCATTTTATTGGCATATATTTGCTTGTAGTAATCTCTCATGATCCTTTGTATTTCTGCAGTGTCAGTTTTTACTTCTCTTTTTTCATTTCTAATTCTATTGGTTTGTGTCTTCTCCCTTTTTTTCTTGATGAGTCTGGCTAATGGTTTATCAATTTTGTTTATCTTCTCAAAGAACCAGCTTTTAATTTTATTGATCTTTGCTATCATTTCCTTCATTTCTTTTTCATTTATCTCTGATCTGATTTTTATGATTTCTTTCCGTCTGCTAACTTTGGGGGTTTTTTTGTTCTTTTTTCTCTAATTGCTTTAGGTGTAAGGTTAGGTTGTTTGAGATATTTCTTGTTTCTTAAGGTAGGGTTATATTGCTCTAAACTTCCCTCTTAGAACTTCATTTGCTGCATCCCATAGGTTTTGGGTCATCATGTTTTCATTGCCATTTGTTTCTAGGTATTTTTTGATTTCCTCTTTGATTTCTTCAGTCATCTCTCGGTTATTAAGTAGTGTACTGTTTAGCCTCCATGTGTTTGTATTTTTTACAGACTTTTTCCTGTAATGGATATGTAGTCTCATAGCATTGTGGTCGGAAAAGATACTTGATATGATTTCAATTTTCTTAAAATTACCAAGGCTTGATTATGATGTATCCTGGAGAATGTTCCATGAGCACTTGAGAAGAAAGTGTATTCTGTATTTGGATGGAATGTCCTATAGATATCAATTCAGTCCATCATATTTAATGTATCATTTAAAGCTTGTGTTTCCTTATTGATTTCCATTTTGGATGATCTGTCCATTGGTGAAAGTGGGGTGTTAAAGTCCCCTACTATGATTGTGTTACTGTCGATTTCCCCTTTCATGGCTGTTAGTATTTGTCGTATATATTGAGGTGCTCCTTTGTTGGGTGCATAAATATTTACGATTTTTATATCTTCTTTATGGATTGATCCTTTGATCATTACGTAATATCCTTCTTTGTCTCTTGTGATAGTCTTTGTTTTAAAGTCTATTTTGTCTGATATGAGAATTTCTACTCCAGCTTTTTTTTAACTTTTTATAAATTTATTTATTTTTATTTATTTATTTTTGGCTGTGTTGGGTCTTCGTTTCTTTGCGAGGGCTTTCTCTAGTTGCGGCGAGTGGGGGCCACTCCTCATCGTGGTGTGCAGGCCTCTCACTGTCGTGGCCTCTCTTGTTGTGGAGCACAGGCTCCAGATGCGCAGGCTCAGTAGTTGTGGCTCACGGGCCCAGTTGCCCCATGGCACGTGGGATCTTCCCGGACCAGGGCTTGAACCTGTGTCCCCTGCATTGGCAGGCGAATTCTTAACCACTGTGCCACCAGGGAAGCCCCAGCTTTCTTTGACTTCCATTTGCATAGAATATCTTTTTCCATGCCCTCGTTTTCAGTCTGTATGTGTCCCTAGGTCTGAAGTGCGTCCCTTGTAGAAAGCATATGTATGGGTCTTGTTTTTGTAGCCATTCAGCCAGTCTATGTCTTTTGGTTGGAGCATTTAATCCATTTACATTTAAGGTAATTATCGATATGTATGTTCCTATTACCATTTTCTGAATGGTTTTGGGTTTGTTATTGTAGGTCTTTTCCTTGTCTTGTGTTTCCTGCCTACAGACGTTTCTTTCATATCTTTTGTAAAGCTGGTTTGGTTGTGTTGAATTCTCTTAGCTTTTGCTTGTCTGTAAAGGTTTTAATTTCTCCATCAAATCTGAATGAGATCCTTGCCGGGTAGAGTAATCTTGGTTGTAGGTCTTTCCCTTTCATCACTTTAAATATGTCCTGCCACTCCCTTCTGGTTTGCAGAGTTTCTGCTGAAAGTTCAGCTGTTAACCTTATGGGGATTACCTTGTATGCTCTTTTTTTCCCACCTTGCTGCTTTTAATGTGTTTTCTTTGTATTTAATTTTTGATAGTTTGATTAATATGTGCCTTGGCATGTTTCTCCTTGGATTTATCCTGTATGGGACTCTCTGTGCTTCCTGGACTTGATTAACTCTTTCCTTTCCCATACTAGGGAAGTTTTCAACTATCATCTCTACAAATATTTTCTCAGCCCCTTTCTTTTTCTCTTCTTCTTCTGGAACCCCTATAATTCGAATGTTGGTGCGTTTAATTTTGTCCCAGAGGTCTCTGAGACTGTCCTCAATTCTTTTCATACTTTTTTCTTTATTCTGCTCTGCAGTTGTTATTTCCACTATTCTATCTTCCAGGTCACTTATCCGTTCTTCTGCCTCAGTTATTCTGCTATTGATCCCTTCTAGAGAATTTTTAATTTCATTTATTGTGTTGTTCATGATTGTTTGTTTGCTCTTTAGTTCTTCTAGGTCCTTGTTAAACGTTTCTTGTATTTTCTTCATTCTATTTCCAAGATTTTGGATCATCTTTACTATCATTATTCTGATTGTTTTTTTCAGGTAGACTGCCTGTTTCCTCTTCATTTGTTAGGTCTGGTGGGTTTTTATCTTGCTCCTTCATCTGCTGTGTGTTTTTTTTTTGTCTTCTCATTTTGCTTAACTTACTGTGTTTCCGGTCTCCTTTTTGCAGGCTGCAGGTTCATAGTTCCCATTGTTTTTGGTGTCTTCCCCCAGTGGCAAAGGTTAGTTTAGTCAGTTGTGTAGGCTTCCTGGTGGAGGGGACTAGTGACTGTGTTCTGGTGGATGAGGCTGGAATTTGTCTTTCTGGTGGGCAGACCCACGTCTGGTGGTGTGTTTTGGGGTGTCTGTGACCTTATTATGATTTTAGGCAGCCTCTCTGTTAATGGGTGGGGTTGTGTTCCTGTCTTGCTAGTTGTTTGGCATAGGGTGTCCAGGACTGTAGCTTGCTGGTCGTTGAGTGGAGCTGAGTCTTGGCATTAAGATGGAGACCTCTGGGAGTTTTTCACCATTTGATATTACATGGAGCTGGGAGGTCTCTGGTGGACCAATGTCCTGAACTTGGCTCTCCCACCTCAGAGGCACAGTCCTAATGCCTGGTTGGAGCACCAAGAGCCTGTCCTCCACTCCGCTCAGAATAAAAGGGAGAAAGAAAGAAAGAAAGAAAGAAAGAAAGAAAGAAAGAAAGAAAGAAAGAAAGAAAGAAAGAAAGAAAGAAAGAAAGAAAGAAAGAAAGAAAGAAAGAAAGAAAGAAAGAAAGAAAGAAAGAAAGAAAGAAAGAAAGAAAGAAAGAAAGAAAGAAAGAAAGAGATAAAATAAAATTTTAAAAAGTTATTAAAATAAAAAACAAAAAATAATTATTAATAAAAATTTTTAAAGTAATTTAAAAAAGAAAGAAAGAAAGAAGAGAACAACCAAACCAAGAAACAAATCCACCAATGATAACAAGCGCTGAAAACTATACTAAAAAAATAAGTAAATAAAATGGACAGACAGAACCCTAGGGCAAATGGTAAAAGCAAAGCTATACAGACAAAATCACACACAGAAACATACACATACACACTCACAAAAAGAGAAAAAGGGAAAAAAAATATATATATCACTGCTCCCAAAGTCCACCTCCTCAATTTGGGATGATTCATTGTCTATTCATTTATTCCACAGATGCAGGGTACATCAGGTTGACTGTGGAGATTTAATCCGTTGCTCCTGAGGCTGCTGGGAGAGATTTCCCTTTCTTTTTTTTTTTGTTTGCACAGCTCCTGGGATTCAGCTTTGGATTTGGCCCTTCCTTTGCGTGTAGGTCGCCTGAGGGCGTCTATTCTTCACTCAGACAGGACGGGGTTAAAGGAGCAGCTGATTCGGGAGCTCTGGCTCACTCAGGCCACGGGGAGGGAAGGGTATGGAGTGCGGGGCAAGCCTGAGGCGGCAGAGGCCGGCGTGAGTTTGCACCAGCCTGAGGCATGCCGTGTGTTCTCCCGGGGAAGTTGTCGCTGGATCATGGGACCCTGGCAGTGGTGGGCTGCACAGAGTCCTGGGAGGGGAGGTGTGGATAGTGACCTGTGCTTGCACACAGGCTTCTTGGTGGCTGCAGCAGCAGCCTTAGCATCTCATGCCTGTCTCTGTAGTCAGTGCTGATAGCCGCAGCTCGTGCCCGTCTCTGGAGCTCCTTTAAGCAGTGCTCTTAATCCCTTCTCCTCGTGCACCAGGAATCAAAGAGGCAAGAAAAAGTCTCTTGCCTCTTCGGCAGTTCCAGACCTTTTCCCGGACTCCTTTCCATCTACCGTGGTGCACTAGACCCCTTCAGGCTGTGTTCACGCAGCCAACCCCAGTCCTCTCCCTGGGATCCGACCGAAGCCAGAGCCTCAGCTCCCAGCCCCCACCCTTCCCTGCGGGTGAGCAGACAAGCCTCTCGGGCTGGTTAGTTCTGGTCTGCACCATTCCTCTGTGCGGGAATCTTTCAGCTTTACTCTCCGCACCCCTGTTGCTCTGCTCTCCTCCATGGCTCCGAAGCTTCCCCCATCTGCCACCCGCACTCTCCGCCTGTGAAGGGGCTTCCTAGTGTGTGGAAACCTTTCTTCCTTCACAGCTCCCTCCCACTGGTGCAGGTCCCGTCCCTATTCTTTCGTCTCTGTTTTTTCTTTTTTCTTTTGCCCTACCAAGGTACGTGGGGAAGTTTCTTGCCTTTTGGGAGGTCTGAGGTCTTCTGCCAGCATTCAGTAGGTGTTCTATAGGAGTTGTTCCACATGTAGATGTATTTCTGAGGTATTTGTGGGGAGGAAGGTGACCTCCACGTCTTACTCTTCCGCCATCTTGAAGCTCCTCCCCTGATGATAGCTTTTCTGACAGGTGTGAGGTGATATCACATTCTGGTTTGATTTGCATTTTCCTGATGATTAGTGATGTTGAGCATATTTTTATGTGCCTGTTGGCCATCTGCATGTCCTCTGTGGAAAAATGTCTATTCAGGTCTTTTGCCCATTTTTTGCTTGGGTTATTTTTTTGATATTGATTTATGTGGACTGTTTACATGTGTTGGATATTAACCCCTTATCGGTCATACCATTTGCAAATATTATCTCCCATTCTGTGGGTTGTCTTTTCATTTTGTCAGTGGCTTCCTTTGCTGTGCAAAAGTTTTTAAGTTTAATTAGGTCTCAATTTTCTATTGTTGCTTTTATTTCCTTTCCTTTAGGAGACATCCAAAAAACTAATATTGCTATGATTTATGTCAAAGAGTGTTCTACCTGTTTCCATCTAGTAATTTTATTGTTTCCACTCTTACATATAGGTCTTTAATACATTTTGAGTTTATTTTGTATATGGTGTTAAACAATGTTCTAATTTCATTCTTTTACATGTAGCTGTCCTGTTTTCCCAGCACCACTTATTGATGTGACTGTCTTTTCTCCATTGTGTATTCTTGCCTCTTTTGGTGTAGATTAATTGACCATTAGTGTGTGGGTTTATCTCTGGGCTTTCTATCCTGTTCCATTGATCTATATGTCTGTATTTGTGCCAGTACCACACTGTTTTGATTACTGTAGCCTTGTAATGTAGTCTGAAGTCAGGGAGCATGATTCCTCCAGGTCTGTTCTTCTTTCTTTCTCAAGATTGCTTTTGCTCTTTGAGGTCTTTTGTGTATCCATAAAATTTTTAAAATTATTTGTTCTAGTTCTGTGAAAAATGCCCTTGGTATTTTGATAGGAATTACATTGAATCAGTAGACTTCCTTGGGTAGTATGGTCATTTTAACAATATTAATTCTTCCAGTCCAAGAGCACGGTATATCTTTCCATATGTTTGTGTCATCTTCAATTTCTTTCATCAGTGTCTTATAGTTTTCTGAATGCAGGTCTTTTACCCCCTTACGGTTTATTCCTATATATTTTATTCTTTTTGATGCAATGGTAAATGGGATTGTTTCCTTAATTTTTCTTTCTGATGGTTTGTTTTCAGTGCTTACAAATGCAACAGTATTTTAATTTTGTATCCTGCAACTTTACCACATTCATTCATTAACTCTAGTAATTTTCTGGTAGTATGTTTAAGATTTTTTGTTTATATACCATGTCATCTGCAAACAGTGACAGTTTTACTTCTTCCTTTCCATTCTGGATTCCATTCATTTCTTTCTCTTCTCTGATTTCTGTGACTAAGACTTCCAGTACTATGTTGAGTAAAAGTGGCAAGAGTGGGCATCCTTGTCTTGTTCCTGATCTTAGAGGAAATGCTTTCAGCTTTTCATCATTGATTATGTTGTTACCTGTGGGTTTGTCATATATATCCTTTATTGTGTTGAGGTATATTCCCTCTAAGCCTACTTTCTAGAGAGTTTTTAAATCATAAATGGATGTTGAATTTCGTCAAAAACCTTATATATCTATTGAGATGATCATATATTTTTTAGTTTTCAATTTGGTAATGTGGTGCATCACATGGATTGATTTGTGCATTTGAAAAATCCTTGCATCCTTGGGATAAATCCCACTTGATCATGGTGTATTATCCTTTTAATGTATTGTTGGATTTGGTTTCCTAATAATTTGTTGAGGATTTTTGCATCTATGTTTAGCAGTGATAACTGATACAGTCTAATACAGTGGACTGTAGTTTTCTTTTTTAAAATAATGTTGTCTGGTTTTGGTATTAGGATGATACTGGCCTTGAAGAATCATTTTGGAATTGTTCATTCTTTTGAAATTTTTTGGTATAGTTTGAGAAGTGTATGTGTTAACTGTACTGTAAATTTTTGGTAGAATTCAACTGTGAAGCCATCTGGTCCTTAGTTTTTGTTTGTTGGGAGTTTTTAAATTACCGATCCAATTTCATTACTGGTAATTGGTCTGTCCAAATTTTCTATTTCTCCTTGGTGCAGTCTTGGGAGATTGTACCTTTCTGAGAATTTGTCCGTTTCTTCTAGGTTGTCCAATTTAGCATATAGTTGCTCATATTATTTTTTATGATCCTTTTTATTTCTGTGGTGTTTGTTTTAACTTCCCTTTTTCATTTCTGATTTTATTGATTTTTGCCCTCTCCCTTTTTTTCCTGATGAGTCTGGCTAAATGTTTCAGTGTTGTTTATCTTTTCAAAGAACCAGCTTTTAGTTTCATTGACATTTTCTATTGTTTTTCATTCTCTACATCATTTAATTCTGCTCTGATCTTTATGATTTCTTTCCTCCTACTAACTTTGGGTTTTGTTTCTTCTTTCTATAGTTCCTTTCAGTGTAGGTTAGATTGTTTATTTGAGATTTTTTCTTGTTTCTTGAGGTAAGATTTTATTGCCATATACTCCCCTCTTAGAACTACTTTTG
Source organism: Eubalaena glacialis (assembly GCF_028564815.1). NCBI lineage: Eukaryota > Metazoa > Chordata > Mammalia > Artiodactyla > Balaenidae > Eubalaena > Eubalaena glacialis. The sequence goes on along the minus strand of NC_083736.1, from coordinate 57,750,284 downwards.
CTGTGTCCTGTACGTTTTAGATCATCATGTTTTCTTTTTCGTTTGTCTCTAGGTATTTTTTGTCTTCCTCTTTGGTTTCTTCAGTGATCCATTGGTTGCTTAGTAGCATATTGTTTAGCCTCTGCGTGTTTGTGTTTTTTGCAGTTTCTTTTCTTTAGTTGACTTTTAGTCTCATAACATTGTGGTTGGAAAAGATGCTTGATATGATTTCAGTTTTCTTAAATTTACTGAGGCTTGCTTTGTGGCCCAGCATGTGATCAATCCTGGAGAATGTTCTGGGTGAACTTGAAAAGAATGTGTATTCTGCTGCTTTCAGATGGAATGCTCTACTAATATCAGTTAAGTCCATCTGGTCTAATGTGTCATTTAAGGCCAGTGTTTCCCCTTCAATTTTCTGTCTGGAATGATCTGTCCATTGATATAAGTGGGGTGTTAAAGTCCCCTTTATTGTGTTACTTTTGATTTCTCCCTTTATGTCTGTTAATATGTGCCTTATGTATTTAGGTGCTTCTATGTTTTGTGCATATATTTTTCCAATTGTTATATCTTCCTGTATTGATCACTTGATCATTGCGTAGTGTCCTTTGTCTTGTGACAGTCTATCTTGAAGTTTATTTTGTCTGATATAAGTGTGACTACTCCAACTTTCTTCTGATTTCATTTGCATGTAATAACTTTCCATCCCCTCATTTTTGGTCTGTCTGTGTCTTTAGAACTGAAGTGAGTGTCTTGCAGGCAGCATATATACAGGTCTTATTTTTGTATATCCATTAAGCCATTATGTGTCTTTTGATTGGAGCATTTAGTACATTTACATTTAAGGTAATTACTGATATGTATGTTCTTATTACCATTTTGTTAATTGTTTTTGTATTGTTTTTGTAGGTCCTTTATTCTCTTTCTTCTTTTGTTCTCTTCTCTTGTGATTTGATGACTATCTTTAGTGGTATGCTTGAATTCCTTTTCCTTTTTCTATTTTGTGTGTATATTTATTATAAATTTTTGGTTTGTTTTTACCATGAGGTATTATGTAGTAGTATATATATACACATGATTGTTTTCAGTTGCAGATCTCTTAATTTCAAATGCATTTTAAAACCCTTGCATTTGTACTCTCCTCCTTTCATGATTACTGTTTTTGATACCATATTTTATATACAATTGTTTTCTGTATCCCTTAACTGCTTATTATGGATATAGAATATTTTACTACTTTTGTCTTTTAAACTTCCTATTAGCTTTGTGTGTGGATGATTTCCTACCTTTACTGTATGTTTGCTTTTACAGTTAAACTTTTTTTTTTTTGTAATTTTCTTGTTTCTAGTTGTGGCCTTTTGTTTTTCACCTAGAGAAGGTCCTTAACATTTGTTGTAAAGCTGGTTTGATGGTGTTATATGCTTTTACCTTTTGTCTGTAAAGATTTTGGTTTCTCCATGAAATCTGAAGGAGAGCCTTACTGGGTAGAGAATTCTTGGTTGTAGGTTTTTTCCCTTTCATCGCTTTAAATATATTGTGCCACTCCCTTCTGACCTGCAGAGTTACTGCTGCAAAATCAGCTGACAGACTTATGACAGTTCCCTTGTATGTTATTTGTTGTTTTTCCCTTGTTGCTTTTAATATTCTCTATCTTTAATTTTTGTCATTTTAATTACAATGTATTTTGATGTGTTCCTCTTTGGGTTAATCCTGTATGGGACTCTCTGCACTTCCTGGACTTGTTTCCTTTCCCAGGCTATGGAAATTTTCATCTACTGTGCCTTCAAATATGTTCTCAGCTCATTTATTTCTCCTCCTTCTGGGACCCATATAATGTGAATATTATTGAGCTTGATGTTGTTTGAGAAGTCTCTTAAACTGTCCTCATTTCTTTTCATTCTTTTTTCTTTTTCCTGTTCAGCACCATTGATATCCACTACTCTGTCTTCCAGCTCACTGATCCATTCCTCTGTACCATTTAGTCAACTGTAGTCTACTATAGATTCACTTTAGTGTATTTTTAATTTCACTTATTGTATTCTTCATCTCTGTTTGTTCTTTATACTTCTTAACTCTTTGTTAAAAAGTTCTAATTTCGTAGATTTTTTGATGATGGCCATTCTGACCGGTGTGAGATGATATCTCACTGTAGTTTTGAGTTGCATTTCTCTAATGCTTAATGATATTGAGCATTCTTTCATGTGTTTATTGGCAAACTGTATATCTTCTTTGGAGAAATGTCTATTTAGGTCTTCTGCCCATTTGTAGATTGGGTTGTTTGTTTTTTTGTATTGAGCTGCATGAACTGCTTGTACATTTTGGAGATTAATCCTTTGTCAGTTGCTTCATTTGCAAATATTTTCTCCCATTCTGAGGGTTGTCTTTTCGTCTTGTTTATGGTTTCCTTTGCTGTGCAAAAGCTTTTAAGTTTCATTAGGTCCCATTTGTTTATTTGTGTTTTTATTTCCATTTCTCTAGGAGCTGGGTCAAAAAGAATCTTGCTGTGATTTATGTCATAGAGTGTTCCGCCTATGTTTTCCTGTAAGAGTTTGATAGTGTCTGGCCTTACATTTAGGTCTCTGATCCATTTCGAGTTTATTTTTGTGTATGGTGTTAGGGAGTGTTCTAATTTCATTCTTTTACATGTAGCTGTCCAGTTTTCCCAGCACCACTTATTGAAGAGGCTGTCTTTTCTCCACTGTATATTCTTGCCTCCTTTATCAAAGATAAGGTGACCATATATGCGTGGGTTTATCTCTAGGCTTTCTATCTTGTTCTATTGATCTATATTTCTGCTTTTGTGCCAGTACCATACTGTCTTGAATACTGTAGCTTTGTAGTATAGTCTGAAGTCCGGGAGCCTGATTCCTCCAGCTCTGTTTTTCTTTCTCAAGATTGCTTTGGCTGTTCGGGGTCTTTTGTGTTTCCATACAAATTGAGAGGGTGTGGAGAAAAGGGAACCCTCTTGCACTGTTGGTGGAAATGTAAATTGATACAGCCACTATGGAGAACATTATGGAGGTTCCTTAAAAAACTAAAAATAGAACTACCATATGACCCAGCAATCCAACTACTGGGCATATACCCTGAGAAAACCATAATTCAAAAAGAGTCATGCACCACAATGTTTATTGCAGCTCTATTTACAATAGCCAGGACATGGAAGCAACCTAAGTGTTCAGCAACAGATGAATGGATAAAGAAGATGTGGCACATATATACAATGGAATATTACTCAGCCATAAAAAGAAACAAGATTGAGTTATTTGTAGTGATGTGGATGGGCCTAGAGTCTGTCATACAGAGTGAAGTAAGTCAGAAAGAGAAAAACAAATACCGTATGCTAACACATATACATGGAGTCTAAAAAACAAACAAAAAAGTTCATGAAGTACCTAGGGGCAAGTCGGGAATAAAGATGCAGACCTACTAGAGAATGGAGTTGAGGATACGGAGAGGGCGAAGGGTAAGGTGGGACAAAGTGAGAGAGTGGCATGGACGTGTATAAACTACCAAATATAAAATAGATAGCTAGTGGGAAGCAGCCGCATAGCACAGGGAGATCAGCTCGGTGCTTTGTGACCACCTAGAAGGGTGGGATAGGGAGGGTGGGTGGGAGGGAGATGCAAGAGGGAAGAGATATGGGCATATATGTATATGTATAACTGATTCACTTTGTTATAAAGCAGAAACTAACACACCATTGTAAAGCAGTTATACTCCAATAAAGATGTTTAAAAAAAAAGTTCTAATTTCTTGCTCTAGGCATCATCCTTCTCCCTAGATTTTAAATCACCTTTACAGTCATTACCCTGAATTCCTTGTCATGTAGATTACCTATCTCCACTTCACTTAGTTCTTGTTCTGGGGTTTATCTTGTTCCTTCCTGGTGCAGGACTCCGGGCTGGGGAACCTGGTGTGGGAATCGAAACTCTCACTCCTCAGCAAGAACCTCTGCAATATTCTCCAGTTTATGGGTGACCTACCTGAGGGTATCAGTCTTGATTATATCGTGAGTCTGCTCCTCCTACCTATCTTACGATGGTTCCTTCTTTATGTCTTTTATTCCAGAAGATCTTTTCTGGTAGGTTCTGGTCTTTTCAACCAACAGTTGTTCTGCAGATTGTTGTGATTTTAGTGTGCTCATGAGAGGAATTGAGCTCAGGGTCTTTCTACCCTGCCATCTTGTCTGACCTCTCCATCATTGATGTTTCAACATCCACAAATAAGACAATGTGATATACCACATTAACAAAATTAATGATAAAAATCCTATGAACATCTCAATATATGCAGAAAAAGCATCTGACAAAATTCAACATCTATTTATGAAAAAACTCTCAACAAAGTAGATATAGAGGGAAGGTACTTCAACATAATTTGACAGTGACATAATTTATCATATTTGACAAGCCCACAGCTAATGTCATACTCAATATGGAAAAGCTGTAATCTTTTCTTTATGATAAGGAACAAGTATGCCTGCTCTCACCACTTTTATTTAATATAGTATTGAAAGCCCTAGCAGAGCAATTAGACATGAAAAAGAAATAAAAGGAATCCAGATTTGAAAGGAAGAAGTAAAACTGTCACTATTTGTAGGTAACATGATATTATATATAAAAAATCCTAAAGACATCATCAAAAAGCTGTTAGAAAATGAATTCAGTAAAGTTGCAGAATACAATATCAATATGCAAAAATCTTGTGTGTTTCCATACACTACTAATGAACTATCAAAAAGAGAAATTAAGAAAACAATCCCATTTACAATTGCATCAAAAAGAATAAAACACCTAGTGATAAATTTAACCAAGGAAGTGAGAGACCTGTATATTGAAAACTATAAGATATTAATGAGAAAAATGAAGAAGACAGAAATAAATGGACAGATAATTCATGCTCATGGATTCAAAGAAATAATAGTGTGAAAAAGTCCATACTATCCAAAGCAATATACAGATTCAATGCAATCCCTATCAAAATTCCATTACAGATGAATTGATAAAGAAGAGATAGCATATATATATATATACACTGGAATATTACTCAGCCATAAAAAGAATGAAATGATGCCATTTGCAGCAAGATGGATAGATTTAGAGATTACCATACTAAGTGAACTAAGCCAAAGACAAATATCATATGATATTACTTATATGTGGAATCTAAAAGAAGTGATACAAATGAACTTACATACAAAATAGAAATAGAACCACAGACATAGAAAACAAACTTATGGTTACCAGAGGGGAAATGGAGGAGGAATAGATTAGGAATTTAAGATTAACATATACATACTACTATATACAAAATAGATAACCAACAAAGATCTACTGTATAGCACAGAGAGCTATACTTAATATTTTGCAATAACCTATAAGGGAAAAGAATCTGAAACAGAATATATGTGTGTGTGTGTGTGTGTGTGTGTGTGTGTGTATATATATATACATACATATATATATTTAGCTATATATATATATATATATATATATATATAGCTGAATCACTTTGCTGTACACCTGAAACAACATTGTAAATCAATTATACTTCAATAAAAAATTCCATTGTCACATTTCACAGAAATAGAACAAAAAGTCTAAAATTTGTGTGAAACTGTAAAAGATCCTGAATAGTCAAAGGATTCTTGAGAAAGAAGAAAATGGCTGTAGACATCACACTCCCTAATTTCAATCTGTATTACAAAGATAGAGTAATTAAAACAGTATGGTTTGGTATAAAAACAGATACATAGATCGATGGAACAGAATAGAGAGTCCAGAAATAAACTCATGCATATATGGTCAATTAATTTTTGACAAAGGACCCAAGAGTATAAAATGGGGAAAGGACAGTCTCTTCAAGAAATGATGTTAGTGGGAAGCAGCCGCATAGCACAGGGAGATCAGCTTGGTGCTTTGTGACCACCTAGAGGGGTGGGATAGGGAGGGTGGGAGGGAGGGAGATGCAAGAGGGAAGAGATATGGGAACATATGTATATGTATAACTGATTCACTTTGTTATAAAGCAGAAACTAACACACCATTGTAAAGCAATTATACTTCAATAAAGATGTTTAAAAAAAAAAGAAATGATGTTGGAGAAATCGGACAGTCACATGCAAAAGAATGAAACTGGACCACTATCTTATGCCATATAGAAAAATTAATTCAAAATGGATTAAAGACTTGACTGTAAAACCTGAAATCATAAAAATACTAGAAGAAAACATTGATGGTAGAAGAAAACATTTATATATATATATATATATATATATATATATATCCTATATACAGGGAACATATTGGTGGTTGCCAGAGGTAGGGGGTGGTGAGTGGGAGAAATAGGTGAACTGTTTTGGAGTTTTTGTTTGTTTGCTTAAATTAAGTGAATTTGAAAAATGATGGGCAATCCAGCCATCTGCAACTAGAACCTTTTAATTTTGCCTCCCTTCTAGGGATGGGTCTGTTGGAGACCTTTGGCCATATTTCCTCTGGTTTTCCCAGTAGGTCTATGTTTTCAGCCATTCTTCAGGCTGAGGGGTCAGGCTGTTTGTGCTCCCATGGTTTCAGACTCCAGTTGTCTCTTCTCCTTAAGATAAGATAATTCAGCTGCTGAAGATGCCATTTACCAGGGAAATACCTCAGAGATTGTATATCAAAGTGCTGTTGGCATTTCTGAAAATGGTCCATTTCTCCATTCACTTCCAGTTTATGAGAAGTGGAGTTTCCATTCTGATATCTTTTGAATATAAGGCATTATGCTGGGGACTTTCGGTGTGTTATCGGCTTGAATCTTCATACCATCCTAATGAGGGGGATGCCTTTCTCCCCATTTTACAGATGTAGAAACTGAGGCTTGGAGAGAGAAAGTGACATGTCCAAGGTCATGCCCAGTGAGGAAGTGACAGGGCTGTGTTCTAACCTGTCTTGTGCCTGTAGTGCTAAAAATTTTAAATGAAATATAAGAAGTAAAGGAATCTGTTGTTCCCTTCTCCTGAGCAAGAGCAGTCTGAGTAAGGTGAGTCCCAAGGGAGAAATCCATCACCACTATTATTTCCTTCTTCTTAACGAGCCTTTAAAGCACCTGTGGCTCATCCCCATGTAGTGAACTGCTCTATTTGTCTTTCTACAGAAAGTGAAACATCTAGAAGGCAGTTCATCCCCGATCAGAACCATTTGGAGTAAAGTGGGCATTATTTCCTCAGGTCTCACTAACCCCAAAGGCCATTCACTTTCTTTTATACCACTCTGTCTGGGGTGGCAGGCGGCTGGGGGTGGGGTCATGAACTACTAGGTGGTTTTACAGGTTTCTTCCAGGCCTGAATCTCAATACCTCCCTCCCCTAGAGTACAAAGTACATTGGTAGTTCCAACTATCTGTTAGCTTCTTAGTCACCCTGCACCTAAGCTTCCTCGATTTCCAAATGGAAATAATAATAGTACCGACCTCACTGTGTGGTTGTGAAGGTTCAACTAGTTAATACTTAAAATGCATAGTACAATGTCTGCTATATAGCAAGCATTCAATAAATGGTAGCTGCTGATATAAAACATAATCCTAGGAATTGCTAATTGAGTGATACGATGTGCCCGACACTGTGTTATACTTAAAGGAGCAGAGTGGATGATGATTAAAGAACACAGATTCTGGCATCAAACAGACTTGGTTCAAATCCTGACTCTAAGTGTAACCTTGGGCAAACCACCTCTCTACTCTGAGTCTTCTTTTCTGCCTTTAAACTGGGGATCATGGGACTTCCCTGGTGGTGCAGTGGTTAAGAATCCGCCTGCCAATGCAGGGGAAATGGGTTCGAGCCCTAGTCCGGGAAGATCCCACATGCCGTGGAGCAGCAAAGCCTGTGTGCCACAACTACTGAAGCCCACACGCCTAGAGCCCATGCTCTGCAACAAGAGAAGCCACCGCAATGAGAAGCCCATGCACTGCAACGAACAGTAGCCCCCACTCGCCGCAACTAGAGAAAGCCCATGCACAGCAATGAAGACCCAACGCAGCCAAAAATAAATAAATAAATAAATAAATAAATAAATAAATAAATAAATAAATAAATAAATTTATTTTAAAAATAATAATAAAATAAAATGGGGATCATAATACTTATTAGCTGTGTGATGAGGACTGGTGAGATGATACATATAAAGAAAGTGCTTAGCCCAGTGCTTGATTCAGAGTAAGTGCTAAAGACATTAGTTATTATCACTTTCATTATGTTAGCTGTTATCTCATTTAACACTCACAAAACTTATATGGCACAGAAAGCTGATTACAAGATTGCTTGATATTTAGGAGAACTGTGTTCAGATTCCAAGTGAGCTTGGGAATAAGTAACTGTTAACCTAAGCAATTCTTGTATCATTCAATGGCACCTACATAAGAATTAGCGATGGATCATCTTTCATTATACTATTAAGGCTTCTAAGGAAGTAGTCAGGTGCAGGAGAGTAGGCATTGGACTTGACACCAGATGCCCAGTGTTCTTGTCCTATCTCTGCTACTCATTGCCTGTGGGGCCAGGAGCCTTTGACTAGGCCAATGAAAAAATGTTTCTATTGCTACATCTTACCCAGATGTGTGGAATCCTTCTGAGTGATATAAATCAGTTCACTCCTCTGAGTCCCATTGTGACTATCTGAAAATCGAGCCATAGATACCCACTCCAGAGGAATGTAAAAGTGAACTATATAGAAGACTATACACATAAAATATTACTTACAGCAGGGGTCAACAAACTTTCTTTGTAAAGGGTCCAATATTAAATATTTTAGGCTTTTAAGGGCCGTACAGTCTCAATTGAGACTATTCATTCTGCTCTCGTAGCACAAAATCCTCCATAGAAAATATGTAAATGAATGAGTGTGACTGTATTCCAACAATACTTTATTTACAAGAGCAGGTGGCGGGCCTTGGTTTGCTGACAGCCTGATTTAGACCTCAGTATTGAGCACCAGCAGTATGCCAGGCACCTAGTAAGCACCCAGGATAGCAAGGTTAACAAGACCCAGTATTTATCCTGGAAAAGTTCCTGATCTTATGAGGTAATCAAGCACATAAATAGATAATCAAAATGCAGGGTAAATGCTCCATAATGGCATGAATGGAGCACGTTTGCTTTGTGACAAAGGAGGCTCCTGTTGTTGTGTGCTATGATGATGGCTCTACTTCTGCCTTAGTAAGAGTCATTTTGGTCCAATGAATCTTAACAAATCCATTGATAAAGGTTTCACCTCATATATCTCTTTTGTTAATTATATCCTGAGACTCATAAAATAATGCCCAGAACAAATGGCATTTTTTTTAACATCTTTATTGAAGTATAATTGCTTTACAATGGTGTGTTAGTTTCTGCTTTATAACAAAGTGAATCAGTTATACATATACATATGTTCCCATATCTCTTCCCTCTTGCATCTCCCTCCCTCCCACCCTCCCTCTCCCACCCCTCTAGGTGGTCACAAAGCACCGAGCTGATCTCCCTGTGCTATGCGGCTGCTTCCCACTAGCTATCTATTTTACATTTGGTAGTGTATATATGTCCATGACACTCTTTCACCCTGTCACATCTCACCCCTCCCCCTCCCCATATACTCAAGTCCATTCTCTAGTAGGTCTGTGTCTTTATTCCCGTCTTGCCACTAGGTTCTTCATGTCCTTTTTTTTTTTCCTTAGATTCCATATATATGTGTTAGCATACTGTATTTGTTTTTCTCTTTCTGACTTACTTCACTCTGTATGACAGACTCTAACTCCATCCACCTCATTACAAATACCTCCATTTCATTTCTTTTTATGGCTGAGTAATATTCCATTGTATATATGTGCCACATCTTCTTTATCCATTCATCCGATGAAGGACACTTAGGTTGCTTCCATGTCCTGGCTATTGTAAATAGAGCTGCAATGAACATTTTGGTACATGACTCTTTTTGAACTATGGTTTTCTCAGGGTATATGCCCAGTAGTGGGATTGCTGGGTCGTATGGTAGTTCTATTTGTAGTTTTTTAAGGAACCTCCATACTGTTCTCCATAGTGGCTGTATCAATTTACATTCCCACCAACAGTGCAAGAGGGTTCCCTTTTCTCCACACCCTCTCCAGCATTTATTGTTTCTAGATTTTTTGATGATGGCCATTCTGACCGGTGTGAGATGACACCTCATTGTAGTTTTGATTTGCATTTCTCTAATGATTAATGATGTTGAGCATTCTTTCATGTGTCTGTTGGCAATCTGTATATCTTCTTTGGAGAAATGTCTATTTAGGTCTTCTGCCCATTTTTGGATTGGGTTGTATGTTTTTTTGTTATTGAGCTGCATGAGCTGCTTGTAAATCTTGGAGATTAATCCTTTGTCAGTTGCTTCATTTGCAAATATTTTCTCCCATTCTGAGGGTTGTCTTTTGGTCTTGTTTATGGTTTCCTTTGTTGTGCAAAAGCTTTTCAGTTTCATTAGGTCCCATTTGTTTATTTGTGTTTTTATTTCCATTTCTCTAGGAGCTGGGTCAAAAAGTATCTTGCTGTGATTTATGTCATAGAGTGTTCTGCGTATGTTTTCCTCTAAGAGTTTGATAGTGTCTGGCCTTACACTTAGGTCTTTAATCCATTTTGAGTTTATTTTTGTGTATGGTGTCAGGGAGTGTTCTAATTTCATACTTTTACATGTATCTGTCCAATTTTCCCAGCACCACTTATTGAAGAGGCTGTTTTTTCTCCACTGTATATGCCTGCCTCCTTTATCAAAGATAAGGTGACCATATGTGTGTGGGTTTATCTCTGGGCTTTCTATCCTGTTCCATTGATCTATATTTCTGTTTTTGTGCCAGTACCAAACTGTCTTGATTACTGTAGCTTTGTAATATAGTCTGAAGTCAGGGAGCCTGATTCCTCCAGCTCCATTTTTCGTTCTCAAGATTGCTTTGGCTATTCGGGGTCTTTTGTGTTTCCATACAAATTGTGAAATTTTTTGTTCTAGTTCTGTGAAAAATGCCAGTGGTAGTTTGATAGGGATTGCATTGAATCTGTAGATTGCATACACAAATCAATCAACGTGATACATCATATTAACAAATTGAAGGAGAAAAACCATATGATCATCTCAATAGATGCAGAGAAAGCTTTCGACAAAATTCAACACCCATTTATGATAAAAGCCCTGCAGAAAGTAGGCATAGAGGGAACTTTCCTCAACATAATAAAGGCCATATATGACAAACCCACAGCCAACATTGTCCTCAATGGTGAAAAACTGAAACCATTTCCACTAAGATCAGGAACAAGACAAGGTTGCCCACGCTCACCACTATTATTCAACATAGTTTTGGAAGTGTTAGCCACAGCAATCAGAGAAGAAAAAGAAATAAAAGGAATCCAAATTGGAAAAGAAGAAGTAAAGCTGTCACTGTTTGCAGATGACATGATACTATACATAGAAAATCCTAAAGATGCTACCAGAAAACTACTAGAGCTAATCAATGAATTTGGTAAAGTACCAGGATACAAAATTAATGCACAGAAATCTCTTGCATTCCTATACACTAATGATGAAAAATCTGAAAGTGAAAGTAAGAAAACACTCCCGTTTACCATTGCAACAAAAAGAATAAAATATCTAGGAATAAACCCACCTAAGGAGACAAAAGACCTGTATGCAGAAAATTATAAGACACTGATGAAAGAAATTAAAGATGATACAAATAGATGGAGAGATATACCATGTCCTTGGATTGGAAGAATCAACATTGTGAAAATGACTCTACTACCCAATGGGGTTGTTTTAAAGTACATTTTTCTTATGTCCAGTCTTAAGTCCTCCCCCACCCCATAGGGGAATACAGCTTTGTAGCCTTCGCTTTTGTCAGTGGATTTCCTCCAAACACTAGAGCAATGAAAGAAGCAGAGAGGCACAGTGGCCTGGCCTGCATTCTGGGAAGCCTGACCCACTCTTTCATTCACTACTTATTTGCTGGGTGTAGGTCCCTGGCCTTTGTCATTTTCAGTTACTCTGCTGCAGCCTGAGGGGCCCAGCTAAAAGGTTTCCAATATCCCTTCCAGCTCTGCAGCCGTAGTTGGTGCATAAATATGTAATGTGTACCTAGCATGCGTTTCTTTCTTTTTTTTTTATCAGTCATCAATTTTATACACATCAGTGTATACATGTCAATCCCAATCGCCCAATTCAGCACACCACCATCCCCACCCCACTGCGGTTTTCCCCCCTTGGTGTCCATACGTTTGTTCTCTACATCAGTGTCTCAACTTATGCCCTGCAAACCAGTTCATCTGAACCATTTTTCTAGGTTCCACATACATGCGTTAATATACGATATTTGTTTTTCTCTTTCTGACTTACTTCACTCTGTATGACAGTCTCTAGATCCATCCACGTCTCAACAAATGACCCAAGTTCATTCCTTTATATGGCTGAGTAATATTCCATTGTATATATGTACCACAACTTCTTTATCCATTCTTCTGTCGATGGGCATTTAGGTGGCTTCCATGACCTGGCTATTGTAAATAGTGCTGCAATGAACATTCGGGTGCATGTGTCTTTTTGAATTATGGTTTTCTCTGGGTATATGCCCAGTAGTGGGATTGCTGGATCATATGGTAATTCTATTTTTAGTTTTTTAAGGGACCTCCATATTGTTCTCCATACTAGCTGTATCAATTTGCATTCCCACCAACAGTGCAAGAGGGTTCCCTTTTCTCCACACCCTCTCCAGGATTTGTTGTTAGTAGATTTTCTGATGATGCCCATTCTAATTGGTGTGAGGTGATACCACATTGTAGTTTTGATTTGCATTTCTCTAATAATTAGTGATGTTGAGCATCTTTTCATGTGCTTCTTGGCCATCTGTATGTCTTCTTTGGAGAAATGTCTATTTAGGTCTTCTCCCCATTTTTGGATTGGGTTGTTTGTTTCTTTAATATTGAGCTGCATGAGCTGTTTATATATTTTGGAGATTAATCCTTTGTCCGTTGATTCGTTTGCAAATAATTTCTCCCATTCTGAGGGTTGTCTTTTCGTCTTGTTTATGGTTTCCTTTGCTGTGCAAAAGCTTTGAAGTTTCATTAGGTCCCATTTGTTTATTTTTGTTTTTATTTCCATTACTCTAGGAGGTGGATCAAAAAAGATCTTGCTGTGATTTATGTCAAAGAGTGTTCTTCTTATGTTTTCCTCTAAGAGTTTTATAGTGTCCAGTCTTACATTTAGGTCTCGAATCCATTTTGAGTTTATTTTTGTGTATGGTGTTAGGGAGTATTCTAATTTCATTCTTTTACATGTAGCTGTCCAGTTTTCCCAGCACCACTTATTGAAGAGACTGTCTTTTCTCCATTGTATATCTTTGCCTCCTTTGTCATAGATTAGTTGACCATAGGTGCATGGGTTTATCTCTGGGCTTTCTATCTTGTTCCATTGATCTATGTTTCTGTTTTTGTGCCAGTACCATATTGTCTTGATTACTGTAGCTTTGTAGTATAGTCTGAAATCAAGGAGTCTGATTCCTCCAGCTCCGTTTATTTCCCTCAAGACTGCTTTGGCTATTCGGGGTCTTTTGTGTCTCCATACAAATTTTAAGATGATTTGTTCTAGTTCTGTAAAAAATGCCATTGGTAATTTGATAGGGATTGCATTGAATCTGTAGATTGCTTTGGGTAGTATAGTCATTTTCACAATGTTGATTCTTCCAATCCAAGAACATGGTATAATTCTCCATCTGTTGGTATCATCTTTAATTTCTTTCATCAGTGTCTTATAGTTTTCTGCATACAGGTCTTTTGTCTCCCTAGGTAGGTTTATTCCTAGGTATTTTATTCTTTTTGTTGCAATGGTAAATGGGAGTGTTTCCATAATTTCTCTTTCAGATTTTTCATCATTAGTGTATAGGAATGCAAGAGATTTCTGTGCATTAATTTTGTATCCTTCAACTTTACCAGATTCATTGCTTAGCTCTAGTAGTTTTCTGGTGGAATTTTTAGGATTCTCTATGTATAGTACCATGTCATCTGCAAACAGTGACAGTTTTACTTCTTCTTTTCCAATTTGTATTCCTTTTATTTCTTTTTCTTCTCTGATTGCCGTGGCTACGACTTCCAAAACTATGTTGAATAATAGTGGTGAGAGTGGACATCCTTGTTTCATTCCTGATCTTAGAGGAAATGCTTTCAGTTTTTCACCATTGAGAATGATGTTTGCTGTGGGTTTGTCATATATGGCCTTTATTATGTTGAGGTAGGTTCCCTCTATGCCCACTTTCTGGAGAGTTTTTATCATAAATGTGTGTTGAATTTTGTCAAAAGCTTTTTCTGCATCTATTGAGATGATCATATGGTTTTTATTCTTCAATTTGTTAATATGGTGTATCACATTGATTGATTTGCATATATTGAGGAATCCTTGTATCCCTGGGATAAATCCCACTTGATCATGGTGTATGATCCTTTTAATGTGTTGTTGGATTCTGTTTGCTAGTATTCTGTTGAGGATTTTTGCATCTATATTCATCAGTGATATTGGTCTGTAATTTTCTTTTTTTGTAGTATCTTTGTCTGGTTTTGGTATCAGGGTGATGGTGGCCTCATAGAATGAGTTTGGGAGTGTTCCTTCCTCTGCAATTTTTTGGAAGAGTTTGAGAAGGATAGGTGTTAGCTCTTCTCTTAATGTTTGATAGAATTCACCTGTGAAGCCATCTGGTCCTGGACTTTTGTTTGTTGGAAGATTTTTAATCACAGTTTCAATTTCATTACTTGTGATTGGTCTGTTCATATTTTCTGTTTCTTCCTGGTTCAGTTTTGGAAGCTTATACCTTTCTAAGAATTTGTCCATTTCTTCCAGGTTGTCCATTTTATTGACATAGAGTTGCTTGTAGTAGTCTCTTAGGATGCTTTGTATTTCTGCGGTGTCTGTTGTAACTTCTCCTTTTTCATTTCTAATTTTATTGATTTGAGTGCTCTCCCTCTTTTTCTTGATGAGTCTGGCTAATGGCTTATCAATTTTGTTTATCTTCTCAAAGAACCAGCTTTTAGTTTTATTGATCTTTGCTATTGTTTTCTTTGTTTCTATTTCATTTATTTCTGCTCTGATCTTTATGATTTCTTTCCTTCTGCTACCTTTGGGCTTTGTTTGTTCTTCTTTCTCTAGTTCCTTTAGGTGTAAGGTTAGATTGTTTACTTGAGATTTTTCTTGTTTCTTTAGGTAGGCTTGTATAGCTATATACTTCCCTCTTAGAACTGCTTTTGCTGCATCCCATAGGTTTTGGGTTGTGTTTTCATTGTCATTTGTTTCTAGGTATTTTTTGATTTCCTATTTGATTTCTTCAGTGATCTCTTGGTTATTTAGTAACGTATTGTTTAGCCTCCATGTGTTTGTGGTTTTTACGTTTTTTTCCCTGTAATTCATTTCTAATCTCATAGCGTTGTGGTCAGAAAAGATGCTTGATATGATTTCAGTTTTCTTAAATTTACTGAGGCTTGATTTGTGACCCAAGATGTGACCTATCCTGGAGAATGTTCCTTGTGCACTTGAGAAGAAAGTGTAATCTGCTGTTTTTGGATCAAATGTCCTATAAATATCAATTAAATCTATCTGGTCTATTTTGTCACTTATAGCTTCTGTTTCCTTATTTATTTTCATTTTGGATGATCTGTCCATTGGTGTAAGTGAGGTGTTAAAGTCCCCCACTATTATTGTGTTACTGTCAATTTCCTCTTTTATAGCTGTTAGCAGTTGCCTTATGTATTGAGGTGCTCCTATGTTGGGTGCATATATATTTATAATTGTTATATCTTCTTCTTGGATTGATCCCTTGATCATTATGTAGTGTCCTTCCTTGTCTCTTGTAACATTCTTTATTTTAAAGTCTATTTTATCTGGTATGAGTACAGCTACTCCAGTTTTCTTTTGATTTCCATTTGCATGGAATGTCTTTTTCCATCCCCTCACTTTCAGTCTGTATGTGTCCCTAGGTCTGAAGTGGGTCTCTTGTAGACAGCATATATATGGGTATTTTTTTGTATCCATTCAGCAAGCCTGTGTCTTTTGGTTGGAGCATTTAATCCATTCACGTTTAAGGTAATTATCAATATGTATGTTCCTATGACCATTTTCTTAATTGTTTTGGGTTTGTAGGTTCTTTTCTTCTCTTGTGTTTCCCACTTAGAGAAGTTCCTTTAGCATTTGTTGTAGAGCTGGTTTGGTGGTGCTGAATTCTCTTAGCTTTTGCTTGTCTGTAAAGCTTTTGATTTCTCCATCAAATCTAAATGAGATCCTTGCCGGGTAGAGTAATCTTTGTTGTAAGTTCTTCCCTTTCATCACTTTAAGTATATCATGCCACTCCCTTCTGGCTTGTAGAGTTTCTGCTGAGAAATCAGCTGTTAACCTTATGGGAGTTCCCTTGTATGTTATTTGTCATTTTTCCCTTGCTGCTTTCAATAATTTTTCTTTGTCTTTAATTTTTGCCAATTTGATTATTATGTGTCTTGGCGTGTTTCTCCTTGGGTTTATCCTGTATGGGACTCGCTGCGCTTCCTGGATTTGGGTGGCTATTTCCTTTCCCATGTTAGGGAAGTTTTCGACTACAATCTCTTCAAATATTTTCTCTGGTTCTTTCTCTCTCTTCTCCTTCTGAGACCCCTATAATGCAAATGTTGTTGCGTTTAATGTTGTCCCAGAGGTCTCTTAGGCTGTCTTCATTTCTTTTCATTCTTTTTTCTTTAGTCTGTTCCACAGCAGTGAATTCCACCATTCTGTCTTCCAGGTCACTTATGCGTTCTTCTGCCTCAGTTATTCTGCTATTGATTCCTTCTAGTGTAGTTTTCATTTCAGTTATTGTTTTGTTCATCTCTGTTTGTTTGTTCTTTAATTCTTCTAGGTCTTTGTTAAACATTTCTTGCATCTTCTCGACCTTTGCCTCCATTCTTATTCCAAGGTCCTGGATCATCTTCACTATCATTATTCTGAATTCTTTTTCTGGAAGGTTGCCTATCTCCACTATTTAGCTGTTTTTCTGGGGTTTTATCTTGTTCCTTCATCTGGTATATAGCTCTCTGCCTTTTCATCTTGTCTATCTTTCTGTGAATGTGGTTTTTGTTCCACAGGCTGCAGGATTGTAGTTTTTCTTGCTTCTGCTGTCTGCCCTCTGGTCTCTTTTTCTTTTAAAAAAAAAATTAAATTAATTTTTATTGGAGCATAGTTGGTTTGCAACGTTGTGTTAGCTTCTGCTGTACAGCATAGTGAATCAGTTGTATTATTCATATGCATATATCCACTCTTTTTTAGATTCTTTTCCCATATAGGTCATTACAGAGTATTGAGTAGAGTTCCCTGTGCTATACAGTAGGCCCTTATTAGTTATTTATTATATATATAGTAGTGTGTATATGTCAATACCAATCTCCCAATTTATCCCTCCCCCATTTCCCCCTTGGTAAACATAAGTTTGTTTTCTACATCTGTGACTCTATTTCTGCTTTGTAAATAAGTTCATTTGTACCATTTTTTTAGATTACACATATAAGCGATATCATATATTTGTCTTTGTCTAACTTACTTCACTCAGTATGACAATCTCTTGGTCCATCTGTGTCGCTGCAAATGGCATTATTTCATTCTTTTTATGGCTGAGTAATATTCCATTGTATATATGTACCACATCTTCTTTATCCATTCCTCTGTTGATGGACATTTAGGTTGCTTCCATGTCCTGCTATTATAAATAGTGCTGCAATGAACATTTTCACTTGAATTTTCTGTGTCTTAGTTTCATCCTGTGAAATGGTGGCTGGGTGGACTAGGGAATCTCAAAGTTCTCTTTGATTTTAGTTATACTTATAGGCTAAGACTGAGTCTTTTCTGGGCATATTCTCTTTTGGCATACACTTGGAGCAAATCCCAAGGGGAAGGGCTATGGCTAGATGGAAAACTGGGGAAAGTCAGAGTCCTGAGTTCACTTGCCTAATTTGTGAAGGCTTTCTGTAGGAAGGTTATCAGATGTAGTGGTCATCTCCCACCAACTGCCCTCCCCAAACTTGCCCCTCTCTGAGCCATGTATCCAGATGCCTTTTAAGAAGCTTATTCTGTTCTGATACTGCCAAAGGAAATCAGGAGACAGGCAGGCAGACTTGTATATGAACCATCATCCTCTGTGTGCAAAGCCCCGTTCTATAGTATAATGGTTAAGGGTATGGTCTCTGGTGTCACACTGCCTGAATTCAAATCCCAAATCTATTAGTAGTGGCTATGGAGAACTAGGTAAATCACTTAACCTTTCTGCACCTCAGTTGAACTAGTTTTAAAATGTGGTTGACAATAGTACCCACCTCATAGGGTTGTTGTGAGATCTAAGTAAATAAAGAAGAATTTAATGTAGCGCCTCATAAATGTTAGCTATTATTATCATCCTTAGTTGTACAGATAGCTTACTTAGAGAAACAGAATTCATGGATGAGGGTAGAAGTGTGGGACACAGGTAAGGGCACTTCCTGGCCTGGGAAGCAAGAGGACTAGGCTTCTATTTTTGGCCTGCCACTGGCTTGGTGTGTGACCTAAGTCAAGTCTCTTCCTCTTTTTGGTCTCTTTTTCCCAAAATAGATAATCTTTCTGATCAAATGAACACTTTCTGAGTCAAACAGATTCTGTACAGGCTGTGCACATAGTATAGGAAGGACACAGATTAAAGGCATGTTCCAGGTCAGGTATAGTTAATCCTGAAGACCAGACCAGAGAAAGAGGAACAAACAGACCCTGAGCTAGTAACCTGACCCCTGGCAAAACCACCAAAAAGGCAGAAACTGTCTTTAGGGCTCTGGGCTCTGCTCACTTTCTCCTCTCTTCCCTTCCTTTCCCTTCAGCTTCTGAATATTAACCTGCGCTCTTGCCTCTCTCCCTCTCAGCAAATCCTGCTCTAGGTTGTGCAGGGCAGAGGGACAAAAAGCACTGAATGGAGAAAGACTGCATCATGAATGAGCTTCTAGTTCTAGTCCCAGCTGTTCTAGGAAGCATTCTTGGGGGCCCTAATCTCTTTTTTTTGCCTCTTCCCAGCCCCCACCCCCTCTACTGTCCCCTCACTCCTTCCCTCTAAGCTTCTGCTGCCCTTGTACATATCTCTATTAGAGCACTTATCAGGCTGTATTGTAATTTTTTATGTCTATCAGCCTCTCCCAGTAGCCTGTGAGCTCAGAGGACTAACTGTATGTGTCCGTCATCTTAGTGGTATCCAGCACTTAACAGAGGGGTGAGTGGTGAGCGGGTGTTTGGCTGATGAACTCACTACCTGCTGGTTTCCTGAGTGAATGGATGAGCAAATGAGAGAGGGAAGCATGGTCTGAATCTCTACCTGCTGCTCCCTTGGTTTTGTAGCTTAGGCAAGATAAGTATTTTCTCTGGATGTCTAGAGCCTCTCTGTAAAATGAGAGGCTCAAAGTGATGGACTTTGAAGTACCTTTCAGCTTTTTTTAATTTTTGGCTTTTTTTAATGTATTTACTCAGTTATCAAGATCAGATAATAATAGCTTTAAGTTATGTCCTTCTCAAGTATATTTGCATTTAAATAAGAATCAAAGCTTTTTTTGGTACACAGGATAAACTGTGATCTTCCCTAATCCAGATCCTAAACTAGTGGGGTCCAAATTAATGCATTTTTGCTTTGTAAATGTCCTAAAGATTTGGTGGCAAAGTATATTTTATGTATTTGATTGTGACAAATCTGTAAAAAACCCTGCTTGTGGCTTTGCCTAATCTAGCTTTCTCTCTCTCTCTCTCCCTTTCCCTCTCCCTCTCCCTCTCCCTCTCCTTCTCTCTCTCTCTCTCCTCTTCAGCTGGAAATAACTGGCCAGTCCTCTATGCCTTTGTGGCCCCATCTCCTGCTGTGACCATGGAGACTCTCAGCAGCTGTCGGACTACCTTCCTCTCTGAGCTGATGCCCAATGGTTACCTGGCTCAGGTCTTCCCAGGCCACCCTGAAGTAGAAGGCCTGGCTGGGGAAGTGGGGCTGGAGAAGGCTGAGCAGTGTGACCAAGGTGACTTGAGTCCCAGGGAAGAAAATGGTCAGAACAAGAAGAAAACCAAAGTCAACAAGATCTGGAATTTTGTGAGCTGTAGAAAAGGGGCTTCCAGTCAGAGGAAACGACCCCAGTCCATGATTTTACTGGGAGACACTTCCAGGCCATCAGAGTTGAAGCCCAAAGTCACATTAATGGATCGAATGAAGTCATTCAAGAGGTTGAAGCCTTCAACTGGGGTTTCCAAGAATACTGCTCCTAGGGGCAGTAAGGCCCAGCAACCCCAGGAGGTTCCAGGTGTCTACCAGATGAAGAAGGCCCAGGAGGCCCTGAAGCCTTTTTGTTATTCCTACTCGGGACACACTGAAGGCCTGGAGCCCTTCCTTGCAGATGTGCAAAGGCTGGTGCATGCCCCCAAGAGGGTGAACCAGAAAATGCTGGCCTTTGATGACTTTGGCATCCAAGTGGAAGAGGATCCCTGTGAAGAAGAGTCCCCTGAGCAGCCCGGTAGGGGCAGGTGGGCCAGGAGCTACCTGAAACGCATGTTCCCTGGAGACTGTGAGGCCCCATACACATCAACTGGAGCCTCCAGAATCCAGGAGCTTCAGCCTGCCATTGAGGCCTCCACCTTGGAAGGGAAAGTGGAAAGGGGCTATGAGGAGAAACCTGGGAACCTGTGTCGAGACAAGGCCGTGCCTTTTGGTAGTGTTGTCAAGTTCTTCAGCAACATGGCTGAGGTGGCCCACAAGTGGCGTGCATTCTCCCGGGAAGAGCTGCAGATGGGCCGCCACTGCAGCGAGGCCTACTTCATCAGTGGTGGCAGTGAAGGCCTCATCATGGAGGGTGCTGCCCCCTGGGCCTCCTTCCCGCTCAACTTGTCCTGCCAGCCCCCAGAGGCTGCACTGTGGGGCAGTGTCATTGGGAGACGCCAACACCGTCACCACAAGGCCTCACAAGCCTCATGCATCTTTGAAATGAGCATTGAGAGCAAGAAGACTTTGGGCCAGGCCTTTGCTGGTCCCTGCACTGTTGCTGCCTTGGTCTCAACCTCGACCTCACCTGTCTTTGAGCTCCAGGATGACGCGACTCCACAGAATGGCTGCAGCTGCCATTGTGGCCATAACTTCACCAGGGAGCAGTCCTCCTCAGAGGAGCTCAGCGAAGACACTGAGACTGTAGTCAGCTTCCTTAAGGACAGTCTCCCAAGCTGGGCACCTGTGCCAAGAAGGTCACCACCAAAGCTGTTATGGAGAAGCCCAATGAGATGGAGGTGCCGGAGGGCCACAAGGGCCCCAAGGCATCCATGCAGGCAAGGAAGCCCCAGGATTCTGACTTGGATATGAGAGCAGCAGATGCAGAGAGGGAAGCTAGCAAGACCTGTACTGGAGTCTTGGGTACTCAGGTAAGGTGGGAGCTGACGTTTCCAAATCACCATTTGAAACATTCAGGACCCCAGAAGTCAGCTAAACTCCCATGCCCTCCCCATTACCCCACCTTCCATCAGAAATGTCCCGGAAGGAATGCTTCCACCAGTCAGCTGTCTGGGAATTGACTCATCCTAAAACCTCAGGCAATTTTTATCTCTTCCTTGGGCCGAATGCCTGCAGTCACACCTCAGTTCAGCCTTGAACAAAAACTGAAGCTCTGGGAATGCCAGCAGAGTGACTAGGGACATTTAATGATGCTTGAGACAGCCATGGTCTCCTATTTTCCTTAGCTGTGAGACATTTCCCTGGTTTTGCCACCCTCTTCTCCCTCACCAACAGGAGCTGATTGCAGAGACTGGTGTCAAGCAAAGCCTCTGGGACTGAGTGTCAGGACACCTGGATTTGTGTCTCAGTTCTGCACCTCGTTGTCTATATGACTTTGAGAAAAATCCTTTCATCTTGTTGGACCTCAGTTTCCCTATGGAGGGGAGGGGGCTTTCTTGGTGTCTGCGAAATCTCTAGGCACCTTCTGGTAACAACATTCTGTTGTTTGACCTGAAGAATATAGATAGAGGACAGCCCAATAACGTTCTTCTCCCAGCATTCATTGAGTGGTAGCTTTATATCCAGCATCTGTCAGGGCACTGTCACATACACTGTTTTCATTTAATTCTTATAGTAACCTTGTGAGGAAGGAGTGATTATCCTCATTTTACCAGTGAATAAACAAGCTGAGAGAGGTTGAATGACTTATCCAGAGTCATACAGATTATGACAGTATTTGGATTCAAATCTCACTTTTGACCCCAAGCCTGGTGCTTTTGTCTAGCTGTCTATAGTATTCAGAGGATTTTACTTGAATGATGACAAGCAGGTACTCACCATGCCCTCATTCATGGACAAAAAGAAATGTGCTAAAAGTAGTTAGAGGAATGTTGGATAAGTACTAGAAGGGACTATCTGGCTTTGAGACTTAAGAATGTCTTCATAAGGGGATATGCTATAGTTTCTCCAAATAATTTTAGGGCAAAGTATTTTTTAAGGGTAGTTAATTAAAATTCTTCTTCTTGGTGGTGGTGATGGGGGTGGTCTAGCTTGATAGTTCTCAACCTGTCCTGTCATCTCTTACATCCTACTTTGAGAGAACTTGGGTCTCAGCAGGACAGAAGCAATAAGCCTGCTTTTTCCAAGAAGGACATTAATATGTTTACAAATATTCTCTTTCTATATTTATCATACTTGGTAAGATTTAAGGATATAAAAATTGGCATAATATTATTAGGAGTAAATTTTATTGCAGTGGTTTTAAGACCGACAATCAAGCAAGCAAACAAGCAAGCATACCTAATGATTCCATTAGCTTATAATTGCAGTTGGGGACTGCATGTCCAATGTTACCAGTCGCTAGGAAGAGGGTCACAGATGAGTACAGCACCTCACTAGGTGGCTGTGTGGACTGGGCATGGAGATGCCTTGTAGGTTCTTTAAAAGCACAGGCTTTGGAGTCACAAAGGCTTGAGTGGGATTTTCCCTCTCATCTTTAAAATGGGACAAACACTCCCTACCTAAGGGGGATGTTGTTGTATGGCCAGAGTACCTAGTCTAGCACCATTTGTGACACATTGTAGGTTTCCACAAAGTGGTAGCTGTTGTCATTATTAAAATTTGGTAAATTATTAATAATTGTAAGCAAGGTTCAGCCAGAAAAACAATTTAAGAGAGTACCGTAGCAGCAGCTGGTTAAGGCAGTTGAAGGAAGTGTCTGAGGTCAGGAACCTGGCTTCTAGTGTCATGTATACCCTTGAATTTGCTTCTGACCTTGAGACAGATCCTTTCCCTCTCTGGGCCTCAATTTCTCCATATGACCCAGAGAATTTGTACCAGATAATTCCTGAGCCTCTTTCCTCCTTGCCTTTCTCTAGTTCTTTCCTCTCAGCTATTGTTTCTCTGAGTCCAGTGGGAGACTTCTTGCCGGCCAGTGGTTTGTTCTGGATTAGCTCTCCTTGGCAGGCTTCCTGTGCCCTCTGCTAGTTGCTTGGAGATGCTTCCTATCTTTCCTTGGGGTGGTAAACACCAACCCAGACAGGCACTGGGTTCCAAGGAATAAGGAAAGTGGAGTGGAAAAGCTGAATGCCAGGGAGCATTGATGTAGGTCAGGGGTCCTGTTGACCATCTGATCCAATCACTTTATTTTACAGATGATGGGGACACTGAGTCCCACAGGGACAGGATTTCCCCTGGCTCACAGAAACTGGAAGGCAAGTAGGATCTGAGAGTTCTAGTCTAGGATCTGCCACAAATTCTACTGACAAACTCCCTTCTCCCTCTGGGTTTTAGCAGCCTCATCTGCCAAATCCTCATCCTTCCCTCAGGCAACTTTCAGGTCCACTATGAGGCTAAATTGAGATAATGGACATAAAAGCAATGCATTGTTAGGTAACAAAGATCACATGATTACCGTGGATCATTATATGCAAATAGAGGTGAAAAACACTGCGTGCAGAATGGCTTAGGTCCTTTTGTGTTTCCCAGGGAAATTGGGCTTTGGCTGGCTTCCTCCAGGGTGTTTTATTTTTGAGGTCTATTCACCCAACCCTACAGAGCTAAGTGACTCCTGCCAACCGGCTCAGATTTGGCTGTGGTCAGCCTGCGGCTGTTCTTGTACCCCAGGATGACGAGGTGCAGCTTCAAGGGGTTGATGTCAGAATGCAGGGATGGGAGGCTTCCCTGGTGGTGCAGTGCTTGAGAATCCGCCTACCAATGCAGGGGACACGGGTTTGATCCCTGGTCCAGGAGGAGCCCACATGCCATGGAGCAACTAAGCCCGTGCGCCACAACTACTGAGCCTGCGCTCTAGAGCCTGCAAGCCACAACTATTGAAGCCCACGTGCCTAGAGCCCGTGCTCCGCAACAAGAGAAGCCACCGCAATGAGAAGCCCGCGTACCGCAACAAAGAGTAGCCCCCACTTGCCGCAACTAGAGAAAACCCCGCGCGCACCAACGAAGACCCAACGCAGCCAAAAATAAAATTAATTAATTAATTAATTAAAAAAAAAAGAATGCAGTGATGGGATCTCTTCAGAGTCTTTGATTTGGGGAGTTTATCAAGGGGACTGAAATTTCTCTGTGCCTCACTCCTTGCATTAGGAAAACGAAGAGAATAATATTAATAATTATAGCTAACATTTACACAGTGCTTGTTATGTGCCCAGGCACTGTTCTCAGCACTTTACATGTATGAACTCATTTCATCACACAGCTACCCTCTGAGTCAGGGACTATCTTTAAAATGAGGATGATAATAATACCTACTTTATAGGGGTTTTGTGAAGATGAAATGAGTAAATACACATAAGTGCTTATAGTAGTGTCTGGCCAAGAGTCATTGCACAATAAATGTTAGCTATTTGCATTAGTTATTAAAAACAAGTGTAGCAGGAAGGGACTGTACCTCAAGCTTTTCATTAGCTAACACCTTATTGAGGATTAGTGGAATACAAATTGAAGAAGGAAGGGGGAGAAAG
Organism: Eubalaena glacialis; assembly: GCF_028564815.1. Taxonomy (NCBI): domain Eukaryota; kingdom Metazoa; phylum Chordata; class Mammalia; order Artiodactyla; family Balaenidae; genus Eubalaena; species Eubalaena glacialis. The sequence goes on along the minus strand of NC_083736.1, from coordinate 57,725,338 downwards.
ATAAGCATTCTTTAGATTTGTACAGGACTTTATACTTTGCAGAGTGCTTTCCCATATAAAAATTGATTGTAATTATCATTATTATTATCATTATTTTCATATGACAGACAAGGAACTTGAGGCATGATATATGAGAAACAAAATATTGAAGTTGGAGACAAAATGACTATTGTTGAAGTTCTGGCCTGTCAACTAAAAAAATACATAATGTAAAAGTTGAGAATTATGTTTTATTTGGTGGCCTTATGGAGAACTATAGCTCCCAGATAGCTTTGAGGAACTTCAGAAGAAGTAAGGAAGCAGCCAGTATGTATAGGAGTTTTTGTTGAAAAAACAAACATGTAGTGGAGCATCAAAAGATTACTGCTAATCACAAAAAACAGACATCTCAAGTTAATGATTTTGGTGCTTCTCTATGTATGGGAAGATGCAAGAGTCTAGGTTTATTGAAATCATTCCTTTGATATGCATCTTAACTACCTAGAGCCAGTATCCTATTTTTCTCCACCGTGAATTACCACTGGGGGGCAGCTGCAGTGCCTGATGGCTTTATGACCTCAACATTCTTTGTTTACTGCAGTGGCAGGCAACATTCCTTGTCCACAGTGCCTCCTCTTGGTCATAAATTCAACCAACATTTGGGAGGCATCTCATGACCAATTTTGTCCCTGGTCTCTAGGAAGGCTCATTCCTAGATCAGATGAGGATTCTATTGATAGGCCATTCAATGCACCTATCACTAATCCTATCTATTTTGGATTAGGCCCTGTTGATAATCTAAAATTCTCCGGATTGCCTCTTTTATTAGTCTGTTATGATCCAGGAAATGTTTTTCTTTGTTGCTTCCTCCCATATCTGGAGTTGCAGTATTACAATTATTTTATGTAGAGTTATACATATGATCAATTGCCTCAAGATATTTAGCCATCATTAATTTTGTCCCTGGTTACACATTGGGAAATGCAAGAGACAGCAATCTTATAAAATAGACAGGATATAAGTAATACAGCTAATAACTGTCATAGTGCAGCAGAGAGAGGCACAAGATATAAATAATTTGAAAACATCAAGAAAGAACACATTTAAACAATAATTAGCATAACTGGTTGTAATCTGGTCTCAATAAACTATCAACTCCACAGGTGAGCCAGCTGGAGAAGCCAAATTCTAGAGGGATCACGTAGAGAGAAAAAGATAAATGTTTCATCTTTATTTACAAAAGTATACTTTATCGATTTGTTGTAGGTCATAGTGAGCATAAGAGGAAAAGTTTTCTGGAAAACAAAGATTAAAGCCAGTATATTTCAGAAAAAGAGTCATAAAATTATAAATCATATTTATCAGTTCATTCAATCCCATGAAATTAATTCATGTTGATCTGGATGAAGTCATCAGATTTTCCATTAGAGTTTTGTAATTTCTTACCCAGCTTAATGATATCATGTAAAAGTCATCAGAAACTTATATTTGTCAAAAAGTCCTTTTTATGAATCTTCTTAAAGATCTTCATTTTGTAAAAGCATCAGAGTAAAACAATGATTGTCTATAAATGACAGAAGACTTAAAATGATATGGCTAAAGATCTGATTATAAAGCAATTTACAAGAAACTTGGATACAACATTTTAAGATAACTAGAATTATAACTGATAACATTATACCAGGACATATCAGATTTTTAGGAATTCCATATAACTTTTGAAATATCTATATTAATGACATTTACCCATACAATATAACTAAGAAGATTTTATCACCACTTATTAGACAATGTTTCCCACATAATTTAACATACCAAACAAATCTAATTAGTTTGGTATCATCTCTCTTTGGGATATTTCAGGGGACTTTTGAAGCATCCCAAAGTTAGCTGGAGGTCAAAAGAACTTTATTTAGAATTTGACTTGGGGAAGTTTGTCAAAGATATTAAAAGGTTTTAAAACACTTGGTCAAATAAGATCATAGAATAGATAACTAGTAAAAGCCTACTTATAGCACAGGGAACTCTACTCAATACTCTGTAATGGCCTATAGGGGAAAAGAATCTAAAAAAGAGTGGAGCGAATTCCCTGGTGGTCCAGTGGTTAAGACTATGCACTTCCACTGCAGAGGTGCAAGTTCCATCCCTCTGGATGGGGAACTAAGATCCGTGGCACGGCCAAAAAAAAATTAATTAATTAATTAAATAAAAGAGAGTGGATATATGTATGTGTATAACTGATTCACTTTGCTGTACACCTGAAACTAACACAATATTGTAAATCAACTATACTCCAATAAAAAATTTAAAAAAGAAAGGATCATAGGCCACTATGAAACAATACTTATTTATTCAACCAAAGTGACAATAAAAGATTTTAATGCAGATGCAGATCATTTAGAAGGCAAGGAAACTCACGATCTGTTATCAAAAGTAGCTCAACATTCCAAGAAAACTTTGTTCTCTTAACAAAGAAAACCAAACTCTATAGTCTTGCACCAGCCCACCTTCAATAACAAAATTTACTTACCTAGTTAAACTTAATCTAATCCCAGCCTGAGTTTGTACAAAGCTCTCATCTCAGTGCTCCCATTTTACAAACCTCCCATAACTTTTTGTTTCTATATTAGTTTATCCCATGTTTTCTTTCCCTTCCAAAAACAGCCAGCTTTAGGAAAACATCACTTTCTTCCCCTAAACAAAATGCATTTCTATTCTTCATACCATCTTTTGCTGAAAGTACACATCCTACTTTCCTTGCATGCTATCCCAGTAGCTTTAATTACACATTTTACAATTTTAACCCTTAAATGTCTTAATCTTTAGTGAAAACTGACAAGCAAGTAATTGTGAATTCTGTCACACCAGCATTGTCTGATTGCCAAACTTTCGAACATTCCATAACCTCTAGAAACATCCATCTTCTCATAGCATAATTTCTTTCCTCAATGTGGTACAAGACATGTCTAATACACCCAAATATCTCTAGTTTCCCTCTCATAAGGAGATAAAAATAGGTAAACTTAGACTTGTTTAGCACTAAATGATCCAGTATTTTATCTTATTTGAAATGACCTGGATATTTAATGAATTCTATAATTTTACTTAACAAAACTGAAAAGTTTCAAGTTACCAAAAATCTGGAGAAAACTATTTTAGATAGGCATAACCAAAACATAATTATTCCTAAAGAGTTCACCTGAAAACTCATATCTCATTTACCTTTATTTTAAAACTTAGGAAAATATCATTATACCAAGTTATTTTTTTCCTTGCTGACAAACTCTGCAATAGAAATAACATGAACTTATTGACATTCAGTAAACCTAGGTACACTAAAAGTAAGACATGTCTGTATTGATTAAACCAACAAGCTTAAGCTAGCTTTAATACCAGATATTAATTTAATTATTGAATATTTCCTACATTAAGTGAACCTGAAATTCATTCTGGTCAGTTTTCTTTATATTTAGAAATATTTAATTTGTAAATAGAGTTCTTTTATAAATTTAATTTTGACGATATTATCTGGCGGTAAAGACATATCATATGTATAATATACACACAGATGTATAAACAGGCAAAACTAGTGAACTCATAGCTTCACTTTAACACTTAGTTATTAATAAGGTATTAGAATATAAACTTAGTAGTTTATAAAAGTTGGAATAAGTTAAATTTGCTTGCTCAGTTGACTAAGGCTTTACTATTTGTGGAAAAGACTATTAAGATTTGTATTTGTCCTTGATAAATCCTTAGGGAAGCTGTGAATTAGATTTTGGGTGAGGGAGCCTTTCCAGTGGTTTGAGTTTTAAAAGGTGGCTTTTTTCCTTTTTTTTTTTCCCCCCCTTTGGTTTCAGGTTTTACCTGATTGAAATTATTAGGCTCAGTCTCAGGTCGTTGTGGGCTGTATTTACATTTCTGATTTGTAGAGATTTGCAAGACGAAGACAGTCGCTTTTAATTCCCCAAAGAACTGGTCTGCCACCGAAATGATATTAAAAGATTGATTTGCCCAACTATATTTTCTTTAATTTACTTTTTTATATAAGTGAGAAGATTTCCAACTAAACTGAAAATCAAGGATCCTATGTTCTAGAACTTTAGGGTTCAATTTATCATGCCTTCAAAAGTTTGCACAAGGCATTCAACAAGGCCCTCTTTCTGAATGCACAGGTTAAACCCAGAGCAAGAATCTGTATTTCTCTGTTATTATTTTTATTAGCCTCTGCATATTAGCTTCCAGTTTTTATTTCATATTGTGTGGGTTCAGGTAAGCCTGTTAGTTTCTTTTAGTATGTTTAATTAATATTGTCTGAAGGGCAGATTTATATGCCGTGTCTTATAATACTTGGTGGGGGAGGCATTCCCCAGTGAGACATAACGTCTATCCCACAATATAGTTAGGCAAAAGAGATGTAAGCATCTTATATAAAGCCCATTTAAATATACCAATTTATATAAACTTTCATCTCAATTCTATCAACTTCCGTAGCTTTAACTTTAGTTGCCATTAGGATCCTATCAACTAGCCTTGGTTTTACATGGAATCCAGAAACCTTTCTTTTTAACCCCTGACCATTTTATCTGTTTTTGTATAAAAGGCTCTGGGGTCTCCAGTGAGGGTTTGAGCCAAGGAACTCAGGCCCTTTTGTCAGTCTTTTAACTTGATTAATTGGTCTGTTGCCCCAAGCAATTGTTGGTCAGGTATCTCAGTGTAATTTTCTTCCAGCTTTTAAAACATATATATATGTTTTAAAAGCTGGAAGAAAATTATATTTATATTTATACTTATATTTATATTTATATAAAACTGAAGTAAATAGAGCAGACTTGTTTGAGGCCCTTTAATATTAGGAACCAATGGGGGGTCCCTTTAGCCATTTCAACCTTATGTAGTATTGTAACAGAACTTCAGAACCTTTTGTTTTAATACCATTAATATCTGTTTTATTTATCCCTTTACTTAATAACCATCTAAAGATTTCTTCAGCCTTTTGGGATGAGTCATTTTAATATTTCCACCTTGTTGGGAAGAAGTCTCTAGACTTTCTCCCCAGTTTTTTCTTATTTCCCTGTTAATCAACCTAATTAACATTAATTATCCTAACGTTTTTATTTACCTCTGTAAGACCCTTTATGGTGAAGCTTCCTAAGCTGGTTTATTTTGTGTGTTTTAAATTAAGGAAGTTCTTAGGTTAGCCATTTATATATATATATATATATATATATATATATATATATATATATATATATATATGTAGGGAGGGGTGGGCAGGGCACTCCTTGAGTGAGCAAGGCTGCCCCCCTGCTTGTGGGTTCTGCTAACCAGACCCTCAAGGACACTTGATAAAAGAAGAGGAAAGTCCAAAATTAGTACCATATCAAGGTGTTTCTGAACACCCCAAACTGTGAAGTTGATTCTATAGGAGCCCCAATTTGGGAACCAGGTAGTGTATTTTCCTTAAAGACATTATAGGCTAAAGATAACATAACCTTAATTCAGGATGCCTTTGTCAAAGTACAATTGGCTGCCTTCCACCTTGCTTTTCTTACCCTCTTACAGGTCTGGGGGCCCTTACCCCTGTCCTCTAAGCTTAAAGCTGCTTGGTTCTGGTATCACCCCAAGTTCAGTTTCCAGAAGGCTGTGTCCTCCTGTATTGGGTAGAATTGTGTCCCACAAAATCTTCAAGTCCTAACCCCCAATACCTGTGACTGTGATCTTATTTGGGAATAAGGTGTTTGTAGATGTAATCAAGTTAAAATGAGGTCATACTGGATTAGTTTGGGCCCTAATCCAATGACTGATATCTTTATGAGAATAGAGAAATTTGAACACAAACACATAGGGAAGAAGGCCATGGGATGATGGAGGAAGAGGTTGGAGTGATGTACCTGCAAGCCAAGGAATGCCAAGGATTGCTGGGAGTTACCCAGAGCTAGGAGGCAAGGAAATATTCTCCCCTAGAGACTTCATAGAGAGCATGTCCCTGCTGACACCTTGATTTCAGACTTCCAGCCATCAGAGTTGTGAGAGAAGAAATTCTGGTTGTTTTAAGCCACCCAGTTTGTGGTGATTTGTTATGGCAGCCCTAATAAATCTTATGTCCCTCAAACTATAGGTCTGGCCCCAGGTACAGTCTAGAAAGCAATCTGATTAGGCTAATTCATATGGAGGTCTGTTTTCATCCTCACAAAGAATGGTGAACCCCTACCCCCACAATGATGTTGAAATTAGTGGACTGTCAGCCATTGTGAACAATGAGGTGGAGATGTTCAGGTCATATAGAGTAAAGAGGATTTAGGGGCAAGTATCCCCAAAATCTTAGTGTAGAGCTTGACTGCATGCTCTGTAGGTATCTCCCCTTCCCTCTATCTAGAATCAAAATAATTCAATGATCCAGTCCCTTCCATTACTGGGCCTCAGTTTTTTTTCCATCTGTTTAATGAGGGAGTTAGATTATATGACTATAAGAAGCCTTCTAGCTCTAGCAGTTTATGGATCTAGGAGACAGAGTTAGTAAGTTAGGATTAAGGAGAATTTTACAAAACAACCTTGAGATCATGTCTCACTATTCATACAGATTCAGTACAGTCACTTGTACCTTCTACTGCTCTATTTTCAGTGCTACCCAGTGATTTTGCTGTGCATAAGAATGAACTGACTTCAGTAACTTGTCTCAGCCCTTGGAAATTGGGTTACCAATTTGGCAGAGAACCTTACCTGTGTTGTCCTAAAACAAATAGACTGCCAGATATTTCTCCAGCAAAGATGGGTTTATTTGCAATCAGCAGAGAAATGCAATTCATGGTCTGCAACCCTGGCAAGCCATGTGCAGGTCCCTTCACGGAAAGGGAAGGAGAACATTTTTGTACAGGAGAAAAGGAAGTTGGGAGGGCTATAGTAAACAAAGAGTCCATGGTTTTTCATTGGCTGAGTCCTTACCAGGAAAGAAGAGGAGTCTTTCTTCTTCCTTTTGAGTGTTGCTATCATTACCGAACCAAACTTGGGCCTGCTCGCCTGACAGGCAGCAAAGCCAATCTACTGACAGTGGGTTGTGGTGAAGGAAATATAGCATTTATTACAGGTGTCAAGCAAGGAGAACTGGCAGCTCATGCTCAAAAGACCTGAACTCCTAATGGCTTTCAGGGAAGGGTTTTCAAAAGCAATGTGAGGGATGGGGTCACAGGGTGCTTGATCAACTTGTGGACATCCTTCTGATTGGTTGTTGGTGAGTTAACAAGGTAGTATTTCAGGAGTCAACATCATCAACTTTCTGGTTTCAACTGGTCTGTGGGCTACATGCTTGTGATCAGCATGCAGTCAACTTCCTCAAAGCAACTTATGAATGTGCATCAGACTTATCTTTACCTTTGTGACTGATTTATTAAGTTATGGCTTCTTTTCTGGCTGACTGTCCTATCTTTGTTTCTCCATTCTTTACCCCCAAACTTACCTGCTAAGGCCTGTTCTTTGTTCCATATGGAGGGCCTAGGAAGTCACAGTGTACTTACATAGCCTCATTTCCCAATCAAAAATAAGCAGGGAGGGAGAGTTCCCTGGCGGTCCAGTTAAGACTTCACGCTTCCACTGCAGGGGGCGTGGGTTCAATCCCTCATCAGGGAACTAAGATTCCACATCCCACATGCCATGCTGCGTGACCAAATAAATAAATAAAAAATAAGCAGGGACACAGAGGGTTAGGGCCCTACACAGCCTGCTCAGTTTCACTATCATTACAGGGCATGAGAGCTCCCCTTTCTGGTCCCTCAACTCTATCTAACTGAGGTTTCTGTTTACTAATTTTCTTTTACATTTTTCCCTTTTGATCAAGCTCTTTCTCTGAAAGCATCACTGATCAACAATCAGGTTTTCTAGTTTCAGTGGCTTTTTGTCCCTCAATGCCAGGAAGGACCTTCCCTGGGTGTAGTGTCTCACGTTGGAGGGAAAGTGTACAAACTGGAAACCTATCATGGTCACATTCCAGTACAAAAAGGAGTAGGAGGGAGAACTCACAGGCACTGTTTATCTAAAGTCCATATGTTATGAAGATCATAGACATTGCAGATCATCTGAAGCCTTATGCTATCATCAAAGGTTTGGCGACAAACTTCCAACAGTCCTGGTCTGAATATCTTGGGAAAGTTGTCTCATCAAATGCCATTTGCTTCAATTCGGGGAATTCTTTACTTTCAGGTCAACAGGTCCAGTCAGGGTTTGGTGCTTTCTTTAGGTGTGTCATGTGAATCCAAGAGTTTGTACCTTGGAGTTTGGTGGCACGAGGGTTATACCTGATAGGGGCCTCTCCAGCGAGGTTAAAGAGAGTTCTTCTGGAGGTGGCTTTTCCAATAGACAAAATCTCCAGGTTGTAAGATGTGATGCTTAAGGTCTTCATCTCCCAAGAGTGCACTATGAAACGATTGCTCTACCGAAACGTGGTTATTTTTAATGGAAGAAATTAGGCCTTTGCAATATTGGAGTATGTCTCCTTTTATCACTTGTAGTTCAAAAGATGCAGGAACCAAGTGCATTGGTGTCCTGTGATTGTCTCAAAGGGTGAGAATTTATGAGTTCCAAAAGGGGTGGATTTGTGATTTAGAAGGACCAAGGGCAACCCTTTTGGCCAAGGTATTTGGAAGGCCTCTACAAATTTTGCCAAGTGAGTCTTAATAATGCTATTGGTGCTTTTGACTAAAACAGAGGATTGAGGGTGGTAAGCACAGTGAAACTGTTGTAAAACCAGCCAAACAGCACAGACTTGTCAAAGTTACTGGCCAGCAAAATGAGTGAGTTCCTCAATCACTATGATGTTTGAGAGGAGTTCCCCAGATAGGGATAATCTTTTCCAAAAGGACTTCAGCCATAGGAGAGGCAGTAGACTGTCTGCAAGGGAAAGCTTTAGTCCATTGTGAAAACATACAGGCCATGACTAAAACATATTTATACCACGAGATGGAGGATGTTGTATGAAATCCATTTGCCAGAGCTCAAATGGTCCATTAGGCAGTTTAAAATGTCTGGGAGAGTATGAACAGGCTTCACTGGGTTGTATTTTGGACAAGTGAGACAAGTGAGGTAGGTACTTTTTGTGGCCTTGTTAATGTTTCCTCACTAATATTGATTCATGAAGGCTATCATTTTGTCAGTAGACCGATGGTTTAATGCATGTACAGTGGTGAGGGGTGGGAATTTTAGAGTGTCCGGTAGGACTGGGTTGCTATTTGGTCTAAAACAGAGCTTTCTCTTTTTAGCAATCAACAATTGTTGAATCTCCAAACTTGTTTTTCTTTTTCTCTGGCCAATTGTTAGGCTTCTCTAGCCAATTTTTCTAAGTTATTGTTTGGGTAAATATCCCTTTGGACAATGACAGTGGTTCAGATGCTGTTGGTCCCTTTAAGGGCAACATTCCCAGTGGAAATATCAAAAAGGTAATTTCACTTAGCTTCTAAAGAGTCAAGTTTAGAACTATGCCCCAGAATCTTAATAATAGCTAAAGAGGCAGTAAAGGTATTGCATGAACATAAGGGCCATTTTTTGTGGGGGATATTTTAAATTTTATTTCCACTGGAAATAAGGAAGCCAAGCTGCTTCCACAGGATTTCAAAACAATGAGCTACTCCAAAAGCATATCTACTATCAGTATAAATATTGGCATTTTTGTCCTTGGCTAAAGTACAATCCCCCGTGTAAGAGCATATAATTCAGTCTGTTGGGCCAAAGTAGCCAAAGGGAAAGATGCTGCCTCATCAACATCAAAAGGAGTTGTAATAGCACACCCATTGTTACCTTTTAAATAAGAGCCATCAGTGAAACATGAGAAGTCACTGTTACCCAAAGGGAATTTCCTATAAAGTCTCACAAGGAGTCAGTTAAACTGTTGTAAGTGACTTCATCTGTGACAAAGGACAGAAGAGTAGCTGGGTTAAAGTTATCACAATGTAATAGAGTTATGTGAGGAGCGGTTAACAAAAGGCCTTCATAGGGGGTGAGGCGGCTGACTGAGAAATTTGAGTGTGATGAGCATTCAGGAGAGCTTCTACTCATGAGGTACAAAAATGGTTAAAGGGGATATCACAACGATTTTCTCTGTAGCCATATTCAAAAGTGGTTTGGACCATAATGGCTCTAAGGCAAAGAGGTTATCCCCATGTCACAGGGTCCAGTCGCTAGCTATAATACCCTATGAGTCAATGGTGGTCCCCAGGTTTTTGAATGAGCACCCTAAGGGCATTCCCTTCCTTTTCATATGCAAAAAGAAAAATGGAATCTGATCATTGGGATGGCCAAGGGCAGTTGGATTCATCAAACTCATCTTTAAGGCCTTGAAGTCTATGTGGTCTCACTCTTCCCATAAAACTGGGTCCTGGGTTGTTATTGTTGAGTAAAACATATAGAGGCTTGGCCATAAGAGAGAAATTTGAATCCAATTTGGGCAATAAACAACAAACTGGAGAAAACCTCACAGTTTGTGCTTAGCTTTGGGTTTGGGGAAGCTTAGGATGCCATGAAGTCTATTGTGATCTAGGTGTAGCTCTTGTTCTGGTATCAGATGCCCTAAGTATTGAACCTGGGTTTGGGCAAACTCCAGTTTTTCTTTGTCAGCCTTATGTCCCTTTAAGGCTAAAAGCTTTAGCAAGTGGATGTTGTCTTCCTGTGAGGAGGCTTGAGAAGGAGACCAAAGAAGCAAATTATTTACACATTGCAACAAAGTAGAAACTCTAGGGAACTTTATATCACCCAGACCAGCCTTTAGGATTTTTGACAAATAAGCATCCTCAGAAAACCCTGATGCATTACTGTCCAGGTGAGTTGTTTTTCTTCCCAAATGAAAGCAAAAAGGCATTGGCTTGCTTCATCAACTGGAATACTAAAGAATGCACTGCATAAATCAATTACAGTCAAGAATTAGCTTCAGGTGGGAATGGATGTTAGTAAACTATGAAGATTAGGAACAACAGGGTGTCAGGGAATAACAATGTTATTTATTGCCGGACAAACCTCCACCCTCGGCCCTTAGGTCTTCTCACCAGTAAAATGGGAGTGTTACAGGAGCTAGTACAAGGGATAATGAGGCCTTGAGACTTATAATGTTCCATTATGGGCGTTATGCCTTGAAGGGATTCTTTATTTATAGGTTATTGATTAATTCTGAGAAGAGGTTTTGAGGTATCTATTTGAAGCTTGATGGGAGGTGCGCTGTGAATTTTGCCAATCAGTTGGAAATTTTGCCCGTAAAGAATGTAGTGGCTGATTCAAGAGGGACAAATAATCAGTGTTTCCAGAATCAGCTCTAGTACTGTAAAAAACGGAACAAATAAAAGATGTCAAAGTGTCATTTAATTCACCTTGTTTGTTACTTTATGACTATTGTCAAATTCTAGAATTATTTCCCGCATTTGGGAGAAAGAAATTCTGACATGATACTTCTCTAAGAACTCTCAGCCTAATAAATGGGTAGAGGTGGAGGAACTAAAGAGAAAATGTTTAGGAGGGTTTAGGTTTCATTTAGGACCCTTCATTTGTTGGAGTTGATGATTAAGAATTTAGACAGTTTTCCTTGGAGGTGGCTCATCTAGAGTATGAGAGAGCTGGTTTGCCAGATTAACTAAATCTGGAGTGGACATAGTTTCCCATTCCATTCTGGTCCTTTTTCCTAGAAGGGAAAGGTCCCAGTTCAGTCCATTAAAAAACAGGGTGTTAAGAGCTACCTGGTGAATTCAACATCTCAAGGAAGACCAGAATTTTCTTTAAAAACAATCTCATGAACAAGTTCATCAGATGTTTGTGTGCAAGCCTGAATTGTGTTCTCATCAATAGGCTTTGGAAAAGCTCTAGGAATTGCCCAGTGAGGTTGCCTAGTGATTGCTCAAGCCTGATCATATAAGGTAGTGGGCTTGTCTCCCAGTTGTAATTGTAGAGACCTTTCAGGATATTCCCAATTAGTGGTTTTCATCAAATGCCAGGCTGGCCTTCACTGGCAAGCATATAAACTAGCTGATGGAAATCAGGAAAACCAGGTTGATAAGTTTAAATGACTATATTAAATTCCTCAGCAAGTCTGTGAGGCTCTTCAGTTACTTTGGGAAAAATCTTTGACTATGGATTGCAGTTCACCTTTAGTCCAGGCAATATAAGAAATTAAAGGTCTAGCTTCTGGATCCTCAGAAAGTTTAATCTTAAAGGGACAGGTTCTGACAAGTTCAGAGGAAAAGGGTATGGGGAAAGTTTCAGAGAAAAACGGAAGTTTGGTGAGGGAATTACTATGGGAATTGAAGGTATAGAGGAGGTGTGGACTGTGTAGAAGGGAAGGAGGAAGATGTTGCCGGATATGGAGTCTGTCCATGAGAAGTGGAGGGAGAGACAGAAAAGATGGCATCAGAGGCCAACCCTGAGACAAAGAAGCCAAGGAAGAAGAACCTGAGGCTTTGGGAGCCATTTTATCTTTCTTTAATCATTTGTTTGCCACAGTTCATCTTAAATTATTATTTTCCACAGAGGCAATTGTAGATTCCTGATAATGTTGGGAAACCTCAAAATACCAACCGAAATAAGCATTCCACTCAGTTCTGGAAAATTTTGGGCTATTGTAGTCCAATTTGGTTTTAAGGAAATTAAGTTTGGGGATTTCAAAAGTTTCCCATAATGGCCAATGGTATTCTAAATTGCCTTTAGTCAGGTTGGTCCATTTAGTTAGAAATGCACATGAAGAAGACCACAGTTTTAAAACATAAAATTGCCGGAGTCCCTGTAATGGAGGGTGCCCTCAAAATACTTAGGATCCCATTTATTAGAGGTTTTTCTCTAGAGTAAAGGACAATTTTCAAACAGTTCAAATGGCTTACAGCACCAACAGCTCAATCCAAACAGCTTGCAAGCTTGAATACCAGCCAATTCTAAGGAAACAGCTTGGTCCCAGAGGAGCCAGGCCAAAGGCTTTTTCATCCAGTTTCCAGATAACAGCCCCTGTTCCAAAGTAATAGGCTGAAAGCTAAAAAAAAAAACCATCACAGTTTCAGAGAAGCAGCTCCTTTTTCTGGAGGAATTGGGCTGAAGGACTTTTTAACCAGTTTCTGTTTAAACAGTCTGATCTTAAAATCAGACCAAATTGCCAAATACTTGTATACAGAACCAGGTCTTAACCAGAAAGATGAAACCTTAAAATAGATCCCAAATGAAGCCTGGAAAGCCTCAAACACAAAGAGCTCAGATCCAGGAGAAAGACAAACTTTCAAACTCCAGGGTTGGGGAGAAAGCAGTGAATGAGTGTGGGCTCAATTGTGGGCACCACACCTGTTTGCTCACCAACTCCATTGCTGTTAGTGGTCTTCTCTGGTCCATGTTTAGGCCACCAAAATGTCCTGAAATAAAAATACTGCCAGATATTTCTCCATCAAAGATGGGTTTATTCTGGATCAGCAGAGAATTGTAATTTGGGGTCTGTAACCATGGCGAGCCAAGTACAAGTTCCTGCACAGCAAGAGAAGGAGAACACTTTCATAGAGATGAAAAGGAAGTTGGGAGGGTTTTAGTAAACAAAGAGTCCATGGCTTTTCATTGGCTTAGTCCTTGCTAGGAAAGGACTCTTCTTCCTGTTGGGCTCTGCTATCATCACAGGTCCTAAGAGCTCCCCGTTCTGATCTCTGGCCTCTATTTAATTGAAGTTTTGGTTTATTAGTTTTTTACACTGTGCCATCCAAACTGTTAACTTCTCTCCACATCCAATCCCTTTAGGGATGAATAATACAGGTGGAAGAAACCTGTACTATGTTCGTTGTGACTTAGGAGTATTGAGGAGGAACTTGAAGAATGTAGGCCCAGGAATTATTTTTTATCTTTTCTTGTCTGTAGTTAGATAGACCTACCATTTACTAGTTGTGTGACCCTGGGTAACTCATTTTTTCTTTCTGACCTTTGGTTTCCTTACTGTAAAATGGGCTACTATCTACCTTACAGAGTAGTTGTGAAGACTGAATGAGATAGTATGCATAAATATACTCAGCAGGGTATCTGATACATAACAGATGCTATACAGATATTTCACAGATGTTAGTTACTTCCTTCTTTTACCACTTGGAGGTCAGGATTTTGGAAAAGAAAGGATTGGGGATGAAAACAGCTGGTTATGTTGATATCAAAGGAGAGGACTTGGACTTGGTCTTAGCTAAGATGTGCTTCTGGCAAGAGAAGGTTTCTCTCTCCCTCAATCAGTCTCTCTCTCTTTCTCTCTCTCTCTTTCTCTCTCTCTCTCTCCCTCTCCTTCTCTCTCTTTCTCATTCTTATTTTTTCACACATACACATTCTCTTTTTTTAAAGTACTTTGTTATGTACTTTATGTGCATTATCTCATTTCTTGATCCTAGTAACTCTGCAAGGTAGGTATTACCACAATCCCTTTTATGCAGATGAGGAAACTGAGACTCAGAGAGATGAATTAACTTGCCCAGGTCTCACATTGAGTAAAGGTTAAAGTCTATAGCAGATGCAGAATTCTCACTTTCTCCATCCCAATACTAACCAAACACACAAAAAATGCCCAAGAAAGGAAAAACAAATAGATGCTGTTTTCTTTAAATCAGTTGCTTTATTTTCCTTTTCTCCACTCCCTGATGTCTTTTAGGTTCTTGGTAGTTGGATCTTTGCTTGCATTTATTGATGATACATGGTAACCCTGCCTGAATTTGGTGGCTGGACTAGATGATATTTCAAATTGGAAGTTCTGCTGTTTAAGCCAAGTGTTGGCCCACTCCCCACCCCCATTGAGTAACTGATCCTGATTAGTTTTCTTTGCAGGCTTTATTTCCCCCAGCTGAACCATCACCAAGGACTTCACCACTCAAAATCCTTCTGGAAAAATGCCACTCTCTTCCCATCTCACAGAGGATCCCCATGGAGCTGGATCAAGTGGGCTGGAGGAGACCCAGGAAGCTTTGCACAGGTATGCCTTTTATGCCCTTGTTTCTGAGGTGGGACATGCCAGGCAGGCCTCATGCATAGACAGATTGTGTTGACATTTACCCTACTTCCTCTACAATCCTTCCTCCCAGTTCCCTAGTACTCTTCCTTATTGGCACTTGAAAATTCACTGTTAGCAATGCCTAGGTGTAGATTTTCCCTCTTCATGTTCTTCTTTTATCAATAAAATGCAAATATCCTTATTTGAGGGGCTTTTATTTCAATGCACTCAAATATCCCATCTTCCCAAAGCCTCATTTTTCCTCCAGGCCCTGTGTACCCAATACTTTCTAGGTCTCATAAACTCTAGTTCCTCCTCTTCACTCTTTTCACAATGATATACACCCTCCTCCTGGCCTCAAATGGACCAGTCCCATTATTTCCACCTCCCATGAGGTCATTCTAGCCCCCTCTCTCTTGCATCTTGCTTAGACTTACTCTCTGTGGGTCCCAGGTCCTTCCCCGCTTCACTGACCACTGACCATGGAAAGCCCTTCAAGGCTCAAGGCAGCTTCATTTACCTCACTCAAAACGCAGAGAATTCCCCCAATCAACACCTCAGTTACCTCCCAGAGCTTCAGGGTACATCCTTTCTAACTCAGCTCACTGACCCTGCCTGCCAGACTCTTGTCACTCACAAGTAAAGCTTCATCTTCTGCTACAAATGGGAGAACCGATGCTCTCTTAAGCATGGACCTTAGACCACACACTAACAGTTCCCTAACAGGCCCCACCCCCAGTCCTTTATACAGCAACATAATTTGCAAGAATGCTAAGGACACACCAGACCTCGCAACATTCCTTTCCAAAGTTTTCTATAGTGTCTACAAGCTCTGGGAAACTTGATCCCACTTCCCCATGACCCAAAGTTTCCCTCAACCCCAAAGTCTCTGTAGCTTCTCTGGACCTGACACTATTTTTCTCTTTTATTCTCCTTACTCCATGTGTGGAGGACATGTGGGATGCTTTGACTTGGAGCTTATTTCCACCCTGCAATTCCTTGCCAGAATTCCAGGAAGGTAGGAGCCAAAGAAATTGCAGGCTTGGGTCTTTTGTAGCATCATCTCTCTCAGAAATCCCCAGAAAGAGTGAAGAATTCTGAAGGGAGATAATCCTTCACTGTCAAAGCTAGGAGGGTCCTTAGAGGTTGCTCAGTCTTCTTGTTTTATGAATGGGGAAATAGGCTCAGACAGGGGAAGGGACCTGCTCAAGGTCATAAGTCAGCAACAGAGTTATGACTGGGGGCTTCAACCTCCTGAGTTTCAGCCATGTCATAATGTGATTTTACTCCAGTTCTAGAGCAAAGTCTTAAACATTGGAATTCCAAGCCTTGCTTCCATTCAAGCTCACCTGTTCTGGAATTGCCAGCCACTTCCTTCCCCTTTAAGAAGACTGCAGGCGGTGGGCACAAATCATGTCATCAAGGCAGCAGCCTGCCGTATTTTCTACGTCCTCTGCCTGAGAAAAAGGCACTCACGCGCAATCCCCTGGGAGATCAGGCCAGGGGGTCTAAAGCAGGGGATCTGGTCACAGCTGTTTCCCTCCTCCTTCCCTTTTAGGAAATGAACCCAACCCCCTTAGCAGTTCAGAGGCTTTTTAACAGCTGCTACCACTCCACTGCCAAGTGCATCAGAGTGCCCCACCCCCACCACACTCCTGACGGTTAACAGCAAATAACAGTCCCTCGGGGGAGGGCCTGGCAAAGTCAAGGTTAATAGCTACCTTGTGGACTGCTCTGGGCTTATTTATAAGCCATGGGTGGGAAAATATACCCCTGAGTTTGGCACAGGTCCTGCCATCACCTCAGCAGCCACTCTCACCTCAGGGATATAAGTGGCTCCCACGTTGCAGCTCTGCTTCTCAAGGTCCCAAACAGACACTTCGGTTAAAAATATCCCTAGGGAGGAGGATGACATCAGGATCTCATTTGGGAAACCTACTGTCATTCAGCTCCTCTTATAACCCTGACCCTGATGGCAATGAGATCCAAGGATCCCATTCCTATTATGTTTAGTACCTGTTTTACTTCCATATTGCTCAGGGCCTGAAGGACTTCAGTTTGTTTTTTAGTGCTCAGTCTCTGTCCTTCCATCTTTCTCTATAAACACTCCTACCGGCTCCTTCCTCTCAGCTTGCAATCAGGAGGTTCCCAAAGCAGACTATTATAGTGGAAAGAGAATCAGCTTTGGAGTTGAACAGACCCAGGTTCAAATTTCTGTTCTGCCACTGTGGGAAAGTTGCATAACCTCTCTGGACCTCAGTTTCACCATCTGAGGAATGACATGCTGGATAACATCTGACTCATAGGATCATTATGAGGATTGAGTGAAACAGAATCTATAAATGTCCCTGCCACAGTTTCTGGCTTGTAGGGTGCGCAGTGATGGCAGTTTCCTTCTCCCCACTGCCCTCTACCAATTCCATATGCCCAAGAACTTACCCCACATGCACACACACATACATCACTGTGGGGCCCAACCTGAATTTGCCCTAGTACACGAGCTACTTCCTCTCATTATTCATTCATTCATTCACTCACTCACTCACTTACTCACTCAAGAAACAAACATTTATTGAACAAAATTAGAAAGTCAGTGGAGTTTGCCTTCTGATGGCCTGGTGTGCTGGAAAGGGCAAAAATTTTGAAGTCACACATATCAGGATTTGACTCTTGACCCTGTCACTTATTAGCTGTGTGACCTGGAATAAATCACTTTACTACTTTGAGACAGTTTTCTTTTCTGTAATATTAGGATAATAATTTGAACCTCACAGGCAATGCTATAAGTCTCAAAAGGAATAAAAATATAAAAGTGATTTATAAGCTCTGAGGTGCTATACAACTAGATGGGAATGATAGTAATAGCAATAACAATAAACAAGTTAGAAATATGAGTTGTGTCTTGTACCTGTCCAGGCCCCTAACATAGTTGATAATCCATATATATCTGTTGATGGCAATAATAGAAATCAAGATTTACTTTCTTTTTTTTTAACATCTTTATTGGAGTATAATAGCTTTACAATGGTAAGATTTACTTTCTAAATGAAGTAGGAGGGGTTCCTACTTGAAAGGACCAGAATCCCAGAAGTAGACTCCATGCAAACATTACCCTTATCATATCATCCCGCATATTTGCTGAGCTGTGCTCAAATCTCTTGAAGTTTGGCTGACTCAGAGGCCTGTTTTGGCAGTGACATTTCCCACTGAGGACCTATCCCTCTCAGTAGGGGTAGCACTGGGTTGGTGTTGATCTAGGGTGTTGGAGGGTACAGCAAGAAGAACCTAACACTCTGGGGCAGGTTATAAGCAGTCCTAAGCAAGACACTGGCTCTGACAAGGTAAGAACAAATTGAGGTATATTTACCCATTATTTGAGTATTTCTGTGGTGATGGTATCATTTAGCCATGTTTGATAACTGAGCCAGATGTCAGAAGACTTAAGTTCTGTTACTGGTTTTCTTTTTTCTAATTGAAGTATAGTTGATTTACAGTATTATGTTAGTTTCAGTTGTACAGTATAGTGATTTAGTATTTTTGCAGATTAGATTCCATTATAGGTTATTACAAGATAATGGGTATAATTACTCATGCTATACAGTATATCCTTGTTGCTTATCTATTTTATATATAATAGTTTGTATCTGTTGATCTCATACTCCTAATTTATTGCTCTCCCCTTAGGTAACCACAAATTTGTTTTCTATGTCTGTGAGTCTATTTCTGTTTTGCATATAGATTTACTTGTATTATTTTTTAGATTTTACATATAAGTAGTAGCATAGAGTACTTTTCTTTCTCTGACTTATTTGACTAAGAATAATACTCTCTGGTCCATCCATGTTGCTGCAAATGGCAATATTTCATTCCTTTTTATGTCTTTGGGGTCTATTGTGGTTCCATATAAATTTTAGGATAATTTGTTTTAGTTCTATGAAAAACGTCATGGGTATTTTGATAGGGATTACATTAAATTTGTAGATTGCTTTGGGGAGTATGGCCATTTAAACAATATTAATTCTTCCAATCCAAGAGCACTGGATATTTTTCCATTCCTTTTATCATCTCCAATTTCATTCATTAATATTTTATAGTTTTCAGAGTATAGGTCTTTCAACTCCTTGGTTAAGTTTACTCCTGGGTATTTTTAATGTGATTTTAAAAGGTATTGTGTTTTTTTTTTTACTTTCTCTTTCCAATATTTCATTATTAGTGTATAGAAATCAACAGATTTCTGCATATTAATCATGTAACCTGAAACTTGCTTAATTAATTTGTTAGTTCTAATAGTTTTTGCACGGAGAGTTTACAGTTCTCTATATAA
The DNA here is from genome assembly GCF_028564815.1 of Eubalaena glacialis. Classification (NCBI taxonomy): domain Eukaryota; kingdom Metazoa; phylum Chordata; class Mammalia; order Artiodactyla; family Balaenidae; genus Eubalaena; species Eubalaena glacialis. The sequence continues at coordinate 57,706,082 of NC_083736.1, read as the reverse complement.
AGTATCATGTCATCTGCAAATAGTGACAGTTTTACCTCTTCCCTTCCTATTTGGATATATTTTATTTCTTTTTATTGTCTGATTGCTATAGCTAGGACTTCTAATACTATGTTAAACAGAAGTGGTGAGAGTGGGCATCCTTGTTTGTTCCTGAATTTAGTGATAAGGCTTTCAGCTTTCACCATTAAATGTTATATTAGCTGTGGGTTTGTAATAAATGCACTTTATTGATATATGTTCCCTCTATACACACTTTGATGAGTGCTTTTATCATGAATAGGTGTTGAATTTTGTCAAATACATTTTCTGCATCAACTGAGATGATCATGTGATTTTTATTCTTCCTTTTGTTAATGTGTTGTATCACATTGATTGATTTGCCAATGTTGAACCATCCTTGTGACCCTGGAATAAATCCAACTTGATCATGGTGTATGATCCTTTTTGTATATTTTTTGATTCAGTTTGCTAATATTTTGTTGATGATTTTTGCATCTATATTCATCAAATATATTGGCCTTTAATTTTATTTTTTTGTAGTATCTTTTTCTGGTTTTGGTATCAGGGTAATGGTGGCCTTGTAGGATGGATTTAGGAGTGTTCTCTCCTCTTCACTTTTTTGGAATAATTTGAGAAGGATAGGTATTAGTTCTACTTTATATGTTTGGTAGAATTCTCATGTGAAGCTGTTTGGTCCTGGACTTTTGTTTGCTGTGAGTATGGCTTTTTTTTATTACAAATTCAATTTCACTTCTAGTGATCAGTCTGTTCAAATTGTCTGTTTCTTCTTAACTCAGACTTGGCAGGATGTATGGTTCTAGAAATTTATTTATTTCTTCTAGGTGTCCAATTTTTTGCCATATAACTGTTCATAGTATTCTCTCATGATTTTTTGTATCTCTGTGGTCTCAGCCATTATTTCTCCTCTTTTGTTTCTTATTTTATTTATTTGGATTCTCTCTTCTTGATGAGCCTGGCTAAAGTTTTATCAATTTTGTTTATCTTTTCAAAAAACCAGCTCTTGGTTTCTTTGAACTTTTCTTCTTTTTAAATTTGTATTTTATTTATTTCCTCTCTGATCTTTATTATTTCTTTCCTTTGCTAATTTTTAGTTTTGTTAGATTTTTAAAAAATTCTTTTAGGTGGTAGGTTAGGTTGTTTATTTGAGATTTTCTTGTTTCATGCAGAAGGCCTGTATTGCTATAAACTTCCCTCTTAGAATTGCTTTTGCTGCATTCCATAGGTTTTGGAAAGTTGCGTTTCATTTTCATTTGACTTGGAGTTATTTTCTGATTTCCTCTTTGATTTCATTGCTGACCCTTTGTTTTTTAGTAGCATGTTTTTTAGTCTCCCTGTGTTTTTTCTTTTCCCATTGTTCTTTCTACAGTTGATTTCTAGGTTCTAGGTTGTTGTGGTCTGAAAAAATGTTTGACATAATTTCTATCCTCTTAAATTTGTTGAGGCTTGTTTTGCGACCTATTATGTGATCTACTCTGGAGTACGTTCCATGTGTAACTGAAAAGAATATTTATTCTGCTCTTTAATGTATGTAATGTCCTATAGATGTCAATTAATTCCAACTGGTCTATTGTGTCATTGAAGACCACTGTTGCTTTAATGATTATCTGTCTGGATGATCTGTTTATGGATGTCAGTGGGGTGTTAAAGTCTCCTACTATTATTGTATTGTCAACTTCTCCCTATATATCTGTTAGCATTTGCTTTATATATTTAAGTGCTCCTGTATTGGCTGCATATATGTTAATTACTGTAATAGCCTCTTCTCGTATTTATCCCTTTATCATTATATAATGCCCTTCTTTGTCGTTTGCTATAGCCTTTGTTTTAAAGTCTATTTTGTCTGATATGAGTGTTGCTATCCCCAATTTCTTATCTTTTCCATTTGCATGAAATATCTTGTTCAATCCCTTCGCTTTCAGTCTGTGTGTGTCTTTGGCCCTGAAGTGAGTTTCTTGTGTTTAGCCTATTGAAGGGTCTTGTTTTGTTTTTTTTATCCAATCAGCCACCCTATGTCTTTTGATCAATGCATTTAGTCCATTGGCATTTAAAGTAATTATTTATAGGTATATACTTATTGCCATTTTATTACCTTTTTTTCCAGTTTTTTTGTAGTTCTTCTCTCTTAATTTCTTCATTTTGTTTCTCCTATTGTGGTTTGATGATTTTCCTTTGTAGTATTGTTGGGTTCCTTTCTTTTTGTTTTTTTTGTATTTATTGTAGGTTTTTGATTTGTGGTTATCATGGGGTTTATATATGTGACCCATAATTATATCTACTTGATTTAAACTCATTGTTGCTGGGTTTCTTTCTGTGCTTGTGTGTGGCCTGTTCCAATCTTTTCCCTTTTTTGAATCTCAGTATCCTCATCTTTTAAATGGAGGCAGTGCTCTTTGATTGTTCTAAGAACACAGATTTCACTTGCTAATTGGGTCTGATTAGATATGTCCTTGGTTTCTCTTCCTACTCCCAGATTTCTGGACACATCCACTACTCATATTTCTTCTTAACAGGTGGGTTACAGAAAGGAATGAAAAGTTAGAACTGGGGAAGTGTTGGGAGGGGCAAAAAAATTAGAGCTATTGATGGAAGCAAGGTTTTGACAATATTTGTATATTTTAATTAACCAAGCTCCCCATACCACCTAAGATTTCAAGTACTAGAAAATTGTTCAGACCTGGAATTCTTGCTTCGTAGTTCCTGACAGGATCCTGAGATTCTTCCTTTCCCAAGATATTCTCTGAGCAGTATAAGAAGGTCCAGGATACTTCAGATATTGGCTTTGGATTCCTTCTTGACCAATTTTAGCCCCTTTTCTCCCCATCACTGGACTCACTGGAGCATAGCTTTCCCTCCCATCCCTCATCCACCTCAATTCCGGTGGCTCTGAGAGGTGTATCAGGTGGACTGGCAGCCAGAACCTCTCTAAAAGAAGCTGAGGTCTGTACTCAATCTAAAGGGTATTCTCTTACCACAGGTAACTTGGACCAGGGTTCCAAGACACTAGAAACCTGCAAGAACATTGGTGGATACTTGAAGCCCCAGGGACCAGGAACCAAGTACGTTAATGAGGTAAGACCTCGTTCTTAGTCCCTTTGGAACTCACTGGGCCTCCAGGACCATTTATTTCCTCTAAGCTTTCTTTTTACTAGACATATTGCAAGTATTAGAGCTTCCAGCATGTGGAAGGGAGGCAATTTTTAAAATGGGTGTCTGAGCTATTTTATGACTACAAAAAAGTTGGGAACATTAACCTTTTCTCCCTGAGGTTAATTTTTCTATGAGATAAATCGAGGACATTTTATGGCTTTCACACATCCTGCTGCTGCTGATGTCTTTGGCTGCCTTTCCTGTGGCAGATTGGAGGGTGGGCTGTGAGATTTTTAAAGCATGTGTAATTTGATTTACTTTTATTATATCCTTTAAGTTCATGATCAACTTCAGTGCTAACTGGTGGCAAGTTTATGTGCATTTCCTTGGTGAAGATGTTTTATAAATGCAGATATAATAACTGATGCTTAAGAGTTCAGTGTTAGCAGGCCTCTATACCTCCATGTCTTTATATCCATGTCTGTTGAGTACTTATGTGAGTATAGTAAGTGTAGTTTTTTCTTGCTATATCTCTGTGCATGTGTATGCCTGTTCACATATGCCTATATATGCATCTTTGTCCATCTACATGCCTGTTAAAATACTTCTTTCATGCACATATGGGTGTCCCTGAGCATGACTACAATGTGTTTTCTTAACTTTCTGCTTCTAAGTGCCTCTCTCTCTCTCCCTATCTATATATCTATATCTCTCTATATAGATAGCCTTTTATCTGAGTTTATCTTTGGGTATTTTGACGTCTGGTGCTTTTTTGTATGTGTTTGGATCTATGGGCCTGTTCATTTGCATCTTTTTGCTTGAGGTGTGTGCAGATGCCTGCCTTCTAGTGTGTCTGCATGTCTGCATGAGTCAGTCTGTGTGGGAGCAAGTATCTACAGCTCTGTGGTTAACCCTGGTGAGAAATTACAGCTGAGAATGCAATTCTCAGAGGTATCTGGCCTAGTGACTTAGCTTTCACTATGACTACCCTCCAACTTGAATATTCTTGCTCAGAAATAGATTTCTAGTCACAGCAGTTCAAGCCTGTTTCATGACAGAAACTCTTGGTCAGGGAAATGTGTCATGAAGTTGAGAGATTTTTTGTTTTGTTTTGTTTTAGTTTGCGAGTTGCAAAGTGAGGTCCAGAGGGAAAGTTCCATGGTACTGGGCTGACCTTCTGTTTGCTGCCTCTGCTCACTTGCCTTCTTGCCAGTCTTCCCTCACTTGTGTTCCTTGGTCCAGATTTAGGCTGGCCCATTACTCCTAATACAAAGGGCATCAACAGGCAAGTCTGAACACCTGTTTTTATTTCAGCCAGGTCTCCATGCTGGTCCTCTTTTTACTCAGAGAACAAATGATCAGCATCCTCCTAATCAGTAATTTGTGTATGCTCAAAGGCAGAAACTAGTCATCTGTGAGAAGGCCCTTTCTTTGGGGAAGCCAGACTTTGTAAGGCCTCAAGGGGTGAAATCTAGGAGGTGGTTCCAGCAGGGTAAAGTGTCTAGGCTCAATGGTTAAAGGGAATGATGGAAGTCACCAAAAACACTTGGGGAACTCTATGGCATCTACAGTACTTGAAATACTTAGGCAACTGTTTTTGCAGTCCTGGTCAGTCCTTGGTCCTTTTATGATAGTAATAATAGTAATAAAAATGGCTTAAATCTCTGTGAAATTTTACAAAATGCTTTCAAATCCAACATTTCATTTGACCTCATAACAGACCTGTCAATAAATATTATCCCCCTTTTGTACATGAAAATGCTGAGGCTCAAAGTGGGAACATGACTTTATCTAAAGTCATCCTGCTAGTAAATGGTAGAACCAGGACCCAAACCCTCTGTATGACTCCAAATCAAAATGCAGGACCAAGAACTCTGCTCTGCCTTTCACATCCCTGGAGAATTCAGAGTTTGGAGCAACACACTTTTTCAAGGGACTAATCCAAGATAAGTTAAAAAGAAGAGTCTAGTGGTGGCCTACAATATTCAAGACTTCTTAGAGGGAGTGGAATTTGAGTTTGGCCCTGAAGGATGCGAAGGGATGAAATAAGCAGAGCAAAGGGAGGTGGTCTGGTCAGATGGTAGGTGCTATGACGAGGAGAGAACCACTCTCCCTATCCCATGGGAATACTCAGTTCAAGCTGGTCTCCTGTTAACAGTGCCAGGAGTCAAAAGGAGCCGTTTTTTACATGTGTGCATACCCTATAGCTAAGAGAGCACTTTTGACATATAATACCATTTATTAACTGGGAAGACTGTATTATCTACATTTTTCAGATGAAAAAATGAAGCTTAGAAAAAAAGAAAAGACTTTCCCAAGGTCAACATTAACAGTTATATTGGGAAAAGAAGAAGTAAAGCTATCACTGTTTGCAGATGACATGATACTATAAATAGAGAATCCTAAAGATGCTACCAGAAAAGTACTAGAGCAAATCAATGAATTTGGTAAAGTAGCAGGATACAAAATTAATGCACAGAAATCTCTTGCATCCTTTTTTTTTTAAACATCTTTATTGAAGTATAATTGCTTTACAATGGTGTGTTAGTTTCTGCTTTATAACAAAGTGAATCAGTTATACATATACATATGTTCCCATATCTCTTCCCTCTTGCATCTCCCTCCCTCCCACCCTCCCCATCCCACCCCTCTAGGTGGTCACAAAGCACCGAGCTAATCTCCCTGTGCTATGCGGCTGCTTCCCACTAGCTATCTATTGTACATTTGGTAGTGTATATATGTCCATGACACTCTCTCACCCTGTCACATCTCACCCTTCCTCCTCCCCATATTCTCAAGTCCATTCTCTAGTAGGTCTGTGTCTTTATTCCCGTCTTGCCACTAGGTTCTTCATGGCCTTTTTTTCCCCTTAGATTCCATATATATGTGTTAGCATACTGTATTAGTTTTTCTCTTTCTGACTTACTTCACTCTGTACGACAGACTCGAACTCCATCCACCTCATTACAAATACCTCCATTTCATTTCTTTTTATGGCTGAGTAATATTCCATTGTATATGTGTGCGACATCTTCTTTATCCATTCATGCAATGATGGACGCTTAGGTTGCTTCCATGTCCTGGCTATTGTAAATAGAGCTGCAGTGAACATTTTGGTACATGAATCTTTTTGAATTATGGTTTTCTCAGGGTATATGCCCAGTAGTGGGATTGCTGGGTCGTATGGTAGTTCTATTTGTAGTTTTTCAAGGAACCTCCATAGTGGTTGTAACAATTTACATTCCCACCAACAGTGCAAGAGTGTTCCCTTTCCTCCACACCCTCTCCAGCATTTATGGTTTCTAGATTTTTTGATGATGGCCAATCTGACCAGTGTGAGATGATATCTCATTGTAGTTTTGATTTGCATTTCTCTAATGATTAATGATGTTGAGCATTCTTTCATGTGTCTCTTGACAATCTGTATATCTTCTTTGGAGAAATGTCTATTTAGGTCTTCTGCCCATTTTTGGATTGGGTTGTTCGTTTTTTTGTTATTGAGCTGCATGAGCTGCTTGTAAATCTTGGAGATTAATCCTTTGTCAGTTGCTTCATTTGCAAATATTTTCTCCCATTCTGAGGGTTGTCTTTTGGTCTTGTTTATGGTTTCCTTTTTTGTGCAAAAGCTTTTAAGTTTCATTAGGTCCCATTTGTTTATTTGTGTTTTTATTTCCATTTCTCTAGGAGCTGGGTCAAAAAGAATCTTGCTGTGATTTATGTCATAGAGTGTTCTGCCTATGTTTTCCTCTAAGAGTTTGAAAGTGTCCGGCCTTACACTTAGGTCTTTAATCCATTTTGAGTTTATTTTTGTGTATGGTGTCAGGAAGTGTTCTAATTTCATACTTTTACATGTATCTGTCCAATTTTCCCAGCACCACTTATTGAAGAGGCCATCTTTTCTCCACTGTATATGCTTGCCTCCTTTATCAAAGATAAGGTGACCATATGTGTGTGGGTTTATCTCTGGGCTTTCTATCCTGTACCATTGATCTATATTTCTGTTTTTGTGCCAGTACCAAACTGTCTTGATTACTGTAGCTTTGTAGTATAGTCTGAAGTCAGGGAGCCTGATTCCTACAGCTCCATTTTTCGTTCTCAACATTGCTTTCGCTATTCGGGGTCTTCTGTGTTTCCATACAAATTGTGAAATTTTTTGTTCTAGTTCTTTGAAAAATGCCAGTGGTAGTTTGATAGGGATTGCATTGAATCTGTAGATTGCTTTGGGTAGTAGAGTCATTTTCACAATGTTGATTCTTCCAATCCAAGAACATGGTATATCTCTCCATCTATTTGTATCATCTTTAATTTCTTTCATCAGTGTCCTATAATTTTCTGCATACAGGTCTTTTGTCTCCTTAGGTAGGTTTATTCCTAGATATTTTATTCTTTTTGTTGCAGTGGTAAACGGGAGTGTTTTCTTAATTTCACTTTCAGATTTTTCATCATTAGTGTATAGAAATGCAAGAGATTTCTGTGCATTAATTTTGTATCCTGCTACTTTACCAAATTCATTGATTAGCTCTAGTAGTTTTCTGGTAGCATCTTTAGGATTCTCTATGTATAGTATCATGTCATCTGCAAACAGTGACAGCTTTACTTCTTGTTTTCCAATTTGGATTCCTTTTATTTCTTTGTCTTCTCTGATTGCTGTGGCTAACACTTCCAAAACTATGTTGAATAATAATGGTGAGAGTGGGCAACCTTGTCTTGTTCCTGATCTTAGTGGAAATGGTTTCAGTTTTTCACCATTGAGGACAATATTGGCTGTGGGTTTGTCATATATGGCCTTTATTATGTTGAGGAAAGTTCCCTCTATGCCTACTTTCTGCAGGGCTTTTATCATAAATGGGTGTTGAATTTTGTCAAAAGCTTTCTCGCCATCTATTGAGATGATCATATGGTTTTTCTCCTTCAATTTGCTAATATGGTGTATCACGTTGATTGATTTGCGTATATTGAAGAATCCTTGCATTTCTGGGATAAACCCCACTTGATCATGGTGTATGATCCTCTTAATGTGCTGTTGGATTCTGTTTGCTAGTATTTTGTTGAGGATTTTTGCATCTATGTTCATCAGTGATATTGGCCTGTAGTTTTCTTTCTTTGTGACATCTTTGTCTGGTTTTGGTATCAGGGTGATGGTGGCCTCGTAGAATGAGTTTGGGAGTGTTCCTCCCTCTGCAATATTTTGGAAGAGTTTGAGAAAGATAGGTGTTAGCTCTTCTCTAAATGTTTGATAGAATTCGCCTGTGAAGCCATCTGGTCCTGGGCTTTTGTGTGTTGGAAGATTTTTAATCACAGTTTCAATTTCAGTGCTTGTGATTGGTCTGTTCATATTTTCTATCTCTTCCTGGTTCAGTCTCGGCAGGTTGTGCATTTCTAAGAATCTGTCCATTTCTACCAGGTTGTCCATTTTATTGGCATAGAGTTGCTTGTAGTAATCTCTCATGATCCTTTGTATTTCTGCAGTGTCAGTGGTTACTTCTTTTTCATTTCTAATTCTATTGATTTGAGTCTTCTCCCTTTTTCTCTTGATGAGTCTGGCTAATGGTTTATCAATTTTGTTTATCTTCTCAAAGAACCAGCTTTTAGTTTCATTGATTTTTCCTATTGTTTCCTTCATTTCTTTTTCATTTATTTCTGATCTGATCTTTATGATTTCTTTCCTTCTGCAAGCTTTGGGGTTTTTTTGTTCTTCTTTCTCTAATTGCTTTAGGTGCAAGATTAGGTTGTTTATTTGAGATGTTTCCTGTTTCTTGAGGTAGGCTTGTATTGCTATAAACGTCCCTCTTAGCACTGCTTTTGCTGCATCCCATAGGTTTTGGGTCGTCGTGTCTCCATTGTCATTTGTCTCTAGGTATTCTTTGATTTCCCCTTTGATTTCTTCAGTGATCACTTCGTTATTAAGTAGTGTATTGTGTAGCCTCCATGTGTTTGTATTTTTTACAGATCTTTTCCTGTAATTGATATCTAGTCTCATAGTGTTGTGGTCGGAAAAGATACTTGATACGATTTCAATTTTCTTAAATTTACCAAGGCTTGATTTGTGACCCAAGATATGATCTATCCTGGAGAATGTTCCATGAGCACTTGAGAAAAATGTGTATTCTGTTGTTTTTGGGTGGAATGTCCTCTAAATATCAATTAAGTCCATCTTGTTTAATGTATCATTTAAAGCTTGTGTTTCCTTATTTATTTTCATTTTGGATGATCTGTCCATTGGTGAAAGTGGGGTGTTAAAGCCCCCTACTATGATTGTGTTGCTGTCGATTTCCCTTTTTATGGCTGTTAGTATTTGCCTTATGTATTGAGGTGCTCCTATGTTGGGTGCATAAATATTTACAATTGTTATACCTTCCTCTTGGATCAATCCCTTGATCATTATATAGTGTCCTTCTTTGTCTCTTGTAATAGTCTTTATTTTAAAGTCTATTTTGTCTGATATGAGAATTGCTACTCCAGCTTTCTTTTGATTTCCATTTGCATGGAATATCTTTTTCCATCCCCTCAGTTTCAGTCTGTATGTGTCTCTAGGTCTGAAGTGGGTCTCTGGTAGACAGCATATATACGGGTATTGTTTTTGTATCCATTCAGCCAGTCTGTGTCTTTTGGTGGGAGCATTTATTCCATTTATATTTAAGGTAATTATCGATATGTATGTTCCTATTCCCATTTTCTTAAATGTTTTGGGTTTGTTATTGTAGGTGTTTTCCTTCTCTTGTGTTTCTTGCCTAGAGGAGTTCCTTTAGCATTTGTTGTAAAGCTGGTTTGGTGGTGCTGAACTCTCTCAGCTTTTGCTTGTCTGTAAAGGTTTTAATTTCTCCATCAAATCTGAATGAGATCCTTGCTGGGTAGATTAATCTTGGTTGTAGGTTTTTCTCCTTCATTACTTTAAGTATATCCTGCCACTCCCTTCTGGCTTGCAGAGTTTCTGCTGAAAGATCAGCTGTTAACCTTATGGGGATTCCCTTGTGTGTTATTTGTTGTTTTTCCCTTGCTGCTTTTAATATGTTTTCTTTATATTTAATTTTTGACAGTTTGATTAAGATGTGTCTTGGCATGTTTCTCCTTGGATTTATCCTGTATGGGACTCTCTGTGCTTCCAGGACTTGATTAACTATTTCCTTTCCCATATTAGGGAAGTTTTCAACTATAATCTCTTCAAATATTTTCTCAGTCCCTTTCTTTTTCTCTTCTTCTTCTGGGACCCCTATAATTCGAATGTTGGTGCGTTTAATGTTGTCCCAGACGTCTCTGAGACTGTCCTTAGTTCTTTTCATTCTTTTTTCTTCATCCTGCTCTGCAGTAGTTATTTCCACCATTTTATCTTCCAGGTCACTTATCCGTTCTTCTGCCTCAGTTATTCTGCTATTGATCCCATCTAGAGTATTTTTAATTTCATTTATTGTGTTTTTCATCATTGCTTGGTTCCTCTTTAGTTCTTCTACGTCCTTGTTAAATGTTTCTTGCATTTTGTCTATTCTATTTCCAAGATTTTGGATCATCCTTACTATCATTATTCTGAATTCTTTTTCAGGTAGACTACCTATTTCCTCTTCATTTGTTAGGTCTGGTGTGTTTTGACCCTGCTCCTTCATCTGCTGTGTGTTTTTCTGTCATCTCATTTTGCTTATCTTACTGTGTTTGGGGTCTCCTTTTCACAGGCTGCAGGTTCGTAGTTCCCGTTGTTTTTGGTATCTGTCTCCAGTGGCTAAGGTTGGTTCAGTGGGTTGTGTAGGCTTCCTGGTGGAGGGAACTAGTGCCTGTGTTCTGGTGGATGAGGCTGGGTCTTGTCTTTCTGGTGGGCACGTCCACGTCTGGTGGTGTATTTTGGGGTGTCTGTGGCCTTATAATGATTTTAGGCAGCCTCTCTGCTAATGGATGGGGCTGTGTTCCTGTCTTGCTAGTTGTTTGGCATAGGGTGTCCAGCACTGTAGCTTGCTGGTCGTTGAGTGAAGCTGGGTCTTGATGTTGCGATGGAGATCTCTGAGAGATTTTCACCGTTTGGTATTACGTGGAGCTGGGAGGTCTCTTGTGGACCAGTGTCCTGAAGTTGGCTCTCCCACCTCAGAGGCACAGCCCTGATTCCTGACTGGAGCACCAAGAGCCTTTCATCCACACGGCTCAGAGTAAAAGGGAGAAAAAATAGAAAGAAAGAAAGAGGATAAAATATAGTGAAGTAAAATAAAGCTATTATAAAGCAAAGCTATACAGACAAAATCTCACCCAGAAGCATATAAATATACACTCACAAAAAAAGGAAAAGGGGAAAAATTAATATATCCTGCTCCCAAAGTCCACCTCCTGAATTTGGGATGATTCGTTGTCTATTCAGGTATTCAACAGATGCAGGCACATCAAGTTGTTTGTGGAGTTTTAATCCGCTGCTTCTGAGGCTGCTGGGAGAGATTTCCCTTTCTCTTCTTTGTTCGCACAGCTCCCGGGGTTCAGCTTTGGATTTGGACCCGCCTCTGCGTGTAGGTCGCCTGAGGGCGTCTGTTCCCCGCCCAGACAGAACGGGGTTAAAGGAGCAGCTGCTTCGGGGGCTCTGGCTCACTCAGGCCAGGGGGAGGGAGGGATATGGATGCGGGGTGAGCCTGCAGCGGCAGAGGCCGGCGTGATGTTGCACCAGCCTGAGGCACGCCGTGAGTTCTCCCGGGGAAGTTGTCCCCGGATCACGGGAGCCTGGCCGTGGCGGACTGCACCAGCTCCTGGGAGGGGCCGTGTGGATAGTGACCTGTGCTCGCACACAGGCTTCTTGGTGGCGGCAGCAGCAGCCTTAGCGTCTCATGCCCGTCTCTGGGGTCCGCGCTGATCGCCGCGGCTCACGCCCGTCTCTGGAGTTCATTTAGGTGGCGCTCTGAATCCCCTCTCCTTGCGCGCCACAAAACAAAGAGGCCAGAAAAATTCTCTTGCCTCTTCGGCAGCTGCAGACTTTTTCCCGGACTCCCTCCCGGCTAGCTGTGGTGCACTAACCCCTTCAGGCTGTGTTCACGCCGCCAACCCCAGTCCTCTCCCTGCGATCCGACCGAAGCCCGAGCCTCAGCTCCCAGCCCCCGCCCACCCCGGCGGGTGAACAGACAAGCCTCTCGGGCTGGTGAGTGCTGCTCGGCGCCGAGCCTCTGTGCGGGAGTCTCTCCGCTTTGCCTTCTGCAGCCCTGTGGTTGTGCTCTCCTCCGTGGCTCCGAAGCTTCCCCCCTCTGCCACCTGCAGTCTCTGCCCGCGAAGGGGCTTCCTAGTGCGTGGAACCCTTTCCTCCTTCACGGCTCCCTCCCACTGGTGCAGGTCCCATCCCTATTCTTTTGTCTCTGTTATTTCTTTTTTCTTTTGCCCTACCCAAGTACGTGGGGACTTTCTTGCCTTTTGGGAGGTCTGACGTTTTCTGCCAGCGTTCAGTGGGTGTTCTGTAGGAGCAGTTCCACGTGTAGATGTATTTCTATTGTATCTGTGGGAAGGAAGGTGATCTCCGCGTCTTACTCTTCCGCCATCTTCTTCTCCTTCCTCTTGCATTCTTATACACTAATGATGAAAAATCTGAACGTGAAATTAAGAAAACACTCCCATTTACCATTGAAACAAAAAGAATAAAATATCTAGGAATAAACCTACCTGAGGAGACAAAAGACCTGTATGCAGAAAATTATAAGACACGGATGAAAGAAATTAAAGATGATACAAATAGATGGAGAGATATACCATGTTCTTGGATTGGAAGAATCAACATTGTGAAAATGACTCTACTACCCAAAGCAATCTACAGATTCAATGCAATCTCTATCAAACTACCAATGGCATTTTTCACAGAACTAGAGCAAAAAAATTCACAATTTGTATGGAAACACACGAGACCCCAAATAGCCAAACAATCTTGAGAAAGAAAAACGGAGTTGGAGGAATCAGGCTCCCTGACTTCAGACTATACTACAAAGCTACAGTAATCAAGACAGTATGGTACTGGCACAAAAACAGAAATATAGATCAGTGGAACAGGATAGAAATCCCAGAGATAAACCCACGCATGTAGGGTCACCTTTTCTTTGATAAAGGAATCAAGAATATACAGTGGAGAAAAGACAGCCTCTTCAATAAGTGGTGCTGAGAAAACTGGACAGCTATATGTAAAAGAATGAAATTAAAACACTCCCTAGCACCATACACAAAAATAAACTCAAAATGGGTTAAAGACCTAAATGTAAGGCCAGACACCATCAAACTCTTAGAGGAAAACATAGGAAGAACACTCTAGGACATAAATCACAGCAATTTCCTTTTTGACCCACCTCCTAGAGAAATGGATATAAAAACAAAAATAAACAAATGGGACCTAATGAAACTTAAAAGCTTTTGCACAGCAAAGGAAACCATAAGCAAGACGAAAAGACAACCCCCAGAATAGGAGAAAATATTTTCAAATGAAGCAACTGACAAAGGATTAATCTCTAAAATTTACAAGCAGCTCATGCAGCTCAATATCAAAAAAGCAATGCAATCCAAACCTGGGCAGAAGACCTAAATAGACCTTTCTCCAAAGAAGGTATACAGATTGCCAACAAACACATGAAAGAATGCTCAACATCATTAATCATTAGAGAAATGCAAATCAAAACTACAATGAGATATCATCTCATGCCAGTCAGAATGGCCATCATCAAAAAATCTACAAACAATAAATGCTGGAGAGGGTGTGGAGAAAAGGGAACCCTCTTGCACTGTTGGTGGGAATGTAAGTTGATACAGCCACTATGGAGAACAGTATGGAGGTTCTTAAAAAACTATTAATAGTACTGCCATACGACCCAGCAATCCCACTACTGGGCATATACCCTGAGAAAACCATAATTCAAAAAGAGTCATGTACCACAGTATTCACTGTAGCTCTATTTATAATAGCCAGGACATGGAAGCAACCTAAGTGTTTATTAACAGATGAATGGATAAAGAAGATTTGGCACTAATATACAATGGAATATTACTCAGCCATAAAAAGAAATGAAATTGAGTTATTTGTAGTGAGATGGATGGACCTAGAGACTGTCATACAGAGTGAAGTAAGTCAGAAAGAGAAAAACAAATACCGTTTGCTAACACATATATATGGAATCTAAAAAAAAAAAAAAATTGTCCTGAAGAATCTAGGGGCAAGACGGGAATAAAGACACAGACCTACTAGAGAATGGACTTGAGGATACGGGGAGGGGGAAGGGTAAGCTGGGATAAAGTGAGAGAGTGGCATGGACATATATACACTCCCAAACGTTAAATAGATAGCTAGTGGGAAGCAGCCGCATAGCACAGGGATATCAGCTTGGTGCTTTGTGACCACCTAGAGGTGTGGGATAGGGAGGGTGAGAGGGAGGGAGACGCAAGAGGGAAGAGATATGGGGACATATTTATATGTGTAACTGATTCACTTTGTTATAAAGCAGAAACTAACACACCATTGTAAAGCAATTATACTCCAATAAAGATGTTAAAAATAACAACAACAACAAATAAAACAGTTATATTGGAGGCCTCTGAGAAATTAGGGACTAAGTGTTTCTCTTTCTGAACAAATGGGCTGCTGTCTCCATGGCAGGATATCATGATTAAGCATTTCAGAGATTAATACTCTGGCTCCTTTCTCAGTCTGTGGGCCTGTTTGAGAGCCTAATGACAGCTTGACACAACACTTCTGATGTGGCGTTGCTGGGAGAATGAGTGATACGGACAAATAGTTGGGCCCATGCAGACACAGGTCTCCACTGGCACCCACAGGTACACTGCCCTAATAATAAGAACTACTATTTAAGTGCCTATTGTACACTGTGTGATCTACACACATTTACATGGCATCCTTACAACAACTCTGTGAAGAAAGCCCAATTATTTACCTCTGTTTTATAGATGAGGAAACTGAAGCTCAGAGAAGTGAAGTGACTTACCCAAGTTCACATACCTCGTAAATGGTAAAGTTGGGATTTAAACTCATGTCTTTCTACCTGGTTCCAAAGGCCATGCTTTGGTGAGCTGTTAACCTGTAGATACCCCACATCAGCCCCATGACTATGCAGGCAAAATGTGGGCCTTTTGGATGATGATACAATGATGATGATGATAAAAATTTAACATTTGCTTTTAACTTTCCCCATCTTGGCACTGCACTAGGCACCAGGGGTAAAGAAGGTGAATCAAATGCAGCACAATCTGTTCCCTCAGAGTGCTCACAGTCTAATGAGGAGTAGGGATGGTGGACAGACATATGAAGTAATAACAAGAATTAGATAGCAGTAGAAGAACTCACTAATTCATTTGTGTAAGCTGGCATAGGCAATGATATTCGTATAGGATTTTGAGGGAAATCATAGAATCATGGAGAATAATCATGTAAGGAGAAATACAGACAAGTGTAGTGGCCTCTGCATTTTCTCTACAAATCTTGGTCCAGCTTTTTACCTCCAAGAACTCAGGGGTCAGGGAGACCTTGTATGAACAGGATTGGGGATTGGATATTGTGTTAGATTTTGTATTTACTTTGTAGCTGGAAACAAAATATTGTAATTAATATTCTTTGCATTTTAAGCAGCCTTGGTTCATACTGATTTCACTGAAGAAACAGGAAGAGCCCAGGGATGAGGGCATATATGAGCACATTCATTCAGTCTCTAAGCCACTGGATGCCATAAGTGTGTGTGTGTGTGTGTGTGTGTGTGTGTGTGTGTGTGTGTGTGTGTTGTGTGAATGGGCTACAACTTGCATTTTTCACCTAACACTTTGTCTTGATCATCTTCCCATGTATAGACCTACTTCATTCTTTTCAACTACCGTACAGAGTCCTGTAATATGGATGTATCATTCATTTTCCCAGACTCCATTGATGGCTGTTTTACTTTTTTACCAAAAGTACAGGCAACAAAAGAATAAAAAAGATAATCTGGGCTTCATCAAATTTAAAACACTTTGTGCATCAAAGGACACTATCAAGAGAGTGAAAAGGCAACCCACAGAATGGGAGATAATATTTGAAAATTATATATTGGTAAGGGATTGATATCCAGAATATATAAAAACCCCTACAACTCAAAAATAAAAAACAAACAACCTAATTCAAAAATGAGCAAAGTACTTGAATAGACATTTCTCTAAGAAGATATACAAATGGCCTATAAACCACATGAAAAGATATTCAACATTGTTAGTCATTAAGGAAATGCAAATCTAACTTACCATGAGATACCACTTCACACCTATAAGGATGGCTATTTAAAAAAAAAAAAAAAAACAGAAAATAACAAGTATTGGCTAGGATGTGGAGAAATTGGAACCCTCTTGCATTGCTGTCAGAAGTGTAAAATGGTGCAGCTACTGTGGAAAACAGTTTGAGGACCCCTCAAAAAGTTAAATATAGAATTACCATATGATTTAACAATTCTCTTCTAGGTATATACCCAAAAGTATTGAAATCAGGGATGCAAACAAATACTTGTACACTAATGTTCATTGCAGCACTATTTGCAATAGCTAAAAGAAACAACTCAATGACCATCAACAGATGATTGGATAAAAAAATGTGGAATATACATACAATGGAGTATTATTAAGACATAAAAAGAGATGATATTATGAAATTCTGATATATACTCCAAAATGGATGAAGCTTGAAAAATTTATGCTAAGTGAAGTGAGTCAGACACATTAAGACAAATATTTTATGATTCCACTTATATTAGGCACCTAGAATAGGCAAATTCATAGAGACAGAAAGTAGAATAGAGGTCCAGGGGCTGGAGGGAGGGGAGAATAGGGAATTATTGTTTAATGGGTACAGAGTTTCTGTTTACAAATATGAAAAAGTCTGGAAATGGATAGTGATGAATGGTTGTACAACACTGTGCACAACATTGCACAATTAACATTGTGTTAATGCCCTGAACTGTACACTTAAAATGGTTGATTTTATCTTATATACATTTTACCACACTAAAAAAGATAGTGCTTCAATGAAAGTCCTTATATATTCCTTTTTTGTTTGTTTAGATAAGGGATTTATTGAGCTATAATTCACATACCACACAATTCATCCGTTTAAATGTACAGTTTAATGGTTTTTAGTAATATATTCCTTTTTGTGTACAATGTGACAATATTTTTCTAGAGTGAATACTAATAAGTAGAATTGTTTTTTAGGTTAGTCACATTTAAAACTTGAATAGGTACTGCCAAATCACCTTCAAAAAGGCTTTTCTGACCCCACCTCTACACCCCAGCAACATATAAGAGGAAAAGTATTCCTGTACTTTCACTAACATTTAATATTATCAGAGATTTACATTTCTGCTACTCTGATGGGGCTAAAATGTTATTTTATGGTTGCTTTAATTTGCATTTTCCTGATTACCAGTGAAGCTGACATCTTGTTATGCTGGAGATGGGAGTAGGAGCAAGGTTGGGAGAAGTTAGGATGTGGAGGTAAGACTGATGAGTTGAATTTTAGACATGTTGGGTTTGAGAGGCTCAGGAGGTAGTAGTGACTTGGTTCTAAACTTTGTTTGGGAAAAAGCGTAGAGTTGAAAATACAATCTTGGGAGCCTACCACTTCCAGATGCTCAGAAAACCTGAGACTAATGATATTGCCCAAAGAGAGTGTGAACACCTAGAACAAAGAGTCAGAGACCAGCAGGCAGAGGAGACTGAGAAGTAGTCATCAGAAGCATGGGAACAAAACTAGGGCAGAATAATGCTGCAGAAGCCAAGGGAAGAGAAAGTTTTGAGAAGTAGAGGATGCTTACTGGAATCAGTGTTTAGAGGAGTTGAATAGGACCAGTATATTAAAAAAAAAAAAAAAGACAGTGGCTTTGGACATTAAGAGGCTTTAATAACCTTAGGAGCTAAGGTAGTGTAGAGATAAGAACATGGGTTTTGCAACTGAATAGACCTGTGTCCAATTCTAGGCCCTGGTAGTGATGAGCTGTGTGACAATGGGCAAGTTACTCAACCTCTTAGGGCCTCACTATTCTATAAGCCAAATAAAGGTAGTAATATTTACTGCCTAGGATTATTTTGAGTATTGGAGGAAACAGTGCACATGAAAAGGATTAGCATGGTGCCTGATAAATATGTGTCCAATACATGTTAATTTCCCTGTTTGTCTCCCTTTCCTCCCCCCTGACAAAAGAAAAGTTTAACTGCTCACCTAAATGGTGACTGTACCCACAGGATTTAACTAGGCAGGAAAGATCTCTAATTCCAAAACAAATATTTGTTTAGGCCAACTCTTATGTATCTCTTAGGCAACCCAGAGATGAAGACGCATGGTTACCTTTAAGAAACTCAAAGTCCAGCTGAGGAGGCAGGAAAGTCAACTTTTAATTATGGGCATGTTATACATGTCACAAGCAAGGTAGGAACAAAGCATTTGGGAGCATGGAGAGAGGGAAGATTGGAGGGTCTGTCTGACCCTAAGTTTTGCTTTATTCAATTAGACCATAGCTATACTTAGATAACTTCTGAACATGTTAATTGTCTGATTTCTAAGAAAATAAATATGTAACTGGAGACTGTTGGGGCCAAACTAATTTAATAATGCGTTATATTTTTAATAGAACAATAATGATAAATTAGCTTAATAGAAAACTAATTGGGTAGGAAATGGGCAAAATTTTCTCTCTCTTTTCTCTCCCTCTCTGTTTTCCTCTCTTTGTCTTTCTCTCTTTACAGGAATCTTTACCTGGAGGAAATTAGCCTCTTCAGACCATAGCCCAGACACCACTGTCCAACACAGAGCAGAATCCCACACTGTTGCCATGGTGGCTGGACAGAAAGACAGCCTCCAGTCTCTAGCCTGGCAACCCAAACTCCAGCATAACAGGATAAACGTCCCAGAGTTCAGGGATGGCCCAGGAAGAGATTGGGAGTAAGAGTTTAGAGGGAAAGGCAGGGTGGGAGGAAGAGAGGCTAGGATAGATGGAATCCCAATCCCCCAAGTGTTGATATAGGAGGGTCTGGGTAGAGGCTGGGGTTGTAGGGATGGGGAGAAGGATGCAGGCTTGAGAGATGGAAGTCCAGAAAAAGTAACCACCTTCATTTGCTGAAAGAGTGAATGGTAAGGCTACTGATCCAAAAACAAAAATTAGTTTTAGAGTATGCATATGTGTAGTTTTCTATCTCAAACCCCCCTCCCTCCCTCCTTCCCATCCTCCACACCCACCAATTCCTCCACTACCTCCTCCACCTCCTCCTCAATCTTTATCTCTCCCTACTTTGGAAAAAAATTCTGGCTTCTTAAGCCTCTTCTTGGCTTCTCTTTCTTTATCTCCCTCCCTAATTTGTCCTAGTTACCACAGCTTTTAAATGTGTGGTCAATATCAAAACCAGTATCTTTCACATTTGCTTGTCAAGGTGATACCTTGACAGGTGTCAAGTGCAATCCTATTATGAAAATAGCAAGGGTTGTCTAATGTGAAGCAAAAAATATATTGGTTTGGTCCCTGGTCATTTCTGTCCCCCCCCCCATTCCATTTAGCTGTCTCTTTTTTGTTTCTCCTTTCTTTGATTCTCATTTTCCCTCTCTTCAAAGCCCTTTTAGCTACTTTTGTCTTTTTCTCCTTTTCCTTTATTGTGCTCTATTCTTTCTCTTGTTCTCTCATTCTCCTGGCCAGTCTTCTTTTGTCCTTCTTCCTCAGGCCCACTTGCTTACTTTGTTGGTCTGTCTCTCTCCTATTTGTCCCTTCCCTCTTGCTTTATTTTTTTCTTCCACTCCTCCTGTAGCTAGTGGATCTTCTTTTGAGTCTTTCTCTGAGTCTCTGATTCCTCCCCTGGAGTCTATTCTGTCACTGTCTCTCTTCTGTCTGCAGTGGCCAGCTGAGACTATGGAGCAGTGGGTTTGAGGGGCCTTTTCATCACTGCTGCTCATGGTCTCCCAGGCTGTTTTTTATAGGCTGCTCAAGGAGCTGACTCTGGTGAAACTTCTATCCATACCCCAGGGGAGAGATAATGCAGCAGGGACTTATTGACCTGTAAGTTAGAGGGGAACACGAGTCTTCTTATCACATGGACAGAAGATTAATATTGCAATGACAAGACTCATCAGCAGCACCGCTGTCTGGAGCATAACAGTTCACTTTCATACATTTTTATTTAATTAAACTGTTTCAATAGTCTGTATACATCATCTTCAATCCCCTGTTTTCTTTTGAATCACTGCCTGGGAATCCATCATTACAACAGCCCACACTTGTCATCTGTCAGCAGGAGGAGAGTAGTTGAGGAAAATATTGTGTTGTTGTAATTGGGAGAGTCGGGATGGGGAATGAGTGATAAAAGTGGGTTCAGAGTTTTACAAAGGGTGGTGGGCATAAGCCAGTGAGCAAAATGTTTTGGAATTGGTGGCAGTCTGAGGTAGGCAGAAAAGAGATGAAGATTGGAAATCATGCTTTTGCAGCAGTCTTGATGTCCAAGTAAGTTCTAATACCAAAGGAGAGTTGCTTTGTATTGTAACTTATATAATAGTCTGCATCAAGATTGCTGGTGCTGCCTGATGCAAGCAGAATTAGTCAGTCCATCTCAGTCACCCAAACCTGTATAAAAACTGCTACTTTCTAACATACATACCTCCATCCTGAGACACTCCTTCCCTGCCATCCAGATGGTACCACCACCTCTGACTCAGCTACCAGTTACTGAACACCTACTATATTCCAGGCACTCTCTAGGCAGTAGTTATTGGTATCTACATTTTACAGATGCAAAACCCAAAACTCTGAGTAGTTTAGTAAATTGTTCAAGGTCACAAAGCTGGTAAATGGTTGAGATAATATTCCTTGAATTGGTATAGATAATCTGAGCTGAAGGGGATAGCTGAGAGAGAGAGAGAGAGAGAATGTGTGTGTGTGTGTGTGTGTGTGTGTGTGTGTGTGTGTGTGACAGACAGACAGACAGAGACAGAGTCAGAGACAGAGAGACAGACAGGGAAAAGAGAGAGACTTGTTGGATATGAGGATGGAGAAAGAGATGTCAAAAACCGCTTTGTCTAGGAGGACACATAACAAAGTTCTCCTGCTTGGGTTTTAATGCTGTGTGTGTGGTGATTTCTGTAGAAGACTTTAGTAATATACTACTGCTAACTAATCATCACAATAATCATTTTCATGTTTCCTTCCTGAAGCATATTGATGGGTTCATATAACTCTGCAGTGATGCCAAATAACCATGGAGTAGAGTTGCCAAATTCCTTGTTATCCCTGACCATAACAGTGAGCAGTAGTTCATCATGCTCAACGCTCAGTGGGCTCAGACAGCCTGATCTATAGCCTTCATTTGAGAAGTCCATTTAATTGGCAGAGCTGAAATACATTTTGACACCCCAAGTCATTATTGGAGCAGGGCCCTATCAAAACATGAAGGATTTCCCCTTGCCTCCAGATCACACCCCAATCATCTTGGACAGATCATTTTCTAGCCTTTGACACAGCCATCTTCAGATCAAGAAGTTTCAAAACCTGCTTGGATTGGTGCCATCCAATGTATCCCAACTCCTTAGTTGAGGAATTCTTAATAAGAAAGCTAACCTTAGTCCATTTGGATGAATTGATACAAATTCCTTCCCACTTGAATCAGAATGCTGGCTCTCATCTAAAAATGCAGAATGTATTACAGAAAAAACTTTGGATTTGAATTCAGGATTTGAGATCTGCTTGTGGATGATCCCAGGCAAGTCATTTCACCTCTAAGTCTCCATTTTCTTTTAAAGGATTTTGTCATCTTCTCCTTGCTTCCAGGGCATAGTGGAATTAGTAACAAATTAATGGAAAGGGGATTTTTCCTCTCCAAAATATAGTTCTTTGTTCAGTCCTCTAGGACATTACTTATCACTCTGTTGGTCAATCATTTACCTGGAAGTCCATATCTCCCGTTGGACTGTTGGTTTCTTGAAGGCAAAGACTGTGGTCTTATTAGTCTGTTTCTCCCCAGGGTCCATTGAGAGCACTTTGATGGCTTAGGTATTTCTTTCATTCAGTAGATGCCTACTGAGGGCCTGCTATGTGCCAGCCTTGTTCTAGGTGCTAAATTTCCATTGTCAGTGGTGGGGGGCAGGGGTGACAGACAAAATGAACATTCTGATGCCATGCTGATTCTTAGTAGTCCTGCAGCAGGTTTACCTGTCAAAATATAAAATGATGGCTTCAGGGTGAGGAACCTTAGAAGAACACTGGACTGGGGGTAGGGGCCTAGAATCTAAGCCCTGCTCTGCCCATGCCTCCCTGAGTGCTGTATATGCACCCTTCTCTTGGAACCTTAGTTCCCTCATCTTATAATAATAGCCAACGTTTATTGCTGGCTTCCTTTGGGTCAGAAACTGTGTGAAACACTGTACATACATTACTTCATTAATTCCTCCCTGTAACACTATGAAGGTATTTTTACATATGAGGATCTTAAGGCCCAACAAAGATATTTTAATGTTACATGGCTGAGAAAGAACAGAGCCAGGATTTGAACCCAAGTCAAATTCCATAACTTGGATGTTCAACCTCTATACTACACTGCCTTCTTGAAAACTGAGGATAATAATATCAGTGCTGCCTCCTTCACACCATTCTTGTGAGGACCAACTGATTCCACAGATGTAGAAAGTGCTATGTAAACTGTAAAGTATTGTCTAGATGGTAGGCATGTTGTTGTTATTGCCAGCTTTCACATCAATTAAGGCATTTCCATTGTGCTTTGTTATTGTGTTCTCACATCACAACTGGAGTGGCAGTACAGTGTTGTGGTTAAGAACATGAAGTCTTGCAGATTTGCCCAACTTCAAACCTCGCTCTGCCACTCACTACCTGCATGACACTGGGCAAATAATTAACCTTTCTGTATCTCAATTTTTCCATTAGTAAAATCTGGAATATAATAGTATCTAATTCATACCAGTGAGGATTAAATGTGTTAGGCACTTAGAACATGACTGGCACAGAGTAAAGGCTATATGAGTGTTAGTTGTTAATATCCAGGGTAGCACTTTGAGAATGCAGTGGTTTATGTTCCCTCCACTGTTCTACCCAAATTAACACAGGTTAGCAAAGAGGATGGTATGGTGAGAGGGGAGATATGATTTGACATAGGGTTAGAGCTGAGATAACACAATTCTGGGCCTGGAATAGAGGTCAAACACTTTCATAGTGACTCCCACAGGCTAGGGAGTTGCATATAGTTGACCTTACTCATTGTCATACAACAGGAAGTCAAGCAACAGTTGCCACCTGCCCATTGTAGCTTTTTATTCTGAGCCTGCCTCCTCCCTTTAAGGAGATGGGGCCAAAGAAAGAGGTGGTCAATAGTTGATCTTGGAGCCTAGGTCAGAACACTAACCTGAGGGAAAGTTCTCACCCTTTCTAATATAGTGCCAAGGGCCTGGGTTTTAGAATCAAACAGACCTGAGTTTGAATGTCAGCTCTGCCATTTACCAGCTGTGTGACCTTGGGAAATCACCTTACCCCCCTGAGTCTGTTGTCTTCTCTCTAAAAAGTATGGATAATAATTGTATTCATCATAGGTAGATTGATTGACACATAGTAGGTATGCAGTAAATGCTAACTTTTCATTTCTATCCCTGCCTGCCTTTTTACCTAGCAACTGAAAGGATCAAGTAGGGACAGACTTCAGAGCATAGGGAATCTTGGGGTCATTATATCTGAGATCATACAGCCCAGCAGTGGATGGTGTGATGGAATATTCATGGGCTTTGAAGTCAGAAGACCTGGGTTCTGGACCTAATCTTGCATTCTCTGTCTCTATCACCATTAGACTCTTTAAGCCTTTGTTTTCTCATGTTTCAGAGATTTCTCCCTACCTTAACTACCTTCCAGGATTGTTAGGAAGTTCAGATGAGGAGATGTCCCTGAAACATACTTATTATGGTTACACCCAGGTGTGATTAGAAAGATGTTCCCCAGGTGTAAGGGAAGGGGGATATTGTCAAGCAGTGCCTCTGAAAGTGAGCTAAGAATTTTAGAGCAATCTTTTCCAAAGGACCTACCCAGAAACCAAGACAGAACATCCCAGTAACAATGAAACAAGGTACATGGATAGAAAATAAGATATTGAGGGACCTGTTGATTATAAGCTGACCAGGAATAAACACTGACTTTTGTCCCCTCCTTTTTTGCCAGGTAAGAAAAATAGTTGAAAAAATTTGAGGAGAATAAAACACTTGTAATTTCACCATTCTAGCACAACTATCTCTATTTCCTCCTATTATGTCTAAGCTATTGTTTCCATGTTTAGGCATTTTTATATGGCTCCCATTTATCCACTCATTTAACAAACACTTCTGAGTACCTACTCCCTGCCAGGACAGATACCCAGTGCTGGTGCAACAGAGATAATTCAAACACTGACTAGGGCCTCCACTGGGTTGGAGGAGCAGATAAGCACAGAAACAAATGACAGGAATATAAAATGCTAAGTGCTATAATAAAGTGCTGTATGAAGTACCTTGAAGCCATGGATGAGGGGCCGCATAATTTTGTATTTTGCCTTTTTTGACTTAACTATACATTTTCTCCCTCTGTTGCCATACACTCCTGATAATTATGACCCTTTTCAGTGGCTGCCTAATAGTTCATTGAGTTAATATGCCATAATTTACTTAGCAAAAATAATGGAAAACAACCTCGATGACCAATAACAGGAATGTGGCCATTATCACAAACGTTGAAAAAACCTGAATATGCAAAACAGTCTGATCACCAGAAAGGAAGTTTACCATTGTACTCAATACTTACTAAAGGACTTTATCTAGTTCTAGGCTCCATATTCAAAGACGAATGAAGAGAGAGTGAAGGGACCCTGAGAAGAGTCACAAAGGGCATTGGAAAATAAGACCTTCAAAGAAAAATTAAAGAAAATGAGATTGTTTAACTTGGAGGAGACTGTGGGGTGACTGAAAGAATGGTCTTCAAATGCATTATGGATTTTTCTTTGTCTCCAGACACTGGAACAAGAGAAAATGGATTATCTTTAATTTGAAGGGTTTGGGATAAATATAAAGCAACATTTCTTGACATTGAGAGCTGTTAAACTTTAAGATGAATGAGAGAAAGGCCTTGGTACTTTTTTCTCTAGAGCTCTTTTACATGGGATAGATTTCTGACTATCTGGGAGAGTGTCAGAATGCATTTGAAATTATACAGTAGCTGATTTGCCTCTTTAAGGTCCCTTCTCTCCCTACCAAGTTCATGGGAAATGTTCCTCTCTTGCTCATCATCCAGTTAAATTTCTGAGATGATTCTTTAAATACAACTTAAATATTTGAAGTTGTAGTCCTAGTTCAGTTTATCTTTTTCTGCTCTCACCGAGAACAGTTTTCTGTAAGAAATAAAAATGGCATTCGATTCTGTAAAGTATTAAGTGTCCTACTCCCCCTTCTCCTTTGTCTCCTTTAGCCAACTAATCACAGTTCCTTTAATTTTTCTGCAGTGGTTAATCAGCAGGCAAGCCTTGCTTGGATAGCAGTGGGCAGTGAACAGAATGAGGTAAATGCCCCAGTTGGGCAAGTTTAGGCAGAGAAAGCTGACCAAAGTCTGTTCTCAGCAAGAAGCAAGCCCAACAGGTAGACTGGCCAATTCAAAAGGCCTGAGACAGCCTGTTCCAATGTCTTCCCAGGAAAGAATGGCTGCAAGTGGCAATGACATAAGCCCCAAAATGTTCAGTGCCAGCTCAAAGCCTCAAATTGGCAGCAGCTGGTGTACCAACTACTGGGAAGGTGGACTCGCTGTCAGAAGTGAATATTTTATTTATACATTTGAGGAGAAGATGAGCTTTGCCACTAAATTCCTCCCAAACTACCAGCCAGCTGTAATTTCCCATAGCTTTTAATCACTTCAGGGATTACACTGAGAGCAGCATCGGTGGGGGAAAAAAAGGCATTCTTCTCTCCGCATAGCACATGATTGAGAGTCATCTTGGGTTAGTAACTTTTTGCCACGCTGAAAGTTTCCTTGGGCCTCTGCTAAAAACTAGCAAAATAATTTTACTCCCATCTTTGAGGAAGTATTGGGATCTGAAAGATGGTTTCTCTGATAATGGTTTCTCTTGCTGCAGGAGACGAGAACTTCCCTCCCCAATAAGAAGACATGATCTAATATACAATGTCTTTAAATAAAAAATAAGTATATCAGTATCCATGTAATGTCAAGTTACCTTGTGTGAGAAGCCAAGTTCTTGGACTCCATCCTCTTGTAGCTCCCTGGCCACTCTTTTACTTTGCTACTAGAAGTTCAGCTTCTAGTTACATGAGTTAATCCATAAGAAAACGTTTGCTGAGAGCCTACTGTGTGCGATGCATTAAGTTAAAAGGTTAACTTCCAGAAAGAATAGAAATAGTGCAACTTAATAATCCACAAGGAGGGAATAGTGGAAGTAGACATGATCAAAGAAAATATTTCTGGAATACTATTGGGAGGGGAATAATTTCTGTAGCTCTAACTTTCACAAAATAAATTTTTGGTTAATGAAAAACATTGTCCTCTACTTTCTAGTTCCCTGCTACCTGTTAATTACCCACAGGAAAAGGGATAGAGCATTCATTAGAGAAAGTTGAAGTACTCTCATCTAATTTGAAAGTATAGGGAGGTCATATTGTTGTGGTTTCAGACTGGAATTTCTAAAGTGGAGGGTTTTGGTGAGGTACTGTGTAGGATATTAGTTTCAAACTAGATGGCCTAAGCTGGTGAACCTTACTGGGTCTCAGAACATTATCTAGGCTTTGAATAACAAGAGGCACTGGCTGTTTCTTTCTTCCTCAGGAGCATCAGTAAGCCCTCATTTCCACAGCACTTACGTTTACATGCACACATCTGCTATCTCATAAATCCTCTCACTAGTCCAGGGAGGGAGGGAAACAGGGCTTATTTCCCTCTTTGGAGAGCTGGTCAATCAAAGGTGAAAAGAAGGGAAATACCTCTCAAGGTTATACAGCAACTCGGGATGTTGACTGGGAATTGAGTCCATGTTTTCTAACTTTTTCCTTGACACTCTTGCTAATCCTAGCATCCTCCTTGATCTTGTTCCCGTTGAGCCTTAGTTTCATTCTTACAGCAGCCTCTCTATCCCTCCCTTCCCTCATTCTGTACGCAGCCACCCAAAACTTCAGCATCCATTCAGCACCAGCCAGAATCACTTTCTGATCATTCTTAGTATTATTGTAGAAGTGGAACTTGGGGGAATTTAGCAATTGATCAGTCTTCAAAATCTCCTCTTGCCTTTTAAGATTCACATGTAACAGTCATTAATAGTTTTTCAATGGAGACACCATTGTCATGTTGGGTGAGATAAATTTTTATTTTATGGGTTGGTCCTTTGCATCTCAGGAAGTTTTGTATCCCTGACCCCCTCTCACTAAATTCCAGTAGAGATCACCAGACTTTGTGACATGAAAAATGCCCTCTTCTTATTTCTAAATACTCTCCTCTGTGCTCTATTGAGAAACACAAGTAGATCCTACACCAGTGGACTTCTTGGGGTAGGGAACAGGCAGGAACTCTCTGAGGTGCTGGGGTTTGTTGTGCCTTTCTTGAACCTGGGCTCTCAAACAAAATGGGGTCTTAGGGCTTCTCTCTTGTGAGACTAATTCTGATAATATGATACTGTACACTCTTAACCTGGACACTAACTCCCAATCTGTTCATGATACTTAATGGAAACTGGACATCTATTCTTTGGTAGTTCATCACTGAAAGCAGCCTATAAGCAGTCCATGGAAAGCAGTGTGGTATGGTCTAAAGAACAGGGATTTAGTGGCCAGGCAGACCTGTGTTCAACTTCCAGCTCTGATACTTATGAGCTGTGTAACCTGGGAGAGTTACTTGACCTCTTTGATCCACAAGTTTTTTTACCTACAAAAAATGGAGGTAATACCTTTCTGGGTTGTTGTGAAGATTAAATGAGTGAGTTAATGAATGTGAAGCACAAAGCAGATAGTAGGCCCTCAATGAGTGTAGTTCCCTTCTCCCTGTTAATTCTGAGGAGTGGGTTTGCATGGGTAGGTAAAAGGATTTAGTAGTCACAGAAGCTAAGGTGGAAACTCTAAGAAGTGATTCCAGTTGTGAGGGAAATCAAAGGTCCTGAATTTTAGGCCCAGCTTCCCCAAAATCTTCTAGAAGACAACAGAGGCTCAGTTGCTACCTACAGACACCTCCAAAATTAGCTTTGGCCCTGACTGGTGGTTTGATAATTACCTAAATTCAGTTGGCATATTATTGATACCCTTTAGGAGGGAGAGAGGCATCTCTTTGAGATGGAAGCCTCAGGCCACTTCATAATCAAACAGCATTAACATTTGGAAAAGTAAATTATATTGAGCTTCCACTTCATTTGCTAGGTCTTAGAGGTTTGATCTGTTTTTTTTTTTTTTCCCCATACCACATAAGGGCTAGTGGTTCAAGCTCAGGTAGCCAAAATCACTGTCAGGCTCTTAAAAATAGCTAACAGAGCACTTACTACATTCTGGATACTGTTGAAAGCACTTTACACATATAAACTCATTAATCTCACAATACCACTTTGAAGTAAGTATTACTATTATTAACATTCCATACATAGAAGAAGCAGGCATACATAGGTTAAGCAGTTTGTCCCAGGTCATATAGCTAGTAAGTTGTACACCAAGAATTTGGGCCCCGCAGCCTGACTCCAGAGTCCATGTCCTTCCTCATTCCATTCTACTATCTATTCATATTATTAATAGGGAGTTAGAGCCGGAAGGACTCTTCCTTAGTATCATCTATATTAAATCCCTTCTAGCCCATTTTACAGCTGATAAACCTGAGGCTCAGGTTTGGTGAATTTCCAGTATTACACAGATATTAAATCGTAGTGAGCTCAGGCACTCTAGCTCTCAGTTCAGCTGTCTTTCACTACACTAAGCTACCTTTATTCATTGATATCGCTGAAACCACAGCCCCTAAAACAGCATCTGGTACATAATAGCTGCTTGATAAATAGTTTAGATAGAAAGATGGATGGATGGATGGATGGTTGGATGGATGGATGGATGCAATGCCAGATGCCAAAGTAGTCCTAGCCCAAGACCCTGGGCTACAGAACTGAGTTTGAAATTGGTGCCTCCAACCATCTGTCCAAATGCAGTACTCAAAGCCTTCTTCATAGAAATTCTCCTAAGGTCTATCTTAGGTCCTGAACCTGAGTAACTCAGAGAGGCATTGGAAAACCTAGAGAACTGGGGAGCAAAGTCCATTTTGAGAGACAGGGGTCTGGCTGAGAGAGTGGGATGTGAATCTACAAGTCAGGCATTGGTATTTCTTGTACCCGTAAGCAAGAGATCAGGTCAAAATAGACTAGTCTAGATTGTCTGCTTACAAATGCTCTCCGGGAGTTGTTTCCTACAAGTGCATTTTAATGGGCCTTTAGGAGATGATGCCTTTCTCACCCAATCCATTAATGACTCAAAGACTAAGAATGTAGAGGTATTTTAATCATGAAATCACAGAATATTTAAATGGAAAGGAATTCAGAGATAATCACATCTGATCCCTTCTTTTATAGATAGGGGTAAGTGATACTCAGAGAAGTCAAGTAACTTGCCCAAGAACACACATATAGTCCAAAGCAGGAACTCAACTAGAACCTAGGTCTTCTGATTCCCCATATATCACGTTCTTTCCACTAAAACATGGTATCCTTGAGTGTAGGACAGAATCAGTGACCCATGGGGCAGGTGACCATGCAGGTAAAACATTAGACCTTAGAATTTTATGGTGATTTATACAGATTCTTGGGAGCCAAGATGACAAACTTATCTCCATTTGCTTATAGAGGGTATTTTGGCCAGCTCTGGCCTACACAGCTTCCCAACTTAGCGATTAATGGGACAAAAAACACTGTACACTTTGTTGGCTTGCTGGCATCCCTTTTCTGAGAGAATGTTGTTAAATGTGTTTGCATACAATTTGCACATTCATTTAATTTATTTGTAATATCTCTTCAACTAATGTCAATATATATAGAAATCTCCTCTACCTCACACACCAGTACACACTGAATCTCGAGGGTTCTTAGTGTTTGCACATAAAAAGTGTGTACCATTAAGCAGTCTAACATGCTGCAAGAGATGAAGTATCTAACAAAGAGAAACTTTACTCTGGGGAAGGGTTTGTGTTTCCAAGAATCCCTGTTAAAATACATACACATCTTGAGAATAATAACACCTCATCAGCTTTCTCATCTTGGAAGCAGTTGATTTATCCATCAGCCCAGCAAACCTTGAGGCAGTGAGACACAGAACTTCTTAGTGTTGGGGTAAGCCAGACCTGGGTTTGAATCTCAGCTCTGCCTGTGAATTGAGACATTTCACCCCACCTCTTTGAGCCTTGATTTCCTCTGCTACTCCATGACACTGATGTAACAGCAGATGTGATACCTCATGTGGCTTTTGTGAAGATTAAAGGAGGCAATTTAATGCATCTTAACATAAGTTGCACTGGATAACATGAAGTTCACAGTATGGGCAGTGGATTTGATTGAATTGTTTAATCAGAGAAAAGCAAATTTCTTGGGGCTGACTGGAACCAAACTGCTTCGGTTCAAATCTCAGTCTTAATATGTATTTGTTGTGAAAACTTAGACAAATTATTTAACTGTTTTGTGCCTCAGCTTCCTTTTTTATAAACCAAGGGTAGAGATGGACCCTACCTTATAGGTTGGTTTTGATGATTAAATGAGTAAACATATATAAAGTGCTTAGAACTGTTCTTAACACATGGTAAGTGCTATGTGAGTATGAGCTATTATGTTTCACTGATTGTACTGGTTCTTTAGAACTCTACCCTCTCTACTTCCTTTCTTTCTAACTTCTCCTCCTCCCACTCCTACCCCTGCCACTCTTGACAGGATACTCTGGAGATCATCTCACCCATACCCTTACCTTTAGATAGCCTTCCATAACATCGGCAGACAGCAGACTCTGGCACAGAGCTCTCTTACTCTTAAAGATCTCCAAGGAAGATGCTGCAGCCATCCCAGGAGCCCTAACCTGACCCCACCAGTCCTAAAATCAGAACTTCTCTGCAGGCTCTAGTGTTTCATGTCCTGAAATGGGGCAAGTGGGGGCATCCCAATTAGCAAGAGAGTATAGTGTGAAGAGCATTTGGGAGATTCTTTGGTGTCATATGGACCTCAGTTTAAATGTCACTCTGCTGGACTTTGGCCAAGTCAAGTTCCCTCTATGGGGTAAGTCATTTCCCTTTCTGGGGCCTTAGTTTTATCTGCTGAAACATTGGGATAATAAGAGTTAAGTGCATACCTTATGGATTTGTGGTGGGAATTAATGAAATAATGCATGTAAAGTACCCAGCCCAGTGTCTAGAACATAACTCAGTAGATGATACTGCCTGTTCTTATCATTAACAAAAACAACAAAGGGTGCTTTTTATGCCTCCTATGCTAGGCTTTACCACTCCTGTCCCTGGTACTTTATAGCTTGTTATGAGTTGAGCTACATCCCCTTCAAATTCATATGTTGGAGTTCCCACCACCGGGACCTCAGAATGTGACCTTTTTTGGAAATAAGGTCATTGCATATGTAATTAGTTAAGATGAAGTCATACTGTAGTAGGGTGGACCCCTAATCCAATATGACTGGTATCCTTATAAGAAGGGGGAATTGGACACAGACATGCACACAGGGACAATGCCACATAAAGATGAAGGCATGATCTACAAACCAAGAAACATCAAAGATTGCCAGAAGTAGTTACCAGAGTTAGGAGAGAGGCGTGGACCAGATTCTCCCTCATAGCCCTCAGAAGGAACCAACCATGCTGTCACCTTGATTTCAGACTTGTCCTCTCCAGAACTGTGAGAAAATAAATTTCTGTTGTTTAAGCCACTTTTTGGTACTTTGTTATGGCAGCTCTAGCAAACTAATACATAGTCTAACAAACTCCACCTGAGTCCAGGTATCCTCACTGTGTCCCAGGAATTAAGCTGTTTCCTCTGATTCTGCCATCAATCCCAGAAATACAGCAGCTGCTGCTGGCAGTCCCTTTGTAGACACACTAGGATCTGGCTTGGCACTGACCTGTCTTTGTCCAATTGCCTGTGTAGTGCTAACTATAGCAGAAACCTGCTTGTGTCAGAAAAAGAAAGAACCAAATGACTTGAAGCCACCAGGGTGTAGCTTCATTTCAGCTATGAGTGATTATTTTAATCATCATTTCCTGCCTAGAGATGATCTCCTAGCTAGTCAATTTCCATAACCTTTTTAGCTGTAGTCTCTATTCTTCCCTCCTCCCTCTTCTTCCCTCCAAATACAGAGTGCTATAATATCAGGAGCCAATTTTTCTGACTCCCTGAGCTGGGGGCTGGGGAGTGACCTGAGTGCTAGAGAAGGTCAAGCTAACTGCTGGGCCTACAGCAAAGGCTTATGGGATGGGCATATGTTGGTGGTCCTGTCTTAGTTGCCACTGTTTCCTCCAAAGGCTTAATCAAAATAATAATCACACACCACAGCAGGAAGGAGGCTTTCAATCCATCAGATCCACTTGGCAAGACATTTGCCATCTGGCTGAATTACATCTTCTCACCTGCTGTGTGCAAACAGAACTCACTGTGCTAGTTAGAGAGGAAGGAAAGAGAAGTAAGAAAGGGATTGTGGGAAATGAAGGAGGAAGAAGGAAGGGTTGGGGAAGAATAAGAAAAAGAGAAAGATAAAGAGCAAGAGATGGGTATACCAGGCTAGAATGGCTCCAGTATCCACCCAGCCTTGGGGGTGGGATTAGATTGGGGAGCCTTGTTAAAGGAAAAGGGGAAATTAATACTACTGTACTGTATCATCATTTGCTGAGAAGAATTGATACATTTATTAAATGCTTATTCCATACCAGACCCTTTATATACACTACTTTCATTTCATTGATGAGGAAATTGAGGCTCCAAAAGCCTAATTCTGAAGCCTGTGCTCATTGCACTCCATCACACTGCCTCCCACTTGGTGCAGGCACATGTTTCCACATGACTTGTTGGGGTCCTTAACTAGCTTAGAGTTAGAAATAATAAAAGGAAGAATTATAAGCTCCCAAGGACAGGTATCAGGTTTCAAGGTTTTTCTTTGGTGTCAATGAAAAATTAAAATAAAGAAGAATAATCTCAATGCTATACAACACCATATGGACCAGCCCCTGCTTGATGCTCTCCACAGAGTAGTCATTTTCCAAATGACATTAGCAATTTGGGAGATAAAGTGATGCTCACAATAGACCAGGGAACCAAAGGAGATTTGAAACATGAAAGAGTCTCCTCAGTAGAATGAGCTTAACCCATGGCATACTTTAGGAAGATAGTAGATAAGTCTATTTGTAGTGAAAACATATTGGTCATCAATACCACAGAAACCATTATAGGAGTTGACTGCTAGTATATTGTATATTCACTAATCTGGACTCAGGAGGTTTAACCAGATGACCCTTCAAGGTCCTTGCTAGCTTCTTGTTTTCTGGACTCTAGGATACTGGAGTCGCTATTGGTAGTTAATATTTTGTCTTCTCACAATTTCACCTTGGGTGAAATGGCAATGGTGCCTGTAGGAACAAGCCTATTTTTAAACTTTTGTATTTTGATATTTTTGTTATTATTACATGTAGGCCTAATACCTTTCCCTGGGTCATTTTGGCAGAAGAACTAATGAGAAAAGGCTTTTAAATTAACATTAGAGTGGCTCTCTAGGTTATTGCAGTGTGCTTGGAAATAGCTTTCAGATCAGAGGCAAAAAAGCAAGAGATCAAATGAAAAAGTTGTCCTCATGAGAGAAGGCTAGGGAGTGGCTCATTTAGCCAACTAATACCCAAAGTTCCTGGCATGTAATTTTGTATCATTTTTTTCCTTCAGTAAAAAGGTGAATCCACTGCAGATTTGGATTAGGCACACCTATCACTTTGTCCCTTGGGGCCTCAAGGGCTGAGGGAAATGCATGCAAATAACTTAAAACCAGAGAACAAATTAATTCTATCAAGAAAAAATATAGAACCAGTCCTCCAAACCCACCCAGTTTCAAACATCAGCCTTGAGAACATCTCACATAAAACATTTGGTAGAGCCTACCAGAACCTGGGTTGCCTTTATTTTTTCTGTCCCTAGACTGTAGCTATAGAGGAAGACTTACCACCAACTGTTATGCCCTGTGGATTGCTTGCTTTAATTTGGACTGAGGAGCCTTGGCTGCATTTCCCAGGTTCCAGGGGACTCAAATCTACCTTCACTGCTTCTCAGAACTCTGAGGCTCCACCCTTGACTCAGATTTAAACAGCACGGTATGGCCTTGAGGCCTAACCAGGGCTCCCTGCTCCAAGTTGGAAATGGTTTCTACAGAATAGAATTGAATGACTCTTTGAACTGGGAGGTCATCTAGTAAATTCCCTTCAATTACTAACTGACTGTTGTAACCTTGGACATGCTAATTCATCTGTCCATACCTCAGTTTCCTCATCAGTAAAATGGAGATGAAATGAATAGAAGCTACTTCCTAGGGTTGTGAGAATTAAATGAGTGAATATATGTAAAGAATTTAACTACCAAATGTAAAATAGATAGCTAGTGGGAAGCAGCTACATAGCACAGGGAGATCAGCTCGGTGTTTTGTGACCACCTAGAGGGGTGGGATAGGGAGGGTGGGAGGGAGACGCAAGAGGGAAGGGATATGGGGATATAAGTATACGTATAGTTGATTCACTTTGTTATACATCAGAAGCTAACACAACAATGTAAAGCAATTATATTCCAATAAAGATGTCAAAAAAAACAAAGAATTTAGAACAATGCCTGGCACACAGTGAGCATATGTAAGTGTCAGCTACTGTCATGGTGATGATGATGATTATCCTGCCACCTCCATGTTACAACTGAGGAAACTGAAGCACAGAGGGGAGAAATCATTTGCTTAAGGTCCCACAGTTCTACTAAACCCAAAAATTGAGCCCAGGTCTCTTGACCCAGTGCCCTTTCTTCTAAGCCAAGATGAAACCACCCATGCAAAAAATGGTTTCATAGAAGTCTCAGAACCAGTTTTGGCCAATTCCAGATTATTGGTCAGAGGTGAATTATGTCATGCTTGGATTATCTAAATTCTTAGCAAGTATGTCAGAGTCTAGCACATAGAGGTATTCTATTATTAATATTCATTGAATAATGAGCTGTTCTAAATTTCTTCCCTACTTCCTGACTGTACAGTAGCTGGGAGGCCAATTTAATGCAATACTTTAACTGAGACGATTTCTACCTCCATTCTGGAAAAGAAAAATAGAAATGCAGCAGTAGGTATTTGGGGTAGTTCTAGTGGAAGTATTTACTGACAGTAAAAGTTTGCTAGGCCCTGGAACCAGTGGTGTGTTGGTAGATGTTTACCAACCAGCCCTCCATTGGGATGGGGAGTAGGAGAGGTAAGACCTAATTTGTAGCATTCACCAATTTCAGACTACCAACTCCATGTCACTAAATGCAGAGTTGGGAAGAGATGTGCAGTAGCATACTATTATGTAGTATTTCCACCATGCAGATACAGATATTAATTATTTATTACATATATAATATATATGTGTATAATGTAAAAATTATATTACAGATAAATAGTGAAATGTAGCAAAACTTTTTAGAAGTGATGAGTTTTGAGTATTTATTACCCTGTTTTTTTTTTTTAACATCTTTATTGGAGTATAATTGCTTTACAATGGTGTGTTAGTTTCTGCTTTATAACAAAGTGAATCAGCTATACATATACATATATCCCCATATCTCCTCCCTCTTGCATCTCCCTCCCACCCTCCCTATCCCACCCCTCTATGTAGTCACAAAGCACCGAGCTGATCTCCCTGTGCTATGTGGCTGCTTCCCACTAGCTATCTATTTTACATTTGGTAGTATATATAAGTCCATGCTACTCTCTCACTTCGTCCCAGCTTACCCTTCCCCTCCCCATGTGCTCAAGTCCATTCTCTACATCTGCGTCTTTATTCCTGTCCTGCCCCTAGGTTCTTCATAACCATTTTTTTTTAAATTCCATATATATGTGTTAGCATACAGTATTTGTTTTTCTCTTTCTGACCTACTTCACTCTGTATGACAGACTCTAGGCCCATCCACATCACTACAAATAACTCAATTTCGTTTCTTTTTATGGCTGAGTAATATTCCATTGTATATATGTGCCACATCTTCTTTATCCATTCATCTGTTGATGGACACTTAGGTAGCTTCCATGTCCTGGCTACTGTAAGTAGAGCTGCAATGAACATTGTTATTACCCTGTTTTTAATATCATTTATTTAATTTTAAGTTTATACAATTTAAGTAAATTTTACTTTCCATTTTTAATCATGATAAAAAA
This sequence comes from Eubalaena glacialis, assembly GCF_028564815.1. Taxonomy (NCBI): domain Eukaryota; kingdom Metazoa; phylum Chordata; class Mammalia; order Artiodactyla; family Balaenidae; genus Eubalaena; species Eubalaena glacialis. The sequence continues at coordinate 57,669,610 of NC_083736.1, read as the reverse complement.
CACATTAGGATTAAGTATATTCACATTGTTGTGAAACAGATCTCCAGGACTTTTTCATCTTGCAAAACTGAAACTTTATGCCCATTAAATAACTCTCTATTTCCTCCTCCCCCAGTCCCTAGCAACCACCATTCAACTTTTTGTTTCTATGAATTTGACTACTTTAGATAACTCATGTAGGTAAAATCATACATACAGTATTTATCTTTTTGTGACTGGCTTATTTTACTTGGCATAATGTCCTCAAGGACATGTTATAGCATGTGTTAGAATTTCTTTCCATTTTTTTTAAGGCTTAATAATATTCCATTGTATGTATATACCGAATTTGTTTATCCATTCATTCGTCAGTAAACACTTGGTTTGCTTCCACCTCTTTGCTATTGTGAATAATGCTGCTATGAACATGGCTGTTAATTTAATTTTTAATGATGGCTATGTTTAACAACTTGCAAAGTTCCTGAAAATTTGACAATCAGCTCTTGAGAGCTGGTACCAGCTGACTACAAGATACCACTGCTTGGAACCAATTATTGGGGATACACACAAACCTTCCCTTGAGGATTTTAAAACTGGGACACTTTGTCTGGGATGTATTAAAGCATGCCTCCCACCTGGAGATAGAGAGATAGACAAAATTATCAGGAATTTTGGACTTGTGGAATTGCAGAACTGGGAAGGCCCCTGAGATAATTTAACCTTGTTACTCAATGTTACTCAATGTGTGGACCTGGGAATTTGTTAGAAATATAGAGCCTCAGACTCCACTTCAGACCTACTAAATCAGAATTTCCACTTTAACAGGGAAGTCCTGTGTACCTTCAAGCTTGAAAAACACTAGTTTGGTGCACCACTATTCCTAACACATACACACCTCTCCACCTCTCATACCTCTCCTACCCCATTATGCAGGGAGAAAATTGAGGTCTAGAGAGAGAAAGAGACTTTTCCAAAATTACAGTGTGTATCGGTGGCAGAGCGGAAAGCAAAACTACTGAGCCTGTAAAGGGGCCTTCTGTATCCTTCATTCATCTCTGGTTACACAAAATATATATAAAAAATATAGTCTGAAGTATCTATGGCTAAAATGATATGATGGTATATTTGGGTTTTGCTTTACAATATTCTGGAAAGAAAGTTTGTGTGTGGGAAGGAACTTGGATGAAATAAGAGTGATCATGGTTTGCTAACTATTGAAACTGGGTGATGGATACATAGGGATTCATTATATGACTCTATTTGTGTGTATGTTTGAACATTTCCATAATCAAAAAAAAAGTGTAGTTGGAGAGAATGTTCTGATAATATGGTAGTAGCTGAAGTGAAGTTTTTGGATTATTTGTGGATTTCACCTACCCATGAAGTGGACTCTGTATGCAGAAAGTCCCAGCAGCTGCATGGGGCCCATGTAGGAGGGAAGATGGGTTTCAACCCCAGCAAAAGACATTCCTTCTCTCCAGGAGCCTGAGTATCTGACACTTGGAGCTGGGCTGGATTTGCATAATTAGCACTCCTTTGCCTCTACCAAATGAGATAGGAGAGGGCTTGAAGAGGAGCCCCAAACAGTGAAAAGCAGAGCCTCTCATCTCATTAGGTCCTGACACACTGAGAGATTGCCCTGTCAGGCTCTCCCAACCCAAGCTGTCCGGAAAACATCTATTCCTGGGAGTAAAGAGAGACTGAGACAGGAATGAATAGGGAAATATAACTTCCAACTAGACATTCAGCAAAAGTAAATTTGGGGAAAAGGTGGAAGCTGTTAGTTCTAAAGATGACACTGTGCTTGCTGGATTTTGCAGAGGGCTGATGCCTGAAGCCCAAGTCTAGGGCTGGAAGCAGCGATGAGGGCCACATATCTCAGTGGGCAGGCAAGAATTGGAGTATAGTTCAGAGACAGCAGCTGGTAGACAGGAATCACCAGCATCCTGTCTCCCTTCTGACTTCCTGACTCTCAGGAACAGGAAAATCACTGAAACTGCTCCTTTAGGAGTTCTAGAATTGTCTCTCAGAGCTGTTTCCATTTCTGTTTTAGGGCTGTAATAGGATGGGAGAGGACTATGAAGTTGGAGAATGAGAGGGGCAGTATAACAGGGTCTCTCTCTCTCTAACTGAGAGACTTTTGCCCCACCCAATCTCCTAAAGGTTCTCCCAACTTAGGATCCATAGCTGTATCCTTGAGGCCAAGAGACCCACATTTAACAATATGCTTGCTTGTAGTATGTTCATTTGGTGGGGTTCACAGAAGAGTACACTCCAAGTCTCCCAGTCCTTTACTCCCCAGTCAGGGAAGGCCTTTTATAAAACTGTGACCCCTGAACTTCCGCAAAGTTTTTCCAGCTCTCCTAGTCCTAGAAATTATGACTTTTTATTTCACTGTATGTAAAAGGCATTGTAAACACCACTGTGATGATTGGATCTGGAAAACTAATATGGGTGGGAGGTGGGGCAGGTAGGCCTCTGTGGGATGAGTCATTTGGGTTGGAGGTATGGACCTTATTTGCTTGGTGAGCATTATTTAGTGGGGTAGAGAGGAAGGCCTGGCAAAGAGGGAGAGTTCTCTGAGGCAAACTAAAAATGATATTTCTTACACTCACAGTCTGTTCCTAGTACTAGTGCAGAAGTCCTGGAGACCAATTATTCAGGAGACAACAACTCCAGGGGCCCCCAAGCCATGAAGCAGTCTAGGGCTGGGGCTGGGAAGTCCACTGTTGATACTGTTTTCTCTGCTTCTGTATGTGTTCAAATGTTCGAAAGTAGAGCTTCCTCAGTCTAAAATGTAAGTGGATAGGTCTATCATTAAGCCAAACCCAAGTAGTCCTGGGTTACCAAAGATAGAATGTCTAAGCTATACAAAAACATACCAAAATGACATTGCTGAGCATGAAGCACGGAAGGGATTTAAATGCCTCCATCCCCATACATGCATACTTTCACCTCATGGTATCCTCCAAAGTGTGCCCTCAGAACTCTGGGGCTCCTCAAAATGACTGCACCAATCTATACTTCCACTTTTTAAACATTTTTGTATATTATTGGAACTTTGAAACATACATAAAAGTAGAGAAAACCCCCATATACCCATTATCTGGCTTCAACAATTAGTAATTTATTTATTCTTCCATCTACTACTTCACCAAACTTTTCTGGATTTTTTTTTTTAAACATCTTTATTGAAGTATAATTGCTTTACAATGGTGTGTTAGTTTCTGCTTTATAACAAAGTGAATCAGTTATACATATACATATATGCCCATATCTCTTCCCTCTTGCATCTCCCTCCCTCCCACCCTCCCCATCCCACCCCTCTAGGTGGTCACAAAGCACCGAGCTGATCTCCCTGTGCTATGCGGCTGCTTCCCACTAGCTATCTATTTTACATTTGGTAGTGTATATATGTCCATGACACTCTCTCACCCTGTCACATCTCACCCTTCCCCCTCCCCATATCCTCAAGTCCATTCTCTAGTAGGTCTGTGTTTTTATTCCCATCTTGCCACTAGGTTCTTCATGGCTTTTTTTTTTTCCCCTTAGATTCCATATATATGTGTTAGCATACTGTATTTGTTTTTCTCTTTCTGACTTACTTCACTCTGTATGACAGACTCTAACTCCATCCACCTCATTACAAACACCTCCATTTCATTTCTTTTTATGGCTGAGTAATATTCCATTGTATATATGTGCCACATCTTCTTTATCCATTCATCCGATGATGGACACTTAGGTTGCTTCCATGTCCTGGCTATTGTAAATAGAGCTGCAATGAACATTTTGGTACATGACTCTTTTTGAACTATGGTTTTCTCAGGGTATATGCCCAGTACTGGGATTGCTGGGTCGTATGGTAGTTCTATTTGTAGTTTTTTAAGGAACCTCCATACTGTTCTCCATAGTGGCTGTATCAATTTACATTCCCACCAACAGTGCAAGAGTGTTCCCTTTCCCCCACACCCTCTCCAGCATTTATTGTTTCTAGATTTTTTGATGATGGCCAATCTGACCGGTGTGAGATGATATCTCATTGTAGTTTTGATTTGCATTTCTCTAATGATTAATGATGTTGAGCATTCTTTCATGTGTCTGTTGGCAATCTGTATATCTTCTTTGGAGAAATGTCTATTTAGGTCTTCTGCCCATTTTTAGATTGGATTGTTCGTTTTTTTTGTTATTGAGCTGCATGAGCTGCTTGTAAATCTTGGAGATTAATCCTTTGTCAGTTGCTTCACTGGCAAATATTTTCTCCCATTCTGAGGGTTGTCTTTTCATCTTGTTTATGGTTTCCTTTGCTGTGCAAAAGCTTTTAAGTTTCATTAGGTCCCATTTGTTTATTTGTGTTTTTATTTCCATTTCTCTAGGAGCTGGGTCAAAAAGAATCTTGCTGTGATTTATGTCATAGACCGTTCTGCCTAAGTTTTCCTCTAAGAGTTTGATAGTGTCTGGCCTTACACTTAGGTCTTTAATCCATTTTGAGTTTATTTTTGTGTATGGTGTCAGGGAGTGTTCTAATTTCATACTTTTACATATACCTGTCCAATTTTCCCAGCACCACTTACTGAAGAGGCTGTCTTTTCTCCACTGTATATGCTTGCCTCCTTTATCAAAGATAAGGTGACCATATGTGCGTGGGTTTATCTCTGGGCTTTCTATCCTGTTTCATTGATCTATGATTCTGTGTTTGTGCCAGTACCATACTGTCTTGATTACTGTAGCTTTGTAGTATAGTCTGAAGTCAGGGAGCCTGATTCCTACAGCTCCATTTTTCGTTCTCAACATTGCTTTCGCTATTCGGGGTCTTTTGTGTTTCCATACAAATTGTGAAATATTTTGTTCTAGTTCTGTGAAAAATGCCAGTGGTAGTTTGATAGGGATTGCATTGAATCTGTAGATTGCTTTGGGTAGTAGAGTCATGTTCACAATGTTGATTCTTCCAATCCAAGAACATGGTATGCCTCTCCATCTATTTGTATCATCTTTAATTTCTTTCATCAGTGTCTTATAATTTTCTGCATACAGGTCTTTTGTCTCCTTAGGTAGGTTTATTCCTAGATATTTTATTCTTTTTGTTGCAGTGGTAAACGGGAGTGTTTTCTTAATTTCACTTTCAGATTTTTCATCATTAGTGTATAGAAATGCAAGAGATTTCTGTGCATTAATTTTGTATCCTGCTACTTTACCAAATTCATTGATTAGCTCTAGTAGTTTTCTGGTAGCATCTTTAGGATTCTCTATGTATAGTATCATGTCATCTGCAAACAGTGACAGCTTTACTTCTTCTTTTCCGATTTGGATTCTTTTTATTTATTTTTCTTCTCTGATTGCTGTGGCTAACACTTCCAAAACTATGTTGAATAATAGTGGTGAGAGTGGGCAACCTTGTCTTGTTCCTGATCTTAGTGGAAATGGTTTCAGTTTTTCACCATTGAGGACAATATTGGCTGTGGGTTTGTCATATATGGCCTTTATTATGTTGAGGAAAGTTCCCTCTATGCCTACTTTCTGCAGGGCTTTTATCATAAATGGGTGCTGAATTTTTTCAAAAGCTTTCTCTGCATCTATTGAGATGATCATATGGTTTTTCTCCTTCAATTTGTTAATATGTTGTATCACGTTGATTGATTTGCGTATATTGAAGAATCCTTGCATTCCTGGGATAAACCCCACTTGATCATGGTGTATGATCCTTTTAATGTGCTGCTGGATTCTGTTTGCTAGTATTTTGTTGAGGATTTTTGCATCTATGTTCATCAGTGATATTGGCCTGTAGTTTTCTTTCTTCGTGACATCTTTGTCTGGTTTTGGTATCAGGGTGATGGTGGCCTCGTAGAATGAGTTGGGGAGTGTTCCTCCCTCTGCAATATTTTGGAAGAGTTTGAGAAGGATAGGTGTTAGCTCTTCTCTAAATGTTTGATAGAATTCGCCTGTGAAGCCATCTGGTCCTGGGCTTTTGTGTGTTGGAAGATTTTTAATCACAGTTTCAATTTCAGTGCTTGTGATTGGTCTGTTCATATTTTCTATTTCTTCCTGGTTCAGTCTTGGCAGGTTGTGCATTTCTAAGAATCTGTCCATTTCTTCCAGGTTGTCCATTTTATTGGCATAGAGTTGCTTGTAGTAATCTCTCATGATCCTTTGTATTTCTGCAGTGTCAGTGGTTACTTCTCCTTTTTCATTTCTAATTCTATTGATTTGAGTCTTCTCCCTTTTTCTCTTGATGAGTCTGGCTAATGGTTTATCAATTTTGTTTATCTTCTCAAAGAACCAGCTTTTAGTTTCATTGATTTTTGCTATTGTTTCCTTCATTTCTTTTTCATTTATTTCTGATCTGATCTTTATGATTTCTTTCCTTCTGCTAGCTTTGGGTTTTTTTGTTCTTCTTTCTCTAATTGCTTCAGGTGCAAGGTTAGGTTGTTTATTCGAGATGTTTCCTGTTTCTTGAGGTAGGCTTGTATTGCTATAAACTTCCCTCTTAGCACTGCTTTTGCTGCATCCCATAGGTTTTGGGTCATCGTGTCTCCATTGTCATTTGTTTCTAGGTATTTTTTGATTTCCCCTTTGATTTCTTCAGTGATCACTTCGTTATTAAGTAGTGTATTGTGTAGCCTCCATGTGTTTGTATTTTTTACAGATCTTTTCCTGTAATTGATATCTAGTCTCATAGCGTTGTGGTCGGAAAAGATACTTGATACGATTTCAATTTTCTTAAATTTACCAAGGCTTGATTTGTGACCCAAGATATGATCTATCCTGGAGAATGTTCCATGAGCACTTGAGAAAAATGTGTATTCTGTTGTTTTTGGGTGGAATGTCCTCTAAATATCAATTAAGTCCATCTTGTTTAATGTATCATTTAAAGCTTGTGTTTCCTTATTTATTTTCATTTTGGATGATCTGTCCATTGGTGAAAGTGGGGTGTTAAAGTCCCCTACTATGATTGTGTTGCTGTCGATTTCCCCTTTTATGGCTGTTAGTATTTGCCTTATGTATTGAGGTGCTCCTATGTTGGGTGCATAAGTATTTACAATTGTTATACCTTCCTCTTGGATAGATCCCTTGATCATTATATAGTGTCCTTCTTTGTCTCTTGTAATAGTCTTTATTTTAAAGTCTATTTTGTCTGTTATGAGAATTGTTACTCCAGCTTTCTTTTGATTTCCATTTGCATGGAATATCTTTTTCCATCCCCTCACTTTCAGTCTGTATGTGTCTCTAGGTCTGAAGTGGGTCTCTTGTAGACAGCATATATATGGGTCTTGTTTTTGTATCCATTCAGCCAGTCTGTGTCTTTTGGTGGGAGCATTTAATCCATTTACATTTAAGGTAATTATCGATATGTATGTTCCTATTCCCATTTTCTTAAATGTTTTGGGTTTGTTATTGTAGGTGTTTTCCTTCTCTTGCGTTTCTTGCCTAGAGAAATTCCTTTAGCATTTGTTGTAAAGCTGGTTTGGTGGTGCTGAACTCTCTCAGCTTTTGCTTGTCTGTAAAGGTTTTAATTTCTCCATCAAATCTGAATGAGATCCTTGCTGGGTAGATTAATCTTGGTTGTAGGTTTTTCTCCTTCATTACTTTAAGTATATCCTGCCACTCCCTTCTGGCTTGCAGAGTTTCTGCTGAAAGATCAGCTGTTAACCTTATGGGGATTCCCTTGTGTGTTATTTGTTGTTTTTCCCTTGCTGCTTTTAATATGTTTTCTTTATATTTAATTTTTGACAGTTTGATTAAGATGTGTCTTGGCGTGTTTCTCCTTGGATTTATCCTGTATGGGACTCTCTGTGCTTCCAAGACTTGATTAACTATTTCCTTTCCCATATTAGGGAAGTTTTCAACTATAATCTCTTCAAATATTTTCTCAGTCCCTTTCTTTTTCTCTTCTTCTTCTGGGACCCCTATAATTCGAATGTTGGTGCGTTTAATGTTGTCCCAGAGGTCTCTGAGACTGTCCTCAGTTCTTTTCATTCTTTTTTCTTTATCCTGCTCTGCAGTAGTTATTTCCACCATTTTATCTTCCAGGTCACTTATCTTCTGGATTATTTTGAAGTAAATCCCTGACATCATATTATTTTGTCCAAAAATAGTATGTATCTCTAAATTACAAGGATTCTAAACATTATAACTACAATACCATTATCAAACCTAAAAATATGCTAAGAATAATTCCTTAATATCATCTAGTATTCAATCAGTGTCCAGATTTCACTGATGTCTCACAAATGTTATTTTTAAACAGTTGTATTTCCATATAGATCCTGATAAGATCCATACATTAAAAATGATTGATATGTCTCTTTAAGTCTATGTTAAGTTTAGGTTCTCTCTCTCTCTCTCTCCCCCCACCCCCCCATTCTTCTCTCTCTCTCTCAACATATTTACTGAACAAAACTGAACTGGTTGTTTTCTCCTATAGCGTTTTCCACTGCCTGGTCTGCGTTTTACTTACCACATCTTTGTAGTAGACTTCAGTGTTTCCCACTGCTCTATTTCCTGCAAATTAGAGAGATCTAGAGGCTTGATCAGATTCAGATTCATTTTTTTGGCAAGATTGTTTCACAAGCAGCTGTGTGTCATTCCATTCAGTAGCACATAATGGTCAGTGGCTCTCTATTTTGATGTTATAGTCTTATTTCTTTACAGATGAGGGATGCAGATTCCGACAAGGGTAATGCTGACCAGAGCTGGGAAATGTATCAAGATCAGGTCTTCTGACTCCCTAGCCAGTACTCTTTGCTCTATACCACATCCAACCAGGTCCTTAGAGGAAGTATTTAATGAACAGGTCAGGAAGACCACTGGGAAGAACTGTCTACTTTTTCTGTTTCAAGCAGAACTTCACCTTAGTGACCTAGGACTCTCTGGCTCCAGCTCCAGCCCAGTATTCCCATAACAGAGAAGGCAGGGTTGAGTTTCCTCACATGTTTTGGCAAATTTCATATAGAATAGGGCAAGGTGGCCCCTTCAAGATGGGAGAGGAAAGGGATTATTTGGCTCAGAACAAGAGGGTGGGGTATATGTATGAACTGGTGGAACTGGAAGGGTGAGCAGAGTGCCCTGTCTCCTAGGCGGAACATCCTGGGCTCACTGCCAGTGGAGTCCAGAAGAAGGAGAGGGGAGAGGCAGGAGAAAGTATGGAGTGAGAATTCTGGGAAATCACTTTGAAGGAAGAGGTTGGCCTCTGGTGCTGCTGCTCTTTGTAGAAGGGAAGGAGAGCATTCTCAGCCTTGATAAAAAACACACCCTTTCTGCCTGGAGATTACCTAGTGACTCATTGGTAAGTTCAGACTCTTAATGCAAAGATTGGTTTATCTATTTATTTCTGTCAATTTTAGATTGCCATCGTGTTTCAAGGACCAAAGTGGGCTACTAATTGAACATAGGTGATCCAGAAAGTCTTTGACAGACCTTAGGAGGTCATCTTCATCCCCCACCCTTCCTAGGAGACTCCCCCAATTTCCTCCCCTCCAGTCCTGTTTCCCTTTTTAACCAACCTTCACTACTGGGCAATCTTTCTTAGAGTTAACTCAAACCCCTCCTAATAAAGTATAAACCCGTTTTCTCTTTTCCTTTCCTTTGTGGAGAGGAAGAACACCTCCAAGCTATAATAAATAACCCAAAGACTTAGTATTCTAGTTCAGACCTCACTTATGTCCCAGGCGAATGATTGTACCTACCTATCTCTCTGCCTCATCTCTCATCCCTCACATCATCATCACCTAGTCCTTGGCCAGATTAACCTTCACAAGGCACAGCACTGTTCATGTTAGAGAAGCTGTAGAACATTATGGTCAGAGTGTGGACTCTGGAAACCAGACTGCCTGCTTAAGCAACTATCCTGGTTTGGCTACTTCCTGCCTGTGTGACCTTAACTTCTCTCACACTCAGTTTCCTCAAACGTAAAAGGATATATTATATTGTTGTGAGGGTTAAATGAATTGGTACATGTCAGGCACTTAAAACAATATCTGGCACATAGTTTAGGCTTTGTCTTATGACAATTTTTCTGCCTGAACTAACCATTCCCTATAGTCTTCCATTTCTGTTTCTCGAAATTCTACTATGCTTCTAAGCCCAGCTCAAATGCTACTTCTTCCCTGAACACTTTCTTGAGCTCCTCAATCAACTGCTTCCTTCTATATGTTCTAGAGAATTTTTGTTTGTATAGCTCTTATGACATCTCCACATGTTGTCATTGCTTACAAGTGATATCTTAATGGTATGTCCTTAAGAGAAATTGCTTCACACACAACTGCCACTTAGTACAGTGCTCAATCAGTGGGGATGGTATTATTCCTATATGCTTGGTGTTTAACCCAGTGGTTCAGTCCTGGCTGCACATTGGAATCAACTAAGAATCTTTATAAATTCCTGATGTCTGGTTCCCACAGCTAGAGATTTGATGTCACTGGTCTGGGGTTGGGCCTGGGCATTTGGATTTTTAAAATCTTCTCAGGTGATACTGATGTAGAGCCTGGGCCGAGAATCCCTGTTTTAAATGGTTTAGCAACATGATTGATCTCATGTAAGCCTTACAACAACATTGGTGGGTTATACTGTAGACCGTAGACCATTGTTTTATTTTTTTTAACATCTTTATTGGTGTATAATTGCGTTACAGTGTAGTGTTAATTTCTCCTATATAACAAAGTGAATGAGCTACATGTGTACATATATACCCATATCCCCTCCCTCTTGCATCTCCCTCCCACCCTGCCTATCCCACCTCTCTAGGTGGTCAAAAAGCACTGAGCTGATCTCCTTGTGCTATGCAGTTGCTTCCCACTAGCTATCTATTTTACATTTGGTAGTATATATATGTCAATGCTACTCTATCACTTCGTCACAGCTTACCATTCCCCTGCCCTGTGTGAGGACACAAGTCCATTATCTACGTCTGCGTCTTTATTCCTGTCCTGCCCCTAAATTCATCAGAACCTTTTTTTTTTTTTTGATTCCATGTATATGTGTTAGCATACGATATTTGCTTTTCTCTTTCTGACTTACTTCGCTCTGTATGACAGACTCTAGGTCCATCCAACTCACTACAAATAACTCAATTTCATTTCCTTTTATGGCTGAGTAATATTCCATTGTATATATGTGCCACATCTTCTTTATCCATTCATCTGTAGATGGACACTTAGGCTGCTTCCATGTCCTGGCTATTGTAAATAGTGCTGCAATGAACACTGTGGTACATGACCATTTTTGAATTATGGTTTACTCAGGGTAAATGCCCAGTAGTGGGATTGCTGGGTAATATGGAAGTTCTATTTTTTAAGTTTTTAAGGAACCTCCATACTGTTCTCCATAATGGCTGTATCAATTTACATTCCCACCAACACTGCAAGAGGGTTTCCTTTTCTCCTCAACCACTCCAGCATTTATTGCTTGTAGATTTTTGGATGATGGTCATTCAGACTGGTGTGAAGTGATACCTCATTGTAGTTTGATTTGCATTTCTCTAATGATTACTGATGTTGAGCATACTTTCATGTGTTTGTTGGCAATCTGTCTATCTTCTTTGGAGAAATGTCTATTTAGGTCTTCTGCCCATTTTTAGATTGGGTTGTTTGTTTTGTTGATATTGAGTTAGATGAGCTGCTTGTAAATTTTGGAGGTTAATCCTTTGTCATTTGCTTCATTTGCAAATATTTTCTTCCATTCTGAGGGTTGTCTTTCCGTCTTGTTTATGGTTTCCTTTGCTGTGCAAAAGCTTTTAAGTTTCATTAGGTCCCATTTGTTTATTTTTGATTTTATTTCCATTTCCCTAAGAGGTGGGTCAAAAAGGATCTTGCTGTGATTTATGTCATAGAGTGTTCTGCCTATGTTTTCCTCTAAGAGTTTTATAGTGTCTGCTCTTCCATTTAGGTCTTTAATCCATTTTGAGTTTATTCTTGTATATGGCGTCAGGGAGTGGTCTAATTTCATTCTTTTACATGTAGCTGTCCAGTTTTCCCAACACCACTTTTGAAGAGTCTGTCTTTTCTCCATTGTATATTCTTGCCTCCTTTGTAAAAAATAAGGTGACCATATGTGTGTGGGTTTATCTCTGGGCTTTCTATCCTGTTCCATTGATCTATATTTCTGTTCTTGTGCCAGTACCATACTGTCTTGATTACTGTAGCTTTGTAGTATAATCTGAAGTCTCGGAGCCTGATTCCACCAGCTCCGTTTTTCTTTCTCAAGATTGCTTTGGCTATTCAGGGTCTTTTGTGTTTCCATACAAATTATGAAATTTTTTGTTCTAGTTCTGTTGAAAAATGCCATTGGTAGTTTGATAGGGATTGCAATGAATCTCTAGATTGCTTTGGGTAGTATAGTTACTTTCACAATGTTGATTCTTCCAATCCAAGAACATGGTATATCTCTCCATCTGTTTGTATCATCTTTAATTTCTTTCATCAGTGTCTTATAGTTTTCTATCTACAGGTCTTTTGTCTCCCTAGGTAGGTTTATTCCTAGGTATTTTCTTCTTTTTGTTGCAATGGTAAATGGGAGTGTTTCCTTAATTTCTCTTTCAGATTTTTCATCATTAGTGTATAGGAATGCAAGAGAGTTCTGTGCATTAATTTTGTGTCCTGCAACTTTACCAAATTCATTGATTAGCTCTAGTAGTTTTCTGGTGGCATCTTTAGTATTCTCTATGTATAGTATCATGTCATCTGCAAACTGTGACAGTTTTACCTCTTCTTTTCTGATTTTGATTCCTTTGATTTCTCTTTCTTCTCTGATTGCTGTGGCTAAAACTTCCAAAACTATGTTGATTACTAGTGGTGAGAGTGGATAACCTTGTCTTGTTCCTTATCTTAGAGGAAATGCTTTAAGTTTTTCACCCCTGAGAATGATGATGGCTGTGGTTTTGTCATATATGGCCTTTATTATGTTGAGGTAAGTTTCCTCTATGCCTACTTTCTAGAGGGTTTTTATCGTAAATGGGTGTTGAATTTTGTCGAAAGCTTTTTCTGCATCTATTGAGATGATAAAGTTTTTATCCCTCAATTTGTTAATATGGTGTATCAAACTGATTGACTTGTGTATATTGAAGAATCCTTGCATTCCTGGGATAAACCACACTTGATCATGGTGTATGATCCTTTTAATGTGCTGTTGGATTCTGTTTGCTAGTATTTTTTTGAGGACTTACATCTACTTTCTTCAGTGGTATTGGCCTGTAGTTTTCTTTTTTGTGACATTTTGTCTGGTTTTGGTATCAGGGTGATGGTGGCCTCATAGAATGTGTTTGGGAGTGTTCCTCCCTCTGCTATATTTTGGAAGAGTTTGAAAAGGAAAAGTGTTAGCTCTTCCCTAAATGTTTCATAGAATTCACCTGTGAAGCCATGTGGTCCTGGGCTTTTGTTTGTTGGAATATTTTTAATCACAGTCTCAATTTTAGTACTTGTGATTGGTCTGTTTATACTTTCTATTTCTTCCTGGTTCAGTCTCAGAAGGTTGTGCTCTTCTAAGAATTTGTCCATTTCTTCCAGATTGTCCATTTTTTGGCCTATATTTGCTTGTAGTAATCTCTCATGATTTTTTGTATTTCTGCAGTGTCAGTTGTTACTTCTCCTTTTTCGTTTCTAATTCTGTTGATTTGAGTCTTCTCCCTTGTTTTCTTGATGAATCTGACTAATAGTTTATCAATTTTGTTTATCTTCTCAAAGAACTAGCTTTTAGTTTTATTGATCTTTGTTATTGTTTCCATCATTTCATTTTCATTTATTCCTGATCTGATCTTTATGATTTCTTACCTTCTGCTAACTTTGAGTTATTTTTGTTCTTCTTTCTCTAATTGCTTTAGGTGTAAGGTTAAGTTGTTTATTTGAGATGTTTCTTGTTTCTTGAGGTGGGATTGTATTGCTATAAACTTCCCTGTTAGAACTGCTTTTGCTTCATCCCATAGGTTTTGGGTCGTCATGTTTTCACTGTCATTTGTTTCTAGGTATTTTTTGATTTCCTCTTTGATTTCCTCAGTGATCTCTTGGTTATTTAGTAGTGTATTGTTTAGCCTCCAAGTGTTTGTGTTTTTTCAGTTTTTTTCCTGTCACTGATATCTAGTCTCATAGCACTGTGGTCGGAAAAGATACTTGATAAGATTTCCAGTTTCTTAATTTTACCAAGGCTTGATTTGTGACCCAGGATATGATCTATCCTGGAGAATGTTCCATGAGCAATTGAGAAGAAAGTGTATTCTGTTGTTTTTGGATGGAATGTCCTATAAATATCAATTAAGTCCATCTGGTCTCATATTTCATTTAAAGGTTGTGTTTCCTTATTATTTTCATTTTTGATGATCTGTCCACTGGTGAAAGTGGGGTGTTAAAGTCCCCTACTGTGATTGTGTTACTGTCGATTTCCCCTTTTATGGCTGTTAGCATTTGCCTTAAGTATTGAGGTGCTCCTATGTTAGGTGCATAAGTATTTACAATTGTTATATCTTCTTCTTGGATTGATCCCTTGATCATTATGTAGTGTCCTTCTTTGTCTCTTGTAATAGTCTTTTTTTTAAAGTCTTTTTGTCTGTTATGAGAATTGCTACTCCAGCTTTCTTTTGATTTCCATTTGCATGGAATATCTTTTCCATCCCCTCCTTTTCAGTCTGTATGTGTCTCTAGGTCTGAAGTGTGTCTCTTGTAGACAGCATATATACAAGTCTTACTTTTGTATCCATTCAGCCAGTCTATGTCTTTTGGTTGGAGCTTTTAATCCATTTACATTTCAGGTTATTATCGATATGTATGTTCCTATTACCATTTTCTTAACTTTTTTGGGTTTATTATTGTAGGTCTTTTCCTTCTCTTATGTGTACTTCCTAGAGAATTTTCTTTAGCATTTGTTGTAAAGCTGGTTTGGTGGTGCTGAAGTCTCCTAACTTTTGTTTGTCTGTAAAGGTTTTAATTTCTCCATCGTATCTGAATGAGATCCTTGCTGGGTGGAGTAATCTTGGTTGTAGGTTTTACCCTTTCATCACTTTAAATATGTCCTGAAACTCTTTTCTGGCTTGCAGAGTTTCTGTTGATATATCATCTCTTAACCTTATGGGGATCCCCTTGTATATTATTTGTTGCTTTATCCTTGCTGCTTCTAATATTTTTTCTTTGTTTTTATTTTTTGATAATTTTATTAATATGTGTCTTGGCGTGTTTATCCTTGGATTTACCCTGTATAGGACTCTAAGTGCTTCCTAGACTTGATTGACTATTTCCTTTCCCATGTTAGGGAAGTTTTCAACTATAATCTCTTCAAATATTTTCTCAGTCCCTTTCTTTTTCTCTTCTTCTTCTGGGACCCCTATAATTCGAATGTTGGTGCGTTTAATGTTGTCCCAGAGGTCTCTGAGACTGTCCTCAATCCTTTTCATACTTTTTTCTTTATTCTGCTCTGCAGTAGTTATTTCCACTATTCTATCTTCCAGGTCACTTATCCATTCTTCTGCTTCAGTTATTCTGCTATTGATCCCTCCTAGAAAATTTTTAATTTCATTTATTGTGTTGTTCATGATTGTTTGTTTGCTCTTTAGTTCTTCTAGGTCCTTGTTAAACGTTTCTTGTATTTTCTTCATTCTATTTCCAAGATTTTGGATCAACTTTACTATCATTATTCTGATTTTTTTTTCCAGGTAGACTGCTTATTTCCTCTTCATGTGTTTGGTCTGGTAGGTTTTTACCTTGCTCCTTCATCTGCTGCATATTTCTCTGTTTTCTCGTTTTTTTTTAACTTACTGTGTTTGTGGTCACCTTTTTGCAGGCTGCAGGTTCGTAATTCCTGTTGTTTTTGGTATCTGCCCCCAGTGGATGAGGCTGATTCAGTGGCTTGTGTAGGCTTCCTTGTGGATGGGACTGGCACCTGTGTTCTGGTGGTTGGGGCTGGATCTTTTCTTTCTGCTGGGCAGGGCCGCATCTGTTGGTGTGTTTTGGTGTGTCTGTGAACTTAGTATGATTTTAGGCAGCCTTTCTGCTAATGGGTGTGGTTGTTTTCCTGTCTTGCTAGTTGTTTGCCATGGGGCCTCCAGCACTGGTGCTTGCTGGTCGTGGGTGGAGCTGGGGTTTAGCGTTGAGATGGAGATCTCTGGGAGACCTCTCACCAATTGATATTACGTGGGGCCAGGAGGTCTCTTGTGGTCCAATGTCCTGAACTCAGCTCTCCCATATCAGAGGCTCTGGCCTGACACCAGGCCAGAGCACCAAGACCCTTTCAGCCACCTGGCCCAGAAGAAAAGGGAGAAAAAAAGAAAGGAAAAAATAATAATAATAAACTTTTAAACTTATTAAAATAAAAAATTTAAAAAATAATAATATAAAAAAGAAGAGAGCAACCAAACCAATATACAAATCCACCAATGATAACAAGCACTGAAAACTATACTAAAATAAACATAAAAATCAGAAACAAGTCAGTCGCAGACAGCAAACCCCTAGTCTACAGTTGCTCCCAAAGTCCACCGCCAAAATTTTGGGATGATTCATTTTCTATTCAGGTATTCCACAGATGCAGGGTACATCAAGTTGATTGTGGGGATTTAATCCACTGCTCCTGAGGTTGCATGGAGAAATTTCCCTTTCTCTTCTTTGTTTGTACAGCTCGTGGGGTTCAGCTTTGGTTTTGGCCCCACGTCTGTATGTAGGCTGCCCTCAGGCATCTGTTCCTGCACAGACAGGATGGGGTTAAAACAGCGGCTGATTAGTGTCTCTTGCTCCTTCAGGCCAGGGGGAGGGAGGGGTACGGTAGTTATAATTGGAATGCAGGTTGAGTCTGTGGCAGCAGATTCTGGCGTGCATTGCAACAGTCTGAGGCACACTACGTGTTCTCCCAGGGAAGTTGTCCCTGTATCACAGGATCCTGGCAGTGGTGGGATGCACAGGCTCCTGGGGGGGTGTGGATAGTGTCCTATGCTTGCACACCAGATTCTTGGTGGCTGCTGCAGCAGCTTTAGCATTTCATGCCCATCCCTGGGGTCCAAGCTGATAGCTGCGGCTCGTGCCTGTCTCTGCAGCTTGTTTAAGCGGTTCTCTGCCTTCTGTGTGCAGACAGGGAAGGAATCCCCTCTCCTCATGCACCCTGAAACAATGGTCTCTTGCCTCTTAGGCAGGTCCAGACTTTTTCCCAGACTCCCTCCTGGCTAGTTGTGACACACTAGCCCCCTTCAGGCTGTGTTCATGCAGCCAACCCCAGTCCTGTCCCTGGATGTGACCTCTGAAGCCTGAGCCTCAGCTCCCAGCTGCCACCTGCCCCTGCAGGTGAGCAGACAAGCCTCTCAGGCTGGTGAGTGCTGGTCGACACCGATCCTCTGTGCGGGAATCTCTCCGCTTTGCCCTCTGCACCCCTGTTGTTGTGCTCTCCTCCATGGCTCCGAAGCTTCCCCCCCCCCACCCACCGTCTCCACCAGTGAAGGGGTGTCCTAGTGTGTGGAAACTTTTCCTCCTTCACTGCTCCTTCCCAGAGGTGCAGGTCCCATCCCTATTCTTTTGTCTCTGGTGTTTCGTTTTTCTTTTGCCCTACCCAGGTATTTGGAGGAGTTTCTTGCCTTTTGGGAAGTCTGAGGTCTTCTGCCAGCATTCAATAGATGTTCTGTAGGAGTTGTTCCACATGTAGATGTATTTCTGATGTATTTGTGGGGAGGAAGGTGATCTCCACGTCTTACTCCTCTGCCATCTTGAAGGTCCCCCTAGACCATTGTTAATACTGTTTTCTAAATGAATAAACTGAGGCTCAAAGAAGTTAAAATGAGTAGTCAAAGGACGCAGAGACCTTAAATGGCAGAGTGGAGAAGTGCAGACAAATTTTCTAACTCAAAGTCCAGTTCTGTGTCCTTCGGACCACATTGGTTGCTCCTCACGGTCAGGAACTGTGTCTTTAAGATCAAAAATATTTCTTCAAGGACAGAAGCATATCCTCAAGGTCAGAGTTTGTGTTTTATTCTCCTGAGTACTCTAAGCATTGGTATGGATCATTACCTTGCATTGGGAAAGGTGAAGAATGAAATGCTCCAATCACTCATGTGACAAGGAAGAAGTGAGGAGTTAGGGTAGGTTGACATATGTGAGGGATGCTGAGGCAGACATTTTAAAGAAAGGCAGGGAGGCAGGTATTAGCAGTCTTCTGGCTCCCAACCCAGTGCTCTTTATAAGAAGGAAAGAAAGAGAGAGAGGGAAAGA
Organism: Eubalaena glacialis; assembly: GCF_028564815.1. Taxonomy (NCBI): domain Eukaryota; kingdom Metazoa; phylum Chordata; class Mammalia; order Artiodactyla; family Balaenidae; genus Eubalaena; species Eubalaena glacialis. The sequence continues at coordinate 57,651,467 of NC_083736.1, read as the reverse complement.
AAGGAAGGAAGAAAGAAAGATAGATTGAACTAATGCTTAAATGATGGAACCATAATATATTGATAAAGAAAACAAGGATATTTGACAATGTCCCTCACATTGGAGATTGCTGTCAACAGGTCAGCCAGGCCTTACTTCAGCAGAGTCTTCATTGAAGGAGATCTAGACTGGAGGGGCTGTGGGCCCTCTAGTACCTGGAAAAAACTGTGAGTATAAGCTAGGAAGTTATTGCAAGTTGAAATAACTTGCCTATATCCACACAAGACTGAAACTATAGATGGGGAATGAAAAAAGAAAAGAGGAAAATTTTAAAGGGATGTTGGAACTGAAGAGAAAGTGGAAGTCAGGGTACAGGAAGAGCATATGCTCTCTGTGTACAGCAAAGAGTATATATGTTATCATCCCAGGTTAGTAGGGCAAATGCATAGGAGAGATAGAGAGAGTGAAAAGGAGAGGTGAGGCCAGGGAAAGAGGGGATGGGATGGGAGGGGTGGGGGAGGGACAAAAGACAAAAGTAGTCCTGGGAAGGGGATTGATACAGCAATCTTGGAATGCTTGATTCTTCTCACAGTATGAATAGAAACTTAACTGTACCAAAGCTTGATGAAGATAACCCTTACCACCATCCAATATCTTTTCTTCCAAGTTCACCAAGAAGCCTCAATGAGATGGGAAGGGTAAGTATTCTTAGCCACTTTACAGGTACTGTGGGGTTAAGTGACTTCTGTGAAGTCACAAAGTGAGTTTGTTGCTCAGCGGGGACTAGAACTCCCATTTCCTGCTTCTCAATCCCGTTCCTCTTTTGTTAAACCACTAGACTCAAAGAGCCCTCCAACCCCCTCCATTTCACTTGGTCTTAGAATCAACCATTATAGTTTCCTTTGGGGTGCCTTGAAGGCACTTTTTAGGTCTTTACTACCATAAGAAAATGTAAATGCTCCCTCAGAGAGATCACCCCTTAAATGTACCAGCAGAATGGGGAGAATGACAGAGACATTTTTGCTAAGGAGCCATATCCCAAGCATCAAGCTTTTCTATACCCTGGCATATACTTTCATTCCCTGGGGTCATTTTGAGAGAGTAACCATCCTTTGGAGAGATTCTAATAGTGGAATTTTGGACACCATAACAAGTTGTTGTTGGTGGTGCGGGTGAAATTTAGGAGAATCGGTCTCATCTATCACCCCTTGTAGGATGCTGTCTGCTCCAGCCCTGTACATGGTCAGCTTCAATTGAATACAGGGTGGTGATTATCAATTTGACTATTTTTGATTTTAGCCTAGTTCCTTTTAGTTCCCAAGGCCTGACTGATTTGAACACCTGAATCACACACACGCATGCACACACGCACATATATACATTGTCATCCTTTCATCCTTTGTATGTGAATCTCTCAACCATTGGCCTGCTTTCTGGATAGTTATTAAGATCCATCAGGCCTCCACATGGTGAAGAGAGACGGGAGGTGATGGCTTTCTACTTGTAAAGCAATTTCAAGTTGCGTGCCACGAGTGTGTGTTGGTGAGTGTCCACCCATGGCAAGTTCCTAAAGCATGGAATGTTATGTACTAATTTCCTGTATCTAATTTTCTCAGAAGCAAAGTGACCATACCAAGAACGACAAAGCCCATCTATATATAATACAAGGAACAGGACTCCCTTTTCCTATCTCCCTTACCCAACGGTGATTATATGGTATAGTACAGGGATGGTAAATATGCCACCCATGCTCAGTCTATGCCCAAACCAGACAGCAGTAATCAGTTATGGCCCCTCTTTCCCAATGAGCCTTAATGCAGTCTTCCTCAGCAAGTGCTCCAGGCAGCTGTCACCCAACTGATCAGAGACTGTATCAGACAAGAAACCCATTTGCTTTCCTCAAAGTGAGGGAAAGGGTAAGGCTTTAGAATCATAAAGGCCTGTGTTCTCCTTCCACTTCTGCCACTTACAAGCTCTGTAGCCTTTGGCAGGTCATTTCTCTTCTCAGAGCCTCAGTTTCCTTACCTGTAAAATAGGGAAATTAGGATGGTCATGAAAATTCACAGTGATAAAACACTTGGCACATAGTGGATGTCCAATACCTGTTATCACTGAGTTCCAGAATCTTACAATTAACATGTCTGTCTTTTGGGCTTCTCTTTTAAAGGTGGCAAGGGCACTTGAGGACTTCTCAGCAGCTAGTGGAGCAAATGTCCCAAAAAGGAGATACAAGGCCCTCAAAGACAAACCTTACTGATCTTAGCATTTTTCTAGTCAGACCTTGGCAAGGAGATCTTGTTTCCCTTGATGCTGGGCATCCACACTCCTCATGCCCAATTTGTTCTTTCCTCAGAATTTCCTAGCTCACTATTTTGTTTCCTGGGAACCTAATAAATGCTTCAAGAGATTTAATTGGAACCAAAAATCACTTCATTGAGAGCCACTCTTCTGCTTTCCTCCTACCTCTTGGAGTGCTCTATCATAGGTTCCTTTGCTGACTCTTCTCACTTTGTCTAGCCATTACCTATAGGGGTTCTTAAGCCTTCCATCCAGGGTTGGCTTCTCAGACCAAGTGCTCTCTTTGGTCATTCTCAGCTACTCCTAGGAATTTAACTCCTAGCTGCCTAGTTTTCTAGGGCTGCCATAAAAAAGCATCATGATTTGGTAGCTTAAACAATAGAAATTTGTCTCACTTTTCTGGAACCTAGAAGTCTGAAATCAAGGTGTCAACAGGGTTGGTTCCTTCTGAGAGCTATAGGGAAAATCTGTTTCATGCTTTTTTCCTAGCTTTTGGTTGTTTGCTATAAATATTTGGCATTCCTTGGTTTTTGCTATATTACCCCAATCTTAGCCTTCATCTATATATAGCATTCTCCCTGTGTGTGTGTAAGTCCAAATTTTCCCTTTAATATAAGGACACCAGTCATATTGGTGTAGGGGCCTACCCTACTCCAGTATGACCTAATGTTAATTAATTAAATGTACAATGACCCTGTTTCCAAATAAGTGTATATTCTTAGGCATTGTGGTTTAGGACTTTGATATATCAATTTTGGGGGGACATAATTCAACCCATGGCACCCATCATCTGATGAGTTCCCCCAAAGACCATCAGTACAACTGTGTCTACTGATATTCAGATCTGTATATCAGCTGCCTGATGTACTAGTCCATCTACATGTCCCTTGGGCATCTCCAACTCAATCATGATGCTTTCCCTGCTACCACCACTAGGATCTCACCTAAACTTGGCTCTCCTCCTGAGTGATTTCTGCTTTTAGCTCTACCATCCTCCCAGTCGTGTAGCTGTAAAATCTCAGTTTTCTCTGACTCCTCCCTCTTTCTTCCCCTCCCTCTGTAATCATTTGCCAGGTCTTGATTCTAGTTTTATAATATCTTAATTATGTCTTGCCCTGCTTCTCCTTTGTCCTAATTGAAGGCCGGTATTTCTTTTCATCTGGACAGCCTCCCAGCTGTTCTCCCTGCCTCCTATCTCACCTCCCTCTGGTCCATCCTCTCTGGCATACGAGTCACTGTCTTTAAGCACAGTTCTTCCAGTGGCTCCATTCATCATCAGCAGCTGCTTTCCCATTTCTGATCCTTTCCTCTACGGAACGTGCTCCACGAAATGCCCTCCCCTTACATTCGCCTATTTAGACTTTTGCCTGAAAGGCCACACACTTTCCACAAAGGCATCACATGTGACCTCTTTCCCTTGGGCTCTTAATTCTCCAAAAGCACTTAACATATTCTACCCTGTCTCAGAGCTATATAGTTAATGTATTATCTCCATTATTACTCTCCCCCCATATACTAGTACAATGTAATTGTGTTAAGGCAAGATATGAGTCTTCCTCATCATAGTATTCTACACATCTGGCTCACAGCAGGTGCGCAATTGGTTGAGTGATTTGAAAAACCTTGAAGCTTGCTGCCCTTGTCTCTTTGTGCACTGCTGTATATTGCAGCATAAAACCCAGCCCTCTCAGGTTAAAAAAAATCTTCTAAATTGGGTCATAGACTAGGAATATCAGCTGCTTAGAGCTTACCAACCAACCTCTTCAGCAAGCACCTTCCAGTGAGCTGATAGGGAAGCAGGGACAAAGAGGGATTGGATGAGCTCCCCCCACCTAGCAGCAGCTGCTCAGCAGTAGGTTGGGGGAGGCTCAGAGAGTAACAAGGCCAAATATACAGGTCAAAACCTGATTTATACAGGAAAAATAATGTGTGGTGATCTTAATGGCAAGGAGGCTTATCATCTGAAACCTACAGTGGCAGAGAGCTCAGAGGCTCTCCAGTGTTAATCTTGAATCTTCTTTTGACGTTCCTTTGAAATGAAATACATATATATATATATGCTCTCAGCTGTTACTTGGTATACAAAAGTAATCATTTTTACATCCTATGTTGCTAAACCTGTACACAAAGACTTTTCTTCTGCCCACTTCCCAGCGGTAGAGCTGAAGACATCAGAAATGAGAACTGACTTACACAAGGTCACGTGGCAAGGAGTGACCCAGGCTTAAAATCAGAAGCTGTCTTTGCCATCTTTTCTCCTTGCAAGAGTCCAAGGATGGGGCAATGCACCACTGGAAATGAGCTCTCCAAAGGACTAGAGGGGGCAGGTGCCCATAAGCAGAATCTGAGGCCTAGAAAACCTAAGAGCACCATTGCAGCAAATGCCAAGGGAAAGGAATTGCCCACAGCTTAAAAGCATGGGCCCTGGAGTATGAATGACATAAACAAATAACCAAATGCATGTTGCTAAGTAGTCTTAGGGCCACAGAGAGGGAAGTATTTTGTTGAATAAATGAATGATGTGATTATAAGGACTGCAATAGTTCTTCACTTCTTAGGTAATGGGTAAGAGTGTGGACCCCAGGCCAGTCTGCTTTCATTCAAATCTTGATTCTACCACTTGATTTTACTACATATTAACCTTCTGACCATGGACAAATCACTTAAGTTCTCCAAGCCAGAAAACTTAAACCTTAGTTTCTTTAGTTTCCTCACTTAGAAAATGGCATCCATTATTCATTCACAAATGTTTATTGAACATATACTAGTCAGGCACTGTTTTAGGTGCTTGGAATACAGCAATGAATACAACAGATAGAAATCCCTGACCTTGTGGAGCTGACATTCTAGTTAGGGGGATAGTTACAAACGGTAGTCCTCACTTCCTAAGGTTACAGGGAGGGGTAAATGAGAGAATGCACAAAAAATGCTAGGCACAGAGCTTGTACCTAACGAATGTTTCAAGTTAAACTATGTCTTGGCAAAAGGGAGAGATTAGATGTATTAGAGTAATGAAAATGTTACCTACCTGCCTGACTGCCCCTCCATTTAGCTCCAGCCCTATTCAGAATGGAATACTGTCCTGACAGATATCCAAGATCAGAGGAAAGTAGAGGACGTGGTATTTCAAATTGACCTTTAAAATGAGTGGGAGAATAAAGAGGTGGAAAGGCCATCACAGGCCAGGCCAAGGTCTTTGGACTTTGGTAAAAGTGTGGAGACCCTGACAGTTTAGGAGTAAACATGACCACAGGCTAGGGAAACTTTGACTGGGTGAAGGGTAAGAGGTCTTTATCTTTAGCTCTTTGAGATTGGAGGTGGGTGACAGAGCTTCAGTTCTATGATATGGTGGTGGTCTGTGAGCATGTGTGTGTGTGTGTACAAATTAACCAGAATTTCAGCAAGTCCCTTTGAGGGGAGAAATCCAGTGTTAATCTTGGCAAATTACACGAAAGGTCTTATTGTTCTGAGGTGGAGTTTACAGAGGCCTACTGAGGCTGCAGTCAAGCCAACAAAATATAGAGGCAAGGGAGGTCCAGGCAACTGGAAGGGTAACTGGACCAAGGACAATGCTGGCCAAGAGCAATGCTGGCTAAGGTGATTCAGTAGCTTGAGTTCAAGTCCACTATCCCACAACTCCCTTCCCTCTGAACTTGTAGCACCATTTTCCCCCCTGAAAGCCAGCAAGAGCCCTGACTGCACCAGGTTCTCCAGCTCTTATTTCAATGGAATAGAATCAGGCATGATTTCCAGATCTTTTGCCCCTCTGTGGAGGGTAGTTAAAGGACAGTACATTTGGTACCCTAAGCCTGGGCTTATCATTTGCTATAGTATTGATATGGCCCCCATATAAGACTGACTTTTTTTCTTTCTGTGACAAGATTGCTGGTTTTCACCCTGCTGTGAAACATAACAGTAAATTGTGTGGGATCTGGAATCAAACTGCTTTTGTTTGAAGCCTGTTTCTGTTACTTCCAAGCAGTGTGACCTTGGGCAATATAGTTAATTTCTCTGAGCCTCAGTATCCCTTTTTGTAAATTGGGAATGATAATACTTACCTCATGGAATTGCTGTGAGGATTCAGTAACTTCCTTCAGGTAAAGCCACTAGAATTTGCCTAGCTCATAGGAAGTGTTACTTAAGTTATAAGTTAATATCTCGCTCTAGTCACTGACCCTTTGGGGGAGGCTCTGTTTCCTCATGTGTGCAATACAATAATGCTTGCCCTGTAAAATCCTGAAACCAGGGACAAAATGGATGAGAAAGCATTTTACTAAGAGAAGTAATACAGGATGCAGTGTACTGGCAGGGGGGTATATAATCTGGGGTATGTTTCAACAGAGTTTTGGCTATAACTGTACTGCAAATTGTGGAAATTAAGGTGTGGATATGATTGTGACCTTCATGTAGTAACTTAGATAGCTGAGATTATTTCTGGAAGGAGACACCAACCTGTATTCTGATTGACATTAGGTGGTCTCTCTCATACGCACACCTTTAATTTTATAGACAGTGAAATATTTCACAGTTCCATGTTACTTTTGATTATTACAACTTAGCACTTACATGTAGTTAGAATATAGCTAATATTTAATAACATCAGAGATAATTTAATTCAGTCAGTCTTTTTTTTTTAACATCTTTATTGGAGTATAATTGCTTTACAATGGTGTGTTAGTTTCTGCTTTATAACAAAGTGAATCAGCTATACATATACATATATCCCCATACCTCCTCCCTCTTGCGTCTCCCTCCCACCCTCCCTATCCCACCCCTCTAGGTGGTCACAAAGCACAGAGCTGATCTCCCTGTGCTATGTGGTTGCTTCCCACTAGCTATCTATTTTACGTTTGGTAGTGTATATATGTCCATGCCACTCTCTCACTTTGTCACATCTTACCCTTCCCCCTCCCCATATCCTCAAGTCCATTCTCTAGTAGGTCTGTGTCTTTATTCCCGTCTTACCACTAGGTTCTTCATGACCTTTTTTTATTTTTCCCCTTAAATTCCTTATATATGTGTTAGCATACTGTATTTGTTTTTCTCTTTCTGACTTACTTCACTCTGTATGACAGACTCTAACTCCATCCACCTCAATACAAATAACTCCATTTCGTTTCTTTTTATGGCAGAATAATATTCCATTGTATATATGTGCCACATCTTCTTTATCCATTCATCCGATGATGGACACTTAGGTTGCTTCCATGTCCTGGCTATTGTAAATAGAGCTGCAATGAACATTTTGGTACATGACTCTTTTTGAATTATGGTTTTCTCAGGGTATATGCCCAGTACTGGGATTGCTGGGTCGTATGGTAGTTCTATTTGTAGTTTTTTAAGGAACCTCCATACTGTTCTCCATAGTGGCTGTATCAATTTACATTCCCACCAACAGTGCAAGAGGGTTCCCTTTTCTCCACACCCTCTCCAGCATTTATTGTTTCTAGATTTTTTGATGATGGCCATTCTGTCCGGTGTGAGATGATATCTCATTGTAGTTTTGATTTGCATTTCTCTAATGATTAATGATGTTGAGCATTCTTTCATGTGTCTGTTGGCAATCTGTATATCTTCTTTGGAGAAATGTCTATTTAGGTCTTCTGCCCATTTTTGGATTGGGTTGTTTGTTTTTTTTGTTATTGAGCTGCATGAGCTGCTTGTAAGTCTTGGAGATAAATCCTTTGCCAGTTGCTTCATTTGCAAATATTTTCTCCCATTCTGAGGGTTGTCTTTTGGTCTTGTTTATGGTTTCCTTTGCTGTGCAAAAGCTTTTCAGTTTCATTAGGTCCCATTTGTTTATTTTTGTTTTTATTTCCATTTCTATAGGAGCTCGGTCAAAAGGATCTTGCTGTTATTTATGTCATAGAGTGTTCTGCGTATGTTTTCCTCTAAGAGTTTGATAGTGTCTGGCCTTACATTTATGTCTTTAATCCATTTTCAGTTTATTTTTGTATATGGTGTTACGGAGTGTTCTAATTTCATACTTTTACATGTACCTGTCCAGTTTTCCCAGCACCACTTATTGAAGAGGCTGTCTTTTCTCCACTGTATATGCTTGCCTCCTTTATACAAGATAAGGTGACCATATGTGCGTGGGTTTATCTCTGGGCTTTCTATCCTGTCTCATTGATCTATGATTCTGTGTTTGTGCCAGTACCATACTGTCTTGATTACTGTAGCTTTGTAGTATAGTCTGAGGTCAGGGAGCCCGATTCCTCCAACTGCATTTTTCGTTCTCAAGATTGCTTTGACTATTCCGGGTCTTTTGTGTTTCCATACAAATTGTGAAATTTTTTGTTCTAGTTCTGTGAAAAATGCCAGTGGTAGTTTGATAGGGATTGCATTGAATCTGTAGATTGCTTTGGGTAGTAGAGTCATTTTCACAATGTTGATTCTTCCAATCCAAGAACATGGTATATCTCTCCATCTATTTGTATCATCTTTAATTTCTTTCATCAGTGTCTTATAATTTTCTGCATACAGGTCTTTTGTCTCCTTAGGTAGGTTTATTCCTAGATATTTTATTCTTTTTGTTGCAATGGTAAATGGGAATGATTTCTTAATTTCACTTTCAGATTTTTCATCATTAGTGTATAGGAATGCAAGAGATTTCTGTGCATTAATTTTGTATCCTGCTACTTTACCAAATTCATTGATTAGCTCTAGTAGTTTTCTGGTAGCATCTTTAGGATTCTCTGTGTATAGTATCATGTCATCTGCAAAGAGCGACAGTTTCACTTCTTCTTTTCTGATTTGGATTCCTTTTATTTCTTTTTCTTCTCTGATTACTGTGGCTAAAACTTCCAAAACTATGTTGAGTAATAGTGGTGAGAGTGGGCAACCTTGTCTTGTTCCTGATCTTAGTGAAAATGGTTTCAGTTTTTCACCGTTGAGGACGATGTTGGCTGTGGGTTTGTCATATATGGCCTTTATTATGTTGAGGAAAGTTCCCGCTATGCCTACTTTCTGCAGGGTTTTTATCATAAATGGGTGTTGAATTTTCTCAAAAGCTTTCTCTGCATCTATTGAGATGATCATATGGTTTTTCTCCTTCAATTTGTTAATATGGTGTATCACATTGATTGATTTGCGTATATTGAAGAATCCTTGCATTCCTGGGATAAACCCCACTTGATCATGGTGCATGATCCTTTTAATGTGCTGCTGGATTCTGTTTGCTAGTATTTTGTTGAGGAATTTTGCATCTATGTTCATCAGTGATATTGGCCTGTAGTTTCTTTCTTCGTGACATCTTTGTCTGCTTTTGGTATCAGGGTGATGGTGGCCTCGTAGAATGAGTTGGGGACTGTTCCTCCCTCTGCAATATTTTGGAAGAGTTTGAGAAGGACAGGTGTTAGCTCTTCTCTAAATGTTTGATAGAATTCGCCTGTGAAGCCATCTGGTCCTGGGCTTTTGTTTGTTGGAAGATTTTTAATCACAGTTTCAATTTCAGTGCTTGTGATTGGTCTGTTCATATTTTCTATTTCTTCCTGGTTCAGTCTCGGCAGGTTGTGCATTTCTCAGAATTTGTCCACTTCTTCCAGGTTTTCCATTTTATGGCATAGAGTTGCTTGTAGTAATCTCTCATGATCGTTTGTATTTCTGCAGTGTCAGTTGTTACTTCTCCTTTTTCATTTCTAATTCTATTGATTTGAGTCTTCTCCCTTTTATTCTTGATGAGTCTGGCTAATGGTTTATCAATTTTGTTTATCTTCTCAAAGAACCAGCTTTTAGTTTTATTGATCTTTGCTATTGTTTCCTTCATTTCTTTTTCATTTATTTCTGATCTGATTTTTATGATTTCTTTCCTTCTGCTAACTTTGGGGTTTTTTTGTTCTTCTTTCTCTAATTGCTTCAGGTGCAAGTTTAGGTTGTTTATTTGAGATGTTTCCTGTTTCTTGAGGTAAGCTTGTATTGCTATAGACTTCCCTCCTAGAACTGCTTTTACTGCAGCCCATAGATTTTGGGTCATCGTGTCTCCATTGTCATTTGTTTCTAGGTATTTTTTGATTTCCCCTTTGATCTCTTCAGTGATCACTTCGTTATTAAGTAGTGTATTGTGTAGCCTCCATGTGTTTGTATTTTTTACAGATCTTTTCCTGTAATTGATATCTAGTCTCATAGCATTGTGGTCGGAAAAGATACTTGATACGATTTCAATTTTCTTAAATTTACCAAGGCTTGATTTGTGACCCAAGATATGATCTATCCTGGTGAACGTTCCATGAACACTTAAGAAAAATGTGTATTCTATTGTTTTTGGGTGGAATGTCCTATAAATATCAATTAAGTCCATCTTGTTTAATGTATCATTTAAAGCTTATGTTTCCTTATTTATTGTCATTTTGGATGATCTGTCCATTGGTGAAAGTGGGGTGTTAAAGTCCCCTACTATGATTGTGTTACTGTCGATCTCCCCTTTTATGGCTGTGAGTATTTGCCTTATGTATTGAGGTGCTCCTATTTTGGGTGCATAAATATTTACAATTGTTATATCTTCTTCTTGAATCGATCCCTTGATCATTATATAGTGTCCTTCATTGTCTCTTGTAATAGTCTTTATTTTAAAGTCTATTTTGTCTGATATGAGAATTGCTACTCCAGCTTTCTTTTGATTTCCATTTGCATGGAATATCTTTTTCCTTCCTCTCACTTTCGTTCTGTATGTGTCCCTAGGTCTGAAGTGGGTCTCTTGTAGACAGCATATATACGGGTCTTGTTTTTGTATCCATTCAGCCAGTCTGTGTCTTTTGGTGGGAGCATTTAATCCATTTACATTTAAGGTAATTATCGATATGTATGTTCCTATTCCCATTTTCTTAAATGTTTTGGGTTTGTTATTGTAGGTGTTTTCCTACTCTTGTGTTTCTTGCCTACAGAAGTTCCTTTAGCATTTGTTGTAAAGCTGGTTTGGTGGTGCTGAACTCTCTCAGCTTTTCCTTTTCTCTAAAGATTTTAATTTCTCCATCAAATCTGAATGAGATCCTTGCTGGGTAGAGTAATCTTGGTTGTAGGTTTTTCTCCTTCCTCACTTTCAATATGTCCTGCCACTCCCTTCTGGCTTGCAGAGTTTCTGCTGAAAGATCAGCTGTTAAACTTATGGGGATTCCCTTGTGTGTTATTTGTTGTTTTTCCCTTGCTGCTTTTAATATGTTTTCTTTATATTTAATTTTTGGTAGTTTGATTAATATGTGTCTTGGCGTGTTTCTCCTTGGATTTATCCTGTATGGGGCTCTCTGTGCTTCCAGGACTTGATTAACTATTTCCTTTCCCATATTAGGGAAGTTTTCAACTATAATCTCTTCAAATATTTTCTCAGTCCCTTTCTTTTTCTCTTCTTCTTCTTGGACCCCTATAATTCGAATTTTGGTGCATTTAATGTTGTCCCAGAAGTCTCTGATACTGTCCTCAGTTCTTTTCATTCTTTTTTCTTTATTCTGCTCTGCAGTAGTTATTTCCACTCTTTTATCTTCCAGGTCACTTATCCATTCTTCTGCCTCAGTTATTCTGCTATTGATCCCTTCTACAGTATTTTTAATTTCATTTATTGTGTTTTTCATCATTCCTTGGTTCCTCTTTAGTTCTTCTAGGTCCTTGTTAAATGTTTCTTGCATTTTGTCTCTTCTATTTCCAAGATTTTGGATCATCTTTACTATCATTATTCAGAATTCTTTTTTAGGAAGACTGCCTATTTCCTCTTCATTTGTTAGGTCTGGTGTGTTTTTACCTTGCTCCTTCATCTGCTGTGTGTTTTTCTGTCTTCTCATTTGCTTATCTTACTGTGTTTGGGGTCTCATTTTCACAGGCTGCAGGTTCGTAGTTCCTGTTGTTTTTGGTATCTGTCCCCAGTGGCTAAGGTTGGTTCAGTGGGTTGTGTAGGCTTCCTGGTGGAGGGGACTAGTGCCTGTGTCCTGGTGGATGAGGCTGGATCTTGCCTTTCTGGTGGGCAGGTCCACGTCTGGTGGTGTGTTTTGGGGTGTCTGTGTCCTTATTATGATTTTAGGCAGCCTCTGTGCTAATGGATGGGGTTGTGTTCGTGTCTTGTTAGTTGTTTGGCATAGGGTGTCCTGCACTGTAGCTTGCTGGTTGTTGAGTGAAGCTGGGTCTTGGTGTTGAGATGGAGATCTCTGGGAGATTTTCACCATTTGGTATTACTTGGAGCTGGGAGGTCTCTTGTGGATAGTGTCCTGATGTTGGCTCTCCTACCTTAGAGGTACAGCACTGATGCCTGGCTGAAGCACCAAGAGTCTTTCATCCACACAGCTCAGAATAAAAGGGAGAAAAAATAGAAAGAAAGATGGTAAAATAAAATAAAATAAAGTTATTAAAATAAAAAATAATTATTAAAATAATTTTTTAAAAGTAAAAAAAAAAAAAAATGGACGGACAGAACCCTAGGACAAATGGTGAAAGCAAAGCTATACAGACAAAATCTCCCACAGAAGCATACACATACACACTCAGATAAAGAGGAAAAGGGGAAAAAATAATATATCTTGCTCCCAAAGTCCACCTCCTCAATTTGGGATGATTCGTTGTCTATTCAGGTATTCCACAGATGCAGGTACATCAAGTTGATGATTGTGGAGATTTAATCTGCTGCTCCTGAGGCTGCTGGGAGAGATTTCCCTTTCTCTTCTTTGTTCGCAAAGCTCCCGGGTTTCAGCTTTGGATTTGGACCCGCCTCTGCGTGTTGGTCGCCTGAGGGCGTCTGTTCTTCGCTCAGACAGGACGGGGTTAAAGGAGCAGCTGCTTCGGGAGCTCTGGCTCACTCAGGCCAGGGGAAGGGAAGGGTACGGATGTGGGGCAAGACTGCGGCGGCAGACGCCAGCATGACGTTGCAGCAGCCTGAGGTGCGCCGTGCGTTCTCCCAGGGAAGTTGTCCCTGGATCACGGGACCCTGGCAGTGGCGGGCTGCTCAGGCTCCTGGGAGGGGCGGTGTGGATAGTGACCTGTGCTTGCACACAGACTTCTTGGTGGTGGCAGCAGCAGCCTTATCGTTTCATGCCTGTCTCTGGGGTCCATGCTTATAGCCGCAGCTGGCGCCCGTCTCTGGAGCTCGTTTAGGCGGCGCTCTGAATCCCCCTCCTCGCGCACCAGGAAACAAAGGGGCAAGAAAAAGTCTCTTGCCTGTTCGGCAGCTCCAGACCTTTTCCCAGACTCCCTCCCGCTAGTTGTGGTGCGCTAACCCCTTCAGGCTGTGTTCACGCTGCCAAGCCCAGTCCTCTCCCTGCAATCCTACCGAAGCCCGAGCCTCAGCTCCCAGCCCCCGCCTGCCCCGGCGGGTGAGCAGACAAGCCTCTCGGGCTGATGAGTGCTGGTCGGCACCGATCCTCCGTGCGGGAATCTCTCCGCTTTGTCCTCCGCACCCCTGCTGCTGTGCTCTCCTCCATGGCTCCGAAGCTTCCCCCCTCCGCCACCCGCAGTCTCCGCCCGTGAAGGGGCTTCCTAGTGTGTGGAAATCTTTCCTCCTTCACAGCTCCCTCCCACTGGTGCAGGTCCCGTCCCTATTCTTTTGTCTCTGTTTTTTCTTTTTTCGTTTGCCTTACCCAGGTACGTGCGGAGTTTCTTGCCTTTTGGGAGGTCTGACATCTTCTGCCCGCGATCAGTGGGTGTTCTATAGTAGTAGTTCCACGTGTAGATGTATTTCTGATGTATCTGTGGAGAGGAAGGTGATCTCTGCCTCTTACTCTTCCGCCATCTTCTCCTCTCTCCCCTCAGTCAGTCTTCTTAAAGGAATGATACATAATTTACTGATTTAAAAAAAAAACATTGTGATAACTAATCTTTAATCTTCTGTTAGAGTTTTGGGATTTCCATGCAAAATCAAAAAATGGCCATGTAAAATATCAGGAATGTGAATAGAGTCCAGTCAGGTCAATTTCGTCATCTGTAACCTGGAACTGATAATCCCTTCCCTGGTTGTCTGGAAGGACAATGGTATAACTCAAATGTGATAATTAATGTCAAAGAGAGTAAAAATTATAAAGTAATATATACATGTGAGTTATAAAAACAGTAATATTAACAGTAATGATCATCTATTGAGTATCTACCTTGGGCTAGGTGCTTTTAATAAAAATGGACGGGGGGGGGAGCAGGGACCTTCAAGATGGCAGAGGAGTAAGACATGGAGATCAACTTCCTCTCCACAAATACATCAGAAATACATCTGCATGTGGAACAACTCCTACAGAACATCTACTGAATGCTGGCAGAAGACCTAGACTTCCCAAAAGGTAAGAAACTCCCCACGTCCCTGTGTAGGGCAAAAGAAAAAAGAGACAAAAGAATAGGGATGGGACTTATGCCTCTGGGAGGGAGCTGTGAAGGAGGAAAAGTTTCCACACACTAGGAAGCCCTTTCACTGGCAGGGATTGGGGGTGGCTGTGGGAGGGGGAAGCTTCAGAGCCATGGAGGAGAGCACGGCAACAGGGGTGCAGAGGGCAAAGTGGAGAGATTCCCGCACAGAGAATCGGTGCCTACCAGCACTCACCAATCTGAGAGGCTTGTCTGCTCACCCGCCAGGGCAGGTGGGGGTCGGGAGCTGAGGCTCAGGCTTCGGAGGTCAGATTCCAGGGAGAAGACTGGGGTTGGCTGTGTGAACACAGCCTGAAGGGGGCTAATGTGCCACAGCTAGCTGGGAGGGAGTCTGGGAAAAGCCTGGAACTGCCTTAGAGGCAAGAGACCATTGTCTCAGGGTGTGCAAAGAGAAGGGATTCAGAGCACCGCCTAAACGAGCGCCAGAGATGGGTGTTAGCCTCGGCTATCAGCACGGGCACCAGAGATGGGCATGAAATGCTAAGGCTGCTGCTGCAGCCACCAAGCAGCCTGTGTGCAAACACAAGTCACTATCCACACCTCCCCTCCCAGAAGTCTGTGCAACCCACCACTGCCAGGGTCCTGTGATCCAGGAACAACTTCCCTGGGAGAACACATGGTACACATCAGGCTATTGCAACTTCACTCTGAGCTCTGCCACTGCAGGCTCGGCTCACATTCAGTACCCCTTCCTCCCCCTGGCCTGAGTGAGCCAGAGCACCCTAATCAGCTGCTAATTTAACCCCATCTTGTCTGGACAAGGAAGAGACGCCCTCAGGAGACCTACAGGCAGAGGTGAGACAAAATCCAAAGCTGAACCACATGAGCTGTGCGAACACGGAAGAGAAAGGGAAGTTTCTCCCAGCAGCCTCAGGAGCAGCAGATTAAATCTCCACAATCAACTTGATGTACCCTGCATCTGTGGAATACCTGAAGAGACAATGAATCATCCCAAAACTGAGGTGGTGGACTTTGGAAGCAACTGTAGGCTTCAGGTTTGCTTTCTGCATGTAATTTGTTTCTGGTTTTATGTTTATTTTAGTTTATTGTTTAGAGCTTATTGTCATTGATAGATTTGTTTATTGATTTGGTTGCTCTCTTCCTTTATATATATGTGTGTATATATATATTTTTTTTTTCCTTTTTCACTTTTTGTAACTGTGTATGTGTATGCTTCTTTGTCTGATTTTGTCTGTATAGCTTTGCTTTTACCATTTGTCCTAGGGTTCAGTCTGCCCTTTTTTTTTTAATAGATTTTAGGGTTTGTTATCAATGGTGGATTTGTTTGTATGTTTAGCTGATCTCTTCTTTCTTTTTTTATTACTGTTAAATTTTTTATTTTTAATAATATTTTTATGTTTTATTTTAATAATTTTATTTATTTCATTTTACTTTTTTCTTTCTTTCTTTCTTTCTTTCTTTCTTTCTTTCTTTCCTTCTTTCTTTCTTTTTTCTCCCTTTCCTTCTGTGCCGTGTTGCTGACAGGGTCTTGGTGCTCTGGCTGGGAGTCAGGCCTGAGCCTCTAAGATGGGAGAGCCGAGTTCAGGACACTGGTCCAAGAGAGACCTCCTGGCTCCATGTAATATGAAATGGCAAGAGATCTCCCAGAGATCTCCATCTCAAAATAAGACCCAGCTCCACTCAACGACGAGCAAGCTACAGTGCTGGACACCCTATGCCAAACAACTAGCAAGACAGGAACACAGCCCCATCCATTAGCAGAGATGCTGCCTAAAATCATAATAAGGCCACAGACACCCCAAAACACACCAACAGATGTGTACCTTCCCACCAGAAAGACAAGATCCAGCCTCATCCACCAGAACACAGGCACTAGTCCCCTCCACCAGGAAGCCTACACAACTCACTGAACCAACCTTAGCCACTGGGGGCAGACACCAAAAATAATGGGAACTACGAACCTGCAGCCTGCGAAAAGGAGACCACAAACACAGTAAGTTAAGCAATATGAGAAAGAGAAACACACAACAGATGAAGGAGCAAGGTAAAAATATTAAATGGAAAAAAATACTAAAAGCAGCAAGGGAAAAAAACAAATAACACACAGAGAATCCCCATAAGGTTAAAGTGATTTTTTAAAGTGATGAAGGGGAAAAACCTACAACCAAGATTACTCTACCCAGCAAGGATCTCATTCAGATTTGAGAGAGAAATTAAAACATTTACAGACGAGCAAAAGCTGAGAGAATTCAGAACCACCAAACCAGCTTTACAACAAATGCTAAAGGAACTTCTCTAAGCAAGAAACACAAGAGAAGGAAAACACCTACAATAACAAACCCAAAATGATTAAGAAAATTGTAATAAGAACATACATATCGATTATTACTTTAAATGTAAATGGCTAAAATTGTCCAACCAAAAGACATAGACTGCCTGAGTGGATACAAAAACAAGACCCGTATATATGCTGTCTACAAGAGACCCACTTCAACCCTAGGGACACATGCAGACTGAAAGTGAAAGGATGGAAAAGGTATTCCATGCAAATGGAAATCAAAAGAAAGCTGGAGTAGCAATTCTCATATCAGAAAAAATAAATTTTAAAACAAAGAGTATTACAAGAGAAAAAGAACAACACTACATAATGATCAAGGGATCAAACCAAGAAGAATATATAACAATTGTAAATATTTATGCACCCAACATAGCAGCACCTCAATACATAAGGCAAATACTTACAGCCATAAACGGGGAAATCGACAATAACACAATCATAGTAGGGGACTTTAACACCCCACTTTCACCAATAGACAGATCAACCAAAATGAAAATAAATAAGGAAACACAAGCTTTAAATGATACATTAAACAAGATAGACTTAATTGATATTTATAGGACATTCCATCCAAAAACAACAGAATACACTTTCTTCTCAAGTGCTCATGGAACGTTCTCCAGGATAGGTCACATCTTGGGTCACAAATCAAGCCTTGGTAAATATAAGAAAATTGAAATGATATCAAATAACTTTTCTGACAACAACACTGAGACTAGATATCAATTACAGGAAAAAATCTGTAAAAAATACAAACACATGGAGGCTAAACAATACACTACTTAATAACCAAGAGATCATTGAAGAAATCAAAGGGGAAATCAAAAAATACCTAGAAACAAATGACAATAAAAAAACGATGACCCAAAACCTATGCAACGCAGCAAAAGCAGTTCTAAGAGGGAACTTTATAGCTATACAATCCTGCCTCAAGAAAAAAGAAACATCTCAAATAAACAATCTAACCTTACACCTAAAACAATTAGAGAAAGAAGAACAGAAAACCCCCAAAGTTAGCAGAAGGAAAGAAATCATGAAGATCAGATCAGAAAGGAATGAAAAAGAAATGAAGGAAACGATAGCAAAGATCAATAAAACTAAAAGCTGGTCTTCTGAGAAGATAAACAAAATTGATTATTAGCCAGACTCATCAAGAAAAAGAAGGAGAGGACTCAAATCAATAGAATTAGAAATGAAAAAGGAGAAGTAACAACTGACACTGCAGAAATACAAAGGATCATGAGGGATGACTACAAGCAATTATATGCCAATAAAATGGAAAACCTGGAAGAAACGGACAAATTCTTAGAAATGCACAACCTTCTGAGACTGAAAGAGGAAATAATAGAAAATATAAACAGACCAATCACAAGCACTGAAATTGAAACTGTGATTGAAAATCTTCCAGCAAACAAAAGCCAAGGACCAGACAGCTTCACCAGCGAATTCTATCAAACATCTAGAGAAGAGCTAACGCCCATCCTTCTCAAACTCTTCCAACTATAACAGGGAGGAAAACTCCCAAACCCATTCTACGAGGCCAGCATCACCCTGATAACAAAACCAGACAAAGACGTCACAAAGAAAGAAAACTACAGGCCAATATCAGTCATGAACATAGATGCAAAAATCCTCAACAAGATACTAGCAAACAGAATCCAACAGCACATTGAAAGGATCACAAAACATGATCAAGTGGGGTTTTCCCAGGAAGGCAAGGATACTTCAATATACGCAAATCAATCAATGTGATACACCATATTAACAAATTGAAGGAGAAAAACCATATGATCATCTCAATAGATGCAGAGAAAACTTTCGACAAAATTCAAGCCCAATTTATGATACAAACCCTCCAGAAAGTAGGCATCGATGGAACTTACCTCAACATAATAAAGGCCATATATGACAAACCCACAGCCAACATCGTCCCAATAGTGACAAAGAGAAACCATTTCCACTAAGAACAAGAACAAGAAAGGTTGCACACTCTCACCACTATTATTCAACATAGTTTTGGAAGTTTTAGCCACAGCAATCAGAGAAGAAAAAGAAATAAAAGGAATCCAAATTGGAAATGAAGAAGTAAAGCTATCACTGTTTGCAGATGACATGATACTATACATAGAGAATCCTAAAGATGCTACCAGAAAACTACTAGAGCTAAACAATGAATTTGGTAAAGTAGCAGGATACAAAATTAATGCACAGAAATCTCTTGCATTCCTATACACTAATGATGAAAAATCGGAAAGTGAAATTAAGAAATCATTCCCATTTACCATTGCAACAAAAAGAATAAAATATCTAGGAATAAACCTACCTAAGGAGACAAAAGGTCTGTATGCAGAAAATTATAAGACACTGATGAAAGAAATTAAAGAGGATACAAATAGATGGAGAGATATACCATGTTCTTGGATTGGAAGAATCAACATTGTGAAAATGACTCTACTAACCAAAGCAATCTACAGATTCAATGAAATCCCTATTAAACTACCACTGGCATTTTTCACAGAACTAAACTAAAAAATTTCACAATTTGTATGGAAACACAAAAGATCCCGAATAGCCAAAGAAATCTTGAGAACGAAAGATGCTGCTGGAGGAATCAGGCTCCCTGACTTCAGACTATACTACAAAGCTACAGTAATCAAGACAGTATGGTACTGGCAC
This sequence comes from Eubalaena glacialis, assembly GCF_028564815.1. Taxonomy (NCBI): domain Eukaryota; kingdom Metazoa; phylum Chordata; class Mammalia; order Artiodactyla; family Balaenidae; genus Eubalaena; species Eubalaena glacialis. The sequence continues at coordinate 57,631,891 of NC_083736.1, read as the reverse complement.
AAAAACAGAAATATAGATCAATGGAACAGGATAGAAAGCCCAGAGATAAGCCCACGCACATATGATCACCTTATCTTTGATAAAGGAGGCAAGCATATACAGTGGAGAAAAGACAGCCTCTTTAATGAGTGGTGCTGGGAAAACTGGACAGGTACATGTAAAAGTATGAAATTAGAACACCCCCTAACACCATACACAAAAATAAACTCAAAATGGATTAAAGACCTAAATGTAGGGACAGACACTATCAAACTCGTAGAGGAAAACAGGCAGAACACTCTATGACATAAATCACAGCAAGATCCTTTTTGACCCACCTTCTAGAGAAATGGAAATAAAAACAAAAATAAACAAATGGGACCTAATGAAACTTCAAAGCTTTTGCACAACAAAGGAAACCATAACCAAGGCCAAAAGACAACCCTCAGAATGGGAGAAAATATTTGCAAATGAGGCAACTGACAAAGGATTAATCTCCAAAATTTACAAGCAGCTCATGCAGCTCAATATCAAAAAAACAAACAACCCAATCCAAAAATGGGCAGAAGACCTAAATAGACATTTCTCCAAAGAAGATATACAGATTGCCAACAAACACATGAAAGAATACTCAACATCATTAATCATTAGAGAAATGCAAATCAAAACTACAATGAGATATCATCTCACACTGGTCAGAATGGCCATCATCAAAAAATCTACAAACAATAAATGCTGGAGAGGGTGTGGAGAAAAGGGAACACTCTTGCACTGTTGGTGGGAATGTAAATTGATACAATCACTATGGAGAACAGTATGGAGTTTTCTTTAAAAGCTAAAAATAGAACTACCATACGACCCAGCAATCCCACTACTGGGCGTGTACTCTGAGAAAACCATAATTCAAAAAGAGTCATGTACCAAAATGTTCATTGCAGCTCTATTTACAATAGCCAGGACATGGAAGCAACCTAAGTGTCCATCAACAGATGAATGGATAAAGAAGATGTGGCACATATATACAATGGAATATTACTCAGCCATAAAAAGAAACGAAATTGAGTTATCTGTAGTGAGCTGGATGGACCTAGAGTTTGTCATACAGAGTGAAGTAAGTCAGAAAGAGAAAAACAAATACCGTATGTTAACACATATATATGGAATCTAAAAAACAAACAAAAAAATGGTCATGAAGAACCTAGGGGCAAGACGGGAATAAAGACAGAGAACTATTAGAGAATAGACTTGAGGATATGGGGAGGGGGAAGTGTAAGCTGGGACAAAGTGAGAGAGTGGCATGGACATATATACACTACCAAAGGTAAAATAGATAGCTAGTGGCAAGCAGCTGCATAGCACAGGGAGATCAGCTCGGTGCTTTGTGACCACCTAGAGGGGTGGGATAGGGAGAGTGGGAGGGAGGGAGATGCAAGAGGGAAGAGATATGGAGATATATGTATATGTATAACTGATTCAATTTGTTATAAAGCAGAAACGAACACACCATTGTAAAGCAATTATACTCCAATAGATATGTTAAAAAAATTACATACAAAGAACAAATATGAAAAGCAGCAAGGGAAAAGCAACAAATAATATACAAGGGAATCCCCATAAGGTTAACAGCTGATCTTTCAGCAGAAACCCCGCAAACCAGAAGGGAGTGGCAGGACATATTTAAAGTGATGAAGGGGAAAAACCTACAACCGAGATTACTCTACCCAGCAAGGATCTCATTCAGATTTGACGGAGAAATTAAACCTTTACAGACCAGCAAAAGCTAAGAGAATTCAGCTCCACCAGACCAGTTACAATAAGTGGTAACGGAACTTCTGTAGGCAGGAAAGACAAGAGAAGGAAAAGAACTTCAATAACAAACACAAAACAATTAGGAAAATGGTACTAGGAACATACATATCTATAACTACCTTAAATAGTACACATAGACTGCCTGAATGGATACAAAAACAAGATCTATATACATGCTGTCTAAAAGCGATCCACTTCAGACCTAGGGACATGTACAGACTGAAAGTGAGGGGATGGAAAAAGATATTCCATGCAAATGGAAATCAAAAGAAAGCTGGAGTAGCAATTCTCATAAAAGAAAGACAACAGAGATTTTAAAATAAAGACTATTACAAGAGACAAAGAAGGACACTACAAAATGATAAAGGGATCAAACCAAGAAGATATAACAATTGTAAATATTTATGCACCCAACATAGGAGCACCTCAATACATAAGGCAAATGCTAACAGCCATAAAAGGGGAATTCGACAGTAACACAATCATAGTAGGGGACTTTAACACCCCACTGTCACCAATGGATAGATCATCCAAAATGAAAATTAATAAGGAAACACAAGCTTTAAGTGATACATTAAACAAAAAGGACTTAATTGATATTTATAGGACATTCCATCCAATAACAACAGAATACACTTTCATCTCAAGTGCTCATGGAACATTCTGCAGGATAGATTATATGTTGGGTCACAAATCAAGCCTTGGTAAATTTTAAAAAGTTGAAATCGTATCAAGTATATTTTTCGACCACAACGCTATGAGACTAGATTCAATGTCAGGAAAAAAACTGTAAAAAATACAAACACATGGAGGCTAAACAATACACTACTAAATAACCAAGAGATCACTGAAGAAATCAAAGTGGAAATCAAAAAATACCTAGAAACAAATGACAATGGAAACAGTATGACCCAAAACCTATGGGATGCAGCAAAAGGAGTTCTAAGATGGAATTTTTTAGCAATAAAATTCTACCTCAAGAAACAAGAAACATCTCAAATAAACAACCTAAACTTACACCTAGAGCAATAGAGAAAGAAGAACAAAAAAAAAAACACCCAAAGTTAGCAGAAGGAATCATAAAAGTTAGACGAGAAATAAATGAAAAAGTAGTGAAAGAAACGATAGCAAACATCAATAAAACTAAAAAATGGTTCTTTGAGAAGATAAAATTGATATACCATTAGCCAGACTCATCAAGAAAACAAGGGAGAATTCTCAAAGCAATAGAATTAGAAATGAAAAAGGAGAAGTAACAACTGACACTCCAGAAATACAAATGATCATAAGAGATTACTACAAGCAACTCTATGCTAATAAAATGGACAACCTGGAAGAAATGGACAATTTCTTAGAAAACCACAACCTTCTGAGACTGAACCAGGAAGAAATAGAAAATATAAACAGACCAATCACAAGCACTGAAATTGAGACTGTGATTAAAAATCTTCCAACAGGCTTCCCTGGTGGTGCAGTGGTTGAGAGTTGGCCTGCCAATTCAGGGGACACGGGTTCTAGCCCTAGTCTGGGAAGATCCCACATGCCGCAGAGCAACTGGGCCCATGAGCCACAATTACTGACCCTGTGCGTCTGGAGCTTGTGCTCCACAACAAGAGAGGCCACGATAGTGAGAGGCCCGTGCACCGCGATGAAGAGTGGCCCCCACTTGCCGCAACTAGAGAAAGCCCTCGCACAGAAACGAAGACCCAACACAGCCATAAATAAATAAATAAATAAATTTACTTAAAAAAAAAATCTTCCAGCAAACAAAAGCCCAGGACCAGATGGCTTCACAGGCGAATTCTATCAAACATTTAGAAAAGAGCTAACACCTGTCCTTCTCAAACTCTTCCAAAATATAGCAGAGGGAGGACACTCCCAAACTGATTCTAAGAGGCCACCATCACCCTGATAACAAAACCAGACAAAGATGACACAAAGAAAGAAAACTACAGGCCAGTATCACTGATGAACATAGATGCAAAAATCCTCAACAAGATACTAGCAAACAGAATCCAACAGCACATTAAAAGGATCATACACCATGATCAAGTGGGGTTTATCCCAGGAATGCAAGGATTCTTCAGTATACACAAGTCAATCAGTTTGATACACCATATTAACAAATTGAAGGATAAAAACCTTATCATCTCAATAGAGGCAGAAAAAGCTTTTGACAAAATTCAACACCCATTAATGATAAAAACCCTCCAGAAAGTAAGCATAGAGGGAACTTACCTCAACATAATAAATGCCATATATGACAAACCCACAGCCAACATCGTTCTCAAAGGTGAAAAACTGAAACCATTTCACTAAGATCAGGAAAAAACAAGGTTGCCCACTCTCACCACTATTATTCCACATAGTTTTGGAAGTTTTAGCCACAGCAATCAGAGAAGAAAAAGAAATAAAGGAATCCACATCGGAAAAGAAGTAAAACCATCACTCTTTGCAGACGACATGATACTATACATAGAGAATCCTAAAGATGCTACCAGAAAACTACTAGAGCTAATCAATGAATTTGGTAAAGTAGTAGGATACAAAATAAATACACACAAATCTCTTGCATTCCTATACACTAATGATGAAAAATCTGAAAGAGAAATTAAGGAAACACTCCCATTTACCATTGCAACAAAAAGAATAAAATACCTAGGAATAAACCTACCTAAGGAGACCAAAGACCTGTCTACAGAAAACTATAAGACACTGATGAAAGAAATTAAAGATGATACAAATAGACTGAGAGATATACCACGTCTTGGATTGGAAGAATCAACACTGTGAAAATGACTATACTACACAAAGCAATCTACAGTTTCATTGCAATCCCTATCAACCTAACAATGGCATTTTTCACAGAATTAGAACAAAATATTGCACAATTTGTATGGAAACACAAAAGACCCGAATAGCCAAAGCAATCTTGAGAAAGAAAAATGGAGCTGGAGGAATCAGGCTCCCTGACTTCAGACTATACTACAAAGCTACAGTAATCAAGACAGTATGGTACTGGCACAAAAACAGAAATATAGATCAATGGAACAGGAGAGAAACCCAGAGATAAACCCATGAACATATGGTCTCCTTCTCTTTGATAAAAGAGGCAAGAATATACAATGGAGGCAAGACAGCCTCTTCAATAAATGGTGCTTGGACAACTGGACAGCTACATGTAAAAGAATGAAATTGGAACACTTCCTAACACCATACACAAAAATAAACTCAAAATGTATTAATGACCTAAATGTAAGGTGAGACACTTTAAAACTCTTAGAGGAAAACACAGGCAGAACACTCTATGACATAAAGCGCTGCAACATCCTTTTTGACCCACCTCTTAGAGAAATGGAAATAAAAACAAAAATAAACAAATGGGACCTAATGAAACTTCAAAGCTTTTGCACAACAAAGGAAACCATAAACAAGACGAAAAGACAATCCTCAGAATGGGAGAAAGTATTTGCAAATGGAGCAACTGGCAAAGGATTAATCGCCAAAATTTACAAGCAGCTCATGCAGCTCAATATCAAAAAAACAAACAACCCAATCCAAAAATGGGCAGAAGACTTAAATAGGGATTTCTCCAAATTAGATATACAGATTGCCAACAAACACATGAAAGGATGCTCAACATCACTAATCATTAGAGAAATGCAAATCAAAAGTACAATTAGGTATCACCTCACACTGATCAGCATGGCCATCATCAAAAAATCTAGAATCAATAAGTGCTGGATAGGTTGCGGAGAAAAAGGAACCCTCTTGCACTGTTGGTGGGAATGTAAATTGATAAAGCCACTATGGAGAACAGTATGGAGGTTCCTTAAAAACCTAAAAATAGAACTACCATATGAGCCAGCAATCCCAGTACTGGGCATATACCCTGAGAAAACCATAATTCAAAGAGTCATGAACCACAATGTTCATTACAGCTCTATTTACAATAGCCAGGACATGGAAGCAACCTAAGTATCCATCGACAGATGAATGGATAAAGAAGATGTGGAACATATATACAATGGAATATTACTCAACCATAAAGTAAACGAACTTGAGTTATTTGTAGTGAGGTGGATGGACCTAGAGACTGTCATACAGAGTGAAGTAAGTCAGAAAGGGAAAACAAATACTGTATGCTAACACATATATACAGAATCTAAAAAAGAAAAATATGGTTCTGAAGAACCTAGGGGCAGGAAATGAATAAAGATGCAGACGTAGAGAATGGACTTGAAGACACGGGCAGTGGAAAGGGTAAGCTGGGAAGAAGTGAGAGAGTGGCATGGACATATATACACTACCAAATGTAAAATAGATAGCTAGTGGGAAGCAGCTGCATAGCACAGGGGGATCAGCTGATTGCTTTGTGTCCTCCTAGAGGGTTTGGAATCGGAGGGTTGGAGGGAGACGCAAGAGTGAGGAGATATTAGGATATATGTTTATGGACAGCTGATTCACTTTGTTATAAAGCAGAAAGTAAAACACCATTTTAAAGCAATTATACTCCAATAAAGATGTTTAAAAAAATTAAAGATAATAACAGTTGATAAAATAAATATTAGCGCAACAGGAAAAGAGAGATTTGGTCATAAAATGAAGCTAGCTAATATTTAATAAGCTCATGATTCCCTAAGGTGTGGCGGGCTCTTTATGAAAGTTATTAGATTTAATAAATGTGTTAAAACTAAAAACAAAAACAAACAGAAAATAATGTTAGACAATACTAATTGTAGTGTTACTCCATGCCAGTTGCTATTTTACAAAATTTACATGAATTAATTCTCACAACAGCCCTAGTGAGTAATTACTGGCATCATCATCATCATCCCTGTGGTACAGGGATGACACTGATGTACAAATCGGTGAAATCATTTGTTTTAAGCCACATAGCTGATAAGTGGCAGATCTGGGATTTGAACCCAGGTAGTTTGATTGTGGAATATATGCTTATAACCACTATACTACATGCCTTTAGAGTCTTTTCAGAGTTACATTGGGTAGTATTGTTTTTTAATGACAGTTAATCCAGCTTGAAAAGCTCTCCCAATTGCCAAGTAGTGACAAATTTTATAAAAAGCAAAAACATATACACATAAACAAAGCATGATGGCTAAATGAAATGAGTTGAGTCCATAAGAGTCTTGAATCTATGAGCATGCTAAACAAGAGCAAATAAAATCACTGACTCAGTAGAATTGGGCAGATATGCCTCAGACAGCAACAATAGTGATAATAGCTAACATTTATTGAGTTTAATGTTTATTGAGTTTATTAGATCATTTACTATGGGCCAAGGACTCTTCTAGATAATTTACACATATTAGCTCATTTAATCCTCACAACTACCCTATGAGGTAGATATAATCATTATCATCCCCATTTTACACATGAGGTAATTTGAGGCATAAGGAGGTTACATATTATGTCCTAGGTTCTAAGGCTAATAAATGGTAGAGCAAGGATTTACAACCCAGGTAGTCTAGCTCCAGAGTCCTTTGCACTCATCCCTCATACATTACTCCCTAAATACATTCACTTATATTCTTTTCTGAGGCTAAATCCTGGGTTGTTAAGTATAGTAATTAACATTTATTGAGTGCCGACTCTGTGTCAAGCACTGTGACAAGACCAATTACAAACAAATTTATTTAATTTATTTAATCTTCACAATAATCCTGAGAATCTATTTTTTAATCTAATTTTTTAAATCTAATTTTAAAATGGGGACTATTTTTTAATCCCCATTTTACAAAAGGAAACAATTAGAAAGGATTATATGAGTTACTATACAGACAAAACCCTTAGAACTCTGCTTGGCGCATAAGGAGTGTCAAGAGTAGTGACCCAAAGTCATAAAGCTAGTAAGTGTTGGTGTTGGCATTTGAACTCCTGTCTTTCCCCTACCCAAACCTATCGCAACAATACCTTCTCAATGTGTACACCTTCATAGTCCCTCTAGATCTGCTTGCTGCACTACAGCCAGAGTAAATTTTTTGAAATGTAAATCCAAGCAAATTCCTTTAATTGCTCCCCTTTGGTTTTTGGATAAAGCCCCTCTAGGAGGCCCAAGTGGCTACATCTGGGGGGAGGGAAGAGTGGTAGGTGAATGGCTTCTGAGAGGGTGGTAATAACTCTTGTAGGGCCTTGGAGGCCATGTTAAGGAGTTTGGATTTTGTTTTGTCAGAAGCCACTGGAGGGGTTTGAGCTGGGCAATGAACCATGATTTAAATGGCTCTCTGGTTTCTAGGAGGAGAATGGTTTCCAGGGCCCGTGGGAGCTGGGAGCCCAGTGAGCAGACTGCTGCAATATCCAGGTGGGAGAGGGTGTTGGTTTTGGCCAAGTGGTTAGAGTCTGGATATATTTAGAAGGTAAAACTGACAGGCTTTGCTGACGGACTAGATAGGGGTGTGAGGGAAAGTGAACAAATATCACTGCTAATTTTTGGCCCCATCAATTAGGTGATTGGTGGCACTGCTAGTTAGCGAAATGGGGAAAATGGGGGCAGGGGAAGGGAATCAATGAAAATTGAGAGTTTTTTGCTGGCTATGTTTGAAATGCATATAAAAGAAAGAAGCTGTGGGAATTCAGAACAGGAGGAAAACATTTTCAGATGAGGAGATCAGGGGAGACTTTCTGACAAAGGTGGCATATATGTTATGCTGGGCTTGGAAGAAGAGGTAGGATTGGGTATATCGAGTTAGTGGAGGGAGAGGCCCTGGGAAGAGGTTAGGGCAGTTTTTCTTAAACTTCAGATTTTTTGTCTTTTACAGTGACCATTTTACTTACTATTTTACCTTAAAGTGACCCATTTTTGAGAAGTTTGATACTAAAATATAGAGCTTTATACTGGTGCTTTAAATTGATTTTAGTTATCTGTTCCTAAATACACATTTAAGATAAGCATCTATTAAAGATCTTGTTGATGTAATAATAACTAGCATTTGTTGAGTACTTACTACATGCTAGAAGCAATTCTAAGTGATGCAAATCAATACTTTTGTTTTGCTCTGACACTAATTGCTTATAAATCCTGTTCTAATTGCTTTACATGTACTAACTCACTTAACACTTGTGACATTTTTATGCTCTAAGGGTACTGTCTTCTCTGTTTCACAGATGGGGAAGCCATAACCCAGAGACGTTAGGCAACTTGCCCAGAGCTGCACAAATAATGAATAGCAGAGCTGGGCTTTGAGCTCCAGGTCCATATTCTGAACCACTACCCTATTGGTCCTCACCCTTGGCTAGCTATGAGAATCACATGGGGAGGTTTTTTTTGAATACATTTAGACCCCACCTGGACCAATTCAATCAGAATCTCTGGAATGGGGCTTCAGCATCATGTCTTTGGAAAGCTCCTGGACAATTCTCATATATAGCCAGGGGTGAGAACATCTGCCCTATGCAATAAGGCCTCCACCATGCATAATCACCCCTTAACTACAACACTCTGGGAAACATGAGCTTAGGGCATTTGAGGCAGAGAAAAGCACTCAGACAAAAGCCTGAAGATGTTCATTAACAGTTCAAAGAAATGCATGTGGCCTCCTTTAGATTCACAGAGGTCCAGGAGTTTGTGCATCTGGTGGGGAAGCAGCAACTCACACTGGGGGTGTACTTGGTAGAAGGTCACACAGTCCTCCAAGATGAGCTTGGATCACCTGGTTCCCAATTAACATGATGTCTGACCTTTTCACCAAATTTAATTTGCTGGCAGATTATTAACTTCCAGTTGCTGAAGTGTGTTGGGGCCTGAGAGGGGGAAGGAAGCTTAGCAACCAATTGCATGGCTTAGCAGCTAATTTCCACACTTTAGTTACAGCAGATGTGGGAGTCTGTCTGCAAAATTGCCACTGCTGGAGCTGGCTAGACAAGTCACAAACTAGGCACGCAGCAGCTGCCAGTAGCAAATAAGGGGAAAGCACCTTGCCACTAACTCACTGGTCACGTATTTTTCACTCAGTTTCCCAACTGTAAAATAGGGATAGACTGCATGGATCAAATGAAAAATGTCTTTGCTTTTTTAGAAAATAAAAACTTGGATTAATAGTTATTTAGTTTTGTATTTATCACTTATAGAGCACTTACCATGTGTATCATTTCCTATTGTTGCTGGACAAATTACCACAAATTTGATGGCTTAACACAACAAACACTAATTTTCATAAAAGCTGTGGAAATTATGGTGTCAGTGATACTGTATTCCTTTTTGGAGGATTTAGGGGAGAATACATTTCCTGCTTTTTCCAGCTTCCAGAGACTGCTGGCATTCCTTAGCTCAAGGCTACAGTCCATCTTCAAAGCCAGCAATGGCTGGTCAAGTCTTTTTCACATCACATAACTCTGACATCTGCTCTTGTGCCTCCATCTTTCACATTTAAGGATAATCCAGGATAATCTCCCTATTTTAAAGTCACTGATAAGTGTCAACTGAAAAAAAAAGCACACAACGTGAAAGTTGTGAGTTTCAGTTTTATTTGGAGACTATAGCACAGGAGACAGCCTTTCAGATAGCTCTGAGGAACTGCTCTGAAGAGGTAAGGGGGGAGATCAGTATCTATGTGATTTTGGTGAAGAGGGTATTTGCAACCAAGCACACAGCTCAATAGAAGTTTGTTTCTAGTCATAAGATATTAATGGTGTTAGTACTTTTCTAAGTATGGGAAGATGTAAAAGTTTGGGTTCATGAAATTTTTTCTCCTGAAAATATCTAACTATATGAGGGCCTGTTCTGCCAGTTTCCCCAGAGCACAGAGTGCCTCATTCTGAAATCCACCATGGACTCCTTCAAGGGTGTGTTAAAGGTTAGCAACTTCAGTGGCTAGTGACTTATTTCTTGTAGAACTAGATGGCAAGTGACATATTTTTGTTGTCAGTGCCCCCTCATAGTCATAAATGGTTAGTTTGGGAGGCATGTCATGACCATTTTGTCCTACTGTGCTAGGAATGCTTATTCCTAGATCAGGCCAGGATTTTGTTGACAGGCCACTCAATGTGATAATACTGGACTAGACCCTATTAACAGTAGCCAAAAGTCTCTGCACCACCTGTCTTAGTAGTCTGTTATGGTCCAGGAAATGATTCCCTCTTGTTGATTCTTCCATATCTAGAGTTACACTATGACAGTTCTTGATCTTATATACAACTATATATTTGGTAAATCATTTCAGGTTATCTAGTCATCATTTTATCAGAGGCTCAGTCACACATTTGGTAATGCAAAAAACAAGAAATAGGCAGAATACAAGTAATATAGTTAGTTGCATTAGTAAAGTCATAAGTAAGAATTTAAGCCAAGAACTGCCATTACCTGTGAACCAGTATATCCCCAGGTCATCTGACTTAGTCTGTTCCATATCAATCCTTATCTTTAAGGGAAATGATATTTTGGCATTGTTCCTAAAGCACCCAGCCCAATTTCCTAGTGTTATTAGGCTGATTATCCTTATAATGGTTTAATTGTTCCCATCATAAGGGGGACCCTTAAACTTAAACAATCATAGCCTGGTGTTAGCCATATAAATCCATCTCATAACAGAGGGAGAGTATATTCTTTGACAGGAATTTTGCTCATTGCTCTGATTGAGCTTGAGTAACTTTAAAAGAAAAGTCATATTTGTCACCGTGGTCAGAGCAAGTATGATTTATTGGCCAACTGAGGGAGTCCCATCTAGTAATAACATAGTGGCCCAAATAGAGCTATAACTTCTTTCTTCTAGAATAAATTTCCTAAGGGCCATCCAATTAGGGCCTTGGAGAAGTCCACTAAGGTAACCCAGAAATACTGGATATAGGTAACTAACCATAAACCCAACAATTGGGTTAATTTAAAATCTCTGCATAAGGTTGGGCTCTTGATAGAAAAAAAACATTTGATTCCTATGAAAAAGTCCAAAAAATTAAGGAAACACTATAAATAATTATATGGGTCAGGTTGGGCATCTTGGGGTAGCTGTCTACTTCTGATGTCATCTTCTCGTCATGCTATGGGTGTAATTTCTCCTCTGTTTGAACATTGTTTTAAGGTGATTTTGAGGTCAGCTATCCTCTTTATAGACCAGTCTGGTGCAGAGGCCTTTTCTAACTGGGAAATATGAATCTAAGAGCCAATTCCATTCAGTTTTGCTGTGCATTAGCTAGTTAAAAGTACCTGATAAGGGTCCTTCCATCTTGGTTGGAGATAGTTCCTTAAATGATGTCTTTTCCAGTAAGTTTAATCTCTTTGTTGCACGTCATGGGGCATCTGATCTTCATCTAAAGATAGATTACTGTGATAAGCTTCAGAAACAAGCTTAGAATGTCTTTTTAATAATTCAATTAAAGTTTACAATAATGTAACATAGTGATGAGGAGCCATCCAGGAAGTGAGTTTTAAACAGTTAAACAACACTAGAATTTAATATCCACAAAGGTATATTGCTGAAATATAATTTTTTTCTCTCTAAAATTACCCTCATTTCCACTAAGTGTAGCCAAATTAAGACTAATTTGTTTGCAAAATATGTCTGGTTTCAATAAACTTGGCTTGGTTATTTACATACATATAATTGATCATACAAGGTCTTTTGAAATTGGCTTTGCTGGAACTTTTTATAAGGAATCTCAGATTGAATTTTTAGAAGAGTTCTCAAGGCCAGGAAAGACACACCAAGGGCTTGCCATCAGATTCCACACGCAATATCTATAGATTTGGGTGAATTCCTCTCTTCTTGAGATTCCCCAAATATCTTGAGATTCCTGTACCTGTCAGGATATGGCCTTCTTTATTCACCTGATAAGCCTGCTGGGAACCTAAGAGTTTCCAATCTCTGGAGGGATCAGGTAGAGAGAAAAGATAAATGTTTCAATTCTGCTTACAAATGTATAATTTACCAAATTTCTTTAAGTCATAATTAGCTTGAGGGGAAGTATTTCCTTATATCTGGAAAACAGATTAAAAGCCAGCAATATTTCTCAATGTTTATAAATGAGATTAGTCTCCAGGGGCAATCTTTTTCAGACTTTGGAATCTTTTTTTTTGGCAATCTTTTTCAGATTTTGTAATCAATGTTGAACTTATTTGATTAAAATAATTTGGAAATTGCTTTTTCTATGCTCTGAAACAGTTTAAAGAGCATTATAATTATCTGTTCATTAAGGATTTGGTAGCTTTACTCCTGAAAGTGTCTGGGCTTGATGATTTGGTGGGAAAGGGATGGTGATGGGTTTTGAGCACAGCAGTCAGGGCCCTTGGCCATAATATGCTCTTTAGATTAGGGAACCTGAGAGGCACATATTCATGTAAAACACTGGGGAAGTAAACAATAGAATGTTAAAAGCTTTTTTCCTCAAATGGTTAGATTCTTGTTTCTTTATACTTTTCTTATTAATTTCTAGTTTAAATGCAGTGTACTTAGTTGCTTTTCCTGCTTTTTGGAATAATTTGAGAGTTTCTTTGTAGTCAAATGTGTGCTTAGTTGTAAATCTTCAGTGGGCACTGGGAAAGAATGAGTATTTTCTGTTTGCAAGTTCAATTGTTTGGTATGTAAATCTATAAATAAACTATATTTTTCCTATCTTCTTATATACTTACTTATATTTTACTTATTTGACCAGGAAGTCAAGAGAAGTCATTAAAGATCTCTAATATATTGTCTCTGTTAGTTTATCCTTGTAATTCTACAACTGTTCAATATATAAGATAAAGTTTCAAAACTAAAAAAAAATAAAAGCCAGCAATATTTCAGACAGAAATGATACCAATTATGAACATATTCACCAGTTCACTCAGTCTTGATATGTTGTTAACAGTTTTATGAAGACATCAGGGTATCCGTTAGAATTCTTTAATTTTTTTTAACATCTTTATTGGAGTTTACTTGCTTTACAATGTTGTGTTAGTTTCTGCTGTATAACAAAGTGAATCAGCTATACGTATACATATATCCCCATATCCCCTCCCTCTTGAGCCTCCCTCCCACCCTCCCTATCCCACCCCTCTGGGTGGTCACAAAGCACCGAGCTGATCTCCCTGTGCTATGCAGCTGCTTCCAACTAGCTATCTATTTTACATTTGGTAGTGTATATATATCCATGCTACTCTCTCACTTCGTACCAGCTTCCCCTTCCCCCCACCCCCATCCTCAAGTCCATTCTCTATGTCTGCATCATTTTATTTTTTTTAGCAAAATTATATTTTACTGCTATCAGAATGTACAATACTCGCATCTCAGGGCACATTCTACAAATGCTAGATAAAATACTTTACATATTAATGCATTTAATCAATATTTAATACTCTAGTTTTTGTTTTCTGATAAAAATCAATCACAGGAGTCTGTGGGTATTAAACTTTGTAAGTTCTTTCATGTACAAATATTATTTTGGCCTCATGAAAGATTGATACTTTGGGTAGATCTTGAACTATGGCTACAAAATCATTGATGCTTCCAAGGTTCTGCAATGCTTCCCCAGTCTTCTAGGGACCAATATTAATGATAAGATATCTGGAACTTTTTCCTTCACAGAGACTTTAATTTTCCTCACTTGGTTCTCTTTTTTTTTTTTTAACATCTTTATTGGAATATAATTGCTTTACAATGGTGTGTTAGTTTCTGCTGTATAACAAAGTGAATCAGCTATACATATACATACATCCCCATTTCTCCTCCCTCTTGCATTTCCCTCCAACCCTCCCTATCCCACCCCTCTAGGTGGTCACAAAGCACAGAGCTGATCTCCCTGTGCTATGTGGTTGCTTCCCACTAGCTACCTATTTTACATATGGTAGTGAATATATATCCATGCCACACTTTCACTTCGTCCCAGCTTACACTTCCCCCTCCCTGTGTCCTCAAGTCCATTCTCTACATCTGCGTCTTTATTTCTGTCCTGCCCCTAGGTTCTTCAGAAATTTTTTTTAGATTCCATATATATGTTACAATACTGCTTCTGTTTTATGTTTTGGTTTTTTGGCCGGGAGGCAGGTAGGATCTTAGCTCCCCCACCAGGATCGAACCTGCACCCTCTGCATTGGAAGGCAAAGTCTTAACCACTGGACCACCAGGGAAGTCTAGATTCCATATATATGTGTTATCATGTGGTATTTAGTTTTCTCCTTCTGACTTGCTTCACTCTGTATGACAGACTCTAGGTCCATCCACCTCACTACAAATAACTCAGTTTCATATCTTCTTGTGGCTGAGTAATATTCCATTGTATATGTGCCACATCTTCTTTATCCATTCCTCTGTCAGTGGACACTTAGGTTACTTCCATGTCCTGGCTATCGTAAATAGTGCTGCAATGAACATTGTGGTACATGTCTGTTTTTGAATTATGGTTTTCTCAGGGTATACTCCCAGAAGTGGGGTTGCTGGGTCATATGGTAGTTCTATTTTTAGATTTTTAAGGAACCTCCATACTGCTCTCCATAGTGGCTGTATCAACTTACATTCCCATCAACAGTGCAAGAGTGTTCCCTTTTCTCCACACCCCCTCCAGAATTTATGGTTTGTAGATTTTTTGATGATAGCCATTCTGACGGGTGTGAGGTAATACCTCACTGTGGTTTTGATTTGCATTTCTCTAATGATTAGTGATGTTGAGTATCCTTTCATGTGTTGTTGGCAATTTGTGTATCTTCTTTGGACAAATGTCTATTTAGGTCTTCTGCCCATTTTTGGATTGGGTTGTTTGGTTTTTTTGATAATGAGCTGCATGAGGTGCTTGTATATTTTGGAGGTTAATCCTTTGTCAGTTGCTTCATTTGCAAATATTTTCACCCATTCTGAGGGTTGTCTTTTCGCCTTGTTTATGCTTTCCTTTGTTGTGTAAAAGATTTTAAGTTTCATTAGGTCCCATTTGTTTAATTTTGTTTTTATTTCCATTACTCTAGGTGGTAGATCAAAAAGAATCTTGCTGTGATTTATGTCATATGTCTTCCTCTAAGAGTTTTATAGTGTCTGGCCTTACATTTAGGTCTTTAACCATTTTGAGTTTATTTTTGTGTATGGTGTTAGGAAGTGTTCTAATTTCATTCTTTTACATGTACCTGTCCAGTTTTCCCAGCACCACATTTTTTTTCATTATTTTATTTTATTTATTTTTAAATTTATTTTTGGCTGCATTGGGTCTTCATTGCTGCACATAGGCTTTCTCCAGTTGTGGCGAGTTGGGGTTACTCTTCATTGTGGTGCACGACCTTCTCATTGCAGTGGCTTCTCTTGTTGTGGAGCATGGGCTCTAGGTAAGCAGGCTTCAGTAGTTGTGGCTTGTGGGCTCAGTAACTGCGGCTCATGGGCTCTAGAGCTCAAGCTCAGTAGTTGTGGCACATGGGCTTAGTTGCTCCACAGCATGTGGGATCCTACCAGACCAGGGCTCGAATCCATGTCCCCTGAATTGGCAGGCAGATTCTTAACCACTGCACCACCAGGGAAGTCCACAGAACCACTTATTGAAGAGGCTATCTTTTCTCCAATGTATATTCTTGCCTCTTTGTCAAACATAAGGTGACCATATGTGTGTGGGTTTATGTCTGGGCTTTCTAACCTGTTCCATTGATCTATATTTCTGTTTTTGTGCCACTACCATACTGTCTTGATTACTGTAGCTTTGTAGTATAGTCTGAAGTCAGGGAGCCTGGATCCTCCAGCTCTGTTTTTCTTTCTCAAGATGGCTTTGGCTATTCAGGTCTTTCTGTTTCCATTCAAATTGTAAAAATTTTTATTCTAGTTCTGTGAAAAATGCCCTTGGTAGTTTGATGGGGATTGCAATGAATCTGTAGATTGCTTTGGGTAGTATAGTCACAATGGTAAATAGTCACATTTCACAATGTAGATTGCTTTGGGTAAATAGTCACATTTCACAATGTTGATTCTTCCAATCCAAGAACATTGTATATTTCTCTATCTGTTTGTGTCATCTTTGATTTATTTCATCAGTGTCTTATAGTTTTCTGCCTACAGGTCTTTTACCTCATAAGGTAGGTTTATTCCTAGGTATTTTATTCTTTTTGTTGCAATGGTAAATGGGAGTGTTTCCTTAATTTCTCATTCAGATTTTTCATTGTTAGTGTATAGGAAGGCAAGAGATTTGTGTGCATTAATTTTGTATCCTGCTACTTCACCAAATTAATTGATTAGCTCTAATAGTTTTCTAGTAGCATGTTTAGGATTCTCTATGTATAGTATCATGTCATCTGCAAACAGTGACAGTTTTACTTCTTCTATTCCAATCTGGATTCCTTTTATTTCTTTTTCTTCTCTAATGGTCATGGCTAAAACTTCCTACGTTGAATAATAATGGTGAGACTGGGAACACCATGTCTTGTTCCTGATCTTGGAGGAAATGCTTTCTGTTTTTCACCATTGCGAATGATGTTGGCTGTGGGTTTGTCATATATGGCCTTTATTATGTTGAGGTAGGTTGCCGCTTGCCCACTTTCTGGAGAGTTTTATCATAAATGGGTGTTGAATTTTGTCAAAAGCTTTTTCTATCTATTGAGATTATCATATGGTTTTTAATCCTTCAATTTGTTAATATGGTGTATAACACTGATTGATTAGCATATATTGAAAAATCATGAGTTAAATCTGATTGATCATGGTGTCTGATCCTTTTAACATATTGTTGGATTCAGTTTGCTACTATTTTGTTGAGGATTTTTGCATCTATGTTCATCAGTGATATTGGCCTGTAGTTTTCTTTTTTTGTCACATCTTTGTCTGGTTTTGGTATCAGGGTGATGGTGGCCTTGTAGAATGAGTTTGGGAGTGTTCCTCCCTCTGCTATATTTTGGAAGAGTTTGAGAAGGACAGGTGTTAGCTCTTCTCTAAATGTTTGATAGAATTTGCCTGTGATGCCATCTGGTCCTGTGCTTTTTTTTGTTGGAAGATTTTTAATCACAGTTTCAATTTCAGTGCTTGTGATTGGTCTGTTCATATTTTCTATTTCTTCCTGGTTCAGTCTCAGAAGGTTGTGCTTTTCTAAGAATTTGTCCATTTCTTCCAGGTTGTCCATTTTATTGGCATATAGTTGCTTGTAGTAATCTCTCATGATGCTTTGTATTTCTGCAGTGTCAGTGGTTACTTCTCCTTTTTCATTTTTAATTCTATTGATTTGAGTCTTCTCCCTTTTTTTCTTTTGAGTCTGGCTAATGGTTTATCAATTTTGTTTATCTCGTCAAAGAACCAGCTTTTAGATTTATTGTTCTTTGCTATTATTTCCTTCATTTTTTCCATTTATTTCTGATCGGATTTTTATGATTTATTTCCTACTGCTAATTTTGTGGTTTTTGTTGTTGTTCTTCTTTCTCTAATTGCTTCGGTTGTAAGGTTAGGTTGTTTGAGATTTTTCTTGTTTCGTCAGGTAGGATTCTATTGCTATAAACTTCCCTCTTAGAACAGCTATTGCTGCATCCCATAGATTTTAGGTCATCATGTTTTCATTGCCATTTATTTCTAAGTACTTTTTGATGTCTGCTTTGATTTCTTCAATGATTTCTTGGTTATTTAGTAGTGTATTGTTTAGCCTCCATGTGTTTGTATTTTTTCAGGTTTTTTTTTGTACTTGATATCTAGTCTTATAGCCTTGTGGTCGGAAAAGATACTCGATATGATTTCAATTTTCTTAAATTTACCAAGCCTTGATTTGTGACCAAAGGTATGATCTATCCTGGAGAATGTTCCATGAGCACTTGAGGAGAAAGTGTATTCTGTTGTTTTTGGATGGAATGTCCTATAAATATCAATTAAGTCCATCTGGTCTAATGTGTCATTTAAAGCTTGTATTTCCTTATTTATTTTCATTTTGGATGATCTGTCCATTGGTGAAAGTGGGTGGTAAACTCCCCCACTATTATTGTGATACTGTCGATTTCCCCTTTTATGGCTGTTAGCATTTGCCTTATGTATTGAGGTGCTCCTATGTTGGTGCATAAATGTTTACAATTGTTATATCTACTTCTTGGATTGATCCCTTGATCATTATGTAGTGTCCTTCTTTGTCTCTTGTAATAGTCTTTATTTTAAAGTCTACTTTGTCTTATATGAGTATTGGTACTCCAGCTTTCTTTTGTTTTCCATTTGCATGGAATAGCTTTTTCCATCCCCTCACTTTCCATCTGTACGTTTCCCTATGTCTGAAGTGGGTCTCTTGTAGACAGCATATATATGGGTCTTGGTTTTGTATCCATTCAGCCAGTGTGTGTCTTTTGGTTGGAGCATTTACTCCATTTACATTTAAGGTAATTATCAATATGTATGTTCCTTTTACCATTTTCTTAATTGTTTTGGGCCTGTTTTTGTAGATCTTTTCCTTCTCTTGTGTTTCCTGCCTAGAGAAGTTCCTTTAGCATTTGTTGTAAAGTTGGTTTGGTTGTACTGAATTCTCTTAACTTTTGCTTATCTGTAAAGTTTTTAATTTCTCCATCGAATCTGAATTAGATTCTTGCTGGGTAATCTTGGTTATAGGTTTTTCCCTGTCATCACTTTAAATATGTTCTGGCACTCTCTTCTGGCTTGCAGAGTTTCTGCTGAAAGATCAGCTGTTAACCTTATGGAGATTCCCTTGTATGTTATTTGTTGTGTTTCCCTCACTGCTTTTAATATTTTTTTCATTGTATTTAATTTTTGATAGTTTGATTAATATGTGTCTTTGCATGTTTCTCCTTGGATTTATCCTGTATGGGACTCTCTGCACTTCCTGGACTTGATTGACTATTTCCTTTCCCATATTAGGGAAGTTTTTAACTATAATCTCTTCAAATATTTTCTCAGTCCCTTTCTTTTTCTCTTCTTCTTCTGGGACCCCTATAATTCGAATATTGGTGTTTTTTTTTTTTTATTAAGAGACACTGTATTGGATGTATTTTCACAGGTAGTTTTATTAACACAGGGTTACCTCAGTCAACAAGAGAACATTACACGTGATGGATGTCAGTCAGTCTGGTTCCATTTGGCTGAGGGCTCTGCTTCACAATGAGTGAAAGTGTTGAAAGGCACAGGTGCCTCAGTGATGTCACACTGCAAAGGTTAGAAATGTCCAGTTCTATTCCTAGTTTCCTTTAATTACATGTCATGGAGCTACCATTTATGACTCTATCTAAATCCTTTTAAGCTCATATAAATTAATGGGTTGTGAAACCCTTTGATTATGATCCATTGTATAAAGCATGTAATGCTTTGATTTATTATAAAATTACTTCTTTCAGATTTTTTTTTAATCAGTCACCAATTTTATGCACATCACTTTATACATGTCAATCCCAATTGCCCAATTCAGCACACCACCATCCCCACCCCACCGCAGTTTCCCCCCCTTGGTGTCCATACATTTGTTCTCTACATCTGTGTCTCAACTTCTGCCCTGCAACCCGGTTCATCTGTACCATTCTTCTAGGTTCCACATACATGCGTTAATATATGATATTTGTTTTTCTCTTTCTGACTTACTTCACTCTGTATGACAGTCTCTAGATCCATCCACGTCTCAACAAAGGACTCAATTTCATTCCTTTTTATGGCTGAGTAATATTCCATTGTATATATGTACCACAACTTCTTTATCCATTAGTCTGTTGATGGACATTTAGGTTGCTTCCATGACCTGGCTATTGTAAATAGTGCTGCAATGAACATTCGGGTGCATGTGTCTTTTTGAATTACGGTTTTCTCTGGGTATATGCCCAGTAATGGGATTGCTGGGTCATATGGTAATTCTATTTTTAGTTTTCTAAGGAACCTCCATATTGTTCTCCATAGTGGCTGTATCAATTTACATTCCCACCAACAGTGCAAGAGGGTTCCCTTTTCTCCACACCCTCTCCAGCATTTGTTGTTTGTAGATTTTCTGATGATGCCCATTCTAACTGGTGTGAGGTGATACCTCATTGTAGTTTTGATTTGCATTTCTCTAATAATTAGTGATGTTGAGCATCTTTTCATGTGCTTCATGGCCGTCTGTATGTCTTCTTTGGAGAAATGTCTATTTAGGTCTTCTGCCCATTTCTGGATTGGGGTGTTTGTTTCTTTAATATTGAGCTGAATGAGCTGTTTATATATTTTGGAGATTAATCCTTTGTCCGTTGATTCGTTTGCAAATATTTTCTCCCAATCTGAGGGTTGTCTTTTCGTCTTGTTTAAGGTTTCCTTTGCTGTGCAAAAGCTTTGAAGTTTCATTAGGTCCCATTTGTTTATTTTTGTTTTTATTTCCATTACTCTAGGAGGTGGATCAAAAAAGATCTTGCTGTGATTTATGTCAAAGAGTGTTCTTCCTATGTTTTCCTCTAAGAGTTTTATAGTGTCCAGTCTTACATTTAGGTCTCCAATCCATTTTGAGTTTATTTTTGCGTATGGTGTTAGGGAGTATTCTAATTTCATTCTTTTACATGTAGCTGTCCAGTTTTCCCAGCACCACTTATTGAAGAGACTGTTTTTTCTCCATTGTATATCTTTGCCTCCTTTGTCATAGATTAGTTGACCATAGGTGCGTGGGTTTATCTCTGGGCTTTCTATCTTGTTCCATTGATCTACGTTTCTGTTTTTGTGCCAGTACCATATTGTCTTGATTACTGTAGCTTTGTAGTATAGTCTGAAGTCAGGGAGTCTGATTCCTCCAGCGCCGTTTGTTTCCCTCAAGACTGCTTTGGCTATTCAGGGTCTTTTGTGTCTCCATACAAATTTTAAGATGATTTGTTCTAGTTCAGTAAAAAATGCCATTGGTAATTTGACAGGGATTGCATTGAATCTGTAGATTGCTTTGGGTAGTATAGTCATTTTCACAATGTTGATTCTTCCAATCCAAGAACATGGTATATCTCTCCATCTGTTGGTATCATCTTTAATTTCATTCATCAGTGTCTTATACTTTTCTGCATACAGGTCTTTTGTCTCCTTAGGTAGGTTTATTCCTAGGTATTTTCTTCTTTTTGTTGCAATGGTAAATGGGAGTGTTTCCTTAATTTCTCTTTCAGATTTTTCATCATTAGTGTATAGGAATGCAAGAGATTTCTGTGCATTAATTTTGTATCCTGCTACTTTACCAAATTCATTAATTAGCTCTAGCAGTTTTCTGGTGGCCGTTTTAGGATTCTCTATGTATAGTATCATGTCATCTGCAAACAGTGACAGTTTTACTTCTTCTTTTCCAATTTGTATTCCTTTTATTTCTTTTTCTTCTCTGATTGCCGTGGCTAGGACTTCCAGAACTATGTTGAATAATAGTGGTGAGAGTGGACATCCTTGTCTCGTTCCTGATCTTAGAGGAAATGCTTTCAGTTTTTCACCATTGAGAATGATGTTTGCTGTGGGTTTGTCATATATGGCCTTTATTATGTTGAGGTAGGTTCCCTCTATGCCCACTTTTTGGAGAGTTTTTATCATAAATGTGTGTTGAATTTTGTCAAAAGCTTTTTCTGCATCTATTGAGATGACTATATGGTTTTTATTCTTCAATTTGTTAATATGGTGTATCACATTGATTGATTTGTGTATATTGAAGAATCCTTGCATCCCTGGGATAAATCCCACTTGATCGTAGTGTATGATCCTTTTAATGTGTTGTTGGATTCTGTTTGCTAGTATTTTGTTGAGGATTTTTGCATCTATATTCATCAGTGATATTGGTCTGTAATTTTCTCTTTTTGTAGTGTCTTTGTCTGGTTTTGGTATCAGGGTGATGGTGGCCTCATAGAATGAGTTCGGGCATGTTCCTTCCTCTGCAATTTTTTGGAAGAGTTTGAGAAGGATAGGTGTTAGCTCTTCTCTAAATGTTTGATAGAATTCACCTGTCAAGCCATCTGGTCCTGGCCTTTTGTTTGTTGGAAGATTTTTTAATCACAGTTTCAATTTCATTACTTGTGATTGGTCTGTTCATATTTTCTATTTCTTCCTGGTTCAGTCTTGGAAGGTTATACCTTTCTAAGAATTTGTCCATTTCTTCCAGGTTGTCCATTTTATTGGCATAGAGTTGCTTGTAGTAGTCTCTTAGGATGCTTTGTATTTCTGCAGTGTCTGTTGTAACTTCTCCTTTCTCATTTCTGATTTTATTGATTTGAGTCCTCTCCCTCTTTTTCTTGATGAGCCTGACTAATGGCTTATCAATTTTGTTTATCTTCTCAAAGAACCAACCTTTAGTTTTATTGATCTTTGCTATTGTTTTCTTTGTTTCTATTTCATTTATTTCCACTCTGATCTTTATGATTTCTTTCCTTCTGCTAACTTTGGGTTTTGTTTGTTCTCCTTTCTCTAGTTTCTTTAGGTGTAACGTTAGATTGTTTACTTGAGATTTTTCTTGTTTCTTTAGGTAGGCTTGTATAGCTATAAACTTCCCTCGTAGAACTGCTTTTGCTGCATCCCATAGGTTTTGGGTCATCGTGTTTTCATTGTCATTTGTCTCTAGGTATTTTTTGATTTCCCCTTTGATTTCTTTAGTGATCTCTTGGTTATTTAGTAACGTATTGTTTAGTCTCCATGTGTTTGTGTTTTTTACGTTTTTTTCCTTGTAATTCATTTCTAATCTCATAGTGTTGTGGTCAGAAAAGATGCTTGATATGATTTCAATTTTCTTAAATTTACTGAGTCTTGATTTGTGACCCAAGATGTGATCTATCCTGAAGAATATTCCGTGCGCACTTGAGAAGAATGTGTAATCTGCTGTTTTTGGATGGAATGTCCTATAATTATCAATTAAATCTATCTGGTCTATTGTGTCATTTAAAGCTTCTGTTTCCTTATTTATTTTCATTTTGGATGATCTGTCCATTGGTGTAAGTGAGGTGTTAAAGTCCCCCACTATTACTGTGTTACTGTCAATTTCCTCTTTTATAGCAGTTAGCAGTTGCCTTATGTATTGAGGTGCTCCTATGTTGGTGCATATATATGTATAATTGTTATATCTTCTTCTTGGATTGATCCCTTGATCATTATGTAGTGTCCTTCCTTGTCTCTTGTAACATTCTTTATTTTAAAGTCTATTTTATCTGATATGAGTATAGCTACTCCAGCTTTCTTTTGATTTCCATTTGCATGGAATAGGTTTTTCCATCCCCTCACTTTCCATCTGTACGTTTCCCTATGTCTGAAGTGGGTCTCTTGTAGACAGCATATATATGGGTCTTGGTTTTGTATCCATTCAGCCAGTGTGTGTCTTTTGGTTGGAGCATTTACTCCATTTACATTTAAGGTAATTATCAATATGTATGTTCCTTTTACCATTTTCTTAATTGTTTTGGGCCTGTTTTTGTAGATCTTTTCCTCTTCTGTGTTTCCTGCCTAGAGAAGTTCCTTTAGCATTTGTTGTAAAGTTGGTTTGGTTATACTGAATTCTCTTAAGTTTTGCTTATCTGTAAAGTTTTTAATTTCTCCATCAAATCTGAATTAGATTCTTGCTGGGTAATCTTGGTTGTAGGTTTTTCCCTTTCATCACTTTAAATATGTTCTGGCACTCTCTTCTGGCTTGCAGAGTTTCTGCTGAAAGATCAGCTGTTAACCTTATGGGGATTCCCTTGTATGTTATTTGTTGTTTTTCCCTCGCTGCTTTTAATATTTTTTTCATTGTATTTAATTTTTGATAGTTTGATTAATATGTGGCTTTGCATGTTTCTCCTTGGATTTATCCTGTATGGGACTCTCTGCACTTCCTGGACTTGATTGACTATTTCCTTTCCCATATTAGGGAAGTTTTTAACTATAATCTCTTCAAATATTTTCTCAGTCCCTTTCTTTTTCTCTTCTTCTTCTGGGACCTCTAAATTCGAATGTTGGTGTGTTTAATATTGTCCCAGAAGTCTCTGAGACTGTCTTCAGTTCTTTTCATTCTTTTTTCTTTATTCTGCTCTGCGTTAGTTATTTCCACTATTTTATCTTCCAGGTCACTTATCTGTTCTTCTACCTTAGTTATTCTGCTATTGATCCCTTCTAGAGAATTTTTAATTTTATTTATTATGCTGTTCATGATTGTTTCTTTCCTCTTTAGTTCTTCTAGGTGCTTGTTAAATGTTTCTTTTATTTTCTCCATTCTATTTCCAAGTTTTTGGATCATCTTTACTATCATTTCTCTGAATTCTTTTTTAGGTAGACTGCTTATTTCCTCTTCATTTGTTTGGTCTGGTGGGTTTTTACCTTGCTCCTTCATCTGCTGTGTCTTTCTCTGTCTTCTCATTTTGCATAACTTACTGTGTTTGGGGTCTTGTTTTCGCAATCTGCAGGTTCTTTGTTCCCATTGTTTTTGGTGTTTGCCCCCAGTGGTGTTCTGTAGGCTTCCTTGTGGAGGGTACTGGTGTCTGTGTTCTGGTGCATGAGGCTGGCTCTTGTCTTTCTGTTGTCCATGACCATGTCCGGTGGTGTGTTTTGAGGTGTCTGTTACCTTACTATGATTTTAGGCAGCCTCTCCTCTAATGGGTGGGGTTGTTTTCCTGTCTTGATAGTTGTTTGGCATAGGGTGTCCAGCACTGTAGCGTGCTGGTCGTTGAGTGGAACTGCATCTTAGCATTGAGATGGAGATCTCTGGGAGAGCTTTC
Source organism: Eubalaena glacialis (assembly GCF_028564815.1). Lineage (NCBI taxonomy): Eukaryota > Metazoa > Chordata > Mammalia > Artiodactyla > Balaenidae > Eubalaena > Eubalaena glacialis. Next base: position 57,606,597 of record NC_083736.1, on the reverse strand, counting down.
ACCATTTGATATTACATGGAGCCAGGAGGTCTCTGATGGATCAATGTCCTGAACGTGGCTCTCCCACCTCAGAGGCACAGACCTGACACCCGCCTGGAGCACCAAGACCCTTTCAGCCACATGGTTCAGAATAAAAGGGAGAAAAGAAAGAAAAAAAGAAAATAAAATAAAGTTTTTAAAATAAAGAATAAAAAACATTAAAAATTAAAAAATTAAAAGTATTAAAGAAAAGATGAAAAAAAAGAAAGAAAGAAGAGAGCAACCAAACCAAAAAAGAAATCCACCAATGATAACAAGAACTAAAAACTATACTAAAAAAGCAAAAAACAAAAAAACAGACAGACAGAACCGTAGGAAAAATGGTAAAAGCAAAGCTATACAGACAAAATCACACAAAGAAGCATACACATACACACTCACATAAAGAGAAAAGGAAATATATGTATATATATCTGTATATTAAAAAAAGGAAGAAAGCAACCAAATCAATAAAGAAATCTACCAATGATAAGAAACGCTAAATACTAAACTAAGATAAACATAAAACCGGAAACAAATTAGATACAGAAAGCAAACCCCAATTCTACAGTTGCTACCAAAGTCCACGGCCTCAATTTTGGGATGATTCATTGTCTATTCAGGTATTCCACAGATGCAGGGTACATCAAATTGATTGTGGAGATTTAGTCCAGTGCTCCTGAGGCTGCTGGGAGAAATTTCCCTTTCTCTTCTGTGTTCTCAGAGCTCCTGGGGTTCAGCTTTGGATTTCTCCCAGCCTCTGCGTGTAGATCACCTGAGGGCGTTTGTTCTTTGCTCAGACAGGATGGGGTTAAAGTAGCAGCTGATTAGGGGGCTCTGGCTCACTCAGGCCGGGGGGAGGGCGGGATACATAATGTGGGGCGAGCCTGTGCTGGCAGAGGCTGGCGTGATGTTGCGACAGCCTGAGGTGCACTGTGTTTTCTCCTGGGGAAGTTGTCCCTGGATCACGGGACCCTGGCAGTGACAGGCTACACATACTCCTGGGATGGGAGGTGTGTATAGTGACCTGTGCTTGCACACAGGCTTCTTGGTAGCTGCAGCAGCAGCCTTAGCATTTCATGCCTGCCTCTGGTTTTCACGCTGATTGCAGTGGCTCACACCCGTCTCTGGCACTTGTTTAGGTGGTGTTCTGGATCCCCTTTCCTCGTGCACTCTGAAACAATGGTCTCTTGCCTCTTAGGCAGTTCTGGACTTTTTCCCAAACTCCCTCTCGGCTAGCTGTGGCATACTAGCCCCCTTCAGGCTATGTTCACACAGCCAACCCCAGTCCTCTCCCTGGGATCTGACCTCCGAACCTGGAGCCTCACCTCCCAGTCCCCACCTGCCCCGGTCGGGTGAGCAGACAAGCCTCTCAGGCTGGTGAGTGCTGGTCAGCACTGATCCTCTGTGTGGGAATCTCTCTGCTTTGCCCTCTGCACCCCTGTTGTTGCTCTCTCCTTTGTGGCTCCAAAGCTTCTCCCCGCCACCCCCCATCTCCGCCAGTGAAGGGGCTTCCTAGTGTGTGGAAACTTTTCCTCCTTCACAGCTCCCTCCCAGAGGTGCAGGTCCCATCCCTATTCTTTTGTCTCTGGTGTTTCTTTTTTCTTTTGCCATACCCAGGTATGTGGGGAGTTTCTTGCCTTTTGGGAAGTCTGAAGTCTTATGCCAGCATTCAGTAGGTGTTCTGTAGGAGTTGTTCCACATGTCGATGTATTCCTGATGTATTTATGGGGAGGAAGGTGATCTGCATGTCTTACTCCTCTGCCATTTTGAAGGTCTCCCCCCTGCCAGTTTTTAAGGAGCTTTCCTGGAAGCTCCCATCCAAGACCTTCCACTGTCCTCTTATTTGACAAATCTTAGCAAAGGAAGCTAGACACATTCATACTCAAAAAGAAGGGAACATGGGTTTTTGGTAGGTAACTTGTCTCTATACCACAACTGTTAAGAGTGAGAAACAAGCCTTTTACAGTAGTCCGTAGCTCTGCCTCCTCAGCCCATCTTCCTTCTGGGAACCCTGGGAAGGGAGCTTCTATCACTTGTTTGGAAGAATGCAGTGAGGTTTAAGAAGGGAGAGGTAAATCACAAGTGCCTATAGGAGCTTGGTTGGTAAGTTACATGGCTAACTACTAGAGCTGCTCTGTATTAAATGTCTCATATGACACACCAAACACACAGGATTGCTGGCCAATCCAGCGCAGTTCCATGTGCCTGTTGGACCAGAAACTTAATGTCACACTGCCTCTACATAGATCACTCAGGGAGCTGTTAACTAGGGAGCAAACCTTCCCCCTTCCCTGAAAACATGTACCACCATTACATCAGCTTGCCATGGGGCTAGCCCCCTTATTAACCCCTAAAAGAACCCCTCTCAGCAGCACTTGACAAAGTTGACTATTCTTTCATCATTGAAACTCTGTCTTCCTTGATTTCCAGGACACCACACTCTTCTGGTTTCATTCCTACCTCACTGACTGCTCCTTCTCAGACTCCTCTGCTCTTTACTCCTGATTTCCCCATGCTCTAAATTTTGGAAGGCTCAGTCCTTGGACCTCTTCTCTTCTCCATTTGTATTCCCTTCTTTGGTGAATTCCTCATCTAGGCTCATGGATTTAAATAACATTTGTACATTAATAACTCCAAATTTATATCTCCAGCCTGGCCTCCCTGGACACATCTAACTGCCTATTCAACGTTTCCTCTTGGATATCTAATAGGCATTTCAAACTTAATATGTCCCAAATTGATCTCTTAATATAAAACCCCATATCTGCTTCTCTTGCACTCTTCTCCACCTCAGTTAATAGTAACTCCCAACTACTTTCTTCTAGATGCTCAGACCAAAATCTTTGATGACTCATTTTCTCTCACATCCCACATCCAATTTGTCAGGAAATCCTGTTAGCTCTACCTTCAAAATTCATGTAGAATCGATTACTTCTCCCTATTTCCCATGTTACCACGCTAGTCTAAACCACCATCGTCTCTCACTATAACTACATTATTCTTCTTGCTGTTCTCTCTGTTTCCTCCCTTAACCCCCTACAGTCAATTCTCTACACGGCAGCCAGTGTGAGCTTGTTAAAACTTAAGTCAAATCATGTCACATGTCACTCCTCTGCTCAACATTCTTCATTTGTCTCCATCTCACTTAGAGTAAAAGCCTAATTCTCACAATAATCTATTAGACCGTACATGATCAGGCCCCCATTACCCCCATGACCTCATTTCCCACCACAGGCTCCCACTGCTTTCTCCACTCCAGTTACACTGCCCTTTCCTCTCCTATTCAGAACCACCAGGCATACTCCAGTCTTAGGCCTTGCTTGATGTTCCTTTTACCTGAAACACTCTGACTTCAGATGTCTGCATTGCTTTCTCACTCCAATCAGGTCTGGTTCACATGTCTTCTTAGTGAGATTGTCACTGGCTATCCTTTAAAAAGTGCATACTTGCTACTCCCATCCTCCTCTTTGCTTTTTTTCCCAAACAGCAGTTTTAACCATCTGACATACCATAAATTTTATTTATTTATTTATACTTGTTATCTGTCTCTTCCTGCTAGAATATAAGTTCCATGAAAGCAAGGATTTTTGACTGTTTCATTGACCAAAATATCCCCAATGCCAGGAACAGGAAGTACCTAGCACATAGAAGGTACCAAATAAATATTCTTTGAATAAATAAGTGATAAGAATTCCTCTCCCCCACTGCCTCCTTATATTGCTTTCCCTCTCCCCAAGAATATAATACAGACCTAAACTTCCTGAAAAGACAAAGCAGCAGGCTCACAGAAGAATCACACCCCAAAAGGAAAGAGTGATGGAAAATAAGCAAGTGGTCTTATGCCTACCTGTATTTCATTTGTCTGGCTGCCAAGGTTTCATGAGGCTCTTTCAATGTATGCTCTGGGCTTTGGGGACTAGGATATTTTCATTGCTCCTATCAAAACTTTCCCCCATCCTAGGCCCCCTTTTCCTCCTGTCCATCCTGGATATTAGACCCCAAACACCTTGCTTTGTGACAGGCTCAGATTCCTCACAGGAGCAAAGTGACAGGCACACCTGGCTATTGGTAGAGACTAAAGTTTGTGTGGGGCTATTCAGTGTATAAGTGTGGGTGTGTATGTGTATGTGTGTGTGTGTGTGTGTGTGTATTTGTATGTGTCTGACTACATATAGTCTGCATCATATCTGTACCCACTATGTATGAGTGTCAATTCATGTGGTCTACAATAGATCTGTTGAGGTCTTTCACCATCCTTAGAGATCCTTACTACAATCTTTTCAACCCTACCCTCTACCTCCACCCCACAGTTAATCACCATCATCAGAGCTAACATGTGCCAGGATCTGTGCTAAAGACTTCATGTGTAATCACTAGTTTACTCCTCACAGCAACTTTCTGATATAGATACTATTAGTATTCTTGTTCTCCAGATGAGGAAACTGAGATCCAAAGAGAAAAAGTAACTAGCTCAAGTGTGTATCTTGCTTCCAGCCAACGTTGGTTTAGGAAAACGTATTTCAAACTGTTCTGACTGGGACCCACATTAAAAATATATATATTCAACATCACAACTAACATACAAAATTGAAACAAACTTTTCATTGAATAATACCCTTATTATTTGTCATGTAGTCTGATATTTTCTCTTCAGTTAAAAAAAAAAAGCATTCGGGACACACCTAATTGATTTTATTACCCAAATGGTCCACTTTAGTTCATTAAAGCCTTGCAATCTACCCTTTGAAAATCAGTGCTTTAGGGTGGGTGTACCCTTTCAAGGCTATTTGCATTTCTCAGAGACCTCCAAAATGTCTCCAGTTCCAAAGGGGTGTCATTCTAATCACGGAGTGTGAAGAATCAAGAGGAGCATTGGTTGGGGGGAGATGGAGACACCCCTAGTATGCCTTAGAGTGCCCAGTGAAAGTTGGACCCCGCATGGGTTCAGAATCTGCCCTTCTCTGAACCCATGCACTTGTTTTATCCCTTATCTGAACATCAATTCATTCAACAAACATTTTCTGAGCCCTCAACAGTAGGTGCTCTGCCAGAGGCTGTGGGGAAGCAAAATTATGTGGAGGAGACAAGCTAATAAACATCTAACTACGTAAAACAATCAGTAGCAAGTGACAGAAAAAGGGTGCCAGTAAAATGTCGTGAGCATGCAGAGAAAGAGAGATGGATTTCAACTTGGGTTTAAGCTTCATAGAAGAGATGGCTTTTGGACCAGGCCTGGAAAGAAGGCTAAGACTTAGACAAGCAGAAGTAGGGGAAAGATTTCTCAGATGATATATTTTTTTAAAAGCATGTGAGCTGGAAAATGTAGATATGTAGAGAGACTAAAGAGTATTTAGAAGAAGATTTAGGGCCAAGTTATAGAGAACTGTTAATATCTTGCTAAATAGTTTGAACTTCATCTTAAAAATGTTTCATCAGAGGAGGATCAAGTAATGCTTTAGGGTTCTAACTCTGGCAGCAGTGTGAGAATGGTTTGGAAGGCAGCAAAAATGGAGATATGTTGGCACTTAGGCAGCTGATATGATGGTCAGGAGAGAAATAAATGAAGACCTGACCTGAAGCAGCTGTTATAAGTATGGGAAGGAGGGCATACAGAGGAAGTGCCGTAGGGGCAGAGGCAACAGGACTTGGCAACTAATTATATGTATGTATGTAGAGGTGATGCCTTCTCTCTTCCTTCCTGGTTTGCCCTTCACCCCAGGGCTTCCACAGAAGCCTGATGAACTCTGTGAATCCACCCATACCAGAAAGAGGAAACATGGGTATGGGTGGGTGGCTCCTGCTGGGTAACAGGTGAGGAAAAGAGACAGTTCATCATAGGCAAGCCAGGAGGCCAGGCTGGATGGAGTCACCTCATCGTGTTGCCATAGCATTTCAGAAGATCATAGAATTTTAGAGCCAGAAAGGGACCTTAGGATCCTGCTGTGAGGATGTCTTGCTGTGAGGAGGAGCCAGATGAGGATGGAGTCTAGCAAGGAAGGAGACTTTAGGAAAAGTCTTAACCTTGATCTTTTAAGCTCACCTCTTTCCCCTTCCTCCTCGTTTTCTTTCTCACCCTCCTCCTCCTCCCTCTTCTTCTTCCCCTTTTCTCCTTCCTCCTCATCCACCACTGCTTCCTCCTCTTCCTTCTTTACCCTTCTTGTTCTCCCTCCATCACTTCCTCCTTTTACCTCTCCTCTTCATTCTCTTCCTTTCTTACTTATCCTCTTCATCTTCCTCCTCTTCTTTTTCTCCCCCTATTTCTCCCTCCTTTTCTTCTCCCCCTGACCCTCCTCAGCACCTTCACTAACAAAACAAGTTTCCCTTGGAGTTCAGGAGTCAGAACTTGGAACCTGAGAGGTGACTCAAGTCATCCAGGTTGATGGGGGTGGGGGAGCAGGTCCTATTGAAGGAACCTTACCTTCCATTAAATGGACACCTTGCTGTCTTTCTTTATAATGCTTTTCCTGGTGAAGCACTCCTCTGGCTGGAAGAGTCTCTTCTTGTCCTTTTATCATCCCCGTGGAGAATGGTTTAGCAGGCCTGTTGAAGAGAACGTTTAGTAGTTTCCTCAAAGAAGCTCTCAGTGGGAACTGGGGCTGGAGGCCATGGCTCTTGCTTCTTTGCTCTTTCTATTGGCCTCTCACTTCTATAAGTGTGGTCCATGGGCCAGCAGTATCTGTATCACCTAGTAGTCTGTTAGAAATGCAGAACCTCATGTCACACCCCAGACCTAACTGAAACAGAATATTCATTTAGAACATCCATGAATATTAAAATTTGAAAAGCACTGCTCTGCATGGACTACATCCCTCCACAGACACAGCCATTCCTACAGCATACCAATATGAATTTGTCTGGAACTATGGAGAGGTAGAGAAGCTAAAGGTCAGAGAGCTCTAGAGGGCAGGCCGCTGAAGGACCCTCTCTACGCTCTATAAAAGCACAGGTCAAAAAGCATTAAGAGACTCTAACAACACCATTTGACAGATGAAAAGACTGAGTGGCTTGCCCAAGGTCACACAGTAACTCAGCACTCATCCGACTCCCAGTCCAGTGCTTTTTTCATCTTGGCTCACTGACTTCTTTGCATGGTTCTCTAACACAGCCTTCCACGGATGGAAGAGTCTTCTACAGCATTTCTGGCAGGTACTCTTCCAGACTCTACTTGTATGCCTTCAATCATTGGAAGTTCATCACTTCATAAGTTTGGACATTAACATGTGAGTTTGGCTTGCCAGAGAATCTTTGAGCAGATACATATTGTTCATGAGCTTTGCAAGGTCCTGAATCCACCCAAGTTGTTTAAGAAATACCTCTGTTCAGAGGGGGATTAATTCTACTCATCCAATTGTAACTCCTCATGCAGTTATTTCAGTTCCTGCCTTTGTACTAAAAAATGAATAGTGGACTGGAAAGCAAATTCCTTAGATAAATAGGAAGTTGTTTGAGGCTGAAAGGCATGGCATGGGAGAAAGAGAAGAGGGAGACAAAGAGGAAAGAGGTGAGTGCTAGGAAAAGGGGATGGATGAGATGAACTTGAAGTCACTTCATTTATCCAAATTTGAGAGTAAAGATCCCATGGAGAGCTTAGAGGAGGAGAGTAACTAATGGGTCTTTACCACAGAGGAAGAAACAGGCTTTTCATTTGGCTGGTCCCTGTGATCAAGCTAAAGTGGCCTTGGGGAAAGGCAGTTGGGCCAAGTACTCTTACATTCCAGGGTGATGCTTTCTGTAGCAACTCATTGAACCCTCTCCCTGGGCTCTGCCTGTTGAGACCTGAAGAAAGGCAAGTGTGGCCACTTCCTTCCCGCTCTTCCCTGGGCTTCTTGAAGCTACTTTAAGAGCTTACTTCAAGTGTCTCTGGGATCCACTGGGTCTCTTCACTGGCTCAGGTCTGCAAGGTCAGGGAGCTGCTTTGGGGAACTTAAGGATGAGGAATTACATTCCTAGGTAAGTGACTATCTTATATGACGTTCCCACAGAAAAAATAGGAGTCCACATGTTTAGCAAACCTTCTTCCCCAAATCAGGAACCCTACCTGTTCTCAACATCTCTGACTATTAATTATGCATCCAAATACAGATGAAGATGTTTCCTATCCTTTTTTTAGCAAGGGAAATTACCTCAATGACTCCAACATAGTGACAGGAGTTTGGTCTAGAGCTGGTCTTTCCACACTTTAATGTGCATGTGAATCACTAAGAATTTTGTAAAAATGCTGGTGCTAAGTCAGTAGGTCTGGGGTAGACCCGGGATTCTGCATTTCTAATAAGCTCCTAGGTGATGCTGATGCCACTGGTCTGAGGTCCACATTTTGAGTGGTATCAAGGGTATAGACGAGCTTAAAAATTTATCCAGTTTGATTTTTCTTCTCAAAGTCTATGCCAGATTATATTTGGGTATATACCTATATACACCTTTCCTATTGCACTAACATCTTGCTTTAAATTCTTCCCTGTGCTAGCTTATTTGGCATGACATCTATCATGTTTATCATTTCTTCCTCTCCTGACTTCACAACTCTCAGCTCCTTGGAAGCACAAGCCATCTGCCTCTGCTACTGACTGTCCCTTCCTTTTTACTTTCATCTCTTGATATTCTGGCCCTGCCTGCTTCTCTGACATCATCTCTCACCACTGTCCTATGCTTCACTACATTCTGCCATGCTGACCTTTTTCTGCCCCTCACATATATCTGTCTCATTTCCAATTCTGGGCCTTTGCTTTCGTTGTCCCTTCCTGTTTGGAATGCTCTTCCCCCAGATCTTTGCATGGCTGGTTTCTTCTCATCATTCTGGTGTCAACTCAGATGTCACCTCCTCAGAAAGGCCTTTCTTGGCCACCTAGCTAAAACAGTGTCCTCCTTCCTCAGTTACCTTCTATTATATCACCCTGTTTATTACTTTCATAATAACTATTCAGTATCTAATATTACTTTATTGTTTTGGGGGTTCAATGTCTAAATATCTCCATTATAATATAAGCTTCTTGAGAATAGAGACCCAGTCTGTGTTGTTAACTGCTGCATCCCCAGTATCTAGAACAGAACTTGCCACATAGTATGTTCTTTAAGCATAATTCTTGGCTGACAGAGTGTCTTTCTGGACATTCTTCCTCACTCATTGAAGACTTTAGCTCCTGAACCATCACTTGTCTTCATCGTTCTCTGGTCTGTCTAACCTCAACATTCCTATAGATGACCTATTCAACCCTGGCCTCACTTTCACCCCACCTCAGTCAGAAAACTCCTGTGAAAACATCCTGCATCTTGTTATAGCAAGTAACTAAATGAATTGCCTCCAGAATCTCAATTTCAGGCATCTCCCCTCTGATCACTGTCCTGTTATTCCAGCTCACTTACTCTGGGGCCTCTACTCCAGCAATTCTTCCCCATCATCAAGATCTCCAATTCACTGACCCCACCATCCCATTAACCTTACCCCATACTCATCACCCCTTCTCATGTCCTCTTTTCCCCTTCTGTCCAGCTTAGATTCCCTGGTCCATTGTTGTGACCACTCCCTTGAAAATACTTTCAACATTATTTCCCATTTCTTTTCCCATTGTGTGTTCCTGGAAAATCTACCCCAGATTTCACCCAACCAGCTATCTTTTCTATACCTGTGCTTGAGCAGCAAAATAGACTGAGTAAAAGTCCCACAGTTGAGCTGATTGACTTTGCTTTACCACAAGCCTCAATTGGGCACTCAACACTTCCTGAAAACACTACTACATGTCCCTAATATGTTTGCTTTTTCACTTTCTTGTCTTAGAGAGAGTGGCTTTCAACTTTAGTTGCATATTAGAATCATCTAGGGATCTTGTAAAAATACTGATGCCCAGGATATACCTCATTTCAATTAAGTCATAATCCCTGAAGGTGAGATCTAGATAGCAGTGTTTTTTAAAGCTCCCCTTGTGATTCCAGTGTGTAGCCAATGTTGAGAACCATTGCTCTTAGAGGACTATTTCATAGTTGCTCCTCTCTCCTATAACTTCCAATGATTCCTCCTTCCATACCCCTCTCTCAGATTCATATCTTCTCTTCATTCACCAAATATACAGGCCCAGCAGCACCTGCACCGTTGCCCATTTTCTTTGTCTTCCTTCTTGTTAGAGTACAGGAAGTGGCTCTGTTCCTATCAAGAGAAAGTATCATCTCTTATGCTCTGGATCCTTCCCTATCACCTTCTCGAAGACTTTGCTCCTGCAAGTAACCCTTCTGCTGCACCTGTGCTTCTCAGACTTTAATGTACATGCAAATAACCTGGGGATCTAGTTAAATGCAGATTATGATTCAGTAGCTCTGAGTTGGGGCCTGAGGTTCTGTGTTTGTAACGTGTCCAGGTGATGATAATGCTGTTGGTCTGTGGACCATGCTTCAAGTAGCAAGGTCCTATATTATCAGCCTTTCCTTCTCATTCCCATCATAATATAAGCATGCTCTTAAACTCTTGTTTAAACTGAAAAAAAAGAACAACTTCCTTCACCTCATATACCTGTTCAAATGTTACCCTATTTCTTATTCCCTTCAGAGCAAAATTTTTCAAAGAGTTATCTATACTCTTTTCCACTTCTTTACCTTCATTAACTCTTTTTTCCTTCGTTCACTCCTCAACTCACTCCAGTATGACTTCTGTTACCCTCGTGTTAATGAAACTACTCTTGTCAAGGCCAATGACTGTGACTATGTTACCAATACAATGGTCATATCTCTATCATCATCCATTCAACTTAGTGTCATTTCTCAAAACTTTTTTCACCTGAATGAGATTTCTTCTGGTTTTCTTTCTACCTTACTGACCACTACTTCTCAGTCTCCATTTTTGACTCCTCCCTCTCTACTCAACTTTAGTCTAATTGTCGGAGAGCCTCAAGACTCGGTCCAGGACCCTTTTCTACCTACACTCTCTCTCTAGATAATCTCATCCCGTCTACATGAGGATGACTCCAAAATGTATATCTCCTGGCAGATCTTCACTCCTGAGCTCTAGGCTTGTGTATCCAATTGTCTTTCTGACATCTCCTCTAATAATATGACTAAAGTACAGCTCACACTTACTACATCCAGAATAGAAGTCTTGATTTCCTTCCCTCCTCAAATCTGTGTTTCTTCCAGTCTTCTCACATCAGCAAATGGTACTACCATCTACCCAATTGTTCAAGCCAAAAAACTAGAGTCATCCTTAATTCCTCCTTCCTTTCCCTCACACTCTACATACAACCCATCACCAAGTTCTGTTGTTTCTACCTCTAAAATATATCTCAAATATTTTTACCTCTGTTCATCATCTTCACAGCCTTTCCATCCCAAGTTATATCATTTCTCTCCTGGATGACTACAACAGCTTCAACCTCTTGTCCCTCTTTCAATTTGTTTATCATATAACAACCTGAGTGCTCTTTTACAAATGTAAATCAGACCAACTCATTCTCTTGCTTAAAACCCCTCAACTCCCTCTGCTCTCTCCCTGTTGTTCTCAAAATAAAATACAAACACTCTACTATAATTTTCAAGGCTTTATATGACATGTTTCTACCAAATATGTCTCCTACAACTCTTCTACCTTCTCTCTACCATTTCAGCCTCACTGGGTTTCCAATTCCTGGGACACTCTAAGCCTATTCAATCCTTCGGACTTTTGGACTTTCTGTTTTCTGTGCCTGGAATACTTCCCCACTACCTCTTTACATGGTTGGCTCACTTTAAGCCTATAGGCTTCAACTTAAATGTCATCTCCTTGAAGAGGCCTTCTTTATCTAAATTCTCCCTTCCCCCACAGTTACTCTCTATTCTTTCACTTTCTTTCTTTCATAGCATTTATCACCATCTGTATTAGCATATTTATTTACCTCATTTACTTGTTTATTGGATAGAAGTGAAGGCATGGATGGTGTCTGTCTTGTTCGTTATTATATAATCAGTGCTTAACACACTATGCCTGGCACATAGTACACACACATGTTTACTGAATTTACAAATGAGTAAATAAGAATACGTAGTGATATATGTACCTAATATCATTTTGTCAAGATAACACAGGTTATAATGTGGATATTAGCATTAGGCTCTCAATACTAGCATTATAGTAGTTGTATACTTTTAATTTTTATCCTTTTTCACTGCTGCATTCCACTCACTCAAGAATCAAAGGTCTGAGTCTCATTCCAGCTCAGCCGCTAAATTACTCTGTGACTTTGGGAATCCCATTTACTCCTGGGGGCTATATGTTATTGTCTGTAAAATGAGAATGTTGAAGAAGATAATCTTGAAGATCTTTGCCAACTTTGATATCCATTGATAAGTGATTGTTTAACACTATTAGGTAAATGACAATTAGTGTGTTCATTGAATAATTGGGAAACCTGAGATACAGAGAAACTGGGCCCTTGCCCCAGGTTACCCAACTGTAGTGAATTCAGTTCTTTACTCAACTCTGCCCAAAGCCACAGCCACAGCAGGTGGAGACCAGCTTGGGCTGGTGCCTCTGCCCTCAGAAGCCTGCTTCTGGGCTCCTTGAATCACAATGGACTCAAATAAAGAGAATGTACTAGGCTGGAGACATACCTAAGATTGTCTCTCTCCTCATGCTGCTCATGGCTGAAAAGAGGACAGCATTTGGCACTTGTCCACTGAGAGCTGATGCCAGGCTTAATACCAATTAGGCTTCTGAGAGATGACAGGGCTTCAAGGGAGAGGTCTGGGGCACAGAGATTGTGGAAACTCTTTTTCCATATTTCTATTTAACCTGTTCTGAATGCTTACTGGTTGCTAGGCCTTGTGCTAAGTGCTTTCTTTCCATGGACAAATTTATCAAATCTTCAAAACAATCTTGTGAAGTAGACAATATTATTACCCCTATTTCACAGATAAGAAAACTATCAAGATGCAGAACATTAAATACCTGCCTGAGTAAGTACCAAAGTCAATAAAATTCAAGCAGTTCTGGCCCCAGATCTTATACTCTTACCTTCTACATTATAACACCTCTAACTGCTCATATGTTTTAGGCAAATAGGTACTCCAGACATAATGGATGCAATAGTGTCTATGCCTATGGGATCAACATCTGTTCTTCTACAAGAGTCTCTAGGCACATACATAACACTGGAATGTTTGCCCTCAGATCCATTCTCCATTCTTCTCCCGCAAACTAAATTTTTTATGCTCCCTTGTTGTCTCACTTATTTTGTCCAATGGGAGATTAGTGGGCAGGAGGAGGGAAGAATCCAGGGTGTTTCCTTCACCTCCGGCTTCAGAGAGGTATATTCGGGAAGTGGCTGCTTCTCCTCAATGACTCTAGCTTCTGTTGGACAGTTCCTCCAATCATGGCATCTGCACCATCAGGCCACCCACCCCATGCTTTTAGCTTCAATTTAGCACCAGTTTCTTGGTTCTGGCAACATTACCTTTTCCCAGTAACCATCTAGCTCTAGGAGTGGTAGCAGTTTTCTGTGGTTGCTAAATGCTGGCTTGCCTCACCATCCCCTATTTGGCTTCTTTGTTTTGACAGTGCGATATGTTCCCTGTATTAAATGCTCTTTCTTTAAAAGATCTAGAGTGGCTTCTGTTTTCCTGACTGGATCATGATTGATATAGACAACTTCTATAATCCCAGGGCTTCTCACTATCACATAAATTGGTTTATATCCTTCAGAGCATATATCACAACCTTTAATTATCTTGTTTGTATACTTATTTTGTGTTTATTTCTTCTCCACTTTAAGTACATTTTAAAGTCCATGAGAAACTTTGTCTTGTATCTTGAGTAGCTATCCCAATGCCTGGCACATAGGACCTCAATAATATTGTTTAATGAATGTATCCATTAAAAGACAATCCAGCTTTTATTGGATATCACCTATGTGCCAGTCACTGTTGTAGGAGATAGCAAGGTTAGTAATTCATTGCCCCCAGTTTTAAAAAAAACAACTTATATTTCCACTTAAGTGACAATAAATAGAAAAGTGTATACATGACCAATGTATTAATTTGTCAGGGCTGCCATAACAAAGTACCACAGACTGGGTGGCTTAAACAACATAAATTTATTTTCTCACAACTCTGAAGGCTAGAAAGTCCAAGATCAAGGTGGTCTCTTCCGAGGCCTCTTTCCTTGTCTTGTAAATGGCTGTCTTCTCCTTTGTCTTCACATGGTCTTCCCTCTATACCAACCTGTGTCCAAATTTTCTCTTCATATAAGGACACCAGACATATTGGATTAGAGCCTACCTTAATGACCTTATTTTTACTTAATTACCTCTTTAAAGACCATGTCTCCAAATACAGTCACATTCTGAGGCATTGGGGTTTGGACTTCAACATACAAATTTGGGAGGGGGCACAATTCAGCCTATAACAACAAGTAAAAGATCATTTTCAGTTGAGAAAGCTAAATGGTGGTGCTACAGAAGTTAGATGAAAGATGATAAAATCAGGTTTTAGAGTATTCCAGGAAAGCTTTCTAGAGGCTGTGTGCTTAGTGCCAGGTCTTAAAGAGATCTTAAAGAGTCATGACAGCTTGAATGGGCTGGTTGGCAGGGGAGGCGTATCCAAGAGGCTCAGTGTGAATGAAGGCCCCAAGGTGAGAAAGTGAGGAGACACTGTAGAATTTCTGATTACTGAACCATCAGACTTGGGAGGAAGTTGAAAGATCACCCAGGCTAAGCTCCCATTTGATTCAGGAATCCATTGCCAAAGGACAATTCACCTTCTGTTTATACCCCTCCCAGGACAGGGTGCTCATTAAGGCAGCTGCTTTGATATTTGGCCAGCTGTTTGGCCAAAACAATGGCTTGGATGAAGAGGGGAGAGTTTGCTAGGAAGTAGAGGACAATAAGGTGGTGTGTGGGGCCAGTGATATCTTCATACCATTCACCTTCAGGCACTTCTTTCTGATGTCATATTTTAATTCCTTCTTGCTGTAGCTGCAACCTCTGTTTTTGTAATCCCTTTCTTGCCTGAACTTCCCTGTGGGTCAGGAGCATTGGATTCTTGTCCTGTTTGGTTGTGCTACCATGGGCAAATATCTTTCAGTCTCAGGGCTTCAATGTTCATGTCTGTAATAGGGGACTAATTAATTAACACTCCCTGTCATGTCTTCCTCACAAGGTTATTGTAAGACTATATGCAATGATAATGGGTGTGAATGTGACCAACAGTATCAACTCCCAGCAGACGCAAAGAGGCCAGCCTGGGTTGAATTGCCCAGAGTTAGAGGCATCATGAAGAGGTGGGTGGTTTCTCCGTTTGCCTGTTTTGCTGATGTTCATTTGACTTATTCTCAGCAAAATAAGCAAATGGAAAATTCATTCATCAACAAGCTACCTTTTATATTCCTGAGGGTGTGAGGAAGAATCCTGAGGGTGTGTGTGTGTGTGTGTGTGTGTGTGTGTATGAATGATAGCAAAAAGAAGCCTGGAAAGCAGCAGAGGGTAAAGTTGAGACTTTATCTTTTTTATGTGACCTTAGATAGGTCTCCTCCATCATTTATTTATTTATTTATCTGTAAGATGGAGATACTAATGCCTGCCTCCACAAGGTTGTTTTGAGAAGTGAAAGTGATAATGAGGATGAAATCCCCAAGAGAGTAGCACTAGGAGAGAAGACCCCAGGGGACTATGTAGAGGGAGTGCTGGAGGGAGGGAAGCGGGAAATTGCTGGCATAGCTCCACTGGGGCAGGATCTTATTATTTAAAAGGCTGGCCCAACACCTCTGGCAACTTTGGAAAGGACTTTTTGCTGACTCGACACAATTGGGGAGCCCCACAATAAACAGCATCTAACTCCAGCGCAGCCGGAGGCAGGCAGAGGTGGCAGCTGCCTTCTCCTGGGCGGAGGTTATTCACCCACATCCTCTCCCTGCACCCCACCTCCCAGATCTCAAGCCTCAGCAGGGGACAAAGGCAGTCGGCGGGGAACCCCCCTCCCACGTTTCCCCAGGCCAAGCACCTCGGGAGCTGCGGGGCAGAAAGGCAGAGCCTGCCTGCAGGGATGGAACAACCTGAATGAAGGCGAGGTCCGCAGCGGAGGGGATTAGGCTGTAGTGCTGTGAAGGAGGCAGGAGGCGAGGGGGAGGGGGCGCTGGGGCTTTCGCTTGCTCCAGCCCTGCCAGCCCAGCCAGCCCGAGACAACCCGCGCCAGCCACCGGGGCCTTGGAGAAGCCGGACTTCATTAGCACCATGCAGTGGATAAGGGGTGGATCGGGAATGGTGAGTGCACATAACCGCAGCTTCCCCAGCTTGAGCTTCAGTCCCCTAGCCCCACCCCCAGCTCCTTCACCAGCCTCCAGGCAGTGAGCCCCCTAGTCTCTGCCCACCGCCCTCTCCGCTGTCCTTGAGATACCAGCAAGCTTGCTGTGGCCATTTTAGGAGCCCTTGCTTGCCTGCCTGCGAGGAAAGCCCCCTCCCTTCTCCGTCCCCGTTCTTACCACCCCCGAGTGGGGGGGTCACCTGGAAGACCGGAGAGGCAAGGGGGCTGGTAGAGGGGCTCTCTGGGAGCAGTTAGTCTCGCAGGAGGGTGGGGGGATTGGGGGGTATGGCACGAGGTTGGGAGGGAGGGGGTAGTCACAAAGCCTGGGATTGTGGAGGGGGCAGTATGGGAGAGCTGCGTGTATCCCCTTCCTGGGACGAGCCAGAGAGCCATTCTCAGGCAAGCTGCTTGGGGGAGTCCTGAAGCCCTTCCTTGCCTGGGCTGGGGTCACCCTGTCCACACTTGGGGCTTTGTCAAGGAGAGACAGCTACAGAAACTGCCATCCTGGAAATGGATCTGGGCCCCATTCAGTTAGGAGAGCTCTCCCCCCCCACCCCCATCCAAGGAGTGTGTGCTTGTGTGTGTGTTTAGTATCATCCTCCAACAGTTCATTGTATGCCATGATGCTCTGTTCTCCACCTGGAGACCTTGGAATGACTTCCTTTGCAGAGAGGAAGTGGTGGCTGCATCTTGATGCCTCTCTGACTCAGCCAGGGGTAGCTCAAGTCTGGTCAGGGACTCTGGGGCATGGGAGGCCACCATGCCTTTGTCCTCAGCTGGGAGGCATGGGCAAGAGGGTCTTGGAGGGCAGTTGGGTTGGGTCAGCAGGCACTGATGGCAATGCCAGCCCACACTTCTGCACTGCCACCCATGACTTACAGCTGAAGGAAAGTAACCTGAAGCTGTTGGGCAAAAATTGATCTTTAACTCCTTTTTTTGCTCCCGTTCTGGAAAGGAGGAGGGAATCTCGTGTGGGCTAGGACTGTATTCAGAGGAGCTGTCCTCTTCCCTTCCTTGCAGTTTCCTTAGACCTCTGTTTCAGTGGTTCTTGAAGTCATTCAGTTTGTATTTGCCAGGGCTTCAAGAGACTCTTCTCAGATCTCCCTCTTTCCCTGGGGTCCCATAAAGCTATTTAAAATGTTTGTAGGACCAGAAAACCATAGAGCAAGAAAAGACCTTTAAATCCTTGTTGTCCATCCAGGAAAGTTGAGACCCAGAGAGTGGGAGAGACTTGCCCAGGGCCACACAGCTCCATGAAGGCAAAACTGAGTCCAGCAAAGGAGTCTCCTGACTCTCTGTCACTGTCCCTCTCCACTGCTACACAGAATCATCAAATGGTGCTGATAAAGGCAGAAAGGAACAAAGAGTCATGATCTTGGTAAAGAACTTCCTTCATGATGAACTAATGCCATGAATTTTTCCTGAATAAAACCCATGACAGTCCTAGTATTTCTAGCAGCAGGGTCTAGGTGAGACCTCCTTCCTCTCCTAAATATATTGTAGTATAGGGGTCCAGAGCCACCCATTGACAACAGATTAAGTTAATGGAGAAATCTGAAGTTTTGCCAATTGTGTGTGAGAAAGGAGAGAGTAACAGAAAACTTGTGGAGACTATGTAATTAAAGATTGATTGATGGAGAAATCTCATAATATTTTTAGGAGACTGAAGTAGTGAATATTATATGATGAAAACATTTATTTAACTATTTGCCAGAATTCAAGAGATAGGAGTAGTAAATTCTATTATAGCCTGGAAGGCAGGAAACTTCTAACCTTGGCCCTGCTGTTTAACAGGAGTGCTTTGAGCCTCAGTTTTCTCACCTATTAAGTGAGGCTATTAATGATTACCAAAATTCCTTCCAGGTCTGAGATTCTCAGTTTCCTAGAAGTAAATGTTGGGTAAAATTTAACTAGTGGTTCGTTATGAAAAAATAGGAGTATATATATAGCCACCGTTTTATAATATGGCTAGTCAAAAGGTCATTGCTCCTTGTTCTTTCATTTGCAAAGCCCTTGAAATCCAGATTGAGCTCTTCATAACAGTGAGATTTCTTTGTTGAACATTTGACTATTGTAACTGATTGCAAGTGTCACATGTTACACAAAGGTCCTTGAACAGTAAAACATCAGTTGGCGTTTTACAGAATAAACTCCATCTCAGTAGATAGTGTTAAAAAAAACTGTGAGCTCACTTTTGATGGAAAATTGTTCAGTGTATTTATTCATAGCTTGTGTCTGCAATGGCAGTTTGTGCTGGGTTAGGCAGTATGCCTAGAGTGGAAAGAAAGCTGGTCTCAGAATCACAAGTCTGACATTGAGGGGCCTGGCTTTTACACTTCTCAGCTCTGAAACACTTGACAATTGTCAAACCTCTTCCATTCTCAGTATTCTCACCCATAAAATGGGGACAAAATAACTTATCTCATAGGATCTATTGAGCTTATTAATTAATTCAACAAAAACCTAGAGTCTACTATGAATTGACACTGATCTAGGTGCTGGGGGCAGCAGTAAACAAAAAGAAATTCTCTGCTCTCATGGATCTTACATTCTGAGGGTCAAGGGAGCTCACTAAACAATTACACAAATGACTACACAATATGTCAGGAGATGCTAAGCTCTAAGAAGAAAAAGAAAACCTGGTAAGAGAATAGAGAGAGATAGGGCTGGGATGATATATTAGATAAATCAGTCAGAGCCTCTCTGACTAAGGAACATTTGAGCAGAGATGTGAAGGAACAAGGTCTGTGGGGATGTTTAGGTGAAGAGAGTGCTAGCCATAAGAAACAGCCAGAGAGAGAGAGCACAACTGGTTTGTTTAAGAAACACAAGGAGGCCAATGTCCTGGGGACATTTAATCTGAGTGAGATGGGTAGTTTTGAATGGATAGGGACATAATCTGACTTAAATTTTAAGAGGATAATAGATTGTAGTGGGGCAAAGGAAAGACCTGTGAGGAGGGTCTTAGAATAGTCCAGGCTAGAGGCAATGGTGGCTTGGACCAGGGTGATGATAATCTGTATGAAAGGGCTGTACTCAGCATTGTAGATGGTCTGTGTCTTTCTCCTTTCTGACCACCCATCCAAATCTCGAATGGCTGAGTGTGAAGCTAGAATGAACACAGAGTGGGTGGATGGGTGCAAGGGAATTTTGTGTCTATGTCAATGATCCAATGATCTGCTTTGGGCTCATGGCCTCTAGTGAGGCTAATTGAGGGTTGATTCTGTGTGGATTACCAATGAACCAGTCTCTTGCATTCTGGGATTCTGGAGAATATTAAGTATATTATTAGTACTTTGAAGATATGATACACTTAACATATGTGACATCTGGAATGGCTCATTTTTAATACTCTCTCCTCTATGTGACAAAATTATTTTCAGTAATAATCATGTACTAATCAGTACTAATAATTATTTTATTGATTTGTTTTTTTAATTTTCAAATAACAATGAAAAAGAAGAATAAACTTCAATTTTAAAGATATTCAAATTCAGTAACATCTCATGTATGATCTAAAATGTGTACTTATTGAACAAAAATACTACACTTTACAGTTCGTATTGTCTTCTCTGCTTTATATTTTAAGCACAAATAAAAACTCCAATTGGTCACATAGATGACAGAATTGAAATAAATTACATTGTCTCTTTGACTTTACAATTGTTGTGCTATCATTGTTTACTTCAAATCTACTATTTAAATTCTGGAACATATAGTGCCAGAAGAATTTGCAGACATGAAATGCACCCAAAGCTTACCTTTCCAAAGTAAAATGAACTAAGGGAACACATGTAAAATCTGTGTGTATGTGGGAGGGTGGCAAATGTATAACTGGAATCAGCTGAATCGACTCTGAATCAACTTCCATGTAGAGTACAATATTATTAAAGGATAAGTAATCAAAGGTACTAATTTGAAACTTTATGTATTGAATATATTACTAAAACTCAGTAATAACAACAATTGTTTAGAGCTTTGACCAACAAAAGATTTTTTTCAAGGAGGAGTATTTTGTTACTGGCATTATTTAAAATTGCTGGCGCATAGTGATAATAAAAGTACACTTTGACTTTTAGTCTTAAAAAAATTCTATAGCTAGTACACTCTTTCATTGCCTGCACTAAGGGTTTTCTACTCCTATTGCTCCACCCTTGGTATGGCACCGCTTTGGAGAATATGGAATCTTGAACTAATTCCATGCCAAATTTCATGTTACCTATATAAAAGCCACAACATTTGAGTTGGTGGAAATCTCTGCATAAGTAAGATACAATGACAACTGGTAAGTTTAACGGTTGATTTAATTCTGGTATGAATGACAGAAATCTATTCACACTGGCTTAAAACACACAGGTTTTATTCTTTCACATAAAATAGGTCAGAATATAGGCATATCTGGGCCAATATGGTACCTTCAGAAAGTCTTTAGGGACTTCTCTGCTCCACCATCCTTAGCATTTGGCTTTTATTCTTGAGGTTGCTCCATGATCCAAGATGGGTGTTGAAGCTCCAGAACATTTATTAACATCCACATTCTAGGTAGCATGAAGGGAGGGTAAAAGAGGAGGAAAAAGGCTTGACCCTCCTTTTGAAAGAAGCCTTCCAGGAAGTCCTATTTAATACTTCTCCTTAAATCTAATTGGTAGGAACTGAGTCACATGAATGCTCCCAGCTGCAAGGGAAACTTGGAAATGTAGTTATGTAAACTGGCTGGTTATGTGCACAGCTAACAATCAGGGGCAAGGTTTCTGATTCAAAGGAAGAAGGGGCCATTGGAAGACAACCTGCAGTTATTGTCACAGTTAATCCACATGTATGTGTGCCAGTGTAGAAATGCAGAAACTTAGGGCTTGAACTCAGCTTTGGACTATGAGCCACAGCCTGATAGATGTGGCCAATAGTAAAAATACTGCCATCAATCTGGTGAAGTATCAATCAAAACTTGATGTGCCCTAGTCTTCCTTTACTTCCCCCCAGTGACAGTCTTCTTGTGAGACCAAGTGGATGGTGATATCCTTCACAGAGATGGGGAATGCAAAACGAGGAGGAGCATTTATAGAGGGGAGATGACAAGTACAGTCTGAGCCAAGTTGAGTCTGAGATGTTTAAACAGCCTCAAATGGGAGATATCCAATAGGCCAGTTGGTGATCTACATATTGAGCTCAGAGGAAGATTGGGAGGCATTGGTCACAGTTGAAGTTCTGACAGTAGATGAACTACCAAGTAGTTTAAAATGCAGATCAGCCTGGGAAAGTGAGGGGTTAGATCAGAATTTGAGCTTTCTCCTTTTTGTGGTAGTCTCCTACCCTTGAGCAGACCCAGTCCACCCTGTTATCTACTTTCTGGAATTTCCATGGTAACAGTATAATTTCAGGCTTTACTTTCTACAGTGCTCATGTTGCTTCTGGGCTGCCTCAGCTGTAATGTTCAAGCTGGATGACGTTGGGTATAATTTAGCCCAACTCCTTAGATCAAGGGTCAGCAAACTATAGCCTGACAGCCAAATCCAGCCCACAAACTAAGAAAGGTTTTTACATTTCTAAATAGTTGGGAAAAATTGAAAGAAGGACAATATTTTGTGATACACGTATATGAAATTACATGGAAATTTATATGAAATTCAAGTTTCAGTGTCCATAAATAAAGTTTTATTAGAACACAGCCATGCTCATTATGCCTTCATGATACAAAGGCAGATTTGAGTAGTTGTGACAGAGACCATATGGCCTGCAAAGCCTAAAATACTTATTATTTAGCCCTTTACACAAAAGGTTTGCAGGTCCCCTGCCTTAGAGCCCTAGGGTTACCATGGCAGTGCCTAAAGGGAGGGGGGCAGGGGCAGGCAGAAGTTTGGGTCTCCTACTTTTGATTTATCCAGAGCACCTGGGTTTTTGCTACATATGTTAGGTTGTTGCTTACGATTTTGGAAAAGGGTTTTGCTTTCTCTGTGTTCTCCCTACCTCCCACACAAAATGTTTTAATACCACTCATTTTATAGATAGTGAAAACTGAGTCTCAGATAGGGAGGGTGCCTTACCCAAGACCACAAAGTGAGTATAACTGGGAAAAGAATCCCCATATCCAACTATACTTCAATTAAAAATAAAAAAGAAAAGAAACACCCAGAATAATTTTTGACCAAATGTATGGGCACCCTGTGGCCCAGTCAAGTTGATACATAAAATTAACCATCACATAGTCTCACTTATCTTCCCAGTTTGCTGTGAGAATCATATGTGTGAGTAGACAGGAAGGGGCTATGTGAACTTTGTTGTTCTCTACCCATATGGGGAAGAATTATTATTCCTAACAGGACAGAGGGGATGTACACTTGGGTGGGTAGAATATGATCTTTTCTACTGCCCTGAATTCAGCCCTCAGAAGATGAGACCCAACTTTACTCTTCTCTGAGTGCTAAGAGATCCAACAGGAATTTCATTCACAAGGAAATATCCCTCCCACCCCAGCCCAAGGCTTCCTGAATTCTCTGCTTGAGGAGGGACTGAAAAAGGCCCCCAAACAGCCCCATGACATGATGAGAGGAGCTTCTTCTTAGCCCATTGTTTTGAGAAGTTTGCTCATTGTGCTGTTTTTGGTGTGGGGGGGCGTTTTATGTGTGTGTGTTAGAATATGACTAGTTCTGCAAGTGATTAAACTGTTCAGTAATGGAAACTAGGCAGTGGGGGAAAATAAATGCATTCAGCTAGCTCTAAGAAGTCCTATTGCCATGAGGAAACATTTTGTCAAAGGGCCTGTGTGACATACCAGGGTAGTGACACTTAAGTTGAGTCAGCTATGTAGGGGAAAAATCCTAACAAATTTGGATTATAATAAAAAATAAAGGATGAGATAGTGAAGTTTGTGGGGAGTTTGAGAGAGGCAACAGGAATTGCATGTGCAAAGTCCTTAAGGTTGAGATAGTTTGGTATGCTTGAGGGATAGAAAGAAGGCCAGTATGGCTGGAGCACAGGCAGAAAAGGAGGCAAGTGGCATGATAGGAAGGCAGAAAGTCAGACAGGGACCAGCTCACACAGGACCTTGTAGGCCCAGGGAGCTTGCAGGCCCAGGGAAGGTGTGCATCAGCTATACTGAAAGACAGTATAGTTCTGTGTTTAATAGCACACCCTCAACCAGACTGCATAGATTCAAATTCTGACTCTGCCACTTATTAGTTTAGTGACCTTGGACATGTTACCTAACCTTTCTGTGCCTCAGTTATGCCCTCTGAAAAATGGGGATAATAATGGTACTATCCATAGTGTTATTGTGAAGACTGAGTAATGCTCACAGTGTGCGTGATAGTGCTGGGCACTGACAAGTGCTATTTATTCTAAGTACAATAGGAAGCATTTGAAGCAGTAGAATGGTGTGATCTGCTTTATGATCTGAGAAGTTGACTTTTGCAGGCTATAGAGAATGGATTGAGGAGGGTGAAAATGGAGATGGCAAGCCCAGTTGAGATACTGCTGCAGAAATGTAGTCACTGGAGCTGAGGAAAGGAGGGCAGATTGGACAACAATTTTGGAGATAGAATCAATGGAAATTGGTGCTGGATTGAGTGAGAGAGGTATAGAACAGGGAGGAAATATGGAAGATGACTCCTAGGTTTCTGGCTCTGCCACTGACTAGCTGTGTGATTTGGGGCAAGGGATTTAACCATTCTAAGCTTTAGTTTCCTTATATATTAGTCAAGGTTCTCCAGAGAAACAGTACCAGCAGGACATGTGTGTGTGTGTGTGTGTGTGTGTACACACACAGTTGACCCTTGAACAACACAGGTTTGAAATGCGTGTGTCCACTTATATGTGAATTTTTTTTCTTCCAAAAATACGGACTGCAGTACTATATGATCCATGGATGTGGAACTGTGGATATGGAGGAGGGCTGTCTGTAAAGTTATACGTGGATTTTCAGCTGTGCTCTTGCTCAGCGCCCTTAACTCCTGCATCGTTCAAGAGTCAACTTTATAAATAACTAAACACACACACACACACACAGAGGTAGACAGGGAGAGGGAGAGAGAGAGATTTATTTTAAATAATTGGCTCACGTGATTGTGGAGATGCAAATCCCAAATCTGTAGGGTAGGCCAGCAAGCTGGGAAGAGTTGCAGTCTGAGTCCAAAGGCAGTTTGCTGGCAGAATTCCTTCTTGCTAGAGGGAGGTCAGTCTCTGTTTTATTAAGGTCTTCAACTGATTAGAAGAGGCCCACCCACATTGTGAAGTATAATCTGCTTTACCCACAGTCCACTGATTTAAATGTTGATGTCACCCAAAATAATACCTTCACAGAAATATCCAGAATAATGTTGACCAAATATCTGGGCATTGTGGCCCAGACAAATTGACACATACAATTAACTATCATAACTTATCAGTGAAACTGAAATAATAGTAGTACCTGGTCATTGGTACTATTGTAAATATGAAATTAATCTATGTAAAGCACTTGGTACAGTGTATTTCACATAGCAACGTTTCAGTTAATGATCATCTTTATTATTTTAATACAATAATAATCCCTCACTTTTTTTGGTATTTTACATTTTCAAAGCACCTTCACATATGTGAATTTATGTGGGCATCACAACACTCTTTATACTTAAAAATTGGGGAAACTAAGACTGGGAGAGATGAAGTATCTTTTCCACACATCTATCTTCAAACAGAGCCAGGATGAGAAATAGATCTGTAATTCTATAGTAGTTCCTTGAGCGTTACTCTCCCTGCTTGCCAGGAGTGGATGTTTGCTTGGCTTCCTTCATTCCAGAGGTAAGGGGTATCAGCAATAAGATCATGAATGCAGTAGGGCTTGAGGATAATAGCTAACATTTACCAAGCCAGCGTTCACCTTGCGCCAAGCACTGCACTGCTCTAAGTCTTTTGCATGTGTATCTAGTTTAATCTTCCCAACAATCTTATGAGGTAGGCATGAAACTGCCAGGTAGGTTGTGGAAGAGAGCAGGACCCTCAGGCCACATGCTGAGAACTCAAATGACTTTTGCCCCTTCCTCCCTCACCATTATAAATACCAGAGATTGTGAAAACTCAGGGAACCCATTTGAGTGTTTGTGAGACAAATGTATTTGGGTGTGTAAAGGTCAATGAAGCCTGGCAGAATGCCTTTTGTGTACATAGCAGGCACTCCTGTGAATATTTGTGGAATGGATGAGTGAACTGATGAAAGAGAAGAACCTCAGGCTGCCTGTAGCCAACCATGCCTGAAGCTGGCCCTAGAAAAGGCAGAGGCATTTGCAGTAAATGTTCCTTTTTGCAGAGGTAAGATGTCCCTGAACAAGCCAGGCAGTTAGGTGAAGGGAACAGGCTGAAATGAGAAGCTTCAGAAGTCCTTCCTGGGAAAATTGCTTAACTCTTCTGGATATCAGGTTACTAATATGCAAAATGGGGCCATTCTCTCTCTCTCTCTCTCTCTCTGTCTCTGTCTCTCTCTCTCCCCCTCTCCCCCTCTCCCCCTCTCTCTCCCTCCCTCCCTTCCTCCCTCTCTCTCTCCCCCACACACATGCACACAGCCACATAGACACTTAATTCACTTACTTAATAATATTTATTGAGCATCTGCTATGTGCCAGGCACTGTCCTAGGCACTGAATGGTGAACAAAAGGGACAAAAATTTTGTCCTTGTGGAATGGATTTTCTACTAGGGTAGATACATGCTAAGCAAATGATTCCATAAAGCATATACTATGTTCTAAGTGCTAAGGAGAAAAAATACAGCAGGGAAGAGGGATAAGAAGTATGTGTAGGGGGGGTTAAAATTTTAGTTTCCTATTTCTAGCTGCACTTCCCTCACAAGGTTGCAATGAGGTTGAAATGTGATAAAAGGCCTATTTAAGAAGCTGTGAAGTTCTATTTAAATGTAAGCTGCAGTTACTCTTGGGGGATAATTTTTCTTGATTCTTATTTGCTGTTCTCTTTTCCATCATCAGTGCAGTAAGAGTTCTGGTCTAGAGGACAAGAAACTCGGGTTATAGTCCTGGCCCTGGCATGACAGTTTATTAAAAATCCCAAATGTATAGAACTTTACAGATTCCAAAGTACTTTTCCCAGAACTGGGTTTTCTGGCTTTTAATTCTTTGTTCCTTCCATTCTCCCATGAAGTGGTGAGAGCTAAGTCACTTTCCTTCTGAGAAGCAGAGTGTTCCCCTTATGTAAAGTGGGAACTATTACCCCTCACTCCTTGCCAGCCTTCTTGGGCTGTTGTGAGGTGCAAACCAGATAATATCATAAAATGAGCCTGTAAGCGCTGTTTGCTGTGATCTGGAGAATTGGTACTCCTGCTTAAGTGACTTATTTTGTACTTCATAAACTGGTTATATGTATGGAGGGGGGAGAGTGAGCCTTTAGGACTGAGTGCAACTTTCTTTCCTTTCACAGAAGCTTCTAAGGATAGCAGAGGAATCAGTGAACCTCAGCACCTCCTAGAAATAAGAACAGTTATACAGAAACATTTAGCATCTCATGATGGAGTGGCAACCACTGGTGTGCAGCCCCTTTTCACCACTCTGCTTTAGAGAAGTGGGAGCCAGGACTAATCTTCTGACATTTAATACAGAAATGACTCATGACCTTTAAAGACCTCCACTTGCTGCTTAGATATGATCTCATTCAGAATGCTGGAGGTGAGATGGGGAGCACTGAATAAGTAGAATCTTCATTTAGTATCCCCCTCACCTTTTTCTACTATAACAATTCTTCTTTTCTTAACCAAATGTTTTAATCCATAGAGCACTTTCAAATTCATGATTTCATCATCTTTTTGGTAGGCATTATTTGTTTCTTCTATTTATAGATGAGGAAACTGAGGCTCAGAAAATATATTTTTTGCCTAAAGTTGGGGGCAAAGATAATATTCAAACTCTCAAATAATAGTAATTGTTAGCATTTACTGAGCATTACTATGTGCCAGGCATTGTTCTAAGCGCTTTACATGTATTCACTCATTAAACCCTCACCAAGAGCCGTAAGAATCTCCCTGTTTTTCATGTGAGGAAACTACAGTACTGAGAGTCTGGGGCTTGCTTAAAGTGAAGGGCAGAATGAGTACCAGGGCATTATACCATTCTCCCCATTTTAAAGATGAGAAAAGTGAGGCTCAAAGCATTAAGTAACTTGCTCAAGGTCATACAACCAGCAATTGTCAGAACTAAGGTTGAAGCTCAGCAAGCTGACTCTAATCCCTGTGTTCTGAACTCTCAAGCTATACTACTTCCTTCTAAGTGTAGGGCTTTTTATAGTCGGGTTAATTGAAGCAGAGAGAAAGAGAAAGGGGGAGGGAGCTTATTAAGATCACAAAGCATGGGCTTCCCTGGTGGCGCAGTGGTTTGGAATCTGCCTGCTAATGCAGGGGACACGGGTTCGAGCCCTGGTCTGGGAAGATCCCACATGCCGCGGAGCAACTAGGCCCGTGAGCCACAACTACTGCGCCTGCGCGTCTGGAGCCTGTGCTCCGCAACAAGAGAGGCCACGATAGTGAGAAGCTCGCGCACCGCGATGAAGAGTGGCCCCCACTCACCACAACTAGAGGAAGCCCTCACACAGAAACGAAGACCCAACACAGCCAAAAATAAAAAAAAAATTTTAAAAGTCAACACCAAAAAAATTAAAAAAAAAAAAGATCATAAAGCATTTTTAAAATTTAATTTTTAATGAATATAACAGTCACATGGTTAAAAAGTCAAACAAACTATTAATATGTATACAATGGATGAGCCCTCTCCACCCAGGTTCCCCCATTAGAGGTCACCAGAATTTCTTTATGCAGATATAAGCAGATACAAAAATATTTTCTTATTTTCTTTCTTTTTCACCCCCAAAATCATACATTTTATATACTATTCAGCATATTTCTTTTTACTTCCTTTATTGAAGTATAATTAACTTACAGTATTATATTAGTTTCAGGTGTACAACGTAGTGATCCAATATTCTTATACTTTACAAAGTGATCACAACGGTAAGTCTAGTTACCATCTGCCACCATACAATGTTAATAATGTTACAATATTATTGACTATATTCACTATGCTGTACATTACATCACCATGACATTTATTTTATAACTGAAAGCTTGTGCCTCTTAATCTCCCTCACCTATTTCACTCATCCCCTCCCCCCTCCCCCCTCCCCACCCTGATAATCACCAGTTTTTTTCTCTGTATCTATGAGTCTGTTTCTGTTTTGTTATGTTTGCTCATTTGTTTGTTTTTTATATTCCACATATAAGTGAAATCATACAGTATTTTTCTTTCTCTGTCTGACTTATTTCATTTAGCATAATACCCTCTAGGTCCATCCATGTTGTCACAAATGGCAGGATTCCATTTTTTCATGGCTGAGTAATATTCCCCATTTTCTTTATCAATCCATCTATTGATGGGCACTTTAAGTTGATTCCATATCTTGGCTCTTTTAAATAATGCTGCAATGAATATAAGGGTACATATATCTCTTCAAATCAGTGCTTTTTTTTTACTTTGGGTATATACCCAGAAGTGAAATTGCTGGGCCACATAGAAGTTCTATTTTTAATTTTTTGAGGAACTGTTTTCTATAGTGGCTTTACCAATTTGCATTCCCACCAACAGTGCACAAGGATTCCCTCTTCTCCACATCCTTGCCAACAGTGTCAGTTGTTGTCTTTTTGACGACAGTCATTCTGACAAGTGTGAGGTGATATCTCACTGTGGTTTTGATTTGCATTTCCCTGATGATTAGTGATGTTGAGCATCTTTTCATGTATCTGTGAGCCATCTGTATGTGTTCTTTGGAAAAATGTCCATTCAGGTCCTCTGCCCATTTTTCAATCAAGTTGTTTCTTTTTTTTGATATTGAGTCTTGTGAGTACTTTGTACATTTTTATATTAACCCCTTATCAGATATATAATTTACAAATATCTTCTCCCATTCAGTAGGCTGCCTTTTCGTTTTGTTGATAGTTCCTTCACTGCACAAAAGCTTTTCAGTTTCATGTAGCCTCATTTGTTTATTTTTGCATTTGTTTCCCTTGCCTGAGGAGACATCTCCAAGAAAATATTGCTGAGACTGATGCCAAAGAGCATACCACCTATGTTTTCTTCTAAGATTTTTATGGTTTTAGGTCTTACATTCAAGTCTTTAATCCATTTTGAGTTTATTTTGGTATATGGTGTGAGAAAGTAGTCCAGTTTGATTCTTTTACATGTAAATGTCTAGTTTCCCCAACAACATTTTTGAAGAGGCTGTTGTTTTCCCCATTGTATATTCTTGCCTCCTTTGTTGTAGGTGAATTAACTATATAAGGGTCAGCTTATTTCTGGGCTCTCCAATATATTCCATTGATGTATGTGTCTGTTTTTATGCCAGCACCATACTGTTTTGATGACTGTAGCTTTGTAGTATAGTTTGAAATCAGGGAGTGTGATACCTCCAGCTTTGTTCTTTTTTTCTCAAGATTGTTTTGGGTATTTAGAGTCTTTTGTGTTTCCATACAAATTTTAGAATTATTTGTTCTAGTTCTGTGAAAAATGCCATTGGTATTTTGATAGGGATTGAATTGAATCTGTAGATTGCCTTGGATAATAGTAACAATATTAATTCTGCATATTTCTTTTTTTGCACATAATGTATCTTTGAGATATCTCCATATCAGTCCACAGAGAGCTTCAGAAGTCTCATCTTGGCCCTCACAAATCTCTACAAGCCTCTATCCATCTGTGTGTCCTGCACACATCTTTTCTTTACCAATCTTTGGTAGTGTCCAACTCTCTTTACATCTTCACTCAGAGCCTCACTGCTAGACTACCTTGGACTTCTATAGAAAATACAGTTCCTAAGTCAAATCCTTAGACTCCCTCTGACACATAATCCAGCATCTTACAAACTCCCTAGTTGAACTAATCCCCTCCCCTCCTATTGCAGTTTCAACTTATTCCTATCATCTACCTACCTACCTATCTACCGATCTACCTGCTTATCTATGTAATGCTTGTCAGGCATCTATTCTGAGCAAAACTCCATGTTTAATTTGATGATGAATGCTTAGTGTCCTTACTGCTCAGCAGTTTTCAGTTTAAATGAAGCCTGTAAATAAATAAACTTGGACATAGGAGTCAGAAGGGTAGCTGGTTGAATGAGTCAAGAGGCCCCAAAATGGAACTGTCCAGGAGATTAGGCTCCAAAACTAAACACTAGTCCTCAGGGAAGCGTTCACTGCCCATCCCAACCTTGAATTGATGCATTATTGGGTTTGACTTTCCCAGAAAGATACTGAGCCTGATATGAAAGCATTGTACTTCCTCTGAAGGGGCTTTTTGACTCGCTGCTCTTTTCCAACCAGTCTTTTCTAACCTGAGTAGAGGCAGGTTGTTTGACCCACTAGCTTGCTTGAAATAGAACTGCAATAAGCACCTCCCCCCTACCCCAAAAAGAGAGAAAGAAATAGGCCTGAAATAGATGCATGCAAAGGAACTGGAGGAAATTGCTGTTCCTGGGTATTTATTCAGAGATGTATTCAGTCTTTGGCCACAGGAGGGTGGTATAGGGAATTTTTCTTGAGGGAAGGGCTTCCTTCTTAGTGGCGGTCTAGAATGGCTTCTGCCAACAAGGAACAGAAAACCAAAGAGGTCCTGAAATTCTCAGCCTGTAATCTGGAACTTTTAGTCCCTTTTGGAGAAGTTCTGACTAACGAAGGCCCTTGGAGGAAGGGAGGCAGTGCAAAGGTTGGTATTCACAGGCTACAGCAGAGAATAATTCCATGATACATTTCCTCTACGTCCTACATTGTGAATCAGCAGGACTATGCTTTGGTCTTCATTCATTCATTCATTCATTTACCATTTAGTTATTTAATCATTTAAAAAATATTTATTGAATTCCAAGCACTGTTCTAGGTGCTAGAGATACAGCAATGAACAAAACAGTCTCTACCTTCATGGAGCTTACACTTTATAAAGGGAGAAAATAAACCAATAAACCAATAATTATATAACATTTCAAGGCTAGAAAGAAAAGCAGGATAATGGAATAGAGAGTGATGGCGTGGTTCAGTTTTAGAGAGGGTGGTCAGGGATGGACTCTTTTTGAAGAGATGTAATTAGAGCTAAACTTCTAGATAGCTAGGAGAAAAGTCCTCAGGCAGAGTCAAATTCTTAATCCTGTGTCTGATTTTCCCCGTAAAATGCCACCCCCACAACCACACAATTATATGCAACTTTATTCTTTAACTTAAGCTAATCACTCATCACCCTTTCCTCAGAGTACCCCACTTGGGACCAACTCCATGCCTGCCACAACTTTGGCAAGGCTGTTGAAATTTTAAAACAACCAATGCTTTATTTTAAGTTACAACTGAAAACAAGTCATAGCCTTTTGAGTTTTAAGGAAGTTTAAGGACTTGTTTGAGGTCATACAATTACCAAGAAGCAGAGGCTGGATTTACATCCAAAAGTTCTAGCTTTTCTTCCACTGCTTATTTCACTTTGCCATGAGCTTCTCAAGGCATTGTGGGGGCACAGCAACACATGCAAGTATCAGCCATTTTAGGTGAACATGAGTTCACAGGTAGCTCTTCCTAAGATCCAGTGTTTAGAATAAGGGAGGTGACAGTTTCACCATACTCCCCATTGTCACTCCCACCTGGATATGTGTTCTGAGGGATGTATGGACAAACTGACAAGCAACCAGCCTGGGGAGGGAACTGTAAACCATGCCACCAGTGGAAGAGCTTAAAGAAATGGTCATGTTTATCTTGGAAAACACGTGTGTGTGTGTGTGTGTGTGTGTGTGTGTGTGTGTGTGTGTGTGTGTGTAAGGTGGGTGTTCAGGAGGAATAAGAGTTTGAAGCCATGATAGATGTCTTCAAACACTTAAGAAGACTATTGCTTAGAAGGATAGACCTTTTTTGCGTTGCCCAGAGGATAGCACTCTAACAAATGGACAGAAGCCATAGTATAGTGAATTTTAGCTCAAAATGAATAATGGCTTTGGAAGCTTCAGGGTGAGTTCTTTTTTGTTACTGAAAATATTCCAGTGGCTGCTGAACAAAGCTCATCAGAGAGAGTGGAGAAAAAAAGGTGGGCTTTGCAAATAGATCTCAGTTTAAACCTTGCAATTGCTACATCCTACTTGTATGGCTATGAGCAAATGATGTAAACATTCTTAACCTTAGTTTTCTACTCTTTAAAATAGCAATAACAATTACTTCTTTTTGGGCTT
This sequence comes from Eubalaena glacialis, assembly GCF_028564815.1. Lineage (NCBI taxonomy): Eukaryota > Metazoa > Chordata > Mammalia > Artiodactyla > Balaenidae > Eubalaena > Eubalaena glacialis. Next base: position 57,574,109 of record NC_083736.1, on the reverse strand, counting down.
CTGGGAAGAATTAAATAAAATGACATGTTGAAAAGCCTAGCACCATGCTTGCCCAAAGTAGATGTTTCCTTCTCCCCCTCCACTCCCCCTACCCCATCACATATACTGTAGAGAGAATTCCTACAAAGGGAGGTTGGAAGGAAATAACCTTTTTTTCCCATTACAAGTATGAAATTCTATGATTTGTTCTATAATCATCAACAACAACTTTATTCATTATCTGATTGTGCTTAGGATATTTTACTGTATGACATTGAAATTATGTGTGTTTGTGACTCTTTTCCCTACTAGACTGTAAGTTTCCCGAGAGGCTCTCTGTACCCCTTAGCTGTCAAAATAACTGCTTATTGAATTTAACTGATTTGGGGGGTGTGGTGATCTCTGTGCTGAATAACTGAACTAACCAAGAGTTTCTGTCCTCAAGGAACTGATTCTCCTAAATAGAGCTGACATTCATGAATGTGCAAGAGCATCTAGTCATATAGGTAACCAAGAACATGAACAGACAGGATTCAATATCTTCAGGCTGCCTGTGGCAAATATCAGGGATTATCAGGTGGCTGAGGTGGGAGTTGGATGGCAAATAAGCGAGTAGCAGTAGGGGTCAGGACAAAATGTGGAACATTCCTTGGGTGTGCTTCCTGACAGAAGTGGGGCTTTGGGAGCTGTTTGAACCATGAGGGGCAAAGGACAACCTGGTATTGGCTTTTCCCTGAGAGAAGGCAAATATTTAAGACCTAGATATCTTATACCTGGGTGGTAGGCCATTGGGACTCCAGTCAGGACATTGAAACTGTTTATTCCTGTGACCCAGGAGACATCATGTCAGATGCTATTGGAAGGTGGAACATGTGTCACCTAGTGGCATTTATACAGCATAGTGTTGAAAAGCATAGGCTCTAGAGCCAGACTGGTTTGGGTTTGCATCTGGGCGCTACCACTGACTAGCCATGTGACCTTGGGCAAGTTATTTAAACACTATGCCTCAGTCCCCTCACCTGTAAAATAAGGACGATAATAGTATCTTCCTCATAGGGTTGTTGTGAGAATTAAAATAATTAATATATGTAAAGGGCTTAGAACAGTGCTCAGAGTAAGCACTCTATAAGTGTTAACTCTTATTATTATTATCTAATGAGGGCCCTTTGGATCCTGAGAAATATACTGGGTGCTTATAGTAATTTCAATGTGAGTTTGGGAACATTTATATTCCAGACTATCTCATGGAGTGATTAGCTCCTCAGCAGTGGCTGTGATAGAAATAGTGATAGCATCTGGCTCAAAGAGATGAAAGAATTTCCCACCAACTGAGATTGTCCCAAAGACTAACAGGTTGTCTTAGGAGAGAGGAACCTCACCATTGTTGTGTGTGTTGGAGCTAAAACTGGATGAGGATGTTGCAGAAAAGATTGAAGGATGGAATTGGGGTTTTGCTATACCAAGAGATTCTGTGATTCCTTGATACTTAGCAGAAGGGCTGCCTTTGAGGTTGGGGCAGTGCTTTTTTATTTTTTAACTTTTTATTTTATATTGAAGTATAGTTGATTAACAATGTTGTGTTAGTTTCACGTGTACAGCAAAGTGATTCAGTTATACATATACATGTATCTATTCTTTTTCAAATTCTTTTCCCAATTAGGTTGTTACAGAATATTGAGCAGAGTTCCCTGTACTATACGGTAGGTCCTTGTTGGTTATCCTTTTTTTTTAGACATCCAGAATAAATTTTAATAAAACTATTAAAGGGACTATTAATGTTATTCCAGCATATGCCAAACTGATCACTAAGATGTTGATAGCTTTTCTACATTAGTTTGCTAAGGCAGCCACAACAAAGTACCACAGACTGGGTGATTAAACAACAGAAATGTATATTCTCACAGTTCTGAGCCTGAGATCAAGGTGTTGGCAGGGTTGGTTTCTTTCGAGGCCTCTCTCCTTGGCTTGCAGATGGCCGCCTTCTTGCTTTGTGTTCAGATGGTCATCTCTCTGTGGGTGCACCTGTTGGTGGGGCAGTGCTTCTTGAAATGTGGGAGCCTCATCTAATTTTTTGAAATTGTGAACAGAGTTGAATGGTCACCTTATGCAGAAAGCTAACCGCAAATAGGCTGGGATCAAATGTCATGTTCCAAAGTCTGAAATCTCTCAGAAGTACTTTCGAGATTCAAGAAATAAGAGTTTTGGTTTCTGCTGTGCCAGCAATTAGTTGTGTAATCTTGTGTAGCTTACTTTCATTCTCTGGGCTTCAGTTTCCTAACCTAGAACATGAGGGTTTAGAGTACATTTTCTCTGAGGTCTCATCATGTCTTGCCTTCTGTGGTTGGAAGATACAATTCTCTGAGAAGAAACAAGTGGATGAAGGAGACATTCGTGCATTCAACAGATGTTTATGAAGCACCTGCTAACTGTCAGGCAAAGGACACCAGATTGGCAAAGCATTGTATGCCATGCTGCAGAATTTCCCTAAAAGGCAGTGGGGAGCCATGGAAGGCCTTTGAGCAGAGGAGCTGTATAACCCAGGGTTTAGCTGCAGAAATTAAATTGATCTAGTTTTTTCAGCAGAGTTTTAATATAGAAAATTGGGTGCTTACAAAATTTGTTGAAGGGCTGAAGGGACAAGGTTTAGACTGGGCCTCCAGGAATGACTCCCAGAACACCACCAGAGGAGCTGTTTTCTCTGCCACAAGCAGGAAGGTGAGGCATCAGGAGCTTTGGGAACACTCCACCTGATTTGCAATCTAGGAATTAGGAATCTGCCACTGCCTTAACTATTGACTAGAGTAACATTATGCCTTCCAAATCCTCAGTAGCAAAATAAATAAATAAATAAATAAAAATTTAAAAAAGTCTCATTCCCTGCTTGTACAAAGGCACAAAGCCAGTGTCCAGACACTGGGACCTATGGAAACGTAGCACGGCTGCAGAAAACCCTAAAACCCCACCACTCTACTTGCCACCAGAAACAGCAGAAGTATGGTTTCTGCATTATCACTTTTCTTCCAAATATTGTGCATATGCATATGATTGGCAGAAATAAATCACATCCAGAACACTGGATGCAAAGGAGTCTGAGAAATGACAGGTTGTTGTTGTTGTTTTAGTTTTTGGTTTTTAGCTTTTCAGCAATATAGGAAGGCAGGCTAGAAGGGGGGTGGCATGGATCCGCAGCAACCGATATATAGTATCCACCATAGAATTGATAAGGGCAGAACTGCTTTTGAAAGAGATAATTTGTTCAGGAGAGTAGAAGCTGAATTGGGGAGAGAGAGCTGCACAAGAGACCACAGTGCTGGCAGCAGGGAGAGAGAGGGAGGACACATTCCTTAAGGAGAAAGAGAATCATCAAGACTTAGAGACTGGTTGGCTAGTAGCAAGGTGAGGGAGAAGCAAGACTTATGGGTATCTTCTTGGTTTTAGGCTAGTTCTGTGTGTGACATTCCTAAGGGACAGGGATCTCAGGGGAAAGAGGAAGCTGGCAGGGGTGGGAGAAGATGACTTCACTTTTGGACTTATCAAGTCTGAGATTCTTGTGAGATATTCAGGAGGAGATGTCCAGAAGGCAGTTGGAGATTCATCTCTGGAGTTCAAGAGAGCTACCTAGGGGTTATCAGCAGAGAGTTGCAAGCTCCCTGCAGGCAAGGACCTATTTTATTCCCCCACTGGTGTCCTGTAACTTTGTTGAAAGGAGGTACATCAGTGTGTAATGTAGGTGGTAGGTAGTTAAAGCCTTGGGAATGGATAGGTCCATCATTCAGTGCAAGTATGGAATGAGAAGAAAAGGGGGCTGAGATTAGAAGAACTTTGAGAAATCATGCCCTTAATGACTAAATGAAGAAGAACCCAAGCAGGAAGTAAAGACAATATAACCAGACAGTTCATGTGGATGGTGTCCCCAAGGCAAATGGAGCATTTCAGGAAGGAGGAAGGCATCAATGGAGTCAAGAGGGAGAAAAGTCAGGGAAGATTAAGATGGAAAATTGGCCATGAGATTTAGCAACAAGTTGGTCATTTGTTTATATTCACAAGAAGTTGCAGTTTCTTATGGGATGATGGGAGTGAAAGTCAGGCTGCAGTGGGTTGAAGGGTCAATAGATGGTGATGTGGAGAAAGGATAAGATTGCACTTTCAAAGGCAAGGAGAAAGATTCTAGTTGTTTACATTATGGTACTGTCCTGATCACCAGTATCTGTCTCAACATAATCTAGAAGAGTGGCTTTCAAACTATGTTGACCATTGCCTGCTGTAAGAAATATATTTTACATCACAACCTAGAACATTTATATTTATATGTAAATAAAACAAAAGCTTCATTAAACAGTATTTATCCTAACTATATGGGTATTTCATATAAATGAAATCATATAAAAGCCTTTTGTGTCTAGCTTCTTTCACTTAGCATATTTTTAAAGTTCACCTATGTTTTAGCATATAACAGTACTTCGGTTTTTTTATGGCTGAATAATATTCCATTGTGTGCATATACCACATTTTGTTTATCCATTCACCAGGTGATGGACATTTGAGTTCTTTCTATCTTTTGGCTATTGTGAACAATGCTGTTATTCATGTTCATGTACAAGTTTTTGTATGGGCATGTTTTCATTTCCCCTAGGTATATACCTAAGGGTGGAATTGTTGGGTCGAATGGTAACTCCATGTTTAAGTTTTTGAGGAACTGCCAGACTGTTTGCCAAAGTGGCTTCATCATTTTACATTCCCACAGCAGTGTTATGAAGGTTCCAATTTTTCCACATCCTTCCCAACACTTATTATCTAGCTTTTTGATTATAGCCATCCTAGCGTGTGTAAAGTGGTGTCCCATTACAAATACGCTATAGTAAATATCCTTCATTTGCATTTCTTGCACTTGATTTGCATTTTCCTGATGACTAATATATTGAGCATCTTTCCATGTGCTTATTGACCGTTTCTTTGGAGAAGTGTTATTCAGATCCTTCGCCAATTTTTAAATTGAGTTATTTTTCTTTATGTAATTGAGTTGTAAGAGCTCTTTATGTATTCTAGATACAAGTCCCTTATCAGATATATAATTTGAAAGTATTTTCTTCCATTCTGTGGATTCTCTTTTCATACTCTTGATAGTGTCCTTCAAAGCACAAAAGTTTTTTAATGTTGATCAAGTCCAATTTATCTATTTTTTTTCTTTTGTTGCTTGTGCTTTTCATGTCATATCTAAGAAACCATTACCAAATCCAAGGTCACAAAGATATACCCCTATTCTCCCCCTTTTGTTAAACTTAGGCACAATATCATTTATAATTAATAGTGATTCCTTAATATTATCAGGCTGTTCAAATTCCCATTTGTCTCATAAATGTCACAAATGTGTGTGTGTATGCACGCATACACAAGTTCCACCTGAATCAATAACACTGTTTTCTCCCTATTTACTTGCTAAAGAACCAGGTTGTTGGTCCTGTAGTTTTTTACAGTCTGTATCCCCGTATTGCAATTAACATGTTTTTCTGTCTCTTGTGTGGCCTATAAATTGATAGCTGGATCTAGAAGCTTGATCTGATTCAGGATTTTTTGTTGTTTTGGCACAAATCATTCGTAGGTGATGTGATGAGTCAAAATTTTAAAGTGAACATTTCTTTAAGTTTTATTCTATCTTGTAAGGCTAGGGGCCATTTTGCTTATGACCTGCATTCACTCAGAATTTCCAGTCACTTAGTTAAAATGGGTGACTGTCCTAGGCTCAAAGATTTCTAGAGAATAGAGAGCAATTCTCATTCCTCTTCGAGTCTATAGTATGCTGGAAATTCCAGAAATTAATTTGTTCTATCCCTGGATAATCTAGTTTCTTGCCCCTCTCCACCAATATCTATGTGTTCATGTTTACAGTCCTAGAATGTAAGAGTAAGAAGGGCCCTTAGAGATCTTCTGTATAAGTTAGTCCTGGATTTTTGAGGGCCCAGGAGCCTGCTATATATATATATATATTTTTTTTCTGAGGTGAGGGTTCGGAGGTTTCACTGAATTCTCAGATAGGTCTAAGTCCTCATGTGGCAGAAGGGAGATGGAGGCCCACAGAGGGGAATGGAGTTGCCCAAAAGTCATACAGCAAGCTTGAGGTAGGGCTAGAAGTAAATCTGAAAACTTCCTGTCTCTAGTCCAGGGTTGTTCCCCAAGTTTCGGACACCAGGTCACCAACACAGAACAGGGCAGTGATTTCAAGCAGACTGCAAGTTTTGTAGAGGGTTTTCCACTGCAAAGCTGTCTTCTCTTCCTAGTACCCAGTATGCTGGAAGAGTGCAAGCTGTCATAGTGTAAAGAAACCATAAGTAGGAAAGGAAATCTGACCTGCAAGTGCAGAGATATCAGAGAAAGACAAACAGAATTGGATTTTGGATAATTTGTTGAGTGTTCTTGTGGTTCTGTACACAGCACTGATTTGCTGAACTTATATAGCTAATTGTGAGTCGCCTATAAATACTTAGACAGTGGCCTAAAGGCATCTTTGCTTCCTCCTTGGCCCAGGCTCCAAACAAAGTGGCTGCAAAGGATCCCTTTTTCCCCCGTTCCTTTTCCCTCCTCCCCACCCTTTTTCCTTCCTTTCCTCCACCGTTCTCTTTCTTCATCGTCGTATCCCCCTATTTCTTCTTTCTCCTTCCCATGTTTCCTTTTCTTTTCCTCCTGCTTCTCATGGTCTTCTCCTCATTCCCTCCTCCCTCCCTGCCATGCCCTCTCCCCTTTAGCCCCTTATGTCCGATCCCTCCCTCTTTCCCAATCCTTTCCCTCCTCTCTCCCCTCATCTGCATCAACCCATCCACAACATGCTCCCCACCCCCACGCCAGAACTGGCAGCCAGGGCCTCCAGCTGGGCTGGATGAAGCGGGCCTGCTGGGGGAACCGTGGGTTCTCCGATTGGCTGCCGCGGGTAGCACGCCAGCTCAAGTACCGCCCCCAGGCGAGTAAACGCTCCTCTGCGGCACCTGCTATTGGCCGGCGGGCCTGTCAGCAGGCTGGGTTGTGCCTCACGCAGGCGCCGGCAGTCGCTCGGAGAATAAAAACGTAGTCTTCGGATTGGGGGGTGGGGAGAGGAGAGGAAGAGAGCCAGCGAGGCAGGGATCGAAAGAGTGGCTGGCAGCCGGGAGCTCCGCGAGCAGAGAGAGCGTAGGAAAGCGAGCGAATTAGAAGAAGTAGGGGAGACCGAGACTGACCGGTAGCCAGCCAGGCAGGTGGACGGACGCACCCCCGGACAGACAGACTGAGCAGGCGCCGGAGAACCTCTCTCTGGTTCCTCCCGCCTTTCCCTTATAAAGCCAGGATTTTGCCTTTTCCGTGGCGCCCGAGAGAGAATGCTGGACTCTGCCGACTTCAGCGCAAGCTAAGATTTCTCAGCTAGGGAAGAAAGATCAGCTCAGTTCTGAGAAGGGGGGAAGCAAGCACCCCTGTCCCCATTCCCCCTTCCCCCCCTCCCATATCAAACTCGGGCGCCAAACCCAGCCCTTCCCCAACCACCCGACTTCCTCCTCTCCTTTCTAGCATGGTGGCTGTATGGACAGTCTGACAGAACAGAGACTGACATCTCCCAATCTGCCGGCCCCCCATCTGGAACACTACAGTGTTCTGCATTGCACCATGACCCTGGATGTGCAAACTGTAGTCGTTTTTGCCGTGATTGTAGTCCTCCTGCTTGTAAATGTCATACTCATGTTTTTCCTGGGAACGCGCTGAATGGAGTCCAGCCACCTGAGCTGTTTCGAACTCTCGTTTTGATTTCATCCCGAGAACCTCCAAGAAAGAAAGAAAAAAAAAAAAAAAAAAAAAAAAAAAAAAAAAAAAGAGAGAGAGAGAGAGAGACAGAGACAGGGAAAGAGAGGGAGAGAAAGAGCAAGCTTTCTTACTCAGGGGGGAAAGCGTTTTGAGCTTCAACATGGCCTCGCTGTGATATGTATGACGTTGGTATATTATCTCTCCCTAAATCTTTTGTTATGTCTTGTCTTTTAAGTATGCCTGTGAGTGTAGTTGCTTATTGCTTAAGTAAAACTGTTGATAAAGAAATGCTTTCTATTTATGTGTGCATGTGTGTGTGTGCATTCTCCACCTATGTGACGTTCATGAAGCAAGCTCTGTGTCCTTATACAATGGCTTTGCTGATTGTGGTGCCTTGTCAATTCGTTTTCTTTAAAACTACCTTTAAATTCCATCACAGAATTTCAGTCAAAATTTCTCTCTTGCCATCAGAAGCGCATTTGGGTTTGTTTGGGGCAAGGGGGGTTGTGGGAAGAGTATGATGAATTTCTGGCATCTTAGGGAAAACAGTATTGCACTAGATGTTTAGAGGGAAAAATTGATACAAGGAATGAATTTAGGGAAAATGATTCTTCAGTCTCTAATGAGAAGCGAGAATTTGGGAAGTGATGTGGTGGGGTGCGTTGTGCTGGCAGTTGGTGACTGTTCTCTGAATCTTAATTTGCTGTACAGGGTTTACAATTTCCAATTTGGAAAGAAGCCACCTTTAAAACATTTTTTAAATCATTAAATGTCAATTTCTTTGGAATCATGGAATGGGGTATAAAAGCGTTCTCTGATCTTTATGAATTAGCAAGAGAAGACATTGACAGTAACTGTTTGGTTCTTTTTCCCAAAGATTGTACCTGTGAATTTGAGTTTGGGGATTTTCTCTGTATGTCCTCCAAAAAACAACAAAAGCCAGCTCTCTACCTACCTTGGGAATAATGTATTTAGATATGCCTCTTTGGGGTAGTCTCATTTGCAAAGATGTTCTTGAACTACATTTTAAATAGAACTTGCTAGTGCTAATGAGAAAGTGGTTTTGTTTGCTTCCTTGTTTGTTCTTTAAAATCAGAAGTCTTTCTAATTAGAAGGTTTCCATGACAAAATGAAAGTATGTATCATGCTAAATTGAGAGTTTTGAGCACCCCCCCCCCAAAAAAAAAGTCTGGATGGAATGGGATGAAAGCTCTGGAAAACATGAGCTAGAAGCAGCATTCCAATTTGACACTTATTTGCATGTCTGTATCCGGTGGTAGTGGTGGTGGTTGCTGTTAATATTGCTATTGTTATTATTTGTATATTTCTGTTTCCCCTAAGAAAGCTCTTGGCAAAGCCAGGAAAAAAATTGTCTCTGATGCCAGTGTTCATAATACCCCCCACCCCCCACCCACTGACGTAGGCAGGTCTTCTTCATTCTGTTTCTTACCTGACTTGAAAGAGTGCCAATTATGTCTCATGTAGCAATGAATCAGGGCACATACACATCCACACACATGTTCCCTCTACACCCATGTGGGCGGCTGTTCATGAGTGATGTGCAAATCCGCTGGCATTGTGCTCTCAAGTTCCATGTACTGTTGTTCAGACTCTTTGGAAATGATTTTGAAGGCTGTGAAGGGGGCTCTTGAAATTGTCCTGACCTCAGGACCCAAAGAGTATTATTTTATGGTTTTAGAAGAGGTTTTGAGCCTCAGGGTGTGCTCTCAATGGTTCTGTGTGGGTGAGCAACTGATTTTTTAATTCAGTTGGTACCATGGTGTAAGCATGATCTGGGAAGTCTGCTGGCATTGACTCTTATTATTTACTCTTTAGTCCCTTTGTGGGAGTCCCTGGGTTGAACTAAGAACTTGTTTTTTGCAAAGAGAATCTAGTGAGTACCTTTCCCCATCCCTCCCTGCATTTGCTCCAACAGTATTGTCTAAAGTAAACTGATATTTTAGCTGGGCACTTTGTTTTGAGACAGTGTTGGAGAGTGAGGAAAGGCTGTAGGATGGGCAGCTGCAGACCTCCGTCCTCTCTGTTCAGTGACTGTTTGACATTGAGCAATTTTTTCCTCCTCAGTAAGTTTGGGATTCCCTATAACACTGGCATTTGGGGATGGTTGGACTATGTTCTTGCCTTCTGTGATTTTGGGTGTCCATAGGCAGTTGAAATCAGAGGCTGGTGAACTGGAAAGACAAGTGAAAAGGCAAATGAAATGTTAATCAAGGGGTGATGGGAGTGGGGAGGGAGGAAATATCTGTTTGCTGGTATCTGGAGAAACTTAAGTTTTACCTAAGAGATTTTTTACCTAGTTATGTGGGAAGAAAACTGGACTACAACAGTAGAATGCTTTTTGATTTTTTTCCCCCAAGGGGGAAAGGGTTCTCCAAGACTGGTCTTTGAGCCAGGTTTATGACAAATTATGTGTCATGAAATGCCACAGCCTTCACCTCTGGGTGCCTGACAGACCCTTGGCAGAAAGCCTTTGGGAATGTATGTGTGTAGGGTGTGTGACAGTATGTACGTGGGTGTGTGTGCACACCCTACTCTGTGTGTGTGTGTGTGGGGTGCACACTCCTGAATGTGGATGGGGGTTGGTTGTGCTAGGAATGAGGAAAAACAGCAGTTTCACAGTTCTGAAAGGCCTCCTTGTGCTATGGCCTATAAGGATTTGACTGGTGCTAGGATGGATGAGTGTCCCCCCTACCAGTTTTCCCCCTACCACACACAGCTTCAGACTAAAGGGGTGGCTTGAAAGAGCCCTTTCATCAGTAATTTAGTTTGTGAAATGGGTAAATATTTTTCAAATTAACTTATCTCTAGGCAAATAAGGGGATGTTGCTAGCCAGATGGCAGGCCACCCTAGAGCAGCTAAAAGGGAGTTTAGGGAGTAGAGAGCAGGGTGACTTTTTACTTGTGTGACTCCTAAAGGTTTGGCATTTCTCCTTCAGACTTGTGAGGGTATGCAAAAAGAGAAAAGAGTGGGAGAAAATGAAAAATGCAGCTGAGAGGAGTGGAACCCTCTGCATTTTGACTTTTTTTTTCCTTTCCTGCCTCTTCATCTTCCCCCTTCTAAGACTTTCCTACCTCCCCTGATACAGCCTCCTCTCTTTCCCCCACCATCCCTGTTGTAAGTGGGTTAGAAGGAAGAGGGCTTTTCCTCTCTGATGTGTCCCAACTATTCCTGACAAAGTTCCTTGTTCCCTTTCCTCCTCTCTGACTCCTTTGTAGAGGATAACTTTTTGCTACCAGCTCAGGAATTTTGGCTCCCAGCTCCCCACTAGGGGATTCAAGAAAATGTCCTCAACCAGTATCCTAGCAACTCCTGCATCACTCAGCTCCTGCTGAGCTCCAGAGCCCACACTTTAAATGTCCAGGCACCAACGCCTCTGGAGCAAGGGGGGAGCTGGCAAGCAGGACTTGAAGAGGTGCTTTTGGGGAGAGGACAAATAGAGAGCAAGATCCTCATTGCCTGCAAATGCCTAGAAAACATATCCACAGAAGGTATACAGAGCTTAGCTGCATCCCAGCCATGGGACTGTTTATTGGAAGGCTCCTGGGTTCAAATCCCTCTATAGTCACCGCCTTCTCCTTAAGATTAAATGAGCCATTTCACAGCCTAGCTTTAGTGCAAGGAGGTCTGCAGGCCCTGAAAAATATTTTTGTCCACCATGCCTTTTGGCTGACACAGGGAGGTGGTGAAGGGATAGCGTGGTGGGAACAAACTGAGCAGTGCTTTACCCCCCATTGAGACAGCCTCTATCTGTCAGAACCTGTAACATCTGCCTCTGCACTGTGCCCCAGTTTTGTTTGTGGCTAGAGAACCCTGCCCAGCCCGGCTGCAGTGTGGAATTTGCTTTTTCTTTTTTGTTTTATTTTTGTTGTTGTTGTTTCTATGTTGCTGGTCTCTGAATAGTTTCCAGCTGAGATGGCTCGGCAAATTGGAGAGGCCAGTTTGATTATTGGTTTGGTGAACAGGGCTTGGGCCCTGACTCAGATTTTCTCGTGTGTGTGTGTGTGTGTGTGTGTGTGTGTGTGTGTGTGTGTGTGTGTGTGTGATTAAGTTGCTAGGGACCTGAGGGATCCCAGTGAGCCTTTGGGTGAGGTGCTCTTCTGCCCTATGGTGAGGCCTAGACTGAGAGTGCTTGGCTGTGATCAGAGGAAACACTGGCAGTTGCAGGGATGCTGCCAAAGCATGTCCTCCTTCTTGCCTCTGTTTGCCATCTTGGCCTCTGCTCTCCTTGGCCTGTGGAGTACTTGCTCTGGACAGAGACATGATTGGGAATTGAGCCTGTTCTCCAAAAATAACTGCCTCCTCAGAAGACCTCCCACAGACCATCTGGATTCAGTCCCAGTGGCTTTGCCCCAAGAAGTGGGATGGAGGTGGGGAATCTTAGACTCTCGAGCTCTTATTTCTAGCTCTGCAACTTGTTTAGGCCAACTGAGTCTCTGGCTTTCCTGGAATCCTTGATCAAAGCTTAGCTCTTTTCATGTCTACCCAGAGTATTTCCTGTCATTAGGTGGGTATAGATACTCAAGAGTATTTGGCATGGTGCTTTGCCCTGGCACCAAAGTACTGAGTGGAAAAACTAGAAGGGGGGAGGGCCTAGTGGAGAGAGAAGACTCAGGAAACAGTCCAGTAATGACAATACTAATAATCCCTTGTCAGTGCATGGGCCTATAGGGTTTACAGAGCAATTCCGTATCTTTTCTAATTTTGAGCATCACATCAGCCTTGTGAAGTGGATAGGGCTAATTATTCCTGGTTTTACAGATGAGAGAAGTAAAAGAGAGATTGGTGGGATGGGAGAGTGGGTCTGCCTTTCAAATGGAGAGTGGGAGAGAGTCAGAGTTGATCATTCCCAGCTAGTGTGAAGCTGAATGGAGTCAGGTGGAAGGGGAAGAGTGTGAGTCACCCCTGAAGTCATACTAGCTTCCTCAGCTACTTGCTTTCAATTTTAGTGCTTTTTCATACCTTTCATTTATATAGCAGTTTGGCACAGAATTCTTTATTCAATAAAATGTTGCCTTTTAATCTTGAATATACATCAAAGAGTTCCCTTTAGTCTTATGAAAACTCACTATTTGGGATCTTCAAGGAGAAAGGCAGTGTGAATTGGTGAAGTCTAAAATACAGAATATTTTGAAGGAACTACAGTTTTCATACAATTGTCTTTCCTTTTAAAGAACTCTAATTTTTCTATATATATTTTTTAAATGTGCTGCCCAGAACTGATCATGCTACTCCAGGTGCCACCTGATCAGGATCAAGTACAAAGGGACTTTGATCTGTCTGTGAAATATTTAATATTGCAGTCTTCTACTGGTTCTCAATCCTCAGTGAACATACAGATCAGCTGGAGAGTTTTTAAGTACCCATGCCAAGTCTCCACTCTGGGAGATTCTGATTTAATTATCACGGGATTGGTCCGAGGCAGCTTTTTTTTTTTTTTTTAATTAAATTTAAGGCTCCCAAGGTGATTCAAACATGCAGCCAGGGTTAAGAGCCTTTTGGGCTGTAGGCACAAAGCCTTTGCTGTCTAGTCCAGTCCTCTGTGCTGTTGTGAAATTGGCCTTTTGAACCAAACTCATTGAATTTTGTTTGGTTGATCCATTACTCTAGCCTTTTATGGTTTTTTAAAATTTTGCTTCATTGTCCCAAAACGTAGCAGTTCCTTCTAGCATTGCATCAGTTAAACTTATTTTTTTGGTTGGTCTATTCTGGCTTTTGGCATTTTAAATTTTTTCCCCTTAATGCCATGAAACAGATTAGCAGTCTTCTAGCATTGCATCATTTGAAAACTGAATAAGTATCATCCAAGTTGTTGATTCAAATAAATGTTTAATATAATGGGGTTAATGCTAGCTCCTCTGGCAACTCATCAGAGCTGCCTCTTGGAGTTGGAGCTGGTTAAGTTTTGTGTATATCTGGTCAGCCAGTGCAGAATCCACTGGGTGCTACCATCATCTATCCTGTCAGCATGTTAATGAGGATAATGCGGCATGATGGATTTGTTGTATGCTTTGTGGACATCAAGATGTATGCTAGTTTCATAGCAACCATCTACCAAGGCGATGACCCTATCAAAAAAAAGAATATGAGTCACTTGGCATCTTACCCCTGGTAAATCCTGTTGCAGGCTCCAGGGTTCCCTAATTTTTTTCAGTACCCCCAAACCATATGTTTCCTAATTGAGTCCAGAATTTGCCTGAGGGTCAGTGCCACAACTGTAGGTTTTGTGTACCACTTTCTTTTCCCCTCTTTGGAAAAGCGGGACATCATAGATTTAGCTTTAAAAGAATATATTTGGTTATATGTATAGCTGATTCACTTTTTTATAAAGCAGAAACTAACACATCATTGTAAAGCAATTATACTCCAATAAAGATGTTAAAAAAAGAATATATTTGGTTTTCAAACAGTTTAGGAAACTCTTTGTGTGTGTTTCTCTTGGTTGGCTGAATTGTTTCCATTTACACAGTGGTTCTCAACCCTGGTTGCACATTGGAATCACCTGGGGAGTTAACAAGACTAACAACAATTCCTAGAATCTCTGGGGGAGATCTGATTGAGTTGGTCATAGTGAGGCCCTGGCATCAATATTTTTTTAAAAGCTCCCTGAGGTGACAGGAATGTTCAGCCAGGGATGAGGATGACTGCTCTGTTCAAAGGAAATGTCAGCTCAGCCTGAATCTGGCTTATCACACACGTGAATAGGCAGGCTTCACAGATGGTGAGATTTTATTCTAGGATTGTGGGGGCCTTGATGAATTCTAGGGGCTTGTGCCCACCTTAAAAAGGAGGACTCAACCCTAGAGAGTGAGTAGTCTGAGGACCTATTTGGATTTTAAATTATCAGCTGTGAGATGGTTTGAACCTTTCAGGAAAATAGTTAGTCCCTATGCATTTTCTATAATAGTGCAGAAGATTCTGTTCATTTGCTGGGTGACCTTGGTCAAATTACCTCTCCCCTCTGAAATTCGGTTTCCTCATCTGTAAAATAAGGTCAGGTGGATTAGATAGCTTCAAAGATTTCTTCCAGCTTTAATGATCTGTGCTTACTTTGTGATTAATACTAATGATCAAAATGATTAAGCATATTATTCAAAACCAGTAGGTAATCCAAAGATCTCTTATAGCAGGTTTGGAATGCACAGGGTGATTTTAGGGGGTAATAGACTTGCCTTCCTAATTATATTTAGCTTAGGTTTCTTCTAGGACAACTGAACTGTAGGTTGTATTCATTGAGCACACACTGGTTGCCCACAAGGAAGGGAGCCCTACAGTGAACTGAGTGTCAGGGGGATGCTACTATGGGATTTAGTATTTGTTGTTAAAGAGACATATTGCATGGATAATTGAGAATTGCCTCTTATAGATAAATACCAGCCTCATAGCTCTGGGAAAGCCTAGGAGGCAAGGGGCAGGCTGCTTTGACACCCCAGAACCCCTTCCTGCAGAATTTTAAGTAGCCATTCATTTAATTAATACTACTACTAAAGTTAATAAGAATTTAAATGAATAAAGTTTCCTAGTTATTTCATTGGCTTTTCCCCCAAATCTGGAAGTAGTTGAGGAAACTGATGCACAGTGAGATTAAGTGACTTACTCAAGGTCACACATTCAGAAAGTGGTAATTCCTGGCCTAGAACCCAGGCCTCTTGACAGCAGATCTTTGCAGTTCTTCCAGTGTAGCCTGCATAGTGGACTCTGTGGTCAGAATGTGGTCATGACTCTGAGAATTGAAAAGCCGCCACTGACATAGAGCAGAACTCAAGAGGAAACTTTGAAGAAAGGAACAAAGGGACAACCTGGTGGAAAAGGAGACATTAAGGGAGGGATTTGTCTGAGGCCAGTTCTTTCTTGTTCTTATCAGTCTTCTGTGCTAGTTTCAGGCCTTGACAAGAACTGGGCATTTGGTCTTTGAGCATCAAGGTTGAGAGTTAGTAGTAGTGAAGAGGGGAAATTATGCATGCATGACAGAGAGACAGCATATGGAAGGCAGATCTTTAGTAGGAGAAAAAAATGGCCTTGGGCCCCCTAAGAGCAAGCTGTGGCTCTGTACCTACCTTGCTCCCAGAACTTGATCAAAACCCTTCCCCACTAGGCCTCTGTTTCCATGTCACTAAAATGAGGAGTAGATTTAGTAGAAGAATCATGTTCTCAAATGAAATTTGAGCCAGCAGCTTCTCTATAAAACCTGAAAGAGCAGAACTTGTCTGGTTGAAATGGGCCTGGGACAGAAGTGGCGGACAGAGTCTAGAGTTCCAGACTTGCAAGTGCAGACCTTATTCATTAGGGGAATTAGAATTAGAAGAGTGGGGAATGATCTGCCCAGCTCAGCCAGATTGCTTGGAAGATAGGACAACCTTGGATGTAGGAGGCAGGGTGGGGGGTTGTCTTTCATTTATGTGGCCAGGATTCACATAGAGAATCACATAGGGGCAGAGATTAGAGTACTTTGGAGATCTGCATGCCTCTCCCCTTCCTGTTTTACAAGTGAGAAAATTAAGGCACTGAAGGGGAAAGAGACTTATCTGAGGTTGCAGTGATGGGTCTGGGTTCCTGAGTCATCAAATCAGGCCCTTGCCCCCTATAACCTGCTACCTCTGCTATAGGGTTCTGGCTCTATGCTCTCTTGGCTGTATCAGAGACCTGAATGCTCTCTCAGGTTTGGTTGGAGGGAGAGCTGACAGAGAGGCTGGGAGAACAAGAGTATTATGTAACCTCCTAAAGGGGAACAGGCCTGTCAGAGCCCTTAGGGTGCCAGGCAGTCAGATGGGGGTGGGGGGAGCACAGAATCTCCTGCAGACTACATCAGTTCTTCTGAGGCAAGGAGCCCTGGATGCAACACCATGTTGCTCAGCCATCCACCCTCGGGGTCCAGAGGAGGCTAGCACTGTGCGTCCATAGTCAGCTCTGGGAATAGTTCTGGCAGCTCTCATCTCTCTGTCTGCCTGCCTTCATTAGAGGAGAGAAAGGATGCACCTCCGTGCCCAGCTGGCTGCAGGAAGGATGTGCTAAGAGCCCACCCCCACCCCCTCAGAGTGTGGTGCCTAAAGGCAGCATCTACTTTTAGCTGTACCTCCCACAGCCTCTCCTCTGCCCACTCTCTTCCTTCCTCCTCCCTCTGTGAACCCTGCTGGTTGGCAGGAGGGCTGGGCAGTGGGTGCTTTGGCACTGGGAAAGAGGCATGGTGGAGCCAGGCATCCCTAAGAGAGGCTTTGATAGAGCTGGCATGGTGGGAAGTCTCAGAACTGGCAAAATGATGAGACTCCTTCGTGTTTAGGGCCTAAAGGGAGTGGAGGGATTTATTAATTTCCTTTGGACCTTGTAGCCACCTGAGGTGCTTGTCTTGAGAATCCAGATTGAACTGCATAGGAGGGCTCAGGAAGATTTATTGGATAAAACATGCATAGACACTTTCTCTACTTGGATTTAGAGAAAAGCAACTGGGGCTAGTGGATGCTCGCTTGATTCTTGACTCTCTCTCTCTCTCTCTCTCTCTCGAACATTGTCTTAAACTTTTCAGTGGGTTTTGCACATTGTCTCACTTGATCTTCTCTGTGGCCCTGTGAAGTAGGTAAAACTGGAATTACCTGCATTTTACAGATGAGAAAAATGAGGCTCAAGGATGTATCGTCATATATTGCCTGATCTGGGCTCAAGCTCTGGAAGTTACAGTGCCATTTAAAGTCATTCCAGACAGCTGTATCTTCTAGAAAAGGGGTGTTACAGCTGTCTTGAGTCCAATTCCCTCATTTTGGAGGCTAGGGAACTAGGCTCAGAATGAGAAAGGGCTCACCCAAGGAAACATACAGTATGTTTGAATCAGTACTGGAGCTAGAGCATTGCCTTGCAAGGATGTGAGTTCCTGGACCCATGAGACTTGCAAGCTGCTCTTGTCTTTCAGGGATGGTAAGGGAAATCTATATGGTGTGATAGAAAGCAAAGGATCACTGAACTAGTTGTCTGTCGTTGTTTAGCTCTGTGACCTTGAGCAAGTCACTTAGCCTCTCTGAGTTGGTTTTCTTTTCTGTTAATTGAGGCTGATAATCCCTGAGAACTTTCTGAGGCTGAAATCTCTGGGTGACTGCTGTAGTGGAGGGGTCTGACACTTGGTAGGCTCTCTGGAAAGGATTTGTTAGTGAAAAGCTTACACATGAATAAAGAGGGGCCGCAAATATGAACTTAGTTGCTGGGTGACCTTGAACAAATCCCATTGTCTTTGTGCCTCATTTCTCTCTGTTACAACGTCGTCGAGGCCTCTTTTACTTTCCTCCCTTGGAAGGATAGAATCCCTATGTCCCAGCCCATGTCTTGGGTCATTGGTGGGAAGCTGGGATTTTTTTTCTTTATAAGAAGCTTTCTTTTATTTACCCCTAGCTCCACCCATCCCGCCACCTGGCCACACATGGTGCTATGAATACCAGACTAGCTTTCTTTCTCCCTATCTCCTGCAAAGATAAAAGAGGAATGTGGAAGAAAGCCAAAGTTAATTGCGTTTTTATTTAGTGCCTTCTCAAGTCCATCAAGCCAGAATCACCTAGGCACTTGGAAATTAAAAACCAATTCTTTGCTCCCAGGTCCTTAGCTAGAATTTGTGATGAGCATTACTGGATTTCATGATATGATTAAGAGTTATGTTAGAAATCGCAGGCTCTAGACAAATGACCTAATTAGAACAAATCTGCACTTTTCACCTTTATCTGTATTGTTTTGTTTGGAAAATTCTCATTGCCCCGGGGACAGGGCAAGAAGATAAAGACTATTGTATAGTTTTTTGTTCCTGCCACATTTGTCTTTTCTCACAATTCTATGAGGTGAGCAAGGCCAGGATTCTTCCCATTTTATGGCTAAGTAAATTGAAACTATCAGTGTTTCCTCTTAAAAGCAGTGGTGTACTAGAAAGAGCATAGCATATATAGTTAGCTGTTATCAACCTGCCCATACCAAATGGTCTTGGGCAAGGAGTTCATTCTAAAGATGCCTTCTGCACTTTGTTTCTATCTATGTCTTGTTATAAAAGTTAATCAAGATAGCAGAGAAAACTAGGCAAATGTCACTATATAACTCTGGCTAGGTTGGCATTGAACCACTAATAGGCAGCTCAGGTACATCTATTTGACCTATGATAAGTCCACCCACATATCATCCAGGGATGCATGAGAGGCCTTGCCAAATGCAGAAGAGTGGCCCTAGATCCTGTGGCCCTTCGTGCCCTGTTTGGAGGTTTTCTCTTTGTAGATTTATCTGATCGTGCCTTGAGCCTAAAAGCTGGCTTAGTACCATCACTAGTTCCCACAGTCATCCCAAAGGATGGGGAAGGAATGCTTTGGGTAAACCCCATCTCATTTTGCCTGAGCTTTAGTGAAGATTGTATGCCTTTAGGACTTTATCCCTTTTACTCCAGGTGGCTCAGGACACTGGAAAAATGAGTGTGGAATGACAAATGTAGGGAGACAGCCAGTAGCTTGTCCAGGGCTAGAGGGGGCCTAGCTAGAACGAGACAGCTGTAGGTGCTAATCCGTATGCATATATCTGTGCACTGTCTTTTTGTAGTGGTGGTAGTGGTGGTGGGAGGGACCAATGTTAGTCCATGGTGCTTAAACTGAGAAAGTCACTGGATGAGAATGAGGAAGAACCCATAAGCCCACTCCCTTACAGTACTGCTTGGGAACCTGCTGTCTGGGGAGAGTCAAGGACTTGCCCAAAGTCTCATAGTTGGTCCTTGATCCTTGTCTTGTCTCTCTGTTCAACTCTTGGCTGCTAGACCTCATATTTTTGAGGCCTCTTGGATAAATGGAGTGGTGGCTAATCCTCTTGGGGAAAGCACCTATGAACACCATATTCAGAAACTGACAGATGAAATTCAAACCCATGTCCTCTGACCTGCTTAGGAGCAGATTAATCCAAGTGTCTTAGAGGACACCTGTTAGAAACAAATTGTGCAGGAGGAAAATTAGTTCAGTCTTGCTGTCTATCCATGCCCTCTACCCATACCCACATGTACACACACACACTATAGGTCGCATGTGATGCACACACTCAGATATATGTTGAGTATATTTGGGATACACACGGGACACACATGTGGGGTATGCTTTCACATTGACACACTTGGAGCACACACACTCAGTTAACCATAGGGCACACACTTGGCACAGGTAGGGTACATATATACAGACACATGGGAGGCATGCTTATGCAAATTTGTGTGTGGACACACATGGATACATATAAAACATAACTGTACACTCACATGTAGGGCACACTGAGATGCATACTCAGATATACTTCTACCCCCAAGCACACACTCCTAAGGACTTGCGTGGACAAACAACTCTCCCACCTTGAGACACATTTGAACACACCTATGGGACACACTTACATGCCCCACACATCCCTATGGGACACCTTCTGATGCAGAACACATTCTACCCCTAAGGCCAGCCAGCTGTCTCAGTCTTCCAAGTGGGCAAAACAGGGCACTGGCCCCATCTGGTGGGCCTCTATCACTTTTCTCTGCATCTTTATCCCTGAAATCAGGCTTCAGAGGGCAGTGAGCTCAGGAATAAAATGGATACTCAAGGTGGCATGTGTTATAGCAGGCTCCACCAGTCAAACAAAACTTAGAACTGAGCCCTGAGATGTTAACAGGCAGATGGAGAAGATAAATTGACACTGATCAATGCAGAAAGCTTGAGCCTGCTCCTCTATCCCCCAATGTAGTTACAAACCATTAGGGAATGATATGATTGTGAAGTAATATCCTAGAAAACCTAAAGTAACTGAATATTAAAGTTTGTTTTTCTTGGGAATGAAGTAACAACTTGGACCAGAGTAAGTATATCTAAATTGTGAGTTGGAGGGTGTGAGGGGAAGTAGTAGGATGCATAAAGGGGGGCACAGGCTCAGCCTCTCCTTGGTCAGTGGTGGTAGGAGAAAACAGCCACATGCTTAATGACCACAGCCCTGCCCCTAGGCACACCAGCTTAGGCCATCTGGCCCCACTAATGAGGGCTATTTTTAGAGTTTCTCAAGCTAGAAACCAGGTCGGGGTGTCCTGGGGAGCCCTTTCTGGCCCTTAGTACCAAAGGCTGGAGCTGGAAGAGGGGGCCCTAGACTGGGTCTGGGTGAAGGGTGGGAAGCAGTGAGACAGGTGGCCAGAGTATGCCAGAGTCTGCCTGGAGCAGCAGCCTCAGAGCCCCAGTGGATTACTGTTGACTGTGACAGCCTCATATCTGTTTCTGAACTTTGGACTTGAGATCAAGAAACACAAATTTCAGTTGCTATTCTGCCACTTAGGGTATGTCTCAGTCAGGTTCCCTTCCTCTGTCTGAGTCTTATTTGGTCTATAGGTAAAATCGTCAGTATTGTCTCTCAGACGCCGACAAGGCTCAGAGTTGAGAAAATGTTTTGCAGATGTATATGTTCTTCACCAACAGATCTGTACTTAACCTATCCCTAAGCTGGTCTCGATGCATGCCAACTACTGAGCCTGACTTACAGAGTAGCAGTAGAAAAAAAGGCCAAAAAGGGGGCCAGGGAGAGGCAACCTCATGATGTCAGGTTGGTCAGAGTCATTCTTGGATCACCCTCACTCATACAGATGCTTTTCAGTGCCAGGTCAATCCTTTCCCAGAACACATGTTTGCAACATTTAGGTGGTCATATAGCTTTGGCTCCTCAGGAACTCTATGTAGGGAAATTGGGGAGCATCAGAAATAGGGTCTCCTTCCTAAACTAGAAAAGGCAATCTCAGATGGTCTGTACCTGCCACCTGCCAGAGGAAGTAACCTCGAGTGCCAGTACTGGCTCTGATAAAGTGTCTTATTCTAAGTTCTGTGCCCAGGGCCATTTCACCTGCTTTGTTGAAGCGGGTGGGTCGGGAACTAGACTATATAGCACAAGTTCAGATTTCTCCTCATCCCATAAATTGTGGGCAAATTCCTTCTGAGTCTGTTTTCTGGTCTGTAAAATGGGCTTAACTGTTAAGTTTCAGGATTGTGGGGTGCAAGAATTCATGGTGACAAAGTGTGTGAAAAGTGCCTTGTAAAATGTTGAACATGTTTTACTACTGTTAAGAGTTCATCCAGGGTGTGATTACAGGTACTTTGGAGGTAATCTAGGAGCTTATCTTCAGTCTATTTCTCAACTCCTTACCCCTACCCTTTTTAAAGTAGTATTGTCTCCATTTTGCAGATGGGTATACTGAGTCTCAGAGAAGGAGGGACCAGCCTGAAGATACAGGATTAGGTAGTGGTGGATTCAGGTCTAGAAGCCATGCCTTCAGATTATATTCAGTGTTCTTTCTATGGCCCCAAGCTACCACCCAATGAATTCCAGTGCTAAAAGGAAGCTGCTGGTGGCAACTTAACATATGTTAAAAATTTAGCTTTGTCTCTGACACGTAGCAAGGAAGGGGGGCTCTCTGGGGCCCAGCCTTCCCCAGAAGTGTCCTGCTTGCCCACGAGAGGCACACTGACTGACCTGTCATCCCTTCCACAGCAGCTCATGTCCTACTTGTCTCTTGCATATTGGAAGCAGTGAAGCGTTGGAGAAGATGCTAAGCTGTTGTGAGAGGGAATTGTGCTGCCCATTTAATTCACTTCAGGAGGATCCCTGAAGGCACTTGATCTACCTTGGCCACCCCCACCTCCTCACAGCTTCCTGGGTACAGAAGCCCTGTGTTACTGACCTGCCTAAGGGGTTGGGCCTAAAGGTATCTGAAGAAATAATGTTTAAGGGCCTTGATCTGTGGAATATTTTGCCAACTCTTGAGAGATGATAGTGGAAATCCAAAAACCAAAGCTGGGAGGGTCCTTTGAGACCATCTGGGCTGACTCTCACCTGGCCTTGATGTGGACATTAAAATCCAGCTAGGCTGACTTTTTCTCCCTTAGTGTGCTCTTCCTTGTACACCACAGACTCGCAAGCTAGGCCATATTTCCTAGAGCCTTTCTAGCTTGTTTATTTTTGCTTTCTCAGCCCGGGAGAAGGGTGGGTAGGTACAATGAGACACAGTGGTGAGAGGAAGGAGATGGAAGAGTCTGTGGAGCTCAGGCCTTGGGGAAGAAGGCCTTTTGTGTCTTTTATCATCTGTCCTGCTGCTAATACATTATTTTCCTGTAACTCACAGACTGGCTGTGGGAGCCTAACCCAAACTGTTGCTATTTTCACTTGTGCTGCTAAAATCTGTATAATGACTACAGTATTGGCCTTTCTGGGGGATTGGACAAGCAATGTCAAGGGTGAGGAAACTGGAAGAAAAAAGGAGAGAGACACCTTCTGTTCTTCAAGTTTGAGAAACCAGAGAGGTGAATAGGGAACGGTTAGTCGCCAAAGCCCTGCCAAGAAGCAGCCACACAGTTTCTTCAGCTCTCTTGACCCTAGATACCTCATTTAAAAATTACTTTATTTTTGAAAAGGAAATACATTCACATGGTTCAAAAGGTACAAGAGGGTACACAGTGAAAAGTCTCATTCTAGCCCTGCCCTCCAGCCACTTGGCTTCTTCTGCAGAGGCCATCAGTGAGTCCTTCCAGAGAAATGTTCTATGGATATATAAACATATATGAATATATTCTTTTTTCTCTTTTTATGGTAATATACACACTGTTCTATACCTTGCTATACCTTGAAGGTTCTGTGATCCTGTAGGAGCATGAGGATATGCTGTGGAGAACAGAGGTTAAGAGCCCTGGTTCTAGAGCAAAACTACTTGGGTTTTGCTTCTGGCCCTGTATGACCTTCAGCAATCACTTCATCTTTCTATACTATGGTTTTCTCATTTTTAAAATGGGGATCAAACAAGTTAGTATATGTAAAACCTTAGATTCGTCTCTGACACACACTAAGTACTCAGTAAATGATAGCCATTTTTTATTATTAGAAAAATATTGGACTGTGAGTCAGAAGATTTGGGTTCTCTTTTGGCCTCTGCTCCTGCGTTACCTGAGGGACTTCCTTTGTCCAATCCTGTTTCTTCATCTTTAAAACGAGGTCTCATCCCTACTCTTCTTACCTCCCAGAGTTGCTGGGAGGATCTAGTGAGCTCATGAATGTGAATTGAATATGACAGCAACCTAGAACTATATTGTGTTTAGCACATGGTAGGGGTGCTGCTTACTCTTTTCTGGAAGCTACTTTAGGTGGCTTGAACCCAGTGGCCTGAACCGCGTGGAGAAAGCAGTATTCTTCCTTCTGGCAGTGGAACCCAAAGGCCGTTCCTGTACTAGAGCTCTATTCTGGGTAGAGGTAGCCCATGGCAAAAATTTGAAATAGTCAAGTTTTGTCTTCTGACCTTTCTTATCCCACCCCCTCCCTCTTCTGCCTTCCTTGTTTCCATGTCTCCTTCAACTTCCCTCTGTCTCTTGACAAAACCTGCTTTTAGAAGCAAGGCAGCAGCATCTGTCAAAGACAACCCCAACTTTCCATTTGAGATAACCTAGTCCAACTAGCTCAGGGAGGAGTTATATCTGCTTAAGTTCAATACTGCAAGTCAGCAATCAAGCCAAGCCTGGAGCCCATTCTTCCCATCCCACTTTTTTCACTAGCATTTTCATTTTAGTATAAATTTGAAATTCAGATTCCTTAGCAAAGACATTTGGTGATAAAGGAGATACTGGAAGTGTCTTCACCTAGCCTTCATACTGAGGTGTTCTTACCCCTTCATTTCCAGGGAGGGTCAGATTTGTTTGGGGCCCTGAGAGGAGGGTGAGGCAGGTGCTGGATGTAGTATTCAAGGGGTGACATCTGTAGAGCAGAGGGAGGAAAGAGCACCAGAAAATGTCTAAAACTGATTTCCAAAATGAAGCTCATGGAGAAAATATTAGAAGTTCTTTATATATTAAATAGTTAATCTCATCATTTAATTTCTATTTTCTGTGGAGATTTTTTATAAAACACATACTACATTAGTAGCATTTAGATACTGGGGTAGGTGTTTATTTTTTTTAACCAATTGACAATTTTTAATCAAAACAATTGACAACTGTCCTTCTAAAAGACTGTAGGCTTGGTTTCTAATCTTGGCTCTGCTGCTGACTAACTTGACACATTAGGTAACTTCCTCTTACTAGAGCCTCAGTTTTCTTATCTGTAAAATGGTGGACTAAACTAGGTGTGCTAGCTCTTGGGAGTCTCCAATCCTGGCCTTCTCTGAGTATAATAATCTACTCTTTCAGGCTTTTGAGCCCGAGACAGAGTCAAGAAGAGTTGGTTCAAGCCCTAGCATCTTACTGAATGCTTTATCCCTCAGTCAGCTTCCCTGGGTCCCTTCCCTTCTTCACCCCCACCTCCTCCACCTAGCCCAGACAAGCAGAGGATCTCTTATATAAGCCTACCTGACCTACTTGAAGTTCTTTTGTTATAAGCACAATCACTTTTCCTGCAGACACAGACCGGATGCTATCCTTCCTGGGCCCTGAGGGTGGGTCTGATTGTGCTTCTCATGTGTCCTCTTTGGCAGCCTAGGTTTAGATGTTGCATCCCTCTTTGCATAGTCTTTAAGGACACAGTCTGAAGGGGAGCCAGCTCAGCTAATTTGAGTCCCCTGAGGACTGATCTAGTGAATGCTCACTGACCACTCCTGCTCATCCACCATTTGTCATGTATGCTGGGAACCCAGGACTGTGCTAGACTTTGTCAGGAGAAACATGACCCACCCCTGAACAGGAAATGCTCCTGATAAGGACCAGAAACACTGCTAAATGCCTTGGCCAATGTCTTTTCTCTTGCAGGGAGCAAAGGAGAAGAGGGAAATCAATAAGCTACTGGAAACCATCTTTCACTTTCTGATGGACTGTTTAAATGCAGATTTCTCTTTTGGGCCATAAGGACTCCCCAGGAGACAATTACATTCTCCTTGGAATGCCTGCCAAGGCTAGAGCCTTTGCAAGCCTGTGTCCTGGGTGGGCATGCTCAGTAGACTTCAAGGTGGTTTAAGTTGATTGAAATCTATTTATTTTTCCTCTCTCTTCTCCAGATATAGGAGCAGGTCACAGTGCACCTTACTAAATGCTGTTCCTGTTCTCACCACCTTAGACCAGATGGCCACATTTAATACAACATTAGAACTATTAGTTCCAACCTATCTCCTCCTCTGCTCCTCCCCCCACCTACAGTCCTCCTTCCCCTACAAGATTTTAACACGACATCTGTCAAATGGATAAAAAATTACTTTCCCTTCTTCTCTCTGCCTTGCCCACCCACCCTCTGGCTGTGGTGTTGATGAGTATAGAACTATACATGTGGGAGGCACGGAGGACAGATTCTTCATGTAGTTCTAGCCCCCTCCTCCTACCCTTCTGTAAACCTAGAAGAGCCCCACCCCCACCCCTTGGAGGAATGCCAAGGCTGGCCTTCAAGTCACAGTCCAGAAAAATGTAAGGCTCCCAGGGCTGGTCCCTGTGTAACCACATAAAGAAATTCAAGAACCCAGGTGCAGGGCCCAAGATGGGTCTAGGTCACCTCAGGCATTTGGGGCTTTTTGAGCCCTCTGCCTATCCCCCAGGCTTGCCCTGGCCATCTTTCAAGGTATGAAGGCAACAAGAGACCCAAATGGGTGGCTGGAACTTAGCACCCACAGCAAGTCCAAGAAGGGCATGATGCCCAGAGCAGGAATATTTTGGAGATAAGGCCCAGTCTGGCTCAAGGCAGAGACAGACTGGGGTCAGAGTAACCTCCAGCTTGGGATGAATTGCTTCTGACTCAACTCATGGAGAGAGCATTGCTGAGTCAAATTTTTTTGCTAATAATTTGTCTCTTAAAATATTGGGAGCTGACTTGGGTAGATTGAACACAGCTCTAAGAAATTGTTTCTAGATTGTAGTGTAGAGAGATGCTGCAAGTATTTTCCATTAGGGCCATTGGGGGCCTCAGTGTTGAAGGTCAGGATGGGGGTGGGAGTGGGTGTACAGGTGCAGGTAGTCTCTTGAAGCAGACTGGGAAAATCCTCCTAGACAAACTATTATAATTCCTTAGCCTGCCTGGAAGCTGACACAAGAAGGAGAAGCCAGGAGACAGAGTTTCAGAGATTCTGGTTTCTTCTGAATGGTCCAGTGCAGTAACAGGAAATTCTTGTACTTCAAACTCTGGCTCTAGAAAGTTTAAAAGACTCTTGGTCTCAGTATGATATATGATTCAGAATCACTTGGGCTGCTTGTTAAAAATGCTGGGGTGATTCTGAGCAGAGGGTCTGGGGACCACAAATCGAGAAACTGGTGTAATGAATCAGAGGCACCTGAATAGTACCAAAAAAATCCAAAACAGATTGACAGTAACTTTTATTCCCAAGATGCTTTGAAGGTGCAAGCTGATGCTTATCAGGTTGAGAACTATTCTGGTATGGGAGACTTCTCCAGCCAACAGGATCATGGTTGGTGGTCTGGAAACATTTCTTCTCTCTGATCTGTGCAATACTTGGCCCAGTTGGCTGCATTTTCTCTAAAGGACTTATTCCTTCAACAAGACCAAACTCTTAACATCATGAACTTTGGGGCAGCAGCTGGGTCTTACTTCAGAAACTCCTGGGCCCATTAGGTTGAGCTAGTGGCTGAAGTTTCATACCAGAAAAGTCCATTGCTAAGGTCTACACCAAACAAACAACTTCCCTTACCTCATATGTTTGGTCACCGTTATAGCTGAGATCACTTTGTAACTTCTTTTGGAAGAGGTTTAGAAAGAGGTGTTATCCTTTGTTATTAGTCTGTGATGAATGAGAAAATGTCCTGGATGGCTTCATATCTTAAGATGCTTGCCTGGGTTTCCCAAGCTTTTAGGGGCTGACAGGTGTGAGTTGGCTTGTGACATATTGGCCTCTGGATGAGGTGGTCTGTCTTGCTCTTGCTGAGCGACCTGCATCTACGATCACCTTTCAAATCAAGCCAGCCTAGCTGGGGTTCGTGTCTCCCAGGTGTGGCTGAAGCCAACCTTCATTTTATTAAAATGAAAAATGGATGGTACAATGGGATATTGAAGAAAGCCAATGCCTAATGACTCACAAGTCACATGCCCAAACTAGGAAAAAGATGATCATATCATGAAAAGTGACAGTATTTGCATACTTCCTTTCAGTACATTTAGAGCCATCATCACTTAAATGCATTAATTATTCTGCTCAGAAATGAAATTATTTAGTTATGGGTGATAGCAATACCCTGATTAAAGCTGAAACTAGCTAAGTGTGAACTATTAAGTCATAGGGGGAAAAAAAAGCAATCCTTATGATTTTTTTTTTAAATTCATGTTGTTTTTTCTTACCTGACATCTCTTCTTCTTTCCCTGATGACCACTGAGTATCTGCGAAGATCTTCAGCAAAAACCAGCCCACCCCAGAAGCCGCCTGGTCATAAATCCTACCAGCAATGGATTGGCCTATAGGCCACCTGGTACATGTTATGCAAACAATTTCTTTGGCCCCATAGAATATTCTGCAACCTGAACAGAAATGCTCACTTTGTTGCTGTGTTCTTCCTCTGAGCTTGCCTGGTTTTAGGGCTCTGGTCATAGAACTTTAGAGGCTAAAAACAATGTTGTTCATTATAGATTAAGCAGATGTTTTAGATTTACTGTTCACAAGTGTACACTCTGGAGAATAACACCCTGGTTGATAACTTGAATAACTCCACATTGTCTAATATCTTCTTCTTATCCTAGGTAGAAATTAGTGAAAGAGTCAAGGGAGAGAAAATACAGGCTGGAGTCATCAGGGACAGGATTAAGGAGCAGGTGGGCCAAGACCCTACGGCAAGGAAGAGGCAGAATAGCTCCAGTGTCCCTACACTTAACCATGGCCAAGGGAATGGCTGAATCAGAGGCACAGAGGTAGGAGCTATCTGCCTGCAAGAGACTCAGTTTGACTAGAGTGGAAGGTCCCTGCCAGGTTCAAGACAAGGATTGGATCCATAGATGGGGCTAGATTAAGGAGAACTTTGAGAGATTGACAGTAGAGAGTTATTGAGGCTTCTTGAGCATGGATAGTGGCACCAGCAAAGAAGTTTTGAGAAGTACAATTATTGAGTAGCTTGAGGAGGAAAGAGACCTGTGAGTAGCAGGAAGGCCAGTTGGGAGGCAACTTGAGGTGATAAGGGCCAGACCTAGGATAAGGCATTGAAAAAGAAGATAAAGGGTTATATCTGAGAGAGATACATGTAGAAGAAAGAAACAGCACACCCAGAAAAGTTATCAGAAATAGGAAAAATGAGGAAGGAGGGGAATGAGGCCTTATTATGAGTTTTACATATGTTTTATTGGAGGCAGTAGCAGGCCCCCAGGGAAATGTGGAACAGGTAGTGGGAAATATGGAACTGGAGGTACTAAGAGCCGATGTCATGAGAAAGATGATTTATCTGAGGAGCTACATGGAGAGAACAAAGAGTAAATGTCCCCATTGACTTTTGAATAGGACAGTCAAGGGCTAAAGTGGGAAACCCATTCCTCAGTTTTCCCAGCCAGTCTGACTGGCCTGTGCTTTAATGTGTCACTAACAATGCCTGAGTGAGTTATATTCAAGAAGGGACTAGTCAGTGCCAAGTTCTCATTTTCCTGAGTAGAGAGCAAAGAAAGCATACTGTCAAGCACAAAGATGGGTGAGAAGAAATAAGCTGCAATAATGAAATTCCTGTCCTCTGCAAAGCTCAAGTGTTACCCTCAACAGAAAGCTAGGGCTGGAAAGGACTTGAGAAGTCATCTATTTGATTCAAGTCTGTAACTTGATGGATAAAGAAACTGAGACAGGTAAATGGACCTATCCAAGATGATTCAATGAGTTACTGGCAGAGCTTCCTCCAGTAGCCAGTCTTTTGGTACCTCCCCGCTGTTGTTGGAACAGTCTGGTTTACACCTTTCCAGAAGTGGGTGAGATTGTTGTCCTTGAACACTTTGGGCAAGATAAGCAGAGTCTGTTTACAAGGCCATATGAAAAGGACATCTAGTTTATTCAGGAGAGAGAATAAAATCCCAGCCTATTTTAGATGTGCTTAAAGGGAACAAAGGAAGGAATCTTGCTCTTGTCCATGCCTAGCTGTTGAGGGAGGGGACCTTCTGAGAGGATGGGGGCAGGTACCAACTGAGAAAACCTTATAGAAAGGCAAAACTCCTTCATACCCCTCCTTGTCCCCTTGTGAAGCTTCTCAAAAGGCAGGCCTGGCTCAGCTACTTTCATGGCAACTGGAACATATGCTATTCTGAACAACACTTTTTTTAACCTTTCCCTCTTCTGCTTCTTGCCATTAAAATTCTAGTATTTCTGGCAGCCACCCAGGCTAATTAAACAACTATTTTGGGGGTGGTATTGCTCAGCTAGAGGGCAAGAATATGAAGGGGAAGGCAAGTGGTACAGCTCTGGAAAACTGGTGAGGGCTTTATTTCTGTGTTGGCAAGGCCTGGCATTGGGAATGCTCCTTACATGACCCAAAATACCCTTTCTCAGACACACCAACCACTGAGGAATGTCTCCTAGACAGGCAGGGAGCCCGACCTGTGGGGGTGGCATGGGGATCCTTGGGAGAATGAGGCATCAGGAGAGGCACGGGTAAAGCCTAGGCTAGAAAGATTCTCTAGGGCAGTGGTACACCAAGTATGATCCCTGAACCAGCATCGTACGCATCCCCTGGGAACATGTCTGAAATGCAAGTTCTCAAGCCCCACTTCAGACCTACTGAATAAGAGACTCATGGGGCCTAGCAATCTGTGTTTTAACAAGCTTTCTAGAGGATTGAGAACTACTGCTTTAGATCATTCACAGGGTGGGCTGGTCTCCTTGGAGAGAGAAACCAGCTGGGAGACCTCTCTCCCTGCTATCTTGGCAGGTAGCGTTGGGGATTGGCAAAAACAAATCTATACAATAAGCTCAACTAGAGATTCAAATCTGCTCTACCACCTACTAACTGGGTAACTGTGGGCTACTTGGTAATATCACAGGTTATCTTCAGTAAAAATGGGGATGTTAATGCTTACCTTGGAGAGCCATAGAGACTAAGATGACAAAAGAAAGTCTCTTACCCAATGCCTGGCATATGTTTTCAACAAGTGTAAGTTACTCTTCCTCCCTCCTTCCCTTTCTTTCTCCCTGTTTTACTTCCTTCCTCCCTTCTTCCTTGCCTTCTTTCCTTCCTCCTGAAAGGGCCCACTGGACACTCCAAGTTAACTGTAGGCACATTCCTCATTGTTGATCAGAGACCAGCCTGAGAGCTCAAACTCCCAATGCCTACAGGGTATAGTGATCATATTTCCAGGTTAAAAGTCAGGGCACATGGGTCTGATAACAGATGTGTCTATTTGTAGGACAATGGGATAGAATATTTGAAATTAGAATTCCTGGGAAATATAGATAAAAAGGAATTGGATATCATTCCTTCTTTAAGAATTATATCAGTATTATGACTCTTCCCCCTCTTTATCTTCTTATTCATGTCCAAAAGTGTCTTTGGTTTGGGGATGCAGAACACTGTATGTCCCACTCACTGGTAAGTCTGAGCAAGAACCAACCTATATTTAGTCCTGTACTCGAAATGCCCTGAGGATTGGAAATTATTTTAGAAGTCACATCAGCACTGTCCCAAGGCCAAGAGCTATTTGGGTACCTTACTGGAGTAACCCAGTACCACCTCCTGGCTTTATGTTGGGCTTGCAAGATGAAGAAGTTGGGATAGTTGGGAAATTAGGGATTTGAGGGGGGGGATAAACCAGTTATAAACAAGAAATAAAGAACTTAAGCCTTGATATAGCCACTCCCAAATGGACTTTTCTTGGCTTTCTTCCTCTTATAGGTAGCCCTGTACTATTTGATAATTTGATCAGCTCCTGCTACTCGAAACTCTTGTCCTTGATTTTTATGAGATTGCACCCTTTGGTATCCTAACTATGTTCTGACAGCTCCATTTTGGTTTGTTTCTCTGGATCCTCTTCTCTTCCTTGCCTCCCATTATTGTTTTCCTACTTTTCTGGCCTTCTTTCTTAACACTTTCTTCCAGGGAAAACTTCCTTGGTTTCTACAATTTCTTCTGGGCCATTGACTCCCAAACCTGTATAACTATCTCCCCTGATCTCTCTTGAACTTCAAATCTACCTGCATGTCCTGCTGGCCCCCAACATTCAGCATATTAAAGAGAAAACTTGTCATCTCTTCTCCCCCTCCAAAACCAGCATTTCCTCATAACTTACCCTCATGCCTTAATGATCACACTTAAGATTGAACTCCCTCTACCAAATCAACTTTGACCTCCTCCTTTTCCTCAAAGGAGATCTAAATACCTTCAAACATGTCTCCAGTCCACCCTTCTAGCTGCCCTTCAATCCCATTCTTCCCAGCCCTTTCCAAACTCCACTACCTATTTACCATTAAATTTCCCATAGCCTTCACCTTTGAGACTTTACTCTGCCTCACATGCCTTTCTTGTTCCCTACTCTGTAACAATCCTACCCATTCTTTAAGGCCTATTTCAGTGCCCCATAAAACTGTTTTATTAGAGTCCAATAGCCACACATGATCCTTCCTCTGAAGTCTTGTACTAGGCCAGAGTATACCAGGCACTGTATGAGGCACTATACATCCAGAACTCAGTTCACCTTCTCTACAATTCTGCCTGTGAGGCAGGTATTAATATCCCCATTTTACATATGAAGAAACTGAAACCAAGGGTTGTATAGCTTGAAAGTCTCATCCATGGCTTTTGTGATATTGTACTCCTTACATGCTGACAGTTCCATTTTGGTTTATTTATGTGGCTCCTCTTGTACTCCTCACCTCCCATTGTCACTGCTACTTTCTAAAGTAGCAAAGCCCAGAATTGAAGCTAGGTTTGCTTGCCCTTAACCACCTTTGCATACTGCTTGAAGGGCATTCACTAAGAGGAGATTCATTTATATGTTGAACTTGCTTGTTCAAGTTGTACCAACTTGATGTTGGTACCCAAAGGGCCCTTGATCTTCAGGTAAGGACTGTGGCTGAATCACAGTAAGCAGATCCCTGCACACAGTGGGAACGCACTCAATGAGTGTTGGGTGGAAAATGGATGAGCAAAGTCATATTTATGAAAAATTGTAGCAAGTTAAAAGTCAATCCTGTATACAAAGGGGAGATTTAAAACCAATTTCCAGCAGCCCAAACTTAAAACATCTCAGAGGATAGGGGAAGAACATTCCCTTATTCCTGCTTGCGTTTGTGACTAGAGAACACAGGAGCCCTATACAGCTACCAGCCCCTTCTGGATTGCCCTTCTCTCATTATCTGCACACACATCTGTCAATTCTTGGTTCAGTGTCTTACAGCTTGTGAATCAGGTGGGGGTGTAGAGTTATCCTCACTTAACAGATGAAGAAAATGAGACTCAGAGGCAGCATAGTTTATAAGAGCAGAGGCTCTATAAGAGCCAGACTGTGCCTGCATTTGAATTATGACTTAAGTACTTATTGGCTGTTTGAATTTGGGCAAATTATTTAATCTCTCGGAGCTTCAGTTTCCTCGTCTGTAGGATAGGGATAATAATAGTATTTCCTCAAAGGGT
This sequence comes from Eubalaena glacialis, assembly GCF_028564815.1. NCBI lineage: Eukaryota > Metazoa > Chordata > Mammalia > Artiodactyla > Balaenidae > Eubalaena > Eubalaena glacialis. The sequence goes on along the minus strand of NC_083736.1, from coordinate 57,540,851 downwards.
TGCTGTGAGGATTAAATGAGTTGATGTGTGTAAAGTGCTTAGAATAGTGCCTTACATATATTTAGTGCTCTATATTAGCTAATATTATCATCTTTATCATCCCTTCTTTAGCAAGGTCTTAAATCCAAGCGTTCTTTTTCCACCTTCTCTATCTATGGTGTTATGTTGGGGAAAAAATGGTTCACTAGGCTGGCCATCTGGTGACCTTAGGCAAGTCACTCCTGCTATATTACACCTGATCTATAAAATGAGGGATTAAGGGTGATGATCTTTGAAGTGCTGCCTAGTTCTGTCGTTGATTCCAAGTAGGCAGTGACAACAGGCTTGCCAGTTGGTTTGTGGCCACTGGGTCCTATCCGTGGATTGGCCTTGTCCAGAGCATAGCTGGACTTTGTGACCTGAGTGCCCAGGCAGGTCAACTGGACTAAATGGGGACAAGAGTGAGCCAACTGCTGCTGGGAGAATCCAAGCATGGAGTCCCTCAAAAGAAGACTGCACTGTAGAAAAAGTACAGGCAGTGGAATCAGCCAGAACTGGGACTAGGGTAATTCAAACAGCATCACAGATATAGTCCTGAGCAGAGCATTGGTAAGTGATGCCAAGATACTCTTTGACCCTTGATAAAAAGTCAATGATATATCTTTAGACTATAAGCCCTCATGGTGCTCTGAGTTGGGGCTGTATGTGCTTATTGAGCTCTAGCAGCACCCTGTTGGTACCCATCTTTGGCAGGAGAGGGGAGACTTCTCTGTAAATACTTATTTTATTGAGGCCAGTGACCAGCAATTCTTCTCCACTGAGGCCAGAACAAGAAGATATTGACTTTTAGTGTAATTGGAAGAAAGCAAGTTCAACATATAAATGAATCTCCTCTTAGTCAGGGGCACCAGTGACTGAAGGTGGCTGTCCAAATCTCTTTCTTTGGGGTTGAAGAATGGAGCCATCTGGTTTATGATATTATGAATGGAGTTCTGTGAGTTCATTATAGCTTATTAGTAAACATTGGTAGCATGGCATGATAGGTATTAGTACATATACAGTCAGAAGACTGAGCTCCATAATTTATTACATGTGTGATTGGCCAAAGGACCAGGTCACCACTCTGAGCCTCAGTTTCCTTATCTTTAAAATATGGGTAATAGTGAGATCCAACTCATTCAGTAAGGATCAAGTGATGCAGTAGATGTGAAAACACTTTGTGAACAGTAAAGCATGAGGTACTTTAAAGGCGGTATTATAAAAGGTCCTATTTGAAATCTCTTTTACATCCAAGCTGAGGAGCTCTCTCTATGCCTTCTATAGAAGGCACAATGGCTAGACCCCTGAGCAATGAAGGATGCCTCATGCAGGAGCTAACCAACAGAATGCCCTAACTAAGTCAAAAGCTCAGTGTGTGTGTTTTTTCCTGTGTGTGATGTGTTATGCATTAATATCATGACCATAGGGTTATTCTCTGGCTGGTATGTTGGAAGGCAGACCTGTGTGAGAGGATGCATGTTCCATATTCTGTCTCTGTTATCTTTAAATTGTTTTGACTTGGGTCTTGTGGAGCCATAATTGCCTTGGGGTCTTTCCTCAAAGTAGGCTGATGGAAAAGATGACTTCTAGAGGACATGTTCAGCAATTGAGTTCTGGGGAGGGAATGTTTGAGTCCTTTGCCTGACAGGCCATATGTTCTCTATTCTGGAAATTGTTCCTCCAAATGCCAGAAAGATTGATGACCCATACAGGCTGGAACCAGTTGGGGGAAAAAGAAGAATACATAACACAGTGGTCAGGATGGTAGCCAGAGAGAAACTAACTATTCCCCCACACCCATCCTCATCACTGTGCTTAGACAAGTGTCATGAACATATGTGTGTGTATGTTTATGTGGCAGTGGCATAGATGTCTGCCTGGCGCTATGTGGAGCCAAGTCCTGCTGGCCACAAATTCTGATGACCAAGGTTAGGCTCTGTGCATAGCCCCTGCCTTGCTGAGTGAAACTGAGCTTACCCCTTAACTTGCTTATAGCTCAGTTTTGCCATCTATCAGATGCAGAAGTCAACCTAGATTCCCTGTGTATCTTACAGGGTGGTTGTTTAAATCACTGAACGAATCTGTGACAATGTCGAGTTTCTTGGGAGCAAGGCATCACAGAACGCCATATTCTTTCATACCTATGAACACATGACCTCTCTGGATAGCATCATGTGTGGGTGAGAGCAGGAGGCTGCAGGACTGGGGTCCATCATATGTGAGGAATGCCGTGGTCTGTAACTTCTGAGGGTGGGGTACAATAGGATTAAATAATGTATCACCAACTCTCAATTGGACAGTTGCAAAGAAGAAGAAGAAAGGGGGAGGAGCACAGAGAATTTATAGCAAATATGCTCGAGCCTCATTTTAGCCATTGGTTTCAGACTCTCCACCCATTCCAGATCCAGGGCTGCCTCGAAGTACCAAGGAGAGATGGATTGGAGTTTTTTCTTCTCTAGGGAAGGAGATCTTGAGTAGGGATAAAATCATGAGGCCTGTGTAGTCCATATGCACATTCTGGGTCATTCTACCCACTGGCTAATGGAGAGTTGATAGTATTATTTGTCTTGTAGTCCAGTGGAGCTTGCTCTCCCAATGTCATCTCCATCACCCTACCCTTCATCACTAATATGTGAGTTTTTCCATAAGTAGTAGAGATTTGGGGAGGGGGGCAAGTAAGGTAGCTAGATGTGTGGACTGAACACATTCTTATTTTGTCTCCTAAGCTGATCACTGGAGATTCCATCGTTAGTGCTGAGGCAGTATGGGATCACGTCACCATGGCCAACCGGGAGTTGGCATTTAAAGCTGGCGACGTCATCAAAGTCTTGGATGCTTCCAACAAGGATTGGTGGTGGGGCCAGATCGACGATGAGGAGGGATGGTTTCCTGCCAGCTTTGTGAGGGTGAGTGTCAGCCTTCACTCTCCTCTCCTGTCTCCTTGGCTACTTGTCCCTGGCCTCCCTCTCACCAGCCCTTGTTCTTCTCCTTCCCCTTCTTGTGGCTCCTCACATTTTCCCCGTGTGTTTGGTCACCTACCCAGGGCCCGGGCTTCCTTTAATCTTTGCCCTTCTAGTTTTGAGACTTTTTTTTCTCCTGTTTATTTTAACAATCCCCCCCTCCTGCCTCCCACCTTCTACCCACTGTGACTTTGCACAAATCACTTCCCTTTTTGCCTTGATGGTTTTGAAGATGCTTTTAACTCTATATTGCTGTGAAATTTTACCTTTCTTATCTCTTTTCTGCTTTCCTTCTTTTCCTTGCCTCCTCTTTTTTTATCCTTTCTTTTTATAGATCTCTTCCCACCCTCTTTCTCCCTTCCCCACTCCTCTCTGCTTCCTTTGCCTCCTTTCTCTCATTTAAGGAAGTGTGAACACCCCTGCGTGTTGTCTTATGATTGTCTACAGCTGTGAATGTAAGAGTCTGGGCTCCCTACCCTCCCAGGGGTTGGAGTTTACTCATTGCAAATCTTACTTTTTGCAAGGTGGCTGGGAACTAAGATGTGTCCAGGGTGGGAAGCAGGCAGCTTGATAGGGTTGGCAAGGCCTTGGCCCCTTTGACATTGTACCATGAAAAACCTGGCCGTTAAAAGAAGGGGTTCTTGGGAAGGGGCTCCTTAGCAGTTTCCACTTCCTCTGGGTCACCCATTAGCAGGATGCTAATGGGGAAAGAACACTGGCCTGGTGTTCCAGCTCTTGGCCGTCCTTGGAGTTATGAGCTAGAATCAGCTGTTTGGCAATTGTGAGCTCTGATTTTCCCCATATGCAAAATGGTGTTGGCAATTATTTCATGACAGGGGATATCACAGTGAATTAAATAATGTACATTAAAACAGATTTGTGGCAATACAAGTACCAAAGCCACATCAGGATGTCTTATGATCATCCTTACCACAGCCTATCATCTTTTGTTAGTTTCTTTTGTAATATAAGACTGAAGTCCTGACCCCAAACAAAAGATCAGAGTGGCTTGGGCCCTTGGAGAATGAAGGGTCTCAGGATAAGACGGATAGAAGTGTGACATGAAGGAAGGAGCAGGGCATTTGGAATCAGATAATCTGAGATGTAGATGCAGTTTCAGCTTTACTACCTCCTAGCTCTATGGCTTTTGGCAAGACTTTTATCTTTCCTGAGCCTTATTTCCTCATCTGAAAAATAGGAATAGCAGACTTTTTATGAGGATTAAATGAGATCACTATGTGAGTAAAGAATCTGACACAGTGCTTGGCACATAGTGGGTACTTAGCAAATGGTAACTTGCTTTATCATCATCATTATCCTCATCATCACCACCATCACCTCCACCTTATTAACTCCAATAAGGTCTATGTATCAAGGCTGGTCATAGTGGTTGAAAGAGGCCTCCTTCCTTGGAGGGCTGCAAATGTAGGAAGCACTGTTATCCAGTTAGAGCAATTTAGGTGAGGGCACTGCTCAGAAGCAAGGAGGTAGACAAAATAGCCTCTCATCCCCTCTATCCTGAGAATTTCTTGATGAAATATCCAGTCCTTTTTCCTCTACCTATATGGAGTCTTCCTTCAGAGTTTCCACATGCTGTGTGTCCCAGCCCAGCTTTGTTGGTTGATGAACTGGGTCCCAGGGGTAGTTAGAAAGAACACATCAATAACCATGGGCCTTTGGAACTAACATGAGACCCCATACACAGACAGCTTGTGTGTCTTAGGCTGACAGCCCCCCCTTTAAAAGAAGGATTAAACTGCACCCAGTGACAAAATCACCCAAATCTGCATGTATTTCACCTACAGTGAAATGTCATTTTTATAATAAACTGTAATTCAAGGGGTGGGACAAAATATTGAGCAAGGCAGAATGACCCCAGGAGGTGAATGACAGAACCAAGCTTCAGAATATCAATGAACTGGCATTGATTTTCCTACATCCAAGTCCAGAAGGAGTGTTTCTCCAAGCACACAGCCCCAGCAGCCTGTTGGATGGGCTGAAGCTGACCTTTGAGAAGACCACTGGCTGAGCCAGGCATGCATAGTATAGAGTCTGGCCTAGTGGTTCTCAATCCTGGCTGCACAATGAAATAATTCACTTGGGTATCTTAAAAAAAAAAACCCAAACACTAAAACCCAGGCTCTAGGCTAGTTAAATCAGAGTCTTTGATGTTGAGAACGATTTGGCCTAGGCCAGTACAGTCCAATAGAAATATAACGTGAGGGACTTCCCTGGTGGTCCAGTGGTTAAGACTCTGTGCTACCAATTCAGGGGCCCGGGTTCGATCTCTGGTCATGGAAGTAGATCCCACATGCTGCAGCTAAGAGCCCTCATGCTGCAACTAAAGATCCCACATGCCACAATGAAGATCCTGCATGCCACAACTAAGACCCACACAGCCAAATAAAATAAATAAATAAATAAATATTTTTTTAAAAAAGAAATATAATGTGAGCTACAAATGCAAACCTCAAATATAATTTAAAAATTTCTAGTAGCCACACTAAAAAAAGTTAAAAAAATACAGTGAAATTAATTTAATGTATTTTACTTAACCTAATATATCTAAAATATTATGATACAATATCATATATTATCACTATAAATTTTTTAATAATATATTTTACTAAGTCTTTGAAATCTGATGTGTATTCTATACACATCTCAATTCACACTGGTCACATTCCAAGTGTTCATTAGCCATATGTGGCTAGTTGCTACTGTATCAGATAGCAAATATATAGACTGAGGACTGTGACAGTAGACCAGGAGCATTAATGACAGAGCCTAAATCATAAGTTAGAGCTCCAATATTCTATTATACCAGCTCCAATATTCTATTATATTCTATTCTATTTTACCAGTATTTATTCTTTGAGAAACTAAGATAGCATTCCATGTTGCCTCAGATTGTATTCAGAATGAGCATTTGATCATTGCAAAACTTTTTTTAAAGTAATAGTTGAATGGTCTTCAGATCTCTAAAGCAGAGTAACATGCAACCTTAGTGGCCAGCTGTTGTGGTGTCAGCAGTAAAAAGAAATGGGGTTAGACTGTTGCATGAATGATGTGAAAATTGACTCCAAGTTAGACCTTTCAATTCTCATGAATGAGCATTTATGTGTAGGTTTACATTTCTGGTAAGATTGTGTGTTCCTCAAGGAACTGAATGATGGAAGTTATGTAGGCTCTTTTCTAGTAGGTATTTAAAAGTAGAATTGCTATTTCCATTCTTCTACACTGATTTTGGTTGAGGGTAGAATGGTATTGTGCAAGCAGTGCTAGGTATATTAGAAAATGAGAGACCTGAGTTCTAGTTTGGCTTTCGCAAACATTTGACATATGATCATTGGCTTTTAGTTTCTCCTTCACCTCTGAAGCATTCTCTAGAATCTATTCAAGCTCTGACAATGTCTAGGTAGGACATAGCGATGAGTCACACTGAACTATTGAATCTTCATTAGTACTGATGTTATTGGTAGGTAGATAGGTGGTTTCCTGAGATGCTGTACCTCTATGTTGTATAGTTCCCTTGTTTATCCAGACTCATCCTGAGCTAAGATTCAGTAGCTCCTTGAGAACATCATCCTTAGGTTATTTGGCATATAACATGAAAGTACAATGGCAAAGAAAAGACTTTCCTCCTAACTCTATACCAACCGGACACCTTTTTGGATCACTGGACCAAATTGGTCGCTGACATAGTGGAGCATCTCCATTTCCTATCTGGAAGACTCATTGCTGTGTGAACATCCCAGCCCTAGGATGGATAATCCAGGGTGCTTAATGCTGTTCTATCCAAGCTAGCTGTACCTGTTGTTAATCAGGTTTAAAACCAATGTGGAATCTGAGAAACCCAGATTCTTGCCGCAGTCTGCTGAGTATGCAGCTTGAGCAGCTTCCTGTACATCTTTGAAGCCCAGTTTTCCTCCTTGTAAAATGGGGATAATTAAGTCTTGTAAAAAAATCCTTTGTAACATGAGGTATGCTGGATACCTGTAAATAGGAAGTGTGATACCACTTTGGCTGCTGTACAAGAAATTGCTGGGTTTATGTGTCTTCTATTCAGTCAAATATCTGCCTCTCCTGTTGTTCAGAATTTCATTCTGTATGTATATACATGTATGTGTGTGTGTTCTCAAAGTCTCTTTCTTCTGTACTGGGAATATGACTTCACAAGAGCAATGCAGGAGTTGATTTACCTTCCCAGCAACTGGTCAGGTTAAGTGAATTACAGCTTGCTGAACGTTAGTCCTCACATCTAACTGTTGACATCTTCAGCTGCTTTCCTGGGCCGGTTTCCCCTCTGGGAGCTGAGAGCAGACTGCTGGGATATGATTGTGTCTCTAAGTAGAAAATCTCATCCCTGTGGTGGCCCTCTTTTCGCATGCTGGGCCCTAACTCCAAATCATTCAGGTCCATTTCTTTTATCACCATGTAAAAATTGGCCTTTGTTCTGACTTTGGGCCATAACCTGGGGACAGCTTACTGCCCACTTGAGGGCAGGCTCTGTACAGAATACATGACAACCTGCTATTGTCTGTGGTAGGTGAAGCCTGAGTGACAAGGCATGGGTTTATTCTTCAAATTCTAGATTTCCCTGGTTTCTGGACTACATGGATGCAGGAGATGAAAGGATGAGCTAATCAGGTCATTACCATCATTCCTTACAGTTGTACAGATTAGATGTAACAGAAATTAAACCTCTACTGTTCATAGAGAAGCCCACTGCTCCAGAGTGTTACTTGGCTTTTAATTATATAGTGTCTCTTTTTGGTTGCACTTGGGGAAAGTTTTTCACGTGTATGAAACCCTAGACTCACAGTAGATTTACAGCTGGAAAGACCCATCTTGGCCAGGAGTAGCTGACTTAGATGTTTACAGGGCCAGGCCGGTAACTTACATGAGTAAAGCAGTCTGGTACTAGGGTTAAGTGGGAGCCTGTGTCCAAATGGGAAATCTATGCCCTGTATAAAGGGAGCAAAAGTGACTTGGATGGTTCTCATTGGTGGAATAGGTTATAGGAAGTAGGGAAGTCCAGTGAACTCAGATCTTCCAGGTTTTTCAAGAAAAGCGAGGAATGGGATTTTATTCATATTTTTAAAATGTTGACCAGTAATTCACATTTTTAAAAGAAACACTGTGAAGAATAAACTGAACATATCAGCAGGCTAAATTGTAACCCCAGCTTGTGACCACTGCTCATCCTAATTTCTTCATTTTATAAATCCTGAGGAACCATAGGCTCAGAGAATGCAAGTGACTTTCTCTCTCATGTAAGGAATTAGTGACAAAGCTAGGACTTGAACCCAGGCCTCCTGAATCTTACTTAAGACAGGTGATTTAAAGTCTTTGTCTAGTAAGTACAATGTCTGGACTTCTTCAGGTATGGTTTCTGTCAGTTTACTGTTTTCCTATGAATGGGCCATAATTTCCTGTTTCTTTGTATGCCTTATAATTTTTTGTTGAAAACTGGGCATTTTGAATATTATAGTGTGATAACTCTGGAAATAAGATTCTCCTCCTTCCCCAGAGTTTGTTGCTGTTGTTTGTTGAGGGATACAGTTGTCCATTTGTTTACTGACTTTTCCAAATCTTTTGTTTTTTTTTCAAAGACTGCATTCTTTGTCATGTGTGGTCATGGAAATCTCTGTTCCATTATGTCATTGGTTAGCCAGTGACCTGACAGAGATTGCTTTTAAATACTTGGAGCCAAAATAAACAAACTACTATCCTGGTCTTTGCAAGTTGGCTCAGAGCTGGGGCATTCCTTCAACACTAATCCAGGCTGCCCACAACTCTGCCTTAGTCTTCTTCTCCTACTCTCCTGATTTCATGGAACCTGCAGATCCTCCAGAAGTGCAAGCCTACAATCCGTTCAGGCTTTTTCTGAGCATGCATCTGGTCCAGGGCATGTGTGTTGCACTCTGACTTCCTCGGTATGCACAGTGGCCCTTCTAAGTCTTTATTCTCCCAAGAAACTTTTTCCTCAGTCTCATCCTTCCTGTGGTATTGGATTCATTTGCTGCTTGCCCCTTCTACCATCCCTTGCCCTGGGTGGACATGGGCAGTGTATGTCTTTAAGTCTTTCAACAGAGGCAGTCACAACCTCTAAAGCCACTTTAGCCTTAGGGGGTAGGGGTACAAGACAAAGGCCAGTCTCTGTGCCTAGCCCTCAAGGACCAAACAGATCAAAACACACAGCCACAACATTTTAAAAACAAGGTCTTTAGTCCCTTGGCATCGGCAACCTGCAGGAGGAATGTGGGCCACCTTTCTCTTAGCTGCTGGGGAGTCAGGAATGGTAGACCAACTAGCAAAAATGCTTCAAAATTCTCTTAACAAATTTTAGCCATTCTTTTCTGCATCAAGAGGGATAAATTGGAAGATTGGGATTGACATATACACACTGCTATATATAAAATAGATAACTAATAAGGACCTACTGTATAGCACAGGGAACTCTACTCAATACTCTGTAATGACCTATATGGGAAAAGAATCTAGAACAGAGTGGATGCATGTATATATATAACTGATGAACTTTGCTGTACACCTGAAACTAACACAACATTGTAAATCAACTATACTCCAATAAAAATTTTTTATAAAAGGGTTTCTTGGTTCCTGCAAGTTTTGGATTAGATTCCAGAATTCTGAAAAAGTTGGTCTGTCAGTCTTTGCCAGCTAAAGGTTGTTTCAGTAGAGGGCCTGATTCTTTGTGCATCCTAATCTGCCACTTTTAGTGATGTTACCCCCTCCTGAATCTTAATCCTGTGCTTTCTGGGCTACAGAACAGTCAGGAAAAGGTATGCATGGGCTGCTAACAAGACTGTTAACACTTGAGGACCTACCTCCCATTTCAGGCTAATGGCAACTGTGTTTTGATTTCTTGAGATGAGTTCAGATATGCCAGCCCTTGTTTATCCATTCAAGCTTCAGGTGGACAAAGACCTCTAGCCTTAACCATCTATGCAGAAAGTCTTATTTGTGACGCTAGAGTTGACTCATTACAGGATCTGTGAATTGAGGATGACATTAGCAGGGAGGACCTTTCTCCCTGGATTACAGAAATTTCTCTCCTTCATACTAGAGTTTCAAATGGCATTATTAGCACTCATTTGCATTCACATGATCCATCTTAATGGCTTCTCACTATGTACACACTTTGGATGACATTATCCAGTACATCCTTTGTCTAATTGGCGGGGAATTTTTTTTTTTTTTTTTAATATGGAGTCACCCAGCTCAGAGATAACCTTAAATCTGGCTGGTGCCTGACCCAGGTGATTTCCTCCATATTCAAGTAGGTCACCCTGTAGGTCTCTCTCAGAATCCCCAAATTGAAAACAACCATGAGGGTCATATAGTCTATCCCCCAGCCTCCAGGCAGGACTATAATTAAATTATTCTGGAGTTTGGCGAACCTGGCTGGCATCTGTCAGCAAAGCCTAAACTACTTCCTTGTTTAAAGCTGTTAGCCCTTACGTTGTAGTCTAAGCCAATTTCTTGAAACATGTTGCTTTTTGCACTAGGCAGATGATATTTAAGAGCTGGCACCAGTAGAAGTCACTCTGAATTGTTCTCTTCATGATGGAGCTTTCCTTCCAAGGCCTTGCTGTTGATCCATAACATGAATTGGAAATTTGGTTGGCTGCCTGAGTTTAAGACTATGATCTGAGGCCTAGGGTCTGTTTTTCTCTGTGTAGCTAACCCCTAGGTTCATTTAGGGATCAGTTTGGGCCTCCCTGGTACCATGTCTACACTATCTTGGTGATCTTGATGACTTGAGGAGAGGAAGACCATGATTGATTGAGTGCTTGGAGATAAGGTCTTTTTCTGAGGCTCTTTGGGAAGTATGAAATTTTGGAAAATCATGATAATTGTGTATATATATATTTGTATATGTATATATTTCTTTTTCTGTCATTATAGATGTCATTATGAGTCAGGGTAAACCTCTTATCTTTTTCTTCTTATTATTACTACTGCTGTTACTATCTCCTTACCAGTGTTTACTAATCTGTGAACAAAAGTGACTGTCCAGCACTTAGCAAAGCTACATCCTTGAGCCAGGTAGACAAGGGCTGAGGGTATCTGGCATCTTGAGAGGCCTCCTCCCAGGAACCTTGTCCTGCTTATTAGAGAGTCACCATAAAAACCATACTCAGATGCCCATGGGTCTCTTTTTTGGTTTTCAGAAGTGAGTCTTCTCTGAAGAACTTGATTTGGGAATGCCTTAGTGCTGAATGAGAGAATTGACATTTTTTGCTTTAATTCTGTTCCCAGAATGGGTTTGACCCCTCAGATTAACTCAGGGTGGTCATTTTTGGAGGACATGAAGACTGGTTGCCAATCTCTAGGATATGAGCCACAGGGCAAAGGGTCTGAGGGCTCAGGCCTTGTGTGTACCATTCCCATTAGAGATCCAGCCAGCAATGGAGTCTGATACCTCCTGGCCTAAATACAAATAGATACCATTGCCTTTCAGATACATTTTCTCTTCTACAATAGGACAGGGACAAAGCAAAGTAGGCCAGGGCCTTAAGCAAGAAACCAGACTCCCTCACTGAGAATGGTATTCTCTGAGTATGGTGGACTGGACTGATCAGTTGAGCATGTCAGTACTTAGGTTAGGGGACCTAAAACTATCCTCCCCTTGCCTTGACTAGGATTAGAACTCAGATCCAGTGAGATCTGAGTTGCAAGGTGACCTTTGTTGAGCCTTTTGCCTTAGAGGAGTGAAAGAGTAGGTGAATGATGCTAAGAGGGCAGGAGAGGCATATGAATGGGGAGCTTTGGCCAGAAATTTTTCTAGCCTTTTAAGATTGGGCGGCCCTTCTCTGTTGGAAATGTGCTATGTAGGTGTATCAAAGATCAGTTTGTGTTTGTTGAACAGGAGGAATTCTCAGTGGAGGAATAGAGAATGATAGGGCTCCTTGGGGATAGAGGGAGGAAACACTTGAGAGATTACCACACAAGAAGAACACAGTGAAGGTAGCAGGAGCATTGGGCTGGGAGGTCAGAGATCTGAGTTTAAGTGCCAGCTCTGCTGCTTATTCTCTCGGGGATGTCAGGCAGGGACCTTTCTTTTCTGGGCCTCAGTCTCAAGGAACAATTCAGGGAGTTGGACCAGGTGGTTTCTAAAGGCCCTGTCTGCACCAGTTTGAGCTTCTTCCATGATTCTATAACCAAGATCATCTGTGTTTAAGTGCCTGCATCCAGTCAGAATAGTATATCAAATTGGTTTGATGGAGCTTTCTAGTGGAGAAGAAAGGATTTGCCTTTGCACTACAGCTATTGAGTAGAGGGTGGTAACACCCCATCTCCAGGTGGTAAGGCTGTTTCTGTGAGGCACCAGCCAGTGGGTACCACCAGGAAGATGACACAAGGTTGTGTGAAGAAGCAGTTCAGCTCAGAAGCTGTGTCCTCCTGTCCTTTGAGCAGCTACACTCTAAATTAAGAGACAGTTTGTTTTTGATCTTTACAGAGCTACCTGTGTCAATTGAGTAGGGAGATTCCTGAGGTGTAAATATCCAGGCCCCAGGCTCATCTCCTTAAATATGTCTCTCCCACTATTTCTCTGAAGCCAGGATGCTCTTTATTAGGAATCAGAGCCTTTCATTTTATTTTAGTTTTTTAAATTTTTAAAATTTTTATTGGAGTATAGTTGATTTATGATGTTGTGTTAGTTTCAGGTGTACAGCAAAGTGAATCAGTTATACATATACATATATCTACTCTTTTTTTTAGATTCTTTTCCCATATAGGACATTACAGAGTATTGAATAGAGTTCCCTGTGCTATACAGCAGGTTCTTCTATTTTATATATAGTAGTGTGTATATGTCAATCCCAATCTCCCAATTTATCCCTCTCCCCTCATCCCCTGGTAACCATAAGTTTTCTACATTCATGACTCTACTTCTGTTTTGTAAATAAGTTCATTTGTACCCCTATTTTTTAGATCCCACATATAAGCAATATCATATGATGTTTGTCTTTTTCTGTCTGACTTACTTCACTCAGTATGAGAATCTCTAGGTCAATCCATGTGGCTGCAAATGGCATTATTTTGTTCTTTTTTTATGGCTGAGTAGTATTGCACTGTATATATGTACCACATCTTCTTTATCCATTCATCTATTGATGGGCATTTAGGTTGTTTCCATATCCTGGCTAGTGTAAATAGTGCTGCAATGAACACTGGGGTGCATGAATCTTTTTGAATTATGGTATATGCCCAGGAGTGGGATTTCTGGGTCATATGGTAGTTCTATTTTTAGTTTTTTAAGGAACCTCCATACTGTTCTCCATAGTGGCTGTATCAATTTACATTCCCACCAACAGTGCAAGAAGGTTCCCTTTTCTCCACACCCTCTCCAGTATTTATTGTTTGTAGATTTTTGGATGATGGCCATTCTTACTGGTGTGAGGTAGTACCTCATTGTAGTTTTGATTTGCATTTCTCTAATAATTAGCGATGTTGAGCATCTTTTCATATGCTTTTTGGCCATCTGTATGTCTTCTTTAGAGAAATGTCTATTTAGATCTTCCACCCATTTTTGACTGGGTTATTTGTTTTTTGATATTGAGCTGCATGAGCTGTTTGTATATTTTGGAGATTAATCCGATATCAAAAAACAAATAATCCGATTAATCGCCTTTCATTTTATAATTACAACTTTGCTTTAGGATCCAGACTCCAGAGAAGAGAGGAGAAGGCTTCAGCCTATTCATACTGCAGTGTTAATGATTGATATCAAACTTTTGCCTGAGAATGATTTGGAGGAGAGAAGGGACCATGAAGGAAGCAAGGAAATGAAGTAAGCGAAACCAAAAACCAAAAACAAACAAACAAACAAAACACGGTAGATAGGGGAAAAACGTGGAAAGAAACACAAAATACCATGGAAAGGGAGAGAGCTGCAAACACACGTACTTAGCACCTCCATTTGCTTGGAGCTAGCTGGTCCTCCACAGGGACTTCATGCCCCTTAGGAAGTATTTTGAATTCTAGGGGACGGGCCTGAGAATCAGATAGAACTGACTTCACATCTTATATCCAAGTACTTGTGAGCAGTGTGATCTTTAAAATAATTTCTTCATATCTTTGAACCTTTTATTTTTCACACCTGTAAAACGGGGCAGTGAGCCCTGATATTCCTTAAATATCGGACCCTGATATTTGAATAGCATGCTACAGTTTGATATGGCACTGTTTTCCCTCTCTCATATAGAGAGTTCTAAGGCTAGTAGAGCAGGGCAGAGAGGTTATAGCTGAAAACCAGAGCAAAGAGAGACTATCTTCTCCAGAGACCCAGGTCACTTAGAGTAGTACCTAAAGCCTGAGCTTCTTGGGGCTCACAATCCAGTGCCTTCTGCATTCCCCATGACCATTGTGGGGCTCAAAAGAGCTAGTTCATGTGAAAGGACTTTAGCAACTCTGAAGTCTATGCCCCCATGAGAGATTAGACTTGCTTTTACCCTGAGGGAAGCTTGAAGATTAGGTTGGCTTTCTTAAAGGGGAGAGACCACAAGTAAGGCAGAGGGTCAGATCAGTGAAGAAGGAAGCTACCGAGTAAAGGAATGCCCCTGGTACTGTCAAGGCCACCTGCTCATGATAGCTTGGCCCTGGCAGTTCTCTTTTGGCTCTTATTTGTCCTCCAGTTCCAGTTCCAAGATGACAGGATTCTTAGATCCTACTTACTGATGGCAAGTTTCTGGACTGGCCTAGGGCCAAAGTACCCCCGGCTAAGAACCAGGTTTGTTGGCAATATTATCTAGGCTGCTAGTCTCCAGACCTCTTTATGACTCTGCAAGGGCCAGCCTCTCCCTTACTTGACTTTCACAGAGGGATCTGGAAACATCTTAGAGTAGCTGTGAAATCTCCAAGTATACCAAGTTTGGCTTTAGAGTGTACCTGTTTCTCTCTTATCTTCCCTTCTCTTACTTGGTCTTACCAATCTTCAGTTATTGAAACAACTTGTTCTCCAGAGCAGTGCATCTGGTCAGGTGAGCTGCTGTCCCAAGTAAGTACCAAACTCAGGTGCAGGCTGGGTTGGGACCACAGTATGCCAGGACTAGGGTGAGCACTGAATCTCTGCCAGCCTCAAATAGCTAGAATTCTAACCCCTGGGCAGCACTTACTGGTTCAAGATGGGGCTGCCTCCCTTAGGTTCTTGCATTGACTGACTGAACTCAGAACACTCAATAGTCATGAGATGCCATCCAATGGAGTTATATAACATAGGGACAACTGACCAAACCATTCTCTTCCCTTTGGACTTTATTATTTTTCCAAGAGCTTTACTTCTAGCCTCCATTTCTCTTTCTTGATTGGGGCAGATTGGAGACTATTCCCTGCCTCATTCCCCTACCCCATCCACAAATACAACCCTCCAGCTTTGGAACAGAAACAACTAGAGCTGACAGGCAGATTCACTTAGATTAATTTCTGTTTCCTCACATAAGACATTGGACTGACATGGCTGTCTTTGGATGAGGTATTAAGGCATTGAGAGGAAAGCTGAAGGTAGGATTTTTTATATAACAGAACATCTAAAGTGGCACATCTAAGGTGCTTTCCCCTTGATCCTTCTGTAGGGATGGTGCTGGAGAAGGCAAAACCAAAGCCTATCACAATTTCAGGTGACTTCCTTAAAGGTGAAAGGAAGGCCTTTTCTACCTCATAAATGGCCAGTTTTCTTGTTTCACTTTGCTTTTTTCCCCTCTTTGCTGGTAGAAGATGCAATTATACAAGGAGAAATCCATTTGAGGTGGTGGGGGCCTGGAGTTCTTTGTTAAAAATAGTTGAAGAAGACATTTGGGGTAACTAACTTTCCTACCTCTCCTTTCCTTCCACCACCACCACTTCACAACCACCCACCCCACCACCCACCCACTGCCCCCCGCCCAGCAGCAGAAGACCTAGAAGATGAAATTGCCCCTAAACAGTAAAATAACTTCATCAGCTTTCTTGGCTTTGCTAAATACAAGATAGGAACTGAATAATGACAGGGACAGAGGGTGGGGGATGGAGGAGTAGAGTGAGCCCACGGGGGAGGGAAGAGGAGGGAAGGAGAGGGAAGGGATGGAAAGGGAAAGAGGGAAAGAAAGTCTGGAAGTATTTTCATCACTCTCAGCATTACTGCTATTACTACCAAGTGTTTCTAGTGCCCCTCTTTACTACCAGACTCTCCACAGTTCTAGCAAAGCTCAATTAAAAAGAATATTTCCCCAGCCTGGAATCACATCCTCTCATTACTTTTACTAGCTAAACAGATGTCATAATGAAGAAACCTGTTTTTTATGATAATTCCTTTCATTAGTTAAGGACTTTCTTTAAACCTTTATGAAATCACTTGACATATCCTGTCTCACAAAAGCATCCCATCATTAGCCCTTCTCATCCCCACTGCAGACAGGAGATGAGGGAACTGAGGCTCCAAGATGGGACATGACCTATCTAAGGTTCTGTAGCAAGTTAAAGTCGCAGAGCAGAGCCAGATCTCTAAATTAGCCCTTCAGGTTGTTAGCTCAATGTTGTTTCTGTGACACCACATTGCCTACTAGGAGTTTTTGCTCTGTTTGAAGATGCTTGTAAACAGGATTTTCTTTTAAACAGCATAAATATTCTCCCTGAATCTCACTTGTACTAATAATATGTCTTATGAGCCTTTTATTTGCTAACATGGATCATCAATGAAAAGCCTTCAGCATCAGTATGTTATCAGTGTATTGTTCTTATTAAGGCTCTAAGAGTCATTCTCTGTGACCCTTGGTCCATGGGCCCTGGGCCCTGCATAAGGAAGGTCATTCTGGCTTAAGTTTGTGTTTGATTGGACTTTATTGGATTGGATCCAGCCAAAAGGCCTGGATTTGTTGATTCTTCTTAAAATGGCCTGTGAGCAGTTGTTGTTGACTCACATAGCCAGGAAATTTTAGGTCTTGGGGAGATTTTAAAAGTCATCTAGTTCAGCCTCCTTGCTGATGTTTGAATGCGCCTAAAATATCCCTGCTTCCCAAGTGGTCATTCAGTCTCTGCTTTTATACCTCCACTGTTAGGTAGCTTCCTACATCTTCAGACCACTGGTTGTAGTACAGGACAGTTCTGAGAGAGTTTGTCCTTAGGTTGAACTGAAATCTGTCTTGCTAGAACTCCTACTCATGAGAAGGTATAAGTGGCTAAGAGCACTAGCTCTGCAGATAATCTTTCTGGATTAAAATCACAGCCTTCCCATTTATTAACAATAATGTAGTTATGGGCAAGTCACATGTACTTTCTGTGTTTCAGTGACCTCATCTGTAATTTGATGATATAATAGTACCTACCTCATTAAGTTGTTGTGAGAACTAAACAGAATTATGCAAGAAAAGTACTGATAGTAGGTTCTGACACATTAGGAAGTACTCAATAATAATATTCATGATACTAGTAGCAAACTTTCAGTATTAATAGTAGAAGTAGTGTCCTTGTTATACCCCCCATCCCCTGGGAATACACTGACCCTCTACTCTATCTGCAGCCTTTCAGAGTTCTGCAGTGTGAGATGAGGTCTGCTAAGCCTCTATTGTTCTCCAGGCCTCTGGGCTTTCATCCTGTCCCCTGCATCAGCTTCCTGCTACTCCTAAGTATATGTAGCTACACTGAGACCATTTGGGCACTCAAGGCTCTGTTCCACCCCATTCAGCCACTTGTGTGAGGACATGGGCTACATGGAAGCCTGGACATGTTGATACTGCCAGGCTCTCAAAGCTAACTAATGAGCCTGCCAAATATGTAACTATACTTTCTTGGCTGCTCTGGCTTCTACCAATAGGCATAATAATGTTACTGGGGCTGTACATCAGCAGTTAGCCCTCATTTATTAGAGAATAAATAGTGGAACACTTTGCTATACATCTTTTGTATGATGTATTACAGAAAAGAACCATAATATTAGACCTGTAAATTCTGCCCATTAGTCCAGCTCTTTAGTTGTTTTGATAAGCTTATTAAGGTAGTGGAGCTTGGGCCTGAGGCCCATGTGTGAAGTAGAATCATGCCCATGTTCAGTTACATATTAGGTAAGCATAGCTTACCGTTATGAGCACATTTAATAATGGTGTTACATATGAGACAGGGCCAGCAGTATCCCTGAAGTTGCCGTACAGTCAGATAAACTTAAACTGAGGCCAGGTCCTAGAAGTTCCCCTTCCCAGGTGTGTTGGGATTGGCTGAGGGTGTGAGATGAGTGAGGACCCTTCCAACTGTACACACTGGGGGAAAGTACAGCCCAGTAGGGAGAGTGCAGTGTCAGTAGGCTGCAGACAGAGGGTGGCTTTGTTGCCATGGCAAGTGGTTGGTATTAGTGGGTCCAGCATAGAGTTGTTGGCTGTGCTCCAATAAGGTGACTGGGAATCCAGAGGCAGGCAGTGTGCAATGAACTAATAATGGTTTTCTCATCTGTAGAACGAAGTGCTTAGTTGTAAATTCATTCCTCCAACAGATGATCATCAAGTAGCTACTGAGGAGGTACAGAAGTACTTTAGAACTGGAGCCCATCCGACAAGAGTGTGATAGTAGATATGAAAACTTATACAGGAGGAAAATGACTTGCTTAAGTTCTGTGACCTTAGTCAAGTCCTTTCTCTTTCCCAGGTCTCAGTTTTCTCCCCTAGAAGATGGAGAGGTTAGACTAGATAAACTCCAAGAACCCTTCTAATCAATACTCTATACTTTTTAATATTGACGTAAAATACACATAACCATTTTAAAGTGTACATAAAATACCATTTTAAAGTGTACAGCTCAGTGCATTTAGGATGCTGTAAAACCATCACCACTATCTAGTTCCAGAAATTTTTCATCACCCCCAAAAGAAACCCATACCCATTAGCAGTCATTCCCCATTCCTCCCTCGCCACAGCCCCTGGACTCTATAAGATTTGTACACGGGTCAGCCGGTGAAAGGCAGAGGATTGTTAAGGAAGGGATGTGGTTCAGTAGTTCAGTAGTAGGAAGGAAGAGGCATATGAGTAGCCACAGGAGAATACTTCAGCCTGGATAGGAACTAGAAGAGGTTAGAAATACAAGGCAGATATTGCAGGAGAACCCTAAACAAGGAGCAGGCCAGATTTGGGGCACTGGTACGGTTCTACAGGATCAGATAGTGAGTGAGACCCTACCGGTAGAGTAGCAAGTGGTATAGCCTAGACAACATAACACGTCTGACTCCAAAGCCAGTATTTTGCCAGGTGCTTTTCTGAATGTCTGTCAAATATTGTGACCTTTATGGGAGATGAGCAGATTTCAGAGAAAAGTGAACTTCTAAAGGTTCTGGCAGAGTCAGTTAATATCTATACATCTACACATTACTTGTTGGTTATTCATCCGCCTCCCTCCCCATCCCTAGGGCGCAGGGCCCTGCACACAATAGTTGAGAAGTAAATTCTGGGTGATTTGATTTAACTGATCCAAGTATTCCTTTTGTGGCTATTTGACTAATACAAACCTAAATTCTATCAAGGTCTAAGCAGGTGATGAGCCCATGAAAATAAACACAAGGAGAAGACTTAGGGGTAGAGTGGAAGTATAGTTGGTGTCAGAGGCATCTAGGTTTTTCTGGTAACAGTTATACTATTAAATACAGATTTGAATATATACATATTGAATATTATACTATATAAATTATTTAAAACATTTAAGAGTATCTACTAATTTGACTTGAAAATTTTAAAACATTTTTTTAAAAATTATTTTTGAAAAATAAAAATTATATATATTTAAGGTATACAACATGATGTACTGATATACGTAGACATTGTGAAGTGACTATTACCTATAGTTAACCCTTTTTGTGTGTGTGTGTGTGTGTCTGTTAGTTTCTGCTTTATAACAAAGTGAATCAGTTATACATATACATATGTTCCCATATCTCTTCCCTCTTGCATCTCCCTCCCTCCCACCCTCCCTATCCCACCCCTCTAGGTGGTCAAAAAGCACCGAGCTGATCTCCCTGTGCTATGCGGCTGCTTCCCACTAGCTATCTATTGTACATTTGGTAGTGTATATATGTCCATGACACTCTCTCACCCTGCCACATCTCACCCTTCCCCCTCCCCATATCCTCAAGTCCATTCTCTAGTAGGTCTGTGTCTTTATTCCCGTCTTGCCACTAGGTTCTTCATGGCCTTTTTTTTTTTTTCCTTAGATTCCATATATATGTGTTAGCATACTGTATTTGTTTTTCTCTTTCTGACTTACTTCACTCTGTATGACAGACTCTAACTCCATCCACCTCATTACAAATACCTCCATTTCATTTCTTTTTATGGCTGAGTAATATTCCATTGTATATATGTGCCACATCTTCTTTATCCATTCATCCGATGATGGACACTTAGGTTGCTTCCAGGTCCTGGCTATTGTAAATAGAGCTGCAATGAACATTTTGGTACATGACTCTTTTTGAACTATGGTTTCCTCAGGGTATATGCCCAGTAGTGGGATTGCTGGGTCGTATGGTAGTTCTATTTGTAGTTTTTTAAGGAACCTCCATACTGTTCTCCATAGTGGCTGTATCAATTTACATTCCCACCAACAGTGCAAGAGTGTTCCCTTTCCTCCACACCTTCTCCAGCATTTATTGTTTCTAGATTTTTTGATGATGGCCAATCTTACCGGTGTGAGATGATATCTCATTGTAGTTTTGATTTGCATTTCTCTAATGATTAATGATGTTGAGCATTCTTTCATGTGTCTGTTGGCAATCTGTATATCTTCTTTGGAGAAATGTCTATTTAGGTCTTCTGCCCATTTTTGGATTGGGTTGTTCGTTTTTTTGTTATTGAGCTGCATGAGCTGCTTGTAAATCTTGGAGATTAATCCTTTGTCAGTTGCTTCATTTGCAAATATTTTCTCCCATTCTGAGGGTTGTCTTTTGGTCTTGTTTATGGGTTCCTTTGCTGTGCAAAAGCTTTTAAGTTTCATTAGGTCCCATTTGTTTATTTGTGTTTTTATTTCCATTTCTCCAGGAGCTGGGTCAAAAAGAATCTTGCTGTGATTTATGTCATAGAGTGTTCTGCCTAAATTTTCCTCTAAGAGTTTGATAGTGTCTGGCCTTACACTTAGGTCTTTAATCCATTTTGAGTTTATTTTTGTGTATGGTGTCAGGGAGTGTTCTAATTTCATACTTTTACATGTATCTGTCCAATTTTCCCAGCACCACTTATTGAAGAGGCTGTCTTTTCTCCACTGTATATACTTGCCTCCTTTATCAAAGATAAGGTGACCATATGTGTGTGGGTTTATCTCTGGGCTTTCTATCCTGTACCATTGATCTATATTTCTGTCTTTGTGCCAGTACCAAACTGTCTTGATTACTGTAGCTTTGTAATATAGTCTGAAGTCAGGGAGCCTGATTCCTCCAGCTCCATTTTTTGTTCTCAAGATTGCTTTGGCTATTCAGGGTCTTTTGTGTTTCCATACAAATTGTGAAATTGTTTGTTCTAGTTCTGTGAAAAATGCCAGTGGTAGTTTGAAAGGGATTGCATTGAATCTGTAGATTGCTTTGGGTAGTAGAGTCATCTTCACAAGGTTGATTCTTCCAATCCAAGAACATTGTATATCTCTCCATGTATTTGTATCATCTTTAATTTCTTTCATCCGTGCCTTATAATTTTCTGCATACAGGTCTTTTGTCTCCTTAGGTAGGTTTATTCCTAGATATTTTATTCTTTTTGTTGCAATGGTAAACGGGAGTGTTTTCTTAATTTCACTTTCAGATTTTTCGTCATTAGTGTATAGAAATGCAAGAGATTTCTGTGCATTAATTTTGTATCCTGCTACTTTACCAAATTCATTGATTAGCTCTAGTAGTTTTCTGGTAGCACTTTTAGGATTCTCTATGTATAGTATCATGTCATCTGCAAACAGTGACAGCTTTACTTCTTCTTTTCCGATTTGGATTCCTTTAATTTCTTTTTCTTCTCTGATTGCTGTGGCTAACACTTCCAAAACTATGTTGAATAATAGTGGTGAGCGTGGGCAACCTTGTCTTGTTCCTGATCTTAGTGGAAATGGTTTCAGTTTTTCACCATTGAGGACAATATTGGCTGTGGGTTTGTCATATATGGCCTTTATTATGTTGAGGAAAGTTCCCTCTATGCCTACTTTCTGCAGGGCTTTTATCATAAATGGGTGTTGAATTTTGTCGAAAGCTTTCTCTGCATCTATTGAGATGATCATATGGTTTTTCTCCTTCAATTTGTTAATATGGTGTATCACATTGATTGATTTGCGTATATTGAAGAATCCTTGCATTCCTGGGATAAACCCCACTTGATCATGGTGTATGATCCTTTTAATGTGCTGTTGGATTCTGTTTGCTAGTATTTTGTTGAGGATTTTTGCATCTATGTTCATCAGTGATATTGGCCTGTAGTTTTCTTTCTTTGTGACATCTTTGTCTGGTTTTGGTATCAGGGTGATGGTGGCCTCGTAGAATGAGTTGGGGAGTGTTCCTCCCTCTGCAATATTTTGGAAGAGTTTGAGAAGGATAGGTGTTAGCTCTTCTCTAAATGTTTGATAGAATTCGCCTGTGAAGCCATCTGGTCCTGGGCTTTTGTGTGTTGGAAGATTTTTAATCACAGTTTCAATTTCAGTGCTTGTGATTGGTCTGTTCATATTTTCTATTTCTTCCTGGTTCAGTCTCGGCAGGTTGTGCATTTCTAAGAATCTGTCCATTTCTTCCAGGTTGTCCATTTTATTGGCATAGAGTTGCTTGTAGTAATCTCTCATGATCCTTTGTATTTCTGCAGTGTCAGTGGTTACTTCTCCTTTTTCATTTCTAATTCTATTGATTTGAGTCTTCTCCCTTTTTCTCTTGATGAGTCTGGCTAATGGTTTATCAATTTTGTTTATCTTCTCAAAGAACCAGCTTTTAGTTTCATTGATTTTTGCTATTGTTTCCTTCATTTCTTTTTCATTTATTTCTGATCTGATCTTTATGATTTCTTTCCTTCTGCTAGCTTTGGGGGTTTTTTGTTCTTCTTTCTCTAATTGCTTCAGGTGCAAGGTTAGGTTGTTTATTCGAGATGTTTCCTGTTTCTTGAGGTAGGCTTGTATTGCTATAAACTTCCCTCTTAGCACTGCTTTTGCTGCGTCCCATAGGTTTTGGGTCGTCATGTCTCCATTGTCATTTGTTTCTAGGTATTTTTTGTTTTCCCCTTTGATTTCTTCAGTGATCACTTCGTTATTAAGTAGTGTATTGTGTAGCCTCCATGTGTTTGTATTTTTTACAGATCTTTTCCTGTAATTGATATCTAGTCTCATAGCGTTGTGGTCGGAAAAGATACTTGATACGATTTCAATTTTCTTAAATTTACCAAGGCTTGATTTGTGACCCAAGATATGATCTTTCCTGGAGAATGTTCCATGAGCACTTGAGAAAAATGTGTATTCTGTTGTTTTTGGGTGGAATGCCCTATAAATATCAATTAAGTCCATCTTGTTTAATGTATCATTTAAAGCTTGTGTTTCCTTATTTATTTTCATTTTGGATGATCTGTCCATTGGTGAAAGTGGGGTGTTAAAGTCCCCTACTATGAATGTGTTGCTGTCGATTTCCCCTTTTATGGCTGTTAGTATTTGCCTTATGTATTGAAGTGCTCCTATGTTGGGTGCATAAATATTTACAATTGTTATACCTTCCTCTTGGATAGATCCCTTGATCATTATATAGTGTCCTCCTTTGTCTCTTGTAATAGTCTTTATTTTAAAGTCTATTCTGTCTGATATGAGAATTGCTACTCCAGCTTTCTTTTGATTTCCATTTGCATGGAATATCTTTTTCCATCCCCTCACTTTCAGTCTGTATGTGTCTCTAGGTCTGAAGTGGGTCTCTTGTAGACAGCATATATACGGGTATTGTTTTTGTATCCATTCATCCAGTCTCTGTCTTTTGGTGGGAGCATTTAATCCATTACATTTAAGGTAATTATCGATATGTATGTTCCTATTCCCATTTTCTTAAATGTTTTGGGTTTGTTATTGTAGGTGTTTTCCTTCTCTTGTGTTTCTTGCCTAGAGAAGTTCCTTTAGCATTTGTTGTAAAGCTGGTTTGGTGGTGCTGAACTCTCTCAGCTTTTGCTTGTCTGTAAAGGTTTTAATTTCTCCATCAAATCTGAAAGAGATTCTTGCTGGGTAGATTAATCTTGGTTGTATGTTTTTCTCCTTCATCACTTTAAGTATATCCTGCCACTCCCTTCTGGCTTGCAGAGTTTCTGCTGAAAGATCAGCTGTTAACCTTATGGGGATTCCCTTGTGTGTTATTTGTTGTTTTTCCCTTGCTGCTTTTAATATGTTTTCTTTATATTTAATTTTTGACAGTTTGATTAATATGTGTCTTGGCGTGTTTCTCCTTGGATTTATCCTGTATGGGACGCTCTGTGCTTCCAGGACTTGATTAACTATTTCCTTTCCCATATTAGGGAAGTTTTCAACTATAATCTCTTCAAATATTTTCTCAGTCCCTTTCTTTTTCTCTTCTTCTTCTGGGACCCCTATAATTCGAATGTTGGTGCGTTTAATGTTGTCCCAGAGGTCTCTGAGACTGTCCTCAGTTCTTTTCATTCTTTTTTCTTTATTCTGCTCTGCAGTAGTTATTTCCACCATTTTATCTTCCAGGTCACTTATCCGTTCTTCTGCCTCAGTTATTCTGCTATTGATCCCATCTAGAGTATTTTTAATTTCATTTATTGTGTTTTTCATCGTTGCTTGGTTCCTCTTTAGTTCTTCTACGTCCTTGTTAAATGTTTCTTGCATTTTGTCTATTCTGTTTCCAAGATTTTGGATCATCCTTACTATCATTATTCTGAATTCTTTTTCAGGTAGACTACCTATTTCCTCTTCATTTGTTAGGTCTGGTGTGTTTTGACCCTGCTCCTTCATCTGCTGTGTGTTTTTCTGTCATCTCATTTTGCTTATCTTACTGTGTTTGGGGTCTCCTTTTCACAGGCTGCAGGTTCGTAGTTCCCGTTGTTTTTGGTATCTGTCTCCAGTGGCTAAGGTTGGTTCAGTGGGTTGTATAGGCTTCCTGGTGGAGGGAACTAGTGCCTGTGTTCTGGTGGATGAGGCTGGATCTTGTCTTTCTGGTGGGCACGTCCACGTCTGGTGGTGTATTTTGGGGTGTCTGTGTCCTTATTATGATTTTAGGCAGCCTCTTTGCTAATGGATGGGGCTGTGTTCCTGTTTTGCTAGTTGTTTGGCATAGGGTGTCCAGCTCTGTAGCTTGCTGGTCGTTGAGTGAAGCTGGGTCTTGATGTTGCGATGGAGATCTCTGAGAGATTTTCGCTGTTTGGTATTACGTGGAGCTGGGAGGTCTCTTGTGGACCAGTGTCCTGAAGTTGGCTCTCCCACCTCAGAGGCACAGCCCTGATGCCTGGCTGGAGCACCAAGAGCCTTTCATCCACACGGCTCAGAGTAAAAGGGAGAAAAAATAGAAAGAAAGAAAGAAAGAGGATAAAATATAGTGAAGTAAAATAAAGCTATTATAAAGCAAAGCTATACAGACAAAATCTCACCCAGAAGCATATACATATACACTCACAAAAAAATGGAAAAGGGGAAAAATTAATATATCCTGCTCCCAAAGTCCACCTCCTGAATTTGGGATGATTCCTTGTCTATTCAGGTATTCAACAGATGCAGGCACATCAAGTTGTTTGTGGAGTTTTAATCCGCTGCTTCTGAGGCTGCTGGGAGAGATTTCCCTTTCTCTTCTTTGTTCGCACAGCTCTCGGGGTTCAGCTTTGGATTTGGACCCGCCTCTGCGTGTAGGTCGCCTGAGGGCGTCTGTTCCCCGCCCAGACAGAACGGGGTTAAAGGAGCAGCTGCTTCGGGGGCTCTGGCTCACTCAGGCTGGGGGGAGGGAGGGATACGGATGCAGGTCGAGCCTGCAGCGGCAGAGGCCGGGGTGACCTTGCACCAGCCCGAGGCGCGCCGTGCGTTCTCCCGGGGAAGTTGTCCCCGGATCACGGGAGCCTGGCCATGGCGGGCTGCACCGGCTTCCGGGAGGGGCAGTGTGGAGAGTGACCTGTGCTCGCACACAGGCTTCTTGGTGGCGGCAGCAGCAGCCTTAGCGACTCATGCCTGCCTCTGGGGTCCGCTCTGATCGCCGCGGCTCGCGCCCATCTCTGGAGCTCGTTTAGGCGGCGCTCTGAATCCCCTCTCCTCGCGCACCAGGAAACGAAGAGGCAAGAAAAAGTCTCTTGCCTCTTCCGCAGCTGCAGACTTTTTCCCGGACTCCCTCCCGGCTAGCTGTGGTGCACTAACCCCTTCAGGCTGTGTTCACGCCGCCAACCCCAGTCCTCTCCCTGCGATCCGACTGAAGCCTGAGCCTCAGCTCCCAGCCCCCGCCCGCCCCGGCGGGTGAGCAGACAAGCCTCTTGGGCTGGTGAGTGCTGCTCGGCGCCGAGCCTCTGTGCGGGAGTCTCTCCGCTTTGCCCTCTGCACCCCTGTGGCTGTGCTCTCCTCCGTGGCTCCGAAGCTTCCCCCCTCTGCCACCCGCAGTCTCTGCCCGCGAAGGGGCTTCCTAGTGCGTGGAAAGCTTTCCTCCTTCACGGCTCCCTCCCACAGGTGCAGGTCCTGTCCCTATTCTTTTGTCTCTGTTATTTCTTTTTTCTTTTACCCTACCCAAGTACGTGGGGGAGTTTCTTGCCTTTTGGGAGGTCTGGCGTTTTCTGCCAGCGTTCAGTGGGTGTTCTGTAGGAGCAGTTCCACGTGTAGATGTATTTCTAATGTATCTGTGGGAAGGAAGGTGATCTCCGCGTCTTACTCTTCCGCCATCTTCTTCTCCTTCCTAGTTAACTCTTTTTTTTCTAGTAAGAACACTTGAGATCTACTCTCAGCAAATCTGTGAGAGTATATATATATCACATTTTCTTTATCCATTCATCTATCGACTGACATTTATATTGTTTCCATATCTTGGTTACTTTGACTAAAGCTGTATTGAACATGGAACTGCAGATTTCTCTTTGAGATAGGGATTTTGTATCCCTTGGAAATATACCCAGAAGTTCTATTCTTAATTTTCTGAGTTACTGCGAATCTGTTTTCCATAATGACTGTGCCAATTTACTTTCCCACCAAAAGGGCTCCCTTTTCTCCACATCCTTACCAACACTTGTTATCTTTTGACTTTTTGGTAATAGCTTTCCTAACATGTGTGAGGTGATATCTTGTAATGGTATTGATTTTCACTTCCCTGATGATTAGTGATGTTGAGCATCTTTTTTTATACCTGTTGACCATTTGTATGTTTTCTTTGGAAAAATATCTATTCACGTTCTATGCCCATTTTAAAATCAGGCTATTTGTGGTTTTGCCTTTGAGTTGTATTGAGTTACTTATATATGTTGGATATTAACCCATTATGAGATATATTTTCTCCCATTACATAGGTTACCTTTTATTTTATTGATTGTTTCCTTTGCTGTATAGAAAGTTTTTAGTTTGATGTAGTCCCACTTGTTTATTTTTGCTTTTGTTACCTGTGTTTTTAGTGTCAATTCGAAGCTGGGATGAAGTGAGAGCGTGGCATGGACATATATACACTACCAAATGTAAAATAGATAGCTAGTGGGAAGTAGCCACATAGCACAGGGAGATCAGCTCAAAGCACCTGACACTAAAAACACAGGTGCTTTGTGACCACCTGGAGGGGTGGGATAGGGAGGGTGGGAGGGAGAAGCAAGAGGGAGGAGATATTGGGGATATATGTATATGTATAGCTGATTCACTTTGTTATAAAGCAGAAACTAACATACCATTGTAAAACAATTATACTCCAATAAAGATGTTTTAAAAATAAATAAAATAAAATAATTAGAAAAAAAATTCCAAAATATCATTGCCAAGACCAGTGTCAAGAAGATGTCCCCCTATGTTTTCACCTAGGAGTTTCATGGTTTAGGTCTTATGTTTAATTCTTTAATCTATTTTGAGATGATTTTTGTATACAATGTAAGATAAGAGTCCAGTTTCTTTCTTTCACATTGCATATTCAGTTTTCCCAGCACCTTTTATTTAAGAGACTATCCTTTCCCTGTTGTATATTCTTGGTACCTTTGTTGAAAATTAGTTGACGATATATGCATGGTTGATCTCTGAACCTTCCTGTTCCATTAATCCATGTGTCTGTTCTTTCTTGCCAACACTATACTGTTTTGATTAATTTAGCTTTGTATTACAGTTCAAAGTCAGGGAGTGTGATGCCTCCAGCATTTTTTTTCCTACTCAAGATTACTTTAGCTATGTGGGGTCTTTTGTGGTCATATGCAAATTTTAGAATTGTTTTTCTATTTCTGTAAAAAAAAGTCATTAGAATTTTTATAGGAATTTCATTGACTCTGTAGATTGCTTTGGGTAAACTGGACATTTTAACAATATTAATTCCTGTAATCCATGAGGGAGCATGAAGTATCTTACCATTTATTTGTGACTTCTTTGATTTCTTTCATCCATGTTTTATAGTTTTCAGTGTACAGGTCTTTAACTTCAGTTACATTTTTTCCTGAGTATTTTATTCTTACTGATGCTATTGTAAATGGAATTGTTTTCTTAATGTCTTTTTTAGCTAGGTTACTGTTAGTATAGAGAAATGCATATAATTTTTGTTTGTTGATTTTGTATCCTCCATCTTTATTGAATTCCTTTATTAGTTTTAACAGTATTTTTGATAGTGTCTTTAGGCTTTTCTATTTATAAGATCCTGTCATCTGCAAACAGAGACTGGTTTACTTCTTTTTTTTTTTAACATCTTTATTAGAGTATAATTGCTTTACACTGGTGTATCAGTTTCTGCTTTATAATGAAGTGAATCAGTTATACATATACATATGTCCCCATATCTCTTCCCTCTTGCATTTCCCTCCCTCCCACCCTCCCTATCCCACCCCTCTAGGTTTACTTCTTCCTTTCCAATTTGGATGCCTTTAATTTCCTTTTCTTGCCTAATTGCTCTGGCTAGAACTTCCAGTACTATATTGAATAAAAATGGTTAGAGTGGACACCTTTATCTTCTTTCTGATCACAGAATAAAAGCTTTCAGATTTTCACCACTGAGTATTAGGTTAGCAATGGATATGCCATGTATAACTTTTATTTGTCAAATGATTGTTTCTGCATCTATTGAAATGATCCATTTTTTATCCTTCATTTTGTTAATGTAGTATATCACATGTATTGATTTGGGTATATTGAATCACCCCTGCATCTCAGGGATAAATATGATTTTTTCATGGTGTATAATCCTTTTAATGTACCGTGGAATTCTTTTTTTTTTTTTTTTTTTTAGTATTTTGTTGAGGATTTTTCCATCTGTGTTCATTGTGGATATTGGCCTGTAAGTTTCATTTGTTATAGTGTCCTTGTCTGATTTTGGTAGCAGAGTAATGCTGGCTTTGTAAAATGTGTTTGGAAGTGTTCCCTCTTCTTCAATTTTTTGGGAAGATTTTCAGAAGAGTTGGTATTTATTCTTTAAATGTTTGGTAGAATTCACCAGAGAAGCTATCTCGTCCTTGACTTTTCTTTGTTGGGAGATTTTTGATTACTGATTCAATCTCCTTACTCACTACTGGTTTGTTCAAATATTCTATTTCTCCATGATTCAGTCTTGGTAGATTTTATGTTTCTAGGAATTTATCCATTTTCTCTAGGTTGTCCAGTTTGTTGGTTTATAATTGTCCACAGTGTACTCAATGATTCTTTGTGTTTCTGTGGTATCTGTTGTAATGTCCCCTGTTTCATTTCTGATTTTATTTATATGAGTTTTCTCTTTTTTTCTTTAGCTAGAGCTAAAGGTTTGTCAATTTTATTTATCTTTTAGGAAACCAGTTCTTAGTTTTATTGATCTTTTCTTTTTTCTTTCTAGTTTCTATTTCACTTATTTCTACTCTGATCTTTGTTATTTTCTTCCTTCTACTAACTTTGGGCTGAGTTTGTTCTTCTTTTCCTAGTTCCTTGTGGTGTAAGTAAGATTATTTATTTGAGATCTTTCTTTTTTCTTAATGTAGACATTTATTTCTATTTCTACAAACTTCCGTCTTGGAACTGCTTTTGCTGCATCCCATATGTTTTAGTATGTTGTATGCCAATTTTTGTTTGTTTCAAGTTTTTTAAAAATTATTTCTCTTTTGACTTCTTCTTTGCCCCATTGATTATTCAGTAACATGACGTTCAATCTCCACATACTTGTGAATTTTCCAGGTTTCCCTGCTACTGATTTCTAGTTTCATACCATTGTGGTTGGAAAAGATACTTTATATGACTTCAGTCTACTTAAATTGGTTAAGACTTCTTTTGTGGCCTAACATAAGGTCTATCCTGGAGAATGTTCCATGAGCACTTGAGAAGTATGTGTTTTCTGCTGCTGTTGGATAGAATGTTCTGTATATGTCTGTTAGATACATTTGGTCCAAAGTGTCATTCAGGTCCAATGTTTTCTTATTGGTTTTGTGTCCAGATGATCCATAAATTGTTGAAACTTGGATATTAAAGTCCCTTACTATTATTGTATTGCTATTGCTTCCTTCAGATTTGTTAATGTTTGCTTCATATATTTAGGTGCTCTGATGTGGGTGCATATATATTTACCATTGTTATTCCTCTTCATGAATTAACCCCTTTATGATTATATGATGACCTTCTTTATCTCTTATTACAGTTTGACTTAATATCAATTTGTTTGATATAGGTATATCTACTCCTTCTCTCTTTGGTTTCCATTTGCATGGAATATGTTTTTCCATATCTTCACTTTCGGCTTTTGTATATCCTTAAACGTGAAGTGAACCTCTTGTAGGCAGCATACAGTCAGGTATTGTATTGTATTCATGCAGCCACTCTACGCCTTTCAATTTGAGATTTTAGTCCATTTTCATTTAAAGTAGTTATTGATAGTACTTACTATTGACAACTTGTTAATTGTTTTCTTCATGTTTTATAGATTTTTTTCCTTTCTTCCTCTCTTGCTCTCTTCCTTAATGATTTGATGATTTTCTATACTGATATGCTTAGATTCCTTTCTCTTTATATTTTGTATATCTACTATAGGTGTTGCTTTGTGGTTATCATGAGACTTAAACAAAACATCTTATTGTTATAACAGTCTATTTTAAGCTGATATCAACTTAAATTTGTCCACATACAATAGCTTAACACATACCTTTTATGTTTTTGATGTCATGCTTTACATCTTCTTATACTGTGAATCCATTAACAAAATATTGTAGCTATAGTTACTTATAATTATTTTGTTGTTTAGCCTTTATACTAGAGTTAAATGATTTACACAGCACTGTATTACAATATTTGAATACTTAGTTTAACTATATATTTACGTTTACCTGTGAGTTTTATACTTTCACATGATTTCATGTTACTAGTCAGCATTCTCTCTTTTTGACTTGAATAACTCCCTTTAGCATTTCTTATAAGACAGGTGCTGTGGTGATGAACTCCTTCCACTTTTGTTTGTCTGGGAATGTCTTTATCTCTCCTTCAAATGTTTTTGATAGCTTTGCCAGGTAAAGTGTTCTTGGTTGGCAGTATTTTTATTTCAGTGTTTTGAGAACATCATCTTACTTTCCTCATCTGCAAAGTTTCTGCTGAGAAATCTACTTATCCTTAAACTTATTGTCTTTCACTTTTTTTTTTTTTTTGTATGTGATGGGCTTCTTTTGCGCTTTCAAGATTATTTCTTTGTCTTTGATTTTTGACATTTTTATTATAATGTGTCTCAGTGAAGTCTTCCTTGGGTTCAACCTGTTTGGGGACCTTTGAGCTTTCATGTACCTGGATGTCCATATCTTTCCCCAGATTTGGAAAGTTTTCAGGTATTTATTTAAATAAGATTTCTGCCAGAGACATCTAGTTTTCTTTTTTTCCCCCACATCTTTCACACTCTTACTGTCAAATTTTTTTTTTTTTGTCAAATTTTTAATGAATGCAAATCTGATGGCTGTAAAATATCTCATATCTCATTTTTCATATTTCTAAACAGATGGAGCATATTTTCATATGTTTGTGAGCCATTCATAATTCCTCATTAGTGAAATGTGTGTTAAGTTTTTTCTACTTTTTTCTTTTGGGTTGTTGGTCTTTCTTTAATTATTTTTAAACGCCTGTTTTGCACATTTTGGCGAATAGTCATTTGTGTAAACATCTCCTCCCAGTTTATAGCTTGTCTTTTCACTTTATTTATGATAACCTTTTGGAGAGAAGTTCTTACTAAAAGTGGTCAAATTAATTAATTTCTTTCTTGTTTATGTTTTTTTGTTTCTTATTTAAGAAATTTTTCTGCTCCAAGTCTATAAAGCCATTCCTCTAAATTGTTTTCTGAAAGTTTTTATAGTTTTGTTTTTAATTATAAATATTTAATCTCTTGGGAATTTATTATATATGGTGTGAAGAAAAGATCTGATTTTATTTTATTCCTTTTGTTGGACACATCTTTATTTTCTCAATAATTCCAAAAGCCAGATCTTTCATGAGTCATGTTCTCATATATATTTGAGTTTCTGGTACTTTCTAGTTAGCTTATCTATATTACTATAGTTTTATTATATGTTTGTAATTCACCTCACCTTGACTTTTTCAGGCATGTATTAGCTACTCTTCTTCCTTTATTTATTTATACATTTTATAATGAGCTTCTTAGTGTTCCAAAATCCCTATTGAGATTTTTGTTTGGATAAATTTAGTCACTAGGTCAAGATAAGGGGAATTGACATTTTTATAATATTGAGACTATCTAAAAACATGGTTTTACTCTCTATTTCAGTTGTAATATCTTTCAAAAAAGCTTAATAGTCTTCATCATAAAGGACTTATGTATATTTTCTTAGATTTACTTTTAGGAATTATATGTTGTTTAAGATTATAAATGATATCTTTGTAAAATCATCTTGTTTTCCTATATGATATTTGCTAATTTACAGAAATGCAGTTGACTTTTATATATTGATTTGGCATCTACCAACTTTGCCAAAGGCATCTGGTTTTCTTGACTGGCAGGGAAACTATGTCATCTATAAAGGGCTTCCCTCCACCCCACCCCACCCCCATTCTGGCTTGAGCTCTCACCTTAGGAAGCAAGGGACATCAACATTTTCAACCCAGATTAAATCTCCCTTTGGTGAGGACTGTTTAGAGTCTGGCTGTCAAGGAACTGGCATTTGGAATGTGAGAGATTTGTGGAATTTATGAGGGCAATTACAAAAGCACCTCTGAAATCCTTTTCCTCCCTAGAGAGAAAAATTTTTCTCAGATGCCGTGTTGCCTCGTGTTTCTAGGAGAAAATGGTACCAACTTAGAGGATAATAATAATAACAGCTAATACTTGACACCTTGCCAGGAGCTGTTCTAAGGGTTTTATGTGCATTACCTTATTTAATCTTCACAACAGCCCCATGAGGTAGATTGATATTATTCTCTGTATTTTATAGATGAGGAAACAGAGGATCAGAGAGGTTTAAGTAACTTATTCTACAATTACTCATCAAGGCAGTTGTAGAGCCAGAACTTCAACCCAGATTCCCACATCTGTACCCTTCAGTACTGTCATGGATTGTCTCTCCTAATTTTGGCCTAAGAGTCTTGAGACCTTGCTTCAGTCCTGACTGCCACCTGTTCACTGTGAGGCCTCACCCTCTCTGGCCTTGCATTTCTTTTTTTTTTTTCTTTTAATTTTTATTGGAGTATAGTAGATTTACAGTGTTGTATTAGTTTCAGGTGTACACCAAAGTCAATCATATATATATATGGATATATATATCCATTCCTTTTTCAGTTTCTTTTCCCATATAGGTTATTACAGAGCATTGAGTAGAGTTCCCTGTGTTATACAGTATGGCCTTGGATTTCTGAAGTACAATGTGGGAATAATAAAGGCTGCTTTGTCTGCCTTACAGGGCTGTTTTGAAGCCTAAATAAGAGAGTTTGTGGGAAGGCACTGTTCTTTCAGGGAAGCCAGGGACAAGAGAGGAATGAGAGAAAAGAGTAGGGGAAGCCTTCTTGGACAGATGGTAGAGGGCAGCCATTAGAAGGATACAGAGGTAGAGGTGAGAATAAGTAGGATGTGTTGGAATGACTGGAAAGAGTGGCCTGACTGATATGATGGTTCTGTGTTGGGGAGGAATGGAACTCAGAGGGCCAGGCCCATTCTAACATGTTGATAGATGGCCTTGAATGCTGCTACAGGATATCTACACAGGTCTTGTCTCATATCTTTTCCTTTCCTTTCTCCTTCTCTCCCCCTCCTCCTCCTTCCTTTTTTTTTGTCTGACGTGTAGCCAAAATCTTCATTGCTCTGGTTGAAGCTCATTATTGCTCAATGTGTCTATGCTGGAAAAGGAAAACCATTTGTTAGCAGCCTTCTTATAATGATTTTTCATGTAATTAGTGACAGTTATTAAATCTCTTTCCCCTGAGAGGCAAAGGAATGGTTTCTGTGCTTGATTGTACACGCCATGCTGACTGGCTTTGTGCCAGGTAGGAGTGCTAAATGCTTCTTGGCATGCATGCTCAGGAATCTCTAAGCATACTTGATTTTCCTGGAAGCTGGGTCTGAGAATTCAGAACAGAAATGGGAATGTGTGTGCAAAAAGTGGGAGCTGTGCCTGCAGCAAACCAGGTTTCTTTTAGATCTCTACATCCACCTTTGCAACCACACATTGCCATTGCTTAACTATAGTGGTAGAGAAGGACGTTTTGTTATTATAGGAGGACTTTGTTATTATAGGAGACTTTATTTCCTCCAATCTAATTCCCTTGTCTATGTTTTGCCTTTTTTGCAGTGTTTGCTGGGCTTTTTGACTGGTGCCTTCATAAAATAGAGGCAGATTAGAGGGTTCTGCTCATGATTAGAGTTATCTGAAAAAGGAAAGGTCTGCTTTGGGAGATAGTGATCTCCTCATCACTGGTTGTGTTTAAGCAGATGGGCTGGGAAATTGCCGGCAGCAGATGTTGTCAAGGGAGTTTATGTATTGATTAGGGGTCAGGAGTGGTATGGACTGGCCAACCTACCACTTCCTTTGTAACTCCTCTGATTCGACTGCTCTGAGATTCTATTATTTAATGTGACTGGCAGTAACCCTTCACTTTCTCAGAGGATGGCTCACTTTTCATTCCTCTCTGGCTGGCTAGATTTGGACTTTGGAAATATTGAAGTGACATTTAGACAATATCGCTTACCCATTTTCTTCTCAGAAATATCACACTGCTAGATCCAGGGGTAGGCTGGCTTCCTATGACACTGCTCGAGCCTTTATAGAACTATTGACAGGTGCTAAGACATCATGCCAGGAACTGAGAGAACTATGGAATGGATGTGATAGCACCTCTTCTTTAAGAACTTCTAATCCATTTTGAGGGAAGGGCTACTAAAGATGCTGAAGAATGTGTACCAAGGGATGAGTAAACATCAGTTTAACATATGGAACAATGATGAATCCACTGTAGCGTGTATATATTTATATAAAGACATTAAAAAAGATCAGCAAGGATTACACACAAAAACCATAACCATGGTTTCCTCAGGAAAGGTGGAAAATAACTAGGATGGAGAGTAGTCAAAGGGGAACTTTCACCTTATCTAGACTGTCTTAACTTTTTATTTATTTTATAAAGATGTAATGCACATGCAAAAAGTTAGCATTTTAAAGTGTACAATTTAATATATGTACACATAAATGTGTATATATATATATATATATATATATATATATATATATATATACCATGTTTTGGTTTATCCATTTATCAGTTAATGAACATTTAGATTGTTTTCACTCTTTGACTATTATGAATAATGCTACTATGAACATTTGCATATAAGTTTTTGTGTGAACATATGTCTGCAGTTCTCTTGAGTATGTACCTAGAAATAGAATTGCTAGATTATATGGTAACTATGTGTTTAACTTTTTGAGGAACTGCCAAAATGTTTTCCACAGTGGCTAAACCATTTTATATTCCTACCAGCAGTATATGAGGGTTCCAATTTCTCCACATTCCCATCAATACATATTATTGTCCTTTCTTTTTTATTACAGCCATCCTAGTGGGTGTGAATTGGTATCTCATTGAGATTTTGATTTGTATTTCCCTGATGGCTAATTGTGTTGAGTATCTTTTTATGTGTTTATTGCCATTTATATATCTTCTTTGGAGAAATGTCTATTCAGATGCTCTGCCCATTTTTAAGTGGGTTATTTACCTTTTTATTGTTGAGTTCTAGATATTCTGGATACTAGATCCTTATCAGATATAAGATATGCAAATATTTTCTCCTATTCTGTGGGTTGTTTCACTTTCTCTCGTTTTTAAAAAATTTATTTTATTTAT
The DNA here is from genome assembly GCF_028564815.1 of Eubalaena glacialis. NCBI lineage: Eukaryota > Metazoa > Chordata > Mammalia > Artiodactyla > Balaenidae > Eubalaena > Eubalaena glacialis. The sequence continues at coordinate 57,504,483 of NC_083736.1, read as the reverse complement.
TTATTTTTGGCTGCATTGGGTCTTCATTGCTGCGTGCGGGCTTTCTCGAGTTGTGGCGAGTGGGGGCTACTTTTCCTTGTGGTGCGCAGGCTTCTCATTGCAGGGGCTTCTCATTGTGTTGGCTTCTCTTGTTGTGGAGCATGGGCTCTGGGCACACGGGCTTCAGTAGTTGTGGCACATGGGTTCCGTAGTTGTAGCTCACAGGCTCTAGAGTGCAGGCTCAGTAGTTGTGGCACATGGGTTTAGTTGCTCCGCAGCATGTGGGATCTTCCCAGACCAGGGCTCGAACCTGTGTCCCCTGTGTTGACAGGCGGGTTCTTAACCACTGTGTCACCAGGGAAGCACCTGTTTCACTTTCTTGATGCTCTTATTTATAATGCAAAAGTTTTTAATTTTGATGAAGCCTAATTTATATTTTTTCACTTTGGTTACTTGTGCTTTAAGTGTAACGTATAAGAAACTAGTCTAATCCAAGGTCACGAAAATTTGCTTCTGGGTTTTCTTTGAAGTGTTTTATAATTTTACCTCTGATATTTAGTTCTTTGATCCATTTTGCATTAATTTTTATATATAGTGTGAGGTATAAGTACAAATTTATTCTTTTGCATGTAGATATACCATTTTCCCAGAACCATTTGTTGAAAAGATTATACACTCCCCCTTGAATTGTCTTGACAACTTTGAAAAATCTTAATTCAGTATAAATGTATGGTATATTTCTGAACTTTCATCTATTCCATTAATCTTTATGTCTATTCTTGTGACAGTACCACACTCTTTGGTTATTAAGGGTTTGTAGTAAATTTTGAAATCAGGAAGTGTGAGTCTTCCAACTTTGTTATTTTTCAAAATGTTTTGGTTACTCTGGATCTCCTGAATTTCCATATGAAATTTGGAATCAGCTTGTCAATTTCTGCAAAGAAGCAAGCTGAGACTTTTGATAGGGATTGTATTGAATCTAAATCATTTTGCAGAGTATTACCACCTTAACAATGTGAAATCTCTCAATCCATGAATATGAGGTATCTTTCTATTTAGTTAGGTCTCCTTTACTTTCTTTCAACAATGTTTTGCAGTTTTCAGTGTACAAGTCCTGCTGTTCTTTTGTTAAATGTATTCCTAAGTATTTTGTTCTTTCTGATGCTACTTAAATGTGATTGTTTTCTTAATTCATTTTCAGATGGTTTATTACCAGTGTATAGAAATACAATTGACTTTTGTATATTGATCTTGTATCCTGCAACATTGCTGAACTCATTTATTAGTTATAAAAGGGGTTGTTTTGTGTGTGGATTCCTTAAGAATTTTTATATACCAACATGTCATGTGTGAATAGTTTTACTTTTCTTTCTAATCTGAATGCCTTTTTGTTTTTTTTTTTCCCAATTGCTCTAGTCAGACTTCAGTACAAATGTTACATGGAAGTGATGTTCGTTCTTGATTGTAAGATGAAACCATTCAGTCTTTCACCATTAAGTACGATATTAACTATGTTTTGTTTTTTTTTATAAATTTCCATCATCAGTTTGAGAAAGTTCCTTTCTATTCCTAATTTGTTGAGTGTTTTGTGTTTTTTTTTTTACCATGAAAGTGTGTTGGATTTTGTCAAATGCTTTTTCTGTGTCTATTGAGATGATCATGTGGTTTTTTTAATGTTTATTTCATTAATATGTTATATTATAGTGACTGAGTTTTATGTTGAACCAACCTTGCATTTCTGGGATCAATCCCATCTGGTAAGGTGAAGGATTTTTTTCAAGTGCTAATGGATTTGATTTGCAAAGTATTTTCTTGAAAATTTCTACATTTCTATTTTTTTGGAAGGGCTTGTGAAAGTTTGATGTTGATTCTTCTATAAATGTTTGGTAAAATTCACTAGTGATGCCATCTGGTCCTGAGTTTTTCCCATGTGGGAAGTTTTTGATTACTAATGCAACCTCTTCACTTGTCGTAGGTCTATTCAGATTTTCTATTCTTGAGTCAGTTTCTGTAGTTTGTGTCATTTGTGTCTTTCTAGGAATTTGTCCATTTTATCAGGTTATCTAATTTGTTGGTATGTTCATAGTATTTTCTTGAATCTTTTTTATTTCTGCTAGATTGGTATTAATATTTCCTCTTTTATTCCTGATTTTAATAATTGGAGTCTTCTCCCTTTTTTCTATTTTAACTTTTTACAAAACAAATGTATTCCTCTACCAACTGTATAACTTAAAAAAACAGAAAAAATGGAAGATACATAAAAAATAAAAAGACATATCAAAATGGCAATCTAGGTATGTTGCTAACTCCCTGGTAGTCATTTCTTCTCTATGGGCTCCAGTTTCTTTATTATGAAGTTGAGATATTGGTATATAGTTGCTGAAGCAGTTGAAAGCCTCTGGACTATATTATTTCCATGTTCAAGTATGGGATTAAAATCATAGTTGGGAATATTTCTGCACAGAAAGAACAGTTTGAGAAGAGCCCAGTATTTCTGAAGGGGCATAGTAGAAGGTAAGGACAGAAATGTAGACTGAAGCCAGATTATTTTAATGTTTGAATTCCAGGGTGAGAGATTTGGACTTGGCAATGGGGAGCTATTGAGAATTTGGGGGTGTGAGAGTAGACAATCAAAGTGTTGGTCAAGGAATCTGGCCTGATAGTGGTGTGTGGGGAGGGATTAGAGCTAGGCGATCACCCAGGGAAATCACCCAGGAAGTGAGGGCCACATCAGTGGAAATGGAAACGGAAGCGATGAGGATCAGAGATCTTTTCTGATTTGGAAAGCACTCTCTAGAACTGAGGGAAGAGGGAAGAGTCAGTTGTCTTTCTTACCCCATGTCACTCATAGTGGTTAGGCACAGAATAGGTCCAAAATAGATATTTGTTAAATTGAATTGCATTCACACAGGCTTGCTTAGAGTTCAGTGAAGGCTGAAGGAAACAGGCTTCAAGTACTCTGAAAGGACTTCCAAGAAAGCCTTCCAATTTGCCAGGTTCAGGGCATTGTCTATCTTCTTACTTACTTACTATCTTCTTAGTTGTCACCCAGGAGCCCATGTGTGCTCATTGCAGTGTCGATGAATAGTGTATTGATGTCACACTTGTGAACAGCCTGCACAAGTTGTTGGGCAGCGAATTGATATGGTACTCTGGGTACTCATCACACCCAGGGAAGATGAGCTCATGGGCTGACCTTCATCAATGCACTTTGATGTGCAAGCAGAAAAGGGCCTTTATCTACATAGAACAGGGATGCTTTCAAGAGCAGGGGACTTAGAGGTTAGACCAGAAAGCCATAGCCTCCCACTCAGGGGATCTTTTATGAGACCCTGGTCATGGTAGGGGGCACAATAATTGGGTCTTACCTGACACATTTTTCCAGGCTAAGAAACATCTTCCCTCAAATGTCAGCTCCATAAAAGGCAGAGATTTTTTTCTGTTGCTGCTGTATCTCCAGTATCTGGTACACAGTAAGCACTTAACAGATTTAATGAATGAATGAATCTGCCAGTTGTCCTTTTGGATTAAGGCAGCATCTTAACCCAAGTAGTGGGCTTCTGGGGTTGTTGCAGTGTGGTAAATAAAGGTTTTGTCTTCTGAGAAGCTCGTTATGAATGGTCTAGCCAGAATGGGTTCCTCCACCAAGTTCTGTGTAGGGAATCTGCATCTACTGGGTTGCAGTTGCCTTCCTGCCCTCTCATTGTTATTTGGAGTATGGCTTGAACCTAAATATGATTTTTATATTGCCTTGACTTCCCTCCATGCCCTCCCCTGCTAATATCCTCTGCTTCTTCCCACTTGAACAGTTCCAAAGAGTCACCTCATTCAAGCCATCCAAAAGCCAATATTTTGATGTGACTTTTCTTAAACTTCTGAGAAGAAAAGAAATGATTCTTATCTCTTAAAGGCCTACCCATGGTGCCCTTTTCATAGCACGACTTAGCTTGCTTTGTGAGAAGCTGGGAAAAACTAATGGATTATTAGAGGATGAGGTTTTTATTGTCATAAGTAGGTAGCATGATGTATATAATGTGTTTACTTCAATGCCAAAAAAGGATCACTTTTGAACAGACCTGTTCCTTAAGTAATCCTCCCAAATTATTGACTATTGATTGTATTAAATGGAAGCTATTAGCATCTCAAAGATATAAAGCTGACCTTTGGAAGCTGGAAAGATTTTCAATAGAGCATTTGCAGAAGTTGATAGGTTCTGGGTGTAGATACATTTTTGAACACTTAGCTGTGTATGCAAAATGTATTAAAATTGAGTGAGCCCTACTTGCTGTGGCCTGTGGCAAATAAGTCGAATATATGCTAGTGACATCCCTAGGTTACTAGGTGGTAACCATGCTCCCTACTCTGTGAGGCAGAGGGAGAGGGGAGAATACACAGAGTTGGGAAGTAACTACTGTCCCTCTAGCTTCATCCAATGCCTCTTTCCCCTAAGACCACCCACCAACAGGCTTTTCTAGTGGCAGAAATAGGGATGCATCTAAATTGCTTAGTCTCAGCTTCTTGAGGCAGGAATGTGGGAAAAGCTGGGGGGTATGGAGGGGATAGATGGATTGTTGATTAAGGCTATTGACACAACTGACAAGCTCTTTGGCTAATTCCCTTGGCAGATTTTAACCATTCTTCCTAGGGTCCCACCCTTCCTTTTCTCCCTGCACCTGGTTTTCCTCCTTCCTAAGCCTGGGATGAAATGAGCCATCTCCCAGATTTAAGCTAAGTCATCATCCTAAATCTAGAGAAATCTCAACCACCCTCCCCAAAGGAGATTTTTCCTGCATCCCTTTACCTTCATGATTTGGAATGAATAGTCTCAATCTCTATCAACTATACCCATTTCTGGTAATTCTAACAATTCTCAGTTCACTTTGGGCCGAATTCTGTCTCCCTTAGAACCAGAAGCACAAAGGTGCTAGCACAGTGGTTAACACAGGCTCTGGAGTCAGACTGCCTGGCTCCTATTCCAGGTCCTCTGCTTCCTAACTGTGTGGCTTGGGACAAATTCCGTCACTTTTCTGAGCCTCAGTCTCCTCTTCTGTGAAATGGTGGTACTAACGTACCTGTCTGCAGGACTAAATCATATAGTTCATTGAAAGCTCTTAGCATAGTGACTGATACATAGTAAGTGCTCAGTCAAAAGCTGTTGCTGTTATGTAGTGTGGGAACATTCTGCAGTCTCCACTCCAACTTTGAGGAAGTAAAGATCTTTGCATAACCAAGGAGTTTTACGGTCAAAATGTAAAGATTATTTTTACATTTGATGGAAATCTACACCGAAGGCCCTGTATCAAGATGCCCAGTCTAGTATCTAACTTTGGTCTCCAAGCATGTAGGTGTGTTTGACAATAATCCAGATGTGGAACCCAAGATGTATAGCTTTTCAAAAATTGAATTATAATTAATATACATTATTAAGTTTCAGATGTACAGTATAGTGATTCTATATTTTTATACATTATGAAATGATCCCTGCATTAAGACCAGTTACAGTCCGTCACCATACAAATTTGTTACATTATTATTGACTATATTCCCTATGTGTACATTATATCCCCGTGACTTATTTACTTTATAGTTGGAAGTTTGTACTTCTTAATACTATTTACTAATTTTGTCTGTCCCCCCACCTGTCTCCCCTCTGACAACCACCAGTATGTGCTCTGTATTTATGAGTCAATTTCTGTTTTGTTTTGTCTGTTCATTTGTTTTGTTTTTTAGATTCCACATATAAGTAAAATCATATAGTATTTGTTTTTCTCTGTCTGACTTATTTCACATAACATAATAACTTCTAGGTACATCAATGTTGTTGCAAATGGCAAGACTTGAAAAAAATTTTTTATTGGGGTATAATTGATTTACAATGTTGTGTTAGTTTCAAGTGTACAGTGAAGTAAATCTGTTATACATATACATATATCCACTCTTTTTCAGCTTCTTTTCCCATATAGGCCATTACAGAGTATTGAGTAGAGTTCCCTGTGCTATACAGTAGGTCTTTATTAGTTATCTATTCTATATATAATAGTGTATATGTGTCAATCCCAATCTTCCAATTTATCCCTCCCCCACTTACCCCCCAGTAACCATAAGCTTATTTTTTACATCAGTAACTCTATTTCTGTTTTGTAGATAACTTCATTTGTACCCCATTTTTATATTCCACATATAAGTGATATATGATATTTGTCTTTCTCTGTCTGACTTACTTCACTCAGTATGAGAATCTCTAGGTCCATGCATGTGACTACAAATGGCATTATTTTGTTCTTTTTTATGGCTGAGTAATACTCCATTGTATATATGCACCACATCTTCTTTATCCATTCTTCTGTTATTGGACATTTAGGTTGCTTCCATGCCCTGGCTATTGTAAATAGTGCTGCAATGAGCATTGAGGTACATGTATCTTTTTGAATTATGGTTTCCTTCAGATATATGCCCAGGAGTGGGATTGCTGGATCATATGGTAGCTCTATTTTCAGTTTTTTAAGAAATCTTCATACTGTTCTCCACAGTGGCTGCACCAGTTTGCATTCCCACCAACAGAGTAGGAGGGTTCCCTTTTCTCCACACCCTCTCCAGCATTTATTGTTTGTAGGTTCTTTGATGATGGCCATTCTGACCAGTGTGAGGTGATACTCGTAGTTTTGATTTGCATTTCTCTAGTGATTAGTGATGTTGAGCATCCTTTCATGTGTTTGTTGGCAATCTGTGTATCTTCTTTGGAGAAATGTGTCTTTAGGTCTTCTGCCCATTTTGGGATTGGCTTGTTTGTTTTTTTGATATTGAGCTGCATGGGCTGTTTGTATATTTTGGAGATTAATCCCTTGTCCAGTTGATTCATTTGCAAATATTTTTCCCATTCTGAGAGTTGTTTTTTCATTTTGTTTATGGTTTCCTTTTCTGTGAAGAAGATTTTAAGTTTAATTACGTCCCGTTTGTTTATTTTTGTTTTTATTTTCATTACTCTAGGAGCTGGATCAAAAACGATCTTGCTGTGATTTATGTCAGAGACTGTTCTGCCTAGGCTTTCCTCTAAGAGATTTATGTTATCCAGTCTTTAATCCATTTTGAGTTTATTTTGTGTATGGTGTTAGAGAATGTGCTAACTTCATTCCTTTACAGGGAGCTGTCCAGTTTTCCCATCACCGCTTATTGAAGATATTGTCTTTTCTCCATCATATATATTTGCCCCCTTTGTCATAGATTAATTGACCATAGGGGCATGGGTTTGTTTCTATCCTGTTCCATTGATCTATAAGCCTATCTTTGTGCAAGTACCAGACTGTTTTGATGACTGTAGTTTTCTACTATAGTCCAAAGTAAGGAAGCCTCATTACTCCTACTCTGTTCTTCTTTCTCAAGATTGCTTTGGCTATTCAGGGTCTTCTGTGATTCCATACAAATTTTAAAATATTTTGTTCCAGTTCTGTGAAAAATGTCTTTGATAATTTGATAGGGATGGCATTGAATCCGTATATCGCCTTGGGTAGTAGGGTAATTTTAACAATATTGATTCTTCCAATACAAGAACATGGTATATCTTTCCATCTATTTGTGTTATATTTGATTTCTTTTACCAGTGTCTTATAGTTTTCAGAGTACAGGTATTTTGCTTCCTTAGGTAAGTTTATTCCTAGGTATATTATTTTTTTTGATAGGATGGTAAATGGGATTGTTTCATTAATTTCTCTTTCTGATCTTTCATTGTTAGTGTATAGGAATGCAAGAGATTTCTGTGTATTAATTTTGTATACTACAACTTTACTGAATTCATTGATGTGCTCTAGTAGTTTTCTGGTGGCACCTTTAGGATAGTACCATGTCATCTGAAAACAGTGACAGTTTTACTTCTTCTTTTCCAATTTGGATTACTTTTATTTCTGTTCTTCTCTAATTGCCATGGCTAGGACTTCCAAAACTATGTTGACTAAAAGTGGTGAGACTGGACATCCTTTTCTTGTTCCTGATCTTAGAAGGAATGGTTTCAGCTTTTCACAGTTGAGTATGATGTTAGCTGTGGTTTTGTCATATATGGCCTTTATTATGTTGAGATATGTTCCCTCTATGCCCACTTTCTGGAGAGGTTTTATTAGAACTGGGTGTTGAACTTTGTCAAAAGCTTTTTCTGCATCTACTGAGATGATCATATGGTTTTAATTTTTCAATTTGATAATGTGGTGTATCACATTGAATGATTTGTGAATATTGAAGAATCCTTCCATCCCTGGGATAAATCCCACTTGATCAGGGTGTATGATCCTTTCAATGTGTTGTTCAATTTTGTTTGCTAGTATTTGGTGAGGATTTTTCCATCTATGTTCATCAGTGATATTGGCCTGTAGTTTTGTTTTTTTGTGATATCTTTGTCTGGTTTTGGTATCAGGGTGATGGTGGCCTCATAGAATGAGCTTAGGAGTGTTCCTTCCTCTGCAATTTTTTGGAAGAGTTTCAGAATGGTAGGTGTTAACTCTTCTCTAAAATGTTTGATAGAATTAGCCTGTGAAGCCATCTGGTCCTGGACTTTTGTTTGTTGGGAGTTTTTAAATCACAGGTTCAATTTCAGTACTCGTGATTGGTCTGTTCATATTTTCTATTCCTTCCTAGTTCAGTCTTGGAAGGTTGTACTTTTCTAAGAATTTGTCCATTTCTTCCAGGTTGTCCAATTATTGGCATATAGTTGCTTGTAGTAATCTTTTATGATCCTTTGTATATCTGTGGTGCCCATTGTAACTTCTCCTTTTTCATTTCTAATTTTATTGATTTGAATCCTCTCCCTTTTTTTCTTGATGAGTCTGGCTAAAAGTTTATCAATTTTGTTTATCTTCTCAAAGAACCAGCTTTTAGTTTCACTGATCTTTGCTATTGTTTTCTTCATCTCTATTTCATTTATTTCTGCTCTGATCTTTATTATTTATTTCCTCCTCTAACTCTGAGGTTTGCTTGTTCTTCTTTCTCTAGTTTCTTTAGGTGTAAAGATCAGTTGTTTATTTGAGATTTTATTTATTTTTATTGGGGTATAGTTGTTTTATAATGTTGTGTTAGTTTCTACTGTACAGCAAAGTGAAGTAGAGTTCCCTGTGATATACAGCAGACACTCTTTAGTTATCTATTTTATACGCATTAGTGTATATATGTCAATCCCAATCTCCCAAATCTTCCCACCTCCCTTTTCCAACCTTGGTGTCCATACATTTGTTCTCTACATCTGTCTCTCTTTCTGCCTTGCAAACCGGTTCATCTGTACCATTTTTCTAGATTCCACATATATGCATTAGTATATGATATTTATTTTTCTCTTTCTCTAGGTGTTTTTTTCCTTTTTGATTTCTTCAGTGATCCATTGATTATTTTGTAACATATTGTACAGCCTCCATGTGTTTGTGTTTTTTACAGTTTTTTTTCCTATAATTGATTTCTAATCTCATAGTGTTCTGGTCAGAAAAGATGCTTGATATGATTTTAATTTTCTTAAATTTACCGAGGCTTGATTTGTGACCCAAGATGTGATTTATCCTGGTGAATGTTTTGTGTGCACTTGAGAAGAAAGTGTATTCTGCTGCTTTCGGATGGAATTTCCTATAAATACTAGTTAAGTCTGTGTGGTCTAATGTGTCATTTAAGGCTTGAGTTTCCTTATTAATTTTCTCTCTGGATGATCTATCCATTGGTGTAAGTAGGGCATTAACGTCCCCCACTATTGTTGTGTTACTGTTGATTTTCCCTTTTATGGCTGGTAGTATTTGCTTTATATATTGAGGTGCACCTATTTTGGGTGAATATATATTTACAATTGTTATGTCTTCTTCTTGGATTGATCACTTGATCATTATGTAGTGTCCTTCCCTGTCTCTTGTAACAGTCTTTATTTTAAAGTCTATTTTGTCTGATATGAGTATTGCTACTCCAGCTTTCTTTTGATTTCTGTTTGCATGGAATAAATTTTTCCATCCCTTCACCTTCAGTCTGTATGTGTCCCTAGGTATGAAGTGGGTCTTTTGTAGACCGTATATATACAGGTCTTGTTTTTGTATCCATTTGGCCAGTTTGTGTCTTTTGGTTGGAGCATTTAATCCATTTACATTTAAGGTAATTATTGATATATATGTTCCTACTGCCATTTTCTTAATTGTTTTGGGTTTGTTTCTGTAGCTCTTTTTCTTCTCTTGTGTTTCCCGCCTAGAGAAGTTCCCTTAGCATTTGTTGCAAAGCTGGTTTGGTGTTGCTGAATTCTCTTGGCTTTACCTACCTGTAAAGCTTTTGATTTCTCTATCGAATCTGAATGAGAACCTTGTTGGGGAGAGTATTCTTTGTTGTAGGTTTCTCCCTTTCATCACTTTAAATATTTCATGCCACTCCCTTCTGGTGTGCAGTTTCTGCTGAAAAATCAGCTGTTAACTTATGGGGATTCCCTTATATGTTATTTGTTGCTTTTCCCTTTCTGCTTTTAATATTTTTTCTTTGTATTTAATTTTTATAGTTTGATTAATATGTGTGTTGGTGTGTTTCTCCTTGGGTTTATCCTGTATGGGACTCTGCACTTCCTGGACTTGGGTGACTATTTCCTTTTCTATGTTAGGGAAGTTTTCAACAGTAATCTCTTCATATATTTTCTCAGACCCTTTCTCTTTCTCGTCTTCTTCTGGGACCCCTATAATTCGAATGTTGGTGCCTTTAATGTCCTAGAAGTCTCTGATACTGTCCTCATTTCTTTTCATTCTTTTTTTCTGTTCTGTAGCAGTGATTTCCACCTCACTTATCTGTTCTTCTGCCTCAGTTATTCTGCTATTGATTCCTTCTAGTGTATTTTTCATTTCAGTTATTTTATTGTTCATCATTTTGTTTTTTCTTTAGTTCTTCTAGGTCCTTATTAAACATTTCTTGTATCTTCTTGATCCCTGCCTCCATTCTATTTCTAAGATCTTAGATCATCTTTACTATCATTACTTTGAACTCTTTTTCAGGTAGGTTGCCTATATCCTCTTTATTTATTTGGTCTTATAGGTTTTTACCTTGCTCCTTCATCTGCAACATATTTATCTGTTGTCTCATTTTGTCTAACTTACTGTTTATGGTCTCCTTTCTGCAGGCTGCATGGTCATAGTTCCTCTTGCTTCTGGTGTCTGCCCCTTGGTGGGTGAGGTTGGTCCAGGGGCTTATGTAGGCTTCCTGGTGGGAGGGATTGGTGCCTGCGCTCTGGTGGATGGAGCTGGGTCTTGTCCCTCCAGCAGGCAGGGCCATGTCACGGGGTGTGTTTTGGGTGTCTGTAAGCTTAGTACGACTTTAGACAGCCTGTCTGCTGATGGGTGAGGTTGTGTTTCTATCTTGCTGGTTGTTTGGGCCGAGGCATCCAGCACTGAAGCTTGCAGGCTGTGGGTGGAGCCAGGTCTTGGTGCCAAGATGGGTACCTCCGGGAGAGCTCATGCAGATTAATATTCTCTGGAGTGGGAATTCTCTGGTGGTCCAGCAGCCTGGACTTGGTGCTCCCACGACGGGGGCCCAGGCTTGACCCCCAGCCAGGGAACCAAGACCCTGCAAGCCGTGTGACATGGCCAATAAAGAAAAGAAAAGAAAACAAAACAAACAAGCAGACAAACAAAAACCAAGACAAATAATAAAAACAAAGACAAACAAAGAAAAACTGAAAACCAAAAACCAAGAAAACAATCAAACAAAAAATCCAAAAACCAAAACAAACAATAAAAACAAAACTAACTAAAACAAAAGGCAAAAAAGAAACCAAAAAAAAAACCAAAAACGAACTAAAAGAAGCAAAGAAAATGGAAAGCAAACACACAAAAATGACAGAAAACATAAAAAAGAGAAAAACAAAATAGCAAAAAAATTATAAAAGCTAAAAAACACCAAAAACAAAAAGAACAATAAAAAATAAAATAAAAATTAAAAACAAATTATATTTAAAACTTTAAAAAAATAAATTAAAAAACAAAACTTCCCTGAGGCCTCCACTATCAGCGTCCTTGCCCCTACGTTGAGTCACAGCCAACCCCAGCCTCCCTAGGAGGCCCTCCAAGACCTCTTGTTAGGTCTCTGGACTCTGTGGGCACTGTGGGGCAGCTGAGACTCTGACCTGGCCCAAGTCCCACATGTACGTGCCCCCAGAGTCCACAGTTGCTAAAACTAGAGTGGTCTCAGTTGTGGGAACATTAATTGTCCATTCAGATGTTCTGCAGAGGCTGGGTTTACCCAGCCACTTAGGTTGCTTCCACATCTGGGCTATTGTAAATAATGCTGCAGTGAACATAGGGATGCATATATCTTTTTGAACTAGTGTTTTTGTTTTCTTCCAGTAAATACCCAGAAGCACAGTTGCTGAATTGTATGGTAGTTCTAGTTTTAATTGTTTGAGGAAACTTCATACTGGAAAACTGTCTTCCATTAAAGGCTCATATGATTAGGTCAGGCCCAACTGGATAATCTTACTTTCTTAGAGCCAACCATGTAATATAACATAACCTAATCATGGTGACAAAATCTATTCTATTCAAAGTCACAAGGATTATTCAGGGCATGTACACCATGGATGTGGGAAATCTTGTAGGGCAGCCATCTTTGAATTCTGCTTATTTATATGAGTTCTTTATATATTTTGGAAATTGGCCCCTTATCAGATATACTGTTTGCAGATATCTTCTCCTTTTTCATTTTGTTGGTAGTTTCCTTTGCTGTGCAAAAGCTTTATAGTTAGATGTAGTCTGATTTGTTTATTTTTGTTTTTGTTTCCCTTGCCTGAGGAGACATATCCAAAAAAATCTTTCTAAGTCCAATGCAAGGAATGTACTGCCTATTTTCTTCTAGAAGTTTTTTGGTTTTAGGTCTAATGTTTAAGGCTTTAATCCATTTTGAGTTTATTTTTGTATATGCTATAAGAAAGTGGTCCAGTTTTATTCTTTTGCATGAAGCCATCCAGTTTACCAAACACCATTTATTGAAAAGATTGTCTTTTCCTTATTGTATATTCTTGACTTTGTGTCATAGATTAGTGGACCATATGAGCATGGGCTTATTTCTGGACTCTCTCTTCTGTTCTATTGATCTTTGTGTCTGTTTTCATGCCTGTATCATACTGTTTTGTTTACTATAGCTTTGTAGTATAGTTTCAAGTCTGGGAGCTTGATACATTGAGCTTGGTTCTTCTTTCTCAAGATTGCTTTGGCTATTTGGGGTCTTTTGTGGTTACATACAATATTTAGGATTATTTGTTCTAGTTCTGTGAAAAATGTCATTGGTATGTGATAAGGATTGCATTGAATCTGTAGATTGCTTAGGATAGTATGGCATTTTAATGATAATGATTCTTTCAATGCATAAGCATAGTATATCTTTCCATTTATTTGTGTTGTCTTCAGTTTCCTCAATGGCTTATAGTTTTTAGAGTACAGGCAGTCTTTCATCTCCTTTGATAAATTTATTCCTAAGTATTCTATTCTTTTAGATGGAATTGTTAATGGGATTGTTTCCTTCATTTCTCTTTCTGAAAGTTTGTTATTAGTTTATAGAAATGAAACAGATTTCTGTGTGTTAATTTTGTATCTTGCAACTTTACTGAATTCATTTATTAGTTCTAACAGATTTTTACTGAAGTCTTTGGGGTTTTCTATATATAGTATCATGTCACCTGCAAATAATGATATTTTTACTTCTCTCTTTCCAGTTTGGATAATTTTCATTCCTTTTTCTTGCTTAACCGCTGTAGCTAGGACTTCCAATACTATGTTGAATAAAGCATCAAATGTTGTTTTTTTTGTTGTGTTCCTGATCTTAGAGGAAAAGTTTTCAGCTTTTAACCATTGAATATTATGTGAGCTGTAGGTTTGTCATATATTGCCTTTATTATGTTGAGGTATGTTCCCTCTATACCCACATTGTTGAGAGTTTTTATGTTAAAATGATAGTGAATTTTGTCAACATCAAAACCAAAATTTTTTGTAATTTTTATTTTATAGTGAAGTATAGTTGATTAACAATGTTGTAGTAGTTTCAGGTGTACCCAAAATGATTTTCTGCATCCACTGAGATTATCATATGATTTTTCGTTTTCTTTTTGTTTATATGGTGTATCACATTGATTTACAAATTTCAAAACATTCTTGCATCCCTGGAATGAATTCCACTTAATCATGGTGTATAATCCTTCTAATGTAAAGTTGAATTCATTATGTAATATTTTGTAGAGGATTTTTACATCTATGTTCATCAGGGATTTGGGCAAGTAATTTGTGTGTGGATGTGGGTGCTCACATGCACACATGTGTGTTTGTGTGGTATCTTTGTCTGGTTTTGCTATCAGGGTAATGCTGGCCTCATAAAATGAGTTTGGATGTGATCCTTCCTCTTTAATTTTTTGGAGTAATTTGGGAAGGATAGGTATTAACTCTTCTTTAAATGTTTGGTAGAAATCACCTGTGAAGCCATCTGGATTTGGAGTTGTTTTTTGGGAGTTTTAAAAATTATTGTATCAATTTTGTTACTAGTAATCAGTCTATTCAGATTCTCTATTTCTTTATGATTCTGTCTTGAAAGGTTGTATGTTTCTAGAAATTTATCCATTTCTTCTAGGTTGTCTAATTTGTTGGCATATAATTGATCATAGTTTTCTCATATGATTCTTTGTATTTCTGTGATGTCAGTTGTATTTTCTCTTCTTTTATTTATGATTTTATTTATTTGGGCCTTCTCTTTTTTTCTTGATCACTCTGGTTAAAGGTTTGTCTATTTTGTTTATTTTTTCAAAAAAACAGCTTTTAGTTCCATTGATCTTTTCTATTTTTAAAATCTCTATTTCATTTATTTCTGATTGATCTTTATTATTTTCTTCCGTCTGCTGACTTTGGGCCTTGTTTGTTCTTATTTTTCTAATTCCTTTAGCTGGTAGGTTAGGTTTTTTTATTTGAGAATTTATTGCTTGTATCAGTATGAACTTCCCTCTTAGAACTCTTTTTTGCTTCATCCCATATATTTTGTACAGTTGTGTTTCCATTTTTATTTGTTTTAAGGTATTTTTAAAATTTCATCTTTGATTTTTTCATTGGCCCATTGGTTCTTTTCTTTTTAAATTAATTTTTATTGGAGTATAGTTGCTTTAAAATGTTGAGTTAGTTTCTACTGTACAGAAAAATGAATCAGCTATACATATACATATATCTGCTCTTTTTTGGATTTCCTTTCCATTTATGCCACCACTGTACATTAAGTAGAGTTCCCTGTTCTATACAGTATGTTCTCATTAGTTATCAATTCTATACATAATATCAATAGTGTATATGTGTCAATCCCAATCTCTCAATTCCTCCCACCCCCCTTTCCACCTCGGTATCCATATATTTGTTCTCTACGTCTGTGTCTCTATTTCTACTTTGCGAAGAGGATCATCTATACTATTTTTCTAGACTCCACATATATGCGTTAATATACAATATTCATTTTTCTCTTTCTGAATTACTTCACTCTGTATGACACTCTCTAGGTCCATCCACGTCTCTACAAATGGCCAAATTTCATTCCTTTTTATGGCTGAGTAATATTCCATTGTATAGATGTACCACATCTTCATTATTGATTCCTCTGTTGATGGACATTTAGGTTGCTTCCATGTCCTGGCTATTGTAAATAGAGTTGCAGTGAACTTTGGCATGCATGTGTCTTTTTGAATTATGATTTTCTCTGTGTATATGCCCAGTAGTGGGATTGCTGGGTCATATGGTAGTTCTATTTTTAGTTTTTTAGGGACCTCCATACTGTTTTCCATTGTGGCTCTATCAATCTACATTCCCATCAATAGTGCATGAGGGTTCCCATTTCTCCACACCCTCTCCAACATTTATTGTTTGTACATTTTTTGATAATGGCTGTTCTGACCAGTGGGAGGTGGCACCTCATTGTA
Source organism: Eubalaena glacialis (assembly GCF_028564815.1). Lineage (NCBI taxonomy): Eukaryota > Metazoa > Chordata > Mammalia > Artiodactyla > Balaenidae > Eubalaena > Eubalaena glacialis. The sequence continues at coordinate 57,488,585 of NC_083736.1, read as the reverse complement.
GTTTTGATTTGCATTTCTCTAATAATGAGTGATGTTGAGCATATTTTCATGTGTTTTATGGCCATCTGCATGTTTTCTTTGGAGAAATGTCTATTTGCTCATCTGCCCATTTTTTGATAGGGTTGTATGTTTTTTGATATTGAGCTGCATGAGCTGCTGGTATATTTTGGAGATTAATCCTTTGTCAGTTGCTTCATTTGCAACTATTTTCTCCCATTCTGAGGCTTGTCTTTTCGTCTTATTTATGGTTTTCTTTGCTGTGCAAAAGCATTTAAGTTTAATTAGGTTCCATTTGTTTATTTATTTTTTTAATTTTCATTACTCTAGGAAGTAGGTCAAAAAAGATCTTGCTGCAATTTATGTCATAAAGTGTTCTGCCAATGTTGTCCTCTAAGTTTAATACTGTCTGGTCTTACATCTAGGTCTTTAATCCATTTTGTTTTCATTTTTGTGTATGGTGTTATGGAGTGTTCTAATTTCATTCTTTTACATGTAACTGTCCAGAATTCCCAGCACCACTTATTAAAGAGACTGTCTGTTCTCCATTGTATATTCTTGACTCCTTTGTCAAAGATTAGTAGGTGTGTGTATTTATCTCTGGGCTTTCTATCCTGTTACATTGATCTATATTTCTGTTTTTGTGCTAGCACCATACTGTCTTGATTACTGTAGCTTTGTAATATAGTCTGAAGGCAGGTAGTCTGGTTCCTCCAGCTCCATTTTACATTCTCAAGATTGCTTTGTCTATTCGGGTTCTTTTGTGTTACCATACAAAATGTAATTTTTATTTGCCCTAGTTCTGTGAAAAATTCCATTGGTAATTTCATAGGGATTGCATTGAATCTGTAGACTGCTTTGGGTAGTATAGTCATTTTCACAGTATCGATTCTTCCAGTTCAAGAACATGGTATATCTCTCCATCTGTTTGTACTGTCTTTCATTTCTTTCATCAGTGTCTTATAGTTTTCTGCATACAGGTCTTTTGCCTCCTTATGTGGGTTTATTCCTAGATATTTTATAATTTTTGTTGTAATGGTAAATGGGATTATTTCCTTAATTCCTCTTTCTAATCATTCATTGTTAGTGTATAGGAATGCAAGAGATTTCTGTGTATTAAGTTGTATCCTGTGAATTTAATAAATTCATTGATTAGCTCTAGTAGTTTTCTGGTTGCATCTTTAGGATTCTCTATGTATAGTATCATGTCATCTGCAAACAGTGACAGTTTTACTTCTTTTTTTCCAATTTGGATTTCTTTTATTTCTTTTCCTTTTCTGATTGCCATGGATAGAACTTCCAAAACTATGTTGAATAATAGTCGTGAGAATGGACACCCTTGTCTTTTTCCTGATCTTAGAGGAAATGCTTTCAGTTTTTCACCTATAGGAATGATGTGTGCTATGGGCTTGTCATGTATGGCCTTTATTATGTTGAGGTAGGTTCCCTCTGGGCTCACTTTCTGGAGAGTTTTTATCATAAATGGGTGTTGAATTTTGTCAAAATCTTTTTCTCCATCTATTGAGGTGATCGTATGGTTTTTATTTGTCAGTTTGTTAATATGATGTATCACATTGATTGATTTGCATATATTGAAGAATCCTTGCATCCCTGGGGTAAATCCCACTTGATCATGGTGTATGACCCTTATAATATGTTGTTGGATTTGGTTTGGTAGTATTTTGTTAAGGATTTTTCCATCTATGTTCATCAGTGATATTGGCCTGTAATTTTCTCTTTTTGTTATATCCTTGTCTGGTTTTGGTATCAGGGTGATGGTGGACTCATAGAATGAATTGGGGGTGTTATGCCCACTGCAGATTTTTCAAATAGTTTGAAAAGGATCTGTGTTAGCTCTTCTCTAAATGTTTGATAGAATTCTCCTATGAAGCCATCTGGTCCTGGACTTTTGTTTGTTTGAAGATTTTTAATCACAGTTTCAATTTCATTATTTGTGATTGGTCTCTTCATATTTTCTATTTCTTCCTGGCTCAGCCTTGGAAGGTTGTACTTTTCTAAGACTTTGTCCATTTCTTCCAGGTTGTCCATTTTACTGCCATATAATTGCTTGTAGTAGTCTCTTACGATCCTTTGCATTTCTGTGGTGTCAGTTGTATCTTCTCCTTTTTCGTTTCTAATTTTATTGATTTGAGTCCTCTCCATTTTTTTTCCTGATGAGTCTGTCTGGCTAAAGGTTTATCAGTTTCATTTATCATCTCAAAGAACCAGCTTTTAGTTTCATTGATCTTTGCTATTGTTTTCTTCATTTCTATTTCATTTGTTTCTGCTCTAATATTAATGATTTCTTTCCTTCTACTAACTTTGGGTTTTGTTTGTTCTTCTTTCTCTCATTGCTTTAGGTGTAAGGTTAGGTGGTTTATTTGAGATTTTTCTTGTTTCTTGAGGTAGGATTGTATTGCTATAAAATTCCCTATTAGAACTGCTTTTGCTGCATCCTGTACATTTTAGGTCATCATGTATTCATTGTCATTTGTCTCTATGTATGTTTTCATTTCCTCTTTGATTTCATCAGTGATCTCTTGGTTATTTCGTATCATATTGTCTAGCCACCATATGTTTGTATTTTTTACAGCTCTTTTTTCCTGTAAGTGATTTATAATCTCATAGCATTGTGGTAGGAAAAGATGATTGATGCAATTTCAATTTTCTTAAATTTACTGAGGCTTGATTTGTGACCCAGGATGTGATCTATCCTGCAGAATGTTCCGTGAGCACTTGAGGAGAAACAGCAGTATTCTGCTGTTTTTGGATGGAATGTCTTATAAATATCACTTAATTCCATCATGTTTAATGTAACATTTAAAGCTTGTATTTCCTTATTTATTTTCATTATGGATGATCTGTCCATTGGTGAAAGTGGGGTGTTAAAATCCCCTACTATTATTGTGTTACTGTCCATTTCCCCTTTTTGGTTGTTAGCATTTGCCTTATGTATTCAGGTGCTCCTATATTGAGTGCATGTTTATTTAAAATTGTTATATCTTCTTCTTGGATTGATCACTTGATCATTATCTAGTGTCCTTCTTTGTCTCTTGTAATAGTCTTTGTTTTAAAGTCTATTTTTTCTGATATGAGAATTGCTACTCCAGCTTTCTTTTGATTTCCATTTGCATGGAATATCTTTTTCCATCCCCTCACTCTCAGTCTGTATGTGTCCTTAGGTCTGAAGTGGGTTTCTTGTAGACAGCATATATATGGGTCTTGTTTTTGTATCCATTCATCCAGTCTGTGTCTTTTGGTTGGAGCATTTAATCCAATTACATTTATGGTACTTATTGATATGTATGTTCCTATTGTCATTTTCTTAATTGTTGCTTTATTTTTGTAGATCTTTTTATTCTTTTGTGTTTCCCTCCTGGAGAAGTTCCTTTGGCTCTTGGAGAGCTAAAGGAAGTTCCTTTAGCAGTTGTTGTAAAGCTGGTTTGATGGTGCTGAATTCTCTTAGCTTTTGCTTTTCTGTATATCTTGTGATTTCTCTGTCGAATCTGAATGAAATCCTTGCTGGGTAGGTTAATCTTGGTTGTAGGTTTTTCCCTTTCATCACTTTAAGTATATTATGTAACTTTCTTCTGCCCTGCAGAGGTTCTGCTGAAAAATGAGCTGATAACCTTATGGGGATTCCCTTGTATGTATGTCGTTTGTTGCTTTTCCCTTGCTGCTTTTAATGTTTTTTCTTTGCATTTAATTTTTGTTAGTTTGATTAATATGTGTCTCGGTATTTTTCTCCTTAAGTTTATCCTGTATGGGACTGTCTGTTCTTCCTGGACTTGATTATTTCCTTTCCCATGTTAGTGAAGTTTTCGACTATAATCTATTCAAATATTTTCTCAGATCCTTTGTTTTTCTCTTCTTCTTCTGGGACCCTGATAATTCGAATGTTGGTGCATTTAATGTTGTCCCAGAGGTCTCTGGGACTGTCCTCAATTCTTTTCATTCTTTTTTCTTTGTTCTGTGGGAGTGATTTCCACCATTCTATCTTCTAGCACACTTATTCATTCTTCTACCTCAGTTTTTCTGCTATTGATTCCTTCTATTTTATTTTTCATTTCAGTTATTGTGCTGTTCACCACTGATTGTTTGTTCTTTAGTTCTTCTAGGTGTTTGTTAAACATTTCTTGTATCTTCTCAATCCGTACCTCCATTCTATTTCTGAGATCTTGGATCATCTTTCCTATCATTACCCTGAATTCTTTTTCAGGTAGATTGCCTGTTTCTTCTTTATTTATTTGGTCTTGTGGAATTTTACCTTGCCCCTTCATTTGCAACATATTTCTCTGTCATCTCATTTTGTCTAAGCTACTGTGTTTATTGTCTCCTTTCATCAGGCTGCAGGGTCATAGCTCTTCTTGCTTCTGGTGTCTGCCCCTTGGTGGGTGAGGTTGGTCCAAGGGCTTGTTTAGGCTTCTTGGTGGGAGGGATTGTTACCTGTGCTCTGGTGGGTGAATCTTTTCCCTCTGAAGACCAGGGCCACGTCAGGTGGAGTGTTTTGGGGTGTCTGTGAGCTTAATACCACTTCATGCAGCCTGTCTGCTGATGCGTGGGGCTGTGTTCCTGTCTTGCTGGTTGTTTGGCATTAGGTGTCCAACACTGGATCCTGCAAACAGCTGTGTGGGGACGGGTCTTGGTGATGATATGGATACCCCTGGGAGCATGCACACTGATTAATATTCCCTGTGCCCATGAATTCTTTGGTGGTCCAGTGTCCTGGATTCAGTGCTCCCACCCCGGAGGCCCAGGCCTTATCCCAGGCTATAGAAACAAGATCCCATAAGCTGCACAGTGTGGCCAGAGAAAAAAGAAAAAAAAGAAAATTAAAAAAAATGAAAACAAACAGACAAATAAAACCCAAGACAAATAGCAAAAACAGAGAGGACCTTCAAGATGGTGGAGGGTTAAGATGTGGAAATCACCTTCCTCTCCACAAATACATCAAAAATACATCTACATGTGGAACAACTCCTACAGAACACCTACTGAAAGCTGACAGAAGATCTTAGACTTCCAAAAAGCCAGGAAAATCCCCACGTACCTTGGCAGGGCAAAAGAAAAAAGAAAAAAACAGAGAAAAAAGAATAGGGACGGGACCTGAACATCTGGGAAGGAGCTGTGAAAGAGGAAGAGTTTCCACACACTAGGGGGCCCCTTCAGTGGCGGGGATGGAGAGTGGCCGGGGGGAAGCTTTGGAGCCATGGAGGAGAGTACAGCAACAGGGGTGCAGAGGGCAAAGCAGAGAGATTCCCTCACAGAGGATCGGTGCTAACTAGCACTCACGAACCTGAGATGCTTATCTGCTGACCAACCATCGCAGGTGGGGGCTGGGACCTGAGGTTCGAGTTTTGCAGGTCAAACCCCAGGGAGAGGACTAGGGTGAGCTGCATGAAGATGGCCTGAAGGGGGCTAGTGTGCCACAGCTAGCCAGGAGGGAGTTCAGGAAAAAGTCTGGACCTGCTGGAGGGGCAAGAGACCATTGTTTAGGGGTGAGCGAGGAGAGGGCATTCCCACTCTGTGTGCCCACAGAAGGCAGAGTACCACCTAAACGAGCTCCAGAGATGGGTGCAAGCCGTGGCTAACATCTCGGACTGCAGAGATGGGCATGGATGGCTAACACCACCACCGTTGCCACCAAGAATCCTGTGTGAAAGCACAGGTCACTACCCACACCACCCCGGTAACCTGTGCAGCATGCCACTGCCAGGGTCCCGTGATCCAGGGACAACTTCCCCGGGAGAACACACTGCATGCCTCAGGCTGTGATGATGTTATGCTGGCTTCTACCACCACAGGTTCTCCCTGCATTCCAATTATAACTACCGTACCCCTCCCTCAACACAGCCTGAGTGAGCAATAGAGCCCTAATCAGCTGCTGCTTTAACCCCTCCAGTCTGGGAGGGGAATAGATGCCTGAGGGCAGCCTAAACGCAGAGGCAGAGCCAAAACCAAAGCTGAACCCCAGGAGCTGTGTGAACAAAGATAAGAAAGGGGAGTTACTCCGTGCAGCCTGAGGACAAGCAGATTAAATCCCCACAATCAACGTGAAAAACGCTGCATTTGAACAATACCTGAATAGACAAAGAACGTTCCCAAAATTGAGGCGGTTGACTTTGGGAGCAACTTTAGTCTTTGGGTTTGCTTTCTGCATCTGATTGGTTTCTGGTTTTACATTTATCACAGTTTAGATTTTAGTGCTTGTTATCATTTGTGGATTTGTTTATTCGTTTGGTTGCTCTCTTCCTTTTTTTTTAATTTTACTTTTTTAATTTATTATCTTTTAAATATATTTTTATTTTTTTACCTTTTTTCTCTTTTTGTGAGTGTGTATGTGTATGTCTCTTTGTGTGATCTTCTCTGTTTAGGTTTGCTTTTACCATTTATCCTAGGGTTCTGTCTGTTAGTTTTTTTTTTTTTTTTAGTTGTTTGTTTTTTTTCTCTTTATGAGTGTGTGTGTATGTTTCATTTTTTTAAATCTTTATTGGAGTATAATTGCTTAACAATGGTGTGTTAGTTTCTGCTTTATAACAAAGTGAATCAGCTATACATAAACATATATCCCCATATCTCCTCCCTCTTGCATCTCCGACCCACCCTCCCTACCCCATCCCTCTAGGTGGTCACAAAGCACTGAGCTGCTTTCCCTGTGCTATGCAGCTGCTTCCCACTAGCTATCTATTTTACATTTGGTAGTATATATAAGTCCATAAGTCCACTCTCTCACTTCGTCCCACTTCCCCCTCCCCGTGTAATCAAGTTCATTCTCTACATCTGCATCTTTATTCCTGTCCTGCCCCTAGGTTCTTCATAACCACTTGTTTTTTTTTTTTTTTTTTGTAGATTCCATATATATGTGTTAGCATACGGTATTTGTTTTTCTGTTACTTCACTCTGTATGACACACTCTAGGTCCATACACCTCACTACAAATAACTCAATTTCGTTTCTTTTTATGGCTGAGAAATATTCCATTGTATATATGTGCCACATCTTGTTTTTCCATTCATCTGTAAATGGACACTTAGTTTGCTTCCATATCCTGGTTATTGTAAATAGAGCTGCAATGAACACTGTCGTACATGATTCTTTTTGAATTATGGTTTTCTCGGTGTATATGCTCAGTAGTTGAATTGCTGGGTCGTATGGTAGTTCTATTCTTAGTTTTTTAAGTAACCTCCCCACTGTTCTCCATAGTGGCTGTATCAATTTACATTCCCACCAACAGTGCAAGAGAGTTCCCTTTTCTCCACACCCTCTCCAGCATTTATTGTTTGTAGATTTATTGATGATGGCCATTCTGACTAGTGTGAGGTGATACCTCATTATAATTTTGATTTGCATTTCTCTAATGATTAGTGATGTTGAGCATCCTTTCATGTGTTTGTTGGCAATCTGTATGTCTTCTTTGGAGAAATGTCTATTTAGGTCTTCTGCCCATTTTTGGATTCGGTTTTTTGGTTTTTTGATATTGAGTTGCATGAGCTGCTTGTAAATTTTGGAGATTAATCCATTGTCAGTTGCTTCATTTGCAAATATTTTCTCCCATTCTGAGGGCTGTCCTTTCATCTTCTTTATGGTTTCCTTTGCTGTGCAGAAGCTTTTAAGTTTCATTAGGTTCAATTTGTTTCTTTTCGTTTTTATTTCAATTTCTCTAGGAGGTGGATCAAAAAGGATCTTGCTGTGATTTGTGTCATAGAGTGTTCTGCCTATGTTTTCCTCTAAGAGTTTTATAGTTTCTGGCCTTACATTTATGTTTAATGCATTTTGAGTTTATTTTCCTGTATGGTGTTAGGGAGTGTACTATTTTCATTCTTTTACATGTAGCTATGCAGTTGTCCAAGCACAACTTATTGAAGAGGTTGTCTTTTCTCCATTGTATATTCTTCCCTCTTTTATCAAAGATAAGCGACCATATGTACATGGGTTTATCTCTGGGATTTCTATTCTGTTCCATTGCTCTATATATCTGCTTTTGTGTCAGAACCATACTGTATTGATTATTGTAGATTTGTAGTATAGTCTGAAGTCAGGGAGCCTGATTTCTCCAGCTCCATTTTTCTTTCTCAAGATTGCTTCGGCTATTCTGTGTCTTCTGTGTTTCCATAGAAATTGTGAAAATTTTTCTTCTAGTTTTGTGAAAACTGTCATTGGTAGTTTGATACGGATTGCATTGAATCTGTAGAGTGTTTTGGGTAGTATGGTTATTTTCACAATGTTGATTCTTCCAATGCAAGAACATGGTATATCTCTCCATCTGTTTGTATCATCTTTAATTTCATTCATCAGTGTCTTATAGTTTTCTGTATACAGATCTGTTGTCTTCTTAGGTAGGTTTATTCCTAGGAATTTTTTTCTTTTTCTTGAGATGGTAAATGGGAGTGTTTCTTTAATTTCTCTTTCAGATTTTTCATCATTAGTGTATAGGAATGCAAGAGATTTCTGTGTATTAATTTTGTATCCTGATACTTTACCAAATTCATTGATTAGCTCTACTCGTTTTCTGGTAGCATCTTTAGGACTCTCTCTATATAGTATCATGTCATCTGCAAACAGTGACAGCTTTACTTCTTCTTTTCCAATTTGGATTCCTTTTATTTCTTTTTCTTTTCTGATTGCTGTGGCTAAAACTTCCAAAACTATGTTGAATTTGTATCACGTATGCTTACGGACCACAACGCTATGAGACTAGATGTTAACTTCAGGAAAAAACTGTAAAAATTACAAACACATGGAGGCTAAAAATACACTACTAAATAACCAAGAGATCATTGAAGAAATCAAAGAGGAAATCAACACGTACCTAGAAACAAATGACAATGAAAACACGATGACCCAAAACCTGCGGGTTGTAGCAAAACAGTTCTATAGGGAAGTTTATAGCAATAAAATCTCAGCTCAAGAAACAAGAAAAATCTCAAATAAACAGCCTAACCTTACACCTAAAGCAATTAGAGAAAGAAGAACAAAAATAAAAAAACAAAGTTTGCAGAAGGAAAGAAATCATAAAGATCAGATCAGAAATAAAAAGAAATGAAGGGAAGAATAGCAAAAATCACTAAAAGTAAAGCTGATTCTTTAAGAAACAAGAATTCATAAACCTATAGCCAGACTCATCACACACATAAAAGAAGACTCAAATGAATAGAATTAGAAATGAAAATGAAGGAACAACTCACACTGCAGAAATACAAAGGATCATGAGATTACTACAAGCAACTATATGCCAATAAAATGAAAAACCTGGAAGAAATGGAAAAATTCTTAGAAAAGTAATACCTTCCAAGTCTGAACCAGGAAAGATAGAAAATATGAACACACCAATCACAAGCACTGAAATTGAAACTGTGAGTAAAAATCTTCCAACAAACAAAAGCCCAGGACCAGATGGCTTCACAGGTGAATTCTATCGAATATTTAGAGAAGAGCTAACACATATCCTTCTCAAACTCTTGTAAAATATAGCAGAGGGAGGAACCCTCCTAAACTCATTCTATGAGGACACCATCACCCTGATACCAAAACCAGACAAAGATGTCACAAAAAAAAGAAAACTATAGGCCAATATCACTGATGAACATAGATTCAGAAATCCTCAACACAATACTAGCAAACAGAATCCAACAGCACATTAAAAGGATCACATAGCAGGATCAAGTGATGTTTATCCCAGGAATGCAAGGATTCTTCAATATAAGCAAATCAATCATTGTGATTCAGCATATTAACAAATTGAAAGATAAATCCATGTGATAATCTCAATAAATGTAGAAATATCTTTCAACAATATTCAACACCCACTTATGATAAAAACTCTCCAGAATGTGGGCATAGAGGGAACCTCCTCAACATAATAAAGGCTATATATGACAAACCCACAGCCAGCATCGTTCTCAATGGTGACAAACTGAAACCATTTCCCCCAAGATCAGGAGCAAGACAAGGTTGCCCACTCTCACTGCTATTATTCACCATAGTTTTTGAAGTTTTACGCACCACCATCAGAGAAGAAAAAGGAATAAAAGGAATCCAAATCGTAAAAGAAGAAGTAAAACTGTCACTGTTTGCAGATGACATGATACTATACATAGAGAATATTAAGGATGCTACCAGAAAACTACTAGAGCTAATCAATGAATTTGGTAAAGTAGCAGGATATGAAATTAATGCACAGAAGTCTCTTGCATTCCTATACAGTAACGACAAAAAATCTGAAAGAGAAATTAAGGAAACACTCCAATTTACCACTGCAACAAAAAGAATAAAATACCTAGGAATAAACCTACCTAAGGAGACAAATGACGTATATGAAGAAAACTGTAAGAAACTGATGAAAGAAATTAAAGATGATACAAACAGATGGAGAGATATACCATATTCTTGCATTGGAAGAATCAACATTGTGAAAATGACTGTACTACCTAAAGCAATCTACAGATTCAATGCAATCCCTATCAAACTACGAATGACATTTTTCACAGAACTAGGACCCAAAATTTTACAGTTTATATGGAAATACAAAAGACCCCGAATAGTCAAAGCAATCTTGAGAAAGAAAAATGGAGCTGGAGGAACCAGGATCCCTGACTTCAGACTATACTACAAAGCTACGGTAATCAAGACAGTATGGTACTGGCACAAAAAATAGAAATATAGATAAATGGAACAGGATAGAAAACCCAGAGATAAACCCACACACATGTGGTCACCTTATCTTTGATAAAGGAGGCAAAAATATACAATGTAAAAAAGACAGCCTCTTCATTAATTGGCCCTGGGAAAACTGGAGAACTACATGTAAAAGAATGAAATTAGAACACTTCCTAACACCATACACAGAAATAAACTCAAAATGGATTAAAGACCTAAATGTAAGGCCAGACACTATCAAACTCTTAGAGGAAAACATAGGCAGAACACTCTATGACATAAATCACAGCAAGAGATTCTTTGACCCACCCTACCTCCTAGAGAAATGGAAATAGAAACAAAAATAAACAAATTGGACCTAATGAAACTTAAAAGCTTTTGCACAGCAAAGGAAACCATGAACAAGACAAAAAGACAACCCTTAGAATGGGAGAAAATAGTTGCAAATGAAGCAACTGACAAAGGGTTAATCTCTAAAATATACAAGCAGCTCATCCCACTCAATATCAATAAAACCACCCCATCCAAAATGGGCAGAAGACCTTAATAGACATTTCTCCAAAGAAGATACACAGATTACCAACAAACACATGAAAGAATGCTCAACATCACTAATCATTAGAGAAATACAAATCAAAACTACAATGAGGTATCACCTCACGCCAGTCAGAATCGCCATCATCAAAAAATCCACAAACAATAAATGCTGGAGAGGGTGTGGAGAAAAGGGAACACTCTTGCACTGTTGGTGGGAATGTAAATTGATACAGCAACTATGCAGAACAGTATGGAGGTTCCTTAAAAAACTAAAAATAGAACTACCGTATGACCCAGCAATCCCACTACTGGGCATATACCATGAGAAAACCATAATTCAAAAAGAGTCATATACCACAGTGTTCATTGCAGCTCTATTTACAATAGCCAGGACATGGAAGCAACCTAAGTGTCCACTGACAGATGAATGGATAAAGAAGATGTGGCACATATATACAATGGAATATTACTCAGTCATAAAAGGAAACGAAATTGAGTTTTTTGTAGTGAGGTGGATGGAACTAGAGTCTGTCATACAGAGTCAGAAAGAGAAAACCAAATACCATATGCTAACACATATATATGGATTTAGAAGTAAATGATTCTGATGAACCTAGGGGCAGGACAGGAATAAAGACGCAGACATAGAGAATGGACTTGAGGACACAGGGAGTGGGAAGGGTAAGCTGGGACGAAGTGAGAGGGTAGCACTGACATATATATGCTACCAAATGTAAAATTGATAGCTATTGGGAAGCCGCCACATAGCACAGGGAGATCCGCTCTGTGATTGTGACCACCTAGAGTGGTGGGTTAGGGAGTGTCGGAGGGAGACGCAAGAGGGAAGGGATATGGGGATATATGTATGCATATAGCTGATTCACTTTGTTATACAGTAGAAACTAATACAACATTGTAAAGCAATTATACTCCAATAAAGATGTTTAAAAAAATAGCGAAAACTACCACGAACCTACAGCAGAGCAACAACAATACAACACACACACACAGATAAAGAAAAAAAGAAAAAAAAACCCAATAGAACAAAGAAACAGAAGAACTTAAAAATGAGAACAGTCAGTAAGGACTAGACTAACTTAAACAAAAAATTAAAAATAAAACAAAAATATAGAGCAAACAAATAATGCAAAAAAGCATAAAATATACACATAAAACAATCAAAAAAATAAAAAATAAATAAAATAAAAAACAAAGAACAACAAGAAAAAACTCTAACACAACAAAAAAGTAAATTAAAAATAGAAAAATAAATATATATCTTTAAAAAATTTTAATTAAAATTAAAAATAAAAGAAAAAATAATAAATGCAACACCACCAACAACTGAACAAAATGAAAAAAACAAAAAAGTATAATAGTAATAAGCATATTTTCTTGGGCCTTCCTCTGTCAGTGTCCTTGCTCCCACAGTGAGCCAGAGCCAATCTCCACCTCCCCTGGAGGCCCTCCAATACCTATAGGTGGGTCTCTGGACCTGCTGTGGGCACTGTGGGGCCAGCTCACACTCTGACCTGGCCCGACTCCCGCGTTTACTTGCCCCCATAGTCCACTCCTAGGAAGGCTAGACCAGTCTCTGTTGTGGGACCACTCGTCCATTCAGGTATTCCACAGACGCAGGATTTACCAAGCTGATCTCGAGGATTTAACCTGTGGCTTGTGCAGCTGCACAGAAAGATTTGTTTGTGTTCCTTAGTTGCACTGCCCCTGGAGGTTCCAGCAGTTATTTGCCCATTTGGCAGAAGTTCTAGTGTTAGTAAATGGATTTTCCTTACTGTGCAGTCTAAGTGCTCTTTATTTTATTTTTATTTTTTTAATTTTTATTTTATGTTGGAGTATAGTTGATTAACAATGTTGCATTAGTTTCAGGTATACAGCAAAGTGATTGAGTTATACATAAACATGTATCTATTCTTTTTCAAATTATTTTCCCATTTAAGTTATTACAGAATATTGAGCAGAGTTCCCTGTGCTACACAGTAGGTCCTTGTTGGTTATCTATTTTAAATATAGCATTGTGTACATGTCAATCCCAAACTCCCAATCTATCCCTCTCCCCAACGCTTCCCCCCAGTAACCATAAGTTTGTTTTCTAAGTCTGTGAGTCTGCTCTTTAACCTGCTGGGTTTTATGTTTTTCCTGTTTCCCAAGGTAGGTGAGTCTGTGCCTATGCCCCTCAGCAATATCTATCCCTACTGCAAATTGCTACTACAGAGGTGTGTTTCCCACATATACCATGTCTCCATCTTTACTACCCATTTCTATCTGGTCCTTTTATGTGCAATGGCTGTTCAATCAGCCCTCAAGAATTGCTCTCTATATAGGTGTAGATTTGGTGTGTCTATGGTAGGAGGTGAGCTAAGGGTCTTCCTGTGTCACTATCTTGGACGCCTCTCCTCCCAAGATGTATAATTTAATACATATTTTTTTGACACAGCTGTGTTGCCTAGATATGCTCCAGCATGAATGAGTTCTGCTTGCCATAACTCTTTTCTCCTCTGAAACCTTCCTAGCCAGGAAGACTCTTAGAGATGGTTTAGTCCTACACTTCTCCACCCTCCATTTTATGGATAGGTCACCATAGGCCTAGAGAGGAATAGACTCATGCCTAGTACCAGCAAGTCACCCTAGAGCCAGGCCAGGCATTCAGTTTAAGAGGGCTCTGATTGAAGGTTCTCTGAATACCTGAAGAATTTAGTTTGTCCTTTTTCTACTTGGCTGAAAACTTCTCAAAGAAGGAAGCTGACCTTTTATTCTTCTTCTGCCTGCCTCTACAGCTCTGGGTGAACCAGGAGGATGGGGTGGAGGAAGGGCCCAGTGACGTTCAGAATGGGCACCTGGACCCCAACTCAGACTGCCTTTGTCTGGGCCGGCCACTCCAAAACCGGGACCAGATGCGAGCCAACGTCATCAATGAGATCATGAGCACCGAGCGTCATTATATCAAGCACCTAAAGGACATTTGTGAGGTAGGCCCAGCTATGATGGTGCATGTGAGGGCACTCAGGGTGGGGTAGAGGGCACTTCCATGAAGAAATGACAACCTTCCTGGGCCGTACCTGTGAAAATCCCAAGATATTAGGAAACACAGCTTGACTGACCTCCTAGATTCTGTTCAGTGGGTGAGACTCCTCCCTTGGGGTTTCTCAGTCTCTCTGTTTATTTCTCTCCTTTTTGCTATCTACCTGTCTGTCTAACTTTCATATTCATATTCCCTCTCCCCCCCCCCGCCTCCCTTTGTCCCCTCTGCCAGAATCTCTATCCCTATCCTCTTGTCTTCTGATCCAGTTGTTGCCACCCCATGTAAGGGCCTGACTTCATTACAGCAAAACACATTTCCTGCCAAGCTAGTGGTTTACAAACTTGAATGTGCACCAAAGTCCCTGGGATAGCTTATTAAACGTGCAGATTCCAGCCCTCTTTGACCCCACCCCCCACGCAAAGTTGTGAATTCTCAGCCTGGGATAAAACACGGAAATCTCTATGTTTTGCAAGTATCCCTGGTAATACTTGTCTTCCACTATGCCACTCTGCCCTCCAGGGACTGTGGCTCCACATTGTCTAACTCCATCCCTTCCATCTTTCTGACCTGAGTGAGGATGAGACCCTTTTTCTTCTCACACTGCCTTGAGTCCAGCAGAGACAAGTTGGCATTTTCAAAGGACCTTTTACTAAACAGTATGAGAAAACCAATGAGAGATAGAGAAAAGAATGTTTTTTAGGATTTCTCTCCCCCCCCCCCACACACACACACTCTATAGCGTTATGCTTGACCCAGTGAAAAACTCTACCTTGAATATTTTTATCCCCTTTCTTCCAGATGAGAGATCAGGTCCTACTTTCTGTCCTCCAGCCCTACTGATTAGGTCCAGGACCCACTCTGTAATCAATGGTATAACTCTGACATTTTTCAAAGTTCTTGTTTCTTTAGAGCAGTGCTGCCTAATAGGACTTCCTGCAGTGATGAAAATGTTCTGTATCTGCAGTCTCCATTACAGTAGCCACTGGGCAGATATCTGTGGCTGTTGAGCACTTGAGATGTGGCTAGTATGACTGAGAAATGGAATTTTAAATTTTATTTCATTTTAATTTAAATAGCCACACGTGACTAATAGCAACCACATCGGACAGTGCAGCTCTGAAAAGATCAAGACCAAGGACTTTGGGCCTTAACTTTCTTCACCTAAATTCATTTTTTCACCCCTTCCAGGAAGGTTAAAGGTTATCTCCTCCCCCTTCCCCAAGGCAGTAAGGTAGGGTAGAAAGAACAAGGACTCTGTGGACATGGAGTGCTGGCTTTCACATCTTAGTCACTAATTAACCCTGTGGCCTTGAAGGTGCCTCTTAACTCCTCTAACCTTTGATTTTATGATTTGTCCAGTAGGCTTCATTTTACCAACCTCTTAACTTTATTGAGGAAATGAAGTAAATCTAATATTGTATTTGGGAAAAGGTAGTTTTCCTTTCCTTCCTTCCCTTTTCATCTATTCACCTATCCATCATTGTCTCTCTTTTATCTTTTTCTCTTCCTCCTACCTCCATACAAATAGTTGATATATTTTTTAATTACCCTCTCGAATGTGTTACGTGACATTGGGCATCAAACCACTGATATGTCATTCATTCCGCAAACATTTAGTGGAGTTCTGCTCCATGCTGGGCCTTGGACATAGCTCCTACCCTCAAACTATTCTGCCCTAGACCAACAGCATCTGAATCACCTGGGAGCTGGTTAGAAATGCAGAATCTTTAATTCCACTCCAGACCTGAGTTCAAATCTACATTTTAACAAGGTTCACATTTGACTTACAATACATATTAAAGTTTGAGGAGCACTGCTGTAAAATGATAGCTATCTTACACTATTTATAATAGCAGGACATGGAAGCAACCTAAATGTCCATCAACAGAGGGATGGATAAAGAAGATGTGGTACATATATAAATGTAATATTACTCAGCCATAAAAAAGAAATAATGCCATTCACAGCAACATGGATGGACCTAGAGATTGTCATACTGAGTGAAGTAAGTCAGACAGAGAAAGACAAACATCATATGATATCACTTGTATGTGGAATCTTAAAAAAGACCACAAATGAACTTATCTACAAAACAGAAATAGAGTTACAGGTGTACAAAATGCATTTATGGTTACTGCAGGGTAAGGCAGGGGACGGATAAATTGGAAGATTGGGATTGACACATACACACTACTAATAGAATAGATAACTAATAAGGACCTACTGTATAGCACAGGGAACTCTACTGAATACTCTGTAATGGCCTATATGGGAAAAGAAGCTGAAAAAGAGTGGATGTATGTATATGTATAACAGATTCACTTTGCTGTACACCTGAAACTAACACAACATTGTAAATCAACTATACCCCAATAAAAAAATTTTTTTAAATGATAGCTATCTTATAATGTCATAGGGTCTATAATACAAGTTAGTACAGTCTGTTCTTTACCCAGCAACCAAGGGATGATGTCAATACCTAAGTCGTTCATATCACTCCTCTGAACTTTCCAATGGCTCACATTTCCTTCCTGAGTAAAAGCCAAAGTTCTCATTATTACTTACAAAGCCCTGTGTGATCAACCCCTCCTTACCTCTGTGACTTCATCTCTTGCCCTTTTCCCACATGCTCTCACTACTTTAGCCACAATGGCCTAATTGCTGTTCGTTAAAAAGGCCTGACACACTCCCCCCTCATAGCCTTTCCGCTGGCTTTCCCTTCTGCCTAAAGCACTCTTCCCTCAGATGTCTATGTGGCTCCGTTTCTCACCTCCTTCAAGGCTTCACTCAAATATCATCTCCTTGAGACCTTCCCTGACTATTCTATTTAAAATTGTAACCATGTACTATCTTGTTTTATTTTTCTCCATTGTACTTACTGCTTTCTGACTTATTATATATTTTGCTTTTATGTTTTGTTTATTGCCCTTCTCCCCTACTAGAAAGTAAATTCCATGAGGGAAAGAGTTTTTTATTGATTTACTGATACATCCTCAACATCTAGCACAGTGCTTGGCAGATGGTAGATGCTCAATAAGTACTTTTGAAAGTTGGAATTAAATATAAGTGCTCACGTGCATGTACTATTTTGGCAAAGTACATTCACATCTTATGCCATTTGATTTTCAGACAGGAAATAGGTTGTTATTGTTATTCCTATTTTCTAGGTCAACAGACTGAGTCTCTAAGAGGCAAAATTACTTTCCCAGAGTTCTCAGGCACTGGCCCAGTGGGAGTCTTAGTCTTAGAAGGATTTTGTTCCCAACTCCCAAACATCTTGGCCTCTTCCTACAGGGCATGGGCTCAGAACAGCAATGCAAGTATTTATCTTTCCAAAAGAGGGAGTGCTATGACCCTGCTTTGAGGAATTGCCTAATCCAGCCAACCTAAGCAAAGCTTTTGTTGGTGATCTATGAGTTCCATATCTCTTTATTATTCTTGATGCTGAAGCTAAGGGTTTAAATGGGAATGGGAAGTATCTCTTTGTCCCATCCTTCAACCACAGATGTCAAAGGAACGTTTAGCTAGAGCAAAAGAAGAGTAGAGAAAGCTGTGCCTAGATGGTCCAGAAGACAGTATTTTAGCTCAGGGTTGTGTCACCTAAACCAAAAGCTATGAGGAACAATATGATTTATAAGAAGAATATCAAAACCAGAATTGGGAGTCCCAGGTTCAGGTCCCACCTTAGTCACAAACTGACTGAGGAACGTCAGGTGAATCTTTTCCATCCTGGACCTTGTTCCCCAACTCTAAAATTAGCAGGTTGGTAGAGTTGCTCTTTAAGTGTCGTCTGGCTCTTACTTTCTCTGATTCTGTGAGATCTAGGTATGGTCTCACTAGAGAACGCTGTGGTAGTGATCCATGTTACTTCTGCATGTTTTGCCATTTCCTCCTTGATACCCATGGAGGCATGTCTTACTCAGGCATGAATGTGTTAACAAGGCATAATCTACTCTTTCTGTAGGTTAAGGGAGATCACTTAATACTGCATTCAGTATAGAAGAAAGTCACTATCTATTAGAAAATATTTATTTCTTTATTTATTCATTCATTCATTCATTCATTTATTAATTACTCCTGGGAGCAGAAAGTGCCTCACAAACATTTAAGTTACAGTACCTTCATTTTACAAATGAGGAAGTAGGAAATAGAGTTATTTTTATCAAAGTTATTCAGTGAAGCCAGTAAAAGAAAATATATTTTTTAATGAGTTCTCTGAGAAGATGACATTCTTCTTTCTAAATCCAGACGGTGGGATAAAAGAGTATTGGCTTAGTTCTAGGTCACCTTGACCAGTGATTGGTGGTATTACCTCTTGTAATCTTAGAAATCATATTATGATCAGGGAGACTAGACACAGGGCAAGCAAAGCTAAATATGCCTTATAAAGTTGCCTCATCTGCCTCTCTGAGGAAGATCATCTCAGTCATCTGATGTCTGTGAAATAAATTCTGTCCTCAAATGCCTCCAGAAAAGCTGGAACTAGCTTTCCTCAGTCATTCATATTAGTGTCTTATACCCTTCACCATCAAGAAATTCTTCCTAGGTCTAATAGAGTTTATCATGCTATAGCTTCAAGACATTTGCATTTGATATGTTTAAGCCTGGAGTTTTCAAACTTACTGTTTTTTTCTTTCTGTTAATTGCCTATCCTGATGATTTCCAATGGTCTTTACATCTTGGTGTATACATAGAAAATAATACATTGTATAAAACAGTAATATTTGTATAGCATACTAAAGTAAAAGGATGAGGCAGCTCATTGGCCTGAAGTGACCAGCCCAGGGATTTCTGGCTGCTCTAGGCCCTACCTATCCATACCACCTGGACATTCAAGGCCCTGTTCCCATCCTTTGCCCATTTTCCCATAGTTTCTCATATTTTTCTTGCTGATTTATAGGAGTTCCTTGTATATTCCAGATATTAATCCCTTGTCAGTTTTCCAAGTTGCAAATAGTCTTCTTCCTGTCATCCTCTTATTTTTTAATGGTTTTGTTTAATTTGAAAAAAAGACATCCTGGACAAAAGAAGAAAAGAAAACTAACAATTTAAGCATTCTGCTTCTAACTTACCTTTTGTCGTCATTAGCATGAGAAGAGCTAGTCCTTTTGCAGTTATTCAACATATATCTATTGAGCAGCAACTATATGCCAGGTACTATGTTAAACTCTAGAGATACAGCTGTGAACAGGACAACCATGGTCATCATTCCCTAATTTTATTAAAATTATTTTCAAGACGTTTATCAGGTCTCCTGTCAGGTCTTAGGCTTCCAGGCAAAACAGTACATGATATCTGTAGAGAGTCAGAGCTGAATGGGGCCCTGGAAATCTTTTCTGATATATGCATTTTAGAGATGGAGACACTGAGTTCCAGACTTGCAAGGGCCTTTCCCTAAAGGGTTTTTCAAACCCTAGGTGATCCAGAGGTTCTTTGATCCATCTTATTTCCCTGCGGTCTTTGGAATCTTCCCTGGAGGTCATGGGGTCAATTTGTATCCCATATCAAGGCACTAATTCTATTGGTTTGGGCAAAAGGTTCATTCGTTTTATCCATAAGATGGCTCTAGTAGCACTTAGTTGTCTTTAACATCATTTGAAACAATTTTGTTAGATTGTATGTGACAACTGTCATATCAGTGTGCATTTTAAAAAAGACATAAAAATTGGTGAATTTTTGTGTGACCATTTTAATATTGAAGATGGAAGAAAAAAAGCAACATTTTTGGCATATTATGCTTTATTATTCCAAGAAAGGTAAAAACGCAACTGAAACACACACAAAAAGATTTTTGCAGTGTATGGAAAAGGTGCTGTGACTGATCGAACGTGTCAAAAATGGTTTGCGAAATTTTGTGCTGGAGATTTCTTGCTGGATGATGCTCCATGGTCAGGTGGACCAGTTGAAGTTAATAGCGATCAAATCGAGACATTAATTGAGAATAATCAATGTTATACCACGTGGGAGATAGCCGACATACTCAAAATATATAAATCAAGCATTGAAAATCATTTGCACTAGCTTGGTTATGTTAATCGCTTTGATGTTTGGGTTCCACATAAGTTAAGTGAAAAAAACCTTCTTGACCATATTTCTGCTTGTGATTCTCTACTTAAACGTAATGAAAACGTTCCATTTTTAAAACAAATTGTGACAGGCAATGAAAAGTGGATACTGTACAATAATGTGGAATGGAAGAGATCGTGGGGCAAGTGAAATGAACCACCACCAAGCACACCAAAGGCTGGTCTTCATCCAAAGAAGGTGACGTTGTGTATATGGTGGAATTAAAAGGGAGTCCTCTATTATGAGCTCCTTCCAGAAAGCCAAACGATTAATTCCAACAAGTACTGCTCCTAGTTAGACCAACTGAAAGCAGCACTCGACAAAAAGCGTCCAGAATTAGTCAACAGAAAACGCATAATCTTCTATCAGGATAATGCAAGACCTCTTGTTTCTTTGATGACCAGGCAAAACCTGTTACAGCTTGGCTGGGAAGTTGATTCATCTGCCAAATTCACCAGATATTACACCTTTGGATTTCCATTTGTTTTGGTCTTTACAAAATTCTCTTAATGGAAAAAATTTCAATTCCCTGAAAGACTGTAAGAGGCACCTGGAACAGTTCTTTGCTCAAAAAGATAAAAAGATTTGGGAAGATGGAATTATGAAGTTGCCTGAAAAATGGCAGGTGGTAGTGGAACAAAAGGGTGAATACGTTGTTCAATAAAGTTCTTGGGGAAAATGAAAAATGTGTCTTTTACTTTTACTTAAAAACCGAAGGCACATTTTGGCCAATCCAATAGCTCAATGCATTAGATCTAGACTTAAATCAACCCTTGTGGGTTTCGAAACAGAGTGAAATAAATAGTCAACCTTCCTTGCCTATTACCATGGCAATCCCAGGGCTAATTCATGCCTTTTGTGATTGATTTGATAACGCCCACTGTAATGCCTTCACACTCATGCCCACTTTACTCCTAGGAGAGGTGAGGCTCTCAGAAACTACCTCTGTTCAATCAGTTCACACCCACTGCCATATCACCCTATTCTCTTTTACCATGCAGATGGAGTTAGAGGGCGTTCAAAGCATGCTTAACAGTAAGATCTATAGACCCCTTCTGCTCCCTCTGCCCTGTGACAGGCCTTCAGAGGTCTTCTGAGTCTTCTCTTCTCCAGGACAAACAGCCCTGGTTCCTTCTACCATTCTTCATGGTGTTGCTTTTCAGGGATCTCTCTACCCTGCCTACTTCCCGCTGGCTCTGTATCCTTTACTCCATGTTCCTCTGAAAACAGGGCTCAGAACTGAATGCTGCTCCCCTGCAGTGGTGTGATTACCTTCCTATGACTTCTCTCATTCCACCCTCTCAATCTGTTTCTTCTTCATCCCTAACTTAAAATGACATTAGTGTTTTTTTTGGCAGTCATATTCCACTGCCAACTCATCTAACTTATATGCCCTTGGGGGGAGACCTTCAGATGGTGGAGGAGTAACACATGGAGATCACCTTCCTCCCCACAAATACATCAGAAATACATCTACATGTGGAACAACTCCTACAGAACACCTACTGAACGCTGGCAGAAGACCTCAGACTTCCCAAAAGGCAAGAAACTCCCCATGTACCTGGGTAGGGCAAAAGAAAAAAGAAAAATCAGAGACAAAAGAATAGGGACAGGACCTGCACCTGTTGGAGGGAGCTGTGAAGGAGGAACAGTTTCCACACACTAGGAAACCCCTTCACTGGTGGAGACAGGGGGTGCCGGGGGGTAAGTTTTGGAGCCTCAGAGGAGAGCACAGCAACAGGGGTGCAGAGGGCAAAGCGGAGAGATTCCCGAAAAGAGGATGGGTGCTGACCAGCACTCACCAGCCCAAGAGGCTTGTCTGCTCACCTGCTGGAGCTGGTGGGGGCTGGGAGCTGAGGCTCGGGCTTCGGAGGTCAGATACCAGGGAGAGGACTGGGGTTGGCTGCATGAACACAGCCTGAAGGGGGCTAGTGCACCACAGCTAGACTGATGGGAGTACAGGAAAAAGTCTGGAGCTGCCTAAGAGGCAAGAGAACATTGTTGCGGGGAGCACAAGGAGAGGGGATTCAGAGCACTGCCTAAATGAGCTCCAAAGATGGGCGCAAGCCACGGCTATCAGTGCAGACACCAGAGATGGGCATGAAATGCTAATGCTGCTGCAGCCACCAAGAAGCCTGTGTGCAAGCAAAGGTCACTATCCACAACTCCCCTCCCAGGAGCCTGTGCAGCCCACCGCTGCCAGGGTCCCGTGATCCAGGGACAACTTCCCAGGGAGAACACACGGTGCGCCTCAGGCTGTTCCAACGTCACACAGGCCTCTGCTGCTGCAGGCTAGCCCCGCATTACGTACCCCTCCCTCCCCCCAGCTTGAGTGAGCCAGAGCCCCCTAATCAGCTACTACTTTAACCCCGTCCTGTATGAGCAAAGAACAGATATCCTCAGGCGACCTACATGCAGAGGCAGGGCCAAATCCAAAGCTGAACCCCAGGAGCTGTGTGAACAAAGAAGAGAAATGGATATTTCTCCCAGCAGCCTCAGGAACAGTGGTTTAAATCTCCACAATCAACTTGATGTACCCTGCATCTCTGGAATACCTGTATAGACAACGAATAATCCCAAAATTGAGGTGGTGGACTTTGGGAGCGACTGTAGACTTGGGGTTTGCTTTCTGCATCTAATTTGTTCCTGACTTTATGTTTATCTTAGTTTAGTGTTTATAGTTTATTATCATTGGTAGATTTCTTTATTGATTTGGTTGTTCTCTTCCTCCTTTTTTTTAATATATAGATATATATATATAGTTTGTTCCTTTTTCTCTTTTGTGAGTGTGTATGTATATGCTTCTTTATGTGATTTTGTCTGTATAGCTTTGCTTTTACCCTTTGTCCTAGGGTTCTGTCTGTCCACTTTTTTTTTTTTTTACTATAGATTTTAGCACTTGTTATCATTGGTGGATGTGTTTTTTGGTTGGGTTGCTCTCTTCCTTCTTTTTTTTATTACTTTTTATTTTTTATTGTGATAACTTTATTTCATTTCATTTTATTTTTTCTTTCTTTCTTTTTTTCTCCCTTTTCTTCTGAGCTGTGTGGTTGAAAGGGTCTTAGTGCTCCGGCCGGGTGTCAGGCCTGTACCTCTGAGGTGGGAGAGCTGAGTTCAGGACATTGGTCCACCAGAGACCTCCCAGCTCCATGTAATATCAAATGGCAAAAGCTCTCCCAGAGATATCCATCTCAATGCTAAGACACAGCTCCACTCAAAGACTAGCAAGCTACATTGCTGGGCACCCTATGCCACACAATTAGCAAGACAGGAACAAAACCCCACCCATTAGCAGAGAGGCGGCCTAAAATCATAAAAGGTGACAGATACCCCAAAACACACCACCAGAAGTGGACCTGCCCACCAGAAAGACAAGATCCAGCCTCATCCACCAGAACACAGGCACTAGTGCCCTCCACCAGTAAGCCTACACTACCCACTGAACCAACCATAGCCACTGGGGGCAGACACCAAAAACAAAAGGAACTACGAGCCTGCAGCCTGTGAAAAGGAGACACCAAACACAGTAAGTTAAGCAAAATGAGAAGACAGAGAAACACACAGCAGAGGAAGGAGCAAGGTAAAAACCCATCAGACCAAACAAATGAAGAGGAAATAGACAGTCTGTCTCAAAAAGAATTCAGAATAGTGACAGTAAAGATATCCAAAATCTTGGAAATAGAATGGAAAAAATACAAGAAATGTTTAACAAGGACCTAGAAGAACTAAACAGTAAACAAACAATGATGAACAACACAAAAAATGAAATTTAAAATTCTCTAGAAGGAAGCAATAACAGAACAACTGAGGCAGAAGAACGGATAAGTGACTTGGAAGATAAAATAGTAGAAATAACTACTGCAGAGCAGAATAAAGAAAAAAGAATGAAATGAATTGAGGACAGGCTTATAGACGTCCGGGACAACATTAAATGCAACAACATTCGAATTACAGGGGTCACAAAAGAAGAAGAGACAAAGAAAGGGACTGAGAAAATATTTGAAGAGATTATAGTTGAAAACTTCCCTAATATGGGAAAAGAAATAGTCAATCAAGTACAGGAAGCACAGAGAGTCCCACACAGGATAAATCCAAGGAGAAACATGCCAAGACACATATTAGTCAAACTGGCAAAAATTAAATACAAAGAAAAAACATTAAAAGCAGCAAGGGAAAAACAACAAATAACATACAAGGGTATCCCCATAAGGTTAACAGCTGATCTTTCAGCGGAAACTCTGCAAGCCAGAAGAGAGTGGCAGGACATATTTAAAATGATGAAAGGGAAAAACCTACAACCAAGATTACTCTACCCACCAAGGATCTCATTCAGATTCGACAAAGAAATTAAAACCTTTAAAGACAAGCAAAAGCTAAGAGAATTCAGCACCAACAAACCAGTTTACAACAAATGCTAAAGGAACTTCTCTAGGCAGGAAACACAAGAGAAAGAAAAGGCCTACAATAACAAACCCAAAGCAATTAAGAAAATGGTAATAGGAACATACATATCAACAGATACCTTAAATGTAAATGGGTTAAATTCTCCAACCAAAAGACATAGACTGGCTGAATGGATACAAAAACAAGAGCCATATATATACTGTCTACAAGAGACCCACTTCAGACCTAGGGACACATACATACTGAAAGTGAGGGGATGGAAAAAGATATTCCATGCAAATGGAAATCAAAAGAAAGCTGGTGTAGCAATTCTCATATCAGACAAAATAGGCTTTAAAATAAATACTATTACAAGAGACTAAGAAGAACACTACGTAATTATCAAGGGATCAATTGAAGAGGAAGATATAACAATTGTAAATATTGATACACCCAACACAGGAGCACCTCAATACATAAGGCAAATGCTAACAGCCATAAAAGGGGAAATCGACAGTAACACAATCATAGTAGGGGACTTTAACACCACACTTTCACCAATGGACAGATGATCCAAAATGAAAACAAATAAGGAAACACGAGCTTTAAATGATACATTAAACAAGATGGACTTAATTGATATTTATAGGACATTCCATCCAACAACAACAGAATACACTTTCTTCTCACGTGCTCATGGAACATTCTGCAGGATAGATCATATCTTGGGTCACAAATCAAGCCTTGGTACATTTACGAAAATTGAAATCATATCAAGTATCTTTTCAGACCACAGTGCTATGAGACTAGATATCAATTACAGGAAAAAATCTGTAAATACATGGAGGCTAAACAATACACTATTAAATAACCAAGAGATCACTGAAGAAATCAAAGAGGAAATCAAAAAATACCTAGAAACAAATGACAATGAAAACACGATGACCCAAAACCTACGGGATGCAGCAAAAGAAGTTCTAAGAGGGAAGTTTATAGCTATACAATCCTACCTCAAGAAACAAGAAACATCTCAAATAAACAACCTACCCTTACACCTAAAGCAATTAGAGAAAGAAGAACAAAATAACCCCAAAGTTAGCAGAAGGAAAGAAATCATAAAAATCAGATCAGAAATAAATGAAAAAGAAATGAAGGAAACAGTAGCAAAGATCAATAAAACCCAAAGCTGGTTCTTTGAGAAGATAAACAAAATTGATAAACCATTAGCCAGAGTCATCAGGAAAAACAGGGAAAAGACGGAGAAGTAACCACTGACACTGCAGAAATACAAAGGATCATGAGAGATTACTACAAGCAACTATATGCCAATAAAATGGACAACCTGGAAGAAATGGACAATTTCTTAGAAAAGCACAACCTTCCGAGACTGAACCTGGAAGAAATAGAAAATATAAACAGACATATCACAAGCACTGAAATGGAGACTGTGATTAAAAATCTTCCAACATACAAAAGCCCAGGACCAGATGGCTTCACAGGCAAAATCTATTCAAACATTTAGAGAAGAGCTAATACCTATCCTTCTCAAACTCTTCCAAAGTATAACAGAGGGAGGAACACTCCCAAACTCATTCTACGAGGCCACCATCACCCTGATACCAAAACCAGACAAAGATGTCACAAAGAAAGAAAACTACAGGCCAATATCACTGATGAACATAGATGCAAAAATCCTCAACAAAATACTAGCATACAGAATCCAACAGCACATTAAAAGGATCATACACCATGATCAAGTGGGGTTTATCCCAGGCATGCAAGGATTCTTCAATATATGCAAATCAATCAGTGTGACAAACCATATTAAAAAACTGAAAGAGAAAAACCATATGGTCATGTTAATAAATACAGAAAAAGATTTCAACAAAATTCAACACCCATTTATGATAAAAATTCTCCAGAAAGTAGGCATAGAGGGAACTTATCTCAACATAATAAAGGCCATATATGACAAACCCACAGCCAACATCATTCTCAATGGTGAAAGCTGAAACCATTTCCACTAAGATTAGGAACAGTACAAGGTTGTCCACTCTCACCACTATTGTTCAACATAGTTTTGGAAGTTTTACCCTCAGCAGTTAGAGAAGAAAAAGAAATAAAAGGAATCCAAATCGGAAAAGAATAAGTAAAGCTGTCACTCTTTGCAGGTGACATGATACTATATATAGAGAATCCTAAAGATGCTACCAGAAATCTACCAGAGTTAATCAATGAATTTGGTAATGTAGCAGGTTACAAAATTACTGCACAGAAAGCTCTTGCATTCCTATACACTAATGATGAAAAATCTGAAAGAGAAGTTAAGGAAACAAGCCCATATATCATTGCAACAAAAAGAATAAAATACCTAGGAATAAACCTACCTAAGGAGACAAAAGACCTGTATGCAGAAAAATATAAGGCACTGATGAAAGAATTTAAAGATGATACCAACAGATGGAGAGGTATACCATGTTCTTGGATTGGAAGAATCAACATTGTGAAAATGACTATACTACCCAAAGCAATCTACAGATTCAGTGCAATCTCTATCAAAGTACCAATGGCATTTTTCACAGAACTAGAACAAAAAGTTTCACAATATATATGGAAACACAAAATACCCCAAATAGCGAAAGCAATCTTGAGAAAGACAAATGGAGCTGGAGGAATCAGGCTCGTGGACTTCAGAAAATACTACAAAGCTACAGTAAACAAGACAGTGTGGTGCTGGCAGAAAAACAGCTATATAGATCAGTGGAACAGGATAGAAAGCCCAGAGATACACCCATGCACCTATGGTCACCTTAATTTTGATAAAGGATGCAAGAATATACAGTGGAGAAAAGACAGCCTCTTCAGTAAGTGGTGCTTAGAAAACTGGACAGCTACTTGTAACAGAATGAAATTAGAACACTCCCTAACACCATACAGAAAAATAAGCTCAAAATGGATTAAAGACCTAAATGTAAGTCCAGACACTATAAAAATCTTAGAGGAAAACATAGGCAGAACACTTTATGACATAAATCACAACAAGAACCTTTTTGACCCACCTGCTAGAGAAACGGAAATAAAAACAAAAATAAACAAATGGGACCTAATGAAACTTAAAAGATTTGCACAACAAAGGAAACCAGAAACAAGATGAAAAGACAACCCTCAGAATGGGAGAAGATATTTGCAAATGAAGCAACTGACAATGGATTAACCTCCAAAATTTACAAGCAGCTCATGCAACTCATGAAAAAAAAAAAAAAACAACCCAATCCAAAAATGGGCAGAAGTCCTAAATAGACATTTCTCCAAAGAAGATATACAGTTTGCCAACAAACACATGAAAGAATGTTCAACATCACTAATCATTAGAGAAATGTGAATCAAAACTACAATAAATAGTAGTATAAATAAATGTCAACACATTATTGGCACAAATTATTAATTTGCAAACTGTTTCAAAGACTCTCATTAATGGCTGAATTGGAGGGTAAGAAGAGCTAAGGTAAGTGAGATTTTGGTAGGGGTTGGTAAAGGGCATTGAAGCCAGAGATGAGGATCTTCCTGGAGTATGCCTAAATGACTTCATTGCAAGCTGTGTTAGAGGAGACAAAATGGAGTTAGGGCCAAAAGTGATAAGTCATTCACCATAAATGCTCCTCATTAGGGGCTCAACAAGTGTTATAATAATCACATTTAGCTTTTAGATGAAAGCAAGTGACCATAATTCATTCTCACCAGAACATTTTCACATGCTAATGATTTCTAATGAGCACAGTGGCCATTAGTTAAAATCTACACCAGCAGTTTTAGAATGGAAAACTGTGTTTGGTTTCTTTTGCCCTGACTTACAATGTGTCCTGAGTCTGATTGTGTTATCTCGGTGCTCTCTTATCAGACCAAGAATCTCTTTCATTGATTCTTCCTTCATCAATGGCTAGCTGTATTAATTCATCCATTTATTCACAAATGTGTCCTAAACACTTACCCTGTTAAAAACACCATGACTGGCCACTTGTGAGCTTGCTGGCTAAGCTCATCCAAACTATCTCTCCTAGCCAGCTACCTTAGATGGCTAAGACACCCACTTTAAAGAATTGTTTGGTTTTGTCAATTCCTGTTCCCTTTTGGGAAGTTTTCCTACCAGACCTTTTGGATTGGTCCTATAAGAAATAGAACATTAGAGTTGTGAATCAATCCAGCTAAACCAATAACTCACTACTAAAGCAAGTGAAAATGTTTGTGCTTAACCAGATTCTGAGAAAGGGTCCTATGACTTTTGGGGGTCCTTGTCATAAAAGGCTCTATGCTCTGGAGTCTGCAGTCTGAAGACCTTTGCTTGAGATCCATCTTTCCTAATTATTCACTGGTGGAGTGACTTCCTTCTTTAAACCCCAATTTTCTTGTATGAAAAGTGGAAATGGTTATTCCCTGTCTACTTCATGGAACTGAAATAAGGCTCCCAAATGCTCAGGAAGTGGTAAAGCCCTCAGGGAGTGAAGGGCATCCTCAACCTGGGCTTTTGCTTTGTCTGCAGGGCTACCTGAAGCAATGCCGGAAGAGAAGGGACATGTTCAGTGATGAGCAACTGAAGGTGATCTTTGGGAACATTGAAGACATCTACAGGTTTCAGATGGGCTTCGTAAGAGACCTGGAGAAACAGTACAACAATGATGACCCCCACCTCAGCGAGATAGGACCCTGCTTCCTGGAGCACGTAAGCATCTTCCCCTTTGGAGAGGGTTTTGAGAGACGTTTGGAAGCCATGCAAGGAGTCTCTGAGCTATTTGGTTCTGCTCAGTTGCTTTGTCCCATGGTAAGGGATGGATTCCTCTCTGACCCTGATGTTCATCCCCTTGCTAGAGTATGAGGACTTAGGAAGGTACTGTGATTTGTCCAAGGACTCTTCTTCTTTACTGTTCCCCCCACCTTTTTTCTCTCCTTCCAGATAATTATCAGTAGGATTTTTCTTCAACTTCTCTTCTCTGTTCCTATGGGGCTCAGTTTCCATGGGACCCAGTGTTTTGGGAGGGACTCTGAACATATTCTTATATTCCAGGAATCTGAGAAATAGGAGAGACCATGGTCAGCATGAAACTGGACCCCTGCAAGGCTTTTAAGGGAGAACACTAGGGTAGGGGAAGTGACAAGTGTAGGAAAAGGGGCCACATGATTTAGAGGAAGGAACACTAGGAAACAGGGAAGTGAGGATGTGAGTCCTGTCTATAATGATTGTCTGGGTAACTTTGGGTAAGTTCCTTACCGTCTTTGGGCTTCCTCACATGGATTTAAGAAGGTTTCACTTTATACCTCTGTGGTTCTCTAACATCTTTTGTGTCTTATTCACAGGTGACCTAGTTGTTTTGACAACTCTTCTCCCCCGTTTTATAAAGTATTTATTTTTAAAGAGATAATACATGCACATGGTATAAAATTCAAATGACACATGAAAGTGTGCAGCTAAGAGTAAGTTTTCTTGCAAATTCTCCTGCTTTGACTATGGGAATGTGTAGTGGGGTATAGCCCTAAGGCCACCCGTATGTTCAGTGATTTGCTACAAGTCCCGGGACTCAGCATATAGTCATACTCATGGTTGTGATTTAATACAACTAAAGGATACAAAGCAAAATTAGCAAAAGGAAAAGGCACATGGGGCAAAGTGTGAAGGAAACCAAGTGTAAGTTTCCAAGAGTCCTCTCCCAGTGGAGTCACACAGGATGCACGTAATTCCCCTTGCAATGAGTTGTGACAACACTTTTGAAATGTTGTCTACCAGGGAAAATTATTAGGGACTCAGTGCCCAAGATTTCTATGGGTGGCTGGTCATGTAGGCACCCTCTGCCTAGCATGTACCAAAATTCCAGACTCCCAGAAGGAAAGCAAGTATTCTGCATAAACCACATTGTTCATACAAATAGTTTAGGTACAGTGAGCAACTCTTGTCAAGGAATGGTGAAAAATCTCTTGAGATCTAAGTTCCAAGATGCCAGCCAAGGGCCAACCTTTCAAGCAGGCCTTTTTAGGGATAGCAGTCTCAGGCCTGATATGTTAACTCTTTTTTGCACAGTATTAAACTGGTTCAGCCATTCCAGAAAGCACCTGGGTAGTATTTATCAAAGTTAAGCATGTGTATGACCTTGGGTTCCATTCATAAATATATATCCCAGAGAAATTCTCATAGAGGTCCATGAGGGAACATTTACAAGGCTGTTGATTGCGTGGCAGTGTTGTGTGGACTGCAGTTAGAAGCAACTTAGGTATTTATCACCAGGGTATGGATGAGAAACATATGGGGGATGCTTACTGTAAGGTATTATATAGCAAGGAACAAGAGACTAGTTGTATGTACCCGATAACAATGTGTGTAAATATCATAAATATAGTCTTGAGCTGGGAAAGTAGAATATGGAATAGTGATTCTCAATTGGAGTCTACCCTGTGCATTGTAGGGTGTTTAACAGCATTCCTGGTCTCTATCTACTGGAGGCCAGTAGCACCCTCCTAGTTGTGACAACCAAAAATATCTCCAGACATTGTCAACTGTACCGAGGGACAAAAAAGAACCACTAATCTATTGAAATGATCGTATGCTTTTACACTGTAATCTGTTAATGTGGTGAATTTGGTTTGAATAATTTTCATGTTAAATGAACATTGTATTGCTGGGATAAACCCTACCTAATCATGGTGTATTATCCTTCTTTATGTATTAGTTTGCCTTTTTAAAAATATTAGATTGTTTACCCTCTTTTAATTCAGTTCTAGGATTTATTTTTTTTTTAGGATTTCATTCTTTATCATCTTTGTTTAGGTATAATTTACAAACAATAAAATTCACCAAATGTCTACTTCGATGGGTTTTAACAAGTGCATATAGTTGTGTAACTACCACCGTAATCAAGATATGGAACATTTCTATCACTTCATCAAGTTCTAATGTTCTCCCTTTGTTGTCAGTCTTTGCTCTCACCCTTGCCCTTGGCAAACACTGATCTGCGTTCTGTCACCATAATTTTGCTTTTTCTAGAATGTCATATAAATGGAATAATGCAATAGTGATATTTTGTTTAGCTTCTTTCACTTAATTTCTTTGATAGCCATCCATATTTTTGCATGTATTAGTAATTGGTTATTTTTTTTTTTATTGTTTAGTGATAATTCCATTGTGTGGATATACCACTCATTCACCAGTTCATTCCAGGACATCTGGGTTGTTTACTAGGTTGTTTCCATCTGTGGGATTACTGGGTTGCATTGTAGGTATTTGTTTAATTTTATAAGATACTGCCAAACTGTTTTCCAAAGTTACCGTATCATTTTGCATTCTCACTTCTAATATATAAGGGTTGCAGTTGTTCCACATGGTTGTCAGCACTTGGTATTATCAATATTTTTAATTTTAGTCTTTCTAATAGGTGTGTAGTGGCATTTCATTGTGGTTTTAATTTGCATTTCTCTAATGGCTAATGGTATTGAGCATTTTTTCATGTGCTTATTTGCCATCTGTATAAAACCTTTGGTGAAGTGTCCTTGTCTTTTGCCCATGTGGGTTGTCTGTTTTCTTACTATTTAGTTCCAAGTGTTATTTCTGTATTCTGTTTGCAAGTCCTTGGTCATATATGTGATTTTCAAAGGTTTTCTCAGTCGTGGCTTAGTCTTTCATTTTCTTAACATTGTCTTTGAAAAACATAAACTTTTAATTTTGTTGAAATTCAATTTATTACTTTTTCATGGTTCATGTTTTTTTGTTTCTTATTTAAGAAATCTTTGCCTAACCCAAAGTCACAAAGCTTTTCTCCTGTTTTCTTATAGAAATTATGTAGTTTTATTTCTTATATTTAGGCTATGATCATTTTTGAGGTACTTTTTATATATGGTGCAAAATAAGGTTCAAGGTTAATTTGCTTCCATATGGATATTCAGTCGTTCCAGCACCTTTGTTGAAAAAACTATTAATTTCCCCATTGAATTACCTGGGCATCTTTGTCAAAAATCAATCGATCATATATGTGTAGTTCTATTCTTAGGAACACTATTCTGTTCCAGTGATCTATGTGACTATTTATATGGTAATACCACACTGTGTTTTCTTCTTGTTTTAATTGAGATATAATTGTCATATAGCATTATATCAGTTTCAGGTGTACAACATAATAATTTAATATTTATATATATTGTGAAATGATCACCACAGTAAATCTAGTTAATATCTATTACCATACATAGTTACAATTTTTTTTGTCACACTGTCTTGAATAATGTAGCTTCACAGCAAGTCTTGAAAGCAGGTAAAGTCCTTCAAATTCATTCTTTTTCAAAACAATTTTGGCTATTTTAGGTGATTTGTATTTCTATATAAATTTATCTTATCACAAGGAGAATTTTGTTCTCTTCTTTTTATTTTATCTATATGAGATGATGGAAGTTAAATAAACATTGTGGTAATCATTTCACAATATATGTAAAGCAAGCCATCTTGCTGTACACCTTAAACTTATACAGTGATGTATGTCAATTATTTCTGGGTAAAACTGGGGGTGTGGGAAGAATCAGCTTGCTTAGTTCTACCAAAAAGCAAGGACAACAACAACAAAAAAGAACTCTTCCAGCATTTTGATTAGGATTACATTAAATCTCCCAGCATTGTTTCTAGTTTTCACTTGTATAGGTCTTGATCTTATTTTTAAAAATTGATTTCTAAGTAATTAATTTTTTGCTGCTTTATAAATTGTAATTTTATTTCAATTTCCTATAGTTTGTTGCTATGATATAGAAATGCAATTCATTTTTTTATACAGCTGACCCTCAGTATCTGCAGGAGATGTGTTCCAGGACACCCTGCAGATACCAAAATCCACAGATGCTCAAGTCCCTTATATAAAATGGTATAATATTTGCATGTAACCTATGCATATACTCCCATATACTTTAAATCATCTCTAGATTACTTATTATACTTAATACAATGTAAATACTATGTAAATAGTTGTAAATAAAATGTAAGTGCTATATAAATTTTTACTGGCATGCAAAACAAAGTATTCCTTTTTGGAACTTTCTAGATTTTTTTTCTGAATATTTTCCATCTGCAGTTGGTTGAATCCACAGATGCAGAACCTGCCAATATGGAGGACCAACTGTATTGACTTTGAATCCTGACACATTATTGAATTCACTAATTGGGTCTGGTTTTTCTTTTTTTTTAGATTCCTTAGGATTGTATACATATACAATCATGTCATTTCTAAATAAAGGCAGTTTTATTTCTTCTTTTTCAATCTGTATGACTCCTATTTCCTTTTCTTGTCTTATTGGACTAGCCAAGACCTTCAGTACAGTGTTAACTAGAAGTGGTAAGAGCAGGCATCTTTTGTTTTGTACCTGATTTTTAGGGACAAAAATTCAGCATTTACTATTAAGAATATTAACTTTAAGTTTTTCATGATCACCCTTTATCAAATTGGGGAAATTTCTTTCTAATCCTGGTTTGCTGATGGCTTTTGTCATAAATGTATTTTATCAAATGCTTATTGAAATTATTAAAATAATCATATGGTTTTTCTCCTTTAATCTGTTAACATGGTAAATTGGATTAGGATAAGTCCCTCCTAATCATGGTGTATCATCCTTTTAGTGTACTATTTTGCCTGATTTTTAAAATTAGGTTACTTGTCTTTTTATTATTAAGTTCTAGTATTTTTTTTTATACATTGATGCAAGTTCTTTATTAGGTATGTGTTTTTCTGATTTCTTTTGATATGTATGGCTTGCCTATTTAGTTTTTTTTTAATAATAGTTTTTTTAAAGTCCATGTGTAATAACTCCAACTTGATATTTTTGGTCTACCAATTTCTATTTTCTATTATTTCTCTTAGGTTTTGCTCATGTCTTATATTCTCATGCACCAGGTTATTTTTGAATGAGTACTGAACAATGTATACAAAAAATAGTAGAGATTTTTGTAAAACTTGGAAATAATTTCAAACTTACAGAAAAGCTAAAAAAATAAGAACAGTACAAAGGGTACCCATACAGGCATACCTCAGAGTTGTAGGTTTGGTTCCAGACCACCACAATAAAGTGAACCACACAAATATTTTGGTTTCCCAGTGCATATAAAAGTTATGTTTACATTATACTGTTGTCTATTAAGTGTACAAGGCATTATGTGTAAAAAACAATATATATGCCTTACTTAAAAATACTTTGTTGCTGAAAAATGCTAGCCACCATCTGAGCCTTCAGCAAGTCATAATCTTTTTGCTGGTGGAGGGTCTTGCCTCGTTGTTGATATCTGCTGATCAGGGTGTTGGTTGCTGAAGGTTGGGGTAGCTGTGGCAATTTCTTAAAACAATGAAGTTTGCTGTGTCAATTGATTTTTCCTTTCATGAATGATTTCTCTGTAGCATGCACTGCTGTTTGACAGTACTTTACCCACAGCAGAATTTCTTTCAAAATGGAAATTCTCTCAAACCCTGCCACTGTTTTAGCAACTGAGTTTATGTAATATTCTAAATCTTTTGTTGTCATTTCAACTATCTTCACAGCATCTTCACCAGAAGTTGATTCCATCTTCAGAAACCACTTTCTTTGCTCATCTGTAAGAAGCAACTTCTCATCCATTAAAGTTTTATCACGAGATTGCAGCAATTCAGTCACATCTTCAGCCTCCACTCCTAATTCTACTTCTCTTGCTATTTCCACTACATCTGCAATTACTTCCTCCACTGAAATCTTGAACTTTTCAAAGTCATCCATGAGGGTTGGAATCAACTTCTTCTGAACTCCTGTTAACATTGGTATTTTGACCTCTTCCCATGAACCACGAATGTTCTTAACGGCACCTAGAATGGTGAATCCTTCCCAGAAGGTTTTCAATTTGCTTCGTCTAGATCCATCAGAGAAATCACTGTCTATGGAAGCTATAGCCTTAAAAATGTATTTCTTAATCATAAAACTTAAAAGTCAAAATTACTCTTTGATCCATGGGCTGTGTTAACAGGCATGAAAACAACATTAATCTCATTGTGCATCTCCGTCAGAGCTCTTAGGTGACCAGGTGAATTGTCAATGAGCAGTAATATTTGCAAAGAATTTTTTTCTGAGCAGGAAGTCTCAACAGGGGACCTAAAATTTTCAGTAAATCATGTTTTCGTAAACAGATTTGCTGTCATCCAGGTTTTGTTGTTCCATCTATAGAGCACAGGCAGAGTAGATTTAGCATAATTCTTAAAGGCCTCAGGATTTTCGGAATGCTAAATGAGCACTAGCTTCAACTTAAAATCAACCAGCTGCATTAGCTCCTAACAAAAGAGTCAGCCTGCCCTTTTAAGCTTTGAAGCCAGTCACTGACTTTTCCTCTCTAGCTGTGAACATCCTAGAGGGCATCTTCTTTCTATAGAAGGCTGTGTTGTCTACACTGAAAATCTGTTGTTTAGTGTAGCCACCTTCCTTTACTATCTTAGCTAGATCTTCTAGATAACTTGCTGCAGCTTCTACATTAGCACTTGCTGCTTCACCTTGCACTTTTATGTTATGGAGATGGCTTCTTTCCTTAGACCTCATGAACCAACCTCTGCTAGCTTCACTCTTTTCTCTGCAGCTTCCTCACCTCTTTCAGCCTTTGCAGAATTGAAGAGAGTTAGATTCCTGTTCTGAATTAGGCTTTGGTTTAGGGGAATATTGTGGCTGGTTTGATCTTCTATCCAGAACACTAAAACTTTCTCCATATCAGCAATAAGGCTGTTTCGCTTTCTTATCATTCGTGTGTTCACTGGAGTAGCACTTTTAATTTCCTTCAATAACTTTTCCCTTGCCTTCACAGCTTGGCTATTTGGCACAAGAGGCCTAGCTTTCAGCCTATCTCAGCTTTTGTCATACCTTCCTCACTAAGTTTAATTATTCTAGCTTTTGATTTAAAGTGCGAGACATATGTCGCTTCCTCTCACTTGAACACTAGAGGCCATTGTAATGTTATTAATTGGCTTAACTTCAATATTGTTGTGTCTCAGGTAATACTGAGCCACAAGCAGTGGGAGAGAGATGGAGGAACAGTGGAGCAGTCAGAATACACAACATTTATACACTGCATTCACCTTCTTACCTGGGTGAGGTTTGTATCACCCTCAAACAATTACAACATTAACATCAAAGATGGCTGATCACAGATTACCATAACAAATATAGTAATAGTGAAAAAGTTTGAAACATTCCAAAAATTACCAAAATGTGGCACAGAGACATGATGTGAGCAAATGCTGTTGGAAGAATGGCGCCAATAGGCTTGCTCAACCAGGATTGTCCCAACCTTCAACTTGTAAAAAACACAGTGTCTGTGAAGTGCAGTAAAGTGAAGTGCAATGAAATGAAGGATGCCTGTATACCATTTACCCAGATTCACCTAATATTAACATTCTATTTTTTAGTTTTCTAAAAAACCTCCATACTCTTCTCCATAGTGGCTGTATCAATTTACATTCCCACCAACAGTGCAAGAGGGTTCCCTTTTCTCCATACACTCTCCAGCATTTATTGTAGATTTTCTGATGATGCCCATTCTAAACGGTGTGAGGTGATACCTCATTGTAGTTTTGATTTGCATTTCTCTAATAATTAGTGATGTTGAGCATCTTTTCATGTGCCTCTTGGCCATCTGTATGTCTTCTTTGGAGAAATGTCTATTTAGGTCTTCTGCCCATCTTTTGATTGGGTTGTTTGTTTTTTTGATACCATATGAACCAGCAATCCCACAACTGGGCATATACCCTGAGAAAATAATTCAAAAAGACACATGCACCCCAATGTTCCTTGCAGCACTATTTACAATAGCCAGGTCATGGAAGCAACCTAAGTGCCCATCAACAGATGAATGGATAAAGAAGATGTGGTACATATATACAACGGAATATTACTTGCCATGAAAAGGAAGGAAATTGGGTCATTTGTAGAGACGTGGATGGACCTAGAGACTGTCAGACAGAGTGAAGTAAGTCAGAAACGGAAAAACAAATACCGTATATTAACACATATATGTGGAATCTAGAAAAATGGTATAGATGAACCGGTTTGCAAGGCAGAAATAGAGACACAGATGTAGAGAACAAACATATGGATACGAAGGGGAAAAAGCAGGGGGAAGGTGGTGGTAGGATGAATTGGGAAATTGGAATTGACATATATACACTAATATGTATAAAATAGATAACTAATGAGAACGTGCTGTATAGCACAGGAAACTCCACTTCGCTGTGCAGTAGAAACTAACAGAACATTGTGAAACAACTATACCCCAATTAAAAAAAAAATTCTACTGATTTTGATGGATCATTTGAATGTGCTCACCCTCTCCTAACCCCTCCTCCCCTCTCTCTACATGTACACACACACACACACAAACACACACACACACAAACACACATACACATACATACACGTATATGTTTTTTCCTCAGCCATTTGTGTTTAACTTGCATACATCACTACTCTTTACCCCTGAATAGTCCAAAGTGTATTCCTAAGGAATATTCTATGGAGACAATTTGAGGCTCCGGATGATGTGATTCTTTCAAACACAAATTTATTATATTTTTCAATCTTTTCTAACTATTCTCAGTGGTAAGATTTATCTAAAACTATTTACTCTGCAGCTACCAGAAATAGAACCTCTGACCGATCACTATATTTTTTAATTTAATTTAATTAATTTATTTATTTATTTTAACATCTTTATTGGAGTATAATTGCTTTACAATGGTGTGTTAGTTTCTGCTTTATAACACAGTGAATCAGTTATACATATACATATGTTCCCATATCTCTTCTCTCTTGCATCTCCCTCCCTCCCACCCTCCCTATCCCACCCCTCTAGGTGATCACAAAGCACCGAGCTGATCTCCCTGTGCTATGAGGCTGCTTCCCACTAGCTATCTATTTTACGTTTGGTAGTGTATATATGTCCATGCCACACTCTCACTTTGTCACAGCTTGCCCTTCCCCCTCCCCATATCCTCAAGTCCATTCTCTAGTAGGTCTGTGTCTTTATTCCTGTCTTACCACTAGGTTCTTCATGACCTTTTTTTCCCCCCTTAGATTCCATATGTATGTGTTAGCATACTGTATTTGTTTTTCTCTTTCTGACTTACTTCACTCTGTATGACAGACTCTAACTCCATCCACCTCACTACAAATTACTCAATTTCGTTTCTTTTTATGGCTGAGTAATATTCCATTGTATATATGTGCCACATCTTCTTTATCCATTCATCCGATGATGGACACTTACGTTGCTTCCATGTCCTGGCTATTGTAAATAGAGCTGCAATGAACATTTTGGTACATGACTCTTTATGAATTATGGTTTTCTCAGGGTATATGCCCAGTAGTGGGATTGCTGGGTCGTATGGTAGTTCTATTTTTAGTTTTTAAGGAACCTCCATACTGTTCTCCATAGTGGCTGTACCAATTTACATTCCCACCAACAGTGCAAGAGGGTTCCCTTTTCTCCACACCCTCTCCAGCATTTATTGTTTCTACATTTTTTGATGATGGCCATTCTGACCGGTGTGAGATAATATCTCACTGTAGTTTTGATTTGCATTTCTCTAATGATTAATGATGTTGAGCATTCTTTCCTCTGTTTGTTGGCAATCTGTATATCTTCTTTGGAGAAATGTCTATTTAGGTCTTCTGCCCATTTTTGGATTGGGTTGTTTGTTTTTTTGTTATTGAGCTGCATGAGCTGCTTGTAAATTTTGGACATTAATCCTTTGTCAGTTGCTTCATTAGCAAAAATATTCTCCCATTCTGAGGGTTGTCTTTTGGTCTTGTTTATGGTTTCCATTGCTGTGCAAAAGGTTTTAAGTTTCATTAGGTCCCATTTATTTATTTTTGTTTTTATTTCCATTTCTCTAGGAGCTGGGTCAAAAAGGATCTTGCTGTGATTTATGTCATAGAGTGTTCTGCCTATGTTTTCCTCTAAGAGTTTGATAGTGTCTGGCCTTACATTTAGGTCTTTAATCCATTTTGAGTTTATTTTTGTGTATGGTGTTAGGGAGTGTCCTAATTTCATACTTTTACATGTACCTGTCCAGTTATCCCAGCACCACTTATTGAAGAGGCTGTCTCTTCTCCACTGTGTATGCTTGCCTCCTTTATCAAAGATAAGGTGACCATATGTGTGTGGGTTTATCTCTGGGCTTTCTATCCTGTTCCATTGATCTATATTTCTGTTTTTGTGCCAGTACCATACTGTCTTGATTACTGTAGCTTTGTAGTATAGTCTGAAGTCAGGGAGCCTGATTCCTCCAGCTCCATTTTTCGTTCTTCAGATTGCTTTGCTATTCGGGGTCTTTTGTGTTTCCATACAAATTATGAAATTGTTTGTTCTAGTTCTGTGAAAAATGCCAGTGGTAGTTTGATAGGGATTGCATTGAATCTGTAGATTGCTTTGGGTAGTAGAGTCATTTTCACAATGTTGATTCTTCCAATCCAAGAGCATGGTATAACTCTCCATCTATTTGTATCATCTTTAATTTCTTTCATCAGTTTCATATAATTTTCTGCATACAGGTCTTTTGTCTCCTTAGGTAGGTTTATTCCTAGATATATTATTCTTTTTGTTGCAATGGTAAATGGGAGTGTTTACTTAATTTCATTTTCAGATTTTTCATCATTAGTGTATAGGAATGCAAGAGATTTCTGTGCATTAATTTTGTATCCTGCTACTTTACCAAATTCATTGATTAGCTCTAGTAGTTTTCTGGTAGCACTTTTAGGATTCTCTATGTATAGTATCATGTCATCTGCAAACAGTGACACCTTTACTTCTTCTTTTCCGATTTGGATTCCTTTAATTTCTTTTTCTTCTCTGATTGCTGTGGCTAACACTTCCAAAACTATGTTGAATAATAGTGGTGAGAGTGGGCAACCTTGTCTTGTTCCTGATCTTAGAGGAAATGGTTTCAGTTTTTCACCATTGAGGACAATATTGGCTGTGGGTTTGTCATATACGGCCTTTATTATGTTGAGGAAAGTTCCCTCTATGCCTACTTTCTGCAGGGCTTTTATCATAAATGGGTGTTGAATTTTGTTGAAAGCTTTCTCTGCATCTATTGAGCTGATCATATGGTTTTTCTCCTTCAATTTGTTAATATGGTGTATCACATTGATTGATTTGCGTATATTGAAGAATCCTTGCATTCCTGGGATAAACCCCACTTGATCATGGTGTATGATCCTTTTAATGTGCTGTTGGATTCTGTTGGCTAGTATTTTGTTGAGGATTTCTGCATCTATGTTCATCAGTGATATTGGCCTGTAGTTTTCTTTCTTTGTGACATCTTTGTCTGGTTTTGGTATCAGGGTGATGGTGGCCTCGTAGAATGAGTTGGGGAGTGTTCCTCCCTCTGCAATATTTTGGAAGAGTTTGAGAAGGATAGGTGTTAGCTCTTCTCTAAATGTTTGATAGAATTCGCCTGTGAAGCCATCTGGTCCTGGGCTTTTGTTTGTTGGAAGATTTTTAATCACAGTTTCAATTTCAGTGCTTGTGATTGGTCTGTTCATATTTTCTATTTCTTCCTGGTTCAGTCTCGGCAGGTTGTGCATTTCTAAGAATCTGTCCATTTCTTCCAGGTTGCCCATTTTATTGGCATAGAGTTGCTTGTAGTAATCTCTCATGATCCTTTGTATTTCTGCAGTGTCAGTGGTTACTTCTCCTTTTTCATTTCTAATTCTATTGATTTGAGTCTTCTCCCTTTTTCTCTTGATGAGTCTGGCTAATGGTATGTCAATTTTATCTTCTCAAAGAACCAGCTTTTAGTTTTATTGATATTTGATTTTTATCCTTTAATTTGTTAATATGGTGTATCACATTGATTGATTTGCTTATATTGAAACAGTAGTTTCCTTCATTTCCTTTTCATTTATTTCTCATGTGATCTATATGATTTCTTTCCTTCTGCTAACGTTTTTTTGTTGTTCTTCTTTTTTCTCTAATTGCGTTAGGTGTAAAGTTAGGTTGTTTATTTGAGATTTTTCTTTTTTCTTGAGGTAAGTTTGTATTGCTGTAAACTTCCCTCTTAAAACTGCTTTTGCTGCATCCCATAGGTTTTGGGTCAATGTGTTTTCATTGTCATTTGTTTCTAGGTATTTTTTGATTTCCTCTTTGATTTCTTCAGTGATCTCTTGGTTATTTAGTAGTGTATTGTTTAGCCTTCCTGTGTTTGTAGTTTTTACAGCATTTTCACTGTAATTGATATCTAGTCTCATAGCACTGTGGTTGGAAAAGATACTTGATATGATTTCAATTTTCTTAAATTTACCAAGGCTTGATTTGTGTCCCAAGATATGATCTATCCTGGAGAATGTTCCATGAGCACTTGAGAAGAATGTGTATTCTGTTGTTTTTGGGTGGAATGTCCTATAAATGTCAATTAATTCCATCTTGTTTAATGTATCATTTAAAGCTTGTGTTTCCTTATTTATTTTCATTTTGGATGATCTGTCCATTGGTGAAAGTGGGTTGTTAAAGTCCCCACTATGATTGTGTTACTGTCAGTTTCCCCTTTTATGGCTGTTAGCATTTGCCTTATTTATTGAGGTGCTCCTATGTTGGGTGCATCAATATTTACACTTGTTATATCTTCTCTTGTATTGATCCCTTGATCATTATGTAGGGTCCTTCTTTGTCTCATGTAATAGACTTTATTTTAAAGTCTATTTTGTCTGATATGAGTATTGGTACTCCAGATTTCCTTTGATTTCCATTTGCATGGAATATCTTTTTCCATCCCCTCACTTTCAGTCTGTATGTGTACCTAGGTCTGAAGTGGGTTGCTTGTAGACAGCATATACACGAGTCTTGTTTTTGTATCCATTCAACCATTTTGTGTCCTTTGGTTGGAGCATTTAATCCTTTTATATTTAAGGTAGTTATCGATATGTATCTTCCTATTACCATTTTCTTAATTGTTTTTTTGTAGGTCTTTTCCTTCTCTTGTGTTTCCTGCTTAGAGAAG
This sequence comes from Eubalaena glacialis, assembly GCF_028564815.1. Taxonomy (NCBI): domain Eukaryota; kingdom Metazoa; phylum Chordata; class Mammalia; order Artiodactyla; family Balaenidae; genus Eubalaena; species Eubalaena glacialis. Next base: position 57,445,892 of record NC_083736.1, on the reverse strand, counting down.
TTGCTTTAGCATTTTTTGTAAAGCTGGTTTGATTGTGCTGAATTCTCTTAAGTTTTGCTAGTCTGTAAAGGTTTTAATTTTGCTGTCAAATCTGAATGAGATCCTTGCTGGGTAGAGTAATCTTGGTTGTAGGTTTTCCCCTTTCATCACTTTTAATATGTCCTGCCACTCCCTTCTGGCTTGCAGAATTTCTGCTGAAAGATCAGCTGTTAAGCTTATGAGGATTCCCTTGTATGTTATTTTTTGCTTTTCCCTTGCTGCTTTTAATATTTTTGGTTTGTATTTAATTTTTGATTGTTTCCTTAATATGTGTCTTGCCATGTTTCTTGGATTTATCCTGTATGAGACTCTCTGCTCTTCCTAGACTTGATTGACTATTTCCTTTCCCATGTTAGGGAAGTTTTCGACTATAGTCTCTTCAGATATTTTGTCAGACAATTTCTTTTGTGTTCTTCTACTGCGACCCCTATAATTTGAATTTTGTTGCATTTAATGTTGCCCCAGAACTGTCTTTTCATTCTTTTTTCTTTATTCTGCTCTGCCACAGGTATTGGCACTATTCTATCTTCCAGCTCACTTATCCATTCTTCTGCCTCAGTTTTTCTGCTATTGCTTCCTTCTAGATTATTTTTCATTTCATTTATTGTGTTCTTCATCACTGTTTGTTTGCTCTTGAGTTCTTCTAGGTGCTTGTTAAACATTTCTTGTATTTTCTCTATTCTATTTCTGAGATTTTGAATCATCTTTACTATCATTAATCTGAATTGTTTTTCACGTAGACTGCCTATTTCCTCTTCATTTGTTTGTTCTGCTGGGTTTTTGCCTTGCTTCTTCATCTGCTTCATATTTCTCTGTCTTCTCATTTTGTTTAACTTACTGTGTTTTGGGTCTCCTTTTCCTCAGCTTTGTAGTTCCCGTTATTTTTGTTTTCTGCCCCCAGTGGGTGAGATTGGTTTATTTGCTTATGTAGGCTTCCTGGTGGATGGGACTGGTGCATTTGTTCTGGTTGGTGGCGATGGATCTTCTTCTTCTGGTGTGCAGGGCCACATCCAGTGGGGTGTTTTGTGGTGTCTGTCAACTTAGTATGACTTTAGGCAGCCTCTCTGCTAATTGGTGGGGTTTTGTTCCTGTCTTGCAAGTTGTTTGCCATGGGGCATCCAGCACCAGAGCTTGCTGACCGTTGGGTGGAATGGGTCTTAGTGTTGAGACAAAGTCTCTGGGAGAGCTCTTGCTGATTGATATTACATGGGGCCGGGAGGTGTCTGGTGGTCCAATGTCCTGGACTTGGCTCTCCCACCTCAGAGGCTCATGCCCAACACCCGGCTGGAGCACCAAAATCATGCCAGCCACACAGCTTGGAAGAAAAGGAAGGAAAAAAAAAACCGAACAGGTAGAAGCCCAAACCAAATGGTAAAAGCAAAACTAAACAGACAAAATCAGGCAAAGAAACATACCCACGTGCACACACACACACACACACACACACACACACACATAAAAAACAAACAACCAAAAAAACAAAAATAACAAAAACAGAAAAACAAAACAAAACAAAAATACCAGACAGAACCCTAGGACAAATGACATCAAACCTAAAGAGACCAAATCATACAAAGATACATACACACACGCATTCACAAAAAGGGAAAAAAAATTAAAAATAAAAGTATTTTAAAAATTTAAAATAAAAGAAGGGAGCAACCAAACCAATAAACAAATCCACCAGTGATAACAAGCACTTAAAACTAAACTAAGAGAAACATAAAACCAAAAACAAATCAGACTTAGAAAGCAAACCCCAAGTCTACTGTTGCTCCCAAAGTCTACCACCTCAATTTTGGGAACATTTGTTGTCTATTCAGCTACTCCACAGATGCAGGGTTTTATCAAGTTGATTGTGGGGATATAATCCACTGCTCCTGAGTCTGCATGGAGAAATTTCCCTTTCTCTTCTTTGTTCACACAGCTCCTTGGGTTCAGCTTTGGTTTTGGCCCTGCCTCTGCATGTAGGCCACCCTCAGGTGTCTGTTCCCCACCCAGACAGGAGTGGGTTCAAGCAGCAGCTGATTAGGGCTCTGTTGCTCACTCCAGCCAGGGAGAGGGAAGAGTACGGTAGTCAGAATTAGAATGTGGGGTGAGCCTGCAGCACCAGAGGCTGACATGACATTGCAACAGCCTGAGGTGCATCGTGTGTTCTACCGGGGAAGTTGTCCCTGGATCGTGGGACCCTGGCCATGGTTTGCTGCACAAGCTTCCACAGGGGTGTGGGTAGTGACCTGCACTTGCACACAGGATTCTTGGTGGCAGTGGCGGCAGCGTTAACGGTCCATGCCTGTCTCTGTGGTCCGATCTGATAGCTGCGGCTCACTCCTGTCTCTGGAGCTCATTTAGGTGGTGCTCTGCCCTCTGTGGGCACAAGGAGCAGGAATCCCCTCTCCTCGTGCACCCCAAAACAGTGGTCTCTTGCCTCTCCAGCTGGTCCAGACATTTTCCCAGACTCCCTCCTGGCTAGCTGTGGTGCACTAGTCCACTTCAGGCTGTCTTCACACAGCCAACCCCATTCCTTTCCCTGAGGTCTGACCTCCGAAGCCTGAGCCTCAGCTCTCAGCTCCCACCCACCCCGGTGAGTGAGCAGACAAACATCTTAGGCTGGTGAGTGCTGGTTGGCACCAATCCTCTGTGCGGGAATCTCTCCACTTTCCCCTCTGCACCCCTGTTTCTGCACTCTCCTCCATGGCTCTGAAGCTTCTCCCCCACCTGTTCCCACCAGTGAAGGGGCTTCCTAGTGTGTGCAAACTTTTCCTCCTTCACAGCTCCCTCCCAGATGTGCAGGTCCCATCCCTATTCTTTTGTCTCTGTTTTTTCTTTTTTCTTTTGCCCTGCCCAAGTACATGGGGATTTTTTTGCATTTTGGGAAGTCTGAGCTCTTCTGCCAGCGTTCAGTAGGTGTTCTGTAGGAGTTGTTCCACATGTAGATGTATTTTTGATGTATTTGTGGGGAGGAAGGTGATCTCCATGTCTTACTCCTTCGCTATCTTGAAGGTCTCTTTTATTTATTTTTATATATGAATTTTTACAGTTTGTCTAATTCCCAAATAATTTCTTTATTATTAAATTATGAATCAATGTAGGAAAGATTGACATTATCATTTTTGTATTTCTACATAAGTAGAGGGTCTCTTTTCCCATTTCTCCAGAACTTCTTTTGGAGTCCTCAGTAGCCTTTCCCTTTCTCTCTATCTTTCCTCTGCTCACAGCAAGATGGATTCTGGATATATTCTGAGTACTGTAACAACCACCTGGACGCCTGTATGGAGCTCTCCAAACTGATGAAGGACAGCCGCTACCAGCACTTTTTTGAGGCCTGTCGCCTCTTGCAGCAGATGATCGACATTGCTATTGACGGTTTCCTTTTGACGCCAGTGCAGAAGATCTGCAAGTATCCCTTACAGTTGGCTGAGCTCCTCAAGTATACTGCCCAGGACCATAGGTAAGGGATTGAGGGAGGCAGGAGTGAAGGAGAGAGCCTCCTCTACATGTTAATCCTTATTGAGAATGTATGTCTTTTTGCCTTTTCTGAGTTTCTGTTAGCTTACATACACAATGGGATGATGACATATTCTTGCTTACCTCTGAAGACTGTTGTGTGTATAAAGTGAGGCAATGCTTATGAGTTGCTTATAAACTTATAAATCAATATGTACACAAAATCAGTGTTCATCGTTATTGTACCACTTAGACACTGCCTTCAGGGAGCTTATAGCCTAGTCCTTAGTCCTGAGTTCAGCCAAGTGAATCAACTGTTTATTCTACTCTGCTCAATAGAGTCAAATATCCTGGTAACAGACTGCCCAACTTGTACTGACCTTAGATTTCTTCTGAAAGGCTACACCCCTGGTCTTCTTTAGTCTTTTACACCCTCCTCTGCCTCATCCCAACTGTACCTTCCCCTTAGACACACAGCATGACTGGGGGAAAATAGACTTGAGAGTTCCCCTGAAGTTTTTTCAAAGTTTTTCAGTATTTTCAAGAAAACCAACCCAAAAAGGACCAAGGAGCTTATCTTTCTCTGAATGGAAATGATACTCCTAACCCTCTATTAGTAAGGTATATGCTGGGAGTCATCTCCAACAATGGGAATGGTCTACAGTGAACCATCCCCTATTTTTTCACGTGCTTTGCTTCATGACCTAGAGCCCCCAGCCTATTTATAGCCTGCTTTTAATTGGTATTAAATCCGTGACCTTAGGTTTATTGGCCCATCTCTCAGCTCTCTTCCTGATTGATCACTATAAGAATAAAGAAGGCCTTTGCCCAATTTCCCTTAGTTTCTGCCTGATTCTCATCAGGCCTGCTTCCTACTTTCATTTGGCTCTGCTGCCTGGCTTCCTTGGAGCTGACTTCCAGACCTAGTTGCATAAGGCCATCAGTATGGGTCAGTTGGTTTTGTTTATGTCAAGCTTCTAGGCCAATCCCTAGGTTCATTTTTAAGTTGATGTTGTTCTTTAGCATATCATGGGTTATGTGCTTCAGTGGTCTGAAGCCCTGGACAGATTTCAGATTTGAAACCAAATGTGGTAGCAGTGAACTCTCCCTTTGTGTGAGTAACACCACCAGTGGTAACTCTGCCTTCCTTGCTCTGTTGGCTGTGAGCGAGGTAGGTATAGAAGGACCTTGCAAAGGAGGACTCTGTTCCCTTCTCCCTGAGTCTGTTTACTAGCTGGGGGATAGTGGGAGTACTAATTAGACATGAAATTTGGAGGTGACTAAATCTCACTTAACAGATTTAATATAGCCCATTGCCAAAACTGAGTCCCAAGTTTTCTAAGGAGAAAACTTGTAAGAGCTAATAGGATATTAAAGAACCCCAACTAAAATATCTTAATATTTTAAAAATAAAAATGGAAAACCTTTATGGCACCTAAAATGGAAAGGGCCTTAGAGGAAGGTCTTCTAGTCAGACTTACTCATTCTATGGCTAGACAGAGTGAGTCCCAGAAAGGGGAAATGACAAAGAGCAAGTCTGTGGCAAAGCAGGGACACATAGTATGGACAGTGGTCTGGGAATCTAACTTTTTAAAGAGCCCTCCAGGTGGTTTTCATGCCAAGGAAGATTTGTGAGCCATTGTACTAGCCAGTCTGGAAGGCCTTTTCTAGTTCTGCCATCCCATGTTGTAATGAATCTAAATGACCTCCACAGGAATACTTCAAGGTGCTAAGTGACCAGAAGCAGCCACTATTGTACCTAAATCTCAGTGGAGCTGCTTTCAGACCAGTGGTTTTAAAACCAGTATATTTAAAGAGTGATTCTCAAATGTTTTTATATCACAGCTCATCTCCCACCTACTCCTGAGTGTCTGCTCTAAAAATCATACTTGTGGACTGATGATATTAACTAGGTAAATTATGTATTTGCATAAGTGCTTTTAAGAGCCCCCCAAGGACCATTTTTAAAGCACAGGCAAAAACTATCTTTGTCTTTTAGACCAAAGCAACCCCAGGTCCTTTTGGGTTTAGTGGGAGCCAATAAGATAGCATATCTCCCTGGGATTTCCCATTTCTGTGCACCTTCACCTTGTGAGTGGAACCCCTGCCTCAAGGCCTTCTTACCCTCTGGGTCTCTGGTCCCCTCTCCTTCCACCCCCAGGCTCAGAGGTGCTGAGAGAATGACTCAGGCAGTGGCAGGCTACATCAATCCCTGTCCGCATTTGGGGTGACCCATTGGGCCTAGCACTATCCCCAGACCATGGGCCACTCCTTCTTGCAAGCCTCAGGAAGCTGTATCAAGGTGATAGCTCCTGCGATGCATGTCAAAGTAGCTTGGGTTTGAAGGCAATTAGAGGCTACTGCCAGGTTGAAGACTTAGGTCAATAGGTGTTCAGATAGGTAGGTCTGAAATGCAGGCAGGCAGAGTAGTTCCCGAGGGAGATTAGGTGGATAGAGAGTAGTAAGTGGAGAATAATATTACCTTTGTTTACAGAAGGGTGACATGTCCCCACGCCCCCCAACCTTGCTTAAGCTGATAAGAAGAAAGACTCTGTACAAGAGGGAGGTTAGCTGACCTGTCTGGAACAAGACAATCTTGGTTCAGTCAGTCTCCTCACTAGGGTGCTGGGCTCAGACCTCATCTGGAAGCCTGAGGGCTCTGAGCAGGGTTCAGGCTGGACCACAGCTATTTACTTTTTTCTCTCACCCACTCCTAAAGCTAGTGGGGAAGGTTAGAGATGGTGACATACCCCCCTCTAACCATCGTGAGAAAGGCAGCCAGCTAAAAATGGCAAAGGTTGACTGACAGTATGGCACAGTGGCAGTGATAAATTCATGGTTAAGTAGTACATGGGGTCAGGCAGAGGTAATAAGCATTCTCATGCCAGCACTGTCCAATAGGACTTTGTACAGTGATGTAAATGTTCCATATCTGTGTGGTTTAATATAGTAGACACTGGCCACATATGGCTATTGAGTACTGAGAAATGTAGCTGATGCAACTAAATAACTAAATTTTAAAATTTTATTTAATTTTAATTAAATGTGGCTAGTGGCTACCATATTGGACAGTGTTACTCTATGCTTTACCTCCTAGAAAGTGGCTTAAGGCATTTTCCTGATGCTCTCAAATCAGGAAGGAATAGCATGGGAGACAGAAAAAGGACCTAAAGAACAGGGGTGCTTATTTACGTCAGCAACTTCTGCACTGCAACCACCCCTTCTGTCATTACCGTACCTTGCTTCTAAATGGCAAGCTCAGATAGTCTTGCCAGGGAAAAACTTTGACAGTTTTACAGAGCACAATAACTCCCCCACAGGTTGGAGCAAGTAACTGTAAAAGAATGAAATGTAACAGAAACAAATGTAATATTCTGTAGTTGGGTCTAAGAAATCAACAATTCAAGGACAGACTGAGAGACATACAGCTTCTAAACAGCATATTTTAAAGAAATTTAAGAAGTATTGGTTGATCATAAGTTCAGTATGAGTCAGATGTGAGATCCACAAGAAAAACTGATAAAGCTAACATTCATTAAGGCTCAGGATAAAGACATTTTGGGATGTGTGTGTGTGTGTGTGTGTGTGTTAACAGAGTTGTCTTGAGACAGAATAGACTGGTTAGGATTGGTAGTGAGTATCCTGTCACCGTAGGTGATAAAATGTAGTAACGTTTGAAGACTATGGTCTGGCAGGTGTGCAGAAAACAGACTGGATCCAGGGAGGCCAGGTAAGAGGAGGTGCTGTGTCTCATCAGCCCTGGCAGTTAGAACTCCCTTTCTTCTGTTCCTATGTTTGGTCCACCACTCCACACCTCAATGTATTAGGGAAGAAAAAGACAGTTGCCCTGCTCTTCTTTTTCTCTTCTCTTCTTTCAAATTGGTGCTGGGACAGTGAGCAGGTTAGTGACCACAAAGCATGTTCAGCTTCTCTAAGGAAAAGTTTGTTGAGACTGAACTGTAACTCATCCTCCTGCCTTCTCAGCTTATTGTAATTCCAACAAATGTCTGGGATCTAACTTTCAATCTTCTTTTCACAGGAGCCATTTGACTGGAAATTAGATCAGACAAACAGAGAAAACTGGGCAGGGTGGTATAACCTTCAACAAGTGGGCCATCCAAAGTCCCAGGAAAATGGGGCCTAAGATTGTACTTCTGGAGTTAGAGGTTTTGAGAGACAACCCATATAATGTTTATACTAGAGAAATGTTTGTTTTGTATTAATAATAACACTGCTAACATTTGCTGTGAGCCAAGAGTAAAACACTTTTCATGGATTATTAAAACTTCAGCAAATTCTACTGTAATTTCCCCCATTTTACAGATGAGGAAACTGAGTCACTGAGAGGGTGAATGAGACTTGTCAAAGGCCACACCACTAGTCAGTGACTAAACTAGGGTTTGTGTCCAAGCAGTCTGGCTCCAGTCTCTGTTCTTAACCACAATGCTACATCCTATCTCTATATTGTATAGGAGGAAAGGTTTGGATGTTATTTTACAGTGACTTTGGGCAGAGTTCCCTAGAAATAGGTGCTAGAACAGATGGTAAAGTTCTCTGGACCATGCCATGTGTGAAGCTCCCTTCTTCATCCTTGGCTGGTTGTATCAGATAGGTACAAAAATAATGGCATAACAAAGATGAGTCTCTTTCTCTTTCATGGAAAAAAAGCCTGCAGGTAGGCAGTCTATGGCTGCCTTGCTGGCTGCATGATTATCAGAGACTCCTTCCAGTTTTCTCTTATCCTATCCTTAGGAGTATGGACCTTGTCCTTATGGTCTAAGATGGTTGCTAGAACTTCAGCCATCACATCTAAATATTCTTAAGCGTCAGGATTAAGTAAGGACCAAAGAAGGGCATGCTGTTTTCCTTAAAGGTGGCTTTTTAAAAGTTCTACCCAACATTTCTATTTACATATCACTGGACAGAACTTGATCATATAAGTCACCTCTTACTGTAAAGAAGGATAGAAAATGTAGTCTTTTGCACCATGTGGCATGGATTCCATCTGAAAATCAGGGCTCTCTTGCTAAGTAGGAAGAGGAGAATGGATGTTAGTGTTGGCACCGAGCACATTGGTTCAATGGCACATTGACTCATCCAACTTGTAATTTTGTGTCTTCACAGTGACTACAGGTATGTGGCAGCCGCTCTGGCTGTCATGAGAAATGTGACTCAGCAGATCAATGAACGCAAGCGGCGCTTGGAGAATATTGACAAGATTGCCCAGTGGCAGGCCTCTGTCCTAGACTGGGAGGTAGGACCCTTACTAACAGGGACATTGGAGAGTCTGAATACCTTAGCCAGAACCTCACATCTTAGCCAAAGATGAGCAAAGAGTAATTATATTTGAAGAGCAGCAGAAAGGATTTAGATTAGAGCCAAGGCAAAACTTCCTGCTAATGAGAGGTGTTGTGTACTTGAATAGCTTTCTAAGAAGGTTGGAGAAATCTCGGTTGCAATATTTCATTAGGAAAGGAAAGATTCATCTATTTGGGTGTTGCTAAGAAATAATTGGGTTGACTCAGTAGCCTTTCGAAGCTCTTTCAAGTCCTGGAATTTTATCACCACCAGATGAACACTTGGATAAGGAGTAATAGGTACTAATTCACTCCCAGACACAGAGTGCAAGGTTGGTTCTCTGATGCAGGCCAGCCAACATACTTCTTCTTTTCCTCTTGGTGGGATCACCTCACCCTGACATAGCTACTAGTTCTATCCAAGCCTGCACACTTCAGGCCACAACCATCATCCCTGCCCAATTGACAGGCCAAATTCTGTTTTTTAATTATCTGCTTATAAAAATAATCCCTGAGCCTTCCATTCTATTGGAAATGACCACGACTTCTCTGAACTCAGAAAGCCTTCACTAAAGCCTTGTCTTCTGAGATGATAACTTGCAGAGGATATACACAGCCTAACAAATAAATGGAGCTTTTGCCTCTTATGCCACTGCTCTGTTGAAGTTCCTGAGGTGTCTGTTAAACAGAAACAGAGCTGGGAACTTTAAGGCCTCACAAGTACCTGTATGTTAAGTACACTATTTATTGTTTCTCTCTTGTGCCCATCAAGAGAACCAGGAGTAATGACATTTCACATTTATCTCTCAGACCCAAGTTATGAAATCTGACAGTCCACAGCTAATATAACCAAGATAGGAGAGGCAGGACATGCTACCAGGGAGGAGGTGGCAATCTTAAGCTTCATGATCATAGTGTAGAAGTTGAGTCAGCTCCCCATTCCTCTGGCCTCCACACAGGTATAATTTCTTGTAATTTGAGAGCTAGTATCTCTCTAACTTCTCATATAGTTTAGCACATTCCAAGGGAATTAAACAGCCTTACAGTTACTTAACCAATGTCCAGAAAAAGTCATCTTTCCTTTATTCTGCTACTTCTGTTCCTCTTTAATGTACATGGCTGGAAATGTCCACAGTTCTGAGCAGCTGGCATATTTTTGAGTCTTATTTGAAGGATAATGTCCCCATACAGAGTAGAAAACAGCAGTGATTCTTTGAGATGCAAGGAGAGGAAGGAATCTATATAAAGAGATCTTGCTCATAAGAAGAAGCCAGCACTGTCCTAGACTTATTAGGAAATCATGGATTCTCCTTCCCCTGTGTCTGGTTTGCTTTGGCTAGTTTCCTGATCAGAGGGCTGGATCAAATGACCTCTAGCAAGATCACTAATTCTCAGGCACTCTGAAACTGTGGCTGGTTAGCAGGCCTCTTTTTCTCTACCCCTGCTGGGATTCTCTGTAATAGGACGTTCCCAGCAGCAATTGTCTTTCTATTCCCTGAAACATTTTTCCCCTTCCCAATACCTGGAAGACCTTCTAATTCCTCCATGGGCTCTGGGCCTCCAGTCCCTGCAGCTGGGGCCATGGGAGACCAAGAATAGCTTGAAATTCTTTGGCCTGTTCAGGGAACTTCACTAACACCAAACTTAAAAGCACTGAACTGTGATTTAAAGACTCAGCATCTCAGAAGGAATTTTATTTGTTTTTGTCTATAGTTGGGGGGTGGGAAACAAAGGAAAGTCTGTCGGATAGGAGGCAGTTACTCTCTGCCTCCTTTGTTAGCATGATTGACTGGTCCTTTAATCTCATCCAAGCCCACACAACCCTGCTTGACAAAGTCCTTCTTTATTTAAGTTAGTAAGAAGAAAAATTCCTTGTGGTTAACTTTTCAGACTCTGAGGTCACTGTGGAACTTACCAGCTTCAGAGGGTTTGCCCTCTATGAAGCATTTTCTTTAGCAAGGCCTGATGGGTACATTTCAGAGGCCAGGACCAAACTTTCGATCAAGTGTGCCATATCTAGTCTTAAATATTTCTAAAATGTCAGAGTCACTAGGTCTCTTAGGGAACTCCACAAAGAACAACTCTGGCCATGCTTATGCACATGTGTGCGCACACACACACGTGCACACATGCAAACCTTGTAATGATGGTGGAAGTCTGAGAAGCCTATTCCTGACTGAGGCCAAACAGCAAGTCAATGACAAAACTAAAACTTGAATCTAGTCTCCGGATTCCCTGGGGCGTGTTCTTTTCACTGCTGCACCACATACTCTTCCAGCCTTCTGCTTCCTGCAGCCCAGTTGCTTCCCTTTATGTTATTGCAGGGACTTGTTTCTGCAGTAAAGTGTCCATATCTAAGCAAGAGAGTAAGAGTGCCTTGGGGGGAAGTCCAAATGCCGGTAAGGCTAAAGGTAGATGAGTGCTGGGGAGCCTCCCGCAGAAAGCAATAGGATATGTCCATTCCATGGCTGCTTGGCTACTGGCTTGGGTGGCTCAACCTCACTGGTTCCCTGGTATAGGTTTTTTCTATGTTCCACCTACCCCAGCAGTTGAACATGCAGAAAGAAGTCCTGCCAGCTTGGTGGGTGCTGCTGTGGACAAGCCTTGCAAATCAAGAAAATGAAGCAGTGCTTTGCTCTCTCTGCCACTCCCTTGCCTCCTCCACGTTTGAATAAGCAGGGTGGATATCAAAAGCATCTACATAATAATTTCAGTTTGATTTGTCAAATGAAAAAGAAGAGTCAGGAGACCTTCAAGATGGCGGAGGAGTAAGACATGGAGATCACCTTCCTCCCCACAAATACATCTGAAATACATCTACATGTGAAACAACTCCTACAGAACACCTACTGAACGTTAGCAGAAGACCTCAGACTTCCCAAAAGTCAAGAAATTCCCCACGTACCTGGGTAGGGCAGAAGAAAAAAGAAAAAACAGAGACAAAGGAATAGGGATGGGACCTGCACCTCTGGGAGGGAGGAGTGAAGTAGGAAAAGTTTCCACATACTAGGAAACCCCTTCACTGGTGGAGACGGGGGGTGGCAGGGGAAGCTTTGGAGCCATGGAAGAGAGCACAGCAACAAGGGTGCAGAGAGCAAAGTGGAGAGATTCCCACACAGAGGATCGGTGCCAACCAGCACGCACCAGCCCGAGAGGCTTGTCTGCTCACCGGCCAGGGCGGGTGGGGGCTGGGAGCTGAGGCTCCGGATTCGGAGGTCAGATCCCAGGGAGAGGACTGGGGTTGTCTGCATGAACACAGCCTGAAGGGGGCTAGTGTGGCACAGCTAGCCAGGAGGGAGTCCAGGAAAAAGTCTAGAACTGCCTAAGAGGCAAGACACCATTGTTTCAAGGTGCACGAGGAGAGAGGATTCAGAGCACTGTCTACACGAACTCCAGAGCTGGGTGCGAGCCACGCCTATCAGCATGGACACCGGAGATGGGCATGAAATGCTAAGGCTGCTGCTGCAGCCACCAAGAAGCCTGTGTGCCAGCACAGGTCACTATCCACACACCCCCTCCCAGGAGACTGTGCAGCCCACCACTGCCAGGGTCCCGTGATCCAGGGACAGCATCCACGGGAGAACACATGGCGTGCCTCAGGCTGTTGCAACATCACACCGGCCTCTGCAGCTGCAGACTCGCCCTGCATTCCGTACCCCTCCCTCCCCTCCCTGGGCTGAGTGAGCCAGAGCCCCCTAATCAGCTGCTACTTTAACCCCTTCCTGTCTGAGTGAAGAACAGATGCCCTCAGGCGACATAGACGCAGCGGCAGGGCCAAATCCATAGCTGAACCCCAGGAGCTGTGCAAACAAAGAAGGAAAAGGGAAGTTTCTCCCAGCAGCCTCAGGAGCAGCAGATTAAATCTCGACAATCATCTTAATGTACCCTGCATATCTGGAATACCTGAATAGACAATGAATCAGCCCGAAATTGAGGCAGTGGACTTTGGGAGCAACTGCGAACTTGGGGTTCGCTTCCTACATCTAATTTGTGTCTGGTTTTATGTTTCTTAGTTTAGTATTTAAAGTTGATTATCACTGGTAGATTTGTTTATTGATTTGGTTGCTCTCTTCTTTTTTTTATATATAAATATCTATATTTTTTCTTTTTCTCTTTTTGTGAGTGTGTATGTGTATGCTTCTTTGTGTGATTTTGTCTGTATAGCTTTGCTTTTACCATTTTTCCCAGGGTTCTGTCTGTCCATTCTTTTTAATTACTTTTCAATTTTTTTACTTTTTAATAATTTTTTTAATTTTTAATTTTAGTAACTTTCTTTTTTTTTCTTTCTTTCTTTCTTTCTTTTCTTTCTTTCTTTCTTCCTTCCTTCCTTCCTTCCTTCCTTCCTTCCTTTCTTTTTTTCTCCCTTTTCTTCTAGCCGTGTGGCTGAAAGAGTCTAGGTACTCCAGCCACATGTCAGTCCTGTGCCTCTGAGGAGGGAGAGCTGAGTTCAGGGCACTGGTCCACCAGAGACCTCCTAGCTCCACATAATATCAAACAGCAAAAACTCTCCCAGAGATCTCCATCTCAATGCTAAGACCCAGCTCCACTCAATGACCAGCAAGCTACAGTGCTGGACAACCTATGCCAAACAACTAGCAAGACAGGAACACAACCCCACCTGATAGCAAACAGGCTGCCTAAAGTCATGATAAGGTCAAAACACCCCAAAACACACCACTGGACATGGTCCCGCCCACCAAAAGACAAGATCCAGTCTCATCCACCAGAACACAGGCACTAGACCCTTACCAGGAAGCCTAAACAACTCACTGAACCAACCGTAGCCACTGGGCACAGACAACAAAAACAGTGGGAACTATGAACCTGCAGCCTGCAAAAAGGAGACCCCAAACACAGTAAGTTAAGCAAAATGAAAAGACAGGGAAAAACACAGCAGACGAAGGAGCAAGGTAAAAACCCACCAGACCAAACAAATGAAGAGGAAATAGGCAACCTACCTGAAAAAGAATTCAGCATAATGACAGTAAAGATGATCCAAAATCTTGGAAAAAGAATGGAGAAAATACAAGAAACGTTTAACAAGGACCTAGAAGAACTGAAGAGCAAACAATGATGAGCAACACAATAAATGAAATAAAAAATTCTCTAGAAGGAATCAGTAGCAGAATAACTGAGGCAGAAGAACGGATAAGTGACCTGGAAGGTGAAAGAGTGGAAATAACTACTGCAGAGCAGAATAAAGAAAAAAGAATGAAAAGAATTGAGGACAGTCTCAGAGACCTCTGGGACAACATTACCACACCAACATTCGAATTATAGGGGTCACAGAAGAAGAAGAGAAAAGGAACAGGACTAAGAAAATATTTGAAGAGATTATAGTTGAAAACTTCCCTAATATGGGAAATGAAATAGCCAATCAAGTCCAGGAAGCACATAGAGTCTGATACAGGATAAATTCAAGGAGAAACATGCCAACACACATGTTAATCAAACTATCAAAAATTAAATACAGGGAAAAATATTAAAAGCAGCAAGGCAAAAACAACAAATAACATACAAGGGAATCTCCATAAAGTTAACAGCTGATTTTTCAGCAGAAACACTGCAAGCCAGAAGGGAGTGGCAGGACATATTTAAGGTGATGAAAGGGAAAAACCTACAACCAAGATTACACAGCAAGAATATCACTCAGATTTGAAGGAGAAATTAAAAACTTTACAGACAAGCAAAACTTAAGAGAATTCAGCACCAGCAAACCAGATGTACAACAAATGCTGAAAGAAATTCTCTAGGCAGGAAACAAAAGGGAAGGGAAAAAAATACAATAACAAACCCCAAACAATTAAGAAAATGTTATTAGGAACATACATATCGATAAATACCTTAAATGTAAATGCATTAAATGCTCCAAACAGAAGACATAGACTGGCTGAATGGATACAAAAATAAGACCTGTGTATATGCTATCTACAAGAGACCCACTTCAGACCTAGGGACCCATACAGACAATAAGTGAGAGGATGGAAAAAAATATTCCATGTAAATGGGAATCAAAAGAAAGCTGGAGTAGCAATTCTCATATCAGACAAAATAGACTTTAAAATAAAGACTGTTACAAGAGACAAAGAAGGACACTACATAATGATCAAGGGATCATTCCAAAAAGAAGATATAACAACTGTAAATATTGATGCACCCAACATAGGAGCACCTCAATACATAAGGCAAATGCTAACAGCCATAAAACTGGAAATTGACAGTAACACAATCATACTAGGGACGTTAACACCCCACTTTCACCAATGGACATATCATACAAAATGAAAATTAATAGGGAAACACAAACTTTAAATGATACACTAAACAAGACGGACTTAACTGATATTTATAGGGCATTCCAACCAAAAACAACAGAATACACTTTCTTATCAAGAGCTCATGGAACATTCTCCAGGATAGAGCATATCTTGGGTCACAAATCAAGCCTAGATAAAGTTAAGAAAATTGAAATTGTATCAAGTATCTTTTCCAACCACAATGCTATGAGACTAAATATCAATTACAGGTTAAAAAAACCTATAAAAAATACAAACACATGGAGGCTAAACAATACATTACTAAATAACCAAGAGATCACTGAAGAAATCAAAGATGATATCAAAAAATACCTAGAAACAAATGACAATGAAAACACAATGACCCAAAACTTTTGGGATGCAGCAAAAGCAGTTCTAAGAGGGAAGATCATAGCAATACAATCCTACCTCAAGAAACAAGGAACATCTCAAATAAACAACCTAACCTTACACATAAAGCAATTAGAGAGAGAAAAACAAAAAACCCTCAAAGATAGCAGAAGGAAAGAAATCATAAAGATCAGGTCAGAAGTAAATGAAGAAGAAATGAAGGAAATGATGGCAAGTATCAGTAAAACTAAAAGCTGGTTCTTTGAGAAGATAAACAAAATTTATAATCCATTAGCCAGACTCATCAAGAAAAAAAGGTAGAAGACTCAAATCAACAGAATTACAAATGAAAAAGGAGAAGTAACAACTGACGCTGCAGAAATACAAAGGATCATGAGAGATTACTACAAGCAACTAAATGCCAATAAAATGGACAACCAGGAAGATATGGAAAATTTCTTAGACAAGTGCAACCTTCTGAGCCTGAACCAGGAAGAAATTGAAAATATAAGCAGACCAATCACGAGCACTGAAATTGAGATGGTGATTAAAACTCTTCCAACAAACAAAAGCCCAGGATCAGATGGCTTCACAGGCAAATTCTATCAAACATTTAGAGAAGAGCTAACACCTATCCTTGTCAAATTCTTCCAAAATATAGCAGACAGAGGAACACTCCCAAAGTCACCCTGATACCAAAACCAGACAAAGATGTCACAAAGAAAAAAAATTCTGGCCAATATCACTGATGAATATATATGCAAAAATTCTCAACAAAATACTAGCAAACAGAATCCAACAGCACATTAAAAAGATCATACACCATGATCAAGTGAGGTTGATCCCAGGAAGGCAAGGATTCTTCAATACACACAAATCAATCAATGTAATAAACTGTATTAAAAATTTGAAGGAGAAAAACCATATGATCATCTCAATAGATGCAGAAAAAGCTTTTCACAAAATTCAACACCCATTTATGATAAAAACCTTCCAGAAAGTAGGCATATAGGGAACTTACCTCAACATAATAAAGGCCATATATGACAAACACACAGCCAACATCGTTCTCAATGGTGAAACACTGAAACCATTTCCTCTAAGATCAGGAACAAGACAAGCTTTTCCACTCTCACCACTGTTATTCAACATAGTTTTTGAAGTTTTAGCCACAGCAATCAGAAGAAAAACAAATAAAAGGAATTCAAATCTGAAAAGAAGAAGTAAAGCTGTCACTGTTTGCAGATGACATGATACTATATATAGAGAATCCTAAAGATGCTACTTGAAAACTACTAGAGCTAATCAATGAACTTGGTAAAGTAGCAGGATACAAAATTAATGCACAGAAATCTTTTGCATTCCTATACACTAATGATGAAAAATCTGAAAGATAAATTGAGGAAACACTCCCACTTACCATAGTATCAAAAATAACAAATACCTAGGAATAAACCTACCTAAGGAGACTGAAGAGTTGTATGCAGAAAACTATAAGACACTGATGAAAGAAATTAAAGATGATACAAACAGATGGAGAGATATACCATGTTCTTGGATTGGAACAATCAATATTGTGAAAATGACTATACTACCCAAAGCAATCTACAGATTCAATGCAGTCCCTATGAACCTACCAGTGGCATTTTTCACAGAAGTAGGACAAAAATATTCTCAATTTGTATGGAAACACAAAAGATCCTGAATAGCCAAAGCAATCTTGAGAAAGAAAAATGGAGCTGGAAGAATCAGGCTCCCTGACTTCAGACAATCCTACAAAGCTACACTAATCAAGACAGCACAGTACTGGCCCCAAAACAGAAATATAGATCAATAGAACAGGATAGAAAGCCAGAGGTAAACCCATGCACCTATGGTCACCTAATTTTTGACAAAGGGGCAAGAATATACAGTGGAGAAAAGACAGCCTCTTCAATAAGTGGTGCTGGGAAAACTGGACAGCTACATGTAAAAGAATGAAATTACAGCACTCCCTAACACCATACACAAAAATAAACTCAAAATGGATTAAAGACCTAAATGTAAGAGCAGACACTATAAAACTCTTAGAGGAAAGCATAGGCAGAACACTCTATGACATAAATCACAGCAAGATCCTTTTTGACCCACCTCCTACAGAAATGGAAATAAAAACAAAAATAAGCAAATGGGACCTAATGAAACTTAAAAGCTTTTGCACATCAAAGGAATCCATAAACAAGACGAAAAGACAACCCTCAGAATGGGAGAAAATATTTGCAAATGAAGCAACTGACAAAGGATCACTCTCCAAAATATACAAGCAGCTCATGCAACTCAATATCAAAAAAACAAACAACTCAATCCAAGAATGGGCAGAAGACCTAAATAGACATTTCTCCAAAGAAGATATACACATTGCCAACAAACACATGAAAGAATGCTCAACATCACTAATCATTACAGAAATGCAAATCAAAACTACAATGAGGTATCACCTCACACCAGTCAGAATGTCCATCATCAAAAATTCTACAAACAATAAATGCTGGAGAGGGTGTGGAGAAAAGGGAACCCTCTTGCACTTTGGTGGGAATGTGAATTGATACAGCCACTATGGAGAACAGTATGGAGGTTCCTTAAAAAACTAAAAAGAGAACTACCTTATGACACAGCAATCCCACTACTAGGCATATACCCTAAGAAAACCATAATTCCAAAAGAGTCATGTACCACAATGTTCATTGCAGCTCTATTTACAATAGCCAGGACATGGAAGCAACCTAAGTGTCCATCAACAGATGAATGGAGAAAGAAGATGTGGTACATATATACAATGGAATATTACTCAGCCATAAAAAAACGAAATTGAGTTATTTGTAGTGAGGTGGATGGACCTAGGGTCTGTCATACAGAGTGAAGTAAGTCAGAAAGAGAAAAACAAATACCGTATCCTAACACATATGTATGGAAACCAAAAAAAGAAGAAAAGTTGTTCTGACGAACCTAGGGACAGGGCAGGAATAAAGACGCAGACGTAGAAGATGGACTGAGGACACGGGGAGGGGGACAGGTAAGCTGGGACGAAGTGAGAGAGTGGCATTGACATATATACACTACCAAATGTAAAGTAGATAGCTAGTGGGAAGCAGCCACATAGCACAGGGAGATTAGCTCGGTGATTTGTGACCACCTAGATGGGTCGGATAGGGAGGGTGGGAGCCAGACGCAAGAGGGAGGAGATATGGGGATATATATATATATATATGTATAGCTAATTCACTTTGTTATACAGCAGAAACTAACGCACCATTGTAAAGGAATTATACTCCAATAAAGATGTTTTTAAAAAATAATTTAAATTAAATTTAAAAAAAACAACAAGAATCATAGAAGAAACCTTCAGAACTTAATCTCCCTTGAAGAGGAATTAAGAAAGAGGGTCGAGAGTTGGTAGCACACCAGCAATTGGAGCCTGCTCAGTAAATCAGAGCATTTTGCTAGAGAGCAGGAGATCTTCTATTATATCCACACCTGACCAGCCCTCAGCTTATTCAATGAACATTTTGGATTTATTTGCCCACCTCCAGTTTCCATCCCTGCTCCCTGCCAGCCTATGTGGACTAGAGTTCATGGAGGCCCCCTGCTCTGCCCTACCCCCTAGGGCTTCTAAAAAATCAGTGGATGAGTGAAAGTATCACCTATACCTCTAAATAATAATAAGTACCTTCAATCAGCTTAGGGGAGCATCAGGAAGAAGAACCTGTTCTCACGAATTGCAGTTTCTAGGAAATATCTAATTTCTCTGATGCTGATGTTTGGTTATGCTATCACTTTGCTACCCTTCACATGCATTAGATCCACTTGAAGGGAAGGGGAAGGAACATATCCCTGACAGCTTCTTTTTTTTTTCCCATTCTTTAATTGTTATTTATTTTTGCAAGTTTTTTAAACAAATTTATTAGAGTATAATTGCTTTACAATGGTGTGTTAGTTTCTGTGTATAACAAAGTGAATCAGCTATATGAATACATATATCCACATATCCCCACCCTCTTGTGCCTCCCTCCCACCCTCCCTATCCCTCCCTTCTAGGTGGTCACAAAGCACCGAGCTGATCTCCCTGTGTGATGCAGCTGCTTCCCACTAGCTATGTATTTTACATTTGGTAGTGTATATATGTCAGTGCTACTGTCTCACTTTGTCCCAGCTTACCCTTCCCCCTCCCTATGTCCTCAAGTCCATTCTCTACATCTACTTCTTTATTCCTGTCCTGCCCCTAGGTTCATCAGAACCATTTTGGTTTTTTTTTTTAGATTCCATATATATGTGTTAGCATATGGAATTTATTTTTCTCTTTCTGACTTACTTCACTCTGTATGACAGACTCTAGGTCCATCCACCTCACTACAAATAACTCAATTTCATTTCTTCTTATGGCTGAGTAATATTCCATTGTATATATGTGCCACATCTTCTTTATCCATTCATCTGTCGATGGACACTTAAGTTGCTTCCATGTCTTGGCTATTGTAAATAGTGCTGCAATGAACATTGTGGTACATGACTCTTTTGGAATTATGGTTTTCTCATGGTATATGCCCAGGAGGGGGATTGCTGTGTCATATGGTAGTTCTATTTTTAGTTTTTTAAGGAACCTCCATACTGTTCTCCATAGTGGCTGTATCAATTTACATTCCCACCAACAGTGCAAGAGAGTTCCCTTTTCTCCACACCCTCTCCAGCATTTATTGTTTGTAGATTTTTTGATGATGGCCATTCTGACTGGTGTGAGGTGATACCTCATTGTAGTTTTGATTTGCATTTCTGTAATGATTAGTGATGTTGAGCATTCTTTCATGTGTTTGTTGGCAATGTGTATATCTTCTTTGGAGAAATGTCTATTTAGGTCTTCTGCCCATTCTTGGATTGAGTTGTTTGTTTTTTTGATATTGAGTTGCATGAACTGCTTGTAAGTTTTGGAGAGTGATCCTTTGTCAGTTGCTTCATTTGCAAATATTTTCTCCCATTCTGAGGGTTGTCTTTTCATCTTGTTTATGGTTTCTTTTGACGCGCAAAAGCTTTTAAGTTTCATTAGGTCCCATTTGTTTATTTTTGTTTTTATTTCCATTTCTGTAGGAAGTGGGTCAAAAAGTATCTTGCTGTGATTTATGTCATAGAGTGTTCTGCGTATGTTTTCCTCTAAGAGTTTTGTAGTGTCTGCTCTTACATTTAGGTCTTTAATCCATTTTGAGTTTATTTTTGTGTATGGTGTTAGGAAGTGTTCTAATTTCATTCTTTTACATGTAGCTTTATCCCTGACAGCTTCTTTTATATCTTTTTTTTTTTTTTCTGGAGATTTTTACCAGGATCCCAAGTTTGCAGCTCATGTTTGAGAACTTGATTGTGTGTGGTTGTGATTTCCTCCTCATAGCACCCCTCCCCCATAGCCTGGTTGTAAAATACTCAATAGCATGTTCCAGTTTACCATTGGACGTTTGAATCCAAAGAAGTTGGAGGAAACACAAAAGCCCAACGTGATGGCGGCAGCAAAAACATCTTTTTAAAGCTAAATTGCTTGATGAGGCATACTCTTTGGATCAGGAGATCAAATGTGGAGGGATGGATTTGTTATTTCCCTGCCTTCCTCCTAGCAGGCAGAATTGAATATGAACTCTGAGAAGGATAGCATTTCCCTTGTCCTCTCCCTTGATGTGCTCAGGGCACAACCCCACATCAGATAATCAGCCTATAATTAGAATGAGGTGCTGGGCATTGGGATATTGAAATGAATGAGATGTAGCCTTGGCTATCCAGTGAGGGAAAGTATGTTCCAGGCAGAGGAAACAGTGTGAGCAAAATTCTGGAAGAATGGAAGAGAACAGAAGGCATGTGGAGGAGGGGGAGGTGGGAAGAGATTGCACTTGTGGGGTCAAGGCAAAGAACTGTGTAGTGCAGTGGGGCAGAGAGGGCAAAGTCTGATTGCTCTAAACTCTGAGAGGTCCCTCTCCCTTACATGAGCTTATTTGGTGTTCTCAAGCAGCCATGTGATTTGAGCCAAACAGGAACCTTTGTATTAGCCCCATTGTCTAAATGAGGAAACAGATTGTGATTAAGCTACTTCCGAAGGAAGTGAGTTGGCGGCAGCACTGGGCCCAGAACTGAAGCCTTTGAGGTTCTTACCTTAGAAATCTTCCAAGGCAGCTGCTTGTTCCACTAAGGGATCATTATTTTGCTGTTGTTTGATGGTTTAGAGCATGAACTTTTGAGCGACTCTCTCCTGGATTCTGCCACTTTCGGCATATTACTTCCAATTTCTCTGACACTGGTTTGGGGACAAATAACACTACATCCCTTATTGGGTTTTGAGTATTAATGGGAATATGTGGCACAGGATTTAGGGTACACAGTAATATTCAAGGTAATAACTATCACTATATGGAGCTTACAGTGCGATGTGTACTTTTGTAAACACTTTATATATGTTAACTTATATAATCCTTACAACAGCCAAATGAGGTTGGTAATGTTATTATCATCATTTTAAAGATGAGGAAACTGAGGAACAGAGATGAGTTAACTGACAACAATCAGCTTGGTGAGCATAGAGGTGTATTTTTTCAAGTTTTTTTTTTTTTTCTTGGTAGAGTGGCACCAAGTGGCATTTATGGCAAGTACTTAAAACAGAATTGATAGAATTGGGTTGCTCCTAGCTGGTACAGTGTGTAGACCAGATGCCACTGAGTAGTCCTCCTGGTCTGATCATTCTCAGCTTAGCAAGTTGTGCCTTTAAAAGTCATCCTGGCCATCTTTGTATAGCATTGGCCCCTTTAATAGCGTTCTTTCACTTCATACATATTCAAAATGGACTGTAGTACATCTTCCTGGCCTGCCTCAAGGTGGGGCATGGCCGACTGGTACCACGTTCAGCTTCCCATCCCTCCAACAGGAAAACCTTGCATGACCCCCACACTCTGAGGGATTCTTCTCCTAGCCCTGGGCCTCCAGAGGTTCTGTGCTAGTATGTGGGCCCCTCAAGGAGGAGTGTTTACCAAAGTTCCAGGGAACACCTGAGGTGTAGTCTGGAGTCACACTAGTATCTCTGAGCTTTCTTACTTTTTTTTTTTAACATCTTTATTGGAGTATAATTGCTTTACAGTGGTGTGTTAGTTTCTGCTTTATAACAAAGTGAATCAGATATACATATACATATATCCCCATATCTCCTCCCTCTTGCGTCTCCCTCCCACCTTCCCTATCCCACCCCTCTAGGTGGTCACAAAGCACCGAGCTGATCTCCCTGTGCTATGTGACTGCTTCCCACTAGCTATCTATTTTACATTTGGTAGTGTATATATGTCCATGCCACTCTCTCACTTCATCCCAGCTTACCCTTCCCCCTCCTTGTGTCCTCAAGTTGAGCTTTCTTTTTGAGGTTGTATTATTAGAAAATATTTCCATTGAGCTCCCCTTTTTCTTCCCATCCCTTAGACTGAAAAAAAAGTGATATGCTTAAGAATACGATTTCCTGCTACCCTTCTCTTTGGGCCACTGCCCTGCCTAGACTGTTTACCTCTGATTGTTTCTGGGGAGATGCGGGAACCCCCATCTCTAAATTTGACTTGAAGCTTTTCAGTACAAGGCTGAGATCTTAGCATTAGAGTGTCAGGGCTAAGACCTTAGAGGTCATCCTCACATACCTCATTTAACAGCTGGAAAGCTGAGACCCAGAGAGAGGAAGGGACTGACCCTCCAGTGACTTTTTGGCCTAGAGACAGTATAACATAGTGGCAAAAGTGAGCACACTCTCTGGAGCTGCAGACTTGGGGTTGGATTGTGGATCTTTGGCTAACTAGCTGGGTGGCTGTGGCTGATCACTTGACCTCTTTGTACCTCAGACTATAAAGATGACAGCAAGACTATCTACCTACCAGGGCTACTGTGATGCTCAGAAGAAACAGAGTGAAAGTATGTAGCACAATGTCTGATCCCTGTAGGTGCTCAATAAGTATTAATTCTCCTGAGTCAGGGGGCCACTTCTTTTTGTCCCCATGGTTTGCCTTGCATTTCATGAGTTCTGAGCACACCTATATTAGACTCCTCTGCTGAGATGTAAGCTCTTCGAGAACAGGGCCAAGTCTGGCTTGGCATCTGACATACACCCCCACATATCAGAGTTGTGATAAATAAGAGGCCCTTGGAAACTCTGTAGAATAGAATTAGCTAGGTGTTAGGTGTTTTTGGTGTGTGTGTCTGATTCTACATAGCAAGAAAGATAAGCAAGTTATTCAGGCTTTCTGGATAATAGACCAAGGTGATGAAATTTCCTGTTTAATCAGTAAATTTTAATGAACTGAGAAAGGAAGGAAAAACAATTTTAAAAGGGTGAATGGATTCTCTTTCTCTCCTTCAAACATCATCTCCTTCTTGTCCTTCCCTGTCTTGTTTTACTTGTCTGGGAAGCAGAGAGACTTCTAGCACCTGCTCAGGCTTTACTCTTCAGGTACAAGAAAGAGACTAAAAGTCTAGAACTGGGATGAAAGATTGGGGCAGAAAGAGAGATTTAGAGAAAAAGAGAGAGGGAGAATAAGAGAGAGAGACAGATAGACACCTCATGGCAGCTGGTGCCTCTAGGGCCAGAGAGCAACTGGCAAAGAAGGACTATAGCAGTCCTGGGTAATGGGGCTCATTTGGCCTCAGGGTAAACAAGAGTATGGGTCTTTATAGCTCATGGAGCCTTTCAGGGATTCCCAGAGGTCCCTCCCTCCATCCTTTCTTCCTCACCAGGCCCTCCTCCTGTCCCAGCCTATGCCCAGCTCTAGGTGCCTCCAGGCAAGTGAAGGGGCCATCCCTCCTGCCTGGCTGCCTCTCACTATCACATGTCTTTCCCAGGGCGAGGACATCCTAGACAGGAGCTCGGAGCTGATCTACACTGGGGAGATGGCGTGGATCTATCAGCCCTACGGCCGCAACCAGCAGCGGGTCTTCTTCCTGTTTGACCACCAGATGGTCCTCTGCAAGAAGGTAACCCCACCCCTTTCTTCCCTGAGGGAGATGGGCACCCCAGAGGGCACCAGACCCTTCCTCTCCATCATCCCCAGTTCCCAACAAAGTGGGCTAACCCTGCTGGGCAAAAACAAGACAAGATATTGGCAGCAATTCCATATCCGGATCACTGGTATGGCATGAATATCACAAGCAGGGCTGGCTTATGGGCAGTGAAATTCTGAAACTGGTAAAGTTTGTGTTGGTATCTTTTATACACTCTTCCCTCCTGCCCTTCATGGCGATCTTTCTCACTCTTTTCGACCCAGAGCTGATAGCCTGCTGATTTTCACCAGTTGCTAAAAATATTGAAATATTTCTATCCCAGTTGGTGAATAAGTGGCTTCCCTGAGCACCTCCCCCCATCTCTACTCTAATGGCTTTGACCATCTGGCCCCTTACTGCCCTAGGAACCAACAAGGGACCTACTTTACTCTTACAGGTAAGGTACCTTACCTTTGTGATACAGGAATTTTCCCTGTTCCCCTACCCATTTCCTATACAAGTTGTATCACATCCCTATAACTCTCAACTGTGCTCTTCATTACCGTCCCTTCTCTGTAATCCATTTGAGAAAAGGTCTTGCTGTTGTGATTAACTCAGCATGAGTGTTTGTTTCTTGGTATCTTCTCCTTGGCAGGTAGGAGGATGGCATATGTTCTCAGCCTGATTCCTCCTGATGGTATACTGTTTCCTCCACCTCCTCCCTTAGGATAGGGAGTTCAGATCACTTTTAGCTCCAGGGACTGGCTGGGAAGAATTTGGGACCAGGGAAAGTAAAAGAGGAGGGGAAAACCAAAGAATGCTTAAAGTGACTTTTAAAATTCACCATCCTACCCTTGGCTCTTTTTCCATAATCCAGTCCCTTTGTTCTCTTCCTCACCAAGTAGCAAATACCTCTGAAAGGGAATACTAAATCATGAAGCACCAGGTTAAACACTGTCATCTTTTCCAGCCTGGAACAGGAACCACACATTTGTTTTTAAGCCCCCTGTTCTCTGTGTATGCCACATCTTGCATTAAATCTCTGGCTATTTGCCTTTGACAATGGATTGAGGGAACAAATTGAGTTTCAAGTCAAACTGCCTCAATGTTTGGGAATAAGCTTTAAGTGCCAGCTCTGGAACTGATAGCTGTCTAGCTAATGGAGAAAATTACTGCCTTGGTCTGGACCTGGCCCTGGAAGAGAGAACTTGTATGAATCTGGAACTTGGCCAAACACTCAGCCCTCTTATTATCTACCCCCAACTCTTCCTTAGACTTCCATCAAATCAGGAGGCAGAATTTTTGAGGGTTAACTTACATAGCCAAGGAAATTCTCAGCATATCAGTCATGTCACCAATAGGCATGTGCTCATTCTTCCCACTGAGGCATGTTTACACTCAGAACAACCAGTTGTAGAGAGACACAGAAAAGAGATTAGAAAGCTAGTTTATTTTAGCGTTGCCCACCACTCACACCCTGTTAATTTAAGCATCTGTCAGCCAAGGCTGAGATTACTTTAAGGAAAATGTGAAACTCAGCTCTGCAAAGCAGTAGCTATAGGAGACAGGGCCAGGAGCCAGAACACAAAGTAGTGAGGCAAAGGCTAGAAATAAAGGGAAGAAACAGCATGGACAGTGAGCTAAGTTTAGGAGCCAGGGGACAGCAGAAAACTAAAATGGAATGAGAGCCAGCTCCAGGCCAGCTAGTAGAAGCCAGTGATTAAGGAGAAACCAGAAACCAAGCCAGCCAAGCTGGCAGGATGGGGGTAGCAGGCAACAAGGATGACAAAAACAAGAGAAACCTTGAAGCTAGCATAGCTTTCTTCCAATGGGAGCCTTCTTGTTCTAGCAAGAATCATGGCCTCCCCTTCCAGAAAAAAGCTATCCACATACCTGGGCCTTCTTGACTCTGGTTTCTCCGAGCATGAGCAGCTACAGTTTGATTTTTCAAAGCCCCTTAAAACTATATCTGATGTTTGTGTTGAGGCTATGGTTGAGGATTTCTATTTGGTACCTGAAATAGGCCTTTCTATTCAGCAATAGGGAGTAAACTTTTGAGAAATGGCCATGGCGCCAAAATAAGGTATAGAAAGAGACAATGTCTTTGGTCTGCTGGGTGGTTGAGGGACCTCTTGCCATTGCTATAAAAGCCTTTCCTCTTGAGGTAGAGCTGGAAGAAATAGAGAAAGCTTCCTGGAGATGAAGAATCCTTTGGCAAAGGAAAAGGGCCAGGACTAGAGCTGGGCGAGTAAGGCACTCACCTCAGGCACAGAGTTAAAAAGGAGGCCCCAAAGCACAGTAATCCTTTTTACAGGGAAGAAAGGGGACAAGAAAGCTACGTAATCAAATGTGGCTACATAAAGCTTTCTGATGAGTTCATATTTAAAAAGGAGGAGGAAACATGGGCCCGTAGCAAGTGGATAGATATTCATATGTAATATTTTATATGTATAGGATATTTAATAGGAGTGACAAAGATTAGTTTCATGAATCCTACAATGAGTCAAAGTTAGTTTTTAAAGATTCTAGGGCAATATCAATGATTTAAAAAGATCTTTTCAAAAAAAGAAGAAAAAAGATGTGATAGTCTGACAACTCCCTTCTAGGGACAAATAATTTACTATTAACATAGGAACTTAAAACTTCTCTGTCAAGGGAAAAAGAGCATAAACCTGTTGAGGGGGAATTTAAACCTAAAGTATCTGAGGTTGTAAGAAAGCACTTCAGTGCTCTGAATTCATTCTTTCATGCTATAATTATTGAGCCCCTGCTCTGTGCCAGCCAGCTCTGCCTTCTTAGAGCTTGTAGACTAATGGAATTTAGGTGTAATGTAATTTAAAAATATATACATCACTGGGCAATGAAATAATACTCAGATGTCCCCAGCAGAATTGCTGTAGGTAAACTCAACAGAGTCATGAGTTACAGGAGATCTATGACAACACTATAGATGAGAAAATGTACCAATTTTCAAAATATAAAAGATTCTAGAAAATACAGATTGACAATAAAATAATAATGAATCGACATTTACTGTTCACCTCTATGATTCTGTTCTAAGGCCTTTACATTCATTAACTCAATTTAATCCTCACCACAAACCCATGACGTAAGTACTATTATTTTTCCCATTTTAAATATATGTAAAGTGAGGTACAGAGAAGTTATATAATTTGCCCAAGGTGATATTATATCTAGTGAGCGATGGAGCCAGGAATTGCATCCAGGCAAGCTGACTCCAAATTCTTCATTAGTAACCTCTATGTCATTATTGCCATTGAGCTTGTCAGAATTCTATAATAGATTTTTTTAAACATCTTTATTGGAGTATAATTGCTTTACAATGGTGTGTTAGTTTCTGCTGTATAACAAAGTGAATCAGCTATATGTATACATATATCCCCATATGCCCTCCTTCTTGCATCTCCCTCCCACCCTCCCTATCCCACCCTTCTAGGGGGACACAAAACACCGAGCTGATCTCCCTGTGCGATGCAGCTGATTCCCAGTAGCTATCTGTTTTACATTTGGTAGTGTATATATGTCAATGCTACTCTCTCACTTCGTCCCAACTTACCCTTCCCACTCCCCGTGTCCTTAATTCCATTCTCTATGTCTGTGTCTTTATTCCTGTCCTGCCCCTAGGTTCTTCAGAACGGAATTTTTTTTTTTATTCCACATATATGTGTTAGCCTACGGTATTTGTTTGCCTCTTTCTGACTTACTTCACTCTGTATGACAGTCTCTAAGTCCATCCAACTCACCACAAATAACTCAATTTTGTTTCTTTCTATGGCTGAGTAATATGCCATTGTATATATGTGCCACATCTTCTTTATCCATTCATCTGTCGATGGACACTTACGTTGCTTCCATGTCCTGGCTATTGTAAATAGGGCTGCAATGAGCATTGTACTACATGACTCTTTTTGAATTATGGTCTTCTCAGGGTATATGCCCAGTAGTGGGATAGCTGGGTCATGTGGTAGTAATATTTTCAGTTTTTTAAGGAACCTCCATACTGTTCTCCATAGTGGCTGTATCAATTTACATTCCCACAAACAGTGCAAGAGGGTTGCCTTTTCTCCATACCCTCTCTAGCATTTATTGTTTGTAGATTTTTAGATGATGGCCATTCTGACTGGTGTGAGGTGATATCTCACTGTACTTTTGATTTGCATTTCTCTAATGATTAGCGATCTTGAGCATCCTTTCATATGTTTGTTGGCAATCTGTATATCTTCTTTGGAGAAATGTCTATTTAGGTCTTCTGCCCATTCTTGGATTGGGTTGTTTTTTTGATATTGAGCTGCATGAGCTGCTTGTATATTTTGGAGATTAATCCTTTGTCAGTTGCTACATTTGCAAATATTTTCTCCCATTCTGAGGGTTGTCTTTTCATCTTTTTTATGGTTTCCTTTGCTGTGCAAAAGCTTTTCAGATTCATTAGGTCCCATTTGTTTATTTTTATTTTTATTTCCATTTCTGTAGGAGGTGGGTCAAAAAGGATCTTGCTGTGATTTATGTCATAGAGTGTTCTGCCTATGTTTTCCTCTAAGAGTTTTATAGTGTCTGCTCTTACATTTAGGTCTTTAATCCATTTAGTGTTTATTTTTGTGTGTGGTGTTACAGAGTGTTCGAATTTCATTATTTTACATGTAGCTGTCCAGTTTTCCCAGCATGACTTATTGAAGAGGCTGTCTTTTCTCCATTGTATATCCTTGCCTCCTTTATCAAAGATAAGGTGACCATATGTGCATGAGTTTATCTCTGGGCTTTCTATCCTGTTCCATTGATCTATATTTCTGTATTTGTGCCAGTACCATACTGTCTCGATTAGTGTAGCTTTGTAATATAGTCTGAAGCCAGGGAGCCTGATTCTTCCAGCACCATTTTTCTTTCTCAATATTGCTTTGGCTATTCGGGGTCTTTTGTGTTTCCATACAAATTGAGAAATTTTTTGTTCCAGTTCTGTGAAAAATGCCATAGGTATTTTGATAGGGATTGCATTGAATCTGTACATTGCTTTGGGTAGTATAGTCGTTTTCACAATTTTGATTCTTCCAATCCAAGAACACAGTATATCTCTCCATCTGTTTGCATCATCTTTAATTTCTTTCATCAATGTCTTATAGTTTTCTGCATACAGGTCTTTTATCTCCTTAGGTAGGCTTATTCCTAGGTATCTTTTTTTGTTGTTGCAGTGGGAAATGAGAGTGTTTCCTTAATTTCCCTTTCAGATTTTTCTTCATTAGTGTATAAGAATGCAAGAGATTACTGTGCATTTATACTGTATCCTGCTACTTTACCAAATTCATTGACTAGCTCTAGTAGTTTTCTGGTAGCATCTTTAGGATTATCTATGTATAGCATCATGTCATCTGCAAACAGTGACAGTTTTAGTTCTTCTTTTCCGATTTGGATTACTTTTATTTCTTTTTTTTCACTGATTGCTGTGGCTAAAACTTCCAAAACTATGTTACATAATAGTGGTGAGAGTGGGCAACCTTGTCTTGTTCCTGATCTTTGTGGAAATGGTTTCAGTTTTTTTACCATTGAGAACAATGCTGGCTGTGGGTTTGTCATATATGGCCTTTATTATGTTGAGGTAAGTTCCCTTTATGCCTACTTTTTGGAGGGTTCTTATCATAAATGGGTGTTGAATTTTCTGAAAAGCTTTTTCTGCATCTATTGAGATGATCATATGGTTTTTATCCTTCAGTTTTTTAATATTGTGTATCACATTGATTGATTTGCATATATTGAAGAATCCTTGCATTCCTGGGATGAACCCCTTTGATCATGGTGTATGTTCCCTTTAATGTGCTGTTGGATTCTGTTTGCTTGTTTTTTGTTGAGGATTTTTTTCTTGTTTCTTGAGGTAGGATTATATTGCTATAAACTTCCCTCTTAGAACTGCTTTTGCTGCATCCCAAAAGTTTTGGGTCATCGTGTTTTCATTGTCATTTTTTTCTAAGTATTTTTTTTTAATTAATTAATTTATTTATTTATTTTTGGCTGTGTTGGGTCTTCGTTTCTGTGTGAGGGCTTTCTCTAGTTGTGGCAAGCAGGGGCCACTCTTCATAGCGGCGCGCGGGCCTCTCACTATCGCAGCCTCTCTTGTTGCGGACCACAGGCTCCAGACGCTCAGGCTCAGTAGTTGTGGCTCACGGGCCTAGTTGCTCCGCGGCATGTGGGATCCTCCCAGACCAGAGCTCGAACCTGTATCCCCTGCATTAGCAGGCAGACTCCCAACCACTGCACCACCAGGGAAGCCCCTCTAAGTATTTTTTTATTTCCTCTTTGATTTCTTCAGTGATCTCTTGGTTTTTTAGTAGTGTATTGTTTAGCCTCCATGTGTTTGTATTTTTTACAGATTTTTTCCTGTAATTGATATCTAGTCTCATAACGTTGTGGTTGGAAAAGATACTTGTTATGATTTCAACATTCTGAAATTTATCAAGGCTTGTTTTGTGACCCACGATATGATGTATCCTGGAGAATGTTCCATGAGCACTTGAGAAGAAAGTGTGTTTTGTTGTTTTTGGATGGAATGTCCTATAAATATCATTTAAGTCCATCTTGTTTAATCTATGATTTAAAGCTGTGTTTCCTTATTTATTTTCATTTTGGATGATCTGTCCATTGGCGAAAGTGGGGTGTTAAAGTCCCCCACTATAATTGTGTTACTGTCGGTTTCCATTTTTAAGGCTGTTAGCATTTGCCTTATGTATTGAGGTGCTCCTATGTTTGCTACGTAGGTATTTACAATTGTTATATCTTCTTGGATTAATCCCTTGATCATTATGTAGTGTCCTTCTTTCTTTCTTGTAATAGTCTTTATTTTAAAGTCTATTTTGTCTTATATGAGAATTGCTACTTCAGCTTTGTTTTGATTTGCATTTGCATGGCATATTTTTTCCGTACCCTCACTTTCAGACTGTATGTGTCCCTAGGGCTGAAGTGGGTGTCTTGTAGACAGCATATATACGAGTCTTGTTTTTGTATCCGTTCATCCACTCTATGTCTTTTCATTGGAGCATTTAATCCTTTTATATTTAAGGTAGTTATCGATATGTATCTTCCTATTACCATTTTCTTAATTGTTTTGGTTTTGTTATTGTAGGTCTTTTCCTTCTCTTGTGTTTCTTGCCTAGAGAAGTTCCTTTAGCATTTGTTGTAAAGCTGGTTTGGTGGTGCTGAACTCTCTCAGCTTTTGCTTGTCTGTAAAGGTTTTAATTTCTCCATCGAATCTGAATGAGATCCTTGCTGGGTAGAGTAATCTTGATTGTAGGTTTTTCCCTTTCATCACTTTAAATATGTCCTGCCACTCCCTTCTGGCTTGCAGAGTTTCTGCTGAAACATCAGCTGTTAACCTTATGGGGATTCCCTTGTATGTTATTTGTGTTTTTCCCTTGCTGCTTTTAATATTTTTTCTTTGTATTTAATTTTTGACAGTTTGATTAATATGTGTCTTGCCGTGTTTCTTCTTGGATTTATCCTGTATGGGGCTCTATGTGCTTCCTGGACTTGATTGACTATTTCCTTTCCCATATTAGGGAAGTTTTCAACTATAATCTCTTCAAATATTTTCTCAGTCCCGTTCTTTTTCTCTTCTTCTTCTGAGACCCCTGTAATACGAAAGTTGGTGTGATAATGTTGTCCCAGAAGTCTCTGAGTCTGTCCTCAATTCTTTTCATTCTTTTTTCTTTATTCTGCTCTGCAGTAGTTATTTCTACTCTTTTATCTTCCAGGTCACTTATCCGTTCTTCTACCTCAATTATTCTGCTATTCATTCCTTCTAGAGAATTTTTAATTTCATTTATTGTGTTGTTCATCATTGTTTGTTTGCTCTTTAGTTCTTCTATGTCCTTGTTAAACATTTCTTGTATTTTCTCCATTCTATTTTCAAGCTTTTGGATCATCTTTACTATCATTACTCTGAATTCTTTTTCAGGTAGACTGCCTATTTCCTCTTCATTTGTTTGGTCTCGTGGGTTTTTACCTTGCTCCTTCATCTGCTGTGTATTTCTCTGTCTTCTCATTTTTCTTAACTTACTGTGTTTGGGGTCTCTTTTTTGCAGGCTGCAGTTTCGTAGGTCCTGTTGTTTTTGGTGTCTGCCCTCAGTGAGTAAGGTTGGTTGAGTGGGTTGTGTAGGATTCCTGGTGGAGGGGACTGGTGCCTGTCTTCTGGTGGGTGAGACTGGATCTTGTCTTTCTGGTGGGCAGGACCACGTCCGGTGGTGTGTTTTTTGGTGTCTGCGACCTTATTATGATTTTAGGAAGCCCCTCTGCTAATGAGTGGGGTTGTGTTCCTGCCTTGCTAGTTGTTTGGCATAGAGTGTCCAGCACTGTAACTTGCTGGTTGTTGAGTGGAGCTGGGTCTTAGTGTTGAAATGGAGATCTCTGTGAAAACTTTCACTTTTTTATATTACATGGGGCTGGAAGTTCTCTGGTGGGCCAGTGTCCTGAACTCAGCTCTCCCACCTCAGAGGCTCAGGCCTGACACCCAGCCCGAGCACCAAGACCCTGTCAGCCACTCGGCTCAGAAAGAAAGGGAGAAATAAAGAAGAAAGAAAGAAAGAAAAAAATATAGTTATTAAAATAAAAAAGTAATATTATTTTTAAAAATTAATAAAAAAGAAGAAAGAAAGAAGAGAACAAGCAAACCAAAAAACAAATCCATCAATGATAACAAGTGCTAAAACCTATACAAAAAAAAAAAAAAAACTGACAGACAGAACCCTAGGACAAATGGTAAAAGCAAAGCTATACAGACAAAATCACACAAAGAAGCATCCACATACACACTCACAAAAAGAGAAAAAGGAAAAAAATATATATACAAAAAAAAAGGAAGAGAGCAACCAAATCAATAAACAAATCTACCAATGATAATTAGCTCTAAATACTAACCTAAAATAAACATAAAACTAGAAACAAATTAGGTGCAGAAAGCAAACCCCAAGTCTACAGTTGCTCCCAAAGTCCACCACCTCAATTTTTGGATGATTCATTGTCTATTCAGGTATTCCACAGATGCAGGGTACATGAAGGTGATTGTGGAGATTTAATCTGCTGCTTCTGAGGCTGCTGGGGTAGATTTCCCTTTCTCTTCTTTGTTTGCACAGCTCCTGAGGTTCAGCTTTGGATTTAGCCCGCCTCTGAGCATAGGTCACCTGAGGCCGTCTGTTCCCGACCCAGCCAGGACGGGGTTAAAGTAGCAGCTTATTAGGGAGCTCTGGCTCACTCAGGCCAGGGGAGGAAGGGGTACGGAATGCGGGGCAAGCCTTCGGCATCAGAGGCTGGTGTGACATGGCAACAGCCTGATATGCGCTGTGTGTTCCCCTGGGGAAGTTTTCTCTGGATCCCGGAACCTGGCAGTGGCGGGCTGCCCAGGCTCCCTGGAAGGGAAGTGTGGATAGTGACCTGTGCTTGCACACAGGATTCTTGGTGGCTACAGCAGCAACCTTAGCGTTTCATGCCCCTCTCTGGTGTCCGAGCTGATAGCCGTGGCTCATGCCCATCTCTGGAGCTGGTTTAGGTGGTGCTCTGAATCCCCTCCTCTTGCTCACCCCCAAACAATGTTCCCTTGCATCTTAGGCAGTTCCAGACTTTTTCCTGGACTCCCTCCTGGGTAGTTGTGGAGCACCAGCCCCCTTCAGGCTGTGTTCATGCAGCCAACCACAGTCCTCTCTCCTGGGTCTGACCTCCAAAGCCCGAGCCTCAGATCCCAGCCCCCAACCACCCTGGCGGGTAAGCAGACAAGCCTCTCATGCTAGTGAGTGCTGGTCGGCAGTGATCCTCTGTGTGGGAATCTCTCCACTTTGCCCTCTGCTCCCCTGTTGCTGCGCTCTCCTCCATGGCTCTGAAGCTTCCCCCCCACCCACCTCCCATCTCAGCCAGTGAAGTGACTTCCTAGTGTGTGGAAACTTCTCCTCCTTCAAGCTCCTTCCCAGAGGTGCAGGTCCCATTCCTATTCTTTTGTATCTGTTTTTTTCTTTTTTCTTTTGCCCTACCCAGGTACCTTAGGAGTTCCTTGCCTTTTGGGAAGTCTGAGGTCTTTTGCCAGCATTCAGTAGGTGTTCTGTAGGAGTTGTTCCACATGTAGATGTATTTTTGATGTATTTGTGGGAAGGAAGGTGATCTCCACATCTTACTCCTCTGCCATCTTGATGGTCCCTCCTATAATAGATTATTAAAGAGTTGTGAACATTTAAAAGGAGGTACAGTGACAGGGACTCTCCATTGGTTTCCTAAGAGCAGGTCATGTCGCATAAAATCCATCTTCTATCTTGCCAGTAACTAGACTAGTTGATGAGAGGGTTGCACTAGACAGAGGATATCAGGATTTCAGCCTGGCACTTCAGATTTTCCCACAGTTTCCTTGCAGATAGATGCAATGTGGAGTGGTAGAAAAAGCATAAAATTTATGGTCAGACAATTTTGTGCTCATTAGTTCCAGCACTCACTAACTACATGATTTCAAGCAAATGACTTCACTTTATCGTCCGTAAAATGAAGATAATAACTACTCTACAGGATTGTTGTGAAGATTAAATGAAGTCAATGCATGTAAAATGCCTGATAGAGGGCCTGACACCTAGTGGGTACTTGTTAATCTTAGTCTTCTCCCACCCCAATAAAGAACTAAGCAGCCTTGTAAGATAGCGAGGTCTCTGTCACTAGATGTACCCCCAAATGTGTTAGATGGTTTCCTGCCAGAAATAGTATAAGAGAGATTGATAGACCCATCTGATCCCTGAGATCATTTGGCCCAGTTACTAAGTTCTCATCCAGTCTTAAGATTCTCTTAATTACCAATAAGTTAAGCAAAAGCTTCCCCATTTTGCACATTGGAAGTTGGGATTGCATGCACCAATTAGAACAGCTTGAAGAACTTGTAGCTTGTTTCAGAGTGTGCATGTATGTGTGTGAATATATATATGAAGATACTTTTTTTTTTTAAGATATTCGCCATGTATTTCTTCTTTAGGTCTTTTTTTTAAATTTATTTTTATATTTATTTTTGGCTGTGTTGGGTCTTTGTTTCTGTGCGAGGGCTTTCTCTAGTTGCGGCAAGCAGGGGCCACTCTTCATCACGGTGCACAGGCCTCTCACCATCGCGGCCTCTCCCGTTGCAGAGCACAGGCTCCAGACGCGCAGGCTCAGTAGTTGTGGCTCACGGGCCCAGTTGCTCCATGGCATGTGGGATATTCCCAGACCAGGGCTCGAACCCCTGTCCCCTGCATTGGCAGGCAGATTCTCAACCACTGCACCACCAGGGAAGCCCTGAAGATACTTTTTAAGTGGCCATTATAGTAGGTGTGAAATGACACCAGTGGCTTCTAATTATGTGATCCCTTCTTTAATTTTTGCTGCTTCCCTCTTTGTTTGTCACTTTTCTTTTGAAAAATCTGATAAGACTCTTTTTTCTCTTTTTTCTTGTCCTTTATGGTGTCCTTAATGTCTCTGCTCCCCTGCATCTTATTGCCCTGCTATTTTGGTTAATAATGTATTTTGTTATTTTCCTCCTGAGATGATTATATTGAAAATTACTTTGTTGCTTTGGGGAATTTATCTCTTTTTTCATTTCTTCCCTTTCACTTTTTACTGGGGAGGAGAGGAGAGCCCCTTTTACCTCTCTTCAATCAATCATCCACCAATATTCCTACAACCCTGCAGTTGCCCCTAACAGCCTTTTCCCCATTTATCATCAATTGCGCCAGTCTGGACATGCTCTGTTGTCCCCTGTGTCATAACTGCTCAGTATTTATGTCACTTTCACCATATTCTGGGAGAATCAGAACTAAACAGAGTATAAAGATGCTGGAGAGAGGATTTCTTCTATTCATGGAACTTTCTGCATTTGAACCATTTCTTCGTGCACTAAAGGGCCAGACTTGGAGAATGAGCCATTCGGGACAACTCAGGAATGCACCAGTAGCATCAGAGACGCAATAGAGCAGAAAGAAGATTTCTGCTTTAAAACCAGGGGGTTTAAAACCAGAACACCTGAGTCCTAGACTCTACTGTCTCTTACTAATTTGTCTAACCTTGGGCCAGTTCTTTAACTCCTTATTTTTATCAGTGTCAAATCAGGCTGATGACAGAATTCATCTCCGGAGGCTTTGAGGAGAATCACCTGAAGTAGTGGGAAGCAGTAAAGTATAATGTCAAGAGCATGGGTTCTAGGGCCAGACAAGAGGCCACCAATTTCCGTTTTCCCATCAGTTGTGTGACCTTGGACAAATTCTCTGTGCCTTTTATTATCCCCTCATTTGCAAAATGGGAACCATAATAGTATCTACATGGAAAGGAGGTTGTGAGGGGTAAATGAGACAATACAGTTGCAGTGCCTGGCACACAGTAAATGCTTAACAAATATTAGCCATTGATTACTGTATATGCAGTGTTACTAATCATTCATTCAGCACATTTTTATTGGGAGGCAGTATACACAGTGGTTAAAACAAGCACAGATTTTTAGAGCCAGATAGCCTAGTCTCAAAGCCCAGCAGTGCCATAAATGGTAGCTTTTATTCCACGGCAAGTTTCTTAACTGCTCTATGTCCACAGTTCCTCGTAAAATGGGGTTATACCAGTACCTAACTTGTAGGATTGTTGTGAGGATGATTTAAGTTAATAAATGCAAAGTGTAGTTGGCAAGGGATGAACACATAAAGAAAACGTCACACACACACACACACACAATGTAATATTATCCAGCATTAAAAACTAAGGAAAGGGGCTTCCCTGGTGGCGCAGTGGTTGAGAATCTGCCTGCCAATGCAGGGGACACGGGTTCGAGCCCTGGTCTGGGAAGATCTCACATGCTGCGGAGCAACTAGGCCCGTGAGCCACAATTACTGAGCCTGCGCTCCACAACAAGAGAGGCCACGATAATGAGAGGCCTGCGCACCACGATGAAGAGTGGCCCCCACTTGCCGCAACTAGAGAAAGCCCTCGCACAGAAACGAAGACCCAACACAGCCATAAATAAATAAATAAATAAATAAATAAATAAATAAACCCAAAAGTTTAAAAAACAACAACAACAACAACAACAACAACAAAAAACTTCTTAAAAAAAAAAAACTAAGGAAAGCCTGCCATATTCAACAACATGGATGAACCTGGAGGACACTATGCTAAGTAAAATAAGACAAAGAAAGACAAATACCATATTATCTCACTTATATATGGAATCTAAAACAGGCCAACTCATAAAGGTAGAGAGTAGAATGGTGGTTGCCAGGGGCTCATGGGGGTGGGAGAAATGGGGAGATGTTGATCAAAGGGTAAAAACTTTCAGTTATGTAGGACAAATAACTTCTGGAGAGCTAATGTACAAATGGTGACTATAGTTAGCAGCACTGTATTGTATAATTGAAATTTGCTAAGAAAATAGATCTGAAGTGTTCTCATCACAAAAAAAAAAGGTAACTATGTGAGATGATGGATATGTTAATTAGCTTGATTGTGGTGATCATTTCATAATGCATACATATATCAAAACATCACATATTACTCCTTAAATATATACAATTTTGTCAATTATACCTCAGTAAAGCTATGGGAAATGCAAAGCATTTAGAATAGTGTCTGGCGCATAATGTATGTTGGTTAAGTGTTCACTGTTGCCATTGTTGTTGTTATTATTTTGTTATTATTAAGTATTACTGTAGATGCTGGAATACAATAATGATAAAGACAAATCCAGTCCCAGCACCATGTGCTTTCCCTAGTATCTGAGATAAAACCAGGTTGTCAGGCTAGGGGTGAGTAGCCAGGGCCCCCTCTAAAGAGCTAGGGAGAACCTTACTGACAAGCAAGTGAGGCAGGCTGCAATCCTGAAGAGTTGCATTCTCCAGATTGTAGCATCTGTCATTTGTACAAAATGTTCTGCAGTGTTTTATTAAACCCCATGAATACCCAGTGAGGCCAAATTCAAACAGCTCCCAGCTGTTTCAGTCATGTAATGTGAGGGACGGGGGTGGGCTCCTTTCTGGGGCTATGGCTAGGGCCAGGGCCAGGGCCAGAGTGCTTGGCTGCAGACTGCCAGGGCCCTACTAGAGAAGCACTAGCTCCCTTAATCTCCTCCAACATGGACGAGTGGAAAGGAAAAGGAGGAAGGCTGCCATCCTATTAGAAACAATTCCATTTAGGCAGAGAACTTGTGATGACCCAAATAGCATCTGTGGTGAGCACCTATTCACCATGTCCCTTTGAAAGCACTCAGACCACCATTAACAATTGGCATGTGGGCATTCTGGTCCCAATAGTACCACAGGCAACTAAGGCTCAGGAGGGCTTTGCCCCCTTGTTATGTGTAGAAGCTGAGCAGAAAAACCTCTGAGGCTTTATCAGCTGTCCTTCCCTGGATAACTCCTAAGTGAGGAAAGACCAAGGAAGGCTCAGTGCTGGGCACAGCCTGAATGGACAGACAAAATTAAAAGCTGTAAAACACAACTAATGCAAATTCACTAGTGTGGTAACTGAGTGCCAATTGTATAAGGGTCTTCATAGTCAGTGCTAGCATTCAGAAAAGGAAAACCATAGTAACTTGAGCTGGATGGTGCAATCAGGGAAGGCTGCTTTGAGGAAGAAGAATGTATGACTTTGATCTTGAAGGCTGGAAGGATTGGAATAGGAGGCTTCTTTGGGGGCAGGGAGGGGATATTAGTGTGAACCTAAGTATAGATCTGTAATTTTGGTGAGTGAGTGGCAAACAGTATTTGCCACCCACCACTACCACCACCCCTACCCTGAAAGGGTATATGGAATTTCCAGAGACAGTGGGGTAGCTATGTAAATTTTAAAATATTCAGAATTACTTTTGCTTTGTTTTCTTTTCTGTCACAATATTTAACTTATTTTGAAAGTTTAAATGAACTAAAGGAGGCAGTGGGATTTTTAGATTTATCAAAAGGAGTTTTAAAGAGCTATGAAACACTGATCTAGAAGAAAGAAAGCTCAGCACCATGTTTATCAGACAAGGCTGGCCTCATGACCTGGAAACTGCATGTTTAGATTTGAGCTTTACAATTTTACAAGGTGAGAATGACTCTCCTAGTTTTATAGTTGAGGAAATCGAGGCTCAGTGAGGTTAATTCATTTGCCCAGTACAACACAGCTAGTAGGTTAAGCAGCTAGGATTCAAACTCAGAACTTTAGGCTCTAACTCATGTTATTTACGCCATTCCATGCTGCTTGGTGGCCTTAGCTACCCTTTCTGGTTGGATTTTCTGAACAGTGGGTCATTCTTAATCATTCCTATCACATTCCTACACTTGGTTTTATGACTAATCTGATGCCTGAAAACTCACATTCAATGCTCTGGGGAGCCAGAAAGAGCAGGCAAAGGGAGAATTTTAATGACACATCCCTCTAGCCCTGCTCCCGTGCCACAAAGACAGAATTCTCTCTCTTTCCTTATTATCGATAAATACCTAAAGAAACAATAGGAGGTTCAGTTGATGCTTTTAATTTAGCTCCAAGATCATATACATTCTTTCCATTTTTGGAAACTAGTAAAGATCTTGAAGGCTAACAATGATTATGACATACCAACTCAGAGGGAAAGGAAGCTGCAGGCTGAAGTTAGGAATAGAGGGAGGTTGAGCCTGCCCATGTTCAAGCCAGGTGGACACCCACCTATTAGCTGTGTGGTCCAGGTCTGTGTGTATTTGTATTATGTATTGTAAGGCAGGTTTCAAGACTTTGCAAGATCAAAGTAGATTACATTGATCCATTCTCCTCAGCTTGTTCTGCTTTTGTAGTTAGATTAGCCTGACAGGGCTTACTTTTTATGCATATGTTTCACAAAGTGTTCCTGGGGACTATGGAAGTCAGTGCATGGGCGCCACCACATCCTTTTGGCAGGACTGAGCTTGTCCACTTTGAGCATGGTGAAAGGAATCCAGGCTCTGAAACAAGCTTGGAGCTACATTGTCCCACTCCGTACAGCAGACCTATCTCTCTCCTATAAACTTGATGCCAAGGTTACCCAACAGATCAGAACCCATCTGTACTCAAAAGCCTATTTATATGCATAATCACTATGGAAGGAAAAAGAACACCATGACTGTTATTTTTTGCAAAGCAATTTATCAACACCTGTATTTCCCAGCCTGGGGCTTTGAGATTGATAGAGCTATGCTGGGAATCCTTAAAGACAGCCTTCCCCAGCCCTACAGAAAAGCCCAGTTTACCATGCAGTGTGAAGAGTTAGGACTGGGAATGTGAGTGGCCAAAGGCAAATCCTTTGCAGGTAGCCTGCAGCTGTGAACTGTGAGGCATATCAGACAATTCAGTAAAATGGGAATAGCTTAACCAGACCATGTAATGGTAATAAAAATTAATGAACATTTCTGACTCTATCAGATAGTCTAGAAGGCCAAATATAAGCAGAGAGGAGGGAGAGTTGGCCAGAAAGGGCCCCTGCTACTAGTAGAAGACATCTGTCAGAGCAGGGATCACTGGGGCCCTCCTTAGACAGACTCAGCCACATCACATTCAGCAGTAGGTGTGCTCTCAAGGGAAACTGAGGGCAGTGCTGAGAAGGCGAAGGGCTGAAAGACCATTGTGAGACAGTTACTTATCAGACCTTACATTCCACAGACCCACAGGTCATTTCATCCACCCCTCTGTTTTTCTTTTTTTAACTTATGAAATTCTTGATATTCAAAAAGATATAAAAACAATATAATGAGCACTTACTATCCAACTTAAGAAATAAATCATTACAAATACAGTCTTTCTCCTCTCCCTCTTTTCTTCCCTTCCTTTCCCTTCTATCTCACTTGTCCCCATTCTCCTCTCTGTACTCTCTTGAATTTGGCATGTATCATTGTTGTATATTTTTACATAATTATTGTACATATGTATGTATCCCTAAATATTAGATGGCATTATTTTGTATGTTTTTAAACCTTATATAAATGGAATAGATATAGATGAGATAAAACTATATAGAAAAGAAACCAGGGGAATGATGAGCATGTGATTAAATATGGAGGTTGCCTTGGCGTCGTAGCTTTTGGAATGAGCAGTGGGTTCACCAAAACTTAATACATCATTAAAAGTAAGTAAGTAAGTAAATAAATAGAGAAATAAGAGCACTATGCATTGAGTAATGATGAGTGTCTCATGGACTGAGAATTGGAATTCAATTCTGTGTACCCAAGAACAAAACAAAACTCATAACAGATAGGCAATATACTATTTGTATCCAACTACAACTTTTATTTTTCTCACAGAATAAGATTTGTGAGATTCATCCATGTCAATATATGAAGCTCTTTATTCACTTTCCCCCCATTTCTCCTGCTAGACTAGGCCTTCTCCAAAACTCCCCAGAGTGCTAAATGTTCAACCTTCCCTAAGTAATCTTTCCTGGCCAGCAGCCTGTGGCCACCTAGCTACTATTATCACTCATCTCCCCTCTGATATGCACGTCTCATTGGCTTGCTTGGATTCCTGAATATACTGCAGGCAACCAACCAGTTCATTTCATACTTCTGGAAGGCTTGCAAATATTTTGGAAGAGGAAAAGCCCTTGCTAACTGTGCTTGTGTGGCTTACTGCTTCCTACTTCCCATCAGCAGTCTTGCAAACACATACATGGATTGAGGCTGAAGTCTGAGACAAAGTCTATGGATGTAGGCCAGAGGCTTTCTCTAAGAGCATCAAGTTAACCAACTATTAGTGTCATACACTAAGCTAACCTGCCCAAATTTAGACCAAACCACCCCTCATTGGTACTCCAGAACAATGGCAATGTTAGCATCCTGCTACGCCCATGTGCCAAGTCTCCTGGTACCCACTCTCCACATACCTTCAACAAAAAGCCTTCTCTTTCTTCCTACCTAGGACCTGATCCGGAGAGACATCCTGTACTACAAAGGCCGCATTGATATGGATAAATATGAGGTAGTTGACATTGAAGATGGCAGAGATGATGACTTTAATGTCAGCATGAAAAATGCCTTCAAGCTTCATAACAAGGAAACTGAGGAGATACACCTATTCTTTGCCAAGAAGTTGGAGGAGAAGATACGCTGGCTCAGGGCTTTCAGAGAAGAGAGGAAAATGGTACAGGAAGATGAAAAAATCGGTAAGTGACCTGAGAGGAGAAAGAAGAATATGGCTATGAAGAACATAGTGAGTTAAATTCGTTTTCATTTTTTCAGAGGCAAAGAGAAGATTTTTGTTGCAAACTAACCTAATCCACTTTGGTGGTCCCCTATTATTAGGTTATTTTTGGTAGATACCAATAGTTTCTATTAGTCAGGGTTAAGTGATAGAGGTTGGTCTCCCCTACATTCTCATTACTAGATAAGATTATTACACTGAAATAAAACCTCAGGCTCGATTCTCCCAAACATACAAAAATTTATTAGCAAACAAACACAAAAGCAGTCATACAGCCTGTTCTGTAATTTCAATGAAGTCCCAACTCTGTCCTTAGATACGTAACAGCATCTTCTGTAAAAAGGTTAGGTTAGTCGAGGCAGATTTGGTAACATATAGGATTCAGCTAAGTTCCTAGTCAGAGTCTAGTGACAAAATCCTCTGACAAGGGCCAAAATATAGTACCCATTTTCAATC
Organism: Eubalaena glacialis; assembly: GCF_028564815.1. Classification (NCBI taxonomy): domain Eukaryota; kingdom Metazoa; phylum Chordata; class Mammalia; order Artiodactyla; family Balaenidae; genus Eubalaena; species Eubalaena glacialis. The sequence continues at coordinate 57,402,841 of NC_083736.1, read as the reverse complement.
TTAAACTTCAGGCTTCCTTCTGAAGTGTATGTATAGGCTATAGGGTTCACTGGATTCTTACACCCAGTTCTTGTGAGGGCTAAAGTGCCTGTAAGACTTTTGTGGCCAGGGCACATCTTGCACAGCATTCTTTTTTTATCAGTAAAAATTCATTTTTAACATGTATTATGCTAATTAGGCCTCCTGCATTAAGGTGACTGAACTGCTCCTCTTGAGTGTACATTCCTGATTAGGGCATTTTAGATGTTAACTAAATGCCCCTAGAGTATAGATTAAAATTAATGTGCATGTATATATCATGCACTCTTTATGAAAGTATTTTAAAGTAAATTATAGAAAATATAACAGGGTCTAAAACCATGACCACTTGCATGATTTAGAATCATACTAAACTATACTCTTTGGCTTGAAATAAGTTGTTTTCCTTTCCAAAGGGAATATAGCTGGTAGAGATACTTTTTATGCTGCTTTCCAACTGTGGGATTTAGGCTTTAGCTTTGTGGTTTACAAAGTACTATCTGGTCTCTTACTCATGGTCCTGCCTTTCTGGCATAAAAATACCAAACAGCCAGGCTCTGAAATTTCATGAGAAGACAGAGTTTCTGTTTTTGACTCACTTATAAGGGAGGAGAATTATACCTTAAAACATCCGTATGTTCAAGTTGGTAGAAACTGCCTCTAGAAAAATCGGCCTACCATTTGAGTCCTGGTGCAAATGTATTCTCCTATCTGAAGTGTTAGCGACGGAAATGGTCCAGAGGCAAGGAAGGATAATCAGAAAGACACTGCTTAGTCTTATCCTAGTCTTCTCAGGTTTAGGGTAGAGTGCATATTGATAATTCACTTTAAGTCCCATTGGTGTCAATTTGCTTTCAGCCTATGGGCACTGCTTTGGGACATAATGTGGAATCATTACAGAAATGCTACTGGCTGCTTCTCCCAATGGCAGGCGCCAGCAACCTCTGACCCTGCCTAGGTTGTTAGTGCTGTTAGAGGAATTGCCTTAGTGTGCTTTTTGAAAACCCCAGATCAACTTGAAGATTCATACCATTCCCTCTGGTTCCCACACAATAGAAGAGCTTCCAGAAATTACTTCCTGACAGCTTATGTTCATCTTTTTAAAAATATTAAGGTTTTTGGTCTGATTATAACAGTAAATCATTTTCATTGTAAGCAATTTTGGGGAAAGAAACACAAAAAATACAAGAAAAAAACTAAAAATCACACATGAACATACTACCCAGAGATAACTTTTGTAAACATTTTGATATATTTCCTTCCCATCTTTTTTTTTCTATGTGTCTTAAAAAAAACTAGGGTGAAAAAAAAAAAAAAAAAACTAGGGTGGCTGAATCTTTATATCTGTCTCCTTCAACTTCTGCCACTTCTTGATGGATAGATATAATTTTATGTCCTTATTTTTCACTAAAAATTATATCATTAGCATTTCTCTAAATCATTTACTATTTTAATCATTATTTTTTATGGCTGTCATATGGATTTACCATAATTTTTATGTTTTTTATTTTTTAATTATAAAATAAATACATGGTCATAATAACTGTTTAAACACATATCGAAATGTAATAAAGTTTAGCATTCTTTTCCCTTCTCTGTTGCTCCTAAGCTGTGTGAGATAATCAGTATTAGTTCGGTGTGCCTCTTTTGGTACTAATCTTAAGCTCATATAAACATATATACACATAAGACTTTATTTTTATTTAGAAAAATTATATTATACTATACATATTACTCTGTAACTTGCTTTTTCAAACATAATTTATCATAAGTAACTCTCCAGTTGAAGAATACAGAATCTAATATAACTCCTTGTATCAGTCAGGGTTCAACAAGAGAAGCATAACCAATAGGAGATGTATTATTTTTAAGAGATTTATTATAAGGAATTGCCTTATGTGATTGTGAAGCCTGGCTAAACAACTCCAGGCAGTCAGGAATCAAAGGTCATGGGCAGGCTTGAACTCATGGGCATAGGCCAAAGCTGTCATCTATAGGGCTTGTAAGTCTGAAGCTGTGAGGCAAAATTTCTTCTCTTGGGGGAGACCTCAGCCTTTCTTGTTTTTTTTTTTTAAGTGGCAAAAACACTTACCATGAGCTCTATACTTTTCACAGATTTTTAAGGGCACAATATAGTAATGTTAGCCATAGGCTCATTGTTGTACAAGAAGTCTCTAGGACTTATTCATATCTTGTGTAAATGGAACTTTATAGCTATAGAAAAGCAGCTCCCCATTTTTCCCTCCTTCCAGCCTCTAGAGTCACCATTCTGCTCTCTGTATCTATGAGTTTGACTAGTTTAGATACCTCATATTCATACAAATACAAGATTTGTCCTTCTGTGACTGCATTATTTTAATTAGCAAATGTCCTCCAGATTCATCCATGTTGTCACATATGGCAGAATTCCCTTCCTTTTTAGGGCTGAATAATATTCCAGTGTGTGTGTGTGTGTGTGTGTGTGTGTATACAAAAATACATACCACATTTTCTTTATCCCTTTATCCATCCTCAGACATTTAGATTGTTTCCATATCATGGCTATTGGGAATAATGCTGCAATGAAGCTAAGAGTACTGATATCTCTTCAAGATCCTGATTTCAGTTATTTTGGATATATACCAAGAAGTGGGATTACTGGATCATATGTTAGTTCTATTTTTAATTTTATGAGGAACCTCCATAATGTTTTCCATAATGACTAAATCATTTTAATTCCCAACAGTTTACTGTGGTTCCAGTTTCTCTACATTCCTGCCAATACTTACTATCTTTTGTTTCTTTGATAATAGCTCTCTAAACAGGAGTGAAGTGATATTTTATTATTGTTTAGATTTGCATTTCCCTGATGATTAGTGATGTCCTTTTATATACCTGTTGGCCATTTATATGACTTCTTTGAGGACATGTCTATGCAAGTCCTTTGCCCATTATTTTTAATCAAGTTATTTGTTTTTTTGCTATTGAGTATAGAAGTTTCTTATATATTTTGGAAATTAACCCCTTATCAGATATATGGTTTGCAAATATTTTCTCCCATTCCATAGATTGCCTTTTTAATCTGTTGTTTCTTTCCTTTGCTGTGCTGAAACATTTTAGTTTGATGTAGTCCTATTTGTCTACTTTTGCTTTGTTGCCTATGCTTTTGGTATCATATCCAAGACATCATTGTCAAGACCAATGTCAAGAAGATTTTTCCCTCTTTTCTTCTAGGAGTTTTACAGTTTCAAGTCATACATTTAAGTCTTCAGTCCACTTTGCATGGATTTTCATGTATGGTGTAAGGTAGAAGTTCAATTTCATTCCTTTGCATGTGGATATGCAGTTTTCACAGAACCATTTGTTGAGGAAACTATCTTTTCCCCATTGTGTACTCTTGGCAGCCTTGTCAAAGATATGTTGACTGTATATGTGTGAGTTTCTTCTGGGCTCTCTCTCCTGTTCAATTGGTCTATATGTCTGTCTTTATGCCAGTACCATACTGTTTTAATTACTGTAGCTTCATAGTATATTTTGAAACAGGAATTATGATGCCTCTAGCTTTGTTCTTCTCCCTCAAGATTGCTTTAGCTATTACGGGTCTTTTGTGTTTCCACATGAATTCTAGGATTGATTTTTCTGTTTCTGTAAAAAATGCTATTGGGGTTTTGATTGGATTGCACTGAATCTGTAGATGACTTTGGGTTCGAATGGGCATTTAACAACATTAAGCCTTCCACTACAAGAAAAGTAAACTGCAGGCCAATATCCCTAACAAAATACATGGGAAAATCCTCAATAAAACACTAGTAAACAAAATTCAACAGTACAATAAAAGGATCATACACCATGACCAAGTGGGATTTATCCCTGGGATACAAGGATTGTTCAACATATGTAAATCAATTAATGTGATACACCACACTAACAAAATGAAGGAAAAAAATCACACAATCATCTTTATAGATGCAGAAAAATCATTTGACAAAATTCAACACCCTTTTATGATAAAAACTATCAAGGTATAGAAGGAATTTACCTCAATATAATAAAGGCCATGTATGGAAGGCTCACAGCTAACATAATAGTTAAGGGGGAAAAGCTGAAAGCTTTTTCTCTAAGATCAGGAACAAGAAGGATGCCCACTTTCAACACTTCTAGTCAACATAGTAGTGGAAGTCCTAGCCAGAGCAATTAGGCTTAATTAATTAATTAACACCTCCAAATCAGGAAGGAAGAAGTAAAATTATTCCTGTTTGCAGATGACATCATCTTATGTATAGAAAACCCTAAAGACTCCACAAAAAGCTCTTACATCTAATAAATGAATTCAGTAAATTAGTAGGATACAAAGTCAACACAAAAAAAAGTTGTGTTTCTATACACTAACAACAAACTCTCTGAAAAAGAAATTAAGCAAACAATCCCGTTTACAGTTGCATCAGAAAGAATACAATACTTAGGAATAAACTTAACCAAGGAGGTAAAAGACTGGTACACGGAAAACTACAAAATATTGCTGAAAGAAATTAAAGAAGACACAAATAAATAGAAAGACATTCTGTGTTCATGGAACAGAAGACAACGTTGATAAAATATCCATTTTACTGAAAGCCATCTATAGACTCAATGTGATCCTATTAAAACTCCAATGACATTTTTTACAGAAACAGAAAAAAAGGACAATCCTGAAATTCACGGGGATCCACAATACACCCATGAGAAAGAAGAACAAAGCTGGAGGCATCACAATTCCTGATTCTAAATATATTACAAAGCTACAGTAATTAAAACAGTATGGTGCTGTCATAAAGACAGACATATAGACCAATGGAATAGGATAGGGAGCTCAGAAATAAACCTACACGTATATATTCAACATATCTTCAACAAGGGTCCCAAGAATACACAATTGGGAAAGGATAGTTTCTTCAATGAATGGTGTTGTGAAAACTGGATATCCACATACAAAAGAATGAAATTGAACTCCTACCTTATACCATACATGAAAATCAGTTCAAAGTGAACTGAAGACTTAAACATATGACTGGAGACTGCAAAAATCCTAGAAGAAAACATTGGAGAAATACTTCTTGACATTGGTCTTTGGCAATGATTTCTTGGATATGACATGAAAAGCATAGACAGCAAAGCAAAAATAGACAAGTGGGACTACATAAAACGAAAAAGCTTATGCACAGCAAAGAAAAGAAACAACAGAACAAAAAGGCAACCTATTAAATGAGAGAAAATATTTGCAAACCATATATCTGATAATTTCCAAAATATATAAGGAACTCCTACAACTCAATTAGCCAAAAACCAAGTAACTCAATTAAAAAATTCGCAAAGAACTTGCACAGACATTTTGGTTATTTCATTAATTACTTTTTGCCATTCAATTTTTTTTCTCCTTCTGAAAGTTTCGTTAAGTCTATATACATTTTCTGTTGTAATCACTTATCTTTGACTCATTTTTTTCCTTTTCTTTGTGTTTTTGCTTTTGGTTGTGAAATATTTTTCCACTTTACACCATATTTTATTCAACCATTCTTCATTTAACAGCCTCTTAACTCATGATCTCACTTTTTTGCCCCTCTATACATTGAAATGCATTGTTGTAAGTCTTTGTCCAAGTTTCTGACCACTTTCCTTTTTTTGCTTTTCAAGACTTTTGATATATCTTGGCAAAATTACTCTTCCAGAAAAGTTGTACTAATTTATACATTTAAGAAAGGTCTATGTTTCTCATAACAAAGTCATGTATTTTTATGTTATAGGCTTTGAAATTTCTGAAAATCAGAAGAGGCAGGCTGCAATGACTGTGAGAAAAGTCCCGAAACAAAAAGGTAAAACTGTCTTTAACTACAACCTCCCTGACCTCACCCACTCTCGTTGTGAGACTGAGAAGCCATAGGCTATGTGCTTGCATATTCCTAGGCTTGTTTCCATGCTGAAGTTCACTTGGGGTGGTGGGAAATGTCCAGATACCCAGGTGTCCCTGATGACAGTTGGCAAATGGTCTTAAAAGACTTAAGGCTTAGGAGTGAATAATTTAAGGCAGTCATGTCTAAAGATAGCACATTGGGTACAGGTAAAAAATAGAACCTCTGTTTCCTTTATTTTCACTTAAATAAAAGAGAAAAACTAAACTTTACTAACAATTTACAAACAGTTGGACAATAGTAAATTTGTATAATTTATTAATATGTATAAATATATTAGGGATATGTGCATAACAATTCTTTCATTGGTTTGGGAGCATTTGCAAAATCAGGAACCCCAAATCAGAATGGACAACTTCAAACTGAACCTAGACAGAAGATTCAGATAGTTATTCTCTTTTTGAACCATAAAGTATTTAAAAAAGAAAAATACCTTGGGGATCAATTTGAATATGAAATGAAGCCTTATTTTCTCATTTTCCTGAACTAGAAAAAATTAAAATGCTTAATTGAACAAAAGGTAGGAACTATCCCTTCTTTTTTTCAAGAAGCTATTCAGTACCAGTCATTCTATATAAGTTCCTTCATTTCATTTTTATGGTACCCCTGAAAAGGTAGGCATTATTAGCCCCATTTTCCAGATGAAGAAACTGAGGATCTCTGGGATAAAGTGACTCTGAACTTAAGTCAGCTTGACTCCAAGTCCTCTGCTCTCTCTTCTCCATCTCAGGGTTCTGATGATCCTCCATGATGGGAAAGAACAGCTCACTTTTTTATCTTGCCTCAATTACTGACAGCTCTTTCTATTACTGACAGCCACTATCATTGTCCCCAGGGTAGGCAATCTTAATGAGACTTCACTTTCCCTAGGTCCTCCCTTGTGCTCTTTTAAAGGGCTCTTTGGTTCAGAATGAGTCACCATATAAAATGATCAGATTCAAGTTGCCTGAAATTCTAGCAGCCACATAAAGCACCCTTAATTATTCCTAATGAGGTTCCTTTTCATTGAGGAGGCTGAGTGCCTGTGAAGATCTGATTTCCAATTGAGGATTGCACCTAGCTTGGGCCTTTGGCTAGACATGGCCTTCCTTCTAACTGTTTGTTGCTTCTTACTCTTGGGAGGCCCTCATTGGCACTTTCCCTCATCATGGAAATATGATTCGCTTTAGATAGGGAATTAAAGGCAACCACCCCTAACTTCTTAGGGGTGAAAACATGACAGTTTTGAAAGTAATCTGGAGTTAATAACAGTAAGTCTATGATCTGTATGAATAGGAGAATCCTTTGAGAGAATGTGCTTCTTCCTTAGAGATATGAGCCCCAGCCACCTGGACAGTCCTCAGGCTACAAAGGGGTTACTGTCCGAGTGGCCAACCTCTGTCTCCTGGAGGCTCTCACCTCCTGAGCTTCTCTCACTCTGAATTCCTCCACTGTCCCTACCACACTGACCTTCATGATGGGATGGTGTTCCTTTACCTCAGCCCAAGTTCCCTCAAGTCTATCTGAGACTGGCTTATCTTTTCACTGAGAAACCATAAAGCAGAGGAACATGCACAAAGCAACGAACTAGAAAACAGCCCTACTCACTCATACAAAACCTTTGTGTCAGGTTCCTTCTCTGCCTTGTCTCAAGGCTATCCCTTGCAGGTCCTCTCTTGTCTCCCAATATTTAAACAATGGTTCACCTAAACAGCTTTCCATGTTTAATAGCAATCCTGAAGTCTTCAAAGAAACTTATCTAGTCTCAAACTTCACAGAATTCCTAAAAATTGATTCCCTTATTTCTATTTCGAGTTTTCAAGGCTCTCCTAGTCCAGGGCTGTGGTGACTGATATATTTTGAGACTCAAGGGCACTACACATGTAGAAGTGATTGTACAGCTTAGTAGTTCAATAGTTTTATCATATACATAGGAAGAGCAAGAAGGGAGTTCTCTCAGATACCTGAGAAAGCCAGCTTTCTTAATCCTTCCAATAACCCCTTCCTGGAAATGATGGGGAGCATTGTTGTTAGGATTTCTCTAATTCAGATTTAATACAGATTCCAACACAATCTGTAATGCCATGGGACCTTATTACTACTCTTCTGGAGGAGGGGAAGCCTGGCTGGAAAAAAAGCAAAGAGGACAGAGCCTAGCTCCAAGGGAGGCCTTTTCACTTTATATTTGCCTTTTTACACTGCATTGTTTTTAAGAATTGATATATAACTTCTTGGGAGTTGGTTGCTAATTCCTGGTCCATCAACCCATTTCAGTTTGTCATCATGGAGCTCCCTAGGGCCATGAGTACTGTCCCCATCTCCAGAGGCTTTAGGGCCAGGTCAAAATCAAATGAGTACCCCAGAATAACTAAAATAAACTTGAAATAGAATAAAGTTTGAATAATAAGTCTACCCTGATTTCAAAACTAATTATATAGCTACAATAACCAAGACAGTTTGGTGTTGGTAGAGGGATAGACATGTTAGATCAATGGAACAGAATAGAGAAACCAAAAACAGACCTACACAAATATGCCCAACTGATTTTTCACAAAGGTACAAAAGCAATTCAGTGGAGGAAGGATGCCTTTTAAACAAATGGCACTGAAGCAACTGGGCTTCCACAGGCCAAAAGTAAAAATAATCTCAACCTAATTTCACACCCTATAAAAATTAACTCAAAATAGATAATGAACTTAAATTTAAAGCTGCAAAAATTTTAGAAAACAGTAGGAGAAAATCATCAGGATTTAGGTCTAGGCAAAGAAGTTCTTAGAACTGACACCAAAAGCTTGAACTATAAAATAAAAAATTGATAAAATCAACCTCATCAAAATAGAAAATTTTGCCCCGTGAAAGACCATTTAAAGAGGATGAAAAAACAAGCTACAGGCTAGGGAAGATATTTGCAAACCATGTATCTGACAAAACATTGGTATCTAGAATATATAAAGAACTCTCAAAACTCAATAGTAAGGGCTTCCCTGGTGGCGCAGTGGTTGAGAATCTGCATGCCAATGCAGGGGACATGGGTTTGAGCCCTGGTCTGGGAAGATCCCACATGCTGCAGAGCAACTAGGCCCGTGAGCCACAACTACTGAGCCTGTGCGTCTGGAGTTTGTGCTCTGCAACAAGAGAGGCTGCGACAGTGAGAGGCCCGCACACCGCGATGAAGAGTGGCCCCCACTCACCGCAACTAGAGAAAGCCCTCGCACAGAAACGAAGACCCAACACAGCCAAAAATAAATAAATAAATGAATAAATTAAAAAAAACTCAATAGTAAAAACAAACAAACAAACAAAACTACACACTCCAATTAGAAAATGGGCAAAAGACAGATAATTCACTGAAGAGGATATATGGATATCAGTTAAACACATGAAAAGATGTTCAACATCATTAATCATTGGAAATATGCAAATTAAAACCACAATGAGATATCACTACATATCTATTACAGAGGCTAAAATAGAAAAAAATTGTGAAAACACCAAATGTTAGCAAGGGTGCATGGAAACAGAATCATTCATACCTTGCTGGTGAGAATGTAAAACAGTACAGCCACTATTTTATGTAATAGTTTGGTAGTTTCTTAAGACATAAAACATACAACTACCAAATGACCCAGCAATGACACATTTGAGCATTTATCCCAGAGAAACAAAAACTTATTGTCACTTAAAAACTTCTAAACAAACACCCATAGCAGCTTTTTCATAATAGCCCAAACTAGAAACAATGTAGATGTCTTTCAATGGGTGTAATTAAGCAGATTCTGGTACATCTATACCATGGAATATAACACATCAATAAAAAGGAGCCAACTATTGGTACATAAACCAACTTGGGAGAATTTCTAAGGATTCATGCTGTTGAGAAAAGCCAATATCCAAAGGTTACATATGGTATAACTCCATTTATATAACATTCTTCAGATGATATAATTTGGAAATAGTGAACATATTAGTGGTTGCCAGGGGTTAAGGAGGGAGTAGGGAAAGGAAAGAAGTGAGTGTGGTTATAAAAGAGTAACACGAGTAATCCTTGTGATGATAGAAATGTTCTGTCTCTTGACTGTATCCTGTAACAATGTTAATATCCTAGCTGTAATATTGTAATATAGTTTTACAAAATGCTATCATTGGAGAAATTGAGTAAAGGGTGCAAGGTATATCTCTATATTTTCTCTTACAACTGCATGTGAATCTACAGTGATCTCAAAATAAAAAGCTTAATTAAAAAATTAAAATGAGCACTCCCCAAACTCCCTCCCTAATATCTACATATAATTGTTTGGCCTCTGGAACCCTTGTATTTTTGACACTTACCATCTTTGAAAACTGACGACATCATCAAAATGACAAAATAGTTTTCTACTGTCATCTCCCTAAAGAACACAGATTTTCACCAACAGATGAGAGTGTTTTTGTAAAAGTCTGGGAGTCCAGTGGAGAAGTTCCAGACCAAATAATCTATGATTGGATGTATAGAAGAGGCCAGTCAATAAAAACTGGAGGAGGTGACAGCAACACAAGACTAGAAGGAATATGAAAAATCAAGGAAACAAGACATCATCAATGGAATGCAATAATTTCCAGAAGCTGACACACAAAGACCAGAAGATCTGTGATTTGCATGATAAACAATTTAAAATAGTTGTTTTAAGGAAGCTCAGTGAGCTACAAGAAAAACAATTCAACAAAATCAGGAAAACATCATGAACAAAATAAGAAATTTAACAGAGTAGAAATCATAAAAAGAACTAAATTATAGAGCTGAAGAATACAATGTATGAAATGAAAAATACAATAGAGAGCATCAATAGCAGACCTGATGAGCCAGCAGAAAGTGTCTGTGAAGTCAAAGAAAGCTCATTTGAAATTGACTAGTCAGAGTAGGAAAAAAAAAAAAAGAATGAAAAAGAGTGAAGTATGCCTGTGTGACTTATAGGATAAAATTAAGATTAACAATCTACAAAATATTGGAGTCCCAGAAGGAGAAGAGAGGGAGAAAGGGGAAGAAAGATCATTTAAATAAATAATGACTAGAACTTCCCAATTCTGGGTAGATATTTTGATATCTAAGTTCATGTGGCTCACTGGTCTCCAAATAATTCAACCCAAGATGGTCTTCTCTAAGATACATTATAATAAAGCTGTCTAAAATCAAAGACAAAAAGAGAAGGTTAAAAGCAGCAAGAGAAAAAACGATTCTCATATGCATGGGAACCTGCATAAGGCTATCAGCAGATTTCTCAACAGAAACCTAGCAGGCAAGGAGAGAGTGGAATGATATATTCAAAGTACTGAAAGAAAATAACACCCAACCAAGAATGTTGTACCCAGAAAAGTTGTCTTCAGAAATAAAGGAGAGAAAAAGAATTTCCCAGACCGAAAAAAAAAAAAAAAGCTGAAAGAATTAATCACCACTAGACTTATCTTACAATAAATGCTGAAAGTTCTTCAAGCTGAAATGAAAGGATGATAATTAGTAACACGAAAACGTGAAGAAGAAAGTATGACAGGGGCAGGAGACAAGATGGCAGAGTAGAAGGACTTGAGCTTACCTCCTCTCACAAAAACAACAAAATCAAAACTAACTGCTGAACAACCATCGACAAAAAAGACCCCAACCTACCAAAATATGTACTCTACACCCAAAGACAAAGAGAAAGCCACAATGAGATGGTAGGAGGGGTGCTTCTGCAATATAATCAAATCCTATACCCACCAAGTGGGCAACCCACAAACTGGAAAATTATTATATTACAGAGGTTCTCCTACAGGAGTGAGAGTTCTGAGCCCCACGTCAGTCTCCCCAGCCTGGGGGTCTGGCAATGGGAAGAGGAGCCCACAAAGCATTTGGCTTTGAAGACCAGTGGGCTTGAGTCTACGAGTTCCACAGGACTGGGGGAAACAGACTACACCCTTGGAGGGAGCACACAAGGTTTCACGTGCACTGGGACCCAGGGCAAAGCAGTGACTCCATAGGATCCTGGGCCAGACCTACCTGCGGGTCTTGAAGAGTATCCTAGGGAGGCAGGGGTCGGCTGTGGGTCACTGTGGGAACAAGGGCACTGGTGGTGGGGGCTCCAAGGAATATTGATCAGCATGAGCTCTCCCAGAGGTCATCATATTGACACCAAGACCTGGACAACAGCCTGTAGGATCCAGCACTTGGAGGCCTCAGACCAAACAATGAACATAGTGGGAACACAGCCCCACCCATCAGCAGACAGGCTGCCTAAAGTCATCCTGAGCCAACAACCACCTATAAACACACCTCTTGCCATGGCCTTACCTCCAGAGGGACAAGATCTAGCTCCACCCACCAGTGGGCAGACACCAGTCTCTCCCACCAGGGAGCCTGTACAAGCCCCTGGACCCACCTCACCCAGCAAAGTGCAGACACCAGAAGCAAGAAAAACTACAGTCCTGCAGTGTGAGGAACGGAGACCACAAAGACAGAAATCTAGACAAAATGAGATGGCAGAGAAATATGTTCCAGACGAAAGAACAAGACAAAACCCCAGAAGAACAGCTAAGTGAAGTGGAGATAGGCAACCTATCTGAAAAATAATCCAGAGTAATGACAGTAAAGATGATTCAAGATGCCAGAAAAAGAATGGAGCACAGACCAGTAGGATACAAGAAATGTTTAATAAAGCACTAGAAGCTTTAAAGAACAAACAAAGATTAAACAATACAATAACTGCAATGAAAAATGCACTAGAAGGAATCAATAGAAAAAGTGAGGCAGAAGAACGAATAAGTGAGCTGGAAGACAGATTGGGGGAAATTGCTGCTGCAAAACAGAATAAAGAAAAAAGAATGAAAAGAAATGAGGACAGTCTCAGAGACTTCTGGGACAACATAAAATGCACAAACATTTGCATTATAGGGGTCTCAGAAGGAGAAGAGAGAGAGAAAGGGCCTGAGAAAATATTTAAAGAGATAATAGCCAAAAACTTCCCTAACATGGGAAAGGAAACACCCACTCAAGACCAGGAAGTACAGAGAGTCTCATACAGGATAAACCCAAGGAGGAACATACTGAGGCACATATTAATAAAATTGACAAAAAATTAAGGCAGAGAAAATATTAAAAGCAACAAAGGAAAAGCAACAAATAACACACAAGGGAATTTCCATAAAGTTATCAGCTGATTGTTCAGCAGTAGCTCTGCAGCCCCAAAGGGAGTGGCACGATATATCTAAAGCCATGAAAGGGAAAAAACACAACCAAGAATACTCTACCCAGCAAGGCTCTCATTCAGATTCCATGGAAAAAGCAAATGCTTTACAAACAAAAGCTAAGAAAATTCACCACCACCAAACCAACGAATGCTAAGGGAAATTCTCTAGATGGAAAAGAAAAGACCACAACTAGAAACAAGAAAATTATGAATGGGAAAGTGCAACAGTAAAGGCAAACATACAGTAAAGGTAGGCAAACATCCACACAAAATATGATAACAAAAACAACAATAGTGAGAAGAGGAGTGTACAAATGCAGGATATTGGAAATCCATTTGAAATTAGGAGACCAGCAACTTTAAAAAATCTTGTATATATGTAGTCTGTTATATCAAAACCTCATGGTAAGCAGAAAGCAAAAATCTAGAACAGATACAAACACACAAAAAAAGAAAAAGCAATCCAAACACAACACTAAAGATAGTCATCAAATCACAAGAGAAGAGAACAAAAAGGGAAGAAAAAAGAACTACAGAAACTAATCCAAAACAATTAACAAAATAGCATTAAGAACATACAGATCAGTAATTATCTTAAATGTAAATGGATTAAATGCTCAAACAAAAAGCCATAGACTGGCTGAATTGATTTAAAAAAGAAGAAGAAGATGTGGTATATATATACAATGGAATATTACTCAGTCATAAAAAGGAACAAAATTGGGTCATTTGTAGAGACATGGATGGACCTAGAGACTGTCATACAGACTGAAGTATGTCAGAAAGAGAAAAACAAATATCGTATATTAACACATATATGTGGAATTTAGAAAAATAGTACAGATGAACCAGTTTGCAAGGCAGAAGTAGAGACACAGATGTAGAGAACAAATGTGTGGACACCAAGGGGAGATGGTGGTCGCATGAATTGGGAGAATGAGATTGACATATATATACTAATATGTATAAAATAGAAAACTATCAAGAACCTGCTGTATAGCAAAGGGAACTCCACTTCGCTGTGCAGTAGAAACTAACATGACATTGTAAAACAACTATATCCGAATTAAAAAAAAAAAAAGACACATATATGCTGTCTACAAGAGACCCACATCAAATCTAGAGACACATACAGACTGAAAATGAGGGGATGGAAAAAGGTATTCCATGCAAATGGAAATCAAAAGAAAGCTGGAGTAGTGATACTCATATCAGACAAAATAGACTTTGAAATAAAGACTGTTACAAGAGACAAAGAAGGACACCACATAATGAGCAAAGCATCAATCCAAGAAGAAGATATAACAATTGTAAATATTTATACACCCAACATAGGAGCACCTCAATATATAAGGCAAATTCTTACAGCCATAAAATGAGAAATTGACAGTAACACAATAATATTGGGACACTTTAACACCCCATTTTCATCAATTGACAGATCATTCAGACAGAAAATCAATAAGGAAACAAAAGCTTAAATGACACATTAGACAAATGGACTTAATTGATATTTATAGAATATTCCATTTAAAAGGAGAAGATGCACATTCTTCTCAAGTGCACATAGAACATTTTCCAGGATAGATAACATGGTGTACCATACAGTAAGCCTCATTATATTTAAGAAAATTGAAATTATATCAAGCCAGCACTCCAACTGCAATGTTGAGATTAGGAATCAACTACATGAAAAAAAAAACTGCAAAAAACACAAACACCTGGAGGCTAACAATATGTTACTGAACAACAAATAGATCACTGAAGAAATCAAAGAGGAAATTCAAAAATACCTAGAGACAGACGAAAATGAAAACATGATGATCCAAAACTTATGGGACACAGCAAAAGCAGTTCTAAGAGTGAAGTTTGGAGCAATGCAGTCTTACCTCAGGAACCAAGAAAAATCACAAATAAACAACAAAAACTTACACTGTAAGCAACTAGAGAAATAAGAACAAACAAAACCCAAAGTTAGTACAAGGAAAGAAATCATAAACATCAGAACAGAAACAAATGAAATAGAGATGATGAAAACAAGAGAAAAGACAGTGAAACTAAAAGCTGGTTCTTTGAAAAGATAAACAACATTGATAAACTTTAAGCCAACCCCATCAAGAAAAAAAGGGATAGGGCTCAGATCACTAAAATTAGAAATGAAAAAGAAGTTACGTCGGACAACACAGAAATACAAAAGATCATAAGAGACTACTACAAGCAACTATATGCCAATAAAATGGACAACCTAGAAGAAATGGACAAATCCTTAGGAAGGTAAAATCTCCCAAGACTGAACCAGGAAGAAATAGAAAATATAAATAGAACAATCACAAGTACTGAAATTGAAACTTATTTTAAAAACTTCACACAAACAAAAGTCCACTATCAGATGGCTTCACAGGCAAATTCTGTCAAACATTTAGAGAGGAGTTAACACCTATCCTTCTGAAGCTCTTCCAAAATATAGCAGGGGGAGACACTCCCTAACTCATTCTACGAGGCCACCATCACCTTAATACCAAAACCAGACACAGATACCACAAGAAAAGAAAATTACAGGCCAATATCACTGAAGAACATAGATGGAAAAATCCTCAACAAAATACTAGCAAACCAAATCCAACAATACATTAAAAGGATCAAACACTACAATCAAGTGGGATTTATCCCAGGGATACAAGAATTTTTCATTATCCCCAAATTAGTCACTGATATACCACATTAACAAATTAAAAAGTATAACAAATATATGATTATCTCAATAGATGCAGAAAAGGCTTTTTACATTTCCAACACCCATTTATGATAAAAGCTGTCCAGAAAGTGGGCATAGATGGAACCTACCTCAACATAATAAAGGCCATATACAACAAACCCACAGCTAACATCACCCTCAATGGTAAAAAGCTGAAAGCATTTCCTCTAAGATCAGGAAGAAGAAAAGGATGTCCACTCTCGCCACTTTTATTCAAGTTCTGGGAGTCCTAGCCACAGCAACCAGAGAAGAAAAAGAAATGAGTGAAATCCAAACTGGAAAAGAAGTAAAACTGTCACTGTTTGCAGATGACATGATACTATACATTGATGATCCTGAAGATGTTACCAGAAAACTACTAAAGCGTGTCAATGAATTTGGTAAAGTTGCAGGATACAAAATTAACACTCAGAAATCACACTAACAGAAAAAATCAGAAAGAAAATAAGGAAACAATCCCATTTACCATCGCATCAAAAAGAATAAAATACCTAGGAATAAACCTACCTAACGAGGCAGAAGACCTGTACTCTGAAAACTATAAGACTCTGATGAAAGAAATTGAAGGTGACACAGATGGAAAGGTATACCATGTTCTTGGTTTGGAAGAATCAATATTGTCAAAATGAGTACACTACCCAAGGCAATCTACAGATTCAATGCAATACCTATTAAATTACCAATAGCATTTTTCACAGAACCAGAACAATTTTTTTAAATTTATATAGAAACAAAAGACTGTATAGCCAAAGTAATCCTGAGAAAGAAAAATGGAGCTGGAGGTATCAGGCTCCCTGACTTCAGACTATACTACAAAGCTACAGTTATCAAAAAGACCTACTGTATAGCTCAGGGAAATCTGATCAATACTCTGTAATAACCTAAATGGGAAATGAATCTGAAAAAGAATAGATACATCTGTGTGTATAACTGAATCACTCTGCTGTACACCTGAAACTAACACAAAATTATTAATCAACTCCAATATAAAACAAAAATTTAAAAAAATCATTTCCAAAAGTGTATGGTAGTGGCACAAAAATAGAAATATAGATCAGTGGAACAGAATAGAAAGCCAAGAAATAAACCCATGCACCTATGGTCAATTAATCTACGACAAAGGAGGCAAGGAAATACAGTGGACAAAAGACAGTCTCTTCAATGAATGGTGCTGGGAAAACTGGACAGCTATATGTACAAGAATGAAACTAGAACATTCTCTAACACCACACACGAAAATAAACTCAAAGTGGATTAATGACCTAAATGTAAGACCAGATACTATAAAACTCTTTGAGGAAAACATAGGCACAACATTCTTTGACATAAGTTGCAGCAATATCTTTTTGGATCCACCTCCTAGAGTACTGAAAATAAAAACAAAAATAAACAAATGGGACCAATTAAACTTAAAAGCTTTTGCACAGCAAGGGAAACCATAAAAAAAAAAAAAGACAACCCACAGAATGGGAGAAAATATTTGCAAACGAAGCAACTGACAAGGGATTAATCTCCAAATATACAAACAGCTCATGCAGCTCAATATCAAAAAAAATAAACAAACAAACAACCCAATCAAAAAGTGGGCAGAAGATCTAATAGACATTCCTCCAAAGAAGACATATAGATGGCCAAAATCACATGAAAAGATGCTCAACATTGCTAATTATTAGAGAAATGCAAATCAAAACTATAATGAGGTATCACCACAGACCGGTCAGAATGGCCATCATCATAAAGTCTACAAACAAATGCTGGAGAGGGTGTGGAGTAAAGGGAACCCTTCCACACTGTTGGTGGGAATGTAAATTGGTACAGCCACTATGGAGAACAAGTATGGAGGTTCTTTAAAAAACTAAAAATAGAGCTACCATATGATCCAGCAATCCCTCTCCTAAGCATATATCCAGAGAAAACCATAAATCAAAAAGATACATGAAGCACCGAGCTGATCTCCCTGTGCTATGCAGCAGCTTCCCACTAGCTATCTATTTTACATTTGTTAGTAGGGAGGTGGGGGGGGGGAGACACAAGAGGGAGGAGATATGGGGATATATGTTTACGTATAGCTGATTCACTTTGTTATAAAGCTGAAACTAACACACCATTGTAAAGCATTTATACTCCAATAAAGATGTTTAAAAAAAAAGAAACATTCACCCCAATGTTCATCGCAGCGCTATTTACAATAGCCAGGACATGGAAGCAACCTAAATGTTCATCAATGGATGAATGGATAAAGAAGATGTGGTACATATATACAATGGGATATTACTCAGCCATAAAAAAGAACAAAATAATGCTATTTGCAGCTACATGGATGGACCTAGTGATTGTCATACTGAGTGAAGTAAGTCAGAGTAAGTCATATATCATATGGTATTGCTTATATGTCTAATCTAAAAAATGGTACAAATGAACTTATTTACAAAACAAAAATAGAGTCACAGATATAGAAAACAAACTTATGGTTACCAAAGTGGAAAGGGAGAGAGGGATAAATTGGGAGATTGGGATTGACATATACACACTACTATATATAAAATAAATAACTAATAAGAACCTACTGTATAGTACAGGGAACTCTGCTCAATACTCTGTAATGACGTTTATGGGAAAGTAATCTAAAAAAGAGCAGATATATGTATATGTTTAACTGATTCACTTTGCTATACAGCAGAAACTAACACAATATTGTAAATCAACTATATTCCAATAAAAATTAATTTTTAAAAAATAAGCAAAAGACCTAAGTAGACATTTTCCAAAGAAAATATTCCAACAGCCAACAGGTACACGAAAAGTACCTCAGCATCATTAATCATCAGGAAACGCAAATCAAAACCACAATGAGATATTACCTCACACCTTTCAGAAAGGCTGTTATCAAAAGACAAGTGCTGGCAAGTGCTGGGAAGGATGTAGAGAAAAGAGACACTTTTATACTGTTGGTAGGAATGTAAGTTGGTACAGCTGCTATGGAAAACAGTATGGAGGTTTGTAAAAAAATTAAAAATAGAGCTACCATATAATTCAATTCCAGTTCTGGGTATATATCTAAAGAAAAGAAATAACTATCTTGAAGAGGTATCTGTACCCCATGTTTGTTACTGCATTATTCATAATAGCCAAGACATAGAAATAACCTAAGTGTCCTTTGACAGATAAATGAATAAAATAAATATATACAAAGACACACACAATGGAATATTATTCAGCTGTAAAAAGAGGGAAATCTTGTCTTTTCCACATCATGGACTAACCTGGAAGGCGTTATGCTAAATGAAATAATTCAGACAAAGAAAGACAAATACTGTATGATCTCACTTATATGGGGAATCTAATAAAACTGAACTTGTAGAAACAGAGAAGAGATTGGTGTTTGCCACATGCGAGTGGTGTTGGGTAGGGGAAATAGGTGAATGTGGTCAAAAGGTACAAACTTTCAGTTATAAAATAAATGAGGTTGAGGAAGTAACGTACAGCATGAAGACTATAGTTAGCAAAACTGTATTGTATATTTGAAAGTTGCTAAGAGAGTAGATTGTAAAAGTTCTCATCAAAAGAAAAAACGTGTAACTATGTGAAGTGATGGATGTTAAGTGACCTTAATGTGCTTATCTTTCTGCAGTATATACATATATCAAATCATTATGTTGTACACCTTAATCTTATACAATGTAATATGTCTATTATGTCTCAAATTAGGGAAAAATACAAAATCTGAACAGACAAATAACAAGTGAGAAGGTTGAATCAGTAGTCAAACCTCCCAACAAAGAAAAGCCCAGGAACAGATAGATGGTTTCACTGGTGAATTCCATGAAACATTTAAAAAAGAATTAACACCAGTCCTTCTCAAACTAGTCAAAAATCTAAAAGGAACACTCCCAAACTCATTTTATGAGGCTAACATTACCCCAATACCAAAGCTGGATAAAGATACTACTAGATATCCTTGATGAATATAGATGTAAAAATTCTCAACAAAATACTAGCAAACCAAATTCAACAGCGCATAAAAGGATCATGCATCATCATCAAGTGGGATTCATCTCTAGGATGCAAGCATGGTCTACATATGCGAATCAATAAATGTGACACACCACATTTATAGAATGAAAGATAAAAATCACATGATTACCTCAATAGATGCAGAAAAAGCATTTTACAAAATTCAACATCTTTTGTGATAAAAATTCTCAATAAATTGGGTATACAAAGAACATATCTCAATATAATCAATGCTTTTTATGACAAGCTCACCACTAATAACATAATATTCAGAGGTGAAAGTTTGAAAGCTTTTCCTGTAAGTTCAGGAATAAGACAAGGATTCTAAACATCACCACTCCTATTCAGCATAGCTCTTGAAGTCCTAGCCAGAGCAGTCAGGCAATAAAAAGCAATTAAAGTCAGAAAGGGAGAAGTCAAACTGTCTCTGTTTACAGATGATATGATTTCATACATAGAAAACTCTAAAGACTATCCCAAGAAATAATAATATTAGAATAATAAAGAAATTCAGTAATGTTTCAGGATACAAAATCAGTGTACAGAAATCAGTTGTGTTTCACTAACAACAAACATCCAAAAGAGAAATTAAGGACACAATCCCCTTTGCAATAGCACAAAATAGTAAAATACTTAGGAATAGGTTTAACCAAGAAGGTTAAAGATCTGCACATTGAAATCTATTAGACATTTATGAAAGAAATTGAAGAAGACACAAATAAATGGAAAGATATCCCATATTCATGGATGACGAGAATTAATATTGTGAAAATGTCCTTACTATACAAAGCCATCTGTATACTTGCTGTAATCCTTATCTCAAATTCCATGGCATTTTTCATAGAAGGAGAGAAAACACTCCTAAAATTCATATGGAACCACAAAAGACCCCAATTTACCAAAGCAATTCTGATAAAGAAGAACAAAGCTGAGGGCAATCATGCATCCCAATTTCAAACTATATTACAAAGCTATAGTAATCAAAAAAGTATGGTACTAGCATAAAAACCAGCATATAGATCAATGGAACAGAATCAAGAGCCCAATTATAAACCCACACTTATGGTCAACTAATATTTGTCAGGAGGCCAAGAATATTCAGTGTGGGAAAGATAGTCTCTTTTATTAATGGTATTGGGAAAATTGGATGTTTACATGCAAAGGACTGTATTGGACCCCTATATTACACCACTCACAAAAATTAACTCAAAACGGATTAAAGACTTAAGTGTAAGACCCACATCTGTAAAACTCCTAGAAGAAAACAGGGAAAATACTCCTCAACATTGATCTTGGCAATGAGTTTTTGAATATGACACCTAAAGCACAAGCCAGAGAAACAAAAATAAGCAAGTGGGACTACATCAAACTAGAAAGCTTCTGCACAGCAAAAGAAGGACAATCAACAAAATGAAAAGGCTAGAACTTTTTATAAACCATACACCCAATAAAGACACACACACACACACACACACACACACACTGTGGAATACTATTCAACCATAAAAAGAAGGAAATCCTGCCATTTATGGAAATATGGATGGTCTTTAGGGAGTTATGCTGTGTGAAGTGTCAGACAGAAAAATACAAATACAATATGTCACTTATATATGCAATCTGAAAAAGGCAAAATTATAGAAACAGAAAGTAGATTGCTGGTTGCCAGGGGTTGGGGTTGAGGAAAGTGGGGCGATGTTGGTCAAAGGGCACAAACTTCTAGTTATATGATGAAATAGTTCTGGAGATATAATGTACAGTATGGTTAATATAGTTAACAATACTCTATTGTATACTTAAGGTAATTGTGTGAGGTGATGGATGTGCTAACTAACCTTATTGTGGTAATTATTTCACAATATATATGTATAATGAATCATCACATTGCATACCTTAAACTTACACAATATTGTATGTCAGTTACATCTCAATAAAGCTGGAAAACAATAACAAGAACAAAAACAAAACAACAAAATACTGGCTTTTAGAAAAGAAGTGGTTCCTTCCCACCGAAGTGTGAATGTCTTAATATGTTATATGATGGCTTAATATGATACTACTTCCAGGGTAATGGCATCACGTTGTCAAACAAAGGCAAACAGAGAAGCTATAATGTTGAAATTTCAGACACTGACCAGCAGATGAAAAAGGTATTTGGGAGCAGCAGAGAGATCATCCTTGTATTCTGAATCATATGCTGTGTGCCTCAGCCTATTCTGTTCTGAATAGAAATAAGGATTAAAAGTGGGCACTAGGTGCTTTGAGAAGCCCCTTGCTACTTAATTTATACCATTTCCCTTTGATCTCCCGTCTACTCTAGGTGTCACCTCTGCTCGCTCAGTTCCTCCTTCCTACCCACCACCGCAGGACCCGTTAAACCAGGGCCAGTACCTGGTCCCTGATGGCATCGCTCAGTCGCAGGTCTTTGAGTTCACCGAACCCAAGCGCAGCCAGTCACCATTCTGGCAAAACTTCAGCAGGTTAACCCCCTTCAAAAAATAATACCAACAGGGAGGCAGATAATTTTAAAATAAAGTAAATAAAATTATATTTATAGATGGACCTTTTTTCGGAGAAGCACTGTTGAAATTTATATATATATATACATATATACACACACACACGCATACACACACACATACACACACGCACACAGGACCTTGAGTGTACACACACACACACACACACACACACACACACACACACACACACACATGCAAAAGGACCAAAAATGTTTTCTGTTGTTTTGGGAAAGTAAAATCTGTAGTTGGTAGGAAGAAGTACCAATGAATTCCAAACACATGATCCCTTCTTAAAAAGTTTTCCATTCTTACCCTGTGCCCCTCCCCTTTACTTTCAGAAAATGACATTTCTATTTGTTCCTTTTCTTGTTGAGATAATCTTTTTGCTCTCCTGTGAGTGATTCATTGACTTGTCATTATTAACATAGATGTGTTTGTATTGTTTTTTAGTTTCCTGATGATACTGATGCTGATGACTTTTGAATTTAATTTGATGTGGTGGAGTTTGGGAGTTTTGAATTTCTTTTTTTCCTTTTCCTTTTCACTGGGTAAAGGGAGGATCCCCTTCCTCCACTCCCTCAACTGATCATCTGCGAATGTTTCTGCAGCCCTGCAGTTGCCCCAAATAGCCTTTTCCCTGCATCTTCTGTCCTCAGTCATGCCAGTCTGGACATGCTCTGTTGTGCCCTGTGACATAACTGCTCAATATTTCTATTGCTTTCACTGTGTTTTAGGTGTTGTAGAGAGATCGAAACTAAACAGAAGCAAGGGAATGTCAGAGTAATGATGCTGGAGAGGACTTCTGTTCAGGGAGCATTCTGCATTTGGGCTGTTTCTTCTGCTAGCACTGGGGGTTCCCATGTTGTAGCACTGCTGGGTCATGCTAGTTTTGTATCTGGGGTTTAGTTTGGGTCAGTTTTTCTCTTCTCCATGCCACTTTGGTTATGGTGTTTCTTCTAGGCTTGTCCCTCCCCTAACCTAAAAAATCTGAACTAGAAGTAAAGAGGCTGAGAATCTGCCTCCTGGAGGAGGGATTCAACTGCCTCCAGTACCAAGTAGGTTTAGGGTAGGACTCCCCACTGCAATCAGGGGCCTGGTTGTACCTGCTTCCCATTGGCAGATTGTTTAGGCAGCATTGCTGGAGTCTGTAAGAGGTGAAGACAGAGCCCACCTGACCAAGATCTTCAACTGTATTCAAATTATTGACCTGGACAGAATCAAAGGCTGATAGTAACCTCTTATAGGAAAGAACAAAGATGGGCATGGAAAGAGACAACCTCAGCCCAAGATATGTACTTACAGTTCCTAACTTATGTGAAACTTACCCCATTGTTAGCCGATTGCATGGATAATCTTCCATGGCTCCTTCCTTCCCCTCTTCCTGTCTTCCTTCTTTCTCCTGCTCTCCCCTGCACAGGAGGGTTGCTGGTATGAGCATAGTTAAAGCGCTTCTGGCACTCAAAGACTGCCCTGTTTCCAACATTCTCCCATCCCACAACATTTGACATAAGCAAGCGAGGAGCCCAGGGGACTTTTCCCTGTGGAGAAAGGATCTGAGGCAGAGATGCTACCCTCAGGCTCATTTTTGGTAGGCTTTACACTTAGGAAAAACTAACTTTCTACACAAAGAGACAGACTCCCTATGGGTACTCCCTATTCCTCCTCTCCACATAGCCCCTCAGGTAGATAGACCTTGAACAGCAAGGAGAATGGAGTACAAAGGAGTAAGGATGGGCCCTACTATGGAGAGCCATTCTAGTGAGGAATCTGGAGATTGTGAGTCTATCCTGGACCCTGTGAGAGAAGACTTCATCATGAAAGGACCTCAGCTTAATGAACAGCAGCCATGGCTGCATGGGACACAGCATAGCTGGCTCTGCTCTTACGCCTCCTGACCCAGACCAGGCCCTGCCCAGCCTGGGAATTTTTCCTCTATGGGAATCAAATTACAAGCTGTTTAAGCTCCCATTCCACCACACCCAAATGAGACTTGAGGAGTAAGCCAAGGATAAGTGTGAGCTGGGCAGAGGGCCAGGGCTCGGGACTGGCCACAATTGCTCAGCACCTGACCCAGCTACTTAAGCCCACTTAACAAGGAACCTGGTACCCAGTGCCTAAGCTAAAATGGATTCCCTGGCAAACAGAATGTCTGGCTGTGTAGGCCTCCCTTGAGTGTACATTATTTTCCTACTTTCAATTCCTTCCCACTAGGCTTGACCTTGACTTGTTTCTCCAGGGCCTGGGGGCACACCAAGAGGGGATGCATGGACAGGTCCCTGGACCTACAACTTCTCTTGGCCAAGCTCCCTCACACTCCCACTTCCTGCTCCCCTGGGACTGTGCCCAGAGCTCCAGGATCAGGAATTATCACCTCTTTCCACCCAACTCTTATCCACCCAACCCACTGGCCTCATCAGATGCCAATAACTTATGAAAACAACAAGAAATCTGTTCACCATTGCTTGGAATATTCCCCCAGCCTATGGCAGAAAAGCAGACCAGTAGCCAACAGCCCCAAGGGGAACCCCATTACCTGGGCTCAGGATCCAAGCCTATTCTGTGTTCCCACAGCAATGCTATCCCCAAGAACTCTGTAAATCTCTGTTTCTGCATGGCCCAGAGATACCCCTTCCTCAACTCAATGAGGCCTGGATTTGCTCAAAAAGGCTTCGCTAATATATTCTGTGGGCCCTCTTGTGGGATGGTCCTAACCCAGAAATCCACCTCCTCTTTCTCTCTCTCCCTCTCGTCCCTTCTATGTGTATATCTCTAAAGGATTTATAAGGACAGCAACAAGAGAGTTCTAACAATTCTAGTGTGAAGCCAAATAGTGATCTTTTAGTGCTTTGGGGATGGGGTGGGCTGGGGTGGATGGATGGGCAACAGTGATTTTGATTACCCCTGCTGCTCTGCACTTGCCAGTTTATTATTTCATTTCTTCTATCTGACTGTTTGACCCTGTCAAACAAGTGTCAAAGTTGTGTGTTTAAAAAAAAATGTTTAAAAAAATATGATGTTGTAATGACACAAAGCCTTATGAAAATATTTATGGAGTTCAATAAAATAAGTAAAAAGACACCTCCAGGCATAGCTCTCATGCCATTTTGTGTGTGTGTTTGTGTGTGTGTTTTACCAGTTGCAAAATAAAGGGACTTTGCCTGGCAGGGACAGCTTACACCAGCCTAGTCTTGGCCTGCCAGCCCTGCTGTTCTATTGCCAGGCTTGCCATGGTCTGTCTGTGGCCTCCCATGTCTTTTCTGGAAGAGTGGGTCACAAGAATCAAGTTTG
This sequence comes from Eubalaena glacialis, assembly GCF_028564815.1. Taxonomy (NCBI): domain Eukaryota; kingdom Metazoa; phylum Chordata; class Mammalia; order Artiodactyla; family Balaenidae; genus Eubalaena; species Eubalaena glacialis. Next base: position 57,377,148 of record NC_083736.1, on the reverse strand, counting down.
ATCCTGTAACCAGGGGTGCTTCAAATGTCTTCATGGGTGGGACTGTCCTTCATGTCACTTGGCTCTTTCACAAGACTTGAAGGCCCATTCCTGACCTTGCTCCTTTTCCTTGCAGCTGTAAGTCCAGTACCTGCCCTGTGTACTCTCACGTGAGCTTAAAAGCTGCTTTTTGGACCTAACCAGAATCCATATCACTTAGGAATCCCCCACCTCCAGTTCTTTCCTAATGCTTCCAGTCCTGTCTCCTCAGAGGTAGACATATTCTTTATCCGTCCCCCAAAGTGGATGAAGTAACCTTACTGTTTCTTTCATCATAGTGTCTCCTGCACATACATGCTCCTTACTGCCCACAAGGCTCCCATGTGGTGTCTTATGCTGCCCATTAGAGACACAATAGTTTGTATGTTCTGATACTGCTTAACTTGCCTTTCTCCAGAAGAAATAAACACTGACCCTAATAAAATGCTTATTCTTCACCCATCTCCCAACCCCCTTCAAATTGATCTCAGAGTTGCTTACTCTCAGAGAGTTCCTGGGTGCAGCATGGGTTGAGGGGGGTTGGGAGCAAGAATATGGAATGGGTTGATACTAGCACATGAATGTGTCACTCTCTATAATCTCCTTGAGAGCCCTGTCTCTTAAGTTTTCTAATCTAGGCTTCCAACAGGTGACTACAACCATAGGTCCTTTTGTCTCTAGTACCAAGAGCAAGGGGGAGGAGGCCTAAGGTCTCTGTTGTGGGCTTTGGCTTACTTCAGTGTTTCAGTCACAGAGACCACCACTCTGCTGCTTGGCCCACTTAACTTTTGGACCCTTTGGGATTTCCTTATTTATGATGACCTGCTTACCCCTGGCTCCCAGAGACTTCTGTCCTGAATAGGATACAGGACTGGTGAGGTAGATCTTGCTTGCCCGGACCTTTACCTACCAGGCCCAAGATAACAAAATGAGACCTCAGCATTCCACCAAATCCAACCACATGCAAGGCAACAGTTCGGCCTGGCCATAGGTAGATTAGACCATCTGGGTTTGCAACACAGTTAGAGGGGGTGTTTGGAGGTAAAATTCATGTTCCCTGGAAGCACTCTATTCTGATTCCATCTCTCCCATTTCTCTCTTGAACTGTGACTTCCTTCTCCAGTAGGCCATGAGTGTCACATGGACACTGTTTTCTCATATAGTTGGGGAAGAGGAAAAAAGGAATGGTACATGGCCACAGAGTGGCCCTGTGTTTTTCAGAAGCCTCTATTACTTCTGTTTAGCTCACCAGTGCATCATTTAAGGCAGATTTTTAGGCAAGTTTATGTCCATCTCCACAACAGCCATGCTGCCAACCAGCTGAATTAGATTCAACTTGCATATCCTGAATATGTAATCTGGGCCAGGTACACGAGAAATACCAAGATGACTAAAATAAAATACAGTCACTCAGAATTTAGTGAGAACATATAAGCATGGACCATAACAAGGATGGATGTGGGCCTGGAAGCACTCAAAAAATGGAGTGGTAAATTGTGATTGAGGAAGATCTTTGCAATCAGGATAAGTTTAGTTGTGCTGCAGTAACAGATATTTCCCCAAATCTTAATGGCTTTAACATACCAGAGTTTATTTCTTACTCATACAAATCCTGCTGTGAGTCCAGGTGACTCTCTGGGGCAGCTATCACCCATGTGATAGTACACAATCTGGGCTGCTTCTGCCTTACTACACCTCCATCTCAAGACATATTTCCATAATCACCACAGCTGGAAGGAGAGCCCTAGATTGTTTCTCACAGTTAAATTCTCTAGCCAGAACTGATCACATGGCTTCATCCAACTTCAAGGGAACAGAAAACTGTAAAAGTCCTATGAACTCAGAAGGGCAGGAGAACTAGATATGGATGAACATTAGAAATCTCTACCAAAGAAGGAAATGTTTGAACTAAGTCTCAGAAGACAGGGAAATTTCTACCATGTTAAGGTTAGAGCAACTGTGAAGTTAAGGGGAACAGTTCACACAAGACAACCCTCCCTTCTGACACCAATTGAAAGTCCAGGGGTCCCAAATAACACCCTTAGTTTTGATAATCCACCAGAAAGACTCACAGGGCAGAGTATAAGAAAGTACCAAACAGGGAGCTTCAGTTTTCCTATCCCTGTGGAGTCAGGACAATGTTACTTTTCAGCATAAATATGTGACAATATTCATGGAGTATTGCCAAGCAGGAAAGCACACCCAAGCTTCTAAAGATTTTGTTGGGGCTCCATCACTGCCCCTCTGGCTGATCCCCATCTCCAGTCTTCTCAGAAGATGAGCTGATACCAGGTAACTCAGAGCCCCCACCCTAAATCACATTGTTGATGTGGCCAAAAACCCCATCCTAAATAACATTGTTAGACTATCAGTTGACCCCAGGCCCCCAGGCAAACAAAGATACTCCTATCAGACATGACATTTCAAGGGCTAAGAGATTACCTCCCAGAAGCTGAGGGCAAAGGTCAGACCCGTCTTTGGGCTAGGATAAATTCTTTACTACACACACGTGGAAAAGACATGGGGCAGGGACTGGGAAGAGGAATGGAGGGTATGCCAAGTGGAGGGAATAGCACAACTAAAATCCTGGTAGATAAGGTCAGAGTCTCTGTATATGACTTTGTATTCATTTGTTTATTAATCCAACAAATATTTACTTGCATGCTAGAGGTGAACAAATTAGATAGTGTTCCTATCTGCATGGTGCTTGTGGAGTGGTAAATCATACTCAAGTACAAATTCCTTTGTAAGTGTGTATTCCTGGGGAGAGAGATGGGAGCTTCCAAGCTCTGGTAGCAAATCAACCACAAGTATAGCTTCAGCGAGACACCTCCTAGCTGTCCAGCTTCCTGGTCACCAGATTCCATACCCTCTGTCTCCTGTTCAGCCTTAGCTAAGGCAGTCCATATTTATTTCCAGCCCCATACCTATAGGTATATGTACTGTCCCCATTTCATAGGTTAAACAACATGATCAACTGAAAATCTTTTTTATTATTAATAAATACTAGCTAACACTTATGGAGCACTTGCTAATATGCTAAGCTTTGTGATAGGTTCTCACCATAATCCTAAAAGGTAGGTATAAATATTTTCCCTATTTTACTGATCAAGGTCACAGAGTTAGCACATGAGCTGGGCTTAAAACTCAGACTTGCCCCACCTGAGGGTCTTACAACACTGTGTCATCCATTACTGCAGCAACATGGCAATAGACCAGACACTCAAGAACTGTTGAATATATTAGAACTGAGGATAATATTGATAAGGATGCAAGCTAACATGTTGTAGCAGATGCTGTTGGTGTTCCATCCATCTCCCTTACCATTTCCTTACACACCAACCTGACTTTCAATATCCAGCACCCGTGTCTTTGTTGGAAGGCTGCCCTCAGGCTTATGGAACCCACTTTGTCCAGAATATAGCAGGCCAGAAGTACCTGAGAATTACTGTCTTCCCTGCCCTGGGAATAGCCCTTAATCAATGACTGATGGGGGAAGGGTATAAATGTCCTTGTTCCCTTGCTCCTCAGGGATGATAATTGAAAATTTTGACACTTTTCCCCAGAGTTTCCCCAGGGATTAAGCTTCAGTTGCCCACTGTAGCAGCTGGTTTAATAACACACCCCATATTTGCTGCCTTCACCTCCCTGCATCACTTCCCTAATCCCCTCATATCAGGGGATATGCTTCTTGGGGAGATTCAGCTAATACACATGAATTAGTGCTCAGAGTGTATCGTGTGAAGTGCTACCATTCTCACTGAAGCATTGGTGATTTTATAAGTTAGGAATTGTGTCTGGCTGTATAAAACAGGAACCCTCAAAGCATCCCCTTCTTGGATCAGACTCGATAAGAGACAAATATCTAGGGGAAAAAAGAAATGGTGGCATTTCAGGCAGGACTTGAGAGAGTGACATAGCACCAGGAGGTTTTTCTTGGTACCCCAGAAATCCCATTAAGGAAATGGTGGTGTTGGAATAGCAATGCAGTAAAATTATTTTCAAATTGCAGGTCAAGAAATCAGTTTAGTTGAACATGACCAGCATTTTAAAAAATGAAATAATAGAATGGAATAGAATAGAATAGAATAGGAGTATTGTAGATAGAAAATGTAAGTAGTGTTTTGAATTTGAAAGGTATGTATACTGGGATGCAATATTAAAGGTATTAAACATTAAAGGTAGGTTGTCACAAAGAATGTTCCAGAAACACCGGTATGGAGCCAGACTGCCTGGGTTCAAATCATAGCTCTACTGTTAGTTGGCTGTGTGACCTTGGGTAGTTACTTAACTACTCCATGCCTTAGTTTCCCTATCTGTAAAATAGGGACTCTAATAGTACTTATCTATTACTGAAAAATTGTTGATTGCCTTTCTAGTATCCATTTATCCTTTCTTATTTGCAACTCAAACCCCAATTTTGAGGCAACAGTGTGCTCAGTTAAATATTTATTTTTCCAACCTCTCCTGCAGCAAAAGGTAGCCATGTGACCAACACCTAACTAAGGAAATGTTAGAGAAACTCTGCTGGTAGGGGGCTGGTTTCTGATAAATCTTTTGTCTCCTGATAAAGGGATGAAATACAGCTGGCACCAACACCACTTTTCTTTTCCCTATTTTGAATGCAGATGTGATACCTTGAGATAGGGTGGCCATCTGTGACCATGAAGTAACAAGCATGAGACTAAAGATCTATACATACTAAGGATGGTAGCAAAAAAAGATAAGAGACTGGGTCCCTGATGACATTAGTAAATTACAGAAATATTCAGCAACCACCTACCTCTGGATTGTTATTATGTGAAGAAAAGAAACGCCAATTGAATTAGATTACAGTTAGATAAGTTTGATGTCACCTGAGGCCAAAAGCATGTCTGATGCTCATAGGAATTTGTTATGATGATAAAATAAGTTAATACATGTAAAGCAACTACAACAGTAGTAGCTCAATAAAATGAAGGCTGTTGTTGTTGTTATTATTATTATTATTATTATTATTATTATTATCACACTAAATCACTGTGAGGTTCAGAGAAGGGAAAGAAGGAAGGAGGTTTTCCAGGATCATAGTTTTCCCTTCTCTAAACTGAAGGAGGGTGACTCAAATTTGAGGTGACTCAAATTCCGCTAAATCCCTGTCCAGCTCCCTTTTCCCTGAAAGGAAAGGCAGTATGGTCCAGAGGAATCTTGAAAGTTTCACTCTGTTCTTTTTGGGTTCAGCATGTCCTCTGTGCTCACTGAGACCAGAAGCCCAACATAGCTGAGACAGGGAGTCTTTACTGGCCTCTTCTGCTGTCCTCAGTTCTGAGGACTAAAAGGAGCCCAACACAGCAAGTACTCACCTGAATTTTATACCTGCCCAGAGAGAGATTGAGGTCATTCCCTTTACCTGGTAAGGTGTACTTGTCTATAAAATGGAAACCACTCATTGTTTTATAGGTAACCACTCTCCTTCCCCCTGAGGAAACCCCTAATAGAAAGAGCTCATTCTTGTAACACTTAGAAGTTCCTTCTTCATCTTGCCTGCTCCTATCCCTTCCCCTACCCACATAGGTAGAGACACAGGTCCAGAAACCCTGTATCATAGCAATGTTAAAAAACCTGGGATAAGTCAGTTCTGCTCTCACTCCAGACCTGGGCACCCCATCTGGGACAGGGCACATGGTCAGAGTAAAGGACACAAGATCATCCATGAGGAATACAGAATAAAATATTAAAACTTTTCTATTATTTAAAAAATAAGAAGGAACTTAATCTGTCCCAATAATTAAAATGGATTGTCAGTAGCACATGCTTATAATAAATACACCTATATTGGGAAGTTGTGCTCAGAAATGTTTTACTGATGGGGTAGAGGATCAAAAATGTTTGGAAATGCTGGTCCATATTTCATTAAGATTTACTGAGCACTTACCATATACACAAGCCCTATTCTAAGTGCATTACATGTATTAAATCAATTTAATCCTCACAATAGCCCTATAAGAAAAATACCATTATTTAACCATTTTGTATATGAGGTAACTGAGGCACATATTGGTTAAGTAAATTGTCCAAAGTCATACAAGTAGTGAGTGACAGAGTTTGGACTCAAGCCCAAACCATCTGGCTGTAGGGTTTGCACTTTTAACCACTTGGTTAAACTAAAAAGATTAGTCAGTGAAAGCCAAATTCCAAACCTCTGCTATAAAACAAATATGCTAATCTGAAATCATCATTTTTTTTCAGAGCAAGAATTGTTTTATTTCTGTCTGGCCATCTCCTCCTCCAAGAACTCTGGAGCCAAATGGCCTGAGTTCGAATCCCAGCTTCATCATCCACTTCCTAGCTGTGGGACCATAAGCAGATGACATCCCCTCTCTGAGCCTCATTTTCCTCACCTGTCATATGGGAATAAAAGTAGTTAGCAATTACTTTGCAGAATTGTTACAAGGAGTAAATCAGTTTACAGCTAACATGGAAAATACCACAATGCCTAAGACATAGTAAACACTCAAATTGTTAAAAGTGGGGCCTTACAGTTTCTCAAAAAGTTTGACATGCAGTTACCATATCAACATCAATTCCATTCCTAGCGATATACCCAAAAGAAATGAAAACATGTCTACACAAAAACTTGTACATAAATGTTCATAGCAGCTTTATTCATAATTGCCAAAGGTGGAAAAAACCAAATGTCCATCAAGTGATGGATAGATAAACAAAATGTGTTATATCTCTATAACAACAGAATATTATTCAACCATAAAAAGAAATGAAATACTGATAGGATACTGACACTGATACTACAATGGGTGAAACATTATGCTATGTGAAAGAAGCCAGACTCAAAAGGATTTTTATGGTTCCATTTATATGAAATGTCAAAAATATGCAAATCCATAGAGACAGAAAGTGAATTACTGGTTGCCAAGGGCTGGGAAGTAGACGGGAATGACTGCAAATGGATTTCTTTTGGGGTAATAAAAATTATCTAAAATTGATTGTATTAGTGATCACATAATTCTGTGAATATACTAAAAAGCACTGAAATGTATACTTCTTAAAGGTTGAAATTTATGTTATGTGAATTATATCACAATAAAGCTGTTACAGATAAAAGAAAGGGGGCCTTAATGCAACATTTTCCTGCTCCTATGCTATTGAAGAATTCCGCAACACAGCTCTCCAAATTTGCCTCAAGGAGAAACCCTTGTTCCACTGCCCCCAACCCCATGCCTATATGAAAGAATTTTCTCAAATAAATGACAGTGACCTTCCTCTTTCCTCTGCCTGGCTTCCAGCCCTCTCTCCATCAACCCTCTGTTGTCTTCCCTGCCAGCAGGCGTCCATAGTACCACCCCACTAGGTTTGTCCCCTGGAGAGATGTAAGGGTGGAGAAGGGGCTGCCTAACCTTTCTGTTCAGAAAACAAATTGATGGATCCATGCATTATCCTTTATATATACATTTGGTCTTTTCTAATTAAGTCAATTTAAAAAATGATTATGGCATTTTACAGTGTCCTTTTAAGGTAAAGAATATTTGGCAGATTTCTGTCAAAAAATATGGCTGTTATATATCATGATTTTTTTCCTATTACAGTTACTTCATTTCATTTCCTTCCAAAACTCCGCAAGAAAAAAACAAAACCAAAAACAAATTGCTAAATTTTTCAGTGTGGGAATAGCATTCACGTTGCAAAGTCTGTTTACTGGTTCACGTGATCTATGCATTCACCTCAGAGGCTCTGATTGTTCACACAAAGCAAATTCAAATATCTGGAAAAGTGGGTCCATTGTGAAAACTCATCATGGCCTTCTCTGAGTGGTTTGAGGTTAGCTGATCAGGAGAAGTCCTGCTTTGATGAAGTTATTCAAATCTTCATGTTGTCACTATGGGAAAAACAGCTCCCTCAAAATGTTTTGTTTTGTGAAGAAAACCTTGAACATGATATTCACTTCCTTTGGAAGAATACCACATTTTGATAAGTGGAGGTATTTTTTTCTGAAGAACCTACTGCTCTCATATTAATTAAAAGTGATTCAACCAGTGCATAAAAAGATCTTAGTGTCATGGTTAATTTACAAAGCAGCGAACACAACAGATTGAGTGCTGAGTTAGTAACCTGTGAACTTCGGGTTTCTTTAATATGCTTTTTTTTTTAAATTAATTAATTAATTAATTAATTTTAGGCTGTGTTGGGTCTTCGTTTCTGTGCAAAGGCTTTCTCTAGTTGCGGCAAGCGGGGGCCACTCTTCATTGCGGTGCGCGGGCCTTTCACTATCGCGGCCTCTCTTGTTGCAGAGCATAGGCTCCAGACGCGCAGGCTCAGTAGTTGTGGCTCACGGGCCCAGTTGCTCCGCGGCATGTGGGATCTTCCCACCAGGGCTCGAACCCGTGTCCCCTGCATTGGCAGGCGGATTCTCAACCACTGCACCACCAGGGAAGCCCCTTTAATATGCTTTTTACTTGTTTGGAAGCAAAAGATGGACTTTTAAGAATAACAAAGAATATAAATCTGCTGATTGAATGTAAAATAGAGGATTGTCATCCACAAAGTCCCACATCATGTCTATATTTTTTAGGCTGATACATTTTTATCAGGTATGTCTAGTATTTGAGTTGAAACCATTTGGCAAATGGGGTCCTTCCACTATTTCTCTTAGAGTCACAGGTAGAGGCTTTGTCTGGCCTCAGTCACTGGGGAGGATGTCAGCCCGTCAAGTGGGAATCCAGGAGCTAATGGTAATACATTTACACACAGTTGAGCTGGGATATATTAATATTCAGTTTAGCAAAATGATTAAGTTTGTGACTCTGGGGTCACAGAGACCTGGGTTCTAACTCTGGCTGTGCCAGTTGCTACCTGAGTAGGTTACTTAACCTCTTGGTTCCTTAGTTTCATCAAAATGGAGATAATAATCTTAGCCACCTTCCAGGATAACTAAGAAGAATTAATTAGATAATTCATCCCAAGTTCCTAGCACAGTACCTGGTATATAAGAAGGGTAAAGAAGAGCAACTGTTGTTATCATTACTGTTATTGCTATTGATATTATTGCTAGAGTTTAAAAATAAATAAATAAAACACTGCAACAAAAATGAAGAATGGCTTTGATGAGCTCACTAGTAGACTGGATACAACTGAAGAAAGGATTTCTGAGGTAGAAGATAATGCAATAGAATCCTCAAAAACTGAAAAGCAAAGAGAACAAAGACTGAAAAGAAAAGAACATTTAGGACTATGGGAAAACTAAAAAAAAAAAATTTGTAACATTCATGTAATGGGAATATCAGAAAGAGAAGAAAGAAAGAAACAGAAGAAATATTTGAAACAATAATGACTGAAAAATTCCTTAATATCAGACACCAAATTACAGACTCAGGAACCGCAGAGGACACCAATTAGGATAAATGCCACAAAACTACACCGAGCCATACAATTTTGAAATTACAGAAAATCAAAGATAAAGAAAAATCCTGAAAGAAGCTACAGGAAAAATAACACTTCAACTATAAATGAAAAAGATCAGAATCACATCCAAATTCTCAGAGGCTATATAAGCAAAAAGAGAATAGAGAAATATTTAGTGTTGAGAGAGAGAAAAAAAGAAACTGTCAATCTAGAATTCTCTACCCTGAGAAATTATCCTTCAAAAGTGAAGGAGAAATAAAGACTTTTTCAGACATATAAAAAATTGAGGGAATTTGTTGCCAGTAGAACTGACTTGCAAAATAATGTTAAAATAAGTTCTTTAGAGAGAAGAAAAATATATATAGGTCAGAAACTTGGATCTACATGAAGTAAAGAAAGGAATCAAAGAAGTAATCAGTGAAGGTAAAATAAAAATTTTATTTTTCTTACTCTTAATTGATCTAACAGAAGCAGCTTGCTGAAAAAAATAATATATTTGATTATGTGTTCTTGTGCATGTTTATAATAAGTGAAACAAATGACAGCAATGATACAAGGAATAAGAGGGAGGAATTAGAATTATTTTGGTGTTGTAAGGTACACACACTACCCATGAGGTGGTAATAGTGTTATTTGAAATTGAACTTGGATTAGGTGTAGTGTATAATGCAAATTCTATGGCAATCACTAAGAAAAGTTAAAAAAAAATAAGTATAACATACACTAAGAAAGTAGAAAAATGGAATCATATAAAATGATCAGTTTAAAACCATAAGATGAAGAAAAGGAGGGGAAAACAAACATAGGTTCAAACTATAAAGACAACAATTAGAAAACAGTAAAGAATATTAAAGAATAAATCCAACTATATCAATAACCTTTTTGAACATCAATCGTTTAAGTACACCAATGAAGAGATCAAGATGGCAGAGTAGGAGAATGCTGGGCTCACCTCCCTCATGAATACATCAAAAGTGCAACTACATGTAGAACAACTCTCATTGAAGTCAACCTGGGGACTAGCAGACCAGCTCTTCTACAACCAAGGCTATAATGAAAGACCCACACGGAGTCTGATGGGAAGAGTGAAGAAGCAATCTGGTCAGGACCTGCACTCCTCACAGAGGATACAGAAGAGGAGGAGGATATCACAGGCTTGGGGATTCTCCCTGGAGAGCAAGAGGTTCAAGCCACATATTGAGCACCTCAGCCCTGAGATGCTCTGATGAGAAAGATGAGCCCCCTTAGCTGGTGTGAAAACCAGTGGGGCTTACCAGAGGTCTGTAAGAAAGTTAACTTCCACCCTGAAAGAATTAACACACAGACTTGCTTACTCTCGGCCATAACATGGGGGCAGCAAATTGAAAACTGCCTGGGGCTCTGGCTAGCCTGCCAGGACCACCCAGCACACCCCCTCTGACTGCACCAGCCTCCTGCTCCAGGCCCTCTTGCTCTGGTGCTGCTCCCCACTAAGGCAGTGGCTTCCATTGCCAATGAGACAGTGCACATATGGATGGAATGTAGCTGGCTTGGACCTGACTAGGGTGGAAGCAGCCATTGCCAGTACTCACATTGGTGCACACACTTGGAATGGAGTGAGACTAGCTAAAGGGTGGGGACCACAACTGCCAGATCACACAACCCTGCACACTCTCAGAAGGGAGTGAGACTAGATCCAGGTTGGAGACTTCCATATTCAGAGCACACCTCCCTGTGTACATATGGGAGAGGGTGGGGCCAGCTCAGTGAAATAGCAACAACCTCTCCAGCCCTGACCCAGTCTCTAACCAAGGTGCAAACACCTGGAAAAAAGTGAAACCAGCACAGGTGCAGCCCCAAGTCCTCAGGCCTCAGCAATATCACAAAATAAAGAGGAGACTGCCATTCAGCCAGGAGAAACCAAAATTCCTTAAAGCTCTTGCTCCAGCCCCATGGACCAAGACCACACTCCTGCTGGGGGAGGTGATGGTTAATTAGCATAGAAGAAAGATTGGTTTGCATCTGGCTCTGGCACTAGCACCTCCATCTCCAGCCCTTCCTCCTACTAAGGAAGTGTCTGCCAACACACCCTGGAGGAAGACATGGCACATGTTCACATGCAGACTGCATAGGGATGCTCCTACACAAGGACATATTCAAGAGTGGGATGGATAGGTAACTGTTTCACCTAATTTCATAGAGGTAGAGAAAATTAAACAAAATGAGAAGACAAAGAAATATGTTTCAAGTTAAGGGACAAGAAAAGAACTGAAAAAGAAAAAACCCTAATAAAACAGAAATAAATAAGTTGACTGATAAAGAGTTCAAAGCAATAGTAGTAAGAATGCCAACTGAACTAAGGAAAAGAATAGATAATCTCAGTGAGAATTTTAACAAAGATCTAGAAAATATAAAAAAGAAACAGTCAGAGCTGAAGAATACAATAACTGAAAAGAAAAAATACACCAGATTGATAGCAGCAGATTACGTGATAAACAAGAAAGCATAAGTGATCTGGAAGATACAATGAAGTAAATCACACAATCTGGACAGCAAAAAAAGAAAACAAATAATTTTTTTTAAAAAATTAGAATAGTTTAAGGAAATCTGGGACAATATCAAGCATACTAACATTGCACTATAGGGGTCCCAGAAGGAGAAGAGAAGGAGAAAAGAGTAGAAAATGTGTTTGAAGAAATTATGGCTGAAAACTTCCTGAACCTGAAGAAGGAAACAAATATCCAGAAATAGGAAGCACAGAAAGTTGTAAACAAGATGAACCCAAAGAGACCCACACCAAGATATATCATTAAAAAAATGGCAAAAGTTAAAGAGAGAATTTTAAAGACAGCAAGAGAAAAAACAAGTCACATACAAGAAAAAAACCCCATAAGGCTATCAGCTGATTTTTCAGCAGAAACTTTGCAAGCCAGGAGAAACTGGCGTGTTTTATTTAAAGCACTGAAAGGGAAAAAACTAAAAGTTAGGATACTCTACCCAGCAGGATTATCATTCGGAATTGAAGGAGAGATTAAAAAAAAAAAAAAACTCAGACTAGCAAAACTTAAGAGTTCATCCTTACTAAAGCAACCTTACATGAAGTGTTAAAGGGTCTTCTTTAAGTGAAAAGTGCTACAACAAGCAATAAGAAATTACAGGTAAAATTGTAGCAAAAATCCCACTGGTAAAGGCAAATACATAGGAAAGGCTGTGAATCAACCACTTAAATAAGATCATAAGAAGGTTAAAAGACAAAAATTGTAAAAGCAACTATAACTAAAATAAACACTTAAGGGGTAGACATAAAGATGTAAAGTATAACATAAAAACCACAAAAGTTAGGGGGGAGTAAAAAACATAGAGCTTTTAGAATGTGTTTGAACTTAAATGACAATAAATTTAAAAGAGTAGATATAGCTTTAGGTCAACATATATGAACTTTATGGTAACCACAAATCAAAAACCTACAATAGATATACAAAAACTAGAGAGAAAGGAACACAAACATAACACTAAAGAAAATAATCAAACAGCAAAGGGATAGATTAAAAGAAGAAAAGAAAAAAAGAACTACACAAACACCCAGAAAACAAATAACAAAAGGGCAATAAGTACATACATATCAATAACTGCATTAAATGTGAATGAACAAAATGCCCAACCAAAAGACGTAGGGTGGATGACCATATGTCTCTTGTAGGCAACATATGGATAGATGACCCATCCATATGTTGTCTACAAGAGATGTAATTCAGATCTAAAGATACAGACAGACTGAAAGTGAGGGGATAGAAAATGATATTCCATGCAAATGGAGATGAAAAACAAGTGCAAAGTAGCATTGAAAAGAAAGCCTATAACAAAAAACAAAGGACATTATGTAATGATAAAGGGATCAATACAAGAAGTGGCTATAACATTCATTAACATGTATGTGTCTACTATAGCAGAACCTAAATATATAAAGCAAATATTAACAGACATAAAGGGAGAAATTGTCAATAATACAATAATAGTAGGAAACTTTAACACCTCACTGGCATCAAAGGACAGATCATCCAGACAGAAAATGAATAAGGCAACAATGGTCTTAAATGACACAATAGACCAGTTGGACGTAATAGATATCTACAGGACATTGCATTCAAAAACAGCAGAAAACACATTCTTTTCAAGTTAACATGGAACATTTTTCAGGACAGATTATATGCTAGTCCAAAAAAAACAAGTCTCAACAAATTTAAGGGCATAAAAATTATATCAAGCATTTTTTCCAACCACAATGGAATAAAACTAGAAATAAATTACAGGAAGAAAAGTGGAAAAAAATAAACATGTGGAGAACAAACAGCATGCTACTAACAAACCAATAGGTCAACAAAGAAATCATAGAGGAAATCAGAAAATAACTTGGGGCCAACGAAAATAAAAGTGCAACTTTCCAAAATCTATGTGACATAGCAAAAGTACTTCTAAGAGGGAAGTTTGTAGTGAGGCAGGCCTACCTCAAGAAACAAGAAAAATCTCAAGCAACCGAAACTACCAATTAAAGGAATGAGAAAAAGAAAAACAAACAAAGATCATATTCAGCAGAAGGATAGAATTAATAAATATGAGAGGGAAAATAAACAAAATAGAGACCCTACAAAAATAGAAAAGATCAATGAAACCAAAGAGTGGTATCTTTAAAAAAATAAACATTATTGATAAGCCTTTAACTGAGCTCATTAAGAAAATAAGAGAAAGGGCTGAAATAAACAAAATAAGAAATGAAATAAGAGAAATTATGGACAATATCACAGAAATACAAACAATCACAAGAGAATACTATGAACAGTTAAATGCAGACAAATTGGACAACCTAGGAGAAATGAATGCACGTCTAGAAACAAACAATCTTCCAATACTGAATAAGGAAGTAACAGACAATCTGGGCAAACCAATTACTGCTACTGAAATTGAATCAGCAATTTAAAAACTCCCCAAAAACAAAAGTCCAGGAATAGATAGATTCACAGGTGAATTCTACCAAACATATTAAGAAGGGTGGATTTCTATACTTCTCAAAATATTCCAAAAAATTGAAGAGGAGGGAACACTCCCAAATTCATTCTATGAGGTCACCCTTACTCTGATACCAAAATCAGACAAAGACACTACAAAGCAAGAAAATTACAGGCCAATATCCCTGATGAATATAGATGCAAACATCTTAAACAAAATATTAGCAAACCAAATTCAATAATATATAAAAAGGATCATACACCATGACCAAGTGGGATTTATTCCAGGGATGCAAGGATGGCTCAATATCTACAATTCAATAATTGTGATATATCACATTAACAAAACAAAGGATAAGAATCACATGGCCATCTCAGTAGATGCAGAAAGAGCATTTAACAAAATCAAACACCTGTTCATGATAAAACTCTCAACAAAGTTAGTATAGAGAGAATATATCTCAGCATAATAAAGGTCACTTATGCCAAACTGCAACTAACATCATACTCAATGGTGAAAACCTGAAAACTATTCCTCTAAAATCAGAAACAAGACAAAGATGCCCACTCTCGCCACTTCCATTTAACATAGTATTGGAAGTCTTGGCTACAGCAATCATACAAGAAAAAAAAATGAAAAGTATCAGAATTGGATGGAATATGTAAACTGTTATATTTACAGATGACATGATGCTATATATAGAAAACCCTAGCGTTTCCACCAAAACTCTATTAGAACTGATCCATGAATTCACTAAAGTGGCAGGATAGATTATTAATATACAGAACTCTGTTGCTTTTCTGTGCACTAATAATGAACTATCATAAAGAGAAAGCACAGGAAAAAATCCCATTTACAATCGTATCAATAAGAATATTATACCTAGGAATAAACTTAACAAAAGAGGTGTAAGACCTATATTCTCAAATATATAAGACACTGATGAAAGAAACTGATGATACAGAAAAATGGAAAGATATCTTGTGTTCATGGATTGGAAGAGTTAATATTGTTAAAATGTACATACTTGCAAAACAATTTACATATTAATTAAATCCCTATCAAAATACCCATGACATTTTTCATAGAACTAGAACAAATAATCCTAAAATTTATATGGAACTACAAAAGATCATGAATAGCCAAGCAGTCTTGAGGAAAAAAAAGAAGCTGGAGGTATCACAGTCCCTGACTTCATACTATACCATAAATCTGCAGTAATCAACACACTATGTTACTTGCCAAAAAAAAAGACACACGGATCAATGGAACAGGATAGACAGCCCAGA
Organism: Eubalaena glacialis; assembly: GCF_028564815.1. Lineage (NCBI taxonomy): Eukaryota > Metazoa > Chordata > Mammalia > Artiodactyla > Balaenidae > Eubalaena > Eubalaena glacialis. Next base: position 57,361,462 of record NC_083736.1, on the reverse strand, counting down.
AAAAAACCCACGCATATGGTCAATTAATCTATAACAAAGGAGACAAAAATATACAATGGGCAAAGACAGTTTTTTCAATAAGTGGTGCTGGGAAAACTGAACAGCTACATGTAAAAGAATAAAATTAGAAAAATTTCTCTCACCATATACAAAAATAAATTCAAAATGGATTAAAGACCTAAATGTAAGACCAGAAACCATAATACTCCTAGAATAAAACATAGTCAGTACACTTTTTGACATGTCTTAGCAATATTTTTTTGGATCTGTCTCCTCAGGCAAGTGAAACAAAAGGAAAAATAGTCAAATGGGACCTAATTAAACTTAAAAGGTTTTGCACAGCAAAGGAAATCATTGAGAAAACAAAAAGCCAACCTATGGAATAGGAGAAAATATTTGCAAATTATGTGAACAATAATTGCTTAATATCAAAGATATTTAAACAGCTCATACAACTCAATATCAAAAAACTAAAAAACCCAGTTAAAAAAGGAGCAGAAGACCTGAATAGATATTTTCCAAAGAACACATACAGATGGCTAACAGCCACATGAAAATATGCTCAACATCTTTAATTACCAGAGTAATGAAAATCAAAACTACAATGAGATATCACCTCACATTGGTCAGAATGGCTATTTTCAAAAAGACCACAGATAAGAAATGTTGGAAACTATGTGGAGAAAAGGGAACCCTAGTTCAGTGGTGGTGGGTTGAAAATTCGTACAGCCACCATAGAAATGGTATGATATTCCTCAAAAAATGAAAAATAGAACTACCATATGATACCACAATTTCATTCCTGCGTATATATCCAAAGAAAACAAAAACACTAATTTGACAAGATATATGTACCCCAATGTCCATAGTAGCATTATTTGCAATAGTCGAGTTATGAAAGCGCCCTGTGTCCCTCAACAGATAAATGGATAAATAAGATGTGGTGTATATATACAATGGAAATTTACTCAGCCATAAAAATGAATGAACTTTTGTTATTTGCAACAACATGGATGGACCTGGGGGTTATTATGCTTGTTAAGTAATTCAGACAGAGAAAGTCAAATACTGTATGTTTTCACTTATATGTGGAATCTAAAAAATAAAACAAAAGAATAAATATAACAGAACAGAAACAGACTCATACATACAGAAAACAAACTAATGGTTACCAGTGGGGAGTGGGGTGAGGAGAATTACAAGAAAAGGGAAGGTGATTAAGATGTAAAAAACACTAGGTATAAAATAAGTAAGAAACAAGTATGTAATATAAAGCACAGAAAATATAACCAATATTTTATAACAACTTTAAATGGAGTATAATCTATAAAAATATTGAATTACTACATTATACACCTGGAATTAATATAACATTATAAATAACTATTCTCCAATAGAAAAATAAAATATAATAACATAAATTTCTCCAGAGAGAGTTTAAAAAATACATGCATAAAATTATTACATCAAATATTTAACATATGCATTCAATATTCATTAACTTCTTTATTTTGACTCTATAATTTCATAAGTAGGTGCACAAGTTTGATCAGCTTTAAAACACATGGCAAGAAATTTTTACTAAGTATTGTTATTTTTTTTTAAATTGGAGTATAGTTGTTTTACAAGGTTGTGTTAGTTTCTGCTGTACAGCAAAGTAGAGTTCCCTGTGCTATACAGCAGGTTCACATTAGTTATCTACTTTATACATATTAGTGTATATACGTCAACTCCAATCTCCCAATTCATCCCACCTCCCTTTCCCCCCTTGGTGTCCATACTTTTGTTCCCTACAACTGTGTCTCTATTTCTGCCTTGAAAAGTGGTTCATCTGTACCATTATTCTAGATTCCACATATATGCGTTAATATACGGTATTGGTTTTTCTCTTTCTGACTTATTTCACTCTGTATGACAGTCTCTAGGTCCATCCACGTCTCTACAAATAACCCAATTTCATCCCCTTTTTCTGGCTGAGTAATATTCCATAGTATACATGTACCACATCTTCTTTATCCATTCGTGTGTCGATGGGCATTTAGGTTGCTTCCATGACCCATCTATTGTAAATAGGGATGCAATGAACATAGGAATCCGTGTGTCTTTTCGAATTATGGTTTTCTCAGGGTATATGCTCAGCAGTGGGGTTGCTGTGTCATATGGTAATTCTATTTTTAGTTTTTAAGGAACATCCATACTGTTCTCCATAGTGGCTATATCAATTTACATTCCTACCAACAGTGCAAGAGGGTTCCATTTTCTCCACACCCTCTCCAGCATTTATCTAGATTTTTTTGATGATGACCATTTTGACTGGTGTGAGATGATACCTCATTGTAGTTTTGATTTGCATTTCTCTAATAATTAGTAATGTTGCTCATCTTTTCATGTGCCTCTTGGACATCTGTATGTCTTCTTTGGAGAAATGTCTATTTAGGTCTTCTGCCCATTTTTGGATTGGGTTGTTACTTTTTTTGATACTGAGTTGCATGAGCTGTTTGTATATTTTGGAGATTAATTCTTTGTCAGTTGCTTCATTTGCAAATATTTTCTCCCATTCTGAAGGTTGTCTTTTTGTCTTGTTTATGGTTTCCTTTGCTGTGCAAAAGATTTTAAGTTTCATTACATCCCATTTGTTTAATTTGTTTTTTATTTCCATTTCTCTAGGAGGTGGGTCAAAACAGATCTTGCTGTGATTTATGTCAAAGAGTGTTATTCCTATGTTTTCCTCTAAGAGTTTTATAATATCTGGTCTTACATTTAGGTCTTTAATCCATTTTGAATTGATTTTATGTACAGAGTTAGGGAGTGTTCTAATTTCATTCTTTTACATGTAACTGTCCAGTTTTCCCAGCACCACTTATTGAAGAGGCTGTCTTTTCTCTATTGTTTACCCTTGCCTCCTTTGTCATAGATTAGTTGACCATAGGTGCGTAGGTTTAGCTCTGAGCTTTATATCCTGTTCCATTTATCTATATTTCTGTTTTTGTGCCAGTACCATACTGACTTGTTTACTGTAGCTTTGTAGTATACTCTGAAGTCATGGAGCCTGATTCCTCCAGCTCCGTTTTATATTCTCAAGACTGCATAGGCTATTCTGGGTCTTTGGTGTCTCCATACAAATTTTAAGATTTTTTGTTCTAGTTCTGTGAAAAATGCCATTGGTAATTTGATAGAGATGGCACTGAATATGTAGATTGCTTTGGGTAGTAAAGTAATTTTTTGCAATATTGATTCTTCCAATCCAAGAACACGGTTATATCTCTCCATCTGTTTGTGTCATGTTTGATTTCTTTCAACAGTGTTTTATAGTTTTCTGAGTACAGGACTTTTACCTACTTAGGTAGGTTTATTCCTAAGTATTTTATTCTTTTTGTTGCAATGGTGAATGGGATTGTTTCCTTAATTGCTCTTTCTGATCTTTCATTGTTAGTGTATAGGAATACAAGAGATTTCTGTGCATTAATTTTGTATCCTGCAACTTTACCAAATTCATTGATTAGCTCTAGTCATTTTCTGGTGGTATCTTTAGGATTTTATATGTATAGTATCATGTCATCTGCAAAGAGTAACAGTTTTACTTCTTCTTTTCCAAACTGGATTCCTTTGATCTCTTTTTCTTCTCTGATTGCCACAGCTAGGACTTCCAAACTGTATTAAATAATAGTGGTGAGAGTGGACATCCTTTTCTTGTTTCTGATCTTAGAGGAGATGCTTTTACTTTTTCACCATTGAGAACAATGTTTGCTGCCGGTTTGTCGTATATGGCCTTTACTGTGTTGAGGTAGGTTCCCTCTATGCCCACATTCTGGAGCATTTTTATCATAAATGGGTATTGAATTTTGTCAAAAGATTTTTGGCATCTATTGACACGATAATATTGTTTTTATTCTTCAATTTGTGAATGTGCTGTATCACATTGATTGATTTGCATATATTGAAGAATCCTTGCATCACTGGGATAAATCACACTTGATCATGGTATATGATCCTTTTAACGTGTTGCTGGATTCTGTTTGCTAGTGTTCTGTTTAGGATAGTTACGTTTATATTCATCATTGATATTGGTCTGTAAATCTTTTTTTGTGATATCTTTATCTGCTTTTGGTATCAGGGTGATGGTGGCCTCGTAGAATGAGTATGGGAGTGCTCCTTCCCCTGTAATTTTTGGAAGAGTTTGAGAAGGATAGGTCAGCTCTTCTCTAAATGTCTGATAGAATTCACCTCTGAAACCATCCGGTCCTGGACTTTTGTTTGTTGGAAGATTTTTTCAACACGGTTTCAATTTCAGTGCTTATGATTGGTCTGTTCATATATTCTATTTCTTCCTGGTTCAGTCTTGGAATGTTATACCTTTCTAAGAATTTGTCAATTTCTTCCAGGTTGTCCATTTTATTGGCATATAGTTGCTTGTGTAGTCTCTTAGGATCTTTGTATTTCTGCAGTGTCCATTTAACTTCTCCTTTTTCATTTCTAATGTCATTAATTTGAGTCCTCTCCCTCTTTTTTATGATGAGTCTGGCTAAAATTTTATCAATTTTGTTTATCTTTTCAAAGAACCATCTTTCAGTTTTATTGATCTTTGCTATTGTTTTCTTTGTTTCTATTTCATTTATTTCTGCTATGATCTATATGATTTCTTTCTTCTAACTTTAGGATTGTCTGTTCTTCTTTCTCTAGTTGCTTTAGGTGTAAGGTTAGGTTGTTTATTTGAAGTACCTCTCGTTTCATGAGGTAGGAGTTTATTGTTATAAATTTCACTCTTAGAACTGCTTTTGCTGCATCCCATAGGTTTTGGGTCATCGTGTGTTCATTGTCATTTGTCCCTAGGTATTTTTTAATTTCCTCTTTTATATCTTCAGTTATGCATTGGTTGCTTAATAACATATTGTTTAGCCTCCAAGTGTTTGTTTTCTACAGTGTTTTTTTCTGTAATTTATTTCTAATCCCATAGCATTGTGGTAAGAATAGATACTTGATACATTTCAATTTTCTTAAACTTACCGAGTCTTGATTTGTGAGCCAAGATGTGATCTGTCCTGGAGAGCATTCTGTTTGCACTTGAGAAGAAAGTGTATTCTGCTGTTTTCGGATGGACTGTCCTATAAATATCAATTAAATCTATCTGGTCTATTGTGTCATTTAAACCTGTGTTTCCTTATTAATTTTCTGTCTGGATGGTCAGTCCATTGGTGTAAGTGAGGTGTTAAACTCCCCAGGAATTACTGTGTTTCTGTCAACTTCCCCTTTTTATAACTGTTAGCATTTGCCTTATGTATTGTGGTGCTCCTATGTTGGGTGCATATATATTTATATTTGTGATAGCTTCTTCTTGGATTGATCCCTTGATCGTTATGTAGTGGCCTTACTTGTCTCTTGCAATAGTCTTAAAGTCTACTTCATCTGTTATGAGTATTGCTACTCCAGCTTTCTTCTGACTTCCATTTGCATGGAATATCTCTTTCCATCCCCTCACTTTCAGCCTGTATGTGTTCCTAGGTCTGAAATGGGTCTTTTGTAGACAGCATATATACAGGTCTTGTTTTTGTGTCCATTCAGCCAGTCTGTGTCATTTGGTTGGAGCATTTAATCCATTCACATTTAAGGTAATTATCGATATATGTGTTCCTTTTACCATTTTCTTAATTGTTTTGGGTTTGTTTTTGTAGGTCTTTTTCTTCTCTTGTGTTTAATATGTAGAGAAGTTCCTTTAGCATTTGTTGTAGAGCTTGTTTGTTGGTGCTGAATTCTCTTAGCTTTTGCTTGTCTGTAAAGCTTTTGATTTCTCTGTCTTATCTGAATGAGATCCTTGTTGGGTACAGTAATCTTGGTTGTAGATTTTCCCTTTCATCACTTTAAATATATCCTGCCACTCCCTTCTGTCCTGCAGAATTTCTGCTGAAAAATCAGCCGATAACCTTAGGGGGATTCCCTTGTATGTTATTTGTTGATTTTCCCTTGCTGCTTTAATATTTTTCCTTTGCATTTAATTTTTGATAGTTTGATTAATATGTGTCTTGGCATGTTTCTCCTTGGATTTACCCTGTATGGGACTCTCTGTGCTTCCTGAACTTAACTGACTATTTCCTTTCCCTTGTTAGGGAAGTTTCCAACTACAATCTCTTCATATATTTTCTCAGACCCTTTCTCTTTCTCTTCTTCTTCTGGGACCCCTATAATTCAAATGTTGGTGGGTTTAATGTTGTCCCAGAGGTCTCTGAGACTGTCCTCAATTCTTTTCATTCTTTTTTCTTTATTCTGCTTTGTGGTAGTTATTTAGTTATTTTTACCATTCTATCTTCCGGCTCACTTATCCATTCTTCTGCTTCAGTTAGTCTGCTATTGATTCCTTCTAGAGTATTTATAATTTGAGTTATTGTGTTGTTCATCACTGTTTGTTTGTTCTTTAGTTCTTCTATGTCCTTGTTAAACGTGTCTTGTATTTCCTCCATTCTTTTTCCAAGATTTTGGATCATCTTTACTATCATTACTCTGAATTCTTTTTCAGGTAGACTGCATATTTCCTCTTCATTTGCTTCATCTTGTGGGTTTTTACTTTGCTCCTTCATCTGCAGCATATTTCTCTGTCTTCTCATTTTGTTTAACTTACTATGTTTGGGGTCTCATTTCCGCAAGCTGCAGGGTCATAGTTCCTCTTACTACTGGTGTCTGCCCCCAGTGGGTGAGGTTGGTCTTGTGACTTGTTTATGCTTCCTGATGGGGGGGATTGGTGCCTGTTTTGCAGTGGGTGGACCTGGATCTTCTCCCTCTGATAGGCAGGGCATCCGATGGTGTGTTTTGAGGTTTCTGTGAGGCAACCTCACAGAGGCTGAGGCAACCTGTCTGCTAATGGGTGGGGTTGTTTTCCTGTCTTGCTATTTGTTTGCCATGAGGTGTCCAGCACTGGAGCTTGCTGGCCGTTTGGTGGAGCCAGGACTTGGTATTGAGATGGAGACCTCTGGGAGTGGTCTCGCTGATTAACATTCCCTGAGACTGGAACTTCTCTGGAGATCAAACGTCCTGGAATTGGCTCTCCCACCTCAGAGGCTCAGATCCAACCCCTGGCCAGAGCACCAAGACCCTGCAAGCCACATGGTACAGAAGAAAAGGGGAAAGAAAAACGGAAACATACAGACAAACAAAACCCCAAGATGAATAGTAAAAGCAAAACCAAAGAGACAAAAACACAAAAAGTAACACACACACACACAAAGAGAGAAAACAAAAAAGAGAGCAGCCAAACAAATAAACAAACCCCAAAATGAAAACAAACACTAAAAACTAAACTAACAACAACAAAAAAAACAAAAATCAAAGGCAGAAAGCAAACTAAAAAAAGGTAAAGAAAGCATAAAACAAACACACAATAAAGATCAAACAAAAGATAAAAACAAAAGAAAGAGGAAAACACAAAACACCAGAAAAGTAAAGTAAAAATATAAAATATAGTTTAAAAAGATAAAAAAAAAGTAAAACAAAGGGGAAAAAAACTAAAACAAGGACAAAACACAATACAACAAAAATATAGACCTAAATAGACATTTCTCCAAAGAATATATACAGATTGCCAACAAACACATGAAAGGATGCTCAACATCACTAATCATTAGAGAAATGCAAATCAAAACCACAATGAGGTATCACCTCACCCTGGTCAGAATGACCATCATCAAAAAATCTACAAACAATAAATGCTGGAGAGGGTGTGGAGAAAGGGAACCCTTTGACACTGTTGGTGGGAATGTAAATTAATGCAGCCACTATGGAGAACAGCATGGAGGTTCCTTAAAAACCTAAAAATAGAACTACCATATGGCCCAGCAATCCCACTACTGGGCATATACCTTGAGAAAACCATAATTCAATAAGAGACATGTACTATAATGTTCAATGCAGCACTCTTTACAGTAGCCAGGACATGGAAACAACCTAAGTGTCCATTGACAGAGGAATGGGTAAAGAAAATATGGCACATATATACAATGGAATATTACTCAGCTGTAAAAAGAAATGAAATTAAGTTATTTGTAGTGAGGTGGATGGACCTAGAGTCTGTCATACAGAGTGAAGTAAGTCAGAAAGAGAAAAACAAAACCATATGCTAACACATATATATAGAACCTAAAAAATATGGTTCTGATGAACCCGGGGCAGGACAGGAATAAAGATGCAGATGTAGAGAATGGACTTGAGGACACAGGAAACGGGAAGTGTAAGCTGGGACAAGAGAGAGTAGCATTGACATATATATACTGCCAAATGTAAAATAGATAGCTAGTGGGAAGCAGCTGCATAGCACAGGGAGATCAGGTCTGTGCTTTGTGACCACCTAGAGGGGTGGGATAGGGAGGGTGAGAGGGAGGCACAAGAGAGAGGTGGCATGGGGATATATGTATATGTATATCTGGTTCACTTTGTCATACACCAGAAACTAACATAACATTGTAAAGCAATTATACTCCAATAAAGATGTTAAAAAATAAGAAATAGAAAAAAATAAAATAAAAATTATGTTAAAATAAGTATAAAAAGAAAATAAAAATAAATAAAAATTAAAAGAATAATGAAAAAAAGAACAACAATAGAACAAAATGAAACAAAAAAATACTAATAATAATATTTTCCTTGGGCCTCAGCTGTCAGTGTCCTTGCCACCACAGTGAGCCACAGCCAATCTCTGCCTACCACGAAAGTCCTCCAATACTTCCAGGTAGGTCCCTGGACCTGCTGTGGCACTGTATGGCCAGCTCCTTCTCTGACCTGGCCTTATTCCTGTGTGTACTTTCCTCCAAAGTCCACACTGTCCACAGTCCCCAAAGTCCACAGCCTCAATTGTGAGAACATGTTGTGTATTCAGATTTTCTACAGATGCAGTGTTTACCAAGTTGACTGTGGGGATTTAATCCGCTGTTCCTGTGGCTGCATGGAAAGATTTCCCTTCCTCTTCTTTGGTAGCACCACCACTGGGGTTCAGCTTTGATTTTCGCCCCACCTTTGTGATTGGGCCACCTTCAGGCATCTGTTTCCCACCCAGGCAAGAGGGGCAGCAGCTGATTAGGGCTCACTTGCTCACCCAGGCTGGGGAGAGGAAGGGATACTGCAGTCACAACTGGGATGTTCAGGGAATGCTTGCAGTGGCAGAGGCCAGCAGGAAGTTGCAACTTTCTGAGGTGCATCAGGTGCTCTCCTGGGGAAGTTGGCCCCAGATCGTGTGGCGTGACACTTGGCAGTGGTGGGCTGCACAGGCTCCCGGGAAGTTGTGCGCAGTGACCTGCATTTTCTCACTGGACCCTTGGTGGCAGTGGCAGCAGTGGTAGCCTTCTGCACCCGCCCCTGGTGTTCAAGATATCAGCCATGTCTCATGCCTATCCCCAGAGCTTGCGCAGGTAGCACCCTGTCGCCTGTGAGCACACAGAGAAAGAAGTTCCTATGGCTGGCCTGCCCCTCTCCTTGTGCATCCCTCAACTATGGTCCCTTGCCACTCCAGCAGGCCCAGGTCTCTTCCCGGACTCTGTCAGCTATGGCATACCAGTGCCCCCCCCCAGGGTTTCTTCACACAGCCAACCCCAGTCCTCTCTCTGTGGTCTGACCTCTCAAGCCCGAGCCTCAACACCCAGCCCCACCTGCTCCAGTGGACAGACAAGCGTCTCAGACTGGGGAGTGTTGGTCGGCATCGTTCCAATCCTCTGTGTGGGATTCTCTCTGCTTTGCCCTCCACGCCCCTGCTGCTGTGCTCTCCTCTGAGACTCCCCTGTCCCCACCAGTGAGAGGACTTCTTACTGTGTGGATAATTTTCCTCCTTCACAGCTCTCTCCCAGAGGCACACATCCTGTCTCAATTCCTTTGTCTCTCTTTTTTTTTTCTTTTTCTTTTTGCCCTGTCCAGTTATGTTGAGATTTCCTTGTCTTTTGGGAAGTCTGGGGTCTTCTGCCAGCGTTCAGTAGGTGTTCTGTAGGAGTTGTTCCACATGTAAATATATTTCTGATGTATCTGTGGGGAGAAGGTGATCTCCAGGTCTTACTCTTCCGCCATCTTGAAGGTTCCCCTGGTGATTGTTGTTAGTTAGACTTATTGTCTAGTTATCATTATGTTATATAACTGAAATTAATATAATGTTATATGACAATTATATCTCAATAAAAAATTTAAAATAAATAAATAAATACACCAATTAAATGACAGAGATTGTCCAGGTGGGTCAAAAATCTAGTTCCAAGTATATATTTTCTACAATAAACTTACTTTAAATGTAAAGACACATATAGATTAAAAATAAATAAATAGTAATAAGTATATTATGCTAACACTAATCAGATGCTAGCAGAAGTAGCAATATTAATTTTAGACAGAACCAACTTCAATGCAAGGAAATTTATCAAGGATAAAGAAGGACATGTCATAATGATATGGGATAAATTCTTCAAAAAGACATATCAATCCTTATTATGTATGCACCCTAAAAGAGAGAATAAAAATGCATGAGGCAATAATTGATAGAATTGTAAGGAGACCTAGATGAATCCACTATCATACTTAGAGAATTTACTAACATACTACACATCCATCAGGCATAATATCAGTAAGGGCATAGTTGTACTCAATGACATCATCACTCAACTATATATAATGGACATCTATAGACTACTTCATCTAAAAATAACAGCATACACATTATTCTCAAGTTCACATGGAACATTTGCCAAAATAGATCACATTCTTGGCCATAAGATGCACCTTAAGTGATGTCAGAATCATTGTAGTATAAAGTGTCCCTCATTTTTGTCCCTCCTCTCAACAACAAAAATTTGGTATCCATCCACAGATATGTGCCTTTGAAGGATCTGTGGAATCCACCACCACATACCAAGTGATCCAGGAGGAACCGTGCCCACCCAAATGTACAGTAATGGGCAGACAAAACTTGGTTCTGGCTGTGGAGCCTGCAGTGGCATGTTAACTTGCTCCAGCTCCTCTCACCCAAAGTTCAGGTGCCCCTGGAAAATACTGACTTAGTCACCCACAGATGAGAGAAACTTTGTGAAAATACATGTTTCCAAGAGGTTCCAGAACACATCTGGACCAGAAAAATATGTTTTGATGCATTGAAATAAGTGAGAGTAACAGATTGACTACCTGCATCACCTCTCCCACATGGTGACACAGGTTAGAGCCAAGAGAGATCTTCCTTGGCTCATAATTTATCTCACAAGGGAAAGGGAGAACATGTGGATGAGCACCTAGCTTCCTTAGCTGTGTGGCCTGCTGCCAAAGGGGATCATTTCTCTCTCATCCCATCACTGAACTGTGATCTACATGACCTGGGAGGGGTAAGAGGAGGAGAGAGAGGCAATTAGAACTCTCAGAAGACATTAAAGGAACAGAGATATACTAAATATGTCACAGGATCTATCAACAAACCCACCCACAAGCTGCTGGGAATGCCTCACCCACAGATACCCATAAATGGCACATGAGAAGTTGCAGTTCTCCACTTGCCTCACTCAAACACTCCCCCAACCTGTGGCCAGCTTACTATTATTGTTCTGGATATCAGAGTAAGCAGGCTTTGGCTAATGCCTAGTGAGCATGTGCAGAAAGTTGGCGAAACCTTGGGGCCAGAGAAAGACACAAAAACTTAAGATTTAGTACCACCTTTGTGAACACAAAAATGAGGCTGTAAGCAGCACTCTGTCTGGTACATTGCAAGACCCAGAGAAGGCACCAAGCTTAAGAATTCTGACAAAAGAGGGATCAGGAAGCATGGAGCAGGGGTATATATAAAAGTTCTGAAATCCTCAGTATCAATAGCAGGGCTGACAGAAAGTATCTCTCTTATAAAGGCATTTAGTAGAGAATGAAGGAGGTGACTGCTATTGCAAATATGAAGATGACAAGGTAAAACTTCAAAGAACATGAAAAATCAAGGTAACATGATAATATCAAAGGATCAAATTAATTTTCCTGTATCCAAATCCAAAGACATGGAGATCTGTGATTTAACAGATAAAGAATTCAAAATACTTGTTTTAAGGAAACTCAATGAACTACAAGAAAACACAGAAAAAAAATCAATGAAATCAGGAAAAAAACATGAACAAAAATAGATGTTTTACAAAGAGACAGAACTCATAAAAAAGAACGAAATAGAAATTCTGGAGCTAAGGAATACAAGGATAAAATGAAAATGAAATAGAGAGCTTCAACAGCATACTTGAGTGAGCAGAAGAAATAACCTGTGAAATTGAAGACATAAACATTGAAATTATCCAATCAGAGGAGAATAAAGAAAAACAAATGATAAAGAGTGAATAGAGTCTATGTAATATATGGATACCATCAAAGAACCATTATGAAAATTATTGGAGTTCCAGAAGGAGAAGAGAGGGAAAAGAGAAAAGAAAGATTATTTAAAGAAATAATGGCTGAGAATTTCCCAAATATGGGAAGATATTTGGTTATCCAAGTTCATGAGGCTCATAGGTCTCCAAACAATAACAACTTAAGGAGATTCTCTCCAAGACAAACTATAATAAAACTATCAAAAATCAAGGAAATGAAGAGAATCTTAAAAGGATCAGGGGAAAGAAACTTGTAATTTACAAGGGAATCCCCATAAGGATCAGGGAATTTCTCACTAGAAACCTACAGGCCAGGAGACAGTTAGATGATATATTCAAAGTGCTGAAAGAAAAAAATAGATTCCAACAAAGACTACTTTACCCGACAAAGCTGTCCTATAGAAACAAAGAACAGATACAGAAATTTTTAGAGGAAAAAATAATCTGAGGAAGTTCATCACCACTAAAATTGCCTTATAAGGAATGCTAAAAGGAATGTTTCAAGCTAAAATGAAGGATAGACATCCCAAGATGGCAGAGGAGTAGGAGGATGTGGAGTTCATCTCTCTCCATGGATGCATCAGGAATACATCTATAGATGCAACAATTCTCACTGAACACCAGCTGAACACCAGCAGAAGACCTTGGACACTGGAAAGGACTATAAAGATCCCTGCATAACTGGGTAGGATGAAGGAAAGAAGGGAGAAGGAGGAGGAGAGGCCGTGGGATGGGACATGCACCTCAGGGCCAGGGAGCTTAAGCAGAGGAGAGATTCCTGGATCAGGGGAAACCACCTCTCTGATGGGGAAACCCCCTCTCCAACGGGGAAATCGATTGGGACAGAAGGGAAGCATTTGAAGCTGTCAGTAGAGGGTGAAGAGGCTGATCTGTGGAAGATGGGACAGAGTGAGAACTACACAGATGGTCTGTACTGTGGTCTTACATGCCCTGGACTGGGACATGTGTTCACAGCTGTGCAAGGGGGCTGGGAGCTGGAGCATGGGGACTGGAGAACAGGCCCAAGGTGAGAACTGCTGGTGGCTGTGGGGAGATGGACTGAAGGGGCTGGAAGGAGGAAATCTGCAGCAGGGAATGCCTACGGAGGAAGACTGGACTGCCATGGAAGTAGGGCACTACTGCTGAGTCACACGCAGGGAGAGGAGCCACTATTGTAGCCTCTCTCTCCCCACACACCAGCACCTGCTGACAGACAATAGAAAAAGCATTCTCAGGGCTGGCCCTCGCACACCTTACTCCAGGCAACAGAAAAGGCACTCACTAGGGCCATATCTCTTGTGCTTGTGGCCCTGGCTTCCTTGTGTATGTGGCACCACTGGGGGTCCCACAATCCAAGCAGTCATACCACCTCTGCACCCTGTCTTCACTGGGGCACATCCAAAAGCTCCAAGTCAGCCCCAGGACAAGACTCATATGGGTGGACCACACACAGAGGTGGGGATAAAATCAAAGCTGAACCCCAGGGATGGGGAGACTAAGGAGGAGGATCAAAAATCTTTCCATCAGCTGCACAAGTTGCAGATTAAATCCCTGTAATCAGCTAGGTAGACCCTGCATCTATGGAATAGCTGAGTAGACAGTGAGTGCTGCCACAAATGAAAACGGTCTAGCTCTGGTAGCCATGGACTTTGGGGGTAAGCACACGCAGGAATTGGATTTTGGAAGCAAGCACCCCAGGGATGGGGTGACTAATGAAGAGGATCGAAAATCTTTCCATCAGCTGCACAAGATGCAGATTAAATCCCTGCAATCAGCTAGTTAGACCTTGCATCTGTGGAATATCTGAGTAGACAATGAGTGCTCCCACAAATGAAAATGAAGATGGTCTAGCTCTGGCAGCTGTGGACTTTTGGGGCAAGCACAAGCAGGAGTCTGAGTGGTCCCCACAGAGCCCACAGCAGGACCAGACACCAACCCAGAGGCAGAGGAGGGCCTCTTGGAGAGGCAGAGGGGGTGTGTGGCTCATGGCGTGTGCAAGGACACTTACAGCTGAGACCACAAGGAAACATAATTATTACTATTATTTTTATTATGTTTTGATTCATTCTGTTGTTGGTTCAGGCTTTTGTTCATTGTTTTGCTGTTTTAATATTTTTTTTAGGCTTTTGGTATCTTCATGTTTTATAACATATTTTGTATTTTTAAATTTTTATTATATATTTCTATTTTTACTTTGCTTTTGCATTGTTCTGTGCTCCTTTCCCTTATTTTTCTTCTTCATTTTCTTTAATATATTTTTATATATTTTTTTATATTTCCATTTCCACTTTGCTTTTCTGTTGTTCTGTGCTTTCCTCCCCCCCTTTTTTAAAAATCATTTTTATCAGTTTCTTCTGTTTCTTTACTTTATTCTTCAGTTGGCACACTGCTTTGCATTTGGTTTTAGGTTTTGTGTTTTTCTTAGTTTTGACTCTAATTGTTTGATTTCGTTTTGGGGTTCTTCTGTTTGGTTGTTCTCTTGCTTTTTGTTTTATTTGGTTCTGTATTTGTTTCTTTTGTGTGTGTGTGTGTGTGTGTGTGTGTGTGTTTCCTGGTTTCTGTTATAGTTTGTTTGATTTTGTTTTTACCATTTGTCTAGGGTTTTGTTTGTCTTTATTTTTGTTTAATATATTTGTTATTATTTTTTTTATATATATTTCTATTTCTACATTGCTTTTCCATTGTTCTGTCTTCTTTCCCCTTTTTCTTTTTTTAATCATTTTTGTCAGTTTTTTTTTTTTTGTTTCTTTGCTTCATCCTTCAATTGACACTCTGCTTTGGTTTTGTTTTTTCGTTTTGTGTTTTTCTTAGTTTTCTTTTTAATTATTTGATTTCATTCATGGCTTCCTTTGTTTGTCTGGTTGTTCTCTAGCTTTGTGTTTTATTTGGTTCTGTTTTTGTTTCTTTAGTGTATGTGCATGTTTCCTTGTTTCTGTTTTTGTTTGTTTGATTTTAGTTTGTCTGGGGTTTTGCTAGTCTTTATTTTTAATTTTTTTTTAATCCACCTTATTGCCATGATGAACAACTTGTGGTGTCTTGGCTCTCCGACCAGAAGTCAGGCCTGAGGCTCTGGGGTGGGAGCACCACTTCCAGGACGCTGAAACACTAGAGAAATCCCAGCCCCATACAGAGAATATTAATTGCTGAGAGCTCTCACAGAGACCTCTATCTGAACGCAAGACCCAGCTCCACCCAACTACCTGCAGCTCCCAGCACAGGACGGCTCACACCAAACAACAAAGGAGACAAGAACACAAACCCACCCAATAGCACACAGACTACCTACAGTCATACTAAGTTCACACACAGCCCAAAACACATCTGACATGGACCTACTCATCAGAGGGAAAAGGCTCAGCTCCACCCACCAGAACACAGGAACCAATCCCTCCCATCAGGAAGGCAATGCAAGCCACTGGACTGACCTCACCACTGATGGCAGAGAACAGAAGCAAGAGGAACTACGATTCTGCAGCCTAGGGAAAAGAGACCACAAATACTGTAAATTAGACAAAATTAGAGACGGAGAAATATCTTCCAGACAAAGTAGCAAGATAAAAACTCACAAGATGAAATAAATTAAGAAGAAATAGGCAAATTACCTAAAAAAGAATTAAGAGTAATGATAGTAAAGATGACCCAATATCTCAGAAAAACAATGGAGGCACGGACTGAGAAGATACAAGAAATGTTTAACAAGGATCTAGAAGAAGTAAAGAACAGATATCAGAGATGAAAAAAAATAACTGAAATGAAAAATACACTAGAAGGACTCAACAGCAGAATAACTGAGGCAGAAGACCAGACAGGTGAGCTGTAAGATAGAATGGTGGAAAATGCAGCATAGCAGAATAAAGAAAAAAGAATGAAAAAAAATGAAGACAGTTCAGAGACCTCTGAGACAACATTAAGTGGACCAACATTCAAATTATAGGCGTCCCAGAAGAAGAAGAGAAAAAGAAATGGTCTGAGAAAATATTTGAAGAGATTATAGTTGAAAATTTCCCGAACAGGGGAAAGGAAATAGTCAAATAAGTCCAGGAAGTGCAGAGAGTCCCATGCAGGATAAACCCAAGGAGAAACATGCCAAGACACATATTAATCAAACTATCAAAAATTAAATGCAAAGAAAAAATATTAAAAGCAGCAAGGGTAAATCAACAAATAACATACAAGGGAATCCCCATAAGGTTAACAGCTGATCTTTCAGCAGAAACTCTGCAAGCCAAAAGGAGTGACAGGACATATTTAAAGTGATGAAAGGGAAAAACCTACAACCAAGATTACTCTACCCAGCAAGGATCTCATTCAGATTTGACAGACAAATTAAAACCTTTACAGACAAGCAAAATTTAAGAGAATTCAGCACCACCCAACCAGCTTTACAACAAATGCTAAATGAACTTCTCTAGGTGGGAAACACAAGAGAAGGAAAACACCTACAATTGCAAACCCAAAACAATTAAGAAAATGGTAATAGGAACATAAATATCAATAATTACCTTAAATGTAAATGGATTAAATGCTCCAACCAAATGACACAGACTGGCTGAATGGGTACAAAAACAAGACCCATATATATACTGTCTAAAAGAGACCCACTTCAGACCTAGCAACACATATATACTGAAAGGGAGGGGATGGAAAAACATATTCAATGCAAATGGAAATCAAAAGAAAGCTGGAGTAGGAATACTCATATCAGAAAAAAAAGACTTTAAAATAAAGACTATCACAGGATGGACCTAGAGTCTCTCATACATAGTGAAGTAAGTCAGAGAGAGAAAAACAAATACCATATGCTAACACATATATATAGAATCTAAAAAGGAAAAAAAAATGTTTCTGAAGAACCTAAGGGCAGGACAGGAATGAAGACACAGACGTAGAGAATGGACTTGAGGACATGGAGAGGGGAAAGTGTAAGCTGGGACTAAGTGAGAGAGTGGAATGGACATATATACACTACCAAATGTAAAATAGATAGCTATTGGGAAACAGCCACATAGCACAGGTAGATCAGCTCCGTGCTTTGTGACCACCTAGAGGGGTGGGATAGGGAGGGTGGAAAGGAAATGCAAGATGGAGGAGATATGGGGATATATGTATATGTGTAGCTGATTCACTTTGTTATAAAGCAGAAACTAACACACCGTTGTAAAGCAAGTACACTCCAATAAAGTTGTTATTAAAAAAAAGACTATCACAAGAGACAAAGAAGGACACTACATAAAAATTAAGTGATCAATCCAAGAAGAAGATACAGTAATTGTAAATATTTATGAACCCAACGTAGGAGCAACTCAAAACATAAGGCTAATGCTAACAGCCATAAAAGGGGAAATCAACAGTAAGACAATAATCATAGGAGACTTTAACACCCCACTTTCACCAATGGACAGATCATCCAAATTGAAAATAAATAAGGAAAAACAAGCTTTAAATGACACATTAGACCAGATGACCTTAACTGATATTTATAGGACATTCCAGGCTTCACTGGTGAACAGTGGTTAAGAATCCACCTGCCTATGCAGGGGAAACAGGTTCGGGCCCTGGTCCAGCCAGATCCCACATGCCATGGATCAACTAAACCCTTGAGCAACAACTACTGAACCTGCGTTCTAGAGCCCACGAGCCACAACTACTGACCCCATGTACCAAAACTACTGAAGCTTGCGTGCCTAGAGCCTTTGCTCTGCAACAAGAGAAACCAACACAATGAGAAGCCAGTGCACCACAAAGAAGAGTAGCCCCCACTCTCCACAACTAGACAAAGACCACATGCAGCAATGAAGACCCATTGCAGCGAAAAATAAATAAATGAAATAAATACACTTATTAAAAAATATAGGACATTCCACCCAAAAACAACAGAATACACTTTCTTCTCAAGTGCTCATGGAATATTCTCTAGGATAGATCATGTCTTCGGTCACAAATCAAGCCTCGGTAAATTTAAAAAATTGAAATAATATCAAGTATATTTTCCGACCACAATGCTATGAAACTAGATATCAGTTATAGGAAAAAAAAACTGTAAAAAATACAAACACATGGAGGCTAAACAATACACTCCTAAATAACCAAGACATCACTGAAGAAATCAAAGAGGAAATCAAAAAATACCTAGAAACAAATGACAATGAAAACACGATGACCCAAAACCTATGGTATGCAGCAAAAGCATTTTTAATAGGGACGTTTAGACCAATACAATCCTACCTCAAGAAACAAAAGAAATTTCAAATAAACAACCTAACCTTACACCTAAAAAATTAGAGAAAGAAGAACAAAAAACCCCAAAGTTAGCAAAAGGAAAGAAATCATAAAGATCAGATCAGAAATAAATGAAAAAAGAAATGAAGGAAACAATAGCAAAGATCAATAAAACTAAAACCTGGTTCTTTGAGAAGATAAACAAAATTGCTAAACCATTAGCCAGATTCATCAAGAAAAACAAGGAGAAGACTCAAATAAACAGAATCAGAAATGAAAAAGGAGTAACAACTCACACTGCAAAAATACACTGGATTATGAGAGATAACTACAAGCAACTATATGCCAATAAAATGGACAACCTGGAAGAAATGGACAAATTCTTAGAAAAGTACAACCTTCCAAGATTGAACCAGGAAGAAATAGAAAATACGAACAGAACAATCACAAGCACTGAAAATGAAACTGTGATTAAAAATCTTCCAACAAACAAAAACCCAGGACCATATGGCTTCTCAGGTGAATTCTATCAATCATTTAGAAAAGAGCTAACACCTCTCCTTCTCAAACTCTTCCAAATTACAGCAGAGGGAGGAACACTCCCAAACTCGTTCTAGGAGGCCACCATGACCCTGACACCAAAACCAGAAAAAGTTGTCACAAAGAAAGAAAATTACAGGTCAATATCACTGATGAACATAGATGCAAAAATCCTCAACAAAATACTAGCAAACAGAATCCAACAGCACATTGAAAGGATAATACACCATGATCAAGTGTGGTTTATCCCAGGAATGCAAGGATTCTACCAAATAAGGTGATACACCACATGAACAAATTGAAGGGTAAAAACCATATGATAATCTTAATAGATGCAGAAAAAGTTTTGTCAAAATTCAACACCCACTTATGATAAAAACACTGCAGAAAGTATGCATAGAGGGAACCTAATTCAACATAATGAAGACCATATATGACAAATCCTAAGCCAACATCATTCTCAAAGGTGAAAAACTGAAACCATTTCCTCTAAGATCAGGAACAAGACAAGGTTGTCCACTCTCACAACTATTATTCAACATAGTTTTGGAAGTTTTTGGCATGGCCATCAGAGAAGAAAAAGAAATAAAATGAATCCAAATCACAAAAGAAGAAGTAAAACTGTCACTGTTTGCAGATGACAAGATACTACACATAGAAAATCATAAAGATGTTACCAGAAAACTATTAGAGCTAATCAATGAATTTGGTAAAGTAGCAGGATACAAAATTAATGCACAGAAATCTCCTGCATTCCTATACAATAATGATGAAAATCCTGTAAGAGAAATTAAGAAAACACTCCCATTTACCATTGCAACAAAAAGAATAAAATACCTAGGAATAAACCTACCTAAGAAGAAAAAAGCCCTGTATGCAGAAAACTATAAGACACTGACAAGAGCAATTAAAGACAACACAAACAGATGGAGAGATATACCATGTTCTTAGACTGAAATAATCAACATTGTGAAAATTGCAATACTACCCAAAGCAATCTACAGATTCAGTGCAATACCTACAAAAATACCAATGGCATATTTCACAGAAGTAGAACAAAATATTTCACAATTTCTATGGAAACACAAAAGACCCCAAATAACCAAAGCAATCTTGGGAAATAAAAATGGAGAATGTGGAATCAGGCTCCCTGACTTCAGACTATACTACAAAGCTACAGTAATCACGACAGTATGGTACTGGCGCAAAAACAGAAATATAGATCAATGGAACAGGATAGAAAGGCCAGAGATAAACCCACACACCTTATGTTTGATAAAGGAGGTCAGAATAAACAATGGAGAAAAGACAGCCTCTTCAATAATGGTGCTGGGAAAACTGAACAGCTACATGTAAAAGAATGAAATTAGAACACTCCCTAACAACACCACACACTAAAATAAACTCAGGAAAGTAGCTTCAAGATGGCAGAACAGTAAGACGTGGAGATCACCTTCCTCTCCACAAATACATCAGAAATACATCTACATGTGGAACAACTCCTACAGAACACCTACTGAACGCTGGCAGAAGACCTCAGACCTCCCCAAAGGCAAGAAACTCCCCACGTACCTGTGTAGGGCAAAAGAAAATAGAAAAAAACAGAGACAACAGAATAGGGAAGAGACCTGCACCAGCAGGAGGGAGCTGTAAAGGAGGAAAGGTTTCCACACACTAGGAAGCCCCTTCGCGGGTGCAGACTGCGGGAGGCGGAGGGGGGGAAGCTTTGGAGCCACAGAGGAGAGTGCAGCAACAGGGGTGCAGAGGGCAAAGTGGAGAGATTCCTGCACAGATGGTAGGTGCTGACCAGCACTCACCAGCCCGAGAGGCTGCTCTGCTCACCCGCTGGGATGGGTGGGGGCTGGGAGCTGAGATTCCAGCTATGGTCAGATCCCAGGGAGAGGACTGGGGTTAGCTGTGTGAACACAGCCTGAAGAGGGTTAGTGCTCCACAGCTAGCCAGGAGGGAGTCCGGGAAAAGGTCGGGAACTGCCAAAGAGGCAAAAGAGTTTTTCTTGCCTCTTTGTTTACAGGTGTGTGAGGAGAGGGGATTAAGAGTGCTGCTTAAAGGAGCTCCAGAGACCAGCGCGAGCCACGGCTATCAGTGTGGACCCCAGAGACAGGCATGAGACGCTAAGGCTGCTGCTGCAGCCACCAAGAAGCCTGTGTGCAAGCACAGGTCACCATCCACACCTCCCCTCCCGGGAGCCTGTGTAGCACACCACTGCCAGGGTCCCGTGATCCAGGGACAACATCCCCAGGATAACACAGGGCATGCCTCAGGTTGGTATAACGTCACGCCAGCCTCTGTAGCAGCAGGCTCGCCCCGCACTACGTACCCCTCACTCCCCTTGGCCTGAGTGAGCCAGAGCCCCCAATTCAGCTGCTCCATTAACCCCCTTCTGTCTGAGCATAGAACAGATGCCCTCAGGCGACCTACACGCAGAGGCAGGACCAAAGCCAAAGCTGAATCCGAGGGGCTGTGCGAACAAAGAAGAGAAAGGGAAATCTCTCCCAGAAGGCTCAGGAGCAGCGGATTAAATCTCCACAGTCAACGTGGTGTACCCTGCATCTGTGGAATACCTGAATAGGCAATGAATCATCCCACATTGAGGAAGTGGACTTTGGGAGCAACGATATATATATTTTTTGTCCGTTTTTCTCTTTTTGTGATTTTGTATGCGTATGCTTCTGTGTGTGATTTTGTCTGTATAGCTTTGCTTTTAGCATTTGTCCTAGGGTTCTGTCTGTCCGTTTTTTGGGTTTCTTTTTTTTCTGTTTGTTTGCTTTTTAGTATACTTTTTAGCACTTGTTATGATTGGTGGATTTCTTTTTTGGTTTGGTTGTTCATTCTTTCATTCTTTCTTTTTAACTACTTTTAAATTTTTTTCAATAATTATTTTTTGGTTTTTATTTTAATAACTTTTATATTTTATTTTATTTTATTTTATCTTAATCTTTCTTTCTTTCTTTCTTCTCCCTTTTATTCTGAGCAGTGTGGATGACAGGCTCTTGGTGCTCCAGCCAGGCATCAGGGCTGTGCCTCTGAGGTGGGAGAGCCAAGTTTAGGATATTGGTCCACCAGAGACCTCAGAGTTCCATGTAATATCAAAGGGCGAAAAAAACCCAGAGATCTCCATCTCAATGCCAAGACCCAGCTCCACTGAACGACCAGCAAGTTACAGTGCTGGAAAACCTATGCCAAAAAACTAGCGAGACAGGAACACAGCCCCATCCATTAGCAGAGAGGCTGCCTAAAATCATAATAGGGTCACAGACAGCAAAAAACACACCACCAGACGTGGACCTGCCAACCAGAAAGACAAGATCCAGCCTCATCCACCAGAACACAGGCACTAGTCTCCACCATCAGGAAGCCTACACAACCCACTGAACCAAACTTAGCCACAGGGGGCAGACACGAAAACAATGGGAACTACGAACCTGCAGCCTGCAAAAAGGAGACCCCAAGCACAGTAAGTTAAGCAAAATGAGAAGACAAAGAAGCACACAGCAGATGAAGGAGCAAGGTAAAAACTCACCAGACCTAAAAAATGAAGAGGAAAAAGGCAGTCTACCTGAAAAAGAATTCAGAATAATGATAGTAAAGATGATCCAAATTCTTGGAAATAGAATGGAAAAAATACAAGAAACGTTTAACAAAGACCTAGAAGAACTAAAGAGCAAACAAACAATCATGAACAACACAATAAAGGAAATTAAATATTCTCTAGAAGGGATCAATAGCAGAATACAGAGGCAGAAGAACGGATAAGTGACCTGGAAGATAAAATAGTGGAAAAAACTACTGCAGAGCAGAATAAAGAAAAAAGAAAGAAAAGAATTGAGGACAGTCTCAGAGACCCCTCGGACAATGTTAAATGCACTGACATTTGAATTATAGGGGTCCCAGAAGAAGAAGAGAAAAATAAAGGTACTGAGAAAATATTTGAAAAGATTATAGTTGAAAACTTCCCTAATATGGGTAAGGAAATAGTTAATCAAGTTCAGGAAGCACAGAGAGTCCCATACAGGATAAGTCAAAGGAGAACCACTCCAAGACACATGTTAATCAAACTATCAAAAATTAAATAAAAGAACAAATATTAAAAGCAGCAAGGGAAAAGAAACCAATAACACATAAGGAAATCCCCATAAGGTTAACAGCTGATCTTTCAGCAGAAACTCTGCAAGCCAGAAGGGAGTGGCAGGACATATTTAAAGTGATGAAGGAGAAAAACCTATAACTAAGATTACACTACCCAGCAAGGATCTCATCAGATGTGGCGGAGAAATTAAAAGCTTTACAGACAAGCAAAAGCTAGGAGAATTCAGCACCACCAAACCAGCTTTACAACAAATGCTAAAGGAACTTCTCTAGGCAGGAAACACAAGAGAAGGGAAAGACCTACAATAATACACCCAAAACAACTAAGAAAATGGTAATAGGAACATACATATTGATAATTACCTTAATGTAAATGGATTAAATGCTCCAACCAAAAGACATAGACTGGCTGAATGGATACAAAAACAAGACCCATATATATGCTATCTACATGAGACCCACTTCAGACCTAGGGACACATACAGACTGAAAGTGAGGGAATGGAAAAAGATATTCCATGCAAATGGAAATCAAAAGAAAGCTGGAGTAGCAATTCTCATATCAGACAAAATACACGTTAAAACAAAGACTATTACAAGAGCAAAAAAGGACACTAAATCATGATCAAGGGATCAATCCAAAAAGAAGATATAACAATTGTAAATATTTATGCACCCAACATAGGATCACCCAAACACATAATGCAAATACTAACAGCCATAAAAGGGGAAAGCAACAGTAACACAAACATAGTAGGGGACTTTAGCACCCCACTTTCACCAATGGACAGATCACCCAAAATGAAAATAAATAAGGAAACACAAGCTTTAAAAAATACATTAAACAAGCTGGACTTACTTGATATTTAAAGGACATTTCATGCAAAAACAACAGAATACACTTTCTTCTGAAGTGCTCGTGGAACATTCTCCAGGATAGATCATATCTTCGGTCACAAGTCAAGCCTTGGAAAATTTAAGAAAATTGAAATCATATCAAGTATCTTTTCAGACCACAGCACTTTGAGACTACATGTCAATTACATGACTAAATCTGTAAAAAATACAAACACATGGAGGCTAAACAATACACTACTTAATAACCAAGAGATCACTGAAGAAATCAAAGAAGAAAACAAAAAATAACTAGAAACAAATGACAATGAAAACACGATGCCCCAAAACCTATGGGATGCAGCAAAAGCAGTTCTAAGAGGGAAGTTTATAGCAATACAATCCTACCTTAAGAAACAAGAAACATCTCAAATAAACAATGTAACCTTACACCTAAAGCAATTAGAGAAAGAAAAACAAAAAACCCCAAAGTTAGCAGAAGGAAAGAAATCATAAAGATCAGATCAGAAATAAATGAAAAAGAAATGAAGGAAACGACAGCAAAGATCAATAAAACTAAAAGCTGGTTCTTTGAGAATATAAACAAAATTTATAAACCATTAGCAAGACTCATCATTAAAAAAAGGGAGAAGATTCAAATCAACAGAATTACAAATGAAAAAGGGGAAGTAACAACTGACACTGCAGAAATACAAAGGATCATGAGAGATTACTACAAGCAACTCTATGCCAATAAAATGGACAACCTGGAAGAAATGGACAAATTCTTAGAAATGCACAACATTCTGAGGCTGCACCAGGAAGAAATAGAAAATATGAACAGACCAATCACAAGCACTGAAATTGAAACTGTGATTAAAAATCTTCCAACAAACAAAAGCCCAGGACCAGATGGCTTCACAGGCGAATTCTATCAAACATTTAGAGAAGAGCTAACACCTATCCTTCTCAAACTCTTCCAAAATATAGCAGAAGGAGGAACACTCCCAAACTCATTCTACGAGGCCACCATCACCCTGATACCAAAACCAGACAAAGATGTCACAAAAAAGGAAAACTGCAGACCAATATCCCTGATGAACATAGATGCAAAATTCCTCAACAAAATACTAGCAAACAGAATCCAGCAGCACATTAAAAGGATCATACACCATGATCAAGTGGGGTTTATCCCAGGAATGCAAGGATTCTTCAATATACGCAAATCAATCAATGAGATACACTATATTAACAAATTGAAGGAGAAAAAACATATGATCATCTCAATAGATGCAGAGAAAGCTTTCGACAAAATTCAACACCCATTTATGATAAAGACCCTCCAGAAAGCAGGCACAGAGGGAACTTACCTCAACATAACAAAGGCCATATATGACAAACCCACAGCCAACATCGTCTTCAATGGTGAAAAACTGAAACCATTTCCACTAAGATCAGGAACAAGACAAAGTTACCCACTCTCACCACTATTATTCAACATAGTTTTGGAAATTTTAGCCACAGCAATCACAGAAGAAAAAGTAATTAAAGGAATCCAAATAGGAAAAGAAGAAGTAAAGCTGTCACTGTTTGCAGATGACATGATATTATACATAGAGAATCCTAAAAATGCTACCAGAAAACTGCTAGAGCTAATCAATGAATTTGGTAAAGCAGCAGGATACAAAATTAATGCACAGAAATCTCTTGCATTCCTATACACTAATGATGAAAAATCTGAAAGTGAAGGTAAGAAAACTCTCACATTTACCATTGCAACAAAAAGAATAAAATACCTAGGAATAAATCTACCTAAGGAGACAAAAGACCTTTATGCAGAAAATTATAATACACTGATGAAAGAAATTAAAGACGATACAAAAAGTTGGAAAGATATACCATGTTCTTGGATTGGAAGAATCAGCATTGTTAAAACGACTATACTACCCAAAGGATTCTACAGATTCAATGCAATCCCTATCAAACTACCACTGGCATTTTTCACAGAACTAGAACAAAAAATTTCACAATTTGTATGGAAACACAAAAGACCCCGAATAGCCAAAGCAATCTTGAGAAAGAAAAACTGAACTGGAGGAATCAGGCTTCTGGACTTCAGACTATACTACAAAGCTACAGTAATCAAGACAGTGTGGTACTAGCACAAAAACAGAAATATAGATCAATGGGACAGGATATAATGCCCAGAGATAAACCCACGCACATATGGTCACCATATCTTTGATAAAGGAGGCAAGACTATACAGTGGAGAAAAGACAGCCTGTTCAATATGTGGTGTTGGGAAAGCTGGACAGCTACATGTAAAAGAATGAAATAAAACACTCCCTAACCCCATACACAAAAATAAACTCAAAATGGATTAAAGACCTAAATGTATGGCCAGACACTATCAAACTCTTAGAGGAAAACATAGGCAGAACACTCTATGACATAAATCACAGCAAGATCCTTTTTGACCCACCTCCTAGAGAAATGGAAATAAAAACAAAAATAAACAAATGAGACGTAATGAAACTTAAAAGCTCTTGCACAACAAAGGAAAGCATAAACAAGACGAAAAGACAACACTCAGAATGGTAGAAAACATTTGCAAATGAAGCAACTGTCAAAGGATTAATCTCCAAAATTTACAAGTAGCCCATGCATCTCCATATCAATAAAACAAACAACCCAATCCAAAAATGGGCAGAAGACCTAAATAGACATTTCTCCAAAGAAGATATACAGATTTCCAACAAACACATGAAAGAATGCTCAACATCATTAATGATTAGAGAAATGCAAATCAAAAGTACAGTGAGATATCACCTCACACCAGTCAGAATGGCCATCATCAAAAAATCTACAAACAATAAATGCTGGAGAGGATGTGGAAAAAAGGGAACCCTCGTACACTGTTGGTGGGAATGTAAATTCATACAACCACTATGGAGAACAGTATGGAGGTTCCTTATAAAACCAAAAATAGAACTACCATAAGACCCAGCCATCCCCCTACTGGGCATATACCCTGAGAAAATCATAATTCAAAAAAGTCATCTAGCACAATGTTCATTCCAGCTCTATTTACAATAGTCAGTACATGGAAGCAACCTAATTGTTTATCAACAGATGAATGGATAAAGAAGATGTGGCACATACATACAATGTAATATTACTCAGCCAGAAAATGAAACGAAATTGAGTTATTTGTAGTGAAGTGGATGGACCTAGAGTCTGTCATACAGACTGAAGTAAGTCAGAAAGAGAAAAACAAATACCATATGCTAACACATATATAGGGGCAGGACAGGAATAAAGACGCAGACCGACTAGAGAATGGATTTGAGGACATGGGGAGGGGGAAGGGTAAGCTGGGACAACGTGAGAGAGTGGTAGTGTATATTTGGACATATAAACACTATCACATGTAAAATAGATAGCTATTGGGAAGCAGTCACATAGCACAGGGAGATCAGCTCAGTCCTTTGTGACCAGCTAGAAGGGTGGGATAGGGAGAGTGGGAGGGTGGGTGACGATAGAGGGAAGAGATATGGGGATATATGTACATGTATAACTGATTCACTTTGTTATAATGCAGAAACTAACACACCATTTTAAAGCAATTATACTCCAATAAAAACGTTAAAAGAAAAAAAATCTCAAAATGGATTAAAGACATAAATGTAAGGCCAGAGACTATAAAACTCTTAGAGGAAAACATAGGCAGAGCACTCTATGACATAAATCACTGCAAGTTCCTTTCTGACCCACCTCCTAGAGAAATGGAAATTAAACCAAAAATAAACAAATGGGACCTAATGAAACTAAAAATCTTTTGCACAGCAAAGGAAACCATAATCAAGAGGAAAAGACAATGCTCAGAATGGGAGAAAATATTTGCAAATGAAGCAACTGACAAAGGATTAATCTCCAAAATATACAAACAACTCATGCAGCTCCAAAGCAAAAAACAAACCCAATCCAAAAATGGGCAGAGGACCTCATAGACATTGGTCCAAACGATATATACAGATTGCCAACAAACGCATGAAAGAATGCTCAACATCACTAATCATTAGAGAAATGCAAATCAAAACCACAATGAGGTGTCACCTCACAGTGGTCGGAATGGCCATCATCAAAAAATCTACAAAAAATAAATGCTGGAGAGCATGTGTAAAAAAAGGGTACCCTCTTGCACTGTTGGTGGGAATGTAAATTGATACAGCCACTATGGAGAACAGTATGGAGGTTCCTTAAAAATCTAAAAATAGAACTACCATATGACCCAGGAATCCATCTCCTGGGCATGCACCCTGAGAAAACCATAATTCAAAAACAGACATGTACCATAATCTTCATTGCAGCACTATTTACAATAACCAGGATATGGAAGCAACCTAAGTACCCATCAACAGATGAATGGATAAAGAAGATGTGGCACATATGTACAATGGAATATTACCCAATCATAAAAGAAATGAAATTGAATTATTTGTAGGGAGGTGGATGGACCCAGAATCTGTCATACAGAGTGAAGTAAGTCAGAAGGAAAAAAACAAATAAAACAAATACCATATGCTAACATATATATATATATATATATATATATGTAATCTAAAAAAAAAATGTTCTGTTGAACCTAGGTACAGGACAGGAATAAAGATGCAGATGTAGAGAATGGAGTTGAGGTATTGGGGAAAGGGAAGCTGGCATGAAGTAAGAGAGTAGCATGGACATATATACAGTACCAAATGTAAAATAGAAAGCTAGTGGGAAGCAGCTGCATAGCACAGGGAGATCAGCTCGGTGCTTTGTGACCCCTCAGAGGGGTGGGATAGGGAGGGTGGGAGGGAGATGCAAGAGGGAGGGGATATGAGGATACATGTATACATATCGGTACACTTTGTTATACAGCAGAAACTAACACAACATTGTAAAGAAATTAAACTCCAGTAAAGTTGTTAAAAAATAATAAAATAAAATGAAAAAAGGTAAATAAATAAAGACAAAAATAAACAAATGGGGCGTCATTAAACCTAAAATCTTTTGCAAAGAAAACCGTAAATGAGATGAAAAGCCCACACATGGAATGGGAGAAAATACTGCAGATTATGTTACCGACAAATGATTAATCTCCAAAATATAAAAACAGCTCATGCAGCTCAATATAAAAAAAAAGAATTAATGGGCAGAAGTCTAAATAGACATTTCTCCAAGGAAGACATACAGATGGCCAATATGCACATGAAATTATACTCAATATCATTAATTATTAGAGAAATGCAAATCAAAACTGCAATTAGGTATCACCTCACGCAGGTCGGAATGGCCATCACCAAAAGTCTACAAACATACTAGCTATCTATTTTACGTTTGGTAGTGTATATATGTCCATGTGCTTTGTGACCACCTAGAGGGGTGGGATAGGGAGGGTGGGAGGGAGGGAGACGCAAGAGGGAAGAGATATGGGAACATGTGTATATGTATAACTGATTCACTTTGTTATAAAGCAGAAACTAACACACCATTGTAAAGCAATTATACTCCAATAAATATGTTAAATAAAATGCATTAAAAAAAAGTCTACAAACATAAATGTTGGAGAGGGTGTGGAGAAGAGGGAACTCTCCTACACTGTTGGTGAAAATGTAAATTGGTACAGCCACTATGGAGAGCAGTATGGAGGTTCCTTCAAAACCTAAAAATAAAACTACCATATGGTCCAGCACACCCACTTCTGGGCATATATTCATAAAAAACCGTAATTCAAAGAGATACATGCACCATGATGTTCATTTTAGCACTGTTTACTATAGCCAGGACTTGGAAGCAACTTAAATGTCCATTGACAGAAGAATGGGTAAAGAAGATATGGTATATACATATATATATACAGTGGAATGTTACTCAGCCATAGTAAAGAATGAAATAATGCCATTTGCAGCAACATGGATGGGCCTTGAGATTATCATAGTAAGTGAAGTAAGTCAGAGAGAGAAAGACAAATATCTTAATGATATCATTTATATGTGTAATGTGAAAAAATGATACAAATCAAGTTATTTACAAAACAGACTCATAACAGAATCATAGACTCATAACAGACTCATAGACTTAGAAAACAAGCTTGTCTTTACAAAGGAGAAACGTGGAGGAGAGGGATAAATTAGGAGTTTGGGATTCACATATACGCAGTACTATATATAAAATAAATAATCAACATGGACCTACTGTATAGCACAGGGAACTCTACTCAATATTCTGTAATAACCTATAAGGGAAAATAATCTGAAAAAGGATGGATATATGCATGTGTATAACTGAATCACTTTGCTTTCCACCTGAAACTAACACAATATTGTAAATCAACTAAAAAATTTTATGCTGCTTAGCATTTGTTAGTCTGTATTTTATGTTAAGCATATTTTTACTTTTGTAAGAAATTTCCAAACTGTATTCCAATATGAATATACAATTTTGTATTTCAGCAGCAATGAATGAAAGTTCCTGTTTCTCCACATCCTCAAAACGTTTGATGTCAGTGTTCCAGATTTTGGCCATTCTAATATGTGTTTAGTGCTGTCCCATTCTTGTTTTAATTTGCATTTTAATGATGATGTTATGTCGAACATCCTTTTATATACTTATTGGCCATCTGTATATCTTCTTTAGTGTGGTGTCTGATAAGGATTTTGGCCCGTTTTTATTGGATTGTTTGTTTTCTTACTGTTGAATTTTGAGAATTGGGATAACAGTCTATTATCAGAGATGTCTTTTTCAAATATCTTCTCCTAGTCTCTCTTATTGTCTCATTCTCTTGACTTTGCCTTTTTGAGGTAATATTGATTTATAACATTATATAAGTTTTCTGTGTACAACATTATATTTCAACTTCTGTATATGCTGCAGTGTGGTCACCCCCAGAATTTAGTTTTTATCTGTGAACATATGGTTGACTGTCTTTACCTGTTTTTCACTCCCCTCATCCCTTCTGGTAAACACTATTTGGTTATCTATATCTACATGTGTGTTTTTCCTTGGTTTGGTTTTGTTCACTTATTTTGTTTCTTTGTTTTCTTGCTTTTTATATTTCACATATCAGGGAAATCAAACCGTATTTATCTTTGTCTGACTTATTTCACTTAGCTTAATACCCTCAACGTCCATCCACATTGTTGCAAATGGCAAGATTTCATCTTTTAATGGCTGAGTAGTATCACATTGTATGTGAGTATGTGGATAGATAGATGATAGATAGATAGATAGATAGATAAATAGATAGATAATAGATATACATACCACATCTTTTTTATCCATTCATCTGCAAATGGCTACTATTATTCTAAGGTTGTTTCCATATCTTGGCTATTGTAAATAATGCTGCAATGAATATAGAAATGAATATGTCTTTTCAAATTATTGTTTATGTATTCTTCGGATAAATACCTAGAAGTGGAATAGCTGAATCATGTGGTAGTTCTATTCTGAATTTTTGTGGAACCTCTATACTCTTTTACACAGCAGCTGCACAATTTACATTCCCACTAATAATGTTTGAGGGTTCCCATTTCTCCACACCTGTTTTTTCTTGCCTTTTTGGTAATCACCATTCTAACATGCTTAACAAGATATCTCACTGTGATTTTGATTTGCATTTCTCTAATTGGTGTTATATTTCATGTGCCTTTTAACCATCTGTATGTTTCCTTTGAAAAAATGTTTATTCATCTCCTTTGCCCATTTTTAAACCAGGCTGTTTATTTTTTGTTGTTGAGTTATGAGTTCTTTATATAGTTTGGATATTAACCTCTTATCAGATATATAATTTGCAAATATCTTTTCCCATTCAGTAGGTTGTCTTTTCACTTTCTTAATGGTTCCCTTTGTTGTGCTGGAGGATTTTAGTTTGATGTAGTCCTATTTTAAAAATTTGATTCTGGGCTTCCCTGGTGGCACAGTGGTTGAGAGTCTGCCTGCTAATGCAGGGGACACGGGTTCGAGCCCTGGTCTGGGAAGATCCCACGTGCTGCGGAGCAACTGGGCCCGTGAGCCACAATTACTGAGCCTGCGCATCTGGAGCCTATTCTCCGCAACAGGAGAGGCCACGATAGTGAGAGACCCGCGCACCTCGATGAAGAGTGGCCCCCGCTTGCCGCAACTAGAGAAAGCCCTTGCACAGAAACGAAGACCCAACACAGCCATAAATAAATAAATAAATAAATAAATAAAATTTAAAAAAAATTTGGTTCTGTTTCCCTTGCCTGAGGAGACATATCCAGAAAGACATTGCTAATGTAAATGTCAAAGAGCATACTGCCTATGTTTTCTTCTAGGAGTTTTATAGTTAAAGGTATTACATTCAAGTCTTTGATCCATTTTGAGTTGATTTGTTTGTATGATGTGAGATAGTTGTCTAGTTTCATCCTTTTTCATGAGTCTCCCCAGTTTTCCAGACACCATTTATAGAAGAGACCATTCTTTCTCCATTGTATATTCTTTGCTCCTTTGTCTAGACTTAATTGTCCATATAAGTGTAGGTTTATTTCTGGGTTCTCGAATTTTTAACATTGATCTATATGTCTGTTTTTTTGACATTACAGTGCTGTTTTGATTACTATAACATTGTAATATAGTTTGAAATCAGCACGTGTGATATCTCCAATTTTGCTCTTTTTTTCCCTCAGGATTGTTTTGGCTATTTGGGATCTTTTGAAATTCCATACAAATTTTAGGATTTTTTGTTCTATCTTGTAAAAAAAATGTCATTTGGAATTTGATAGGGATTGCATTGAATCTGTAGATTGCTTTAGGTAATATGGGCATTTTGACAGTGTAAATTCTTCCAATCCTTGAGCACAACATATCTTTCCATTTTTTATGTGTCTTCTTCAATTTCTTTCAAGAATATTTAATAGTTTTCAAGGTACACACTTTTCACCTCTTTGGTTGAATTTATTCTGAGACATTTTATTCTTTTTGTTGTGATTTTAATTTGGAGGGTTTTCTTAATTTCTCTTTCTACTAGCTTATTGTTAGTGTACGGAAACACCACAGTTTTTGTATATTGATTTTGTACTCTGAAACATTACTGTATTCATTTACTATTTCTAATAGTTTCTTTTTTTGTTGTTTTGTAGAGTCTACAAGGTTTTCTACATGTAAAATCACAATATTTTCAAATAGGGACAGGTTTACTTCCTCCTTTCCAATTTGGATGCTTTTTATTTCTTTTCCTTGCATAATTTTTCTGGCTGGAACTTCCAATACTATGTCAAATAAGAGTGGCAAGAGTGAGCATGCTTGCCTCATTTCTTATCTTAGAGGGATAGCTTTCAGTTTTTCACCATTGAGTAGGATATCAGTTGCAGGTTTGTTATATATGGCTTTTATTATATTGAATTATTTTTTCTATACTCATTTTATTGAGTTTTTAACATAAACGGGTGCTGAATCTTGTCAGATGCTTTTTCTTCATCTATTGAGATGATTATGTAATTGTTTACTTCATTTTGTTAATTTGATGTTTCACATTGGTTGCTTTGCAAATGTTGTACCATTATTTTTTTAAATTAATTTTTATTGGAGTATAGTTGCTTTACAATGTTGTGTTAGTTTCTACTGTACAGTAAAATGAATCAGCCATACATACACATATATCCCCTCCCTTTTGGGCTTCCTTCACTTCCAGATCACCACAGTGCTTTAAGTAGAGCTCCCTGTGCTATAGAGTATGTTCTCTTTAGTTATCTATTTTATACATAGTATCAATACTGTATATGTGTCAATCCCAATCTCCCAATTCCTCCCACCATCCCTTTCCACCTTTGTATCCCTACATTTGTTCTCTACGTCTGTGTCTCTATTTCTGCTTTGCAAATAAGATCATCTATAACATTGTACCATTCTTGCATCACTGAAATAAATCCCATTTGGTCATGCTGTATGATTATTTTAAAGTATTATCAAATTTGGTTTGCTACTTTTTTTTTGAGGATTTTTGCATCTATGTTCATCAGAAATATTGACCTGTATGATTCGTTTTTTGTGTCTTACTTTTTGGTTTTGATATCAGGGTAATGTTGGCCTCAAAAAATTTAGGAAGCATTCCCTCTTCAATTTTTCGGAAGAGTTTGAGGATAGTTATTAAATCTTTGAATGGTAGAATTCATTGTGACACTGGTCTTGAACTTTAGTTTCTTGGGAGTTTGTAGTTATTGTTTTAATCTCTTTATTTGTTATCTGTCTATTCAGATTTTCTATTTCTTCATGATTCAGTTGGGAAGTAGCATGATTCTAAGAATCTCTCCATTTCTTCTAAGTTGTCTCTTTTGTTCACAAAGAGCTGTTCATAATATTCTCTTACAGTCCTTTGTATTTCTATGGCATCCATTTTTATTTCTTTTTTTATTTCTGATTTTATTTATCAGAAACTTCTCTGTTTTTATTCCTAGTGACTCTAGCTAAATTTGTCAATTTTGTTTATGTTTTCAGACGTAACTCTTAGTTAACTCTTAGTTAAAAGAAAAAAACTCTTAGTTTTATTGATCTTTTTTATTGCTTTTTAGCCTCTATTTTATTTATTTCCACTCTGATATTTATTATTTCCTTCCTTCTACTGACTTTAGGCATTGCTTTTCTTTTTTCTTCTTTTTCTAGTTTTTTTTTTTTTGGTATAAGGGTAGAATGTTTCTTTGAGATTTTTCTTGTTTCTTGAGGTAAGTCTGTATTGCTATAATCTTCCTTCTTATCACAGATTTTGCTGCATCCCATAGATTTTGGTATGTCACATTTTCATTTTTATTTGTCTTCAGGTGTTTTTTAATTCCTCATTTGATTTCTTCTTTGACTTGATAGTTGTTCTGTAGCATGTGGTTCAATCTTTACACATTTGTGATTTTTCCAGCTTTCTTCTTGTAGTTGATTTCTAATTTCATACCATTCTGATTGGAAAAGATGTTTGATACGATTTGAGTCTTAATTTTATTGAGACTTATTTTGCATCCCCACATATGGTCTATGCTTGAGAATGTTCCATGTGTACTTGATAAAAATGTGTAATGTGCTACATTTGGACATAATATTAGCTATAAATCTATCAAATCCATCTCATTTAATGTTTGATTTAAATCTGCTCTTTCCTTGTTGACTTTCTTTCTGGATGATTTATTCATTGCTGTAATTGGGGAGCTAAAGTCCCCTATTATTGTGTTGCTGTCAATTTCTCACTTTAGGTCTGCTACAAATTGCTTGGTATATTTTGGTGTTCCTGTATTAGGTGTATATATATTAATAACTCTTAGTCTTCTTGATGAATTACCCCCCTTATCATTATATAATTCTTGTCTTTGTCTCTTGTTACATTTTTTTCCTTGAAGTCTATTTTGTATGACATATATATGGCTACACCTGCTTTCTTTGGGCTGACAATAGCTTGAGGTATCATTTTTCATCCCTTCACTTTGAGAGTATGTTTGCCTTTAGAGCTGAGGGGAGTCTCTTCCAGGGAGCATACAACTGAGTCTTGTTCTTTAATCCATCCAGCCACTCTGTGTCTTTTGATTGGTGAATTTAATCCATTTACATTTAGGGTAATTATTGATAAATGAGAACTAGTACTGCCATTTATCTTTCATTTTCTGGTTGTTCTATATCTCCATTATTTATTTTTCCTTTTGTTTCTCTCTGCCATTTTAGTTTGGTAGCTTTCTATGATTTTTTTCACTTTCCACTTTCTTATATCTTGTTGTTACCATGAGTTTTTTTTTTAAAAATGTCTATATAGGGACTTCCCTGGTGGTGCAGTGGTTAAGAATCACCTGCCAATCCAGGGAACACAGGTTCGAGCCCTGGTCTGGAAAGATTCCATATGCCATGGAGCAACTAAGACCGTGCACCACAACCACTGAGCCTGCACTCATCAGTCCATGAGACACAACTACTGAGCCCATGTGCCACAACTACTGAAGCCCGTGTGCCTAGAGCCTGTGCTCTGCAAAAAGAGAAGCATATATTCATGCCTCCTTTATCACAGATAAGGTGAACATATGTGTGTGGGTTTATCTCTGGGCTTTCTATTCTGTTCCATTGATCTATATTTCTGGTTTTATGTCAGTATCATACTGTCTTGATTACTGTAGTTTGTAATTTACTCTGAAGTCAGGGACCCTGATTCTTCTAGCTCTGTTTTTCTTTCTCAAGATTGCTTTGGCTATTCGGGGTCTTTTGTGTTTCCATACAAATTGAGAAATTTTTTGTTCTAGTTCTGTGAAAAATGCAATTGGTAGCTTGATAGGGATTGCATTGAATCTGTAGATTGCTTTAGGTAGTATAGTCATTTTCACAATGTTGATTCTTCCAATCCAAGAATGTGGTATATCTCTCCATCAGTCTGTATCATCTTTAATTTCTTTCATCATTGTCTTATAGTTTTCTGCAGACAGGTCTTCTGTCTCCTTAGGTAGGTTAATTCCTAGGTATTTTATTCTTTTTGTTGCAATGGTAAATGGGAGTGTTTCCATAATTTCTTTTTCAGATTTTTCATCACTAGTGTATAGGAATGCAAGAAGTTTCTGTACATTAATTTTGTATCCTGCTACATTACCAAATTCATTGATTAGCTCCAGTACTTTTCTGGTAGCATCTTCAGGATTCTCTATAGTATCTTCTCATCTGCAAACAGTGACAGTTTTAGTTCTTCTTTTCCAATTTGGATTCCTTTTATTTCTTTTTCATTTCTCATTGCTGTGGGTAAAACTTCCAAAGCTAAGTTGAATAATAGTGGTGAGTGTGGACATCCTTGTCTTCTTCCTGATTTTAGAGGAAATGGTTTCAGGTTTTCACCATTGAGAATGATGTTGGCTGTGGGTTTCTCTATATGGCCTTTATTATGTTGAGGTAAGTTCCCTATATGCCTACTTTCTGGAGGATTTTTATCATATATCTGTGTTGAATTTTGTCGAAAGCTTTTTCTGCATCTATTTAGATGATCATATGGTTTTTCTCCTTCAATTTGTTAATATGGTTTATCACATTCATTCATCTGCATATGTTGAAGAATCGTTGCATTCCTGGGATAAACCAAGTGGGCTTGATCATGGTGTATGATCCTTTTAATGTGCTGTTGGATTCTGTTTGCTAGTATTTTTTTTAGGATTCTTACATCTATGTTCATCAGTGATATTGGTCTGTAGTTTTCCTTTTTTTTTTTTAGTTTTCCTTTTTTGTGACATCTTTGTCTGGTTTTGGTATCAGGGTGATGATGGCCTCGTAGAATGAATTTGGGAGTGTTCCTCCCTCTGTGAAATTTTGGAAGAGTTTGAGAAGGATAGGTGTTAGCTCTTCTCTAAATGTTTGATAGAATTCGCCTGTGAAGCCATCTGGTCCTGGGCTTTTGTTTGTTGGAAGATTTGTAATCACAGTTTCAATTTCAGTGCTTGTGATTGGTCTGTTTATATTTTCTATTTCTTCCTGGTTCAGTCTCAGAAGGTTGTGTTTTCTAAGAATTTGTCCATTTCTTCCAGGTTGTCCATTTTCTTGGCACATAGTTCCTTGTAGTAATCTCACGATCCTTTGTATTTCTGCAGTGTCAGTTGTTACGTCTCCTTTTTCATCTGCAATTTTGTTGATTTGAGTCTTCTCCTTTTTTTTCTTGATGAGTCTGGCTAATGGTTTATAAATTTTGTTTATCTTCTCAAAGAACCAGCTTTTAGTTTTATTGATATTTGCTATCATTTCCTTCATTTCTTTTTCATTTATTACTGATCTGATCTTTATGATTTCTTTCCTTCTGCTAACTTTGGGGTTTTTTTGTTCTTCTTTCTCTAATTCCTTTAGGTGTAAGGTTAGGTTGTTTATTTGAGATTTTTCTTGTTTCTTGAGGTAGGATTGTATTGCTATAAACTTCCCTCTTAGAACTGCTTTTGCTGCATCCCATAGGTTTTGGGTCTTCATGTTTTCATTGTCATTTGTTTCTAGGTATTTTTTGATTTCCTCTTTGATTTCTTCAGTGATGTCTTGGTTATGTAGTAGCGTATTGGTTAGCTTCCATGTGTTTTTACTTTTTATAGTTTCTTTCCTGTAATTGATATCTAGTCTCATAGCTTTGTGGTCAGAAAAGATACTTGATACGATTTCAATTTTCTTAAATTTACCAAGGCTTGATTTGTGACCTAAGATATGATCTATCCTGGAGAATGTTCCATGAGCACTTCAGAAGAAAGTGTATTCTGTTGTTTTTGGATGGAATGTCCTATAAATATCAATTAAGTTCACCTTGTTTAATGCACCATTTAAAGCTTGTGTTTCCTTATTTATTTTCATTTTGGTTGATCTGTCCATTGGTGAAAGTGGGGTGTTAAAGTGCCCTACTATTATTGTGTTGCTGTCGATTTCCCCTTTTATGGCTGTTAGCATTTTCCTTGTGTATTGAGGTGCTCCTATGTTAGATGCATAAATATTTACACTTGTTACATCATTTTCCTAGATTGATCCCTTGATCATTATGTAGTGTCCTTC
Source organism: Eubalaena glacialis (assembly GCF_028564815.1). NCBI lineage: Eukaryota > Metazoa > Chordata > Mammalia > Artiodactyla > Balaenidae > Eubalaena > Eubalaena glacialis. The sequence continues at coordinate 57,322,904 of NC_083736.1, read as the reverse complement.
TTTGTCTCTTGTAATAGTCTTTATTTTAAAGACTATTTAGTCTGATATGAGAATGCTACTCCAGCTTTCTTTTGATTTCCATTTGAGTGGAATATCTTTTTCCACTCCCTCACTTTCAGTCTGTATGTGTCCCTAGATCTGAAGTGGGTCTGTTGTAGATAGCATATATACGGGTCTTGTTTTTGTATCTATTCAGCCAGTCAATGTCTTTTTCTGGGAGAATTTAATCCATTTACATTTAAGGTAATTATCAATATGCATGTTCCTATTACCATTTTCTTAACTGTTTTGGATTTTTTATTGTTGGTCTTTTTTTTCTCTTGTGTTTCCTGCCTAGAGAAGTTCCTTTAGCATTTGTAGTAAAGCTGGTTTGGTGGTGCTGAATTCTCTTAGCTTTTGCTTGTCTGTAAAAGTTTTATTTTCTCCATTGAATCTGAATGAGATCCTTGTTGGGTAGTGTAATCTTGGTTGTAGGTTTTTCCCTTTCATCACTTTAAATATGTCCTGCTACTCCCTCTGACTTGCATAATTTCTGCTGAAATATCAGCTGTTAACCTCATGGGGATTTCCTTTTATGTTATTTCTTGCTTTTCCCTTGCTGCTTTATTTTTTTTTCATTGTTTCTAATTTTTGATGGTTTGTTTAATATGTGTTTTGGCATGTTTCTCCTTGGATTTAGCCTGTATAGGACTCTCTGCACTTCCTGGATTTGCATGACTATTTCCTTTCCCATATTAGGGAAGGTTTCAACTATAATCTCTTCAAATATTTTCTCAGTCCCTTTCTTTTTCTTTTATTCTTCTGGGACCCCTCGAATGTTGTTGCATTTAATCTTGTCCCAGAGGTCTCTGAGACTGTCCTCAATTCTTTTCATTCTCTTTTCTTTATTCTTGTCTGTGGTCGTTATTTCCACTATTTTATCTTCCAGGTCACTTATCCGTTCTTCCGCTGGAGTTATTATGCTACTGCTTCCTGCTAGAGAATTTTTCATTTCATTTATTGTGTTGTTCATCGTTGTTTGTTTGCTCTTTAGTTCTTCTAGGTCCTTGTTAAATGTTTCTTGTGTTTTCTCCATTCTATTTCCAAGATTTTGGATATATTTACTATCATTATTCTGAATTCTTTTTCAGGTAGACTGCCTATTTCCTATCCATTTGTTTGGTCTGGTGGATTTTTTACCTTGCTCCTTCATCTGCTGTGTGTTTCTCTGTCTTCTCATTTTGCTTAACTTACAGTGTTTGGAGGCTCCTTTTCACAGGCTGCATGTTCGTATTTCCCATTGTTTTTGTTGTCTGCCCCCAGTGGGTAAGGTTGGTTCAGTGGGTTGTTTAGGCTTCCTGGTGGATGGGACTGGTGCCTTTGTCCTGGTGGATGAGGCTGGATCTTGTTTTTCTTTTGGGCAGTACTGTGTCTGGTTGTGTGTTTTGGGGTGTCTGTGAACTTACTATGATTTTAGGCATCTTTGCTAATGGGTGGGGTTGTGTTCCTGTCTTGCTAGTTGTTTGGCATGGGGTTTCCAGCACTGGTGGTTGCTGGTCATTGAGTGGAGCTGGGCCTTAGTGTTGAGATGGAGATCTCTGGGAGAGCTTTTGCCGATTGATATTATGTGGGGCCAGGATGTCTCTGGTGGTCCAGTGTCCTGAACTTGACTCTTCCACCTCAGAGGCTCAGGCCTGACACCCGGCCGGAGCACCAAGACCCTGTCAGCCACATGGCAGTGAATGTGGTAGTCTCCATTATGAAGTCAGATTATGAGGGTCTACAATAGCTATTCAACTAGAACAGGCTGACTTGGTAGCAATTTGTCTTTGAGGCTGTCTCCAGCACCTGGTGGCTAAAAGAGTAGGTCTCTGCATGTGCTGTCAGAATCTTAAACGTTTATATAGAGGCCTCACTGGGTTCAGTCACGGATTCAGTACAGATGGTCTCAAGAACACCTTAGTCTCTCAAGGTTGTGTGCTTGAAACAGCTCTTAAGCCTGAGGGTCTACAAGCTGCAGGAAGACGAGACCTCCCGGGGTGGCCTGCAAGCCATGATCTTGCCACGAACCCTGCTGCTGCTGTCATGGAATCTGGCTTCCCCCGCCACTCTGCAATTTTTCAGTGAAGCTTTCTCTCTGTGCTGATGAGATTCATGCTACCTAAGTTGCCCAAAGCCATAGAGCGCTTAAATGTTGGGACTGGGGTACAAACCGAACAAATCTGGCTCCAAGGTCTGTGTTACCTCACCCAGTGAGAGTGGGAAGGCCACACACCTAAATGCCTCACCCCTGCGAGCTGCTTCCTCAAACCCGCGTTGCTGCAGGAAGAGTCGCCCACACTGACGCTCAAGAAATCAACTTATTGCCTAATGAAGATTCCTTTGTAGGCTACCATTTCCCCCCAGTTTCCTGTAAAATTTTTTCTTTGTCATTGACTTTTGACAGTTTTAATATAATTTGCCTTGGAGAAGGTCTTTTTGTGTGATGTTAAATGTTCCCTTAGTTTCATGGACTTTTATATTCATTTCCTTCCCCAGGTATGGGAAGATCTTATCTATTATTTTTTTAAATAAACTCTCTTCTCCCTTCTCCCTCTCTTCTCATTCTTGGATACCCATTATCTTAATGTTGTCCTTCCTGAATGAGTCAGATAGTTTGCATAAAATTTCTTCTTCTTCTTCTACTCCTCCTCCTCTTCATTATCCTCCTCCTTTTTCTTCTTGATCTTTAAATATCTCTCCTCTCCTCCTGTGTCATTTATAGATTTCTATCCTTGAGCTCGGTATTCTCCCTTCCATATGATTTGTTCTATTTCCAATGCTTTCTAATGCATTTTCACTTAATTTATTGAGTTCATCAGCCTTAGAATTTTTTTTTTTAGAGTTTCAATATCTTTGGTAAAGTATGCCTTCTGCTCATTAATTTTATTCCTGAGATTGTTGAACTGCTTTTCTGAGTTTTCTTGTAGCTCTTTGTGTTTCTTTATGACAACTGTTTTGAATTCTCTATCAGAATGGAATATTCCATTATTTTAACTTTGGCTTCTGAATAATTGCCATTTTCTTTTTGACACATTGTTACATGATTACATGTTACATATGGTTCTACATGGAGCTTGATGAGTTGTTCCTCTGCAAACTTATCTGAAGTGTTGAATATCTTTCTTTAAATAAAGATTTTTTTCTTTTTCTTGACTCTAATGATTCAAGGATTAGAAATTAGAGGGCTTTCTTTTGTTATTCAGTAGGTGGTGTTATAGCACAAGTTTTAGTTTTCTCTAATCTGGACTGCTTCTGGTTATATTTGATAATTGACACTTTTTTCCCCTCCACTGCCTCTGTCATAAGCATTGCCTGGTGTCTTCATTTCTGCTGCTATAGCCAGGAGGCCCAAGTTGTGTGCACTGCCTCCTTTGTGTTACTGGGTTCTCTGGGGCTGTGGGCTCAGCTGCTGTGGCTGGGGGGGGGGAGTTCAAGATCACTGGCACCATCTTTGCTGTTCCCCGGTTCTGTCTACTCTATGTGTTCCAGTCCACTCAACTATAGATGTACAGATGTGTGGTATTTTCCAGAGCCCTGGTGTGTTGGGCAGAGGAAACTTTGTTGAGTTGTGGGTGTTTTACCGGTTGTAGACTGAATGGGAGATAAAAAGGGGATATCCCGCTTCACTCTGATCCTTATTTCACTCCCTCTAAACATTGTCTTTTGCAGAGCAGGAGTTCTTCATTTTAATGAAGTCTAGATTATCAATTATTTCCTTCGTTGGTCATGCCTTTAGTGTTATACCTAAAAAGTCATAACTATAGTCTACATCATGTAAGTTTTCTTCTATGCCGTCTTCTAGGGGCTTTATAATTTTGTGTTTTACATTTAGCTCTGTAACCAAGTTTGAGTTAAATTTTGTGAAGGCAGTAAGGGCTGTATCTAGATTTATTTTTCGGCATATAATTTTCCACTTTTTCCAGCACTATTTGCTGAAAAGACTTCTCTGCTTTATTGTATTTTCTTTGCTCCTTTTTCAAAAATCAATTTACCATACTTATGTGTGTCTATTTCTGGGCTTTCTATTCTGTTTCATTTATCTATTTCTTTATTCTTTTGTCAATACCAAACTTTCTTGATGACCATAGCTTTATATTGCCTTTGTATTTGGTAGTATCAGTCCTTCAGTGTTGTTTTTCTCCTTCAATGATGTGGGCTATTCTGGTGCTTTTGTCTCTCCATATAAACTTTAAAATGAATTTGTTGATATCCACAAAATAACCTGCTGGGTTATTAATTAGCTTTGCATTGAATCTAAGGATCAAGTTGGGAAGAACTGACATCTTGAAAAATTGTGTATTCCTGTTTTGGGCATGGACTATCTGTCCATTAATTTTAATTAATTTAATGTTCCCTTGAGAACATTTGGATGGGAATGCTGGCTTGGTTCCCAGCTCAATGAGCCTTTAAAATGGACTCTGCAGTTGCCTGTGTTTTATGGTCAGGCTTACAAGATGATTGGGACTGGGCACTATGCTCATCAGTATACTGGGAATAAAGCTGATGTAAATGTGGGAGTGCAGTATCTCTTTGAGAAATTTCCTTTATCTCCTTTGGATATATGCCCCGAAGAGGGATTGCTGTATACTGTTTTCCATAGTAATTGTATCGATTTACTTACCAACCAGCAATGCATAAGACTTCCTTTTTTCAACATCTGGGCTAGCATTTGTTATTTCTTAGCTTTTAATGATGGTTATTCTACCAGGTTTATTAGTATCTCATTGAGGTTTTGATTTGCATTACTCCAATGATTAGTGATGTTGAACATCTTTTCATATACTTGTTGACCATTTGTAAGTCTTCTTTAGAGAAATGTCTTTTCAAGTCCTTTGCCAGTGTTTTAAACGTATAGTTTGTTTTTACTATTGAGTTGTATGAGTTCCTCAAATATTTTGGATATTAACCCCTTATCTGATATATCGTTTGCAAGTATTTTCTCCCATTCCATAGCTTGCCTTTTAATATTGTTTATTTCTTTTCTGTGCAGGAACTTTTTAGTTTGATGTAATCCCACTTGTTGATTTTTGATTTGTTGCCTGTACTTTTTGGTGTCATAAACACAACGACTTTGCCAAGACCAATGACAAGGAACATTTTTCCTACATTTCTTCTAAGAGTTTTATTGTTTCAGGTCTTATGTTTACATTCTTAATTCATTTTTATTTAATTTTTGTGAATGGTGTAAGATAAACATTCAATTTTATTCTTTTGCATGTGGTTATCCAGTTTTCCAACAATATTTATTGAAGATACTACCCTTTACCCATTGGATATTATAGGCTCCCTCGTCAAATATTAGTTGATCATATATGTGTGGATTTATTTCTGGGCCCTAATTCTGTTCAATTGGTCTATGTGTCTGTTTTTATGACAGGACTAAACGGTTTTTAGTACCATAGGTTTTTAATATTTGAAGTCAGGATTTCTAATACCTCCAGCTAGGCTCTTTCTCAAGATTACTTTGGCTATTAAGTCTTTTGTGGTTACATAAAACTTTTAGGATTGTATTTTTTATTTCTGTGAAAAAATGCCATTGGAATTTTGATAGAAATTGCATTGAATTTGCAGATGGCTTTGGGTAATATTGACATTTTAACAATATTAACTTTTCTTATCTATTTATACAGGCTATCTTACCTATTATTTGTGTCTTCTTTAATTCCTTTCATAAATATCTTATAGTTTAGATATTTCAAAACCATAGATCTATAGTATAGGTCTTTCACATTTTTGGTTAAATTTATTCCTAAGTATTTTCTTGTTTTTGATGTTATGGTAAATGGGATTGTTTTCTCCATTTCTTTTTCAGATAGTTCATTGTTAGCGTATAGAAATTCACCTGATTTTGTATGTTAATCTTGTATCTGGAAACTTTATGAATTTGTTTAATATGTCTAATAGTTTTTGGAGGAGTGTTTAGAATTTTCTTTATATAATACTTTATCAGCACAGAGTACTTCTTTTCCAATTTGGATGCCTTTAATTACTTATTCTTGCCTAACTGCTCTGGATAGGACCTTCCACTACTACATTGAATAGGAGTGGAAAGAGTCATCACTCTTATCTTCGTCCTGATTATAGAGAAAAAGCTTTCAACCTTTCACCATTGAGTATGGTGTTAGCTGTGGTTTATCATATATGGATATATTACATTAAGGTATGTCTCTTCTATACACAATTTGTCAAGAGTTTTTATCATGAGAGAATGTTTTAATTTGTCAAATGTTTTTGGATCTATTGAGGTAATTTTATCGTTTTTGTCTTTCATTCTATTAATGTGATGTATCCCATTTATTAATTTGTGTATGTTAAAGCAATATTGCATCCCAGGAACAAATCCATATTGATCAGGGTGAGTGATCCTCTCAATGTGCTGTTGAATTTGGTTTGCTAATATTTGTTGAGAACTTCTGTATCTATATTCATAAGGGATGTGTCTGTAGTTTTCTTAGATTCTTGCCTGGTTTTGGTGTCAGGCTGATGCTGGCCTTGTAAAATCAGGTTTTTCCCCTGTTTGATTTTTTTTGAAAAGTTTAAGAAGAATTTGCATTAATTCTTCTTTAAATGTTCGGTAGAATTCACCTGCAATGTCATATGGTCCTGGGCTTTTCTTTGTTTTGAGGTTGTTGATTGCTGATTCAAATTCCTTACTCATTATCAGTCTGTTCAGATTTTCTATTTCTTCCTCATTCAGACTTGGTACGTTATGTTTCTAGAAATTTATCCATCTCTTCTAGGTCGTCCACTTTGTTGGTGTATAATTGTTCAAAGTGATCTCTTATGAGCCTTTGTATTTCTGTGGTCTCAGTTGTAATGTCTCCTTTTAATTTATAACTTAATTTATCTCAGTTATTTCTCTTTTTTTCTGGTAAGCCTAGCTAGTGGTTTGTCAATATTTTTTTATCTTTATAAAACACCAACTCAGTTTTGTTGAACTTTTCTATTATTTTTCTATTTTCTAATTCTTTTCTTTTCTGCTCTCATTTTTGTTAGTTCCTCCTTCAGCTAACTTACAGCTTTTCCCCCCTGGTTCCTTGAGTTGTGAATTTAGATTGTTTATTTGAGATATTTTTTCCTTTAGTGTAGGTGTTATTGCTATAAACTTCCCTCTTAGCACTGTTTTTGCTACATTCAATGAGTTTTGGTATGTTATGTTTCCATGTCTCTTTTAAATTTATATTTTTGATTATTTTTCGTTTCATCTTTTATCCACTGGTTGTTCAGGAGTGTGTTTTTGGTTTCTACATATTTGTGTACTCTAGTTTTCCTCCTGTTATTGATCTCTAGTTTTATACTATTGTGGTAAAAAATATACTTGCTATGATTCTAATCTTTTAAAATTTACTGACTTGTTTCATGACCTAATATATGATTTATCCTAGAGAACATTCCGTGTGCACTAGAAGAGAATGTGTATTCTGCTGCTGTTGGATTGAAAGATCTATAATCTCTTATAGGTTCATTTGGCATAAAGTGCAATGTTTCCTTTATGATTTTCTGTCTGGATGATATATCCATTGTTGAAAGTGGGGTGTGATGTTTTTTATAGTTTTCTTTAGAAATTATTAAAGCTATATCTATTTTATTATTTTTTCTCCTTCAATCTTTACACTAGAGTTAAATGGTTAACACACTACCATATTGCAGTACTATAGTATTCTCAGTCTGATTATATACTTGCTTTACCAATGTGTTGCTTAATGTCATATGTGTTCATGTTTCTAATTAATGTCTTTTCATTTCAACCTGGAAGAACTTTCCAAGGGTGTTCACATCCCCCAACACAATAAGTGTTACTATTTCCTCTTTTACGGCTATTAGCTTTTGCCTTTTATATTGAGGTTCTCCTATGTTGGGTGCATATATATTTACAATTGTTATATCTTCTTCTTGGATCAATCCCTTGATTTTTGTGTAGTGTCCTTCTTTGTCTCTTGTAACAGTCTTTATTTTAAAGTCTATTTTGTCTGATATGAGTATTGCTATTTCAGATTTCTTTTGATTTCTATTTGCATGGAATACCTTTTTCTGTCCCCTCACTTTCAGTCTGTATGTGTCCCTAGATCTGAAATGAGTCTCTTGTAGAAAGCATATATAAGTATTTTGTTTTTATATTCATTCATTCATTCATTGTCTTTTTGTTGGAGCATTTATTCCATTTACATTTAAGGTAATTATTGATATGTTTGTTCTTATTGCCATTTTGTTAGTTGTTTTGGATTTATTTTTCTAGGTCTTTTTTCTTCCTTTACTCTTTTGTTCTTTTTTCATCTGATTTGATGACTTTCTTTAGTGTTATGTTTGGATTCCTTTTTTCTTTTTTTGTGTATGTATCCATTGTAGATTTTCAGTTTGCTGTTACCATGAGGTTTTGATATAGCAGTCTATATATATATATACACAATATTGTTTTAAGTTGCTAGTCTCTTAATTTCTTTTGCATTTCATATATCCTGCATTTGTACTCTCCTCTTCTCACGATTGCTGGTTTGGATATAATATTTCTGTGTGGATGATTTCCTACCTTTACTGTATTTTTGCCTTTACTGGTGAGCTTTCCTATTTGTAAATTTCTTTTTTTTTCTAGTTTTGAATTTTTCTTTTCAACCTAGAGAAGTTCTTTTAGCATTTATTGTAAAGCTGATTTAGTAGTGCTGAATTCTCTTAGCTTTTGCTTGTCTGTAAAGCTTTTGATTTCTCTGTCGAATGTGAATGAGAGCCTTGCTGCCTAGAATATTCTTGGTTTCAGGTTTCTCCCTTTCATTACTTTAAATATATCATGAAACTACCTTCTGGTCTGTAGATTTTCTGCTAAAAAATCAGCTGAGAACATTATGGGGATTGTCTTGTATTTGTTGCTTTTCCCTTGTTGCTTTTAACATTTTTTCTTTGTACTTAATTTTTGTTAGCTTGATTACTGTGTGTCTTGGTGTGTTCCTCCTTGGGTTCATCCTGTATGGGACTCTGTGCACTTCCTAGACTTGGATGACTGTTTCCTTTCCCATGTTAGGGAAGTTTTCAGCTATTATCTCTTCCCATATTTTCTCAGGTCATTTCTCTCTCTCTTCTCCTTCTGGGACCCTTATAATCCGAATTTTGCTGCATTTAATGTTCTCCCAGAGATCTCTTAGACTGTCCTCACTTCTTTTCATTCTTTTTTCTTTATTCTGTTCCATGGCAGTGAATTCCAACATTCTGTCTTCCATCTCATTTATCCATTCTTCTGCCTCAGTTATTTTGCTATTCATTCCTTCTTGGGTATTTTTCATTTCAGTTATTGTTTTGTTCAACCCTTGTTTGTTCTTTAAATCTTCTAGCTCTTTGTTAAACATTTCTAGTATCTTCTCAGTCTGTGCCTCTATTCTTTTTCCAAAATCTTGGATCATCTTTATTTTCATTATTCTGGAATCTTTTTCCAGTAGATTGTCTATCTCCACTTCACTTAGTTGTTCTTCTGGAGTTCTATCTCATTCATTTGTCTGGAACATATTCCTCTGCTGTCTTAGTTAGTCTGACTTTCAGTGTTTGTGGTTCCACAGGCTGCAGGGTTGTAATTCCTCTTGCTTCTGGTGTCTGCTCCCTGGTGGGTGAGGCTGGGTCTTGTCTCTATGGTGGACAAGCCCATGTCCAATGGTGCTTTTAGAGGTGGTTGTGGGCTCAGGACGACTTTAAGCAGCTTGTCTGCTGATGGGTGAGGCTGTGTTCCAGCCCTGTTAGTTGTTTGGCCTGAGGCGTCCAAGCTCTTGAGCTTACATGCTGTTGGGTGGGGCCAGGTCTTGGTGAGAAAATGGCAGCTTCCTGGAGGGCTCATGTCAATGCATACCCCCCAGAACTACCACCTCCAGTGACTTTCTCCCCGCAGTGAACCACCACCGCCCTCTGCCTCCCCAGGAGACCCTCCAAGACCAGTAGGTATGTCTGACCCAGGCTCCTATGAAGTCACCACTTTTTCCCCTGGGTCCCAGTGTGCACGGAACTTTGTGTGTACCCTCCAATAGTGAGGTTTCTGTTTCCCCCAGTCCTGTGGTTTTCCTGTGATCAAACCCTGCTGGCTTTCAAAGCCAAATGGTCTGGGGGCTTCTCCTCCTGATACCAGACCCCCAGACTGTGGAACCTGATATAGAGCTCAGAATTCTCACTCTTGTGGGAGGATGTCTGCAATATAATTATTTTCCAGTTTGTAGGTCACCCTCCCAGTGGATATGGGACTTTGATTGTATCATGAATGTGCCCCTCCTACTGTCTTGTTGTGACTTATTTTTCTTTGGAAGTAGAATATCCTTTTTGGTAGGTTCCAGTCCTTTTTTGTCAATGGTTGTTCAGCAGTTAGTTGTGATTTTAGTGTTTTCATGAGAGGAGGTGAGCTCAGGTCCTTCTACTCCACCATCATGTCCTCTCTCCCTTTTTCCTTTTCTTTTGTGCTTCATCTAGTTTCACTTTCTCATAGGGTATCACATGCAGAGGCCTCACATGTGGCACTAAGGCCAGAGCTCCTCATGGGAAACCGATGTGCCAGACACCTCAGTTCAGTTGGCCATGTCTGTGTCTTTTAAGTTTTTAATTACTCAACAGGGTAAGCTCAGAGAGGAAGGTGTTGAGCCCCGAAATTGGCTTCTTGCAGCACTCGGCTCTGCACACCTCTGCCTCATGCCAAGATGGGTTCTCCCTTGGGCTGCAACATGTTAACCAAGTTTTGTTTCTTTAAATAAGCTTTCTACCTCTTTATCCCTCTTTGCTTCTTTTGGGACACCAATGACACGTAGATTATTTTTCTTAATCATGTACCATAAGACCTATAAGATTTTTTCCTTTCTTTTTTTTTTTTTTTCTCCTCTGATGGATAATTTTAAATGATCTGTCTTCAAACTCACTGATTCTTTTTTTTTTTTCTTGATCTAGTCTTCTATTGAAGATGCTTATTGAATGTTTTAGTTAGGTCACTGTGTTCTTCAGCTCCAAAGTCTATACTTCTTTTTTATGTTTTCTTTCTTTTTTTTTAACTTATCATTTTATTCTTGTATTGTTTTCCTGGTATTGTTAAATTGTTTATGTTTGCTCTTGTAGCTCTCTGATCATCTTTAGAACAATTCTTCTGGATTCTTTGTTGGGCAATTCCTGTATCTCCATTTCTTTGTGGGCCAATTACTGGAGGCTTACTGTGTTCCTTTTGCAGAGTCATACTTTCTTGATTCTGATCCTTGTAGTCTTGAGTAGGTGTCTGCACATTTGAAGAAGCAGTCTTCTCTCCCATATTTCATGGACTGATATCTGTGAGGAATGGTCTTCACCTGTGTGTAGGGGCACACTAAAGCATGTTGTGACCTTGGGTCTAACGGTGCAGGAAGCCAAGTGCACAAGTTATAGCAGCACTGGGTCTGTGGGGGATGGTGACTAATCAACTCTGGCCATTGTGGTTCAACAACATTGACAACTGCATGGTCCTTAGCCAGTGTTCTGGGAGGTCTGCAGAGTGTATAAGGGCTGTTGGGGTTCTCAGCATTGCCTCCTGGTTTAAAAGCTAGTGTCTAGAGAAATCAGCAGTAGTGGCCAGATCCAGTGGTGTGCACATGCTTAACTTCAAGGACCAGCTACAAGTGCCTGTGTAGTGGTAGAGGTTGGTTGTAAACATACATGTAATAGTAAGGGACAGTATAGACAGCATGAGTTGAGGCCAACTGTGGGTATACTGGCAGCTGTGGTGGCACTGTCTGTCATTGTGCACTGCTGTGGCCACTGGATCTTACCATGGCATATGGTAGTGGAGGCCAATGATGGGGGTCAGGCCATGAACATCAAGGTGCTCTGTTGGAGAGTCTATCTGCAGTTTGGCCCAGGGTTGTAAGCTTGTGACAGAAGACAGCCATATCTGGCGCCTCAAGGACTTGGGGATCTGGTTTTTGGCATGCTCTCCCTTGGCAGCAGTCTCCCCATGGGCATGCACAAGGTAGTGGAGCCTGGAGATGGGGGTTGGGATGGGGATATGCAGGTGGACAGCAGGGGGGTTACTTGAAAGTGAGCCAGTGGTGCAAACCAGTGGTATAGGATAAGGCCAAATCTGGGCCATCAAGCACCTGTGGCGGCCTTGGCTATTGGTATGGTATACTATGACTGCAGGATCTTGCCTTGGATGAATACATGACAATGGAGGCTGGTGATGTGCCTCAGACCGGCAGTGTGCACAGCTGGAGAGGTTGAACCCCAGCACATTCATGGTAGTAGTAGTCAGCTGTGGAGGTCGTGCTTGCATCTTGCACTCACACAGCTGCAGAGGGCTGACTGCTGGTAGAGTTCTCAGGGTCTGGCAGTGGCAGCAAGTGGGGATGGGAGGGATCAGGGAAGGAATCAGGTAGCTGGCATAAGCAAATGAGCTTATGGTATTTCCTGGTATAAGCAAATACCTGTGGAGCAAAAAATGGTAATATCTGCAAGGAGTCCACAGCAGCTGTTCTGACCATTGGTTTCTTCAGTTGTGAAAGCAGCAGCTTTTGTCTACAGAGCAGGTTGCTGGGGATCACAGTCTCTCCTGCTGTTTGATTAATACTGGTATCTCCTGCTTATCTTCTTGTTCTTAGACAACATCTACACTCCAGAGACTGCAGAAATTATTCAAACTAGCCAATTCTAAGTTTGTTTACTATACCTCATCCATTCCTTTGCACAAAAATGCAATGAAGGCTCTAGTTATTCTCCCCACTCCCTACCTCCTGTCTAACCCTGATGCTGTCTTGCATAGAGCATCAAGGCATGGTATGCCACTCCTCTTGGAAACTGTGAGCAAAAATCTACATTTTCCATGGGTTATTTCCTGATCTTTTGACCTCACCATACCTGAATAATAGTAGAACATATTTTAAAGTAGTATCCTTCAGTCATTACCTTCAGTACTCCTCATCTTCTTCAGCCCTAGGCAACTATTAATCTACTTTCTCTCTGTATGTATTTGCCTGTTCTGCACATTTCCTATCAATGGAATCATGCAATATGCGGTCTTTTGTAATTGGCTTCTTTTACTGAACATAGTCATTTTGAGGTTCATCCATGTTGTACATGTATCAGTGCTTCATTCCTTTTATGGCCAAATAATATTCCATTATATGGCTATATCACATTTTGTTTAACTGTTCATCAGTTGATGGACATTTGGGTTGTTTTCACTTTTTTTTGCTATTATAAATAATGCCACTATCAATGTTCTTGTTCAAGTTTTTGTGTGGATATATCTTTTAATTACTCTTGGGTATACACCTAAGAGTTAAATTTCTAGGTCATATGGTAACTCTATGTTTAATTTTTGAGGAATTTACAAGCTGCTTTCCAAGGTAACTACACCATATTACATTACCAAAAGTAGTGTACTAGGTTGCCAGTTCTTCTATATGCTCACCAACACTTGTTATTATCTGTCTTTTTGATTATAGCTAAAGTAGTGGGTATGAAGTTAGGAACATATTTTTTAGCCCATATCCCAGATAGAGGCAAGTTTCCTTGTGATCTAACTGGGCAAATGGGTAGCTTTTTGAAGGTCACAGCTTTATGTAAGATTATTAATTCTAAGATCCTGCTTAATCAAGTACCAAGGATTGGTCTTCTGCCTCTGACCAAGCATTAAGATCCAAGTGCTTGACTGTCACCTGGTATGACTCCAAAACTATGCATACCCTTTATAGCATCGGCTCATTATATAGTATTCTGCATTGCCATTCCATCTTCATTTTGGAACCTAGGGAATCTGTTTCTTAAAAGCTTGATGCCACATTAAAATATTTTATTTATAATTTCTAGTTGCTTAAAGCAGAACATTTCCATGTTCTTTTAATTTGTTATTTTATTTTAAATAAAAATCTTCCAGACTATTTTGTTAAACAAATGAAAAATCTCCAAGAAATGGAAAAAAAATGAAAAGAAAAGAAAATTACCAGAGAGTATGTAAAGTAGTATCTCATATGTGTAACAAATGGGAGAAAGAAATCTGGACCCAGAAAGACAATAAACTATGGTAATCTCTGAAGAAGAGAATGGGATAAATTGGGAAGGGGGACCAATTTTTACTTTTAACTTATACATTTTGTACTTATTGATTTTTAAATAATGAAAATGTTTTACTTGTATAAAGAAAAATAACTTTTCTAAAGAAAATAATTAAAATAATATCAAGTCAACTGTTTCCTTTCTGCCCTCTACACAGAGACAAAAAATGCCATTTCCTCACTCCTTCACTGACTGTGGTAGGCTGAATAATATCCCACACAAAGATGTGCCTGTCCTAATGCCTGGAATCTGTACATTTGTTAACTTACATGGCAAAAGTGACTTTGAAGATATGGTTAACTTAAGGACCTATAGATGTAGAAAATATCCTGGATTATGTACGAGAGGCCAATGTAATCACAAGAGTCCTTATAAGAGGGAGGCAGAAAGATCAGAGTTAGAGAGATGTGAGAGGGGAAGCAGGAGGAGAAAGGCGATGTGATGAAGAGCCATGATTCAGGGATTGCAGGCAGCCTCTAGAAGCTTGAAAAGACAAGAAAATGTATTCTCCATTAGAGCCTCCAGAAGGGACGAGTCCTTGCCAACACATTGATTTTAGCCCAGTGAGGGGTATTTTGGATTTTTAATTCTAGAACTGTAAGATAATAAATTTGTATTTTTTAAATCATTAAGTTTGTTACCACGTCTGCGTCTTTATTCCTGTCCTGTCCCTAGGTTCTTCAAAACCACTTTTTAATTTTTTTAGATTCCATATATATGTGTTAGCATATGGTATTTATTTTCCTTTTTCTGACTTACTTCACTCTGTATGACAGTCTCTAGGTCCATCCACCTCACTACAAATAACTCAATTTACCAAATGTAAAATAGATAGCTAGTGGAAAGCAGCCGCATAGCACAGGGAGATCAGCTCAGTGCTTTGTGACCACTTAGAGGAGTGGGATAAGGAGGGTGGGAGGTAGACTCAAGAGGAAGGAGATATGGGGATATACATATATGTATATCTGATTCACTTTGTTATAAAGCAGAAACTAACACACCATTGTAAAGCAATTATACTCCAATAAAAATGTTAAAAAAAAATAGGTAGATAGGACTTCCCTGGTGGTGCAGTTGTTAAGAATCCGCCTGCCACTTCAGAGACACGGGTTTGATCCCTGGTCTGGGAAGATCCCACATGACTCAGAGCAGCTAGCTAAGCCCATGTGCCACAACTACTGATCCTGTGCTCTAGAGTTCGCGATCCACAACTACTGAAGCTTGTGCTCCTAGAGCCCATGCTCCACAACAAAAGAGGCCACCGCAATGAGAGGCCCATGCACCACAATGAAGAGTAGCCCCCACTCACCGCAGCTAGAGAAAGCCCGCATGCAGCAATGAAGACCCAACACAGCCAAAAATAAATAAATAAATAAAATTTTAAAAATAGATAAAGTAAAATGACAAAATACTCACAGTTGGTAAATTTAAGTAACAGGTATTTGAGAGTTCATTGTACTATTCTTGCAATTTTTCTGTAAGTTTATATATTTTTGAAATAAAAAGATGGAGAGGCAGGCATATAAATCACCAAGCCAAAGGCAATGAAATCAGTGTTTTCTTTCACAGTTTTTCTTTCATTCCTTTCAAGAAGGAATAAACTGGAGGAATAGAGAAGCCAAAGGAATTTACCCTTAATAAAAGCTGTAAAGAGATGAATGCTATTGTGACAGGTTAGATAACATTTGAATTGAACCTTAAAAGGAAGGTTCAGGCCATTCTAGGATGAGGCATGTGTCAAAAAATCATCAGCTGGGACTGGAGCCAGCATGATTTCCAGTCCCATCTGCAGCCCTGCATTGTGTGGCATCTGGCAGATTATTGCCATTCTCTGGACCTCAGACTACCAATCTACAAGTAATATAATTTCTATGAAGAAGGTGAGAGAAATACAGAGCTTTCCAAGCACTTTGCTGTGATTGAGCTACAAGTGTGCAGAAATTTCACCCTTTCAGACATTTGGGTGGTGAGTGGATTTGCTCCTCTGAAGCCCTAGCTGTTAGCAGCCTTGTCTGTTAACTCTTTGGGCGATACAGCATTCTTCTTTTCTAAATGTGATACGATATGAAAAGGTTAGGGAAGCATCAGTTATAAATCACAATCCTTTCTCATATGCATGGGTAAAAGTATTTCTAAAAATTGCATCTATTCTTAGGTGATTTGATTTTTTTTAACCTAGAGGAGGAAGATGAAGTAAGGCAGAGAGGAAAATGTTTCTGCTGTTTCACCTGCTTTAATACTTTGGGACTGAGTTTGGGTCTAGACATTAGGATGGCCAGTTCTTTTATTTCTAATCATCCCTCTGCTCTCATGAAACAAACAAAAATAATAATAAATAAATACATGAATAAATAAATAAATAAATTAATTAAATAAGCTCTCAGTATGATTTGCATATGCAAACAAACCAGTCTGGAGTCCATACCCCACCTACCTCCATTTATCAGTCTTCTTTAGTCTGACGCTATCCTCCTGCCCTAAATCACCCAAGGGCCAGGTACCAGACAACCAGTATCACCCTTAAACCTTAGAGATTGCCAAAATTATTCAAACTATCCATTCTTAAACTTGCTCAGTTTGCTTACACTGCCTTGTCTATTCCTTTCCACAAAAACCACAATAAAGGCTATTGCCTATGTTTCACCCCCATTTCTTCAGCTTCCTGACCAACCCCGGTGCTTCCTTGTGGTCTTGCATGGCATAGCATGTCCCCTCTTCTTAGAAAATGTGTATAACAAACTGCATTTTCAATGGCAGTTATCTGATCTGTTGGCCTCTCCATACCTAAATAATAATAAAACCATTATTATAAATAATAATAAAACCAATACTTAAAACAATTAAGTATTTTGAATACTCCATTTCCCCCTCATTAGGGGGGAATAATCCAATAGGGGACTGAGTCTAAAAAGACTCATTGGCTTGCCCAGTAGTACTGGCCTGATCTCCCAGACTTTGCTCTCAGGCTAAAGGTAAAGGCACCAGGGCCACATAAAGGCAACAGGCAACTTAGGTCCTGAGATTTGCCCTCCCTTCTCGACCCTGACCCTTGCACCCTGCAACCAACCAAATCACTCAGCCCTGGAGAAAATCCATAACATGTTCAGCTTCAATTGGATGGTGATGTCCTAATTCAGGTCCTCGTTGTCTTTTTCTGGGAATGTTGAAATAACCTTGAAACCAGCTTTCCTGCTTTCAGACTTACTTTTCTGATTCAATCTCTATGCTGTTTCCACCCAGTGACCCTGCCAAAGCAGATATCATGTGATTCCTTTGCCTAAATCTCTCCTCTGATGCCTCATTAGTTTCTGATTAGAGCCCAAATTTCTAAGTGGAATCTTAGAGGCCTTCAAAGTCAGACTCCTCCAGTTCCAGCATCACAACTGGACACCTCCCTACTCTCCAGCACCACTGAATTATCCACTATCTTCAAATTCCCTCATATTCTCCCTTGCTTCTGTTCATTGGAACATGGTTGCTATTTCTTCTGCCTTAAAGAGAATTTCCTGCCTCTTCTCTATCTAGAAAAGACATTTTTACCTGAAAACCCAAATCAAATGTCATTGCCTACAAAAAACCTTCTTTGATGGCATTCCTTTTGCCTTCTGTGGTCAGTTTTTCCTCCCTCCTAGCTACTTCTATAGCACTAAAATTATTTTTAACCCAAGTATGTAAGCAAACATTATGATACCATGTATGTTCTTTTCTTCTAGAATGTGAAGTCCAAGAATGTTGGGACCATTTTTTTCATCTCCTGAAAGCATATAAGACAAGTATTTACATTTAGTAAGTAGTTGCTCAATACATTTTTAAAGAATTGATTCTACTACTCATATTTCCAGGAAAGAAAGCTGCCTCTACCAACTCCAGCTAATAAATAACTTCCTGCCCCACACTGACTCATATGTCATCAATTCTTTATTTCAACTACTTGGACATCTATTGTGATTCCTTATACCACTTTGGGAAGGGCGAGGGATAGAAGCTTCCCAAGTTTATTAGGTTCAGTCTTAAGCATCCAGTCCAACCTCCTCAAGCTCCCACTAGACTGTCATCTCCATGAGGGCAGGAAATTTTGGTCTGTTTTAGTCACTGATGTGTCCCCAGTACATAGACTAGTACATAGAATACCTAGTACATAGTAGATCTTTGATAAATATTTGTTGAATGAATGCCCAAGATAGGAAAACTGAAGCTCAGAGAGGGGAAGGAATGTGTTCAAGGTCACACAGATAGTTTGTCTCAGACCCACTACTTTTGACTCTTATTCAAGTGTTTTTGTCCTTTCCTATGAACTCTGCTCTACAGTAGGCGCTCAGTAAATTAAAAACGAAACCTGCTCTTTTCACTCAACCTCAACCCCCACCTCACACCTAGAATCACACTGCCATCTGACATATTTTGTAAGCTCTCTGGAGGCTTGAAGAGAGTACCTAGAGAAAGGGCAAGGGGGTTAATCCCTTTATAGGTACTGGGAAGCCAGCCAGCCTTGATTCAACCTATCCTTGGTTCAAAATCTCTTTGACAGCACTTTGTAAAGCCTTCACAGTTTTAGAATTGCCTCTGCTGAAAACTTTGCCCATCAGTAGAAAGTATACAGAAAACATTTTAAAAATCCTATAATACTCTTCAGAATGGAGGGTGTAGTAAGAGAATATGCAGAAGAAGAAAGTAAATGTAATAAATTTCTATCTGAAATTAATCTTTGTGTGCTATTTGTTTCTCCTTATCCTTACTAGGACTTGTGACCAGCACTGGGTAGGCATTGGGAGAGGAGGATCTACTGGCCTAAAATTTGCCAGTCACAGTACCCCTAAAAGTAAATAATTACCATTTGCTGTACATTTACTAAGTGCTAGGCACTAAAAAAATTGATTCATATATAATTGTTCATGTAGTCCTAACAATAATATCATGTGATATTACTAAACTCATTTCACAGATGATGAAACTAGGAGCACAGAGAAGTAATTTGGGGTTGGGCCAGGATTTGAACTCAGGTGTTTGAACCGCTATACTATACTGCCTTCCCAGGAGGTCAGGGTCTTATATGGTGGTGAGTGAGTGTGATTTTATCTCTTCTTTTCCACGAATATCAGTCTCTGTTCCCAGGTGTCTCTCTGGAGTCCTTAGGCCTCAGTCAGTTCCCTTTCCTTTTGGGAACTGCCATGAATATCCCCGTCTACACACCCAGCTTCCTTGAACCCAAGACTGTTGCAGAGCAGGCTCAGTCTTGACAACTGTCCTTTACTCTCAATCCTAAAATAAAAATCCTGAACTGCCACTCCCTAATCCAAACAGTGCCACTGAAGACTGAGTTGGCACATGAACTTAGCATCAGCACCACAGACTGCCTGTTAAAGGGCCTCATAAAGTACTCACAAGCACTCTCTTCCCTCTTGTTTAGGCAGAAAATCAAAGGCTTTAAGGGCTCCTACTATATAATCCTTGAGGGAAGGGAAGGCACAAGCAAAGAATAAAGGATGTTTGTAGTTATTACACAGTTACCACATTTAATCTTCACAATAACCCTGTAAAGTAGGAATTATTATTCCATTTTAAGTTTGAGGGAACTGGTGCTCACTAAAGTCAAGTAAATGAGCCAAGGGCACCCGGTGGCACAACCTAGGTCCTGTCTTATTAATCAGCTTTCTCTGACCAGATCATCTAGCATTCCCCCTCCACCCAACATCCATCCACCCCAATTACTCTCTTTATCTTTATTTCATCACTCTTTAAAAAAATCTTTATAGATTTATTGTTAGATAAAACTTTGTTTACATTTTGATTGTCTGTCTTTTCCATCGAATATAAGCTCTATGAAAAAACAAACTTAAGTGCCTAGAACTGGGCCTGGACCTTTTCAATATATATTTATTGAAAGAAAGCAAGAATGAATAAATGTTGATAACCACAATATTCTTATCTTTTCTGTGAAAGGAGAGAGCCAACTATTGGCAGAAAGAAGAAAGTTCTGTTTTTTTCTGGTGTCCTTATCTGACATCTAATCTCTTCTCACAGTGACCTCTAAACTCTAACAGCTATGCTGAAAAAGCAATAGCCTATGACTAAGATCTGGGATTAAACTTGAATATCATAGTTTATTAAGTTTTTTAGCTTTCATACATTAATCTGGTCTGTGTCCCCTTTAAGAAACTGTGATGGTGGGTGACCTACTTAACACACAGCTACTGTGAGGAGTAAAATTTTTAAAAAGAAGGATAATGATAGCAGAAGCACTGTATAAAGGGAAGGATGCCAGATTGGAAGTCATCTGGCAAAATTCAGTAAGGTTAAATAATACATTTTAACTTCCATGACCCAGCACTTTAATTCTTAAGAATGTGTCCTAGAGAAACTCTTGCCCATGTACATAAGGAGACATGCAGATAGTTTATACCTCAGTTTCTAGAAAAACAAAACAAACCAACAAATAAAATATAAACAACCCAAAAAGTCTCATCAACAGGAGAATAGATTAATAAATTATGTTATGTTTATACAATGGAATAATATACAGCAGCAAAAGCAAATGAAATGCTGCTACATGCATCAACATGGATGAAGCACACAAACAAATTTGAATAATAAAACAAGCTACAGAACATTAACTGGGTCACCTTCCTCTCCATCTGAACCCAAATAAAAAGAAAATATTCAAATTTGCTTGACAATGATAGGGGTGGCAGGATCGTGCAGCAATGTAGAATTTTCTTCTCCAGATATTGTAGAACCATAGGTATATTTATCAGAACTTGGAGATATAGTCTTACAGGAAGCAGGGCAACAGAAGAGTTGACTTCTGGGTAACTTCTTGGCTCTTGGATACTGTGATTTGCTTTAGAGAATACACAGCAACTTTTAGCAGTGTTCTCTGCCTATACTCAACCCCAGTCCCAATAGAGGTTTATACCTTCTACTTTTCTTGGGGCCCAGGAAGAAGTATGGTTTCTGTATACCAGGGAATGCCTCTGTACTAAGAAAATAATGACTCTAGTTGAATTCACTGTACTTTAAGATAGACTTTCATCTTGTAACTGCCTGCCATCATGAAAAAAGCATCATACAACTGATAAAGGTCTCCTATCTGCCTCTGAAGACCAAGTTACACAACCATT
Organism: Eubalaena glacialis; assembly: GCF_028564815.1. Lineage (NCBI taxonomy): Eukaryota > Metazoa > Chordata > Mammalia > Artiodactyla > Balaenidae > Eubalaena > Eubalaena glacialis. The sequence continues at coordinate 57,301,734 of NC_083736.1, read as the reverse complement.
GTCTGTGTTGTGCTTGACTTCATCACCACTTCTCAACTCCATCCCAATTCTGATCTCCTTTCCATGCCCCTCTTCCACTGTCTCACTTCCACTGGGGTAGAAACAGCTAGGACACCATTCCCATTTATTTAAGTGATCTGTCCTATCCTATGTTCTCTTCTAAGAGTTTTATGGTGTCATGTTTATATATAAGTGTTTAAGCCATTTTGAGTGTTTTTTATTCTAGATGTGTAAGGTGTGAGGGTATGTTCTAACTTCATTGTTTTACATGGAGCTGTCCAGCTTTCACAACACCACTTGATAAAGAGACTGTCTTTTCTCCATTGTGTATTCTTGCCTCCTTCATCATAGATTAATTGACCATAGGTGTGTGGGTTTAGTTCTGGTCTCTCTATTCTGGACCACGGACCTATGTATCTGTTTTTTGTGCCAATACCATGATGTTTTGATTACTGTAGCTTTATAGTATAGTGTGAAATCTGGAAGGGTTATGCCTCCAGCTTTGTTATTTTTCCTCAGGATTGCTTTGAATTCTGGGCCTTTTGTCATTCTGTATAAATTTTAGGATTATTTGTTCTAGTTCTGTGGAAAACGTCATGGATATTTTGATAGAGACTGCATTAAATCTGTAGATTGCATTGAGGAGTGTGGCCATTTTAAAAATATTAATTCTTCCAATCCAAGAGCATAGAATATCTTTCCATTTCTTTCAATCATCTTCAATTTCCCTTATCAATGTTTCATAGTTCTCAGTATATAACTCTTTCACCAACTTGGTCAGGTTTATTCCTAGGTTTTTTTTTTTTGATGCAATTTTAAAAGGGGTTGTTTTTTTACTTTCACTTTCTGAAATTTCATTGGCGTGTAAAGAAATGCAACCAATTTATGTGTATTAATCTTGTATCCTGCTACTTTGATGAATTTATCAGTTCTAGTAGTTTTGTGTGGAGTCTCTAGGGTTTTCTATATATAGTACCATGTCATCTGGATATGACAATTTTACCTCTTTCAATTTGGATACCTTTTATTTCTTTTTCTTGTCTGATTGCTGTGGCTAGGACTACCAATTCTATGTTGAATAGAAGTGGTGAGAGTGGTCATCCTTGTCTTGTTCCAGATTTTAGTGGGAAGGCTTTCAGCTTTTCACTGTTGAGTATTGTATTGGTTGTGGGTTTGTCATAAATAGTTTTTATTTTATTGAGATACGTTCCCTCTGTACCCACTTTGGTAAGAATTTTTTATCATGAATGGAAGTTGAATTTTATCAAAAGCACTTTCTGCATCTCTTGAGATGATCATGTGGTTTTTGTATTTTCTTCATGTGGTGTATTGCATTGATTGATTTGTGTATGTTGAACTATCCTTGTGACCCTGGAATGAATCCAATTTGATCATGGCATTTGATATTTTTTATGTGTTGTTGGATTTGGTTTGCCAATATTTTGTTGAGAATTTTTGCATCTATCTTTATCAAAGATATTGGCCTGTAATTTTCTTTTTTGGTATTGTCTTCATCTGGTTTTGGCATCAAGGTGAAGGTGGCTTCATAGAATGACTTTGGGAGTGTTCCCTCCTCTTCAGTCTTTTGGAAGAGTTTGTGAAGAATCAGTATACATTCTTTGTATGTTTGGTAGAATTCTCCAGTGAAGCCAGTGAAGTTTCATGCCATTGTGGTCAGACAGGATGCTTGAAATAATGTCTATCCTCTTAAACTTGCTGAGGCTTGTTTTGTGTCCTAGTATGTGGTCAACCCCTGAGAATGCTCCATGTGCACTTAAAAAGAATGTGTATTCTGGTTTTGGGGGGGATGTAATGTTCTGAAAATGTTGTCTGTAATGTTCTGAAAATATCAATTAAAGTCTAACTGTTCTATTGTATCATTTAGGATCTCTGTTGCCTTATTGATTTTCTGTCTGGAAGATCTGTACATTGATGTGAATGGGGTGTTAAAGTCTCCTACTCTTATTATATTCCCATCAGTTTCTCCCTTTATGTATGTTAGTATTTATTTTATGTATTTAGGTGCTCCTACTGGGTGCATATATGTTAATGAACGTAATATTCTATTCTTGTACTGATCCTTTTATTATTAAATAATGTCCTTCTTTATCCTTCTTTATGGTCTTTGTTTTACACAAGAGGGAGGAGATAGAGGGATATATGTATATGTATGTATATGTATAGCTGTTTCACTTTGTTATAAAGCAGAAACTAACACACCATTGTAAAGCAATTATACTCCAATAAAGATGTTTAAAAACTAAGATAAAATAATAAATAAATAAAGTCTACTTTGTCCGATGTTATGTTTATACAATGCTGCTACATTTGGCTACCCCCACTTTCTTGTCATTTCCATTTGCATGAAATATCTTTTTCCATCCCCTTACTTTAAATCTATGCATGTCCTTTGCCCTAAAGTGGGTGTCTTGTAGGCAGCATATTGTAGGCTCTTGTTTTTTATGCAATCTGCCACTCTATGTCTTTTGGTTTTTTTTCTTTTTTTGACTGTGTTGGGTCTTCATTGCTGCATGTGGGCTTTTTCTAGTTGCAGAGGAGCAGGGGCTACTCTTCATTGCAGTGCACAGGCTTCTCATTGTGGTGCCTTCTCTTGTTGTGGAGCATGGGCTCTAGGCGCACCGGCTTCAGTAGTTGTAGCATGCAGGCTCAGTAGTTGCAGCACATGGGCTCTAGAGCACGTGGGCTTCAGTAGCTGTGGCACACAGACCCAGTAGTTGTGTCTCACATGCTCTAGAGCACAGGCTCAGTAGTTGTGGTGCACGGGCTTAGTTGCGCCGTGGCATGTGGGATCTTCCCAGACCAGGGATCGAACTCATGTCCCCTGCATTGGCAGATGAATTCTTAACCACTGCACCACCAGGGAAGTCCCAATCTTTGCCTTTTGATTGGGCATTTAGTCCATTGACCTTTAAAGTAATTTTTGATAGATTTGTATTTATTGCTATTTTAAACTTTATTTTCCAGTTGATTTTGTATTTCTTCTTTGTTCCTTTCTTTTTCTTTTTGTTTTTCCTTTTGTGGTTTCATGGTTTTCTTTTGTATTATGCTTGTATTTGCTTTTTTTTTTGGTTTTTGTGAATCTATTGTATGTTTTTGATATGTGGTTACCCTGTTTTTCAACTATGTGAACCAATTATTATATCTACTTGCTTTGGACTGGTTATATAGGCTCAAACCCATTCTAAAAAAGTCTATATTTTCTTGCTCTCCTCCCTCATATTTTATGATATTGACATCCTCTTTTACATCTTCTTGTTTATCATTTTTTTAACACCTTCATTGGAGTATAATTGCTTTACAATGGTGTGTTAGTTAGTTTCTGCTTCATAACAAAGTGAATCAGTTATACATATACATATGTTCCCATATCTCTTCCCTCTTGCATCTCCCTCCCTCCCACCTTCCCTATCCCACCCCTCTAGGTGGTCACAAAGCACTGAGCTGATCTCCCTGTGCTATGCGGGTGATTCCCACTGGCTATCTATTTTACGTTGCATAGTGTATATATGTTCATGCCACTCTCTCACTTTGTCACAGCTTACCCTTCCCCCTCCCCATATCCTCAAGTCCATGCTCTAGTAGGTCTGTGTCTTTATTCCCATCTTGCCCCTAGGTTCTTCATGACCTTTTTTTTTTTTTCCCTTAGATTCCATGTATATGTGTTAGCATACGGTATTTGTTTTTCTCTTACTGACTTACTTCACTCTGTATGACAGACTCTAGGTCCATCCACCTCACTACAAATAACTCCATTTCGTTTCTTTTTATGACTGAGTAATATTCCATTGTATATATGTGCCACATCTTCTTTATCCATTCATCTGATGATGGACACTTAGGTTGCTTCCGTTCCTGGCTATTTTAAATAGTGCTGCAATGAACATTGTGATACATGACTCTTTGAATTACGGTTTTCTCAGGGTATATGCTCAGTAGTGGGATTGCTGGGTCATATGGTAGTTCTATTTTTAGTTTTTTAAAGAACCTCCATACTGTTCTCCAGAGTGGCTGTATCAATTTACATTCCCACGAACAGTGCAAGTGGGTTCCCTTTTCTCCACACCCTCTCCAGCATTTATTGTTTGTAGATTTTTTGATGATGGCCATTCTGACTGGTGTGAGGTGATATCTCATTGTAGTTTTGATTTACATTTCTCTAATGATTAATGATGTTGAGCATTCTTTCATGTGTTTGTTGGCAATCCATATATCTTCTTTGGAGAAATGTCTATTTAGGTCTTTTGCCCTCCCAAGCCCCGTCTCCGCCATTTAAGGGGCTTCCTAGTGTGAGGAAACTTTTCCTCCTTCACAGCTCCCTCCCAGAGGTGCAGGTCCCGTCCCTATTCTTTTGTCTCTGTTTTTTCTTTTTTCTTTTGCCCTACCCAGGTACGTGGGGCGTTTCTTGCCTTTTGGGAGGTCTGAGGTCTTCTGCCAGCGTTCAGTAGGTGTTCTATACGAGCAGTTCCACATGTAGATGTATTTCTGATGTATCTGTGGGGAGGAAGGTGATCTCTGTGTCTTACTCTTCCACCATCTTGAAGCCTTGTTTATCATTTTGCTGTTCATTGTAACTCTAATTCCTTTTACACACTTATTTGTCTTTCTCTCTGCTGTTCTGATTGAGTGATTTCTATCATTCTACCTTCCAGATCACTTATTCATCCTTCTGCATTATCCAGTTTGCTATGTGTTGCCTTTAGCTCAGCTTTTGTCTCAGCAAGTGAGTTTTGTAATTTTAATTGGCTCCTCTTTATACTTTCTAGTTCCTTTTTACAGTAAACTGTATTTCTATTGATAGTCCTTCCTTAATTCCTTCAGTATTTTCATTATCTTCTTTTTTAGCTCAGGATCTAGTAGACTGGAGAGGTCTATTTCATTGTTTGTTCTTTCCAGTGAATTCTCTTGATCTTTTAATTGGGAGTGGTTACTCTGTTTCTTCATTTTACTTATACTTCCATGACTCTATGATTTTAGGAGAAACAGTTATCTACTGTGGTCTTGAAGGGCTGTTTTCATGTGGGAGTGTCCCTGAGTAGCCTCTGTGATTCTAATATTTTTGTGTGAGGGCTGTTTTTAGTATGACTGTTTCAGGATGACTGCCAAACCTTTCCTCAGTGTGTTTTGGCTATTTTACCCTTGATGCGGGTGTGATTGTTGATGTGGTGACCAGAGTCTGAACTAGATGTTGAGCAGGGCCTCCTCTTTGCTCTGTGCTTGTTATAGCCCTGTTGGGGGCAGGGTCTGCTCCCTTGTTGTTGATTTGATGCCCCCAGATCTGCTTATGAGGTGCTGTGTGAGGTAGGGAGGATTGGAGCACTCCTGCTGGGAGATGAGCCACTGAGTTGCCTCTGCAGGAGCTGTCCACTGGGAAGTGTATTCTATGGTGTCACCCATTGTGACAGCTCACAAAGTACATTATTTTTGAATCTACCCTTGGCCCCACCTCAACCATGGGAATTCAGGCAATTGGCCTGGATGTCCCTCAGGTACTGTGTTCACAAAGCCACAGGTGCAGATTCCTTGGCACAGAACCACTGAGGTCAGGCACTGGGACTGCCGTAGTACACACCTGTACCTGCCTTGGGAGCTACTGAGTCAGCCCAGATCCTGTCCCCACCCCTGCATACACATGATCGCAAAGGTCACAGTTGCTATAGCCAGACCGCCCCAGCCATAGGAGCACCAGCAATCAGCTCGGATGCCCATCAGGCACTGACTTTACAAAGTTGCCCATGACACATAAATACACAGATTGCACGGCTGCTGGTACACTCAGATTTCAGCCCTGCTTCAGAAGTCATGTGACCCCTGAGGATGAGCTCAGATTTCAGCCCTGCTTCTGCATGTGGACAACCCACCTGTGTTTGTGCACTCCCAGAACTCATAGTGGTGGAGCTGCACTTGCTGTGAGCACTCTGAGAATGAGGCTTCTATGGTGGGCTTCACCTCTGCTTTCAAGCATGCATGTTAACAATGGAACTTCAATGGTGGACCCAGGCTCCTTCCTGTGCACACCCCTTGTTGTGGCATGGACCACACTCCAGACCCTTCAGGCTGTCTCTGTGCAGACAAACCCAGTCCTCTCCATGGTCTGTCCTCTGAAGCCCAAATTTCAGCACCCAGCCTCTGCACACACCAGCAGATGCATGTTTTGGCCTGGAAAGTGCAAGGAGGTGGCCAAGACCCTCTGTGCTGTTCTCTCTCTGTTCTGCCTGCTACAGTCCAGCTGCTACAGTCTCTTCCAAGCCTCTGAGGCTCCCTTTCTGTTCCAGCTGGTCTCCCCTCCAGTGAAGGGTCTTCCCAGGGTGAGGGAACATTTCCTTTCTCACAGATCCCACCCAGGGGTGCAGGTCCCATTCTGATTCCTTTTTTATTCTTTTGCCCCACCGAGTTATGTGGTGATCTTTCTTGAAATTTTGGTTTTATGAGATCTTCTGCCAGTATTCAGCGGGTATTCTGTGACAATTGTTCCACATGTAGATGTATTTTGAATGTATTTGTGGGAGGAGGTGAGCTCCACGTCCTTCTATTCTGCCATCTGGATCTGCCCGCCCCCCATCCTGGTGCTGTGCTGTCTCTTCCAGGCACCCAGTAGCCTCTGTGAACCACTTCCTGGGCGTAGATTCGACCCATACAGTGCTGGTGCCAGGCAGGACTCTTTGCCTTTCTTTGAGCTCTATCTGTGGGTGTCAATTGCAGCAAGCAGCAGTTCTGAAGAATTTTTAAAATTAATTCTTTGTTTTTTTGTTTGACCTATTGATTGTTCAGAAGTGTGTTATTTAATGTCCACACAACTGTGAATTTTCCAGCTTTCCTCCTGCCATTCATAACTAGTTTCATACCATTGTGGTGAGAAAAGATACTTGGTATGATTTAAACTTCTTAAATTTGCTGAGACTTTTAATTTTTTACCTGTTATATGATCTATCCTGGAGAATCTAGAGTGGGAGTCTGAAAAGAATGTCTATTCTGATGCTGTTGGATGAAATATTTATATACATCTGTTAGTTCTATTTGGCCTAAAGTATGTTTTAAGTCCAATGTATCCTTTTTAATTTTCTTTCCGGATGATATATCTATTGTTGAAAGTGTGGTTTTGACATCTATTATTATTATTATTGTACTTTTTTCTATTTCTGCTTTCATACTTGTATTTGCTTAATATATTTAAGTGCTCTGAAATTGGTGCATATATATTTATAATTGTTATCTGTCCTTGATGAATAGACTCCTTTATCATTGTATAAAAAAGATCGTCTTTGTCTCTCATTACCACTTTTGTCTCTTTTTTGTCCTATAAATATATCTACCACTGCTCATTTTTAGTTTCCACTTTCATTTGTGTCCTTAAAGCTGAAGTGAGTCTCTTGTATGCAGCATTTGGTTGGCTCTTTTAAATTAGCTATGGAGCCACTCTATGTCTTTTGATTGAAGAATTCAATCCATTTACATTCAGAGTAATTACTGACAGATAAGGACTTCGTATTCCCATTGAGATCATTATTTTTTGGCTGTTTTGTAATCCTGCTATTTCTTTCTTTCTCTCTTCCTTCCTTCCTTCCTTTATAAATTCATAATTTTTTCTAGTTGTATACTTTAATTCCTTTTTTTCATTTTTGTTTGAATCTAATATAATTATTTGTTTGTGGTTACCATGATGCTTACATAACATCTTATAGATATAACAGTCTATTTTATACTGATCACAACTCAAACACTATACTTTACTCCATTTTATGTTTTTGATATTACAATTTACCTCTTTTTTCTCAGGATTGTTGAAAAATAATTAACATATATCATTGTATAAGTTTAAAGCATACAGCATGATGGTTTGATTTACATATATTAAAAAATATTTACCACAAAAGGTTCAGCTAATATCCATCTTCTCATATAGATGCAATAAAAAGAAAAGGAAAAAAAGGAAAACAATTCTTGTGATAATAACTCAAAGGATTTACTCTCTTAACAACTTTCTCATATATCATACAGCAGTGTTAGCTATAGTCACCATGTTGTACGTTATATTTCTAGTATTTATTTAACTTATAATTGGAAGTTTGTACCTTTTGACCACCCTCCTCCAATTTCCCTTCTCTCTGCTCTGACTCTGGTAACAAGAGTCAGACTTTTTCTGTGAGTTTGTCTTTTTTGATTCCATCTGTAAGTGAGATAATACAGTATTTGGCTCTCGCTGTTTGACTTATTTCACTTAGCATAATGCTTTCAAGGTCTATCCATGTCGTTGTGAGTGATGGTAGGATTTCATGTTGTTTTTATGGCTGAATAATATTCCATTGAGTATATATATATATATATATATATATATATATATATATATATATATAATCTCACAACTTTTTTTTATCAATTTGTCAATCAGTGGACCCTTAGGTTGTTTCCATGTCTTGGCTATTGTAAATATTGCTGTTATAAACATGGGGGTGCAAATATCTTTTTGAATTAGTTTTTCCTCCCTTTGGATATATTCCAGAAGTAAAATTGCTTGATAATATGGTAGTTCTATTTTTAATTTTTTGAGGATTCTCTGTACTCTTTTCCATAGTGGTGGTACCAATGTACATTCCAAAAAGAGTACACAAGTGTTCCCTTTCTTCACATTCATACTAGCATTTGTTATCTCATCTTTTTGTTGGTGGCCATATGAACAGGTGTGAGGTGATATTTCATTGTTGTTGTTTTTTAACTTACTTAGTTTTAATGAAAAGAAAATTATTAAGATGGTTTACAGAATCTTTGGAAGGGCTGGAAAATCAGACACAGTGACCTCACGGGAAGGAAAAATATTGAACTCATATCCGTGATGGGCAAGGGCCCTGCAGTCCACACTGCAAGGCTGATCGAGGAACACAGTGCTATGAACCCTGTCATTCTCGTCATTATGCCACGCCTCACCATGCATGCCAGGGAAAGAGAATCCTGTACGATCTCCTTCCCTTCTTGCTCTCTTTCAAGCCCAGTCTTGTTACAAGGAGTCTGACTGGCCTAATGTAGGCTTTGTGCCTGATTCTGGGAAACTCAGCCCTTGTTTCTACCCTGGGATGCAAAATTCACAAAGAGGGAAACTCCATAAGTTTAAAGAGGATATTAAAGGCTGTTGGCCACAAAGTATGGCAAACCTACTACAATTCGAGAATGTATGATACTTGGCACATAATGAAAACACATTTACTATTTTTACCACATGGTATTATGAAAAGAAACAGAAACAAATTAAGTTACTCTTGATATACATACATATATCTTCTTGTTAGCACTTTCATATTTTAAAACACACATCAAGTGCAAAATATTTTATTTTTAATTATTTTTTATTAAAGTACAATTGATTTACAATATCATATTAATTTCAGGTATACAACATAGTCATTCAATATTTTTATAGATTATACTCTATTAAGTTACTACAAAATAATGGTTGTATTTCCTTGTGTTGTATCCTTGTTGCTTATTTATTTTATGCATAGTCGTTTTTGTTTCTTAATCTCATATAACAACCTCACCCCTCCCCACTTACCTCTCCTGTCTGGTAACCAAAAGTCTGTTATCTATATCTGTGAGTCTGTTTTTGTTTTGTTATAATACACCTGTTTATTTTATTTTTTAGATTCCAAATAAAAGTGATAACAAAGGATATTTGTCTTTCTCTGTCTAATTTATTCCAATAAAGGTTATACCCTCTAGGTTCATCCACATTCTTGCAAATAACAGAATTTCATTTTTTTTAAGGACTGAGTAATGTCCCATTGTATATATATAACATCTTCTTTATGCATTCATCTGTTGATAGACACTTAGTTTGCTTCCATAGCTTGGCTATTGTAAATGGTGCTGCTATAACATTGGGGTGCATGTATCTTTTCGAATGAGTGTTTTCATATTATTTCAATATATACCCAGGAGTGCGCTTGTTGGATCATATGGTAGTTCTGTTTTTAGTTTTTTGAGGACCCTTCATACAGGTTTCCACAGTGGCTGGACCAATTAACAGTCCCAACACCACATCCTCTTCAACACTTGATATTTATAGAAGTTTTGATGATAACCATTTCTAATAGGTGTGAGGTGATATCTCATTGTGGCTTGATTTGCATTTCTTTAATATTTAGTGATGTTGAGCACATTTTTATGTGCCTGTTATCCATCTATATGACTTCTTTTGAGAAATATCTATTCAGGTCTTTTTCCCATTTATAAATTGGTTTGTTTGTGGGTTTTTTTGGTATTGATTGTATGAGTTGTTTATATATTTTGGATATTAACCCCTTATCTGTCATATCACTTGAAAATATTTTCTTCCATTCAGAAGGCTGTCTTTTTATTTTGTCGATGGGTTTCATTGCTAAACAAAAGCTTTTAAGTTTGATTAGGTAATATTTGTTTATTTTTTCTTTAATTCTGTGGGCTTGGGAGATGGATCTAAGAAAATATTGCTATGATCTATGCCAGAGAATATTTTGCCTATGTTCTCTTCTAGTACCTTTACAATGTCATGTCTTATATTTAAGTCTTTAAAATATTTTGAGTTTATTTTGTGTATGGTGTGTGAGTGTGCTTTAATTGATTTACATGTGGCTGTCCAGCTTTCCCAACTCTTGCCTCCTTTGTCATAGATTAATTGACCATAGATGTGTGGGTTTATTTCTGGGCTCTGTCCTCTGTCCCATTGATCTATGTGTCTCTTTTTGTGCCAGTACCATGGTGTTCTGATTACCGTAGCTTTGTAGTATAGCCTGAACTCTGGAGGGGTTATGCCTTTAGCTTTGCTCTTTTTCCTCAGAATTGCTTTGGCAATTCTGGACCTTTTGAAGTTCCATGTAAATTTTAGGATTATTTGTTCGAGTTCTCTGAAAAACATCATGGGTATTTTGATAGGGTCTGAATTAAGTCTGTAGGTTGTGATGAGTAGTGTGGCCATTTAAAAAATATTAACTCTTCCAATCCAAGAGCATGGAATAGCTTTCTATTTCTTTGTATCATCTTCAATTTCCTTCATCAATGTGTTACAGTTTTCAGAATATAGGTCTTTCACCTCCTTGGTTTGTCACAAGTGGCCTTTATTATGTTGAAATATGTTTGCTGTATACTAACTTTGATCATAAATTGGTGTAGAATTTTGTCAAATGCTCTTTCTGTGTCTATTGAGATGATCATGTGGTTTTTAACCTTTCTTTTTTTTTTAATGTGGTGTACCACATTGATCAGTTTGCAAATATTGAACCTTCCTTTCATCCTTGGAATAAATCCCACTTGATCGCACTGTATGATGATTTTTATATATTGTTGGATTAGAATGGCTAATATTTTGTTGAGGATTTTTGCCTGTATATTCATCAAAGATATTGCCTGTAATTTTCTTTTTTTTGTAGTATTTTTGTCTGGTTTTTGTATCAGGGTAATTGTGGCCTTGTAGAATAAATTTGGAAGTGTTCTGTCCACCTGAATTTTTTGCAGTATTTTGAGAAGATTAGGAATTAGCTCCTCTTTATATGTTTGGTAGAACTCCCCCAAGAAGCTGTCCACACTTAGACTTATCCTTGCTAGGAATTTTATTTTTATTTTTTATGGATATATTTTAAATTATTAATGTTCAGGATAGAGTTAAAACAGGTTTTCCAGGGAATTCCCTGGTGGTCCAGTGGTTAGGACTCAGTGCTTTCACTGCCAAGGACCAGGGTTCAATCCCTGGTCTGGGAACTAAGGTCCCAGAAGCTGTGTAGCATGGCCAAAAACTAAAATAAAATAAAGAGCTTAAAAAACAAAACAAAACAGGTTTTCCAGTGAGATTTTTTTTTGAAGTATCATTGATTTACAATGTTGTGTTAGTTTCAGATGTAGAGCACATTGATTCATATATATATATATATTCATATATATATGCATATATATATGTTCTTTTCCATATTCTTTTCCCTTACACGTTATTACAAAATATTGAGTATAATCCCTTGTGCTATATAAATTGTAGTATGTATATGTTAATCCCAAACTCCTAGTTTATCCCTCTCTCTGCTTTCCCCTTTGGTTACCATAAGTTTGTTTTCTATGTCTGTGGGTCTATTTCTGTTTTGTAAATAAGTTCATTTGTATCTTTTTTAGATTCCACATATAAGCAATATCATATGATATTTATCTTTCTCTGTCTGGCTTACTTCACTTAGTAAGATAATCTCTAGGTCCATCCATGTTGCTGCACATGGCACTATTTCATTCTTTTTTATGGCTGAGTAATATTCCATTGTATATGTATCCCACATCTTTTATCCATTCATCTCTCGACAGACATTTAGGTTTTTTCCATGTCCTGGCTATTGTAAATAGTTCTGCAATGAACATTGGGGTGAATGTATCTTTCTGAATTATAGTTTTCTTCTGATATATGCCTATGAGTGGGATTGCAGGATCATATGGTAATTCTATTTTTAATTTTTTTAAGGAACATCCATACTGTTCTCCATAGTGGCTGTACCAATTTACATTCCCTCCAACAGTGTAGGAGGGTTCCTTTTTCTCTATACCCTCTCCAGCATTTATTATTTGTAGACTTTTTGATGATGGCCATTCTGACTGGAGAGGTGATACCTCATTGTAGTTTTGATCTCATGGCTGGGAGTTTTTAAATTATTATTATTACACTTTTAATTTCACCACTAGTGATCAGTACTTTCAGATTGTTTCCTCCTGATTCAGTATTAACAGTTTGTATGTTTCTAGAAATTTATTTATTTCTTCTAGTTGTCCAATTTGTTGACATTTAACTGTTCATAGTATTCTCTTATGAATTTTTGTATCTCCACAGTATCAGTTGTTATTTCTCCTCTTTTACTTCTAATTTTGTTTATTTGGGTCCTCTCTTTTCTTCTTGACAAGCCTGGCTAAAAGTTTATTAATATTGTTTATCTTTTCTAAAAACCACCTCTTGATTTCATTGATATTTTCTATCATTGTTTGGATGTCTATTTATGCTTTCCTTTTGGATCTTTATTTCCTTAATTCTGCTGACTTTGGGCTTTATTTGTTCTTTTTTCTAATTCATTTAAGTGGTAGGTTAGGTTGTTTATTTGAGATTTTTCTTCTTTCTTGAGGTAGGGCTGTATAGCTATAAACTTACCTCTCAGAACTTCTTTTGCTGCAATCCATAGATTCTGGAAAGTTGTGTTTCCATTTTCCTTTGTCTCAAGGTATATTCTTATTTTCTCTTTGATTTCTTAATTAATTGACCCTTTGGGGTTTTTTAGTAGCATGTTGTTTACTATCCATGTATTTGTGCTTTTCCCATTTTCCTTTCTGTAATTGATTTCTAGCTTCATACTCTTTTGTGCTGAAAAAATGTTTGATATTATTTCTATCCTCTTAAATTTGCTGAGACGTGTTTTGTGGCCAAGCATGTGATCTATCCTGGAAAACTTTGCATTTGCACTTGAAAAGAATGTTTATTCTCTTGTTTTGGGATGGAATGTCTTATAGATATTTATTAAATCCAACTACTTTTTTTGTGTCATTTAAGACCACTGTTGCCTTTTTGATTTTCTGTTTCGATGATCAGTAGGTTATGTTTAGTATTAATGAACTCTTTTAGTTTTTGCTTTTCTGAGAAGTTATCAGTCCTTTACTTCTAAAAGATAATTTTGAGGAGTACAGCACCCTTGGTTGCCAGGTTTTACTTTTCACCACATTGAATATATCATGCTGCTCCCATCTGGCCTGCAACGTTTCTGCAGAAATATCAGTTGATAGCCTTATGAGGATTCCTTGTATATAACTCTTTGTTTTTCTCTTGTTGCCTTTAAAATTCTCTCTTATCTTTACCCTTTGCCATTTTAATTGTGATATGTGTTGGTGTGAGTCTCTTTGGTTTCTTCTCATTTGGGACTGTCTTTTCTTCCTGTGCCTGGATATCTGTTTCCTCCATCAGTTTGGGGAAGTTTTTAGCCATAATTTTATCAAATACAGTTTTGACTCCTTTCTCTCTCTCTTCTCTTTCTGGGACCCCTATAGGGTGAATGTTAGTACACTTGATGTTCACCCAGAGATCTCTTAAACTGTTCTCACTTTTTTCCTGTTATGATCAGTGAAGTCCATTATTCTATCTTCCAGGTCACTTATGCATTCTTCTGTATCACTTAGTCTGCTCTTAATTACTTCTAGTAGGTTTTTTATTTCAGGTATTGAATTCTTCATTTCTTACTGGTTTCTTTTTGTATTTTCTAGCTCACCTTGGTAGGATTTAGGGCCAGAGATGGAGCAGCTAGTTCTAGCACCAGTGGCCATCACTGCCTATTGGGGCATGGTTGAATCCCAAGTTGCTGAAGTAGAAACCTTCTGGCTTGAGTCTGAGCTGTCTCTGTTCCCTTTAAGTTTATTCTCTCCTCTCTCCCAGCACCAGGACCTTTGCCCCAGAGGGAAGCAGAGCTGAGGCAAGAGGGCCTTCCATGACCTATTGGTTCATGACAGGGTGTGAGCTGCTGCAGGCCAGTTGCATTCAGAGGTCTAGCTTCCCCTGATGCACCGCTGGTGCAAGACCAGCAATGGCTACCCTCACCCTGCTCTGTTGCAGCCTCGGGTCCAACTCTCTTTTGTCCCTCACAGCAGACCAATTCCTTTCAGCTACTGCCCTGTTGTGGAGCAATGCCCCAGGACAGGCAGGGCCTGTGTGGGTTCTTGGCATGTACTGGTGCATGGGCTGTGGTAGAGCAGCTCTTGTCAAGGACCAGGGCTGCTTCTGATCTCCTGCCTGAGTAAACACCATCAACAGCTGTCCCGCCCTACACAGATGGTAAACTGGATCCAAGTTGCCCCTGTTCTGCATCCTACAGCCAAGGTGTCTCCCTGGTGATGGTAGCCCTTGGTCGAGTGTTGATCTGTGACCTGAAGTAAGTGGGGCAAGTGTGCTTGCTTGGCTCAGGCTGGGGTGTTCACTGGGGTGGTCGCAGGAAATCTGGCAACCACTGGAGCAGTCCTCAATTTGCCCTAACTGCCTTGCCTCAGGAGCAAAGCAGCATGTGCTCACTCTTCACGAGCTGATTCCAGGCTACCTACAGCCCTCCTGTTAGTCTCAGCAGCCCTCCAACCAACCAAGGGATCTTGTCTTCCGTGTGTCTGACTCCAGGACTTGGGGCACCCAATATGTGACTCAAGCTGCTCACCCCCCAAGGCTGATCTAAACCCATGTAATCTCCCTTTTCCTCTGAGTCCACTCCCAGTGTCACAAGTCGCAACCTAATCACTTCTTTTTAATTCCTACACAATTCTGTTTGAATCTCTCTTACAGCACTGGTTGTACATGAGTCTTTCTGCCAGACTCCAGTTAGTTGTCAGTGAGAATTGTTCCACATGTAGATGTATTTTTGAAATGTTTGTGAGGGAGGTGATGTCCATGTCCTCCTACTCCACCATCTTGATTGATCTCTTTTATATGAATTTTAAGAGTGCTATTTCTACTTCTATAAAAAGTACCATTGGGAACTTGATAAGGGTTACATTGAATCTGTGGATGACTTTTGGAATTGTTGACATTTAATAATATCAATTCTCCAATCCATTAACATGTGATACCTTTCCCTTTTTTTTTGTCTTCTTTGAATTTTTTAAATCAATGTCTTACATTTTTCATAGTACAGATTTTTGACCTCTTTGGTTAAATTTATTCATAAGCATTTTATTGTTTTTGATGTTATTGTAAATGGGATCAATTTATTTACTTCTTTTTTAGAAAATTCTTTGTTATTGTATAGAAACGATACTCATTTTTGTATGTTAATTTTATGCCCTGCAACATTACTGAACTCATTGATTAAATGTAACAGTGTTCTGTTTCAGTCTTTAGAATTTTCTGCATGTAAAATCATGTACTCTGAAAATAGAGATTATTTTAATTCCTTCTTTTTATTTATTTATTTTTTAACATCTTTATTGGAGTAAAATTGCTTTACAATGTTGTGTTAGTTTCTGCTGTATATCAAAGTGAATCAGCTATATGTATACAAGTATCCTCATATGCCCTCCATCTTGAGTTTTCCTGTCACCCTCCCTATCCCACCCCTCTACGTCGTCCAAAAGCATCAAGGTGATCTCCCTGTGTTTTGCGGCTGCTTCCCACTAGCCATCCAATTTACGTTTGGTAGTGTATATATGTCAATGCTACTCCCTCACTTTGTCCCAGCTTACCCTTCCCCCTCCCTATGCCCTCAAGTCCATATTCTACATCTACGTCTTTATTCCTGTCCTGCCCCTAGGTTTATCAGAACCTTTTTTTTTTAGATTCCATATATATGTGTTAGCATATGGTATTTGTTTTTCTCTTTCTGACTTACTTCACTCTGCATGACAGACTCTAGGTCCATCCACTTCACTGAAAAATAACTCAATTTCGTTTCTTTTTATGGCTGAGCAGTATTCCATTGTATATATCTGCCACATCTTCTTTATCCATTTATCTGTCAATGGACATTTAGGTTGCTTCCATGTCCTGGCTATTGTAAATAGTGCAGCAATAAACATTGTGATACATGTATCTTTTTGAATTATGGGTTTCTCAGGATATATGCCCAGTAGTGGGATTGCTGGGTCATATGGTAGTTCTATTTTTAGATTTTTAAGGAACCTCCATACTGTTCTCCATAGTGGCTGTATCAATTTACATTCCCACCAACAGTGTAAGAGGGTTCCCTTTACTCCACACCCTCTCCAGCATTTATTATTTCTAGATATTTTTTTGATTATGGCCATTCTGACTGGTGTGAAGTGATACCTCATTGTGGTTTGATTTGCAGTTCTCTAATGATTAGTGATGTTGATCATCTTTTCATGTGTTTGTTGGCAATCCGTATGTCTTCTTTGGAGAAATGTCTATTTAGGTCTTCCACCCATTTTTGGATTGTTTGGGTTGTTTGTTTTCTTTGATATTGAGCTGCATGAGCTGCTTGTATATTTAAGAGATTAATCCTTTGTCAGTTGCTTAGTTAGCAGGTATTTTCTCCCATTCTGAGGGTTGTCTTTTTGTCTTGTTTATGGTTTTCTTTGCTGGGCAAAACCTTTTAATTTTCATTAGGTCCCATTTCTTTATTTTTGTTTTTATTTCCATTATTCTAGGAGGTGGGTCAAAAAGGATCTTGCTGTGATTTATGTCATAGAGTGTTCTGCCTATGTTTTCCTCTAAGAGTTTTATAGTGCCTGACCTTACATTTAGGTCTTTAATCTGTTTTCAGTTTATTTTTGTGTATGGTGTTAGGAAGTCTTCTCATTTCATTGTTTTACATGTAGCTGTCCAGTTTTCCCAGCAGCACTTATTGAAGAATTTTCTCCTTTTTAATTTTGGTATCTTTTATTATTTTTTTCTTGCCTAATTGCCCTACCTAAGACTTATAGTATTCTGTTAAGTAGGAGTGGTAAGAGTGGGCATCTTTTTATTGTTCCTGATCTTAGAGGAAAAGCTTTCAACATTTTACCATTGGATATAATGTTAGCTGTTGGCTTGTCATAAACACCCTTTATTGTCTTGAGATGCTCCTTCTATGCCTAATTTGCTAAGAGTTTTTGTTATGAGTGGGTGTTGAATTTTGTCAAATGCTTTCTTCTGCATCTATTGAGATGATCATGCAATTTTCTCTTTCATTTTATTAACATGATGCATCACATTCATTTGCCTATGTTGAACTATCCTTGCATTCTAGGGATAAATCCTATTTGATCATAGTGTATGATTCTTTTACTGCACTGTTGAATTTGGTTTGCTAGTATTTTATTGAAAATTTTTACATTTATATTCATCAGGGATATTGACCAGTAGTTTTCTTTTCTATTAGTGTCCTTGTCTGGTTTTGGTAACAGAATAATGCTGACCTTGTAAAATGAGTTTGGGAGTTTTTTTTTTCCTCTTGAACTTTTTTTGGGAGGAGTTTGTGAAGGATTGAAGTTAATTCTTCTTTAAATGTTTGGTAAATTCACCAGTGAAACCATCTGGTTCTGGGATGATTTCGTTGGAAGATTTTAATTACTGGTTCAATCTCCTAACTAGTAATTGATCTATTCAGCTTTTCTATTTCCTCCTGATTCATTCTTGGTAAGTTGTATGTTTTTAAGAGTTTTTCCATTTCTTCTAGGTTGTCCAGTTTGTCTGCATATAGTTGTTGATAGTAGCTGTTTGTGAGCCTTTGAATTTCTGTGGTATTAGTTGTAATGTAGCCTTTGAATTTCTGTGTTATTAGTTGTAATGTATCCTTTTTCATTTATAATTATGTTGATTTGATTCATTTTCTATTTTTTCCTTGGTATTCTAGCTAAAGTCTGGTTAATTTTGTTTATCTTTTCAGAGAACCAAATCAGTTTTGTTAATCTTTTCTATTGTTTTCCTGTTCTCTGTTTCTTTCATTTCTGCTCTAATATTTATTTTCTTTCTTCTGCTAACTTTGCATTCAGTGTGTTCTTCTTTTTCCAGTTCCTTAAAGGATAGTGCTACATTGTTTATTTGGGAACTTTCTGGCTTCTTAGTGTAGGTGTTTATTGCTATGAACTTCCTTCTTAGAACTGCTTTTGCTGCATGCCACAAGTTCTGGTATGTTGTTTTTCTATTCTTATTTGTCCCCCCAAATTTAAATTCCCCCTTTAATTTCTTCTTTGATCCATTGGTTGTTCAGGAGAGTTTTCTTTAATTTCCATTTTCTGTGAATTTTTCAGTTTTCCTCTTGTTATTAATTTCTTGTTTCATGCCACTGTGGTTTGAGAAGACACTTGGAATGATTTCAATCTTCTTGCATTTTCTGAGACTTGTTCTGGGATCTAACATATAGTCTATTCTCGAAAATGTTCTTTGTGCTCTTGAGAAAAATGTGTATTCTGATGTTTTTGAATAGGTTGCTCTGTTAATGTGTTTTAGGTCTATTTGGTCTATAGCATTGTTCAAATCTACTTTTTACTTATTGATTCTCTGGATGATCTATCCATTGTTGATAGTGGGGTATTAAAATCTCCATTATTGTATAACTGTTTATTTCTTGTTTTTGTCTGTCAGTTTTTGCTTTATATATTTAGGTGCTTTAATATTGGGCACATAAATATGTACAATCATTTTTTCTGGATATATTGACCTCTTTATCATTATGTAATGACTTTATTTGTCTCTTTTTAATTTAAAGACTATTTTGTCTAATATAAGTATAGCTACCTTTGCTTTTTTTGGTTACTTTTTGCCTGAAATGTCTTTTCATTTCTGTACTCTCAGTCCATGTGTGTCTTTAAGGTGAAAATCAGTTTCTTATAAGCAGCATATTGTTGGATATTTTTTAATCCATTTAGCCATTCTTTGTGTTTAATTAAAAAATTTAATCTGTTTACATTTAAAGCAATTACTGACAGTTAAGGACTACTATTACCATGTTGTTAATTTTCTTCTGGTTGTGTTGTAGATCCTTTGTTCCTTGTTTCATATCCTGCTGCTTTTTTTTGGTGTGTTTTGATGTCATTTTGATATCAATGTGCTTTGACTTCTCTGTCATATTCTTTTGCATAATTACTACAGTATTTTCCCTTGTGGTTACCACGAGACTTACATAAAATATCTTACAATTGTAACGTCCTATTTTAAGCTGATAACAACTTAATTTCAATAAAATATGTATACTTTACACTTTTACTCCTCCACCTTCCCACATTTTATGTTATTGATGTTAAAATTTACATGTTTTTTAAATTGGATAACTAATAATGAATTATTGTTTTTATGGTTATTTTTACTACACTCATTTTTAAACTTTTAAACTAGAGTTGTAAGTGAATTAGGCACTGTTATTACCATATTGCAGAATCTAACTATGACTATATATTTACCTTTACCAGTGAGATTTACACTACCTTTTTATGATATTAATTAGTGTTCTTTACTTCCACTCAAATAACTCCCTTTAATATTTCATGTAAGGCAGGTCTGGTGGTAATGAACCCCTTCAGTGGGTCTGGGTACTATATTCTGTAGTTGATGGGGCTATGAATTGGCTTCCTTGTCCTTGCAGGGCATCAGGATGGGACCGAAGGCCTGCCTAGCTCATTGTTTGGGACCCTAATTCAGACCAGAGTGTGCAATGAATTTCCTGGTCAGGTGAGACCACTGTTTTTGCTCTGCAGATGTGGGAAGCCATGACCTAAACTCTCTGTTAAAGTGATTCTCCGTGAAGGGCTGTTGAATGGGTTATGCAGTTTCCTGTGTGCTCTGGTTAGGTTACCTGGTTAGAGAGGCTGAAGGCTTTAGTCAACAATAAGCAGGGCTAAAAATTAGATTCCCTGCCCAGGCTCAGTGGGA
Organism: Eubalaena glacialis; assembly: GCF_028564815.1. NCBI lineage: Eukaryota > Metazoa > Chordata > Mammalia > Artiodactyla > Balaenidae > Eubalaena > Eubalaena glacialis. The sequence continues at coordinate 57,281,396 of NC_083736.1, read as the reverse complement.
GAAGCAACTCTTAAAGCTGTTAAAGTTTTGTTTGTTTGTTTGTTTGTTTTGTTGTTGTTGTTTTATCATTGTTTTAACTCAAGCTGACCCACAACCCAAGTTTCATGACCAATCAGGGCCCTGGCTTTGTTCTGCAAACTACTGGCTCTGCCTGCTTGCCTCTAGGCTTGATTGTCACTGGGTTGCAGAGCTTCCAGGAGTCACCTCCAGCCCTTTTGTAAAGATTGGGTCAGAAAATACTCTTCACAGTGATGGGGCTATGGCTCTGCTCCCTTGCCTGGGCAGGAGTGGGAGGTACCACTCCACGCTACTCTCAATTTCTCAAACAGGCTCCACAGTTGGAAGGGGACAGGGGCTGCCCTCAGCCTTGGCTATGACTTAATCACCTTGACTGTGCCTAGCACAAGAATGTTCCACACCTGGTACTGGCTTTGCCCTGGGGGTGATCAGCTCTGCCTACCCAACTTTTAGGTTGAGTGCCCTTGGGCTGCACTGCTTCCTGGAGTTTTCATCATCTCTTATGGTCAGATGGGGTGGGAAGACACTCTCTGAAGCAGGTGGGGCTGTGATTCAGCTCCTTGCTTAGGTGTATGAAATTCAGGCCCTAGGTCTGCAAAACTCTTTGTTTGAGGATCTACATTAGGCCTGTCTGCCCAGTCCTTGGTTCCCTGGTCAGAGTGCTCCTCTGACTTGGTTATACAGATGAGCAAACTGCTGGTTGTGATTTCTACTTAGGCTTTGCAGGTATGAACTTGGTCTGCCAAGATCCATGTGTTGGTTGTTTCAAGCTCCTCCCCTTCTATGTCATAGTCATATTCTAAGTGGTTGAGCCCTGCAGATTCCCTTGCAATCCCCATGGCAAGAGATTACAAGATCTGAGTAGCAACTCCCAGAAAGTGACCCACAGTGCTGGGCAGGGGGCTGGTTGACCCTCCTGGATTTTCTTTTCTTATTGGAGGAACTGGAAGCTCAGGGAGACCTCTTTGTGTGATGCTGCACTGGCCTGGGGGAGAACAAAGTGATCAATGTGTAGCTGCTGCTTTTACCCTTCTAATACAGTCTGTCATGGTCTCTGTGGTGTAAAGGTGGTCCTTCAGCCTCACTCCCATGTTCTAGGACTCTCTCAATGGTACCTTGTTCTTGAATAATTGTTACTTATTCTTTTGGTGAGGGAAAAAGAAGTCAGGGATAAAATATATCACCATTTTGGTGATGTTACTTCAAAAAGATATTACATCTTTTTATATCGTGTATTTGTTATCAAATTATTATAGCTATAGTTATTTTCAATACTCTTATTATTTGAACTTTATGCTATAATTAAGTTATTAACCAATAACTATATTACAGAATTAAAGTATTCTGAATTTGACTATATACTTACTTTACCAGTGTGTTGCATAGTTTCATATGTTTTCATGTTAATAACTTGCATCCTTTCATTTCAGATTGAAGAACTCCTTCCAGCATTTCTTGTGAGGCCAGACTAGTGATGATGAATTCCCTCAGCTTTTCTTTGTCTTGAACGTATTTATCTCTCCTTTATTTCTATACAGTATCTTTGCTAGGGAAAATATTCTTGGTTGACCGTTTTCTTCTTTTAGCACTTTAAATACAACATCTCTCTCTCAGCCTGTAATCTTTCCGTTGAGAAATCTTTTGATAGATTTGTGGGAGTTCCCTTGTAAGTTACAAGCTTTTTTTTTTTCTTGTGATGCTCTTAAAATTCTGTCTTTGATTTTTGAAAGTTTAATTATAATGTGTCTTGGAGAGGATCTTTTAAGTTGATTTTGTTTTATGACCACTGAGCTTCATGAACTTGGTTAACAAAATCTCTCCTTAGATTTGGAAAATTCTCAGTCAGCAGTTCTTTAAATAAGCTTTCTGTCCCATTCTTCTTTTCTAATTCTAAAACTCCATTAATATGTAAATTTTTTCTTAAATAGTATCCCATAAATCATATAGGGTTTTATCACTCGTTTTCATTCATTTTTTCTTCGTTCTCATCTAGATAATTTGAAAGTTTTTGTATTCCATCTTACAGAGTCTTTCTACTTCTTGATTAATTCTGCTGTTGATACTCTGTATTACATTTTTCATTTTATTCATTTAATTTTTCACCTCTGGAATTTATTCTTGATTCTTTTAAGATCCATCATTCTGTTAAAATTCTCATTTCGTTTGTGCATTGTTTTCCTGATTTAACTGAACTGTATTTCTTTGTTTTCTTCTAGTTCTCTGAACTTCTTTAAACAATTACTTTGAATTCTTTATTGGGCATATCACAGATCTCCATATTTAGTGTTCATTTACTGGAAGATTATTGTGTTCCTCTGATGGTCATATTTCCTTGATTATTCATGATCCTTGAAGTTCTGTGTTGTGCTTACATTTAAAGTAGCAGTCACCTCTTCCAACCTTTACTTACTGCTTTTGGGAGATAAATACCTTCTTTCAACCATACCAGGGATTTTGAGTCTATGTCAGACCTTCTATGGATACACCTGTTCTACACTTCTTTCTACTTCTTGTGGTAGAATTCTTAAGCTTGTATGCCTTCTCTCAACGCTACAACACACCAGACCAGTACAAACAGTCTCTCATTATCTTTTCCAAAGGTGACACTAAGGTTCAAGTTGTGGTCTCTTTCTGGCTCATAGATTTGTGCCACCTTTCTGTGCAAGCTCACTAGCTTCTGTGAAGCCTGGACAAAGAGTCAGTCACTGTGTTTGTGTTTGTGTGTGAGAGGGAGAGTAAGAGAGATGGAGAGACAGAGAGAGAGAGAAAGACATATGGAGATATGTAACGCTGGGCAAGCCCATGTTCTAGTTGGGGAAATCCAAAGTTGATGCATTCCCAGCAGCTTGTGTATGAGCTACTTGATGCAGGCTGCAATATAGTTATTAGTATCTGTATCCCTTTACTGTCTTCTGAGAGTCCTTTCAGCCTCTCTCCCAGTCTCTTCCAATTCCCCCAATCATGTAGCTCATGATTTAGTACTCTGCATGGGGAAAGAGAGAAATGAGCCCCTTTGGAAGCATCCAGTACAACTGGGGAAGCTGATCGCTCACTCACATGTTCTCCCATTAACCTATGGGAGATATCGTGTACTGAGGAAACTCTCTTGGCACTAAGCTTTGCCACCTTGAGTGAGAAGTTATGCATGTAATGTCAAGCTCTTCTGTTTACACACTCCCTTGCTTCCAAACTAATTTTTTACTCCAATGACGTGTTGAACATCTTCTCTGGAAATCTGGACTTCCACAAAAGTTCTGTCATATGTGATTGATTGTGAAAGTGTTTTACAGGAGCTACTAGGCCACAGCCAAGTGCGGCTGGAGCTGGTTCACAGGACATGGGAGGATCCACAGCCAGATGTGAGGTCTGTCTGCTTATTACCCAATACGTGCCTGTGTATTCCTGCTGGGTGACTTGGCATATGGTTCTGGATCCAACAGCTTCTGCAAAGACAGTTTTGTTGAAGGTTGAATGTCAAATTTTTGTTACTGAGGAGAGGTACAAAATCGTGCATTGTCTTCTGCCACCATGATGTTTACATAACTCCACCAACAAGTGGAATTTGAAATTAAAAACAATATCATTTATATTAGCACCACCAAAATTAAAATACTTATATAAAAATCTAATAAATATTTATCATATAGATATGAGGACTACTACAAAACTCTGATGAATGATATCAAGGCATAATATATTGAGATATTTTTTATTCATGAATAGGAAGACTCAATAATGTTAAGATGTCAGTTCTTCCCAACTTGATCTGTAGATTCAACACAATTCTAACAAAACCCCAGCTCTTTAGTTTGAGGATATCAACAAACTCATACTAAAATTTATATGGAGAAGCAAAAGCCCCAGAATATTCAAAATAATATTGAGAAGAACAAAGTTGGACGACTGACACTCCCAACCTCAAATTGTATCTTAAATTTATAGTAACCAACACTGTGTGATATTGGCAAAAACAAAAAAAGAAAAAAATAAAAACAAAAAAAATAGATCAATGGAACAGAAGAGAGAGTCCAGAAATAGATTGTCATAAATATAGTCAACTGATCTTACCAAAGGAGCAAAGGGAATACAATAGAGTGAAGATAGTCTTTCCAACAAATGGTGCTGGAAAACTGGGCATCCACATGCAAAAACAACAAAAAAAATGTAGACAAAGTCATTAAACACTTCACAAAAATTAACTAAATATGGATCACAGGCTTAAATGTAAAATGCAAAATATAAAATCCCTGGAAAATAATATAAGGAAAAACCTAGATAACTTTGGGTATGGTAATATCTTTTTATTTTAATTTTTTTAACATCTTTATTGGAGAATAATTGCTTACAATGGTGTGTTAGTTTCGGCTTTATAACAAAGTGAATCAGTTATACATATACATATGTGCCCATATCTCTTCCCTCTTACGTCTCCCCCCCTCCCACCCTCCCTATCCCACCCCCTCTAGTTGGTCACAAAGCACAGAGCTGATCTCCCTGTGCTATGCGGCTGCTTCCCACTAGCTATCTATTTTACATTTGGTAGTGAATATATGTGCATGCCACTCTCTCACTTTGTCCCAGCTTACCTTTCCCCCTCCACGTATCCTCAAGTCCATGCTCTAGTAGGTCTGTGACTTTATTCCCGTCTTACCCCTAGGTTCTTCATAACCATTTTTTGTTTGTTTTTTAGACTACATATATATGTGTTAGCATATGGTATTTGATTTTCTCTTTCTGACTTACTTCACTCGGTATGACAGACGCTAGGTCCATCCACCTCACTACAAATAACTCAATTTCGTTTCTTTTTATGGCTGAGTAACATTCCATTGTATATATGTGCCACATCTTCTTTATCCATTCATCTGTTGATGGGCACTTAGATGGCTTCCATGTCCTGGCTATTGTAAATAGAGCTGCAATGAACATTTTGGTACATGACTCTTTTTGAATTATAGTTTTCTCAGGGTATATGCCCAGTAGGGGGATTGCTGGGTCGTGTGGTAGGTCTATTTTTACTTTTTAAAGGAACCTCCATACTGTTCTCCATAGTGGCTGTATCAATTTACATTCCCACCAACAGTGCAAGAGTGTTTATTTTCTCCAGGCCCTCTCCAGCATTTATTGTTTGTAGATTTTTTGATGATGGCCATTCTGACTGGTGTGAGATGATATCTCATTGTAGTTTTGATTTACATTTCTCTAATGATTAATGATGTTGATAATTCTTTCATGTGTTTGTTGGCAATCTGTATATCTTCGTTGAAGAAATGTCTATTTAGGTCTTCTGCCCATTTTTGGATTGGGTTGTTTGTTTTTTTGATATTGAGCTGCATGAGCTGCTTGTAAATTTTGGAGATTAATCCTTTGTCAGCTGCTTCATTTGCAAATATTTTCTCCCATTCTGAGGGTTGTATTTTCGTCTTGTTTATGGTTTCCTTGATGTGCAAAAGCTTTTAAATTTCATTATGTCCCATTTGTTTATTTTTGTTTTTATTTCCATTTCTCTAGGAGGTGGGTCCAAAAGGATCTTGCTGTGATTTATGTCGTAGAATGTTCTGCCTATGTTTCCTCTAAGAGTTTGATAGTGTCTGGCCTTATAGTTAGGTCTTTAATCCATGTTGAGTTTATTTTTGTGTATGGTGTTAGGGAGTATTCTAATTTCATTCTTTTACATGTAGCTGTCCAGTTTTCCCAGCACCACTTATTGAATAGGCTGTCTTTTCTCCACTGTATATGCTTGCTCCCTTTATCAAAGATAAGGTGACCATATGTGCGTTGGTTTATCTCTGGGCTTTCTATCTTCTTCCATTGATCTATATTTCTTTATTTGTGCCAGTACCATACTGTCTTGTTTACTGTAGCTTTGTAGTATAGACTGAAGTCAGGGAGCCTGAATCCACCAGCTCTGTTTTCCTTTCTCAAGATTGCTTTGACTATTCAGGGTCTTTTGTGTTTCCATACAAATTGTGAAATTTTTGGTTCAAGTTCGGTGAAAAATGCCATTGGTAGTTTGATAGGGATTCATTGAATCTGTAGATTGCTTTGGGTAGTATAGTCATTTTCACAATGTTGACTCTTACAATCCAAGAACATGGTATATCTCTCCATCTATGTGCAACATCTTTAATTTCTTTCATCAGTGTCTTATAATTTTCTCCATACAGGTCTTTTGTCTCCTTAGGTAGGTTTATTCCTAGATATTTTATTCTTTTTGTTGCAATGGTAAATGGGAGTGTTGTCTTAATTTCACTTTCAGATTTTTCATAATTTGTGTATAGGAAGGCAAGAGATTTCTGTGCATTAATTTTGTATCCTGCTACTTTACCAAATTCATTGATTAGCTCTAGCAGTTTTCTGGTAGCATCTTTAGGATTCTCTATGTATAGTATCATGTCATCTGCAAACAGTGACAGCTTTACTTCTTCTTTTCCAATTTGGATTCATTTTATTTCTTTTTGTTCTCTGATTGCTGTGGCTAAAACTTCCAAAATATGTTGAATAATAGTGGTGAGAGTGGACAACCTTGTCTTGCTCCTGATCTTAGTGGAAATGTTTTCAGTTTTTCACCATTGAGGACGATGTTAGCTGTGGGTTTGTCATAAAAGGCCTTTATTATGTTGAGGTAAGTTCCCTCTTTGCCTACTTTCTGGAGGGTTTTTATCATAATTTAGTGATATGAATTTTGTCGAAAGCTTTCTCTGCATCTATTGAGATGATCGTATGGTTTTTCTCCTTCAATTTGTTAATATGGTGTATCACATTGATTGATTTGCGTATTTTGAAGAATCCTTGCATTCCTGGGATAAACCCCACTTGATCATGGTGTATCATCCTTTTAATGTGCTGTTGGATTCTGCTTGCTAGTATTTTGTTGAGGATTTTTGCATCTATATCATCAGTGATATTGGCCTGTAGTTTTCTTTCTTTATGACATCTTTGTCTGGTTATGGTATCAGGGTGGTTGTGGCCCCATAGAATGAGTTTGGGAGTGTTCCTCCCTCTGTTATATTTTGGAAGAGTTTGAGAAGGAAACTTGTTAGCTCTTCTCCAAATTTGCCTGTGAAGCCATCTGGCCCTATGCTATTGTTTGTTGGAAGATTTTTAACTACAGTTTCAATTTCAGTGCTTGTGATTGGTCTGTTCATATTTTCTATTTCTTCCTGGTTCAGTCTCAGAAGGTTGTGCATTTCTAAGAATTTGTCCATTTCTTCCAGGTTGTCCATTTTATTGGCATACAGTTGCTTGTAGTAATCTCTCATGATCCTTTGTATTTCTGCAGTGTCAGTTGTTACTTCTCCTTTTTCATTTCTACTTCTATTGATTTGAGTCTTCTCTCTTTTTTCTTGATGAGTCTGGCTAATGGTTTATCAATTTTGTTTATCTTCTCAAAAATCAGCTTTTAGTTTTATTGATCTTTGCTATCATTTCCTTCATTTCTTTTTTGTTTATTTCTGATCTGATCTTTATGATTTCTTTCCTTCTGCTAACTTTGGGGGTTTTTTTGTTCTTCTTTCTCTAATTGCTTTAGGTGTAAGGTTAGGTTGTTTATTTGAGATGTTTCTTGTTTCTAGGTAGGATTGTATTGTTATAAACTTCCCTCTTAGAACTGCTTTTGCTGCATCCCATAGATTTTGGGTCATCATGTTTCCATTGTCATTTGTTTCTAGGTATTTTTTGATTTCCTCCTTGATTTATTCAGTGATCTCTTGGTTATTAAGTAGTGTGTTGTTTACCCTCCATGTGTTTGTATTTTTAACAGACTTTTTCCTGTAATTGATATTTAGCCTCATAGCACTGTGGTCGGAAAAGATACTTGATATGATTTCAATTTTCTTAAATTTACCAAGCCTTGATTTGTGACCCAAGATATGATCTATCCTGGAGAATGTTCCATGAGCACTGGAGAAAGAAGTGTATTCTGTTGTTTTTGGATGGAATGTCCTATAAATATCAATTAAGTCCGTCTTGTTTAATGTATCATTTAAAGCTTGTTTCCTTATTTATTTTCATTTTGGATGGTCTGTCCATTGGTGAAAGTGGGGTGTTAACGTCCCCTACTATGTTTGTGTTACTGTTGATTTCCCCTTTTATGGCTGTTAGTATTTGCCTTATGTATTGAGATGCTCCTATGTTGGGTGCATAAATATTTACAATTGTTATATCTTCTTCTTGGATTGATCCATTGATCATCATTTAGTGTCCTTCTTTGTCTCTTGTAATAGTCTTTGTTTTAAAGTCTATTTTGTCTGATATGAGAACTGCTACTCCAGCTTTCTTTTGATTTCCATTTGCATGGAATATCTTTTTCCATCCCTTCACTTTCAGTCTTTATTTGTCCCTAGGTCTGAAGTGGGTCTCTTGTCGACAGCATATATATGGGTCTTGTTTTTCTATCCATTCAGCCAGTCCACGTCTTTTGGTTGGAGCATTTAATCATTTACATTTGAGGTAATTATTGATATGTATGTTCCTATTACCATTTTCTTAGCTGTTTTTGGTTTGTTTTTGTAGGTCTTTTCCTCTTCTGTGTTTTCTGCCTAGAGAAGTTCCTTTAGCATTTGTTGTAAAGCTGGTTTGGTGTTGCTGAATTCTCCTAGCTTTTGCTTGTCTCTAAAGGTTTTAATTTCTCCATCAAATCTGAATGAGATCCTTGCTGGGTAGAGTAATCTTGGTTGTTGGTTTTTCCCCTTCATCACTTTAAATATGTCCTGCCACTCCCTTCTGGCTTGCAGAGTTTCTGCTGAAAGATCAGCTGTTAACCTTATGGGGATTCCCTTGTGTGTTATTTGTTGTTTTTCCCTTGCTGCTTTTAATATGTTTTCTTTATATTTAATTTTTGATAGTTTGATTAATACGTGTCTTGGCGTGTTTCTCCTTGGATTTATCCTGTATGGGACTCTCTGTGCTTCCTGGACTTGATTAACTCTTTCCTTACCCATATTAGGGAAGTTTTCAACTATAATATCTTCAAATATTTTTCAGTCCCTTTCTTTTTCTCTTCTTCTTCTGGGACCCCTATAATTCGAATGTTGGTGTGTTTAATGTTGTCCCAGAGGTCTCTGAGACTGTCCTCAATTCTTTTCATTCTTTTTTCTTTATTCTGCTCTGCACTAGTTATTTCCACTATTTTGTTATCCGTTCTTCTGACTCAGTTATTCTGCTATTGATCCCTTCTAACGAATTTTTAATTTCATTTATTGTGTTGTTCATCACTGTTTGTTTGCTCTTTAGTTCTTCTAGGTCCTTGTTAAACATTTCTTGTATTTTCTCCATTCTATTTCCAAGATTTTGGATCATCTTTACTATCATTATTCTGAATTCTTTTTCAGGTAGACTGCCTTTTTCCTCTTCATTTGTTAGGTCTGGTGGGTTTTTGCCTGGCTCCTTCATCTGCTTTGTGTTTCTCTCTCTTCTTATTTTGCTTAACTTACTGTGTTTGGGGTCTCCTTTCTGCCGGCTGCAGGTTCGTAGTTCCCGTTGTTTTTGGTGTCTGCCCTCAGTGGCTAAAGTTGGTTCAGTGGGTTGTCTAAGCTTCCTGGTGGAGGGGACTAGTGGCTGTGTTCTGGTGGATGAGGCTGGATCATTTCTCTCTGTTGGCAGGTCCACGTCTGGTGATGTGTTTTCAGGTGTCTGTGGCCTTATTATAATTTGGGGCAGCTTCTCTGCTAATGGGTGGGGTTGTGTTCCTGTCTTGCTAGTTGTTTGGCATAGGGTGTCCAGCACTGTAGCTTGCTGGTCGTTGAATGGAGCTGGGCCTTGACGTTGTGATGGAGATCTCTGTGAGATTTTCGCTGTTTGATATTACGTGGAGCTGGGAGGTCTCTTGTGGACCAATGTCCTGAACTTGGCTCTCCCACCTCAGAGGCACTGCCCTGATGCCTGGCTGTCGCACCTACAGCCTGTCATCCACATGGCTCAAATAAAAGGGAGAAAAAAATGAAAGAAAGAAAGAAAGAGAAGGTAAAATAAAGTTAAATAAAGTTAATGAAATAAAACGTTAAAAAATAATTATTAAAAATAATTTTTAAGGTAATAAAAAAGAAAAGGAAGGAAGAAAGAAAGAAGAGAGCAACCAAACCAAAAAACTAATCCACCTATGATAACAAGAGCTAAAAACTATACCCAAATAAATACAAACAAAAGAAAACCTGACAGACAGAACCCTAGGAAAAATGGTAAAAGCCAAGCTATACAGACAAAATCATACACAGAAGCATATACATACACACTCACAAAAAGAGAAAAAGGGAAAAAATATATGTATCATTGCTTCCAAAGTCCACCTCCTCAATTTGGGATGATTCGTTGTCTATTCAGGTATTCCACAGATGCAGGGCACATCAAGTTAACTTTGGACATTTACTCTGCTGCTCCTGAGGCTGCTGGGAGAAATTTCCCTTTCCCTTCTCTGTTCACACAGCTCTTGGGGTTCACCTTTGGATTTGGCCCTGCCTCTGCATGTAGGTTGCCTGAGGATGCCTGTTCTTAGCTCAGACAGAACGGCTTAAAGCAGTAGCTGATTTGGGGGCTCTGGCTCACTCAGGCCAGGGGGTGGGAGGGTATGGATTGCGGGGTGAGCCTGCGGTGGCAGAGGCCAGTGTCACGTTGCACCAGCCTGAGCCGCGCTGTGTGTTCTCCCGGGGTAGTTGTCCCTGGATCACGGGACGCTGGCAGTTGCAGGCTGCACAGGCTCCCATGAAGGGAGGTGTGGATAGTGACCTGTGCTTGCACACAGGCTTCTTGGTGGCTGCAGCAGCAGCCTTAGCAGCCCATGCCCGTCTCTGGGGTCTGCATTTATAGCCGTGGCTTGCACCCATCTCTCGAGCTCCTTTAAGGGGCACTTTTAATTCCCTCTCCTCACACACCAGGAAACAAATAGACAAGAAAATGTCTCTTGTCTCTTCGGCAGCTCCAGCCTTTTTCCCGGACTCCCTCCCTGATAGCTGTCATGCACTAGTCCCCTTCAGGCTGTGTTCACGCAGCCAACCCCAGTCCTCTCCCTGGGATCTGAACTCTGAAGCCGGATCCTCAGCTTCCAGCCCCCGCTTGTCCCGGCAGGTGAACAGACAAGTCTCTCGGGCTGGTGAGTGCAGGTCGGCACCAATCCTCTGTGCAGGAATCTCTCCGCTTTGCCCTCCACACCCCTGTTCCTGCACTCTCCTCCGTGGCTCCAAAGTTTCCCCTCCCCCTGCAGTCTCCGTCCGCGAAGGGCCTTCCTAGTGTGTGGAAACCTTTCCTCCTTCACAGCTCCCTCCCACTGGTGCAGGTCCCATCCTTATTCTTTTGTCTCTGTTTTTTCTTTTTTCTTTTGCCCTACCCAGTTACGTGGGGGAGTTTCTTGCCTTTTGGGGGGTCTGAGGTCTTCTGCCAGCGTTCAATAGGTGTTCTGTATCAGTTGTTCCACATGTAGATGTATTTCTGATGTATTTGTGGGGAGGAAGGTGATCTCTACGTCTTACTCTTCTGCCATCTTGAAGCTCCTCTGGTAATATCTTTTTAGATAAAACACCATACACCTTGAAAGAAATAACTGTTAATCTGGACATTCTTAAAATTAAAATCCTCTGTTATGTGAAATATAACATCAAGAGATTAGAAAAGAAGCCATAGAGCCTCAGAATACATTGACCAAAGACACATTTGATAATTGACTGTTATTTTAAAAATACAAAGAACTTTTAAAACTCAACAATAATGAAACAAACTACCTAATTCAGAAAAAAGCAAAAGTTCCTGAAACCTCACCACAGAAGATATAAAGATGACAAGTAACCATATTAAAAAATACTCTACATCATGTGTTATCAGGGAAATGCAAATTAAAACGACAGTGAGATACGACTACACACCTATTAAAACTGTCAAAATCTGGAACACTAACAACATCAAATTCTGGTCAGCTTGTGGTGCAACAGGAACTCTTGCATGTTGCTGGTGGTAATACAAAAATGGTACAGCCTCTTTGAAAGAGTGTGACAGTTTCTTACAAAACGAAAAACACTCTTCCCATACAATCCAACAATTGCACTCCTTGGTATTTACTCACAGGAATTGAAAACTTATGTCCACACAAAAACCTCCACACAGATGTTCATGGCAGCTTCTTTTATAATTGCTAAAACTTGGAAGTATCCAAGATGTCCTTCAGTAGGTAAATGGATAAATAAATTGTGATTGATCCAGATAATGAAATATTATTCAAAACTAAAAAGAAATGAGATATGAAGTCATGAAGAGACATAGAGAGACCTTACATTCATGTTAATAAGTTAAAAAAGCCAATCTACAAAGGCTATATACAGTATTATTCCAAATGTATGATACAGTTTAATAGGCAAAGCTATAGAGGAAAAAATATCAGTGTTTTCCAAGGGTGGATGGGTGTGGAGAAATTAGTAGGCATAGCAGAGAGGATTTTTAAGGCAGGGAAAGTACTATGAATGATATAATAAGGATGTATGTATGTCACTGTACAGTTATCAAACCCATAGAAAGTACAACATCAAGAATGAACCCTAAAGTAAACTATGGAGTTTGGGTCATTATGTTGTGTCAATTTTAGCTCATCCTAGGTAAAAGAAATGGACCATTCTGGTGAGTTACGTTGATAATGGGGGAGATTATGCATGTGTGAGGCCTGAGTGTACGTGGAAAATCTCTCTACCTTCCTCTCAACTTTGTTGTAGGCCTAAATTTACTCTAAAAATTAAAATATTTAACAAAAATCATTGAAGTTTTGTGGTTGTTTGTTACTTCATCGTAACCTAGTATAGTAATTGAATTGAGGAGTCGCCAACAGATTTGCTGAAATTTTCTTGGTTAAGCAGTTGAAGATGCTTCCAACCAATCTCTTCTATTTTTCTCCTTTACCTGGGGTTAGACATATTCTGAAAAAAAGCAGTATGACAGCTTTTCTGACTTTACACAGCTCCTCCTTATTTTTCCTCACATGTGCATTCCCCCAAATAAAATCCTTGTGCATTTTACTCCATCTCAATTCGTTTTGGAATACCCGTGTTAAAATAGCTGAAGTATAATTGGCTTCAGGAGGGTGTGTAGAGCAGAAAGGAGTCTTCCAGAGGGGTCATAATGATCCAACCTTTAGAAAAATCCTAAAGTGACAGATCTTCATACATTCGAGTGCCTGGATAGTATCCTGTGTACTGGGAGTTGGAGTCCCAGAGTAGCTGACATATCCAAGTGTAGATCAAAGTAGGAAAAGCATATCAATGTTAAACATAGAAAAACAAAGTATCTTCTCAAGTCAAATAGAAACAACTCCTTTATCTCCCTGGGCTTGCAAAAAGATATTAAACTTTGCCTGGAAAGAGAAATGCACATTTCTACCAATGAGGCTGTGAATTCCTCATATTTAGTGGCCATGAACAGTTTTGTAGCTTAGAAATAACAGGAAGGGGGGGAAATCAAGATGGCAGTGTAGGAGGATGTAGAGCTCACTTCCCCCATCAAACATATCAAAAATACATCTACATGTGGAACAATTCTCATGGAAAACTAATTGGAAACTGGCAGAAGAACTCCTATACAACAAAAGCTGCAAGGAATATGTCAACATAAAGAGATATGATAGAAAAAAGGCATAGGTTTGGGACCCCCAACTTTGAGAGGGAACTGAAAGGAAGAGAAGGTCTGCACAGGTAAGCCCTCATCCTGGGGAGTGAGCAGGTTGAATCGCAGGATGGGTATCTCTGTCCTGGGTTCCTGTACAAAGGAAACAAACCCCATTAGCTACTTGGGGAACTGCTGGGACAGAGAAAAGGGCTGGAGAAGACTAGATTCTACTCAATTCACTAGGAGATGGTGCTTGTTGGCTTGACATAAACAGGGCAGAGAGAGCTTGGCATTGGTGGCTGCTGCCTAGCCACACTCCACAATCCAAAGGCAGTGAAGACTCCAGCCCCACTAACTCCACACAGCAGCTTACTGCTGGATCTGGGGTATACAGGCCACAGGAGAAGACTTGATCTGGCTAAGCAGAGACAGTCCTGGGGTTCTAGGGTGTGGCCCAGGTAGGGCAACAGTGGACATTGTCAGCACTCACTCAGGCAGCCCTGCAGGAGCATGCTGAGGTTCCTCTCCCACCTTGGCCCCGCCTAATCCACACCACAGCTTAGCACTGGGTATGGGGCTGACAGGTCCTGGGAGAAGAATGCCACAGAGGAAACCCAGATTTCTGACAGTTGTGTAGCCACCTCAATTGCTGCAGCTACAACACCCTGATCCCCAGCCCCAGTCTAGCAAGTGCTCTAGTCCTGCCCACTCCATGCCACAGCCTTTCACTAAATCTCGACCAAACACAACAGGGAAAGGGTTGTGAACTTGGACTGTGTCTCAGGAGAGCCACAGATGCCTATACAGGTGACACATCAGCCCTCTGTGAGCACATGGGCCTTACTTTCTTCAGCAATACCCATTGTGGGGAAGGTAACACACACAAGGGGAATGGACCCTGATCAAGCCTGACCCTCTGGGCTTCAACTCTAACAACTGGGGAGACGACCCCACCCTGGACAGGGTGGCAACAGACATCTGGAACAGAGAAAAAATTCCCCTTCACACCCTACACAGGCTTTAGATCCCCCAACACCAATGACAGCCCCTATCCAAGGTGATAAAGGCTAGTTCACCCCGAGGAGAGACGTGGCTGGCATCCTTCACATCAAAGACATTGGACACACAGAGTCTACACAGGGATGCTACCACATAAAAACACCCCTTCAAGACTACAATAGATAACTGTCTCCTAAATTCATTGAGACAGAGAAAGTTAAGTAAGAGGAAAAGGCATGGGAATTACTCCCAATTAAAAGAGCAAGAGGAAATATTTGAAAAAACAAATAATGAAATTGAGCTCACCAGTTTATCAGACCTTGAGTATAAAAAAGTATTAGTAAGATTACTAACTGAATTAAAAAATATTATGAAAATAAATGCAGATCATTGTAACAAGGAACTAGAAAATATAAAGAAGAACCAATCAAAAATAGATAATTCAATTTCTGAAAGAAAAAGCAATCTGGAAGAAATGAATAGTCAAATAAATGACACAGAAGAACAAATAAGTCATCTTGAAGACAGAATAATAAAAATTACCCAAACTGAACAACAGGCAGAAAGATGAATGAAAACAAATGAAAGCAACATACTAGATCTATGGGACAATATAAAAGGTGGTAATCTATGTATAATAGGGGACCCAGAAGGAGAAGAGAGAGAGAAGGGGATCGGAAATGTATCTGAAGATATTTTGGCTGAAAACATCCCAAACCTAAAGAAGGAAACAGATATCCTGGTACAGGAAGCACAGAGTGTCCCAAACAAGATAAACCCAAACAGACTGACAAGAAGACATATAATTAAAATGGCAAAAGTTAAAGATAAAGAGAGGATGCTAAAGGCAGCAAGAAAGAAACAAAAAGAATCATTTACAAGGGAACCCTCATAAGGCTATCAGCTGATTTCTCTGCAGAAACTTTGCATACCAGAAGGGAATGACATGATATATCCAAAGTCCTGAAAGGGAAAAATCTGCAACCTGGGGTACTCTATCCAGCAAGATTATCATTTAGAACAGAGGAAAAGATAAAGAATTTCTCAGACAAGCAACAATTAAAATAATTCAGCAATACTAAACCTACCCTAAAAGAAATATTGAAGAGCCTTCTCTAAATAGAAAAGAAGCAAGAATCTATAGGAAAGGGAAAAATCACAATAGAAAAGGCAAATATATAGTAACAAGCTATAGAAATTATCCCTGAAAGTATAGTCTTAACACAAATATATAATTGAAGCTCACTTAAATAAACCAGTATGTAGATTAAAAAACTAATTAAAAAGTTATAAAAGTGATTAAAACAATAAACAATAAAAGAATAAACATGAAGATGTAAAAGAGGACATCAAAATCACAAAATGTGGGGGAAGGGAGTATAAAATGTAGATATTTCAGAATGAGTTTAAACTTGAATGACTATCAATCTAAAGCAAGTAGATTACAGGTCAACATACATGAACTCCATGGTAACCACAAATCTAAAACATACAACAGATTCACAAAAAACAAAAAGAAAAGAACACAAGCATACTACAAAATAAAATCATCAAACCACAGAAGGAAAAAACAAAAGAAGAAATGAACAAAGAACTACAAACTACAACTGAAAAACAAGGATTAAAATGGCAATAAGTACATACCTATTGATAATTACTTTATTCATTTTGGGGGGTAGTTTTTTTCAGGAAAAGGCATTTTATTTTAAATATAGCAGTGTGTACATGTCAATCCCAAACTCCCAATCTATCTCTCACTCCCACCCTTCCCCCTGGTAGCCATAAGTTCATTCTCTAAGTCTGTGAGTCTGTTTCTATTTTGTAAATAAGTTCATTTGTATTATTTTTTTTAGATTCCACATATAAGTGATATCATATGATATTTGTCTTTCTCTGTCTGACTTATTTCACTTAGTATGATAATCTCCAGGTCCATCCATGTTGCTACAAATGACATACTTTCATTCTTTTTAATGGCTAAGTAATATTCCATTGTATATATGTACCACATCTTTTTGATCCATTTATCTGTCAATGGACATTTAGGTCCCTTCCATGTCTTCACTATTGTAAACAGTGCTGCAGTGAACGTTGGGGTGTATGTATACTTTCAAACCATGTTTTTCTCCAGATATATGCCCAAGAGTGGGATTGCTAGATCATATGGTAGCTATATTTTCGGTTTTTTAAGGAACCTCCATCCTGTCTTCTATAATGGTTGTACCAATTTACATTCCCACCAGCAGTGGAAAGTAAATTCTACACACACTCTCCAGAATTTATTGTACGTAGATTTTTTGATGATGACCATTCTGACCTGTGTGAGGTTACATCTCATAGTTTTGATTTGTATTTCTCTAATAATTAGTGATGTTTAGCATCTTATCATATGCCTCTTAGCCATCTGTATGTTTTCTTTGGAGAAATGTCTCTTTAGGTATTCTGCCCATTTTATGATTTCGTTTTTTGTTTTTTTGAATTGAGGTGCATGAGCTATTTGTAAATTTTGGAGACCAGTGCTTTGTCAGTCACATTGTTTGCAAATATTTTCTCCCATTCTGTGAATTGTCTTTTCGTTTTGTTTATGGTTTCCTTGGCTGTGCAAAAGCTTTTGAGTTTATTTAGGTCCCATTTGATTATTTTTATTTTTATTTCTATTTCCATTACTCTGGGAGACAGATCAAAAAAGATATTGCTGTGATTTATGTCAAAGAGTGTTCTTCCTATGTTTTCCTCTAAGTTTTTTATACTATCTGGTCTTACATTTAGGTCTTTAATCCATTTTCAGTTTATTTTTGTGTATGGCGTTAAAGAATGTTCTAATTTCATTTTTTCCCATGTAGCTGTCCAGTTTTCTCAGCATCATTTATTGAAGAGACTGTCTTTCCTCCATTTATTAGTCTTGCATCCTTTGTCATAGATTAATTAGCCATAGGTGCATGGGTTTATTTCTGGGCTTTCTATCATGTTGTGCCAGTACATACTGTTTTGATGACTGTAGCTTTGTTGTATAGTCTGAAGTCAGGGAGGCTGATTCTTCCAGCTCTGTTTTTCTTTCTCAGGATTGCTTTGGCTATTCGGGCTCTTTTGTGTCACCTTACAAATTTTAAGATTGTTTGTTCTTGTTCTGTGAAAAATGACATTGGTAATTTGATAGAGATTCCATTGAATCTGTAGATTGTCTTGGGTAGTATAGCCATTTTGACAATATTGATTCTTCCAATCCAAGAACATGATATATCTTTTCACCTGTTTGAGTTGTCTTCGATTACTTTCATCAAAGTCCTATAGTTTTCAGAGTACAGGATTTGTCTCCTTAAGTAGGTATATTCCTAGGTGTTATATTCTTTTTGATACAATGGTAAATGGGATTGTATCTTTAATTTCTCTTTATGATCTTTTGTTGTTAGTGTATAGAAATGCAACAGATTTCTGTGTATTAATGTTGTATCCTGCAAATTTACCAAATTCATCGATGAGCTCTAGTAGTTTTCTAGTAGCATCTTTAGGATTTTCTATATATAGTATCATGTCATCTGCAAGCAGTGACAGTTTTATTTCATCTTTTCCAATTTGGATTTCTTTTATTTCTTTTTCTTCTCTGGTTGCTGTGGCTAGGAGTTTCAGAACTATGTTGAATAAAAGTGGTGAGAGTGGACATCCTTGTCTTGTTCTTGATCTTAGAGGAAATGCTTTCAGCTTTTCACCATTGAGTATGAAGTTAGCTGTAGGTTTGTCATAGATGGCCTTTACTGTTTTGAGTTATGTTCTCTCTCTGCCCACATTATGGAGAGTTTTTTATCATAAATGGGTGTTGAATTCTGTCAGAAGCTTTTTCTGTGCCTATTGAGATGATCATACAGTTTTTATTCTTCAATTTGCAGATCTGGTGAATCAAAACGGTTGATTTACATATATTGAAGAATCCTTGCATCCCTGGGATAAATCTCACTTGATCATGGTGTATGATCCTGTTAATGTATTGTTGGATTTGGATTGCTAGTATTTTGTTGAGGATTTTTGCATCTATGTTTATGAGTGATACTGACCTGTAATTTTCTTTTCTTTTCTATTTTTGTATCTCTGTCTGGTTTTGGTGTCAGCATGATGGTGGACTCATAGAATGAGTTTGGGAGTATTCCCTATGCTGCAGTTGTTTGGTGTAGTTTCAGAAGTATAAGTGTTAATTCTAAATGTTTGATAGAATTCGCCTGTGAGTTCATCAGCTTCTGGACTTTTGTTTGTTGGGAGTTTTGAAATCACAGTTTCAATTTCAGTACTTGTGATCAGTCTGTTCATATTTTCTATTTCTTCTTGGTGTAGTCTTGGAAGGTTGTACCTTTCTAAGAACTTGTCCATTTCTTCCAGGTTGTCCTTTTTATTGCCATATAGTTGCTTGTATAAGCCTCTTATGATCCTTTGTATTTCTGTAGTGTCTGTTGTAACTTCTCCTATTTCACTTATAATTTTATTAATCTGAGACTTCTCCCTCTTTTCTTAATGTGTCTGCCTAAAAGTTCGTCAATTTTGTTTATCTTTTCAAAGAACCAGCTTTTAGTTTCATTGCTCTTTTCTATTGTTTTCTTCATTTCTATTTCATTTATTTCTGCTCTGACATTTATGATTTCTTTCCTTCTGCTAACTTTGGGTTTTGTTTGTTCTTCTTTCTTTAGTTGCTCTAAGTTTAAGGTTAAGTTGTTTATTTGTGATTTTTCTTTTTTCCTGAGGTAAGATTGTATTGCTACAAACTTCCCTCTTAGAACTGCTGTTGCTGGGTCCCATAGGTTTTGGATCATCGCAGTTTCATTGTCATTTCTCTCTAGGTATTTTTTTTTATTTCCCCTTTGATTTCTTCAGTGATCCACTGGTTGTTTAGTAGCATATTGTTTAGCCTCCAAGTGTTTGTTAAAATTTTTTTCTTGTAGTTGATTTCTAATCTCATAGTTTTGTGGTCAGAAAAGATGCTTCATATGATTTCAAATTTCTTAAATTTACCAAGGCTTGCACTGTGGCCCAGCAGGTGATCAAGCCTGGAGAATGTTCCATCTGCACTAAACATCAGTAAAGTTCATCTGATCTAATGTGTCTTTTAAGGCCTGTGTTTCCTTGCCAATTTTCTGTCTGGGTGATCTGTTCATTGATGAAAGTTGGGTATTAAATCCCCCAGTATTATTGTGTTACTATCGATTTCTCCCTTTATGACTGCTAGTTTTTGCCTTATTTATTGAGGTCCTCCTATATTGGGGTCATGTATATTTACAATTGTTACATCTCCTTCTTGGATGAATCTCTTGATCATTATGGAGTGTCCTTCTTTGTCTCTTGAACAGTCTTTATTTTAAAATCTATTTTGTCTGATATGGGCATTGCTACTCCAGCTTTCTTTTGATTTCCATTTCCACAAAATACCTTTTTTGGTCCCTTCATTTTCGTTCTGTATGTGTCCCTTGGTATGAAGTGGGTCTCTTGCAGACAGCATATATACAGGTCTTATTTTTGTATCCATTCAACCAGTCTATGTCTTTTGATTGGAGTCATTAATCCATTTACATTTAAGGTAATTATGGATATTTATGTTCTTATTGCCATTTTGTTAATTGTTTTGGATTTGTTTTTGCAGAGCTTTCTTCTTCCCTTCCTCTTTTTCTTCTTTCTTGTGTTTCTTGCCTTGATAGCTTCCTTTAGCAATTATGTAAAGCTGGTTGGTGGTGCTGAATTGTCTTAACTTTTGCTTGTCTGTAAAGCTTTTGATTTCTCCATCAAATCTAAATGAGAACCTTGTTGGGTAGAGTATTCTTGGTTGTAGGTTCTTCCCTTTCATCACTTTAAATATATCATGCCACCCCCTTCTGACCTGCAGAGTTTCTGCTGAGAAATCAGCTGATAACCTTATGTGGATTCCCCTAAAAGTTATTTATTGTTTTTCCCTTGTAACTTTTAATATTTTTTCAGTGTCTTCAGTTTTCATCAATTTGATTACTATCTGTCTTGGCATGTTCCTCCTTGGTTTTATTCTGCCTAGGACTCTGTGCACTTCCTGGACTTGGATGACTGTTTCCTTTCCCATGTTAGGGAAATTTTCAGCTATTATTTCTTCAAATATTTTCTGAGGTCCTTTCTCTCCCTTTTCTCCTGCTGGGACCTCTATAATGTGAATGTCGGTGTATTTAATATTGTCCCAGAGGTCTCTTAGACTGTCTTCATTTCTTTTCATTGTTTTTTCTTTATTCTTTTCCATGGCAGTGATTTCTACCGTTCTGTCTTCCAGGTCACTTATTCGTTCTTCTGCCTCAGTTATTCTGCTATTGAGTCCTTCTACTGTATTCTTCATTTCAGTTCTTGTATTGTTCATCTCTGTTTGTTTGTTCTTTAGTTCTTCTAGGTCTTTGTAAACATTTCTTGCATCTCCCCGTTCCTTGCCTCCATTCTTTTTCTGAGATTTTGGGTCATCTTCACTATCATTTTTTCTGAATTCTTTTTCTAGTAGGTTGCCTATCTCCATTTATCTTAGTTGTTCTTCTTGGGTTTTATCCTGTTCCTTCGTCTGGGACATATTCCTTTGCCATCTCATGTTGTTTAACTGTCTGTGATTGTGGTTTCCATTTCACAGGCAGTAGGATTGTAGTTCTTCTTGCTTCTGATGTCTGCTCGCTGGTGGATGAGGCTCTTAAAAGCTTGTGCAGGCTCCTTGATGGGAAGGGCTGGCTCCTGCCTACTGGTGTGTTGAGCTGGGTCTTGTCTCTCTGGTGGGCAGGGTTGTGCTCAGGAAAACTTTCAGCAGCTTCTCTGCTGATGGGTGAGGCTGTGTTTCCGCCCTGTTGGTGTCTTTTCCTGAGTCATCCCAGCACTGGAGCCTACAGACTGTAGGATGGGGTGAATGGTGGCCTCTGGGTGGGCTCACCAGAACTTCTGCTGCCAGTGTCTTTGTCTCCCCTGTGAGCCACAACTGTCCCCCACTTCTGCAGGAGACCCTTCAATACCAACAGATAGGTCTGGCCCATTCTCTTTATGAGGACACTGCTTTCTTCCCCTTGGTCTTGGTGTGCACATGACCTTGTGTGTGCCCTCCAAAAGTGGAGTTTCTGCTTCCCCCATCCCTGTGGAATTCCTGCAATCAAATGACACTAGACTTCAAAGCCAGAGTCTCTTGGGGCTCCTCCTCTTATTCCTGGGCCCCAGGCTGGGAAGCCTAATGTGGGGCTCAGGACTTTCACTCATGTGGCAGAACTTCAGTGGTATAATTTTTTTTCCAATTTGTTGGTCGCTCACCCAGCAGGTATGGGATTTTATTTTTTTCTTGATTGTACCCCTCCTACCATCTCACTGTGGCTCCTTCTTTGCCTTTGGTTGTAGGGTATCTTTTTTGGTTGGTTCCATCATTTTTTTTTGTCAGTGGTTGTTCAGCAGTTGGTTATGATTTTGGTGTTTATGTAAGGAGGGGTGAGCTCACATCCTTCTTCTCTGTCATCTTGAGCTGATGTCCACCTATCGATAATTACTTTAAATGTCAATGTACTAAATGCTCTGATCAAAAGACATAGAGTGGCTGATTGGATTAAAAAGAAAAAAGAACCTCCAATATGCTGTCTACAAGAGACCCATTTCAGGACTAAAGACACACACAGACTGAAAGTGAGAGGATGGGAAAATATTTAATATAAATGGAAATGACAAGAAAGCAGTGGTAACAATACGCTTCTCAGACAAAATAGACTTTAAGACAAAGGCCATATAGAAAAACAAAGAGGGACATTATATAATAATAAAGGGATCAATATAAGAAGAGAATGTTACACTCATTAACACATGTGCTGCCAATATGGGAACACTTTTAAATATATTAAAAAAAATACTAACAGAAACAAAAGGAGAAAATGGCAGTAATAAAATAGTAACAGGAGATTTTAACACCACACTGACATCAATGGACAGACAAAAAATCAGTAGGGCAACAGAGGTCCTAAATGATGCAATAGACCAGTTGGGCTTAATATCTAAGGACACTACATCCTAAAAAGGCAAAATACAGATTCTTTTAAAGTGTGCATGGAATATTCTCTAGGGTTGACCACATACTAGGTCAAAAAACAAGCTTTAAAGAGGATAAAAAAATGGTTCTGAAGAACCTAGGGACAGGAGAGGAATAAAGATGCAGACATACAGAATGGGCTTGAGGACACAGGGAGGAGGAAGGGTAAGCTGGGAGGAAGTAAAAGACTGGCATGGACTTATATATACTACCGAATGTAAATTAGACAGCTAGTGGGAAGCAGCCACAAAGCACAGGGAGATCAGCTTCATGCTTTGTGACCACCTAGAGGGGTGGGATAGGGAGGGTGGGAGGGAGACACAAGAGGGAAGAGATATGGGGATATATGTACATGTATAGCTGATTCACTTTGTTATAAAGCAGAAACTAACACACCATTGTAAAGCAATTATACTCCAATAAAGATGTTAAAAAAATTATTTTTAAATAAAATATACCCAATCCGTCAAAAAAAAAAATTAAGAGGATAGAAATTATATCAAGCATTTTTTCTGACCACAATGGTATGAAACTAAAATTCAACTATGAAAAGAAAAAAAGGGAAAAGAATAAACACATGGAAACTAAAAAACATGCTACTAAAAAAACCAATGGGTCAATGATGAAATCAAATAAGTTGTCAGAAAATACCTAGAGATAAATGAAAAAAACCTCACAATTTTACAAAATCTATCAGATGGAGCAAATCATTTCTAAGAGAGAAGTTTATAGCTATAAAGGCCTACTTCAAGAAACAAGAAAAATCACACACACAAAAAAACACGTCACCTATGACATAAAAGAAATAGACAGGAAATAACAAAACCCAAAGTCAATAGAAGGAGGGAAATAAAAAATCAGAGAGGAAATAAATAGAGAATTTTAAAAATGATTAGTTAAACCAAAGCTGTTCTTTTGAAAATATAAGCAAAATCAACAAACCTCTACCCAGGCTCAGCAAGAAGAAAAGTGAAAGGACACAAATAAACAAAATAAGAGTTGAAAGAGGAGAAATAACAACCAATACCACAGAAATACAAAAAATAATAAGAGAATACTATGAACAGTTATATGTCAATTAACTGAACAACCTAGATGAAATGGACAAATTTATAGAAACATACAGCCTGCCAAGACTGAGTTAAGAAAACAAATGAAGTAAGAAGTAAAATAGAATCTGTAATAATAATAAAAAAAACCACCTCCCTACAAACAAAAGTCCAGGAATGGATGACTTCACTGGAGAATTCTACAAAACATAAAAAGAAGAACTTATACCTATACTCAAACAATTCCAAAAAATTGAAGAGGAGGGAACACTCCCAAATTCATTCTCTGAGGCACACGTTACCCTGATTCTAAAACCAGGAAAAACCACTACAAAAAAAAGAAAATTACAGGCCAATAGCTTTGATGAATATAGACGCAAAGATTGTCAACAAAATATTAGCAAACTCAATTTAACAATGCATAAAAAGGATCATACACCATAATCAAGTTGGGGTCATTCCAAGGTCACAAGGATTTTTCACCATATGCAAATCAATCAATGTGATACACAACATTAACAAAAAGAAAGACAAAAACGACATGATGATATCAATAGATGTAAAAAAACAACTGATCATAGTTTTTTATTCTTCAATTTGTTAATGTGGTGTATCACATTGATTGATCTGTGGATATTGAAAATCCTTGTGTCCCTGGGGTAAATCTCACTTGATCATGTGTTGCTGGGAGTGTAAATTGGTATATACCATATAATCCAGCAATCCCACTCCTGGGCATGTATATGGAGAAAACTATAATTTGAAAAGATACATACAACCCAATGTTCATAGCAGCACTATTTACAATAACCAAGACATGGAAGCCACCTAATTGTCCATCGACAGATGAATAGATAAAGAAATTGTGATATATATACAAAATGGAATATTACTCACCCATAAAAAGAATGAAATAATGCCATTTGCAGCAATATGGATAGACCTAGAGAATATTATGCTAAGTGAAATAAGTCAGACAAAGACAAATACTGTATGATTTCACGTATGTGTAGACTCTTAAAAAATGATACAAATGAACTTATTTATGAAACAGAAATAGATTCACAGAGATAGAAAACAAACTTATGGTTACCAAAGGGGAAAAGGGGTGAGGGAAAGATTAGGGGTTTGGATTAAAATATACACACTCATATTTGTAAAATAGATAACTTACAAGGACCTACTGTATAGCACAGGGAGTTATACTCAATATCTTTTAATAATCTGTAATGGAAAAGAATCTAGAAAATAATATATTATATATATGTATATAATATATATACATATATATATCTGAATCACTTTGCTGTACACCTGACACTAGTACAACATTGTAAATCAACTATATTTTAATAAACAATTTAAAAAAGAAATGATAAGATCACTAATGTGCAAAAAAAGCAACATACATTCCTGATAAAAACTCTCATCAAAGTGGGTATAGATGAAGCATATCTCAACATAATAAAAGTTATTTATGAAAACAATACAACCAACATAATACTCAGCAATGAAAAGTTGAAGGTCTTTCCACTAAATTCAGGAACAAGAGAAGTACATCAATTCTCACAGCTTCTATTCAACATAGTTTTGGAATTCCTAGCTACAGGAATCAGACAAGAAAAATAAATAAAAGTTATCCAAATTGGGAGGGAACAGGAGGCAAAACTGTTACTATTTGCAGATGACATGATACTCTAATAAACTTTAAAGTCTCCACACAAAAGCTATTAGAATAAATGATTACAGGAAGGTAACAGGATAAAAGATTAATATACAGAAATTTGTTGCATTTCTATAAACTCATAATGAAATATCAGAAAGAGAATGTAAAAGAAAATTTAGTTTAAAATCATGTCAAAAATAAATTATCTAGGAATAAACTTAACCAAGGAGGTGAAGACCTATAAGCTTGAAAACTATAAAACATCAATAAAGAAAATTTATGATGATTCAAGGAAATGGGAAGATATCCCATCCATTTGGATTGGAAGAATTAATATGGTTAAAATAGCCAGATAACCCCAAGCAGTCTACAATTTTAATGCAACCCCTTTCAAAATCCCCATCACATTTTTCACAGAACTAGAACAAATATTTCTAAATTTATATGGCACCACAAAAGACCAAGAATTGCCAAAGAAATTCTGAGAAAAAAGAACAAAGCTAGAGGTATAACCCGTCCAGACTTCAGACTATACTGCAAAGGTACAATAATCAAAACAGTGTGGCATTGGCACAAAAACAGATACATAGATCAATGGGACAGAATAGAGAGCCCACAAATATACCCACACACTTATGATCTAATAATCTATCATACACAATTGAGAAGACAGTCTCTTCAACAAGTGATGTTGGGAAAACTGTACACCTAAAGGTAAAACAATAAAATTAGAAAGTTCCCTCATACCATATACAAAAATAAACTCAGAATGGTTTAAAGACCTAAATGTAAGTCATGACACCACAGAAGTTCTGGAAATGTACATAGGTGAAATACTCTTTGATATAAATTGTAACAGTATTTCCTTGTATCAGTCTCTCAAGGCAAAAGAAATAAAAGTAAAAATAAACAACTGGGACCTAATTAAACTTAAAAGCTTTAGGAAAGCAAAGGAAACCATCAACAAAATGAAAATATAACCTACTGAAAAAGAGAAAATATTTGTAAATTATGCTACTGACAAAGGGTTAATATCCAAAATATACAAACATCTCATACAACTCAATATAAAAATATAACCCAATCATAAATTTGGCAGAAGACCTAATTAGACATTTTTCCAAAGAAGACATACAAATGGCCAATAGGCATGTGAAAAGATGCTCAACATTACTAATTATTAGAGAAATGCAAATCAAAATCACAATGCGGTGTCACCATACACTTCTCAGAATGGCCGTCTTCAAATAGTCTACATGTAATAAATTCTGGAGAGAATGTAGAGAAAAGGGAACCCTCAAACTCTGTTGGTGGTAATGTAAATTGGTACAGCCAATATGGTAAGCAGTATGTAGTTTTCTTAAAAAGTAAAAAGAGAACCACCATATGATCAAACAATTCCACTTCTGGGTATACATCCAAAAAGAATGAAAACTCTAATTCAAAAAGATACATGCACCCCAATGTTCATTGCTGTACTATATGTACTATGCAATAGCCAACATATTGAAGCAACCCAAGTGCCCATCAACATACAGCTGGCTTAAGAAGGTGTGGTGTATATATACAATGGAATATTACTCAGCCAAAAAAAGAATAAAATATTGTCATTTGCAACTTCATGGATGGACCTACAGAATATTGTGCTTAGTGAAATAAGCTAGATAAAGAAAGACAAACACTATATGATATAACTTATATGTTCAATCTAAAAATTAATACAAATTATCTATATGCAAAACAGAAACAGACTCAGAGACATAGAAAACATATTTATGGTTACCAAAGGGGAGAGGGAAAAAGGGAGGGACAGATATTAGGGGTATGGGATTAACAGATACAATCTACTATGCATAAAATAGGTAAGCATCAAGGATTTACTTTATAGTACAGGGAATTATACCCAATATCTTGTAATAACCTATAATGGTATATATTCTGCAAATAAATTTTAAAAAACCAAATTACTATGTCATACACCTGTAGCTAACACAGTTTTGTATATCAGCTATACTTTGATTCAAAAAAGAAATAATAGGAAGATTTTCTTACCTCCTCCCCAAAGTAGCACCCCATGTCCATAGAGCCAAGATGAGGGCCCAGTGTAAATTCTAGTCTTCTTCTTCTTTTTTTTAACGTGTTTATTGGAGTATAATTGCTTTACAATGGTGTGTTAGTTTCTGCTTTATAACAAAGTGAATCAGTTATACATATACATATGTTCCCATATCTCTTCCCTCTTGCATCTCACTCCCTCCCACCCTCCCTATCCCACCCCTCTAGGTGGTCACAAAGCACAGAGCTGATCTCCCTGTGCTATGCGGTTGCTTCCCACTAGTTATCTATTTTACATTTGGTAGTGTATATATGTCCATGCCACTCTCTCACTTTTCTAGTCTTATTCTTACTCTTCCCCCTTATACCGTCAAGCCAGAGGAGGCTTTTCCTCATCACTCAAATAACCATTAAGGTCTTAACACCTCCACTGTGCTCACATTGTTCCTGACACTTTGAATACTCTTTACCTTCTTCCACCACTTGTGGAAATCCTACTTATTCCTCAAGATAGTGAAAATACACCTTCATTCATGAATATGCATCTATTCAGAATGTATCTGTTGAGCACCTACCATGTGCTATCTCTTGCTTTGGTTGTTTTGGAGGAGACTAAAATGAATGAGACAGAACTCCTGCACTCAGGGTCTTGGATATGTAATTAGGTACATAGTCATGTAAACAGCTACCTGCAGAAGCAGTAGTAGGAGAAATCATAATGGTAATGATAGCTAGGAATTATTGAGTGCATTTTACACCATACTAAGTTTTTACCCCAATTAGCTCATTTAATTCTCACAACAGTCTTGTAAACTATGCATTATTTTAGCCCCATGTTATAGATGAGGAAACTAAGGCCCTATCAGGATCAGTCATTTATCCAAGATCACACAGCTGAAATTGGCAAGGCTGGTTTTCATCCCTATCTGTGTGACTCCAAAGTCTCTGCTCTGGTCCTCCATGCAGAACTGCTTCTCACTAAATCACCCTATAAAGCCATGAAAAATAAAATAAGTACTCTATAAAATACAGAAACATGATAGAGGAGCCCTAAAGTAAGATTGCTCAGTTCTTTTTTTTAATGATCAAGTGCATGAGCTTTATTATTGTTTTTTAAATTGAGGTATAATTGGCTTATAACATTATATTAATTTCAGGTGTATAACATAATCATTCTATTTTTGTATATGTGAAATGATTACCACAATAAGTCTAGTCAGCATACATCACCATATATAATTAAAAATGTTTTTTGTGATGAGAACTTTTAGGATCTACTCTTTTAGAAACTTTCAAATAAGCAATACAGTATTATTAATATAGTCATAATGTACATTATATTTCCATAATTTATTTATTCTATAACTGCAAGTTTGAACCTTTTAACCACTTTCATCCATTTCACCCACCCACCCCCACACCCTATCTCTGGCAACCACCAGTCTGTTCTCTGTATCTGTGAGGTGGGTACTTTTTTTAATATTCCACATATAAGTGAGATCATACTATATTTGCCTTTCTCTATCTGACTTATTTTACTAAGCATAATGCCCTCAAGGTCCATCCATGTTGTTGCAAATGGCAAGATTTTTTTTTTTTTTTTTTTTTTTTATTTATTTATTTTTGGCTGTGTTGGGTCTTCGTTTCTGTGCGAGGGCTTTCTCTAGTTGCGGCGAGTGGGGGCCACTCTTCATCGCGGTGCGCGGGCCTCTCACTATCGCGGCCTCTCTTGTTGCGGAGCACAGGCTCCAGACGCGCAGGCTCAGTAGTTGTGGCTCACGGGCCTAGTTGCTCCGCGGCATGTGGGATCTTCCCAGACCAGGGCTCAAACCCGTGTCCCCTGCGTTGGCAGGCAGATTCTCAACCACTGCGCCACCAGGGAAGCCCGCAAATGGCAAGATTTTATGTTTTTTTATAGCTGAATAATCTTCCATTGTATACACATTTTCTTTATCCACTGGCCCATCAATGGATTCTAGGTTTTTTTCCATATCTTAGTTATTGTAAATAATGCTGCAATAAATATGGAGTTGCATATATTTTTTGAGTTCGTGTTTTTTTATTTTTATTTTATATTGGAGTATATAGTTGATTAACAATGTTGTGTCAGTTTCAGGTGTACAGAAAAGTGATTCAGTTTTACATATACATGTATACATTCTTTTTCAAATTCTTTTCCCACTTAGGTTATTACATAGTATTGAGCAGAGTTCCCTCTGCTATCCAGTAGTTACTTGTTGGTTATCTATTTAAAATATAGCAGCATGTACATGTCAATCCCAAACTCCCAAGCTATCTCTGGATAACATGGTAGTTATATTTTTCATTTTTTGAGAAAACTCCATACTGTTTTCCATAGTTATTGCACCAACTTACATTCCCACCAACAGGGCACAAGGGTTTCCATTCTCCATATCCTTGCCAACACTTGTTATTTCTTGTCATTTTTATAATAACCATTCTTACCAGTGTAAGGTGATATCTCACTGTGATATTGATTTGCATTTCCCTGATAATTAGTGTTGCTGAGCATCTTTACTAGAAGCTGTTGGCTGTCTGTATGTTTTCTCTGTAAAAATGTCTATTTGGATCCTCTATTTTTAAATCAGATTGTTTTATTTGTTATTGAGTTGTATAATTTTTCTATACTTTGGATATTAATCCCTTACCAGATAGATGGTTTGCAAATATTTTCTCCCATTCAGCAGGTTACTCTTTCATTTTGCTGATTCCTATTGCTGTGCAAACATTTTTTTTTTCATGTAGGCTCATTTGTTTAATTTAGCTTTTGTCTCCTTTACTTTTGGTGTGAAATCCAAAATATCATTGCCGAGACTGATATCAAGGAGCTTACCACCTATGGTTTCTACTAGGAATTTTAAGGTTTACAGTCTTACTTTCGAGTCTTTAAACTATTTTGAGTTTATTTTTGTGTATATTGTAAGATAGTGGTCCAGTTTTCTTTTTTTGCATGTGGCTGTCCAGATTTCCCAACAACATTTGTTAAGAGACTGTCCTTTCCCAATTATATGTTCTTGGCTCCTTTGTTAGAAATTAATTGACCATATGCATGTGGGTTTATTTCTGGGCTGTCTATTCTGATCCACTACCTATGTCTCTATTTTCATGCAATGCCATACTGTTTTGGTTATTATAGCTTTCTTTTTTATTGAAATATAGTTGATTTAGAATATTATATACAATTCCATTGTTATATATAATTATATAATGCATATAATAGTTATATATATTATATAATTTTCCATTATAATATGTTATATACATAGTTGTTATAATGGAATACCACCCAGCCATAAAAAAGAATGAAATTCTGATATTTGCAACAATGTGAATGGATATAGACAGCATTATGCTTAGTGAAATAAGTAAGAAAGAGAAAAGACAAATACTCTGTTATCACTTATAGGTAGAATATAAGTACCATATATACCATGCTTTATCCATTCATCAGTTGATGGACACTTAGGCTGCTGCCATATCTTGGTTATTTCAAATACTAATGCTTCTATGAACATTGGGGTGCAAGTATCTTTTCAAATTAGTGTTTTCATATTCTTTGGATACATACCCAAGAGTGCAATTGCTGGATCATATGGTAGTTCTATTTTTAGTTTTCTGAGAAGCCTCCATACTGTTTTCCATAGTGGCTGCTCCAATTTACATTTCCACCAACAGTGCACAAGGGTTCCCTTTTCTCCACATCCTCACCAATATTTGTTATTTGTAGACTTTTTCATGATAGTCATTCGGACAGGTGTGAGGTAATATCTTTATTTTTTTGATTTGCACTTCTCTAATGATTAGTGATGTTAGCATCTTTCAATATGTTTGTGAGCTATATATATGTTGCTTTTGGAAAATGTCTATTTAGGTTTTCTGCCCATCTTTTAATCGAGTGTTTTATAGATATTGTGTTGTATTAGCTCTTTATATATTTTGGATATTAACTCCTTATTGGCCATATCATTTGCAAATATTTTCTCCTGTTCCATAGGTTTTCTTTTCGTTTTGTCATAGTTTCCTTTGTTTTGAAAAAGTATTTAAGTTTAATTAAAGCCCATATGTTTATTTTTGCTTTTGTTTCTTTTGCTTTAGGAGACAGATACTAAAAATATTGCTATGATTTATGTCAAAAAGTGTTCTGCTCACGTTCTCTTCTAGATTATGTTTTTTTTTGTTTTAGGTCTTACTATACATTTAGGTTTTTAATCTGTTTTGAGTTTATTTTTTATATGGTGTGATGAAATGTTCTAATCTCATTCTTTTCCATGGAGCTGTCCAGTTTTCCCAGCATCACTTATTGAAGAGACTGTCTTTTCTCCATTGTATATTCTTGCCTCCTTTGTTATAGATTAATTAACCATAAGTGTGTGTTCTTATTTCTGGGCTCTCTATTCTGTTCATTTAATCTATGTGTCTGTTCATGTGTCAGTACCATACTATTTTTATTAATGTAGCTTTTTAGTATAGTCTGAAGTCACAGAGCATGATACCTCCAGCTTTGTTCTTTTTTAAAAAATTAATTAATTTATTTATATTTTAAAGTTTTTGGCTGTGTTGGGTCTTCGTTGCTGGGAGTAGGCTTTCTCTAGTTGCGGCAAGCAGGGGCTACTCTTTGTTGCAGTGCATGGGCTTCTCATTGCAGTGGCTTCTCTTGTTGAGGAGCAAGGGATCTAGGTGTGTGGGCTCAGTAGTTGTGGGTGTGTGGGCTTTGTTCTTTATTCTCAATATTGCTTTAGCAATTTTGGGTCATTTGAGGTCCCATATAAGTTTTAGGATTATTTGTTCTAGTTCTGTGAAAAGTATCATGAGTATTTTGATAGGGATTGCATTAAATCTGTAGATTGCCTTGGGAAATATTGACATTTTAAACATATTATTTCTTCCAAACCAAGGGCATGGGATATCTTTCCATTTCTTTGTATTATCTTCCATTTTTTTCATCAGTGAGGATTGGAATCATATATGCCCATCTTTCCCCTGACACCATATCCCCAAATACTGTACTCATGCTGAGGCCATAATTCCATGTGGCCAGGAGTGAAATTCCAGACACTAGTGGCTTTTGATCTCATCCTAATTCAGCACAGTTGGATAGCCTCTTTCAGTGTCCTAGACAGAAAGCAGAAATGTGTTATAATATACTATAGAATACTATAGTATACTAACAGTAATTACTGATCGCTATCTATTGTCATTTTATTACTTGTTTTCTGTTTATTTTTGTAGTTTTTCTCTGTTCTTTTTCTTTTAGTTTCTTCTCTTGTGGTTTGATGGTTTTCTTTAGTGGTGGGCTTGTGTTCCTATCTCTCTAGTTTTTGTGTATCTGTTGTAGGTTTTTGATTTGTGGCTCCCATGGGGTTTATGTGAATTGACTTATAACTATATCTACTTGTTTTAAACTGATAGTCATTTAATTTCAAACACATTCTAAAAAACCTATATTTTTACTTCTCTCTCCCATGTTATGTGGTTTTGATGTCATATTTTACATATTCATGTTTATCCCTTCACTGTTTATCTTAGTTATAGTTGCTTTTACAATTTTTTGTCCTTTCATATTCTTACTAACTTATTTAAGAAGTTGATCATCATCCTTTGCTATATACTTGCCCTTACTAGTGGGATTTTTCCTTTCCTATAGATTCTTACTTTTTGTTATAGCCTTTTCTTTTCCACCTAGAGAAGACCCTTTAACATTTATTTTAGGGTAGGTTTAGTATTGATGAACTTTTTCAGTTTTTGCTTGTCTGAGTTCTTTATCTGTTCTTTGATTCTAAATGACAGTCTTGCTGAATAGAGTATCTTAGTTTGTAGCTTCTTCCATTTTAGCACTTTGAATATATCATGCCACTCTCTTCTTACCTGCAACGTCTCTGCATTCTGATTGTCTTATGGGGGTTCCCTGGTATATGACTCTTTGTTTTTTCTTTGCTACCTTTAAAATTCTCTTTTATCTTTATATTTTGCCATTTTAATTATGATATGTCTTGGTGTGAGTTTGTTTGGGTTCATCTTTTTTTGAGACCCTCTGTGCTTCCTGTAGCTGGATGTCTGTTTCCTTATTCCTTAGTTTTGGGAAGTTTTCAGCCATAATTTCATCAAATACATTTTTGACTCCTTTCTATCTCTCTTCTTCTGGGACTCTTGTAATATGAATATTGATACACTTGATGTTTGTTATCCCAATAATCTCTTAAACTGTTTTTTCTTTCTAAATTTTTTTTACCCTTCTGATTGTGTGATTTTATTATTCTATCTTCCAGATCACTTTTGTTTTCTTCTGTATCATCTAGTCTGCTCTTATTTACTTGTAGTGTGTTTCTCATTTCAGTTATTGTATTCTTCACTTCTGCCTGGTTCTTTCTTATATTTTCTAGTTCCATGTGAAAATTCTTACTGTGAATTCATCTATTCTTTTCCCTAATTCAGTTAGCATTCTTATTACTAATGCTTCAGTAATAAGATTCTTTATCTGGCAAATTGTTTATTTCTGTTTCATTATTTTTTTCAGTGGTTTTCTCTTGCTTTTTCAATTGAGGCAAATTTCTCTGTCTTCTCATTTTGTTTAACTCTCTCTCTCTATGAAATTAGTTGAAACAATTGAGGTCTTGAAGGAGTGTCCTTAGGTGGGAGCTTCCCTATACAGTCTGTGTGTGCCCAGTGGTTTTGGTTGGAGGATGGATTTGATGTGAACACTGTCATCTTTTCTCAGGGTGTGCTGACAACTATCACCTAGGTAGGAGATGGGGCTGGAGAAGGAGGGGCTAGGGCAAGAGCCAGGTGTCAGCCAGGGCTTCTTCTCTGCTCAGTGGTCCTTACCACTCTATTGGGGCAAGAGAGGCCCTAAGTTTTTGGAGTAGAATCCCTGAGATTTGGGTCCAAGCTGGCTCTTTTCCTTTTTAGGCATGAGCTTTCCCCACTCTCAGTACCAGTTCCCTCATCCCAGAGGGAAGCAAAGCTGGAGCAAGATGGGACCATGCAGATTCTCTGCATGTAATTGGGTGCTGGCTGCAATTGTTCAGCTGTAGACAGAATTTGGGGCTGCTTCTGATTTGATGCCTGTACAAGTGCCAGCAAATGGCTTCCCCCACCCTGCTCAGATACTTCTTTGAGTCTGAGCAACCTCTGTGTCATGACCAAGTTCTTTCCTTGGTTGTAGCAGTCCTCACTCCATTATGGAGCTGTGACATTAAGTAAACAAGGGTGGTCATGGGAAACCAGTCAGTCACCCACACAGTTTTAGTCCACACTCTCTGCCCTGTTTCAGGACAACCAGCCAAGGAGGCTCATATTTCCTGTGTTGGACCCCAAGACTGGCTCAAACCACTCACTCCCTAGGGATGATTTTCACCCATGTGATCTCCCTTTTGCTCTTAGTCCCCTACCCTAAGGCAAAGGCCCCACCCTGATTGCTTCTCTTCCCTTCCTGCCTGATTCTGTGTGGGTCCTTCTCTCAGCCTTGATTGTACAGGAGCCTTTCTGCCAGTTTCAGTTAGTTTTCAGTGAGAATTGTTCCACATAAAGATGTGTTTTTAACGTGTTTGTGTGGGAATGTGGGTTTCACATTCTCCCACTCTGCCATCTTGATCTCCCTCTAATATAGCTTTCTAATATAGTTTGAAATCCAGGACCATGGTGCCTCCAGCTTTGTTCATCTTTCTCAATTTGTTTAGGCTATTTGACATCTTTTGTGGTTCCATACATATATTAGGATAGTTTGCTCTATTTCTTTGAAAAATGCCATTGGAATTTTGATAGAGATTGTACTGAATCTGGAGATTACTTTGGGTCCTATGGACATTTTAACAATATTAATTCTTCCAATCCATGAGTTTGGAATATCTTTTCATTTATTTGTGACTTCTTCAATTTGTTTCATTAATGTCTTATAGTTTTCAGTGTATGTAGGTTGTTCATCTCTTTGTTTATTTCTAGATATTTTATTCTTTTTGATGAAGTTGTAAATGTGATTGTTTCCTTAACTTTTTTCTGATAATTCTCTATTAGTCTAAAGATACACAACAGATTTTAATAGCTTTTTTTGTGGAGTCTTCAGATTTTTTTATATATAATATTATGTCATCTGCAACTAGTGATAGTCTCCCTTCTTCCTTTCCAATTTGTATGCTTAAAAAATTATTATTAGTGGTAGTAGTAGTATATTGCCTCTTTGTTATTACTAGACTTCAATTCCTATTTTGAATAAAAGTGGCACAAGTGTGCATCCATGTCTTTCTTCTGATCTTAGAAGAAAAGCTTTCAGCTTTCCATCTATGAGAATGATGTTAGCTGTGGGCTTACCATATACAAACTTTATTATGTTGAGAAGCATTTCCTCTATACACACTTTTTAGATTTTTTAAAATTTTAAATGGATTTTTAAGATTGTTTAATGCTTTTTCTGCATCTATTGAGATTTTATTTTGTTAATATGGTATATCACATTGATTTGCAGATGTTGAACCATTCTTATATCCCTGGAATTAATCCCACTTAATTATGATGTATGATACTTTTAATGTATTGTTGACTATGATTTGCTAATATTTTGTTGATAACTTTTGCATCTATGTTTACCAGGGACAATAATGACCTATAATTTAATTTTTTTTTGGTGTCCTTGTCTGGTTTTTGTATCAGAGTAATTCTGGCCTCATAATCTGAGTTTGGAAGAGTTCCTACATCTATTTTTTGAAGGCGTTTGAGAAGGAATGGTGTTAATTCTTTGAATGTTTGGTAGAATTCACCAGTGAAGTCTTCTGGTGCTGGACTTTTGTTTGATGGGCGGCTTTTGATTATTGATTCAGTATCCTTATTAGCAATTTGTCTGTTTAGATTTCTATTTATGATTCTTTCTTGATAGTTTGTATGCTTCTAGGTATTTCTTCTAGGTTGTCAAATTTGTTAGCATATAATGGTTTGTAGTAATCCTTTATGATCCTTTGTATTTCTGTGGTATCAGATTTTATTTATATAAATCTCTTTTTTCTTGGTGAGTCTAGCTAAAATTTTGTCTATTTTTTCAAAGAACCATTCCTTAATTCCATTGATATTTTCTATATTCTTTTTAGTCTCTATTTTATTTCTGCCTTGATTTTTATTATTCCCTTCCACTTACCTTGTACTTTGATTGTTTTTCTTTTCTAGTTTCTTGAGGTGTCAACTTAGGTTGTTTGAGATTTCTCTTGTTTCTTGATGTAAGCATTTATCACTATGAACTTCCCACTTAGAACTTCTTTTGCTGCATCTTATAAGATTTGGTATGTTGTGTTTCCATTTTCATTTGTGTCCAGGTGTTTTTAATATCTTTTGATTTCTCCATTGAACCATTTGTCATTTATTAGCATGTGTAATCTCCACATATTTGTGAATTTTCCAGTTTTCTTCTTGCATTTTATTTCTAGTTTCATACAATTGAATTTGGAAAAGATGGTTGGTATGATTTCTGTCTTCTTAAATTTATTAAAACTTGTTTTGTGGCCTAGAATGAAATCTATGCAGAGAAATTTTCCATGTGCTCTGAGAAGAATGTTTATTCTTTTGCTTTTGGATGGTGCATTCTGTATATATCTGTTAAGTTCATCTGATTTAATGTGTTTAAGGGCAAATTATTCTTAATGATTTTTTTGACTGGTTGATATATCCATTGATGTAAGTGGAGTATTAACATCCTCCACTGTTATTGTGCTTCTGTTTATTTCTCCCTTTAGGTCTGTTAATATTTGCTTTATATATTTTGGTGCTTTGATGTTGGTGCATAAATATTTACAAATGTTATATCCTCTTGTTGGATTAAGAACTTTATCATT
Organism: Eubalaena glacialis; assembly: GCF_028564815.1. NCBI lineage: Eukaryota > Metazoa > Chordata > Mammalia > Artiodactyla > Balaenidae > Eubalaena > Eubalaena glacialis. Next base: position 57,244,172 of record NC_083736.1, on the reverse strand, counting down.
ATGTAATGTACTCTTTGTCTTGTACAATAATCTTTGTTTTTAAGTCTATATTGTCTGATATAGGAATAGCTACCTTAGCTTACCTTTGATTTTATTTCATATGGAATATCATTTTCCATCCCTTCACTTTCAGCCTGTGTGTGTTTAAATCTGAAGTGAATTTCTTGCAGGCATCATATACATGTGTCTTGCTTTTTTATTCATTCAGCCACTCTATGTCTTTCTTTTGCTTGGAGAATATGGTCCATTTACATTTAAATTAATTAATAATAAGTATGTACTTATTGACATTTTGTTAATTTTTTCCTAGTTGTTTTGTAGTCCTCTCTGTTCCTTTCTTCTCTTGCTCTCTCTCTTTGTGATTTGATGACTTTCTTTAGTGGTATGCTTAGATTCCTTTCTCTTTATGTTTTTGTATCTACTATAGGTTTTTCTTTGTGTTTACCATGCGGCTTATATATAACGACCAATTTTGAGTTCATAATAAGTTAATTTTGAACACATTCTAAAACTCAACATTTTTGCTCTGCCCTCCATTGTTTTATGTTTTTGATGTCACATTTTACATCTTTTAATCTTGTGTATCTCTTATTATTGTAGCTATAGTTATTTTTACTACTCTTGTTTTTTTATACTAGCTTTATAAATGATTGATTCACACTTTACCAGTGTGATTTATACTTTTATATGTTTTCTTGTTACTAACTAGTACTGTTTCTTTTCTGCTTAAAGAAGTCCCTTTAATATTTCTTGTAAGGTTGGTTTAGTGGTGATGAAATTTTTCCCTTTTGCTTGCCTGGAAAACTAATCTCTCCTTCAATTCTGAATGATAATTTTGGCCCTTAAAGTATGCTTTGTTGGAAGATTTTTTTCTTTCAGCACTTTGAATATATTGTGCCACTCTTTTCTGTCCTGAAGTTTCTGCTGAAAAATCTGCACAACCTGTGCTCATTTATTATTTCTAAGGTTTTTTTTTCTTTTTTTTTACTGGTGTCTTTAAGGTTTTCTATATATAAAATCATGTCACCCACAAATAGTGACATTTTTCTTTCTTTCCAATTTGGATGACTTTTGTTTTCTTGCCTAATTGCTCTGGTTACTACCTCCAATATTATGTTGAATATGAATGATTGTAATGGAGATCTTTGTCTTCTTCTTGATCTTAAAGGGATAGCTTTCCATTTTTCCCATTGAGTATGATGTTACCTGTGGTTTTGTCATATATGGCTTTTATTTTGTTAAGGTATCTTCCTTTAGATGCATCTTATTGACAGTTTTTTAATGTAAATGGGTGTTGAATTTTGTCAAGTTTTTCCTTGATTTTGATAATCATGATTTTTATCCTTCCTTTTGTTAATGTGCTGTATTACCATGATTGATTTGTGGATGTTGAACCACACTTGCATCACTGAAATAAATTTCAACTGATCATGGTGTATGATCATTTTAATGTATTGTTTTATTTTTGCTAATATTTTGTTAAGGAATTTTGCATCTATATTCACTAATGATACTAGCCTGTAATCTTCTACTTTTGTGTGTTGTCTGGTTTTGATATCAGGGTAATATTGCACTCTTAAATGAGTTAGGAAGTGTTCCCTCTTCAATGTTTTGGAAAAGCTGAGAAGAATATGTCTTAAATTTTATAATATTTGGTAGGCTTCAACTGTGAAGTCATCTGGTTCAGGACTTTGGATTTCTGGGAGGTTTTTGATTACTGGTGCAATTTCTTTACTAGTGATTTGTCTATTCAGATTTTCTGTTTCTTTATAATTCAGCTTTAGAAGGTTTTATGATTATAAGAATTTGTCTGTTTCTCCTAGATTGTCCAATTTGTTGGTGTATATCTGTTCATAATATTATTACTTAATCTTCATATTTCTGTGGTAATTGTTATTTCTTCTCTTTTGTTTCTGATTCTATCAGAGTCTTCTCCCTTTTCTTTAGTGACTGTAGCTAAAGATTTGACAATTTTGTTTACTTTTTCAAAGGGTTAGCTCTTAGTTTCATTGATATAGTCTATTGTCTTTTTGGTCTCTTTATTTCTGTTCTGATATTTATTATTTCTTTCCTTCTACTGACTTTCAGCTTCACTTGTTCTCTACTTTCTATTTCCTTTAGGTGTAAAATTAGATTGTTCATTTGAGATTTTTCTTATATTTTGAGCTAGTATGATATCACTGTAAAATTCTCTCATAGGATCCCCTGTTCTATATTCCATATATTTTGGTATGTCATATTTCCATTTTCACTTGGCTTCAGGTATTTGTAATTTTTTTTATGGAACTATAGTTGTTTTATACTGTTGTGTTAATTTCTGCTATATAGCAAATTGATTCAGTTATACATGTATATAAACATTCTTTTATATATTCTTTTCTACTATGGTTTATCAAGTATATTGAATATATTGGGTTGGCCAAAAAGTTCGTTTGGGTTTTTCCATGATATGAAAAATCCCAAACAAACTTTTTGGCCAACACAATAGTTCCATGTGTTATAAAGTAGAACCTTGTTGTTAATCCATTCTATATATAATAATTTACATCTGCTAACACCAACTACCCACTCTATCCCTCCCTCACCCCCTCTCCCCCTTGGCAACCACAGGTCTGTCCTCAGTGTCTGTGAGTCTGCTTCCATTTCATAGGTAGGTTCCTTTGTGTCATATTTTAGATTCCACATATAAGTAATATTATATGGTATTTACCTTTATTTTTCTGACTGACATCACTTAGTATGATAATCTCTAGTTCCAACTATGTTGCTGCTAATGGCATTATTTCATTTTTTATGGCTGACTTGTATTCCATTGTGTATATATATATATATATATGTATATATATATATATATATATACATATATATATATATATATATATACCACATCTTCTTTAGCCATTCATCTGTCAATGGACATTTACGTTGCTTCCATGTCTTGACTATTGTGAATATGTTGTGTGAACATTGGGATACATGTATCTTTTTTGAATTATAGTTTCGTCTGGATATATGCCCAGGAGTGGGATTGCTAGATCATATGGTAATTCTACTTTTAGATTTTTGAGGAACCTCCGTACAGTTTTCCATAGTGGTTGCACCAACTTACAATCCCACCAACAGTGTAGGAGTGTTCCCTTTTCTCCACACCCTCTCTAGCATTTATTATTTGTAGAGTATTTTAAACATTTAAAAATTTTTTGAATTTAAAAATTTTTTCTTAAATGTTTTTTTTAATTTTAATTGAAGTATAATTAATGTCTTCTGTACAGCAAAATGACTCAGTTATACACATATATACATTCTTTTTTATATTCTTTTCCATTATGGTTTATCACATGATATTCAATATTCTTCCCCGTGCTATACATTAGGACCTTGTTGTTTATCCATTCTAAATGTAATAGTTTGCATCTACCAACAACAAACTCCCAGTCCATCCCTCTCCCTCCCCCCCACCCCCTTGGCAACCACAAGTCTGTTCTCTATGTCTATGAGTCTGTTTCTGTTTTGTAGATAGCTGCATTTGTGCCATATTTTAGATTCCACATATAAGTGATATCATATAATATTTGTCTTTCTCTTTCTGACTAACTTCACTTAGTATGGTAATCTCTAGTTGTATCCACGTTGCTGAAAATGGCATTATTTCATTCTTTTTTATGGCTGAGCAGTAATCCATTGTATATATGCAACACATCTTCTTTATCTGTTCATATGTCGATGGACATTTAGGTTGTTTCCATGTTTTGGCTATTGTGAACAGTGCTGCTATGAACATAGGGGTGCATGTATCTTTTTGAATTATAGCTTTGTCCGGGTATATTCCCAGGAGTGGGATTGCTGGATCATATGGTAATTCTAGTTTTAGTTTTCTGAGGAACCTCCGTACTGTTTTCCATAGTGGCTCTACCAACTTACATTCCCATCAACAGTGGAGGAGGGTTCCCTTTTCTTCACTTCCTCTCCAGCATTTGTTATTTGTAGACTTTTTAATGATGGCCATTCAGACCAGTGTGAGGTGGTACCTCATTGTAGTTTTGATTTGAATTTCTCTAATAAGTAGTGATGCTGAGCATCTTTTCATGTGCCTCTTGGCCATCTGTATGTCTTCTTTGGAGAAATTTCTATTAAGGTCTTCTACCCATTTTTTGATTGGGTTATTTGGGTTTTTTGTTGTTGTTGTTGAGTTGTATGAGTTGTTTGCATATTTTTTTTAATTTACTTTTTTTAATCGGGTATAGTTGCTTTACAATTTTGTGTTATTTTCTGCTATACAACGAAATGAATCAGCTATACGTATACATATATCCCCTCCCTCTTGGACCTTCCTCCCATCCCCCCATCCCACCCATCTAGGTCACAACCAAGCTGAGCTCCCTGCGCTATACAGCAGGTTACCACAAGCTATCTCTTTTACACATGGTAATGTATATATGCCAAACCCAATCTCCCAATTTATCCACCCCCTCCCCCACCCCCATATACACACGTCTGTTCTCTACGTCTACATCTCTATTCCTGCCCTGTAAATAGGTTCATCTTTACTATATTTGTATATTCCACATACATGTGTTAATATATGATATTTGTTTTTCTCTTTCTGACTTACTTCACTCTGTATGATAGACTTTGGGTCCATTCACGCCTCTACAAATGCCCCAATTTCATTCCTTTGTATGGCTGAGTAATATTCCACTGTATATATATACCACATCTTCTTTATCCATTCATCTGTTGATGGACATTTAAGTTGCTTCCATGTCCTGGCTATTGTAAATAGTGCTGCAGTGAACATTGGGGTGCATGTGTCTTTTTGAATTATGGTTTTCTCAGGATATATGCCCAGTAGTGGGATTGCTGGGTTATATGGTAGTTCTATTTTTAGTTTTTTAAGTAGTCTCCATACTGTTCCCCATAGTGGCTGTATGAATCTACATTCCCACCAACAGTGCAAGAGGGTTCCCTTTTCTCCACACCCTTTCCAGCATTTACTGTTTGTAGATTTTTTGATGATGACCATTCTGCTTGGTGTCAGGTGATACCTCATGGTAGTTTTGATCACATTTCTCTAAAAGTTAGTGATGTTGAGCATCTTTTCATGTGCCTCTTGGACATCTGTGTGTCTTCTTTGGAGAAATGTCTACTTAAGTCTTCCTCCCATTTTCTGATCGGGTTGTTTGTTTTTTTTTCTGTTGATATTGAGCTGCATGAGCTGTTTGTATATTTTGGAGATTAATCCCTTGTCAGTTGCTTCACTTGCGAATATTTTCTCCCATTCTAAGAGTTGTCTTTTCATCTCGTTTATGGTTTTCTTTGTTGTGCAAAAGGTTTTAAGTTTCATTAGGTCCCAGTTGTTTAATTTTGTTTTTATTTTCATTATTCTAGGGGGTGGGTCAAAAATATCTTTCTGTGATTTATGTCAAAGAGTGTTCTTCCTATGTTTTCCTCTGAGAGTTTTATAGTGTCCAGCCTTACATTTAGGTATTTGATCCATTTTGAGTTTCTCCTTGGGTTTATCCTGTATGGGACTCTCTGTGCTTCCTGGGCTTGAGTGGTTATTTCTTTTCCCATGTCAGGGAAATTTTTGACTATAATCTCTTCAAATATTTTCTCAGACCGTTTGTCTTTCTCTTCTTCTCAGATCCCTATAATAAGAATATTGGTGTGTTTAATGTTGTCCCAGAGGTCTCTGAGACTGTACTCATTTCTTTTCATTCTTTTTTTCTTGTTGTTCATCACTGTTTGTTTGTTCTTTAGTTCTTCTAGGTCCTTGTTAAACCTTTCTTGTACTTTCTCAATCCATGCCTCCATTCTATTTCGAAGATTTTGAATCATCTTTACTATCACTACTCTGAAATTTTTTCAAGTAGCTTGCCTATTTCCTCTTCAGTTATTTGGTCTTGTAGGTTTTTAGCTTGCTCCTTCATCTGTAACATATTTTTTGTCATCTCGTTTTTTTGATGCATGGGGCTGTGTTCCTGTCTTGATGGTTGGCCTGAGGCGTCCAGCACTGGATTTTGCAGGCAGTTGAGTGGAGCTGGGTCTCGGTGCCACAATGAGGACCTCAAGGGGACCTCACACTGATTAATATTCCCTGTGACCTGAAGTTCTCTGTTAGTCCAGTGATTTGGATTTGGCACTCCCGAGACAGGAGCTCAGGCCTGACCCCTGACCTGAGAACAAAGACCCTGCAAACCACACAGTGTGGCCCAAAAAAAGCAACAAACAGAAAAGAACAGAATGATAAAAAACAATAAATAATAAAATAAAATTAGAAAAACAAAAACATATATTAGAAAAAATAACAATAAAACAGAACCACAGAAGCAAAAAAAAAAATTAAATTAAAAAATAAAAGAGAATTAAAAAATTTTGAAAATAAGAATAAAAATAAAAGATAAAATAAGATTAAAAAATTAAAATAAAAAATTCCTGGGTGCCTCCTCTATCAGTGTCCTTGCCCTGACTGTGAGCTACAGCCTCCCCCCACCTCCCCAGTAGGCCTCCAAGAGCTCTAGGTAGGTCTCTGGATGTGCTGTGTCAGCCCAACCTCTGTGTGTGTTCCTCTCACCAGCATCTGTACCTGAAGCTGGCTCTGAGCACACATGCACACGCAGGCCAGCTGGGGCGTATGCCTCCACAGGCCTGCTCACAGTGGCTGGCGCAGCCAGGGAGGCCTTGGAGTGGGAATTGTGCTCAGCCGGTCTGGACCCACAGGGCCAGAGGAGGCTGTGTCAGCAGTGGCACTCAGTCTGCCAGGGCCTGAGCAGCCAGAGGAGGCTTTAGTGAGGGCGGGGCTCTGGCCTGCTGGGACCCACATGGCCTGCAGAGGCTTTGGGGGTGGTGATGCTTGGACCTGATGCAACCCGCATGGTCCACAGAAGCCTTGTCAGTGGTGGTACTCAGGTCCACAAGGACCTGTGCAGATGGAGGAGGCCCTGGCTATGGAGGGGCTTAAGCCTGGGACCCACATGGCCTGTGGAGGCTTTGGTGGGGGCAGGGCTCAGGCACGAGATCTGCATGGCCAGAAGAGGCCTTGTGGGGGGGAGGTGGGGGCTCAGGACTGGGGACCCATGCCACCAGGAGAGGCCTTGAAGGGGTGGGGAATTCTGGCCCAGAACCCGTGCAGCTGAAAGAGTCCTTGGTGGAGTGGGGGGACTAAGGCCTAGGGCCCATGCAGCCAGAGGGGCTCCCAGGGGGTGGGGGTTCAGGCTTGGGACCCCATCAGGCTCACTGGGGCCTGAGCCGGTGGGGGAGACACTGGATGCACTCCCCTCCAATCCCCCAGAGTTCCCTCTCTGTGAGTGGGCCCCTCCGAGTGTGTGAATTTCTCCCCTTCTCAGCTCCCCCTCAGGGGTGCTGGTCCCATCCCGCCTCCACTTTTTTCCCCCCCTCCTTCCCTCCCACATCCTACCTGGTCACATGGGGATTCCTCCCGTCCCCTTAGGTGTCCGAGGTCCCACACCAGCACCTAATAGGTGTCCTAGTTGTCTTGTTTGTATATTTTGGAGATTAAGCCCTTGTCTGTAGGATAATTTGTAAATATTTTCTCCTATTCAGTAGGTTGTTTTCTCTTTTTTTTATGATTTCTTTTGCTATGTGTAGACTTTTTAATGATGGCCATTCTGAAAGGTGTGAGGTGGTACCTCATTGCAGTTTTGATTTGCAGTTCTGTAATAATTAGAGATGTTGAGAATCTTTTCATGTGCCTATTGGCCATCTTTATTTCTTCTTTGGAGAAATGTCTGTTTAGATCTTCAGCACATTTTTCAATTGGGTTGTTTGTTTTTTTGTTGTTGAGTTTTATGAGCTGTTTGTGTAGTTTGGAAATTAAACTCTGGTCTGTAGCATTGTTTGCAAATATTTTCTCCCATTCTATAGGTTGTCTTTTCATTTTGTTTATGTTTTCCTTTGCTGTTCAAAGCTTGTAAGTTTGATTAGGTTCCATTTGTATATTTTTGTTTTTATTTCTACTGTCTTGGCATACTCTCCTATGAAAACTTTGGTATGATTTATGTCAGAGAATGTTTTGCCTATGATCTCCCTGGGAGTTTTATGGTGTCATGTCTTATGTTTAAGTTTTTAATCCATTTTGAGTTTATTTTTGTGTATAGTGTGAGGGTGTGTTCTAACTTCATTGATTTACATGAGGCTGTCCAACTTTCCCAACCCCACTTGCTGAAGAGACTGTTGTTTTCCTCTTGTATATACTTGCCTCTCTTGTCAAAGATTAATTGACTGTAGGTGTGTGGGTTTATTTCTGGGTTCTCTATTGTGTTCCATTGACCCATGTCTGTTTTTGTGCAAATACCCTGCCATTTTGATTACTGTAGCTTTGTATTATTGCCTGACGTCTTGAAGGGTTATGCCTCCTGCTTTGTTCTTTTTCCTCAGAATTTCTTTGGCAATTCTGGGTCTTTTATGGTTTTATATAAATTTTAGGATTATTTGTTCAAGTTCTCTGAAAAACGTCATGGGTAATTTGATAGGTATCACATTACACATGTATGTTGCCTTGGGTAGTACAGACATTTTAACAATATCAATTCTTTCAATTCAAGAGCATGGTATATCTTTCCATTTCTTTGAATCATCTTCAGTTTCCTTTTTAACGTTTTACAGTTCTCAGCATATAAGTCTTTCACCACATTGGCGAGGTTTATTCCTAAGTATTTTTTTGGACATGATTTTTAAAGTTTTTTCCTTTTACTTTTCCTTTCTGATATTTCATTGTTAGGGTAAAGAAATGCAACCAATTTCTGTATGTTAATCTTGTATCCTGCTACCTTGCTGAATTCATTTATCAGTTCTAGTAGTTTTATGATTATATGTCTATTAGTCTGAAAAGGTCTATTTCATTGTATGTTCTTTCAGGAGAATTCTCTTAATCTTTTAACTGGGAATGGTTCTTCTGCTTCTTCACTTTACTTATATTTCTCTTACTTTGTGAGTTTAGGAGAAACAATTATCTACTGTGATCTTGAACGCCTATTTATATATGGGAGCATCCCTGTGTAGCTTGTGTGGGTTTAGCATTTTTGGTGCAAGGGCTGTTTTTAGTATGGATGCCTGCCACCTGTTTCCTCAGCATGTTCTGGCCATTATTCTCTTGATAGGGGCTGTGCAGGTGTGGTGGCTGGTGCTCTCTTCCAGAGCCTGCAATGGTGGTGGAGGTGGTTCAAGGGCACCCAGTGGCAGAGGCAGCTGCTCACATGCACCCCCAGAGCCTGTGACAGTGATGGAAGTGGCTCGTGCCTGCTCCCAGAGCCCACAATGGTGGCAGAGCCTCTTTGCACCCATTCTTGGAAGCCCACCATAGCCTCTTCAGGTATCTTTTGATTTCTCTTTTGATTTCTTCATTAACCCAACAGTTTTTCAGTAGCATGTGTTCAGTCTTCAAATACATGTGATTTTTCCAGCTTTCTTCTTATAGTTGATTTCTAGTTTTATACAATTGTTATCAGTAATAATGGTTGATAGTATTTCAATCTTTTTTAATTTGTTGAAGCTTGTTTTGTGTCCCAACGTATGGTCTATCCTTGAGAATATTTCATGTGCTCTTTAGAAGAATGTGTATTCTGCTACATTTGGGTGGAAGCATTCTGTACAAATCTATCAAATCCACGTGGTCTAATGTTTCATTTTAGGCCACTGTTTTCCTGTTGACTTTCTGTCTGGATGATGTACATTGATGTAAGAGGGGTGTTAAAGTACCCTACTATTACTGTGTGACTTTCAATTTATCCCTTTAGGTCTGTTAATAACTGCTTTATGTATTTTGGTAGTCTTATGTTAGGTTCATATATATTAATAGATGTTATTCTCTTCTTCATGAATTGTCCCCTTTATCATTATATAATGTCAATCTTTGTTTCTTGTTACTTTTTTTTTATTGGATTGAAGTCTATATTATCTGATATTAGTATGGTTACACCTACTTTCTTTTGACTGCCATTTGATTGAAGTATCATCTTACATTCCTCTGCTTTGAGCCTATGTTTATCTTTAGATCTTAGATGAGTCACCTGGAGGCAGCATATAGCTGGGTCTTGTTAATTAATCCATCCAAGTAACTGTGGCTTTTGATCTATATGTCTGTTTTTATGCTATTACCATACAGTTTTAATTACTATACCTTTGTAATATAGTTTGAAATCAAGGACTGTGGTGCTTCCAACTATGCTCGTCATTCTCAAGATTGTTTTGGCTATTCAGTGTGTTTTGTGGTTCTAGCACACATCTTAGAATTTTGTTCTAGTTTTGTGAAAAATGCTATTGAACTTTTTATAGGAATTTCACTGAACCTCTAGATTGCTTTGGGTAGTATGGAGATTTTAACAGTATTAATTCTTCCAGTTCATGAGAATAAAATATCTTGTCATTTATTTGTGTTTTCTTCCATTTAATTCACTAATGTTTTGCAGTTTTCAATGTGGAGCTTTCACCTTTTTGGTTAATTTATTTCTAGATATTTTATTGTTTTTGATGTTATTGTGAATAGGATTGTTTTCTTAAGTTGTTTTTCGATTGTTCCTTATTAGTTATAGAAAAACAACGAAACACTGAGTATTGATTTTGTATCCTGCAACTTTACTGAATTTGTTTAGTTCTAATATTTTTTTGGTCATAGGAGTTTTAATACATGTTACCTTGACATATGCAAAAACTTACAGCTTTACTAGGTTATTTCCAATTTGGGTGCCTTTTATTTCTCTTTCTTGCCTAATTGATTTGACTAGATCTTCTAAATCTAATGTTGAACAAACATGGTGAGGGTGAGCATCCTTGTCTTTTCTTAATCTTAGAGTAAAAATTTTCAACTTTTCACCATTGAATATGATGTAAACTTTGTGATTGTCATATACGGCCTTTATTTTGTTGAGATACATTCTCTCTATGCCAACTTCATTGAGAATTTTTATCATAAATTTATGATTAATTTTGTCAAATGTTTTTTATTTCCGCATCTATTGAGATGGTCATATGATTTTTTAACTTTTTATTTTATTTTATTATTTTTTTAGTGTTCTTTTTTTATTGGAGTGTAGTTGCTTTACAATGTTGTGTTAATTTCTGCTGTACAGCAAAGTGAATCAGCCAGATGTATACATATATCCCCTCTTCCTTGGATTTCCTTCCCATTTAGGTCACCACAGAGCATTGAGTGGAGTTCCCTCTGCTATACAGTCTGTTTTCATTAGTTATCTATTTTATACATAGTAGTGTATATATGCCAATCCCAATCTCCCAATCCATCCCAATTCCCCTTCCCCTCTTGGTATGCATACGTTTGTTCTCTGCACCTCTGTCTCTATTTCTGCTTTGCAAATAAGTTCATCTATGCCATTTTTCTATATTCCACATATATGTGTTAATATATATATGTGTCCTATATATATTGATTTTTCTTTTTCTGACTTATTTCACTCCGTATGACAGTCTCTAGGTCCATCCACATCTCTACAAATGACCCAATTTTGTTCCTTTTTATGGCTGAGTAACACTCCATTGCATATATGTACCACATCTTCTTTATCCATTCCTCTGTCAGTGGATATTTAAGTTGTTTCCATGTCCTGGCTATTGTAAATAGTGCTGCAATGAACATTGGGGTGTTTGTATCTTTTTGAATTATGGTTTCCTCAGGGTATATGCCCAGTAGTGGGGTTGCTGGGTCATAGGGTAGCTCTATTTTTAGTTTTTTAAGGAAACTCCATACCATTCTCCATAGTGGCTGTATCAATTTACATTGCCACCAACAGTGTAAGAGGGTTCCCTTTTCTCCATACCTTCTCTGGCATTTATTATTTGTAGATTCTTTTATGATGGCCATTCTAAGTGGTGTGACATACACAAAATAAACTCAAAATGGATCAAAGACTTAAATGTAAGGACACACTATAAAGTTCTTAGAGGAAAACATAGGCAGAACACTCTGACATAAATTGCAGCAAAATCTTTTTTGACCTACCTCCTTGAGTAATGAAAATAAAAACAAAAATAAACAAATGGGACCTAATGAAACAAAAGTTATTTCACAGAAAAGGAAACCATAAACAAAAGAAAAGACAACCCTCAGAATAGGAGAAAATATTTGCAAATGAAGCAACTGACAAAGGATTAATCTCCAAAATATACACACAGCTCATGCAGCTCAGTAACAACATAAAAAAATCAACCCAATCAAAAAATGGGCAGAAGACCTAAATCGACATTTCTCCAAAGAAGACATACAGATGGCCAACACACACATGAAAAGCTGTTCAACATCACTAATTATTAGAGAAATACAAATCAAAACTACAATGAGATCATATGATTTTTATCCTTCATTTTGTTAGTGTGGTGTATCACATTGATTGATTTGTGGATGTTGAACTATCCTTGCAACCCTGGAATTAATCCCACTTGATCATTGTTTATGATTCTTTTAATGTATTGTTGAATTCAGTTGTTTTTTAAAAAAAATTTAAATTTTTATTTATTTATTTATTTATTTAATTTTTGGGGGCTGCATTGGGTCTTCATTGCTTCACACAGGCTTTCTCTAATTGCGGCGAGCTGGGGCTACTCTTTGTTATGGTGCGTGGGCTTCTTATTGTGGTGGCTTCTCTTGTTGCAGAACACAGGCTGTAGGTGCATGGGCTTAAGTAGTTGTGGCACGCAGGCTCAGTAGTTGTGGCTCATGGGCTCTAGAGCACAGGTTCAGTAGTTGTGGCACATGGGCTTAGTTGCTCCACGGCATGTGGGATATTCCTGGACCAGGGATTGAACCCACATCCCCTGCATTGGTAGGTGGATTCTTAACCACTGGGCCACCAAGGAAGTCCACAGTTCCTTTTTTGAGGATTTTTGCATGTATGTTCATCAGGGATGTTGTCCTGTAATTTCCTTTTCTTGTGGGGTCTTTGTTTTTGGTATCTCGGTAATGCTGGCCTCATAAAATGAGTGTGGAGGTGTTTTATTATGTTTTTTTTTTATTTTGGGGAAGAGTTTTAGATGGATTGGTATCTATTCTCCTTTGACTGTTTTTTAGAAATTGCCACTGAAGCCGTCTGGTCCTAGACTTGCTTGATGGGACCTTTTTGTTTATTTATTTAATCTCCTTATCATTCAATCTTTTCAGATTTTTAATTATTCATGATTCAGTCTTGGTATGGTGCACGTTTCTACGTTGTATTTCTTCTAGGTTGTACAATTTGTTCACATAAATTTGTTCATAGTATTCTCTTATCATCCTTTGTATTTCCATGGTTTCAGTTGTAAAGTCACATCCTTCATTTCTGATTTTATTTACTTAAGTCTTCTCCATATCAGTTTTAGAGGGAGTGTGTTTGTAGCTACAAAAATTCATGATGAGTTTTGTAAAAAAAATTAATTTAATCTATATATCAATTTGGGGAGAAACGATATCTTTAGTATGTTGAGTGTACCAATCCTTTAACATGGTATATCTCTCCATTTATTTAGATATTCTTTGACACATTTTTTAGTATTTTAAACATTTCAGCATATATATTTTGTGATATTTGCATATAAATTGTGTTGTGATTTATATTACAGTACCCATGTGGTTTATGCTGGAATACAAGAATACAATTGATTTATTTATGTTGAGCTTATATCCTGGATAATTAATAAACTAACTTATACTTTTAGGAGTGTTTTCTTCTGTAGTTTTCTTGAGATTTATAATTTCATATCTATATATTCTTGTTATCTGCAAATAGGGGCAGTTTTGTTTATTCCTTTGCAATCTGTATGAGTTTATTTGCTTTTCTTACTTCTCTGTCTAGAACTTCTAATATTTTGTTAATTAAGACTAGTGAGTGCAGACATCTTTGCCTTGTTCCCAATATTATCCAAAAAATTTAGTCTTTCACCACTCACCATTGTTAGATATACAATAATTTTTATGATTTTTATGAAGTTGAGGGGTTTCCATTTTATTCCTAAATTATTGAGAATTTTTAACAAAAATTGGTGTTGGATTTGATAAAATGCTTTTTCTGCATCAGTTGATATATGATTTTACTTTGTTAGCCTGTTAATATGGTGGATTACATTGATTGATTTTCAGATATTGAAGCAGCCTTGAATCATGGAAAAAAGATCACTTGGTCATAATGTATAAAACTTTTTATATATGCTGAAGTCTATCTGCTAATATATTTTAAGGATTTTACGTCTATATTCATGAGGGGTATTTGTCTGTAGTTTTCTATTGTCTTTGTCTGGTTTTGGCATTAAAATAATACTAGCCTCATGAAATGAATTAGGAAGAGTTTTATTCCCTTCTATTTATATTGGGATCATGAAGAATTGTTAATTCCTCTTTGAATATGTGGTAACATAATTTAGAAAAGCTATCTGTACCTAGGTATTTCATTTTGGGGAGCTGCTTAATAATAAATTCAATTTTGCTAATAGTTTTAAGAGTGAATTAATGTTCTATTTCTGCTAGAGAAAGTATCAACAGGACCAAGGGAAAGCAAAACTTCCAGCCCACATACCTGCAGAAAAGTAGAGTGTTAGTCAGGACTCCACTGCTGTCAGGGTCCTGTTCATGAAACCCAGTGGGAAGTTAAGCATACACACCCACCAGGATCTCTTATTACATCAGAGCACCAGGATCTCTTATTACATTACATTGCCTGCTTACAAAAATTAAAATATCTAAAATCTTATAATATAATATACAAAATGTCCAGGATAAAATTGAAAATTACTTGTCATACCAATAATCCATAAAAATGTCAACTTGACTGGAAAACACAATTGACAGATGCCAATGCCGACATGACCCAGATGTTGGAATTATCTGACAAAGATTTTAGAGCAGCCATCATAAAACTGTTTCATCAAACAATTATGGATTCTCTTGAAACAAGTAAAAAAAATGGAAAATCTCAGCAAAGAAATATAGAAGAAATAAAATTAGAAATAATAGGACTGAAAAATATAATAACAAATAAAAACCACTCATTGGATAAGCTGAAGAGTAGAATGGAGATGATAGAGGATAGAATCAGTGAGTTTCAAAATAGATCATTAGAATTTACCCATTTACAACAGAAAGTAGACTGCAGAAAAAATGAGCAGAGCCTCACACACCTGTGGGATAATAAAAAAATCTAACATTCCCAACATCACAGGCTGAGAGAGAAAGGAGTAAGGGAGTGGGACTAAAAAACATTAAAAGAAATAACAATAAATTTTAAAATCCCCAAATAATTGTGAAAGACATTATATTTGGAGGTTGAAGCAAAAAAGTATAACACCATGCTCAATGTGAATAGAGAAAATGCAATTGCTCCAAAGAAAACGACATATATAGGTGTAAACCTGTCAAAATATGTACAATACTTTTATGCTGAAAATTACAATTATGATTATAATGAAAGAAATTAAGGAAGATCTAAATAAATGGACAAACATGTTATTTTTACGGATTGAAATATTCAACGTAGTAAAGATGTCACCTCTTTCCAAAATGATTTATGAGTTTAATGAAACCCTATCAAATTCTCAGAAAGAATTTTGTAGACTTAGATAAGGTTATTTTAAAATTTACATAGAAATGCATGAACCAAACAGTAAGTTAAATAATGTTGAAAAGAAGAATAAAGTGGGAGAAATTGCTCTACTTGATTTTATGTCTTTTGATATAGCAATAGTAATCAAAGCAATGCAGTATTGGCAGAAGGATAGACATATATAAATAAATATAACAAAGTAAAGAACTCATAACAGGCCCACAAAAATATGCTTAACTTATATTTGACAAAGATAAAAAAGCAATTTAATGGAGGAAGTATATCCTTTTCAACAAATGGGGCTTGGAGCAATTGGACATCCATAACCAAAAAAAAAAAAAGAACCTACACACAAAACTGCTTTCTTACATAAAAATTAACTCTAAATGCATCATGGACATACATGTAAAATGTAAAACTATAACACTTTTAGGAAAAAGTCATAGGGGAAAATCTTTGGGGTAAGAATTCTTACATTTGAATCTAATAGCATGATCCTTTATAAAAGCCAGAATTGATATATTCAACCTCATCAAAAATTTAAAAATTTGCACTGCAAATGATACTGTGAAGAGTATGAAATGATATGTTATATACTGAAAGAAAATTTTTGAAATCCACATATCCTACAAAGAACTAGTGTCTAGATTATGTAAAGAATTCTTAACATTCATCAGCAAAAAATCCAAATAATTCTATTAGAAAATGAGCAAGTGACATGAAAAGATATTTCACCAAAGAGAATATACAAATGTCAAGCACACATATGAAAAAAATGTTTAGCATTTTTAGCCGTTTTGGAAATGTAAATTAAAATCATAGCTAGGACTCCTGAGTTAACCAATCTGCAGTCATAGAATTTGTTCATTGGAAAAAAATCACAAAATCACTCCTATGTCAGAACTAGAAGAGACTTACCAATCATCCCATCCAATTCTATTATTTTACAGTTGGCCCAAAGAGGTGTCTTGACATGTCTGAGGTCACAAATAATAAGGTAAATTTCTATTTCATTTAATTCAGCAAACATTTATTTGGCTGATGGTATTAAGTTTCTAAATTCAAGAAAGATATGGAGTGAATCATCCTTACTTTACCTCATTGGGGAGTTGTGTGGATCAAATAATATGACACATATGAAACTGTTTTGTAAACTCTAAGATACAATACAATTGTGAGTGGTTATTTTTAATAAAAAAAAGAAATCTGCCTTACCAGGCACTACATAGGCTTTCAAGCTCAACTTAAAAACAAAACAAAAATTAATTAAATCACAATGAGATATCAATACATACCTATAATAAAGACTAAAATTAAAAAAAAAATAATGGTAACACCAAATGTTGGCCAAGCATCAGAGAAATGGGATCATTCATACACTGCTGGTGGGAATGCAAATTGGAAAGTAGTATGGCAGTTTCATAAAAATCTAAATGTGCACTTAACATATAACCTAGAAATTGCATTCTTGGGCATTTAATCTAGAGAAATAAGAACTATTTTCTCATAAAAATTTGTACAGGACTATTCATAATAGCTTTATCTGTAATAGTCCAAAACTGGAAATAATCCAAATGTTAAAACAACAGTCCTAGCCAAGGCAAACAGAGAAGCAAAAAACACTAATATTTTACCCCATATTATTGCTTGCATGGCTTCTGACAAGAGACCTGCTGTAACTCTTGGTCTTTTTCTCTATAGTTAAGGTACTGCATTACCTCTGTCTTCTTTCAAGATGTTTCTCTTTGTCTTGGTTTTCTGAAGTTTGAAGGTTATATGCCTAGGTGTAGTGTTTTTGTTTTGTTTTGTTTTGTTTTTTGTATTTTTATTGTTTCACATTCTCTGAGATTCCTAGATTTGTGGTTTAATGTCTGTCATTAATCTTGGAAAATCCTGTCATTATTACTTCAAACATTTCTTTTGCTTTGCTCTGTTTCTCCTTCCTCTGATATTCTAATTATGCATATGCTATACCTTTTGAAATTATCTCACATTTCTTAGATATTCTGGAGGTTTTTATTCTTTTTTTTTAAATAGACTTTATTTCTTAGAGCAGTTGTACGTTTACAGCAAGATTGAGGGGAAGATATAGAAATTTCCCATATATTCCCTGTCCCCACACATGCACATCCTGCCCCGCTATCAACATCCTGCAACAGAGTGGCATATTCGTTACAATCAGTGAATGTGCATTGACACAACATTATCACCCAAAGTACATACTAAACTTGACCTTGTAAATTCTAACAAATGTGTAATGACATATATTTACAATTATAGTACCATATAGAATAGTTTCACTACCCTAAAAATCCTTTGTGCCCTGCCAATTTATCCCTCCCTTTCTCCTAATTCCTAGCAATCACTCTTCCTTTTGCTGTCTCCATAGTTTTGCCTTTTCCAGAATGTCATATAGTTGGAACCATGCAATAGGTAGTCTTTTCAGATGGGCTTCTTTCACTTAGTAATACGCATTTAAGATTCTTCCATATCTGTTGTTGGCTTGATAGCTTAATTCCTTTTAGCACTAAAAATATTTTATTGTTTGGATGTACCACAGCTTGTTTATCCATTCATATACTGAAGTTCCAAGTTTTGCTTCCAAGTTATGGCAATTATGAAATAACACTCCTATAAACATCTGCGTGTAGGTTTTTTTGAAGACATACTTTTTCCATTTATTTGAAAAAACAATGAGATATCACTATGCACCTCTTAGAATGGACTAAATCCAAAAAGGTTGACAACACAAAATGCTGGTGAGAATGTGGAGCAACAGAAACTCTCATTCATTGCTGGTAAGAATGCAAAGTGGTAGAGCCACTTTGGAAGACAGTTTGGCAGTTTCTTACAAAATTAAAGATACTCTTAATGCAAGCTACAGCAATTGCGTTCTTTGTGTTTACCCAAAGAAAATCTTTATTGTTTTACTGATATAAATATCCCTCTGAACACTGTCTACACTGCATCCCATAAGTTTTCATATGTTGTATATTTATATTTTTTGTTGGAGTACTTGAAGTACTTTTGTGTGTTACTTCCTGCTGTACAGCAAAGTGAATCTGTTGTACATATACATATATCCACTCTTTTTTAGATTCTTTTCCCATATAGGTCATTACAGAGTACTGAGTAGAGTTCCCTGTGCTATACAGTGGGTCCTTATTAGTTATCTATTTTGTATACAGTGTGTATTTGCCTATCCCAATCTCCCAATTTATCTCTCTCCTGCTTTCCCCCCTGGTAACCATAAGATTGTTTTCTTCATCTGTGAATTTAAAAAAATGGTACAAATGAACTTATTTACAAAACAGAAATAGAGTCACAAATGTATACTCATTTTTATTTATCTATTAGTATTTTCTAATTTCTCTTGTGATTTTTTTCTTCTATACACATCAAGAGAGTGATGTTTACTTTCTACACATTTGTAAATTTTCCAGTTTTCCTTCTGCTATTTTTTTAGGTTTATTTCTTTGTGGACAGAGGAGATATTTTGTACAATTCAAACCTTCTTAAATTTATTGAAACTTATACACACACAAAGGCCTAAATATGGTCTATCCTGGGGAATTTTTCATGTGCACTTTAGAAGGATTTTTATTATGCTGTCTTTGGGTAGAGTGATCTATGTATGTCTACTAGATCTATTTGGTTTATAGTGTTATTTCTGTCCTCTGTTTCCATATTGATTTTCTGTCTAAATTCTTTACATTCTTTAAGTGTCTCAGGTAGAAAGATTATGGTTGTATTATGTTTTGATACTTTTTGCCAATCTCTGCATTTATATTGGAGTGTTTAATCCATTTACATTTAAATAATTTACCAATAAGGAAAGATTTCTATCTCTTTGCTGTTTGTTTTCTGTATGTCTTATAGCATTTTCCCCTCATTTCCTCCATTATTGTCTTCTTTGTGTTTAGCTGATTTTTTGAATTGAACCATTTCAATTCCTTTATTTCCTCTTTGTGTACATTTAAAAAAATATATTTTTGTGTGTTTACTGTAGAAATTACATTTAACATCTTGAATGTATAATTATCTATTTGAATTGATTCCAACTTAACTTTAATAGCATAAAAACCCTGCCCCTATACAGTTTCATCTTCCCTTTTATGTTACTGATGTCACAGATTACATCCATATACATTGTGTGGGCTATAACATAGTTTTGTAATTATTTTCATATATTTGTCTTTCAAATTCTGTAGGAAATAAAAACAGAATTACATACCAAAAATACAATAATACTGGCTTTTATATTTGCCTGCTCTAACAATCTTTATATCTTCCTATGACTTCTGGTTACTCTCTAGTGTCCTTCATTTCAATCTGAAGAATTCAGATTCTTAAATGCTTGCCTTAGCATTTTTTCTAAGGCAAGCCTTGTGGTAATGAATATCCTCAGATTTGGTTTATCTGGAAATCTTAAATTCGCCCTCCTTTTTGAAGGACAATTTTGTTAAATATAGAATTCTTGATAACCTTGTTTTTCTTTTAGCATTTTAAATATGTCATCCCATTGCTTTATGGCCTTCATGGTTTCTGATAAGAAATTGGCCGTTGATCTTATTGAGGACCTATTTGTATGTAAAGAGTTGCCTGTCTATTGCTGCTTTCAAGATTTTCTCTTTGTCTTTCAACAGTTTGATTATAAAGTGTCTTGATGTGGGTGGTCTATTTGAGTTTATCCCACATGTTGTGACATCATTTTTCTGATCTTTATTTGTTCTTTGGCCATGTGTTCCTCTTCTTCCCCAGGTTGTTTTAAAGTCTTTGTCTAGTAAGTTTGATGTTTGGGATTCCTTAGAGATTGTTTCTGTCAATTTAGTTTTTTCCTTTGCTGGGCCATACTTTCCTGTTCTTTGTATAACTTGTGAATATCTATTGAAAATTGGACACTTGAATATTATAATGTAGTATTTCTGGAAGTCATATTTCCCCTTGCCCAAGAATTTCTAACCTTGGTTTTTAAAAATTATTCTTGACAGCTGCAGTAGTCCATTTGTTTAGGGCTTTAGCTAACTAATTTTGCAAAGACTGTATGCCTTGTCTTTCATCACTAAAGTCTCTTTTCCTTTAGCTCATGTTCAGCTAATCTTTTACAGAGATTTCTGTGAATTCAGGAGGTAAAACACACAAACTAACACCACCAACAAATAAAAACAAAATACCTCTTCCAGTTTTTGCATATTGTCTCTTTGATGCAGCACTCCAACACTTAGCAAGGTTTGCACTGAGCCCAGGGATGAGCCCAAGGTGGAAGGTTAGGGTCTTCTAAGATCACTTCTGTGGATGTGTCTTTCCTTGGCATATGCTTGGCTTTCTAAATGCCTTTACATACATGGACCCTTTTGATTAACCTAGTTTTCCAAAGAATATCCCTTAGGTTTTCCTCCCATTCCTCAAGCAGTGTACTGTATGTTTTGACCATAATTTTTGGCTTCAGATGTCTGTGAATTATTAGTTAATCTTTATGTGTGTTTTAATCAAGGCCTGCTGTTTTTCTGGCTTGAGATCTGGGTTAAATAAAACATAGATGGTTATGCTGCATCAGTCTTTCAGGTAACCCCCAGAAAGGTTAGAGCATTTATACACAGTGTTTTTTCCAATAAAGGCTTTTATTCTCTCTCTGGAACCAGAGACCAGGGTCTCACGCTGGGAACACAGGATGCTGCCATGCTAGGAATGAGGTAGGGCATGGGCAAGTAAAAATGGCACAAAGCTTTCCTACAATTTTCAAGTTGCCTTTTTAAAAGTTAGATGTTTTTTTGGTTGCTATTAATATTTGACTGTTTTCCAGAATTCTGACAAAAATGGTTCTGACAGTTTTTGCTTGTTTTTTTTTTGATGTTTCTCTGTGGGGACAAGAGATGGAGCTCCATCCTTTTGCTGATGTCTTCCCTGTATTATTTTTTCAACTGCATATGAATCAATAATTATCTCAAAAAATCTTAAAGGTTTAAAAAACTATCAGAAGGACTTTTATTTTTCAACCACTGAAAGAAGTATATAACTAACAGATTTATTATCTCCAAACCCAGGGATTATACTGAGGTGGGTTTTTTGTTGTTGTTGAAAAACAAAGAAAATCACAAACTTAATAAAGAGAAGAAATTTCTCATAAGCACAAACAAAAAATGTAGTTATATTTGAAGTGATGATTAAAAATAAGTACAATTTTTGAACAACCTCTATTTCTGACACTAGATATGTTTTTTCAGTTTTCTAAAACATGCCTCATAAATCTTGATTTCTTTGTTAGGGTAACATTGTGGCTGTCACAAATAAATCTTAGCATTTCTATGGATTAATACAATAAATGTTTATTTCTCATTCATGGAAGAGTCTAATGCAGGTGTTCTTCATTGTCAGTAGTGGGTGGCTCTGATCCACACAACATTCAGTAAATAACTCTCTCAGAAGCTCTATTATATTCAATGCATGACTTTCTTTTTTTTTAACATCTTTATTGGAGTATAATTGCTTTACAATGGTGTGTTAGTTTCTGCTTTATAATAAAGTGAATCAGTTATATATATACATATATCCCCATATCTCTTCCCTTTTGCATCTCCCTCCCTCCCAACCTCCCTATCCCACCCCTCTAGGTGGTCACAAAGCACTGAGCTGATCTCCCTGTGCTATGTGGCTGCTTCCCACTAGCTATCTATTTTACGTTTGGTAGTGTATGTATGTTCATGTCAGTCTTTCACTTTGTCCCAGCTTACCCTTCCCCCTCCCCATATCCTCAAGTCCATTCTCTAGTAGGTTTGCATCTTTATTCTCGTCTTGCCCCTAGGTTCTTCATGACCTTTTTTTTTTTTTTAAGATTCCATATATATGTGTTAGCATACGGTATTTGTTTTTCTCTTTCTGACTTACTTCACTCTGTATGACAGACTCTAGGTCCATCCACCTCACTACAAATAACTCAATTTCATTTCTTTTTATGGCTGAGTAATATTCCATTGTACATATGTGCCACATCTTCTTTATCCATTCATCTGTTGATGGACACTTAGGTTGCTTCCATGTCCTGGCTATTGTAAATAAAGCTGCAATGAACATTGTGGTACATGACTCTTTTTTAATTATGGACTTTCAAAATCGTACTTGGAGGTCACCATTCCAGCTAACCAGAAGTTTTAAAGAGCATGGAAGATTACATGTTAATAGTCTGATGAATCTTGCCTCTAGCAGTCCATTGGTGAGAACTTAGTATGCAGCCACACCCAACATCAAAGGAGGATGGAAAAGGCAGTGTAGCTCTGTGCCTAAGGAAAAAAACTGGTTTGGTAAACAGCTAGCCAGTGTCTGCCACAAAGTATTACAAACACTTTAATAGTCACACAGAAATACCTCAACTTCACATAGGGCTTTCTTGATCATTCTATAAATAGCATGTAACTTTTTGTCCCTTACTGGTTTTATTTTCTGTATAGCACTCAGTTGTAATTTCAGCTACCTTTTTTTTTGAATTTTTGAATCTTATTTATTTTTTTATACAGCAGGTTCTTATTAGTTATCTATTTTATACATATTAGTGTATATGTGTCAATCCCAATCTCCCAATTTCATCCCACCACCACCACCCCTCAGCTTCCTTATTGGCTTTCCTGGAAGATTTAAAACACAGTAGCTGAATAAACAATGTACATTTGCTTCCAAGTAATTTGCTTCATAATTTCTGATTAATACATTGATTTCCATTTTATAGGAACACATTACTGACTCCATATTTTCCTTTCACAAAGAGGGGACTTGTATTATTCAGTGATTATAATGGATGGATCCTTGGAGAGAAAGCAAGGAAAAATCATAGAAAAGATTTAACTTTACAGAAGGCCAGATGGATCAGGGTTGGAAAGGCTGAATTCTGATCACTAGGAAAACAGTTTGTCTCCAATATGTCCCTGGATGGAAAGGTTGGAACATCAAGTTACACTAAGCCTCAGGTCCTGGCTTGTATGCATGTAGTTTGTGCCAGCTCTTCACAGAAAGGAGAACACAAACACGTGGTGTCACTGAAATAGTTCTTCTAATTCACAACAGTATAAGTATCTACTTTTGTACATTTAATGTTTCCCTTGATTACTATGTATTACTTTCTAAAAATATTTTTTAACTGTGGTAAGATAAACATAACATAAAGTTTGCCACTTCAACCATTTTTAAGTGTATAGTTCAGTGGTAGCCAGTACAGTCATCATATTGTGCAGACATCACAACCATCCACAGTCATAACTCTTTTAACTTTGTAAAACTCAATACCCATTAAATAACTCACCAATAAAAAATAACTCCCCATTACCTCTTTCCCCCAGCTCCTGTCAACCAACCTTCTACTTTATCTCTATGATATCAACTACTCTAAGTACCTCTTAAAGTGGAATCATACAGTCTTTGTTTTTCTGTGATTGGCTTATTTCACTTAGCATAACGACTGCAAAATTTCACCATGTTGTAGCATATTGCAGACTTTCCTTCCTTTTAAGGCTGAATAATATACCACATTTTCCTTATGCATTCATCTGTCAGTGTACACTTGGGATGCTTCTACATTTTAGCTATTGTAAATAATGCTGCTAAGAACATAAATGCAGAAATAACACTTTGAGACCCTGTTTTCAATTCTTTTGGGTTTATACTCAGAAGTGAAATTGCTGGATTATATAATAATTCTCTTTTTAATTTTTTTAGAAAGTTACATACTGTTTTCAACAGTGACTGTACCATTTTACATTTCTACCAAGAGTACACAAATGTTTTTATTTCTCCACATTCTCACCAACACTTGTTATTTTCTGTTTTTTATTCATTTATTTTTAACTTTACTTAGGAATAATTGGCAAATATCATTGTGTATATTTAAAGTGTACGATGTGATGAGTGAATAGAAATCAAATGCATATACATTGTACAATAATTACCAAGATCAAGATAATTAACACATTTATTACATCACATTGTTAACATTGGTAACTTGTGTGTGTGTGTGTCTGTGTGTGTGTGTGAGAGAGAGAGAGAGAGAATATTCAAGATCTACTCTCAACCATTTTCAGGTATCAATATTGTATTATCAACTATGTTGTACATTAGATCTTCAGGATATATTATTTTGTAAATTAAAATTTGCTCTCTTTCCCTTACACAACCACATGTTTCCCTCTCTCCAGCCTCTGGCAACCACCATCCTATTCTCTGTTTCTATGAAAGCAAAAAAAGAATATTACAGACCAATATTGTTTCTTGTTTTTTTGTTTTTGTTTTTTCTTTTTAGATTCCATATGTAAGTGAAAGCATACAGTATTTGTCTTTCTCTTTCTAGCTTACTTTACTTAGCATAATGCCCACCAGATTCATTCATGTTGTTGCAAAGAGCAGTATTTCCTTCCTTTCCATGACTGATTAATATTCCTCTGTGTGTGGATTTGTGTATCTCATTTTCTTTATGAATTCATCTGTTGAAGAACATTTAGGTTGTTTCCATATTTTACCTACTGTGAATAAACCTGCAATGAACATGTGTGTTCAGATATATGTTTGAGATACTGATTTCAATTTCTTTGGATATATACTCAGGAGTGGGATTGCTGGATCATAAGGTAGTTCGATTAATAATTTTTTGAGGAACTACCATATTGTTTTCCATAATGGTGTACCATTTTACATTCTCAACAACAGTGTATAAGGGTTTCATTTTCTCCATGTTCTCACCAACATTTGTTATCTCTTATATTTTTGATAATAGCCATCCTAACAGATATTACATTTTGGTTTTGATTTTCATTTCCCTAATGATTAGTGATGTTGACAATCTTCATATACTTATTGGCCATTTTAATGTCTTCTTTGGAAAAGTGTCTATTCAGGTCATTTGCTCATTTTTTAAATGGGATTCTTTGCTTCTGTTCTATTGAATTGTAGAATTATTTATATATTTAAATATTAATCCTTTATTAGATATGTAGTTTGTGAATATTTTCTCCCATTCTGTAGGTTGCATTTTCAATTTATTTGAGTGTTTCCTTTGCTGCTCAGAGGCACTTTAGCTTAATGTAGTTTCATCTTTTAATTTTGGTGTTTTTTTTGCCTGTGCTTCTGAGGTGTTATCAAGAAATCATTGCCAGGATTCCCCTGATGGTGCAGTGGTTAAGAATCTGCCTGCCAATGCAGGGGACAGAGGTTATATCCCTGATCCAGGAAGATCCCACATACCATGGAACAACTAAGCCTGTGTGCCACAACACTGAGCCTGTGCTCTAGAGCCTGTGAGCTACAACTACTGAAGCCCAGGCACCTAGAGCCTGTGCTCCACAACAAGAGAAGCCACTGCAATGGGAGTCTGTGCACCACAACAAAGAGTAGCCCCCATTTGCCACAACTAGAGAAAGCCCACACACAGCAAAGAAGACCCAATGCAGCCAAAAACTAATTTATTTATTTATATATTAAAAAAAAAGAAATCATTGCCAAGATATACAACAATGATATATTTTCATAAATTTTCTTCTAGGAGTTTTATGATTTTAGATCTTATATTTAAGTATTTGATCCATTTTAGTTAATATTTGTGAGTTGTGTAATAATAGAGGTCCAATTCCAATTTTTTGCATGTGGATATCCAGTTTTCCCAACACCATTTATTGAAGAGAGAGTTTTTCCCTTGTTTGGCACCCTTGTTAAGAATTAGTTGACTGGGAGGAGGGGTCAGGATAGCAGAATATGAGGACCAGGAGTTTAAACTCTCCCCACAAGTACAGAAAGAATAGATATACAAATGGAACAATTTGCACAGAGCACCTGCTGAACACTAGCAGAGGACTATGGACACCTAAAATGGCAAGAAAATGTCCCCACATAACTGGGTAGGATGAAAGAGACAAAAGAAAGAAAAAGAAAATAGGAAATGGGATGGGACCCACATCTCTGGGAGGTGAAGCTGAAGGAGAGGAGAGCTTCCTGTACCCGAGTAAGCCCCCTTACTGGTGTGGAGATCAGCTGAGATAGAAGGGGAGCCTGGGGGGTTATGAGAGGAAAGTGCAGCAACAGGTCTGTGACAGGCAGGACAGAATGGGACTTAGATGCTCCAAGCCACAACCCTGCACATCCCAGCCTGAGATGGGTGTCTGCCAGTGCTGACAGGGGCTGAGTGCTGGAACTTTTGGTTTGGAGAGCAGATCCACGGAGAAGACTGCTGTTGGCTGTGCAGAGACAGACCAAGGGGATGGTGTGAGGAGATCCACAACTGGGAATGCTCCTGGAAGAAGCTCGGACTACCACAGAAGAGAGGCACCATTGTTGAGTGACAAGTGAAGGCCAGGGCTGCCATCACAGCCTCTTCCCACACACAAGCCCCTGACTCCACAGGCACTAAGAAGAGCTCCCACTGGAGCTAGCTTGCACCCCAGTCATTGCTACCTCCTGCCCCTCCCATATAAGTGAGCATGCATGCCCCAGTCAGTTGCTGCCCCAGCCCCTCTGACTGAAACAGGCCAGTGTGCCCGCAGTTGCTGCCTTTGCCTCCCCTTACCTGAGCAGGGGGCAAACACGTAGAGGTGAGGATGAAACCAAAGCTGAGCCCCAGGGGCTGTACAACTAAAAAACAACTGATACCTTGCCTTGTAGCTGCACAAGCCATGGAATAAACTCCCACAACTGTCTTGGTAAACTCATTGCCTGTAGAACTTTTGAATGGGCAATGAGTGCTCCAGCAACTGACACAGGTCTAGCTTTAGCAGCTGTGGACTTTGCAGGCATGTACATAGAGGAGTTGGGCCAGGTCAGAGTCTGAGCTGCCCCCACAGTGCCCATAGCAGGTACAGAGACCTACCTAGAGTTATTGGAGGGTCTCCCAGGGAGGCAGGGATTGGATGTAGCTTACCGTGGAGGCAAGGACACTGATAGAAGAGGCCCCAGGGAATTTTCATTGTTGTTATTGTTGTTTTATTATGTTATTTTTTATTAAAAATTTTTTTCTTTATATATTTTTAATTTTTATTTATTTTATTTTTTATATGATTTTTCTGGGTTTTTTTCTGTTTTTTGTTGTTTTTGTTTGCTTTTCTTGTTTTCTTTTTTGTTTTGTTAGTTTGGTTTTTATTGTTTGTTTTGGTTTTTAGGTTGTTTGTTTTTGTTTGTTTTGTTTTTACTTTTTGATTTGGTTTTTGTTTGTTTTTTTCTTTTTTCCTTCCCTTTTTCATCTTTTTTCTTGCTGTGCTGCATGGCTTGCGGGATCTTGGTTACCCAGCTGTGGGTCGAATCTGGGCCCCTGCAATGGGAACACCGAGTCCTGGCTGCTGGACTACTAGGGAATTCCCAGCCCCAGGAATATTAAATGGCATGAGCTCTCCCAGATCCCAGTCTTGGCACCAAGACCCAAAACCACCAAACAGCCTGAAAGCTCCAGTGCGGGAATGCCTTAGGACAAACAACCAGCAAGGCAGGAACACAGTGCCACTCATCAGCAGACAGTCTGCCTAAAGTCATAATAAGTTCACGGACACTGCAAAACGTACCCCTTGACACGGCCCTGCCTAGCAGAGGGACAAAACCTAGCTCAACCCTCCACAGGGCAGTCACCAGTCACTCCCACCAGGAAGCCTACACAGCCCCTGGACCAACCTCACCCACCAGGAGGCAGACACCAGAAACAAGAGGAGCTAAGATCCTGCAGCCTGCTAAAAGGAGACCACAAATGCAGAAAGTTAGGCAAAATGAGAAGGCAGAGAAATACATTCCAGATGAAAGATAAAGATAAAACACACAACAACAACTAAGTGTAGAGGTGACAGGCAATCTCCCTGAAAGGGAATTTAGAGTAATGATAGTAAAGATGAGCCAAGGTTTTGGAATAAGAATGGAGGCACAGATTGAGAAGACACAAGACATATTTTACAAGGAGCTAAAAGACTTAAAGAACAAACAAAGAGAAATGAACAATACAATAACTGAAATGAAAAACTAGAAGGAATCAAGAGCAGAATAAATGAGGCAGAAGAACGAATAAGTGAGCTGAAAGACAGAATGGTGGAAATCCCTGCCACAAAACAGAATAAAGAAAAAAAGAATGAAAAGTAATGACAGTCTCAGAGACATCTGGGGCAACATTAAATGCACCAACATTCACATTATAGGAGTCCCAGAAGCAGAAGAGAGAGGGAAAAGGCCTGAGAAAATATTTGATGAGATTAGAAATTTGTTACATTAGAGAGTTGAAAACTTCCATTACATAGGAAAGGAAACACTCACTCAAGTCCGGGAAGCACAGAGAATCCCATATAAGATAAGGCCAAGGAGGAACATGCCAAGACTCATATTAGTCAAACTGACAAAAACTAAAAACAAAGAGAAAATATTAAACGTAAAAAGGGAAAAGCAACAAATAATATACAAGGGAATCCCCATAAGGTTATCAGCTGGTTTCTCAGCAGAAGTTCTGCAGGTCAGAAAGGAGTAGCACGATATATTTAAAGTGATAAAGGAAAATACCTACAACCAAGAATACTGTACTCAGCAAGGCTCTCCTTCAGATTTGATGGAAAAATCAAAGGCTTTACAGACGAGCAAAACCTAGGATAATTTAGCACCAGCAAACCAGCTTTACAACAAATGCTAAAGGAAATTCTCTAGGCTGAAAAGAAAAGAACACAATTAGAAAGAAGAAAATATGAATGGGAAAGCTCACCAGTAAAGGCAAACATAAATTAAAGGTAGTAAATCATACACACAAAATTATGATACCAAAACAAGCAATTGTGAGGAGAGTACAAATGAAGGATATTGTAAATGCCTTGGAAATTGAGACCAGCAACTTGAAACTATCTTGTATATATATAGACTGCTATACAAAACCTCATGGGAACCACAAACCAAAAAAACTACAACAGATACACACACAAAAAAGAAAAAGTAATCCAAACAAACACAACACTAATGATAGTCATCAAATCAAAAGACAAGTGAACAAAAGAGAAAGGGAAGAAAAAAGACCTACAAAAACAAATCAAAAACAATTAACAACATGGCAATAAGGACATATATATCAATAATTACCTTAAAAGTAAGAGGATTAAATGCTCCAACCAAAACACACAGACTAGCTGAATGGATGCAAAAACAAGACTCATATGTATGCTGTCAACAAGAGATCCACTTTAGATCTAGGGACACATACAGACTGAAAGTGAGGGGATGGAAAAAGCTATTCCATGCAAATAGAAATCAGAAGAAAGCTAAAGTAGCAGTACTCATATCAGACAAAATAAACTTTAAAATAAAAACTGCTAAAAGAGACAAAGGACACAACATAATGATCAAGGAATCAATACAAGAAGATATAACAATTGTAAATATATTTGACCCACCATAAGAGCACCTCAGTATATAAGCCAAATGCTAATAGGTACAAAAGCAGAAATCCACAGTAACAAAATAATACTGGGGAACTTTAACACTTCACTTACATCAATGGACACATCACCCAGACAGAAAATCAATAAGGAAACACAGGCCTTAAATGACACATCGGACTAGATAGACTTAATTGATATTTATAAAAAGTTCCATTAGAAAGAAGCAGAATACATTTTCCCTTCAAGTGCACAAGGAACATTCTCCAGGATAGGTCAAAACAGTCTCAGTAAATTTTACAAAATTGACATTATATCAAACTTCTTTTCCAATTACAACAATATAAGAATAGAAATCAATTTCAGGAGAAAAAAAACTGTAAAAAACACAAACACGGGGGAGGAGAGGAGAAGATGGCGGAAGAGTAAGACGTGGAGATCACCTTCCTCCCCACAGATACATCAGAAATACATCTACACGTGGAACTGCTCCTATAGAACACCCACTGAATGCTGGCAGAAGAGGTCAGACCTCCCAAAGGGCAAGAAACTCCCCACGTACCTGGGTAGGGTAAAAGAAAAAAGAAACAACAGAGACAAAAGAATAGGGATGGGACATGCACCAGTGGGAGGGAGCTGTGAAGGAGGAAAGGTTTCCACACACTAGGAAGCCCCTTCGCGGGCGGAGACTGTGGGTGGCAGAGGGGGGAAGCTTCAGAGCCACGGAGGAGAGCGCAGCAACAGGGGTGCGGAGGGCAAAGCAGAGAGATTCCCGCACAGAGGAGCGGTGCCAAGCAGCACTCACCAGCCCGAGAGGCTTCTCTGCTCACCCACTGGGGTGGGCGGGGGCTGGGAGCTGAGGCTTGGGCTTTGGTCGGATTGCAGGGAGAGGACTAGGGTTGGCGGCGTGAACACAGCCTGAAGGGGTTAGCGCACCACAGCTAGCCGGGAGGGAGTCGGGAAAAGATCTGGAGCTGCTGAACAGGCAAGAGACTTTTTCTTGCCTCTTTGTTTCCTGGTGCGTGAGGAGAGGGGATTCAGAATGCCACCTAAACAAGCTCCAGAGATGGGCGCAAGCCGCGGCTATCAGCACGGACCCCAGAGACGGGCATGAGATGCTAAGGCTGCTGCTGCAGCCACCAAGAAGCCTGTGTGGAAGCACAGGTCACTATCTGCAGTGGTCTACCTGGGAGCCTGCAAAGCCCGCCACTGCCAGCGTCCCGTGATCCAGGGACAACTTCCCCTGGAGAAAGTCCGGCGCGCCTCAGGCTGCTGCAGCATCACGCCTGCCATTGCCGCCGCAGGCTCACCCCACATCCGTACCCCTCCCTCCCCCCGGCCTGAGTGAGCCAGAGCCCCCGAAGCAGCTGCTCCTTTAACCTCGTCCTGAGTGAAGAACAGACACCCTCAGGCGACCTACACGCAGAGGCGGGTCCAAATCCAAGGCTGAAACCCGGGAGCTGTGCGAACAAAGAAGAGAAAGGGAAATTTCTCCCAGCAGCCTCAGAAGCAGTGGATTAAAGCTCCACAAACAACTTGATGTACCTGCATCTGTGGAATACTGGAATAGACAATGACTCATCCCAAATTGAGGAGATGGACTTTGGGAGCAAGATATATTATTTTTTCCCCTTTTCCTCTTTTTGTGAGTATGTATGTGTATGCTTCTGTGTGAGATTTTGTCTGTATAGCTTTGCTTTCACAATTTGTCCTAGGATTCGGTCCGTCCGTTTTTTTTTTTTTTTTTTTTACTTTAACAATTTTTTTTCTTTTTTCTTAATAATTCTTTTTTATTTTTTTATTTTAATAACTTTATTTTATTTTATCTAACTTTATTTTATTTTATCCACTTTCTCTTTTTTCTTTCTATTTTTTCTCACTTTTATTCTGAGCCGTGTGGATGAAAGGCTGTTGGTGCTCCAGCCAGGCATCAGGGCTGTGCCTCTGAAGTGGGAGAGCCAACTTCAGGACACTGGTCCACAAGAGACCTCTCAGCTCCATGTAATACCAAATGACAAACATCTCCCAGAGATCTCCACCTCAACACCAAGACCCAGCTTCACTCAATGATGAGCAAGCTATAGTGCTGGACACCCTATGCTAAACAGCTAGCAAGACAGGAACACAGCCCCATCCATTAGCAGAGAGGCTGCCTAAAATCATAGTAAGGCCACAGACACCTCAAAACACACTATCAGACATGGACCTGCCCAACAGAAAGACAAGATCCAGCCTCATCCACAAGAACACAGGCACTAGTCCCCTCCACCAGGAAGCCTACACAACCCACTGAACCAACCTTAGCCACTGGGGACAGATACCAAAAACAACAGGAACTATGAACCTGCAGCCTGCAAAAAGGAGACCCCAAACACAGTAAGATAAACAAAATGAGAATACAGAAAAACACACAGCTGATGAAGGAGCAATGTAAAAGCACAACAGACCTAACAAATGAAGAGGAAATGGGCAGTCTACCTGAAAAAGAATTCAGAATAATGATAGCAATGATGATCCAAAATCTTGGAAATGGAATAGACAAAATGCAAGAAACATTTAACAAGGACCTAGAAGAACTAAAGAGGAACCAAGCAACAATGAAAAACACAATAAATGACATTAAGAATAGTCTAGAAGGGATCAATAGCAGAATAACTGAGGCAGGAGAACGGATAAGTGACCTGGAAGATAAAATAGTGGAAATAACTACTGCAGAGCAGAATAAAGAAGAAACAATGAAAAGAACTGAGGACATTCTCAGAGACCTCTGGGACAACATTAAACACACCAACATTCGAATTATAGGGGTCCAAGAAGAAGAAGAGAAAAAGAAAGGGACTGAGAAGATATTTGAAGAGATTATAGTTGAAAACTTCCCTAATATGGGAAAGGAAATAGTTAATCAAGTCCTGGAAACACAGAGAGTCCCATACAGGATAAATCCAAGGAGAAACACGCCAAGACACATATTAATCAAACTATCAAAAATTAAATATAAAGAAAACATATTAAAAGCAACAAGGGAAAAACAACAAATAACACACAAGGGAATCCCCATAAGGTTACAGCTGATTTTTCAGCAGAAACTCTGCAAGCCAGAAGGGAGTGGCAGAACATATTTAAAGTGATGAAGGAGAAAAACCTACAACCAAGATTTCTCTACCCAGCAAGGATCACATTCAGATTTGATGGAGAAATTAAAACTTTTACAGACAAGCAAAAGCTGAGAGAGTTCAGCACCACCCAACCAGCTTTACAACAAATGCTAAAGGAACTTCTCTAAGCAAGAAACACAAGAGAAGGAAAACACCTACAATAACAAACCCAAAACATTTAAGAAAATGGGAATAGGAACATACATATCGATAATTACCTTAAATGTAAATGGATTAAATGCTCCCACCAAAAGACACAGACTGGCTGAATGGATACAAAAACAAGACCCATATATATGCTGTCTACAAGAGACCCACTTCAGACTTAGGGACACATACAGACTGAAAGTGAGGGGATGGAAAAAGATATTCCATGCAAATGGAAATCAAAAGAAAGCTGGAGTAGCAATTCTCATATCAGACAAAATAGACTTTAAAATAAAGACTATTACAAGAGACAAAGAAGGACACTATATAATGATCAAGGGATCGATTCAAGAAGAAGATATAACAATTGTAAATATTTATGCACCCAACATAGGAGCACCTCAATACATAAGGCAGATACTAACAGCCATAAAAGGGGAAATTGACAATAACACAATCATAGTAGGGGACTTTAACAACCCACTTTTACCAATGGACAGTCATCCAAAATGAAAATAAATAAGGAAACACAAGCTTTAAATGATATATGAAGCAAGATGGACTTAATGATATTTATTGGACATTCCACCCAAAAACAACAGAATACACATTTTTCTCAAGTGCTCATGGAATATTCTCCAGGATAGATCATATCTTGGGTCACAAATCAAACCTTGGTAAATTTAAGAAAATTGAAATAGTATCAGGTATCTTTTCCGACCACAACGCTAGGAGACTAGATATCAATTACAGGAAAAGATATGTAAAAAATACAAACACTTGGAGGCTACACAATACACTACTTAATAACCAAGTGATCACTGAAGAAATCAAAGGGGAAATTAAAAAATACCTAGAAACAAATGACAATGGAGAAACGATGCCCCAAAACCTATGGGATGCAGCAAAAGCAGTTCTAAGAGGGAAGTTTATTGCAATACAAGCCTACCTCAAGAAACAGGAAACATCTCAAATAAGCAACCTAAACTTGCACCAAAAGCAATTAGAGAACGAAGAACATAAAATCCCCAAAGCCAGCAGAAGGAAAGAAATCATAAAGATCAGATCAGAAATAAATGAAAAAGAAATGAAAGAAACAATATCAAAGATAAACAAAACTAAAAGCTGGCTCTTTGTGAAGATAGACAAAATTGATAAACCATTAGCCAGACTCATCAATAAAAAAAGGGAGAAGACTCAAATCAATAGAATTAGAAATGAAAAAGGAGAAGTAACCACTGACACTGCAGAAATACAAACGATCATGAGAGATTACTACAAGCAACTCTATGCCAATAAAATGGACAACCGGGAAGAAATGGACAGATTCTTAGAAATGCACAACCTGCCGAGACTGAACCAGGAAGAAATAGAAAATATGAACAGACCAATCACAAGCACTGAAGTTGAAACTGTGATTAAAATTCTTCCAACAAACAAAAGCCCAGGATCAGATGGCTTCACAGGCGAATTCTTTCAAACATTTAGAGAAGAGCAAACACCTATCCTTCTCAAACTCTTCCAAAATATTGCAGAGGGAGGAACACTCCCCAACTCATTCTACAACGCCACCATCACCGTGATACCAAAACCAGTCAAAGATATCACAAAGAAAGAAAACTACAGGCCAATATCACTGATGAACATAGATGCAAAAATCCTCAACAAAATACTAGCAAAGAGAATCCAACAGCACATTAAAAGGATCATACACCATGATCAAGTGGGGTTTATTCCAGGAATGCAAGGATTCTTCAATATAGGCAAATCAATCAACGTGATACACCATATTAACAAATTGAAGGAGAAAAATCATATGATCATCTCAATAGATGCAGAGAAAGCTTTTGACAAAATTCTACACCCATTTATGATAAAAGCCCTGCAGAAAGTAGGCATAGAGGGAACTTTCCTCAACATAATAAAGGCTATATATGACAAACCCACAGCCAACCTCGTCCTCAATGGTGAAAAACTGAAACCATTTCTACTAAGATCAGGAACAAGACAAGATTGCCCACTCTCACCACTATTATTCAACATAGTTTTGGAAGTGTTAGCCACAGCAATCAGAGAATAAAAAGAAATAAAAGGAATCCAAATCGGAAAAGAAGAAATAAAGGTGTCATTGTTTGCAGATGACATGATACTATACATAGAGAATCCTAAAGATGTTACCAGAAAACTACTAGAGCTAATCAATGAATTTGGTAAGTAGCAGGAGACAAAATTAATGCACAGAAATGTCTTGCATTCCTATACACTAATGATGACAAATCTGAAAGTGAAATTAAGAAAACACTCCCATTTACTATTGCAACAAAAAGAAGGAAATATCTAGGAATAAACCTACCTAAGGAGACAAAAGACCTGTATGCAGAAAATTATAAGACACTGATGAAAGAAATTAAAGAGGATACAAATAGATGGAGCGATATACCATGTTCTTGGATTGGAAGAATCAACATTGTGAAAATGACTGTACTACCCAAATCAATCTACAGATTCAATGCAATCTCTATCAAACTACCACTGGGATTTTTCACAGAACTAGAAGAAAAAATTTCACAATTTGTAAGGAAGCACAAAAGACCCCGAATAGCCAAAGCAATCTTGAGAACAAAAAATGGAGCTGGAGGAATCAGGCTCCCTGACTTCAGACTATACTACAAAGCCACAGTAATCAAGACAGTATGGTACTGGCACAAAAACAGAAACATAGATCAATGGAACAGGATAGAAAGCCCAGAGATAAACCCACACACATATGGTCACCTTATCTTTGATAAAGGAGCAAGCATATACAGTGGAGAAAAGACAGCCTCTTCAATAAGTGGTGCTGGGAAAACTGGACAGCTACATGTAAAAGAATGAAATTAGAACACTTCCTAACACCATACACAAAAATAAACTCAAAATGGATTAAAAACCTAAATGTAAGGCCAGACACTATCAAACTCTTAGAGGAAAACATAGGCAGAACACTCTATGACATAAATCACAGCAAGATCCTTTTTGACCCACCTCCTAGAGAAATGGAAATAAAAACACAAATAAACAAATGGGACCTAATGAAACTCAAAAGCTTTTGCACAGCAAAGGAAACCATAAACAAGACCAAAAGACAACCCTCAGAATGGGAGAAAATATTTGCAAATGAAGCAACTGACAAAGAATTAATCTCCACGATTTACAAGCAGCTCATGCAGCTCAATAACAAAAAAACAAACAACCCAATCCAAAAATGAGCAGAAGACCTAAATAGACATTTCTCCAAAGAAGATATACAGATTGCCAACAAATACATGAAAGAATGCTCAACATCATTAATAATTAGAGAAATGCAAATCAAAACTACAATGAGATATCATCTCACACCGGTCAGATTGGCCATCATCAAAAAATCTAGAAACAGTAAATGCTGGAGAGGGTGTGGAGAAAAGGGAACACTCTTGCACTGTTGGTGGGAATGTAAATTGATACAGCCACTATGGAGAACAGTATGGAGGTTCCTTAAAAAACTACAAATAGAACTACCATATGACCCAGCAATCCCACTACTGGGCATATACCCTGAGAAAACCATAATTCAAAAAGAGTCATGTACCAAAATGTTCATTGCAGCTCTATTTACAATAGCCAGGACATGGAAGCAACCTAAATGTCCATCATCGGATGAATGGATAAAGAAGATGTGGCACATATATACAATGGAATATTACTCAGCCATAAAAAGAAACGAAATGGAGTTATTTGTAGTGAGGTGGATGGAGTTAGAGTCTGTCATACAGAGTGAAGTAAGTCAGAAAGAGAAAAACAAATACAGTATGCTAACACATATATATGGAATATAAGGGGGAAAAAAAGGTCATGAAGAACCTAGGGGCAAGACGGGAAGAAAGACACAGACCTACTAGAGAATGGACTTGATGATATGGGGAGGGGGAAGGGTAAGTTGTGACACAGTGAGAGAGTGGCATGGACATATATACATTACCAAACGTAAAATAGATAGCTAGTGGGAAGCAACTGCATAGCACAGGGAGATCAGCTCAGTGCTTTGTGACCACCTAGAGGGGTGGGATAGGGAGGGTGGGAGGGAGGGAGATGCAAGAGGGAAGAGATATGGGAGCATATGTATATGTATAACTGATTCACTTTGTTATAAAGCAGAAACTAACACACCATTGTAAAGCAATTATACTCCAATAAAGATGTTAAAAAATGAAAAACACAAACACGTAGACACTAAACAATATGTCAATAAGCAGCCAATGGATCACTGAAGAAATCAAAGAGAAAATCAAAAAATACCTAGTGACAAATGACAATGAAAAAATGACGATCCAAAACCTATGGGATGCAGCAAAAGCAGTTCTAGGAGGGAAGTTTATAGCAGTACAATCTTACCTCAGGAAACAAGAAGAATCTCAAATAAACAACCTAACCTTACACCTAAAGCAACTAGAGAAAGAAGAACAAACAAAACCCAAAGTTAGTAGAAAGAAAGATATCATAAAAATCAGAGCATAAATAAATGAAACAAAGATGAAGACAACAAAAGATTAATGAAACTAAACCTGGGTTCTTTGAAAAGATAAACAGAGTTGATAAACCTTTAGCCAGACTCACCAAGAAAAAAAGGGAGAAGGCTCAAATTAATAAAATTAGATATGAAAAAGGAGAAGTTAGAACTGATACCACAGAAATACAATGGAACATAAGAGATTATTACAAGCAACTATATGCTAATTAAGTGGACAACCTAGAAGAAATGGACAAATTCTTAGAAAAGCACATCCTTCCAAGGCTTAAACAGAAAGAAATAGAAAATAT
The DNA here is from genome assembly GCF_028564815.1 of Eubalaena glacialis. Classification (NCBI taxonomy): domain Eukaryota; kingdom Metazoa; phylum Chordata; class Mammalia; order Artiodactyla; family Balaenidae; genus Eubalaena; species Eubalaena glacialis. The sequence continues at coordinate 57,206,141 of NC_083736.1, read as the reverse complement.
GAACAGACCAATCACAAGTACTGAAGTTGAAACTGTGATTAAAATACTTCTAACAAACAAGTCCAAGATCAGATGGCTTCATAGGCAAATTCTATCAAACATTCACAGAAGATTTAACACGTATCCTTTTCAAACTCTTCCAAAAATTTGCAGAGTTAGGAACACTCCCAAGCTCATTCTTTGAGGCCACCACCACCCCTACACCAAAATCAGACAAACATACCACAAAAAAATAAAATTAGAGGCCAATATCACCAACAAACCTAGATGCAAAAATCCTCAACAAAATAATAGGAATCCAAATCCAACAATATATTAATAGGATCTTACACCATGATCAGTTGGGATTTATCCCAGCGATGCAAGAATTCTTCAATATCTGCAAATCAATCATTGTGATACACCACATTAACAAACTGAAGAATAAATACCATATGATCATCTCAGTAGATGCAGAAAAAGCACATGAGAGTATTCAACAGCGATTTATGAGAAAAGCTCTCCAGAAAATGGGAATAGAGGTAACTTATCTCACCATAATAAAGGTCATATATTAGAAACCCACAGCTAACATCATTCTCAATGGTGAAAAGCTGAAAGCATTCTCTCTAATATCAGGAACAAGGCAAGGATGTCCATTGTCAACATTTTTATTCAACATAGTTTTGCATGTTCTAGCTATGGCAATCAGAGAAGAAAAAGAGATGGAAAGAATCCAGATTGGAGAAGAAGTAGAACTGTCACTGTTTTCAGATGACATGATACTATACATAGAAAATCCTGAAGATGCTGCCGGAAAATTATTAGAATTCATCAATGAATTCAGTAAAGTTGCAGTTGTAGTATACAAAATTAATACACAGAAATCTCTTTCATTCCTAAACACTAACAATGAAAGATAAGAAAGAGAAATTAAGGAACCAATCCAATTTACCATCACATGAAAAAGAATAAAATACCTAGAAATAAACCTACCTAAGGAGACAAAAGATCTCTACTCTGAAAACTGTAAGATGCTGATGAAAGAAATCAGAGGTGACACAAACAGATGGAAAGATATACCATGTTCTTGGATTGGAAGAATCAATATTGTCAAAATGACTATACTACTCAAGGAAATCTACAGATTCAATGCAACCCTTATCAAATTACCAGTGGCATTGTTCACAGAAATAGAACAAAAATCCCCAAATTTATATGGAAACACAAAGACCTAGAAAAGCCAAACAATTCTGAGAAAGAAAAACGAAGCTGGAAGAATCAGACTACCTGACTTCAGACTGTATTACAAAGCTACAACCATCAAAACAGTATGGTACTGGAACAAAAATAGAAATACAGATCAATGGAACAGGATAGATGTCCCAGAAATAAACTCTCACACTGTGGTCAATTAATCTATGACAAAGGAGGCAAGAATATTCAATGGAGAAAGACAGTCTGTTCAATAAGTGTTGCTGGGAAAACTGGACAGCTACATTTAAAAGAATTAATTCAGAACACTCTCCAACACCATACAAAAAAAATAAACTCGAAATGGATCAAAGTCTTAAATGTAAGGCCAGACACTATAAAATTCTTAGAGCAAAACATATGCAGAACACTCTCTGACATAAATCACAGCAAGATCTTTTTTGATCCACCTCCTATAATAATGAAAATAAAAACTAAATAAACAAAGGAGACCTAATTAAACTTAAAAGCTTCTGCACAGCAAAGAAACCATAAACAAAATGAAAAGACAACCCACAGAATGGGAGAAAATATTTGCAAGTGAAGTGACCAACAAGGGATTAATCTCTAAAATATACAAACATTTCATGCAACAAACAACCCAATCAAAAAATGGGCAAAAAGTCTAAATAGACTTTTCTCCAGAGAAGACATCAGATAGCCAAGAGGCACGTGAAAAGATGCTCAACACTGTTAATTATTAGTGAAATACAAATGAAAACTACAAGGAGATATCACCTCACACCAGTCAGAATGGTCATCATCAAAAATTCTACAAACAAACGCTGGAGAGAGTTTGGAGAAAAGGGAACCCTCCTACACTGTTGGTAGGAATGTAAATTAGTACAACCACTATGGAGAACAGTATGGAGGTTCATTTAAAAAACTAAAAATAGAACTACCATATGATCCATCAATCCCACTATTGGGCATATGGTCAGGGAAAACCACAATTTTTTAAAGATACATGCACCCCAATGTTCATTGCAGCACTATTTACTGTAGCCAAGACATAGAAGCAACCTAAATGTCCTTTGACAGAGGAATGGATAAAGAAAATATATACACTACCAAATGTAGAATGGATGGCTGGTGGGAAGCAGCTGCATAGCACAGGGAGATCAGCTCGGTGCTTTATGACCACCTAGAGGGGTGGGATAGGGAGGGTGGGAGGGAGACGCAAAAGGGAAGGGATATGGGGATATGTGTATATGTATGCCTGATTCACTTTGATATACAGCAGTAGCTAACACACCATTGTAGAGCAATTATACTCCAATAGAGGTGTTGAAAAAAAAAAAAAGAAAATGTGGTACATATATACAATGGAATGTTCCTCATGCCATTAATAAGAATTAAATAATACCATTTGCAGCAACATGGATGGACCTGGAAATTATCATACTAAGTGAAGTAAGTCAGACAGAGAAAGACAAATATCATATGATATCACCCATATGTGGAATCTAATTTAAAAAAGACAAATAAAAGAAATAGATGAACTTATTTACAAAACAGAAATGGTATTACAGTTATTGAAAACAAACTTATGGTTACCAAAGCAGAAATGTGAGGAGGTGGGATAAATCAGAAGCCTGGGATGAACACACATACATTACTATATATAAGATAGATAAACAACAAGATCTTACTGTATAGCACAGGGAACTCTACTCAATATTCTGTGATAACCTATATGAGAAAAGAATCCAAAAAAGGATGAATATATGTACATGTATAACTGAATCACTTTGCTGTACAACTGAAACTAACACAACATTGTAAATCAACTATACTCCAATACAATAAAAAATTTAAAAAATAAATAAAATTTCAACTTCCAGTTTTTTATTGCTAATATATAGAAATACAGTTGTGTATATTTACCTTGTATCCTATGTCCTTGCTAAAATCACTTCTTAATTCCCATTATTTTTGTAGATTGTTTAGAATTTTCTAGGTTGATGACTGACAACTTTTGTCTCTTTTTCTTGCCTGATTATGCTTTAGCAAAACATTGCATAGATATGGTGAAAGAAAATGTCCTCGCCCTATTACCTATCAATGGGGGAAATCATTCAGTCTTTTATCTTTAAATATGGTGTTAGCTGTAGCTTGATCACTTGTAACTGCCTTTTATCAGGTTGAGAAACTTCCATTCTATTGTTAATTTTTGCAAGTTTTTATAGTGAATAAATGTTGAATTTTGTAAAAAAAATATATATATATCACTATATTATACATTTGTGTATTTTAGCAGATTATTGTGAAATAATTATAGATTAACAAGAAGTTGCTAAAAATGTACAGGAAGATCCCATGCACCCTTCACTCAGCACCCCACAATGTTAACATCTTGCATAACTATAGGACAGATTCAAAGTCAGGAAATGGACATTGGTACAATTCAGACCTTATTCAGATTTCACCCATTTTACATGCACACCTCTGCATGTACATATATGTGTGCTTGTAGTTTTACATATATGTTTGTATATATATATATATATACATATACAATGGATTATTACTCAGTCATATAAAAGAATAAAATTGTGTCATTTGCAACAACATGGATGGACCTGGATATTATTAGGCTTAGTGAAATAAGTCAGACAGAGAAGACATATACTTCATGTTATCACTTATATGTGGAATCTAAAAACTAAAACGAATGAATATAAGAAAACAGAAACAGACTTAGAGATAAAGAGAATCAACTAGTGGTTAACAGTGGGGAGAGGGAAGGAGGAGGGGCAAAATAGGGGTAAGGGATTAAGAGGTAGAATACTATGTATAAAATAAATAAACTACAAGGATATATTGTACAGCCCAGGGAATATAGCCAATATTTTATAACTTTAAAGGGGGTATAATCTATAACAATATTGAATCACTATGTTGTACACCTGAAACTAATATAATACTGTGAATCAACAATGCTTCAATAAAACATATTTTTTAAAACAGCTTTTTGTTTCATCGCTTTTACTCTATTGTTTTCCTATTTCCAATTTTATTGATTTCTGCTCTTATCCTTATTATTTCCTTTCTTCCTTTTACTTTCTTTTTATTTTGCTCTTATTTTTTACTTAATGCAGTAGAGCCCAACTAGAATTATTGTTGAACCTGAATGTTTAAGGTTGTTTTTCCTGTTAAGTTTTGGACTTACTTGGTACCTTTTCTTCTCTCCTATTCTCCCTTTCATGTCCCAACATTGTATTTTGGAAAGACATAAGTTGTTTGGTTTCACAGGTTCACAGCTAGAGAGAATTTGCTTCAGGATAAATCATACCTTGAGTTTCCCCCATTTCTGATTTAGATGATATTTAGATGAGATTTTGGACTTATATTTTAGAGTTAATGTTGGATTGAGTGAAGACTTTTGGAACTGTTGGAATACAGTGAATGTATTTTGCAGGTAATAAAGACATTATTTTGATGTCAGAATAGTGACAGAATATTATGGACTGAATGTTTCTGTCCCCCCATAATTTATATGTTAAAATCTTAACTCCCAATACCATGATATTTGGAGGTGGGCTTTGAGAGTGGAGATCATGAGAGTGGAGCCCTCAAGAGTGCGATTAGTGCTCTTATACAATACCCCAGAGATGTCTCTCCCTTTTTCCACCATGTGAGGAAACAGAGAGAAGATGGCCATCTATGAATCAGAAAGCAGGCTCACCAGACATCTGCTGCCATCTTCATCTTGACTTCCCAGCCTCCAGAACTATGAGGAATAAATGTTTTTTTGTTTAAGCCACCCAGTCTAAGGTATTTTTGTTATAACATCTTGCATAACTGAAACTTTATACCCATTTAACAGCAGATGCTGTTAAGATTCCTCTTTCTAATCTTTCTAAGAATTGCTTTGGCTATATGTGATCTTTTGTAGTTCCATGCAAATTTCAGAATTTTTTTCTACTTCTATAAAAATGTTATTGGAATCTTGATAAGGATTGCATTTGAATAGTTTGGACATTTTGACAATATCAGTTCATCCAATCTATGAACATGAGATATCTTTCCATTTATTTCTGTCTTCTTAAATTTCTTTCATCAATATCTTCTGATTTTAAGTGTAGAGATCTTGGTTAAATTTATTCCTAAGTACTTATTGTTTTGATGCTATTACAAATAGGATCATTTTCTTTATTTCTTTTGCAGATCCTTTGTTGTTAGTTTGTAAAAATGCTACTGACTTTTGTTTGTTGCTCTTGCAACTTTACTGAATTCATTGATTAGATCTAACATTTTTGGCGCATTCTTCAGGATTTTTTAACCATTTAATAACTTTTATTAGCAAAATAAAAAGAGGCACATATCCATTTGCCTGAAAAAAAGATTCAAACACAAGGTTAAAAAAAGCAATGAAGCACTACTGGACGATTGCAGAAGAGCTCCAGTTAAAATGGCTCCTACCACTGCATTTGGTATTTTTGGAATATAATCTTCAAATTATAGAGCAGGAAGGACATTTAGCTCAGCTTTTTCACAGCTCATAAACGGTGAGGCTGTCAATGAAACTATCAACCCAAAGTAAGTACTTATCTCCATCAATCGGTGTTGGGCCTTTATTTTCCTGCATGCTCACTATAGTTCCTTAATATGATTTAATAGAGTATCAAACACCGCTTTGTGCCAGGCACAGGTTCTGTGGATACAGCAAGATCAAAAGTTACAGTCTCTGCCTTTAAGGATCTAACATTCTTGGTGGCAGAGGACAGACAAATAAAGTGTGGAAGTGATAAATGTCATGAAGAAATGTAAGCAGGAAAAGACAGAGGGTGGTGCAAGTGTGCGCCTTTGGATAGAGTGATCTGTGAAGCCTCAGATGTCGACCTTTGAGAAGGGACCTGAAATACGCATCAAACATCTATGAGTTAAAAGAAATCTGGAGGAAGTGTTCCAGCCCAAGGGAACAGCAAGCTCAAAGTCCTGAAGTGGATTGAGCCTCCGTGTTGTAGGAACAGAGAGAAAGACAGAGAGGTGAGCGACGGGGTTATGTAGTCAGAGATGAGGTAGGCAGGAGCATATACAATATACACATACAGAAATTTTTCTACCTGAGACCACCCTGCTAAGGAGGGAGGGTGTACAAATCTCTCAAGAGGCTGCAAAGTGCAGGATGAAGCAGACTTCCAACCACGTCGCTAGAGGGATGCCTTTCCTCAGTGGGTAGAGCCAAGTTAGACAATCACAAGGGATGGGCTGGGTTCTGCCCTCAGAAGGCCAACCCTCGCCCAGGGGTGGGGTGGTCTGTGGGGGCAGACCTCAGCCACTCCCGACCCACCCAGCCCTCAGGTGCTGCACCGGCCACGCTTACCAGCAGGCAGTGTAGTGAGTGCGGCTGCAGCCACCTCCCACCCGTAGTGGCAGGAACGGGAGGCAGGGACCCACCTGGAAGCACCTCCGCACCACTGTCCAGCTTCCTGCAGCGGTGGCCACCTGAGCCAGTGCCCTGGCAGGGGCAGAGAGCAGCCACAGCAGTAGAGCTTCCTGGAGTGGCCTGCAGCACCCCACCCCACGTGAAAGGTGAGCAGGTGCTCAGGGCACGTGGTGGGGGCCAGATGCAGGGGAGGGGGAATGGAGGAAGAGAGAACTCGAGGACAATCAGCTCTGGGACCCTGGTGGGCTGGAGACGGCAGAGGCAACCTCTTCAGGATTTTTTATGCAGTACATAAAATAATGTCATCTGCAAACAGTGACAGTTTTACCTCTTCTCTTCCAATTTGGATACCATTTATTTGTTTTGCTTACCTGATTTCTCTGGCTAGGACTTTCAGCACTATGTTATATAAGACTGGTGAGAGTGGGTACCATTGTCTTGTCTCTAATATTAGAGGAAAATCTTTCAACTTTTCACCATTAAATCTGTTAGCTGTGGGCTTGTCCTATATAGCCTTTATTATGTTGAGGAATGTTTCTTCTAGACCTAATTTGTTAGCATTTTTATCATGAAATTATGGTAAATGTTGGCAAATGCTTTTTATGTGTCTGTTGAGATGATCATATGATTTTTATCTTTTATTCTATCAATGTGATGTATTGTAATTATGACTACCCTATGTATTGATTACCTATATATTAGCCATCCTTGCATCCCAGGGGTGAACGCCACTTGATCATGGTGCATGGTCCATTGAATGTGCTGCTGAATTTGATTTGCTAGCGGATTTTTGAGGATTTTTGCATCTATATTCATCAGGGATGTTGGCCTATAGTTTTCTTTTCTTATAGTGTCCTTATCTGGCTTTGGTATCAGGGTAATGCTGGCCTTATAAAATGAGTTTGGAAGTGTTCCTTCCTCCTCGATTTTTTGGAAGTGTTTGAGAAGGATAGTGTTAATTCTTTAAATTTTTGATAAAATTAAACAGGGAAACCACCTGGTAGTAGAGTTTCTTTGTTAAGAGGTTTTTGATTACTGATTTAACCTCCTTACTATTAATGAGCTTTTTGGTTTTTCTATTTCTTCCTGATCAAATCTGGATAGTGTGTATATTTTTAAGAATTTTCCATTTCTTCTAGGTTGTCTAGTTCCTTGGTGTAAAGTTGTTCACAGTAGCCATTTTTGATCTTTTGTATTTCTGTGGTATCAATTTTAATAGCTCATCTTTTATTTATAATTTTGTTATTTTGGGCTCTCTTTTCTTTCATTAGTCCAGCTCAAGGTTTGTCTTTTTTTTTTTTTTTTTACCTTTTCAAAGGTGAACTCTTTGTTTGGTTAATCTTATCTTTTTTTTTTTCCTGTTCTCTATTTCATTTATTTTGATCTAATCTTTATTATTTTCTTTCTTCTGCTAAATTTGGGCTTAGTTTGTTTTGTTTTGTTTAGTTCATTAGTATGTACAGTTAGGCTTTTTATTTTAGATCTTTCTGTTTTCTTGGTGTATGTGTTTATATTGGGTTGGCCAAAAAGTTTGTTTGGGTTTTTCCATAACATCTTATTGATGTTACAAATTTTCCTCTTAGAACTGCTTTTAATACATCATATAAGTCTTGGTATGTTTTGTTTCCATTTTCATTTGTCTCAGATACTTTTAAAATCTCCCCTTTAATTTCTTCCTTAACCCATTGGTTGTTCAGAAGAGTGTTTTTCAATTTCCACATATCCATGAGTTTTTGTTTTCCTCCTGTTATTGATTTCTAGCTTCATGCCATTGTGGTCAGAAAAGATACCTGGTATAATTTTAGTCCTCTTGAATTTGCTAAGACTTGTTTTGTGGCCTAAAATAAGATCTATCCCAGAAAATGGTCCATATACACTTGAGAAGAATGTGTATTCTGCTGTTGTTGGATAGAATGTTCTGTATATGTCTGTTAGAGCCATTTGCTCTATAGCTTTGCTTAAATCCACTTTTTCCTTATTGATTCTCTGTATGGATGATCTATCCATCTACCCATTGTTAATAGTGGGGTATTAAACTCTCCAACTGTTATTGTATTGCTGTGAATTTCTCCTTTAAGCTCTATTAGTTTCTGCTATATTTATTTAGATGTTCTGATGTTGGGTGCATAAATATTTACAATTGTTATACCTTCTTGATGAATTGATCCTTGTATCATTGTGTAATGATCTTATTTGTCTCTTTTTACCATTTTTATCTTAAACTTTACTTTGTCTAATACAAAAATAGTTACCTACGCTTTTTTTGGGGTTACAATTTGCTTGAAATATCTTTTTCTATTCCTTTACTCCCAGTCAGTAGTGTGTCTTTACAACTAAATTTAGTCTTTTAGGCAGGATATTGTCTGATGTTTTTATTCATTCAGTCACTTTATTTTTTTTAGTTGGAGAATTTACTCCATTTCCCCTTAAAATAATTTTTGATAGGTAAGGACTCAATAGGGTCATTATAATATTTATTTTCTGACTGTTTTGTAGATCCATTGTTCCTTGCTTCTTATCCTGCTGTCATTTTGTATGATTTTATGAACTTTTGTATCAGTATGCTTTGACTTCTTTATCATGTTCCTTTGTGTAACCACTACCAGTTTTTCCTTTGTGGTTAACATGAGGCTCACATAAGATATCTTAAAGTAATAACACCCAATTTTAAAGTGAGAACAACTTAACTTTGATAGCATTCCTAGACTTTACACTTTTTCTTCTCCTCCCTCACACTTTTTAGATCACTTATGTTACAATTTACATATATTTTATAAGGATTATCATGTAACAAATCATTGTAGTCATGGTAGTCATGGCATTTTTAATACTTTTTTTCATTTTAAACTAGAGTTGGAAGTGAATAATGCACCATTATGATATCAAAGAATCTGACTTTGAATATATATATATATATATATCCCATTACCTGTGAGTTTTACATTACCTTCATATGTTTTTACAATGTTAATTAGTGTCCTTTTACTTCCACTTGAAGAATTCCTTTAGCATTTCTTATAAAGTAGGCCTAGTGGTGAGGAATTCTCTCAGCTTTTGTTTGTTAAAAATTAGTTTTTCCTTCATTTCTGAAGGTATCTTTTCAGGGCATAGTACTCTTGATTGACTCTTTGCCTTTAATATTTTGAATATATCATCCCATTTTTTTCCTTGCCTGAAATATTTCTGTTGAGAAATCTACTCATAGTCTTGTGGGTTTCTCTTGTATGTGATATGGTGTTTTTCTCTTGCTGTTTTCAAAATTCTTTCTTTGTCTTTGACCTTCGACAATTGAATTATGATATGTCTTGCTGCAGCCCTATTTGTGTTCAACCTATTTTTGGCCCGTTGGGCTTCATGGATCTGGACGTCCATTTCTCTCCCAAGGTTTGGGAAGGTTTCAGCCATTATTTCTTTAAATATACTTTCTCTTTTCCTTTTGGTATTCCCATAATATGGATATTGTTTATTGTGATTTTGTTCTATAAGTCCTGTAGGCTATCTTCACTCTTTTTCATTCTTTTCTCTTTACTCCTCTGACAGGATAATTTCAAATACTCTGTTTTCTAGATCACTGATTCTCTCTTTCTCACAGTCAAATCTGCTGTTGAAGCTCTCTATTGAATTCTTCAGTTCAGTCATTGTCTATTCAGCTCTTGGATTTCTGTTCGGTTCTTTTTGATTGTTTGTATTTATTTGTCTGACATCTAGCTTGTCATGTATTGTTTTCCTAATTTTGCGTAATTGTCTGCATGTTCTTGTAGTTTTCTAAACTTCTTTAAGAAAATTATTTTGAATTCTTTGTGTGACAGTTCATTGATCTCCCTTTCTTTTGGGTCAGTTATTGGATATTTATTAGTTTCCTTTAGTGATGTCATGTTTGCCTGATTTTTTTATTCTTGATTTTTTACATTGGCATATATGCATTTGAGAAAGTGGTCTCCACTTACAGACTTTAGAAGTTCACTTTGACAGAAACAGTTTTTTACCTGTCAGCACAGTTTGGGATTCTGGACCTGTCAAGTGATAGTGTCCTTGGGCAGGTGTAGCTTGGTGTCAGCGCCTATTTTTAGGCAAGGCCACTGCCTGAGCTCTGAGTTGAGTGGGTGCTGCTTACTGAGAACAGTTGGATAGGGCTGGTGGCTTGGTTGCCTTCCCAAGTGAAACTGTAGAATGAGCTCCATGGTTTCCTGGATTCTCTGGTCAGGCTTTCTAGATGGGTGGACTGGGTAGTATACTTAGCAGTAGATGGGGCTATGAATTATCTACCCTGCCTAGGTGGGGAAGCAGAACAAACCCAAGGTCACCACAGTCAATTGTTTGGGGACCTGAATCAGGCAGGACTGATCACTTAATTCTCTGACCAGACGGGGCCACTGGTCTTGCTCTGCAGATGCGGAGAGCAGAGAGTTGTGCTCTCTGCCAAAGTGCCACTATATGTGGGGCTGTTGGATGGGCAATGCAGCTTCCTATATGCTCTGATTAGGTTCCCTGGTCAGGAGGGTTGAAGGCTGTATTCAACAGTGGGCAGGACTATGAATTAGTTTCTCTGCTGGAGTGGGGCCACCATACAGGCCCCAAGTCCAACTAGGGTCCTGTTTGGGGATCAAATTAGACAGAGCTATGCATGAATTCCTTGGCCTGATGGGATACTGTCCTAGGTATGCAAAGGATCAGGGCCACCAGCTGGGTTCTATGCTTAAGTGCCACTGTAACAAGATGGGCTATGCAGATTCCTGGGAACTCTGGTTACATTTCGTGGTCAGACTGGACTGGAGGATGTATGCAGCTTTGAGTGAAGTTATAAATTAGCTTCCCTGTCCATTTGACTCTGGAGAATAAGTTCCAGTGCCATGAAGTCTTTTTGTTTGGGTACCAAATCAGGCAGAAGGGCATGCTAAGCTCCCTGGCCAGTTGAGGTCACTGGCTTTGTTCTGACAATGGGCAGAGCCACTGGCAAGGCTCTTCACTCAAGTGTTGCTGAGCCAAGCAACTTCTCACGTGCTTAGGCCAAGCTTCCTTGTTGGTAGAGGCCAGGAGTTACACTTACAGCTATGAATTAGGTTCCCTGCCCGAACAAAGCAGCAGGATCAGCTACAAGGCTAGCGAAACTCTTTGTTTGGGGCCCTGAATCAAATAGAATTGTGTCCCAAGTCCCCTAGCCAAACACCAACTGTGTCCTGGTTCTGCAGATGTACACTGCTACCAGCCAGGCTCTCTGCTCAAGTGCTGATGGGTTAAGCATCTTCCAGGGTGTTTAGGCTGGGTTTCCTGGTTGGGAGGTGCCAAGAGCTACACTCAGTAATGGGCAGGACTATAAATTAGTTCCCCCGCCTGGGGAGAGAAGGAGAACTGGTTCCAATAATGAGAAGGCTCTTTGTGTTGACTCAGGCAGAACTGCACTCCAAATTCCCAGATAAACAAGGCCACTGGCTTTGCTCCAGAGACAGGCAGCACTACTGACTAGACTCACTGCTTGAGTGCTGCTGGGTTAAGTAGCTCTCCAGGTGCTCTGACCAGGCTTCCTAGTCTGACAGGACCAGGAGTCACCTCAGCAGTGGGAAGGGTTATAAATTAGCTCCCCTGCCTGTGCAGAGTGGAGACTAGGCTCCAATACTAGCAAAATTCTTTGTTTGGGATCTCAGATCTATGCCCTGCTGAGTTCCCTGGTCACACTGCACTACCATCTTGGCTCTATAGATGAGCTAAGCCACTGTTTGGGATTTATACCTGGGCACTGCTGCAAGTGGGAACTCGGTCTGCCAAGATCCAAGCACTGGTTGCTGTAAGCCCCATCCCCCTTCTCCATCATAATCTGATTCTCAGTAATAAACTCTGCAGATTCCCCTGTGATGCCCATTAGGTGAGACCAGAGAAGATCTTCTGAGAAGCAATACACAATGTTAATGGAGCTGTATGCCCATCTTGCTATTTTTCCAACTAGAGAAATCATGGGCCGGTGGGGGGCTCTCAGTGTTGTGCTGTAACAACCTGGGTGAGGGGTGATGTGATCACTGTGTAGCCATCCCTCTCACCCTTCTAATGGAGTCTGTCTTGGTCTTTGTGATGTGGGGTTGTGATTCAGCCTCACCCCAAGGTTCTAAGATTTTCACAGTGGTGTCTTGTCCATGAATAGTTGTTAGTCGGTCTTCTTGTGAGGATGGGGGCAAAGTCAGGAACAACCTATGTTGCCATCTTTGTGACATTACTCTTGCTTTGTTTGTTTCTTAAGATTGTTTTGGCTATTTGGGGTACTTTTAGGTTCCATATTAATTTTAGAATTAGTTTTTCTCTTTTTGTAAAAAAAAAATACCTTTGGGATTTTGATATGGATTGCATTGAATCTGTAGAATGCTTTTGGTAGTATGGATATTTTAACAATATTATTATGTATTCCATAACAATACAATTTATATATTCATAAACGTGGGATGTCTTTCCATTTATTTATGTCTTCTTTAATTTCTTTCATCAACGTTTTGTAGTTTTCAGTATACAAGTCTTTTGCCTCTTTGGTTAAGTTTATTCTTAAGTTTTTATTCTTTTTGACGTTTTTGTAAGTGTAATTTTTAAATTAATTTCTTTTGGGATTTTTTGTTATTACTGTATACAAGCACACCTGATTTTTATATATTGTTTTAGAACCTGCAGCTTTACTGAGTTCCTGTATTAGTTCTAACAGTTTTGTTGTGTGTGTGTAGTCTTTAGGGTTTTCTATGTATATAATCATGACGTCATGATCCAGTGTAGGTGTTGAATAGAAGTTGAGAAGGTGGGCACCCTTGAGTTGTTTTTTATCTTGGAGGAAAAGCTTTCACTTTTCCTTTGTTGAGTCTGATGTCAATTGTGTGCTTTTTATATATGTCCTTTATCATATTGAGTAAACTACTATTCTTAGTTTGTTGAATGCTTTTGTCAGGAAAGGGTTTTAATATTTTCAAATGCTTTTTCTGCATCTATTGAGATTATCATGTAATTTTTACCTTTTATATTTTATTGGGGTGTATCATATTGATTGATTTTCATATGTTGAACCAACATACAACTTACCAAGACTGAATCATGAAGTAATAGAAAATCTGAGCAGCCCTTTATTGAGTAAGGAGATTAAATTAGTGATCAATAACCTCCCAACAAAGAAAAGCCCAGATCTACATGGCTTCACTGATGAATTCTACCAAACATTTAATGAAGAATTAACACCAACTCTTCTAGAACCCTTCAAAAAATTGAAGAGGAAGGAATACTTCCAAACTAATTCGATAAGACCAGCATTACTTCATTACCAAATCCACAGGCTCCACAAGAAAACAACAGGCCAATATTTCTTATTATGGTAGATGCAAAAAGCATCATAAAATACTAGACAAACCAAATTCAACAGCACATTGAAAGGATCATAAACCACAATCAAGTAGGATTTTTCCCTAGAATGCAAGGGATATGCTCTGAGACACATATGCTCTGAGACATATAAAACAGGAACCTGAGCAGTTCCTCAAAAAGTGTAAACATTGGACATATGTTTCAGTCTTCTCTTTTTCTCCTCAGGGAGAAGCTGGGGGCTATGAGTTTTCTCAGTTATGTTGCACTAAGTCAGGTGAAAGGCTCTGGCAGTGTGTACTAGTTAAAACCATTGTCTCTGTTCTCAGTGGTCCCCAGGAATTTAGAGTATGCCAGGTCTCATCAACACTCTGAGACAGGTGATACAGAGACAGTCCCTTAGGCATCCCTGCCAAAAAAAATCAGAACATTGAATGGACACTTCATCTTTTTTCTTCCCCAGGGAAAGCTTGGATTTAAAAGTTTGTGCCCACTTGTTTTGTGTTAAGGAGAGGGAGTGGCTAAGGCCAGTGAGTGTTTACTTGTTTAAACTGTCACTTTTGTTTTCATTGGCTCCCAACCTGGAGCCCTTTCTTTCAGTGCTCAGGTGCAGGCAAGACAGAAACCAGTCCCTCAGGTAGCCCCTTAGAAAGTCAGAATATTGGACATATGGTTCAGTCTTCTTCTCTCCCAAGGAAGGAGTTGAGAGCTGGAATTTTCCTCCCAATCATGTGGCACTGTGTCACAAGGAAGGAATATGGTGAAAAAGTGCCACAAATTTTTGATGCAGCTGGTTTTATGATCATCTAGGATGCAAGAGCTTCTCATCCAGTGTCTGGATTTCTCACAAAGGGAATTAGTCCATGTATTGTTGAATTTGTGTGTCCATGGGGAGAAGAAGGGTCCAGGGCTTCCTATTGTGACTTCTTGCTGATGTTACTCCTGTCTTTAGTTTTCTGAAGTGTGATTATCTTGGTATGGATAGCTTTGAATTGTTTGAGGTTCATTCAAGTTCTTTCATTCAAGTTCTTTCATCTGTAGTATTACACCTTTCACCAAATTTAGAAAAATATCAGCCATTATTATTTTATAAACTTTCCAGCCCCATCCTTTTCTTCTGTTCTTCTGGGACTCTGATGACATAAATGTTAGAGCCTACCCAGTGTGTTGTTATTTTGCTTATTAAATTTTTCAGGTCTATAATATCTCTTTGGTTTTTTTTAAGTCCTCCATTTGGGAGAGATATTTTCTATAGCTTCATTTGTTTCAAGATTGTAATCGCTTGCTGAACTATTTTTATGATTGCTACTTTAAAATGTCTTTCAGATATTCCAACATCTCAGTATTGGTGTCTACTGAATGTATTTATTCATTCAGTTGTGAGAAAACTGATTCTTGGTATGTTGAGTAATTTTTTTTTCTGTATTCTAGATATTTTGTGTGGTTATGTTATAAGACTCTGCATCTTATTTAATCTTTTTTTTAAGCAATCATTTTTCCTGTTGAGTAATGCACAGTTTTGTGTGGAAGTGTATGGTCAACTCCCTTCTGGGCTCTACTGACACTATCTCAGCAAATGGAGACTGCTGACTCACACTGCCTTGCCAAAGATGGATGGGTTTGGAGTTCATCAGTCCTTTGGCCCTGCTGATACCTGCCAATGAAAGCAGAGCACTGACTTGAATTGTCTCATTGCCTCCAATTGGTTTGGAGGTTTTCCTACTGAGGCCCACTGACATCAGGGAGGTGGGAAGCAGAAGACCAACTAGTACCACAGTATTGCTGCAGGTTGGGGTCATTAGCTCAGCTCCCCACTGGGGTCCAATGATCCCAGGAATTGGGAGAGAAGCACAGGGCCCACTAGCCTTGCCTCCCACCACCTTATTTCACCTCTTTGATGCTAAATGGGGGTGGAGACTCAACTCCCTGCTGAACTTTAATCACTCCTAAGTGTGAAGGGTAACTGGAGTGCCAACTAGTCCTGCTTTGTGTCACATTATTTAGTCTCATTGCTCCTGGATGAGGGTGGCAGTTATACTCCTTACTAGGCCTTACTCTCACCCAAGAGTGGGGAGTGGATTTCTGGTTAAACCCAATACATGCCATCTTGTTCAGTATTGCTGCCAGTGATGATAAATGTTCCAACTCCCCACAGGGCCCTCCTCTAGGGGAAAGTGTAGTAGTGGGAATGGAGTGCTTATTACCCTGTCTCAAACCATTTCTCTACTCTCATTGCTGCAGGTAGTGGGGGAGACTCAGTTCTCTGCTGGGTCCACTTACTCAGGAGAGGGGAGGAATATAGTACCATGTAGACTATTCCATACCACCTTGCTAAGTCTTACTTCTGCTGGGTAGGGGTGGAGGTTCAGCCCACCCAGGCCAGGGAATTGGAGCTCTGTCTGCTTTCTCTGGATTGAGCATGGAAGACCAGCTCCCTGCTCAGCCTACCTATATCATTCTGACAGGGGAATTAGTATACTGCTCCCTGATTCTGCTACTTGGGTGGGTTAAAGATAAGCTACCTGCTTGGCCCCACAAATATACCACTCATTGGTTGCCTAATTCTTAAGCCAGAGTTCCTGCTGCCACTGGTTCATGTCTATTGGATTCAGATGAGTATCAGGGCACCTAGAAGATATGCACCCAGAGGATGTCAGTGTCCCATTTGGAAGAATGTAGTTGTGGTTAAAGTGAATGGCTTTTGACAGAATTGAGTTTGTTGTCTATGGAAATGTACTGAGAACTCCCTTCTCTCAGTGTTTTGGGCAACGAGCCCACATTTTACCTGTAGAGGTTCTGCCAATATAACTATTGAAATCAGCCCAACCATATCGAACCAAAACTGAGAATTAGTGTACCTCTATTGTGGGAACCCATGCATTTAAAAATAATGCTACCAAAAATGGCAAGCGCCTCAGCACCAATAAGGAACAGCAAGGAGTCAGCAAGGATAACACTAAGGCGCACTGATGATTGTGATACCACTGCCACCTAGTGGCTCGTGGCAGCAAACCAAAATGACAAGCTCAGAATAAATATTAGAACTTTAGAAGCACTATATGAGATTCGAAGATGGAGAAACGGAGGCCCTTAGAGAGATGATTATCACCTGATCTATGCATTGTGCATATAAGAAGTCTGATTTACAGAAATAGATGAGGCGGTTTTTCAAGGTCACATAGCAAGTTAGTAACAGAACCTGGGTAGATATCTGCTTGGTTAGGAATCATTTCTGCCGTCAAACTACTTCTTAGAATGATAAAACTGAAAAATGTGTAAGGATACAACAAACACCACCTGATTATCTTAGAGTGTGATCCTGTTAGACCCAGTCTTAACTTTTACCCACATGAGATAATCCAAAGTAGGCTGAAAGATAGAAAAATTAGATTTTCTAATTAGAAGGGTCATGGGGCACAGATTACACTTTTGATTAGTTTGGATTAAATTAAATGGCAAGATTCAATTTCTTAGGAACATACCCATTGATACTCCCCAATTCTATACCTCATGGCAGACATCAGTAATCAATCATATTTTCTTCCCAAGCCCAGACTTTACTGCCTGGTCCTCAATATACCACTTTGGAAAGACACTAAAGATTTGTGGTAGTTGTAATTCAAGATGAAATCTATTTGTTAGGCCAAGAGTCATTCCATTCATCTCTTCATTGCAATGAACTCTGAGAAGTCACAGATGCCAGAGCTTGGTACTGCAGTAGAGCAGAGAACAAGGAATAATCAGTTAATATTTATTGAGCACTTGATGTGAACTATTCATTTAACCTTCACAAGATTTCTGTAAGAATAGTACTCTAATTATCACCGTTCTCATTTTTTTCTCATTTTACAGTTAAGAAAACTGAGGCACAGAGAATTTAAATAGATTATCCATGGTCACATAACTAGTAAGTGGTAGGAAGCCCAGGAAGTTGGGCTCTGGAATCTCTGTTCTTAATCATTATGCTCTGATGCCTGCAGAAGTCAGGGAAGGCTTCCTGAAGGAGCAATTTGAGCTAAATATTGAAGAATGAGCAGAAGCAGTTTGGCAAGAGAAGAGTGGGCAGGCATTCCAGGCAGGGAGATTAGTGTATGGGGTAGGGGCAAAGATGCATGATGGGGTAGGAATGTAAGATGCATGAGGTCAGGAAATTACACAGAGTATTTCAGGGAAGGAAAATAGCAAGAGAAGAGGTCAGAGGGTAGGCTGGGGTCAGACTTTCAAGGGCTCTGAATCTGTGTGGGAAAGCTGCAGCATACTTCCCTTCAGATATCATCAGTAAGCATGATTTTCTTTTCTCTCCATGTCCAGATTCTGCCTTAGAAGCCATCTCTATCAGTGCTCCAGGCACACTTTTTCCCATGAATGGGAGTTACCATTCACTATCCAAGGGACCTCAAATGACAGGTAGCTAAAATGCGGGGTCCTGGTTAAGGGTCCCAGAACATTTTGAAGACTGACTAGAGATAGACAACTCCAGGAGAGGATTTGGATGGGAATTTCCAAGAGAAAGTGAAGAGAATTTGGAGTCACTGCCAGGGAATCCTTGACTACTCTGGCCTCCGATGTATACCCACTAAAATGAATTAGAGGAATCTGCAGCCTGCTCAGGTCCCATGAAATGTGCCCTTCAAAGAAGGCCTAGTTAAAGAAGGAGGACAGGGTAGAAAGTGTTGGGGTAGAAGGAGATAATTATAGATCCTGTCACATTCTCAAGATGTATGGGCCAGCCTAGTAATTCCTAACATTTTCCCCATCAAGGATATTCTTGTAGTTTTTATTCCCCCCACTGTGCCCTATATCCAAATGACTACTACACAAAGGGAATTTATTAAGTATAGTTAATTTTCCCATTTTATTAAATAATAGACAATTGTTCAAGTACTGGTCACAGTGCTACCAACTAGACAAAAGCAAATAAACTTGATATTTTACTTTGTGTGATCTTATCATGGGTAAGTATACAAATTTCTTTTAGTTTTAGAAATGTTGAAAGTAACTCCCAGTGTTTCTTTTTCCTTCCATTAGTTCCTGGACTGACAGAAGACCAGGCTTGTTTGTGCCTAGCATACAGTGTGAAATCAAGTGGGATGAAGTGATTACAGATTTAACAAAACAGAAAAACTTGACATCATCTATCATGTCACATGTGAACAATGTCTTATATTATTCGGAGCCCCCAAAAAAGTGTTTCCCCAGAGGAGCTGGATTTTTTCTCCTTACTGATAGTGATATTTCTCTAACACACCCTGGATTCTTTTTTACCCTGACTGCCAGGAAGCATAGAGCCTCTTTAAAAAAGTGCTGTCAGAGCAACTACAAGAGTCTTTATGGTAAGCATGGTGGCATACCCTCTTCCCTTACTTTATTGCAAATATATGTGTGTGTATGTATACACACACGTGCAGAAAGTTGAGTCTGGGTGAGACTGGACCCAAAGAGTTTTACGGGGGAGTTTTTTTTTTTTTTTGGTTGTGCTGTGTGGCATGCGGGATCCTAGTTCCCCTCCCAGGGATCGAACCCATGCCCCCTGCATTGGGAGTGTGGAGTCCCAGCCACTGAACCGCCAGGGAAGTCCCTGGGTGGGAGGAGTTATTAATACAAAGAGATTGAAATAGACTTGAACTGAGATCAGCTTTACTACACTTGGACTTGCCTGTTGGTGTCTTACAAATTTTATTTAAGGCTTTGAGAACTGAAATGTTGTCTATTGTGTGATTATCTGCTTTGGATCATAAGCTCAGATCACACCTCTGTGGGTGGAGGGAAGCTTTCTCTAAAGGAAACAAGCATTTCTATTGGCAGTCCTGAGAAGGGGTCAATCCTGGGGCAGACAATGAAGACATTGTTTATTCTTTAGGTTCAACTTCCTTTCAATGATCTCCCAAATTTCAGTATTCTAAATTTCTTTAAAATTTAGAACTTGGTCTCAATTCATACTGTGGTGAATCAGGAAAAGGTTTGCTTCATGCTGGAGCTCAATCAGATAGGCGAGGACAAGGTGCATTCCCTCAAAGGACAGAATAGAGGACAGGTGGGCCCATAGAGCTGTAGTATCATGAGAGTTCTTGAGAGCAGAGACAGCAATGTGGAAATAAGATAAAACCATGGGGTAGAACCAAAATGGCCCGTTCCTCTTATGTAGCAAGTCACCCTGGGAAACACTCAAAAAACCTGGGGTCCACATCTAAGAGAGGTTAATTATTGGCAATCAAATTGATGAAGGCATAAGCTGAACTAATTAGTGTTAGCTCAAACACACACGCACATATTTGTATTTGTGTGTGCATACACACATGTGTATACAAGGAAAGAAGACTAAAAGAAAAAGCCCCAAAGTATTAACATGGTCAATATTAAGATGCTGGGTGATTTTTTAATTCTTCTTTAGACTTTTCTATATCTATTTTCCTCCCCAAATCCTACATTAATTTTTTTTACTTAAAAAAATTAAAACAGGGGCTTCTAGTTTCAGCTTTGATGTGTAAAGAACTTGAAAACCATCACTCTCATTCTTAAAACAAGAAAAAGCAGGGCAAACCGAAAATTTTCAACTTCTGTTGGACTCGTCAGAGAACTGAGGTCACAGGAAAAACTGCCAGCTTGAAATATCCAGAGAGATACAGAGACCAAGTGATATCTGTTTACCTGGAGCAGAAGCAGCTGGAACCGTAACTGGTTGGAACATTAAATGCTAATTTTGATAAATTGCTAAAGGCTGAGTACAGACTAGCTTGAGAGAGAGAGAAACTCTTGGGGACTACTGTCTTAGGCCTGGCTCTACACTTTTGTGGGAATTCCTTCCAGAAACTCCATAGGTTCTCATTCTGAGGATCCCAGAAATATTTCCCCTTCCACTGGAAGGAAGAGGGGAAAATAACTATTACAAAACATGCTCAGAGCCATCTCCATACAAAAGCCTACTTGCCAAAGCACAATTCTGCAATCTTATCCCAAGTGAAGTAAGGAACTCTATGAGCCTTTCTGTCTCACAAAAGGTGAGGGGAGGGCATAATCAGCATAGTGACAAGGCTCAAGGAAATAGATTGAGAATGCTGCAGCCAGGAAAGGGAGTAGGGGGCTGGAGGGGAAATCTATACCACTGGAAGAGGAACAGAAATATTTGTGAAGGTCTCAGCCCTGAGACACAGATCCACTAAAAAACTGAGAATTATTGGAAGATTAACAAAACACCCTCTCCTCCAAAACCTACCACCACACCATGGTGGCTCGCAAAACTTGTAGTTACAGTGGCTTACTGCTGAATATCTATAAAATCCAGATTCTCTGAGATCTCTTCATAGGGAAGCCCCAAAGCTAAGAGGGTAGATAAAAACAAGGACACTAAAAGAATTTGAAGCTTGTTTGTACCTTATAGCTACAACAAATATTAAACACAGTACAACTCATATCCAGATTAACATAAATCCTCATGCTAAGGGCCTGATACACCATGTGCAGCTTTCTAGAAAAAATTGCAAGGCATGTTAAAACACATGATAAAACACTGGTTTGAAGCTTGTTTTAGAGGCAAAGCAAGCTCCAAACCAGTCAGATATGACACAGATATTGGAATTATCAGATGGGGAATTTAAAATCACCATGATTAATATGTTAAAGGCTTCAAAGGAAAAAGCGGAGAACAACAAGAATAGATGGGTAATGTAAGCACAGAGATGGAACCGCTGAGAAAGAATAAAAATTTAATGCTAGATATAAAAAATGCTTTAATAGAAATGAAGAATGACTTAGATGGGCTTATTAGTAGACTCAATGCAGCCAGGAAAAGAATAAGTAAACTTGGAGTGGCAAAGATGGTAGAGTACAAAGACCCTGAGCTCACCCCTTCCCAAGGGCACACCAAAATTACAACCATTTACAGCCATTTACTACAATAATAGTTACATCGTTAACTATTGATGAGAAAGACCTGAAAACTAGCAGGAAAGATCTTCTAAAACTAAAAATATGAAGAAGGAACCACAGTGAGACAGCAATGAGGGGTGGAGATGTAGTATACTCAAGACCCACACCCTTCCAGTTTGTGGGTAGACAACCCACAAACTGGAGGATAATTACAACTGCAGAGATACTCCCCAAGGAGCAAGTTGTCCCCTGCTACATCAGGCTCCCCACCCCAGGGGTCCTGCACTGGGAAGACAAGCCTCCAGAACATTTGGCTTTGAAGGCCAGTGCAGCTTACTTTTGGGAGAGCCAAAGGGCTGTAGAAAATAGAGACTCCACACTAAAAGGCCCACACAAAATCTCACATGCTCCAAGACACAGGCCAGAGGCAGTCATTTGAAAGGGCCTGAATCGGATCCACCTGCTGATCTTGGAGGGCCTCCCAGAGTGGCAGGAAGCAACTGGAATTCACTCTGGGGACATAAATGCTGGCAGTGCCATTTTTGGGAGCTCATTCTACCATGAGGATACTGTGGTTGGCAAGCGTCATTTTGAACTCACCTCTCTAGCTTATTAGAGTCAGTCACTGGCCTTGCTCACCAACCTGTCAGAACCAGTAATGGGATGCCTCAGATCAAGGAGCTAGCCATGTGGGGACACAGACCCACCCACCAGCAGGCCAGATGCCTTAAGATCCCCTGAGCCCCCAGCTGCCCCACAACCTGGTTGCACCCACCAGAGTGACAAGGCCCAGGCCCAGGCCCAGACAAACAGTGCATCAGCACTAGCCCCAGGACCCCTGGGCCACTATAGCCAGAGACCCCAGGACTAGCTCTGCCAAACAGTGGACAGAAAATAGCCTTAGGACTCTCTGAGCCTAGGCCCCAATCACCAGTGGGCTGAAATGGGTTCTGGGACACCCAGAGCCCTGCAGCCAGAAACCCTGAGATTTGGCTCTGCCTACCAGCAGGCAGACACCAACTCCAGAACTCCCAGGGCCCTGCAGCCATAGACCTCAGGACTTGGCTTTACCAGTGAGCTGTCACTAGCCCCAGACAGCCCCAAAACATAGCCTTGCCCACCAGCAGGTCAACAATAGCTCTGAGACAACTTTGGCCCTTCATCCAGCCACCCAGGCCTCTGGTCCCACTCATCAGCAGTCCAAAACCAACTTTGGAACACTGCAAACCTCACAGACAGTCATGTCAGGAACAAGTCCCACCCACCAACAAGTCAACCAGATCCAGGACACATAGGCCCACAATCAGCCACCCCAAGACTTGGACCTTCCCCCAAGTGGGCCAGCACTAGACCAAGGATCTCTCAGGTCTGTGCAGCTACTTGCTTTGTCAGCCATTGCACCCGCTACTGGCCGGCAGTCTCTACACAAAGCAGGGTCTGGCAACCAACTGGACTGGAGGACAGCCACAAATACTAGATCACCTATATTAGCCTGTCATGAGAGAAAGACCCACACAGCCCATATAGGGTACCGCTAGAGCATATAGCTCTGCTGTTGTGAGGTTAGTGAGCTTATGGGATGGGTATGATGTCTCCTGAATAAGGCCACTTCTCCAAAATCAAGAAAAGTAAATATCCATCCAAACATATAGACATAAAAACAGGGAATTAGGCAAAATGTGGTGACAAAAGAATATGTTCCAAACGAAGGAACAAGATAAAACCCCAGAAGAAGAACTAAGTGAAATGAAGACAAACAATGTACCCAATAAAGAGTTCAAGGTAATGATCAAAAAGATGCTTGAAGGACTTGAGAGAAGAATGGATAAATATGATGAGAAGTTTAACAAAGAGAAAATATAAAGACGAACCAAACAGAACTGAAGAATGCAATAACTGAAATAAAAAATATACTAGAAGGAATGAACAGTAGATTAGATGATACAGAGGAATGAATCAGTGAACTGGAAGACAGAGTAGTGGATATCACTGAAGCTGAACAGAAAAAAAAAGTATTAAAATATAAGAACAGTTTAAGAAACCTCTTACACTATATCAAATGTACTAGCATTCACATTATAGGGGTCTCAGAAGAAGGGAGAGATAAAGGGCCAGAGAACATATTTGAAAAGATAATAGCTGAAAACTTCCCTAACCTGGGAAAGGAAACATATCCAAGGAAGCATAGAGTTTTAAACAGGATCAATGTAAAGAGGACCATGCCAAGACACACTGAAATTAAAATGGCAAAATTAAAGGTAAATAGAGAATATTAAAAGCAACAAAGGAAAAGTAGCACGTTATGTATAAGGGAACTCCCATAAGACCATCAGCTGACTTTTTAACAGAAACTCTGCAGGCCAGATGGGAGTGGCATGATATATTTAAAGTAATGAAAGAGAAAAGGTTATATCAAGAGTACTGTACCAGCAAGGCTATCATTAGGATTTAAAGGAGGGATCAAAAGTTTTACAGACAAGCAAAAGCTAAAAGAGTTCAGCACCATGAATACAGCTTTACAAGAAATGTTAAAGGAACCTTTCTAAGCAGAAAAGAAAAGGCCCAAACCAGAAATATGAAAATGACAAAAGGAAAAATCTCATTGATAAAGGCAAATATACAGTAAAGTTAGTAAATTGACCAATTATAAGCAATTAGGAAGCTTAGAAGACAAAAGTAGTAAAATCGTTTATATTTGAAATAAGTAAAGGGCTACACAAAACAAAATGATGTAAAATATGATTCCAAAAACAGTAAACGTTTGGTGTGGGGAGTACAGTTGTTAAAATGAGTTCAAAATTAAGAGATCAGCAACTTAAAATAATCACATATATAAGTTGATTGCTATATAAAACAACCTAATGTTAACCACAAACAAAAATCTACAATGGATACAACACACAAAAGAGAAAGGAGTCCAGACATAATATTAAAGATAGTCATCAAATCACAAGATAAGAGGGCAAAAGAAGAAGAAAAGAATAAAGAAAGACTCCAAAAAAATGAGGAAACAACAAAATGTCAATAAGTTCATACTTATCAATAATTACTTTAAATGTAAATGGACTAAATGCTCCAATCAAAAGACAGATTGACTGTGTGGATATAACAGCAAGACCATATATATGCTACCCACAAGAGTTTCACTTCAGCTATAAACACACACACAGGCTGAAAGTGAGAAAATGGCAAAAAGTATTCCATGCAAATGGAAATGTAAAGAAAGCTGGAGTAGCAATACTCAGACAAAATAGCTTTTACAAAAAAGACTGAAACAAGAGACATAGGTGAACATTACATAATAATAAAGGATCAATCCAAGCAGAAGATATAACTATTGTAAATATATATGGAGTCAACATAGGAACACCTAAATACATAAAGCAAATATTGACAGACATAAAGGGAGAAAATCTTTTTGACCACAGTGCTATGAGACTAGAATTCAACTACAAGAAGAAAACTGCAAAGAACACAAATACATGGAGGGTAAACAATATGATACTAAAAAAACAATGAGTCACTGAAGTGATTAAAGAGGAAATAAAAAAATACCTAGAGACAAATGAAAACAAAAAGACAATAATCTAAAATCTATGGGATGCAGCAAAAGCCATACTAAGAGGGAAGTTTATAGTGATACAAGCCTATCTCAGGAAACAGGAAAAAATTTCCAATTTAACAACCTAAGCTTATACCTAATGGAACTAGAAAAAGAAGCACAAACAAAACACAAAGTTAGTAGCAGGAAAGAAATAATAAAGATCAGAGTAGAAATAAATAAAATAGAGGCAAAATAAAACCCAATAGAAAGGATCAAAGAAGCTAAGAGCTGGTTTTTTGAAAAGATAAAGAAAATTGATAAATTTTTAGCCAGACTCATTGAAAAAAAAAAGAAAGAGGACCAAAATAAATAAAATCAGAAATGAAAGAGGAGAAGTTACAACCGACACCCCAGAAATATAAAGGATCATAACAAAGGATTGCTACAATTATATGGCAAAAAATGGACAACATAGAAGAAATTAACAAATTCACAGAAATGTAT
Source organism: Eubalaena glacialis (assembly GCF_028564815.1). Lineage (NCBI taxonomy): Eukaryota > Metazoa > Chordata > Mammalia > Artiodactyla > Balaenidae > Eubalaena > Eubalaena glacialis. The sequence goes on along the minus strand of NC_083736.1, from coordinate 57,180,282 downwards.
TATCTCCCTGGAATAAAGCAGGAAGAAATAGAATATATAGACAGAACAATTACCAGTAGCAAAATTGAATCAGTAATAAAAAAATCCCAACTATTCCCAAAAATTGCAGACGAAGGAATTCTTCCAAACTCATTCTATGAGGCCAACATCACTCTGATACCAAAATCAGACAAAAATATCACACAAAAAAAGAAAATTAGAGGCCAATATTAATGATGAACATAGATGCAAAACCCCTCAACAATATATTAGCAAATCAAGTTCAACAATACATTAAAAGTGGGATTTATTCCAGGAATGCCAGGATGGTTTAATATGAACAAATCATTTAATGTGATGCACCACATTAACAAAAAGAGGGATAAAAATCACAAGATCATCTCAATAGATGCCGAAAAAACACTTGACAACATTCAACATCCATTCATGGTAAAACCTCTCATCCAATTTGGTATAGAGGAAACACAACTCAACACAATAAAGGCCACATAAGACAAGCCCACAGCTATCATACTCAATGGTGAAAAGCAGAAAGCATTTCCTCTAAGATCAGGTATAAGACGAAGATGCCCACCCTTGCCACTTTTATTCAACACACACTTGGATTCCTAGCCATAGCAATCAGATAAGAAAAAATAAATAAAAGGAATCCAAATTGTAAAGAAAGAAGTAAAACTGTCACTGTTGGCAGATGACATAAAAAATCCTAAAGATGCCACCAGAAAACTAGTAGAGCTCATCAATGAATTCAGTGAAGTTGCAGGATACAAAATTAATATACAGAAATCTGTTGTGTTACTATACACTAACAATGAGATATCAGAAAGAGATATTAAAACAATTCCATTTTCAATCACATCTAAAAGAATAAAACACCTAGGAGTAAATCTAACTAAGGAGGTAAAAGATCTGTACTCTGAAAACTATGACACTAATGAAAGTAATTGAAGATGACACAAAGAGATGGAAAGATATATTGTTTTCATGGATTGTAAAAATTAATATTGTTAAAATGACCACACTACCCAAGGCAATCCATAGATTCAATGCAAATTACCTGTGGTGTTTTTCACAAAGCTACAACAAATAATTCTAAAAATTGCATGGAAACACAAAAAATACCCGAATGGCCAAAACAGTCTTGAGAAAGAAGAACAAAGTTGGTAGTATCATGTTCTCTGATTTCAAACAATACTACAAAGCTACAGTCACCAAGAGAGTGTGGTACTGGCACAAAAACAGACACATAGATCACTGGAACAGAGTAGAGAGCCCAGAAATGAACCTACACATATATGGGCAATTAATCTATGACAAAGAAGGCAAGAATATACAATGGGGAAAAGACAGCCTCCTAAATAAATTGTGTCGGGAAAACTGGTCAGTAACATGCAAAAGAATCAAACTGGACTAACTTCTCACATCATATACAAAATAAATTCAAACTGGATTGAAGATATAAATATAAAACCTGCAACCATAAAAATTCTAGAAAACATAGGAAGAACGCTGTTTGACATCTGTCTTAGCAATAATTTTTGGATATGACCTGTCTAGTAAGAGCAACAAAAGCAAAAATAAACAAACGGGACTATATTTAAGTAAAAAGTTTTTGCACAATGAAAGAAACTGTCAACAAAATGGAAAGTCGCATACTGAATGGGAGAAGATATTTGAAAATGATATATACAATAAGGGGTTAATATCCAGAATATACAAATAGTCCATACAACTCAACATCAGCAGAACAAACAACTTGATTTTAAAATGGGCAGAGGACCCGAATAAACATTTTTTCCAAAGAAGCCATACAGATGGCCAACAGGCACATGAAAAGATGCTCAACATCACTAATCATCAGGGAAATGCAAATCAAAACCTCAACGAGATATAACCTCACACTTCACACTTGTCAGAATGGCTGTTTTTCAAAAAGACAAAAAAAAAAGTGTTGTCAAGTATGTAGCGAAAAGGGAACTCTCGTACTCTGTTGATGGGAATGTAAATTGGTACAGCCACTATGAAAAGCAATATGTATTTTACTCAAAAAATTAAAAATAGAACTACTATAGGATTCAGCAATTCCATTCCTGGGTATTTATCTAAAGAAAATGAAAACACTAATTCAAAAAGATAAATGCATCTCTATGTTCTTTGCAGCATTATTTACAGTAGTCAAGATATGGGAACAACCGAAGTGCCATCAAGAGATGAATGGATACAGAATGGATATACCACGTATTCTGTATCCATTCATCTCTTTATATATATATATATATATATATATATATAGATAGATAGATAGATAGATAGATAGATAGATAGATATAGATATTTATATATACATTTATATATATATACTTACACACATATACATATACACACATATGCATATACACACATATACATATACACACAATGGAATATTAACCATAAAAAGAATGAAATCTTGCCATTTGTGATAATATGGATGGACCTATAGGGTATTTTGCTAAGTGAAACAAGTCAGCAAAAGACAAATACTGTATGATTTCATTTATATGTGGAAATCTAAAAAGAAAAACAAATGAACAAACATAACTAAAATGAAACAGAATCATAGATACAGAGAACAAAGTGGTGGTTGCCAGAGGGGAGGTGTGTTGAGGGAGGAGAGAAATACAGTCACAGGTATGAAATGTACAGTGTGATGAATAGTGATTAATTATGTAATACCTTTGTATGGTGACAGATGGTAGCTAGATTTATCATGGTAAGCATTTTGGCATGTATAGAAATATCAAATCCCTATGTTGTGTACCAGGAACTAAAATAGTGTTGTGGGTCAGTTATACTTCAAAAGCAAAGAAATTAACAAACAAACTCATTAAAAGAATAGATCAGAATTGTGATTACCAGAAACGAAGGGTGGGGAGAGGGGGAATTGGATGAAGGCAGTCAAAAGGTACAACCTTTCAGTTATAAGATAAATAAGTACTATGGATGTAATGTACAACATTATAATTAACACTGCTGTATGTTATATATGAAAGTTGTTACGAGAGTCAACCTTAAGAGTTCTCACCACAAGGAAAATATCCTTTTCATATTTCTTTAATTTTGTATCTATATGAGATGATGGATGTTTGCTAAATTTATTGTGGTAATCATTCCATGATATATGTAAGTCAAATCATTGTGTTGAACACCTTAACTTTATACAGTGCTGAATGTCAATTATAACTCAATAAAACTGGAAGAAAAACTAGAATAAGTAAACTTGAATCTTGATCAATGGAAACTTTCCACTTAAACTAAAATGCAAAGTGAAAAAATAATGAAAATAAAATAGAAGAGAATACCCAAGAATTGTAGAACAACACCAAAAGGTATGTCATAAATAAAGTTGGATTACCAGAAGGAGATAAGAAAATGAAGCAAAAGAAATATTCAAATCATAATGGCTGCAAACTTTCCAAAATAAATGACCAAACCACAGATCCAAAATGTTCAAAGAACACCAAGCAAAATAAATACCCAAAGCATCATACATAGGCATACTGTATTCAAGCAGCAGAATATCAAAGACAAAGAGAAAATTGAAGGAAGCCAGCGAAAAAGAGCATCTTAATTATGAAAGGAAAATGATACATCAATAATCACTCTGTTAATGGTCTAAATATAACATTCAACAGAGAATATCACTGTGGATTTTTAAAAAATAGACCCAACTATGTTGTCTCCCCCACAAAAATTCCTACTAAAAATGAAGACTCAGGTTAAAAGTAAAGGAATGCAGAGAGATAGACTAACACTAATCATAAGAAATCTGGAATAGCTATATTAATTTCAGAAAAGTAGACTTCAGAACAAATAAGATTATCAGGGATAAAGAGGGACAGTACATGATGATAAAGGGTCAATTCTCTAAGAAGATGTAACTATCCTAAACATGCATGAATATAACAAAGGAATGGCAAGATGCATGAGGTGAAAACTGTTAACAATGACATCCCAACAGCAATAAAGATAGTGAGATCTCCACAGAGAAATGACTGATTTTTGCAATTTAGTAGGTAATAAAGATGAGCCTAGAACATCTCAGAGTGCTAGAAAGTAAGGAAGTGCTCAAAATAAAATGTCAATGTTATTCAGTAGCAAACTGAAAGAGCTCCCTATGGACACAGCTGGAACAGTTTAAGCAAATAAATTAATAATACAGTATTGGATTATAACCCAAAATATAAAATCCATTACTTCATACATTAATAAATAATTGGATAAATAAATGGGGAGAATAGGCAAATTTCCTGTGAAAAAGAATTCCAAATATTTTATGTACATACTCTGCCCTCAAGGAAAGGGAAAATAACTCCCCAGTCCATAAGTGTGGGCTACATGTAGTGCCTTTCTTTCAAAGGGCACAGTATGGAAAGGGAGAAAAAAAAGAATACTGTTTCAGACTGACAAACACTACCACAGTTCAGTTGTCTAGAGCAACATCAACAGTAATCAATCATTTTGATAGTATATACCCTTGATATGATGTGATGAGAATGACACTTCACCACTGTGGTCTTCCTCCTAAAATCCCATAACCACAGCTTAATCATAAAAAAAATCAGACAAATCCCAATTGAGAGACATAATAACTGACAAGTACTTGTCAAACTAATGTGAACTAAATGAAAATTAAAATATTGGGTTAGCCAAAAAGTTCATTCGGGTTTTTCCATACCATCTTACGGAAAAACCCAAATGAACTTTTTGGCCAACCCAATACAACTTATCAAGATTTGTGAGATGCAGCAGAAGCAGTACTTAAAGGAAAATTTATGACATTAAGTATATATATCTGAATTAAAATTTTTTAAATGAATAACCTAAGATTCTACCTTAGAAATGTGGAGAAAACAGCAAACTAAGACTAAAGAAATCAGAAGAAATATATAATAAAATCAGGTGGAGATTGAAAACCAGAAATAAATAGAAAAAATTAATGAAACCAAAAGCTGAATCTTTGAAAAGATCAATAATATTGATAAACCTCTAGCCAGAAATCACCAAAGGTGAAAAAAGACACAAATTACCCATATTAGAAATAAAATGGTGGTTATCACTGCTGAGCCCACAGACATTAAAAGGACAATAAAGGAATACTACGAGCAACTCTATGCCTACATATTGATATATGAAATGGATCAATCCCTTTAAAGATAAACTACCAAAACTCACTCAAGGAGAAATAGGTAACATGAATAGCTCTTTATGACAGATATTAAATTAATAATTAAAAACCACCCCTAAAAGAAAGCAACGGGATGGTTTCAGAGTGATTTCTAACCAAATATTTAAGGAAAAAAATAATATCAATTTTCTACAGTATCTTCCATAAAATATAATCAGAGGAAACCTTCTGAATCCATTGTATGAGACCTTTATTACACTAATATGAAAACCAGATAAAGACATTACAAGGAAAGAAAACTACAGACGAATCAATGTATAAAAATGACCAAGCAAGATTTAAACGAGGTATCAAGGCTGGTTGACATTCAAAATTCAACCAATGTAATCCACCATATCAATAGGCTGAAGAAAAATAATCACATGATCATATTAATTGATGCAGATAAAAACATTCAACAAAGTTCAACACTCACTCATGGTAAAAACTCTCAGCAAGTTAGGAATATAGAAGAACTTCCTAAACTTGATAAACAACATCTACAAAAACCTATAGCAATATGATGATTAATGGTCAGAGCCTAGATGCTTTCTCCTTCAGATCAGGAACAATGCAAGGAGTATTCACCATATATAAGTTGGTAAGTATATCTATATCTATATCTATATCTATCTATCTAGATTGAACAATTAAGTAAATACTGGAATTGAACGATTAAGTAAGTGGATGGTGGATGGTGGAAGTCAGTTTTCTCACTGTTGGAGTGGGAGGTTACAGACAAACAAAGGGGAAGGCTAAAATGATCCACTTGGTACTCAAAGTTGGAGATACCAGTATGAGCACCAGCATGTTCATTTTAATATAGATTTAAGTGGATACATACATAAATATTTATAGATATGTATATATACACATATATAATCCCTTGATCTGTCAACAGAGAGGGCCTAAGAAGCAACAACACCCAATAGCAAAAAACATCCAGATCTTGGTTTCTAATATTATTTTCCAGTTAGAGGACCAGAGCTCCCTTTTATATTCAAGGACTGAGAGGAAATGAACAAAACAAGCTTAGAGCATCTTACAGGGCCAGAAAGTAAGAGAGTGCTAAAAGAATAACAATAATAATAGAATCATAGTCTTATGATAGTGGTATTACTAGCCTCATTTTGCAGATGTGGAAAATGAGGCTCAGAGAGGTGAAGTCTTTGCTCAGTTTCATGAAACTGGTAAAGAAACAAAACCAGAAATTGAATGCCACGCCTACGCTCTTTAACTTTACCACATGACTTTTAGAGGCCGATGAAACCAATCAAAAATAGTTAGGAGGAAAATGCTTTTGTTTTCTGGTACTTTTCCGATCACCCTCCTATTCTCCAGATAGCCTTAAGTGGTCAGGACATTCATTTTAGGGATGTTATCATGCAGCCTTTATCCTTTTAGTAGTGACACTGGTTAAAATACACACCAAAAGTAATTGTTACCATCAGAACCCAGAGACATTACGAAAAGCAGCCAGTGGGTCAGCCTAGAAGGGAGGTGTCACAAAAAGGAAGGAAGTAATCAGAAGATGTGAAGGTTTATTGGAGAAGAGAGAAGAAACTGAGGGACAAGAAGTTGCCCATTCACTTTGCCGGACACCAGCAAGGGTGCTGAAATTAGGTATCTGGCAGGTGGAAAATGTTTGATGACTTTCCTGTTTTTGTCCACATTTTTTCCTCATCCACAATGCTGGCTTTTGAACTTGACCAAATTCTTTACAGACTGCTTTATTGACATCCAGCATCACTTCCAAGCCCCAGCCTACAGGCCACCCACTTAGTTTTGCTGCCAGGTCTGACTAATGTCATCATCTTCTTCTGCCTTTCATCAGGTTATAGAAAACTCATGCTTTCCTGGCTGTCTGGGGCTGAGAAAAAGGCAAATCTCAAAGGAATCTGCTGCAATTCACATGAGCAATGGATTTTCTGGTCTTAAAACTCTCAAAGTATGCCATTACAAGGCCCATTTGGACAGAAAAGGAGGAAACCACTAATTACATGCCCTCACCCCACCTCATAAATTCTTTCCGGTTTGCCAAGGACTTCTATTATCCTTAGCTCATTTTACTCTCCCAATGTTTTTGGTTCAGGTATTGTTAGCTCCATTTTACAGATGAGGAAATCATGATCTAAGCTGCCACCTACTGAGAGGAAACAGTAGAAATCCTGTGAGTGACATTTTACTCACATTTTATAGATGTAGTAAACAAGACTCAGAGAGGTGAAGTGACTTGCCTACAGTCACACAGCTCATAATAAACAGAACCAGAATTGAATCCAGGTCCATCTAAGTCCAAAGTCAGTGGTCAGAACCTTCATTTTAGGGCCATCAACATGTAGCCTATATCCCTTTAGTATGGCAACTGTTTAAAATGTATACCTGTTTCCATGTACCCCCAGTTTATATGTGGTGGAGCTCAGCCAAAGACCAGGACTTCTGACACATAGTCTAGTGCACGTGTATCTATATAACCCTAAAACAGAGTCAAGCCAAAAGTACCTCATTGTCTTTCAGAATACCAGAAAATTGTGATTATGGCTGCCTCTCATACACCATCAGATTCCTTAATCTCCAACAAGTGGGAAATGCTGCTGACAAGATAAAGTGAAGATGAGAAAAGCCATGGGTGGTGAGGCTCCAAGAAAGGTCACTGGCATGGGAGCCAAAAAACCTGATCTCCAGGTACATATTCTGTGATATTAGTCAAATCTCTGCCTCCTTCTGGGCCTGTTTCCCTATCTCAAACATATGGAGATTGGAATAGATGAAATCTAAGATCCTTCTTGAAATAAAATACTATAATGGGAAAGGTGGCAAAACTTGCGAAGTCTCCCACTAATAATAAAAAAGGTGTTTTTTTATGGCAACAAGCCCAGACATCTTCCTTTTCTGGCTGCCAATTTAAGCCAAGTATGTCACATTTAATGAGAGCCTCTAAGAATTTTAATTTTATTGTAATATTCTATCTGATTAGGATGTGGTTTCACAAATGTACAGAAAGGAGAGGAGGTTTAAAGCGTTAACACTAAACATGCTTATAAGACTGCTGCAATGTGATGAGAAAGATCTGGACTAGGATGACAAGGCCTTTTTCCTCACTGGACATCAGTTTCTTGGACTCCCAGAGAATTCTTATCTGTGACTTGTAAAAGACTCCGATCTCCCCCACAAGTCCCTTCAACCTCCTTAACAATAAACCAGAGCTTTCTGGTGGTTGGGTTAACTTGACTATCCCACTCCAACTTTCTGGCCCAGCCTGTTGTTTATTAAAGAAGCCCCTATCTATATTCTTGCTTTAGCCCCTTTATGCCACCTGGTGAGATCATACCACATTTGTCTTCTCTGTCAGAGCTCACTTATCACAATATTCTGAAGGTTGTCTTTTCATTTCTTGATTGTTTCTTTTGCTGTGCTTAAGCTTTTTAATTTGATGTAGTTATACTTGTTTATTTTTGCTTTTGTTGCCTGAGCTTCTGGTGACATCTGAAAAAATGGTTGACAAGACCAATGTCAAGGAGCTGTTACTCTGTTTTCTTCTGGGATATTTATGGTTTTAAGTCTTATGTTTAAGTCTTTAATCCATTTAGAGTTAATTTTTGTGAGTGGTATAAGATAGGGGTCTGCAGGGCCATGCGGGAACCTGATGCTGGGCACACCACTGGCTTCAGTGGGGCCACCGGGGAACCCATGGTTAGGCAAGCCTGTCAGCTTCAGTGGGACCACAGCAGAGCATGGAGGTGGGGCAAGCCCAATGGCACTAGCAAGGTAGAAGGAGTGCAAAATTGGTGCCTCACAGAGCCAGCACTATTGAAGTGGAGTAAAAGTGCAAAAAATGGCACCTGCCAGCACTTCCATTCCTGGAGAAAATCCCAACAGACCCCTGTGCCCCTAGGAGACACATAAGATTAGCTAATGAATCTCCTTCACATATTGTCTAGGTGCTTTTCAAATTGCTGCTTTTGTGCTGGATCCTGGGGTAAGTCTGTGTACAAGCCCTTTAAGGGCAGACTTTCCATTCTCCACAGCATTTTAGGCCTCCTGAATGTAAGCCCCATTGGTTTGTAAAGCTGGACATTTTGGGGGCTTGTGTCTCCATTGCAGATCCCAACAGTTGGGGTGCCTGAGGTGGGACCTGAACCCTTAGCTCCTCAGGGAGAAGTTCCATATTTGTGAGATTATTCCTGCTTGTGAGTTGCCCCACTGGGTGTGGGGGTTTTGGTGAGACTACATCTCTGCCTCTCCCAGCCATTTAGATGTGGTTCTTTTATCTTTTGTTGTGGAGGAGCTGTTCAGCTAGTTTTCAGGTTTTTTCAGAGGGAATTTAACCATATGTAGCTGTAGATTTAGTGTCTCTGTGGGAGGACGTAAGTTCAGGATCTTCCTATGCTGCCTTCTTGAACCACCTCCCTGTTTCTCTTTATGGTGTCCTATAATTCACTTAGGCTTTCTTTACACTTTTTTCTTTGTTCTCCTTTGTTAGATAACTTCAAGTGTCTTGTCTTCTAATTTAGATTCTTTTTTTCTGCTTGATCCATTCTGCTGTTTATCCTCAATTTTACATTTTTCATTTTATTCTTCAGCTTCCTAATTTTTTTGTTTTTAAAAATAATTCCTAACACTGTGTTAAACCTCTCATTTTGTCACTGCATTGTTTTCCTGATTTTCGTGGATTGTCTGTATTTATTTCTGTGTAGCTCATTTAGCTTCCTTAAAATAGCTATTTTGATGTCTTTATTGGGTAAATTGTAGATCTCCATTGCTTTTGGTTCCTCTACTGGAAGATTATTGTATTCCTTTGGTGGTGTCAGTTTCCTTGGTTTTTCACTACTATTAAAGTCTTGCATCACTATCTTCACACTTGAAGTAACAATCACCTCCTATCTTTAGAGACTGACATCAGGATAGAAATACTTTCTGTTAGCCCTGATAGGGATTCTGAGTCTTCCTCAGACCTTCTATGGATATGCCTGCTCTCTACTTCTTGCTCCTTCTTGTGACAGACTCCTTAAGCTTGTATACATTTTCTCCATTCAACAATGGACCAGGATGGGTGCTCACAGCCTCCTTTCTGTAAATGCTCAAGTTTGTGGTCTCTAGTTGGCCTACAGATTTGGGTTAGCTCTCTTCGTGTGCTCACTACCTATCTAGCAAAGCTTGCTCCTTCTGCTGTCAGGAGTACACACCGGGATATGACCATAGGGTGTGTGTGTGTGTGTGTCTGTAACACTCAGGTGCCCATGGGCCACCTGGGTGGATTCATGGGAGAGGCATCCCAGGAGATCATGGGTGGTCCTTCCAATGTAGCCCATAAAGTGATTAAAAGGACCCACATTCTTTTCATACTTTCTGAACCTTGGTTGCTGTTCTTCCAGCTGCTCACCACCCTCCAGTTGTGCAGCTATGACTCTACACTCTGGTTGTAGCAAGAAAGAAATGGACCTTTTGGCAGTGTCCCACATAACTAGGAAAGCTCGCATTTACTCAAGTCCTCTCACTTTCTGCCATGGGGAAAAAAATCATTGGTTGAAAAAGGATCTCTTGGCACTGATCTGTGCTGCCTTGGGGAAGGGATGACACAGGTAAAGTCAAACTGCTCCTGTGGTCCCCTCCAATGCATCCAGTCTTGGATTTTTTTCCTCCTACAGTGTGTTGGAATATCTCACTGGACTCTTCGACTTCCACAAAGGCTCTCTCATCCATGGGTGATTAAGTCAGTGTTCTCCAGGGTTTCCAGATTGTGGCTGAAAGGGGCTGGAGCCAGTTTACAGATCACTTTAGGGTCCAAAGCTGTGATCAATAGGCTGTATGCCTATTTCCTGGTGGGTTGGTGAGATTCCTTCTGGATTCCTTGGCGTATGGTGTTGGATCCCACAACTCCCACAAAGACACTTTTGTCCACGGATGGATGCTATATTGTTGTTCTTGAGGGGCAGATATGAGCAAGGGATATTGTATTTGGCCTTCTAGCTGATATCATTATATCAGAATAAACTTTCAAATTACTTAATCTTTGGGGAAGTTTTGACTTCTTTCTGAGCCTCAGTTTTACTGGCAGTGAAATGGGAGTAAGGGGCCAGAATGTATGTGCAAGGCTTCCAGGTTGATGATCAACTAGTTTTACTCTTCAGGATCCCTTATCTTGGCTCACCTACCAGTCACTTCATCCTAAGATCACAAGAGTCAACATGTAATATTCCTGAAGGCAGTGTGGGTTGTTACAGGCTGCTTCCATCCCTAACAGAGTGGAATTTTAGTTCTCTCTATTCCTAGTTTGCAGAGAGCTTCTTTTTTTTAATATCATGAATAGGTGTTAAACTTGGCTGAATGTTTTTTCTGTGTTAATTGATATGATAATATGATATTTCTTCTTTAGCCGGTTGATATAGTATATTACATTGATTGATTTTCAGAGACTAAACCAACCTTGCATGCCTGGAATGCCTCCCACTTGGTAATGGTGTTTATTCCTTTTTATACATTGTTGGATTTGATTTGTTAAAATATTGCTGAGAATTTTTGTGTCCAAATTCATGAAATGTACTAGTGTTGTCCTCGTCAGATATTGATATTAGAGTAATACTGGCTTCACAAAATAGTTGGGAAATATTCCCTGCTCTTCTGTTTTCTGGACGATATTGTGAAAACAGTATTAATTCTGCTTTGAATATTTGGCAGAATTCTCCAGTAAAACCATCTTTGCCTTCTTTTCAGGGAGATTTTTAATTGTAAATTTAATGTCTTTAATAGGTAGAGGATTATTTGGGTTACGCATTTTATCTTGGCTGAGTTTTGATAGTTTGGCGTTTTTAAATGCTCAATTTCTTCTAAATCTTCAAGTTTATAAGAGTAAAGTTATTAATAGTATTCCTTTACTTTTTATTGTGGTATAATATATATCATAAATTTTACCATTTTAACCATTTTTAAGTGTACTCTTCCAGTGGCATTAAGCACATTTACATTGTGGTGCAACCATCATCACTATCCATATCTCCAGAACATTTTTTCACCATCCCAGACTAAAATTTTATACACATTGAAGAGTAATTCCCCTTTAACTACACTGCAAACCCAGATACAACTATTCTATCAATACCTTCTGTCTCTAAGAATCTGACTATTCTAGGTACCTCGAATAAGTGGAATTACACAAAATTTGCCCTTTTGTATCTGGTTTATTTCACTGAGCATAATGTCTTTAGGGTTTTCCTTGTTGTAATATACATCATAATTTGATTGAATTTTAAAACTAAATAATATTCCATTGTATGTTTTTTACCACATTTTGTTTATCCATTTATCTGCTGATAGACCCTTAGGTTATTTTCACATTTTGGCTCTTGTTTATAATGCTTCTGTAAACATGGGTGCACAGATATTTGTTCTAGTCTATTCTTTCAATCACTTTGGGTATATGCCAGAAGTGGAATTACAGGATCATATTGTAATTCTATGTCTAATTTTTTGAGGAATTGCCATACTGTTTTTCATATGGCTGTTTCATTTCATATTCCCACCAGTAATGCACAATTGTTCCAATTCATCCACATCCTCATAAGCACTTGTAATTTTCCAGTTTTTAAAATTATTATTGTTATTATTATTACTAATGGATATGAAATGTTATCTCATTATGGTTTTGATTTGCATTTCCCTAATGATTTGTGTTGTTGAGCATCTTTCATTTGCTTATTGGCCCATTGCTGTATCTACTTTTAAGAAATGTCTATTTGAGGCACTTTTCCACTTTTGACATGTTATTTGCTTTTTGCTTTAGAGTTTTAGGACTTTTTAAATATTGTGGATGTTAATTCCTTATCAGATATATTATTTGCCAATATTTTCTCCCATTCTTGTGTTGCCTTTTTACTCTCTTGATAGTGTCATTTGATGTACAAAATTTTTAATGTTGAAGTCCAGTCTTTATTTTTTCTTTTGTTGCCATGGCTTTTGGTGTCATATCCAAAAATAATTTCCTATATCCAATGCCATGAGAATTTCCTTTATATTTTCTTCCAAGAATTTTACAATATTAGCTTTTAATTCCTAATATCTTTGATATATTTTAATTTAATTAATTTAATTTAATTTAATTTAATTTAATTTAATTAATTTAATTTAATTTAATTAATTTAATTTAATTTTTGTATACAGTGTAGGGTAAGGATCCAACATCCAACATTTGGCAAGTCAATATTCAGTTTTCCCAGTACTGTTTGTTGAAAAGTCTGTCTTTCCTCACATACAGCACTGGCAAACTTGTCCAAAATTTTTAGAGCTTATATGTGAGGGTTTATTTCTGGGTTCTGTGTTCTATTCCATTGGTTTATGTGTACGTTTTTATGCCAGTACCACATTGTATTTTTTGTTCCTTTGGTATTTTAATTATAGAAATTTCAGGTGTACAGCATTATAATGCAACAACTGTATACACTACAAAGTGATCACCACTGCATGTCTTGTTCCCATCTGTCATCATACAGTTGACCCCCTTCACACACACCCCGACCCACCTCCCCTCTGATAACCATTAATTTGTTCCCTGTATCTATGAGTTTGTTTTTGTTTTATTTATTTTTTTATTTTGTTTTGTTTTGTTAGATAACACACATGAGTGAAATCATACAGTATTTGTTTCCTTTGGTCTGACTTATTTCACTCAGTATAATACTTTCAATTCCATCCATGTTGTCACACATGGCAGGATTTCATTCTTTTATATGGTTGAGTAGTATTCCATTGTATATATATATATCACATATGCTTTATTCATTGATCCATCAATGTGCACTTAGGTTGTTTTTATATCTTGGCTATTGTAAATAATACACAATGAACATAGGAGTGCATATATCTTGTCAAATTACTACTTTTATGTTTTGGTAAATACCCAGAAGTGGAATAACTGGGTCATATGGTGGTTCTATTTATAATTTTTTGAGTAATGAATATATTGTTTTTCATAGTGGATGCACCAATTTATATTCCTACTAAGAGTGTAAGAGGATTTCCTTTTCTTCACATCCTTGCCAGCACTTGTTATCTTTTGTATGTCTGATGATAGCCATTCTGACAGGTGTCTCATTATGGTTTTGATTTTAATTTCCCTAATGATGTTGAGCATCTATTTGTGTGTCTTGTGGACATCTGTATATCTCTTTTGGAAAAATATCTATTTAGGTTTTCTGCCCATTTTTTAGATTGGGTTGTGTGCTATTTTGCTATTGAGTTGTATGATTCTTTATATTTTGGAGGTATTAATCCCTTATTAGAGATACAATTTGCAAATATCTTCTCCCATTCAGTAAGTTGCCTTTTTGTTTCAATGATAGTTCCCTTCACTGTGCAGAAGCTTTTAGTTTGATGTAGTTCCATTTGCTTATTTTTGCTTTTGTTTCCCTTGCTTTTGGAGTCAGATCCACAAAAACATCGCTAAACCAATGTCAATGAAGTTACAGCCTATGTTTCCTTCTAGAAACTTTATGGTTTTAGTTCTTAAAGTCTAATCCATTTTGAGTTTATTATTGTATATAATGTAAGATGGTAGTCTAGTTTTATTCTTTTGAATATGGCAATTCAGTTTTCCAAACACCATTTATTAAAGAGACCATCATTTCTCCATTTGCAACTTTGTCATAAATTAGTTATTCATATATTTGTACATTTATTTCTGGGTTCTCAGTTTTGTACCATTGATGTGGGTGTATTTTTTTGTGTCATTCCCATACTGTTTTGATTACTGTAGCTTTGAAGTATAGTTTGAAATCAAGGAGCGTGATATCTCCAGCTTTGTTCTTCTTAAGACTGTTTTGGCTACTTGGGGTCTTTTTTTTTCCATACAAATTTTAGAATTATTTGTTTTACTCTGTAAAATATACAATTGGAATTTTGACAGGGATTGCATGGAATCTGTAGATAGCTTTGGGTAGTATGGATATTTAAACAATGTTAATTCTTCTAATCCAAGAACGTGGACTATTGTTCCATTTATTGCAGTTTATTTCAATAGTATCATACTTTTCAGCACACAGGTTTTTCACCTCCCTAGTTAAATTTATTTCTGGGCATTTTATTTCATTGATGCAGTGGTAAATTAAATAGTTTTCTTAATTTCTTTTTCTAATAGTTCATTATTAATTTATAGAAAAACCATAGATTTTTGTATATTAATTTTGTGTCCTGGAATTTACTGAATTAATTTATAAGTTCTAAATATTTTTTGGTGGAGTCTTTAGAGTTTTCTGTATGCAGTATCATGTGATCTGCAAATAGTGACAGTTTTCTTTTTCCTTTCAATTATGGATACTTTTGCTTTATTTTTATGGCCTAATTGCTGTGGTTAGGACTCCAACACGATGCTGAATAAAGGGGTGATTGTGGGCATCCTTGTCTTGCTCCTGATGTTAGATAAAAAGCTTTCAGTTTTAAGTATGATGTTAATGTGGGTTTGTCATATATGGCCTTTAATTTGATGAGGAATGCTCACTGTATACTAAATTTGTTGAGTTTTTATCATAAATACATGTTGAATTTTGTCAAATGTTTTTTCTGCATCTAATGAGATGATGATAGGACTTTTATACTTCATTTTGTTAATGTGAAGTACCATGTAGTTTGATATGTGAATGTTAACCATCCTTGCATCCAGGGAAAAAAAAATCCCACTTGATCATGGTGTATGATCCTATTCATGTAATGTTGTATTCAGTTTTCTAATATTATGTTGAGAATTTTTGCATCTATATTCATCAAAGATATTGGCCCATAATTTTCTTTATTTGTAGGGTATTTGTGTGGTTTGGGTATCAGGGTGATGCTACTCTCATAGAATCAGTTTGGAAGAATTTTTTCCTCTACAACTTTTTGAAATAGTTTTAAAAGGATAGGTGTTAACTCTTTGTTAAATGTTTGGTAGAATTCACCAGTGAAAGTACTTGATCCTGGACTTTATTTGTTCAGAGTATTTTTTAACAAAAATATAGTTAATTCAAAATGCTGTGTGAGTCTCAAGTGCTCAAAAAAGTGATTCAGTTATACACACACACACACACACACACATATGTATTCTTTTTCAGATTCTTTTCCATTAAAGGTCGTTACAAGATATTGAGGATAACTCCCTGTGATATACGGTACATTCCTGTCATTTACCTATTCCATATATAGTCGTGTGCATATGTTAACCCCAAACTCCCAATTTAGCACATTCCCTTAGAGGGAATGCTTTCAGCTTTTCACTTTTGAATATGATCAGGATTGTCAAATATGGCCTGTATTATGTTGAGGTAGCTTCATTCTATGCCCACTTTCTGAAGAGTTTTTATCATAAATGGATGTTGAATTTTATCAAAAGCTATTTCTGCATCTATTGAGGTGATCATATGGTTTTTATTCTTCAATTTGTTAACGTGGTGTAACATATTAATTGATTTGTGGATATTGAAAAATCCTGCATCACTAGGATAAATCCCACTTGATCATGGTGTATGATCCTTTTAACGTTTTGTTGGAGTGGTTTGCTAGTATTTTGTTGAGGATTTTTGCAACTATGTTCATCAGTCATATTGGTCTATGATTTTCTTTTTTTGTGATATCTTTGTCTGGTTTTGGTATCAGGCTGACAGTGGCCTCATAGAATGAGCTTGGGAGTGTACCTTTCTCTGCAATTTTTTGGAAGAGTTTAGAAAAATAGGCGTTAACTTTTCTCTAAATGTTTGGTAGAACTCACCTGTGAAGCCTTCTGGTCCTGTGATTTTCCTTGTTGGAAGTATTTAAATTACTGATTCAGTTTCAGTACTGGTAATTGGTCTTTTCATGTTTTCTATTTCTTCCTGGTTCCGTCTTGGGAGATTGTACCTTTTGAAGAATTTGTCCATTTTTTGCTAGGTTGTCCATTTTATTGGCATATAGTTGCTTATAGTAATCTCTTATGATACTTAGTATTTCTGTGGTGTCAGTTGTAACTTCTTTTTCAATTCTGATTTTATTGATTTGAGTCCTCTCCCTTTTTTTTCTTGATGAGTCTAGTTAAAGGTTGATCAATCTTGTTTATCTTTGCAAAGAATCGGCTTTTAGTTATGTTGATCTTTTCTATTTTTTTCTTAGTCTGCATTTCATTTATTTCTGCTCTGATCTTTATGATTTATTTCCTTCTACTAACTTTGGCTGTGTTTGTTCTTCTTTCTCTAGTTGCTTTAGGTATGGTTAGGTGGTTTATTTGAGATTTCCCTTGTTTCCTAAGGGAAGCTTGTATTGCTATAAACTTCCCTCTTACAACTGCTTTTGCTGCATCTCATAGGTTTTGGATGATCATGTTTTCATTTTCATTTGTCGCTAGGTATTTTTAAATTTTCTCTGTGATTTCTTCAGTGATCCATTGGATGTTTAGCAGCATATTTCTTAGCCTCATCGTATTTGGGTTATTCTTGCAATTTTTTCTTTTTTAAAAAAAAAATATTGGAGTGTAGTTGATTTAAAGTGTTGTGTTAGTTTCAGGTGTACAGCAAAGTAAATTAGTTATATATATATATATATATATATATATATATATATATATATATATATCCACATATATATAGCCAATATTACATATATATGTATATGTATATATATATACATATATATATCTCCATTCTTTTTCAGATTCTTTTCCCATATATTTTATTACAGAATATTGAGTAGAGTTCCTTGTACTATATAGTAGGTCCTTGTTAGTTATTTATTTTATATATAATAGTGTGTATATGTTAATCACAATCTCCTAATTTAGCACTATCCCCTGTTTACCCTATGATAATCATAAATTTGATACTGAGATCTGTGAGTCTGATTCAGTTTTGTAAATAAGTTCATTTTTTTCATTTTTATTAGATTCCACAAATAAATAATATCATATGTTATTTGTCATTCTCTGTCTGACTTACTTCACTTAGTATGATAATCTCAAGGTCCATCCCTGTTACTGAAAATGGCATTATTTCATTCTTTTTCATGGGTGAGTAATATTCCATTGTATATATACACCACATCTTCTTTGTCCATCCGTCAATGGACAAACTTAGGTTGCTTCTATGTCTTGGCTATTGTAAATAGTGCTACAATGAATGTTGTGGTTCATGTATCTTTTTGAATTATGGTATTCTCCGGATATATGCCCAAGAGTGGGATTGTTGGATCATGTGGTAGTTCTATATTTAGTTTTTTAAGGAACCCCATACTGTTCTCCATAATGGTTATACCAATATACATTCCCACCAACTGTGTAGGAAGGTTCCCTTTTCTCCACCTCCTCTCCAGCATTTATTGTTTGTAGATTTTTTGATGATGTCCATTCTGACCCATGTGAAGAGATACTTCATTGTAGTTTTGATTTGCATTTCTTTAATAATTAGCAAAATTGAGCATCTTTTCATGTGCCTGTTTCACTGTCTGTCTTCTTTGGAGAAATGTCTAGAATTTCTGACCATTTTTTGATTGTTTTCTTTTCTTCTTTTTTTTCTGATATTAAGCTACAAGAGCTGTTTCTATATTCCGGAGTTTAATCCCTTGTCAGTTGCTTTGCTTGCAAATACTTTCTCCCATTCTCTGTGTTGTCTTTACATTTTGTTTACAGTTTCTTTTGCTGTCCAAAAGCTTTTAAGTTTAATTAGGTCCCATTTGTTTAGTTTTGGTTTTATTTTCATTACTCTAGAGGTGGATTCAAATAGATATTTCTTCACTTTATGTCAGAGAATGTTTTGCCTAGGTTTTCCTCTAAGAGTTTTATAGTGTCCATCCTTATATTTAGGTCTTTAATCCATTTTGAGTTTATTTTTTTGTATGGTGTTAGAGAATGTTGTAATTTCATTGATTCACAGGTAGCTGTCCGGTTTTCCCAGCACCACTTATTAAAGATATTGTCTTTCCTCCATTGTATATATTTGCCTCCTTTGTCATAGCTTAATTGACCATAGGTGCAAGGGTTTATTTCTGGGCTTTCTATCCTGTTCCATTGATCTATAAGTCTTTTTGCCAGTACCATACAGTTTTGTTGACTGCAGCTTTGTAGTATAGTCTGAAGTCAGGGAGCCTGATTACTCCAGCTCTGTTTTTCTTTTTCAAGATTGCTTTGGCTGTTCAGGGTTTTTTGTGTTTCCATAGAAATTTAAAGATTTTTTGTTCTAGTTCTATGAAAAATGCCTTTGATAATTTGATAGGGATTATATTGAATCTTTAGATTGCTTTGGGTACTATGCTCATTTTAACAATATTGATTCTTCCAATCCATGAACATGGTATATCTTTCTATCTGTTTGTGTTGTCTTTGATTTCTTTCATCAGCATCTTATAGTTTTCTGTGTACAGGTCTTTTGCTTCCTTAGGCAGGTTTATTCCTAGGAATTTTATTCTTTTTGATGCAATGGTAAATGAGATTGTTTCCTTAATTTCTCTTTCTGATCTTTTGTTGTTAGCATATAGGAATGCAAGAGATTTCTGTATATTAATTTCGTATCCAGCAACATTACTGAATTCATTGATGAGCTCTAGTAGTTTCCTGGTAGGACCTTTAAGATTTTCTATGTATAGTATCATATCATCTGCAAGCAGTGAGAGCTTTATTTCTTTCCCAATTTGGATTCCTTTTATTTCTTTTTCTTCTCTGATTGCCATGGCTAGGACTTCCAAAACTATGTTGAATAAAAGTGGTGAGAGTAGACATCCTTGTCTTATTCCTGATCTTAGACAAAATGCTTTCAGCTTTTCACCATTGAGAATGATGTTAGCTGTGGGTTTGTCATATATGAGATTTATTATGTTGAGGTACGTTCCCTCTATTCCCACTTTCTGGAGAGCTTTTATCATAAATGGGTGTTGAATTCTCTCATACGCTTTTTCTGTGTCTATTGATATGATCATATGGTTTTTACTCTTCAGTTTGTTAATGTGGTCTATCACACTGATTGATTTGTAGATATTGAAGAATCCTTGCATCACTGGGATAAAACCCAATTGATCATACAACCCATGTTGTATGATCCTCTTAAAGTATTGTTGGATTCTGTTAGGTGGTATTTTGTTGAGGATTTTTGTGTCTCTGTTCATAAATGACATTGGCCTGTAATTTTCTTTTTTGTGGTCTCTTTGTCTGGTTTTGGTGTCAGGGTGATTGTGGCCTCATAGAAGGATCTTGGGAGTGTTCTTTCCTCTGCAATTTTTTGGAAGAGTTTCAGAACGATAGGTGTTAACTCTTCTCTAAACGTTTAATAGAATTCTCCTATGAAGCCATCCAGTCCTGGACTTTTGTTTGTTGGATGTTTTTAAAAAGCAGTTTCGATTTCAGTACTTGTGATTTCTCTGTTCAAGTTTTCCATTTCTTCCTGCTTCAGTGATGGATAGTTGTACCTTTTTACGAATTTGTTCATTTCTTCTAGGTTGTCCATTTTATTGGCATAGAGTTGCTTGTAGTAGTCTCCCATGATCCTTTGTATTTCTGCAGTGTCTGTTTTAACTTCTCCTTTCTCATTTCTAATTATATTGATTTGAGCCCTATCCCATTTTTTCTTAATGAGTCTGGCTAAAAGCTAATCAATTTTGTTTATCTTTTCCAAGAACCAGCTTTTAGTTTCAGTGATCTTTTCTGTTGTTCTCTTCATCTCTATTTCATTTGTTTCTGCTCTGATCTTTATGATTTCTTTCCTTCTATTACCTTCACGTTTTGTTTGTTCTGCTTTCTCTAGTTGCTTTAGGTGTAAGCTTAGGTTGTTTACTTGAAATTTTTATTCTTTCCTGAGGCGAGATTTTATTGGTATAAACTTCCATATTACAAGTGCTTTTGTTGCCTCCTAAGGGTTTTGGATCATTGTTTTCATTGTCATTTGTCTCTATTTTTTGATTTCCTCTTTGATTTCTTCAGTCATCCATAGGTTGTTTAGTAACATGTTGTTTAGCCTCCATGTGTTTCTGTTGTTTTAAAATTTTTTCCTGTGATTTATTTCTAATCTCACAGCATTTTCTTCAGAAAAGACACTTGATATGTATTCCATTTTCTTAAATTTACTGATGCTTGATTTGTGGCCCAAAATGTGATCTATCCTGGAGAATGTTCCATGTGCACTTGAGAAGAAAGTGTATTCTACTGCTTTTGCATGCAATGTTCTATAAATACCAATTAAGGTCATCTGATCTAATTTGTCATATAAGGCTTGTGTTTCCTTATTGCTTTTCTGTCTGGATGATCTCTCCATTGATGAGAGTGGGGTGTTAAAGTCCCCCACTATTATTGTCTTTCTCTCAGTTTCCCAATTTTTGCCAGTACCATTTGCCTGATATATTGAGGTGGTCCTATGTTGGGTTCATATATATTTACAATTGCCACATCTTCTTCTTGCCTTGATCCCTTGATTATTAAGTACTATCCTTCTTTGTCTCTTGTAACAGTCTTTATTTTATGAATTTATTTATTTATATATTTTTGGCTGCATTGTGTCTTCATTGCTGCGCGAGCTTTCTCTATTTGCAGTGAGCGGGGCCTACTCTTCGTGGTGGTGTGTTGGCTTCTCATTGTGGTGGCTTCTCTTCTTGTGGAGCATGGGTTCTAGACATGCAGGCTTCAGTAGTTGTGGCTCACAGGCTCAGTAGTTGTGGCTCATTGGCTCTAGAGTGCAGGCTCAGTAGTTGCCCCACAGAATGTAGTATCTTCATGGACCAGGGATCGAACCAGTGTCCCCTGTATTGGCAGGTGGATTCTTAACGACTGCAACAACAGGGAAGTGCAACAGTCTTTATTTTTAAGTCTATTTTGTCTGATATGATCATTGTTACTCCAGCTTTCTTTTGATTTCCATTTGCACAAAACAACTTTTTTGGCCCCTTCATTTTCATTGTGTACGTGTACCTAGGTCTGAAGTGGGTCTCTTGTAGACAGCATAAATACGGGTCTTGTTTTTGTATCCATTCTGCCATTCTATGTTTTTTAGTTGGAGCATTTAATGCATTTACATTTTAAAAAAATCTTTATTGGAGTATAATTGCTTCACATAGTTGTGTTAGTTGCTGCTGTAAAACAAAGTGAATCAGCTATATGTATACATATATCCGCATATCCCCTCCCTCTTGGGTCTCACTTCCACCCTCCTATCCCACCTTTCTAGGTTGTCACAGCACCGAGCTGATCTCCCACTGCTATGTGGCTGCTTCCCACTAGCTATCTATTTTATATTTGATAGTGTATATATGTCCATGCCATGCTCTCACTTTGTCTAAGCTAACACTTCCCCCTCCCCCTGTCCTCAAGTCCATTCTCTACATCCACGTCTTAATTCCTGTCCTGCCCCTCGGTTCTTCAGAACCTTTTTTTTTTTATTCCATATATATGTGTTAACATACAGTGTTTGTTTTTCTCTTTCTGACTTACTTCACTCTGTATGACAGACTCTAGGTCCATCCACCTCACTACAAGTAACTCAGTTTCATTTCTTTTTATGGCTGAGTAATATTCCATTGTATATATGTGCCACATCTTCTTTATCCATTCATCTGTTAATGGACACTTAGGTTGCTTCCATGTCTGGGCTATTATAAATAGTGCTGCAATGAACATTGTGGTACATGACTCTTTTTGAATTATGGTTTTCTCAGGGTATATGCCCAGTAGTGCAATTGATGGGTCACATGGTAGTTCTATTTTTAGTTTTTTAAGGAACCTCCATACTGTTCTGCATAGTGGCTCTATCAATTTACATTCCCAGCAACAGTGCAAGAGGGTTCCCTTTTCTCCACACCCTCTCCAGAATTTATTGTTTGTAGATTTTTTGATGATGGCCATTCTGACTGGTGTGAGGTGATACCTCATTGTAGTTTTGATGTGCATTTCTCTAATGAATAGTGATGGTGAGCATCCTTTCCTGAGTTTGTTGGCAATCTGTATGTCTTCTTTGGAGAAATGTCTATTTAGGCCTTCTGCCGATTTTTGGATTAGGTTGTTTGTTTTTTGCTATTGAGCTGCATGAGCTGCCTGTATATTTTGGAGATTAATCATTTGTCAGTTGTGCCATTTGCAAATATTTTCTCCCTTTCTGAGGGTTGTCTTTTCATCTTCTTTATGGTTTCCTTTGCTGTGCAAAAGCTTTTAAGTTTCATTAGGTCCCATTTGTTTAGTTTTGTTTTTATTTCCGTTTCCCTAGGAGGTGGGTCAAAAAGTATCTTGAAGTTATTTATGTCAAAGAGTGTTATTCCTATGTTTTCCACTAAGAGTTTGATAGTGTCTGGACTTACATTTAGGTCTTGAATCCATTTTGAGTTTATTTGTGTGTATGGTGTTTGGAAGTGTTCTAAGTTCATTGTTTTACAAGTAGCTGTCCAGTTTTCCCAGCACCAGTTAATGAAGATGCTGTCTTTTCTCCATTATATATTTTTGCCTCCTTTGTCATAGATTAGGTGACAATAGGTGTGTGGGTTTATCTCTGGGCTTTCTGCTCTGTTCCATTGATATATGTTTCTGTTTTTATACCAGTATCATACTGTCTTGATTACTGTAGCTTTGTAGCATCGTCTGACATGAGGGAGCCTGATTACTCCAGCTCCATTTTTCTTTCTCAAGATTGCTTTGGCTATTCGGGGTCTTTTGTGTTTCCATACAAATTGTGAAATTTTTTGTTCTAGTTCTGTGAAAAATGCCAGTGGTAGATTAATAGAGATTGCATTGAATCTGTAGATTGCTTTGGGTAGTATAGTCATTTTCACAATGTTGACTCTTACAATCCAAGAACATGGTATATCTCTCCATCTATGTGCAACATCTTTAATTTCTTTCCTCAGTGTCTTATAGTTTTCTGCATACAGGTCTTTTTTCTCCTTAAGTAGGTTTTTTATTCTTTTTTCTGCAATGGTAAATGGGAGTGTTTCCTTAATTTTTCTTTCAGATTTTTCACCATTACTGTATACGAATGCAAGAGATATCTGTGGATTAATTTTGTATCCTGCTACTTTACAAAATTCATTAATTAGCTCCATTAGTTTTCTGGTACATCTTTAGGATTCTCTATGTAGAGTATCATGTAATCTGCAAACAGTGACAGATTTACTTCTTCCTTTCTGATTTGAATTCCTTTTATTTCTTTTTCATCTCTCAGTGCTTTGGCTAAAACTTCCAAAACTATGTTGAAGTATAGCAGTGAGAGGGGCAACCTTGTCTTGTTCCTGATCTTAGTGGAAATGGTTTCAGTTTTTCACCAGTGAGAACGATGTTGTCTGTGGGTCTGTCATATATGCCCTTTATTTTTTTGAGGTAAGGTCCCTTTATTCCTACACTCTGGAGAGTTTTTATCATAAATCAGTTTTGAATTTTGTCAAAAGCTTTTTCAGCATCTATTAAGATTATCATATGTTTCTTCTCCTTCAATTTGTTAATATGGTGTATCTTATTGATTGATTTGCCTATATTGAAGAATCCTTGTATATCTGGAAAAAAACCCACTTTACCATGGTGTATGATCCTTTTAATGTGCTGCTGGATTCTGTTTGCTAGCATTATGTTGAGGAATTTTGCATCTATTTTCATCAGAGATATTGGCCTGTAGTTTTCTTTTTTTGTGACATCGTTGCCTGGTTTTGGTATCAGGGTGATGGTAGCCTCGTAGAATGAGTTTGGGAGTGTTCCTACCTCTGCTATATTTTGGAAGAGTTTGAGAAGGATAGGTGTTAAATCTTCTCTAAATGTTTGACAGCATTCACCTGTGAAGCCATCTGGTCCTGGGTTTTTTTTTGTTGGAAGATTTTTCATCACAGTCTCAATTTCAGTGCTTGTGATTGGTCTGTTTATAGTTTCTATTTCTTCCTGGTTCAGTCTCGGAAGGTTGTGCGTTTCTAAGAATTTGTCCATTTCTTCCAGGTTGTCCATTTTATTGGCATATAGTTGCTTGTAGTAATCTCTCATGATCCTTTGTATTTCTGCAGTGTCAGTTGTTACTTCTCCTTTTTCATTTCTAATTCTGCTGATTTGAGTCTTCTTGATGAGTCTGGCTAACAGCTTATCAATTTTGTTTATCTTCTCACAGAACCTGCTTTAGTTTTATTGATCTTTGTTATTGTTTCCTTCATTTGTTTTTCATTTATTTTTGGTCTGATCTTTATTATTTCTTTCCTGCTGCTAATTTTGGGGTTTCTTTTTTTTGTTCTTTTTTCTTTAATTGCTTTAATGTAAAGTTAGGTTGTTTATTTGAGATGTTTCTTGTTTTTTGAAGAAAGATTTTATTGCTATAAACTTCCCTCTTAGAACTGCTTTTGCTGCATCACATAGGTATTGGGCCATCGTGTTTTCATTGTCATTTATTTCTAGGTATGTTTTGATTTCCTCAGTGATCCATTGGTTATTTAGTAGCATATTGTTTAGCCTCCCTGTGTTTGTATTTTTTTACAGTTTTTTTTCCTTTAAGTGATATCTAGTCTCATAGCGTTGTGGTCGGAAAAGATACTTGATACAATTTCAATTTTCTAAAATTTACCAAGTCTTGATTTGTGACCCAAGATATGATCTATCCTGGAAGATGTTCCATGAGCACTTGAGAAGAAAGTGTATTCTATTGTTTTTGGATGGAATGTCCTATAGATATCAATTAAGTCCATCTTGTTTAATATATCATTTAAAGCTCTGTTTCCTTATTTATTTTCAATTTGGATCATCTGTCTATTGGTGAAAGTGGGGTGTTAAAGACCACTACTATTATTTTGTTACTGTCCATTTCCACTTTATGGCTCTTAGCATTTGCCTTATGTATTGAGGTGCTCCTATATTGGGTGCCTAAATATTTACAATTGTTATATCTTCTTCTTGGGTTGATCCCTTGATCATTATGTAGTGGCCTTCTTTGTCTTGTAATAGTCTTTATTTTAAAGTCTATTTTGTCTGATATGAGAATTGCTACTGCAGCTTTCTTTTGATTTCCATTTACATGGAATATCTGTTTCCATCCCCTCACTTTCAGTCTGTATGTGTCCCTTGGTCTGAAGTGGGTCCCTTGTAGACGGCATATATATGGGTCTTATTTTTGTATCCTTTCAGCCAGCCTATGTCTTTTGGTTGGAATATTTAATCCATTTACATTTAAGTTAATTATCGATATGTGTGTTCCTATTACCATTTTCTTAATTGCTTTGTGTTTCTTATTACAGGTCTATTCCTTCTCGTGTGTTTCCCGCCAAGAGAAGTTCCTTTAGCATTTGTTGTAAGCTGGTTCGGTGGTGCTGAATTCTCTTAGCTTTTGCTTGTCTGTAAAGGTTTTAATTTCTCTGTCGAATCTGAATGAGCTCTTTTCTGGGTAGAGAAATCTTGTTTGTAGATTTTTCCCTTTCATCACTTTAAATATGCCCTGCCACTCCCTTCTGGCTTGCAGAGTTTCTTCTGAAAAATAAGCTGTTAACCTTATGGAGATTCCCTCGTATGTTATTTGTTGCTTTTCCTTTGCTGCTTTTAATATTTTTTTCTTTGTATTTAATTTTTGATAGTTTGATTAATTGTGCCTTGGCATGTTTCTCCTTGGATTTATCCTGTATGGGACTCACTGTGCTTCCTGGACTTGATTGATTATTTCCTTTCCTATATTAGAGAAGTTTTCAACTCTAATCTCTTCAAATATTTTCTCATTCCCTTTCTTTTTCTCTTCTTCTTCTTGGACTCCATAATCCGAATGTTGGTGTGTTTAATGTTTCCCCCGAAGTCTTTGAGACTGTCCTCAATTCTTTTCATTCTTTTATCTTTATTCTGCTCTGCAATAGTTATTTCCACTATTTTATCTTCCAGGTCACTTATGCGTTCTTCTTCCAGAGTTATTATGCTATTGCTTCCTTCTAGAGAATTTTTAATTTCATTTATTGTGTTGTTCATCATTGTTTGTTTGCTCTTTAGTTCTTCTATGTCCTTGGAAATGTTTCTTGTATTTTCTTCATTCTATTTCCAAGATTTTGGATCATCTTTACTATCATTATTCTGAATTCTTTTTCAAGTAGACTGCCTATTTCCTCTCCATTTGTTTGGTCTGGTGGATTTTACCTTGCTCCTTCATCTGCTGCTTATTTGTCTGTCTAATCATTTTTCTTAACTTACTCTGTTTGAGGGCTCCTTTTTGCAGGCTGCAGGTTTGTAGTTCCCGTTGTTTTTGTTGTTTGCCCCCAGTGGGTAAGGTTGTTTTAGTGGGCTGTGTAGGCTTCCTGGTGGAGGGGACTGGTGTTTGTGTTCTGGTGGATGAGTCTGGATCTTGTCTTTCTGTTGGGCAGTACCACTTCTAATGGTGTGTTTTGGCGTGTCTGTGAACTTAGCATGATTTTAGGCAGCCTCTCTGCTAATGGGTGGTGTTGTGTTCCCATCTTGCTAGTTGTTTGGCATGGGGTGCCCAGCACTGGAGCTTGCTGCTCGTTAAGTGGAGCTGGGTCTTAGTGTTGAGACGGAAGTCTCTGGGAGATCTCTCACTGATTGATATTACATGGGACCAGTAGGACTCTGGTGGTCCAATGTCCTGAACTCGTTTTTCCCACCTCAGAGCTTCAAGCCTGACACCCGCCAGGAACACCAAGCCCCTTTCAGCCACACGGCTCAGAAGAAAAGGGAGGAAAAAAAGAAATAAATAAAATAAAAGAAAGTTATTAAAATAAAAACATTTAAAAATATTATTAAAATAAAAAATAGTTTAATATAATTTAAAAAAAGAGAGCAACAAAACCAATAAACAAATCTACCAGTGATAACAAGCACTAAAAACTAAACAAGATAAACATATAAATCAGAAAGTAGTCAGTCGCATATAGCAAACCTCAAGTCTACAGTTGCTCCCAAAGTCCACTGCCTCAATTTTGGGATAATTCATTTTCTATTCACGTATTCCACATATTCAGGGTACATCAAGTTGATTTTGGAGTTTTAATCTGTTGCTTCTGAGGCTCCATCAAGAAATTTCCCTTTCCCTTCTTTGTTCACAGAGCTCCTGGTGTTCAGCTTTGGATTTGGTCCCGCCTCTGCATTTAGGTCACCCTCTGGTGTCTGTTCTTCACCCAGAATGGAGGGGGTTAAAGGAGCGGCTGATTAGGGGGCTCTGGCTCCCTCAGGTCGTGGGGAGTTAGGGGTACAGAATGTGGGTTGAGCCTGCGGTGGCAGAGGCCAGCATGACATTGCAACAGCCTGAGGCATGCCGTGTGTTCTCCTGGGGAAATTGTCCCTGAATCATGGGACCCTGGCAGTGGCGGGCTGCACAGACTCCTGGGAGGGGATGTGTGGATAGTGACCTGTGCTTGCACACAGTATTCTTGGTGGTTGCAGCAGCAGCATTAACGTTTCATGCCTGCCTCTGGTGTCCGTGCTGCTAGCCGCAGCTCACGCCCATATCTGCAGCTCGTTTAGGCGGTGCTCTGAATCCCCTCTCCTCGTGCACCTGGAAACAATGGTCTCTTGGCTCTTAGGTAGTTCCAAAGTTTTCCCCTGATTCCCTCCTGGTTAGCTGTGGCACACTAGTCCCTTTTTGGGTGTGCTCACACAGCCAACCCCAGTCCTCTCCCTGGGATCTGACCTCCAACGCCCAAGCCCCAGCTCCCAGCCTCACTTGCCCTGGCAGGTGCGCAGACAAGCCTCTCAGGCTGATGAGTGCTGGTAGGCACCAATCCTCTGTACGGGAATCTCTCCGCTTTGCCTTCTGCACTCCTGTTGCTGTGCTGTCCTCCGTGTCTCCAAAGATTCCCCCCTGCCCACCCCCCATATCTGCCAGTGAAGGGTCTTCCTAGTGTGTGGAAACTTTTCGTCCTTTACAGCTCCCTCCCAGAGGTGCAGGTCCCATCCCTATTCTTTTGTCTCTGTTTTTTCTTTTTTCTTTTGCCCTACCCAGTTACGTGGGGAGTTTCTTGCCTTTTGGGTACTCTGAGGTCTTCTGCCAGCCTTCAGTAGGTGTTCTGTAGGAGTTGTTCCACATGTAGATGTATTTTTGATGTATTTGTGGGGAGGAAGGTGATCTCCATGTCTTACTCCTCCACCATCTTGAAGGTTCTCCCCTCTATTTACATTTAAGGGAATTACTGATATGTATGCTTTTATTACCATTTTGGTACTTGTTTCAGATTTGTTTTTATAGGTCTTTTTTCTTCCCTTCCTCTTTTGTTCTCTTCTCTTGTGTTTTGATGACTATATTTAGTGTTGTGTTTGGATTGCTTTTTCGTTTTGTGTTTGTGTCTATTGTAGATTTTTGGTTTCCAGTTACCTTGAAGTTTTGATATAGCAGTCTATATATATATATATATATATATATATATATATATGTATATATATATACACAAGATTGTTTAAGTTGCTGGTCTCAATTTCCAAAGCATTTCCAATATCCTGCATTTGTACTCTCCTCTTCTCATGATTACTTGTTTTGATATCATATTTGCGTGTGGATGATTTCCTACCTTTATTTTATGTTTGCCTTTCTTGTGAGCTTTCCCATTCCTAATTTTCTTTTTTCTAGTTGTGAAGTTTTCTCTTCTGCCTAGTTAAGTTCCTTTACATTTCTTGTAAACTGGTTTGGTGGTGCTGAATTGTCTTAGCTTTTGCTTGATTGTAAAGCTTTTTTTTCTCCATCAAGTCTGAATGAGGGCCTTGCTGGGTTGAGTATTCTTGGTTGTAGCTTCTTGCCTTTTATCACTTTAAATATATCATGCCACTCCCTTCTGGCCTGCAGAGTTTCTGCTGAAAAATCAACTGATAATCTTATGGGGATTCCCTTGTATGTTATCTCTTGCTTTCCCCTTGTTGCTTTCAATATTTTTTCTTTGTTTTTAATTGTTGTCAATTTGATTACTATGTGTCTCAGTGTGTTTCTCCTTGGGTTTATCCTGTGTGGGACTCTCTGCACTTCCTGGACTTGGGTGACTTTTTCTTTTCCCATGCTATGGAAAATTTCAGCTACTATCTCTTTACATATTTTCTCAGGTCCTTTCTCTCTCTCTGCTCCTTCTGGGACCCCTATAATGCGATGGTTGGTCCATTTAATGTTGGCCCAGAGGTCTCTGAAACTGTTCTCATTCTTTTCATTCTTTTTTCTTTATTCTCTTCTGTGGTCGTTATTTCCACCACTTTGTCTTCCAACTCACTTATTCGTTCTTATGCATCATTTACTCTGCTATTGATTTTTTCTAGTGTATTATTCATTTCAGTTATTGTATTGTTCATCTCTGTTTGTTGTTTAAATCTTCTAGCTCCTATTAAACATTCATTTACTTTATCTTTTCAGTCGTTGCCTCCATTCTTTTTCTGAGATCTTGGATAATCTTTACTCTCATTACTCTAAATTCTTTTTCAGATAATTTGCTTATCTCCACTTCATTTAGTTGTTCTTGTGGGTTTTTGTCTTGTTACTTCTTCTGGGACATATTTCTCTGCCTTATCATTTTGCCTAACTTTCTGTTTGTTGTCTTCTTTCCTCAGGCTGCAGGATTGTAGCTCCTCTTGCTTCTTTCGTTTGCCCCCTGGTGGATAAAGTTCATCATGAGGCTTGTTCAGGCTTCCTGGTGGGAGGGACTGGTGCCTGTCCACTGGTGGGTGATGCTGGGTCTTATCCCTCTGGTGGGCAGGGCCATATCAAGGGGTGTGTTTAGAGGTAGCTGTGTATTCAGTATGACTTTAGGCAGCCTGTCTGCTGATGTGTGGGTCTGTGTTCCTATCTTGTTGCTTGTTTGACCTGAGGTGTTCTAGCACTGGAGCCTGTAGGCTATTGGATAGGGCCAGGTCTTGGTGCCAAAATGACAACCTCTGTTAGAGCCCACATGGATCAATATTCCCTGAGTCTTCTGCCACTTTTGTCCTTGCTCCCCCCACCCAGTGAGCCACAGCTGACCCTTGCATTCCCATGAAACCCTCCATGACCTGCAGGTAGGTCCAGCCCAGACTCTTATGGAGTTACTGCTTTGTGTTGGCTCCCAGTGTCATTGAAACCTTGTGTCGCCCTCCAAGAGTGGAGTGCCTATTTCCCCCAGTCCTGTGGAGCTGCTGTACTCAAGAGTCGCTGGAATTCAAAGCCAAATGCTTTAGGGTTTCCTCCTCTTGATGCCAGACCCTCAGGCTGGGGAACCTTGTGTGGGGCTCAGGACTCTCACTCTTGTGGGAGAACCTCTGAGATATAATTATTTTTCAAGTTTGGGGGTTGCCCACCTAGCAGTTATGGGATTTGTTTATGTCACAAATGCCCCCCTCCTACCATCTCATTGTGACTTCTTCTTTGTCTTTGAATGTAAAATATCTTTTTTGGTAGCTTCCAGTCTTTTCTGGTTGATGGTTGTTCAACAGTTAGTTGTGATTTTGGAGTTTTCATGAGAAGGGGTTAGCTCAAGTCTTTCTACTCCACCATCTTGTCTGGACTCAAGTGGTTGCTTTTACTTTGGATACTGGCTGCCTCTTTCCTCAGCATGTGCTGACTGTTATCCCCTTCATTTGGCGTTTGCAGTTTCCACGGCCCTTGCGCACTTTGGGGATGGCTGGAGCAGGTCTTGTAGTGGCAGTTGCGGCCTATGAACTCTTGGGACAGTGGGGGC
This sequence comes from Eubalaena glacialis, assembly GCF_028564815.1. Lineage (NCBI taxonomy): Eukaryota > Metazoa > Chordata > Mammalia > Artiodactyla > Balaenidae > Eubalaena > Eubalaena glacialis. The sequence continues at coordinate 57,148,547 of NC_083736.1, read as the reverse complement.
AGGGCTTTTCGCCTGCTTGTGGGTCTTGTATGGGCAGCTGTGGCCCATGCACTCCCAAGACAGTGGGAGCAGTTCTTGGGGCCTGCTTGCGGTCTCAGCTGCAGTGACTTGCACCCACCTCCAGGGCTCCTGTAGGTGGTGTCCTGTTACCTGAGAGAGCTCACAGGAAAAGAAGCTCTTATGCTGGTCCTGTCTTTCTCCTTGCGTGCCCCCCAATAATGGTGACTTGCCTCTCTGATGGGGCCAGACTTCTTCTGAGTACACCCTCAGTTACTACCATCCAGCCTCTTCAGGCTGTCTCCACACAGCCAACACCAGTCTTCTCCCTGGGTCTGACCTCTGAAGCCTGAGCTTCAGCACCCAGTCTCCACCTGCACCTATGGATGAGCATCTCAGGCTGGTGAGGGCAAGGTGGTGGTGCCAACCTTCTGTGCAGGTTACTCTTCATTTTGACTTCCACAAACTGGTTGCTGCACTCTCCTCCTAGTCTCTGAAGCCCCCCCTCTGTCTAGGCTGATCTCACCACTAGTGAGGAGAGTTCCCAGGGTGTGGGAACTTTTCCTACTTTATAGCTCCCTCTCTGGAGCACAGGTCCTGTCTTGATTCCTTTCCTTTTCTTTTTCCTTTTCTCCTACCTGGTTTCATGGAAATTTTCTTGCCATTTCATAGGTCTAAAGTCTTCTGCCAGTGTTCAGTAGATGTCCTGTGTCAATCGTTCCACTTGTAGATGTATTTTTAATATTTTTGTGGGAGAAGGTGAGCTCCACATCCTACTTCTCCACCATCTTGATCCTGCCCCCCCTTTCATTCTTTTGCATGTGAATATCCAGTGTTCTCAACATCATTTCTTGAATAAACTATCCTTTTCCCATTGGAAAGAGTCTTGGCACACAGGTGATTATTTGGCTAGATACCAATGGGTTTATTTCTGAGCTCTTTATAATGTTCCATTGGTCAATATGTTTGTCTGTAAGCCAGTGCCATACTCTTGATTACTATAGCTTTGTAATATATTGAAGTAAGGGAGTGTGTTGCCTCCATGTTGCTCAACACTGTTTTGGATACTCATGGTCCTTTGTGGATCCATATGAATTTTAGGATGAATTGTCCTTTTCCTGCAGAAAATATCACTGGAATTTTGATATGGATCAAATTTAGTATGTAGCTCATTTGGGGTAGTATGGACATTTGAACAAGGTTAATTCTTCCCTTTCATGAACATTTATTTGTATCCATTTATTTGTGTCTTCTTTAATTTTTTCATCAATGTTTTATAGTTTTAAGTGTAAATGTCTTTTATCTCCTTGGTTAAGTTTATTCCTAAGTATTTTTAAGTTTTTGATGCTATTGAAAGTGGTTTAAAAATTTTTTTAGATAGTTTCTTGTTAGTGTACAGATATGAAGGTGATTGTTGTATGTTGATTTTGTATCCTTAAACTTTACTGAATTTGCTTATGAGTTATAATTTTTTTTTTGGTGGAGTCTTTACAGTTTTCTGTGTTTAAGATGATGTCATCTGCAAACAGACAACTTTTATTTTTCCTTTCCAATTTTAATGTTTTTATTTACCTTTCTTGCCTAATTGCTCTGGATAGAACTTCCCGTACTATGTTTAATAGAAGTGGTGAGAGTGGGCATAATTTCCATGTTACAGATCTTAAGGGAAAAGCTTTCAGCTCTTGACCACTGAGTATGAAGTTATCTGTGGTCTTAAAATATTAAAGTACATTCTTTCTGTACATAATTTGTTGAGAGTTTTATTATGAAAGGCTATTTAATTTTGTCAAATGCTTTTCCTGTCTCTATTGAAATGATCATATAATTTTTATCTTTCATTTTTTAATGTGAGGTATCATATTTATTGCTGTATGTATGTTGAACCATCATTGCATCCCAGGAATGTTTAATTCAGTTTAGCATGAAAGGTTTTGAGAATTTTTACATGTATGTTAACCAGGGATTTTGGCCTATAATTTTTTTCTTGTAGTATCCTTGTATGGCTTTGGTATTGGAGTAATGCTGGCCTTATGAAATAAGTTTGGAAGTGTTCTCTCATTTTTTATCTTTTTTGGAAGAGTTTGAGAAAGACTGTTAATAATTCTACTTTAAATGTTTGGGAGAATTCACCAATGAAACCATCTGTTTCTGGGCTTTTCTATGTTGGGAGACTTTTGATTACCTATTCAGTCTTCTTACTAGTAATTGGTTTGTTCAAATTTTTTATTTTTTCATGATTCAGTATTTGTAGATTGTATATTCCTAGAAATATATCTATGTCTTCTAGGTTATCCAATTTGTTGGTGTACAGTTGTTCATAATAGTCTCTTATTATCCTTTGTATTTCAGTGGTATCAATTGTAATGTCTCCTATTTCACTTATAATTTTGTTGTTTTGGGTCCTCCCTCTTTTTTCCTTGCTTGGTCTAGCAATTTTGTTTACCTTTTCAAAGAACAAACTCTTAGTTTTGTTAATCTTTTCTTTTGTTATTCTGTTCTCGATTTCATTTATTTCTGATCTAATCTTTATGTTTATTATTTTCTTCCGTCTGCTAAACTTTGGGCTTTGTTTCTTTTCTAATATTGGGGTATAAAGTTAGGTTGTTTATTTTTCATCTTTCTTCTTTCTTAGGATAGACATTTATTGCTATAAACTTCCCTCTCAGAACTGAGTTTGCTGCATCCCATAAGTTTTGATATGTTGTGTTTCCATTTTTGTTCTCTTTAATATATTTTAAAATTCCCTTTTAATTTCTTCTTTGATCCATGAGTTGTTTAGGTGTGGTTTCATTTCCACACATTTTTAGTTTTCCAGTGTGTTTTTTTTTTTTTCTGTCATTGATTTCTAGTTTCGTACCATTGTGGTCAGAAAAAGTACTTGGTATGATTTCAGTCTCCTTACATTTACTAAGGCTTGTATAGTGACTTAACATGAGATGGATCCTGGAGGATTCTGTGTGCACTTGAAAAAATGTGTATTCTGCTCCTGTTAAATGGAATGTTCTGTATATGTCTGCTAGTTTTATTTGGTCTAAGATGTGGTTCAGGTCTAGTATTTCCTTATTGGTTTTTTGTCTGGATGATGTACCTATTATTGAAAGTAGGATATTGAAGTCCTCTACTATTATTGTATTGTCTATTTCTCCCTTCTGATCTGTTAGTATTTGCTTAATGTATTTAGATGCTCCAATGATGACTGCATATATATTTACAATTGTTATATTTTCTTTGGAATTTATCTCTTTAAGTATACAGACATATCTTTTTTTATTGTCCTTCACAGATATTGCATTTTTTTATAAATTGACGGTTTGTGGCAACCTTGTGTCACAATTGGCACCATTTTTTCCAGCAGCATTTGCTTACTTTCTCTTTGGCACATTTTGGTAATTCTCACAATACTTCAAACTTTTCCATTATGATTGCATTTCTATGGTTATCTGTGATCAGTGATCTTTGATGTTACTATTGCAAAATATTATGACTTGCAGAAAGCTCAGATGATGGTTAGCATTTTTTAGCAATAAATTATTTTTAAATTAAATTATGTACATTTTTATCGACATAATGCTATTGCACACTTGATAGACTATAGTATAGTATAAACATGACTTTAATATGCACTGGGAAACCACAAAATTTGTGTGATTTGCTTTATTGTGATATTCATTTTATTGCAGTGCTCTGGAACTGAACCCACAAAATCTCCAAGGTGTGCCTGTATAATGACCTTCTTTGTCTCTTGGTACAGTTTTTGACTTAAAACCTATTTTTTCTGCTCTCTTTTGTTTTCTATATGCATGGAATATTTTTGTCCATCAATTCACTTTGAGCCTATGTGCATCATTTTAGCTGAAGTGAATCTTATGTAGGCAGCACATAATTGAGTCTAGTTTTTTAAATTCATTCACCATTATATGTCTTTTAATTGAATAATTTAATCCATTCATATTTCAAGTAATTACTGATAAGTAAAACAACCTATTGCCATCTTGTTAATTGTTTTTTAACTTTTTTGTGATTTCCTTTTTATTTTCTTCTTTTGTTGTGTTTCTTTTTGGGTTGATGTTTTTCTGTGTTACTATGCTTTAATTATATTCTCTTTATCTTTTTGTATCTACTGTAGGTAGGCTTACATAAAACATCTTATAGATATAAAAGTTTATTTTATGTGGATGACAGCTTAAATTACATACAAAACTCCATCCTTTTATTATTCCCTCCATAATTTTGGGTTTTGATGTCACAATTTACCTGTTTTTATATTATGTACCATTAACAGGTTATTATGGCTATACTTATTTTTAAAACTTTTTTCCTTTAAACCTTTATACTAGTGTTAGGTGAATAACACACCACATACTACAGCATTAGAATAGTCTGAATTTGATCATGAACTTACCTTTACCAGGATGATTTATATTTTCATATGTTTAGTTATTACTAATTAACATTTTTCTTTTCAGCTTGAAGAACTCCTTTCAGCATTTATTGTAAGGCAGGTCTAGGACTGATGAACTTTCTCAGCTTTTGTTTGTCTGGGAATGTCTTTCTCTCTCATTCATTTCTGAAGGATAACATTGTCAGATAGAGTATTCTTGGTGGTAGTTTTTTTTTTCCCCCAGAATTTTGAGTATATTATTGCACTCTCTCCTGGCCTCCATGGTTTCTGCTGAGAAAATCTGATAACCTTATGGGGGTTTCCTTATATGTGAGAGTTTTTTTCCTCTTGCTGCTTTTAAAATTATGTTTTTGTTTTTGATTTTAGATAGTTTTATTATAATGTGTATTGGAGAAGATACTTTTGAGTTGAAATTTGGGGGTAGCATATTAGCTTCATAAAATTGGATATTTAAATCTCTCCCCAGATTTGGGAAGTTCTCAATCATTATTTCTTTAAATAAGCTTTCTCCTCCTTTTCCCCTCTCTTCTCCTTTTGAGACTCCAACATTGCATACATTGCTTCTTTTAATGGTGACCTATAATCACATAGGCTTTCTTCACTCTTTTTCATCTTTTTTTCTTTTTTGCTTCTATGACTGTATGATTTCTAATTACTTGTTCACTAAATTCTTCTTCTTGGTTGATTTGCTGTTAAAGCTCTCTATTGAATTTTTCCTGCAGTCATTATTCTTCAACTCTTGGATTTCTGCTTTTCCTTTTAATGTTTTCTATTTCTTTCTTGACCTCCTCGTTTTGTTCATGCACTGTTTTGCTAGTTTTATTTAGTTGTCTCTCTGTGTTTTCTTATGATTAACAAAATTTCATTAAGAGGATTATTCTGATTTCTTTACCAGGCAGATCATAGATATCTATCTCCTTAGGGTCAGTCATTAGAATTTTATTAGTTTCACTTGGTGTCATGTTTTTTGTGGTGTCCATGGACAGGCTTGCTGCTGGAGTCCTTGAGTAGACTGGTGTTGGTGTGGGTTGAAAACCTGGGAGAGCAGTAGTCTGCCTGGCACTGACCCTGATGCCCCCTTGAATCCTGGATTCATGGGCATTTTGGGGACCCTGAGGCCATAGAAGCCACCCAGGGCTGCAAGTGCTGGCTAGTGCTGGGGTGAGTCTGGAGTCTATCAACTTCCAGGGGGTTGATAGTAGCCCCCTGGAGCCTGCTACCATGAAGTCACCTTGGGCTGTGTGGGCCAGCAGGCACTGGATTGGATAAGGGAGCCAGGTTCACAGGAGCCCTCTAGGAACCTAGTGCCAAGGGAACCACCTCTGGACTGCTAGAGGTGGCTGGCACTCAGATGGGTAGGAGTCTGGTTTTGCAGAGTCCTTTTGAGACTCCATAACCAAGGAGAAGTGGGAGCTCTCTGGGGCCACTGGAGCTGGCAGGCACTGGGGTAAAGTGGAGGATTGGATTCACAGGAGCCTGCTGGAAGCCTGGTACTGTAGAATCCATCTAGTTCCTTGGGAACTGCCTAGGGCCACTGGAGCTGGCAGGTGCCAGGGTGAGCTGAGAGCCTGGATTCACCAGGACCTTCCAGGAGCTTGGTGCTAAGGATACCATCTGAGACCATATGGAGGCTGCCTGGGGCCACTGAAGCCAGCAGACATAGTGATGAGCTGGGGGTCTGAATTATAAGGGACCTGGAAGAAGATTTGTGCCACAAACACCACCTGGGGCTTCTGGAATAGGCAAGTGTAGGGTGAGACAGGTCTTGGGTTCACAGGAGCCCACAGGGAGTGCTGCTTTGAAAACTGCCTGGAGCCATAGGAGGTACCTGGAGCTGCTGGAGTAGGCAGATACTGAGGTGAGACAGCTTTAAGATTCACAGGGGCCCAATGGGGTCCTGATGTCACATGAGCTACCTGGGGCACTGGAGTTGGTAGATGACTGGGTGTGACAGGGACCTGGATTCCTGGGAGCCTTCCAGGAGCCTGGTATCATAGGGGCCACTTGGGACCGCTGGAGCCATCAGGTGCTGGTGTGGGATGGGAGTATGGGTTCTCAGGTGCTCACAGAAAGCTCTGATATGGGAGCTGCCTGGGGCTGAGGGAGCTGACTGGGTCAGTTTAATGTAAGCTTCAGAGTGAACCAGGGTTTTCAGGACCCTGCTGGGAGTCTGCCATAGAAGTTTCCTGGGACCTTGGGAGCTGCCTGGATCACTGCAGTAGGCAGGCACTGGGATGAGCTGGGGGTCTGGGTTAGCAGGAGTCTACTGGAAGCTCTGCCATGCAAGCCACGTGAGGCCTTAGGAGGTGCCTGGTGTTGCTAGAGTAGGCAGGTACCAGGGTGAGATGGGGCCTGTGTTCCTGGGGCCCACAGGGCACCTGGTGTTATGGGATCTGCCTGGGGTCACTAGAGTAGGCAAGTGCTGAGTTGAGTAGGGGCCTGGGTTTGCAGGAGTCTTGTCATGGAAACCACCTGCAGCTGGGAAGTACCTGGGGCGTCTGGGGTAGCCAAGTGCTAGAGTGAATGGGGGCCTGGGTTTGTAGGAACCTTCAGAGAGCCATCTAAGGCTGCAGGTATCAGTTCATTATTAGGGTGGGCTTGGGGTCCATGGTGAAGTCTAGTGTTCACTTTCCTCTAAACACAGGGACAGTGTATGTCTCCCCACTGGGCTGCTTGGGCTTGGAAGAGGGGTAATAAGGTTAGTGCAAATCTATCTTTCCTACCCTCCTCAACGTGCTCTTTCTTATTTCTGTGCTTCACCCAGATGCTGTAATCCCTCACCTGAAATCCTTGGCTCTTGTGAAGGTACTGTATTTTCATGTACAGATAGTTGTTCAAATTGATGTTTCTGAAAAGGGCTGATTGGTTAAAATTCCTGTGCCACCATTTTTTTATGTCACTCTCCAGATACAGTTTCATAAAAATACAAATATTACAGAAAAAGCAAAAGTTCCCTCTTGACCATCTCTTCTCCCAATCCCAGGCCTCTCCTTAGACATATATTTCAATTTGGTAGGTGTCCCTCCAAATTGTTTATATACATTTAGTGTGTGTGTAAGTATCATTTATATCTATGTGTGTGTGTCTATATATATGTACATACATATATATAGACACACACACATATAAAAACATATATATATATACAGCTATTTTGCAATTTGCTATTTTTACACTTAATACATTTCAGTGAAAATATGTGTTTAAGGGAAAACATATTGTTTCACTTAATATGTTTCAGACATTTTTAGATGTCAGTACATATTTGAGAGGTGGAAATGGAATCTCTCATTGTTGTAGTTTGCATTTCCCTGATTATCAGGTAGGTTTAGCATGTTTTACTATGGTTGTTGGGCATTCACGTTTTCTCATCTTCATTTTGCCTTTGCTTATTTTCTACTGGAGAATTTGTCTCTTCTTATTGATTTATAGGTGTATTTTTTCATGTGCATATATACATATATATATGTCCTTAAAGATTTGTTTTTATAAAATTGATGTACTCTATATGTTCTGGAGTTTTATTTAACTTGTTTTTAGTGTCTAAGATGGTTAACTATCATGAACTCAAATCTGCAAAATCCTATTTGTGTGGAATATTCTGTATGAATATTGTACTGTTTGATATACAGTAATTTAAAGAAAAATAAAGAAGCTTTAAATGTGTACGATTTTTTTTCTGAACCTTCATACATCAGTAAAAATGGGCAATTATTGGAACTTCTGATTTAGTCAATTAAATTTACTTTTTTGAATCATTAAGGCTAGTTTTCTTTTTTACTTTTTAAAATTTATTTATTTTTATTGAAGTATAATTGATTTACAGTATTCTGTTAGTTTCAGGTATACAGCAAAGGGATTTAGTTACACATATTTTTTTTTCAGATTCATTTCCATTTTAGGTTATTATAAGATATTGAATATAGTTCCTTGGGCTATACAGTAAATCCTTGTTGTTTATCTTTGTTATGTATAGTAGTGTGTATCTGTTAATCCCATACTCCTAATTTATCCCCCCTTTCCCCTTTGGTAACCATAAGTTTATTTTCTATGTTTGTGAGGCTGTTTTGTAAATAGATTCATTTGTATTATTTTTTAGATTACATAGATAAGTGATATAATATTTGTCTTTATCTGTCTGACTTACATCACTCAGTATGATTTTCTCTAGGTCCATCCATGTTGCTGCAAGTGGCAATATTTCATCTTTTTTTATGGCTGAGTAATATTCCATTGTGTAGATAGATGGATAGATAGATATGTCACACCTTTTTCTGTTACTTTTGAGGTTAAAACAAGTATGATAGCAAGAATACCAAATATTACATACAACAAAGAATGTATTAAGAGCTTGTTTGATTTTATGGGAGTATCCGTATTATTCTCTGTAACCTACATCTACAATAGAGATTTTTAAAAAATATTTTTATTGTAATAAAATATATTTAACAAAATTAGCCATTTTTACCACTTTTAGGTGTACAGTTCACTGGCATAAATTACATTCAGAATGTTGGGCAATGATCACCACCACTATCTGCTTTGAAGACTTTTCATCACCCCAAGTAAAGACTCTGTAACCATTAAGAAATAACTCCCCACTTTCCCCTATCCCAGCCCATGGCAATCTCTAATTTATCTTCTGTCTCTTGGAATTTGCCTATTCTAGATATGTCATATAACAGAAATCATACAATATTTGACCTTTTGTGTCTGGCTTATTTCACTTGTACATATTTTCAAAGTTCATCCATGTTGTATCATGTATTAGGACAATTTCTTATGGCAGAATAATATTCCATTTTCTGTATAGTCCATATTTTGTTTTTAAGTTCATTTATTGGTAGGTACTTGGGTTGTTTCCAGCTTCTGGCTATTGTAAATAATGCTGCAATGAACACTGGTGTGAAGCTATTTGTTTGAGACTCTCTTTTCATTTTCTGGGGCAGGGGTATACACCTAGAAGTGGAATTGCTGAGTCATATGGTAATACTTTGTTTAGTTTTTTGAGGAACTGCCAAGCTGTTTTCCACAGCAGCTGCACCATTTTATAGTCTCACCAACAATTTATAAGGGTTCCAGTTTCTCCACATCCTCTCCAATGCTAGTTATTGTCCATCATTTTTATTATAGCCATCTTAGTAAGGGTCAATAGTATCACTGTTTTTTCCCTATTTTTTCTTTTAAATACATTGTTATATTTAATTTTTTTCAGTTTTATTGAGAAATAATTGACATACATCACTGTATAAGTTTAAGGCATACAGCATGATGGTTTGGTTTGATTTACATATATTGTGAAACGATTCCCACAATAAGTTCAACTAACATCCATCTTCTCACATGTATACAATACAAAAAAATGAATAAAGGTAAAAAGGAAAAAAATTTTCTCCTTGTGATAAAAACTCTTAGGATATACTCTAACAACTTTTCTTATATGTCATAGAGCAGTGTTAGCTATAGTTATCATGTTGTACATTACAACCCTGGTACTTATTGATTGCATAACTGAAAGTTTGTAGCATCTGACCAACCTCCTCCAATATGCTCTCCCACACCCTACCAATATCCTTTTTCATTTCTTTTTAAAATTTTATTATTATTATTGAAGTATAGCTGATTTACAATATTATATTAGTTTCAGGTGTACAGCATGGTGATTCAGTATTTTACAGATTACACCCCATTAAAAGTTATTACAAGATAATGGTCTAATATTATTTCTTTGTGCTATACAATATATCCTTGTTGCTTATCTGTTTTATACATAGTAGTTTGTATCTCTTAATCCCATACCCCTAACTTGCCCATCCCCCAGCCCCTCTCCCCTCTGGTAACCATAGTTTGTTCTTATATCTGGGAGTCTTTTTCTGTTTTGCACATACATTCGTTTGCATTATTTTTTAGATTCCACATACAAGTGACATCATACACTATTTAATGGCTGAATAGTATATATAATATATAAAATATATAAAATTTATTATATAAGAATATATATATATTCTTTTTCAGATACAACTTCTTTATCCGTTCATCTGTTGATGGGCACATGGGATGCTTCCATATCTTGGCTATTGTAAATAGTGCTGCTATGAACATTAGGGTGTATGTATCTTTTCAAATTAGTGTTTTAGTTTTTTCCAGATATATATTCAGGAGTGGAATTGCTGGACCATATGGTCATTCTTTTTTAGTTTGTTGAGGAGCCTCCACACATTTTTTCCATAGTGGATGCACCAGTTTACGTTCCAACGAGTGTAATTATACACTTACAATTTCCATTTTCTCCACATCCTCTCCAACATTTGTTATTTGTAGACATTTTGATGATAGCCATTTTGACAGGTGTGAGGTGATATCTCATTGTTGTTTTCATTTGAATTTCTCTAATAACTAGCAATGTTGAGGATCTTTCCATGTGGCTATTAGCCACCTGTATGTCTTCTTTGGAAAAATGTCTATTCAGTTCATCTGCTCATTTTTTGATTGGGTGGTGTGTTTCTTTGATATTGAGTTGTATATGCTGTTTATATATTTGGACTAATAAACCCTTGTCAGTCATATCATTCGCAAATATTCTCTTCCATTCTGTAGGTTGCTTTTTTTCTTTAAATGGCTTTCTTTTTTATTTTTTTTTAATTGGAGTATACTTGGTTTATAATGTTTCAGGTGTACAACAAAGTGATTTGGTTTTATATATATATATATATATATATATATATATATATATAAAATATATAAGAATATATATATTCTTTTTCAGATTCCTTTCCACTATGAGTTATTACAAGACATTGAATATAGTTTCCTTGCTATACAGTAGGTCCTTATTGGTTATCTATTTTATATATAGTAGTGTGTATCTGTTAATCCCAAATTCCCAATTTATCCCTCCCCTCTTTCCCCTCAAGTAACCGTAAGTTTGTTTTCTATGTCTGATTCTATTTCTGTTTTGTAAATAAGTTCATTTGTATCATTTTTTTAAGATTCCACATATACGTGATATCATATATTTGTCTTTTTCTGACTTCACTTAGTATGATAACCTCTAGAGCCCATCCATGTTGCAGCAAGTGACATTATTTCATTCTTTTTTATGGCTGAGTAATATTCCATTGTATATATATATATCACATCTTTATCCATTTGTCTACTGATGGACATTTAGATTGCTTCTATATCTTGGCTATTGTAAATAGTGCTGCTATGAACATTGGGGTTCATGTATCTTTTTGAATTATACTTTTCTTCTTTTCCAGTTATATGCCCAGGAGTGAGGTTGCTGGATCATATGGTAACTATATTTTTAGGTTTTTAAGGAACCTCCATACTGTTCTCCATAGTGGTTACACCAATTTACATTCCTAACTACAAGGTGGAGAAGGGTTCCCTTTTCTCCACACCCTCCCCAGCATTTATTAGTTATAGACTTTTTAATGATGGTCATTCTTACCGATGTGTGGTGATACTTCACTGTAATTTTGATTTGCATTTCTCTAATAATTAGTGATGTTGACCATCTTTTCATGTGACTGTTGGCCATCTGTATGTCTTCTTTGTAGATATGTCTATTTAAGTCTTCTGCCCATTTTTTATTTGGTTTTTTTTTTGATATTGAGCTGTATAAGCTGTTTGTATATTTTGGAAATTAAGCCCTTCTTGGTCACATCATTTGCAAATATTTTCTCGCATTCTGTAGGTTGTCTTTTCATTTTTTTAAATGGTTTTCTTTACTCCAAAAGCTTTATGTTTGATTAGGTTTTATTTGTTTAATTTTGCTTTTATTTCTTTTCTCTTATGAGACAGATCCAAAAACTATTACTACAATTCATGTCAAAGAGCATTGTGCCTGTGTTCTCTTTTGGAGTTTTATGGTCTCATGTCTTACATTTAGGTCTTTAATCCATTTTTAGTTTTTTTTTTATATGGTGTGAGGTAATGTTCTAACCTCATTGTTTTACATGTAGCTGTACAGTTTTCCCAGCACTGGTTGCTGAAGATACTGTCTTTCTCCAGTGTATGTTCTTGCTTCCTTTTTCATAGATTAATTGAACATAGGTCCATGGGTTTCTGGACTCTGTGTTCTGTTCCATTGATCTATGTGTCTGTTTTTGTTCTAGTAACATTGGGTTTTGATTAATGTAGCTTTGACTATAGTCTGAAGCCTGGGAGCATGATACCTCCAGCTTTGTTCTTTTTCTCAAGACTGCTTTGGCAATTCAGGGTATTTTGTGGTTCCATATGAATTTTAGGTTTATCTCTTCTACTTCTGTGAAAAAAACGTCATGAATATTTTCATAGGGTTTGCATTAAATCTTTAGATTGCTTTGGGTAGTACAGTATGGCCATTTTAACCATACTAATTCTTCCAATCCAAGAGCACAGAAATCTTTCTATTTATTTATATCATTTTCAATTCCCTTGATCAATGTTTTACGGTTTTCAGAGAATAGGTCTTTCACTTCTTCTGTTAAGTTTATTCCTATGTATTTTACCCATTTTGATGAGATTTTAAATGGGATTTTTTTTTTTACCTTCTCTTTCTGATATTTGGTTATTAGTGTATAGAAAAGCAACAGATTTCAGTATATTAATCTTGTATACAGCAACCTTCCTGAATTCATTTATTAGTTTTAATTTTGGGGGGGTGGAGTTTTTAGGGTTTTCCTTATAAAGTATCATGTCATCTGCAAATAGTGACAGTTTTACTTCTTCCCTTCAAATTTGGATGCCTTTTATTTCTTTTTGTTATCTGATTGCTGTGGCCAGGACTTCCAAAACTATGTTAAATAGAAGTGGCAAGAGTGTGCATCCTTGTCTTGTTCATGAATTCAGAGGAAATGCTTTCAGCTTTTCACTATTGAGTATGAAGTTAGCTATGAGTTTGCCATAACTGGCTTTTATTATTATGTTGACAGATGTTCCTTCTATACCTATTTTGATGAGAGTTTTTATCATTAACGGATGTTGAATTTTGTCAAATGCTTTTTCTGGGTCTCTTAGGATGATAATTTGATTTTTATACTTTTGTTAATGTGTTGTATCACATTGACTTGCAAGTGTTGAACCATCCTTGTGACCCTGGAAAAATCCTTTTTATATATTACTGGATTCTGTTTGTTAATATTTTGTTGAGGATTTTTGCATCTGTATTCATCAAAGATATTGGTGTGTAATTTTCTTTTCTTTTCTTTCCTTTTTTTTTGTAGTGTCTTTGGTTTTGGTATGAAGGTAATAGTGGCCTTGCACAATGAATTTGCGTGTGTTTTTGGACTAGTTTGAGGGGGATAGGTATTCGTTTTTCTTTATATATTTGGTAGAATTCCCTTGTGAAGCCGTCCAGGTCTGGACTTTTGTTTGCTGGGAGGGTTTTTTTTTTTCATTTTAATTACAATTTCTGTTTCACTACTAGTGATCAGTCTGTTCAAGCTGTCTGTTTCTTCTTGATTCAGTCTTGCCAGATTGTATATTTCTCGACATTTGTTCACTTCTTCTATGTTGTCCAAATTGTTGGCATATAACTGTTCATACTATTCTCTTATTACTTTTTGTATCTCTGTGGTATTGTTATTTCTCCTCTTTCATTTCTTATTTTGTTTATTTATGTTCTTGCTCTTTTCTTCTTGGTGAGCCTGGTTAAAGGACTATCAATTTTGTGTATCTTTTTTAAAAAACCCAGCTCTTGGTTTCATTGATCTTTTCTAATTTTTATCTCTATTTTATTCATTTCCTCTCTGATCTTTATTAGTTCCTTCCTTCTGTTGACTTTGGGCCTTGCTCTTTTTCTAATTACTTTAGGAGGTAGATTAGGTTGTTTATTGATTTTTTTTGTTTTTTGAGGAATGCCTGTATCACTATAAACTTCCCTCTTAGAACTGCCTTTGCTGCATCCATATAATTTTGAGTGTTCTCTTTTAATTTTCATTTATCTCAAGTTCTTTTCTGATTTCTCCTTTGATTTTTTTCATTGACCCTTATTTTTTAGTGGCACAAGGCTTAGTTTCCACATGTTTCTTCTTTTCCCATTTTTGTTTTTATAATTGATTTCTAGTTTCATATTCTTTTGTTTGGAAAAATATTCTTCATATAATTTCTGTCCTCTTAAATTCATTGCAATTTGTTCTGTGGCCTGGCGTGTGATCTATGCTGGAGAACGTTCCATATGTACTCTAAAAGAATGTGTATTCTGCTATTTATGGATGGAATGTCCTGTAGATATCTACTAGTCTAGCTGGCCCATTGTGTCATTTAATACAACTGTTGCCTTATAGCTTTTCTGTCTGGATGTTCTGCCCATTGTTGTAAATAAGGTGTTAAAGTCCCCTACTATGATTGCATTATTATCAGTTTCTGCCTTTATGTCTGTTAATGTTTTCTTTATATATTTAGATGCTCCTATATTGGGTGCATATATGTTAATGAATGTAATATCCTCTTCTTGTATTGATCCCCTTATCATTATGTAATACCCTTCTTTGTTTTGTGTTATAACCTTTGTTTCAATGTCTAATTTTTCTGATGTGAGTATTGCTACACCTGCTTCTTTGTCATTTCCATTGCATGAAATATCTTTTTCCATCCCCTCACTTTCATTTTGTGTCTTTAACCCTGAAATGAGTCTCTTATAGGCAGCATAAGAAGGGTCTTGTGTTTTTTTTTGTTTTTTGTTTTTTATCCATTCTGCCACCCTATGTCTTTTGATTGGAGCATTTAGTCCATTGACATTTAAGTAATCCTTGATAGGAATGTACTTATTGCCAATTAATTTCTTGTTTTCTGGTTCTAAGGGTAGTTATTCTTGGTTCATTTCTTCCTTTCTTTCTTCCTTTGTGCTTTGATGATTTTCTTCAATAGTATGCTTCTGTTCCTTTCTTTTTCATTTTTGTCTATTGTAGGTTTTTATTTTGTGCTTACCATAAGGTTCATATATCTTCAAATATAACTATATCTACTTATTTTAAACTGGTAGTCATTTATGTTCAAACACATTCTAAAAGATTTATAATTTTTGCTCCCCTCCCCCATATTTTGTGCTTTGATGTCATGTCTTACATCTTCATGCATACCTTTTGTTTATTTTAGTTATAGTTGTTTTTACAGTTTTTGTCTTTTAATCTATGTACTGGTTTATTTAAGGGGTTGATCCTCAGTCCTTACTATATATGTGTCTTTCCTAGTGTTATTTACCCTTTCCTATAGATTCTTACTTTTTTTCCACTTAGAGAAGACCCTTCAACATTTCATTTAGGGTGTGTTTAGTATTGACAAACTCTTAATTTTTGCTTGTCTGAGAAGTTCTTTATCTCTCTTATTCTAAATGATGATCTTGCTAGTAGGTTTTTGCAGGTTTTTCCTTTTCAGCACTTTGAATATATCATTCCACTCCCTCCTGGCTTGAAAAGTTTCTGCAGAGAAATGAGCTGATAGCCTTATGGGAATTACCTTGATTTCACTCTTTGTTTTTCTCTTGCTGCCTTTAGAATTCACTGTTCATCTTTAAATTTGCCATTTAAATTACAAAATGTCTTGGTGTGGGTCTATATGGGTTCTTCTTGTTTGGGATACTCTGTGCTTTCAGTACCTGGATATCTGCTTCCTTCTACAGGTTTGGGAATTTTTCAGACATAATTTCTTCAAATATTTTTTTGATCCCCTTCTTGCTCTTATCCTTCTTGGACCCTTATAATGTGAATATTGGTATGTTTGATAATATGCAAGAGATCTTTTAAATTATTTTTATGATTGAAATTACACTTTATTGTGAGATGTTAACATTTTATTTTTTTTAGACTATTTCTTTTTTTATTGTACAGTTGATTTACAATGTTTCAGATTGTACAACAAAGTGATTTGGTTCTACATATATATCTATCCTTTTTCAGATTCTTTTCTGTTATAGTTTATTATAAGATATTGAATATAGTTCTCTGTGCTATATAGTAGGTCATTATTGTTTATTTTTTAATTTGTTTTTCTTTCTGCTGTTCTGATTGGGTGATTTCTTTTATATTCTCTTCCAGATCACTTATGCATTCTTCTGTATCACTTCATCTGCTATTTATTCCTTCTAGTGTGTCCTTCATTTAAGCCACTGAATTATTCATTTCTGATTTTGTCTTTTTAATATTTTCTATATTTCCTTGTTAAAATGGTCTTTGCTTAGATCAATTACTACCCCTAATTTAGTTAATATTTTTATTACAGATGTTATCAATTTTTATATTGTAAACTTTATTTCTGTATGATTATTTTTTTCAGGGGTTTTCTGTTGCTCTTTTATTGACAGTAGTTTCTCTGCTTTTTCATTTTTCTGAACTTCCTCTGCCTCTATGAGTTTAGGTGAAACAGTTACCTATTGCAGACTTAAAGGGATCTTCTTATGTGAGAGTATCTCTGTACAGACTGCTTGTGCCCAGTGTCTTTAGTGGGAGAGCTGGATTTGATGTCGATGCAAGTCACATCTTTCCTCAGGGTGTACTGGCAAATATCACCTTGGTATTTGGTAGGACTGGAGATGGAGGGGCTAGAGCTGGCACCTGGTGTGAAGGAAGACTTACTCTCTGCTCAGTGGCTGTGACTGGCCTGTTGGTGGTGGGGTCTGAATCCCAAGTTGCTGGGGCATAATCCCTGAGGGTCTCTCCCAAGATGGCTCTGTTCCCTTTAATTGTGTGTTTTTCCCATTCCCTGCACCAGATTTTTGCCCCAGAAGAGGGGAGTGCTAATACAGTTGGGGTCCATGCACAGGTCTGATGTGCTGCCTGTGTAGGTGCCTGTGGCTCTGCTCAGATACAGTCTTACATGCAAGGCCCCTTTATTCCTCATATCAGATCACTGCTCCCTACCATCCCTGCCCCCACCATGTCATTGAACTGCTCCACAGGGCTGGTGGTGACCCACATGGACTCTCAGCATGTTTGGGGAGGTTAGTTGTGGTGGAGCAGCTGCCGTCAGACATCTACGTGGCTTCTTTTTTTTTTATTTTTTTAAATTAATTAATTTATTTATTTTTGGCTGTGTTGGGTCTTCGTTTCTGTGCCAGGGCCTTCTCTAGTTGCGGCGAGCGGGGGCCACTCTTCATCGCGGTGCGCGGACCTCTCACCATCGCGGCCTCTCTTGTTGCGGAGCACAGGCTCCAGATGCGCAGGCTCAGCAATTGTGGCTCACGGGCCCAGTTGTTCTGCGGCATGTGGGATCTTCCCAGACCAGGGCTCGAGCCCGTGTCCCCTGCATTGGCAGGCGGATTCTCAACCACTGCACCACCAGGGAAGCCCTACGTGGCTTCTGAGTTGCCACTTGAGTACACACCAGCAATGGACAATGCCACCCCATGCAGACTCCCCCAGGATCAAATCACCTCTGTGTCTCATAGTAAAATGTTTCCCCAGTTGTGTGCATCCTATATCCAGGTCCGTGCTGTGGCATGGAGTGAGTGGGGCTGGAGCATTCACTTGGCTCAATCTGAGGCACATAGTGAAGTGGTTGTTGAAACCTGACAGCCACTAGAAGAGACCTCTCTCTGCCCTGCCTTGGGGGCAAGGCTTCATTGTCTCTCACAGCTGATCACTGACCCCAGCTTCCACTGCTCTTGCTCTGTTGTGAAACCACTTCACGGGGCACATCAGGCCTACATGGTTTTTTATTTTTCATGTGTCGGGAGTTGAACTGTGGTGGTCCTGCCTCTGCCTGAGATCTGTTTGGCTTCTGAAGAGATGCTTGAGCAAGTGCCCACAATGGTTGCCACTGCCCCAGCCAGGCTCTGCCCTGGTACAGGGATGACTCTGTATCCCACAGTCATGTATTTTCCCTGCTCATGGCCTCCTAAGATCCAGTGCCAGGCTGTGGTATGAAGAGAGCAGGGCCTGAGAATTTGCTCATCTTGGGCTGGGATGCTCAGTTATTTGGTTGTGGAAAACCCATCACTTGCTAGAGCAGACCTCATGCCCTGCCTCAGGGGTAAGCCATTATGTGCACACTACTCATATGTGGAGTTCAGCCTTCCCCCAGCCCTTCTATTAGCTCTCATGGCATTACAACCAACCAACAAGTATTGTCTCCTCTTTGTAGAACCCAAGGACTAGGACGCCCAATCTGTGTTTTAAACTGCTTACTGCCCAGGTCGGCTGTCTTCCTGTTTTCCTCTTTTCCTCTGATTCCCTTCTCAGAGGCACAGGTCCCAACCTGATTGCTTTTCTTCCTTTCCTATGTGATTATATGTGTATTTTTCTTACAAAATTTATTGTATGAGAGACATTCTGGTTCCAACTGGTCTGGGATCTATATGTTTTTGGTCAGCAGTTTTCATCTGTTGGGAGTCTGGTTTATGTAAAAGTAACTTAAGAGGAGGATCTTCAAGATGGCGGAAGAGTAAGATGTGGGGATCACCTTCCTCCCTACAGATACATCAGAAATATATCTACATGTGGAACAACTCCTACAGAACACCTACTGAAGGCTGGCAGAAGACCTCAGACCTCCCAAAAGGCAAGAAACTCCACACGTACCTGGGTAGGGCAAAAGAAAAAAGAAAAAAGCAGAGACAAAAGAATAGGGACGGGACCTGCACCAGTGGAAGGGAGCTGTGAAGGAGGAAAGGTTTTCACACACTAGGAAACCCCTTCGCGGGTGGAGACTGTGGATGGTGGTGGGGGGAGCTTCAGAACCACGGAGGAGAGCACAGCCACAAGGGTGTGGAGGGCAAAGCAGAGATGTTTCCGCACAGAGGAGAGATTCCTGCACAGAGGATCAGTGCCGACCAGCACTCACCAACCCAAGAGGCTTATCTACTCACCCACTGGGATGGGCAGGGGCTGAGAGCTGAGGCTTGGACTTCAGAGGTCGGATCCCAGGGAGAGGACTGGGGTTGGCTGTGTGAACACAGCCTGAAGGGGGCTAGTGTACCACAGCTAGCTGGGAGGGAGTCCGGGAAAAAGTCTGGAGCTGCTGAAGAGGCAAGAGACTTTTTCTTGCCTCTTTGTTTCCTGGTGCGTGAGGAGAGGGGATTAAGACCACCGCTTAAGGAGCTCCAGAGATGGGCGCGAGCCGCGGCTAACAGCATGGACCCCAGAGACGGACATGAGATGTTAAGGTTGCTGCTGCAGACACCAAGAAGCCTGTGTGCAAGCACAGGTCACTATCCACACCTCTCCTCCCGGGAGCCTGTGCAGCCTGCCACTGACGGGATCCCATGATCCAAGAACAACTTCCCCGGGAGAACACACGGCATGCCTCAAGCTGTTGCAACATCATGCCGGCCTCTGCCACTGCATTCTCACCCCACATCCGTACCCCTCCCTCCCTGTGGCCTGAGTGAGCCAGAGCCCCCAAATCAGCTGCTCCTTTAACCCTGTCCTCTCTGAGTGAAGAAAAGATGTCCTCAGGCTATCTGCACGCAGAGGCAGGTCCAAATCCAAAGCTGAACCCTAGGAGCTGTGCGAACAAAGAAGAGAAAGGGAAATTTCTCCCAGCAACCTCAGGAGCAGTGGATTAAATCTCCACAATCAACTTGATGTATCCTGAATCTATGGGATAACTGAATAGACAACAAATCATCCCAAATTGAGGAGGTGGACTTTGGGAGCAAAGATATATTTTTTTCCCTTTTTCTCTTTTTTGGAATGTGTATGTGTATGCTTCTGTGTGTGATTTAGTTTGCTTAGCTTTGTTTTTACCATTTGTCCTAGGATTCTGTCTGTCTGTTTTTCTTTGTTGTTGTTGTTGTTTGTTTTATTTTTATTACTTTTTAAAAAACTTTCCTTAATAATTATTTTTTACTTTTTATTGTAATAACTTTATTTTATTTTACTTCATTTTATTTTATTTTATCTTCTTCTTTCTTTCTTTATTTCTTTTCTACCTTTCATTCTGGGCCGTGTGGATGAAAGGTTCTTGGTGCTCCAGTCAGGCATCAGGGCTGTGCCTCTGAGGTGGGAGAGCCAAGTTCAGGACACTGGTCCACAAGAGACCTGCAAGCTCCACATAGTATCAAATGGCATAATCTCCCAGAGATCTCCATCTCAACGCCAAGACCCAGCTTCACTCAACGACCAGCAAGCTACAGTGCTGGACACCCTATGCCAAACAACAAGCAAGACAGGAACACAGCCCCATCCATTAACAGTGCTGGACACCCTATGCCAAACAACAAGCAAGACAGGAACACAGCCCCATCCATTAACAGAGAGGCTGCCTAAAATCATAATAAGGTCACAGACACCCCAAAACACACAACCAGACGTGGAACTGCCCAGCAGAAAGAAAAATCCAGCCTCATCCACCAGAACAGAGGGACTATTCCCCTCCACCAGGAAGTCTACACAACCCACTGAACCAACCTTAGCCACTGGGGGCAGGCACCAAAAATAACGGGAACTACAAGCCTGCAGCCTGCGAAAAGGAAACCCCAAACACAGTAAGTGAAGCAAAATGAGAAGACTGAGGAACACACAGCAGATGAAGGAGCAAGGCAAAAACCCACCAGACCTAACAAATGAGAGGAAATAGGCAGTCTACCTGAAAAAGAATTCAAAATAATGATAGAAAAGATGATCCAAAATCTTGGAAATAGAATGGAGAAAATGCAAGAAACGTTTAACAAGGACCTAGAAGAACTAAAGAGCAAACAAACAGTGATGAACAACAAAATAAATGAAATTAAAAATTCTCTAGAAGGGATCAATAGCAGAATAACTGAGGCAAAGGAACAGATAAGTAACTTGGAAGATAAAATAGTGGAAATAACTACTGCAGAGCAGAATAGAGAAAAAAGAATGAGAAGAATTGAGGACAGTCTCAGAGACCTCAGGGACAACAATAAACACACCAACATTCGAATTATAGGGGTGACAGAAGAAGAAGAGAAAAAGAAAGGGATTGAGAAAATATATAAAGAGATGATAGTTGAAAACTTCCCTAATATGTGAAAGGAAATAGTTAATCAAGTTCAGAAAGCACAGAGAGTCCCATGCAGGATAAATCCAAGGAGAAATACGCCAAGACACATATTGATCAAAGTATCAAAAATTAAATACAAAGAAAAAATATTAAAAGAAACATGGGAAAAACAAAAAATACCACATAAGGGAATCCCCATAAGGTTAATAGCTGATCTTTCACCAGAAACTCTGCAAGCCAGAAGGGAGTGGCAGGACATATTTAAAGTGATGAAGGAGAAAAACCTACAACCAAGGTTACTCTACCCAGCAAGGATCTCATTCAGATTTGATGGAGAAATTAAAACCTTTATAGACAATCAAAAGCTAAGAGAATTAATCACGACCAAACCAGCTTTACAACAAATGCTAAAGGGACTTCTCTAGGCAGGAATCACAAAAGAAGGAAAAGACCTACAACAAACCCAAAACATTTAAGAAAATGGTAATAAGAACATACATACTGATGATTACCTTAAATATAAATGGATTAAATGCTCCAACCAAAACACATAGACTGGCTGAATGGATACAAAAAAAAAGATCCATATATATGCTGTCTACAAGAGACCCACTTAAGACCTAGGTACACATACAGACCGAAAGTTAGGTGATGGAAAAAGATATTCCATGCAAATGGAAATCAAAAGAAAGCTGGAGTAGCAATTCTCATATCAGACAAAATAGACTTTAAAATAAAGACTACTACAAGAGACAAAGAAGGACACTACATAATGATCAAGGGATCAATCCAAGAAGAAGATATAACAATTGTAAATATTTATGCATCCAACTTAGGAGTACCTCAATACATTAGGCAAGTACTAACAGCCATAAAAGGGGAAATTGACAGTAACACAATAATAGTAGGGGACATTCACACCCCACTTTCATCAATGGACAGATCATCCAAAATGAAAATAAATAAGGAAACACAAGCTTTAAATGACACATTAAACAAAATGGATTTAATTGATATTTATAGGACATTCCATCCAAAAACAACAGAATACACATTCTTCCCAAGTGCTCATGGAACAATCTCCAGGATAGATCATATCTTGGGTCACAAATCAAGCCTTGGTAAGTTTAAGAAAATTGAAATTATATCAAGTATCTTTTCCGACCACAACGCTATGAGCCTAGATATCAATTACAGGATAAAATCTGTAAAAATACAAACACATGGAGGCTAAACAATACACTACTTAATAACCAAGAGATCACTGAAGAAATCAAAGAGGAAATCAAAGAATGCATAGAAACAAATGACAGTAAAAACACGACAACCCAAAACCTATGGGATGCAGCAAAAGCAGTGCTAAGTGGGAAGTTTATAGCAATACATTCCTACCTTACAAAACAAGAAACATCTCAAATAAACAGCCTAACCTTACACCTAAAGCAATTAGAGAAAGAAGAACAAAAAAACCCCAAAGCTAGCAGAAGGAAAGAAATCATAAAGATCAGATCAGATATAAATGAAAAAGAAATGAAGGAAATGATAGCAAAGATCAATAAAACTAAAAGCTGGTTCTTTGAGAAGATAAACAAAATTGATAAACCATTAGCCAGACTCATCAAGAAAAAAAGGGAGAAGACTCAAATCAATAGAATTAGAAATGAAAAAGGAGAAGTAACAACTGTGACTGCAGAAATCCAAAGGATCATGAGAGATTACTACAAGCAAGTCTATGCCAATAAAATGGACAACCTGGAAGAAATAGACAATTTCTTAGAAATGCACAACCTTCCAAGACTGAACCAGGAAGAAATAGGAAATATGAACAAACCAATCACAGGCACTGAAATTGAAACTGACTAAAAACCTTCCAACAAACAAAAGCCCAGGACCAGATGGCTTCACAGGCGAACTCTATCAAACGTTTAGAGAAGAGCTAAGACCTATCCTTCTCAAACTCTTCCAAAATATAACAGAGGGAGGAACACTCTGAAATTCATTCTATGAAGTCACCATCACCCTGATACCAAAACCACACAAAGATGTCACAAAGAAAGAAAACTACAGGCCAATATCACTGATGAACATAGATGCAAAAATCCTCAACAAAATACTAGCAAACAGAATCCAGCAGCACATTAAAAGGATCATACACCATGATCAAGTGGGGTTTATCCCAGGAATGCAAGGATTCTTCAATATACGCAAATCAATCAATATGATACACCATATTAGCAAATTGAAGGAGAAAAGCCATATGATCATCTCAATAGATGCAGAGAAAGCTTTCGACAAAGTTCACCACCCATTTATGATAAAAACCCTCCAGAAAGTAGGCATAGAGGGAACTTTCCTCAACATTATAAAGGCCATATATGACAAACCCACAGCCAATATCATCCTCAATGGTGAAAAAATGAAACCATTTCCTCTACGGCCAGGAAGAAGACAAAGTTGCCCATTCTCACCACTATTATTCAACATAGTTCTGGAAATTTCAGCCACAGAAATCAGAGAAGAAAAAGAAATAAAAGGAATCCATATTGTAAAAGAAGAAGTAAAGCTGCCACTGTTTGCAGATGACATGATACTATACATAGAGAATCCTAAAGATGCTACCAGAAAACTACTAGGACTAATCAATGAATTTGGTAAAGTAGCAGGATGCAAAATTAATGCACACAAATCTCATACATTCCTATACACTAATGATGAAAAATCTGAAAGTGAAATTAAGAAAACACTCTCATTTACCACTGCAACAAATAGAATGAAATATCTAGGAATAAATTTATCTAAGGAGACAAAAGACGTGTATGCAGATAATTATAAGACACTGATGAAAGAAATTAAAGATGATACAAATAGATGAAGAGATATACCATGTTCTTGGATTAGAAGACTGAACCTTGTGAAAATGAATTTACTACCCAAAGCAATCTACAGATTCAATGCAATCCCTATCAAACTACCACTGGCATTTTTCTCAGAACTAGAACAAAAACTTTCACAATTTGTATGGAAACAGAGAAGACCTGGAATAGCCAAAGCAATCTTAGAAAGAAAAACGGAGCTGGAGGAATCAGGCTCCCTGACTTCAGACTATATTACAAAGCTACAGTAATCAAGACAGTTTGGTACCGGCACAAAAACAGAAACATAGATCAATGGAACAGGATAGAAAGCCCAGAGATAATGCCAAGCACATATGGTCACCTTATCTTTGATAAAGGAGGCAAGCATATACAGTGGAGAAAAGACAGATTCTTCAATAAGTGGTTCTGGGAAAACTGGACAGCTACATGTAAAAGTATGAAACTAGAACACTCCCTAACACCATACACAAAAATAAACTCAAAATGGATTAAAGACCTAAATGTAAGGCCAGACACTATCAAACTCTTAGAGGAAAACATAGGCAGAACACTCTATGACATAAGTCACAACAAGATCCTTTTTGACCCACCTCCTAGGGAAATGGAAATAAAAACAAAAGTAAACGAATGGGACCTAATGAAACTTAAAAGCTTTTGTATGGCAAAGGAAACCATAAACAAGACGAAAATACAACCCTCAGAATGGGAGAAAATATTTGCAAATGAAGCAACTGACAAAGTATTAATCTCCAAAATTTATAAGCAGCTCATGCAGCTCAATATCAAAGAAACAAACAACCCAATCCAAAAATGGGCCAAAAACCTATGTAGACATTTCTCGAAAGAAGATACACAGATTGCCAACAAACACATGAAAGAGTGCTCAACATCATTAATCATTAGAGAAATGCAAATCAAAACTACAATGAGATGTCATCTCACACCGGTCAGAATGGCCATCATCAAAAAATCTACAAACAATAAATCTGGAGAGGGTGTGGATAAAAGGGAACCCTCATGCACTGTTGGTGGGAATGTAAATTGATACAGCCACTATGGAGAACAGTATGGAGGTTCCTTAAAAAACTAAAAATAGAACTACCATACGACCCAGCAATCCCACTACTGGGCATATACCCTGAGAAAACCATAATTCAAAAAGAGTCATGTACCAAAATGTTCATTGCAACTCTGTTTACAATAGCCAAGACATGGAAGTAATCTAAGTGTCCATGGACAGATGAATGGATAAAGAACATGTGGAACATATATACAATGGAATATTACTCAGCCATAAAAAGAAACGAAATTGAGTTATTTGTAGTGAGGTTGTTGGACCTAGAGTCTGTCATACAGAGTGATGTAAGTCAGAAAAAGAAAAACAAATACCGTATGCTAACACATGTATATGGAATCTAAAAAAAAAAAAAAAAAAGGTCATGAAGAACCTAGGGGCAAGACGGGAATAAAGACGCAGACCTACTAGAGAATGGACTTGAAGATATGGTGAGGGGGAAGGGTAAGCTGGGACAAAGTGAGAGAGTGGCATGGACATGTATACACTACCAAGCATAAAATAGGTAGCTAGTGGGAAGCAGCCTCATAACATAGGGAGATAAGCTCGGTGCTTTGTGACCACCTAGAAGAGTGGGATAGGGAGGGTGGGAGAGAGGGAGTCACAAGAGGGAAGAGATACGGGGACATATGTATATGTATAACTGATTTACTTTGTTATAAATCAGAAACTAACAGACCATTGTAAAGCAATTATACTCCAGTAAAGATGTTAAAAAAAAATAATACAAACGAATGTATATATCAAAACAGAAACAGACTCACAGATATAGAAAACAAACTGATGGTTACCAAAAGGGAGAGGGAAGGGGGGAGGGACAAATTAGGGGCATGGGATTAAGCGGTACAAACTACAATGTATAATATAGATAAGCAACGATGATATATTGTATAGCACAGGGAATTATCGTCATTATCTTTTAATAAGATATAATGGATTATAACCTGAAAAAATACTGAATCACTGTGCTGTATACCTGAAACTAATATAATATTTTAAGTGAACTATACTTCAATAAAAAAGTACTTAAAATATCCAGAGGAAAAAAAATAACTTAAGAATGTGCATCAGACATTGTTATCTATGTCCTTCAGGGAGGAACTAAAGGTTCTGTGACTCTGCTATATTACTGATCTCTTTTTAAATTGTTACCAATTCTCCTGCCTGACTGATGTTCTTTTTCTCTGCATATTCTTATTCCTCTGCTAATTAACACTTGATCCAGATGTTTTGGAACTCAGAGAAGGTCTGAAAAACAAAAACAAAGCCTTCTACTTCAAAAGACAGGGACATGGGTTTTTTTAATGGTTTCAATCCCCTCTTTTCATTGATGCTGCTGAATTCTGAGGGGAACAGATGTGATGACCTTTGTAACTACTTCCTGCTTAACAGGTATGACGTTAAAAATGGTGAGGATTGGAGAAGAGAAAGTCCTAGACTTTTACCTCAAAGAACTCTATGGTTTTATATAACAGTCTCAAATTCTGCAAAATAGAGACTTTCTCTTTCCTTTCCCTGACCTGCCATCATTTCCTCTTGCAATAACACTTCAGTAAGAAAAGCAAAAGGGTTAATATCAAGAGGGAGCTAACCAATAATTTTAAATAGTCAGTTTCCTCCGAAGAGGTTAGAAAACCAGTCTATGACCCTTGAGAAAGTATTTGTGTAATGGTTAGTTAACTATATCATCCTTTTCCTCCCATATCTACAACTATTTGAACTCAATGAAACTCTTTCGCTCTTTGTTGAAGTACCTTTTGAACTAGCTCAGAGTTTTCCTCTAGTTTATCTTATGGCCAGCTGTCTTCTACCTTTATAACTGAACTTAGGGTCTTCAATTCTAACTCCAACTACATGTAATGATCAATATCTGTTTTCTCATAGGTTTTATTTTTTCTGTTAATTGTAGTTTACCAACCATAATGTAATTACACCAGATCCCAGTGTTATTCATTTGGAAGGTATTATTAAGGCAGTAGAAATCAGTTAAGGTTACAGACTCATTTTTGGAGCCTTCCCAGCAAAACTTTCCTTTCCCATTTAGAATATGTTGTTCTGTGTCAGAGTTTTCAACATGAGCCATGTTAAATGGTCTCAGAATCTCACAGAGTTTGAGGGCATAACCAAATATTGCTCTTTAAGGTGCAGCTCAGCATTGAGACTTGTGTCCAATTTGTGGGGGGGGGGTTCAGTCTTCTTATCTTATCAAGTCCAACATCTCCCCATGGGTAGTATGCATTGCTTTTGAAATACATTCCTTATTTCAACCAAGTGTATTAGTTGGTATAACTGCTTTTGACTAATCAGAGGAGCTAAAGCAATCAGGATGTGACAATGAAGGTTTACAGTTGCCACTTATAACATCCCACAGTCATGGAGGACCATAAGTCTCCCAGAAGTGAGCCTCCTGGTCTTCTGTTCCCAGTATAGTGGGCCACTGTCTAGAAGGCACTTCTGATTCTATAGTTACCTTGAGACCATAAAGTTGCAGTTGGCAGCTGCTAAGAGATATTGTTTTGAGAATAGCTGATGGTGTCCTTTAATCTGGTACCATTCAGAAAATTCAAGTTCTCAGTAATAAAGGAATGTGTATAATATCATGTACACAATGGCCATCCAGCTCTATTTTGGATGCCTGAACCAGTTACTTTATTTTGATTTTTAAATGCATTCTTTTCCTTCAGTGGTTAAAGTAGATGTACAATGTATGTTTGATAGACCACAAAACATGCTGTTCTAGTTTAAGTTAAATTATGTATAAGCCAGAAACACTTTCCCATACCTCTATATGTGAAAATTTCTTCTATCATTTCCCCTTTTGGTTTGCAATTGATGGAAAATATTTGTCCCTCAATGCCAGGTTGGTTGCTGCCTGCCCTGGGTCCATCATGTCCCTTGGTGCTAGGCCTACTTTATATATATACATATGCCTAGATATCCACATTGGGGGAAATCTAATCAGACATAGTGAACAAGCTCGGAAGGTATGCTAATGAGGAAACATTTTATAAGCTATACATTTTATCAATTATACTGAATTGTCACACAAACATTGTACATGTGCCTTTAGCAGTAGATTTTAAATAAGCAGTGACATATGTCATGAGTAGTTATACTCTGTGACACCTTCACTGGAGAATTCTCTTTTCCTCCTGAACATCAAGGCAAATGTATAGCTAGAAGTTCAGTAATAACTTTCAATTTTGATAAGGAGACAAACATTTGGTAAGCAGCTCAATTGAATAGTAGGATGGGTCTTTCAGTCCTCGTCCTAATTCTTGGGTCATCTATCTACCATTGCTGTTGTCATCTTCTCATCCTGTGTGGGTGTCATTTGGGGTCAGCAGTCCTTTTTATAAACCAGTCTGATGCAGAAGCCATTCTTAAGTGGGAAATATGAATTCAAGGATTAATTCCCTTCAGTATTGCTATGCATAAGCTAGTTAAACGTACCTGATAAAGGTCCTTTTATCTAGGTTGGAGACAGTCCTTTAAATGAAGCCTTTTCCAGTATGCATAATCCCCTGGTTGCATGCAGATCATGGGGCATCTGATCTTCATCCAAAGATAGATTACTGTGATCAGCATCAGAAACAAGATTAGAACATCATTTTAATAACTCAATTAAACTTTACAATAATGTAACATAACAACAAAAGCCATCTTAGACATAGATAATACCTAAATAACCTTACTATATATAAAACCCCAATATCCACAAAAATATATTATTGAAATATAATTATTCTCCCTAAATTATCCTCATTTCTACAAAATTTAGCTAAATTAAGACTAATTTATTTGCAAAATAAGTCTGGTTTCAATAAATTTGGCCTGATTATTTACATAAGTATAACTGTTCACATAGGCTCTTTTAAATTGAATGTGCTGGAACATTTCATAAGAGATCTCAGACTGAACTTTTAAAAGGCCTCTCAAGGCCAGGAAAGTAATGTCAAGGTTTTGCCACAAATTCTACCTGTGATATCTATAGATATGAGTGAATTACTTTGTTCTTGAGGTCCCCCAAATGTCTTGAGATTACTGCTCTTGTCAGGAGAAGACCTTCCTTATTCACAAAAAAGGCTGCTGGCAACCTGATTTTCCAATTTCTGGAGGGATCAGGTAGATAGAAAAGATAAATGCTTCAATTCTACTTACAAAGGTATAATTTACCAAGTTGATTTAAGTCACCATTAGCTTGAAGGGAAAGATTTTGTTAAATCTGAAAAATGCAGATTAAAATCCAGTAATATTTCAGATAAAACCCATGAAATTATAACCATATTCATCAATTCATTCAAGTCTATGTAATTAATCCTTGATTTCAATCTTTTTTAACAGTTTTCTGAAACCATCAGGATTTCCATTAGAATTCTTTAATTTCTTACCCAGTTCAGTGGTATGATCAGAAAGTTATCAGAAACCTGTACTTTTCAAAAAGTCCTTTCTATGAATGTTCTTAAAGGTGAAGCATTGTTGCAAAAGCATCAGAGTGAAACAATAATTGTTTATGAATGACAAAAGACTTAAAAAGTCACAGTTAAAGATCTGATTATGGTGTAATTGACAAAGAAGATTAATTAAGTTGATGTGACATACATATATAGGATAATAACTAGAATTATGACTAATAACATAATACCAGTACATATTCAAATTTTAGAAACTTAATATAATTTCTAGAACATTTATATTAATGACATTTATCCATACAGTTAACCTAAGAATGTTTATCACCACTTATTTGACAACACTTTGCATGCAATTTAACATACCAAATAATCCTAATTAGTTTAATATTTCTCTCTGAGATGACTCAGGGGCCCTTTGAAACAACATAAAGTTAAGTAGAGGTGAAAATAACTTTATTTAGAATTTGAGTTGAGGGAGTTTGTCAAAAATATCAAAAAGGTTTTGAAACACTTGGTCAAAAAGTATCTTAGGTCACTGAGAAATAATACTTATTCACTTAACAAAAGTGACAATAAAAGATTTCAAAAGCAAATACATAAAGTTACAACAGATCCTTAAAAGGTAATAAAACTTACAATCTGTTATCAAAAGCAGGTGAATATTCCAAGAAAACATTGTTCTCTTAACACAGAACACCTACCTCCTGTCTTGTACCAGTTTACTTTTAATAGCACTCTCACAGGTGAACAGCTCAAGAGGAGGAATACTCAGTGGCTTCTCTCCCAGTGGGAGTGTTCCAATCCCACCTACCTTGCACTGCAAATCAGAAACATTGCTACGAAACAGATCTAGGGGCCTCTACTCCAACAACTAGGGAGTAGACCTCACCCTGACAGGGAAGTGACAACCGCAAAGCAAAGGGGAGGCCCCACTCAATATCCAGAGCAGACTCTGTTCACCACAACACCAGTCAAACCTCCTATCAATGGGATAATGGCCAGCATACGCTGAGGAAAGAGGTGGCAGTCACCCACACTGAAAACAGTGCTTGCAATAAAAAATATTAAACCCATGCAGGCTACACAGGGACATTCCTACATAAAATAGCCCCCCCCAAGACAGTCTGAGGGTCTGGCATTGGGAGAAAGAGTGCCCAGAGCATTTAGCCTTGAAAGCCAGTGGCGCTGGATTGCAGGAACTCCACAGGGCTGGGGTAAACAGTGACTCCACTCTTGGAGGGCACACACATGGTCTCATGTGCACTGGGTCCCAACACAAAGGAGTAACTCCATAAGAACCTGGGCTACACCTACCCAGGGCTCTTGGAGGGTCTCCTGAAGAGGCGAAGGTTGACTATAGCTTGCTGTGGCAAAAAGGACACTGGTAGCAGAAGCCCCAGGGAGCTCTCCCAGAGGTCCACATTTCGGCAGCAAGACCCAGCGCCACCCAACAACCTGCAGGCTCCAGTGCTGGAACGCCTCAGGCCAAACAATCAACAAGATAGAAACACACACACACCCATCAGCAGACAGCAGGCTGTCTAAAGTAGTACTAAGCTCACAGACACCCCAAAACACAAACCTTGACATGGTCTTGCCCGTCAGAGGGACAAGACCCAGCTCCACCCACAAGAGGGTGGCATCAGTCCCTCCCACCAAGAAGCCTGCAGAGGCCCCTGGATCAACCTCAGCCCCCCAGGGGGCAGACACAAAAACAAGAGGAGCTATGATCATTCAGCCTGTGGAAAAAGGACCCTAAACACAATAAGTTAGACAAAATGAAATGACAGAGAAGTATGTTGCAGATGAAGGAGCTAGATAAAAACGTATAAGAACAACTAAATGAAAAGGAGATAGGCAATCTACCTGAAACATAATTCAGAATAATGATAGTAAAGATGATCCAAAATCTCAGAAAAAGTATGGAGGCTCAGAGTGAGAAGATAAAAGAAATGTTTAACAAAGACTTAGAAGAACAAAAGAACAAAAACAGAGACGAACAACACAATAACTGGGAAATGAAAAATACACTGGAAGGAATCAATAGCAGAATAACTGAGGCAGAAGAATGGATAAGTGAGCTGGAAGATGGAATGGTGGAAATCACTTCTGCAGAACAGAATAAAGAAAAAAGAATGAAAAGAAATGAGGACAGTTTCAGAGACCTCTGGGACCACATTAAATGAATCAACATTCAAATTATAGGGGTCCTAGAAGAAGAAGAGAAAGAGAAATCGCCTGAGAAAATATTTCAAGAGATTATAGTCAAAAACTTCCCTAATATGGGAAAGGAAATAGTCACCCAATTCCAGGAAGTGCAGAGAGTCCCATACAAGATAAACCCAAGGAGGAACATGCCAAACACATATTAATCAAACTAACAAAAATTAAATACAAAGAAAATATCAAAAGCAACAAGGGAAAAGCAAGAAATAACATACAAGGGAATCCCCATAAGGTTATCAGCTGATTTTTCAGCAGAAACTTTGCAGGCCAGAAGGGAGTGGCACGATATATTTAAAATGATGAAAGGGGAAAAGCCTACAACCAAGAACACACTACCCAGCAAGGCTTTCATTCAGATTCAATGGAGAAACCAAAAGCTTTACAGACAAGCAAAAGCTAAGAGAATACAGCACCTCCAAACCAGCTTTACAGCAAATGCTAAAGAAACTTCTTTAGGTAGGGAAAAAAAAAAGCGCCACGACTAGAAACAAGAAAATCACATATTGGAGAACTCTCTGGTAAAAGCAAACATACAGTAAAAGCAGGAAATCATCCATACAAAAATATGATATCAAAACCAGCAACTGTGAGAAAAGGAGAGTGCAAATGCAGGAAATGGGAATTGCATTTGAAATTAAGAAACCAGCAACTTAAAATAACAGTGTGTATATATAAACTGCTATATCAAATCCTCATGGGAAATGCAAGCCAAAAAACTACAATAGATACACACACACACCAAAAGAAAAATGCTGTCTACAAGAGACCCACTTCAGACCTAGGGACACGTACAGACTGAAAGCGAAGGGATGGAAAAAGATATTCCATGCAAATGGAAATCAAAAGAAAGATGGGGTAGCAGTACTTGTATCAGACAAAATAGATTTTAAGATGAAGACTATTACAAGAGACAAAGAAAGATGCTACATAATGATCAGGGAATCAATCAAAGAAGAAGATATAACGATTGTAAATATACATGCACCCAATATAAGAGCACCTCAATATATAAGGCAAATGCTAACAACCATAAAAGGGAAATGAAAAGTAACACACTAATAGTGGGGGACTTTAACACCCCGCTTACACCAATGGACAGATCATCCAGACAGAAAGTTAACAAGGAAACACAGCCTTAAATGACACATTAGACCTTAGACTTAATTGAAGTTTAGAAAACATTCCACCCAAAAGCAGCAGAATACACTTCTCAAGTGCACACAAAACAGTCTCCAGATGAGATCACATCTTGTGTCACAAATCAAGCCTCGGTAAATGTAACACATTATTGACCAGGAGATTTTTGCAGAAACTAATGCCTGTGGCCAGTGACTTTTTAATGTTAATGAGTATTGAAACACCCACTTTTGAATAAATATCAACAATTTTTTTTGCACTTAATGTATTTATTTGAAACTTTGTACATGTCTTACTAAAGCATTCTAACATTTCGTTAGAGTGTGATAGGCAGTATAGCAGGCACTTCTCTGCAGGGGAACAGAAAATCTATTACAAATACACCGTGTTTCACTGTGCTTTCTCCTGGAAGAGCAGATTCTACACTTTCTTGCACCATTTCCTTTTTTTTTTAGTCCTGTGGGTATTATTTCCTCTAGAATATGTTTTTTTATTTTGATAGTCGACAAAGTGGATCCTTGCAGGAGGCTCTTTTAGAAATGCCACAAGAAGGACCAGGTGCGGAATTACCACTACATTCGCCAGAATGGTCAGTTACCCATTCTCTAGCTACTGCTAACAAAAATTGCTTGTAAGTCATTTTATTCTGTGCATTATTGCTACAATAAATTGTAAACGCATTGAATGAACCGCAATTACTCAGAAACCCACTTTCTTATACCATTTTCGAGTTTTCTGGAGGATATCAAAGTTTGCAGATATTGATTGAATATATCAACTCCTTTCATATATTTGTTATACTCTAATATACAAGTGGGCTTAGTTATCTGACAGCCAGTCCTCCTTTCTTCCTTCCTGTAGATGCTATGGAGGCATCATGAATAGTTGCCACCATGCAGACTAGCCTCTTGTCTTTCCACATAAGAAGAATCACTTCTTCCTTCTATGTCTTTTTTCCCCACTGTAGATTTTTAGATTTCTCCTTTAAGTGGTTTGGTAGACCATGATTCTCTCTTATAATCCCACAAACTCTGGTTTTATTTTTCAACAATATTTCAGATGTGGACACACTGTTGTAAAAATTGTCTTGGTAAATACGGTGCCATGAACCAAGATAAGGTTGTAGGACCGATAATATTGTTTCTTGCAGTTTCTTTCCTTCACCGGTGTAAATCTCAAGGTTGCATACACATCCAGTTTCATTTTCGCTAACCATCCTGACCAAAATTCCATATTTTGTAAGTTTTCTGGGATTATAGGTTTTGAATCTGAGTCATCCTCTCCACCTTATCATTTCCTCATCAAGTGATAGCTCTCGTTTGGGTATATACATCAATTGAAATTTTGGTAGAAAATAATCCAAAAGAAGTTTAACTTTTGAAATTCTGTCTGCAGTAAGTGGAGTTTCCAAGTTATCATTAAAGTGAAGAAATGTCATTATTTGCTTGAACCTTCTTTTCATCGTAATCTTTGGAAAGATAGGTATTTCAAGTAAGGGATCAGTCGACCAATATTCTTTCCAGTGTGAGTTTCTTATTTGTCCCATCAAAATTATTAATCCAAGAAACTTCTTCATGTCACTATTGGTTACATCAGTCCATTTTAAAGCCTTATCATACTTTTTATATGATTTTTCATTCTGTTGGTGATACAAGTTTGTTTGACGAGTGACCAACTCGAAAAAGGTGTTACCAAAAATTAATTCTGTTATTTCCCTAACATTTTGCAGGTTATTACATTCAAGAGTTACACCTGACACACCTGTAAAGTCTTCTAATTTTCGTGAAATATCTTCAATCCACTCTTCTGTAGAAGCGAAGGAGCATTCTCCAGCAACATGAGTTTCATTTTCACTTTCTGTATCAGAGCCAATCACCAAGGTTTTTTGTCTTTTTGTTGGTCTAGTATTCACATCATTTGAATCAGAACTATATTCTAAAGAACTATCATCTTCTGAGACATTAGTATATACATCACATGGATAATCAGAGAAAGTATCCACATAAAATTCACCAAAAAATACTTTTTCACTCAAAATTTCATGATGTGTCATTTTATAAAAATTTACAGTAATAAACTTGTGTTTATAATATGCATAATATTGGAACAAAAACCTAAAGGAGCAACATGTGAATGATAATGACAATCATAAGTTGTATAATGAACCCTTGATCAATTTTAAGCTCTAACAACTTCACATGGTAATGTTAATTGTATCACTCTCTAAAAACGTATTGATACATCCCTGGTCAATAACGTTTGGGTAACAAAAGAAATATTAATATATCTCAGGTCAATAATGTGCTAAGAAAATTGAAATCATATCAGTCATCTTTTCCAACCATAATGTTATAAGATTAGAAATCAATTACAGGAAAAAAACTGTAAAAAAAACACAAACACATGGAGGTTGAACAATATGTTACTAAAAAACCAATAGATCACCGAGGAAACCAAAGAGGAAATCAAAACATACCTAGAGACAAATGACAGTGAAAACACGATGATCCAAAACCTATGAGATACAGCAGAAGCAGTTCTAAGAGGGAGTTTATACCAACACAATCTTACCTCAGGATATAAGAAAAATCCCAAATAAACAGCCTAACCTTACACCCAATGCAACTAGAGAAACAAGAACAAACAAAACTGAAAGTTAGTAGAAGGAAATAAATCATAAAGATCAGAGCAGAAATAAATGAATTAGAGATGAAGAAAACAATAAGAAAATCAATGAAACTAAAATCTGGTTCTTTGAAAAGACAAACAAGATTGATAAACCTTTAGTCAGGCTCATCAAGAAAAAAAGGGAGAGGGCTCGAGTCAATGCAATTAGAAATGAGAAAGGAGAAGTTACAATGGAAACCACAGAAATACAAAGGATCTTAAGAGACTACTGCAAGCAACTATACACCAATAAAATGGACAACCTAGAGGAAATGGACAAATTCCTAGAAAGGTACAACCTTCCAAGACTGAACTAGGAAGAAATAGAATATATGAACAGACTAATCACAAGTACTGAAATTGAAGCTGTGATTTAAAAACTTACAACAAACAAAAGTACAGGACCAGATAGCTTCACAGGTGAATTCTATTAAACATATAGGGAAGAGTTAACACCTACAGTTCTGAAACTCTTCAAAAAATTGCAAAGGAAGGAACACTCCCTAGCACATTCTACAAGGCCACCATCACGCTGATACCAAAACTAGACAAAGATATCACAAAAAATGGAATATCAATGATGAACATAGATGCAAAAATTCTCAACAAAATACTAGCAAACCAAATCCAACAACACATTAAAAAGATCACACACCATGATCAAGAGGGTTTATCCCAGAGATGCAAGGATTATTCAATATATGAAAATCA
Source organism: Eubalaena glacialis (assembly GCF_028564815.1). Lineage (NCBI taxonomy): Eukaryota > Metazoa > Chordata > Mammalia > Artiodactyla > Balaenidae > Eubalaena > Eubalaena glacialis. The sequence goes on along the minus strand of NC_083736.1, from coordinate 57,112,145 downwards.
ATCCATGTGATACACCATATTAACAAAGTGAAGAATAAAAACCATATAATCATATCACTAGGTGCATAAAAAGATTTGAAAGAATTCAACACCCATTTATTATAAAAGCTCTCCAGAAAGTGTGCATGGAGGGAACCTACTTCAACATAATAAAGACTATGTGTGACAAACCCACAGCTAATATCATTCTCAACAGGGAAAAACTGAAAGCATTTCCTCTAAGATCAGGAGAAAGACATGGATGTCCACTCTCACCACTTTTATTCAACATAGTTTTGGAAGTCATAGCCACAGCAATCAGAGAAGAAAAAGAAATAAGAGGAATCCACACTGGAAAAGAAGAAGTAAACTGTCACTGTTTGCAGATGACATGATACTATACATAGAAAATCTTAAGATGTTACCAGAAAACTACTAGAGCTCATCAATGAATTTGGCAAAGTTGCAGGACACAAAATTAATACACAGAAATCTCTTGCATTCCTATACACTAACAGTGAAAGATCAGAAAGAGAAATTAAGGAAACAGTTCCATTTACCATCACATCAAAAAGAATAAAATACCTAGGAATAAACCTAAATAAGGAGGCAAAAGACCTGTACTCAGAAAACTATAAGGCACTGTTGAAAGAAATCAAAGATGACACAAACAGATGGAGAGATATACCATATTCTTGGATTGGAAGAATCAATATTGTCAAAATGACTATACTATCCAAAGGAATCTACAGATTCATTGTAATCCCTATCATATCACCAATGACATTTTTCACAGAATTAGAACAAAAAATTTTACAATTTGTATGGAAACACAAAAGACCCTGAATAGCCAAAACAATCTTGAGAAAGAAAAATGGAGCTCGAAGAATCAGGCTTCCTGACTTCAGACAATACCCCAAAGCTACAGTAATCAAAACAGTATAGCACTGGCACAAAAAGAGAAATTTAGATCAATGGAACAGGATAGAAAATCCAGAGATAAACCCATGCACCTATGGTCACTGAATCTATGACAAAGGAGGCCAGAACATACAATAGAGAAGGACAGTCTCTTCAAAAGTGGTACTGGGAAAACTGGACAGCTACATGTACAAGAATGAAATTGGAACACTCCCTAATGCCATACACAAAAATAAGCTTAAAATGGATTAAAGAGGCAAATGCAAGTCCGGATATTATAAAACCCTTTGAGGAAAACATAGGTGGAACACTCTCTTACAAAAATTGCAGCAAGATCTTTTTTGATCCACCTCCTAGAGTAATGAAAATAAAAACAAAAATAAATAAATGGGATCTAATTAAACTTAAAAGCTTTTGCACAGCAAAGGAAACCATAAACAAAATTAAAAGACCACCTTTAGAATGGGAGAAAATATTTGCAAATTAAGCAACCGACAAGCGATTAATCTCCAAAATATAGAAACAGCTCATGAAGCTCAATATCAAAAAAAAAAAAACATTGAAAAAATAGGCAGAAAATCTAAATAGACGTTTCTCCAAAGAAGACATACAGGTGGCCAAAAAGCACCTGAAAATATCCTCAACATCACTAATTATTAGAGAAATGCAAATCAAACTGAGTTATTACCTCACACTTGTCAGAATGGTCATCATCAAAATTCTACAAACAGTAAATTCTGGAGAGGGTGTGGAGAAAAGGGAACCCTCTCACACTGTTGGTGGCAATGTAAATTGGTACAACCACTATGGACAACAGTATGAATGTTCCTTAAAAAACTAAACATAGACCTACCATATAAGCTTGCAATTCCACTCCTGGGCATATATCCAGAGAAAAACATAATTAGAAACAATATATGCACCCCAATGTTCATTGCAGCATTATTTACAATAGCCAGGACATGGAAGCAACCTAAATGTCCATCGACAGAGGAGTGGATAAAGAAGATGTGGTACATATCTACAATGGAATATTACTCAGCCATAAAAAAGAATGAAATAATGCCATCTGCAGCAACATGGATGGACGTAGAGATTGTCATACTGAGTGAAGGAAGTCAGACAGAGAAAGACAAATATCATATGATATCACTTATATGTGGAATCCAAAAAAGGGTACAAATAAACTTATCTATAAAACTGGAATATAGTTACAGATGTAGAAAACAAACTTTTGGTTACTGGGGGTAAGTGGAAGGGGGCAGGATCAATTGGGAGATTGGGATTGACATATATAGAATACTATATATAAAATAGATAACTAATAAGGACTTATTGTATAGCACAGGGAACTATATTCAATATTCTGTAATGGCTTATATGGAAAAATAATCTAAAAAATAGTGGATATATGCATATATATAACAGTTGCAGTTTGCTGTACACCTGAAACTAACACAACATTTTAAATCAACTATACTCCAATAAAAATTTTAAGACGACATGTCTATATTAATAAAACCAACAAACAATCTTGTTTTCATTCATTACAGAATTAGTCCTAGATCATATGATCCTTTAAAACTTTTGGTTGATTTCTGCTGTATTCAGAAATATTAACTTGTAAGCACTTATTTTCTTTTTAGCCAATTAAATAAAGCTCATATATAATTTAATATTTACATAAAGACAGAACCAGAAATCTTATAGCTTCATTTTAAAATTTAGTCATGAATCAGGTATTTCAATATAAAACTTGTTAGTTTATAAATAACAGTGGAAATAAGTTAACTCACTTGAGTTTAAAAGGGCTGTGTTTCCTTTTTCTTTTTTACTTTTTAGTTTTAGGTTCTACTCATTAGACCAAGGACATATGGGTTACCAAAATTGTTACTCAACCGAATTCTGGTCTGCTCACCTGACACACTGAAAAGCTAATTCACTGACACTGGTTTGTAGTGAAGGAAATATAGCATTTACTACAGGGCACCAAGCAAGGATAATGGGCAGCTCATGTGCAAAAGACCTGAACTCTCTGATGGCTTTCAGGGAAAGGTTTTTAAAGACAGTGTGAGAGAGAGCTTCATGGGTTGTATGATCTGCTCATGCACAATTCTCTGACTGGTTGACTGTGAGGTAACAGGGTGATGTTTCAAGGATCTCAGTCACAAACCTTCTCGTTCCAATCAGTCTGGGATCTACTTGTTTGTGGTCAGCAGTTTTCATCTGGTGGGAGTCTGGTTTCTGTAAAAACAACTTAGGAATGTATGTAATCTATGTCCTTCAGGGAGGGACTAAAGGTTCTGTGACTGCTATATGGATGATCTATTGTTTAAATTGATACAAATTCTCCTCCCCAACTGCTTTTCTTTGTCTCTGCATTCCTCTGATCATTAATGTTTGAGCAAGACATTTTGGAACTTAAGGAAGGCCCCAGAAATTAAAGCAAAACCTGTTGCTTCAAAAGACAGGGACATTGAGGTTTGTGTATGATTTCAAATAGATAATCATTTTCTGTTGTATATTTTTCTCCTTTAGAGTAAATTTATTATCCATATAAGCATGGGTTTATTTCTGGGATTTCAATTATGTTACATTGGTCTATGTAACGGTTTTTCTGCTGGTACCATGCTGTTTTGATTACTATAATTTTGTAATATATTTTGAAATCAGGTAGTGTGATGCCTCCAGCTTTGTTCTTTTTTTCTCAGGATTGCTTTGGATATTTGAGGTCTTTTGCCATTCTATATTTATATTAGAATTTATTGTTCTTTTTCTGTAAAAATGTTAGTGGGATTTTTATAGTGTTTGCAATGGATCTGTAGATTGCTTTGGGTAATAAGGACATTTTGACAATGTTAATTCTTTCAATCCATGAACATGGAATATCTTTCTGTTTCTTTGTGTCTTCTTCAATTTCTTTCAACGAAGTCTTGTAGATTTCAGTGTAGAGACCTTTCACTTCTTTGGTTTCATTTGTTCCTAGTTAATTTATTCTTTTCTTTTCTTTTCTTTTGCTTGTGATTGTAAGTGAGATTGTTTTTTTTAATTTCTCTTTCTGCTAGTTCATTCTTAGTGTATGGAAACTCAATTGATTTGTGTATATTTACTTTGTACCCTGCAACTTTACTGTATTCATTTATTATTTCTAATCACTTTTGGCATTATCTTTAGGGTTTTCTATAAATAAAATCATGTCATCTGTAAATAGTGACAGTTTTACTTCTCCCTTTCCAACTTGGGTATCTTTTATTTCTTTTTCTTGCTTAATTAGTATGAGTAGGACTTCCAATACTATGTTGAATAAGACAGACAAAAGTAGGCATTGTTGTCTTGTTTCTGATCTTGAAGAGATAGCTTTCAGTTTTTCATTATTGAGTATGATGTTAGCTGTGGGTCTGTCATATATGGCCTTTATTATGTTGAGATATCCTCCTTTTATACACATTTTATTGAGAGTTTTTAATCATAATGGGGTGTTGAATCTTGTCAAACGTTTTTCTGTGTCTATTGACATAATCATATGATTTTTACTTTTCATTTTGTTAATGTCGTGTATCATGTTGATTAATTTGTGGATATTCAACCATCCTTGCATTCCTGGAATAAATCCCACGTGATCATGGTGTGTTATCCTTTTAATATATTGTCATATTTAGTTTGCTAATATTTCATTGAGGATTTTTGCATCTATGCTTATCAGAGATATTGGCCTGCAATTTTCTGTTTGTTGTCCTTGCCTGGGTTTGGTATCAGAGTGATGTTGGCCTCATAGAATGAATTTGGAAGCTTTCCTACCTCTTCAATTTTTCGGAATATTTTAAGAAAGATAGGTGTTAATTTTTCTTTAAATGTTTGGTAAATTTCACTCATGAAAACTTCTGGCCCTTAGGTTGTTCAATTTGTTAGTGTATAGATACTCTTCATATTATTTTATAATTCTTTGTATTTCTGTGATATTCATTTTTATTTCTTCTCTTTTACTTCTGATTTTGTCAGAGACTTCTCTATTTTTTTCAGTAAGTCTAACTAAAGGTTTGTCAACTTTGTTTACCTTTTCTAAGAACCAGCTCTTAGTTTCATTCCTCTTTCTATTATCTTTTCAGTCTCTATTTCACTTATTTCCACTCTGATCTTTATTATTTCTTTCCTTCTACTGACTTTGGGCTTCTTTTTTTCTTATTTTTCTACTTCCTTTAGCTGTAAGATGAGATTGTTTGTTTGAGATTTTTCTTGTTTTTTGAGTTGTTCTGCATTGTTATAAACTTCCTTCTTGGTACTGCTTCTGTTATATTCCATAGTTTTGGTATGTCATATTTTCATTTGTTATTTTTCTTTGCATATTTTTTTCTCTTTTGATTTCTTTGTTGACCTAATAGCTGTTCAGCAGCATGTATTTCAGTCTCCAAATATTTGTTATTTTTTTCAATTTTCTTTTTGTAGTGGATTTCTTGTTTCATACCATTGTGATCAGAAAACGTTCTTGGTAAGATTTCAACCTTCTTAAATTTATTTTGTTTTGTTTCTCAGCATATGGACTATCCTTGAGGAAGTTCCATTTGCACTTCAGAAGAATGTGTATTCTGCTGCATTTGGATGGAATATTCTGTAAAAATCTATCAAAGCCATCTGATCTAATGTTTTATTTAGGGTTGCAATTTCCTTGTTGACATTCTGTCTGGATGATCTATCCATTGATATAAGTGGGGTCTTAAATTTCCATACTATTATTGTGTTGCTGTCAATGTATCCCTTTTAGCCTGTTAATAATCACTTTATATATTTTGGTGCTCTTATGTTAGGTACATATATATTATTCACTGTTATGTCTTCTTGATGAAATATCCCCTTTATTATTACATACTATCCATATTTGTCTCTTTTTTCCTTTTTCAGCTTGAAATCTCTTTTGCCTGATATGAGTATGGCTACACCACTTTCTTTTGGCTGATATTTTCTTTTTTGCTTAGAGTATGATCTTCCTTCTCTTCACTTTTAGTCTATGTTTGTCTTTACAGCTGAGATGTGTCTCCTGGAGGCAGCATAGAGTTGAGTCTTGTTTCTTCATCCTTCCATCTACTCTTTGTCTTTTGATGGGTGAATTCAATCAATTTATATTTAAGGTGATTATTGGTAGATGAGACAGTAATGCCATTTTATCTTTTGTTTTCTGATTGCTTTATATCTCCATTGTTTCTTTTCTCTTGTGTTTCCATCTGCCATTTTTATTTATTTTTTTTTTTATGATGTTTTATTGTTTCCTCTTTTTTGTGCTTTTTTTTGGGTCTCTGCTCTATATTTATATTTTGTGGTTACCCTGAGGCTTGTGTGTAACTTCATAGATAAAATAATCATTTTTCTGCTGACAACATCTAATCTTCATTTACCTAAACAAGTTCTGTCCTTTTCTTCTTCCCCTTTTATGTTCTTGTTGTGTTAAATTATCCCTTTTTATGTTGTGAGTTTGTTACTAAACTGAGATAGCTATAGTTATTTTTCAGCATTATTTTTCCTCCCTTTAAACTTTATACTGTAGTAAAGTTTTTGAAAACCTTTTCTGATAAAGATTTGCAATTTTCTGGTTCTGTCTCTTTGTTACCTTGCTTACAGTTTTGTGCATTTTTGCTATTTTGTTTCTGGTAGAAGAGCTTATTTCAACATCTCTTGTAAGGCATGTCTAGTGTAGATGAACTACCTCAACTTTTGTTTGTGTGTGAAACCTTTATTTTTCCTTCAGATCTGAATCATAACTTTGCTCAATAGAGTATTCTTGGGTTATAGTTTTTAGCTTTCAATATGTTGAGAATTCTATTCTACTCCCTCCTGGACTATAAGATTTCTACTGATAGCCTAATGGGGTTTCCTTTCTAGGTTACTATCCTTTTTTTCCTGGCTGCCTTTAAAATTATTTCTTTGTCATTGACTTTTGACAATTTTAATTTATGTATGTTGGAGGTTTATAGCATTGAAGTAATTAGGTGTTGTCTTAGCTTCAAGGACTTGTATATTCAGTCCCTTCCCCAAGTTTGGGAGGTTCTCAGCTATTATTTCATTGAATTATCTCTCTACTCCCTTCTCCCTATCTTCTTCTGAGATAGCCATTATCCTAATGTTGCCCTTCCTAAAAGAGTCTGATAGCTCTCATAGCATTTCCCCCATGGTTTTTTATATCTTGTTTCTCTTTCCTCTTCTACTTGTATCATTTCTAGTTTTCTGTATTTGAACTCACTAATTCTCTCTTCCATATTGGTCTGCTCTATTTCCAATGTTTTCTAATGTATTCTTCATCTTGATTTTTGTGTTCTTCAGCTCCAGAATTTTGAAATGGTTCTTTTTTAGAATTTTAATTTCTTTGATAAAATATTTCTCTATCCATTAGTTTTATTCCTGAGTTCACTGTATTGCCTTTCTGAGTTTTCTTGTAGCTCCTTGAATTTCTTTATAAGAGCTACTTTGAGGGGCTTCCCTGGTGGTGCAGTGGTTGAGAATCTGCCTGCCTATGCAGGGGACATGGGTTCGAGCCCTGGTCTGGGAAGATCCCACATGCCGCGGAGCAACTGGGCCCGTGAGCCACAACTACTGAGCCTGCACGTCTGGAGCTTGTGCTCCACAACAAGAGAGGCCACGATAGTGAGAGGCCTGTGCACCATGATGAAGAGTGGCTCCTGCTTGCCGCAACTAGAGAAAGCCCTCACATAGAAACGAAGACCCAACACAGCCAAAAATATAAATAAATAAATGAACAAATAAATTAAAAAAAAAGAAGCTACTTTGAACTCTTTATCAGTTTGTTTGCAATATTCCATGCCTTTGAGTTTGGTTGCTGGAGAATTGTTTTCTTTTGGTGATATCATTTTACCATGATTTTTCATACTGTTCATGGAAATGTGTCTCCGCTGTAGCATTTGTGTGATTTTGTCTGTATAGCTTTGCTTTTACCATTTGTCCTAGGGTTCTGTAGTATTTGGATTAGCAAACATCTTCCTTATTTCAGTAGGTTTTGTTTACTTTGTTTCTAACAGTTCAGAAGATTGGTAATTAGAAGCCTTTCTGCTGTTTTCCAGAATGTGAAAGTATTGCATAGATTTTTTATTTCTCTTAGAGGAGCTGATTTGCTACTAAATTTGAGAGCAACATTATTTTTTAAAAAGCTGGAGTTTAAAAAAGGCTGGTGGCAGAGTGGGAGGAGGTATGTGCTTAGCACCTGGGGCTTTGGGTGTGTCCTTGGCCTGGTAGAGAAATCCTTGAGTGTTTGAGTCCCAATATCCCGTGGGTGAACCACTTGCTATAGTCCCAGGGCAGACAGCAGGAAATGTGTTCCTTCAGTTCTTTTTGTCTGCTTCTTCCCTTTCCTTTCCCCCTGCACAGTCACTGCAGTCTCTCCTCAAAGTGAGCAACAGTTCCCTCCAACTGCAGCACCTATGGACTGACAGAACCCCACTCACGTCTTTCACCCTCCAACTTCTCTACCAGCAAGGTCACAGCTCTCCCACAGCTACCTCTGCTGCCATGTCCCTGGGCTCTACAGCTTCCTCCAAGGTCCAAGTCAGCTGAAAGAGGCACAGGTGGAAAGATCCATTGGGAATCTTCGTGTGCTGTGCAGAGGCACCTCTGCTTCCTTATGGATAGCCAAATAACTGAATCAAATGGGAGAGAAAAAGAAATTACTTTTTGTTGTCATGATGCTGATATCACTGACCTTTTGTTTCTCAATGTAAGGATTTATTGTTATAAACTCCCCACTTAGAACTGCTTTTGCTGCATCTAATAAGTTTTGACATGTTGTATTTCCATTTTCATTTGTCTCAAGATATTTTTAGATTTCTCTTTTAAAACTTCTTCTTTAACCTATTGGTTGTTTGGTATCATGTTGTTTAATCTCCTCATATTTGTGCATTTTCCAGTTTTCTTCTTGTAATTTATTTCTAATTTTATTCATACCACTGTGACTGAAAAACATACTTGATATGATTTTAATCTGCTTAAATTTATTAAGTGTAGTTTTTGGCCTAACATATGATCTATCCTGGAGAATGTTCCCCATGCAATTGAGAAGAATGTGTATTCTGCTGTTTTAGGATATTCTATTTATGTCTTTTAAGGCTAATTAATTTATAATGTCATTCATGTCCTATTTCCTTATTGATTTATTATTATGGAACTGTCTATTTGTCCCTCCAATTCAGTCAATATTTGTGTGTCATATATTTAGGAGCTCTATTACTTGATGCCTATATGATTATAATTGTATCTTCTTGATGAATTAATTATTTTATCTATCTATTTATCATCTATCTATCTATCTAGTTCTTCTTTGCCTCTTGTAACAACATTTGACTTAAATTCTATTTTGAGACAGCCACCCCCGCAATCTTTTGCTTACTATTTGTAAGCTTTTTGCCCTTTCACTTTCAGCTTCTTTGTGTCTTTGGATCTAATGTGAGTTTTTGGTAGATGAGACATAGTATTATCATTTTAATTTTAAATCCATTCTGCCCATCTCTGCTTTTTGATTGGAGGGTTTAATCCATTTACATTTGAAGTAGTTACCAATAAGAAAGGACTTACTTCAGGCACTTTTTTATTTGTTTTTATTATGTCTTATATACTCTTTGTACCTTATTTCCTCCATTAGTGCCTTCTTTTGTATTTTTTTTTTTTTGGATTCAACCATTTTTATTCCCTTCTCATTTTTTTTTATTATAATGTTTATGATTTTTTGTGTGGTTACAATAAGGATTACATTTCATGTCCTGAATTTACAACAATCTAGTTTGAATTGATACCAACTTAACTTCAATAGCATACAAAAATTCTACTCCTATAAAACTCTATCCTACCAAGTTTTGTGTTGTGATTGCCACAAATTACATCTTTATATGATGTATACTCAATAACATACATTTATTTTTATTTTGTATGCATTTGTCTTTTAATCCTATGTAGATAGGATTACTCCCTTAGGTAATTAGGTAAACCATGTATTTAGTTAATACCTAGTATGTACCTTAGTAATTCTCTTCAGGCCTTTGAAGAAACTAGTATAAGTTTAAGAAAGTTTGGGATTATTTGGCTCATTGTTAGATACAACTGTGGTGATTTCCTAGTTATTTCATGTTCATTTGGGTTTCTCAATGATAATTTTGATGTATAATGTATTGCAAATTAGTCTTGCATAAAACAACATGAGATGGAAAATAATTACAACCCTGTAGTTGTGGTGTGAAAGCAGCCATAGACAACATGTAAGTGAATGATTGTGACTGTGTTCCAATAAAACTTTATTTTTGGATACTGAAATTTTAAATTCATATAATTTTGACATGTCACAAAATGTAATTCTCTTAATTTTTTCAACTATTTAAATATGTAGAAATCATTTTTAGTTCTCTGGCTATATTCAAACAGATTGCAGATCAGATTTGGCCGGCCCTTGAGCTGTCATTTACTGACACCTATTCTATTAGCTCTGGTTAGCATTTCCTCACCTTAGTCAGGTTGGATTTCACTTTCTGTGTGTGTGTATGAACATCCTTGCTTCAGATCTCTGAGGAGTCTGTCCTTGTTTTCTAAGGACATTATAATCTTGTCAGCTTTACAATACAGTCATTTCACAAGATTTCCCTACCTTAAATACCTTGATGAGGTCTCTGGCAGTGTTCATGTATTTGATTCACTTTAGGCCAGGGATGTAGTTATGTGTTGGTTTACCTTTTAATTTTCCCAATCTTTTTTGTCTCTTATTTTTAATTTGTATTAGTATTCATATATTACCTACATGCCAAGCGTTATTATGTTTATTACACATATTAACTCTTCACACACACAAAAAAAAACTATGAGAAAGGTACAATTACAATCTCTATTTTCAAGATGAGGAAATTGAGGCTCAGAAATGTTAAACAACTTGAGCTAATAACATAACTAATAAATGGCAGAGCTAGAATCCATAATTAGGCAGCCTGGATCCAGAGTTCATTCTGACTTTTGATACTTGGAATGTTTTTTATTTTATTTTTCACACAAGAAATGATGTATGAAAGTTCCTTTCCAAACCCTGAAAAGTTTATGCCAGCCATACAGGACACCTTTCTTTGCAGCTAAATTAGCATCAGCAGTGTTCTTTGGAAGCCTAGAACTGGTGATAAAGGCACTGCTGTGCTGCAATAGAGAGCCCCCTCAGGGACCTGGTTGAATTTCACTCTCAGTTGATTACATTAAATGACAAATTCATGGTTTTATATTCTTTTAGTCTGAACTTCATACTCTGGATCTGTCTGGCTCCACTTCCTGTGCTTTTTCTTCTAAAATGGAGCTCAGTGGAACAAAAGAGTAATGTTCTGGATGATTTCTAGTTTATATTTAAATAAACAAGTAAACAAGAATATTTCAGAGAGAACTGTTAAAAAGAAAATAGAACAGGGTGATGAAGGAAAATGATAGAGAGTGACTGCAATGGTTGTATAGGGTTAGAAGATTAGAGAGAAGCCCATACTGGGTGACATCTGAATCAAGACACAAGTGTCAAAATGGAGTCAATTTTTCAAAGATCTAGAGACAGATGTTTCAGGCAGAGGAAATAGCAAGTGATAAAACCCTAAGTCAGGAAGGAGCTTGCACGGTTGAGAAAGGTTCTTTCACCTTTGTCACCAGAAAAAGTGTAAATATTTAAAAAGTGTTTCATATATACATATATATATACACATATACATACTTATATATATAAAACATGTATTTCTGTACTCACAGCATTACATTATAAAACATATACAAATAAAGATTTAAAAAGGTGAGATGAGAAATAAATAAGAATCGATGTTAGAATACATTTTTCCACAGACCATTGGATCATCTTGCATATCTCTTGGCATGTGCACTCCCTACTTTTGCAATTGTAGATTTAGTCTATAATATCCATATTTAAATAAACTTAGGTCCTAGAGCCATGCTGTCCAACAAAAATATAAAGTGAACCACGTTTACAATTTAAAATTTTCTAACAGTCATATTTAAAAAGTGCAAGAAATAAGTAAAATTAATTTTAATAATATTTTTAGTTAATCTACTATTTCCAAATTACTATCATTGCAACATATAATCAATATAAAAAAGCAAGTTATGAGTGAAATAGTTTACGTTTTTGTAATTAGCCTAAGAAATCTGGTGTGCATTTTATACTAACATTCCATCTCAAATTGAACTAGCTACATTTCAAATGCTAAAGAGTCACCTCTGGCCAGTGGTCACTATATTGCACAGTGCAGACCTCAAGGGCTAATTTTCTTAATAGTATTCCCATCCCTCTCTCCTACTATCTGATTAACAAACTTAGATCCTACTCCTTTTGAGCCAATGACTGGAGCCTTTTTATCTTAAGAGAGCATTTTCTTTTTAACTGCCCTGATTTACTTTAACTAAAATGATTGTCACTGTGCCCCAAAGCAGGGTGAGTAGGGAGCTGGAAACAGAATGTGCTGTGTTTGAAAAAGTTTAGACCATTGAGCCCTCTAAGAAGGAATGTTCATGGCACATCTGTTACTTGTTTATAGAGCGACATAAGCTTCTGAGAAGGGAAATATGAGCTATATCAGGTGCTCTGTGATGACCTAGATGGGTGGGTTGGGGAAGTGGGAGGGAGGTCCAAGAGGGAGGGGATATATGTATACATATAGCTAATTCACTTCATCGTACAGCAGAACTAACACAACATTGTAAAGCAATTTTACTCCAATAAAAAAAATCCCTAAGACTTTTTCAAAAGATATGATTTTTAAAAATATTTGTGATCTTACCATGTGCCAGACATGCTTCATTTGCATCATATCTAAGGGTCTTCTTGTATTCCCTCCCTACTTAGGAATGATAGGTGGCTGGACATTTTGTGTTTGCCCAAGGCTCTAACAGAACAAGACATAAATGGATCTCATAAGAACATAGTTGTATAAGTGGGGATGCTTACTTGGTTTAACCCATCCTCAGTACCAAAACTTGATTCTGATACACAGGTGAGGCCCATCTGGTGCTAGTGCAGTTGGTCATCTCTAAACTTTATGTGAATGCCAAAAAGCTTTGTTGACTCCATAACAATGAACTCAGTAAACAGTTTACTCATGTGGTTCCTATTACTAAGTGTGGCTAATAGGTCTGTTCTGGCACATTTTGGCTCTCTGTGTTCCACATTTTACTTATTTATTTAACAAACATAGGACTTCCCACTAGCCAGACATTGTTTAAATATTAACTTGTTTAATTTAATTTTTATGACAAGCCATTAACAGATGAAGAAACTGAGGCACAGATAAAGCAATTTGCCAAAAATCCCATAACTTAGTAAAGAGCAGATCTGAATTCTAACCAAGGTAGCATGGCTTCAGAGTCCCTGTGCTTAATCTTTCTGCAAAGTCTGAGTCTCCTAATTTTTGATCTTCATGGCTTTCTCTGTTTCTTCTTTAGGGACTTGACATTATTACTGATCACAAGAGGTTCTTTGTCTTGGTTAACTCTGACATACATTCAACATGCAGCAGCTCTGTCTTTCTGACAGAAGTGCTCAGAATATCAGATTCTCCTAGGCCCTCTGACCGTAAAAGAGGGCTTTTCAAAATCCCTTTTGTGAAGATTCTTCCTGCTTGAATTCTGAACGGACATTTGCACATTGCTATTACCCCTCTTATAAAACATTACATATTTCTAAAGCTACATAGGGTGCTGTAATCGTTGGATTTTCCTGTATACATAATCCATTTTTATTTATTCATTATAATTTGTTTTCCCTTTGTTGATTTAATTACAAAATAACACACACTCATCCTAAGAATCCTAACAATACAGCGCTATGCATAGTTCTTGGTGAAAGTCTCCAATTCCTTTCATTCCTTTCTTTATAATTCCCAGTTTAATGCCATAGAAATAGACAACACTTCCAGCAGGCTATGCTGCATTTCGCTAGTCATAGCTGTTTGAGCTGTACCTCTGGGAAGCACTCTCCGCATTCCTTAGGGTGGGTTACATCCGGGAGGAAGGAATCATTGCCTGGGAAACAAGTCACGTGGGAACCTCTGGACGCAAACTGGGTGTAGGGATTCTGACCTGAGCTGGGGTCTGCGCTTCCAGTGAATGCTGTGGGAGCAAGTGCTGGTGACAGGTTAGCGGATGGCCCTGGCACCAATAGGGCACTGGCTGGGCTGCCTGGGCGAGCTGGAGCCTACCAGAAAGCTTAGATCCTGTGGCCAAGGGCACAGACCTTGGCGAAGTGGAGCGTGGCAGGCAGCCTGATGACAGCGACTGCCCGGTAAGTTAGATTTGAAAACCTGGTGGGAGTCAGTAAGGGAAGATGAGATTGGACACAGTTCCTTATGATTCTTCTTTTGTCCAGGGGGACGTTGACCTGACCAGCATGCCGCTAGAGGTGGGGGTGGGGGAATGAGAAATGGAAGCAAGGAACAGGGCCAGTGAGGTGGGAGGACCCTGAGACGCGCGGTTCCTGTTTTGCTTGTCCTCTCTCACTCTCTATTTCCTCCTTATTCTTGTTCTTTCTTTTCCTGTTTACACTTTTTCGTTGCTCCAGAACCTGAATTCTAATGTAAGCTGTTTGGCTCCTGAGCCAGTTCTCTGCTAGCCTTCCTGACAGGTGCAAAGAGCTGTTAAAAATATGGAAAAATGGGCAAAGAATCAGAAGACACTATTCACACACGAGCAGTAATCTTTTGAAAAAGTCAGTTGCCTTCAATAATAAACGCACATGAATAAAAAAGGATAGCATATTAAGATTGACAAGAATGGAAAAAGATCATTTATCCCCAGTGTTGTGCAGGGTTTAGGAAAACTGGCACTAAATAACAGTATTGTTAAGAGTGTAAGTTAGCAAAACAATTTTGTGTTAGGCAATTTGGTTTATGTAACAAATCTGAAAACCTGTTACTCTATGGCCTAGAAATACTACCTGAGGAACTTATCCAACACAATTACTAATAGAAATGTAAACATACTCACACACATACATATAATGTGTTCATTAAGCTTTATTTGTAGTAGCAATTAGGGATATCTGGACACTGAATATTCTATGATATTAAAAAATTATTGTTATTTCTCTATGTGAAAATAGGATCATGGTTATGTTTTAAAATAATCTTTGTCTTTAGGAATTAATTCAGATATATTTACATATGGAATAATATGATATCTGGGATTTGCCTGAAAATAATTGGTATTGACTAATGGATTAGGGGATAGATGGATTGATAATTATTGAAGCTGGGTGATGGGAACATGGGGGAGTTCATTATTATTATTCTCTCTACTTTTGTATGAGTGTACGGGATTTTCCATAAGTTAAAAAAAAAACTAGTTCAAGGTAGAAAATTGGAAAATTATGGAAGAGTGTTAGTAAATAAAAATCATCTCTAAATCTACTGGACAGTTGTAACCAGTGTTAAATTTTGGTGTGTGTGTATGGGGGGTGGATTGTTGCTCAACATTTGTTCCACTTTCTTGCACTTCAGGAAGAGCATTTAAAAGCACAGATTCAAGTCAGATTGTCTGGGTAAGAATCCCACCTCTGCCAATTACTAGCTGCCTGATGCTGGATAGGGTACTTTAGTCCTCAGAACCTCAGTTTCCTCATCTATGAAATAAGAACGATACTGTGTATTATCAAATCCAATCAATAGTAAGCTACCCTATTATGATTTGTGCCACTATGGCAGAAAAATCACTTCCAAATAAAACAATGCACATCTTGATTTCAGAGGTGTAGAACATTAAAAGATATGAATCTTAGAATTAATGAGATATTGTGGTGGCTGCCTTATAGGGTTTTTGTGACAAGTAAATAAGTTTAAAAGTGTAAAGTGTGTGGCACATGAGTACTCACTAAATATGAGTTATCATTATTACCTCATCACCATCACGATCCTAAGAGTGCTACCTAAGAGTGCTCATGTCGACATCTTCATGAATTTTTCTCCCATTTGAGCAAGGAGACCAAATTATCAGATCTTGTTTAGGGTTTAATAGCATTACTTCTGGATTGTGGATTTTTTTGCAATATTTTAAATTGATAATGTATGAGAATATTCATTGCAGCATAGTTGGTAAAAGAAAAAAAATATTTGTAATAGCTTAAGCACTCACAAAAAGGTAATGGTCAAATATTTTATGGAGGTATTCACACTGTAATACTATGCAACTTTGAGAAACAGTGAGGGAGGAGCTGGATGTACTGACATGGAAAGATGTCTCTGTTATAATGATTAGTAAAGAAAGCAAATAATTGAATAAAATGTATAGTTTAGGAAAAAGCTTATGTTATTTATAGATGTGTATATATTTGGGTGTGTGTGTGTGTGTAGATAGATAGATTCCAAACTTTTAATAATGGCTGCCTCTGAGGGGTGGGATTCACATCGGTGGAGGTGAAATGAGACTTTCACTTTTTTACATATGCGTTTGGTATTGATTTTTATACTATGTATTACTTTTGTAATTGAAACATAATTTTGAAAAACTCAAGCATGAGCTTTTTTTCAGAGTATGCAAATCTATTCACTAAGTTTTTCTCCTACATAAGATTTGTCCTTTTAACATCTTGTCATAGGTTTGTAACATGAAACTTTTAAGAATGAAATGAGTATATTTTAAAACACTCTGTATTTTGACAAAGGCCACCCTTTTCAAATTGTGAAGTTCTTATAGCCAGCATATTATTTCCAGTCCTCACAGATGTTAAGCCTGTTCATAATGGCTTCCTATTATGTAAGTATACTATTAATGCAGTGACACATTACTATTACTTAGCCTAATACTATTAATTACTTATTTCCCTAAACAAGATTTGCCAAGGGATGTTAATAAACATTAAATTGGAATGTTAATAAACATTCCAATTTAATGTTCCTCTCATTAAATTGGAATACAGAGCAATTTCACTCCAGTTAGAGGGTATTATGATGCTTTACAAGTTATGTATGACCCACAGAATATTTTTTAAAAGAGTTCACAGTGAAATTTGAACTTCCTATATTCTGATTACTTTAGGTTGATGACTCCAATATACCTCACAGGCATAGACTTCAAGAGTTTAGGTTGGTAGAAGGTCTTTTCCTAGTGGTCTGAAGCTGCAAAATGGCTGCAAAGTCACTCTTTCTGCCAGTCCCCCCCCACCCCCCCGCCGCCCCACATCAACAGAACTTGTAACTATTTCAAACTTCAGCTTACACAGTTTGGAATTTCTTTCAGGTGTCAATGTGAATGTAATATATAATTCCAAGATATATTCTAAAATAAGAGTTACCATGATCTATTAGTTTTTGCTAGTTTATGCTTTGAGAAGAAACAGCCCCAAGAATTCAATAACTTACAATAACAAAAAAATGTTACTTGTTCACATTACTTGTTGGCTTTGGGGTTGTTCTCTACATCATTTTCATTCTAGAATCTAGGTTGGAGGAGCAGCCCTTATCTGACACCAGCTGCTCTTATTATACAATGAGGAGGAATGATAGAACCATGCAAAGATGTCTCTAAGAGCTTAGACATGGAATATGTAAATATCAAACTTGATATCAATAGAGTAGGAAAGTATAATCCTTTCACAGGGAGGGGTAGAAAATAATGTGGAACACTAATGCAATATGTTGCACAAGGTATTTGCCAAATAATAATTTTGCAACATACCCAAGCTCCTAAGTATGCATTAATTTATATGAATATATATTAATAATTAAAACCCTCTCAGACAGGGGATCTTACAATACAATATTTGGGAGGAACCTTATGTTACAAAAGTTCCAATCATATGAATTTTGGCTATAAATTTCATGGACATACCTACATGTATGTGTGTGTATGTCTTTTGTTTCTGTCATTTTTTCCTTATGCAAAAACAAGATTGTGTAATAACATATTACTCTGCAACAGGATACCATGGCCATCCCTGTGTCATGATTTCAATTGCATATATGTGTGTGTATTTCAGATCAGTTAATTTGATGCAGTTCATAAGTTTGGCTTGTGCAGAAATATCTTTTAAAAAACTATTTTTTGAAATAACATGTTTTAGTTCTTAATGAAACTAATATCTCTTCATTGTAGGAAATTTGAGTATATATGTGGTTGTGTAATAGAGAGAGGAAAACATTTTAAAAGGAATATACTATGGTTGCTTTGTCTTCTATAGTGAGTGTCATAACTCATACCAGTGTGGAAATAAGTATCTTTATTGATCTCTTCCTCCCTAAGAGAATACTGGGGAAAAGGAGAATCATTATATTAAACATATTAAACATTTAAGGCCTCTGCTGGTTCTTTTGTGCTTCTAAAGTGTGGTCCACTGTTTGGCAGAGCCCATTAATCAGCCTGTGTAGAAGAAGGTGCAGAGCCTAACTTAAGATAGATGTGGGGCGGTAGTGATGTGAGTACATGTTGTATGTGTGGTGGGCGATGTCTCAGGGAAAGGTGCCTAGAAAGAGGGGAAGCAAAACATCTAGAAGTGATGAATGGGGCCATGGAAGAAGGTGCAAGAATGGAGCCTACAGAAGTGGACATGTGAAAAATTGCTGCTGGTAGAATTGTTGGACAGCATTTAGGTTGTAAATGTTCAGTGTTAAGTTGTTTCCCATATCTTGTTGTGACTTAATCCCCACCCCACTCTGCTTCTCAGACCTTCGGTGATGTGTGGATTCATACAAATATCTTGTGTGCGTGATTCTTAAGTGGGAGTATCATGAAACCAGCCGGTCACCTGCAAGTAAATTAAAACAGTGATGAGTCAGTATTTTTAATTTTATCATATTGCCATAGAATAAAAAGAATGATGGGTGAGTGATCATTGTGCATTAATTTCCAGTCCATGAATTTGTCTGATAAAGCAGTAGAAACTAGCCTTGAATTCTTGCTTCATTACACTGTCATCCCAGTATACAGGATGCATTTTTGTGTCCAACAAGTATTTCTAATTTCATTTAAAATTGTGGTCTTTTGAGGAGGAAGTAGGCTAGGGAAGTGAGGGGTGAGAGAAGACAAGTTCTGATGAGAGTGCTAGAGTATGTGCTGTTGGTAAGGATAATTACCAAACTATTACTGGAGGAGAGAAAGGGAGAGGCAGTCAGAAGCATGAATAGGGAGAAAGGAATTAAATTTTAGACCTTTTTTTCTTAGTGAGAACTCTTCATACAGATGAAGAATATCCAATAGCTGGAATGATGCAGTTTTGGAGGATCTAAAAATGGTGATGACTTCTACTCCAACTCAGAAAGGCAGTTCTGTGGTGGACCATGACGCCAAGCTTCCTTGATGAGACCACTGCCTGGATAATCAGGTGAGTAATCATAAATGAGCCAGCTTTCCATTTATGGTAGTATATTTGAATCTATAGAATATCTTCTGTGACACTTATGGAAGGCCCAGAAAATATAAAATCTAATGTAAGAATCCCCTTTCCTTGCTAGGATGACCAGCTTCACCAGTTTGTCTAGGCTTTCCTGGTTTTAGACTTGCATTCCAGGAATCCTCAGTCCTAGGCAAAACAGGGATGGTCACTCTGCTCCAAACCCCTCTCTCCTGCCATCCCCACCCTTTCCCACCCCCTCCACTGACTCAATTTCTCAAACCTTAGCATTGTCTTCTCCCTCTGCAAGGACCCTATTATCCAAAAAAAAAAATGAAAATAAAAGTGCTCTGATGACATCATAAACAAGGAAGGCATAGGATTTTTTTTTATCCTTAAAATAAACTTTTCTTTAAAAAAGTGCTTAGAAAAAGTTGGCAAAGAAGTGTGCCAGAACATTAAGAAACGACTGAGTGGGGTAACTGTGAATTTTTTACTTCTTTACACATCTTTATTTTTCAAACTTTACTCAAAACAGATTATGACATTTATATTTACCAGATTTAAGCAAGTATAAAAACTAAAAATCAAAAAAACACTGGGTTTGGTTTCCAAGTTAATGTTAAAGTATCTTTCAAAGTTGTCTTTAAATCTATTTTTAAGTAAATAGCATGTCTTATATGGTCCAGGAAACAATGTGAGCTTCTGGGAAGATAGAAGATTCCATTTAATTTACTTAACATTTTTTGATTGTCTATTCTGTTCCAATTATTGTATCAGATGATAACTGATCTATATGGTCTTTGGAATATTTTTATCTTTAATTTATTTAAATAATAAGAATGTGTTTAATGATAGGCATATGTTCTTGATAACTATAATGCTAAATCAGGACCCAAATAATATGTATATATTTATATTATCTTCTTCTGTGTAAATTTTTCAGTTTATACAGAACCCTGCATACAGTTTGATTCCACTTTTGTAAAACATTATGTGTATATTTGTAGGTGGAAAACCTATAAGAAGAAAATGAAAGGAAATATCCCAAAATGATAACAATGGTTAACTTGGAATTGTTTGATTACTTATTTCATTTGTTTTTACCAATAATTCATTTTTTACAATTTTTATATAAACTTTAAATTTTAGAACAGTTTTAGATTTACAGAATTATTACAAAGATGGTACAAAGTGTCCCTGTATACCTCGTACCCAGTTTTCCCTATTAGCATCTTACATTCATATGATACATTTGTCCCACTTAATGAACCAATGCTGATACATTATTATTAACTAAAGTCTATACTTTCTTCAGATTTCCTCACTTTTTCCCTAATATCTTCTCTCTCTTCAAGGATCCCATCTAGAATACCACATTACATTTAGCAGTCATGTCTCCTTAAGCTCCTCTTGGCTGTGACAGTTTTCAGACTTTCCCTGTTTTTGATAAACTTGGCAGTTTTCAGGAGTACTGGTCAGGCATTTTGTAGAATTTCCCTCAGTTGTGATTTACCTGATGATTTTGTCATAAATAGACTGAGGGAGTGCATTTTTTTGGAGGAAGAACACAGAATACTTATTAAATAATATCAAGGGTACATACTATCAACATGACTTACCACTATTGATGTTGACTTTGATCATTTGGGATGAATAGTGTTTGTCAGGTCTGTCCACTGTGAAGTTACTGTTTTTCTTTTGGAAGAAAAATCACTATATATAGCCTGCACTTACAGAGTAGAGAGTTATACTCCCACTACTTGAGGGTTAAGTAGTACATACATTATTTGAAATTCTTTTTTAAGGGAGATTCATCTCCTTCCTTTGTTTTTAGTCAGTTATTAATATCAGTTTGGATTCATGGATAATTATTTCATGTTTTGTGTAATAGTCCAATACTGCATTATTAATTTATTTGTTCAAATTGTTCCAGCTTTGGCCATTCAGAGCTTTTTCAATTGGCTCCTGTGCCCCTTTGACATACTGCCATCAAAGTTTTGAGCAATCCCTTACTTTCTGGCACATCAAGGAGGAGGAGTATGGGCTGCACATAATAACTTTCATCCAAAGAGTGGAGTATGGAACAGGAGAAAAAAGAGGAACTATATTGTGGAGAAACCTGACAAACACTAATTAGCTTTGTAATAAAGGTCAATATCAACAGTGACACCATGTTAATAGTATGTACCTTTGATGTGATGTAATGAAAATGGAATTCAATTTCTTTGGTCTTCCTCACCAAAACATATTATCCCACTCTAGTCATAAGAAAAAAAATCGTTAGACACATAGAGAGTTATTCTACAGCATCCTACAATATGCCTGACTAATATTCCTTGAAATTATTAAAGTCACCAAAAACATTATAAGTCCGAGAAACTGTCAAAACAAAGAGGAGCCTAAGGAGACGTGATAACTAGACGTAATGTGATATCCAGTGTAGGATCTTGGAACAGAAAAATGATATTGGGGAAAAACTGAGGAAGTCTGAGTAAAGTGTCTATTTCACTTAATAACACTGTATCAATTTTGGTTCATTAAGTGTGACAAATGTGCTGTAATAATATGGAAAATTGATGTGGAGGTTATGGGAACTGTCTCTACTATATTTGCAACTTTTATATAAATTAAATATATCCTGAAATGAAAACATTTATAAGCTAATCAATTGGGCATATTTTTGGGGTCTTTTTCTGAGGTCTCTCTTCTAATCCATTGATTTATGCATATATCCCTCCAACAATACCACACAGTCTTGATTACTGTTGCAGTGTAGTAAACTTTTTTAAACTGCATTAACATTGGTTTATAATATTATATGTTTCATGTGTACAACATTATATTTCAACTTCTGTGTGCACTATAGTGTGCTTACCACCAAAGGGTTAGTTTTAATCTGTCACCATACAGTTGACGCCCTTTACCCATTTTGACCTTTTCTATCCATTACTCTCTGGCAGCCAATTTGTTCTCTGTATCTGTATGTTTGTTTTTGTTTGGTTTGTTCATTTATTATGTTTTACTTTTAGAGTTTTTTTATTCCACATTTGTGAAATCATATGGTATTTGTCTTTCTCCATCTGACTTATTTCACTTAGCATAATAACCTCAAGTTCCATCCATGTCTTCACAAATGGCAAGACTTCATCTTCTTTAATGACTGAGTAGTATTCCATTATAATTATATACCATATCTTCTTTATCCATTCATCTATGGATGAACACTTAGGTTGTTTCCATATCTTGGCTATTAAAAATAATGTTGTGATGAACATAGGCGTGCATATATCATATTGAACTAGTGTTCTTGTATTCTTTGGATAAATAAAGAGAAGTGGAATACCTGGACCGTATGGTACTTCTACTCTTAAATTTTTGAGGATTCTCCACACTGTTTTCCATAATCGCTGAACCAATTTACGTTTCCATCAACAGTGTATGAGGGTTACATTTGCTTGGATTCTCCACGCTGTTTTTCATAATTGCTGAAACAATTTACATTTCCATCAAAAGTGTATGAGGGTTACCTTTGCTCCACAACCTCTCCAATGCTTGTTTCTTGCCTTTTTGATAACAGCCGTTCACACAGCATGAGGTGATAACTCATTGGTTTTGATTTGCATTTCCCTAATAATTAGTGATGTTGAACTTTTCAAGTGCCTGTTGGCCATATGTATGTATTCTTTGAGAAAATGTCTACTCAACTGTTTTGTTCATATATTGATTGATTGATTGATTGATTGATTGATTGATTGATTGATTGATTTGGGCTGTGTTGGGTCTTCATTGCTGCCTGCAGGCTTTCTCTAATTGGGGCGAGCAGGGGCTACTCTTCATTGCAGTGATCAGGGTTCTCATTGCACTGGCTTTTCTTGTTGCGGAGCACAGAATCTAGGTGCATGGGCTTCAGTACTTGCAGCACACGGGCTCAGCACTTGTGGCTCGTGCACTCTAGAGCGCAGGCTCAGTAGTTGTGGCACACGGGCTTTGTTGCTCCGTGGCATGTGGGATCTTCCCAGACAAGGGATCGAACCTGTATCCCCTGCATTGGCAGGTGGATTCTTAACCGCTGCACCACCAGGGATGCCCTTCTTTCTTTCCTTCTTCCTTCCTTCCTCCTTCCTTTCTTTCTTTCTTTCTCTCTTTTTTCTTAACATCTTTAGTGGAGTATAATTGCTTTACAACGTTGTGTTAGCTTCTGCTGTATAACAAAGTGAAAGTGAAGCAGCTATATGTATACATATATCCCTATATCCCCTCCCTCTTGCATCTTCCTCCCACCCTCCCTATCCCACCCCTCTAGGTGGTCACAAAACACCCAGCTGATCTCCCTGTGCTATGCAGCTGCTTCCCACTAGCTATCTATTTTACATTTGGTAGTGTACATATGTCAATGCTACTCTCTCACTTCATCTCAGCTTACACTTCACCATCCCTGTATCCTCAAGACCATTCTCTATGTCTGTGTCTTTATTACTGTCCTGCCCATAGGTTCATCAAAACCATTTTTTTTTTAGATTCCAAATATATGTGTTAGCATACGGTATTTGTTTTTCTCTTTCTGACTTACTTCACTCTGTATGACAGACTCTAGATCCATCCATCTCACTACAAATAACTCAATTTCGTTTCTCTTTATGGCTGAGTAATATTCTATTCTATATATGTGCCACATCTTCTTTATCCATTCATCTGTCGATGGACACTTAGGTTGCTTCCATGTCCTGGCTATTGTAAATAGTGCTGCAATGAATATTGTGGTACATGACCCTTTTTGAATTATGGGTTTCTCAGGGTATATGCTCAGTAGTGGAATTGATGGGTCATATATGGTAGTTCTATTTTTAGTTTTTTAAGGAACCTCCATACTGTTCTCCATAGTGTCTGTATCAATTTATATTCCCACCAACACTGCACGAGGGTTCCCTTTTCTCCACACCCTCTCCAGCATTTATTGTTTCTAGATTTCTTGATGATGGCCATTCTGACCGGTGTGAGGTGATAACTAATTGTTGTTTTGATTTGCATTTATCTAAGAATTAGTCATTAGTGATGGTAAATTAGAGCATCTTTTCATGTGTTTGTTGGCAATCTGTATATCTTCTTTGCAGAAGTGTCTACTTAGGTCTTCTGAAGATTTGTGGATTGGGTTGTTTGTTTTTTAGGTATTGAGCTGCATGAGCTGCTTGCATATTTTGGAGATTAATCATTTGTCAGTTGCTTTGTTTGCAGATATTTTCTACCATTCTGAGGGTTGCTTCTTCATCTTGTTTGTGGTTTCCTTTGCTGTGCAAAAGCTTTTAAGTTTCATTAGGTCCCATTTGTTTATTTTTGTGTTTCTTTCCATTTCTGTAGGAGTTGGGTCAAAAAGGATCTTGCTATGATTTATGTCAAAGAGTGTTCTTCTTATGTTTTCCTCTAAGAGGTTTATAGTGTCTGGCTTTACCTTTAGGTCTTTAATCCATTTTGAGTTTATTTTTGTGTATGGTGTTAGGAAGTGTTCTAATTTCATTCTTTTACATATAGCTGTCCAGTTTTCCCAGGACCACTTATTGAAGAGACTGTCTTTTCTCCACTGTATATTCTTGCCTCCTTTATCAAAAATAAGGTGACCATATGTGCATGAGTTTCTCTCTGAGCTTTCTACCCTGCTCAATTGATCTATATTTCTATTTGTGTGCCAGTACTATACTCTCTTGATTACTGTAGCTTTGTAGCATAGTTTGAAGCCAGGGAGCCTGATTCTTCCAGCTCTGTTTTTCTTTCTCAAGATTGCTTTGGCTATTCAGGGTCTTTTGTGTTTCCATACAAATTGTGAATTTTTTTCTTCTAGTTCTGTGAAAAATGCCATTGCTAGTTTGATAGGGATTGCACTGAATTTGTAGATTGCTTTTGGTAGTGTAGTCATTTTCACAATGTTGATTATTCTAATCAAAGGACATGGTATATCTCTCCATCTTATTGTGTCATCTTTAATTTCTTTCAACAGTGTCTTTTAGTTTCCTGCATACAGGTCTTTTGTCTCCTTAGGTAGGTTCATTCCTAGGTATTTTATTCTTTTTGTTACAATGGTAAATGGGAGTGTTTCCTTAATTTCTCTTTCACATTTTTCATTGTTAGTGTATAGAAATGCAAGAGATTTCTGTTCATTAATTAATCCTGCTACTTTACCAAATTCATTGATTAGCCTTAATAGTTTTCTGGTAACATCTTTAGGATTCTCTATGTAGAATACCACGTCATCTGCAAACAGTGACAGTTTTACTTCTTCTTTTCCAATTTAAGTTCCTTTTATTTCTTTTTCTTCTCTGATTGCTATAGCTAAAACTTCCAAAATTATGTTGAATAGTAGTGGTGAGAGTGGGCAACCTTGTCTTGTTCCTGATCTTAGAGGAAATGGTTTCCATTGTTCACCATTGAGAACAATGTTGGATGTGTGTTTGTCATATATGACCTTTATTAAGTTGAGGTAGGTTCCCTCTATGCCTACTTTCTGGAGAGTTTTTAATCATAAATGGGTGTTGAATTTTTTCAAAAGCTTTTTCTGCCTCTATTGAGAAGATCATATGGTCTTTCTCCTTCAATTTGTTAATATGGTGTATCACATTGATTGATTTGCGTATACTGAAGAATCGTTGCATTCCTGGGATAAACCTCATTTGATGATAGTGTATGATCCTTTTAATGTGCTTCTGGATTCTGTTTGCTAGCCTTTTGTTGAAGTTTTTTGCATCTATGTTCATCAGTGATATTGGCCTGTAGTTTTCTTTATTCATGATATCTTTTCTGGTTTTGGTATCAGGGTGATGGTGGCCTTCTAGAATGAGTTTGGGAGTGCTCCTCCCTCTGGTATATTTTGGAAGAGTTTGAGAAGGATAGGTGTTAGATCGTCTCTAAATGTTTGATAGAATTCACCTGTGAAGCCATCTGGTCCTGGGCTTTTATTTGCTGGAAGATTTTTAATCACAGTTTCAATTTCAGTGCTTGTGATTGGTCTGTTTATATTTTCTATTTCTCCCTGCTTCAGTCTCGGAAGGTTGTGCTTTTCTAAGTATTTGTCCATTTCTCCCAGGTTGTCCATTTTATTGGCATATAGTTACTTGTAGTAATCTCTCATGATCCTTTGTATTTCTGCAGTGTCAGTTATTACTTCTCCTTTTTCATTGCTAATTCTGTTGACTTGAGTCTTCTCCTTTTTTTCTTGTTGAGTCTGGCTAATGGTTTGTCAATTTTGTTATCTTCTCAAAGAGCCAGCTTTTAGTTTTATTGATATTTCATATTGTTTACTTCCGGTTTTTTTTCCTTTATTTCTGATCAGATCTTTATGATTTCTTTCCTTCTGCTAACTTTCGGGGTTTTTTGTTCTTCTATCTCTAAATGCTTTAGGGGTAAGTTTAGGTTGCTTATTTGAAATTTTTCTTGTTTCTTGAGGTAGGATTCGATTGCTATAAACTTCCCTCTCAGAACTGCTATTGTTGCATCCCATAGGTTTTGGGTTGTCGTGTTTTTACTGTCATTTGTTTCTAGGGATTTTTTGATTTCCTCTTTGCTTTCTTCAGTGATCTCTTGGTTATGTAGTGGCATATTGGTTAACCTCCATGTGTTTGTATTTTTTACATGTTTTTTCCTGTAATTGATATCTTGTCTCATAGTGTTGTTGTCAGAAAAGATACTTGATATGATTTCAATTTTCTTAAATTTACCAAGGCTTGATTTGTATCCCAAGATATGATCTATCCTGGGGAATGTTCCATGAGCACTTGAGAGGAAAGTGTTTTCTGTTTTTTTTGAATGGAATGTCCTATAAATATCAATTAAGTCCATCTTGTTTAATGTGTCTTTTAAAGCTTGTGTTTCTTTATTTATTTTCATTTTGGATGATTGGTCCATTGGTGAAAGTAGGGTGTTAAAGTTCCCTACTATTTTTTGTGTTACTGTCAATTTCCCCTTTCATGGCTGTTAGCATTTGCCTTATATATTGAGGTGCTCCTATATGGGGTGCATGTATATTTACAATTGCTATATCTTCTTCTTGGATTGATCCCTTGATCATTATGTAGTGTCCTTCTTTGTCTCTTGTAATAGTCTTTATTTTAAAGTCTATTTTGTCTGATATGAGAATTGCTACTCCAGCTTTCTTTTGATTTCCATTTGCATGGAATATCTTTTTCCATCCCCTCACTTTCAGTGTGTATGTGTCCCTAGGTCTGAAGTGGGTCTCTTGTAGAGAACATTTATACGGGTCTTGTTTTTGTTTCCATTCAGGCAGTCTGTGTCTTTTTGTTGGAGCATTTAATCCATTTACATTTAAGTTAGTTATACATATGTATGTTCCTATTACCATTTTATTAATTGTTTTGGGTTTATTATTGTAGATCTTTTCCTTCTCTTGTGTTTCCTGACTAGAGAAGTTACTTTAGCATTTGTTGTAAAGCTGGTTTGGTGGTGCTGAATTCTCTTAACTTTTGCTTGTCTGTAAAGGTTTTAATTTGTCTGTCAAATCTGAATGAGATCGTTGCTGGGTAGAGTAATCTTGGTTGTAGGTTTTCCCCTTTCATCACTTTAAATATGTCCTGCCACTCCCTTCTGGCTTGCAGAGTTTCTGCTGAAAGATCAGCTGTTAACCTTATGGAGATTCCCTTGTATGTTATTTGTTGCTTTTCCCTTGCTGCTTGTAATATTTTTTCTTCATATTTAATTTTTGATAGTTTGATTAATATGTGTCTTGGCATGTTTCTCTTTGGATTTATCATGTTTGGGATTCTCTGTGCTTCCTGGACCAGATTATTTCCTTTCCCATGGTAGGGAAATTTTCACCTATAATCTCTTCAAATATTTTATCACACCCTTTCTTATTCTGGGACCCCTATTATTGAAATGTTGTTGCATTTAATGTTGTCCCACAGGTCTATGAGACTGTCTTCAGTTCTTTTTATTCTTTTTTCTTTATTCTGCCCTGCTGTAGTTATTTCCAGTATTTTATCTTCCAAGTCACTTATCAGTTCTTCTCTCTCAGTTATTCCACTATTGATTCCTTCTAGAGAATTTTAATTTTCCTTTATTGTGTTATTTATCGTTTGTTTGCTCTTTAATTCTTCTAGGTGTTATTTATCATTTTTTTGCTCTTTAAACGTTTCTTGTACTTTCTCCATTCTATTTCCAAGGTTTTGTATCATCTTTACTATCATTACTCTGAATTCTTTTTCAGGTAGACTGTCTGTTTCCTCTTCATTTGTTTGCTCTGGTGGGTTTTTACCTTGCTTCTTCATCTACTGCATATTTCTTTGTCTTATGATTTTTGTTAACTTATTTGTTTGGGTTCTCCTTTTTGCAGGCTGCATATTCGCACTTCCCATTGTTTTTGGTGTCTGCCCCCACTGGGTAATGTTGGTTCAGTGGCTTGTGTAGGCTTCCTGGTGGAGGGGACTAGTGCCTTTGTTTTAGTGGTTGGGGCTGGATCATATCTTTCTGGTTGGCAGGGCCAAGTCCGGCAGTGTGTTGGGGTGTCTGTGAACTTAGTATGATTCTAGGCAGCTTCTCTGCTAATGGGTGGGGTTGTGTTCCTGTCTTGCTATTTGTTTGACATTGGGCATCCAGCAGTAGAGCTTGCTGGCCGTTGGGTGGAGCTGGGTCTTAGTGTTGAGGGGGAGATGTTTGGGACAGCTCTTGCTGATTGGTACTTTGTGGGGCCAGGAAGTCTCTGGTGGTCCAATGTCCTGAACTCAGCTCACCCACTTCAGAGGCTCAGGCCTGAACCAGGTTGGAGCACCAAGACCCTGTCAGCCACATGGCTCAGAAGAAAAGGGAGAAAGAAAGAAAACATGGAAAAAATATTAAAATAAAAAAATAGTAATAAAAAAGAAGAGAGCAACCAAACCAATAAAGAAATCCACCAGTGATAGCAAGCACTAAATTCTAAACGAAATGAACACAAAAATCAGAAACAAATCAGTTGCAGACAGCAAACCCCAAGTCTACAATTGCTCCCATAGTCCACCGCCTAAATTTCGGGATTATTAGTTGTCTATTAAGGAATTCCACATATGCAGGGTACATGAAGTTGATTGTGGGGATTTACTCCCCTGCTCCTGAGGCTGCAGGGAGAAATTTCCCTTTGTCTTCTTTCTTTGCACAGCTCCTGGGGTTCAGCTTTGGTTTTGGCCCCACCTCTGCATGTATGTCTCCTTCAGGCATCTGTTACCTGCCCAGACAGGAGGGGGTTAAAGCCATGGCTGATTATGGCACTCTTGCTCGCTCAGGCCGGCGGGGAGAGAGGGGCATTATAGTCATAATTGGAATTCGTGGCAAGCCTGCAGCAGCAGAGGCCAGCATGATGTTGCAACAGCCTGAGGCATGCCATGTGTTCTCCTGGGGAAGTTGCCCCTGGATCACAGGACCCTGGCAGTGGTGGGCTGCACAGGCTTCCAGGGAGGGTGTATGGATAGTGACCTGCTCTTGCACACAGGATTCTTGGTAGCAGCAGCAGCAGCGTTAGCTTTTCATGCCCATCTCTGGGGTCTGAGCTGTTAGTTGTGGCTTGTGCCTATCTCTGGAGCTCGTTTAGGTGGTGCTCTGCCTTCTGTGGGCACACGGGCATGGAATCCCCTCTCCTCACGCACCCCAAAACAATGGTCTCTTGCCTCTTCAGCAGGTCGAGATATTTTCCTGGACTCTCTCCTGGCTAGCTGTGTCACACTAGTCCCCTCAGACTGTCTTCATGCAGCCACCCACAGTCCTCTCCCTGGGATCTGACCTCTGAACCCCAAGCCTCAGCTTCCAGCCCCCTCCTGCCCCAGTAGGTGAGCAGACAAGCCTCTCAGGTTGGTGAGTGCTGGTCAGCACTGATCCTCTGTGCGGGAATCTCTCCACTTTGCCCTCTGCACCCCTGTTGCTGCACTCTCCTCCATGGCTCCAAAGCTTTCCCCATGCCACACCCCGTCTCCACCAGTGAAGGGGCTTCTTAGTGTGTGGAAACTTTTCCTCTTTCACAGCTCCCTCCCAGAGGTGCAGGTCCCATTTCTACTCTTTTGTCTCTGTTTTTTCTTTTTTCTTTTGCCCTACCCAGGTATGTGGGGATTTTCTTGCCTTTTGGGAAGTCTGAGGTCTTCTGCCAGCGTTCAGTAGGTGTTCTGTAGGAGTTGTTCCACATGCAAATGTATTATTGATGTATTTGTGGGGAGGAAGGTGATCTCTATGTCTTACTCCTCCACCATTTTGAAGGTCTCCCCCTCTGTTCATATTTTAATTGGGGTTTGTTTGTTGTTGTTGAGTTGTATGACTTCATAGATTTTGGATATCACACCGTTATGAGATATATGATTTGCAAATATCTTCTCCCATTCTATAGCTATCTTTACATTTTGTTGATGGTTGCCTCTGCTGGGCAGAAGCTGTTTAGGTTGCTGGAGTCCCATTTGTTTATTTTTGCTTTTGTGTCCCCTGACTGTGGAAACATATCTAGAAATATATTGCTAAATCTGAAGTCAAAGAGCGTACTGCCTATGCTTTCTTCTAGTTTTATAGTGTCAGGTTTTACATTGAAGTCTTTAACCCATTTTGAGTTGATTCTTACTTGATTTTTGTGTGTGGTGTGAGATAATTATCTAGTTTCACACTTGTGCATGTGGCAGTCCAATTTTCCCAACACCAGTATTTAAGAGACTATCCTTTCTCTATTGTATGTTCTTTGCTCCTTAGGCATAAATGCATTGTCCATATATGGGTGGTTTTGTTTCTGTCCTCTCAATTCTGTTCCATTGATCTCTGTGTCTGTTGTTCTGCCAATACCATGCAGTTTTGATTGCTATAGTTTTGTAATATCATTTGAAATCAGAGAGTGTGATGCTTCCAGCTTTGTTCTTTTTTCTCAAGATTGCTTTGGCTATTCAGAGTCTTCTGTGATTCTGCCTAAGTTTTAAGACTTTTTGTTCTATTTCTGTGAAAAATATCAGTAGGATTTTGATAGGGATTGCACTGAATCTGTAGATTGCTTTGGGTAATATAGACATCTTGACAATGTTAAGTCTTCCAGTACTTAAGCATGAGATATCTTTCTTTGTATCTTCTTCAATTTCTTTCAATAATATCTTGTAGATTTAAAGTATGGGTCTTTTTCACCTCTATTTCATTTATTTCCATTCTGATCTTTATTATTTCCTTCATTCTACTGACTTTAGGCTTCATTTTTTCTTCTTTTTCTACTTACTTTAGGTGTAAAGTGAGATTGTTTATTAGGGATTTTTCTTATTTCTGGTTGTAGGTTTGCAACTTTCCTTAGTACTGTTTTTGCTGCATCCCATAGATTTTGGTATGCTGTATTTTCATTTTTGTTGAGTAGTTTTTAATTTCTTCTTTGATTTCCTTGTTGACTCAATATTGTTCAGTAACATGTTCAGTCTCTACATATTTGTGATTTTTCCAGCTTTCTTCTTCTAGTTGCTTTCTAGTATCATACCGCTGTGATCAGAAAAGATGCTTGATAAGATTTTAATCTTGTTTTTTGTGTCCCAACGTATGGCCTACACTTGAGAATGTTCCATTTTCACTTGAGAAGAATATTATTCTACTGCATTGGATGGAATGTTCTGTAGAAATCCGTCTAGTCCCTCTAGTCTAATGTTTCCTTTAAGGCCACTGTTTCCTTGTTTACTTTCTGTCTAGATGTTGTATCTATTGATGTAAGTGTAGCGTTAATGTCCTCTACTATTATTGTGTGGCAGTCAGTTTCTCCCTTTGGGTCTGTTAATAATTGCTCTTTATACTTTGATGCTCTTATGTGAGGTTCATATATATTAATAACTCTTATGTCTTCTCGGTGAATTGTCCTCTTTATTGTTATATAATGTCCACTTTATTTCTTGTTACCTTTTTTGGGCTGGAAGTCTGTATTGTCTGATATGAGTATGGCTATACCCACTTCCTTTTGATTGCCGTTTACTGTGAGTATCAGCTTTCATACCTTCACTTTGAGTCTTTGTTTGTTTTTAGAACTGAGATGTGCCTCCTGGAGGCAAAGTATTGTTGGGTCTAGCCACTCCGTGTTTTTTGATTGCTTAATTTAAACCATTTACATTTAAGGTGATTACTGATAAATAAGGACTCAGTACTGCCATTTTAACTTTTGTTTTCTTGTTTCTCCATTGTTTCTTTTCCTTGTGTTTTGTCTGCCATTTTAGTTTAGTAGTTTTGTGGTGTTCTTCTCATTTCCTCTTTTTTAATGTTTTTTGTCTCTGCTTTAGCTTTATGTTTTGTTTCTATAAAATGTCTCATAGACAAAATTGACCTTTTTTTGCTGACAGTATCTTAACTTCATTTTCCTATATGGGTTCTGTCCTTTTCCCCTTCCACTTTTATGCTTTTGGTGTCTCAAATTGTCCTTTTTGATATTGTGAATTTGTTCAAAAATTGAAAGAGCTCAAGTTATTTTTACAACCTTTTTCCCTTTAACCTTTGTGATATTATTAAGTATTTAACAACCTATTCTGATATAGAGTTCCAATTTTCTGATTTTCTCTGTCCATTTATAACCTTATACAGGGTTTTGTGTACTTCTTCCTTTTCATTTCAGATAGAAGAGCTCCTTTCAACATTTCTTGTAAGGAAGGTTTTTTGTGTCGATGAATTCCCTCAGCTTTTGTTTGTCTTGGAAAGCCTCATTTCTCCATATCTGAGTGACAACTTTGCTGGATAGGTACTCTTGGCTGACAGTTTTTATCTTTTAATATTTTGAGTATGTCCTTCCACTTTTCCAGGCCTGTAGAGTTTCTGCTGAGAAATCTTCTGATAACCTAGTGGGGTTCCTTTGTTGGTTATCATTTTTTCCCCTGGCTGCCTTTAAAATTCTTTCTTTGCCACTGACTTTTGACAGTTTCAGTATGTGTCTTGGAAAACGGTCTTTTTTTGTTAAGGTAATATGGTGTCATCTTAGCTTCATAGAATTTTATATCCAGTTTCTTCTCCAGGTTTGAGAAGTTCTCAACAAATATTTTTTAAAATATACTCTCTGTTCCCTTCTGCCTCTCTTCTACTTCTGGGCTACCCATTATTGTAATGTTGCTCTTCCTAATAGAGGGAGATATTTCTTGTAGAATTTCTTTATATTTTCAGGTCTAAATTCTCTGTCCTCTTCTACCTGTTCTAGATTTCTATCTTTGAGTTTGCTAATTTTCTTTTCCATTTGGTTTGCTCCATTTCCATTTTTTTCTAATGCATTCTCCATTTCATTTTTTGAGTTTGTCAGCTCCAGAATTTGTTTCTTTTTTTTTTTTTAGAGTTTTAATAACTTTGTTAAAGTGTTCCTTTTGTTCATTAATTTTATTCCTGATCTCATTGAACTGCCTTTCAGAATCTTGAAGTTCACTGAATTTCTTCATGACAGTTATTTTGAATTCTCTATCAGTTAGATCACAATAAAGTAACTTTAAGTTTGGTTTCTGGAGAATCGTCATGTCTTTTTGTTATACTGTGGTTCTCAATAGTGCTTGATGATGTGTTCCTATGTCAGGTCATTGGAAGTAGTTAGCACCTTTTCTCTTTAGGTAAAGTTTTTTTTTTTTTTTTGACTTGATTGTAATGATTCAACAGGTTAGAAATTAGAGGTCTTTTTGTTTGTTTTCTGGTATGTTGCACTATAGCACAAGTTTTTGGTTTTTCTTACCTGAGCTGCTTTTGGTTATATTTGCAAATTGGCACTTTCTACCCTCCCCCAACTCTGTCAGAGATGTTGCCTGGTGGCGCCCTCATTGTCAGTGCTTGTGAATTCAGCATTGTTGGTGCTTTGCTACTGCTGGTGTTGCTGATATCACTGCTGGGGGCACTGGGATGGTGGGCACTTTCAAAACATTTGGAGCCTCCTGAGTCATAGGCTCTGCTGCCATGAGGGGAGGGGAAGGGTGGGTGGAATCTGAGTTTGTGGGTACGTCTGCTGTGTTTGGGGTTGCCAAATTTGTGGGTGCTACTCCTGAAGGCAAGGTTAGGCAGTATTGTGGGCAATTTTGTGACTGGAGGGATGGACTTGCAGCCCCTGTTGCTGCTGACTGGCTCCTTGTGGCTGTTGGCACTGCTGTGGCTGTGAGGTTAGAGTCATGTGTACTCTCTTTCCAGATGCTACTGGGTTTCCTGGGGCTTCAGGCTCAGCCACCATGTCCAGGGGTCTGGGATCACAGACACCCATTTTGCTCTTCCTCTGGTTCTGCCTCCTCTATGTGTTCTAGTACACAAACCTCTAGATGTACAGATGTGTGGAATTCTCCAGCGTCCTGATGTGTTGGGCAAAGGCACCTTTGTTGAGTTATGGATGTTTTATTGGTTGTAGACTGAAGGGGAGAGACAAAGAGTGTATCACTACCCTATTATAGTGACATCACTCACAGTAAATTAATATCAAGGCAAAATATCTTGTAATTTGTTCTCTTTTTTCCAAAATTAGTTTACCTACTTCATTTACTTGGCCTTTCTAATAACTTTGAGAATAATGTCTATAACTACAAAGCTCTTGCTGGGATTTTGATAGAAATTGTGTTAAATCTGTATTCATATTTTTATTATGTTGATCTTTCAATCCATAAACATGGTGTCTTTCAATTTATTTAGATATTCTTTGATTTTTCTCATCACCATGTTTTCATTTTTAGCATACAAGTCCTGCACATGTTTTGTTAGATTTATACCTAAGTATTTCATTTTATTGAACAATCATAAATTGCATTGTATGTTTAGTATCACTCCCCATTGCTAGCATATAGAAATAGAATTTTTCTTTATTATCTTTATTCTGCAATCTTTTGAATTCATTTATTTGTTCGAGGAGACTTTTGTCTTCATAGACACTTTTGGATTTTCTGTGTAGACAATTTTGTTATCTATGAATAGTGATGGTTTTCTTTTTTTATTGATCTGTATTACATTGTTTACTTTTGTTATTTTATTATAGTAGCTAGAACTTCCAGCACTAAGCATTTAGCATTTCACTATTAAGTATAATACTAGTGTAGGTTTTTTGTATGTGCTCTTTATCAACTTATCAATAGTTCATCTATATTCCTATTTTTCTGTGAGTTTATCCTAAAACTGAGTTGACATTTGTCAGATGATTTATCTACACTGATTGATATGATTATGTGATATTTAGAGTTTGCTCTGTTAATATGGTTTATTACATTGGTTACTTTTAAAATATTTGTACTCCTGGAATAGACCACATTTTGTCCTGGTGTGTAATTGTTTTTATATATTTGTGCATTTTAGTTTCTAATATTTTGTTAAGAATTTTTGTGTCTAAATTCATAAGGGATATTTGTGTGTAATAATCTTTTTAAATATTTTCTTTGCCCAGTTTTGTTATTAGACATTACTAGCTTCAAAAATAGAATGGGAGGTATTCTTTCTTCCTTTTTTTCTGAAGGAGATGGCTTAGAATTTATTTTAATTAATTTTTATATATTTGGTAGAATTCTCTGAAACCATATGGATGTGGAAATTTCTTGTTAGAGAGTTTTTAAATTACAAAGTCAAGTTCCATAATAGTTAAGGGATATTAAAATTATGTATTTCATATTAGATGGCTAGTGGTAGTTTGTATTTTTTCTACAAATTGTACCATTACACATAAGTTGTTAAATTTATCTGTGTAGTTGCTTATAATTTTAATACCCTATTGTCTGTAATATGTGTAGTGATAACTGCTTTTCATTCCTGATATTTATTTGTTTTAATTTTTGTCAATCTTGCTAGAGATTTGTCTTTTTTATTGATTTTTTTCAAAGAAACAGTTTTTTCTTTTATTGATTCATTCCTTTTAAAATTTCATTAATTTTCTGTTCTTATCTTTATTTCCTTCCTCATACTTGTTTTGTGTGGTATTTTTTTCTAGTTTCTTGAGGTGGGAATTCACATTATTGGTTTGAAATTGTTTCTCTTTTCTTATGCATATATTTAGTACTCTAAATATCCCTCTTATCACTGCTTTAACTGTGTCACACAAGTTTTGGTATGTTGTATTTTCATTTTTATTTAGTTCAGTACATTTTTTAGTTCCCTTGTGATTTAATGATTGACCCATGCATTATTTAGAAGTGTGTTGTTTAGTGTTTAAGTATAAGTTGATATTCCTATTATTTTTCTGTATTTAACTTCCAATTTGATGCCATAGGCTTTGGAGGATACACTTTGTATGATTTCAGTTCATTTAAAATTTTGGAATTTGTTCACGTGTACGTGATATAGACCATATTGATTATCTAGTTTCCTGGATATTTGCAAAGAATCTATATTCTGCTGGAGTTTGAATGCTAAACAAATAGTAAAATTGCATTGTCTGATGATGTTGAGTTCTTCTATAGCCTTCCTGGTTTTCTATGTCTTTCTATCAACTGTTAAGTTAGTTTAGCAGTGTTGAATTATCCACTGTAATTGTAGATTGTTCATTTCTCCCTTATGTTTTGTAAATTTTTGTCACTTATTTTGCAGTGACAAAATATTCTATTGATGAGAACGTACACATATATGATTATTTTGTCTTCTTGGTGGATTGACCCCTTTATCTTTATATCATCTCCCTTTTGGTCTCTGGTTATTTTCTTTCCTTTGAAATCTAGTATATCTGATACTAATGTAGCCACTTCTGCTAATTTTTCAGTTTTTACTATTTCTTTTTTTTTAATATAAGTATAATTGACTTGCAATATTATATTTGTTTCAGGTGTACAACAAAGTGATAAAATATTCTTATAGATTATACCCTATTTAAAGTTATTACAAAATAATTGCTATATTTCCCTGTACTTTACAATATATCCTTGATGCTTATTTATTTTATACATAATAGCTGGTATCTCTCTCTCTCTCTCTCTTTTTTTTTTTCCGCCATGCTTGTGGAATGTGGTATCTTAGCTCCTGCACCAGGGATCAAACCCATGCCCCCTGCATTGGGAGCGTGGAGTCTTAACAACTAGACCACCAGGGAAGTCCCAGCTTGTATCTATTTTTTTTTAAACATCTTTATTGAAGTATAATTGCTTTACAATGGTGTGTTAGTTTCTGCTTTATAACAAAGTGAATCAGTTATACATATACATATGTTCCCATATCTCTTCCCTCTTGCATCTCCCTCCCTCTCACCCTCCCTATCCCACCCTTCTAGGTGGTCACAAAGCACCGAGCTGATCTCCCTGTGCTATGCGGCTGCTTCCCACTAGTTATCTATTTTACATTTGGTAGTGTATATATGTCCATGACACTCTCTCACCCTGTCACATCTCACCCCTCCCCCTCCCCATACCCTCAAGTCCATTCTCTAGTAGGTCTGTGTCTTTATTCCCGTCTTGCCACTAGGTTCTTCATGACCTTTTTTTTTTTTTTCTTTTTCTTACATTCCATATATATGTGTTAGCATACTGTATTTGTTTTTCTCTTTCTGACTTACTTCACTCTGTATGACAGACTCTAACTCCATCCACCTCATTACAAATACCTCCATTTCATTTCTTTTTATGGCTAATATTCCATTGTATATATGTGCCACATCTTCTTTATCCATTCATCCAATGATGGACACCTAGGTTGCTTCCATGTCCTGGCTATTGTAAACAGAGCTGCAATGAATATTTTGGTACATGACTCTTTCTGAATTATGGTTTTCTCAGGGTATATGCCCAGTAGTGGGATTGCTGGGTCGTATGGTAGTTCTATTTGTAGTTTTTTAAGGAACCTCCATACTGTTCTCCATAGTGGCTGTATCAATTTACATTCCCACCAACAGTGCAGGAGTGTTCCCTTTTCTCCACACCCTCTCCAGCATTTATTGTTTCTAGATTTTTTGATGATGGCCATTCTGACCGGTGTGAGATGATACCTCATTGTAGTTTTGATTTGCATTTCTCTAATGATTAATAATGTTGAGCATTCTTTCATGTGTCTCTTGGCAATCTGTATATCTTCTTTGGAGAAATGTCCATTTAGGTCTTCTGCCCATTTTTGGATTGGGTTGTTTGTTTTTTTGTTATTGAGCTGCATGAGCTGCTTGTAAATCTGGGAGATTAATCCTTTGTCAGTTGCTTCATTTGCAAATATTTTCTCCCATTCTGAGGGTTGTCTTTTGGTCTTGTTTATGGTTTCCTTTGCTGTGCAAAAGCTTTTAGGTTTCATTAGGTCCCATTTGTTTATTTGTGTTTTTATTTCCATTTCTCTAGGAGCTGGGTCAAAAAGGATCTTGCTGTGATTTATGTCATAGAGTGTTCTGCCTATGTTTTCCTCTAAGAGTTTGATAGTGTCTGGCCTTACACTTAGGTCTTTAATCCATTTTGAGTTTATTTTTGTGTATAGTGTCAGGGAGTGTTCTAAGTTCATACTTTTACGTGTACCTGTCCAATTTTCCCAGCACCACTTATTGAAGAGGCTGTCTTTTCTCCACTGTATATGCTTGCCTCCTTTATCAAAGATAAGGTGATCATATGTGCGTGGGCTTATCTCTGGGCTTTCTATCCTGTTCCATTGATCTATATTTCTGTTTTTGTGCCAGTACCAAACTGTCTTGATTACTGTAGCTTTGTAATATAATCTGAAGTCAGGGAGCCTGATTCCTCCAGCTCCATTTTTCGTTCTCAAGATTGCTTTGGCTATTCGGGGTCTTTTGTGTTTCCATACAAATTGTGAAAATTTTTGTTCTAGTTCTGTGAAAAATGCCAGTGGTAGTTTGATAGGGATTGCATTGAATCTGTAGATTGCTTTGGGTAGCAGAATCATTTTCACAATGTTGATTCTTCCAATCCAAGAACATGGTCTATCTCTCCATCTATTTGTATCATCTTTAATTTCTTTCATCAGTGTTTTATAATTTTCTGCATACAGGTCTTTTGTCTCCTTAGGTAGGTTTATTCCTAGATATTTTATTCTTTTTGTTGCAATGGTAACCGGGAGTGTTTTCTTAATTTCACTTTCAGATTTTTCATCATTAGTATATAGGAATGCAAGAGATTTCTGTGCATTAATTTTGTATCCTGCTACTTTACCAAATTCATTGATTAGCTCTAGTAGTTTTCTGGTAGCATCTTTAGGATTCTCTATGTATAGTATCATGTCATCTGCAAACAGTGACAGCTTTACTTCTTCTTTTCCGATTTGGATTCCTTTTATTTCTTTTTCTTCTCTGATTGCTGTGGCTAACACTTCCAAAACTATGTTGAATAATAGTGGTGAGAGTGGGCAACCCTGTCTTGTTCCTGATCTTAGTGGAAATGGTTTCAGTTTTTCACCATTGAGGACAATGTTGGCTGTGGGTTTGTCATATATGGCCTTTATTGTGTTGAGGAAAGTTCTCTCTATGCCTACTTTCTGCAGGGCTTTTATCATAAATGGGTGTTGAATTTTGTTGAAAGCTTTCTCTGCATCTATTGAGATGATCATATGGTTTTTCTCTTTCAATTTGTTAATACGATGTATCACGTGATTGATTTGCATATATTGAAGAATCCTTGCATTCCTGGAATAAACCCCACTTGATCATGGTGTATAATCCTTTTAATGTGCTGTTGGATTCTGTTTGCTAGTATTTTGTTGAGGATTTTTGCATCTATGTTCATCAGTGATAT
The DNA here is from genome assembly GCF_028564815.1 of Eubalaena glacialis. NCBI lineage: Eukaryota > Metazoa > Chordata > Mammalia > Artiodactyla > Balaenidae > Eubalaena > Eubalaena glacialis. Next base: position 57,072,329 of record NC_083736.1, on the reverse strand, counting down.
TGGCCTGTAGCTTTCTTTCTTTGTGACATCTTTGTCTGGTTTTGGTATCAGGGTGATGGTGGCCTCGTAGAATGAGTTGGGGAGTGTTCCTCCCTCTGCAATATTTTGGAAGAGTTTGAGAAGGATAGGTGTTAGCTCTTCTCTAAATGTTTGATAGAATTCGCCTGTGAAGCCACCTGGTCCTGGGCTTTTGTGTGTTGGAAGATTTTTAATCACAGTTTCAATTTCAGTGCTTGTGATTGGTCTGTTCATATTTTCTATTTCTTCCTGGTTCAGTCTCGGCAGGTTGTGCATTTCTAAGAATCTGTCCATATATTCCAGGTTGTCCATTTTATTGGCATAGAGTTGCTTGTAGTAATCTCTCATGATCGTTTGTATTTCTGCAGTGTCAGTGGTTACTTCTCCTTTTTCATTTCTTATTCTATTGATTTGATTCTTCTCCCTCTTTCTCTTGATGAGTCTGGCTAATGGTTTATCAATTTTGTTTATCTTCTCAAAGAACCAGCTTTTAGTTTCATTGATTTTTGCTATTGTTTCCTTCATTTCTTTTTCATTTATTTCTGATCTGATCTTTATGATTTCTTTCCTTCTGCTAGCTTTGGGGTTTTTTTGTTCTTCTTTCTCTAATTTCTTTAGGTGCAAGGTTAGGTTGTTTATTCGAGATGTTTCCTGTTTCTTGAGGTAGGCTTGTATTGCTATAAATTTCCCTCTTAGCACTGCTTTTGCTGCGTCCCATAGGTTTTGGGTCGTCGTGTCTCCATTGTCATTTGTTTCTAGGTATTTTTTGATTTCCCCTTTGATTTCTTCAGTGATCACTTCGTTATTAAGTAGTGTATTGTGTAGCCTCCATGTGTTTGTATTTTTTACAGATCTTTTCCTGTAATTGATATCTAGTCTCATAGCGTTGTGGTCAGAAAAGATACTTGATATGATTTCAATTTTCCTAAATTTACCAAGGCTTGATATGTGACCCAAGATATGATCTATCCTGGAGAATGTTCCATGAGCACTTGAGAAGAATGTGTATTCTGTTGTTTTTGGGTGGAACGTCCTATAAATATCAATTAAGTCCATCTTGTTTAATGTATCATTTAAAGCTTGTGTTTCCTTATTTATTTTCATTTTGGATGATCTATCCATTGGTGAAAGTGGGGTGTTAAAGTCCCCTACTATGATTGTGTTGCTGTCGATTTCCCCTTTTATGACTGTTAGTATTTGCCTTATGTATTGAGGTGCTCTTATGTTGGGTGCATAAATATTTACAATTGTTATACCTTCCTCTTGGATCGATCCCTTGATCATTATATAGTGTCCTTCTTTTTCTCTTGTAATAGTCTTTATTTTAAAGTCTATTTTTTCTGATATGAGAATTGCTACTCCAGCTTTCTTTTGATTTCCATTTGCATGGAATATCTTTTTCCATCCCCTCACTTTCAATCTGTATGTGTCTCTAGGTCTGAAGTGGGTCTCTTGTAGACAGCATATATATGGGTCTCTTTTTTGTATCCATTCAGCCAGTCTGTGTCTTTTGGTGGGAGCATTTAATCCATTTACATTTAAGGTAATTATCGATATGTATGTTCCTATTCCCATTTTCTTAAATGTTTTGGGTTTGTTATTGTAGGTGTTTTCCTTCTCTTGTGTTTCTTGCCTAGAGAAGTTCCTTTAGCATTTGTTGTAAAGCTGGTTTGGTGGTGCTGAGCTCTCTCAGCTTTTGCTTGTCTGTAAAGGTTTTAATTTCTCCATCAAATCTGAATGAGATCCTTGCTGGGTAGAGTAACCTTGGTTGTAGGTTTTTCTCCTTCATCACTTTAAGTATATCCTGCCACTCCCTTCTGGCTTGCAGAGTTTCTGCTGAAAGGTCAGCTGTTAACCTGATGGGGATTCCCTTGTGTGTTATTTGTTGTTTTTCCATTGCTGCTTTCAATATGTTTTCTTTATATTTAATTTTTGATAGTTTGATTAATATGTGTCTTGGCATGTTTCTCCTTGGATTTATCCTGTATGGGACTCTCTGTGCTTCCAGGACTTGATTAACTATTTCCTTTCCCATATTAGGGAAGTTTTCAACTATAATCTCTTCAAATATTTTCTCAGTCCCTTTCTTTTTCTCTTCTTCTTCTGGGACCCCTATGATTCGAATGTTGGTGCGTTTAATATTGTCCCAGAGGTCTCTGAGACTGTCCTCAGTTCTTTTCCTTCTTTTTTCTTTATTCTGGTCTGCAGTAGTTATTTCCACTATTTTATCTTCCAGGTCACTTATCCGTTCTTCTGCCTCAGTTATTCTGCTATTGATCCCATCTAGAATATTTTTAATTTCATTTATTGTGTTTTTCATCGTTGCTTGGTTCCTCTTTAGTTCTTCTACGTCCTTCTTAAATGTTTCTTACATTTTGTCTATTCTATTTCCAAGATTTTGTATCATCTTTACTATCCTTATTCTTTTTCAGGTAGACTGCTTATTTCCTCTTCATTTGTTAGGTCTGGTGTGTTTTGACCCTGCTCCTTCACCTGCTGTGTGTTTTTTTATCTTCTCATTTTGCTTATCTTACTGTGTTTGGGGTCTCCTTTTCACAGGCTGCAGGTTCGTAGTTCCCGTTGTTTTTGGCATCTGTCCCCAGTCGCTAAGGTTGGTTCCGTGTGTTGTGTAGGCTTGTTGGTGGAGGGGACTAGTGCCTGTGTTCTGGTGGATGAGGTTGGATCTTGTCTTTCTGGTGGGCACGTCCACGTCTGGTGGTGTATTTTGGGGTGTCTGTGGCCTTATGATTTTAGGCAGCCTCTCTGTTAATGGATGGGGCTGTGTTCCTGTCTTGCTAGTTGTTTGGCATAGGGTGTCCAGCACTGTATCTTGCTGGTCATTGAGTGAAGCTGGGTCTTGATGTTGAGATGGAGATCTCTGAGAGATTTTCGCCGTTTGGTATTACGTGGAGCTGGGAGGTCTCTTGTGGACCAGTGTCCTGAAGTTGGCTCTCCCACCTCAGAGGCACAGCCCTGATGCCTGGCTGGAGCACCAAGAGCCTTTCATCCACACGGCTCAGAATAAAAGGGAGAAAAAATAGAAAGAAAGAAAGAAAGAAGATAAAATAAAATAAAATAAAGCTATTATAATAAAAAATAAGAAAAAAATTATTAAGAATAAATTTATTAAGAAAAATTTTTCTTTAATTTTTAAAAATAGATTTATTAATTTTGTATCATAAAAAATAAGAAAAAAATTATTAAGAAAAAAAATTTTAATTTTTTAAAATAAAAAATATGAAAAAACTTATTAAGAAATTTTTTTTAAATTTTTTAGAAATAGTAAATAAGGGGGGGGAGAAGAAGATGGCGGAAGAGTAAGACACGGAGATCACCTCCCTTCCCACAGATACATTAGAAATACATCTACACGTGGAACTGCTCCTACAGAACACCCACTGAACGCTGGCAGAAAACGACAGACCTCCCAAAAGGCAAGAAACTCCCCACGTACTTGGGTAGGGCAAAAGAAAAAAGAAATAACAGAGACAAAAGAATAGGGACGGGACCTGCACCTGTGGGAGGGAGCCGTGAAGGAGGAAAGGTTTCCACACACTAGGAAGCCCCTTCGCGGGCAGAGACTGCGGGTGGCAGAGTGGGGAAGCTTCAGAGCCACGGAGGAGAGCGCAGCCACAGGGGTGCAGAGGGCCAAGCGGAGAGACTCCCGCACAGAGGCTCGGCGCCGAACAGCACTCACCAGCCTGAGAGGCTTGTCTGCTCACCCGCCGGGGCGGGCGGGGGCTGGGAGCTGAGGCTCGGGCTTCGGTCGGATCGCAGGGAGAGGACTGGGGTTGGCAGCGTGAACACAGCCTGAAGGGGTTAGTGCACCACAGCTAGCCGGGAGGGAGTCCGGGAAAAAGTCTGCAGCTGCCAAAGAGGCGAGAGACTTTTTCTTGCCTCTTTGTTTCGCGGCGCGCAAGGAGAGGGGATTCAGAGCCCCGCCTAAACGAGCTCCAGAGACGGGCGCGAGCCGCGGCTATCAGCGCGGACCCCAGAGACAGGGTCGAGCCGCGGTTATCAGCGCGGACCCCAGAGACGGGCATGAGACACTAAGGCTGCTGTTGCCGCCACCAAAAAGCCTGTGTGCGAGCACAGGTCACTCTCTACACTGCCCCTCCCAGGAGCCGGTGCAGCCTGCCACGGCCAAGCTCCCATGATCAGGGGACAACTTCCCCAGGAGAACGCACGGCGCGCCTCGGGCTGGTGCAACGTCACGCCGGCTTCTGCCGCCGCAGGCTCGCCCCACATCCGCATCCCTCCCTCCCCCCGCCTGAGTGAGCCAGAGCCCCCGAAGCAGCTGCTCCTTTAACCCCGTTCTGTCTGGGCGGGGAACAGACGCCCTCAAGTGACCTACAAGCAGAGGCGGCTCCAAATCCAAAGCTCAACCCTGGGAGCTGTGTGAACAAAGAAGAGAAAGGGAAATCTCTCCCAGCAGCCTCAGAAGCAGCGGATTAAAACTTCACAAACAACTTGATGTGCCTGCATCTGTTGAATACCTGAATAGACAATGAATCATCCCAAATTCAGGAGGTGGACTTTGGGAGCAGGATATATTAATTTTTCCCCTTTTCCTTTTTTTTTTTTGAGTGTATATGTATATGCTTCTGGGTGAGATTTTGTCTGTATATCTTTGCTTTATAATAGCTTTATTTTACTTCACTATATTTTATCCTCTTTCTTTCTTTCTTTCTTTCTTTCTTTCTATTTTTCCTCCCTTTTACTCTGAGCCATGTGGATGAAAGGCTCTTGGTGCTCCAGCCAGGCATCAGGGCTGTGCCTCTGTGGTGGGAGAGCCAACTTCAGGACACTGGTCCTCAAGAGACCTCCCAGCTCCACGTAATACCAAATGGCGAAAATCTCTTAGAGATCTCCATCTCAACATCAAGACCCAGCTTCACTCAATGACCAGCAAGCTACAGTGCTGGACACCCTATGCCAAACAATTAGCAAGACAGGAACACAGCCCTGTTAATTAGCAGAGAGGCTGCCTAAAATCATAATAAGGCCACAGACACCCCAAAATACACCACCAGACGTGGACGTGCCCACCAGAAAGACAAGATCCAGCCTCATCCACCAGAACACAGGCACTAGTTCCCTCCACCAGGAAGCCTACACAACCCACTGAACCAACCTTAGCCACTGGAGACAGATACTAAAAACAACGGGATCTACAAACCTGCCGCCTGTGAAAAGGAGACCCCAAACACAGTAAGATAAGCAAAATGAGATGACAGAAAAACACACAGCAGATGAAGGAGCAGGGTCAAAACACACCAGACCTAACAAATGAAGAGGAAATAGGTAGTCTACCTGAAAAAGTATTCAGAATAATGATAGTAAGGATGATCTAAAATCTTGGAAATAGAATACACAAAATGCAAGAAACATTTAACAAGGACGTAGAAGAACTAAAGAGGAACCAAGCAACGATGAAAAACACAATAAATGAAATTAAAAATACTCTAGATGGGATCAATAGCAGAATAACTGAGGCAGAAGAACGGATAAGTGACCTGGAAGATAAAATGGTGGAAATAACTACTGCAGAGCAGGATAAAGAAAAAAGAAGGAAAAGAACTGAGGACAGTCTCAGAGACCTCTGGGACAACATTAAACGCACCAACATTCGAATTATAGGGGTCCCAGAAGAAGAAGAGAAAAAGAAAGGGACTGAGAAAATATTTGAAGAGATTATAGTTGAAAACTTCCCTAATATGGGAAAGGAAATAGTTAATCAAGTCCTGGAAGCACAGAGAGTCCCATACAGGATAAATCCAAGGAGAAACACGCCAAGACACATCTTAATCAAACTGTCAAAAATTAAATATAAAGAAAACATATTAAAAACAGCAAGGGAAAAACAACAAATAACACACAAGGGAATCCCCATCAGGTTAACAGCTGATCTTTCAGCAGAAACTCTGCAAGCCAGAAGGGAGTGGCAGGATATACTTAAAGTGATGAAGGAGAAAAACCTACAACCAAGATTAATCTACCCAGCAAGGATCTCATTCAGATTTGATGGAGAAATTAAAACCTTTACAGACAAGCAAAAGCTGAGAGAGTTCAGCACCACCAAACCAGCTTTACAACAAATGCTAAAGGAACTTCTCTAGGCAAGAAACACAAGAGAAGGAAAACACCTACAATAACAAACCCAAAACATTTAAGAAAATGGGAATAGGGACATACATATCGATAATTACCTTAAATGTAAATGGATTAAATGCTCCCACCAAAAGACACAGACTGGCTGAATGGATACAAAAAAGAGACCCATATATATGCTGTCTACAAGAGACCCACTTCAGACCTAGAGACACATACAGACTGAAAGTGAGGGGATGGAAAAAGATATTCCATGCAAATGGAAATCAAAAGAAAGCTGGAGTAGCAATTCTCATATCAGAGAAAATAGACTTTAAAATAAAGACTATTACAAGAGACAAAGAAGGACACTATATAATGATCAAGGGATCGATCCAAGAGGAAGGTATAACAATTGTAAATATTTATGCATCCAATATAGGAGCACCTCAATACATAAGGCAAATACTAACAGCCATAAAAGGGGAAATTGACAGCAACACAATCAGAGTAGGGGACTTTAACACCCCTCTTTCACCAACGGACAGATCATCCAAAATGAAAAATAAATAAGGAAACACAAGCTTTAAATGATACATTAAACAAGATGGACTTAATTGATATTTATAGGACGTTCCACCCAAAAACAACAGAATACACATTCTTCTCAAGTGCTCATGGAACATTCTCCAGGATAGATCATATCTTGGGTCATAAATCAAGCCTTGGTAAATTTAGGAAAATTGAAATCGTATCAAGTATCTTTTCTGACCACAACGCTATGAGACTAGATATCAATTACAGGAAAAGATCTGTAAAAAATACAAACACATGGAGGCTACACAATACACTACTTAATAACGAAGTGATCACTGAAGAAATCAAAGGGGAAATCAAAAAATACCTAGAAACAAATGACAATGGAGACACGACGACCCAAAACCTATGGGACGCAGCAAAAGCAGTGCTAAGAGGGAAGTTTATAGCAATACAAGCCTACCTCAAGAAACAGGAAACATCTCAAATAAACAACCTAACCTTGCACCTGAAGCAATTAGAGAAAGAAGAACAAGAAACCCCCAAAGCTAGCAGAAGGAAAGAAATCATAAAAATCAGGTCAGAAATAAATGAAAAAGAAATGAAGGAAACAATAGCAAAAATCAATGAAACTAAAAGCTGGTTCTTTGAGAAGATAAACAAAATTGATAAACCATTAGCCAGACTCATCAAGAGAAAGAGGGAGAAGACTCAAATCAATAGAATTAGAAATGAAAAAGGAGAAATAACCACTGACACCGCAGAAATACAAACGATCATGAGAGATAACTACAAGCAACTCTATGCCAATAAAATGGACAACCTGGAAGAAATGGACAGATTCTTAGAAATGCACAACCTGCCGAGACTGAACCAGGAAGAAATAGAATGTATGAACAGACCAATCACAGGCACTGAAATTGAAACTGTGATTAAAAATCTTCCAACACACAAAAGCCCAGGACCAGATGGCTTCACAGGCGAATTCTATCAAACATTTAGAGAAGAGCTAACACCTATCCTTCTCAAACTCTTCCAAAATATTACAGAGGGAGGAACACTCCCAAACTCATTCTACGAGGCCACCATCACCCTGATACCAAAACCAGACAAAGATGTCACAAAGAAAGAAAACTACAGGCCAATATCACTGATGAACATAGATGCAAAAATCCTCAACAAAATACTAGCAAACAGAATCTAACAACACATTAAAAGGATCATACACCATGATCAAGTGGGGTTTATCCCAGGAATGCAAGGATTCTTCAATATACGCAAATCAATCAACGTGACACACCATATTAACAAATTGAAAGAGAAAAACCATATGATCATCTCAATAGATGCAGAGAAAGCTTTCGACAAAATTCAACACCCATTTATGATAAAAGCCCTGCAGAAAGTAGGCATAGAGGGAACTTTCCTAAACATAATAAAGGCCATATATGACAAACCCACAGCCAACATTGTCCTCAATGGTGAAAAACTGAAACCATTTCCACTAAGATCAGGAACAAGACAAGGTTGCCCACTCTCACCACTATTATTCAACATAGTTTTGGAAGTGTTAGCCACAGCAATCAGAGAAGAAAAAGAAATAAAAGGAATCCAAATCAGAATAGAAGAAGTAAAGCTGTCACTGTTTGCAGATGACATGATACTATACATAGAGAATCCTAAAGATGCTACCAGAAAACTACTAGAGCTAATCAATGAATTTGGTAAAGTAGCAGGATACAAAATTAATGCACAGAAATCTCTTGCATTCCTATACACTAATGATGAAAAATCTGAAAGTGAAATTAAGAAAACACTCCCGGTTACCATTGCAACAAAAAGAATAAAATATCCAGGAATAAACCTACCTAAGGAGACAAAAGACCTGTATGCAGAAAATTATGACACTGATGAAAGAAATTAAAGATGATACAAATAGATGGAGAGATATACCATGTTCTTGGATTGGAAGAATCAACATTGTGAAAATGATTCTGCTACCCAAAGCAATCTACAGATTCAATGCAATCCCTATCAAACTACCACTGGCATTTTTCACAGAACTAGAACCAAAAATTTCACAATTTGTATGGAAACACAAAAGACCCCGAATAGCCAAAGCAATCTAGAGAACGAAAAATGGAGCTGGAGGAATCAGGCTCCCTGACTTCAGACTATATTACAAAGCTACAGTAATCAAGACAGTTTGGTACTGGCACAAAAACAGAAATATAGATCAATGGAACAGGATAGAAAGCCCAGAGATAAACCCACGCACATATGGTCATCTTATCTTTGATAAAGGAGGCAAGCATATACAGTGGAGAAAAGACAGCCTCTTCAATAAGTGGTGCTGGGAAAATTGGACAGATACATGTAAAAGTATGAAATTAGAACACTCCCTAACACCATACACAAAAATAAACTCAAAATGGATTAAAGACCTAAATGTAAGGCCAGACACTATCAAACTCTTAGAGGAAAACATAGGCAGAACACTCTATGACATAAATCACAGCAAGATTCTTTTTGACCCAGCTCCTAGAGAAATGGAAATAAAAACACAAATAAACAAATGGGACCTAATGAAACTTAAAAGCTTTTGCACAGCAAAGGAAACCATAAACAAGACCAAAAGACAACCCTCAGAATGGGAGAAAATATTTGCAAATGAAGCAACTGACAAAGGATTAATCTCCAAGATTTACAAGCAGCTCATGCAGCTCAATAACAAAAAACAAACAACCCAATCCAAAAATGGGCAGAAGACCTAAATAGACATTTCTCCAAAGAAGATATACAGATGGCCAACAGACACATGAAAGAATGCTCAACATCATTAATCATTAGAGAAATGCAAATCAAAACTACAATGAGATATCATCTCACACCGGTCAGATTGGCCATCATCAAAAAATCTAGAAACAATAAATGCTGGAGAGGGTGTGGAGAAAAGGGAACACTCTTGCACTGTTGGTGGGAATGTAAATTGATACAGCCACTATGGAGAACAGTATGGAGGTTCCTTAAAAAACTACAAATAGAACTACCATACGACCCAGCAATCCCACTACTGGGCATATACCCTGAGGAAACCATAATTCAAAAAGAGTCATGTACCAAAATGTTCATTGCAGCTCTGTTTACAATAGCCAGGACCTGGAAGCAACCTAAGTGTCCATCATCGGATGAATGGATAAAGAAGATGTGGCACATATATACAATGGAATATTACTCAGCCATAAAAAGAAATGAAATGGAGGTATTTGTAATGAGGTGGATGGAGTTAGAGTCTGTCATACAGAGTGAAGTAAGTCAGAAAGAGAAAAACAAATACAGTATGCTAACACATATATATGGAATCTAAGGGAAAAAAAAAAAAGGCCATGAAGAATCTAGTGGCAAGACGGGAATAAAGACACAGACCTACTAGAGAATGGACTTGAGGATATGGGGAGGGGGAAGAGTGAGATGTGACAGGGTGAGAGAGTGTCATGGACATATATACACTACCAGATGTACAATAGATAGCTAGTGGGAAGCAGCCGCATAGCACAGGGAGATCAGCTCGGTGCTTTGTTACCACCTAGAGGTGTGGGATGGGGAGGGTGGGAGGGAGGGAGATGCAAGAGGGAAGAGATATGGGAACATATGTATATGTATAACTGATTCACTTTGTTATAAAGCAGAAATTAACACACCATTGTAAAGCAATTATACTTCAATAAAGATGTTTTTAAAAAAACAGATAATAAGGAAAAAATTATTAAGAAAACACTTATTAGGGAAAAAACAATTTTTTAAGTAAAAAAAAACCAAAAAATAAAAAACGGACGGACCTAACCCTAGGACTAAAGACCTAACCCTAGGACTAACGGTGAGATCAAAGCTATACAGACAAAATCTCACCCAGAAGCATACACATATACACTCACAGAAAAAGGAAAAGGGGAAAAATATATCCTGCTGCCAAAGTCCACCTCCTAAATTTGGGATGATTCATTGTCTATTCAGGTATTCAATAGATGCAGGCACATCAAGTTGTTTGTGGAGCTTTAATCCGCTGCTTCTGAGGCTGCTGGGTGAGATTTCCCTTTCTCTTCTTTGTTCGCACAGCTCCTGGGGTTCAGCTTTGGATTTGGACCCGCCTCTGCATGTAGGTCACCTGAGGGCGTCTTTTCCCCGCCCAGACAGAACGGGGTTAAAGGAGCAGCTGATTTGAGGGCTCTGGCTCAGTCAGGCCGGGGGGAGGGAGCGGTACGGAGGAGGCAGGGCGAGCCTGCGGCGGCAGAAGCCGGTGTGATGTTGCAGCAGCCTGAGGTGCGCCATGCGCTCTCCCGGGGAAGTTGTCCTCGGATCAAGGAAGCCTGGCCGTGGCGGGCTGCACTGGCTCCCGGGAGGGGTGGTGTGGAGAGTGACCTGTGCTCTCACACAGGCTTTTTGGTGGCAGCAGCAGCCTTAGCGTCTCATGCCCGTCTCTGGGGTCCGCGCAGATAGCCGCAGCTCGCACCCGCCTCTGGGTTCCGCGCTGATAGCTGTGGCTCACGCCCACCTCTGGGGTCCGCGCTGATAGCCGCGGCTCGCGCCCATCTCTGGAGTTCGTTTAAGCGGCGCTCTGAATCCCCTCTCCTTGCGCACCGCGAAACAAAGAGGCAGGAAAAAGTCTCTTGCCTCTTCGGCAGCTGCAGACTTTTTCTCGGGCTCCCTCCCGGCTAGCTGTGGTGCGCTAAGCCCCTTCAGGCTGTGTTCACGCCGCCAACCCCAGTCCTCTCCCTGCGATCCGACCGAAGCCCGAGCCTCAGCTCCCAGCCCCCGCCCGCCCCGGCGGGTGAGCAGACAAGCCTCTCGGGCTGGTGAGTGCTGCTCGGCGCTGAGCCTCTGTGCGGGAATCTCTCCATTTTTCCCTCTGCGCCCCTGTTGCTGTGGGGTTCGCGCTGATAGCCGCGGCTCGCGCCCATCTCTGGAGCTCGTTTAGGCGGCGCTCTGAATCCCCTCTCCTTGTGCGCTTTTGGGAGGTCTGACGTCTTCTGCCAGCGTTCAGTGGGTGTTCTGTAGGAGCAGTTCCACGTGTAGATGTATTTCTACTGTATCTGTGGGAAGGAGGGTGATCTCCGCGTCTTACTCTTCTGCCATCTTGCCCGTCCAGCCACCCTCATTCACTTTTTCTGGCTATTGAACTGTAAAATACATTCCTTACAATCTGTATGTCTTTAATTTCTTATTCTTGCCTTATTGCAAGAATAAGAAGTTAAAGAGTAAAATCTCCAGTGCAGTGTTGAATAAAAGAGGCAAGAGCAGATATTCTTTTAAATCTTACAAGGTTTTGTATTATCTGTTGTGCACCTGGCTCAAAACAAAAAGCGAGCCAGACCAAAAAGTCAAGGAACGCTGAGAGTCGAGAGAGGAGACGCCCTCACAGGCAAACTTCTGATAGGGCCCAGCTTGTATCTCTTAACTCCCTACTTCTATATTGCTCCATACCCTTCCATCTCCCTGCTGGTAACCATTAGCTTGTTCTTTATATGTGTTAGTCTGTTTTGTTTTGCTATATACATTCATACATTTTATTTTTATATTCTGTGTATAAGTGGTAAGATAGAGTATTTCTCTCTGTCTAACTTATTTCAGTAGCATAATATCCTCTTGGTCCATCAACATTGTTGTAAATGGCAGAATTTTCCTGTTTTTTATGGCTGAGTAATATTCCATTGTGTGTATATATATATATATATATATATATATATATATATATATATATATATAATATACCACTTGTTTATCCATTCATTTCTTGATGGACACTTAGGTTGCTACCATATCTTGGCTGTTGTAAACAATACTGCTATGAAAATTGGGGTGCATGTATTTTTTCAAATTAGTGGGGGTTTTTTGGAGTGGAATATACCCAGGAGTGGAATTTTTCTGTTTTGTATATATATTCATTTGTATTATATTTTAGATTTCACATATAAGTTATATCATGCAGTATTTTTCTTCTCTGATTTATTTCACTAAGAATAATATATCATAGGTCCATCCATGTTTCTGCAAATGGCAGAATTTCTTTCTTTGTTGTGTCTGAGTAACATTCCATTACTTTTATATATACCATACCTTATTAATCCAGTTATCTATTGATGGGCAGGCGGGTTGCTTCCATGTCTTGGGTACTGTAAATAATGCTGCTGTGAATATTGTGGAGCATGAAACTTTTCAAGTTAGTGCTTTTGTTTTTTCTGCATATATACCCAGTAATGAAACTGCTGGATAATATGGTAGCTCTATTTTTAGTTTTTAAGGACCCTTCATACTGTTCTCCAAAGTGGCTGCACCAATTTACATGCCCAGCAACAGTGTAATAGGGTTCCATTTTAAACACATCTTCACCAACATTTGTTGTTTGTAGACGTTTTGATAATAGCCATTTTGACAGGTATGGGGGGGATATCTCAGTTTAGTTTTGATTTGTATTTCTCAGAGATATAGTGATATTGAGCATTTTTTGTGTGCCTGTTGACTATGTATATCTTCTTTGGATATATATATATATCTTTTTTGTATATCTTCTTCCACTTCAGGCGTTCTGCCCATTTTTAATCAGGTTGTTTGGTTTTTGATAGTAAATTTTATGAGCTGTTATATATTTTGCATATTAACCTCTTATAGGTCATGTTATTTGCAAATATTTTCTCCCATTCAGAAGGGTGTCTTTTTTTTTGTCAATAGTTTCCTTTTCTGTGCAAAAGGTTATAAGTTTAAGTAGGTTCCATTAGTACATTGTTACTTTTGTTGCTTTTGCCTTAGTAGACAGATCCAAAAAATATTGCTATGATTTTTGTCAAAGAGCATTCAGCCTATGTTCCCTCCTAGGAGTTTTATGGTTCCAAGTCTTACATTTAGGTCTTAATCTACTTTGAGTTTATTTTTTCACGTGGTGTGAGAAAAATGTTCTAATTTCATTCTTTTTCATGTAGCTGTCCAGTTTTCCCAGCACCATATATTGAAGAGACTGCTTTTTCTACATTGTGTATTCTTGCCTCTTTTGTCATAGATTAAAGACAATAGGTACATGGGTTTAATTATGGACTCTATTCTGTTTCATTGAGCCATGTATCTGTTTTTCTGGCAGTACCATGCTGTTTTAATTACTGTGGTTTTGTATTATAGTCCCATGTCAGGGAGCATGATACCTCGAGCTTTTATTTTTTTCCCAAGATTCCTTTGGCAATTCAACCTTTTTTGTGGTTTCATATAAAGTTTAGGATTACTTGTTCTAATTCTTTGAAAAATATCATGGGCAATTGGTAGGCATACCAATTATACCTGTAGATTGCTTTGGGTAGAATGGACATTTTAACAATATTAATTCTTCCAGTCTGTGAGTGTGGGATATCTTTCCATTTCTTTGTATCATCTTCAGTTTCCTTCATCAGTGTCTTATAGTTTTGACAGTATAGGTCTTTAGTCTCCTTAAGTTTATTTCTAGGTATTTTATTCCTTTTGATGCATTTTTAAATAGGAATGTTTCCATGCTTTCCCTTTTTGGCTGTTCATTATTAGTGAATATAAATACAACAGATTTCTGTAAATTAATCTTGTAGCCTGTATCTTTGCTGAATTCTTTTATTATTTATAATACTTTTTTATGGAGAATTGGTGGTTTTTTATACACAGTATTATGTCATCTGCAAATAGTGACAGTTTATTTCTTTTCTCCCAATTTGGATGTCTCTTATTTCTCTTTCTTGTCTGATTAGAGTGAGCATCCTTGTTTTGTTCCCGAATTTAAGGAAAGGCTTTTAGCCTTTCCTCATTGAGTATGATGTTACCTGTGGGTTTGTCATAAATGACCTTTATTATGTTATATTCCCTCTATACAAACGTTGATGAGAGTTTTCGTCATGAATGAATGTTGAATCTGTCAAATGCTTTTTCCTCATGTCTTGAGACGATTATGTGATTTCTGTTCTCCTTTTTGTTAATGTGCAGTACCAAGTTGATTGATTTGTGGGTATTGAACAATCCTTGTATCCCTGGAATAAATCCCACTTTATCATGGTGTATGATGCTTTTTATATATTTTTTTCCCATTTTGCATTCTGTTTCTAAAATAATCTTTAAAAGATTTTATTGAGAAACAGTTGATTTACAATGTTTTGTTAATTTCAGATGTACAGCAAAGTGATTCAGTATACATATATAAATATATATGTATATATATTATTTTTTTACATTCTCTTCCATTATAGCTTATTGCAAGATATATAGTTCCCTGTGCTCTACAGTAGGTCTTTGTTGGTTATCTAATATATATATAACAGTGTTTATATTTTAATATCAAACTCCTAATTTATAACTCCCCTTTCCCCTTTGGAAACCATAAGTTTGTTTTCTACCTCTGTGAGTCTATTTCTGTTTTGTAAATAAGTTCATTTGTATCATTTTTTTTAGATTCCACATATAAGTGATATCATATGATAATGTGTCTTTCTGTGTCTGGCTTACTTCACTAAGTATAATTTTCCCTAGGTCCATCCATGTTGCTGCTGGAATTATTTCATTTAGTGGCTGAGTAATATTCCATTGTGTATATATAGCACATCTTCTTTATCCATTCATTTGTCGATGGACATTTAGGTTGCTTCCATGTCTTGGCTATTGTAAACAGTGCTACTATGAACATTGGGGTGCTATAAACATCTTTTCAAATTATGGTTTTCTCTGGTTATATGCCCAGGGGTGGGATAGCAGGATCATATAGTTCTGTACTTTTGTTGGAATATTTTAATCACAGATTCAATTTCAGTACTTGTAATTGGTTTGTTTCTATTTCTATTTCTCCCTGGTTCAGCCTTGGGAGATTATAGATTTCTAAGAATTTGCCCATTTCTTCTAGGTTGTCAATTTTATTGGCATACAGTTGTTTGCAGTAGGCTCTCTTATGAGCCTTTGTATTTCTGTGGTATTGGTTATAACTTCTTTTTCATTTCTAATTTTATTGATATAGGCCCTCTCCCTTTTTTCTTGATTATTTTGGCTAAAGGTTTATCAATTTTGTTTATCTTCTCAAAGAACAAGCTTTTAGTTTTGTTGAGCTTTTCTATCATTTTTTTAGTCTCTATTTCATTTCTTTCTGCTCTGATTGTTATAGTTTTTTTCCTTCTACTAACTTTGGGTTTTGTTTTTTCTTTCCCTTGTTGTATTAGGTGTAAAACTAGGTTGTTTATTTGATATTTGTCTAGTTTCCTAAGGTATGCTTGTATCATTATAAATTTCCCTCTTAGAACTGCTTTTGCTGCATCCCATATGTTTTGGATCTTTGTGTTTTCATTTTGATTTGCCTCTAGGTTCTTTTTTTTAAATTTTCTTTTTGATTTCTTCAATGACCCATTGGTTGTTTAGTAGCATATCATTTAACCTCCTCCTGTTTGGGTTTTTTTGCAGTTTTTTTCTTGTAGTTGATTTCTAGCCTCATAGCGTTGTGGTCAGAAAAGATGCTTGATATGATTTCAGTTGTTGTCAATTTACCAAGGCTTGCTTTGTGGCCCACCACGTGATCTATCCTGGAAAATGTTCTGCATGCAGTTGAAAAGAATGTGTATTTTGCGTCTTTCAGATGGAATGCTCTATAAATGTCAGCTAAGCCCATCTGGTCTGATGTGTCATTTAAGGGCTGTGTTTCCTTATTGATTTTCTGTCTGGATGATCTGTCCATTTATGTAAGTGGGGTTTTAAAGTCCCCCACTATTATTGTGTTACAGTCAGTTTCTCCTTTTTTGTCTGTTAATATTTGCCTATATATTGAGGTGTTCCTATGTTGGGTGCGTATCTTTTTACAATTATATCTTCTTGGATTAATCCCTTGATCATTATGTAGTGTCCTTCTTTGACTCTTGTAACAGTCTTTATTTTAAAGTCTATTTTGTCTGATTTTGAGTATTACTACTCCAGCTTTCTTTTGATTTCCATTTGCATTGAATACCTTTTTTCATCCCCTCAGTTTCATTCTGTATGTGTCTCTCGATCTGAAGTGCATCTTTTGTAGACAGCATATATATGGGTCTTGTTTTTGTATCCATTCAGCCACCCTATGTCTTTGGTTGGACCATTAAATCCGTTTACATTTAAGGTAATTATAGATATGTTTGTTCTTTACAACATTTTATTAATTGTTTTGGATTTGTTTTTGCAGGTCTTTTTTCTTCCTTTCCTCTTTTGTTCTTTTTTCCTCTGAGTTGATGACTCTTTTTAGTGTTGTGTTTTGATTTGTTTTTCTTTTTTTTGTGTATATCTATTATAGATTTTTGGTTTGTGGTTACCATGAGTTTTTGATATAGCAGTCTATATATATACATATATATATATATAATGTGTATATGTATATATATAAAGTATATATATTATATATATAATTGATTATTTTAAGTTGCTGATCTCTTCATTTCAAATGCATTTAAAATATCCTGCATTAGTACTCTCCTCCTCTCATGATTACTGGTTTATACATCATATTTGTGTGTGGATGATTTTCTCCTTTTACATTATGTTTGCCTTTACTGGTGAACTTCCACATTTCTTAATTTTCTGTTTTCTAGTTGTGGCCTTTTCTTTGCCACCTAGAGAAGATTCTTCATCATTGGTTGTAAAGCTTGTTTAATGGTACAGATTTCTTTTAGCTTTTGCTTGTCTGTAAAGCTTTTGATTTCTCTGTTGAATTTGAATGATACACTTGCTGGGTAGAGTATTATTGGTTGTACGTTTTCCCCTTTCATTACTTTAAATATATCATCATGCCATTCCCTTCTTGTCTGCAGAGTTTCTGCTGAAAAATCAGCTGATAGCCTTATGGGAGTTCCTTTGTATATTATTTGTTGCTTTTTCCTCATTGCTTTTAATTTTTTCTCTTTCTCTTTAATTTTTGTCAATTTGATTACTATGTGTCTTGGCATGTTCCTCTTTGGGTTAATCCTGTATTGGGGTCCCTGTGCTTCCTGGACTTGGGTGACTGTTTCCTCAACCATGTGAGGGAAGTTTTCAGCTATTATCTCTTCAAATATTTTCTCATTCCCTTTCTTTCTCTCCTCTCCTTCTGATATCCCTATATTGCAAATGTTGGTGTGTTTGACGTTGTCCCAGAGGTCTCTTAAACTGTCCTTGTTTCTTTCCATGTTTTTTTTTTCTGTATTCTGTTCTGCAGTAGTGATTTTCACCACTCTGTCTTCCAGCTCACTTACCCGTTCTTCTGCCTCATTTATTCTATTGATTCCTTCTAGTGTAGTTTTCATTTTAGTTATTGTATTATTCAACTCTGTTTGGTTGTCCTTTGTATTTTCTAACTCTTTGTTAAAAACTTCTTGTAACTTCTCACTCTGTGCATCCATTCTTTTCCCGAGTTCTTGGATCATCTTTTCTATCATTATTCTGAACTCTTTCGTGAGTAGATTGCCTATCTCCATGTCACTTAGTTGTTCTTCTGGGGTTTTATCTTGTTTCTTCTTCTGGAACATATTCCTTTGCTGTCTAATTTTGTCTAAATTTCCATTTGTACTTTTATGTATGTGGGAGGTTAGTTATGTTTCTCGAGAAGGGGGCCTCTGTAGGGGATGTCCTATGTGTCTCAGCAGCACACTCCCCTCTCATCACCCAAGGGCCAGGGACACAGCTGGTCACAGTGTAGATTCTGACCTGTGTTTAGGGTCTTGGTTCCACAGGCTGTGTGTTTTTAGTTTTCTTGCTTCTTGTGTCTGCCCACTGGTGGGTGAGGCTAGTTTAGAGACTTGTGCAGGTTTCCTACTTGGAGCTGCTGGTGCCTGCCCACTGATTTATGGAGCTGGGTCTTGGTCCTCTGGTGGACAGGGCCATGTATTGAGGTGTGTCTAGTGGTGGCTGTGTGCTCAGGTAGTCTTTAGGCAACATGTCTGTTGATTTTGGGGTGTTTGTTCCCATCCTGTTGGTTGTTTTGCCTGAGGAGTCCCATCACTGGGGCCTACAGCCTGTTGCGTGGGGCCAGGTCTTGGTGCTAAGGACCCAAGCAAGATGTCAGCCTTCAGATGAGTATATGTTCACCCTCAGCTTTTATGTCCTCAGAGAGAGCCACAGCCACCCCCCACTCCCCAGGAGACCCTGCAAACCAGCAGGTTGGTCTGGCCCAGACTCCTATGAAGTCACTGCTTTTGCCCTGGGTCTTGGTGTGCATGAAAGTTTGTATGCACCTTCCAAGTGTGGAGTCTCTGTTTCCCCCAGTCCTGTGGAGTTCCTGCAATCAAGTCCCCCTGCCCTTCAAAGCCAAATGCTCTGGGGGATCTTTCTCCTGATGCCAGACCCCCAGGCTGGGGAGCCTGATGTGGGGCTCAGAACTCTCATTCCTGTGGGACAACTTCTGCAATATAATTATTCTACAGTTTGTGGGTCCCCACCTGGGAGGTGTGGGGATTTGATTATATCACAAGTGCACCCTTCCTACTGTCTCATTGTGATTTCTTTTTTGTCTTTGGATATAGAATATCTTTTCTTGGTAGGTTCCAGTCTTTTTCACTGATGGTTGTTCAGCAGTGAGTTTTGATTTTGGTGTTCTCATGGGAGGAGGTGAGTTCAAGGTCCTTCTACTCTGCTGTCTTGTCCCACTCCTCTATATTTTGCTGAATTCAAGTTGCTATTTTGTTCAGTATTTTTGCATCTATATCCATCAGAGATATTGGCTTGTCATTTCCTTTTATTTTTTTGTAGTGTCTTTGCCTGCTTTTGGTATCAGAGTAATAGTGCCCTCATAGAATGAATTTGGTAGTGTTCCATCATCTTCAATTTTTTTTGGAATATTTTGAAAAGGATAGGTATTAGCTCTTTATATTTTTGGCAGAATTCCCCTGTGAAGCTCTCTGGTCCTGAACTATTGTTAGCTTGGAGTATTTTTTGTTTTTTGTTTTTGTTTACCACTTCTATCTCACTGCTAGTGACCAGTCTGTTCAGATTGTCTATTCAGTTTTGGAGAGTTGTATGTTTCTAGAAATTTGTCCATTTCTTCTAGGTTGTCCAATTGGTTTTTATAACTGTATTATTCTTTTATGATTATTTATATCTCTGTGTTATTGGTTGTTATTTCTCCTCTTTCATTTCTTATTTTGTTTATTTGGGTCCTCTTTTTTTTTTCTTGACGATCTTGGCTAAATGTTTAACAATTTTGTTTATCTTTTCAAAAAAATTGCTCTTGGATTCATTGATCTTTTCTTTTTTTATTAATTTCCTCTCTAATCTTTATTATTTTCTTCCATCTGCTTGCTTTGGGCTTTGTTTGTTCTTTTTCTAATTCCTTTAGATGTTAGGTTGGGTTACTTATTGGAGATTTTTCTGGTTTCTTGATGTAGGCTTGTATTTCTATAAATGTCCCTCTTAGAACTGCTTTTGCTGCATCCAATAGATTTTTGGATCACTGGGTTTCCATTTTTATTTGTCTTGAGGTATTCTCTGATTTCCTCTTTGACTTTGTGACTGATCCATTGGATTCTTTTAGTAATATGTTGTTTAGTCTTCTCATGTTTCTGATTTTCCCATTTTTCTTTCTGTAATTGATTCCTAGTGTCATACTCTGTGGTCAGAGAAAATGCTTAAAATAATGTCTATCCTCCTAAATTTGTTGAGTATTGTTTTGTGGCATGGCATGTTACCTATCCTGGAGAACATTCCATGTGCACATGAAGAGTGTGCATTCTTCTGGTTTTGCATGGAGTGTCCTGTGATGTCTATTAAGACCAATTTGTCTAATGTGTCATTTAAGACAAATGTTACCTAATTGATATTCTGTCTGGATGATCTGTCCATTGATGTACGTGGGTTGTTAATGTCCTGTACTATTATTTAATTATTGCCAATTTCTCCATTTATGTCTGTTAATATATGCTTTACACATTTAGCTGCTCATCTATTAGGTGCATATATATTAAAGAGTGTTATATGTTTTTTTCTAGTATTGATCCCTTTATTGTTATATAATGCCTTCTTTATCTTTTGTCCTAACCTTTGTTTTAAATTCTATTGTGTCTGATTTAATATTACCACCCCCACTCTTTCCAGGTTTCCATTTGTGTAAAATATCTTTTTTTCCATCCCCTCACTTTCAGTAGGTTGAGTCTCATGTAAGCAGCATATAGATAAGTCTTGTTTTTTATCCAATCAACCACCCTATGTCTTTTGATTGGAGCATGTATTCTATTCCATTGACATTTAAAGGATTATTGATAGGTATGTACTTATTGCCATTTTATTACATGTTTTCTAGTTGTTTATTCGGTTTTTCTCTGTTCTTTCCTTATTTTAGTTTCTTCCCTTGTGGTTTGATGAGTTTCTTTAGTGGTGTGTTTGTATTCCTTTCTCCTTGGTTTTGGTGCATACATTGCAGGTTTTTGATTTGTGGTTTACGTGGGGTTCATATATGTTGACCTATAACTGTATATGCTTATTTTAAATGGGTAAAGACACTCTAAAATATCTACATTTTTTACTCCCTTCCTCCACATTTTGTGTTCTGATATCATATTTTACATCTTTATGTTTATCACTTTGCTACTTATTATACTTGATTATACAATTTTTTGTCTTTTAATCCTCTTATCAGCTTATTAATGTGGTTGATCCTCAGCCTTTACTGTGTATTTGTCTTTACTAGTGGTATTTTTCCTTTCCTATAGATACTTACTTCTTGTTATAGCCTTGTCATTGCCACTTACAGAAGACCCTTTAACATTTCTTTTAGGATAGATTTAGTATTGATTAACTCTTTTAGTTTTTGCTTTTCTGAGAAGTTCTTTATCTCTCTTTCTATTCTCAATGATAATCTTGCTGGCTATAGTATCCTAGGTTGCATGTTGTTCCCTTTCATTACTTTGAATATATCTGACCTGCATAAAAATCAGCTGATAGCCGGATGTGGGCTTCCTTGTATATGACTCTTTGTTTTTCTCTCACTGCTTTTAGAATTCTCTCATTGTCTTTAACTTTCGTTGTTTTAAGTATGCTATGTCTTGGTGTGGGTCTGTTTGGGTTCATCTTCTTTAGTACCCTCTGTCTTTCCTATACCTGGATGTCAGTTTCCACTTCAGGTTTGGAAATTTTTCACCCATAATTTCATCAAATAAATTTTCTATCCCCTTCTCTTTCTCTTCTCCTTCTGGGTCCCCTATAGTGTGAATGTTGGTATGCTTGATGTTTTCTCAGAGATCTCTTAAACTGTTTTCGTTTTTAACATTTGTTTTTATTTTTATTGTTCTGGTTACATGATTTCCATTATTCTATCTTCCAGATCACTTGTGCTTTCTTTTGTATAACTTAGTCTGCTATTAATTCCTTCTAGTGTGTTTTTCATTTCAGTTATTTTATACTTCATTTATGATTTTTTAAAATACTTTCTAGTTCCTTGTTAAAATATTCAGTGTTCATCTATTCTTTTCCCTTTTCTTTTGTCAATGGTTTCTTTTGCAGTGTGAAAGTTTTTATGTTTAATTAGGTCTCATTTGTTTATATTTGGTTTTATTTCCTTTGCTTTAGGAGACAGATTTGAAAAAAATATAGCTACAATTTAAGTCAAAGAGTGTTCTCCAGTGTTTTTCCTCTACGAGTTTTATGGTTTCCACTCTTAAATTTAGGTGTTTACTCCATTTTGACTTTATTTTTGTATATGAAAATAGATAATGTTCTAATTTCATTCTTTTACATGTAGTTGTCCAGTTTTCCCAGCACCACTTACTGAAGAGACTATCTTTTCTCCATTGTATATTCTTGCCTTCTTTGTCAATGATTGATTGACCATAAGTAAGTGGGCTTATTTCTGGGCTCTCTATTTTGTTCCATTGATCTATGTGTCTGTTTTTGTGCCACTACCATGCTCTTTTGATTACTGCAACTTTGTAGTATAGGCTGAAGTCAGGGAGCATGATTGCTCCAGCTCTGTTCTTTCTCCAGATTGTTTTGGCTATTCAGGGTTTTTTGTGTTTCCATACAAATTTAAAAATTTTTTGTTCTAGTTCTATGTAATATGCCATTGGTAGTTTGATAGGGATTGCATTGAATCTGTAGATTGCCTTGGGTAGTATGGTCATTTTAACAATATTAATTCTTATAATCCAAGAACACAGAATGCCTTTCCATCTGTTTATATTGTCTTCAATCTCTTTCATCAGTGTCATAATTTTCAGAGTTTAGGTCTTTTACCTCCTTAGGTAGGTTTATTCCGATGTATTTTTTTCAACACAATGATAAATTCAACCAATATTATTTTGTTATTTCACAGACTAGAATCAGATATTTCAGCCTGTTTGCTACTTCACAGTCCTATCTCAGTGAAGCTGATTTTCTGACTCCAGTGCTTTTAATTCTGGTTTGTTCTTCAAGTTAGAGTAAACTAGATACTGTGGATCTTTTATTTTTCTTATACCTTTTGTATCATGTAATCTTTTTTTTAATTGAGGGAAAACATATAATAGACAATTTACCATTTTAACAATTTTTTTAAAAAATAAATTAATTAATTTATTTATTTATATCTGACTGTGTTGGTTCTTCGTTTCTGTGCAAGGGCTTTCTCCAGTTGTGGCGAGCGAGGGCCACTCTTCATCGCGGTGTGCGGGCCTCTCACTGTCATGGCCTCTCGTTGCAGAGCACGGCTCCAGACGCACAGGCTCAGTAGTTGTGGCACACGGGCTTAGTTGCTCCGCAGCATGTGGGATCTCCCCAGACCAGGGCTCGAACCCGTGTCCCCTGCATTGGCAGGCAGACTCTCAACCACTGCGCCACCAGGGAAGCCCCATTTTAACAATTTTTAAAGTGTGCAATTGAGTGGAATTTAGTACATTCACATTTTTTGGAAGCCATTTCAACTATCTCATTCCAGAACATTTTTGTCACCACAAAAGGAAGCCCCATACCCATTAAGCAGTTGCTCCCCATTTTTCCCCTAGCCCCTTGCAACCACTAATCTCCGTTCTTTCTCCATGGATTTTCCTATTCTGGACATTGCAAATAAATGTGATTATAAACTATGTTGCCATTTCTCTCAGGTTTCTTTCACATAACATTTTCAGAGTTCATATGTATTGTAGCATGTGTCAGTATTTCATTACTTTATATGGGTGAATAATATTCCATTGTATATATATGCTGCATATTGTTTATCCATTCATCAGTTGGTGGAGATTTGGGTTTTTTCCAACTTTGGCTATTGTTAGAAGATTTTCTGTGAACATTCATGTTCAAGTTTTTGTTTGAGCACCTTTTTTCAACTATTTTGTTTGCTCCAAGTCTTTAACCACTTCCTAGAGCTCTGACAAATTTGTTTCTCACAGCTTCTGCTTGTTATTTTCAGTGTTTCTGTTGGTGAGCAAGAGCTTAGAGCTGCCTACTCTGCCATTTTGCTGATATCATGCAGCAATAACTACTGTATTCATGAATTTTAAAATAATTTCAATTATCCTTATTTTCCAAGAATAAACCTTGTTTAGCCAGAGAGTTGCTACTTTTAAGCTCTATTGAATATTATTTACTAATATTTTATTTTGAAAATTTGCATTGATACTCATAAATGAAATTAGTTTATAGTCTTTTCTGTTATTCCCCCCCCGCCCCCAGTATCTTTATTACTTTCTGGTGCTAATGTTGTACTGAATTTATAAAATAACTGGGAAAGTCTTATAAAGCCCTATAAATGGACAGAAGTGTTTAAATAGTTTAACAAGATATTAGTTTACTTAAGAGTTTAAGTAATTTTCACATGATAGCATTTGCACCAGGCACATTTTTGTGAATAGTTCTTTGACAAATTTCTCTTTTTCTTTCATGCTTCTTGAATTATTTTGGTATTCTATCTTGTTTTAATCCAAATTCATTAATTTATAATTTCTGTAAAAGTTTTCATTTGACTTTTTCATTTGCATAGAATTATAGAAGTTGTGCACATGTTTTTGTAAGTTCCGCTGTTTCTATGTTAATATCCTGTTTTCATAATTATTTGTGAGTGGTAGTATTTTCTGCCATTCATCTAGTGTATTGCATTTTTCACTAAATATCAACACTTTGCTTTAGTTATCACTTCAATGTGTTTTCAATTTAATTAATTTATATTTTAAAATTAATTACTAGCCCTTGTTCTTTCCTTAGGTTTATCCGTTGTTATTTTCTTAACTTTTGTTGGATCTTAATTCATTTTAATTCACTTTAAACAACAAAATTCTTTATTATTAATGATTTTCTAAGTATTGCTTGATGTATAGGGTTCTCAGCTTATTTTCAATATCTATATCAGAGGTGGAAAATAGGTTTCATTTCTCATAATTCCATGAAAGGATTGATAATGGCTAAGCAAATTATTATGCTGATGAATGTTTGAAGCAATAATCTCCATGCAGTGGGATAGCATTCCTTAATCAATAAATTCTGCCAAGAGTTTGGAAAGGGAATGGAATTTTAAAAACATATATTTGACTTCCCAAACTATAACTCACTACTTTTAGTTGCCTTTTATTTTTCATTCAAAGTTGTTTAATAGATTTTTTTACATCTTTATTAGAGTATAATTGCTTTACAATGTTGTGTTAGTTTCTGCTGTATAACAAAGTGAATCAGCTATATGTATACATATATCCCCATATCCCCTCCCTCTTGCATCTCCCTCCAACCCTCCCTATCCCACCTCTCTAGGTGGTCACAAAGCACTGAGCTGATCTTCCTGTGCTATGCGGCTGCTTCCCACTAGCTATCTGTTTTACATTTGGTAGTGTATATATGTCAATGCTACTCTCTCACTTCGTCCAAGATTCCCCTTACCCCATCCACGTGTCCTCAAGTCTATTCTCTGTGTCTGCATCTTTATTCCTGTCCTGCCTCTAGGTTCATCAGAACCATATTTTTTTTGGATTTCATATATATGTGTTAGCATACGGTGTTTGTTTTTCTATTTCTGACTTACTTCACTCTGTATGACAGACTCTAGGTCCATCCACCTCACTACAAATAACTCAATTTCGTTTCCTTTTATGGCTGAGTAATATTCCATTGTATATATGTGCCACATCTTCTTTATCCATTCGTCTGTTGATGGACATTTAGGTTGCTTGCATGTCCTGGCTATTGTAAATAGTGCTGCATGGTACAGCAGCAGTCATTGTGGTACATGACTCTTTTTGAATTACAGTTTTCTCAGGGTATATGCCCAGTAATGGGATTGCTGGGTCATATGGTAGTTCTATTTTTAGTTTTCTAAGGAAGCTCCTTACTGTTCTCCATAGTGGCTGTATCAATTTACATTCCCACCAACAGTACAAGAGGGTTCCCTTTTCTCCACACCCTCTCCAACATTTATTGTTTGTAGATTTTTTGATGATGGCCATTCTGACTGGTGTGAGGTGATACTTCATTGTGGTTTTGATTTGCATTTCTCTAATGATTAGTGATGTTGAGTATTCTTTCATGTGTTTGTTGGCAATCTGTATATCTTCTTTGGAGAAATGTCTATTTAGGTCTTCTGATGATCTTTGAATTGGTTTGTTTGGTTTCTTGATATTGAGCTGCATGAGCTGCTTGTATATTTTGGAGATCAATGTTTTGTCAGTTGCTTCATTTGCAAATATTTTCTCCCATTCTGAGGGTTGTCTTTTCCTCTTGTTTATGGTTTCCTTTGCTATGCAAAAGCTTTTAAGTTTCATTAGGTCCCATTTGTTTATTTTTGTTTTTATTTCCATTTCTCTGGGAGGTGGGTCGAAAAGGATCTTGCTGTGATTTATGTCATAGAGTGTTCTGCCTATGTTTTCCTCTAAGAGTTTTATAGTGTGTGGCCTTACATTTAGGTCTTTAATCCATTTTGAGTTTATTCTTGTGTATGGTGTTAGGAAGTGTTCTAATTTTATTCTTTTACATGTAGCTGTCCAGTTTTCCCAGCACCACATATTGAAAAGGCTGTCTTTTCTTCATTGCATATTCTTGTGTCCTTTGTCAAACATAAGGTGACCATATGTGCGTGGGTTTATCTCTGGGCTTTCTACCCTGTTCCATTGTTCTATATTTCTGTTTTTGTACCAGTACCATACTGTCTTGATTACTGTAGCTTTGTAGTATAGTCTGATTAGGGAGCCTGATTCCTCCAGCTCCATTTTTCTTTCTCAAGATTGCTTTGGCTATTTGGGTTCTTTTGGGTTTCCATACAAATTGTAAAAATTTTTGTTCTAGTTCTGTGAAAAATGCCCTTGGTAGTTTGATAGGGATTGCATTGAATCTGTAGATTGCTTTGGTTAGTATAGTCATTTGTTTAATAGGTTTTATTTGTTTTAGTAAGGCTTCAATAATGTGTACTATGGGGGATGCTGTGATAAGCCACCCTATGCACCTTGAGGAATGATGGACTTTTTACCCCAGATTCTTGGTGTACAGCAGGAAGACCGCTCTCAGCCTCAACTGAAAGAACAAGGACATGTCCTATTCTGAGGTTGACTCAAAGCCTATGACTGACTGAAGCAAGGGTGTAAATGTCCAGCCTTCTAGTCCCACCTGTTGTTTTTTAAACTTAAGTATAGTTGATTTACAATATTATATTACTTTCAGGTGTACAACTTAGTGATTCATTATTTTTATATATATACTCCACTAAAATTATTACAATATAATGGCTATATTTTTCTGTACTTTACAATACTTGCTTTTTGCTCAACTATTTTACACATAGTAGTTTGTGTCTCTTAATCCCATACCCGTATCTTGCCCCTCCAGCCTTCCATCTCCTCATTGGAAAGCACTAGTTTGCTCTCCATTTTTGGGAGAATTTTTCTATTTTATTATATATGTGTTTGTTTTATATTTTAGATTCCACATATAAGTGATAAAATCACCTTTCTCTGACTTATTTTACTAAACATAATACTCTCTAGGTCCATTCACGTTGTTGTAAATGGCAAAATTTTATTATTTTTCATGGCTGAGTAATATTCCAGTGTGTGTGTGTGTGTGTGTGTGTGTGTGTGTGTGTGTGTGTGTGTGTGTGTGTATAGCACTTCTTCTTTATCCATTCATCTGTTGATGGACACTTAGGCTGCTTCCATATATTGGCTATTGTAAATAATGCAGCCATGAACATTGAGTACATTTATCTTTTCAATTTAGTGTTTTTGTTTTCTTCAAATATATATCTGGGAGTGGAATTGCTGAATCAAATGGTAGTTCTATCTTTAGATATTTCAGGAATGTCCATACAGTTTTCCACAGTGGCTACAACAATACTCTCCCACCAACATTGTACAAAGGTTCCCTTTTTTCCACATGATTGCCAACATTTTTTATTTGTGGTCTTTTTGACAATAGCTATTCTGACCAGTGTGAGATGCTATCTTTTTGTTTTGATTTGTATTTCTCTGGTGATTATTGATTTTGAGTATCTTTTCATGAGCCTGTAGGCAATCTTTATATCTTTTTTGGTAAGATGTCTCTTCAGGCCTTCTGCCCATTTTTTAATTGAGTTGTTTGTTATTTTTGAGATTGAGCTGTGTGTGCTTTTTTATTTTGGATATTAATGCATTATTGGTCATATCACTTGCAAGTTCTTTTTGTTGATGGTTTCCTTTGCTCTGCAAAAAAGGTTTTAAGTTTAATTAGGTCCAACTTGTTTATTTTTGCTTTTATTTCTTTTGACTTGGGAGACCTACTGAAGAAAATATTGCTACAATTTATTTCAAAGAGTGTTCTGTGTTCACTTCTAGGGGTTTTATGGTTTCAGATCTTAAATTTAGATCACTAATCCATTTTTATTTTATATAGGATGTGGGTAAATGTTGTGACTTCATTTTTTTACATGTAGCTGTTCAGTTTTCCCAGCACCATTCATTGAAGACACTGTCGTTTTTCTTTTCCACTGTATACTCCTGCCTCGTTTGTTGTAGATTAATTGACCATAGGTGCATCGATTTATTTCTGGGCTAACTATTCTCTTCCCTTTATCCATGCATCTTTTTTGTGCCAATAGCATTCTATTTGGATTACTGTAGCTTTGTAGCGTAGTCTGGGAGGGTGATACTTCCAGCTTTGTTCCTTTTTCTCAAGATTGTTCTGACAATTCTATGTCTTATGTAGGTCCATATAAATTTTAAGATTATTTGTTCTAGTTCTGTGAAAAATGTCATGGGTATTTTGATAGAGATTTCATTATTGCTTTGGGTGGTATGACCATTTTAATAATATTAACTCTTCCAATTCAAGAATATGGGATAAATTTCCATTTCCTTTTATCCTTTTTAATTCCTACATTAATATTTTACAGTTTTCATCCTATAGGTCTTTCACTTTCTTGTTAAATTTATTCCTAGGTATTTTATCCTTTTTGGTGCAATTTTAAATGGGATTATCTTGCTTTATCTTTCTGATAGTTCATTATTGTAGTATAGAAAAGCAACAGATTTCTGTATATTAATCTAGTGTCCTACAACTTTACTGAATTTATTCATTAGTTCTGATAGGTTTTTGGTGGTGACTTTAGGGTTTTATATATATAGTATCATGTCATCTGCAATTAGTGACAGTTGCACTTCTTCTTTTCCAGTTTAGATTCCTTTTACTTCTTTTTCTTGTCTGATTGCTGTGAGTAAGCATTCCAATACTATATGAAATAGAAGTGGCAAGAGTGGGCATCCTTGTCTTTTCCTGATTTTAGAGGAAAGGCTTCTCACCATTGCATATGATATTAGCTGTGTGTTTGTCATAAATGGCCTTTATTTTGTTTAGATATGGTCTCTCTGTATCAACAATAATGAGAATTTTTATCATGAGTGGATGCTGAATTTTGTCAAAGACTTTTTCTAAATTTATTGAGATGATCATGTGATCTTTATTCTTCAGTTTGTTAATGTGATGTATACATTGATTGATTTGTGAATATTGAACCATCCTTGCATCCCTGGGATAAATCTCACTTCATCACGGCATAAGATCATTTTTATATATTGTTGAGTTAGGTTTGCTAATATTTTGTTGAGGATTTTTGCATCTGTGTTCATTAAAGATATTTGCCTGTAATTTTTTATAGTGTCTTTGTCTGGTTTTGGAATCAGGAATTTTGGCCTTGTAGAATGAATTTGAGTGTGTTCCATCCTCTTCAATTTTTTGGAATAGTTAGAGAAGGATAGGGTATTAGCGTTTTTAATAAGTTTGGTAGAATTCCTCTGTGAAGCCAGACTTTTGTTTTCTGGGAGTTTTTTTTTTTTTTTTAATTACAATTTCAATTCCACTACCAGTGATTGGTCTCCTCAGATTGTCTATTACTTTCTGATTCAGTATTGGCAGTTTGTTTCTGTAAATTTGTCAATTTTTGCTAGGTTATCTACTTTGTTGGCATGTACCTGTTCACAGTATTCTCTTATAATTTCTTGTATCGCTGTAGTATTTGTTATTTCTCCTCTTTGTTTTCTTATTTTGTTTACTTGGCTCCTCTTTCTTTTCTTCTTGGTAAGCCTGGCTAACAGTGTACCAATTTTGTTTCTTTGTTTAAAGAACAATCTCTTGTTTTCATTGATATTTTCTACTGTTTTTGATCTTTATTTCATTTATTTCCTGTGTCTTTATTATTTCCTTCCTTCTGCTGACTTTGGGCTTTCATTATTCTTTTTCTAATTCCTGTTTTTAACATTTTTTAAAAATTAAAAAAAAATTTATTGGAGTATAGCTGATTTACAATGTTTTGTTAGTTTCAGGTGTACAACAAAGTGAATCAGTTATAGATATGCATATACATATATCCACTGTTTTTTTAGATTATTTTCCATATAGGCCATTACAGAGTATTTAGTAGAGTTCCCTGTGCTATACAGTAGGTTCTTATTATTTATCTATTTTATATATAGTAGTGTGTATATGTCAATACTAATCTCCCAATTTATCCCTCCCCCCACCTTATCCCCTGGTAAGCATAAGTTTGTTTTCTACATTTGTGATTCTACTTCTGTTTTGAAAATAAGTTCATTTGTACCCTTTTTCTTAGATTATACATATAAATGGTATCATATGATATTTGTCTTTCTGTGTCTGACTTACTTCACTCAGTATGACAATCTCTAGGTCCATTCATGTTGCTGCAGATGGCATTATTTCATTCCTTTTTATGGCTGAGTGATATTCCATTGTAGATATGTACCATATCTTCTTTATCCATTCTTGTGCTGATGGACATTTAGGTTGTTTCCATGTCCTGGCTATTGTAAATAGTGCTGCAGTGAACATTGTAGTGCATGTATCTTTTCGAATTATGGTTATCTCCAGGTATATGCCTAGGAGTGGGATTGCTGGGTCTTGAGGAAGGCCTGTATTACATAAACGTCCCTCTTAGAACAGGTTTTGTTGCATCCCATAGATTTAGGGGTGTTGTGTTTCCATTTTCATTTGTCTTGAGTTATTTTCTGATTTCCTCTTTGATTTCTTCATTGACCCAATGCTTTCTAGTAGCATGTTGTTTAGTCTCCAGGTGTTCGTGCTTTTCCCATTTTTCTACCTGTAATTGATTTCTCATTTCATACCATTTTGGTTGAAAATAATGCTTGGTACAATTTCTAACTTCTTAAATTTCTTGAGGCTTGTTTTGTGCCCTAGCATATTATCTATGTTGTAGAACATTCCGTCTGCACTTGAAAAGAATGTGTATTCTGCTGTTTGGGGAGTGAATGTCCTGTACATATCCATTAGGTCCAACTGGTCTATTGTATCATTTAAGGCCACTGTTTCCTTATTGATTTTCCATCTGGATGATCTGTTCATTGATGTAAGTGGGTTGTTAATGTCCCCTAATATTATTGTATTATTGTTAATTTCTGCCTTTATGTCTCTTAATATTTGCTCTACATATTTAGATTCTCCCGTATTGGGTGCATATATGTTAATGAGTGTAATATCTTTTTCTTTTGTTGGTTCCTTTGTCATTATTTAATGCTCTTCTTTGTCTTTTGTTATAGATTTTGTTTTAAAGTCTGTTTTGTCTGATATGAGTATTGCTACCCCCACATTCTTATCATTTCCATTTGCATAGAACACCTTGTTACATCCCTTCACTTTCCCTGTTTGTTTGTTTTCAGCTCTGAAGTGAGCCTCTTTTAAGCGCCTTATACATGTGTCTTGTTTTTTTATCCAATCAACCACCATATGTCTTTGTATTGGATCATATAGTCCATTGACATTTAAAGTAATTATTGACCAGTATATACTTACTTTCAATTTATCATTTGATTTCCAGTTGTTTTTGTAGTTCTCTGTATTTTTTTCTTCTTTTTGTTTCTTCTTTAGTTTGATGATTTTCTTAATTGTATGCTTGTGTTCCATTCTCACTAGTTTGTATGTATGTATGTATCTATTGTAGAATTTTCATTTGTGGCTACCATGGGGTTCATATATGTTGACTTATAAGTATATCTACTTATTTTATACAGGTAGTCCTGTAATTTCAAATACATTCTAAGAGATGTACATTTTTTTACTCTCCTCCATCATATTTTTTGATTTTGATGTCATATTTTGCATCTTCATGTTTATTCCTTTAATGAACTTTGTAGTTATATTTGATTTTATAATATTTTTTTATTCATATTTTTTCTAGTTTATTTTAGTTGCCAATCCTCAGCCTTTACTACATATTTGCCTTTCCTAATGGGGATTTCCCTTTTCTATATATTCTCACTTATTTTCCAATTAGAGAAGACCCTTCAACATTTCTTTTAGGGTAGATTTAGCATTTATGAATTCTTTTAGTTTTTGCTTGTCTGAAAATTTCTTTATTTCTCTTTCTATTCTAAAACATAAGCTTGCTCTGTAGAGTATCCTACGTTGCAGGTTTTTCACTTTCATCACTTTGAATGTATCTTGACACTCCCTTTCCCTCTTTATCTTTAATGTTGCCATTTTAATTATAATATGTCTTTGTGTGGGTCTAATTGGATTCATCTTGTTTGAGATCCTCTGTGCTTCCTGTTCCTGGATATCTGTTTCTTTCTTTGGGTTTGGGAATTTTTCAGCCATAATTTTATCAAATATATTTTCATTCCCCTTCTCTCTCTCTTCTCCTTCTGGGACTCCTACAATGTAAATGTTGATATGATTAATGTCCCAGAGTTTCCTTAAACTGTTCTCATCTTTTTCATTTTTTTTTTGTAGTTCTGATTGGGTGATTTCCATTATTTTATCTTCCAGATCACTTATGCCTTCTGTATCACCTTGTCTGCTATTAATCCCTCTTAGCGTTTTTTTTTTTCCTTTCAGTTATTGTATTCTTCAGTTCTGACTCATTTTTTTTTATATTTTCTAGTTCCTTATTACGATTCTCACTGGGTCCATCTATTATTTTTCCTAATTTGGTTAACATTCATATTACTAATGCTTGAATTATTTTTCTAGAAAATTGTTTATTTCTGTTTCATTAGGTGACTTTTGAGAGGTTTTCTCTTGCTGTTTCAATTAAGACAAATTCCTCTGTCTTCTCATTTTGCTTACCCTTCTCTGTCTGTATGAAATTTGGTGAGACAGTTACCTATTCCAGTCTTGAATGGGTGTCATTATATGGGAGAGTCCCTATAGAGTCTTCATGTGTCCATTGTCTTTAGCAGGTACCTGAATTTAATGTGAACACAAATCACGTCTTTCCTCAGGGTTTTCTATCAGCTATTGCCTTCATAGGAGGTAAGGCTGGAGATGGAGGAGCTAGGGCCAGAGCCAGTGTTAGCTAGGGCTTCCCCTCTGCTTGGTGGCTGTCACCACCCTATCAAGGGCAGAGGTGGATCTCAAGTTGCGGGAGTAGAAGCCCTGTGAGTCAGGTCTGAGCTGGGTCTTTTCTCTTTGAGTGTGTTTTCTCCCCACTCCCAGCACAGGCACCTCGCCCCAAAGAGGAGCAGTGCTGGAGCAAGGCAGGCTGGTGTGGGCACTTGGCATATGTTGGTCCAGCTAGGGTCAGAGATCCTGATTGCTTCTAATGGTCTGCTTGTGTAAGTGCCAGTAATGGCTGTCCCTGCCCTGCTCAGATGCCACTTCAGTTCTGAGCTGCTTCTGTGTCAAACAATCGAGCCTCCAAGCAGGGCTAGAGCTTTCACTTGGCAATGGCTATTGTGCACGCTGAGGTGGTCACACAAAATAGACCAGCCACTCATGCAATATTCAGTCCACCCCCTCTGCCTTGTTTTGGGAGCAAGCAGGCATGCATGAGCTTCTCATGAGTAGAGTCCAAGCTTCCCACAGTGTTCCTGTTAGTCCCGATGGCCATCCATCCCACCAAGGAAGGTCGTATTCCCTCCATTGGACCCCCAGCTCCTAGTGTGTGGCTCAAACTACTCACTCCCCAGGGATGATCAATGCTCATGTAATCTCCCTTTTCCTTTGAGTCCCCTCCCAGGGGCACAGATCCTGACCTGATTGCTTCTTTCCCTTTCCTACCAGATTCTGTGGGGTTCTTTCTTACAACCTTGGGGTTCTTTTTGCCAGTCTCCAGTTTTCAGTGAGAATTGCTCTACATGTAGATGTATTTCTGATGTGTTCTTGGGGAGAGGTGATTTCTGTGTCTTACTAATTCTACCACTAATCTCTAGTCCCAAAAGTTTTTAAAATAATATTTTATTAGAACATAGCCATGCTCATTTGCTTATGTATTGCTGTGGCCTTGTTCACATTACAATGGCAGAGTAGAGCAGCTGTTGTTGAAAATGTTCATGAAGCTGAAAGTATTTACTGTCTGTCCCTTTACTTTAACAGTTTGCAGATTTCTGTGCTAAAGGGTAGTTTTACCTCTAGATAGTACTAGTTGGGTTGTGTTAAGCTGTCATTGGGACTGAATTACAGTTAGACTTCTACCCAGTCCCACATTCTTCCCCTTCCTTCTGCAGGTGTTGAAACCAAAGATCAACATAATCATTCTTCACACTAAATTGTGTCTCAGAGTTGGCTTCCTAAGAACCCAACTTACAATATGGATTCTTTCCTTTTAGGTTATAAGTATCTCTTTCAATTTATAATCAATCTTATTACTTATAGCATTTATATATACAATATTCTAATTTATTTTTTCTTTTCACTTACCTTTAAATGATTGAAAGATGTAGGTCGAAGTTTTCTGCCACTGTTGGACTTATTTTTATATTTCCTGCAATAATTGCTGTATATGTTTCAAAACCATGTCTTTGTAATAAAATTTCTCATTATATTTATTCTTTGTATATTGCATACTGCATTGTTAAAAAGTACTACAAGTTTACTGTGTGCCTTTTGCCATGAATTCCAATGATCTGGACATCAGCTTACTTTTTAATTTTCTTTTGGTAAATTCTTACTTTCAGAATTTGAATTACTTTATTTTTGATAGGTCTTTTACAAGTAACACATTTGTGTGTGTGTGTGTGTAGTCAAATGTTTAGGTACATAGATTAATCCTAGAAATGGGGGAGAATAGAGAAATGAAGCTGGTGATTTTAGATGAGGTCTAGCATCTTTTTTTTTTACTTCTTTATTGGAGTATAATTGCTTTAAAATGTTGTGTTAGTTTCTGCTGTATAATGAAGTGAATCAGCTATATGTATACATATATCCCCATATCCCTTCCCTCTTGAGCCTCCCTCCCACCCTCCCTATCCCACCCCTCTAGGTGGTCACAAAGCACCAAGCTGATCTCCCTGTGCTAAGTAGCTGCTTCCCACTAGCTATCTATTTTACATTTGGTATTGTATATATGTCAATGCTACTCTCTCACTTCGTTCCAGCTTACTCCTCCCCCACCCCGTGTCCTCAAGTCCATTCTCTACATCTGCATCTTTATTCCTGTCCTGCCCCTACGTTCATCATAACCATTTTTTTTAGATTCCATATATATGTGTTAGCATACAGTATTTGTTTTTCTCCTTCTGACTTACTTCACTCTGTATGACAGACTCTAGGTCCATCCACCTCACTACAAATAACTCAATTTCATTTCTTTTTATGGCTGAGTAATATTCCATTGTATATATGTGCCACATCTCCTTTATCCATTCATCTGTTGATGGAGGTCTAGCATCTTGAATTTCTTACATAGCCTCCAGTATTTTCTTACATCTGTGAGACTGATAAGCATAGCCAATAATTACAGTGTTTATGATCTTGATGGAATATCTTTACTATATTAAACTTAGGTCATGATTTAAAAAATCTTTTTCTTTAACATTTTGGCTCAAGCATAAATGCGAAAATCCAGTTCAGTGTAATACAGTTGATTTGGTGGCATATTCTTTGTTTGTTCAAAAGAATGGATGGAGAATATATATAAGAAGCAGCATCTACTATCTGCTTTCTAATAATGGGGACTAAAAGAAAAATGAGAGAATGTAATTTTTAATCATCCTTTGTTTTATTAGTTGTGTGTCTATCTTGTTCTGATCTGTGTTGAAATTTAAATATTCTTAATGTTGAATTTGAGTGAGATATCATAAGATGTAAATATCTCCAACACTCATTTAATACATATTTAGAATATCTATGAAATAGCTTTTTGAACTGTTTTAAGTTTTGCAGTCATTGTGGTCCACTGATAATGTTTGCTATAAACTGTTGAAGAATAATATTGTAGGACTATGGTTTTTTTAGGTAAGCAATAACACAATATTTGTTTTATAAAACAAAGCACTTTCTCTTAGGTGATTTTTTGCTTGCATCAATATTGTTTCTCAACGTTTCTTTTGCTGTGCAAAAAATTTTAAGTTTAATTAGATCCCATTTGTTTATTTTTGTTTTTATTTCCATTACTCTAGGAGATGGACTAACAAGATATTGCTGCAGTTTATATAAAAGAGTGTTCTGCCTATATTTTATATTTTCCTCTACAAATTTTATATTATTCAGTTTTACATTTAAGTCTTTAATCCATTTTGGGTTTATTTTTGTGTATGGTGTTAGAGAATGTTCTAATTTCTTTGATTTACATGTAGCTGTCCAGTTTTCCCAGCACCATTTATTGAAGAGACTGTATTTCCTCCATCATATATTGCCTCCTTTGTCAAAGATTAATTGGCCATTGGTGCATGGGTTTATTTCTGTCCTGTTCCATTGATCTATATGTCTGTTTTTGTGCCAGTACCATACTGTTTTGATGACTATAGCTTTGTAGTAGAGTCTGAAGCCAGGGAGCCTGATTCCTCCAGCTCCGTTTTTCTTTTTCAAGGTTGCTTTGGCTATTAGAGAAGACCTAAGTAAACATTTCTCCAAAGAAGACATACAGGGGAATTCCCTGGCTGTCCAGTGGTTAGGACTCAGTGCTTTCACTGCTGAGGGACCGGGTTCAGTCCCTGGTCAGGGAAGTAAGAACCCACAGCTGCAGAGAGTGGCAAAAAATAAATAAATAAATAAATAAAAAGACATACAGATGGCCAGCAGGAACATGAAAAAAAGCTCAACTTCACTAAGTATTAGAGAAATGCAAATCAAAACTACCGTGATGTGTCATCTCACTCTGATCAGAATGGCCATCATCAAAATGTCTACAAATAATAAATGCTGGAGAGGGTGTGGAGGAAAAGGTTGTGGGAATTTAAATTGGTACAGCCACTATGGAGAAAAGGATGGAGGTTCCTTAGAAAAACTAAAAATAGAGTTACCATATGATCCAGCAATCCCACTCCTGGGCATATATCCAGAAAAGAGGAAAACTAATTTGAAAAGATACAGGCAGCCCAGTGTTCATTGCAGCACTATTTACAGTAGCCAAGACATGGAAGCAACCTAAATGTCCATTGACAGATGAATGCATAAAGAAGACGTATATATACACAATGGAATATTACTCAGCTATAAAAAAAATGAAATAATGTCATTTGCAGCAACATGGATGGACCTAGAGATTATAATCCTAAGTGAAGTAAGCCAGACAAAGACAAATATCATATGATATCGCTTATATATGTGAAATCTGAAATAAAAGAACTTATTTACCAAACAGAAATAGATCCACAGACATAGAAAGCAAACTTATGGTTGCCAAAGGGGAAAGGCAGGGGAGAGATAAATTATGAGGTTAACATTAGCAGGTACACACTAATATACATAAAATAGATAACTGACAAGGACCTACTGTACAGCATAGGGAACTATACTCAATATTTTCTAATAACCTATAATGGAAAATGTCTGGAAAGGAATATACATATATATGTGTGTGTGTGTGTATATATATATATATATATAACTGAATCACTGTGATATACACCTGAAACTAACAGGACTTTGTAAATCAACTATACTTATAAAATAAAATAAAATAAAATAAAGGAAAAACTAAATATATTTTTATATTATATTATAAACTTATATTTTATTTAATCCCCATATGTTGACTGATACTCAGCTAGGAGCTTGGCACTGCTAGTAATAGTTTGTATATTAAAACAAGATAAACATATAAAATAGAGCATTTAATTGTAAAAACTGCATATTTTGGCTGTTCTCTCATATAGAATGTAATCATGTGATAGAGCATATGTCCATATATATAAACATATTTGTGCTTTTTCTGTAGAAAAATAACCCACCTTCTTTTTATATATACAAACACACACATATATACATAAACTCACATATACATATATGCATATTGTAAATGAAATCATATGTGTGCAATAATTTTTACTATTATACTCTAGCAAAGTAGCATTTTGGAATGAGAATAACTATAGAATGATAGAATTAATGCATTTACATTCAACGAAATGCCAAAGAGGATTTAAATTAAAAAGTTTTCAAGTATCCACTCTAAATAATTATTTTGCTTATCTCTGAGTACAATTATTGAAATTGTGTATAAAGCAATTGGCTTTTAAAAATGTTTCGGGATTAAGAGTTTCAAATTATTTTGCATAAATTCTGCTAAAAAGTATGTTAACACACTAAAAGTATGTTAGAATAATATTTTGATATGTGTTCAAGAAGTTTTGGTTCCAGGTTAACATATACCAAAGCAAATATATTTAATTTTCATAGTTTTTCTAAAAACATCTTTATTGAAATGTAATTCACATTCCATAAAATTCACCAAAGTATATAATTTAATATTTCTTACAATACTTACAGAGTTGTATAACCTTCACCACTATATAATTTTAGAACATTTCATCACCACAGGAATAAATCCAGTACAAATTAGCAGTAAGTCCCTGTACTACCCTTTCCAAAGCCCCTGGCAACCACTACTCTATTTTATGTCTCTATGGATTTATGTATTCTAGATATATGATATAAATGGTATCATACAACATGTGGCCTTTTGTGTCTGGCTACTTTCACTTAGATAATGTTTTTATGATTAATCTTCTTGTAACATATATAAATACTTTATTCCATACACTGCATTTTTAAAATCTATTCATCAATTTATAAACACTTTGGTTGCATTCATACTTGGATATTTTTTAAAAAGCTTTTATGAACATTCACGTGCAAAGGTCTGTCTGGACATATGTTTTCAGTTGTTTTGAGTATATACCTATGAGAAGAGTTGTTGGGTCATATGGAAATTCTAGGTTTAACATTTTAAGGAACTGCCAGACTGTGTTCCAAATCAGCTGCATCATTTTACACTTATACCAGCAATATATAAGTGTTTCAATTTTTGCACATTTTTGCCAACAATTGTTTTCATCCATTTTTATAATTATAGGCTTTCTAATGTGTGTGAATTGGTATCCCATTGCCATTTTGATTTACATTTCCTTAATAACTAATGATGTTGAGCTTCTTTTCACTTTTTGTATATATGCTTATCACTATTTGTGTATGTTCTTTGGAGAAACGTCTATTCAAATAATTTGGCCATTTTAATTAATTAATTATTTTTTTAACATCTTTATTGGAGTATAATTGCTTTATAATGGTGTGTTAGTTTCTGTTTTATAACAAAGTGAATCAGCTATACATATGCATATATCCACATATCTCCTCCCTGTTGCATCTCCCTCCCACCCTCCCTATCCCACCTCTCTAGGTGGACACAAAGCACCGAGCTGATTTCTCTGTGCTATGTGGCTGTTTCCCACCAGCTATCTATTTTACATTTGGTAGTGTATATATGTCCCTGTCACTCTCTCACTTGTGCCAGCTTACCCTTCCCCCTCCCCATGTCCTCAAGTCCATTCTCTATGTCTGCATCTTTATTCCTGTCCTGAATTTGGCCATTTTTAATTGGCTTATTTGTGTTTTCATTGTACAGTTGTAAGTGTTCCATAATGCCCTCTGGATACAAGACCTTTGTGAGGTATATGGTTTGAAAATATTTTCTCCCATCTTCTCACTTTCTTGATGGTGCCCTTTGAAGCACAAAAGTTTTTAATTTTTATGAGATCCAATTTATCTATTCTTTCTTTTGTCAGTTATGTTTTTGGTGTCATATCTAAGAAACTAGGGCCTGACCCAGGGTCATTAAGAATTACTTCTCTGTTTTCTTCTAATAAAGTTTAGTTTTAACTCTTGTATTTAGGTCTATCTTTCATTTTGAAATAATTTTTGTATATAATGTGATGTAGCATTCAACTTCACTCTTTTGTATGTGCTTATTCATTTTCCCAGCACCATTTATTGAAGAATATCCTTTTCCCATTGAATTTCATGGTATCATTGTCAAAAATTACCATAAATGTAAAGTTTTATTTATGGACCCCAATTATTGATATATTTCATTGATCTCTACATCCATTCTTATGTCAATTTAATGCTGTCCTTTATTTTTGTTAATTTTTATTGGAGTATGGTTGCTTTACAATGTTGTGTTAGCCTTCACTGCACAACAGAATGAATCAGCCATACACATACAGATATCCCCTCCATTTTGGACTTCCCTCCCATTTAGGTTACCACAGTGCATTAGGTAGAGTTCCCTGTGCTATACAGTATGTTCCCATCAGTTGTCTATTTTAAGTGGTGTCTTGATTGCTGTAGCTGTGTGGTACATTTTGAAATGAAACTGTGTGAGTCCTCAAAATGTGTTCTTTTTTTCTCTTTATTATATATTTTGCTTAAAAACATATTGATTAATTAAAATAATAAAAAACGATTATCACTTTTTAATGGGTACTTACAAGTTTGAAAGTAAAGTAACATTTTTGAGGTATATTTCACAATAAAGAATTACATATATTGAAAGTGTGTGATGGGATGATTTGATATACATAAACATTGTGGAATAATCTTAACATTAACAATAACATATCCAGTCACCGTATTTTCTTTTTGGTGAGGACACTTAAAATCTACCCTCTTAATAAAATTCAACTATTCAATAAAGTATTATTAACTATAGTCACGTGTTGTACATTACATCTCTAAATATCTTGCATAAGTGAAACTTTGTACCCTTTGATGATCTTTGGATTCTCCACTGCCCCATCCCTGATACCATTATTCTTGTCTCTGCTTCTTTGAATTCAAGGTTTTTAGATTACACACATAGAAGTGAGATCATGCACTATTTTTCTTTCTTTATTAGTTTATTTCACTAAGCATAATGTCCTCCAGGTTTATATATGTTCTTCCAAATGTCAGGATTTTCTTTCTTAATATAAAAAATATATAATTTTAATATAAATTATATACATAAATTGTATATATGTATATATATATATATATATATATATATAAAATTTTCTTTATCCATTGATGGCATTTAGGTTGTTTCAATATGTATCTTGGCTCTTGTGAATAATGCTGAAAAGAACATGAGAGTGCAGATATCTTTTTTATATTCTGATTTCACCATTGATATATACCCAGAAGTGGGGTTGCAGGATCATAAGGCTGTACCAGTTTATATACCCACCAGTATTCTATAATAGTTCCCTTTTCTCCACATCCTGCCCTACACTTTTTTTTTTTTTAATCTTTTGGGAAATAGCTATCTTAACATGTGTGATAATGTTTCATTATGGTATTGATTTGCATTTCTTGATGATTATTACACCTTTTCAGGTACTGATTGGCCATTTGTGTGCCTTCTTTTGAGAAATGTGTGTTAAGCTCCATTGTCCATTTTAAAATCTGTTTGTTTTATTGCTATTGAATTTTTTGAGCTCCTTATACATTTTGGATATTAACCCTCATCAGATAAATAGTAACTCCCATTCTACAAGTTGCCTTTTCATTTTGTTGATTATTTCTTTTGCTGTGTAGAATCTTTTTTAGTTTTATGTAATCCCACTTATTTATTTGAACTTTTGTTGCTTGTGTTTTTGGTGTCATATCCAAAAACTCACTGCCAATTCCAGTGTCAAGGACCTTTCCCCCTATGTTTTCTTCTAGGAGTTTTATGATTTCAGGTCTCATTTGTCTTTAATCTACATCATTAAATTTTTGAAAGGTGTAAGGTAGGAGTCTAGTTCCATTCTTTTGCATGTGATTATCCAGTTTTTCTAACACTATTTATTGGCGAGACTGTTCTTTCCCTGTGACTATTCTTAACTCTCTTGTAAAACATTAGTTGACTGTGTATGCAGGGGTTTACTTCTGGACTCTTGATTCCATTCCATTGGTTTATAAGTCTGTTTTTATGCCATCATCATACTGTTTTGTTCACTCTAATTGTGTAATATATTTTAAAATCAAGAAATGTGATGCCTCTAAGTTTGCTTGTCTGTCTCCAGATTGCATTGGCTTATTGGAGTCTTTGGGGTTCCAAATAAGTTTTAGGATAGTTTTAAATATTTTTCTGTCAAGAATGCAATTGATTTTTTGATAGAGATTACACCTATATTGTAACAATATTAAGTCTTCTATCCATGAATATGGGATGTCTTTCCACTTATTTGTGGCTTCTTTAATTTCTTTCAATAGTGTTTTATAATTTTCATTGTACAAGTATTTCAGGTCTATAGTTAAGTTTATTCCTAAGTATTTTATTTTATTTTTTGCAATTTTACTTGGAATTATTTCCATAATTTTATTTCAGATAGTTGTTTGTGTTTGGAAAAACAATGAACATTTGCACATTGATTTTGTATCCTGCAGCTTTACTGAATTCCTTTATTAGTTGTAACAATTTGTGGTGGAGTCTTCACAATTTTCTACATATATGATCATGTCATTTTTCAAACAGATAATTTGTGTTCTTTCTGATTTTGTATACCTTTATTTATTTTTCTTGGCTAATTGTTCTGGCTAGGTCCTCCAGTACTATGTTGAAAATAAGTGACTAGAGTGGGCATTTTGACCTGTACCAGATCTTAGAGGGAAAGCTTTCAGTTTTTCCCCATTGATTTAGATGTTAGCTGTGTGCTTTTCATATATGGCCTTTATTGTGTTGAGGTAAGATCCTTCTATACTTATTTCGTGAGAGTTTTTGTCATGAATGGGTGTTGAATTTTGTCAAATGCATTTTCTGCATCTATTGAGGAGACCATGTTTTTTGTTGTTGTTATTATTGAAGTATAGTTGATTTAAAATATTGTATTATTAGTATCAGGTGTACAGCATAGTGATTTATTTTTGCAGATTATATTCCATTATAGCTTACTATAAGATATTGTACATAATTCCCTGTGCTATACAGTAAAACCTTGTTGCTTATCTAATTTATGTATAGTAGTTTGTATCTGTTAATTCCATATTTCTAATTTGTCCTTCTCTCCCTCCCTCTCCCGTTTGATAACCATATGTTTGTTTTCTATGTCTGTGAGTCTGTTTTTCTTTTGCATATAGATTCATTTGTATTTTTTTAGATTCTACATATAAGTGATATCATATAGCATTTGTCTTTCTTTGTCTGACTTACTTCCCAAGTATAATATTCTCTAAGTCCATCCATGTTGCTGCAAATGGCAATATTTTGTTTTTTATGGCTAATATTCCATTATATATATGTATATATATAAACACAGTATATTATATATATTATATAAAGTATATTATATATACACAGCAAGTCCCCTGCATACAAATGAGTTCTGTTCAGAGAGCATGTTTGTAAGTCCAATTTGTTCGTAAGTCCAACAAAGTTAACCTAGGTACCCAACTAACACAATTGGTTGTATAGTACTGTACTGTAATAGGTTTATCATACTTTTCACACAACACATACATAAAAAACAAACACAAAAAATAAAGAAAACATTTTTAATCTTATAGTACAGTACCTTGAAAAGTACAGTAGTACAGTACAACAGCTGGCATGCAGGGGCTGGCATGCACATTCACATCTTTGAAAGTTTGCAACTTGAAAGTTCATATGTAGCAGACTTGCTATATATATATATCTTACTATATTTATATCTATATCTATATATATCACATCTTTTTAAGCCAATTGTCTGCTGATGGGCACTTGGATTATTTCCATATCTTGGCTATTGTAAATAGTTCTGCTATGAACATG
This sequence comes from Eubalaena glacialis, assembly GCF_028564815.1. NCBI lineage: Eukaryota > Metazoa > Chordata > Mammalia > Artiodactyla > Balaenidae > Eubalaena > Eubalaena glacialis. The sequence goes on along the minus strand of NC_083736.1, from coordinate 57,028,330 downwards.
TCGGTGCTTGTATCTTTTCAAATTAGAGTTTTCATCTTTTCTGGATATATACCTAGGAGTGGGATTGATGGATCACATAGTAGCTCTTTTTTTAGTTTTTTAAGTAACCTTCATACTGTTTTCCATAGTGGCTGCACCAATTTACACTTCCACCAACAGTGTGAGAGGGTTCCCTTTTCTCCATACCCTCTTCAACATTTATTTTTTGTAGACTTTTTGATGATAACCATTCTGACCAGTGTGAGGTGATACCTCATTGTAGTTTTGAATTGCATTTCTCTAATAATTAACAATGTTGAGCATCTTTTCATGTGCTTTTGGGCCATCTGTATGTCTTCTTTGGAAAAATGTCTATTCAGTGCTTCTGCACATTTTTTGATTAGGTTGATATTTTTTTAATTGAGTTTTATGAGTTGATTTTATGTTTTGGATATTAACCCTTTTTCAGTCACATCGTTTGCAAATATTTTCTATCATTCTGTAGGTTGTCTTTTATTTTTCTGGATGATATCCTTTGATATGCAAAAGCTTTTAAGTTTCATTAGGTCCCAATTTTACATTTTTGCTTTTATTTCTTTTGCCTTAGGAGACTGATCTAAGAAAATATTTATATCAAAAAATGTTTTGCCTATGTTCTTTTTTAGGAGTTTTATGGTGTCATGTCTTAAATTTAGGTCTTTAAACCATTTTGAGTTTATTTTTGTATATGGTGTGAAGGAGTGTTCTAATTTCATTGATTTACATGTAGCTGTGCAGCGTTCCCAGCACCACTTGTTGAAGGAGACTGTCTTTTATCCATTATATATTCTTGCCTCCTTTGTTGTAGATTAATTGACCATTGGTGTATGGGTTTAGTTCTGGGCTCTCTATTCTGTTCCATTGATCTATATGTCTGTTTTTGTGTCAATACCACACTATTTTGATTACTGTAGTTTTGTAGTATAATCTGAAATCTGGAGGGTTATGCCACTAGCTTTGTTCTTTTTCCTCAGGATTTATTTGGCAATTTGGGACCTTTTATGCTACTGTATAAATTTTAGGATTATTTGTTCTAGTTATGGAAAAATATTTTTCCCATATGCATAATATTATGCATATTTTGATAGGGATTTCATTATATCTGTAGATTGCTTTGGGTAGTATGGCCATTTCAACAATAATAGTTTTTCGAATCCAAGAACATAGGATGCCTTTCCATTTATTTGAGTCATCTTCAACTTCCTTTATTAATGTTTTATAGTTTTCAGTCTGTAGGTCTTTCAAATCCTTGGTTAAGTTTATTCCTAGGTATTTTATTTTCTGACACAATTTTAGACAAGATTTTTTAAAAATTCCCTTTCTCATATTTCATTATTAGTGTAAAGAAATGCAACAGGTTTCTGTATGTTAATCTTGTATCCTGTTACCTTGCTGAATTCATTTATTAGTTATAATAGTTTTTGTGTGGAGACTCTAGGGTTCTCTAAATAGATTATCCTGCCCTCTGCAAATAGTGACAGTTTTACCTCTTCCCTTCCAATTTTGATACCTTTTATTTCTTTTTTCATCTGATTGCTGTGGCTAGGACTTCCAATACTATTTTGAATAGAAGTGATGAGAGTGGGCATCCTTGTCTTGTTCCAGAATTTAGTGGCAAGGCTTTCAGCTTTTCACCATTGAGTATTATGTTGGCTGTGGGATTGTCATAAATGGCTTTTATTATGTTGAGATATGTTCCCTCTATACACACTTTCATGAGAGTTTTTATCATGAATGGATTTCACATTTTGTCAAATGCTTTTTCTGTGTCTGTTGAGATGATCATGTGTTTTTTTTCTTTCTTTCTTTTGGTTAATGTGGTGTATGTATCACATTGATTGATTTGTGTATGTTGACCTATCCTTGTGACCCTGGAATTATTCCAACTTGTTGTGGTATATGATCCCTTTTATGTATTGTTGGATTTGGTTTGCTAATATTTTGTTGAGGCTTTTGGCATCTATATTCTTCAAAGATATCGGCCTGCAATTTTCTTTGTTTTTAGTGTCTTTGTCTGGTTTTGGAATCAGGAAGATGGTGGCCTCATAGAATGAATTTGGGTGTGGTTCCTTCGCTTCAATTTTTTGCAATAGTTTGAGAAGGATAAGTATAATTTCTTTCTTGTATTCTTTGAATTCCCCAGTGAAGTTGTCAGGTCCTGGACTTGTTTGCAGGGAGCTTTTTAAATTATGGATTCCAGTTCACTTCTAGTGATTGATCTGTTCAAATTATCTGTTTCTTTTTGACTCAGTTTTGGTAGGCTGTATGTTTCTAGAAACTTGTCCATTTCTTCTAGGTTGTCCAATTATTTGGCATATAACTGTTCATAATATTCTCTTATATTTTTTGTATTTCTCTGGTATTGGTTGTTATTTCTCCTCTTTAATTTCTAATTTTGTTTTCTGGGTTCTCTCTCTTCTTCTTGGTGAGCCTGGCTGGAGATTTGTTGATTTTTTTTATATTTTCAAAAACCAACTCGGTTTTATTGATCTTTTCTATTGTTTTTTTAATTGATCTCCATTTTATTTCTTCACTGATATTTATTATTTACTTCTTTCTGTTGACTTTGGGTTTTGTTTTTTCTTCTTTTTCTAATGTTTTTATTTGGTAGGTTAGGTTGTTTACTTGAGAATTTTCTTGTTTCTTGAGAAAGGTCTGTATCACTATGTACTTCCCACTTAGAACTGCTTTTGGTGCATCTCATAGATTTTATAAGGTTGTGTTTTCATTTCTTTTGTCTTCAGGTATTTTCTGATGTTTCTTGAATTTCATCGTTGACCCCCCCCTTTTTTTTATGTAGTATGTTGTTCAGTCTCCATGTGTTCATTCTTTTCCCATATTTCTTTCTGTAGTTGATTTCTAGTTTCATACCAGTGTGTTCAGAAAAGATGCTTGAAATAATTTCTTTCTTCTTATATTTGTTGAGGCATGTTTTTGACCTAGTATGTTGTCTCTTCTAGAGAATGTTCCATGCACACTTGAAAATAAAGTGTATTCAATTTTTTAAATGTAGTGTCCTGTAGATATCAATTATGTCCAACTGTTCTATTGTGTCATTTAGAATCTCTGTTGCTTTATCAATTTTCCATCTGGATGATCTGTCCAGTGATGTCAGTGGGGTGTTAAAGTCTCCTACTATTATTGTATTATTGTACCTTTCTCCCTTTATGTCTGTTAGTATTTGTTTTATATATTTAGGTGCTACTATATTGGGTGTGTATATGTTAACAAGTGTAATATCCTCTTCTTGTATTGATCCATTTATCATTATAAAATGCTCTTCCTTTGTCTTTCATAATGGACTTTGTTTTAAAGTGTATTTTGTCTGGTATGAGTATTGCTACCCCTGCTTTCTTGTTGTTTACATTTCCATGAAATATTGTTTTCCATCCCTTTACTTTCAGTCTGTGTGTGTCTTTCACCCTGAATTGAGTCTTTTGGGCAGCATATTTTAGGTTCTTATTTCATCCAATCTGCCACTCTATATCTTTTGATTGGAGCATTTAGTCCATTCACATTTAGAGTAATTATTGATAGGTATGTAATTATTGTCATTTTAATCCTTGTCTTCCAATTGTTTTTGTAGTTCTTCTTTGTTCATTTCTTTTTCTTTTTGGTTTTCCTTTTGTAGTTTGATGATTTTCTTTTGTCGTATGCTTGAGTTCCTTTCTTTTTGGTTTTTGTGAATATATTGTGTATTTTTGATTTGTGGTTACCATGCAGTTCAAGTATGTTGACCCATAACTATATCTACTTGCTTTAAATAGTCATTCAAGTTCAAACACATTGCAAAAGATTTAAATTTTTATACTCCCCTCCCCCACATTTTGTGAATTCAAATGTCCTATTTTACACCTTCATGCTTATCCTTTTACTGTTAGCTGTAGTTATAATTGTTTTTCAATTTGGGGGATTGTTTTTTAATCTGTGTACTGGCTTATTTAAGTGATCTTCAATCCTTTTATATATTTGCCTACTGTGATTTTCCCTACCTATAGATTCTTGCTTCCTTTCTATTTAGAGAAGATCCTGCAATATTTTTTAGGATTGGTTTAGTATTGCTGAATTCCTTAGTTTTTGCTTGTTGAGGAATTCTTTATCTCTTTTTCTATTCTATATAATAATCCTGCTTAGTAGCATATCATCAGTTCCAGGTTATTTTTCCCTTTCAGGACTTTGAATACATCATGCCACTCCCTTCTGGCCTGCAAAGCTTCTGCAGAGAAATCAGCAGATAGTCTTAATGGAGGTTCCCTTGTAACTGACTCTGTTTTTCTCTTGATGCCTTTAGAATCCTCTCTTTATCTTTAACTTTTGACATTTTAATTATGATATGTTTGGAACCCTCTTTGCTTCTTGCACCTGGACATCTGTTTCTTTCTATAGGTTTGGGAAGTCTTCCAGCCATAATTTCTTAAAATACATTCTTAATCCCCTTCTCTCTCTCTTTTCTTTCTGGAACCCCTGTTATGAATAGGTTGGCATGCTTTATATTATCTCATAGATCTTATATGTTCTTTTTTTTTTTTCCAATTGTCATTCTGCCTGCTGTTCTGATTGGGCGATTTCCATTATTCTGTCTTCCAGATCACTTATTCGATCCTCTGTGTCACTTAGTCTGCTATTCATTGCTTCTAGATTGGTTTTAATCTAGACAATTTAATTTTTTTATTGTTTCATCCTTATAGTTTCTAGTTCCTTGTTATAGTGATTACAATCTATTGATTGTCTTTCTTTATTCCTTTAGCATTTTTATTACCTCCTGTTTTGAGCTTATGATCTAGTAGACGAGTGAGCTCTGTTTCATTATTTGTTCTTTCAGGGTACTTCTCTGGTCCTTTTAATTGTGAGTAGTTCCTCTGCCTTTTCATTTTACTTAACTTTCCCTGTCTCTATGAATTTAGGAGAAACAGTTATCTACTGTGGTCTTGAAGGGGTCTTTTTATGTGGGGACATCCCTGTGCAGACTGTGTTTCCAGTGTTTTTGGTGCTAGGCTCAATTTCAGTTTGGACATCATCCATGTCTTTCCTCAGGGTGTGCTAGCTGTTATCCCCTTGATAGGGGGGTGTGGTTGGTGTTATAGTATCTAGAGCCTGTCCTGGATGTGAAGTGGGGCTTCCTGTCTGCTCCATGGCTGTCACTGCCCTGTCAGATGTAGGATCTTCTCCCTAGTTGTTGGAGTAAAAGCCCTCAGGGTCAGGTTCAATCATTGTCTTTGATGCACGCCCTGCCCCAAAGGAGGTGATTGCTAAAGCAAGTGAGGCCCATGTGATCACAGAGGACCTATTTGCCATTCCACTCAGAAGCAGGCCAAGTTCGTGTCCCTTTCTCTGTTGTGATCAACCTGGATCTGGTGCAAGGCTTGGTGTGGAGTAGGCTAGGGCTGGGCGTTGGGGTGTTGTCGCTGTGGGAATTGAGAGGACTGTGCTGCCACCTGAGATTTGGGCTGCCTCTGTTGCAGACTTCTCCCAGGACGTGTCTGCTCCAGATCTAGTGCTAAGCTGTGTTGTGAAGTGGGTGGAGCCAGGTTGTTTTTGTTGAGAGACAAACAGCTGTGTACTCCTGAGCATGCTGACAATGGCCTCACCCAGACCACACCCCAGGCCCTCTGGGCTGTCTCTGGGTAACCAGATGGAGTCTTCTCTCAGGGCCTGTTTGCCCAAGATTTGGTGCTTAGCTGCTGCACCCCCCTGTAGTGCCACCCCACATGCATGCTGACAATGTCCACTACAGCTACATCTGCTTCCCCATAAGTAAGCTGACAGTGTTCTCTGTGGCTCCATCTGGCTCACACCCCAGGTGCCCCAGTCTGTTTCTGCACAGCTAGACCAAGTCTCTGCCCATATTTCATGCCAGGCTGTGCTGTGGAGTGAAGCAGGGCTGGGGTGTTTGCCCTTTCAGATTGGGAAGTGCAGCAAGGCAGCTACCACCAGTGCAAGGCTTTCTTTGCCCTGATTGTCAGCAAGCCAGCATGTGTGCTATCCTCAAAATCAGAGCCTAGGCTTCTCTAGCCCTTCTATCTGTCTCAGTGTATTTCCCAGCAGGCAAGGGCACCCATCTCCTCCATGCAAGACCCCAGGACTAGGATACCCAGATTGTGGCTAGGCCTACTCACTCCCCAGGGCAAGGGTCCACCTGTGTGGATATTCTCCTCCTTACAGATCCCTTTCAGGGGTTCAAGTCCTGACCCAATGCCTTTTGTTCCCCATCTACTGGCTTATGTGGAGATCTTTCTTACAGCTTTATTTGTATAGGAGTTTTTCCAGTTTCCAGTTAGATTTCCATGAGAATTGTTCTGCATGTTGATGTATTTTTGATGTGTTTGTAGGTGCGAGATGAGCTCCACGTCCTCCTATTGTGACATCTTGATCCTCCATTCCAAAATCTACATTTTAAATCATTAATCTACAGTTCCCTCACTAAAATTATTGTTGTTTATTATTATTGTATTGTTATACAATGCTGTATTTATTAGCTTAATTAATATTTTAGATTTAGAAAGTACTGTGGAATGGCTCCAAATTGTTTGCAGTTAAGTCTGTGAAAATTTGCGTGGTATGCTCTTATACCACCCATTGATTAAACTTGTGAAAACTGGATGATAACTATTATATAAAAATTTCATAATTATAATGACATGAATTTATTTCAGGAAGTTTCCTTCAGAAGTTGGAAATTTGCCAGGTGGTATATTTGACCTCTACACTGTGTTCAAATTGCAAATTTTATTTTTCTAAACCATAGAACGATGGAACCAAATCCTGGATCAACTTTAATTTGATTTAATTACTTTTTGATTTGATATGTGTTAACCAGTATCAGTTTCTGAAAATAGTGGATTTCCGTTGGTAGTTGGGGACTGCAAAGAAGCTTTCTTCATGTTTTGTGACAGTCAGTAATTTGAAATTATATTTCCAAAAAAATCCTAGAGATTAAGTTAGATTTGTGTGGGTGACCATAACAGTCGCTGAAGGAGAAAATTATAAAGAAGACTGTGTTTTTAAAGGTTTTCTGCTCTAGCTAACAATATGCTGTTTTTTGGTATTGTGGTAAAAAACACACATAAGATTTACCATCTTAACCATTTTTAAGTGTACAGTTCATTAGTATGCTGATATTGTTCAAATGTTTATAAACTTACCTGTGATTTTTAAAATCTTAGGCTGGTAAAACCCTTTGCTGAGGTGTTAACACCATCTTGTCCTGGAAATGAAGTATAAATTTATTTAGTTTTATTATGGTAAATTTCAAACATATACAAAAATAAAGAGATTAATATAATGGATTCCCATTTTTGCAAGTCAGCTTCAACAAAAGCAATGCCTGGCCAATCTAGTTACCTTTATGCCTACATCCTCCCATACCCATATATTTTAAAGTGAATCATAGACATCCTATTTTACATGTATAACTATTCCAGTATTTCTAAAGTAAAGGGACCTTTAAAAAACAAAACCACAATATCATTATACACCTACAATTAAAAATTCCTTAATTTAATTAGCTATAGTTAGTATTTACATTTCTCAATTGTCTTATATTTTGTTCTTTGGGTTCTAATTGGGTTCCAAATATAACTCATGTGTTGTGATGTGTCGATATGTGTTTTAAATCTCTTTTGGTTATAGGGCCTAAAAGTCCATATCTTTTTATTCCTTGCAACTTTTCCTGTTGTTTTTGCTGATAAAGAAACCAGGGCATTTATGTTGCAGTTTTCTAAATTCTGGATTTTGATAACTGCACCCCATGGGTTGTTTATCATGCTAGTCTGTCTCCCATATTTCCTGGAAATTGGTAACTTCATCTAGAGGCTTAGTCAGGTTTAGGTTGATTTTTACAGCAAGGTTACTTCATAGGTGGTGTGTATATTATCCAATAGGAGCCATTCATGATTATTGCCTACAATAGAGCAAATAATTTATCAAGGGATGCATAATTGTGATATTTAAATTAAATTCTTATTTCTTCTTATGTTAGCTGGAATATTCATTAAAGAGAAAATTTACCTCATCAAATATTAGGTTACCATCAAAAAAAAAACTCATACAAGAAAGGAAGGTTAAATTCTTGATTATATTCCTTTATTTATCAGTTTTCAGAATGATGATTTCTTATCCTAGCATCCATCTTCCAGTTGTAGCCACTGAATGCTTTTATTTATTTATTTTTATACTTCTTTTTTAAACATTTAAAAAATTTTATTTATTGGAGTGTAATTGATTTACAATGTTGTGTCATTTTCAGGTGTACAGCAAAGTGATTCATTTATATATATACATATATTCATTCTTTTTTAGATTTTTTTATCTTATAGGTTATCACAGAATATTGAGTAGAGTGCCCTGTGCTATACAATATAATAGTGTGTGTGTTCATCCCACATTTCTGATTTATCCCTTCCCACCATGTTTCCCCTTTGGTAACCATAAGTTTGTTTTTGATATCTGTAAGTCTGTTTCTCTTTTGTAAATATATTCATTTATTTATTTTTTCAATTAAATTCCACAGGTGAGTGATATCATATGACATTTGTCTTATTCAGTCTGACTTACTTTACTTAGAGTGATAATCTCTAGGTCCATCCATGTTGCTGCAAATGGCATTATGTCGTTCTTTTTTATGGCTGAGTAATATTCCATTGTATATATGTACTACAGCTTCTTTATCCATTCCTCTGTTGATGGGCATTTAGGTTGCTTCCATGTCTTGGCTATTGTAAATAGTGCTGCAATGAACAGTGAGATGCACATATAGTTATGGAATACGGTTTTCTCCAGATATATGCCCAGAAGTGGGATTGCTGGATCATATGATAGTTTCATTTTTAGTTCTTTAAGGAAATTCCATACTGTTCTCTATAGTGGTTGTACCAACTTACATTGCCAACAACAGTGTAGGAAGGTTCCTTTTTCTCTACACACTCTCTAGCATTTATTGTTTGTAGACTTTTTGATGATGGCCATTCGGACTAGTGTGAGGTGATACCCAATAGCCCAATATTTAGTTTTGATTTGCATTTTTCTGATCATTAGTAATATTGAGCATCTTTTCATGTGCTTTTTGGCCATCTGTATATCTTCTGTGGATAAATGTCTGTTTAGATCTTCTGCCCATTTTTTGATTTTTTTTTATATCAAACGGCATGAGCTGTTTGTATATTTTAGATATTAATCACTTGTCAGTTGCTTCATTTGCAAATATTTCCTCCTATTCTGAGGGTTGTCTTTTCATTCCATTTGTGGTTTCCTTCACTGTGCAGAAGGTTTTAAGCTTAATTATGTCCCATTTGTTTATTTTTGTTTTTATTTTCATTACTCTAGGAGGTGGGTCAAAAAAGATCTTGCTGCGAATTATGTGAAACAGTGTTCTGCCAATGTTTTCCTCTAAGATTTTTATAGTGTCCGACCTTACATTTAGTCTTTGATCCAATTCATGTTTAGTTTTGTATATGGTGTTAGAGAGGGTTCTAATTTCATTCTTTTACATTTAGCTGTCCAGTTTTCCCAGCACTACTTATTGAAGTGACTGTCACTTCTCCATTGTATATTCTTGCTTCCTTTGTCATAGATTAATTGACCATAATGTGTGTTTATTTTTGGGCTTTCTACCCAGATCCATTGATCTATATTTCTGTTTTAGTGCCAGTGCCATACTGTTTTGATGACTGTAGCTTTGTAGTATAGTTTGAAGTCAGGGAGTATGATTCCTCCAGCTCCATTTTTCTTTCTCAGGATTGGTTTAGCTATTCGGGGTCTTTTGTGTTTCCATGTAAATTAAAAAAAAAATTTGTTCTACTATTTGCAGGGCAGGAATACAGAACAGACGTGTGGACATGAGGGGGTGGGGAAGGGGGGTGGCATGAATTGGGAGATTGGGATTGACATATGTACAGTGCCAAGTGTAAAATAGTTAGTGGGAACATGCTGTATAGCACAGGGAGCTCAGCTCTGTGCTCTGTGGTGACCTAGATGGGTGGGATGTGGGGCTGGTGTGAGGGAGGTCCAAGAGGGAGGAGATATATGTATACATTTAGCTGATTCACTTCATTGTACAGCAGAAACTAACACAACATTTTAAAGCAACTATACCCCAATAAAAAATTAAAAAATAAAAATAAAAATAATTTTTTGTTCTAGTTTTGTGAAAAATGCCATTGGTAATTTGATAGGGATTGCACTGAGTCTGTAGATTGCCTTGGGCAGTAGAGTCATTTTGACAATACTCATTCTTCCAATCCAAGAACATGGTATATACTTCCATCTGTTTCTGTCATCTCCTATTTCTTTAATCAACATTTTATGGTTTTCAGAATAGAGGTCTTTTGCCTACTTAGGTAGATTTATTCCTAAGTATTTTATTCTTTTTGATGCAATGGTAAATGAGGTTGTTTCTTTAATTTCTCTTTCTGATCTTTCATTGTTAGTGTAGAGGAATGCAAGGGATTTCTGTGTATTAATTTTGTATCCTTCTACTTTACCAAATACATTGATTAGCTCTAGTAGTTTTCTGGTTGCATATTTATGATTTTCTATGTATAGTATGTATGTCATCTGCAAACAGGGACAGTTTTACTTCTTTTCCTGTTTGGATTGCTTTTATTAATTTTTCCTCTCTGATTGCTGTGGCTAGGACTTCCAATACTTTGTTTAATAAATGTGGTGAGAGTGGACATCCTTGCCTTGTTCCTGATCTTAGAGGGAATGTTTTTAGATATTCCCTGTTGGGAATGATGTTAGCCGTGGGTTTGTCATATATGACCTTTATTATGTTGAGGTAAGTTCCCTCTATTCCCATATTCTAGAGAGCTTTTATCGTATATGGGTGTTGAATTTTCTCAAAAGCTTTTCCTGCATCTATTGAGATTATCATATAGTTTTTATTCTTCAGTTTGTTAATATGGTGTATCACGTTCATTGATTTGTGGATATTGAAGCATCCTTGCATCCCTGGGATAAATGCCACTTGATCATGACTTATGATCCTTTTAATGTGTTGTTGGATTCGGTTTCCTAGTGTTTTGTCGAGGATTTGTGTGTCTAGGTTCATCAGTGATATTGACATGCAATTTTCATTTTTTGTGGTATCTTTTTCTGGTTCTGGTGTTGGTGGACTCACAGAATGAGCCTGGGAATATTCCTTCCTCTGCAATTGTTTAGTAGAGTTTCAGAAGGACAGGTGTTAACCCTTCTGTAAATGTTTAATACAATTTGCCTGTGAAGCTGTCTGGTCCTGGACTTTTGTTTGTTGGAAGTTTTTAAATTACTATTTCAATTTCACTACTTGTGATTGGTCTGTTCCTATTTTCTATTTCTTCCTGGTTTAGTCTTGGAAGATTGTATCTTTCTGAGAATTTGTCCATTTTATTGGCATATACTTGTTCATAGTAGTCTCTTATGATCCTTTGTATTTCTGTAGTGTTTGTCGTAACTACTCCTTTTTCATATCTAATTTTATTGATTTAAGTCCTCTCCCTTTTTTTCTTAATGAGTCTGGCTAAACGTTTATGAATTTTGTCTTCTCTTCTCAGAGAACCAGCTTTTAGTTTCGTTGATGTTTGCTACTGTTTCCTTCCTCTCTATTTCATTTATTTCTGATCTTATCTTTTTATATCTTTCCTTCTACTAAATTTGGGTTTTGTTTGTTCTTCTTTCTCTAGTTGCTTTTGGAGTAACGTTAAATTGTTTATTTGAGATTTTTCTTGTTTCCTGAGGTAAGCTTGTATCACTATAAACTTCCCTCTTAGGACTACTTTTGCTGTGTCCCAAAGGTTTTCGACCATCCTGTTTTTATTTTATTTTTTTGACAGCTTAATATTTACTTTTTATTGAGGCCCTAAAATGTGCTAAAAATGCTCTATGAGTAGGATTTTTTTAAGGCATAAAGCAAACTTTTAATCGCACTCTTGCTGAATTTAATTCCATTAGTTTTAGTGTTTTACTTTTTTAAGTATTTTTTAAAACATCTTTATGGGAGTCTAATAGCTTTACAATGGTGTGTTCATTTCTTCTTTATAACAAAGTGAATCAGCTATACATATACATATATCCCAATATCTCCTCCCTCTTGTGCCTCCCTCCCACCCTCCCTACCCCACCCCTCTAGGTAGTCACAAAGCACCAAGCTGATCTCCCTGTGCTATGTGGCTGCTTCCCACTAGCTATCTATTTTACAATTGGTAGTGTATATATGTCCATGCCACTCTCTCACTTCGTCCCAGCTTACCCTTCCCCCTCCCCATGTCCTCAGTTGCATTCTCTACATCTGCATCTGTATTACTGTCCTGCCCTTAGGTTTTTCAGAACCTTTTTTTTTTAGATTCCATATATATGTGTTACCATATGGTATTTGTTTTTTTCTTTCTGACTTACTTCACTCTGTATGATAGACTCTGGGTCCATCCACCTGACTACAAATAACTCAATTTCGTTTCTTTTTATGGCTGAATAATATTCCATTGTATATATGTGCCACATCTTCTTCATCCATTCATCTGTCGATGGACACTTAGGTTGCTTCCATATCCTGGCTATTGTAAGTAGAGCTGCAATAAACATTGTGATACATGACTTTTTTTGAGTTATGGTTTTCTCAGGGTATATGCCCAGTAGTGGGATTGCTGCATTGTATTTATTGACCATCTTGTTTTGTTATCATTTGTCTCTAGGTATTTTTGAATTTCATCTTTGACTTCTTCAGTGACCCATTGGTTATTTAGTAACATATGGCTTAGCCTGCATGTTTTTATGTTTTTTTACACTTTTTTTTTTCCTGGAATGGATTTATAATCCCATAATGTTGTGGTCAGAAAAGAGGCTTGATATGATTTCAATTTTCTTAGACTCATGTTAAGCACAGGGCAGTGAAACTATCTGTATGATACTTTGATGGGAAAAACATATGCAAAAAATTATTAAGAGAAACCTCAATTAAAATAGAGTCAGGACATTTCTCCAAAGAAGATATACAGATTGCCAACAAACACATGAAAGGAGGCTCAACATCATTAGCCATTAGAGAAATGCAAATCAAAACTACAATGAGGTATCACCTCACACCAGTCAGAATGGCCATGATGAAAAAAATCTAGAAACAATAAATGCTGGAGAGGGTGTGGAGAATTGGGAACCCTCTTGCTCTGTTGGTGGGAATGTAAATTGATACACCCACTATGGAGAACAGTATGGAGGTTCCTTAAAAAATTAAAAATAGAACTACCATACGACCCAGCAATCCCACTACTGGGCATATACCCTGAGAAAACCATAATTCAAAAAGTCTTGTACCACAATGTTCATTGCAGCTCTATTTACAATAGCCAGGACATGGAAGCAACGTAAATGTCCATCATCAGATGAATGGATAAAGAAGATGTGGCACATATATACAATGGAATATTACTCAGCCATAAAAAGAAACGAAATGGAGGTATTTGTAATGAGGTGAATGGAGTTAGAGTCTGTCATACAGAGTGAAGTAAGTCAGAAAGAGAAAAACAAATACTGTATGGTAACACATATATATGGAATCTAAAAAAAAAAAAAGTTCTGAAGAACCTAGGGGCAGGAGCGGAATAAATATGCAGATGTAGAGAATGGACTTGAGGACATGGGGAGGGGGATGGGTAAGCTGGGACGAATTGAGAGAGTGGCATGGACATATATACACTATCAAATGTAAAATAGATAGCTAGTGGGAAACAGCCACATACATAGGGAGATCAGCTCGGTGCTTTGTGACCACCTAGAAAGGTGGGATAGGGAGTGTGGGAGGGAGACTCAAGCGGGAGGAGATATGAGGATATATGTATATGTATAGCTGACTTACTTTGTTATAAAGCAGAAACTAGCACACCATTGTAATGCAATTATACTCCAATAAAGATGTTAAAAAATAAATAAATAAAATAAAACAATAAATATAATAAAATAGAGTCAGGAGGCCAGAAGGGGAGTTCTCATGCCCTACAACAATAGCAGAGCCCAACAAGAAGAATAAAGACTTCCTCTTCTGGCCTAGCCAGAGCTCAGCCAATGAGAGACTGTCACAAACTAGCCAGGGAAAAGCCCTATGTTTTGAACTCTTAATTTTTCCCAATAGACTCTTTGTTTACTATAGCCTTGCTAAATTTAGTTTCCCCTCTTTAAAAGAGTTCTCCTCTCCTTGCTTTGGGGGACTTGCACTTGGCTTGCTATGATTGCAGACCCTGAATTGCAGACAAAGAATTGTTGATTCTTAATAAACAAATATTTTCCTGGAGAAATAACTGGCAGTCTATTTGTTTTAGATCAATATATGACACTACGTTTGTCCAAATCCATAGAAATTTATAGCACCAAGAATATGCCCTAACGTATAAAATATTTTAAAAGCTCATTTAGGAAGTTGGAGCATTCTAGAATGGAATTCGGAGTTTAAAAAATAACAATCTAACAATATTACAAATGTAGGAAACAACCTCACTTATGGGGGTGGGGGAAAATGTGCTGACTTTGGAAAATGTGTAACTTTGGAAATGAGCAAGTATATAAAAATAGAGTCTAAAGAAACTGTATATATGTAATTTACTTTATAAATTTGTTTTTTAGAGGAATACAGGTTAACAGTTCTCATACCACTCTACATGTATACTAGAATTGAACAATTAAGTACTAAATAAATGGTAGATATGAGAGCTTAGTGTCTCAATGCTGGAATGAGTTTAAAGTTAAGTAAGTAAAAGAGGCTAAAATGAACCATATAGTAATAGATTAGAGTTGGGGAAATCAGTATGAACTCACGTTTAGCTAAATATATATGTACAAATAGTTATGTATAGAAATACACACACACACACACACACACACACACACAGGTTACTATGCATATATATATTTTCTTGTTCTGTCAGCTGAGAGGACTTAGAAGCAAATGATATTCCAGTAGCAATGAGCACATGTAACACTCAGCTCTTGGTTTCTAAAACCATTTCTGACAAAATGAACCAGAAGCCTTTGCATAAATGGCTGATTGTAGGATTGAGAAGGAAAATATACTGGATGAGCTTAGAGCATCTTGCAGTGTCAGAAAGTAAGGAAATGCTAAACACACACACACACACACACACACACACATACACACACAAAACACAGTGTTTGGAGGTATATCAAAGGAGCACAAGAGTCAACTGAAAGAACCCCAAATGACCAAACCTAGAACTATTGGAGAAAAATCTAAAACACTAATACTGGATTCTATCCCAAAGTATAAACTAAACATATACGGTTCCACACTGATATAAATAATTAGCTGAATAAGTAAATAATAATAACTTACCTTCAAAGACGTTTCTAACTTACCCTCAAAGGCGTGAAACATAACTCCCCAGTTCTTAAGTCCCAGCTTCAAGTAGTGACTTCCTTCCACTGAGTATATAGTATGGGTAGGGAAATAGAATGGTAAAAGAGGCAGGTGATAAGGTTAACATGAATTACTTATGTTGATAGCATATGCCCTTGATATGATGTGATAAGAAATATATTTTACCTCTGTGTTTTGCTTCCCAGAAACATATAAACCTAGCCTAATCAGGAGGAAAAAAATCATCAAACATATCCAATTCAGGGATATTCTATAGAATATTTAACCAGTACGCCTCAAAACTGCTAAGGTCGCCAAAAACAAGGAAAGTATGAAAAACTGTCAAAGCAAAGAGAGCAAAGAAGACCTGATAATTAAATATAATAGGGACTTCCCTGGTGGTGCAGTGGTTAAGAATCCACCTGCCAATGCAGGGGACATGTGTTTGAGCCCTGGTCCTGGAAGATCCCACATGCCACAGAGCAACTAAGCCCATGGACCACAACTACTGAAGACCGTGTGCCTAGAGCCCATGCTCTGCAACAAGAGAAGTCACCACAATGAGAAGCCCACGTACCGCAACAAAGTGTATACCCCACTCGTTGCAACTAGAGAAAGCCTGCGCTCAGCAACGAAGACCCAAAGCCGCCAAAAATAAATAATTAATTTAAGAAAATCACAGTGTCAATAGAGGGAGAAAAGTCTCATAAAAATATAATATAATATCCTGGATGAGATCCTGAAATAGGAAAAGGAAATTAAGTAAAAACTGAATATGGCAATCTGAATAAACAATGAATTTACATTAACAATAATGTACCAAATCTTGTTCTTTAGTTGTAACAAGTGTACTATATTAATGTAAGCTATCAATAGTACAAAAAACTTTGTGTGGGGATACATGGGCACTTTGTACTATCTTTGCAATTTTTATGTAAATCTAAAATTGTTCTGATATGAAAAATTTAATACAATTGCTTTTTGGAATGCCCTTTTGTGGTCCTCCCAAAGGCTTCTTCAAATATAAAATATAAGTGATTTCTCTTTTATCAATAGATATCAAATATGATAATTTTGCCACAGGTAATGGAAATCCCAAGTAAAATATCTTAATTAAAATTCAAACTTATTGGTCACATAATGGGTATATAAATAATACAACTCTCCTCAGGACTGGATTAGTTTAATGAGTGAAATCAACACCAAGAACTCAGCTTCTTTCTTTTTGTCCTTCTGTGAAATCAGATTCATAGTAAAGTTAGTATTTTTCTAAACATGGCTATCAGCTCAGGACATGTTTTCTTTTCTTTTGTTCTTTTATTTAGATTTTGTTTATTTATTTATATTGAGATATAATTCACATATAACCCTGTGTACGATTAAAGTGTACAACATGTTGATTAGATACATTTATATATTGCAATATGATCTCCACCATTAGTGTTAGCAAACACTTCTATCATGTCACACAATTTTTTTAAAAGCTAGCTCCTTAGCAATTTTGAAGTATATAATACAGCACAAAATATTTTTTTGTTAACATTTACCAAGATAGAGTATCTATCTAAGAGAAAGCAAGGGCTTTCATTTGAGTAAATCTTTCACAATTTCCAGAACTGAATGAATCACTATGCAAGAGGAAAGTGATTACCCTTATTGGGGCAGTTTAAGTAGGTCCCACTCATGGATATGTAGGCATCAGTCCTACCAAAACTGCTGGATGGTGTACACACTCAGGAGGTGGAATGGATTTGGGGAAAGCAACTGGACTTTAACAGTGGGCTTTATATATTTTAATTACATAACTCTGAAGTTATTATGAGATATATCACCCGTCCGTATGTTAATAGTAACAGGTTTTTATCATAAATTTAATCTTTTGTAAATTATTTAATAATTAACATATTTAAAATGTTATTTTGAAATATAAAGCCAACACTGATATGATACCCACCATTATCCTTTTAAATAAAATTATAGAACAAGTTCTTCTTATACAGGCAAATTTTATATTGTTTCATTCTCTCTTTGAACCAATATTTAAAATTCACTCTCTTCTCACAATGTTATCATAAAATTATTGGTTTTATGCATTTATTAACCACCATATTATGTTTCTTTGGAAAAAAATCACATTATGTTCTATAAAGGAGTTATGGATTCTGGTTACACATGTAAATAACTTGGAAGTTGCCACTTTATCCTATAACAAGTAAAAAGCTGAACAGATCTAAAAATCAATAACCCTTCTAGGATCTGTAAGAAAAGTGAGGACACAGGGCAAACCACTCTCCCCTAGTTTGGAAACACAGACAGGTGAGTACAGAGAGTAATGGGTTACCAGAGCAGAGACTCACAAGCAGAATCCACCATAAGAACCATTTACAGGATAGCACTTTGCTGTACACCTGAAACTAACACAATATTGTAAATCAACTATACTCCAATAAAAATTAAAAATAAATAACCAATGCCAGGGTAGGAAAACCTGAACTGTTATTAATGAAGTGTTATCAGTGTGGAAAAGTCAAAAGTTAAAAGTTCCAGGGAGACCCAGTCATATGGAGCCCTGAAATGTTGTGAGATTTACCTCTAGAAACTTGACCAGTTTCTCACAGTAAATATCTGAGAAAATTCCCCAATATGCTTCTGGCAGGGTGACTGAAAAGACTTCGGTTTTTCTTAACAAGGTCAATAGGAGAAGCTAGTCAACTAGGGCCTAACCTGCTGGAGTATTATCACACCTTAACTTACTTGGGTAAAGGGAAACCCCAATTCCAGTCAGATCTAGGCTTTAACATGGGAGAAAGGAAATACCCAAGGCATGAAAACAAACTAAGTCTCCATTGACAGGAGAATGGATAAAAAATAATATAAAGAATTATGGATAAAGAACACACACACACACACACGCATACATATATATTTCAGCCATAAGAAAAAATAATATCCTACCATTTGCAACAACATGGATGGGCCTTGAGGGTATTGAAACAATTTATAAAGAGAAGACAAATACTGTGTGATCTCACTTATATGTGGAATCTAAAAAAAAAAAACTCATATAAACACAGAACAGATTGGTTGTTACCAAGGCAGGGTGTGGAGGATGGGAGAAATGGTTAAGATGACCAAAAAGTACAAACTTTCAGTTATAAGACAAATTCTGGGGATCTAATTACAGTATGGTGAATATACCTAACAATGCTATGTTGGAAAGATGTTAAGAGAATAAATGTTAATAGGTCTCACCACAAAAATAAATTTGTACTATACAGGGTGATGAATATTAACTAAAATTATTGTGGTAATCACTTTACAAAATGTATATATATCAAACTGTTATGTTGTACACCTTAAAATAATGCAGTGATATATGTCAATTATATCTCAGTGAAACTGTAAAAAAAAACAGCTGTGATTTAATACATTAGGGGCTCTAATGGAAAAAAGGGAAGAAATGGAAAAAACTACCCCAAGCAAATGGAAATCAAAAGAAAGCTGGAGTAGCAATACTCATATCAGACAAAACAGAATTTAGAAGATATAACAATTGTAAACAGACATGCACCCAACATAGGAGCACCTCAATATATAAGCAATTGCTAACAGCCATTAAAGAAGAAATTGAGAATAACACGATGATGGTGGGGGACGTTAATACCCCATTCTCATCATTATATCATCCAGACAGAAAATCAATAAGGAAAAAGAGGCCTTATATGACACATTAGACCAGATGGACTTAATTGATATTTATAAAGCATTCCATCCAAAAGGAGCAGAATACACTTTCTTTTCAAGTGCACATAGAACATTCTCCAGGATAGATCACATGCTGGGCCACAAAGCAAGCCTCATTAAATTTAAGAAAATTGAAATCATATCAAGCCTCTTTTCCGACCACAACATTATGGGATTATAAATCAATTACAGGAAAAAAAATTGCAAAAAACCCACAAAAACATGGAGGCTAAGCCATATGTTACTAAGCAACCAATGGATAACTGAAGAAATCAAAGAGGAAATTCAAAAATACCTAGAGACAAATGATAACAAAACAAGATGGTCAAACACCTTTGGGACACATAGGTCCCCTTCTGGCCTCCTGACTCTATTTTAATTGAGGTTTCTGTTAATTATTTTTTGCCTATGTTTTTCCCATCAAAGTATCATACAGATAGTTTCACTGCCCTGTGCTTAACTTATTCAATCTTCAACCCAAACCCTGGTCAATCACTGTTATATTTTCTATCTAGTTTTACATTGTTCAGAATTCCTATCATTGTTACTAGATGATGCATAGTCTCCTCAGGCTGGCTTCCTTCAGTTAACAACATTCACTTAAAATGCAGCTATGTCTTTTTGAAGCTTGTGTATCTTTTATTTGTTATTAATGAATAATATTTCATTATAAGGATGATTTGACATTTGTTTACACATTCACTTATTAATGGACATTTAAGTTGCCTCCAGTTTAATTTTGGAATTTAGAATATTCTCAGACATTATTACATCAATTATTTCTTTTGATCCACCCTTTTTCCTCTTCTGGTATTCTAATTATATGTATGTTACACCTTTTCAGGTTACTTTACTGTTGTTAAACTTCTTTACTGACCTCTCATTCATTTTCCTATTTTCATTTCAGTTTAATAAATTGTTATTCACCTATATTTAGGTTCACTGATTTTTTTCCTTCATCATGCCCAGTCTATTGATGAGTTTAACAAAAGCGTTCTTCATTTCTGTTATAAATTTTCAGAATTTCCTTTGATTTTATTTAGAATTTCCACCTTTCTGCTTACATTGCCCCTCTGTTCTTGAATGTTGTCTATTTCTTCCACAAAAGCACTTAACATATAGTTATTTTTAAATTTCGTGTCTGATAATACTAACATCTATGGCATATATTAATCTTGTTCTGATACTTGCTTTGCCTCTTCTGAATGTTTTTTTTTCTTGTGTTTTAGCACACCTTATAATTTTTTGTTGGAAACAAAAATAAATGTATTAGGGGAGAGAGATGGAGGTAAATGTGCTTATAATGTAAGAATTTAAGTAGCCTTAGCTGGGAGTCAGGCTGTGTTTAGTGTTGGCTGTTTCTGGAGGTGTCAGAGTCTTTAAAGTACTCTAGGGTCCTTGCTTTTGTCTATTCTCTTAATTTTTTGCTTCCCTAGGTATTACTCATTAGAGACAGTCTGTCCCACGCAGCTCTTTCAGCAGCTATAATCTACTGCTACATAAGAATCCTGTTGATGTGGTGGTTAGGTGTGGGGCAAGGAAATTTTTGTTATAATATTTGATTAAATATCAGTCATTTAGTGAGCCTGTGCCACTTGGCTATGGCCTTTACATATGTTTCTCCAGAAATATAGATCCCCCTCCTCCTTTTGTATTCAAGAAGGCTAGATGTGGCTTTATGTGGGAGCAACCATATTCCACAAGCTGGAACAAGGCTCTGGTAAACACTTTTTTCCTAAGGAGTAGACATTTGTCATGGAGGAGATTCTGAATGTAATTCAGTTTTCTTACTTTGTCTTTTTACCTGCCAGAGTTATCAGGGTACCTTTCTCATATATTCATAAAAAGAACTTGGTGGATTTGTAGAGTAAACCCAAAAAACTGTAAGAATCCTCCCAAGGCTGCAGTTTCTATGAAATTTTTATTCTCATTTCACACTCAGGCTCTATAAATTTATCAAAATTACCATTTAAGTGTTTGTACCAGTTTATGGATCCAGAACCTCCTGCTCCAGTAAAGCAGACCTCAAAGTGACTCTAGCTCTGCCTTTATATCCATAATTCAGGGTGCAGGTTTTTCCTCCAACCTCAGTTCTCTGATGGTTCTTAAAAAATAGTTGTTTTTCAGTTTGTTCAGCTTTTTCTGGTTTTATGGAAGACACTGACAACTTATAAGCTCTCTACTGTCAGAGATAAATCCCAAAGTCTATCCCAGATGTTCTTATACTTATGTTGAATCTTGAATAATGAGGATAATTAGGATTTTTCCTAAAGAAGAGAAAGGCCAAGGTAACAGCACAGGCATGTGAATGGCAATATAGATAGCATGGCTTAGAGGAAGATGGTCAGACAGTTCAGTTCAACTAAAGAGTAGTGGAAAAGAAAGAGTAGAAGATAAGATCTGCATTAGAAAATCCCAGTCTAGAGGGTCCATGGGTGGGCTTCATAAAGATTAATAATCATCATGATATGTATTTTAATAGTTTAAACATATGTGCATTTTCTTAGCTTACCACTTTCTTTAAAATAAACCAACATATCACCAAAGAAATTATGTAGTTCACAAAGCCCCTTGCATGCTACTAAACTTTATATTTTATCTTGTCAATAGGAAACATTTTATTGTTACTCAGGAAGTAACATGTTTGAATTTGTGTTGAAATACTATC
The DNA here is from genome assembly GCF_028564815.1 of Eubalaena glacialis. Lineage (NCBI taxonomy): Eukaryota > Metazoa > Chordata > Mammalia > Artiodactyla > Balaenidae > Eubalaena > Eubalaena glacialis. Next base: position 57,006,563 of record NC_083736.1, on the reverse strand, counting down.
ACTCTGACAATTGTAAAAGTAAGGTATAGTTAGCTCTCATTGTGTTCTCTAAACTTCTTAACAAGTATTGATTACTCCTTACCCCTCCAGTGTCATAGGGACATTGCCTATTTTTTTAAAAAAAATCAGAGTCTGCTTGGACCTTTGCCCAGTTTTCTCCTCAAATCCTTGTGCTTTGGTTCAGCTAACAGGAATCACCTCTCTGGACTCTGACAAAGACATTTTATAACTTACTAAGAAAACCTTGTTATGGAAGCAGAGAGTCCTAAAAGCAAATGCTTCACTATTGACTTCACTTAAATAAATAAATGAAATCTGCTACAGGATTCTGTTTTAATATACTTTCTGGAATGGTAGAGGAATCTAATACTACCCTGGGGCCAAATTCGAATATTATTAATTATTCTGTGTGTAGAATTCTGTTTATAGGGTACTTCAAATTAATAATAATAAACAAATGTATTAGAAAGAGAAACAATAAAAGTAATAAAAAATAAGAAGCATTATTCTCAAGGTCCTAATGGTGCTTCTAATGTTGCAAGCTCTGCTTGATTGGCAGTTGTTAGTTTGTGCTTATATAAAAGCTGCTTTAACTCATTATTTTCAAGTCTACACAATTGATTAATCACAAACAGAGACATATTATCCAGAATCAGCTTTGAAAAATGGCAAGGCAATTAGGTTAGAACACATATTTTACAAACATTTTACAAGAGATAATTTAAGATTCACATATAGTTGTAAGAAATAATACAGGGAAGTGATGTTGGCAAAATGTCAAACTAAAACTCTCCAAGTCCTTGTTCCCACATGGAAATACAAAACAAGCAGTCCAAAAAACTAGATTGTGACTAAAATAACTTTATAGGAGCTCTGCAAAATAGTCAAAGGTGGATAGCCACCAAGAAAATGCTCTGTCAAGAAAAAGCCACATTCAAAATAGAAATAAATTTTGTGATGGTTTTATTCATCTTTGTCCCTCTCCTTCCTCATTGAAATACAATATTGTTTGAAGGAAGCAGTAGCCTGGTCCTCAGTTTCATTCCTCAATTTGGAAGGAGCAAAGCAGACCTAATTTTCAATATTCTAACCTGTCTGGGAAGTGCATGAGGGAACGCTCTATGTTTCTCCTGACTCAGACTTCAGACAGAGGAAAACAATGTAGTTTACATCTTATGCTAGGAAAAGCCTTAGGATAAGAAGGCACTGCTCATGAAAGCTGTAGGGTGACTATGGACCTGCAAGTGCCTGGTGGCAAGAGATTTGAGGTATAGGAATAAAATTGAAAGGTTAAGGTCCTGAGAAGAAGCATGGTTGAGATTTGGGGGGAAAAGAATTAAGGTAAAAACAGTCACATAAATAGGGGTATCAAAAAAGAAGACACAGGGGGTTTCCCTGGTGGCACAGTGGTTACGAATCCGCCTGCCAGTGTAGGGAACACGGGTTCGAGCCCTGGTCTGGGAAGATCCCACATGCCACAGAGCAACTAAGCCCATGCGCCACAACTACTGGGCCCATGCTCTAGAGCCTGCAAGCCACAACTACTTCAGCCTGTGCACCTAGAGCTCGTGCTCTGCAACAAAAGAAGCCACCGCAATGAGAAACCCGTGCACCGCAATGAAGAGGAGCTCCCGCTCGCGGCAACTAGAGAAAGCCCACATGCAGCAACAAAGACCCAATGCAGCCAAAAATAAATAAATTAAAAAAACAAAAAAGAATACACAGGGCCAGGCCACATGCATACTCAGAAGAGGTACAAGAACATCTTAAGCCTTCAACCAGTGATGATCCCAAGGTTTAAGATATGCCCTGACAATTTGTCAATGCCTTCTCTGGTGTGGAGTCAGTCTTCAGTGACTGGGAGATGCGGCTGTGCTTTGAAAAACTTAATTTTTAATAAATACTGCAATGCATTCAATGAAATAGGAAAACATTTTCCATTCGGAGAAAGAAAATAAGGACTTCACAAAATCACAGGCTTCAGATTACTAGGCAAAGAAATTAAAATAGCTATCTCAAATGTGCTCAAAGAACTAAAGCGAAACATGGAAAAAGAAATAAAGGAAATTAGGACAGACAGCTCCAGATCAAGATGGCGGAGTAAGAAAATCCTGAGCTCACTTCCTCCCATGGACACACCCAAACTACAACTACATATAGAACAACTATCTGTGAAGCTAAGTATATAAAGAAAAGGCCACATTGAGATGGGTAGGAGGGGCAGAGATACCATCTAGTCAGAACCTCTCAGTGTGGCCACCCACAAGTAAGAGGAATATAACAACCATGACGTTCCCCCCAGAGGAGTGAGGGGTCTAAGCCCCATGCCAGCCTCCCCAGTTCAGGAGTCCTGCACAAGGAAGGAAAACCCCCATAACATCTGGCTTTGAGAATAAACAGGGTTTATGTCCAGGAGAGCTGGAATGCTGTGGGAAACCAGGACTCTGCACATGAAGGGCTTGAGCACAAACACCCCCACTCCACGTCCCAGGGCAGAGGCAGCAGCATGCCCAACATGCCTGCCCTGGACAGCCCCTCCAAAGTGGAATACCACAATAAGTTTAGTTAACATTTATTACCACACACAGTGATAATTTGTTTCTTGTGATGAGAACATTTAAGATCTACTCTCTAAGCAACTTTCAAATGTACAATACAGTATTAATTGTATTTCAATACTTTTAAAATTATATTTTGATTTCCTCTTTGACTCAATAGTTATTTAAGGTGTGTTGTTTAGTTTCAACATATCTGTGGATTCTCACATTTTCTTACTGTTATTGATTTCTAGTTTTATTCCATTCTGATCAGAAAAAGTATTTGGTATAATTTCAATCCTCTTAAGTTGTTAAGACTTGTTTTGTGACCTAAAGTGGTTTAACTAGAGATGTCCCATTTTTGCTTTAGAAGAATGTATATTCTTTCACTGTTGGTGGAAAGTTCTCTATATGTTTATTAGTTCCATTTTTTAGGGTAGTTCAAATCAACTATTTCTACTTTCATTTTTTGTTTGGTTGTTACATGTCTTATAAAAAGTAGAATATTGAAGTCACCTACTATAATTGCATTGCTTTCAATTTTCCCTTCAGATTTGTCAATATTTTCCATATGTATATTCTGACTTATCCTGTTGAAATAACTCTTTTATCATTACATAATGACTTTTTGTCTTGACTAACCATTTTGTACTTAAAATTCTTTTTTTCTTGTATAAGTTCTTTCTTTTACTTACCATTTGCATGAATTGTATTTTCTAACCCTTCACTTTCATTCTCTGTGTGTCCTTAAATCTAAAGTAGAGAGCATATCACTGTTTTTTTAAAAATCCATTGAGCCACTCTTTGTGTTTTATTAAGGGATTTTAATCCATTTGCCTTTAAAAGTAACTATTGATAGATAAGGACTTAGTATTGTCATTTTCTCAATGTTTTCTGTCTGTTTTGCTATTGTTTTTTTCTTTTCTCCTTCTCTTGATGTCTTTCTTTGCTTTCTATTTTTTGTAGAGTTTTGTGCTTATTCTTTTACCTGTATTTCTGTTTACCTAGTATAGATATTTCTTTGTGATTACCACAAGGCTTGGATAAAACAACTTGTTGGTAGAACAGTGTTTTTAAGCTGATAAGAACTTAACTTCAATCACATTAAAAAATCCTACAATTTTAGGGGAGGAAATCAAGATGGTGGAGTAGGAGAATGACGAGCTCAAATTACCCCATGAACATATCAGAAATACATCTACATGTGGAGCAATTCTCACTGAAAACAAAATGGAGAGTGGCAGAAAGACTTCTACAACCAAGGTTGTAACCAAAGATCCACAGAGCGTCAGGTAGGAAGGGAGGAAAGCAATCAGGTTGGTACCTGTGCCTCTTGGAGGGGACACAGGATAAAAGGGGGATTACACAGGCAGAGATCCTCCCTGGGAAGGGAGCACTTCAAGCCACATATTGGACATCCAGGCCCTGAAGCCTGACAATGGGAAGATGAGTCCCCTTAACTGGTTTGAAAACCAGTGGGAGTTACAGGAAGCCTGTAACAAACCAAGAATCTGCTTATGAAGAATGTGCCCACATGCTTGCTTACTCCTGAGAACAAGGCAGAGGAAATAGATTGAAACTGCCCAGGGCACTATCCAGTTTCCTAAAACCATAAGGGTGCATGCCCTGGCCCATGATGAGCACCGTCTGGCCACTGTAGCTCCAGTGCAGCTCCCCACTAGGGTCAAGGCTGCCATTGCCAAGGACAGTGCACAGTGGGGATGGGAGGAGCCAGCTTGGGCTTGGCACTGCATCTGATGACCACTGCCGGTGCTTGTGGAGGTGGTGAATCAGGAACTGTCTGATGCTATGACTGGTGTGCTGAGACTGTCCCAGCACATGCCCAAGCCCACAACGGGTGTCCGCTTGGGTCCTTCTTGCTTCAGCACTGCTCCATCTCGGGTGAAGTGTCCTTTACTGGGATGGGGAGAGCGCTCACTTAGAGGGAATGGAACCAGCTCAGGTCTGACCCTTGAGGCTTCTGGTCCAGCATCTTGGGACACAGTGACCCTGCCCAGATAGGGTGGTGACAGTCACTGATCATAGGAGAAACCCCACCCACACCTGCCTCTGGCTCTAGCCCTTACATTTCCAGCTGCACCTTCCGCCAAGGTGATTGTTGTCAGCACACCCTGGAGAAAGACATGACCCATGTTCACTTCAGATCAAGCTCTCCTTCCAAAGACACTGAGCACATGCAGAGTGTATAACCATGCTCCCACACAAAAAGACTCCTCCAAGACTGGGACAGTTAATTACTTTACCTAATATCATAGAGACAGAGAAAGTTAAAGAAAATGAGAAGACAGAGGAATGTTTTAGAAATAAAAGAACCAGAAAAAAAAAACCCACCTGAAAACACAACCAATGAAACAGATAAATAATTTACCAGATAAAGAGTTCAAAGCGTTAGTAATAGCAACACTAACTGAACGAGGGAAAATAATAGATAAACAAGGTGAGAATTTTAACAAGAAACTAGAAAAAATAAAATATTTATATTTTATCAGAGTCAGAGCTGAAGAATAAAATAACTGAAATGAAAAACACACTAGAAGTAATGTACAACAGACTAGGTAATACAGAAGAGTACATAAGTGATCTGGAAAATAGAATAATGTAAACCACCCCATCAGATCAACAAAAAGAAAACAAATTTTAAAAATGAGGAAAGTGTAAGGAACCTCTGGGACAACATCAACGGTAGTAACATTTACATTTATAGGGGTACCAGAAGGAGAAATGAGAGAAAGGGTAGAAATGCATTTGATGAAATTATGGCTGAAAACTTCATGAAACTGAGAAAGGAAACAGATATCCAGGTACAGAAAGCACAGAGGATCCCAAACCACAGGAAACCAGAGACCCACACCAAGACATATCACAATTAAAAATGCAAAAAGATAGAGATAATTCTAAAGGCACCAAGAGAAAAAACATAGAGTCACATACAAGAGGACACACATAAGGCTGATTTTTCTGCAGATACTGCAGGCGAGAAGGGACAGGCATGATATACATAAATTGCCAAAAGGGAAAAAGCTGAAAACTAGCATACTGTATCCAGCAAGGATATCATTCAGACTTGAAAGAGTGATAAACAGCTTCTCAGATGGGCAAAAACTAAAAGAGTTGATCATTACTAAACGGACCCTAAAAGAAATGGTAAAGGGTGTTCTCTAGGTGGAAAAGAAAAAGCTACAACAAGAGGTAAGAATTTATAGGGAATGAAAAATCCCACTAGCAAAGGCAAATATATAGTAAAGACTGTGGATCAACCACCTAAATAAGTTAGCATGAAGATTAAAAGACAAAAATTGTAAAATCAACTATATCTACAATAAACAGTTAATGGATAAACACGAAGATGTAAAATATGATATCAAAAACACAAAATATGGGGGAGGGAAATAAAAGCTGTAGATCTTTTAGAACGTGTTTGAACTTAAATTATTACCAATTTAAATAAGCAGACATAGTTCAAGGTCAACATATATGAACCCCATGGTAACCACAGATCAAAAACCTATGATAGACTCACGAAGACTAGAAAGAAAAGAACACAAGCATACCAATAAAGAAAACCACAAGAAAAGAAACTAAAAGAAGAAAAGAGAGACTAGAACTACAAAAAAAAAGTAACAAAATGGCAATAAGTACATACACATCAATAATTACTTTAAATGTCAATGGACTTAATGCTCCAATTGAAAGACATAGAGTGGCTAATTGGATTAAAAAAAATAAAGCCCACCAATATGCTGATTACAAGAGACTCAGTTCAGAGCTAAGACACACGCAAAATGAGGCTGAGGGGATGGAAAAAGATTTTTAATGCAAAGGAACATAAAAAGAAAGTTGTGGTGAATCTCATATCAGACAAAATACTTTACAACAAAGGGATATATAATGATAAAGGGATCAATACAAGAAGAGGATACAACACTAATTAACATACATGCACCTGGGCTTCCCTGGTGGCGCAGTGGTTAAGAATCCGCCTGCCAATGCAGGGGACATGGGTTCAAGCCCTGGTCTGGAAAGATCCCACATGCTGCGGAGAAACTAAGCCTGTGCACCACAACTACTGAGCCTACGCTCTACAGCGCATGAGCCAGAATGACTGAAGCCCGTGCACCTAGAGCCTGTGCTCTGCAACAAGAGATGCCACCACAGTGATAAGCCCATGCACCACAACGAAGAGTAATCCCCGCTCACCAGAAGTAGAGACAGCCCGCACACAACAACGAAGACCCAATGCAGACAAAAATAAATAAATAAACTAAATAAATTGAAAAAAACCAACATATATGCATCTAATACAGAAGCACATACATACATAAAGCTAATATTATCAAATATAAAAGGAGAAATTTACAATAATACAAAAGTGTTAGGGAACATAAACACCCCACTTACATCAATGAGCAGATCGCTCAGACAGAAAATCAATAAGAAAACGGTGGTCTAAATGACATGTCAAACCAGCTGGACATAATAGATACCTGAAGGACATTGCATCCCAAAACATCAGAATACATATTATTTTCAAGTGCATGCGGAATGTTCTGCAGAATAGATCACATGCGAGGCCACAAAACACATCTCAACACATTTCAGAGGGTAAACATTATATGAGGCATCTTTTCTGACCACAATGGTATGAACCTAGAACTCAGTTATATGAAAAAAATGGGAAAAACACAAAACATGAAGACTAAACAACATGCTATTTAAAAAAATGGGTCACTGAAGAAATTAAAGAGGAAATCAGAAAATACCCCAAGGCAAATGAAAACGCGAGCAATGTTCCAAAATCTGTGGGAGGTAGCAAAAGCAGTTCTAAGAGGGAAGTTTTAGCAATACAGGCTTACCTCAAGAATCAAGAAAAATATGGAAGAAAAAACTTAACCTGCCATCTAAAGGAATGAGAAAAAGAACAAACAAAGCCCAATATCAGTAGGAGAAAAATATTAATAAAAATCAGAGAGAAAATAAATAAAATTGAGACCCTAAAAAGACAACAGAAAAGATCCAGGAAACCAAGAGTTGTTTTATTCAAAAGATGAACAAAATCGATAAGCCTTTAACCAGGCTCATTAAGAAAAAAAGAGATACCAAATAAACAAAATAAGAAATGAGAAAAGAGAATTTGCAACTGGTATCACAGGGATATGAAAATCATACGAGAATACTATGAAGAGTTATATGCCAACAAATTGGACCACCTAGAAGAAGTGGGTTAATTTCTAGAAACATACAAACTTCCAAGACTGAATCAGGAAAAAACAGATAATCTGAACAGACTGATCACTGTAGTGAAATTGAATTAATAAAAAAAGCTCCCAGCAAACAAAAGTCCAGGACAGGACAGCTTCATAGGGGAATTCTACCAGACATATAAAGAAGAGTTACTACTTACCTCAAACTATTCCAAAAAAATTGAAGAGGAGGGAACAGTCACAAATTCATTCTATAAGGCCGATATTACCCTAATACCAAAACCAGACAAAGACACTATGTAAAAAGAAAATTACAGGCCCATATTACTGACGAATATAGATGCAAAAATCCTCAACAAAATATTAGCAAACCAAGGTCATCAATGTATAAAAAGGATTATACACCATGATCAAGGGCCATTTATTCAAGGGATGCAAAAATGGTTCAATATCCACAAATCAGTCAGTGTGATACACCACATGAGCCGAAGGAAGGATATAAACAACATGATCATCTCAATTGATGCAGAATAAGCATTTGAAAAAATTTAATATCCATTCATGATAAAAAAATAACTTTCACCAAATTTGGCATAGATGGAACATATCTCAATATAACAAAGGCTATTTATGACAAACCCACAGCTAACATCATACTCAATTGTGAAAACCTGGAATTTTCCTTTAAAGTCAGGAACAAGACAGGGATGCTGACTCTCGCCACTTCTATCTAACATAGTATTGGATGAGCTAGCCACAGCAATCAGACAAGAAAAAGAAATAAAATGCATCCAAATTGGAAGGAAATAAGTAAAACTGTCTCTATTTTTAGATGACATAATACTATATAAAGAAAACCCTAAAATCGTGAGGAAATATGTATTAGAACTAATAAGTGAATTCAGTAAAATTGAAGGATACAAGATTAAAATACATAAGTCCACTGCTTTTCCTATACACTAGTAATGAGCTACCGGAAAGAGAAAGCAAGGAAACAATCTCATTTAAAATCCCGTCAAAAAGAATAAAATACCTAGGAATAATCTTAACCAAAGAGGTGAAAAGACCTGTACTCTGAAAACTATAAACCATTGATAAAGGAAATTGAAGATGATACAAAGGAATAGAAAGGTATCCCAGGCTCTTGGATTGGAAGAATCAATATTGTTAAAGTGCCCATACTAACCAAAACAATCTACAAATAAGTCAATCCTTATCAAAATACCCTTGACATTTTTCACGGGCTAGAACAAATAATCCTAAAATTCATATGGAACCACAAAAGACCGCAAATTGCCAACACAATCTTGAGAAAAATAACAAAGCTGGAGGTGTCATGCTCCCTGACTTCAGACTATACTTCAAAGCTACAGTAATCAAAACAGCATGGCACTGACACAAAACAGACACATAGATCAATTGAAGAGAATAAAGAGCCCAGAAATAAAACCATACACTTATGGCCAATTAATCTACAACAAAGGAGGCAAGAATCTATAATGGAGAAAAGGCAATGTCTTCAACTACTGGAGAGCTACATATAAAACAGTAAGATTAGAACATTACCTCACACTACATACAAAAGTAAATACAAAATGGATTAAAGACCTAAATGTAAGACATGAAACCATATACTCCTAGAAGAAAACATAGGTGGAACAATCTTTAACAAAAATTGTAGCAATTTTTGGATGTATCCCCTAAGCAAAAAGAAACCAAAGCAAATATAAACAACTGGGAGCTAATTAAACTTAAAACGTTTTGCACAGCAAAGGAAACCATTGAGAAAATGAAAAGACAACCTACTGAATGACGGGAAATATTTGCAAATCCTTAGACTCCTCAGGAGTTAATATCTAAAATACATAAACAACCCATAGAACTGAAGATTTAAAAAAAATCTGATTTTAAAAATGAACAGAAGACCTGAATAGACATTTTTCACAAGAAGATATACAGATGGTTATTAAGCACATGAAACAATGCTCAACATTGTTAATCCACAGAAAAATGCAAATTAAAACCACAATGAGATATAACCTCACATCTGTGAGAATGGGTATCATCAAAAAGTCTACAAATAACGAATGTTGACTAGTGTGTGGAGAAAAGGGAACCTTAGTACACTGTTGGTGGGAATGTAAATTGGTACAACTATTATGGAAATTATGGTAAAGCTTCTTCAAAAAATTAAAAATAGAACTACCGTATGATCCAGTAATCTCACTTCTGGTTATATATCCAAAGGATATAAAATCACTATCTCAAAGATATATATATATATCTGCATGCCCATGTTCTTTGCAGCATTATTTACAGTGCACATTAGAGGCTGAGTGGCTGGGGTAAAAGGGAAAATGGTGACAATCGTTAATAATAATGGATCATATAGTGGAAATTTACTAAGAGAGTAGATTTCAAGAGTTCTCACCACACTTAAAAAAAAAATGATATCTATGTGAGTTGAAGGATATGTTGAGGAGTGACATCACATCATGATGGCACAAGTCATTCCTCTTTCCTCTCCCCTTTTTAAAAGAACTAATTAGACATCCATAACCAAGCAAAAGTACCTGTACACAATGCACCAAGGAACCCTGAAAGTTTTTACCCAGTTGTGACCTGAAAATGAAGAAACAGGACCTCAGAAAGAGCTGAGGATCCAAGGAAGTCAATGAACCTGCCCCACATCCACTTTCCATGAATAGGAAAAAATGACCTGGAGGGAGCAAATCTGGGTAGATACCCAGGTGGGAGACAATTTGTGGAAGTCCAGCCTGACTGACCAGAAATTTCTGCATGGCATGGGAGTGGGATAGAGACATGTTTGGACACAGAGGAGAGAGAGGAACTTGCTAAGATGGTCCCTTTCTCCAGGGCCACACTGCCAGATTCTGGGCTTTTGACAGAGTGGCGACGTCTCTGGCAGAGGAGGTTGAAAGCAGTGTCCTCTTCCACAGAGAAGGTGGAAAACGAAAATGGTGGGTGACTGCCCAGTTATCTCAGTCTTGTAGGTTGTAGCTGGAGAAACCTGTTTCTCTCCAGCAGCACCTACATTTTGAGGAGGGACCTTCGTAACTGGGGAGAGGGAGAAGAAAGGACATGAAGCAGATAAGAATACCAAAGGGCATTAAATATGTTTCCTTCTGCCTGCTTTAGGACTTCAGCAGGAAGTCTGCCTGCAAACTTCTGGGAGTACTCCTTTCAAGGATTTTACCACCAGGACTGTGGCATCCCCAAACTCCAAGGGTAAAAGCCACATCACCCCCACTCTGCTGCTGGTTTCTGTTTGTGCTCCCAAGTGTGTCTGCAAGAGCAAGCTCTGATAGACACTGAAGGTGCTCAGATAATAGGCAAAAGTTGGTGGGCAAGGAAGAACTCACAAACTTGAGATGTAATGTCACCTTCTGGAATACAAACAAAAGGTTTCTAACAGCTGGTCAATTAAATTGTAAAATCCAAACAAGAGATAAAACTTTAGTTAAGGGGGTTACTGCTATCTCAAATGCAAAACTGAAGTACATACCTACAAACTATAAAAATTCAAAGAAATATTGTATCACAAAAAGAAAATAATATTTCTCCAGCAACCAAGCTGAAAGGTTAGAATATTGTGATCAAACTAATAAAGACTTTAAAATAACTGTTATGGAGAAATTCGACAAGGTCCAAGAAAACTCAGAAAGAAAATTCAGCAAACTCAGGAATAAAATTAATGAAGAGAATGAGTTCTTTACCAAAGAGATTGAAATTATTTAAAAAGAAAAAAAACCCCGAAAATCTGGAGCTGAATAATTCAATGAATGAGATAAAAATGCAATAAAGAGCATCAGTTACAGGGAAGACCAGATGGAAGAAAGAATGTGTGACTTGGAGGATAGGAATATAGAAATAATTCAGTTAAAATGGGAAGGAGAGCAAAGATTTTTTTAAAAGTAAGGAAAACATACGAGAGCCATCATCTTTGTTCAGAAAAACAAATATAAGAATAATTGGTGTACCAGAAGGAGAAGAGAGGGAATAGGGGGCAGAGAATTTTTCAAAGAAATATCAACTGGGAACTGCCCAATCTTGGGGAAGTGTTTTGACATACAAGTCCATGAAGCTAATGGAACACCTTATTAACTCAATGCAAGAAGACCTTCTCCAAAACACATTATAAAGCATCTGTCAAAAATCAACACTGTAGTCTTCTTGATTGACATATTTTTTCTTTTAGCACTTTGAATACTGACGTCCAGGCCTCCGTATTTCTGGGTGATAATTATTTTTTAATATTATTAAAGATTTTTTGTATATGATGAGTCACTTTTTCTGCATTCAAAATACCTCTTTATCTTTGTGTTTCCATAATTTGATTATGATGTGGTCTAAGTGTGGATCTGTTATCCTACTTGCAATTCATTAAGCTTCATGGATGTATAGATTAATGTTATTCATCATACTTGGCAGGAATTTGGCCATTATTTTTCAAATATTCTTTCTGCCTCTTCCCCACTCTCCTATCTTACTCAGATTCCCACTATCCATTCTTTGGCGTGCTTGATGTGTTCACAGCTCTCTGTGGCTCTGTTCAGTTTTCTTCATTCTTTTTTCTTTCTGTTTCTCAGAACAGATAATCTCAATCAACAATTTGAGTTCACTGATTCCTTATTCTTCCTGCTCATACCTGCTGTTGAGCCCCTGTACTGAATTTTTCATTTTAGTTAATATACTTTTCAACTGCAGAATTTATATTTTGTTTTCTTTTTTATTTCTATCTTTTTGTTGTTATTATCTACTTGGTAAGACATCATTCTCACACTTTCCTTTAATTTTGTAGATTAGGTTTCCTCTAGTCTTTGAAAATACTTATAATAGTTGATTAAAAATTACTCACTAAATTTAGCAGTGTCTGTGGAACTTGCCTGCAGCAATTACTACTAGGATGTTGAAACGGTGATTAAATTTTTTCTCCTCATTTCCTCTTCCTTTATTAATTGGAATTCTTCAATAAGGAATAGCTGTCCCTCTTCTCTGATTTATTTACCAAAAGGTGTTTTTCATACCAGCATAGACTCATGGATACTGATTTTATTCTTTAGATTTTAATTCAATATTATTTTCACTTCTTTTATTGCTCAGATTATTTTCGGTTTGACCACTGGATGTTCTTTTCTGTTGGCTCCTGTATCTTTTAAAATTTCTTCTTTTCTACATTCCTTTCTTATTTCTAAAGAAAATTGTTTAATATCTCACATGACAAGATGCTCCAGGATTATCTATTTTCATTGCCCTATCTGTGGCATCAACCATTTCTCCAAGTGACACTTGTGCCTTTTATTATAAAATGGTATTTAGAAACTCATATCTGGGTGCTAGATGTGCGTGTTTCTACTGGATGTGCTAGATGTGCTTGTTTTACTACTTTTAGGCTCTCTCAGAGGACAGAGCTGTATGTATGCATTCTAATCCATGTATTCACTTATATTACTTTCCCATTGCTGATTTAAAGTTTTATTTTATTGTGGTAAGAACACTTAACTTGAGACATATCCTCTTAAGAAAGTTTAAGTGCACAGCACGGTATTACTAACGATAGACACAATGTTGTACAGAAATCTCTAGACATTATTCATCTTGTGTAATTGAAACTTTATACCCATTGAAAGTTAATTACCCATTTACCTGTCCTTGCAGACACTGGAAACCACAATCCTACTCTCTGTCTCTATTTGACTATTTTAGATAACTCACATAATTAGAATCATCCAGTATTTGTCCTTATGTGACTCGCTTGTTTCACTTAGCATGATGTCTTCCAGATTCATACAAGTTTTCACATACAGCAGGATTTTATCCTTTTTTAAGGGTGGATAATATTCCATTTTGTGTATACACTATGTTTTCTTCATCTGTTTTTGTGTCAATGGACATTTAGTTTTTTTCCATATTTTGGATACTGTGAATATGTGAATAATCTTGCAATGAACATGGTTATCATTTTAATTTCAGTTCTTTGGGGGTATAAATTTGTTTTTTTTTTCTCGTAATAATAATTTTAAAGTATTTGCCATACTAAGTGGTGTGAGGTAATAGCTAAGTGTGGTTTTGATTTTGATTTCTTTGATGATTAGTGTTGTGCATCTTTTCATATACCTGTTGGCCATTTGTAAGTTTCCTTTGGAGAAATATCTATTCAAATACTTTGCCCATTTGTTAATCAGGTTTTGTTTGTTTGTTTGTTTTGTTTTGTTTTTGGTTTTTTTTTTTTTTGTTTGGCTATTGAGTTGTAGATATTCCTTATATATTTGGGATATTAAAAATTGTAAGATATATGGTTTGCAAGTACTTTCTCCCAATTTATTGGTTGTCTTTTTAACTCTGTTTATTGTTTCTCTTGCAGTGCAGAATCTTTTCAAGTTGATGTAATTCTACTTTATTTTTTATTTCTTTGCCTGTGCTTCTAGTGTCATATGCAAAAAATTATTGCCTACGTCAATGTCATGAAATATTTTCCCTCTATTTTCTTCTGGGATTTTTCTAGTTTCAGGACATGGTTACATTTAAGTCTTTAATCCGTTTTTAGCTGATTTTTGTGTAATGGTGTAAAATAATGGTCTAATTGTATTCTTTTGCATGTATGTAGATATCCCGTTTTCCTAGCACCATTTGTTGAAGAGACTATCTTTCCCCACTGTGTATTCTTGGCGCCTTTGTCAAAAAACAGATAACCTTATATGTGTGCATTTATTTCTGAGCTTTCTATCTGTTCCATTGGTCTATATGTCTGTTATTATGCCAGTAATATACTGTTTTAATTACTGTAGCTTTGTAATATATTTTGAAATCAGAAGTGTGATGTCTCCAGCTTTTTTGTTCTTTTTCAAGGTTGCTTTGTCTATTTAGGATCTTTTGTGTTTCCAAATAAAAAAATTGTTTTCTATATTTCTGTGAAAAGGGCCTTTGGAATTTTGATAGATATTGCTTTGCATCTGAAAATTGCTTTTGGTATTATAAACATTTTAACAATATTAAATATTCTGATCAAGGAATACAAAATACCTTTCCATGTGTCTGTATCCTTTAATTTCTTTAGTCAATGTGTTGCAGTTTTCAGTGTACAAGTCTTTTATCTGCTTAGTGAAGTTTATTCCTAAATATATTTTTTTAATTAAAAATTTTTTTTGTTAGAGCATACTTGATTTACAATGTTGTGTTAGTTTCAGGTGTACAATAAAGCAAATCATTATACATATATATATCAATCACTCTTTTTTTTAAATATTCTTTTCCCATATATGTAATTAAAGAGTATAGAGTCGAGTTCTCTGTGCTATACAGCACATTCTTATTAGTTATCTATTTTATATATAGTAGTGTGTATATGTCACTCCCAATCTCCCAGTTTATCCCTCCCCCCCTTATCCCCTTGTAACCATAAGTTGGTTTTCTACATCCATGACTCTACTCTTGTTTTGTAAAAAAAGTTCATTTGTACCCTTTTTTTTTTTAGATTCCACATATAAGTGATATCATGTGATATTTGTCTTTCTGTGACTGACTTACTTCCCTCAGTATGACAATCTCTGGGTCCATCCATGTTGCTGAAAATAGCATTATTTTGTTCTTTCTTATGGCTGAGTCATATTCCATTGTACATATGTAACACATCTTTATCCATTCCTCTGTTGATGGACGTTTAGGTTGATTCCAGTTCCTGGCTATTGGAAATGGTGCTGCAATGAACATTGGGGTGCATGTATCTTTTTGAATTATGGTTTTCTCTGGGTACCTGCCCAGGTGTGGGGTTGCTGGTCACATGGTAGTTTTATTTTTAGTTTTTAAAGGAACTTCCATACTGTCTCCATAGTGGCTGCACCAATTTACATTCCCACCAACAGTGTAGGAGGGTTTCCTTTTCTCCACACCCTCTCCAGCATTTATTATTTGTATACCTTTTGATGATGGCCATTCTGACTAATGTGAGGTGACACCTCAATGTACTTTTGATTTGCATGTCTCTAATAATTAGTGATGTTGAGCATTTTTTTCATGTGTTTTTTGGCCAGCTGTACGTCATCTTCAGAGAAATGTCTATATAGACCTTCCACCCATTTTTTATTGGGTTATTTATTTTTTTGATATTGAGCTGCATGAGCTATTTGTATATCTTGGAGATTAATCCCTTGTCTGTTGCTTCATTTGCAAATATTTCTATTCTGTGGGCTGTCTTTTTGTTTTGTTTATGGTTTCCTTTGCTGTTCAAAAGCTTTTAAATTTTAATTAGGTCCCATTTGTTTATTTTTGTTTTTGTGTTCATTACTCTAGTAAGTGGATCAAAAAGATATTGCTATGATTAATGTAAGAGAGTGTTTTGCCTATGTTTTCCTCTAAGAGTTTTATAGTGTCTGGTCTTATATTTAGCTCTTTGATCCATTTCAAGTTTATTTTTGTATGTGGTGTTAGAGAGGGTTCTAATTTCATTCTTTTACATGTTGCTGTCCTGTTTTCCCAGCACTACTTACTGAAGTGACTGTCATTTCTCCACTGTATATTCTTGCCTCCTTTCTCATAGATTAACCATAGGCGCGTGACTTTGTTTTTGGGCTTTCTATCCTGTTGCATTGACCTATATTTCTGTTTTTGTGCCAGTACCATACTGTTTTGATGACTGTAGATTTGTAGTATAATTTGAAGCCAGGGAGTCTGATTCCTCCAGCTCCATTTTTCTTTCTCAGGATTGGTTTGGCTATTCAAGGTCCTTTGTGTTTCCATGTAAATTAAACATTTTTTGTTCTAGTTCTGTAAAAAATGCCATTGGTAATTTGATAAGGATTGCATTGAATCTGTAGTTTGCCTTGGACTGTATAGTCACTTTGTCAATATTGATTCTTCTAATCCAAGAACATGGTATATACTTCCATCTATTTTTGTCATTTACAATTTCTTTCACCAGTGTCTTACAGTTTTCAGAGTAGAGGTCTTTTGCCTCCTTAGGTAGGTTTATTCCTAGGTACTTTATTATTTTTGATGCGATGACAAATGGGATCATTTCCTTGATTTCTCTTTCTGATTTTTCATTGTTAGTGTATAGGAATGCAAGAGATTTCTGTGTATTAATTTTGTATCCTGCAAATTAACCAAATTCATTGATGCACTCTAGTAGTTTTCTGGTTGCATATTTACTATTTCCATGTATAGTGTCATATGCAAACTGACTGTTTAACTCTTCTTTTCCAGTTTGGATTCCTTTTATTTCTTTTTCTTCTCTGATTACCATGGCTAGGTCTTCCAAAACTACGTTGAATAAATATGGCAAGAGTGGACATTCTTGTCTTGTTCCTGATCTTAGGGGGATTGTTTTTAGATATTCCCTGTTGGGAATGATGTTAGCCATGGGTTTGTCATATATGGCCTTTATTATGTTGAGGTAAGTTCCCTCTATTCCCACTTTCCAGAGAGCTTTTATCATAAATGGGTGTTAAATTTTGTCAAAAGCTTTTCCTGTGTCTATTCAGATGATTATATAATTTTTATTCTTCAATTTGTTAATGTGGTGTATCACATCCATTGATTTGTGGATATTGAAGCACCCTTGCATCCCTGGGATAAATCCCACTTCATCATGGTGTATGATCCTTTTAAAGTATTGTTGGATTTGATTTGCTAGTTTTTTTTTTTAGGATTTTTGTGCCTTGGTTCATCAGTGTTATTGACCTGTAATTTTCTTTGTTTGTGGTATCTTTGTGTGGTTTGGGTATCAGGGTGTTGGTGCACTCATAGAGTGAGCTTGGGAATATTCCATCCTTTGCGATTTTTTGGAAGAGTTTCTGATGAATAGGTGTTAACTCTTCTGTTTGATAGAATTTGCCTGTGAAGCCATCTGGTCCTGGACTTTTGTTTGTTGGAAGTTTTTTAATCACGGTTTCAATTTCACTACTTGTGATTGGTCTGTTCATATTTTCTATTTCTTCCTAGTTCAGTCTTGGAAGGTGGTATGTTCTGAGAATTTGCCCATTTCTTCTAGATTGTCCATTTTATTGATGTATAGACATTTGTTATAGTCTCTTATGATCCTTTGTAATTTTGCGATATCAGTGAGTAACTTCTTTTTCATTTCAATTTTATTGATTTGAGCCCTCTTCCTTTTTTTCTTGATGAGTCTGGCTAAAGGTTTATCAATTTTGTTTATCTTTTCAAGGAACCAGCTTTTAATTTCCTTGATCTTTTTTATTGTCTTTGTTTCTATTTCATTTATTTCTGCTCTGATCTTTCTTATTTCTTTCCTTCTACTAACTTTGGGTTTTGTTTGTGCTTCTTTCTCTAGTTGCTTTAGGTGTAACATTAGGTTTTTTATTTGAGATTTTTCTTGTTTCCTGAAGTGAGCTTGTATCATTATAAACTTCCCTTTTAGAACTGCTTTTTCTGTGTCCCAAAGGTTTTGGACCATTTTGTTTTCATTACTATTTGCCTCTAGGTATTTTTGAATTTCCTCTTTGATTTCTTCAGTGATCCATTGGTTGTTTAGTAATATATTGTTTAGACTCCATGTTTTTGTGTTTTTACAATTTTTTCATGTAATTGATTTATAATCCCATAACATTGGGGTCGGAAAAGAAGCTTGATATGATTTCAGTTTTCTTAAATTTAATGAGGCTCACTTTATGGCCCAGCATGTGATTTATCCTGGAGAATGTTCCATGTGCACTTGAAAAGAAAGTGTATTCTGCTGCTTTCTGATTCAATGCTTTATAGATATCAACTAAGTCCATCTGGTCTAATGTGTCATATAAGACCTGTTTTTCCTTATTGATTTTCTGTCTGGGTGATCTAATGATGAGAATGGGGTATTAGCGTCCCCCACCATTATTGTGTTATTGTCGATTTCTTCTTTAATGGCTGTTAGCATTTGCTTATATATTGAGGTGCATGTCTGTTTACAATTGTTATACCTTCTAATGTCTGTTTTGTCTGATATGAGTATTGCTATTCCAGCTTTCTTTCAATTGTCATTTGCATGGGACAGTTTTTTTTTTCCATTTCTTCACTTTCAGGCTGTATGTGTCCCTAGATCTGAGATGGGACTCTTGTAAACAATACATATAAAGGTCTCATTTTTGTATCCATTCATCCAATCTATGCCTTTTAGTTGGAGCATTTAATCCACTTACATTTAAAGTAATTATCAATATGAATGTTCTTATTGCAATTTTGTTAATTGTTTTGGATTTATTTTTGAAGATCTTTTTTTCTTCTCTTCCTCTTTTGTTTTCTTCTCTTGTCATTAGATGTCTATCTTTAGTGATGTGTTTCGATTGCTTTTTCTTTTTTGTGTGTATAGATTTTTGATCTGTGGTTCCCATGATGTTTTGATATAGCAGTCTATATATGTAGAAGACTGTTTTAAGTTACTGATCTCTTAATTTCAAATGTTTTTCCAATATCCTGCATTTGCACTCTCTTTTTCTCATGACTGCTTGTTTTAATATTATATTTGTGTGTGGATGATTTCCTACCTTTATTTTTGCAATTACCATTTAGCTTCCCCATTTGTAATTTTCTTGATTCTAGTTATGGCCTCTCCTTTTACGCCTCAAGAAGTTCCTTTAGGATTTGTTGTAGCACTGGTTTGGTGGTGCTGAATTCTCTTAGCTTTTGCTTTTCTGTAAAACTTTTGATTTTTCTGTTGAATCTGAACAAGAACCTTACTGTATAGAGTATTCTTGGTTGTAGTTTTTTTCCCTTTCATCACTTGAAATTATCATGCCACTCGCTTCTGGCCTGCAGAGTTTCTGCTGAAAAATCAGCTTATAACATTATGTGGGTTCCCTTGTATGTTATTTGTTGCTTTTCCCTTGCTGCTTTTAATATTTTTTCTTTGTCTTTAATTTTTGTCAGTTTGATGAATATGTTTCCCAGTGTGTTCCTTCTTGGGTTTATCTTGTATGGGACTCTCTGTACTTCCTGGACTTGACTGAGTGTTTCCTTTCTCATCTTAGGGAAGTTTTAATCTACAATCTCTTCATATATTTTCTCAGGCCCTTTCTCTCTCTCTTCTGGGACCCCCATAATGCAAATGTTGTTGTGTTTAATGTCCCAGAGGTCTCTGAGACTGTCCTCATTTCTTTTCATTCTTTTTTCTTTATTCTATTCCATAGCAGTGATTTCCACCATTCTGTCTTCCAGCTCACTTTTTCCTTTTTCTGCCTCAGTTATTCTGCTATTGATTCCTTCTGGTGTATTTTTTATTCCAGTTATTTTATTGCTCATCTCTTTTTGTTTATTCTCTAAATATTCTAGCTCTTTGTTAAATATCTCTTGTAACTTCTCCATTCTTGTGCCTCCATTCTTTTACTGAGATCTTGGATCATCTTTACTATCCTTACTCTAAATTCTCTTTCATGTAATTTGCCTATCTTCTCTTCATTTATTTGTTCCTGTGGGATTTTATCTTGTCCCTTCATCTGAAATATATTTCTCTGCTGTCTCATTTTGTCTGACTTTCTGTGTTTGTGGACTCCTTTCCGTTGGCTGGAGGTTTGTAGCTCCTCTTGCTTCTGAAGTCTGCCCTCTGGTGGGTGAGGTTGGTCCTGATGCTGTAGAGGCTTCTTGGTGGGAGGGACTGGTGCCTTCCCACTGGTGGGTGGAGCTGGGTCTTGTCCCTCTTGTGGCCAGGGCTGTGTCAGGTGGTGTGTTTATAGGTGGTTGTGAGCGCTGTATGGCTTTAGGCACCCTGTCTGCTAGTGGGTGGATGTGTTCCTATCCTACTGGTTGTTTGGCCTGAGGTGTTCCAGCACTAGAGCCTGTAGGCTGTTGGGTAGGGCCACGTCTTGATTCCGAAATGGCAACCTCCAGGAGAGCTCATGCTGATCAATATTCCCTGGGGCCTCTGCCACCAATGTCTTTGCCCCCCCAGGGAGCCACAACTGACTCCTGTCTCCCCAGGAGACTCTCCAAGACTTGTAGGTAGGTCCAGCCCTGGTTCCTATCAAGTCACTGCTTTGTGCTGGGTCCCAGTGCATGTGCAACCTTGTTTTCACCCTCCAAGAATGGAGTCCCTGTTTCCCCCAGTCATGTGCAGCTCCTGCACTCAAGCCCCGCTGGCCTTCAAAGCCAAATATTTTTGGGATTCCTCTTCCCAATGCAAGACTCTCAGGCTGTGGAGCCTAACGTCAGGCTCAGGAGTCTAATTCTTTTGGGAGAACCTCTGCAATGTAATTATTTTCCATTTTGTAGGTTGCCCACGTGGTGGGTATGGGATTTGATTATGTTACTAAAGCACCCCTCCTGCCATCTCATTGTGGCTTCTTTTTATGTGAATGTAATATATCTTTTTCGGTAAGTCACTTTCTTTTTCATCAATGGTTGTTCAGCAGTTAGTTGTTATTTTGGTGTTTTTGTGAGGGAAGGTGAGCTCAAGTCCTTCTACTCCACCCTCTTTTCCATAATCAATGCACTGTTTTTAGTTTGGATGCTTGCTACCTCTTTCCTCAGCATGTGCTGTCTGTTATCACCTTGATATGTGGTGTGCAGGTACAGCAGCCCTTCACACTCCCAGGACAGCAGGGGTGGGTCCTGGCACCTGCTCACAGATTTCCTAGGGGAGGGTAATCTCCACACCTTCCCAGGACAGCAGGGGCAGGGCCTGGTGCCTACTTGCAGATTTCCTAGGGGTAGGTACTATCTGTGACCTCCTGGGACAGTGGGGGCAGGGATTGGCACCTGTAAGAGGATTTCCTAAGGACGTGTCCTATCTGCACCTTTCCAGGAGAGTGGTGCCAGGGTCTGGCACCTGCTCGTGGATTTACTAGGAGTGGGTGCTACTTGTGCACTCCCAGGATAGTGGAGGGCAGGGCCTGTCACTTGCTCGCAAATTTCCTAAGGGTGGGTGCTATAAACACCTTCCTGGGACAGTGGGGGCAGGGCCTCATGCCTGCTTGTGGATTTCCTAGGAGTGGGTGCTATCCATGTCCTCCTGGGACAGTAGGGCTAGGGCCTGCCACCTACTCACAGGTCTCATAGCAGCAGCTCATCTCTACCCCTGGAGCCCAAGATGGTGGGGTGACAACTCATGCCTGCCCCCAGAGCTCCTGTTGTCTGGGAGCACTCATAGGAAAAGAAGCTCTTATGGTGGTTCCATCTCTCTCCTTGTGGTTCCGTCTCTCTCCTCATGTGCCCCCCAATAATGGCACCTTACCTATCTGGTGTGCTGAGGCTTCTTCCTAGTACACCCTCAGTTCCCACAGCCCAGCTTCTTCAAGCTGTTTCTGTGCAGCCAACCCTGATCCTCTCCCTGGCTCTGACCTCTGAAGCCTGAGCTTCAGCAACTAACCCCCACCCCCATTTACAGACAAGTGTCTTAGGCTGGGGAGTGCAGTGCTGCAGTGCTAACCTTCTGTGCAGGTTACTCTCCTTTTTGCCTTCCACAAACTGGTTGCTGCACTTTCCTCCTAGGCTCTGAAGCTCCCCTTCCATCTAGTCTGATCTCCCCACCGGTGAGGGGACTTCCCAGGATGCGGGAAACTTTCCTCCTTCACAGCTCCCTCCTTGGAGTGCAGGCCCTGTCTCTATTCCTTCTTTTCCTTTTTCTCTTGTCCTATCTGGTTACTTGGAGGTTTTCTTGTCTTTTCGGAAGTCTGAGGTCTTTTGTCATCATTTAGTAGCTGTTCTGTGTGAATAATTCCACTTGGAGATGTATTTTTAATGTTTTTGTGGGAGAAGGTGAGCTCTACGTCTGCTATCTTGATTACCCTCCTCGCCAATGAATGTTTTAATTTGTCATTATGAATTCATTGATGTAATCATGTTTGAAATGTTTTAAATCTATGGTCATTCTTATCCTTATTGTGTCCAATTGTCCAATGTTTGACCACTGGGAACCTCTTTAGATTGGCCCTTGAGTTCTTATGACATTTCCCTGGTAGTTTTTGAGAGATTTCTTTTTTTCTGATATGAGAAGATCTTCCAGTCTCATTTTGTACATTTCCAGCCCCAAATCTCGAATAGCCAAAGTTTTCTCATCTGTAAAATGGGTATCAAAATATTACCCGTACTTACTAGGCTCATTGTGGGTATAAAATTAGTTAATGTGCATAAGGCACTTGTAACAGTGGCTCACATGTTATAAATGTTACATAAGTGTTAACTATTAGTAGTAGTACTGATGTAGTGATTTTGAAAGATGAAGGACTATACTTAATGTGTGAATTTGGTAAAGTTGCAGGATACAGATTTTATATATAGAAATCTGTTGCATTTCTATACACTAATGACAAGCTATCAGAAAGAGAAATGAAGACAATAATCTCCTTTACAATTGCTTCAAAAACAATAAAAATGCCTAGGAATAAGTCCAACCAAGGAAGTGAAAGACCTGTACTCCGAAAACTATAAGATGTTGAGGGAAGAAATTGAAAACAGCACACATAAATGGAAAGATATACTGTGCTAATGGATTGGAAGGATCAATATCATTAAAATGTCCATACTACCCAAAGCAAACTACAGATTCAATGCAGTCCCTATCAAAATACCAATGGCATTTTTCACAGAACTAGAACAAATAATCCTAAGATGTGTATGGAACCACAAAAGATCCTGAATAGTCAAAGCAATATTGAGAAAGAAGAACAAAGCTGTAGGTACCATGCTTCCAGACTTGAACCTATCCTAAAAAGCTATAGTAGTCAAAACAGTATAGTACTTGTGAAAAACAGACATATAGATCAATGGGACAGAATAGAGAGTCCAGAAATAAACCCATGTTTATATGGTCAGTTAATCTATGTCAAAAGAGACAGGAATATACAATAGGGAAAGGACAGTCTCTTCAGTAAACTGTGTTGGGAAAACTGGACAGCTACATGTAAAAGAATGAAACTAGACAACTTTCTTACACCCTATACAAAAATAAATTCAAAATGGATTAAAGACTTAAATGTAAGACCTGAAATAAAAAAATCTTATAAGAAAACATGGGCAGTAACCTCTTTGAAATCAGTCTTATCAGTAATATTTTTAGCAATGTCTCCTTGGACAAGGGCAACAAAAGCAAAAATATGCAAATAGGACTATTAAACTAAAAGGTTTTTGTACAGTGAAGGATACCACTAACAAAACAGGAAAGCAATCTACTGAATGGGAGATGATATGTGTAAACAGTGTATTCAGTAAGGGATTGATATTCAGTACAATTCAGTATCAAAAAATAACCCAATTAAAAATGCAGAGAGGACCTGAATTGATATTTTTCCAAAGAAGACATACAGATGACCAACAGGCTTATGAAAAATTGCTCAACATCACTAATTATCAAGGAAATGCAAATCAGAACCCAATGAGATACCACCTCATACCTTTCAGAATGGCTATTATCAAAAAGACAAGTAATAGCAAGTGTTGGTGAAGATGTGGAGAAAAGGGACCCCTTGAGCACTGGTGGTGGGAACATAAATCAGTGAAGCCACTGTGGAAAACAGTATGACAGTTCCTCAAAAAACAAAAATAGAACTACCATATGATCCAGCAATTCCACTTCTGGACATTTATCTGAAGAAAATGAAAGCACTACTTCAAAGAGATATACGTATCCCTATATTTATTGCAGCACTACTTACAATATACAAGGTGTGGAAGCAACCTAAGTGTCCATCCATAGATGAATGAATAAAGAGGATACATTATGTACATACAATGGAATATTTTTCAGCCATAAAGAAGAGTGACACCTTGCCATTTGCAACAACTTGGATGGACCTTGAGCATACTCTGCTAAGTAAGACAAAGGTTGAAAGAAAAATAACATATAATTTCACTTATATGTGGAATCTAAAAATCAAAGTGAATGGACAAGCAAACAGACTTACAGGTAAGGAGAACCAACGGGTTGTTGCCAGAGGGCTGGAGGTTGGGGGAATGGACAATCAAAAGGGATTAAAAGATATAAACTGCCAGCTATAAAATACATAAGTCATTTGAATGTAACATAGGAAATACAATCAGTGATACTGTAACAACGTTGTATGGTGGTGGATGGTAACTAGTCTTATTGTGGTGATCATTTAATAATGTATAAAAATATTGAATCACTATGCCATACACCTGAAACTAATATAATATTGTATGTTAATTATAACTCAATTAGAAAAGAGTGTCTGTGTTAGATAAGTATTAAATATTCTTATTCTTATTATTACTGATAATAATCTTAATATTATCCTATTATTATTATCAATTTTGAAAAATAAAGTGGTATGTTTATTGTGTGAAACTGTTATTGAGTTATAATTGACATATAACATTACATTAGTTTCAGGTGTATATCATAATGATTCAATATTTGTATATAATGCAAAATAACCACCACAATAAGTCTAGTTAACATCCATCACCATACATAGTTACAAACTTTTTTTTCTTGTGATGAGGACTTTTAAGTTTTACTCTCTCAGCACCTTTCAATTATGCAATACAGTATGACTAACTATAATCATCATGCTGTACATTACATCCCCCCGTGACTTACTTATTTCATAACTGGAAGTTTTTACCTTTTGACTCCCTTTATCCATATTGCCCACCCCCACTCCCCACCTCTGGCAGCTACCAATCTGTTCTCTGTATCTATGAGCTTGGTTTTGTTTTTTGTTTCTTGTTTAAATTTAAATTTCACATATAAGTGAGATCATATGGTATTTGTATTTCTCTGTCTGACTTATTTCACTTAGTATAACACCCTCGAGTTCCATCCATGTTGTTGCAAATGGCAAAATTTCATTTTTTTATGGTTGAATTATATATATATCTGTGTATATATATATATATATCTGTGTATATATACATATATATATGTATACATACACACACCATATCTTAATTCATTCATCCATTGATGGGCACTTAATTTGTTTCTATCCTTATCAAAAATAATACTGCAATGAACATGGAGATTTATGTATCTTTTTGAGTTACTGTTTTGGTTTTCCGTGGATAAGTACCCAGAAGTTTAATTGCTGGATCATATAGTAGTTATACTTTTAACTTTTTAAGAAACCTCCAAACTGTCTTCCATAGTGGCTGGACCAATTTACATTCCCACCAACAGTGCGTAAAGGTTCCCTTTTCACCACATCCTCATCAACACTTATTATTTATTGACTTTTTGATAGTAGCATGTGTGCGATGATACCTCATTATGGTTTTGATTTGCATTTCCTTGATGATTAGTGATGTTAAGCATCTCTTCATGTACCTGTTGTCTGTCTGTATGTCTGTGAAACTTCTTTGTACTTAGTATGAGTCCATAAGTTTACTCACAGTCAGTTCAAGTATAACTGCATATCTTTCAGCCTCAGAAGGCATTCTCAAAGGATTGATGTGACTGAGAATTATAAAGAACTCATGTAATAGGTTAGTGCCTTGGGCATGAAAAGAAAACAGTTTATATGGGCATTCCCTCTAGGATGTGCACTCAAGCCCTTGCAAAATTTAGAGTATATGATGTTGATGCTTTCTCTATAGTGTCAGTAAGGCCCAGTTTATAGTCTGGTGTTTCTGATGATTAATTTTAAAAAGCTAGGCACGTCCTTTATTTGAAGGCACATATCACTGGGGTCTAAAGTGTCTCTAAGCTGCAACAAGTTCTGTTGTGAGTTTGGGCTTCTGTAGAATGTTGGAGACACTGTTATGTGACCAGTGTGTTTATTTAAGAAGGTAAAGTTATGGAGAATTTCTTGTCTCATTATATGACCTGAAATGTATTTATATTACCACCTGTCTATCAGATGTAGGGAAGCTAATTTTCCCTTTATCTCACATATAAGTTGGTCATATAATTTAATCAGCTCACAGGTTGTTGGCAGTCAACTCACTGGGTACTTCTGGGCCTTGTGCCCATCCCTCATATAATCTTATATGGAGAAGGGAGCAAGGAGAAACCACATAGTACAGTATGCATAAATGGCTTGTAATCTTTATTAAGGTAGGATGAGTGGTCATCTTACTCATCACTTCATACCTAGGGCCTAGCATAGTGTCTGATACATGACAGGTAGTCATTAAGTGTTTTTGGAATTAGTGAATGAAAAAGCATTATCACATTTATACTATAATTCAGCAATTTAGAACAACTGTGGAATGTTCAGACTAGTACAAGGAATGCACCTTAGAATGCACAGGAATTTTAACAACCTGAAGTGACTGGAACAAACTTTTAGCAAAATACTTTCTAATAGAAGTGTTCTTGAACCAACCTTAACAGGTCAATGGACTAAGTTCTAAATAAATAGCAACAGTATTTTATATAATGGCAAATTTCTCAGCACTACAAAATCTTGAAAATGCCTAAGCCTTGTGAACTGTTTTAATTTTAATTCATTTAATAAATATAGCATTTGTGGGTTGGCTAGTTACTGAAGAGAGGGAGATGAGTAAGATATAGCCCTTGATCTCAACAAGCTTACAGTCTAATTCAGACAGCAAGATCAGACAACCAGTGATTTCTTGCTGGGGTGGCAGAGGGCAAGAGGTACAATCTCACACTAGGGACAAGTGTGCTGTTGTGGGGTGTGGTAAGATTGTGAGATGGTGCCACAGTGGTAAAGAAGGCGAATTCTTTACCACTGGACCACCGGGGAAGTCCCCTAAATGATTAGATTCTTAAGTAAATTAATATTTCTAACAAAGTCTGGCTTGCCCAGCAAACCCCAGACAACCAGAGGTTCTTCTAAGGGTTTCCATGGTTTGGTCTAGGAAAAATTGTTCTCGGAATCACAGAATTATAGACTATTAGAAAATCAAAGGCCCATAAAAATTATCCAATCCACTCCACTAATTTTATGAATGAGAAAACTGATGACTAGAGTGATTTCCAAACTAAGTGATTTCCAAGATCACACTGTGAAAGCAAGCCTAGAGAACAAGGCTCTAGATTTTATACATTCCTCAGTTGTGATGGTTAATTTTATATGTCAACTTGATTGGGCTACAGGGTGCCCAGATTAAATGTTATTTCTGGGTGTTTCTGTGAGGGAGTTTCCAGATGAGGTTGATATTTTAATTGGTGGGCTCAGTGAAGCAGATTGCCCTCCCCAATGTGGGTGAGCATCAACTTATCCATTGAGATTCTGAATAGAACAAAATGTGGAAGGAGGTAAGATTCATTCCCTTATTGCCTGCATGCTTGAGCTAGGGCATTGGTCTTCTCTTGTCCCTGGACTGGGATTTACACTATCAGTTCCCCTGGTTCTCAGGCCTTCAGACTACAACAGGAGCTATACCACCAGCTTTTCTGGGTATCCAGCCTGCAGATGGCAGATTGTGGGACTCAGCTTCCATAATTGCATGAACTAGTTCCTTGTAATAAATCTCCTTTCATATATATATCTCCTATTGGTTGTGTTTCTGAACCCAGATCAATAAATCTGTACACTCTTTCAGAAATGAAAAGGTAAACACCAATTGCAGTGAAATTATCCTCAAGTTGATTTCAGACTAGACTGAGTTAATGAGGTTTTGTTGTTTAGAAGCATAGAAAATACAATTTTTTTGTTTGTTTAGATGACTATCACTCTCTGAAATTATAAGAGAGAGATATTCCAAAATTGGGCTCCTGACATTTTCTCATTACTCATTTGTTTCTCCAGGAGAGCTGGAGGAGAGACTGAAGACATCTTAAGTTTAATAATCCAATTGGATCTTCCTGTGATTAACTTACTCAATTGTCTATCTGAGGCTCCAACTGTCCCCTTAGCAATGTTTTGACACATTCTTCATTTAATCGTGTTTCAGGCTCAAAGATTCTAATAAAAATATTACTTTATTTGTAGATTCATAAGAATAGGTAGCTTTTCAACTACCTAAAATATATCCCAGAGTAGTCAGAAAACACTTTCTTGAAATTTACAGAAATCATACTCTTTACTGTCTTCCTGGGAACAGAGAAAAATCTCTTAAATGGAGAGCTTGCCCTTGTCAAAAAACCTTGTTCTCTTTCCCCAGGAGACTAATTTCTTGGGGACATTTTAGAAGGCATGATCATTATAATTGTTAATAAAATATACAGCTATATGTAAATGTGTATTAGTAAGTATTAATTTACATGTGGAATGCCAATTGGTGATAAGAAAATTTTTTTAATATCTTTGAGTATAATTGCTTTACAATGGTGTGTTAGTTGCTGGTTTAAAAAAAAGTGAATCAGCTATAAATATACATATATTCCAATACCCCCTCCCTCTTGCTTCTCCCTGCAACCCTCCTTATCCCAGCCCTCTAGGTGGTCGCAAAGCACTGAGCTGATCTCCCTGGGCTATGTGGCTGATTCCCACTAGCTACGTATTTTACATTTGGTAGTGTATATATGTACATGCCACTTTCTCACTTCATCCCAGGTTACGCTACCTCCTCCCTGTGTCCTCAAGTCCATTCTCTACGTCTGCGTCTTTATTCCTGTCCTGCCCCTAGGTTCCACAGACCTTTTTTTTTTTTTTTTAGATTCCATATATAAGTGTTAGCATAAGGTATTTGTTTTTCTCTTTCTGACTTACTTCACTCTGTATGATAGACTCTAGGTCCATCCACCTCACTATAAATAACACAATTTTGTTTCTTTATATAGCTGAGTAATATTCCATTGTATATATGTGCCACATCTTCTTTATCCATTCAACTGTTGATGGACACTTAGGTTGCTTCCATGTCCTGGCTATTATAAATAGAGCTGCAATGAACATCGTGGCACATGACTCTTTTTGAATTATGGTTTTCTCAGGGTATATGCCCAGTAGTGGGATTGCTGGGTCATATGGTAGTTTTATTTTTAGTTTATTAAGGAACCTCCATACTGTTCTCCATAGTGGCTGTATCAATTTATATTCCCACCAACAGTGCAAGAGGGTTCCCTATTCTCCGCACTCTCTGCAGCACTTATTGCTTGTGGATTTTTTGATGATGGCCATTCTGACTGGTGTGAGGTGATACCTCATTGTAGTTTTGATTTGCATTTCTCTAATGATTAGTGATGTTGAGCATCCTTTCATGTGTTTGTTGGCAAAGTGTATATCTTCTTTGGAGAAATGTCTGTTTAGGTCTTCTGCCCATGTTTGGATTGGGTTGTTTGTTTTTTTTGATATTGAGCTGCATGAGTTACTTGTAAATTTTGGAAATTAATCCATTGTCAGTTGCTTCATTTGTAAATATTTTCTCCCATTCTGAGGGTTGTCTTTCCGTCTTGTTTATGGTTTCCTTTCCTGTGCAAAAGCTTTTAAGTTTCATTAGGTCCCATTAGTTTATTCTTCTTTTTATTTCCATTTCTGTAGGAGGTGGGTCAAAAAGGATCTTGCTGTGATTTATGTCATAGAGTGTTCTTCCTATGTTTTCCTCTAAGAGTTTGATAGTGTCTGGCCTTACATTTAGGTCTTTAATCCATTTTGAGTTTAATTTTGTGTATGGTGTTAGGGAGTGTTCTGATTTCATTCTTTTACATGTAGCTGTCCAGTTCTCCAAGCACCACTATTGAAGATGCTGTCTTTTCTCCATTGTATATTCTTGCCTCCTTTATCAAAAATAAGGTGACCATGTGTGCGTGGGTTTATCTCTGGGCTTTCTATCCTGTTCCATTGATCTATATTTCTGTTTTTCTTCCAGTACCATACTGTCTTGATTACTGTAGCTTTGAAGTACAGTCTGAAGTCTGGGAGCCTGATTACTCCAGCTCTGTATTTCGTTCTCAAGATTGCTTTGGATATTCCGGGTCTTTTGTGTTTCCATACAAATTGTGAAATTTTTTGTTCCAGTTATGTGAAAAACGACATTGGTAGATTGATAGGGATTGCACTGAATCTGTAGATTGCTTTGGGTAGTAGAGTCACTTTCACAATGTTGATTCTTCCAATCAAAGAACATGGTATATCTCTCCATCTTCTTGTATCATCTTTAATTTCTTTCATCAGTGTCTTATAGTTTTCTGCATACAGGTCTTTTGTCTCCTTAGGTAGTTTTATTCCAAGGTATTTTATTCTTTTTGTTGCCATGGTAAATGGGAGTGTTTCCTTAATTTCTCTTTCAGATTTTTCATCATTAGTGTATAGGAATGCAAGAGATGTCTGTGCATTGATTTTGTATCCTGCTACTTTACCAAATTCATTGATTAGATCTAGTAGTTTTCTGGTAGCATCATTAGGATATTCTATGTATAGTATCATGTCATCTGCAAACAGTGACAGCTTTACTTCTTCTTTTCTGACTTAGATTCCTTTTATTTCTTTTTCTTCTCTGATTGCTGTGGCTAAAACTTCCAAAGCTATGTTGAATAAGAGTGGTGATAATGGACAAACTTGTCTTTTTCCTGATCTTAGAGGAAATGTTTTCAGTTTTTCACCATTGAGGATGATGTTGGCTGTGGGTTTGCCATATATGGCCTTTATTATGTGGAGGTAAGTTCCCACTATGCATGCTTTCTGGAGGGTTTTTATCATAAATGGGTGTTGAATTTTGTCAGAAGCTTTTTCTGCATCTATTGAGATGGTCATATGGTTTTTCTCCTTCAGTTTGTTAATATAGTGTATCACATTTATTGATTTGTGTATATTGAAGAATCCTTGCATTCCTGGGGTAAACCCCACTTAATCATGGTGCATGATCCTTTTAATGTGCTGTTGGATTCTGTTTGCTACATTTTGGTGAGGATTTTTACATGTATGTTCATCAGTGATATTGGCCTGTAGTTTTCTTTCTTTGTGACATCTTTGTCTGGTTTTGGTATCAGGGTGATGGTGGCCTCGTAGAATGAGTTTGGGAGTGTTCCTCCCTCTGCAATATTTTGGAAGAGTTTGAGAAGGATAGGTGTTAGCTCTTCTCTAAATGTTTGATAGAATTTGCCTGTGAAGCCATCTGGTCCTGGGCTTTTGTTTGATGGAAGATTCCTAATCACAGTCTCAATTTCAGTGCTTGTGATTGGTCAGTTTATATTTTCTATTTCTTTCTGGTTCAGTCTCAGAAAGTTGTGCTTTTCTAAGAATTTGTCCATTTCTTCCAGGTTGTCCATTTTATTGGAATATAGTTGCTTGTAGTAATCTCTCACGATCCTTTGTATTTCTGCCGTGTCAGTTGTTACTTCTCCTTTTTCATTTCTAATTCTATTGATTTGAGTCTTCTCCCTTTTTTTCTTGACGAGTCTGGCTATGGTTTATCATTTTTTTTATTTTCTCAAAGAACCAGCATTTAGTTTTATTGATCTTTGCTATTGTTTCCTTCATTTCTTTTTCATTTATATCTGATCTGATCTTTATGATTTCTTTCCTTCTGCTAACTTTGGGGTTTTTTTTGTTCTTCTTTCTCTAATTGCTTTAAGTGTATGTTTAGGTTTTTTATTTGAGATGTTCCCTGTTTCTTTAAGTATGATTGTATTGCTCTAAACTTCCCTCTTAGAACTGCTTTTGCTGCATCCCATAGGTTTTGGATCGTCGTGTTTTCATTGTCATTTGTTTCTATTTATTTTTTGATTTCCCCTTTGATTTCTTCAGTGATCTCTTGGTTATTAAGTAGTGTATTGTTTAGTCTCCATGTGTTTGTATTTTTTACAGATTCTTTCCTGTAATTGATATCTAGTCTCATAGCATTGTGGTCAGAAAAGATAGTTGATATGATTTCAATTTTCTTAAATTTACCAAGTCTTGATTCGTGACCCAAGATATGATCTATCCTGCAGAATGTTCCATGCGCACTTGAAAGTGTATTCTGTTGTTTTTGGTTGTAATTTCTGATAAATATCAATTAAGTCCATGTTGTTTAATGTATCATTTAAAGCGTGTGTTTCCTTATTTATTATCATTTTGCATTATCTGTCCAATGGTAAAAGTGGGGTGTAAACTACTCAACTATGATTGTGTTACTGTAGATTTCCCCTTTTATGGCTGTTCGCATTTGCCTTATGTATTGAGGTGCTCCTATGTTGGGTGCATAAATATTTACAGTTGTTTTATCTTCTTCTTGGATTTTTCCCTTGATCATTATGTAGTGTCCTTCTTTGTCTTTTGTAATAGTCTTTATTTTAAAGTCTATTTTGTCTGATATGAGAATTGTTACTCCAACTTTCTTTTGATTTCCATTTGCATGGAATATCTATTTCCATATCCTCACTTTCAGTCCATATGTGTCTCTAGGTCTGAATTGGGTTTCTTGTAGACAGCATATATACGGGTATTGTTTTTGTATCCATTCAGCCAGTCTATGTCTTTTGGTTGGAGCATGTAATCCATTTACATTTAAGGTAGTTATCCATATGTATGTTCCTATTACCATTTTCTTAACTGTTTTGCGTTTGTTATTGTAGGTTTTTTCCTTCTCTTGTGTTTCCTGACTAGAGGAGTTCCTTTAGCATTTGTTGTAAAGCTGGTTTGGTGGTGCTGAATTCTCTTAACTTTTGCTTGTCTGTAAAGGGTTTAATTTCTCCATCAAATCTGAATGAGATCCTTGCTGTGTAGGGTAATCTTGGCTGTAGCTTTTTCCCTTTCATCACTTTAAATATGTCCTACCACTCCCTTATGGCTTGCAGAGTTTCTGCTGAAAGATCAGCTGTTAATCTTATGGGGATTCCCTTGTGTTATTTGTTGCTTTTCCCTTGCTGCTTTTAATATTTTTTCTTTGTATTTAATTTTTGATAGTTTTATTAATATGTGTCTTGGCGTGTTTCTCCTTGGATTTATCCTGTATGGGACTCTCTGTGCTTCCTGGACTTGATTGACTATTTGCTTTCCTGTATTAGGGAGGTTTTCGACTATAATCTCTTCAAATATTTTCTCAGTCCCTTTCTTTTTGTTTTCTTCTTCTGGGACACCTATAATTCAAATGTTTGTGTGTTTAATGTTGTCCCGGAGGTCTGTGATACTGCCCTCAATTCTTTTCATTCTTTTTTCTTTATTGTGCTCTGCAGTAGTTATTTGCACTCTTTTATCTTCCACATCACTTATCCATTCTTCTGCCTCAGTTATTCTGCTATTGATTCCTTCTAGAGAATTTTTAATTTTATTTATTGTGTTGTTCGTCATTGTTTGTTTGCTCTTTAGTTCTTCTAGGTCCTTTTTATACATTTCTTATATTACCTCCAGTCTATTTCCAAGATTTTGTATTATCTTTACTATCATTACTATGAATTATTTTTCAGGTAGACTGCCTATTTCCTCTTCATTTGTTTGATCTGGTGGGTTTTTGCCTTGCTCCTTCATCTGCTGTGTATTTCTCTGTCTTCTCATTTTGCTTAACTTACTGTGTTTGGTGTCTCCTTTTCGCAGGCTTCAGGTTCGTAGTTCCTGTTATTTTTGGTGTCTTCCTCCAGTGGCTTAGGTTGGTTCCTTGGGTTGTGTAGGGTTCCTGGTGGAGGGGACTGGTGCCTGTGTTCTAGTGGATGAGGCTGGATCTTGTCTTTCTGGTGGGTAGGACCGTGTCAGGCAGTGTGTTTTGGGGTGTCTGTGACCTTAGTTTGATTTTAGCCAGCCTCTCTGCTAATGGGTGGGGTTGTATTCCTGTCTTTCTATGTGTTTTGCATAGGGTTTCCAGCACTGTAGCTTGCTGGTCGTTGAGTGGAGCTGATTCTTGTGTTTGAGATGGAGATCTCTAGGAAATCTTTTGCCATTTGATATTACATGGGGCCAGGAGGTCTTTGATGGACCAATATCCTGAACTTGAGTTTGCAACCTCTGCAGCTCAGGCCTGACACCAGGCTGGAGAACCAAGACACTGTCAGCCACATGGCTCAGATGAAAATGGAGAAAAAAGAAAAAAACAAAAGAATAAAATAAAATAAAATATAATATAATAAAAAGTTATTAAAATAAAAAATTAAAGAAAATTAAAATTAAAAAAAATTAAAAAGTAATGGAAAAAGAAAGAAGGAAAGAAGAGAGCAATGAAACCAAAAAACAAATCCACCAATGATAACAAGCGCTAAAAATTATACTAAAAAAAACCAGAATGCAAAAAACGGACAGATAGAACCCTAGGGCAAATGGTAAAAGCAATGCTATATAGCAAAGTCACACAAAGAAGCATACACATACACATTCACAAAAAGAGAAAAAGGAAAAAAAAATCTATATATGAAAAAAAGGAAGAGAGCAATGAAATCAATAAACAAATCTACCAATGATAATAAACTCTAAATACTAAACTAAGATAAAAATAAAAGCAGAAACAAATTAGATGCAGAAAGCAAACCCCAAATCTACAGTTTCTCCCAACGTCCACTGCCTCAGTTTTGGGATGATTCATTGTCTATTCAGGTATTCCACAGATGCAGGGTACATGAAGTTGACTGTGGTGATTTAATCTGCTGCTCCTGAAGCTGCTGGGAGAAATTTCCCGTTCTCTTCTTTGTTCACACTGCTCCTGGGCTTCATCTTTGGATTTGGCCCTGCCTCTATGTGTAGGTCACCTGAGGTCCTCTGTTCTTTCCTCAGACAGGACGGGGTTAAAGTAGAAGCTGATTTGGGGGCTCTGGCTCACTCAGGCCGGGGGGAGGTAGGGGTACAAAATGTGGGGTGAGCCTGCCGTGGCAGATGCTGGCATGACGTTGAAGCAGCCTGAGGCACACCGTGTGTTCTCCCAGGGAAATTTTCCCTGGATCACGTGACTCTGTCAGTGGCGGGCTGCACACTCTCTTGGGAGAGGAGGTGTGGATAGGGAGCTGTGCTTGCACACAGGCTTCTTGGTGGCTGCAGCAGCAGCCTTAGCGTTTCATGCCTGTCTCTGGTGTCCGCACTGATAGCCACATCTCGTGCCTGTTTCTGGAGCTCGTTTAGCCGGTGCTGTGAATCCCCTCTCCTCGCGCACCCTGAAACAATGGTCTCTTGCCTCTTAGGCAGTTCCAGACCCGGACTCCATCCCAGCTAGCTGTGGTGCAGTAGCCCCCTTCAGGCTGTGTTCACACAGCCAATCCCAGTCCTCTCCCTGGGATCTGACCTCTGAAGACAGAGCCTCAGCTCCTAGCCCCTGCCTGACCCCACGGGTGATCAGACAAGCCTCTCGGGCTGGTGAGTGCTGGTCAGCACCAATCCCCTGTGTGGGAATCTCTCTGCTTTGCCCTCTGCACCCCTATTGCTGCACTCTCCTCCGTGGCTCCAAAGCTTCCCCCACCCCGGCACCTCCTGTCTCTGCCATTGAAGGGGCTTTCTAGTGTGTGGAAACTTTTCTTTCTTCACAGCTCCCTCCTAGAGGTGCAGGTCCTGTCCTTATTCTTTTGTCTCTGTTTTTCCTTGTTTCTTTTGCCCTACCGAGGTACGTGGGGAGTTTCTTGCTTTTTGGGAAGTCTGAGGTCTTCTGCCAGCATTCAGTAGGTGTTCTGTAGGAGTTGTTCCACACGTAGATGTATTTCTGATGTATTTGTGGGGAAGAAGGTGATCTCCACGTCTTACTGCTCTGCCATCTTGAAGGTCTCTCCAGAAATTTTTTGGTATTATCCAATAACTACTGGTGTTAAGCATACTTACCTGTAAGCAAAATATAAGTGTTTTAAATTATTTGAATTTGTTGTTAGTGTGAGCACTTAAATAATACAAAAATACTTGGTTTTTATAAATATGTTTGTAAAAAAATGTTCTCTGCTGCCCTGTCCCCACATCTATCCTGAAGTGATAAAATGTAAATTTTGACTCTGCATCAATTAAAATGGGGGCAGTTACTTTAAGAGATCCCTGTGTCTCTGATTGCAGTGATGTGTGTTTGATGAACTCCAGCTGGTGGGGTCTTGCTCTCTTAGGCTGTGAAAAAGACGACCCAGGGGCTGGAAGCCCTGGATATGCATTCCCCTTGTTCTCTACCTATTTTGCCTACATTTGGGTGTTGTGTGTCCTGCTAAAATTTTAAACCTCTTCTTTGGGATTCTGGAACTTAGGAATGGTGGTTACTAGAAGAAAACAGTATATTTGCTTAAGTGTCCATTCAGAATTTCATACAGAGGAAAGTTACTCTTCATAAATCTACTTTGCACATAACTCTAATTAAGCTTCCTTTGAGTTGGAATTGGCAGCTGTTTACTGGCATGTAGTGGAAACATACACAGCTTAAAGAGGATTTAGAAAAGAACCAAATGACATAGGAAACTTCAAGGGAACATCAAATAAAGCGAAATTTGAATCTACATCCTGGTTAGCGTTTCTTATCATGGAAAGAAAATAGTGTTGAAAAAACCCAATATGGTAGCATGACACCTTTTATGAAATAAATTTTTTAGATTAATCATGATCCTGAGCACTCTACCTAAGAGGAATTAATGCGGTCTTGAATGAGATTGTTTCTGAATTATTGTTAGGTAAAGACTACTGACATTAGGGCCAAAGGTAGACAAAGCAAAAATACATAAGTATAACAATGTATGTTCCCTTATCCCTTCTTCTCCTGGCTCCACGATTCTGAGCTACATGGATCTTATGAAAATAACATGACAAAGTAAATGGGGTATTGTTATGGAAGCACAGATTTATTGCCCAAACCAGCTTAGAGCAGAATAGTTGCTAGTCTTGCCAATGTCAGTATCTATCATGATCTATAATTACCTCAGGTATGGAAGAAAACTCAGCTGGAATTTGCCAGAAATTGAGCAGTTGGGGAGAGACTATGGGGACATGGGTAAAGGGAAGGGGAAAGTTTCTGTGGCCTTCAGATACTGGCTGAAAAAGTTTTAGCATCAGTAAAAGCTCCTATCTGATGTGATTATGCCTTCACTTGCTCCCAGTCAAGGTTATGCTGTTTTGGAGAAGTTTTTACCATTGTCTTGCATCCATAAAAAACTACCATTTTTGTTCCCTTGACTGCCCAGGGTAGATTATGCTGTTTTTAAAAGGGCCCTTGTTGAAGTTACTTGTAATTATATTCTGTCTTCTGAGCTACTGACAACTATACTGAATTTCCTGTCACCTGCTAATTTAATTGAGTTCTGTAATGCAGTTTTTCACAAAAAGAAAGAAACGTGATCTTCTTGGGATCCAGACACTGATTAAATGTTCCTGAAGAGATTTATGATCTACACATCCAAAAGTAATACTCAGATTAAAAGCTACTCACCACCAATTAAATCTGGATTGAATCTTCAGTTTGTTTTAAATTTGAAATTAACATTAGTGAAGGTGATAATTCTCTCTCTATATTTTTATGGTCAACACCAACTACATTTATTTTGCTTTGCTCACTTTCTAATTAGAGAATAGTGTTCAAATAAGCATGTATTTAAGTGACTATGATCATGGTTATAAATAATCAGGGGAATTTTTTTCTCAATTATTATATAACAGCATCTAGTAAGTTTTTTGACCAGTATGAAAATCTATACTTGGCCTAGGAAACATTGTTGAATATGTTGTTATTTTAAACTAAATTCTACTGAATTCTGCTGTGTCTTGTCCCACATGCCTTGTCCTATATTTAATAAAACTTACTTATGTGTGAAAACGTGGTACTCCATTCTTGTTTTAGCCTGCATTTCTTTGATTACCATACAGGTTAAACAGTTTTTTATGTTTCTTATAACTACCTTCCTTCAGGAAATTTTGACTTGTGTTGCAGTGGACCTTCTTTCCCACCCCTCTCACTAGTAGCCCACATTGTTTAACACTGTTCTCTGATATTTTGAGATTCTGTTGTGTCAATCCTCTTTAGGGAGCAACACCTTGTATGTTGTAATTAGTGAAAATGTTCTCTTTGGAGTTATAATTGTCACTTTAAAAGAATAAACTGAGATTCCAGTTTGCAAATCAGCTTTATGACTGGTGTTTTCATGAAAATA
Source organism: Eubalaena glacialis (assembly GCF_028564815.1). Classification (NCBI taxonomy): domain Eukaryota; kingdom Metazoa; phylum Chordata; class Mammalia; order Artiodactyla; family Balaenidae; genus Eubalaena; species Eubalaena glacialis. The sequence continues at coordinate 56,968,050 of NC_083736.1, read as the reverse complement.
TTCATTGGGGCGTAATCACAATAGCTTGAACTAAATGCAAAAAGATTTTTTAAACTGCAAACCTGGGGAAGTGGCAACTGGGTAAGTGGCAACTGTACAGTTCAGCCTATTCAGGTAAATTTTGCTTATCTTGAGTTATTGTATGCCATACCCTCTATATGCTCAACACTGCTAAGCACTGAGGGAGCTCTAGAAGGGCATATCTTCTGTTTCAGGAAGCTTATATTCTAATTAAGGCGTTTAAGCAGTTTGAGAGAGCATATAATTAAATGCTAAATTGTGTAATAAATAAGTACTGCAGGAATTTAGAGAGGGAATAAGCTCCACTTGGACTTTTAAACTGATATAATCTAAGTGCTCATTTTATGTTTACAAAAATTGAAGCCTAGACCTGTTAAGAAACTTAGCCAGGGTCACAGAGCTCTTAGTCTCACAACTGGAACTAGAATCTACATCTTCTGATTCATTTTAGCATCCTTTACACTACAGAAAATTCCCAATTTGGGCCCCAGTTAGTTTTTTTTTTTCACCAACCCCATCACCCCCGCTTGGTGTCCATACGTTTGTTTTCTACAACTGTGTCTCAATTTCTGCCCTGCAAACCAGTTCATCTGTACAATTTTTCTAGGTTCCACATATATGTGTTGATATACGATATTTGTTTTTCTCTTTCTGACTTACTTCACTCTGTATGACAGTCTCTAGATCCATTCACGTCTCAACAAATGACCCAATTTCCTTCCTTTTTATGGCTGAGTAATATTCCATTGTATATATGTACCACAACTTCTTTATCCATTCGTCTGTCGATGGGCATTTAGGTTGCTTCCATGACCTGGCTATTGTAAATAGTGCTGCAATGAACATTCGGGTGCATGTGTCTTTTTGAATTATGGTTTTCTCTGGGTATATGCCCAGTAGTGGGAATGCTGGATCATATGGTATTTCTATTTTTAGTTTTTTAAGCAACCTCCATAGTGTTTTCCACAGTGGCTGTATCAATTTACATTCCCACCAACAGTGCAAAAGGTTTCCCTTTTCTCCACACCTTCTCCAGCATTTGTTGTTTGTAGATTTTCTGATGATGACCATTCTAACTGGTGTGAGGTGATACCTCATTGTAGTTTTGATTTGCATTATTCTAATAATTAGTGATGTTGAGCAGCTTTTCATGTGCTTCTTGGCCATCTGTATGTCTTCTTTGGAGAAATGTCTATTTAGGTCTTCTGCCCATTTTTGGATTGGGTTGTTTGTTTTTTTAATATTGAGCTGCATGAGCTGTTTATATATTTTGGAGATCAACTCTTTGTCCATTGATCTGCTTGCAAATATTTTCTCCCATTCTGAAGGTTGTCTTTTCATCTTGTTTATGGTTTCCTTTGCTGTGCAAAAGCTTTTAAGTTTCATTAGGTCCCATTTGTTTATTTGTGTTTTTATTTCCATTACTCTAGGAGGTGGATCAAAAAAGATCTTGCTGTAATTTATGTCAAAGAGTATTCTTCCTATATTTTCCTGTAAGGGTTTTATAGTGTCCAGTCTTACATTTATGTCTCTAATCCATTTTGAGTTTATTTTTGTGTATGGTGTTAGGGAGTGTTCTAATTTCATTCTTTTACATGTAGCTGTCCAGTTTTCCCAGCACCACTTATTGAAGTGACTGTCTTCTCCATTGTATATCCTTGCCTCCTTAGTCATAGATTAGTTGACCATAGGTGTGTGGGTTTATCTCTGGGCTTTCTATCTTGTTCCATAGATCTATGTTTCTGTTTTTGTGCCAGTACCATATTGTCTTGATTACTGTAGCTTTGTAGTATAGTCTGAAGTCAGGGAGTCTGATTTCTCCAGCTCCTTTTTTTTCCTCAAGATTGCTTTGGCTATTCGGGGTCTTTTGTGTCTCCATACAAATTTTAAGATTTTTTGTTTTAGTTCCTTAAAAAAAGCCATTGGTAATTTAATAGAGATTGCACTGAATCTGTAGATTGCTTTGGGGAGTAGAGTCATTTTCACAATATTGATTCTTCCAATCAAAGAACGTGGTATATCTCTCCATCTGTTGGTATCATCTTTAATTTCTTTCATCAGTGTCTTATAGTTTTCTGCATACAGGTCTTTTGTCTCCCTAGGTAGGTTTATTCCTAGGTATTTTATTCTATTTGTTGCAATGATAAATGGGAGTGTTTCCTTAATTTCTCTTTCAGATTTTTCATCATTAGGGTATAGGAATGCAAGAGATTTCTGTGCATAAATTTTGTACCCTGCAACTTTACCAAATTCATTGATTAACTCTAGCAGTTTTCTGGTGGCTTCTTTAGGATTCTCTATGTATAGTATCATGTCATCTGCAAACAGTGACAGTTTTACTTCTTCATTTCCAATTTGTATTCCATTTATTTCTTTTTCTTCTCTGATTGCCATAGCTAGGACTTCCAAAACTATGTTCAATAAAAGTGGTGAGAGTGGACCTCCTTGTCTTGTTCCTGATCTTAGAGGAAATTGTTTCAGTTTTTCACCATTGAAAATGATGTTTGCTGTGGGTTTGTCATATATTGCCTTTATTATGTTGAGGTAGGTTCCCTCTATGTTCACTTTCTGGAGAGTCTTTATCATAAATGGCTGTTGAATTTTGTCAAAAGCTTTTTCTGCATCTATTGAAATGATCATATGGTTTTTATTCTTCAATTTGTTAATATGGTGTATCACATTGATTGATTTGTGTATATTGAAGAATCCTTGCATCCTTGGAATAATTCCCACTTGGTCATGGTGTATGATCCTTTTAATGTTGTTGGATTCTGTTTGCTAGTATTTTGTTGCGGATTTTTGCATCTATATTCATCAGAGATATTGGTCTGTAATTTTCTTTTTTTGTAATATCTTTGTCTGGTTTTGGTATCAGCGTGATGGTGGCCTCATAGAATGAGTTTAGGAGTGTTCCTTCCTCTGCAATTTTTTGGAAGAGTTTGAGAAGGATGGCTGTTAGCTTTTCTCTAAATGTTTGATAGAATTCACCTGTGAAGCCATCTAGTCCTGGCCTTTTGTTTGGTGGAAGATTTTTAATCACAGTTTCAATTTCATTGCTTGTGATGGTCTGTTCATATTTTCTATTTCTTCCTGGTTCAGTCTTGGAAGGTTATACCTTTCTAAGAATTTGTCCATTTCTTCCAGGTTGTCCATTTTATTGGCATAGTGTTGCTTGTAGTAGTCTCTTAGGATGCTTTGTATTTCTGTGGTGTCTGTTGTAACTTCTCTTTTTTCATTTCTAATTTTATTGATTTGAGTCCTCTCCCTCTTTTTCTTGATGAGTCTGGCTAATGGTTTGTCAATTTTGTTTATCTTCTCAAAGAACCAGCTTTTAGTTTTATTGATCTTGGCTATTGTTTTCTTTGCTTCTATTTCATTTATTTCTGCTCTGATCTTTATGATTTCTCTCCTTCTGCTAACTTTGGGTTTTGTTTGTTCTTCTTTCTCTAGTTCCTTTAGGTGTAAGGTTAGATTGTTTCTTTGAGATTTTTCTTGTTTCTTTAGGTAGGCTTGTATAGCTATAAACTTCCCTCTTAGAACTGCTTTTGCTGCATCCCATAGGTTTTGGATCGTCGTGTTTTCATTGTCATTTGTCTCTAGGTATTTTTTGATTTCCTCTTTGATTTCTTCAGTGATCTCTTGGTTATTTAGTAACGTATTGTTTAGCCTCCATGTGTTTATGTTTTTTACGTTTTTTCCCCTGTAATTCATTTCTAATCTCATAGCGTTGTGGTCAGAAAAGATGCTTGATATGTTTTCAATTTTTTTTTAATTTACTGAGGCTTGATTTGTGACCCAACATATGATCTATCCTGGAGAATGTTCCGTGTGCACTTGAGAGGAAATTGTAATCTGCTGTTTTTGGATGGAATGTCCTATAAATATCAATTAAATCTATCTGGTCTATTGTGTCATTTAAAGCTTTTGTTTCCTTATTTATTTTCATTTTGGATGATCTGTCCATTGGTGTAAGTGAGGTGTTAAAGTCCCTACTATTATTGTGTTACTGTCAACTTCCTCTTTTATAGCTGTTTGCAGTTGCCTTATGTATTGAGGGTGCCCATGTTGGGTGCATATATATTTATGATTGTCATATCTTCTTCTTAGATTGATCCCCTGATCATTACGTAGTGTCCTCCCTTGTCTCTTGTAACATTCTTTATTTTAAAGTCTATTTTATCTAATATGAGTATAGCTACTCCAGCTTTCTTTTGATTTCCATTTGCATGGAATATCTTTTTCCATCCCCTCACTTTCAATCTGAATGTGTCCCTAGGTCTGAAGTGGGTTTCTTGTAGACAGCATATATATGGGTCTTGTTTCTGTATCCATTTAGCCAGTCTATGTCTTTTGGTTGGAGCATTTAATCCATTCACGTTTAAGGTAATTATCGATATGTATGTTTCTATGACCATTTTCTTAATTGTTTTGGGTTTGTTTTTGTAGGTCCTTTTCTTCTCTTGTGTTTCCCACTTAGAGAAGTTCCTTTAACATTTGTTGTAGAGCTGGTTTGGTGGTGCTGAATTCTCTTAGCTTTTCCTTGTCTGTAAAGCTTTTGATTTCTCCATCAAATCTAAATGAGATCCTTGCCGGGTAGAGTAATCTTTGTTGTACGTTCTTCCCTTTCATCACTTTAAGTATATCATGCCACTCCCTTCTGTCTTGTAGAGTTTCTGCTGAGAAATCATTTGTTAACCTTATGGGAGTTCCCTTGTATGTTATTTTTCTCTTGCTGCTTTTAATAATTTTTCTTTGTCTTTAATTTTTGCCAATTTGATTACTCTGTGTCTCGGCATGTTTGTACTTGGGTTTATCCTGTATGGGACTCTCTGCGCTTCCTGGACTTGGGTGGCTATTTCCTTTCCCATGTTAGGGAAGTTTTCATCTATAATCTCTTCAAATATTTTCTCTGGTCCTTTCTCTCTCTCTTCTCCTTCTGGCACCCCTATCATGTGAATGTTGTTGCATTTAATGTTGTCCCAGATGTCTCTTAGGCTGCCTTCATTTCTTTTCATTCTTTTTCCTTTATTCTGCTCCACAGTAGTGAATTCCAACATTCTGTCTTCCAGGTCACTTATCCATTCTTCTGCCTCAGTTATTCTGCTATTGATTCCTTCTAGTGTAGTTTTCATTTCAGGTATTTCATTATTCATCTCTGTTTGTTTGTTCTTTCATTCCTCTAGGTCTTTGTTAAACATTTCTTGCATCTTCTCGATCTTTGCCTCCATTCTTTTTCTGATGTCCTGGAGCATCTTCACTATCATTATTCTGAATTCTTTTTCTGGAAGGTTGCCTATCTCCACTTCATTTAGTTGTTTTTCTGGGGTTTTATATTGTTCCTTCATCTGGTACGTAGACCTCTGACTTTTCATCTTGCCTATCTTTCTGTGAATGTGGTTTTTGTTCCACAGGCTGCAGGATTGTAGTTCTTCTTCCTTCTGCTGTCTGCCTTCTGGTGGATGAGGCTATCTAAGAGACTTATCCAGTTAGTTTTTAGACAATGATTTTGAGAGGAAACTTTAAGCCAGATGCTTATTTTCCATAGATCTAAGTAATATTTCAACATTACATTCATGGAAACCCATTGAATATTAATGATATATTAAAATTGATCATAAAAATAAATGAAAAGTAAATAACTGTATTTATTTACAAATTAGTATTAAATATATAAAATCAGTTAAGGTTTTAAAAGCTGCATTTAAATATCCCTTTTAGGGAAAAGTTCCACATAAGTAGGTTGACTTAACATTCTTAAATATGAGTCCAAGAAATTGGGGCTAAATATGACTTCATTTTTATCTGGTAGGTATCTGTGAAGCAATTCATCATTGTTCCAAGAACCTTTGGATTGAATTCAATATTAGGGTTTTCTGTTCTGAAATTTTTTCTTGAAATTTAATATGCATGTATGTTTCTGAAGGTGTTTTAATGGCATATGTTTGCAAAGAGGCATTTTCCAAGGCAAAGCTGAGTCACTTCAGTTCTAGTCCGGCTTGCCAGTGATGGCAACTGATACAATGAAAAGGAATTTGGGTTTCAGTGTTGACATCAACAGAGTTATTAGGCTGTCTAATAGGATTTTGGTGAGGGGCCACAACTCAAGGTATTTTAAATCAGGGATTTCCTATATACCTTATTGGATATAAGGGCTGAAGAAGAAGAAGGAATCAAGTTTAGGTTTAAAGACATGGAATTGCTGTGTATTAGGCAGAAATGGGGAAATGCGAAATTAAGTTCTACTACTGCTGCTGATAAAAATAAAACAGGCATGTTTGTATTGGGGTATGTGGGGACAATAGAGATGCTTCCCTTGAATGGAGATTTGGTTCCCTTCAGTTCATGTCATGTCTAAGCCTTTATGCTGACAGCCCACCTTGAGCCCACACACATCACTCTTCCCTTCCCATCAGCCCTCACTCCACAGTGGCCAGATTTATGACTTCCTCTTACACTTGGAACACACTGACTTCAAGCAGTTGTCTCAGTGATGCTTTCCATTTGTTTTATCTTGAGACCAAGCCAGAGCAAAGCTATTTGAGATGTAGCCAATCTGCCAGATGCTGCTGGATGTTATTTTCGGCTCTCTAGGGAAAAGCATTGTTTTTCAGTGAAAATTGCAATAATTTCTTATGAAAACTATTCCTGGAAAGTTGACTGAAAGAAAGATAAGTGAAAAACCTAAGAAGACTTTGGATATATGAGGTTCTAGGAGACAGTGTTTTGGTGTGTCAGAAACATCTATGTAGGCTGGAGCAAATTGATGAGCAAATAGTGGATGTGTCATTCAAGAAGTATTTAGACTTGGTGTTATTGTGGATTTTTTTCTCAACTCCTACTACCATGCCAATTTCCTCTACTGTGAGTATATTCTTAATTGGAGCATACCTCTTCCAGAGTTTGCCTGTATTACATAGAAGTATTTTACTCCACTGGTCTTATTACATTTCTGAGATATGAACTCTTTGAGGGCTGCTTCTTATTTCTTACTGTGTCCCAAGAAATCCTTAAGATAGACACTTGCATAAAGGTAGGGCCTCAACCATTATTTGTTGAAATGATTTGCATGAGTGGAAGTATTATATAAGGCAGAGTATGAGGGAAATAGGAGAGGAAGTAATGATATAGAGAAGGTCAGAGGACAAATAACACAGGAAGAAGGCCATGAGAATGAAGTAGTTCTTGAGAGAGCTTAAATAGTAAAAGAGATAAGAGAAAACTAGCCAAAGGGAAGAAAGAAGGTGGAAACTAAAGATGTGATATCAGTTGAAGAAGGGCTGTGAAAGTAAGAATTAATTTCTTGTGTGTAATATCTAATATCTGCTTTCCCATTTTTTTAAATTTGTAATCAAACTTCAATGTTAAATATTCATTGGATACTTAGCTGCATATTTTAACAAATATAAAAGTATCTTTCACTAGCAACAGAATGGAACTTCTTCAACCTGATAAACAGCCTCTACAAAAATCATGCAGGTAACACCATATTTGACCATGGAAGATTGCATGCTTCCCCCTAAGATCAGGAACAATACAGGGAGATTGGCCTTTTTGACTTATATTCAGGATTAAATAGACATTCTAGCCAGTGAATTATGGCAAGAAAAAAAAAGGCACCTAGATTTGGAAGGAAGGAGTAAAATTGTCTTTTTTTTTTTTTTTTTTTTGCAGACAACATGGTCATCTATTTAGAAAATATAATGAAATATAGAAAAAAGCTTCTAATACTAACATGTGAGTTTAGCAAGTTTGCAAGACATAAGATGAATATACAACATTCAATTGTATTTCTGTATAGTAGCAATGAAAAATGGGAAATTAAAAAACAATGCCAAAATATGAAATACTTTGGGGTAAATATGATAAAAAATGTGAGAGACATATACACTGGAAACTATAAAACACTGCTGAAAGCAATTTAATAAGACCTAAATAAACTGAAAGCAATACTTTATTCATTAGTCAGAAGACTATCTTTTTTAAAACTATGAATATGTATATTTTCTATAAACAATGTTGACAAGCTAGTTCAACCTGCCCTCTGATCTCTCAGACCTTAGTATAGGATTATATTAATCATTAGTTAGTGTGTTTCAATCACTGTTTTTTACATTTAAAAAATTTTTTTATTGAAGTATAGTTGCTTTAAATTTTTTTGTTATTTTCTACTGTACAGCAAAGTGAATCAGCCATATGTATACATATATCCCCTCTTTTTTGGATTTCCTTCCCATTTAGGTCACCACAGAGCACTGAGCAGTTCCCTGTGCTATATAGTAGATTCTCATTAGTTATCTATTTTATACATAGTATCAATAGTGTTTATATGTCAATCCCAATCTCCCAATTGTTAAGATGTCTTTTCTCTTTAAATATATCTATAAATTAAATGCAATCCCAATTAAAATCTGAGCATGTTATTTTGTAGAAATTGACAAGATTATTATATATTTCATATAGAAATACAAAGGTTCTAGAATCACCAAATCAATTTGAAGAAAAACAAAGTTGTAGGGCTAAATCTACTTAATTTCAAGAATTATTGTAAAGCTACAGTAATCAAAGTAGTGTGGTATTAGCCTAAAGACAAAGAAATAGATCAATGGCACATAAGATATAGCCCAGAAATAAATCCACACATAGAGGGACAACTGATTTTTACAAATGTTTAAAGGCAATTCATTGGAGAAAATAGAATTTTGTAAACAAATGATGATAGAGCAAACTTATATCTGTAGTGAAATATTATGAACTTTGATCCATTCTTACACTACACCCCAAAATTGTTCAAAACAGATCACACACTTAAATGGAAAACCTAAAACTATAAAACTCATTGAAGAAAACAGGAGCAAATCTTTGTAACTTTGATTTAAGCAAGGGTTTTAGGTACCACTCAAAAAGCATAATTTATAAAAAAAATAAATTGATACAGTTGACTTCATCAAAATTTAAAACCTCTGCTCTTTGAAAGACACCATTAAGAAAATTAAACGACAAGCCATAGAATAGGAGAATATCTTTCCCAGTGGTATAGCTGATAAAGGCCTTGTATCCATGATATATAAAGAAATCTCAAACTAAATAAAAAGCAAACAACCTAATGAACTTAAGCAAAATATTTGAATACATACTTCACCACTGAAGATATATGAATGGCAAGTAAGCACACAAAAAGATGTTTAACATCATTAGGTGTAATGGAAATGCAAATTAAACCACAATGAGATGCCACTACAAACCAATTAGTACAGCTAAAATTGAAAAAGACTGACCACATCAAGTGTTGCCAAGGATGTTCAAGAACTGGAACTCCAAAACAATGCTAGTGGAAATGTAAAATGGCACAATCACTTTGAAAAACAGCTTGACAGTTTCTTAGAAATGTAAACAGACAACTACCAGGTGATGAACACTCTCCACTGCTAGATATTTACCCAAGGGAAAAAAAGAAATGGCTGTCCATACAAACACATGGACATGAATGTCCATAACGTTTTTGTTGCTAACCATCCACAACTGGGAACAACTTAAATATCTATCAGTGGATGAATAGGTAAGCAAATTGTGGTATATTCATAGAATTGAATACTACTCAGCAATAAAGATGAATGAGCTACCAATAAATATTGCTAAACATAAAAATAACTATGCTGAATGAAAGAGGAAACAAAGTGAAGAGCATGTATAAGATTATTCAATTTATATAAAACTCCAGAAAATTCAAACTAATTTGTAGTGACAGAAAGCACCTCAGTTGACCAGCATCAAAGAGACATGGGGAAACTTTTGGAGGTGATGGAAATGTTCACTCTCCTGGTTGTGGTGATGGTTTCTCAATTATCAAAACTTATGAATTTATACATTTTAAATATTTACAGTTTATTTTATTTTAATTATACCTCAAAAAAGTTCTCTAAAGATAACTTTTTAAATTAATTAATTAATTTGTTTGTTTATTTATTTACTTTTGGCTGTGTTGGGTTTTTGTTGCTCTGCATGGGCTTTCTCTAGTTGCAGTGAGTGGGGGCTACTCTTTGTTGTGGTGCACGGGCTTCTCATTGCAGTGGCTTCTCTTGTTGTGGAGCATGGGTTCTAGACGCACAGGCTTCAGTAGTTGTGGCACGCTGGTTCAGTAGTTATGGCTCACGGGCTCTAGAGTGCAGGCTCAGTAGTTGTGGTGCAGGGGCTTAGTTGCTCCGTGGTATGTGGGATCTTCCTGGACCAGGGCTCAAACACGTGTCCCCTGCATTGGCAGGCGGATTCTTAACCACTGCACCACCAGGGAAGTCCCTAAAAATAACTTTTTAAAGACCTTTTTAAAAATAATGTCATGGAAAACAAAAACTCTATAGTACAGATAATATAGAAAGGAGAAATCTAGGTACTCCTGAGTTTACCACATCATGTTAAACTCAAGTAAAAGAGCAGATAATTAAAAATTGAAATCTCTTTGGAACAGGAGTGCATTTTTGGAAATTATATTTGAATTTGAATAAATCTGAAATAAGAATTCTCAATATTTCAAATACCATCATAGATCCTCCATGAAATTTTGATTCAGAACTCAACCAACCCTCCTCTCTAAATTTCCTTCCTGACTAATTTACATCTCCCCAGAGAAATGACAAATTTCTGTTCCTAAGAACTTTCCAGTCAATCTAATTGAGTTATTAAACATACAAATTGGTAAATATTATTAGGGCAACCAAACTTTAGCTGATAGCTAATAAACCAATTAAACCTTATATTCCAATTTGCCTCAGAATACGTTACCAAAAGTAAAGTGAAAAGTGAATTGTTACAAAAAGAGGGTAAGTGATGAGGGTAGGGGTTATAATTGCTAAATGTTAAGGTAAAGCTTTGGAGTTTCTTTCTTTCTTCTCTTCCTGTTTCTGGTATCTTCTCTGTAGAAATAAAGTACTCTATTCTACTCTAAAGTCACTGAAGCAAAATTACTTTAGCAACTACAGGCTGTTAAATAAAGTGGTCACTGGAATGGTCCTGAGGTGAAATAGTCCTGACAAACCACCACGATAAATAACCAGAGGACATTTTACACCAGTACTCCAGAGAGTAAGAATATGTCAGGAAGTTATCGTGGCCCCAGACAAAATTTAGCTATTTGATTTACTGAATAATATTTTACAGAGGTCTACATGTAAGACTAAATTTTAATATTGATTACTAGGTTACAAAAAATATTGGGGAGGTTTATTTCTTCAAAAATTGTTGTTAACATTTTAAAATATAAATTTTATTTGATATTAAGTTCAGCAGTAATCAAAAGCTTTTGTCAGGGTATTGTTGAAGAAGAAAATAAATGACCTTATATTATTTGATATAACTCTGAAGTGAGTTTACAGAGTGGACCTTTTAGCCAAAGTAGAATTAGTACAAAAGTAAAAGAAAAATCAGTGAAGTTTTTTGACACGTAAATGTTTGTTATTGGAATTACTGCCTCACTAACTTGCTTTTATCTTCCCTCACTCTGGGCAGGAAGGGAACAGGTTAGAGAGAATAGCAATAGCCCTTTCCTGACACAAAACCAAAGGAATTGCAATCTGAAAGGTAATGATTTGGTGAGGTGGTTTATGGAAATGAAAAAATTCTAAGTTCTGCTATTGAGCATGTATTTTTGGTTTCAACCCAGCAAATATTTGTAAGATTTATAGCATCACTCAAGAGAAAGAGCAGAGTCTAGAGGGTTTGATTTCATGCATTGCTAAGATCCAGAAAGGAAATTGGAACTTTGAATTTGACTACATAGATATTAAAATAGATCAGACTTAAAGAAAAATGCTGTTTTTAATCCAGTTGATATTGAGAGGCCTTGAAGTACCACTTAAAAGTTTCTTTTATTCCCCATCAGCGAATTAAAATGAGAAAAATAGTAGGAGACAATGAATGTTACATGGTTTTGCAATTTAGGTAGGATTCTCTCAAGCTTCCTTGGAGTTTTAACCCTTTACCACCCTTCTCTCTCTTTCCCTTTTTCTCCTCTTTATTTACCTTTCACCTAAGTCATTTTATATTTTAAGGTTTTATTAAATTCTATGTTTCTGTTATCTTTTCTTTTGGGCACCAACGTTGCTAGATTGAAACCCAGTTTGGTATTCCTCCTCTCTTTCTCAGACTAGTGTTTTCTGAGTACTAACTCCTGTAGGAGAGGAAAAAGTTTTCCTTGACCCTCTTAGCGTCCCTGCCTGCATCTGAAAATTGACAAATGTAGGTTAACAGGTGAAAAGATACACATTTATTTAGTATTAGTTTTACATAACGCTGGAGATTTCCTAAGGAAATGAAGACCCAAAGAAACAGTTAGACATGCATATTTTATGCTAGATTTGATAAAGAATGTACAACCATAGAGGAATATGATAGGTTAAGGAGTATGAAATAATTATAGTAAACTGGGGGAAATTTGGCAAGGCTTGTTTGTTTGGAATCTTCTTGATGTCCCTTTGTCTCTGGAGATAAGAATGTTTCTTTCCTCTGCGTATAGGAAGGGCACCTCTCACATGAGGGCTTTATGGCCTGTTTCAGGGAAGAAGGGGAAAGGACGAGGTAAGATAGACCTTGTGCTTCTGCCATTTTCTCAAATTCCTTTAGCTTAAAATATTCAATATGTCAAGGCACTATATTTTAGGTTGGAATGTCCCGAACCCCATTATTCCCCCATATGAAACTTCCACATGAAGTTTACAGCCCAGAAACTGAGTTAATAGATTGTCCCTTAATAACACATTGAGTCAGTGTCTCAGCCCTGGTGTCTACTGAAAAAAAAATGCACAACGTGGGAGTTGTGAGTTTAGTTTTATTTGGGGAAAAATGAGGACTATAGCCCAAGATACAGCATTTCAGATAGCTCTGAGAAACTGCTACAGAGAGGTAGGGGGTAAGGTCAGTATATATGTGATTTTGGTGAAGGGGGCGTACATGCAATCAAGCACGTATGTTTTGTAGAAGGTTTCTGCTAGTCTAGTGAAGGTTACTGCTAGTCACAAGGAGCAGACGTCACCATGAAGGATTTTAGTGCTTCTAGATATGAAGAGATGCAAGAATTGGGCTCATAAAATTGTCTCCTGAAAATATCTAACTATCTGAAGACCTCTTCTGCCAGTTTTTTTCCAAAGCACGGAGTGCCTCATTTCTGATCTCCACCCTGAACTCCTTTCAGCAGCTGCAGTGACTCATAATTTAATCCTTGTAGAGGTAGGTGGCAAGTGCCAATGTGTGGGTGACAGGGTCCCTTCATGGTCATAAATTTGACCATGTTTTGGGACGCATTTCATGACCATTTCATCCCATGGTGGTAGGAAGGCTTATTCCCAGGTCTGGCGAAGATTTCACTGATAGGCCACTCAATCTGCTATCACTGGACTAGGCCTTGTTAAGAGTAACCAAAAGTCTCTAGACCACCTGTCTTACTAATCTATTATGGTCCAGGAAAAATTTCCTCTTGTTGCATCTTCCCATATCTAGAGTTACACTATTACAAATAATTGATCTTATATAAAACTATATATTTTTATCAGAGGCTCAGTCACACATTTGGTAATGTAAGAAAAATCTTGTAAAACAGGCAAAATACAAATAACATAGCTAGCAGTATTATTAAACTCATAAGTAAGAATTAAGCCAAGAATTTCCATTAGGTGCAGCCCAGTATATCCCCAGGTCGTCTGATTTAGTGTGTTGTGTACCAATCCTTATTTTCCAGGGTAATTATATATTGGCGCTGTCCATAAGGCTCCCAACCCAATTTCCAATGTTACTGGGCTGGTAATCCTTAGTATAATTTACTTATTCGCAATATAAAGGGGGGCCTTAAAACTCAAATGGCCATAGCCTGGTGTTGACCACATAAATCCATTCCATAATTGTGGGAGGTTTTATTCCTTGGCTGAAATTTTGCTTGTTGCTCTGATTGAGCTTGAGTAACTTTAGAGGGGGATTCATATTTATGGCCAGGGTGAGAGCAGATATTATTAATTGGCTAGTTGAGGGTATCCCACATAGTAATACCAGCAGTGGCCTGAATAGGACTATAATTTCTTTCTTCTAGAATAAATTTCCTAAGGGCCATCCAGTTAGAGCCTTGGAGTGGAGAAATCCACCAAGTTAATCCAGAAGTACTAGACACAGGCCACCACAAACCCAACAATTGTATTGATTTTCAAAACTTACATAGGATCAGGCCCATGATAGAAAAACATTTGATTCATATGCAAAGGTCCAAGAAGTCAAGAAAACATTATAAATGATCATACAAGTCAGGTCCAGGATCTTGGCCTAGCTGTCTACTTCTGACGTCATCTTCTTCTCGTCCTAGTAGGAGTGTAGTTTCTCCTCTGTTTGAGCATTGTTTTAAGGTGAGTTTGAGGTCAGCATTCCTCTCTATAGACCAGTCCAGTGTAGGGGCCCTTTGTAATTGAGAATAAATCCAAGAGTAAATTCCCTTCAGTTTCACTGTACATGAGTCAGTTAAGAGTACCTGATAAAGGTCTTTCCATCTAGGTTGGAGATAGTCTTTAAATTATGTCTTTTTCAGTATGCATAATCCCCTGGTTGCAGGTCGTAGGGCATCTGATCTTCATCCAAAGATAGATTAATGAGCTAACTTTCAGAAACTTAAACTGTCCTTTTAATACTTAAGTTAAACTTTACATTAATATAATGTAACAGCATGAAACTATCCAGGAAGTGAGTCTTAGTAAATACAGACCTCCATGAACAAAACAGAGATTTAACATTCATTGAAACATAATCTTGTTTCTCTCTAAAATTATACTAATTTCTCCCAAATATATCTGAATTAAGACTACTTTGTTTGCAGAATAAGTCTGGTCTCAATAAACTTTGCCTGAAGATTTAAATAAGTATAATTGATCATATAGGCTTTTTTGCTTTGCTGAAACTTTTATAAGGAGTCTCAGACTGACTTTTAAAAGACCTCTCAGGGCTAAGAAAGTCATGCCAAGGGCTTGTCACAGACTTTGCTTTACAGATCTGGGTGAATTCCTACCTTTTCAAGGTCCCCAAGGTACCTTGAGATTTCTGTATCTGTTAGTGAGGTAGCCTTCTTAATTTATCTAATAAAGCTACTGGGAACCTAAGAGTTCCCAGTCTCTGGAGGGAGCAGATAGAGAGAAAAGATAAATGTTTCAATTCTGCTTACAAAGGTATACTTCACCAGATTACTGTAAGTTATGATTAGTTTGAGGGGAAGGTTTCCTTATACCTGGGAAACACAGATTTAAACCAGTAATTTTTCATATAGAAACCATAAAAATTATAACCATATTCACCAGTTCACTCAATCCTATGTAACTAATCCTTTTTGTTAACAGCTTTATGAAGCCATCAGGTTTCCCATTAGAATTCTTCAATTTCTTACCCAGCTCAGCATTATGGTCTGAAAGTCAGAAACTTGTATTAATCCAAAAGTCCTTTCTATAAATCTTCTTGAAGAAGAAGCATTTTTTGCAAAGGCATCAAAGTAAAACCATAACTGTCTACAATGACAAAAGACTTAAGAAGGCACGTTTAAAATCTGATTACAATGCAATTGACAAAGAAACTTGGTTACAGTACTTTAAGATAATAACTAGAATTATGATTGATAACATTTTACCATGACATGTCAGAATTTTAGGAACTCCATATAATTTCTAGAATATCTATATTAGTAATATTTACCATACAGTATAACCTAAGAAGATTTATTACTCATTTGACAATACTTCCTATGTAATTTAAAATACCAAATGAACCTAATTAGTTTAATATCTCTCTTAGGGACCTTTGAAGCATCCCAAAGATAACTAGAGGTCAAACGGACTTCATTAGAATTTGATTTAGGAAGTTCTGTCATAAAACAGTATCAAAAGGGTTTAGATCACTAAGTCAGATAGGATCATAGGTCACCGTGAAACAATATTTATTCACTTAGCCAAAGTGGCAATAAAAGTTTTCAAAGATAAATACAGAACAGATCACTTAAAAGGTAAAGAAGTTAAAACCTGTTATCAAAGTCAGTTCAACATTATAAGAAAACTTGCCCTTTTGACAGAGAGAAAATCCAAATTCAGGTTTTGCACCAGCTTTTTTGAAATTCATTTACTCAATTAAATTTATTCTAAATTTAGCCAGTCCTGACCATGCACAAAACTATTTTCTCAGGGTCCATTTCCCACAAACCTTCCATCACTTTCTGTATCCATCACTTTATTTTTCCATCCAGAAACAGCCAGCTGTAAGTCAGACCTACTTCCTTTTCCCTTAATAAAATACAATATACCTTCTTTACTGAAAACACACATCCTACTTTCCATAAACAACCATGAACTGTCCTTTATATCAGCACTCTGTAGATTGGTAAACATAAACCCAAATAATAATTTCTTGAAAAATGTGTTTTCTTAGAGAAAATATCTGTGTGGCACCAAACATATGTATTAATAGTTCTAAACCTTTTGGCTATTTGCAGCGACATGGATGGACCTAGGTGTTGTCATACAGAGAGAAGTAAATCAGAAAGAGAAAGGCAAATATTGTATAAAACGCTTATATGTGGAATCTAGGAAAATTGTACAGATGAACTTATTTGCAAAGCAGAAATAGAGCCACAGATGTAGGAAACAAACTTATGGTTACCAAGGGGGAAAGGGGCTGGGATGAATTGGGAGATTGGGACTGACATATATACACTAAACAATTTTTTAAAAAGTTCTAAACATTTTGTTTCTCTGTAAAATGAAGCCAATGTTCAGTAATTAATGTTTCAGTTATTTTATTTGGAAATGACCTAGTTATTCAACAGACTTCCATCATTTAATGTAATTTAGCACAACTCTAAATTATCAAGTTGTCAAATATCTGGAGAAGTTATTCTTAAGTAGGCATTCCTAAAATATAATTATTCCTAAAACGTTCACCTAAAGCTCTTATCTCATTTGCATTTAATTCACGTATGAAATTTCATCATACCAAGTTATTTTTCTTGATGACAAATTTGCAACAAGATTTTATTTAACTTATATTAAAGTTAAATAATAGGTGCAATAAAAGTATTATACTTAATGTTGGTGACTCTAAAGACATGTTTATGTTAATTAGAACAACAAAGTTAAACATTAATACCAGGTATTAATTTAATACTGAATATTTCCCAGTTCACATGAATCTGAAATTAACTCCGGCTTTTTGAGAATTTATATAAGTGCTTAATTTCCTTTTACCCGATTAAGTAGCACTCACTTACAAATTTTGATAATACCATCTAAAGGTAAAAACAAAGATAACGCACGCATAAACATATAGGCAGACACAACAAGAGATCTCATAGCTTCATTTTCTAAACTTAGTCATGAATCATATCACAATATAAAACTCACCAGTTGGAAAAAGTTAAATTTAAAAAGAATTTTTTCTGTCCTTTTTTTTTTCCCTCAGTCTCAGCAATTAGAGATGATCTAGATAAGATAAGTGATCCTGAGAGCTCTGGTCTCAAGGCACAGGGAGAGAAAATCAAGTTCTCCTAGTAGGACTTGTTTCCCCAGGGTCAGAATTCAGGAGAGATTTTTTTTTTTTTCCTTCAAGCTAGCTTTCTCTACTGTGGGAATTAAATGGGGATCAGTTAACCTTTGACTGGCATTGAGAACTTAATTGGCATAATTGAAGGTTCGTAATTTTTATAGATATACTCTTTTCTTTTTTTTTGGTTTTGAAAAGTTGGTCAGCCTGTGTAACAAGGCTGTTTGTATGTAACAGGGACCAACCTAGATTGTGTCTTTTGACTAGAGTAGCCAAATCCTCATCTAAGCCTTTTAAAAATGTGGAGTTGAGCAAAGGATCAACTTGGTGGTTAGAGAATGATTCAGGTGTCAAGTCAGAATATTGCTTAAAAGTTTTTTCAAACCTTTCATAATAGTCCAGAATTGATTAATCTGATCTTTGCTTGCACTGTTCAATCTCTGTCCAGTCTACGTTTTTTGGAAAAAAAAACTCTGGGATAAGTTCGATTAATTTCTGAGCTAATTCCTTGCATTTAGTGTGAGCCTGTGATTCAAAATCCATTAGGGGGTGTTTCTATCCTGCTCTCTCTATCCATTCCCTTGCTTAGCTTTCAGAAACTAATAGCTGTATTAATTGATATAGATCTGAAAACCCAGGCTTGTAGGTCTGGATGGTTAACTCAAATTCCTTAGCAAATCTCAATGGATCCTGACTTGGATGGGGAAATTCCTTAACCAAGGCTCTAAGTTCTGCTCGGGTCCAGGGTGTGTATGTAAGCACCAAGGATGGTTCACCTCTCACTGTAATAGATTTCTCCTTAAAGGGAGCTATAATCACTTCTTTTTTTTTTTTTTCCTTTACTGGGGAAGAGGGAGCAGCAGGAGACAGAAGAGTTGGAAGAGAAGAGATAGCATCTGGGCCAGACAATTCGGATAGAAGAGGATACGTGGCAGGAGGAGAGGGAGAGACAGAGTCAGTGCTAGCGGCCTTTTTAAGTTCTGATATAGTTTCAAGCAATTTCTTGTTGGTTTCCTACAAAGAAGTTACTCTATCATTTCCTCTTTTAGAGGCTTCCAGAGACCAATCAAAGTAAGCATTCCGTTCAGTCTGTTTAATCTTAGGGCCAGCTTTTTCTAACTGTGCGTGCAAAAATGTCAATTTTGGAATAACAAAAGAAACCCAATTTGGCCATTTTAGGTTGAGATCTCCTTTAGTATAATTTCCCCAATTAACTAGGTACTTGCAAATATGAGCTCCGTACAGTGTTATACATGAATCTGTCTGGGGTGTTATTCAGAGGTTGGTTTTCTGACGCCCCTCGTTTCTGTACTTGAGACATTCTATTTCTCATTTTAAGTTGAATTTGTCAGGGATAAAATTTACTAACGAAGTTGTGTAGTGGGTCAGTGTGCTGCTTCTGAGCTTAACTGCTCTAGGTGTCACCGTACAGTCATTTCAGCCTTCTTATGTGTCTCAGTTTCTCCCTTGGGTGGTTTAAGACCACCATGGGTTCTCAGATCACTGAATGGCCAATTCTTATAGTGACCCCTGGATGAGCAAGTCTTTTCATTAATGAGCGGGTTTCCCTGGGACCACTGCACAGTATGAGGACTCTGCCTCCACCACTTCCGTAAAGTTCTCAGTTGCCTGAGAAAGTCATCACGGGCCAGGAGGAGTCTTGTCCTTTTTCTTTGGAGCAAAGCTCTCATGTAATGTCTTCATTTTTATCCTGACAAATTCTATTAAGGCAGCCAAATTTAAGAAAAGCATCATATCAGCCTCTTACCTAACCACTCAGCCCGGACCACTCAGTCTCCTAAAACTGAGTAAACCCTGGTATCTTTCAACCAGGCCTCTCTCAATATCTTTCACCTGAGTGGTTATTCCCCGGTATCTTTCAACTGGGGGAGGCAGGTAACTGTTATACACTGCCAAATAAAACTCAGGATCATCAACTGATACGGGAGATCAGAGAACCAGGGGAGACTTACCCAAATTCGTCTGGACTCTCCGAGGAGGTGGATGGGGGCAAGGGGTACCAAGGCTCTGTTTCCTTTCAGGGTTCAGGCAAAGGAGAGAAGTCCATTCTGGGTCCCTTCTCTGTGGTCACCACACTGTAGACTGAAAAAAAATGCACAACATGAGAGTTGTGAGTTAAGTTTTACTTGAGGCAAAATGAGGACTATAGCCCAGGAGACAGCATTTCAGATAGCTCTGAGAAACTGCTACAAAGAGGTAGGGGGGAAGGTCAGTATATATGTGATTTTGGTGAAGGGGGCGTACATGCAATCAAGCACTTATTTTTTGCAGAAGGTTTCTGCTAGTCTAGTGAAGGTTACTGCTAGTCACGAGGAGCAGATGTCACCATGAAGGATTTTAGTGTTTTTCTAGATATGAGGAGATGCAAGAATTGGGCTCATAAAATTGTCTCCTGAAAATATCTAACTATCTGAAGACCTGTTCTGCCGGTTTTTTTCCAAAGCACAGAGTGCCTCATTTCTGATCTCCACCCTGAACTCCTTTCAGGGGGTGTTGAAAGTCAGCAGCTGCAATGGCTCATAATTTAATCCTTGTAGAGGTAGATGGCAAGTGCCAATTTGAGGGGACACTGGGCATTTCCATATAAATAAAAGAAAAACTATTGGTTAGGACAAAATGCAAATTCAGTTTTTGAGTCCAGAGGACTGCCATTGAAGATTTCTAGATGTTGAGCTGAAAACATCTTCAGATTGAGTAAGGGCAGGCAGTGGAAATCTGACAGATTTTTTTGGTTTGTAGTTTGAATGTCTCTGGTAATGACATCAGGTATTCCAGTGAACTTTCTGAGTGGCCGTCACAGCAACAGGTACAAAGGTTGTCCGGAGATATGATCTGTTTGTTATGATTTCTCTCAAGTTTATATCAAGTTGTCCAGCTTCAGCTTGCAAGGCTTGAGGAAAAGGGCAGTTTTTGTTTTTAGTGATTCCAAGTCAGAAGAGTGGGAGAAAAATTGGAAAAACTAATTTGAAGAGTCATAGTCAGATATTAGAGGAAGTTAGAATAATTCAGAATCCAGTCCAGTTTACAGATTGATAACAAAACCTTAAAGATAATGAACAGAACTAGAATTCAGTACCCACAAGAGTGTGCTACAGTTTTCCATTGAACTATAATTTTTCTTTCTATAATAGCTCCCATTTCTATCAAAGATAATCAAAGTAAGACTAGTTTGTTTGAAAAATAATTCTAGTCTCATTAAACCTGGCCTGATTAGTTACACAAATGCAACACAATTGTTGTTGACCATTTAGGCTTTTATGGGTTTGCTTTACTGGAACTTTTCGTAAGGAAGTCAGATAAGACTTTAAAAGCCTCTTGAGGCTAGAGGGCCAAACCAAGAACTTGCCATCAGACTTTGCTTGCAGTATCTTTAGAATTGGGTGAATTTCTCTCTTCTTGATGTCCTCAAAACATCCTGAGGGTTCTGAACCTGCTAGAAAGTTACTTTCCTTACTCACTTGGTAAGGTTTGGGGAAACCTGTAAGCAAGGTACCAGGCTGTTTTATCCAAGGGCTTTATTGGCTCCATGAAATCAACCTTAATTCCTTAAAGCTGTCTTGTCATATTTTATTCTATGTTCATCAATCTCAAATATGATATTTCCAGTCAAAGCCTTGGTAATATAACCAATTTTCCAATTGTGTCTTGTTACAGGGAGAACAAATTCTCATTGGACTTATGCAAATAACTATATTGCCATAAAAATAAGAATACTCACTAAGAGTCCCCAATGCTGGAGGGATCAGATAGGGAGAAAAAGTAATTGTTTTATCTTTGTTCCACAAAGGCATACTTTACCTTGAGAAAAAAGAGAAAAAAGGTTCCTTAAAACCCAGAAACAAAACATTAAAAGAACCAGCAATGTTTCAAACAAAGAGTCATCAAAAAGTTATACTCTGGGCTTCCCTGGTGGTGCAGTGGTTGAGAATCTGCCTGCCAATTCAGGGGACACGGGTTCGAGCCCTGGTCTGGGAAGATCCCACATGCCGCGGAGCGGCTGGGCCCGTGAGCCACAATTGCTGAGCCTGCGCGTCTGGAGCCTGTGCTCCACAACAAGAGAGGCCGCGATGGTGAGAGGCCTGTGCACCGTGATGAAGAGTGGCCCCTGCTCACCGCAACTGGAGAAAGCCCTCGCACAGAAACGAAGACCCAACACAGCCATAAATAAATAAATAATTTTTAAAAAAGAAGTTATACTCATCTTCATCAGTCCATTCTGTCTCCTAAAATTAGTTCTTATTCTGGTTGATCTTGGGTTAGCAATTTTATAGATACATTACGTTCCTCATTAGTTCTGGACATTCTTAGCTAGTTTAATGGTATGATCTTAGTTATCAGGAATGTTTTTTCTAGAGTACTTGTCAGAGTTCTTTCCATGAATCTTTCTAAAAACAAAGCAAAAGCTTTCAGGAAAGCGTCACAGTAAAACCATAAAGATCTGTGAATAAAATGACTTAAAATGACCATGGTTAAAAATCTGATGAGAGTTGATTTGCTAAGGAAATTTAGTTATTTTGTGGTATACATCATTTTAACATAATAAATGGGCAAGGAGAATATTGGCAAGTATCTATAAAATTAATATGATTTCTAAAATACCTATATTAATAACATATATCCATATACATATAACCTTAAGAAGCTGTACCATCACTTCTTACTTGACAATTTTTTTCATGTAATGCAATATACCAAATAAGCGTAATTCATTTATTTTTAAAATTTATGTTTATTTATTTACTTATTTTGGCTACATCGGGTCTTAGTTGTGGCATGTGGGATCTTTGTTGAGGCATGAGGGATCTTTTGTTGCTGCACGCGGGCTACTCTCTAGTTGTGGTGCGTGGGCTCTAGGGAGTGTGTGCTCTGTAGTTGTGGCACAGGCCCAGAGCATGTGGGCTCTGTAGTTTGCGGCATGCAGGCTCTTTCATTGAGGTGTGGGAGCTTAGTAGTTTTGGTGTGCAGGCTTAGTTGCCCCACGGCATGTGGGATCTTAGTTCCCCGACCAGGTCTCAAACCCACGTCCCCTGCCTTGGAAGGTGGATTCTTTACCACTGGACCACGAGGGAAGTCCCAAGCCTAATTAGTTTAACATCTCTCTTTTATAAGGAGAGATGGTAAATCTGGTAAATCTCAAAATTAATTTGAGGTAAAAAAAGACTCCAAGACACAGAAGGACACTACATAATGATCAAAGGATCAATCCAAAAAGAAGATATAAAAATTGTAAATATTTATGCACCCAACATAGGAGCATCTCAATACATAAGGCAAATACTAACAGCCATAAAAGGGGAAATCGACAGTAACACCATAATAGTAGGGGATTTTAACACCACACTTTCTCTAATGGACAGGTCATGCAAAATGAAAAAAATAAGGGAAGAAAAGCTTTAAATGATATATTAAACAAGATGGACTTAATTAATATTTATAAGACATTCCATACAAAAACAACAGAATACTCTTTCTTCTCAAGTGCACATGGAACATTCTCCAGGATAGATCATATCTTGGGTCACAAATCAAACCTTGGTAAATTTAAGAAAATTGAAATTGTATCAAGTATCGTTTCTGACCACAATGCTATGAAACTAGATATCAATTACAGGAAAAAAATCTATAAAAAATACAAACACATGGAGGCTAAACAATACACTACTTAATAGCCAAGAGATCACTGAAGAAATCAAACGGGAAATAAAAAAATACCTAGAAACAAATGACAATGAAAACATGACGACCAAAACCCTATGGGATGCAGCAAAAGCAGTTCTAAGAGGGAAGTTTCTAACAATACAATCCTACCTTAAGAAACAAGAAACATCTCAAATAAACAACCTAACCTTACACCTAAAGCAATTAGAGAAAGAAAAACAAAACAAAAAAAACCCTGTTAGCAGAAGGAAAGATATCATAAAGATCAGATCAGAAATAAACAAAAAAGAAATGAAGGAAATGATAGCAAAGATCAATAAAACTAAAAGCTGATTCTTTGAGAAGGTAAACAAAATTGATAAACCATTAGCCAGACTCATCAAGAACAAAAGGGAGAGGACTCAAATCAATAGAATTAGAAATGAAAAAGGAGAAGTAACAACTGACACTGCAGAAATACAAAGGATCATGAGAGATTACTACAAGCAACTATAGGCCGATAAAAAGGACAAACTTGGAGAAATGGACAAATTCTTAGAAATGCACAACCTTATGAGAATGAACTAGGAAGAAATAGAAAATATGAACAGACCAATCACAAGCACTGAAATTGAAACTGTGATTAAAAATCTTCCAACAAACAAAAGCCCAGGACCAGATGGCTTCACAGACGAATTCTATCAAACATTTAGAGAAGAGCTAACACCTATCCTTCTCAAACTCTTCCAAAATATTGCAGAGGGAGGAACACTCCCAAACTCATTCTATGGGGCCACCTTCACCCTGATACAAAAACCAGACAAAGATGTCACAAAGAAAAAAACTACAGGCCAATATCACTGATGAACATAGATGCAAAAATCCTCAACAAAATACTAGTAAACAGAATCCAACAGCACATTAAAAGGATCATACACCATGATCAATTGGGGTTTATCCCAGGAATGCAAGGATTCTTCAATATACACAAATCAATCAATGTGATACACCATATTAACAAATTGAAGGAGAAAAACCATATGATCATCTCAATAGATGCAGAGAAAGCTTTTGACAAAATTCAACACCCATTTATGATAAAAAACCCTCCAGAAAGTAGGCATAGAGGGCACTTACCTCAACATAATAAAGGTCATATATGACAAACCCACAGCCAACATCGTCCTCAATGGTGAAAAACTGAAACCATTTCCACTAAGATCAGGAACAAGACAAGGTTGCCCACTCTCAGCACTATTATTCAACATAGTTTTTGAAGTTTTAGCCACAGCAATTTAAGAAGAAAAAGAAATAAAAGGAATCCAAATTGGAAAAGAAGAAGTAAAGCTGTCACTCCTTGCAGATGACATGATACTCTACATAGATAATCCTAAAGATGTTACCAGAAAATTACTAGAGCTAATCAATGAATTTGGTAAAGTAGCAGGAAACAAAATTAATGTACAGAAATCTCTTGCATTCCTATACACTAATGATGAAAAATATGAAAGTGAAATTAAGAAAACACTCCCATTTACCATTGCAACAAAAAGAATAAAATATCCACGAATAAAGTTACCTAAGGAGACAAAAGACCTGTCTGCAGAAAATTATAAGAAACTGATGAAAGAAATTAAAGATAATACAAAGAGATGGAAAGATATACCATGTTCTTGGAATGGAAGAATCAACATTGTGAAAATGACTATACTACCCAAAACAATCTACAAATTGAATGCAATCCCTATCAAACTACCAATGGCATTTTTCACAGAACTAGAACAATAAATTTCACACTTTGTATGGAAACACAAAAGACACCGAATACCCAAAGCAATCTTGAGAAAGGAAAACGGATCTGGGGGAATCAGGCTCTGGACTTCAGACTATACTAAAAAGCTACAGTAATCAAGACAATATGGTATGGGCACAAAAACAGAAATATAGATCAATGGAACAGGATAGAAAGCCCAGAGATAAACCCACGCACATATGGTCATCTTATCTTTGATAAAGGAGGCAAGCATATACAGTGGAGAAAAGACAGCCTTTCCAATAAGTGGTGCTGGGAAAACTGGACAGGTACATGGAAAAGAATGAAATTAGAACACTCCCTAACACCATACACACAAATAAACTCAAAATGGATTAAAGACCTAAATGTAAGGCCAGACACTATAAAACTCTTAGAGGAAAACATAAGCAGAACACTCTATGATATAAATCACAGCAAGATCCTTTTTGACCCACCTCCTACAGAAATGGAAATAAAAACACAAATAAACAAATGAGACCTAATGAAACTTAAAAGCTTTTGCACAGCAAAGGAAACCATAAACAAGACCAAAAGACAACCCTCAGAATGGGAGAATATATTTGCTAATGAAGCAGCTGACAAAGGATTAATCTCCAAAATTTACAAGCAGCTCATGCAGCTCAATATCAATAAAACAATCAACCCAATCCAAAAATTGGCAGAGGACCTAAACAGACATTTCTCCGAAGAAGATATACAGATTGCCAACAAACACATGAAAGAATGCTCAACATCATTGATCATTATAGAAATGCAAATCAAAACTGCAATAAGATATCATCTCACACCAGTCAGAATGGCCATCATCAAAATATCTACAAGCGATCCAGGCAAGATGGCGGAAGAGTAAGACGTGGAGATCACCTTCCTCCCCACAGATACATCAGAAATACATCCACACGTGGAACTGCTCCTATAGAACACCCACTGAACGCTGGCAGAAGACGTCAGACCTCCCAAAAGGCAAGAAACTCCCCACATACCTGGGTAGGGCAAAAGAAAAAAGAAATAACAGAGACAAAAGAAGAGGGACGGGACCTGCACCAGTGGGAGGGAGCTGTGAAGGAGGAAAGGTTTCCACACACTAGGAAGCCCCTTCGCGGGTGGAGACTGCGGGTGGCAGAAGGGGGAAGCTTCGGAGCCACGGAGGAGAGCGCAGCCACAGGGGTGCGGAGGGCAAAGCTCAGAGATTCCCGCACAGAGGAGCGGTGCCGACCAGCACTCACCAGCCCGAGAGGGTTCTCTGCTCACCCGCCGGGGGGGGGGGGCTGGGAGCTGAGGATCGGGCTTCGGTCGCATCGCAGGGAGAGGACTGGGGTTGGCAGCGTGAACACAGCCTGAAGGGGTTTAGCGCACCACAGGTAGCCGGGAGGGAGTCCGGGAAAAGGTCTGGAGCTGCCGGACAGGCAAGAGACTTTTTCTTGCCTCTTTGTTTCCTGGTGCGCCAGGAGAGGGGATTCAGAGCGCCGCCTAAACGAGCTCCAGAGACGGGCTCGAGCTGCGGCTATCAGCGCAGACCCCAGAGACGGGCATGCAACGCTAAGGCTGCTGCTGCCGCCAGCAAGAAGCCTGTGTGCGAGCACAGGTCACTATCCACACCACCCCTCCTGGGAACCTGCACAGCCCGCCACTGCCAGCGTCCCGTGAGCCATGGACAACTTACCCGGGAGAACGCACAGCGCGCCTCAGGCTGCTGCAACGTCACGATGGCCGCTGCCACCGCATGCTCGCCCCGCCTCCTCCGTACCCCTCCCTCCCCCCCGCCTGAGTGAGCCAGAGCCCCCGAAGCAGCTGCTCCTTTAACCCCGTTCTGTCTG
Organism: Eubalaena glacialis; assembly: GCF_028564815.1. Classification (NCBI taxonomy): domain Eukaryota; kingdom Metazoa; phylum Chordata; class Mammalia; order Artiodactyla; family Balaenidae; genus Eubalaena; species Eubalaena glacialis. Next base: position 56,941,200 of record NC_083736.1, on the reverse strand, counting down.
AGCGAAGAACAGACGCCCTCAGGCGACCTACACGCAGAGGCGGGTCCAAATCCAAAGCTGAACCCACAGAGCTGTGCGATCAAGGAGAAAGGGAAGTTTCTTCCAGCAGCCTCAGAAGCAGCGGATTAAAGCTCCACAAACAACTTGATGTACCTGCATCTGTTGAATACCTGAATAGACAACGAATCATCCCAAATTGAGGAGGTGGACTTTGGGAGCAGAATATACTATTTTTTCCCCTTTTCCTCTTTTTGTGAGTGTGTACATGTATGCTTCTGTGTGAGATTTTGTCTGTATAGCTTTGTTTTCACCATTTGTCCTAGGGTTCGGTCCGTCTGTTTATTGTTTTTTTTTTCTTAATAAATTTTCTCTTAATAATTTTTTTCTTATTTTTTATTTTAAAAAATTTTAAAAAATTGTTTTCTTATTTTTTCATTTTTTATTTTAAAAAAAATTTAAATTTTTTTCTTTTTTTTTAAAATCAGTCATCAATTTTATACACATCACTTTATACATGTCAATCCCAATCGCCCAACTCAGCACACCACCATCCCCACCCCACCGCAGTTTCCCCCCCTTGGTGTCCATACGTTTGTTCTCTACATCTGTGTCTCAACTTCTGCCCTGCAACCCGGTTCATCTGTACCATTTTTCTAGGTTCCACATACATGCGTTAATATACGATTTTTGTTTTTCTCTTTCTGACTTACTTCACTCTGTATGACAGTCTCTAGATCCATCCACGTCTCAACAAATGACTCAATTTCATTCCTTTTTATGGCTGAGTAATATTCCATTGTATATATGTACCACAACTTCTTTATCCATTCGTCTGTTGATGGGCATTTAGATTGCTTCCATGACCTGGCTATTGTAAATAGTGCTGCAATGAACATTCGAGTGCATGTGCCTTTTTGAATTACGGTTTTCTCTGGGTATATGCCCACTAGTGGGATTGCTGGGTCATATGGTAATTCTATTTTTAGTTTTTTAAGGAACCTCCATATTGTTCTCCATAGTGGCTGTATCAATTTACATTCCCACCAACAGTGCAAGAGGGTTCCCGTTTCTCCACACCCTCTCCAACATTTATTGTTTGTAGATTTTCTGATGATGCCCATTCTAACTGGTGTGAGGTGATACCTCATTGTAGTTTTGATTTGCATTTCTCTAATAATTAGTGATGTTGAGGAGCTTTTCATGTGCTTCTTGGCCGTCTGTATGTCTTCTTTGGAGAAATGTCTATTTAGGTCTTCTGCCCATTTTTGGATTGGGGTGTTTGTTTCTTTAATATTGAGCTGAATGAGCTGTTTCTATATTTTGGAGATTAATCCTTTGTCCGTTGATTCGTTTGCAAATATTTTCTCCCATTCTGAGGGTTGTCTTTTCATCTTGTTTATGGTTTCCTTTGCTGTGCAAAACCTTTGAAGTTTCATTAAGTCCCATTTGTTTATTTTTGTTTTTATTTCCATTACTCTAGGAGGTAGATCAAAAAAGATCTTGCTGTGATTTATGTCAAAGAGTGTTCTTCCTATGTTTTCCTCTAAGAGTTTTATAGTGTCCAGTCTTACATTTAGGTCTCTAATCCATTTTGAGTTTATTTTTGTGTATGGTGTTAGGGAGTATTCTAATTTCATTCTTTTACATGTAGCTGTCCAGTTTCCCCAGCACCACTTATTGAAGTGACTGTCTTTTCTCCATTGTATATCTTTGCCTCCTTTGTCATAGATTAGTTGACCATAGGTGCATGGGTTTATCTCTGGGCTTTCTATCTTGTTCCATTGATCTATGTTTCTGTTTTTGTGCCAGTACCATATTGTCTTGATTACTGTAGCTTTGTAGTATAGTCTGAAGTCAGGGAGTCTGATTTCTCCAGCTCCTTTTTTTTCCCTCAAGATTGCTTTGGCTATTCGGGGTCTTTTGTGTCTCCATACAAATTTTAAGATAATTTTTTCTAGTTCTGTAAAAAATGCCATTGGTAATTTGATAGGGATTGCATTGAATCTGTAGATTGCTTTGGGTAGTATAGTCATTTTCACAATGTTGATCTTCCAATCCAAGAACATGGTATATCTCTCCATCTGTTGGTATCATCTTTAATTTCTTTCATCAGTGTCTTATAGTTTTCTGCATACAGGTCTTTTGTCTCCCTAGGTAGGTTTATTCCTAGGTATTTTATTCTTTTTGTTGCAATGGTAAATGGGAGTGTTTCCATAATTTCTCTTTCAGATTTTTCATCATTAGTGTATAGGAATGCAAGAGGTTTCTGTGCATTAGTTTTGTATTCTGCAACTTTACCAAATTCATTAATTAGCTCTAGCAGTTTTCTGGTGGCAGTTTTAGGATTCTCTATGTATAGTATCATGTCATCTGCAAACAGTGACAGTTTTACTTCTTTTCCAATTTGTATTCCTTTTATTTCTTTTTCTTCTCTGATTGCCGTGGCTAGGACTTCCAGAAGTATGTTGAATAATAGTGGTGAGAGTGGATATCCTTGTCTCGTTCCTGATCTTAGAGGAAATGCTTTCAGTTTTTCACCATTGAGAATGATGTTTGCTGTGGGTTTGTCATATATGGCCTTTATTATGTTGAGGTAGGTTCCCTCTATGCCCACTTTCTGGAGAGTTTTTATCATAAATGGGTGTTGAATTTTGTCAAAAGCTTTTCCTGCATCTATTGAGATGATCATATGGATTTTATTCTTCAATTTGTTAATATGGTGTATCACATTGATTGATTTGCATATATTGAAGAATCCTTGCATCCCTGGGATAAATCCCACTTGATCGTGGTGTATGATCCTTTTAATGTGTTGTTGAATTCTGTTTGCTAGTATTTTGTTGAGGAGTTTTGCATCTATATTCATCAGTGATATTGGATTGTAATTTTCTTTTTTTGTAGTGTCTTTGTCTGGTTTTGGTATCAAGGTGATGCTGGCCTCATAGAATGAGTTTGGGAGTGTTCCTTCCTCTGCAATTTTTTGGAAGAGTTTCAGAAGGATAGGTGTTAGCTCTTCTCTAAATGTTTGATAGAATTCACCTGTGAAGCCATCTGGTCCTGGACTTTTGTTCGTTGGAAGATTTGTAATCACAGTTTCAATTTCATTACTTGTGATTGGTCTGTTCATATTTTCTGTTTCTTCCTGGTTCAGTCTTGGAAGGTTATACCATTCTAAGAATTTGTCCATTTCTTCCAGGTTGTCCATTTTATTGGCATAGAGTTGCTTGTAGTAGTCTCTTAGGATGCTTTGTATTTCTGTGGTGTCTGTTGTAACTTCCCCTTTTTTATTTCTGATTTTATTGATTTGAGTCCTCTCCCTCTTTTTCTTCATGTGTCTGGCTAATGGCTTATCAATTTTGTTGATCTTCTCAAAGAACCAGCTTTTAGTTTTATTGATCATTGCTATTGTTTTCTTTGTTTCTATTTCATTTATTTCTGCTCTGATCTTTATGATTTCTTTCCTTCTGCTAACTTTTGGTTTTGTTTATTCTTCTTTCTCTAGTTTCTTTAGGTGTAAGGTTAGATTGTTTACTTGAGATTTTTCTTGTTTCTTTAGGTAGGCTTGTATAGCTATAAGCTTCCCTCTTAGAACTGCTTTTGCTGCATCCCATAGGTTTTGGTTCTTCGTGTTTTCATTGTCATGTGTCTCTAGGTATTTTTAAATTTCCTCTTTGATTTCTTCAGTGATCTCTTGGTTATTTAGTAACGTATTGTTTAGCCTCCATGTGTTTGTGTTTTTTACGTTTTTTTCCCCTGTAATTCATTTCTAATGTCATAGCATTGTGGTCAGAAAAGATGCTTGATATGATTTCAATTTTCTTAAATTTACTGAGGCTTGATTTGTGACCCAAGCTGTGATCTATCCTGGAGAATGTTCCGTGTGCACTTGAGAAGAACGTGTAATCTGCTGTTTTTGGATGGAATGACTTATAAATATCAATTAAATCTATCTGGTCTATTGTGTCATTTAAAGCTTCTGTTTCCTTATTTATTTTCATTTTGGATGATCTGTCCATTGGTGTAAGTGAGGTGTTAAAGTCCCCCACTATTATTGTGTTACTGTCAATTTCCTCTTTTATAGCTGTTAGCAGTTGCCTTATGTATTGAGGTGCGCCTATGTTGGGTGCATATATATTTATAATTGTTATATCTTCTTCTTGGATTGATCCCTTGATCGTTATGTAGTGTCCTTCCTTGTCTCTTGTAACATTCTTTATTTTCAAGTCTACTTTATCTGATATGAGTATAGCTACTCCAGCATTCTTTTGATTTCCATTTGCATGGAATATCTTTTTCCATCCCCTCACTTTCAGTCTGTATGTGTCCCTAGGTCTAAAGTGAGTCTCTTGTAGACAGCCTATATATGGGTCTTGTTTTTGTATCCATTCAGCAAGCCTGTGTCTTTTGGTTGGAGCATTTAATCCATTCACGTTTAAGGTAATTATCGATATGTATGTTCCTATGACCATTTTCTTAATTGTTTTGGGTTTGTTTTTGTAGGTCCTTTTCTTCTCTTGTGTTTCCCACTTAGAGAAGTTCCTTTAGCATTTGTTGTAGAGCTGCTTTGGTGGTGCTGAATTCTCTTAGCTTTTGCTTGTCTGTAAAGCTTTTGATTTCTCCAGCAAATCTAAATGAGATCCTTGCCGGGTAGAGTAATCTTTGTTGTAGGTTCTTCCCTTTCATCACTTTAAGTATATCATGCCACTCCCTTCTGGCTTGCAGAATTTCTGCTGAGAAGTCAGCTGTTAACGTTATGGGAGTTCCCTTGCATGTTATTTGTCGTTTTTCCCTTGTTGCTTTCAATAATTTTTCTTTGTCTTTAATTTTGGTCAATTTGATTACTATGTGTCTCGACGTGTTTCTCCTTGGGTTTATCCTGCCTGGGTCTCTCTGCACTTCCTGGACTCGGGTGGATATTTCCTTTCCCATGTTAGGGAAGTTTTTGACTATAATCTCTTCAGATATTTTCTTGGGTCCTTTCTCTCTCTCTTCTCCTTCTGGGACCCCTATAATGCGAATGTTGTTGCGTTTAATGTTGTCGCAGAGGTCTCTTAGGCTGTCTTCATTTCTTTTCATTCTTTTTTCTTTAGTCTGTTCCGCAGCAGTGAATTCCACCATTCTGTCTTCCAGGTCACTTATCCGTTCTTCTGCCTCAGTTATTCTGCTATTGATTCCTTCTAGTGTAGTTTTCATTTCAGTTATTGTATTGGTCATCTCTGTTTGTTTGTTCTTTAATTCTTCTAGGTCTTTGTTAATCATTTCTTGCATCTTCTCAATCTTTGCCTCCATTCTTTTTCTGATGTCCTGGAGCATCTTCACTATCATTATTCTGAATTCTTTTTCTGGAAGGTTGCCTGTCTCCACTTCATTTAGTTGTTTTTCTGGGTTTTTTTCTTGTTCCTTCATCTGGTATATAGCCCTCTGCCTTTTCATCTTGTCTATCTTTCTGTAAATGTGGTTTTTGTTCCCCAGGCTGCAGGATTGTAGTTTTTCTTGCTTCTGCTGTCTGCCCTCTGGTGGTTGAGGTTATCTAAGAGGCTTGATGGGAGGCTCTGGTGGTGGGTAGAGCTGACTGTTGCTGTGGTGGTCAGAGCTCCATAAAACTTTAATCCACTTGACTGTTGATGGGTGGGGCTGGGTTCCCTCCCTGTTGGTTGTTTTGCCTGAGGCAACCCAACACTGGAGCCTACCTGGGCTCTTTGGTGGGGCTAATGGCAGACTCTGGGAGGGCTCACGCCAAGGAGTACTGCCCAGAACCTCTGCTGCCTGTGTCCTTGTCCCCACGGTGAAACAGAGTCAGCCCCCGCCTCTGCAGGAGACCCTCCAACACTAGCAGGTAGATCTGGTTCAGTCTCCCCCCAGGTCACTGCTCCTTCCCCCGGGTCCCAATGAGCACACTATTCCGTGTGCACCCTCCAAGAGTGGGGTCTCTGTTTCCCCCAGTCCTGTCGAAGTCCTGCAATCAATTCCCACTAGGCTTCAAAGTCTGATTCTCTATGAATTCCTCCTCCTGTTGCCAGACCCCCAGGTTGGGAAGCCTGATATGGGGCTCAGAACCTTCACTCCAGTGGGTGGACTTCTGTGGTATAAGTGTTCGCCAGTCTGTGAGTCACCCACCCAGCAGTTATGGGATTTGATTTTACTCTGATCGTGCCCCTCCTACCATCTCACTGTGGCTTATCCTCTGTCCTTGGACATGGAGTATCCTCCTTGGTGAAATCCAGTGTCTTCCTGTCAATGACTGTCCAGCAGCCAGTTGTGATTCTGGTGTTCTCTCAAGAGGGAGTTAGAGCATGTCCTTCTACTCCACCATCTTAGTTAATCCTCTAAAATTTTTTTCTTAATAAAATTTTTCTTAATAATTTTTTCTTATTTTTTATTTTAAAAAATTAAAAATTTTTTTCCTCGTAATAAATTTTTCCTTAATAATTTTTTTCTTATTTTTTATTTTAAAAAAATTTTTAATAATTTTTACTTTTTTTCTTTTTTTTCTTTTTTTTTTAACATCTTTATTGGAGTATAATTGCTTTACAATGGTGTGTTAGTTTCTGCTTTATAACAAAGTGAATCAGTTATACATATACATATATTCCCATATCTCTTCCCTCTTGCGTCTCCCTCCCTCCCACACTGCCTATCCCACTCCTCTAGGTGGTCACAATGCACCGAGCTGATCTCCCTGTGCTATGCGGTTGCTTCCCACTAGCTATCTATTTTACATTTGGTAGTGTATATATGTCCATGCTACTCTCTCACCCTGTCACATCTTACCCCTCCCCCTCCCCATATCCTCAAGTCCATTCTCTAGTAGGTCTGCGTCTTTATTCCCGTCTTGCCACTAGGTTCTTCATAACTTTTTTTTTTCTTAGATTCCATATATATGTGTTAGCATATTGTATTTGTTTTTCTCTTTCTAGCTTACTTCACTCTGTATGACAGACTCTAACTCCATCCACATCACTACAAATAACTCCATTTCATTTCTTTTTATAGCTGAGTAATATTCCATTGTATATATGTGCCACATCTTCTTTATCCATTGATCTGATGTTGGACACTCAGGTTGCTTCCATGTCCTGGCTATTGTAAATAGACCTGCAATGAACATTTTGGTACATGACTCCTTTTGAATTATGGTTTTCTCAGGGTATATGCCCAGTAGTGGGATTGCTGGGTCATACGGTAGTTCTATTTTCAGTTTTTTAAGGAACCTCCATAATGTTCTCCATAGTGGCTGTATCAATTTACATTCCCACCAACAGTGCAAGAGTGTTCCCTTTTCTCCACACCCTCTCCAGCATTTATTGTTTCTAGATTTTTTGATGATGGCCATTCTGACTGGTGTGAGATGATATCTCATTGTAGTTTTGATTTGCATTTCTCTAATAATTAATGATGTTGAGCATTCTTTCATGTGTCTGTTGGCAATCTCTATATCTTCTTTGGAGAAATGACTATTTAGGCCTTCTGCCCATTTTTGGATTGGGTTGTTTGTTTCTTTGATATTGAGCTTCATGAGCTGCTTGTAAATTTTGGAGATTAATCCTTTGTCAGTTGCTTAATTTGCAAATATTTTCTCCCATTCTGAGGGTTGTCTTTTGGTCTCATTTATGGTTTCCTTTGCTGTGCAAAAGCTTTTAAGTTTCATTAGGTCCCATTTGTTTATTTGTGTTTTTATTTCCATTTCTGTAGGAGGTGGGTCAAAAAGGATCTTGCTGTGATTAATGTCATAGAGTGTTCTGCTTATGTTTTCCTCTAAGAGTTTGATAGTGTCTGCCCTTACATTTAGGTTTTTAATCCATTTTGAGTTTATTTTTGTGTATGGTGTTAGGGAGTGTTCTAATTTCATACTTTTACATGTACCTGTCCAGTTTTCCCAACACCACTTATTGAAGAAGCTGTCTTTTCTCCACTGTCTATTCTTGCCTCCTTTATCAAAGATAAGGTGACCAAATGTGCGTGGGTTTATCTCTGGGCTTTCTATCCTGTTCCATTGATCTATGTTTCTGTTTTTGTGCCAGTACCAAACTGTCTTGATTACTGTAGCTTTGTAATATAGTCTGAAGTCAGGGAGCCTGATTCCTCCAGCTCCACTTTTCGTTCTCAAGATTGGTTTGGCTATTCGGGGTCTTTTGTGTTTCCATACAAATTGTGAAATTTTTTGTTCTAGTTCTGTGAAAAATGCCAGTGAGTTTGAGAGGGATTGCATTGAATCTGTAGATTGCTTTGGGTAGTAGAGTCATTTTCACAATGTTGATTCTTCCAATCCAAGAACATGGTATATCTCTCCATCTGTTGGTATCATCTTTAATTTATTTCATCAGTGTCTTATAGTTTTCTGCATACAGGTCTTTTGTCTCCCTAGGTAGGTTTATTCCTAGGTATTTTATTCTTTTTGTTGCAATGGTAAATGGGAGTGTTTCCACAATTTCTCTTTCAGATTTTTCATCATTAGTGTATAGGAATGCAAGAGATTTCTGTGCATTAATTTTGTTTCCTGCTACTTTACCAAATTCATTGATTAGCTCTAGTAATTTTCTGGTAGCATCGTTAGGATTATCTATATAGAGTATCATGTCATCTGCAAAGAGTGACAGATTCACTTCTTCTTTTCCAATTTGGATTCCTTTTATTTCTTTTTCTTCTTTAATTGCTGTGGCTAAAACTTCCAAAACTATGTTGAATAATAGTGCTGAGAGTGGGCAACCTTGTCTTGAACCTGATCTTAGTGGAAATGGTTTCAGTTTTTCACCATTGAGGACAATGTTGGCTGGGGGTTTGTCATATATGGCCTTTATTATGTTGACGAAAGTTCCCTCTATGTGTACATTCTGCAGGGCTTTTATCATAAATGGGTGTTGAATTTTGTTGAAAGATTTCTCTGCATCTATTGAGATGATCGTATGGTTTTTCTCCTTCAATTTGTTAATGTGATGTATCACGTTGATTGATTTGCGTATATTGAAGAATCCTTGCATTCCTGGAATAAACCCCACTTGATCATGGTGTATGATCATTTTAATGTGCTGTTGGATTCTGTTTGCTAGTATTTTGTTGAGGATTTTTACATGTATGTTCATCAGTGATATTGGCCTGTAGTTTTCTTTCTTTTTGACATCTGTGTCTGGTTTTGGTATCAGGGTGAAGGTGTCCTCCTAGAATGAGTTGGGGAGTGTTCCTTCCTCTGCAATATTTTGGAAGAGTTTGAGAAGGATAGGTGTTACCTCTTCTCTAAATGTCTGATAGAATTCCCCTGTGAAGCCATCTGATCCTGGGCTTTTGTTTGTTGGAAGATTTTTTATCACAGTTTCAATTTCAGTGCTTGTGATTGGTCTGTTCATATTTTCTATTTCTTCCTGGTTCAGTCTCGGCAGGTTGTGCATTTCTAAGAATTAATCTATTTCTTCCATGTTGTCCATTTTATTGGCACAGAGTTGCTTGTAGTAATCTCTCATGATCGTTTGTATTTCTGCAGTGTCAGTGGTTACTTCTCCTTTTTCATTTCTAATTCTATTGATTTGAGTCTTCTCCCTTTTTCTCTTGATAAGTCTGGCTAATGGTTTATCAATTTTGTTTACCTTCTCAAAGAAGCAGCTTTTAGTTTTATTGATCTTTGTTATTGTCTCCTTCATTTCTTTTTCATTTATTTCTGATCTGATCTTTATGATTTCTTTCCTTCTGCTGGCTTTGGGGATTTTATGTTCTTCTTTCTCTAATTGCTTTAGGTGCAAGGTTTGTTTGTTTATTCGAGATGTTTCCTGTTTCTTGATGTAGGCTTGTATTGCTATAAACTTTCCTCTTAGAACTGCTTTTCCTACATCCCATAGGTTTTGGGTCGTCTTGTCTCCATTGTCATTTGTTTCTAGGTATTTTTTGATTTCCCATTCTATTTCTTTAGTGATCACTTCGTTATTAAGTAGTGTATTGTGTAGCCTCCATGTGTTTGTATTTTTTACAGATCTTTTCCTGTAATTGATATCTAGTCTCATAGCACTGTGGTTGGAAAAGATACTTGATATGATTTCAGTTTTCTTACATTTACCAAGGCTTGATTTGTGACCCAAGATATGATCTATCCTGGAGAATGTTCCATGAGCACTTGAGAAAAATGTGTATTCTGTTGTTTTTGGGTGGAATGTCCTATAAATATCAATTAAATCCATCTGGTTTAATGTATCATTTAAAGCTTGTGTTTCCTTATTTATTTTCATTTTGGATGATCTGTCCATTGGTGAAAGTGGAGTGTTAAAGTCCCCTACTATGATTGTGTTACTGTCGATTTCCCCTTTTATGGCTGTTAGTATTTACCTTATGTATTGTGAAGCTCCTATGTTGGGTGCATAAATATTTACAATTGTTATACCTTCTTCTTGGATCGATCCCTTGATCATTATATAGTGTCCTTCTTTGTCTCTTGTAATAGTCTTTATTTTAAAGTCTATTTTGTCTGATATGAGAATTGCTACTCCAGCTTTCTTTTGATTTCCATTTGCATGGAATATCTTTTTCCATCCCCTCACTTTCAGTCTGTATGTGTCCCTAGGTCTGACGTGGGTCTCTTGTAGACAGCATATATACGGGTCTAGTTTTTGTATCCATTCAGCCAGTCTATGTCTTTTGGTGGGAGCATTTAATCCATTTACATTTAAGGTAATTATTGATATGTATGTTCCTATTTCCATTTTCATAAATGTTTTGGGTTTGTTATTGTAGGTGATTTCCTTCTCTTGTGTTTCTTGCCTAGAGAAGTTCCTGTAGCATTTGTTGTAAAGCTGGTTTGGTGGTGCTGAACTATCTCAGATTTTGCTTGTCTGTAAAGTTTTAATTTCTCCCTCAAATCTGAATGAGATCCTTGCTGGGTAGATTAATCTTGGTTGTAGGTTTTTCTCCTTCATCACTTTAAGTATATCCTGACACTCACTTCTGGCTTGCAGAGTTTCTGCAGAAAGATCAGCTGTTAACCTTATGGGGATTCCCTTGTGTGTTATTTGTTGTTTTTCCCTTGCTGCTTTTAATATGCTTTCTTTATATTTAATTTTTGATAGTTTGATTAATATTTGTCTTGGCGTGTTTCTCCTTGGATTTATCCTGTATGGGACTCTCTGTGCTTCCAGGACTTGACTATTTCCTTTCCCATATTAGGGAAGTTTTCAACTACAATCTCTTCAAATATTTTCTCAGTCCCTTTCTTTTTCTCTTCTTCTTCTGGGACCCCTACAATTAGAATGTTGGTGCGTTTAATGTTGTCCCAGAGGTCTCTGAGTCTGTCCTCAGTTCTTTTCATTCTTTTTTCTTTATTCTGCTCTGCAGTACTTATTTCCACTATTTTATCTTCCAGGTCACTTATCAGTTCTTCTGCCACAGTTATTCTGCTATTGATCCCTTCTAGACTATTTTTAAATTCATTTATTGTGTTTTTCATCATTGCTTGGTTCCACTTTAAATCACCTAGGTCCTTGTTAAATGTTTCTTGCATTTTGTCTATTCTATTTCCAAGATGTTGGATCATCCTTACTATCATTATTCTGAATTCTTTTTCAGGTAGACTGCATATTTCCTCTTCATTTGTTAGGTCTGGTGTGTTTTGACCCTGCTCCTTCATCTGCTGTGTGTTTTTCTGTCATCTCATTTTGCTTATCTTACTGTGTTTGGGGTCTCCTTTTCACAGGCTGCAGGTTCGTAGTTCCCATTGTTTTTGGTATCTGTCCCCAGTGGCTAAGGTTGGTTCAGTGGGTTGTGTAGGCTTCCTGGTGGAGGGGACTAGTGCCTGTGTTCTGGTGGATGAGGCTGGATCTTGTCTTTCTGGTGGGCACGCCCACATCTGGTGGTGTGTTTTGGGGTGTCTGTGGCCTTATTATGATTTTAGGCAGCCTCTCTGCTAATGGATGTGGCTGTGTTCCTGTCTTGCTAGTTGTTTGGCATAGGGTGTCCAGCACTGTACCTTGCTGGTCGTTGAGTGAAGCTGGGTCTTGATGTTGAGATGGAGATCTCTGAGAGATTTTTGCCATTTGGTATTATGTGGATGTGGGAGGTCTCTTGTGGACCAGTGTCCTGTAGTTGGCTCTCCCACCTCAGAGGCACAGCCCTGATGCATGGCTGGAGCACCAAGAGCATTTCATCCACACGGCTCAGAATAAAAGGGAGAAAAAATAGAAAGAAAGAAAGAAAGAGGGTAAAATAAAATAAAATAAAGCTATTATAATAAAAAGTAAGATAAAAATTATTAAGAAAAAAATTTTTTAATTTTTTAAAATACAAAATAAGAAAAAAATGAATAAAAAAATTTTTTTAATTTTTTAAAATTAAAAATAAGGAAAAAATTATAATGAAAATATTTATTAAGAAAAAAAAATTTTTTAAGTAAAACAACAACAACAAAAAAACGGATGGACTGAACCCTATGACAAATTGTGAAAGCAAAGCTATACAGACAAAATCTCACCCAGAAGCATACACATATACACTCACAAAAAAAGGAAAAGGGGAAAAATTAATATATCCTGCTCCTAAATTCCACCTCCTGAATTTAGGATGATTCGTTGTCTATTCAGGTATTCAACAGATGCAGGTACATCAAGTTGTTTGTGGAGCTTTAATCTGCTGCTTCTGAGGCTGCTGGGAGAAATTTCCCTTTCTCTTCTTTGTTCGTACAGCTCCCAGGGTTCAGCTTTGGATTTGGACCCGCCTCTGCATGTAGGTCACCTGAGGGCGTCTGTTCTTCGCTCAGACAGGACGGGGTTAAAGGAGCAGCTGCTTCGGGGACTCTGGCTCACTCAGGCAGGGGGGAGGGAAGGGTACGGATGCAGGGCGTGCCTGTGGCATCAGAGGCCGACGTGCCGTTGCAGTAGCCTGAGGTGCACCGCGCTTTCTCCAGGGGAATTTGTCGCTGGATCACGGGACGCTGGCAGTGGCGGGCTGCACAGGCACCCGGGAGGGGCGATGTGGATAGTGACCTGTGCTCGCACACAGGCTTCTTGGTGGTGGCAGCAGCAGCCTTAGCGTCTCATGCCCGTCTCTGGGGTCCACGCTGATAGCCGCAGATCGCGCCCGTCTCTGGAGCTCGTTTAAGCGGCGCTCTGAATACCCTCTCCTTGCGCACCACGGAACAAAGAGGCAAGAAAAAGTCTCTTGCCTCTTCGGCAGCTGCAGACTTTTTCCCGGACTCCCTCCTGGCTAGCTGTGGTGCGCTAACCCCTTCAGGCTGTGTTCACGCCGCCAACCCCAGACCTCTCCCTGAGATCCGAGCCTCAGCTCCCAGCCCCCGCCCACCCCGGCAGGGGAGCAGACAAGCCTCCCGGGCTGGTGAGTGCTGCTCGGCACTGATCCTCTGTGCGGGAATCTCTCTGCTTTGCCCTCCGCACCCCTGTGGCTGCGCTCTCCTCCATGGCTCCAAAGCTTCCCCCCCTGCCACCCGCAGTCTCTGCCTGTGAAGGAGATCCTAGTGTGTGGAAACCTTTCCTCCTTCACAGCTCCCTCCCACTGGTGCAGGTCCCCTCCCTATTCTTTTGTCTCTGTTATTTCTTTTTTCTTTTGCCCTACCCAAGTTCGTGGAGAGTTTCTTGCCTTTTGGGAGGTCTGACGTATTCTGCCAGCGTTCAGTGGGTGTTCTGTAGGAGCACTTCCACGTGTAGATGTATTTCTAATGTATCTGTGGGAAGGAAGGTGATCTCTGCATCTTACTCTTCCGCCATCTTGTCCAGACCCCTCAAAAATTCTTTTTCTTAATAATTTTTTTCTTATTTATTATTTTAAAAAGTTAAAAAAATTTTTTCTTAATAATCTTTTTCTTATTTTTTATTTTAATAGCTTTATTTCATTTTATCTTACTTTATTGTATTTTATTTTATCCTCTTTCTTTCTTTGTTTCTATTTTTTCTCCCTTTTGTTCTGAGCCATGTGGAGGAAACGTTCTTGGTGCTCCAGCCAAGCATCAGGGTTGTGCCTCTGAGATGAGAGAGCCAACTTCAGGACACTGGTCCACAAGAGACCTCCCAGCTACACGTAATACCAAATGGGAAAAATCTCTCAGAAATCTCCATCTCAACACCAAGACCCAGCTTCACTCAACGACCAGCAAGCTAGAGTGCTGGACACCCTATGCCAAACAACTAGCAAGACAGGAACACAGTCCCATCCATTAGCAGAGAGGCTGCTTAAAATCATAATAAGGCCACAGACACCCCAAAACACACAACCATACGTGGACCTGCACGCCAGAAAGACAAGATCCAGCCTCATCCACCAGAATACAGGCACTAGTCCCCTCCACCAGGAAACCTACACAACCCACTGAACCAACCTTAGCCACTGGGGACAGACACTAAAAACAACAGGAACTATAAACCTGCAGCCTGTGAAAAGGAGACCCCAAACAGAGTAAGATAAGCAAAATGAGACGACAGAAAAACACACAGCACATGAAGGAACAAGGTAAAAACGCACCAGACCTAACAAATGAAGAGGAAATAGGCAGTCTACCTGAAAAAGAATTCAGAATAATGACAGTAAAGATGATCCAAAATCTTGGAAATAGAATAGACAAAATGCAAGAAACAATTATCAAGGAGCTAGAAGAATTAAAGAGGACGCAAACAATGATGAAAAACACAATAAATGAAATTAAAAATATTCTAGAAAGGATCAATAGCAGAATAACTGAGGCAGAAGAACGGGTAAGTGACCTGGAAGATAAAATAGTGGAAATAACTACTGCAGAGCAGAATAAAGAAAAAAGAATGGAAAGAACTGAGGACTGTCTCAGAGACTTCTGGGACAACATTAAACGCACCAACATTCGAATTATAGGTGCCCAGAAGAAGAAGAGAGAAAGAAAGGGACTGAGAAAATATTTGAAGGGATTATAGTTGAAAACTTCCCTAATATGGGAAAGGAAATAATTAATCAAGTCCTGGAAACACAAAGAGTCCCATACAGGATAAATCCAAGGAGAAACATGCCAAGACACATATTAATCAAACTATCAAAAATTAAATATAAAGAAAACATATTAAAAGCAACAAGGGGAAAACAACAAATAACACACAAGGGAATCCCCATAAGATTAACAGCTGAGCTTTCAGCAGAAACTCTGCAAGCCAGAAGGGAGTGGCAGAACATATTTAAAGTGATGAAGGACAAAAACCTACAACCAAGATTACTCTACACATCAAGGATCTCATTCATATTTGATGGAGAAATTACAACCTTTACAGACAAGCAAAAGATGAGAGAGTTCAGCACCACCAAACCAGCTTTACAACAAATGCTAAAGGATCTTCTCTAGGCAAGAAACACAAGAGAAGGAAAACACCTACAATAACAAACCACAAACATTGAAGAAAATGGGAATAGGAACATATTTATCGATAATTACCTTAAATGTAAATGGATTAAATGCTCCCACCAAAAGACACAGACTGGCTGAATGGATACAAAAACAAGACCCATATATATGCTGTCTACAAGAGACCCACTTCAGACCTAGAGACAAATACAGACTGAAAGTGAGGGGATGGAAAAAGGTATTCCATGCAAATGGAAATCAAAAGAAAGCTGGAGTAGCAATTCTCATATCAGACAAAATAGACTTTAAAATACAGAATATTACAAGAGACAAAGAAGGACACTATATAATGATCAAGGGATTGATTCAAGAAGAAGATATGACAATTGTAAATATTTATGCATCCAACATAGGAGCACCTCAATACATAAGGCAAATACTAACAGCCATAAAAGGGGAAATAGACAGCAACACAATCATAGTAGGGGACTTTAGCACCCCACTTTCACCAATGGACAGATCATCCAAAATGAAAATAAATAAGGAAACACAAGCTTTAAATGATACATTAAACAAGATGGACTTAATTGATATTTATAGGACATTCCAAACTAAAACAACAGAACACACATTTTTCTCAATTGCTCATGGAACATTCTCCAGGATAGATCATATCTTGGGTCACAAATCAAGCCTTGGTAAATTTAAGAAAATTGAAATCATATCAAGTATCTTTTCCAACCACAACGCTATGAGACTAGATATCAATTACAGGAAAGATCTGTAAAAAATACAAACACCTGGAGGCTAAACAATACACTACTTAATAACCAAGTGATCACTGAAGAAATAGAATGGGAAATCAAAAAATACCTAGAAACAAATGACAATGAAAACACGAAGATCCAAAACCTATAGAATGCAGCAAAAGCAGTTCTAAGAGGGAAGTTTATAGCAATACAAGCCTACATCAAGAAACAGGAAACATCTCGAGTAAACAACCTAACCTTGCACGTAAAGCAATTAGAGAATGAAGAACAAAAAAACCCAAAGTTAGCAGAAGGAAAGAAATCATAAAGATCTGAGCAGAAATAAATGAAAAAGAAATGAAGGAAACAATAACAAAGATCAATAAAACTAAAAGCTGGTTCTTTGAGAAGATAAACAAAATTGATAAACCATTAGCCAGACACATCAAGAAAAAAAGGGAGAAGACTCAAATCAATAGAATTAGAAATGAAAGAGGAGAAGTAACGACTGACACTGCAGAAATACAAACGATCATGAGAGATTACTACAAGCATCTCTATGCCAATAAAATGGACAACCTGGAAGAAATGGACAAATTCGTAGAAATGCACAACCTGCCAAGACTGAACCAGGAAGAAATAGAAAATATGAACAGACCAATCACAGGCACTGAAATTGAAACTGTGATTAAAAATCTTCCAACAAACAAAAGCCCAGGACCAGATGGCTTCACAGGCGAATTCTATCAAACATTTAGAGAAGAGCTAACACCTATCCTTCTCAAAGTCTTCCAAAATATTGCAGAGGAAGGAACACTCCCCAACTCATTCTAGGAGGACACCTTCACCCTGATACCAAAACCAGACAAAGATGTCACAAAGAAAAAAACTACAGGCCAATATCACTGATGAACATAGATGCAGAAATCCTCAACAAAATACTAGCCAACAGAATCCAACAGCACATTAATAGGATCATACACCATAATCAAGTGGGGTTTATTCCAGGAATGCAAGGATTCTTCAATACACGCAAATCAATCAACGTGATACACCATATTAACAAATTGAAGGAGAAAAACCATATGATCATCTCAATAGATGCAGAGAAAGCTTTCAACAAAATTCAACACCCATTTATGATAAAAGCTCTGCAGAAAGTAAGCATAGAGGGAAATTTCCTCAACATAATAAAGGCTATAGATGACAAACCCACAGCTAACATCATCCTCAATGGTGAAAAACTGAAACCATTTCCACTAAGATCAGGAGCAAGACAAGGTTGTCGACTCTCACCACTATTATTCAACATAGTATTGGAAGTTTTAGCCACAGCAATCAGAGAAGAAAAAGAAATAAAATGAATCCAAATTGGAAAAGAAGAAGTAAAGCTGTCACTGTTTGCAGATGACATGATACTATACATAGAGAATCCTAAAGATGCTACCAGAAAACTACTAGAGCTAATCAATAAATTTGGTAAAGTAGCAGGATAGAAAATTAATGCACAGAAATCTCTTGCATTCCTATACACTAATGATGAAAAATCAGAAAGTGAAATTAAGAAAACACTCCCATTTACCATTGCAACAAAAAAATAAAATATCTTGGAATAAACCTACCTAAGGAGACAAAAGACCTGTATGCAGAAAATTATAAGACACTGATAAAAGAAATTAAAGATGATACAAATAGATGGAGAGATATACCATGTTCTTGGATTGGAAGAATCAACATTGTGAAACTGACTCTATTACCCAAAGCAATCTACAGATTCAATGCAATCCCTATCAAACTACCACTGGCATTTTTCACAGAACTAGAACAAAAAATTTCACAATTTGTATGGAAACACAAAAGACCCCGAATAGCCAATGAAATCTTGAGAACGAAAAATGGAGTTGGAGGAATCAGGCTCCCTGACTTCAGATTATACTGCAAAGCTACAGTAATCAAGAGAGTACGGTACTGGCACAAAAACAGAAACATAGATCAATGGAACAGGACAGAAAGCCCAGAGATAAACCCACGCACATATGGTCACCTTATCTTTGATAAAGGAGGCAAGCATATACAGTGGAGAAAAGACAGCCTCTTCAATAAGTGGTGCTGTGAAAACTGGATAGGTACGTGTAAAAGTATGAAATTAGAACACTCCCTAACACCATACACAAAAATAAACTGAAAATGGATTAAAGACCTAAATGTAAGGCCAGACACTATCAAACTCTTAGTGGAAAATGTAGGCAGAACTCTCTATGACATAAATCACAGCAAGATCCTTTTTGACCCAGCTCCTAGAGAAATGGAAATAAAAACACAAATAAACAAATGGGACCTAATGAAACTTAAAAGCTTTTGCACAGCAAAGGAAACCATAAATGAGACCAAAAGACAACCCTCAGAATGGGAGAAAATATTACAAATGAAGCAACTGACAAAGGATTAATCTCCAAGATTTACAAGCAGGTCATGCAGCTCAATAACAAAAAAATAAACAACCCAATCCAAAACTGGGCAGAAGACCTAAATAGACATTTCTCCAAAGAAGATATACAGATTGCCAACAGACACATGAAAGAATGCTCAACATCATTAATCATTAGAGAAATGCAAATCAAACCTACAATGAGATATCATCTCACACCGGTCAGGATGGCCATCATCAAAAAATCTAGAAACAATAAATGCTGGAGAGGGTGTGGAGAAAAGGGAACACTCTTGCACTGTTGGTGGGAATGTAAATTGATACAGCCACTATGGAGAACAGTATGGAAGTTCCTTACAAAATTAAAAATAGAACTACCATACGACCCAGCAATACCACTACTGGGCAAATACCCTGAGAAAACCATAATTCAAAAAGAGTCATGTACCAAAATGTTCATTGCAGCTCTATTTACAATAGCCAGGACATGGAAGCAACATAAATGTCCATCATCGGATGAATGGATAAAGAAGATGTGGCACATATATACAATGGAATATTACTCAGCCATAAAAAGAAACGAAATGGAGGTATTTGTAATGAGGTGGATGGAGTTAGAGTCTGTCATACAGAGTGAAGTAAGTCAGAAAGAGAAAAACAAATACAGTATGCTAACACATATATATGGAATCTAAGGGATAAAAAAAAAAAGTCATGAAGATCCTAGTGGCAGGACGGGAATAATGACACAGACCTACTAGAGAATGGACTTGAGGATATGGGGAGGGGGAAGGGTAAGATGCGACAAAGTGAGAGAGTGTCATGGACATATATACACTATCAAACGTAAAATAGATCGCTAGTGGGAAGTAACCGCATAGCGCAGGGACTTCAGCTCTGTGCTTTGTGACCGCCTGGGGTGGTTGGATGGGGAGGATGGGAGGGAGGGAGATGCAGGAGGGAGGAGATGTGGGAACATATGTATATGTATGACTGATTCACTCTGTTATAGAGCAGAAACTAACACACCATTGTAAAGCAATTATACTCCAATAAAGATTTTTTTAAAAAAACCATATCTACAAGCAATTAATGCTGGAGAGGGTGTGGAGAAAAGGGAACCCTCTTGCACTGTTGGTGGGAATGTAAATTGATACAGCCACTATGGAGAACAGTATGGAGGTCCCTTAAAAAAGTAAAAATAGAACTACCATACAACCCAGCAATCCCACTACTGTGGAAATACCCTAAGAAAACCATAATTCAAAAAGAGTCATGTACCAAAATGTTCATTGCATCTCTGTTTACAATAGCCAGGACATGGAAGCAACATAAGTGTCCGTCAACAGATGAATGGATAAAGAAGATGTGGCACATATATACAATGGAATATTACTCAGCCATGAAAAGAAACGAAATTGAGTTATTTGCAGTGAGGTGGATGGAGTTAGAGTCTGTCATACAGAGTGAAGTAAGTCAGAAAGAGAAAAACAAATACCGTATGCTAACACATATATATGGAATCTAAAAAACAATCAAAAAAAATGGTCATGAAGAACCTAGGGGGAAGACGTGAATAAAGACGCAGACCTACTGGAGAATGGACTTGAGGATACGGGGAGGGGGAAGTGTAACCTGGGACAAAGTGAGAGTGGCATAGACTTATATACACTATCAAATGTAAAATAGATAGCTAGTTGGAAACAGCTGCATAGCACAGGGAGATCAGCTAGGTGCTTTGTGACCACCTAAGGGGTGGGATAGGGAGGGTGGGAGGGAGGGAGATGCAAGAGGGAAGAGATATGGTGATATATCTATATGTATAACTGATTCACTTTGTTATAAAGCAGAAACTAACACACTAATAGACATTGTAAAGCAATTATACTCCAATAAAGATGTTTAAAAAAGAAAAAAGACTGCATTTAGAATTTGATTTGGGGAAGTTGTCAAAAATATCAAAAAATTTGAGAACTTGACTAAACACAATCACAGGTTACTATGAAACAATACTTAGTTATCTATTTAACAAAAGTGGTAATAAAAGAATTCAATGGTAAATAGAGTATATTACATAATTATAAAAGCAAAACAAAACAGAAGCTTAGTTCTTTAACATTTTGGAGCTTCAGTTTTCTTAAGTATTCTAAGACCTGATAAAGACAACATGAAACATGGGAAATTATTTTAAGACAGGAACTCTTGGCTTCCCAGGCAGATTACTTAAAAGATAATGAAAAATTTTTTTTTCTTTACAATTTCTTATTAAGAGCAGATCAATAATCTGAGACAACTATCATTTTAATGGAGAGAAAATCATATAATTGTTCTTTTTCTTTATTAGTGTACCATTAATACTAAGGCTAATATTAAAGAAAACTTATAAATGAGTCCATCCAATCTTAGCCAGCTTTGAACACACAGGATGAAGATTTATTTTCCAAGATTCCTTCTACAACTTTTATTTATAATATCCATTCAGTTTTTGTCCTACTCTTTTTCTCTTTCTCATTCGGGACCAACCACTGATTCTACTTTAGGGCAAAATTACTCTTTTTCCCTTAACAAAAACATGTCTTTTATAGATTTCTTATTCAAAAATATCTTACTTTCCTTGTATATAGAGTTTTTAAAAAGTTTACTCTATCATTCCTAATGGTTTTATTTACATACATTGATTAGAATTTTATCCATTACTAATCTTTCTTTTACAGAGAAAACTAGGAATTTTGAATTGCCTGCCACGTACTATCATCCTGTAGCAAATATATGAATATATCATTTCATAATTTCTAATGGCATATGTCTTTTCATAGTACATTTTCTCGTGTTTATTAACGCACTCATATATATTTTTTCTATACCGTATAAAACAAGATGTCAAATTAGATAAGCTTATGTTCAGCAGTTGATGTTTCAATATTTTATCTGGATTTGAAATGTTCTAGATATTCAATGAATATCCATCATTTAATTTATGTTAGTATAGCTTTAAGATTTCAAGTTATTAACATATTTTTGAAACTATTTTTAAGTAGATATATCATAAAGCATAATTATTGTTTAAAAGTTCATTTATAAACTTACATCTATTTAATTCATTTGTTCTTAATTATGCCTGAATTGTTCATGAAAATTTCATGTGACATTAAACAAAACTAGCTATTATCTTATTTTTCTTGTTGACAAATCAGGCAGTATCAAAAAAGTACAGAAGCACAGAAGCTAAAATGTTAAACATATGGTTCTTCTCACTCTCTCACTGTATCTCTCTCTGTTTACTGTCACCCTTGACATGCATCAAGCAATTCATAGGTTGGCCTTATAGTTTTAAAATCTTAAACATGTAATAGAAATAGCATAAGCTCGTTTGACTAGTCAACCTAGGTAGAAGAAAATTGTATGTTTGTATTATATTTAATGCTGAGAACTTAAAGACATGCCTTTTTCACCCCAACAATTTAAAAACTATCTCTATTTACCAAAGATTATCCCAGATTATGTGAACTTAAAAATTTGGGGGTAGTTTATATATTTCTGAGAGTTTTAAAAGCACCTAATTTATATGATAGCTCATTTATATCTAAGCCGATTTTAGTAGAACTTTTTTAAGGGATTTTATGCATACATATAAGACAGATAAACATGCAGACATAAACAGAGATCTTGTTATAATTTTAGCTGTGTGTCAGGTATATTAACATAAAGCTCATTAGTTTATTTCCTCTTTATATTTTTATTCAAACCATTTGTTTCTGACACAAATGGTAAATAGGTAACTATTTACCAATATTTGTGGAGACTTTTAAGATTTTTCATGTGTTTAGTTTCCAAATAGCTTTTTGTTTTCTTTTTTCCTTCTGATGAGAATCATCTCCCTGAAGTTTGTATTTCAGCAGAAACTAACACAACATTGTAAAGCAATTATACTCCAATAAAGATGTTTTATAACTAAATAGCTAAATAAATAAAAAATATACATCTATCAAATTAAAAAAAAAGAAAAGAGAGAGATGGCTTTCAGGGCCTAGAGAAGACATGGTAGAAAATTTACATCTCAAAGGCACAGAGAAAGGATGTAAGTTTTCTCCAGAAAGGAGTTTGGGGGCATATTTGCCTATTATCAGAGGTCTAAGGTAATTATTATTCAAATGTTCCTTCTTTTTCTTAAGTGCAGGACAATTAATTATGTTTCCAATGTCTTGATCTTTTACAATATCTGCAAGCATTTTTAGGTGAGTAGAGGAAGTTTGGGGATAGATAAGCATCAGGTGGACTTTGAATTTCTTCTAGAACTGCTTTTTAGGTTTTTTTTTTAAAGATTTGTAAGAAAAGGACAGTTGTATTTTGTTTTTTGTTGTTTTTTTTTTTTTTTCATGACTGCTGAGCGGATTTTATTTTTGCCAAGAATGTAGAAAGACACCAAAGGTTAAGTTTTAAGCTGAGCTCTCAGTGGCGAGGTGACTCTCCTCCTGAAGAGGGCTGAAACATCCTGAACTTCGAAAGCTCCAGGTTTAGGTCCAAGAAGGTGTACGTGCTGTAACCGTGATGCTGGAGATTCTTGTAGGTGGTGTTGTCAAACAGCTCAGCTGGGGTGGCGGCTGGCGCGGACTTTTTTGGTGGACTTGGCTTCTTGGGATTCAGTGGCAATCCCTTTTCATTTTTTCCTGATTCTGCAGAGAGAGAAACTGTAGAAACAAGTCCTCAAAACACTCCTGCTTCTAGGAGCACAATCTTCAGCCCCCCTGCTCCTCCTTGCCGCGGCAGAAGCGAGGCCGCCATGGCCGTGACTCGGGCGCGGGCAGGACGACCGGCCAGGCGGGTGCAGGTCGCACCGGACTGACGCGGCCGCAGCGTGCTCAGGACAGTTGTTTTTTAATTCCTCAAATAATTGACTCACAGCCTGAATGATACCAGGGGGCTGACCCATTCATCCAGCTACATTATCTTTATATAAGGGAGAAAAGATTAAGCTAAGATGGATAAAAGACTCCTGTGTTTTAGATTTAGAGTTGTGTGTCTTTGCAATGATTTAATAAATCCTCCCACAAAGGCTTCACAATGTTTTCTTTTCCCTCTAAGTACATAGCTCTATTTTAGCTTGGGGGGAATAATTTTAAAAATATATTTCTATCAGGCTCTGAATATCAGCCTCCAATTTGGCCAACATCAGACCTAGAGCTCCTTTAAAAATTCCTTTCAAGTATTTAAACTAAAGTTTTACCTATCAGGTGACTCAAAACCAAAACCAATAACTAATTATGGATGCAAAAGTTGTCCCAAAGAGGGTGCAAATGTGAAGGCTTCCCAAGATCCAGACCCACTCCCAAGATAGCCAAAAGAAAGAAAGACTTAACTCCCTAAGAGCTGGCAATTGTCAGTAGGACTTTAGTTGCAAATAGGGTGCAACCCACATGTTTTGTCCAGCCACATTCTTGGGGCCTTGAATCTGACAGTTAGCCACCTGCACATGCAAGAACCAATACTTGCATGCCCCAACACGTGGAAAGCCAAGTTGAGTCCTCAGAGCACAAAATGAGAGATAAATAGGAAAACAATAGCTGTTCCCAGGAGGAAAATAATCAATGGGTACCCCTCAAACGAAATTCACAGGAGTTACAAATCAAGGAACTAATTCTCACAATTTTTTTTGCTAATCTGAATTTGGGAAAGAAAAGACTTTTACCACACTTGCTCAACTGGTCCCCACAGGCAGAGATATGAAAGACTGACATCGTAAGAATTCTTACCTACTGCCAGCTGTTGCCAGAGGTCCAAGATCTCTGACTGCAGCTTCTAGACCAAGCAAGGTGTCTCCAGATGATGGAGTCCCTTCATAGTCACCAGAAACTCTAAGGGAGGAAAAGTTTTTCCTCAACCCTCTTAGGGTCCCTGGCTGGGTTTGACAATTAAACTGACAAATATAGATTAACAGGTAAAAAGCATACAAATTTATTCAGTATAAGTTTCACATGAGACTGGAGACTTCATAAGGAAATGAAGACCAAAAGAAACATTTAGACATGCATATTTTATGCTATGTTTGATGAAGAGTACACAGTCAAGGAGGAATATTATAGGTTAAGGAGTATGATGTAATTGTAGTAAACTGGGGGAGTCTTGGCAAAGCTGTTCTTGGTGTCCCTTTGTCTTTGGAGCTATGGATGTTCCTTTCCTCGTAGTGTAGGTAGGGCATCACTCACATGAGGGTTTTATGTCCTGTTTCAGAGAAGTGGGGGGAGTCAGAGTGACTTCCTGCTTCTGCCATTTTATCAAACTTTTTCAGCTTAAAATATTCAATATGGCAAGCTGCCATATTTTGGGATAGCACTTCCTGAACCCCATCACTCTCCAGTTAATTCTTTCCTGTTTTGCCCCTTATATCATTGGAAACTTCAAGTTGATCTCCTTTTTCTTTTTTTCTTCATGAGCCACATTTAAATGCATGGCACTTCACCAGATTTAATCAGCACTTCCCACTGTATTCTGAACACATTTAGGGTGTACATTTAATTAATTTAGTTTCACCTTCTTTGCATGATTTGACAGTTGAGGATAAAGAAGAATATCCAAAAATTAAGCTTTTTTTGGAGTTAATTACTAAGAATAGCAACATGTTAATAAGAATGGCCTTTCCCTGTCTTGGATGAACACATATGACATACATATGTATGTATGTCACAGCATTTTTAATAAAGGCAAACTTGAATTTCATGAGATATAAATGATATCAAATGTTATATAAAATGAGTTTCTGAGTTAATTAGGGAAAGAAAGTAACTTGAGTAAACATTATGGAAAATAACCTAGGACACATTAACTTAAAAAGGCTGTTTGCCTACATTTTGTGGCTATCTGTTTGTCAAAACCAAGACTTTAATTAATACCATGTAGAAAGTTTCTGGCACCAGGTAGAATTTTGTGATTTGGTTCAGTCCTACCTCTTGCCCTTCAATGATTTTTCTGAATGACTATCTTAGAATGCATCTGCGATAATTTTCCAACTTTTTTTCTAGAAAAATTCTTAATTTTGGAATCATAAAAATTTTTCCTGTGTTTCCCACTTTAGTATTGATTAGTACACACATTCTTATTCATTACAATGTGTTCAGTGTGAACTCAAAGTCACAGTTTATTTATTCTCCTTCAGAATAAATTAAGTATACAACTCTTTCTGTGATATTCTTTTGTTTTAATTAAAGAAAAGATATTTTTATACTTGTTAAAACAGTAAGGAAGACTTTATTCAGGATATTTGCTATCATTGTCAAGACTATCAAAATAAAGGAGAGAGATCAGCCGCAACTCTGAATATAGCTAAGACAACTGGGGATTTATAGCTAGTGAGCAGAATGAGGGGATCATTAAATGGAATATTACTAAAATAATACATTAAGGGTAGGGGATTTCTTCCTAAACCAACTTAACAGGATTAGTGCTAAAAGAAGGCCAGGGTGATCAGATATCAAGGGTGGGGGATCGTCTCTAAACTGACTTAGCAGGATTTTTGCTACAACTGGACTAGGCAGGCCAAATACAGGGCCCAAGGATGAGGCCTAGTTTAAAAAAGGACTCAGAGGAGTCTATCTAAAGTCTAGTCAATGGGAGAGTCTTTGTCAGTTCCTCCACTTGTTCAAGGACAGAAGAGAAATTCTTCTTTCTTTTGAACAATATGAGTTTTTCATTTGGTCACCTTTCATTCAGTAAAGGCCAGCTGAACTATCTGTTGGGACTTGGTAGTAGAGGACATTTGCTACATAGTGTAAACCACCAGGCATTTCGCTGATGTTGTAGGTTATGAAAAGAAAGACAAAGATTAATGGCTAGAGCAGACTATAAACCCATTTCAATGATGCTGTGGGTTATGAAAAGAAAAGCAAATATTAATGGCTAGAGCAGACTATAAACTCATTTTCTGTGTCCAGAGGACAGCAAGTTGAGATTTCTAGATGTTGGGAGAAGATTTCCAGATATTAAACTTCTGCTCACAGATCTTCTTTAGATAGTCCTAATAAGGATCTGAGCAATCTGGTTTTAGTTATTAATGATGCCAAGTCAATGGAGAGGGAGAAAAATTAGTAACATTAGTTTGGAGAGTTGTATCTAGATGTTGGAGGAAACTAGAAGAATTGAGGATTTGGTAAGGAATGACAAAATGTGCAATCCAGTTTATAGGTAGGCAACAAAACCATATGAGCCTCAGATCATAAATTAGTGTGTTTAGGAAGAAAGGTATCCTTAGACTTTCTACGTTTTGATTAAAGTTTTTGTTTTTCTCCCCTATAAAGCAATATATCCTAATTATACAAAAATTTAAAAGTTAAAACAAGTAGAAGGAAGAAAAAACACTCATAGTTCTGCATCACAGAATCACTATTAACATTAAATTTAACTCCACTGTATTTTCTCCCATTCTTTAAATACTTAAAAATTTTCCTTTTTACATAATTATGATTATAATATACATACAAATTTATCTTTTTAAAATTTTCTCAAGTTGGGATTAGTTATTTTTCAACATAAATTTAATAGCTATAGGATATGATATTGAATTAATATACTAGAATTTACTTCAAAATTGTCCTATTGTTGTATATTAGGATGTTTTATTCATTTTCTGTTTATCATAGTGTTTAGAAATCTGTAATTATTTAGACTGTTTTACCACACATCGTGTTAGAAGGGATCCAAAAGCACTGTATTATAAAAGTAAGGTACAGTCTTCACTGCAGAGAGAAATCACAGTAAATTGGTGACAAAAAATTAGTCATAGCATAGAGAAAATTGTTTTACTGTCCAGTTATTAGCTTTAAAATATTATGGTGTAAAGTTGAATGCAAGGCCTGTAGATATACATATTCTCTCTTACATTGAAATCACTCAGGAGACAAAAAACCCAGTACTTATGGTTAAACCATTTGGAAAAGGACATTTCTGAAAATTGAAAAAAAATGATAAAATAAATCAGACCGTAGCACTGGCTAACGCAGACTTTCTTTTATATATTGATAGTTGCAGAATGCTGTCTGGGACTTATATCAAAATTCTTTCACTTATATGCCAATTATAACTGCACTTACTTGGGCCATTTGACATTCATCATCTGGAGAGACTTCTAAGGTAATTAACTATCCATGTATTTGTTTATTTATAGTCTATTTGGTTACACAAAGGACCTTCAAATCTGCTCTAGGCCTCTTTTCTGCTAGACTTCTGCAGCTGCCTAATCAAAGCGCTATGTTAGGCAAGCAGAGAGAAACTAAAATTCTTGGAGACCATCATTTTTATCCTAATTAAATAACAGAAAAGTACATACATACAGAATAAAAATTAGAAGACCAGTAAACCATACAAGGTGGCCTGTGATAGACCACTTAAAATCACAAAGATTACTTATGCTTGCCCAGATTACCTTCAAGGAAGAAGATTTATTATTAAATTGCACAGAAAACTTAGGTATCATGGGAACCATTTTGGCAACCATCTAGTCTTCCTGGGCCTAAGCAGTTCTAAGACTAGGCTTCCTGAAGAATCAGAGTTACAGTAGTTCATTATCATCCATAATACATACATAGCTCATTGTCTGGTACTCTGTGTTTATGGGTTTACCTACTTATTGAACAAAGTTTCACATCAACCCACCATGTGGGAGGATGAACTCCCTCATGCCCATCACCTCAGATAACAAATCCTGGTTGTCAGTTTTGATGAATTTGACACACATGTGACAAGCCTACAAGGCCCTCTATGATCTGGTGCTTGATCGCCTGCTGACTATAGGTTGTAATGTTCTCCTCCTTGCTCAATTTATTCCAGCTAGTGGGCCTTTCTGTTCTCTAAAACACTGAGTTCACACCAGCCTCAGAGCTTTTGCATTCACTGTTCCAATTGCCTGGGATATATTTCCACCAGATCTTCCTATGGCAGACTCCATTCACTTCAAATGTAATTTTTACGGTCCTTTGTAATACTGACTACCCACATCACATCTTTCTCTTTTCCCTTACCTCTCTTATTTTTCATAATTCTTTTTACAACCTGATATTATATTATATACTTACTTGTTTATTTGCTTATCAGTTTGTCCCTTTGCTAGAATATGAACTCCTTGAGAGCAAGGACTGTCTGTTTGGTTTACTGCTCAGTTCCCAGAAGAGATATGGAACAAAGGAATGTCTATCATTTGAAGTACTTTACAAATTGAAGTACTTGCTCTTGGTGAAGTTATTCATATGAAATATGTATTTACTTACAAGACCTTTGACAAAGAATATCTCCTCAACCAAACTCTAGCCAGGCTCCTCTGAGCCCTCTTATCAACTAGACCTCAATGTTGGCCTATAAAAACACTTGAATAAATACTAACATAGTTTCTAACAACTCCAGGCTACATCCCTAGGATGACTCTTGTCCCCCTTAAAGTGCCTGCTTGAGAAAACAAAAAGCTTCTCAAAAAATTTACTGTTTTTTCAGTCAAAACCTTAAAATGGAAGACCTGTCTCCAGATCTGTGTGGGAGGGAAGGAATCTAACTTCAAGAAGCACCAGTTAACAAATCCAGGTAGATTTCACATGGATTAACCCAATCCTTTCCCTTTTTTTTGTAATTTTTCATTTTCCTAACTCTATTAAGCCTCTACTCAATCCCCTTTCTATTCCCTCATTCTCCTTTTAAAATACCCTGTTACCTCTGCACAAATCAAATTTGAGTTTAGTTAACACTGGACTCTTTTATTTATTGCAATACTATATTCATAATTTAAAAGACAATCTCTAAAATAAATGGTGCTGGGAAAAAATGGATATTCACTGTAAAAGAATAAAACTACTACTGTATCACAAAAATTAACTTGAAATGGGCTAAAGACTTAAATGTAAGACTGGAAACCATAAAACTTCTAGAAGAAAACAGAAGAAAAAGCTCCTTGAAATGGGTCTTGACAGTGATTTTTTGGATATGACACCTAAAGCTCAAGCAACAAAATCAAAAATAAACAAGTGGGACTACATCAAATTAAAAAGATTCTGGACACCAAAACACATGATCAGCTAAAAGAAAAGAAAATGTATGGAATGAGAAAAATATTTGCAAAACATATATCTGATAAGGAGTTACCATCCAAAATATACAAATAACTCATACAACTCAGTAGCAAATAAAATAAAAAAAATAAAAAACGGGCAAAAGACCTGAATAGACATTTTTCCAAAGAAAATATATGAATGGCCAATAAGCACATGAAAGGTGCTCAACATTAGTGATAATTATGGAAATGCAAGTAAAAACCACAATATCTCCTCATGCCATGTTAACATAACTGTTATTAAAGACAAAAAATAGCAAATGCCAGCAAGGATATGGAGAAAAGGGAACGTTTGTGCACTGTTGATGGAATTGTAAATTGTTACAGCCATTATGGAAAATAGTATGCAGATTCTTAAAAAATTAAAAATAGAACTACCATATGATCTGGTAATTTCACTTCTGGGAATATATCTGAAGGATATAAAAACACTATGTCAAAGAGATAGCTGCACACCCCATGTTCATAGCAGCATTATTTACAATAGACAAGACATGGAAATAACCTCAGTGTCCAATGACAGATGAATATATCTGTCATAGGTACAAACTCATAGAAAAAGAGATCAGATTTGTGGTTAGTGGGGGATAAGGGGTGGGGGGAATTGGGTAAAAGTCATCAAAAGTTACAGACTTCCAGTTATGAGATGAATAAGTTCTGGGGGTGTAATGTACAACCTGATGACTATAGTTAACACCGCTGTATTAGTATGTTTGAAAGTTGTTAAGAGAGTAGATTCCAAGAATTCCCATCACAAGGGAAAACAATGTTTTTTTCTTCTTTTTCTTTTTGAGTTTTTTTGTATGTATATGAGATGGTGGATGTTAACTAAACTTATTGCGGTAATCATTTCACAATATATGAAAGTCAAGTCATTATGTTGTACACCTTAAGTTTATGCATTGCTATATGTCAATTATATCACAATAAAACTGAGGGAAAAAAAATCTGTCCTTACCACTTTAACTAGAGTCTAGGTTTGTTTATCTTTGACACCTTTTATAGACCAAGCATATACATCTTAGATAACCTTATTCCTATTATTATTGGCATAGTGAAACTATAGAAGAATATCAACTTTTATATTAATGTCTTTTCCAAAACAATATAAGAAGTCATATGTAATTTTTCTGGTTTTTGATGCCATAGTGGAAGAACCACCTTTCCAAATAAATTGACATTGGCTTAATTTGGTTTAAAACATATTCTTAAGAAAGAAAAACTAGTAAAATTTCAGGAATGCAAGAATATTTCCCTACACACTTTTTTAAGCATGAACTATTCCAAATTTAAAATACTGAAAATGTCCTTAACTTCCTGATTCCTGAAAGGGTTGTTCTTGGCTCAAAAATATTTTTAAGGGTTTTGAATTCCTTGTAGATTTATATAGCATTGTGACAGGTTTAAATTCCTCAAAATACATGTAGAGGGCTTTATTTGTTTTTTTGTTTTGTTTTGTTTGGATCTTCCTATACATTTTTAAGTTCCAACATTCATCAAAAAAAAGCAGGCAGACATAGAATAAACAGAGCAACACGTTATTTAAAGCCAATGACAGCAATCAAGGCCAAATGACACATGAGACTGTAAGAAGCAGCTAGAAAGCCCTTACCTTTATCCAATTTTCTCTTTCTCTATGTTACTTGAGATTTATGAACAAGGGGAATTTACTCCCTGTGTAGATTGTTTTAAACATTGGCAAAATAGAGCGTGTGAAATCACACACATACTGAACTATCCAGTAATATAGCTACAGTGCATTTCCCTAATCTGTCACATTGGTGCATAATCAAGGTGGCTTTTATAAAGAAAATTATTATGGTATTATAAATTTTTATGCCTACAGTATTAGCCATTGTCAAATACTCTTGACTTTCTTCCTCTGAACTTTCTTCCATATTCTTGACATTATTAGATTCTTAGGTCATACATGGTATAAACAAAAGACTTGGCTTACACAGCATTGTTGGAGAGCTAACTTTAAACAGAATAAAGAGTTCCTATTATATCTACTTGAATATTTTGAGTAACATCTCCCAACTACTGTCCTACCAGAGTGTTTTCTTTACAATTTTGAGTTATATAGCCCTTTTGCAAGCAAACACAGCCATTTTGTTATCTATATTGTATTGTTAAAATATTAAGTTTCAGAAAATTTTGTCCATAATCTGACCATTTAAAAAGCTCAAAGTCATCCTTGTCTATATTAAACCTCAAACTGAAATTATGCCTTGCAAAAGTTTTATATCTCCCTCTCTTATTATTTTTTTAACATCTTTATTGGAGTATAATTGCTTTACAATGGTGTGTTAGTTTCTGCTTTATAACAAAGTGAATCAGCTATACATATATACTTTTAGTTTGGTTCCATTGTTTTTAAACTTCTCACAATAAAACAGAATAAATAAACAACATTCTGATATGGCACAGGAAGAGGGTTTCCTTTGACTATATTTTAGGAAGTAGCTATACTTGTGTTGCTGAGCAAGACAAATAAATGAGACCATTGTATTGCTTTAGGTTAAAACAACAATTACAGAGCAACTTCCCCATAGCAAGTGCCACTTGTTAAGTAAGTGCATAAAAAAATAATGAGACCTTGATAACTGCTGCATTGGGAAAATAACTTCTAAAGAGATGAAAATAGCAGCACTGAATTCTTTGCAATCAGTTGCTAGCTCTCATTTTCAGTCAAAGATTTAACTCCCTACTGGAGACAAGGCCAAAATTTGTGGCTGGTCCATTACATGAACCTAGAAAACACTTTAAATTCTACATTTCTAGAACAAGCCACATGGGCAAACAAAAGTAGCCAAGAAAGCTGACCTGAGCCTTTAGAAGGCTTTATTTTGCCTATATTAAAAGGTGATTTAAGAAATGAGTTACAATTACAAAGCTACAAATATTAAAACCGTATGGTACTGGTGTTAAGATAGACATATAGATCAATGGAACAGAATAGAGAGCCCAGAAGTAAATCCATGCATTTACAGTCAACTGACCCTTTAACAAGTGTGCTGAGAACACACAATGGGCAAATGATAATCTCTTCAATAAATGATGCTGGTAAAGCTGTATATCCTATGCAAAAGAATGGAATTGGACCCTTATCCCACATCATATACAAAAATCAACTCAAAATTGATTACAGACTTGAGCATAACACCTGAAACAGTAAATGACTAGAAGAAAACATAAGGGAAAAAATCCTTAATATTAATCTTGGCAATGACATTTTAAATAAGACACCAAAAGCACATGCAGCAAAAGCAGAAAGACAAGTGGGATTGCATCAAATAAAAAAGCTTCTGAACAGCAAAGGAAACAATCAACAGAATGAAAGGTAACCTACAGAATGGGAGAAAATATTTGCAAACCATATATCTGATAAGTAGCAAATATTAAAAATATATAATGAAATCATAACTCAGAGTAAAAACAAACCAGAATAAATTGATTAAAATATGAGCAAAGTAACTGAATAGATATTTCTTTAAAGAAGACCTCCAAAAGGCCAGCAAGTACATGAAAATATGCTCAACATCACTATTCATCAGGGAAATGCAAATCAAAACCACAATGAAATATCATGTCACACCTGTTAGAATGAGATATCATCTCACAGCGGTCAGAATGACAATCATCAGAAAATCTACAAACAATAAATGCTGGAGAGGGTGTGGAGAAAAGGGAACCCTCTTGCACTGTTGGTGGGAATGTACATTGACACAGCCACTATGGAGAACAGTATGGAGGTTCCTTAAAAAACTAAAAAGAGAACTACCATACGACCCAGCAGTCCCACTA